>NC_083322.1:25345758-27845758 GCF_963455315.2 Globicephala melas
CAATTCATTCTACCATATCTTTTTTTCTAATTGGGAAAGAAAAGAAAGATTATTAATCTCATATTATTTACTTATTTTTCACTGTTACTACATTGAGAATTGTTCTCAAAAATGGGTATGTTTCCTAAGATAATTTTTTTGGATGTCTTAGAATATGGTTATCTGTGATATTCAACTATTGTATTATTAGATATCACAATTTTAATTAATTGCTTAAACTGACTGAACTTCAACTTGGCATCTGGCAGGTGATATTTACACACAATTTAGAGAACAGAATATTAATCACATAGCTGAGTGAAGACATATTGTCACTGAAACACAAATTTCCTTGCTATTTCTATTTTCCTTTACCCTTTCTTCCCTTCTCTCAGAAATATGTGAACCACCAAATCTTTGCCAAGTATTGGGATATAAATACAGTACATAAAATGGTTTTGAAAAAGGTCATATAGAATTTATGCTTTCAAACGCTTATATTCTAATGACAGGACAGAGAAATACATATAAGTAAAAAATGAATTTGCGACGTATACTAGTTAAACAACTAAACAAACAAAAACAAAATGCATGATGACCAACTGGAATTTATCCCAGTAATGAATAGATGATGATTTATCATTCAAAAAGAAATCGGTGTAATTCATCATTTGTAAGAAAGTAAAGCAGGAAAAAAAACATCGCATCAATTGTGCAAAATGCAGTTGAAAAAAATTCAACATAATTTATGTTAAAAACTCTGCCACATTGAAGTCCCTGATAAATGGCGTCTACCAAGACCTAACATTATTCTTAATTGTGAATATCTGAATTCTTCCCCATAAAATTGGAGACATTGTTCCTATTCAGAATTATACCAGAAGTCCCAACCAATGAAATAAGAAAAATAAAAATCAGAAGTATTGGAACTAAAGTAAGAAAACTGTCAATATGCAGACAACATGATTGTTTACAACAAATTAGAAAATCTCTAAATTCTACAGGCAATCTCCTTAAATCAGGTGCATTTAGAATGTTGCAGAGTGCAAAGTCAACATACAAAAATCAAGTTTATTTCTGTATATTGGGAAATCAACCATTGGAAGCCAATATATCTCTCATACCATTTACTATATCTCTAAAATACTGCAATACTAATGTATATAACTCTAATAAAACATATGCAATATCTGTATGCTAAAAACACAAAATGCAGATAAAAAGAATCAAAGATTTACTATCAAAAAAGATATACCAAGCTCATGAATTGGAAGACACAGCATAGTTCTGATGAAAGTCCTCTAATTTATGTATAGATTTAATGCAATTAAAAAAGGGTAGAAATGCAACCAAAACATTTCCTCCAGGGCAAGACTTCAAGGCAAATGGCTTACTAAAAATTTTTAAGGAACAGAAAATTTTCATGATACATAATATTTTCATAAAATAGAAATATATGGGGAGCAACTAAATTTTTTTACTAAAATATACTACCATACTACCAAATAAATAAATAATAAATAATCCCCTCAAAATTATCTCAGCAGTATATTTTTTCTAAACATGAAGAAGCTGCTCTAAAATATATAAGAAAATGCAAATAATAGTCAAATCTATGTTGATAATGAAAAACAAAGTTGAGAGGGCTTACACTATATGATTTTAAGGAATACGTTATAGTTACAATAACAAAGACTTTGTGGTATTATAGCAAAGATAGACCCATAGATTAGTGAGAAAGAATTCAGAGTTTAGAAATAGATCCACACAAATATTGCCAGTTGATTTTTGAAAAGTGGCAAAGGAAAGTCAATGGAGAATGAACAGTGTTGAGTGAATGTTTGAACAACTGGACATACACTTGAAAATGAACCTTGACTTGTTCTTCACACCTTTACAAAACAACTCAAAATGAGTCATGTATCTAAAGGTGTAATGTAAAATTATTAAACAATTAAATAAAACATAGGAGCAAACCTCAATGATCTTGAGTTACACAAAAAGTTCTTATATATGTGTGCAAAAGCAAAATCCACTAAAGAAAAGCTGGACTTTATTAAAGAAAACAAACCACCCAATTTTAAAAATGGATAAAAATTTGAATTGTAATTTCACCAAAGAAGATATGCAGATGAGAAATATGTTCAGGAAAAATGTTCAACCTAACTATTCAATAAGAGAATTTAAATCGAAATCAGAAGGAGATAACAATACCACTCTACACCTAGTAGAATGGCTATAATTAACAAAATTGACAATACCAAGTGCTAGCTGGTAATAAGTATTTCTTTACATACCTCTCTCAAGAAATCTCTCCTGAATTAAAGGTCCCCACTTAAGAACTTCAAACACAACACAACTGAAGTTAAATTCATTCTTTTCACATACATACCCACCATGCATACAAAGTCAGCCGTTCCAAATTGCAGTCTATAGCCTGTTTCAAAACTTAAAACTTATTTCATCTGTACCTTTCTCTTGTTTCCTCATGGCTACACCCAATCACAGATTTAGTTCTGGTGATTCTATCCCCATTTCTTCCAATTCTATAACAAATTGGGCAACTTCACTTTCCTTGGTTTCACTGTTGACATTTGCACGTTTTTCTTGAAAAATGTGTTTTGATGCTTTTGTAAAATTAAAATGAACTTGGAAATTTTACATCCTAGAAATTAACACCCAAACATGTTGACCTCAGTTTGAAGGCACTGCATAATCTGGTCTCTAACATATGTGGAAATCTTACATTTTCAAATCATAGTAGCATGAAAGCCCACAGATTTTCTTTTTCTAGCCCCACTGAGCTGCTTTCAGTTTTCTCTCCATGCTTAACATTTTCCTATTTTTTCCTTCATTCTTATTTCTTATTGTCCTCTCCACTTAGACTGACAGTTTGTTTTCATGATGTAGTAGTTTGGCTTTCCCAAGTTGATGTGGTTCTTAAGACAAATGGAAATGCTCTCTCTTCCAGAAAGTTTTATCACATTCCTCACAATAAATATAACACGCATCTTCTCTATGTAATCTCAAAGTATTTTTCCTCACCAATCTAGCGCCTGTCACATTCGGACCCAAAACTTACACATTGGCACTTTGCCTGTATGTTACACTCAGCCAGGATTAAATAAAGTTAATTGTTCACATAAAAACCAAGGCTTCTAATTTATCACATCCCCTTGCACGTGCCCTTGCACGTGAGACCAGTTACATAAATGGTCACTGAATTGAATGCAAGAGTTTTTTTTCTTGTTGTTTCCTTGACACATGAGGGAAGATAGGAAAAGGGTAGCACTTAAAGAGGTGGAGAATAATGCTATCTAGAATTTGTGAAGGGGTGTACAAAACTAATAATAAAATAGTTTTGCCCTGTGGAAGTTTATAAAATGCTATCATAAAATATGTACTGTGTGCTTTTAAAACTGTCATTATTCACCTGAATGAAGACAATGAATAATAATTCCAAAGATATTCAAAGTGATATTTTTTACTGTCTTCCTGAGAAAATAAAGGCAGACAATTGAATTTATGGCATAGGTACTATGCTTTTACTCTGCCAGAGAGATTTGTTTTGGAAATTGGGAATTAGTATTTTTATACCCTGGTGTTGGAAAGCTGACAACAAAGTCAAACTTAAAAATAAAAATGTTTACAATATAATAACTTAGGAAGAGTTTATTCTTGAGTTTTAGTATATGAAAGTAACAATAAAACCATGACAAAATCATGATAGAACAGGATAAGACCATTATTTAGGAAATTATTATGTAAAATGTTTATATCTGTCAATCACCATCACCATCACATAAGGTTAAGTTACAGTCATATGTGCCTCCTTACCTCCAGAACCTCAAAACTAGTCTCCTGGTATCCACTTTTATTCTCCTAGCCATCATCTCCTTGCTGTCGGATAATCTTCATAAAACACATATCAGATTGTTTTACATTTTTCACTACACCATTCAGTAGTATTCACTACTGAATACTGAATCATGTGGTCCTGACTACATATGGTTCATCTAGCCAGCTTTATATTCCACATTTCCTCACTTTCTACCTACTCATTTCCATTTGCCTTCATTCATCTCCCCTACCATCTCCTTCATCTTTTAGGTCTCTAGCAAATCCAGGCTTCCCTTTGTGTTCTTCTGATAAATGGAGCACACTACTCATTTCAGTAAAAATTGCTGGATTTCTTCTATCATGATTCATTCTTCAATGTTTACTCATTTTACTTTTCAGGTCTCTTTTGTCCTCTCCTATAATCTGGTTCCAATCACCCCAAATCCCTCTCTGCTCCTCCTCCTTCCTTCTCTTCCTCCTTCCTTTCCTTCTCCTCTTTCTCCTTTTCCTCTCCTCGCCTCTTCTTTTCTCTTCCTCCCTCCCTCTCCATCTCCTCTCCCCCTCCTACTCTTTCTCTTTCAATATGAAGATCTAAGACAACTCTGGGATGGTGCCATTATCTGGTATGGTTCAAGCAGAACTGTTCCCCGTTACGGAAGCATTTTAAAAGAAAAAAATTCCCAGAAAAAAGGCAGAACTCTCGACTGTGATAAAGCCAGGATTTTTTTTTTTAGCAAGAAACAGAATGCAAACAATGTTAACAAGAGGATTAAGTGTTCCTAATACAAGATGAGACAGCTTATTCTAAGGAAAAAAAATTACTATTAATAAATAGTGATATATCTTCCTTTAGGTAAAGAACTACTCTGATATTCACATATTTTGGGCATACATGTATTCATACTTTTTTATGGCTGATAGATACAATAATATAGTTCTTGAGGACTTCATAGTCGTACTGGTCTTCTATTGCTGTGTAACACATTAATACAAGCAAATCAATATAAAATTGTCTAGACCTGATTATTTGTGAATAAATAATGTGCACTGGCAATATAAATTAGTTACTCAGACTTACAATTTTCATATATTTGTACATATTTAAATGATTATTTAAAATTTATTTCTATTTATATATTAACTTAGCATACATTTACCTACTAAGTGTCTGGCACTGTACTAGTTGTTTGGGATATATCAGTGAATAAAACAGACAAGAATTTCTGCCCTTCTAGAGCTTACATTTAAGTAAAGGGAGAAAAAACAAATAATTAAATAAAACATATAACATGTCAAGATGATAGTGCTATTTACAGAAATAAAGTAGGGAATCATGATGGGGTATGGTGTAAAGGTTACTTGCTCACTTCCAACACAGTCTTATATAGATTAGAATCAGAGAATGAGGGAGGAATAGTGGGAATTCTTGTCTTCTTGGGGTGTACAGAGATAAAGGTCATATAACAACAGTCCTTAGCGTCATAAGCATTTCTGGTGGCTGTGAAGTTGAGTTTGTCAGAGGAGGAGGGGCAGGTGTAGGGTTTTTGCCATGGAGGTATGAAGATTTTTCAGATGGAAGGAACTGACTTAAATGTCTAGAGGCCTGCGGGTGGGAAACTTATCTAGAGCTACCTGAGTTGTGGTGTGACTTTTTGAATCCGGAAATGAAGAATACTTGGAACTTATTTTAAAAAACACTGATAAAGAGCATAAGATTTGGTGAAGATAATTTCAGATCACACACAGAGCACCTTGACTCCTTGACCCTTGCATAATCATTTTTAGTATCTTTGTTCAAAGTCATCAAACTTGAAAATAAAACACTGGTATTCAGATATACACCCCACTTATCAAAATTTATCATTTTGAAGCGTTAAACTCAATTTAGAGGAGTTTGAAGGTTGACCCCTACTGAAAATGAAAACAATGGTGAAAGACTAGTTGAGCACTGATGACTACAAAACATAGTCACACAATGGGAAATAACACAGGGAGTATTGAGTATGAGTAGTGTTCTCTTTATTAGAATTACACTTTTTAAACTCTTCGTGTAAGAGAGTTTTTTAAAGTTCTAGAGAAATCCAACGGGTTTCAGAAATGAATAAAAATATTGTGGCTAATTCAGAAAAGATAATGATGATGATTCACAAACACTAAAAGGAAAATCACCAAGTGAATGGAATTCACATATTATGTGGAAAGCGCACAGTATTTAGATCTATCTAGCTTAGAGGAAGTAAAAATTTTTAAATACAATGGGCTGACTTAATTGGTGGATACAAGTAAAATAAGACATTTTATGTAAATATAATTACAACTATGAAATTTCATACTATAGCCAGAATCAATTCAGTTAAACATTAGGAAAAGCCATATTAGATGATAAGAGAAATAAAACCCTGGAAGTTCTACTGAGAGAGCTTGAGGGGACTTATTCCTGGAGTTCATTAAGTAGAGAATGACAACTCTGACTTAGATAATTTAGTCATTTCACCTGCTTCAAGGAAAATGTTGGGATTTGATGAGTTTTTAATTTTTTTTTCTAAACAGCTTTATTGAGTGATATTACTGGCATAGGAAAATTATATATCTTTAAGGTGTACAAATATATATATATGTATTTAACGTGTACTATGGCAAATATATATAATTGATATACACTGTGAAATGATCACCACAATCAAGCTAATTAACATATCCCAATATCTGTCACTATAAGGATGGAACAGAGAATCTAAGCATACTTCTCACATTAGATGAAAGCCAGAATTCTATCAGGATTGGTCCTGATTATTGAAGGTATAAACATGAAGGCACCGTGTTTATGAATGGTGGGAGAAAAACTTGGAGATAACATTCTGCCATGTAATTACTTAATATTGCTTCAGTGTGTCCATACAGTGGTGCGTGTCATCCAGAGTGAATTTTTAAATCTGAGAACAATACGATCAGACCAACTCAACTCACAAAGAGCATTTACTGCAGCAGCTGTGGCTCAAGCACTTATTTCTAATCTTCAAGCAGATGGCTGAATATGTGTTTTATGATGAAAGAACTATATCACTATGAAAGGGGGTTATCATAATTGTACAAACACTATTTTCCCTGTTCTCACAAATCAAGAGAACTATATTTTCCCCCTCATTTGTTTGTTTTTCTTCTTTCTTCTTCTCCTTTTGATATTTCCATCGTTATACACCAAAGAGTAAATACTGTTGAATTAACTTACTTTTCTTAAAATTCTATTCTTTCTGTGTTAACATTTAGACAGCAACAGATAAAAAAATTCAATGTTTTAGTCGAGTATAAATATGACTGTAAATTCACTTTGAATTTTTGCCATTTTTTTATATATAGTCAGAATTGAATCGAAGAGAAATATCTCTCACAAAAAACAAATATACTTTTATATGTATATGCATAGATACACACAATACAAAAACAAATAAATAAAAGTAATATAGAGCATGCAGAGATATACATGGTAAAGAAAGTTTGTTTCCAAGGTGTAATCTTCCTTTCAGAGTAAACAAAAATTAATGATGTTATTTAGGGAGAATTTAAATTATCTAAAAATATATGTTTACTTATCTACTTGTTTTGCCATATCTAACTAAAACATTTTCTCTTGACCATGAGTTACTTGTTTCAACTTTAGGAGTCACTCTCTAAATAGAATTCACTGATATATTATACATTCAGGACAACATATTCTTTACCTAAACCAAAAGGTTTGTTTGAAGGTCACAAAAATCAGAGAAACATAAGTACACTGTATTAAAATTAAGAACATTTGTTCATCAAAGGTATTCTTAAGACAACAGAATTCAAGCCTCCAAGTGGGAGAAGGTATTTGTTGTTCTTTATCTGACAAAGTTTTTGAGCCGCAATATATAAAGAGTTCCTTCAGATTAAAAAGAAGAAAACAGATGTTGCAATAGGACAATGAACTAATGACAGGCACTTCAAAAAAGAGGATATCCAAATGACCAATAAACATTTGGACATGCACTAAACTTCATTAATTACCAGGGGAATAAAAATCACAACGAGATACTACTAAACAACCAAAATGGCAATAATTAAAGATATATGAAGCAACTAGAATTCTCATATACTGCCACTGAGAGTATAAATTTGACCAGCATTCTGTTTGGCATTATTTACTAAAATTGAATATGTGGCTACTTTACAACCCAGCAATTCCACTGCTAGCTATATACCTAATGGAAGTGTTAGTTATATTCACTAACATTCATAAGCAAGAATATTCATAGCAGAGCTTTCACCTAGCTCCAAATTGAAAACAACCCAGATGTCAGTCCACAGTGGAGAAGATTAATATATTTTTAAATATTTACTTATACTATGGAATTCAATATAGAAGTAAACATGAATAAACCACTACTATATTCAACAACAGGGATAAATCATATTGATATTCAATTAAACAAATAAATCAGATACAAAAGAGTAGTACTGTATGATTCAAAAGCAGACAACACTAATATCTCAAGTTATCCCAAAGACCGGTTAGGATAATAGTTACTTTAGGTAGGAATAGTGCCTGGAAGGGAACAGAGGGGGACTTTTTGGGGTGTCAGTAATATTCTTTTTAAAAGATGGGTGCTGATTACACAGGGGCACACACTTTATGAAAATTAACTAAGTTTACATATATGAAGATACAGATATGCCTGTTACCTGTATGTATGCTATAATTATGACCTGTTAGATGATAGGTGCCCCCATTTGTTTAACATGCAAGATTCAATAGGTAAGGTCATCCCAGCTTTGTATAAGTTGATCCTAATAATTAAATCCAATAAGCAACACAATTGTAGAAAATTCAGGACATAAAAGAGAATATTCTTTAAAATATGCTCAGTATGCTTAGTGTCACTGATACAATCCCTTGGCATGTGGATCCTGAACCTTTTGGGGTCATCTGATCTTATTCCCCTTCCTGTGGAGTTCTCATCATTATTATCTCATGTGGTCTATTCTGCACTAGTATTTCCATTTCTCCATTTCTCAGAACATTTTTTTTTAACTAAAATAATCCTTTCTTTATGCAGCTTTTTAAATAGTAGAATAGATACTTTATTGATTTTGCTTCCTTCCTACATGCTCTGTGTAACTTTGTCATGGACCAACCACATTTCAGAACTCCTGTGCACTGGCTCTAACCTGTGCACACCACATCTCTGAGGAATCAGAGAACAGACGTCGTGTGATCGGTGGCAGGCTTCTCCCCAAGTTGGGGCTGGGATGGGTAGTTGAAGGCAGCATTTAAATCCCCATTGGTGAGAAAAAAACACTTCCTGTTTGGAGGTGAGGATAAAAACATATCTATGTTTTGTCCGTCATGTATACCTGAACCAATAATTCTTCTTTATAATTTAATTAGTTTCCAAAAGTAAGTCAGTTACTTTGATGTCCTGACTTCTGGTTATGACTTTTTTAGCACTTTCATGGACTTACCCTCTAGGCAGGGGAGAATCCAGGATTTGTGGGGCCCAAAGCTTATACAATCTGGATGCCCTCTCTAAAAAATATATTACAAACGCAAATTTAGGTATGCACGTGGATACTTATTCTAAATGATAAAACATTTTATTTGGTTGATTCCAGGCAAAGGCCCAGCAAATTTAGACTACTAGATCTTATGCCTCAATATTCTATTATTTAAGCTACCTCTGTCACAAGGTTTCTACTCTGGTTCTAGTTTAGAAAATTCCTTACTTGAATGTTCAGATACTTATCTCTGTGGTCTGGATTGAAACTTGTTTTCATCATTTTAAAATTCTAACCTTCAGGTTTTCTTGTTTTAAAAAACGGCCATAATTGTCTTTCCTATTCTCTAATCAGTGCTTAGTGACCTCACTTCTCACCCTCTGAGATCTACCTGTTTGGTATTTCTTTTAAAGGAATGTCCTTCTGTTACCTGCATGCCCTTTTTTCTCAGGTCTATAGAACTGTGCATGTGCTGGTAGCTTTATCTAAAATGTCTCTCCTCCTTGTTGGATACAGGATTCCTTACACATTCTTCAAGGTTTAGTTTAACCACAATCCACTACCTCTTGGAATGCCAGTTATACTCTCCTCTCCCGTATGCTTCCACTACAGCGTTCACCTCATTGTGTTATGATTGTGTCTGCTTATCTTTCTCACACACTGGATTGTATCCTGCTCAAGAGGAAGGACTGTGCCTTTTTACTTTATATCCTTTCCCAATTAACTCACATAGAGGTACAATAACAAGTTATACTATATAATCAGGCATGTTGGTTGACTGCCTAAATCTTAAATTATAAATCTTATTTTTGGTGAAAAACTACCATGAAAAAACATGACCTGCAATCATGTGGGTTTTTGTTCTATTTTCCTCATGAACAATGTGTGTATGTGTACATATGTTTTATTATATTATTGTGACCTTGTGGGAAACATTATGTGAAAAGTGGAGTACTGAATACCTATTTTCTAGAAATATGTTGAAATAATATATGACATTCTTGAATAGAAGACTATTTGGAAATCACCCGCCCCTATCTGTCTTCTCACTCCCAAATAATGCCCTTCAGCATTTACTCAAGGGAAAAAAAAACGAATTGGTTGCTGAAGCAGCTGCAGATCACCTTGAATAGAAGCATATTTCAACTGTTTCAGAAAAAAAAAAAAATACAGCACCGTTTATGCTTAAGAAACAAAAGGGAAACCATCCTGAATTAATATATAATGAAGGAAATGGTAACTATTGGATCCAAAGGTTTCCTGAATCTCACAGTTCTAATATCGTTTGGAACTGCTTCGTGGTGAGAACAGTACCTACAGAAAAGAATGTGAAATGAAACCCTGTTGAGGGCTCTGGGGTTTTACAGAAAGCTACTATGCCTTTTAAGAATGATGGAATCACATGCTTTATTCCCCAGCTTCAGCGGCAGGCTCAGGCTCAGCTGCTTTTGAGTATGCTGTATTTATTAGAAACATTATGGAGAGAAACAAATGCATCAGTCACAACTCTATCCACCTCCTAAAATGGAGCTGGGAGGCATCACTCAGTAATTCTTAGCTTAGTGTTGCCATGAGAGATAAACAAGGTTTCAATCCTCTAAGCAAATATAATCCTTATTTAAAGACTTACATTAGTTTCTCTCACAGAAGCCAGATAGTTTAGTCATTTCACTCAGTTTTTATTTTTAAATATGCTGCAATATAAATCAGTTAGGTGGATTTCCCCACTTGACAGAAATAGATGACACAGTAGATGTCCTTGGGCCTGTTCCATGGGCTCTTAAAATCATATTCTAGTTCAGTGACATAAAATCATTCTAATTTTAATGTAAGAGCCAAAAAATGATACCTGCTGGAGTAGTTCATTAAATACAACCGGTTCAGAAGCTAATCTTTCATATTATTGCTTTGAGGACTTAGGAAGTGCTTCGGGTCAAAATCCTTCAAGCTATGTTTAATTGTAAAAGAAAATATACTTAACTGCTTATTGCTTAAATAAGTGTTGCTTAATTTATTTTCTACTGATAATGACTAAGTAATCCTCAAATTAAAAAAAAAAGATAGCTAAAAATTGGATGTTTGTTCTAGGGGCACTAAAAGGATCATCAGTAAATATTTTTGCATCCAGGATACCTTAAACCAAACTGAGTTCAAATTATAACTATTCCTCGAGTAACGGCTTCAGGCTTATCTTTGCTTGAAACATTTCATGATGCCCCAACACTCACTGAACTCTTTTTGTGCATTACCATATCTGTTATTGCTTTTGCATCTTTAATCCTATGCAGTTTAAATGACAGTTCAACAATTTCCTCATCATGACTGCGAAGCTTTTTCTGAAAACAGTTTCATATTGAATTTTCTCTAGGGAATCCTCTGCTCCCCAGAATCTAGCAAAAAGTAGGAAGTACATCTCTATTTTACAACTATAAATCGAATTTCTATTCTCTTTTCACGAAAGAAGAAAGTTTAATTCAAGCTATTGACCCAATTTCCTGCTGCACAAATATCACTGTGTTAATGGAAAACTTTTAGTTCTCCAACTTCCAAAATGCTTTTAAGAAAAACTGAAGTTTCATTCTAGTTATCATTACAGAATTTTTAGCAATTTGAATTCCACCCTGACTTGACCAAAAATTTTCAGCTTACATTTTGAAATATACAGTATCATTTTATAACCACTATGAATGAAGTATTTCTGTCTCATAAACATAGCTATATTTTCCTTGTCATTAAAAAATATATTCACTACTGTCAGTTAGGAAATCATGGTTCAAAGTATTTAGTAATCAATGTCTTAACAAAATAAATTATTACCAACATGTGATGGTATCCTTGTTTAGGGAAAAGGACACCGGGCAGAGTCAATTTTGAGATTTAATAACTGATTTAGTGATGAGAGTTATGCTAAAAATGGACCCAACAGTTCTAGCCATAACTTCTGAGCTTGGGGAAGGCTTACACTGATGCAAAGTATAGCTTCTTATTCAATATTTATGAAGTACAAGCCACTATCACAAGTACTGGGGAAACCCTAGATGTGCACCACGCATGGCACATTCTTAAAACAAGCATACTGAGGCTAACACAAGTGATAAAATTTACAAGAGAAACTACAATAACCTAATGATTCTTAGCCTATTGCTAATGATAGGAATCAAGCAATAATAATAATAATAGCTGCACTGTAATAGCTGTAATTTTTTTTTGTAACGTCTCCACCAAGCATCCAAAAACAAACTCCTAGTTCACATCTGGTTTACAGTCCTGGGTTTATTGTTGTAGCTATGTGCTCTTAAACAGGTTCCTTAAGTTATCTGAACTTCACTGTAATAAACATTAAAGTAAGACAGACTCCTAGTGTTCACTTAACTCTAATATTATCCAATTCTAATCTTGACATAGAACTCAGCACTAAGTGTATACCAGGAATACATGTGGCTTGCAGGAAGAATCCACTTTGACGTTAACACAACAGCGCCTATAAAACAGCAATGCTCCAATACACCGAACTAAATTTCTGGATACTCATTAGCTTTTGTTACTATTAGACTGAGAGAATTGAGAGAATAAAGCAAATGAAGCCAATCAAATATTCTAATAATTCAAAAGTTGTGCCTCTAAAGTGATTAAAATGTGAATCTAATAAATCCTGCATGTTTAGAAAACATATGTAATATAATTGTGTTTTTTCTTGTTTCTAAAGATATATCCCTAAAAGTTACCTAAGGATAACTGAGACTATTTCCAGTCCAAGCTAGTATCAAGTTGTAAATATAACTTATGACAAAATAAATCATTTTATTTATAGAATGGCCTTTGAAATTTAAGTATTTATTGAATGATTCAACCATTTGTGTATTCTACCCTTAAAATAAATAAATATTATTTACCTGGGAATGTTCTTTTGTCATGTAAGCTACAACAGAAATTTCTAGCAGGCTTAAGGAAAATATGGCCATTCTTCCATCGTCTAAGGAACTTATCTAAAAATATGTACTATATCTTCACAAAAACTTTCTAAATATTCACATATGCCTTCTGGGCAGATACTGTGAAAAGAGAAATCAATAATGTTGGAAAGATTCTAATTTGGTTAACCTTTTGACTATTGTTTCATTTTTTCTTTTTCTAGATTTGGCAAATGCATTTTCTTGAGTAGAAAACTATTTTTCAATAAATATTTCAATGTACTGCAACTGAAATTTTAGGAAGAGTCTACAAAAATGTATTAGAAAGCTTATCATTAGGTTCTTTCTATAAAATTTTTACTAGTGAGAGGAAAAGGCCAAAAATCCAAATATGTCTTGTATATATGAAGAATATGCTGACTTTTAAGGTATTATGAACTTTAGGACATTTTCATTTTAGCTTCATCATAGTTTACTGGTTCCTCTGACCCTGCCACACCTCTATGAATAGTCTCTTCAACAATTATTTTCAATTTACCCATTGGGAATGCCAAATGTTTTTCCTGCCAGGAGCCTAACTACTGTAGTCTTTATCTCTTAAAAAATGAACTAGGCCAAAATGCAATTCTGATTTGTAGGGATGAAATTTATACTAAATTATACAGGACAATTATATTAATCAGAAATCTTTCAGTTCCAAACATCATAAACAATTCAAAATGACTTTTAAAACCACAAAAAACAGAATAATAAAATATATTGACTGTTATCAAACGGTGTCACTTGTTTCTTACTCACCTTTTCACCCCTGATTTCAGTTATTTGGCTTCATTCCCCAGTGAGAGCTTTGCTCACGGTTGGAATTAATTCTTCAGCCACTCAGGCTTTACATGACCCTTATAGTTTGCCCTCTCAAAAGGAAAGAGACAGGCTATCTCCCATCTCTTATATCAATCTCCTCAAAAGATCCCCAATTCACTCTACTTGAGCCATATGCATACTCCTACAGCAAAATTTTGGTCCAGGAGGATAAAGTTCTCTGATTGACTGGTATGAGTCAAGTACTTCAGTACTTGTTCAGGAAGGCCAGTACCCAAAGACAAGAGATGGAGAAGACAAAAAACAATAGCAGATACCTAAAGTACTTCCATAAACATATTGTCATCGATGTTCATTCATTCCTTCACTCACTGACCATGTGAAGTAATAGCTGTATACAAGCAATAAGACTCTTGTGTAGATAATGGGGAAAATACTTGGTATAGATAGAGACAGAAATAACAGATAGTGAGCTTCATACTGGAATTTTCAAGACCTTATGCTTAAGGGCTAAGATGGGAATTACGGAATTGTTTTGCAGGGTGGTTCTCATTTATCTCTTTTTCCTTTTTTCTCTATTTATAACCCATGCTTGAAATGGAGATAACCATACATTAACTTGTGAAACATTGCTATAGTTTGTGAGAACCTTGCTTCCACCACTAGGTTAAAGAGTTTAAATTTATATATGCATAAATGTAGTGGTAGCAGCGTTGCTGGTGGTGGCACTAGGGAATGAATCAATCTGAAATCACTGGTCAATTTCAAATGCATGTAAGATATTCAAGCCTGCCTCTGGCTATTTATACAAAGAGACACAGAATAGAATTGACACTGCAAAACCCATACTTGCTTTTTCCAATCTGTAATGCCTGTGCAATTCATTTATGAGAGCTTGTTTGCCATCACTGAATAAAGAACAACTTATTTTTGAGTTGCTAAGGTTAGAAACTGTAGAAAGGCAATTATATTTCTGACTTGTAAATAATATGCCAGCAAAATTAAAGATGTCTCCATAGCTTAGTCTATTAAAGTATCTACATAAAATATCTTCATAGTGCAATGTATTATATAATGTAGGACATATACATCTATATAGTATATAGCAGTATAATATACTATGCTTTTTTTCTTTGTAAATGCTTTATATATTAGCACTGGAGAGCTTTCAACTGAGTAATAAATCATAAGAAGAGTTTGCTTGAAAGTTTGATCACTGAAAATATATACTTAGAGGACCTGTTAAACTGAAGTCATATTTTCCAATCTGAATAAAGAGGGATTTATTTGTTTCTATCTGGTTCAAAAGTACTGGAATTTATTTTGGACATTTACCTAAGTAAGGCAGATCCCTTTGTGGTCACCACCTGTCATTCATCAGGCCAATTCCATAACGCATGACATGAACTAATGAATGGATTTTATCAGGGAAAATGTACAAGGCAGGTTTCCAATAAGAAGAGAAGGTACTTTTTTTTTTTCACTCCCAATCCTTTCATTAATCTCATGTGAAGCATGCAGGATCAAGGAAATTGCTGGATATGCAGTGACATGTTTCATTTTTAACAGTAAAAGGAAGTATTCTACAACTCTTACCGTGGGCACTAAGCAGTCTGATTTGCAGTTCCAGCTGTTCAGAGTTGTTGCCTGGGAAAGACATCTGCCCATTATCTGGAGTACTTTGGGACCGATGGGAAGTTGGGCTCAGGAACAACACCTCCTGCAAGGAGAAGGAAGGCACTAGACACTAGAAAAGCAGAGACTGGGTACAAACACTTCCATGGAAAAGTGGGCCCCAGGTTGCAGGTGACTCATTGTTCAGGTAACATAGAGTATTCTCCTTGGGTCATTCCCAGATAATCCACTCCACAGGCTACATGTCAAAATGTAAAGTGTTTGTGATATTTGTTTAAGTTTGGAAGTAGGAAAAACAGCTGCTTCTGATTGATCAGTGTGATCTTTTCAGAACTTAGTGAAACTTGATATGAAATTTGCATTTTAAAAAGATTCAAGAAAGATGTCAATTGTGGCAACATTGTTTTTAATTTTCCCAAATTCTCTATAAAGTCTGATAGGATAGGAAGACCAAAAGTCTTCTAAGCCTGAAGTAAGGGCATTGTTGGGGAGGGAGTAGGTTTTCGAGGCATAGAGACTTGTGGAAAGATATGAGTGACATGAACATATTTGAAAGTTTCGATTTCCCTGACACTTACTTGTTATAGAGGGAACCCATCCTCTTACATACCAAAAAAATGCTTTTAATGGTTGCGCTTTTGATGACTGTTGCACAACCTAACAAGAGCATGCTGATTCCGTTATGGACCAATCCCTGCTACTCCTTGTTGCCTCTATGGCAGTAGTTCTGAACCTGGGTGATTTTTGTCCCCTCCAGGGGAAATCTGACAGTGTCTAGAGACATTTTTGGTTGTCATAACTGGGAAGGTGGGTGCTACTGGCATGTATGAGCACATGTCAGAGATGCTTCTACACATCCTTCGTGGAAAATCCCTGACAAGAAAGAATTATCTGGCCAAAAATCTCAGAGTGCTGAAGTTGAGAAATCCTGAGCTTAGGACCACAGTATGAGTTTTTATATATGTTGTCTATGCTGTGAAACAAATGACCACTAACAGAGGCTTCAAAAAATATCTGTTTATAATCTCAGAGCCTTTATAGATTAGATTTTTGGGTTAGCTGGGTTCTCAGTTCTCTACTCAAGATTTCATAGGGCTGAAATCAAGGTGCCAGCTCGGTTGCATGTACATGAGGATGTTCAACTGGACAAGGGTTCACTTCCAAGCTCCCTTAGGTTGGTGGCAGAATTCGTTTTATGGTGGCTATAGAATCCAGGGCCAAAATGGAGAGACAGACAGACAGACAGACACATGCACACAATCTTCTTCGAGTCTCTAACTTTCAAAAAGGCTTGTGCTCTGTTGTAAAGGGCTCACCCAGTTAGAACAAGCCCGCTCAGGATAATCTCTCTTTTGGGTAACTGAAGTTAATAAAAGATTAGGGACATTAATTACATATGTAAAATCCATTCTGCTTTACCATAAAGCATGAGATAACCATGAAAGTAGTATCCTATCACCTTTGCCATATTCAATTGGTTAGAAGCAAGTTACAGAGTCCACCACCATTCAAGGGGACTGAATTACATAAGGGCATGGCTCATTGGAGGTCACTTTTGGCTGGGTTCACCACAGTTCCTACCATAACCTGGAATGAAAAAAATGTCTAGCTTCAAGAGGAGATAGTATCATTCTGTACCCAACCTGTGGTTATTCCAGACTGAATGGGGAAATAGATGTTAACAGATAGATTCCTTGTATTGTTTCCTAGCTTGTGAAGTGAGACTCATTATGGCAGGAAGGGGAAAAGTAAAAAGTCCTGGAAATGCCACCAACCCCTATAAAAATAGTAAATCAAAACGATATAGCTTCACTAGGGCAAATACAGAGTATAGAACTACCACCAAATATCTGAAAGATGCAGGGATGGTGAATCCTGTCACATCCCCATTTATATCACCGGCTTGGCCTGTACAAAGGCTCATGTGCTTGAGAAGCTGATAGCAGGTTTCCATAAACTTAATGAGATGGTAATGCCAATTGAAGCTGCCGTACTGGATACGATATTTTACTGGGGAAAATAATCTTAACTCTGGCACCTGGTATACAGCTGCAGGCCTGCCAAATGCTGCTGGCTACGTTCCCATAAGTACGGAAAATCAGAAGCAGTTTGCATGTATGTAGTGAGGACAATAGTACACCTTTACTGCCTTGCACTTTCTTTCTGTCATAATGTTATTTAAAACACTTTTGGTCATCTTGATATCCCTCATAATATCCTGCTGATTCATTAGGCTAAAAATATTGTTAACTGGATCTAGTAAAAGTAGTAAGAATACTAGAAGGCTTACTATTAGATATGCTTCCGAGAAGGTGGTAAATAAACCCTCAAAGATTTAAGACCTACGTTATTGGTGAAGTTTGTAAGGATCCAGTGGTATGGAACATTCACGGATATTCCTATGAAAGTAAGAGCAACCTTGCTTCACTTCACACCACCCATCAAGAGCAGGAGACACGGTCTCTGTGAGACCACTCAGATTTTAGAGTGTACACGATACCCTACCACTCGGATCCTATGACCCCACAGAGGGTCCTACAGGAAGTCCTAAGGCAAATAATTATACTGTAGGAGATGCTGGAAAATCCCAAAGAGGAATCAGAGCACAGACTCTCCCAGCGTTAACTACTTCACTACTTCTATTTCAAACCATGGTCAGTTAAGAGAAAAAAAACAATGGCCAAGTTTATGGGAAAACCTTCATGGTGTTCTGACCCAGGCTGAGGTTGATGGCTTTCACACTACTGCCTCACTTAGCAGTGACCTTATCCTTACCCCCTGAAGGGAACTCTTTTCACGCGGCACAACTTTGGTGGTAAAACTGTTTGGTCACCTAATGTGAAGGAAGAGATTGCTTGAGTACCCAAACCTGCCAAGATCAGAGGCAAAGGCTGATCCCTAGTATATCACCGTTCTCTGGGGAAACCAACTAGCTTCACAGGGATAGGTTCACCACGTTAGACCCCTCCTCTCACAAAGACATGGCAGTTTACTGTTACCAGAACACACGTATATTCCAGCTATGGATTTGCCTTTCCCTTCTGTAGTGGTTCTATCTGTACTGTTAATGCTTAATACACAGCCATGGCATCTGCTATATCAATAATACTGCCTTCAACCAGAGGATGGGCTTTTTTATAGAATAAAATTTTACGTGTGACTAATGCTGCATATTTCAATTTTGGAGTATAATACATTTGCTATAACCCTGAGATGATGTCATATCTTGATGGTAATTTGTGGACCTTTCTGTGACCGAGACACAAATGCTTCACTACACAAAGGACAGAGTGGCTGCTGAAGGGTGAAAGACATAGACTGTTGCAATTATCTTCCATTTATCCCTCAGAACCTCTCTCCGCTTTTTTCCCCTCCTGCTCTTTGTCTTGGGGAACTGACTTGTATGGACTATATGAAATGGCTCCCATGTTGTCTGGTTTCAGTTTCGTTCAGTCAATGGTGAGCCCTGAGAGGAGATCAGAGGGAAGAATAATTACTGAGTGATACTGGGATGTATACCATTTTTGACCTTTTCTCTTTTGCTCTCCTTAGGTTGGCTGTACCGTTTCTTTCTTTCTTTCTTTCTTTTTTTAAACATCCTTTAGTGGATTTTTAAAAATTAATTAATTTTTGGCTGCACTGGGTCTTCGTTGAGGCATGCAGTATTGTTGAGGCATGTGGAATCTTTCATTGTGGCATGCAGGCTTCTCTCTAGTTGTGGCGTGCGGGTTTTCCCTTCTCTAGTTGTGGCACGCGGGCTGTCTGGTTGCAGAGCGCAAGGTCAGTAGTTTTGGCGTGTGGGCTTAGTTGCCCCCCGGCATGTGGGATTTTAGTTCCCTGACCAGGGATCAAACCCGCATACCCTGCATTGCAAGGCGGATTCTTTACTGCTGGACCAGTGGGGAAGTCCCTGGCTGTATCTTTTCAATGAAGGTCATAGCTCTTCTCAAGTTGGCCCACTCTATATGATTCTGCTGGGTTTAGGTAACTGCTCCCTGCCATCATCCATTTGAGCTTTGGAGTATTAGCAGCACGACTCTATCTTTCTGGATTCTATCTAACACTCTGTCTCCTCCTCCATTTAGGTTTGAGTGTGGTAACTGTCTATCATTACTAGTCCCGGGTACTGCACTGCCCCTTGTGGTACAGGTTGTCCAAACTGTTGTAGATAGTCCCTTGTTAATTATTAAATTATCCTAATTTGATTCTGATAATTATTTACTATGGTGGTCCTGACTTATATACAATGGCAGAGGCCAGAACACAATTGAAAGAGGAAAAGAGATAATATCTTAGACTCATCCTGATATTACTCTTCAAGAAAGAGAGGGAAGCCAGGAAACTATTGGGATATAATCTCTTAATTTTGTGGATAGTGACTCTACAGCAAGCAGACTCATTAATATTTCTCGTAGATTTGAACAAATAAATCAAATAGAAAGAAATTCGGCAGTTTTGAGAGAAAAATACAGAGAAAATCAATATTTTAGCATTTGTTCCCTCCAGTTCATTCTTTCTCAAAAGTGGCTCAATTTGTAGAAAAGTTACATGAGCATTCAAACCATATAAAACTAGTATAGAATGAGTGACATTCAGGCAAGATTGAACCAAGTTTTGTCTTTTGTACTTAGCTTGGACATAGCTGAGGCTCTGGTAGGATTTTTGGCAATGCTAAGGATTAGGCCTGGAGCTATAAAATTTGTTTGGGACAATGCCATTAGTAACTAAACATTTCTTTGCTTCTCAAAATGTCCTGAGTGTAAGATCCATACCTAAGCTCCAAAAGGAATGTGACTTTTTGTTTTCGGGGTTAGATTTTGTCTCCTCTATTAAGAGATACTCCTAATTCTATGAGGCGGAAAAAAAACCCCATAGTTTCCACTCCTATGAAGGCTTCAAATAGCATTAATTTCCTCTCCTTCTGTCTGTCCATCTATGTGTGTGTGTGTGTATCCATCTTTCTATCTATTTTCTTTATATCCTCATCAGCGCTTTATGTTGGCGTTCATATATGAAGAGCTTTTTCTTTTAACGTATCTGGCTCTACTTATGGCAAGCTCATGTGAAGCCACCATGACTATTCTGTTCACAGCGGAGCAGAGCAATGCAATTGGTAGCACTGGCTCAGCGCCTGGGAGAGCAGCAGGATAGCAATGATTGTAAATTTAAAACAGAAAAAATGCCATTTTTGAGCTGTGGATACATTCTAGTTGAACGTAACAGTGACTTTAGAAAAACATTTTTCTGTTTTAAATTCACAGTAATTGAACTTCTTGTATATTGGCTTCCCTCTCCACAGGCTAAGCCAGCATGGCCATTTTGAAAGATTTGCTCCTCTGTGACCTAAAAAGCAATAGGCTTTTCAAACAATGGGCTCAGAGGCAAAGCACAACACCATGCACGGGAAAATGACTAAAACATCCTGAAAGGATTTCCAATGCCAGGGCCTTTGGAGAATTGTTCTAGCCCTATACATGCTTTCCCGCAAAAGACTCAGATTTGAACACACAGAAACAAAGAAAAACTAAAACAAACCCTGTTAAGAGATTAATTAAACAATCATCTGGGGATTTCTTGTTTGCTTTCTTTCTTTTTTGTTTTGTTGGTTCTGTTTTACATTGGCCTTCTTTATTTGTATTAACATTGAAGAACTGAATTAAACCAGTACATCAGATATATTAATTCTGGAGTGAGCCTTGGGCAAAATACGTGCTTTCGAGAGACATCTTGAGCTCCTTCTTTGATTTACAGTTTTCCCTTTCCCTTTTCCCCACCCAATTCCTTCCGAGCTTTTGGCTAATCATTTCCCCTAATTGTTAAATCCAGCGGATCATCCTAGCATTTATTATTTATCCCTCCCTGTAGCACTGAACGGCAAATATCCCTCCTCCCTTGATTTCTATCACAGAACTCTGCCGACATCCTCCTACTCCTTTCTGACTGCCCATTAAACATTTTTCTGCATGCTACCATTCTTCTTTCTCTTCTCAGCTGTACTACATTGGGATAATCACATCTAAAAACTTATTTTTAATCCCTATTGAATTAAGTTTATTATTTGAATATGTAAAACAAAAGGTATAGGCAGAGAAGCCACATTTCCTGTCCTATCCGTTTCATATCAGTTCGATCCACCATACACGATCAATGTGACTAGTTTCTGGTGCATTACTTCTTCGTTTATTTTTACAAAAATAAGAAAATATATACGTATTCTTATTTAGTTTTATTTAAGCAAATGATGGTATATTGTATATATTCTTTTATTATGGCTTATTCTATTAAAAATACATTTTATAAATCACTCCATAGCAGTTCATAAAACATTTTTCACTTATTTTTATATCTCTGTAGAATTCTATTTTGGCTTCAATCCTCAGCCCTATTTGACCTGAAGCTGAAAGAGACAGAAACTTCTTCAAATATGAAATGAAGACTGTCTTTTTTCCAACTAAGATATTAGTTGAGAATTCTATATTTTGATTTTTCCTACTTCCCTCAAAAAAAATCAACAGATTCTCAGTGCACTTAGGACAGTGTACATATTCTTTAATATAGTTAATATAACTTTGCAAGACCTGCCCCTTCGTATCTTTCTGGAACATACTATTCACTCGGAATATATTACTTAAATGAAATACGTTTGTTAGTGGACAGTGAAGAATCTCACCTAATAAAAATAGAAGATATAAATATCAGTTCAACTTGTTAAAATGCTTATTTGGGAGACATTACACATTCTTATGTCAGGGCTTGGCCTACTGAAAGTGAAATGGTCGAAAATTTAGTCTGTCAGTGGGTTACACAGGGGATTTGTTGAGATAATTTCATTTTAAAGATAAACTAAGTATTGATACTAATTTTTAAAAAAGTATACACTATTGGAACAGTACTTATTTCCTTCCAATAAACTCAAGCTGAGACACAGTCTTCCTTCCTGAGGCTGTCTTCGTGACCAATGAGAGACTTTCTGTATCCTTCTTTTCTAATGCCCTATTCACAAATCCTCTGTGATCATTCCAGCTTGGACAACAGAATGTTGATAATCCTCCACACAATTTCAGTTGGTATTTATCTTTCTTGGGAACAAAAGTTAATGTCAAAACCACACTGAAATAATTAGAAATTTTCTAAGCTTATTTAAACAAAGACCTTTATCAATCTATGTTCTGAGTGAGAATTATTGGCTTTACTAGTGAGTTCCTCACGTCTATAGAATACTAGAACCAGATTAAAATATGTTAATTATGGAAGAGATAGATACAGTTGTCCCTTGGTATCTGTGGGAGATAGATTCCAGGACCCCCAGCAGATAATAAAATCCACGGATGCTCAATTCCCTTATATAAAATGCACAGTATTTGCATATAACCTATGCACATCCTCCCATATACTTTATTTTTTAAAGTATTTTTTAAGTTAATTAATTTATTTTTGGCTGCGTTGGGTCTTTGTTGCTGCGCGCGGGCTTTCTCTAGTTGCGGTGAGAGGGGGCTACTCTTCATTGTGGTGCATGGGCTTCTCATTGCAGTGGTTTCTCTTTGTTGCGGAGCATGGGCTCTAGGCGGGCGGGCTTCAGTAGTTGTGGCTTGCGGGCTTAGTTGCTCCGCGGTATGCGGGATCTTCCCGGACCAGGGCTTAAACCCACGTCCCCTGCACTGGCAGGAGGATTCTTAACCAATGCACCACCAGGGAAGTCCCTCCCATATACTTTAAATCATCTCTAGATTACTTATAACACCAATCACAATGGAAATGCTATAGTTGCTAGCATGAGGCAAATTCAAGTTTTGCTTTTTGGAACTTTCTGGAATTATTTTTCAAATATTTTTGATCTGTGGGTGGTGGAAACCATAGCTGCGGAACCCACAGATACAAAGGGCCAACTGTATAAAATTCAGTTTATTAAGATGTAAAAGAAGGAAATTTTCAAAATGATGTATTCTTCTGAAATAAAGCTGGGCCCTATTTTTTCTTCAAATTGAAAAATTTTAATGCCTTTTACTTCCCTAATAAATTGCATTACATAAAAATATAAGAATTCTTCAACTGTACTGAAAATTGTTCTAGAGAACTCCTTTCATAAAAAACCTCACATTTGAAATAACACTAAAAATGACATAAAACACGATATAAAAGTAGGAATATAGTAAAAACTTTCTATATCAGAACAATGATATTGCATTTCTTTTGAATTATTTTTGTTATTAATTTCACATTGAAGAGACTTAGATATAATATTTACTGAACCTTGGATATTTAGAGTATTAAGCAATACAGATTCTTATAATGCAAATTATGGGAAATTACACAATTCTCATAAAATGGAATGCAGAAATTCAGTAGTATTTTTTTTCTTGCAGAGCTATACTTAAATTTTATTTTATCCTTCTCCTGATTACGTAAATTGATTAAATATAGCTCTAATCAAACTAAGGTAGTAGATAGTAAATGGCTATCTCATTTGAAGCCATTTTAATTCTTATTTCCTTGGTCACAGATTATACATTCAAACTTAGGGAACTTGCCAATATGTTCCATTAGTCATGAGAAAGAGGTGTTTGGGTCAAAACATAAGGACATACTGTATAGCACACCTGGAACTCTGCTCAGTACTCTGTAATGGCCTATATGGGAACTGAATCTCAAAAAGAGTAGATATATGTATAACAGATTCACTTTACTGTATACCTGAAACTAACACAACATTGTAAATCGACTATACTCCAATAAAAATTATTTTTAATAAATAAATAAATAATAAAGTGCAAGTAATTTGAACTCTAAAAAAAAAAAAACAGACTCAAGGGCTCCCCTGGTGGCGCAGTGGTTGAGAGGCCGCCTGCTGATGCATGGGACACGGGTTCGTGCCCCAGTCCGGGAAGATCCCACATGCAGCGGCGCAGCTGGGCCCGTGAGCCATGGCCGCTGAACCTGCACGTCCGGAGCCTGTGCTCCGCAACAGGAGAGGCCACAACAGTGAGAGGCCCGCGTACTGCAAAAAAACAAAAACAAAACCAAAAAAAAACAGATTCAAAATACATGTGTGCTGGGCTACTGGTGATATGGTCATAGTTCAAAGATCTTATATACATGTGCCTCTTGAATATAGAATTATATTCTTTCACACTAATTCATTCCCTATACTAAGTCCAGATAGTTTTAAGTCGAAGAAAATTTTAAAATTACTTACTGTACAAAATATACATTTATATGAATGCCTACTCAAGCAAGGCAGCAGTAAGACATTTGCTTCTTAAAATGGTATTATATTGATATGTGATTTCTATGGTGGTCTGCATCTTTTGTAGTTTGGTTAAAAGGCATTAAAGCCCAGGTTGCAGTTTTAAAAGTATAATAAATACGCATTGTAATACAGAAGTTGAATAATTAAACAGAACTCTAGCAATCTTACAATAATTTGTCAATATTATCGCTTTATATGGAACACGTGCTGCGGAGAATTTACCATTTCTGTAGTTTACAGAAAGTATATATACAGTGTCTCTCAAGCACCCACTGCACTTATTTTTATAGTATTCCTACAGGTTAAGTGCTATCCATCTCGTTTAGAGAAATTTAAATGCCTTGTTCAGTTCAAATCATAGCTAAACTTTATTAAGAAACATCTTGCTCTATGGTATGTGGAGTGATAATATATTGGATGTGCCCCCACTGGTGACAACTTGCTTCCTGGTTCATTGAGTAGTCTTTTCACTGTGTCCTCACATGGAAGCAGTAAGCAAGGGAGCTCTCTGGGATCTCTTTTCTAAGGGTACTAATCATATTTACAAGCATTCCACCCTCGTGATCTAATCACCCCCAAAGGTCCCACCTCCAAATACTATGACATTGGGTGTTCACTTTCAATGAATTTTGGGGGGTCACCCAAATTCAGTCTATACCAGCTGCCAAATCAGAAAAGTCTTCTCTGACACCTTAACTACTGAAGCACATCCACACCCCCAGCTCAACCCTCTCTCATCCTTTATCCTGCTGTATTTTGTTTATAGCACTCACCTTTGCCTGGCTATTAATATTTCACATTAATTTGTTTATAATTTTATTGCCTACAGTCTCCCACTAAAATGCAATGCCTGTGAAGGAAGGGAGGGTTTCACTCTCCCAGAGCATGGTGTTGGTCATACAGGTGAGTATGCTGCATATTGTTTATAATGTTCACCCCAACTCTTCTTTGTTTTTGTCCACGTCTATCCTTCCCCAAACTCCTTTACGGCCAGAGTTCCAGCTTAGGTTTTGCCAAAACAGCCACTTGTTGATATCTGGAAAGGAAAAGGGAAGCAGAAGCCAGTACTGCTTCTGCTGCAGAAGTGGGCAGGACACAGGCTTCAGGGGACAACCAAGGAGAACTCTTGCCCACAGGTTCAGAGAGTCTCCTGGTAAAGCAGCTACTCTGGTGCTGCAGGCAGATGAGATCACTGGTAGCAGTTTCCCATGCTTTCTGCACTTCCTGTTTTAAAGAATAGTACAGTGGCCTCTCGGACCCCTTTTCTGTCAATAGATCCAACTTTTTTCAGCTTCCAATTTCTTGTATTAAGTTATTTTTTGGTATAAAATACATGGAAGTCGCCACTCCCCTGGCTACATATCCTTTTTAGGCTTCGTTTATTCAAAGCAGGGAGATTTTCATTGGCCCAAGTAGTTTCTGATTTTGCTCCTGGAGACACTGCTCAATGGGCCACTCAAACACAGCCCTCCATTCAGCAAGTAGGAAAGAACATGTTCCCATGATGAGCTCCCGCTGGCCTGGCCGAAAAGTGCCAAAAAATGGGCCTGTTCCCACAATCATGAAACACACAACCAAGCCTCTGAAACCCATACACAGCTCTGTAACCATCTTAAATTAAGGCTGAGTAACCTGACACAAGCCTTTATGTTACTAAATGACCATTTCTATCCTCATCAGACTAGCTGTTAGGGGAAAGGCAGTTCCGTACATTTTTGGCCTTTACTAGAAACACACACAGATACACACACACACATACTCATATAAATTTACACTCTGCAACTGTATAATGGACGTGCATTTAAATTTAACACAGCCACAACAAACACTAGTTGTTTCTCACTATTCTAAATCTGCTTCACTTCAACGTTCCCAATGTTGGTAAAATGAAGTACCACCTATCCAGATGCTCAGGCCCAAACCCTCACAGTCAACTTTTAAGACTTTTTCCCCTTCATCCCTGCATTTAATCAGTTAGTTGTATTAGTTCTACTTCTGCAATAAAATATCTCAAATCCATGTGCTTCAGCCTTTCTTTACTCTTCTCAGTTTAGTGCCTGGGTTACTTACCACCTCTCTGTG
This sequence comes from Globicephala melas, assembly GCF_963455315.2. Taxonomy (NCBI): domain Eukaryota; kingdom Metazoa; phylum Chordata; class Mammalia; order Artiodactyla; family Delphinidae; genus Globicephala; species Globicephala melas. The sequence continues at coordinate 25,372,789 of NC_083322.1, forward strand.
AGATTATTGCTGAGTTTTGGGCCTAGATTCCCATCACTGCCACTGCCTGTCCTTTCACAATGATTATATATAAATATATGCATACATTTACATAAATATACACATATAAATGACTAGTTGGTAATCTTTAGTTTTTAGACTTTATTGCAAAAATTCTCAATCAGAGACTCCTTTTTATAAATTGGGAAATCTGACTAAATTGGCTCTTTCTTCCCACACAGCCACAGGGCATGTGATTTTTAGGTTGCCCATGTGTCAAGCCATTCCTGTGGTGTCCTAACTCTGAGGACAGGTATCAGCGGCCAATTTTTATCATGAGGCCTTTTTTTTTTTTTTTTTTTTTTTTTTGCAGTACGCGGGCCTCTCACTGTTGTGGCCTCTGCCGTTGCAGAGCACAGGCTTTGGACGTGCAGGCCCAGCGGCCATGGCTCACGGGCCCAGCCGCTCCGCGGCATGTGGGATCTTCCCGGACCGGGGCACGAACCCGTGTCCCCTACATCGGCAGGTGGACTCTCAACTACGGCGCCACCAGGGAAGCCGCCCAGCTGCCGATTTTCATCTTTTATACTATGCTGCCATTTTTCTCATAGTAAAAACAAGAGGGAAAAAAGATGTTTCCTGCATGACAAACACATCTCTATCAAGAAATGTAAAGTAAAAATACACCTAAAGCATAGCATGATTCTACAAAAGAGTTGAGGGAAACCATGTATCTCTTTGTAAGTGAAGAATATTCCTTCATATTAATACTCAAGCTAAAAGCATCCACTGTTGAGATAATAATATTTAAGGTACCGTTATAATACCTCGGCTATAGGCATTTGAGTATGAGACTACTGCTCCAATAACAATTCTTTATTCATAATAAAGATGTACATAATGCTTTATGGTTTAAAAATCCTATTTAGCATGATATCTCATTTGTTCCTCACAACACGGCCAAGAAGGGAACGTTGAAGGTAAAGGAAGGGATAGTAGAAGTTGATTTGTGTAAGTACACACAATTAATGATACAGCAGGGATCAAATCTTAGTCTTCGGACTTTAAGACCTGTAGTTTTTCTAACTCAGGGGATACACATGCTATAATATCTCAGTATAAAGTGATTTAATGTGTCTAACTCATTTGCTTATCATGTTCACTGCAGTGATACTCAGAGTTCTTCAATCAAAGGACATTACTGCATTTCTGTAGCTCACGACAGAGCTGTCTCAGGGAGACAGTTGCATTTAATGGACAGAATTCAGTCTTGGGTTGACATTCCAGTTCTGATATCTACCATCTTCTGTGGGGAGTGAAACATGATATAGGTTCATGAGTTAAACTTACTTTGCTAGGTTATAGAGAGGAATAAGTAAGCTAACATATGTAAAGTGTCCAGCGTAGAGTTTGGCTTAATAAAAGTTTGAGCCTCTCTTCTTTCCTCCACATGGCTGGCCCCCTTGCCTCCCGTACCCAATCCACACTGGGCAAGCACACGACACAAACCAGAACACTGTGGCCTGCTCATACCATCAGCCCGATAATCCTCTCGTTGTTTTTACTTTGCTCCAGAACAAAGTTCAACAAATAATAGGTATGAATTGAGGTAGCAGAGGTGATTGTTTTCTATTCTCCATTACCAAGAAAAGTTAGAATGTAGCTCTAAGTGTCTTTCGTTACTGAGGCCAGCAGCTATTTTCCTAGTAACAATACTTTCCTCTATCTTGAACAAAACATAGTGGTGTCTGGAATCCAAAATTTATCTATGACATTACTGATTTCTATTATCTAACCAACTGCTCATTCAAATCAAATTTTAGGTACATTATAGAGTGGAGGCATTCTTTATTTCCTTATTCGTTGAAAACATCATTTGAGTTTTATATTATTTCTCTCACCGGATCATGCAGAAGAAAAAGGGACATATCAAATTCAGATTCAGATACAGAAATTTGGTGGCCCATTTATAGAATTTGTTTTGGAAAACTTGGGCCACAGATAATCAAAAACAGAATTACGGTGATTATCAGAGCGGATGGTAGACTTGAGAGATGGGTAGACAAAGCTGCCGTATGAAATTATTAACATGGAGATTGGTAGCACAGTTTTATTTTATCAACAAAAAGCTTTATTTTATGAGCCATCAATTTAAAAAAAAAGATTAAGAAAGCTAATCACTGACTAGGACAAAGGTATTTCATATCTTTACACACTGGAATTGAATTTGATAAGAGACTATTAAATTCATTCTGGAACTCTCCAAATTAAAATAAAAGCATCTAATTTGGAAGACCATGGTAAACAATTAAACCTGCATTTTTCTTTTTCAAAATCTAACTTGAGATGTCACTATGTGTTTGCAATTTCTTTTCAAACTAGGTATGTCAATTTACTTCTATTTTCCTTCTTGTATCTAAAAATGCAAATAGACAAGGTGCATAAAAAAATCTCTTTAAGAGGGAAAAAAGAGGAACATTTCTCAGAGAAGATTTTGATTGAAAACAGCCATTGCTTATTTACCAAAGTACATTCTCAGGAAGTTTTTTTTTTTTTTTTTTTTTCTCAAACCCATTTGGAAATGCTACCTTGAAGCGTGGTATTTCAGGAGAAGCACTTTCTGAGTTGACAAGGCACCACTATGCCTCCCCACTAAGCACTCTACTTTTCATTTCTTGCTATGACAATGGTGTTGAAATATCCAAGGTGATGTTTAGGCTGCTCTCAAACTATTCCAATAATTCAGGAACCTTAAATTCCTTTCTAAAAAAGGAGAGTTGATAAAGCTTTTAAAGAAGAGTGTATTCTGAGTTTCCATTGAATAACGCTTAGATATATTTTACATGGGCATGCTAGGTTTATCTAATTTTATTGCTGTAACGGAAAATTTAGAAATTTTACATAAAGTAAAACCTAGCATTTAAGTTTCCAGATTTCACTTTATGTAATATAATAATAAAAAACAAATGGAGACATTGTTAAAGGCCAAAGTATGGCAGCCAGTGGCTGGGGGCGTCTGCTGTCTTTCCTAGATTCAAGGTGTCCTAATGACTTATATACAATGTACATTAGTGACCATGTTGTCATTGTCTTCCCAAGGCCACTGCGACAAACATGCACACCCATCCTGTAAGCACACCCCAACCCCACACAGCATACAAAGCCCTGCCACCTTCCCAGGTCACTGGCCCAGACTTAATCCCCTTCCCATACTACCTGCAAAACTGCATCTCATGCATGCTAGTTGCATGGCTTATAAACCTCAGGAGACATTGGAAGACAAGCCCTCCAGTTGGACTAGGGATTTAAGCACCATTCTTTGAGACAAAAGTCGATATGCTTTCTATAAGTTGTTTTAGCCAACCAATATTTTTCCTTGCTTTGTGTTTGCTTAGATTTTGTTTCAAGTATTTACTTTTTTTCAGTTATAAATTAAAAATCAGGCAAATGAATTAAAAGTTAGCAGTTAATTGCACAATTATTTTCAATAACCACTACCTTTACACTATTTAATTTTTATCTTCGTTACAACATAGTTATATATTTTCCCCTTGAAAAAAAATTTTGGAAATTTTTAGATACACAGCAAATATAGCTATGCATTTTAAGGTACAGTTGCCTTTAAAGTATCTTCATTTTGTGGCTGGATACTGGAAGGCAAGGTGGATCTTTGACAATAATTAAGTAAGTTACCAGTATCTTCTTCCACTAACACCAGGGCACTGACTATGGCTTTCCCATCTTCCACGCCCTCCATTACCAGGCTACACAGAGAGAACAGCTAAGATTTCCTTTCTTTTCTTTTCTTGTAAGAGTAATACTTAACATGAGATCTACCCTCTTAACAAATTTTTAAGTGTATAATGCAGTACTTTTGACTATAGGCAGAAGGTTGTACAGTAGATCTCTAGAACTTATTCATCTTGCATAACTCAAATTTTATACCTGCTGATTAGCAACTCTCCACTCCTCCCTCCTTCCAGCTTCTGGCATTCACCGTTTTGTTTTCTCTTCTATGAGTTTGACTATGTTTGACGTCTCATGTAAGTGGAATCATGCAACATTTATGTGACTGGCTTATTCCACTTAGCATAAGGTCCTCAGGGTTCATATATATTGCCACTCATTGCAGGATTTTCCCTTTTTTAAGGCTGAATAATATTCCATTGTATGTAATGTATATACCACATTTTTTATCCATTCATCCATTGAAGAACATTGAGGTTGTTTTCACATTTTTACTTTGTGAATACCGCTGAGATGAACATGAGAGTTCTAACAGCTCTCAAGATCTGATTTCAGTTCTTTTGGATAAATACTCAGAAGTGGGATTCCTGGATCAAATGGCAGTTGTATTTTTAAATTTTTGAAGAACCTCCATACTGTTTTCCATAGCAGTTGCACCATTTTGCATTCCTACCAACAGTGTACAAGGGTCCAATTTCTCCTTGCCAACAGTTATCATCTTTTTTTTAATATAAAAGTCATCCTAACAGGTGCAAGGCAATATTTCATTGTGATTTTGATAGGCATTTCCCCGATGATTAGTGATGTTGAGCATCTTTACATATACCTGTTGGCTTCTTTGGATATATTCCTTCTTTGGATAAAGATCTATTCAAGTCCTTAACCCAACTTTATACCTAAAGGATCAAGTAAAAGAACAAACTAACATGAAACTAGCAGAAGGAAGGAAATAATGAATATTATAGCAAAATAAATGAAACAGAAAGTAGGAAAACAATAGAAACAACAATGAAATTAAGAGCTGTTTTCTTTCAAAAGATAAACAAAACTGGCAAACCTTTAGCTAGAACAGGAAAAAAAGAAGATTCAAATAAATTGAATCAGAAGTGAAAGAGGAGACATAACAGTGATGTCACAGGAATAAAAAGGGTCATAAGAGACTACTATGAACAATTATACATCAATAACCTGGAAGAAATAGAAAAATTTCTAGTAATACAACATGCCAAGACTGAATCATGAAGAAACAGAAAATATGAACAGACCAATGAGAAGTGAGGAGATTGAGTAAGTAATCAAAAACCAAACACAGAAATCCAGGACCAAAGGACTTCACTTCTGAATCCTACCAAACATTTAAAGAACAATTAATACCAACGCTTCTCAAACTCTTCCAAAAATCTGAAGATGATGGAACATTTCCAAACTCATTTTGTAACATCAGCCTTACCTTGATACCAAAGTCAGAGACACCACAAGAAAGGAAAACTAAAGGTCAGTACCTCTGATGAACAGACACAAAAATTCTCAACAAAATACCGGCAAACTGAATTCAACAGCACATTAAAAGGATCACATCACATACATGACCAAGTGGGATTTATCTGAGGGATGCAGAAACAGTTCAAAATACAAAAATTAATTAATGTGACACACCACAGTAACAGAAAAAAGTTTCAAAATCACATAAGCATTTCAATAGAGGCAGAAGCATTTGATAAAAATCAAGACCTTTCATGATAAAAACTCTCCCGTGAGATTTCTGGCAAAAGTTATGGAGAAGTTTTATGGTGGGCAAGGTCTGTAGAAACTGAAGATAGGAGAAGTTGATCTGAGGTTTTCTAATAAAGCCATCAGTGACATTAACAAGTAAAACTAGAAAAAATATATCTTTTAGGAGAACATATTTTGACTAAGCATTTTGAAACAGAAAGATACACGTAATTACTAAAAGGACTTTAAAAAAAACATGCCTTGTGATTCATACTAAATAGAGATAACACAGAGTGTGCTGGGTTTATGTGATGTGATGTCAGGTATTGAATAAGTCAAGTAGATGTTTCAAACCATCTCCCTCCCTTTTTATCTCTATACCTTTGAACATGTTTGAATAAAGTACAACAATCAAGTAAAAAATATTATTAACAGAAAATAAACATCTTCTGAGTTATACTGAGACCTCATGGCTAAGGTGAAATGCTCCAGTCAGTCATGCCCTCATGATAGAAACTGCCCAGAGACTGTGGTGGAGATCTGTGGTGTCATGTCACGCTATGCAGAGAATAATATAATGAGTTATACTATTTAATAATAATAAAAATAATCTAAATACAGATTATATGCTGTTTTAAGCCCATGTCAGTTTAAATGCATAACCTGACAATACGCTGTGTTTTTCTTCATAATCTATTTCTGTACAAGGATGAAATATATGACGAAACCTGGTTACTCTGCCTGATACAGTCATTCTTGGAGAGAAATCATTATTATTTCTTTTTTTGTAAATGAGTTCTACAACACTCCTTTCATCTTTTTCCCCCAGAGATGAAACCATTAACCATCGTCCTACTGTTTTTTTAGCAACAGAAATTTTTATGCTTCATCAGTGAATAATTAAGAATAACCAATTTCCTATTTTGATATTTCTTTTGAACAGAACAGAATGTTTTTAATACATAAACATGTATTAAGTTTTAGTACATATATACATATAAGAAAATACACTAATCCAAGAAGCAATTATCAAAAAGAAACAATATCAAACAGACTGCAGTAGAACATTGCTCTTTTTGATTCTCCTTCTGTTACAGTGACATGCCCCTGTTTCTAGCGCGTATACATTGTCCTTTTTTCTCCTTCTGCCTCTCTTATTTCTGTTATGCGCGCTCTCTCTCTCTGTCTAACAAGCAATGAGTGACTGGGTGGAGAAGGTGTGGGAGCAGAAAATAGTTGAGTTCAGGAATTGTACTGGGCTAGGTTTTGCACAGTGATAAACAGCAAACATTTTTTTGTTTGCTTGTTTGTCATGTTTTGTTTCTCCTGTTTTGTTTAGGGGAATGTGTATTTAATTTTCAAGTTAGGCATTTTGTGGCATTTCTGTCGATTGTAAATTGGTATTTTTTGCTTCACCAGAGCCACAATATACGTTAACAGAGGGATACATTCAATATTATCTATAAATTTTCATTACTATTATTATTATTTTTGGGTCTGTTGCTAGTTGGTCTCTGGAGGATTGGAAGAAAAAAATAGTCAAAGTAGTGTTTGCTACAGTCCTGTTACTAACTGAACCTAAGCTAAGCTTTTGATTGCTATCTACTAGTGTATCAAGAGAGCTGGAGAAAAATAAAACAAATCCTACAGAGACAGAGATCAGACAATACAGATTTTATAGTTTGTTCTTTTTTAAAGATGATTTTTCAACATATTCTTGAGTATATAGTCTTAATTTAGAAAAATTAGTTCATATTAAATTAGCCTTCATTTAGTTCATTCTTGGGCCTGAATGTGGGGATTTATTCTTGAAAATATTTTCAACAGATCATTGTTCTGGTACAATTTTTACGTGGCTAGTTACTCTAAAATAATGCCAATTCTATCCCTTATGTTTCTATATTTTTTTGTAGATGTGGTTTACTTGATGAAAACAAGAATTCGTGACATCCTAACTACAGCTTCTATGAATCCAAAGTTGGAGTAGAAATGAGCTGTTGGTTAATGGGAATGGTGGCTGGGAGTCCTCACCTATATGATGAGGGCATCCTCACAGTAAAGGATATGACGTTCATAACTGGAGAGGAAGAGGGAGAGAAAATCAATCTCCCACTATCAGCCATCATACATATTTTTCTGCAATACATTGCTTTATTTCTTTATTATTAACTTTTAAGGTAATTTTTACGTACAATGAAATGTTTTGTCAAATGTATCTACCCATGAAATCAACACTCCAACCAAGTTATAAAACATATTCACCCTCCCAAAATGTTCACTAGTGTTTCTTTCTGGTCAGTGGTCCCCTCACTCCCACTGATAAACTAGTGTTCTATCACCACAGATTAGTTTTTCATATTCTTGAAACTATTATAAATAGAATCATAAATAATATACTCCTTTGTGCCTGGCTTCTTTCACTCAATATAATATTTTTTGAGATCCATCTGGATTGATGTGTATATCAGTAATGCAGTCTTTATTCCAAGATTGCCAGGTGATTCTAATCTGTATTTCTAGTTCTATAAAGTGAAATGCATACATGCCAAGTGTACACACAGGTCAATGCTTTTTGACAAATGTATATTCCCACATAACTGGCACCCACGTTAAAGATACAGAACATTATCATCACTGCCAAAAATTCCCTTTTCTTTCTAGTCATCCCCGCCTGTTTTCACAGGAAAACACTGTTTTAATTTTTATCACTATAGACACATTTTGTCTGTTCTAGAATTCATATAAATAAGGTCATATCATATAAACTTTTAGTGCTTGGCTTCTTTTGCTCAGAATAATATATTTTTGACATGAATTTATATTGTTGTGTGTTATCTGAAGATAAGCGCCTTTTATCGTTGAGTAGTATAACACTGTATGGATATACTAATGCTGTTTATTCATACTTCCATTGATGGATATTCTAGTTGCTTCTGGGTTTTGGCTACTATGAGTAAAGCTTCTCCAAGCTTTTATGTGCCCATCTTTTTTGGACACATTTTATCATTTCACTTGTCCATCTCTAATTCGTGTGTGAGTCTAGTTCAATGAAACTATCCAGGGCAATAAAACTCCCTCCCCACCTACAACCAGACAAACCTACAGTCTCTACTTTGCGGGGTAATACATGTTAGCTTTGGGTACACCTTTTAAAAAATAGGATGAGGTTATTTCTGTAAATTAAAAAGGCTCTAATTTAAATTTATGTATCTCATCCAGATAATGATCTGAGTTTTCGTTCATAATAAAGTCACATAGGCAAGGAAAGATGAACAGCAATGCAAGGAAAGATCAATTCACATACTCACTATGTTCAGTTATTCATCTATTCGACAAAAGTTTATAAAGTGCCAGCTTTAAATGAACTATTGTGCTAAGAGACGAATTGGAATTCCAGAAACTTTAGTTTATCATTAATAGAATATTATGCTCATATGACAACCATCAATTTAAATCAGAAAATTCAGTGGAAATAAAAGTCACAATGGCTGTCAAATACTGTTTAGCTACATCACCTGATTGTGTTTTTGAACATCTAATTTAGAGTTTTAGAGATATGTTTGTAGTAAAGATATGTTCTTTTAAATGGATATTTCAATTCTCATTATTCAAACCAATTACTGATTCTATTAACACTGAGCAATTTTTATTATATAGAACGTAGCAAGACCACTGGAAATTATCAACTCCTTCTGCAGTAGCAAGCAGCCACACTTTTCCCTTCAATTTCTAAGTGGGAATTCTTTTGCAAAGGCTATTTTGCTGAATTAAGGATAACGATCACAGTTAAAGACAGTGATACTTTAACAATAATTCCTCTAATTTACATGTCTGGCAAAGAAAAACATAAAAACACAGTGGCATTTTCTAATCTTATTTTGTTTTGAATTTAAAATTAATTCTCGGCTCAGACTCCTAGGTGCTTCATTTAAAAATGCAGTTGCCCTGGACTTGAATCAGCAGCTCTCGCTTCCCCTCCTGTGGCCTGATATGATTTCTTAGTCGATACAATATCATAATGAAAATATCAAACGATGAACACTTATGACTCTATTTCTACAATACTCAATTCACTCTCTGCAAGGTCGTTTTGTTAGAATTAGATGCGGCAGGTCCAGTAGCATTCAGTCAGTTACTGACTGACATTCACTCAGCCATATTTTTACCTTTGAATTCTTTTAAATGAATATCTAGCTGCCATCTACAGTATCTGAGAGTTAAAAGCAATGGGATACAGTTATTTTAAATGTCTTAAAATCTTTCCACTATGCTACTGATGTCTTAGAAACTATTCACTTCTTTCCAATCTTACAGCATTTCTTTCTAAGGTCAGATTTGCTTAAGTATTTAGTAGACAGGCTTATGAAAGCATCAAACGATTTCAAATATGAAAGGCAACTGAGATCCATAAAAATAAAGATTCTTTCATAACATTTCTTCAGGAAGTTTAAATCACTGCTTTTTAAAAATTATTCCTTCTGCCTTTCTCCAAAATTCTCAAAATTAGATCCTCTACCATTCATTGGAGAAACTGAAGATTATCTAAAATTAATATAACTTTACGGATCAGTATATCCTATCATCAATTCATCCAGATTTTTATCAAATGTCTATAATGTGCCCAAACCTGAAATGTTCAAAATAGTGCCTGGGTCCAGGCTTGATGTGTTGAAGATTAAAAGTTAAGTCAAAATATTTGTTTGTTGACTGCATTTTATCAGCTGTCTAATGTGTATTTGTTTAACAGTTCCACATTACCTCATTTTTGACCTATGCATTAATTACAGAAAGGAGGTAACAGACTTCAAATATTTTCTTGGCACAGACTCTGTACCTTCTACTTTTGTTTTCTGCTTACCCATATCACAGGAGAACTTATTTTTTTTCTAGGGTATAATGGTTTGGATATTGATATTGTTGTCTTACTCATGGGTATCTCCCATCTTCATCTCTATGAATGAATTAAAAAATCGGCTTTGAAAGGACACCTGTCAGTATTTGCAAATGAATCTTCTTCAAGGTCATTTCTTTGATCTCTGAATTCTTGGCCATACATCATCTCGGAACTTCACATATTTAAGAGCCTGTTGGTACGGTTTTTGTTATGTATCTGCTTCTAACAATGCTCCCTGAAGAATATGAGCCTCTGTGCTGGCAGACAGAAAAGAACTAACTGCAGAGATGAGTAGTTGTATTTCCTCATAATGGTGAAGCAAAGCAAAACAACTTCATAATGGACCTAGAACAAATAAGTCTACAAAGAAAACCAAAAACATAAAAGTACAAGGATACAGATGTATAAAGAAAATAAGACATGCCCATTCACAATATAGACTAATCATCTCAGTTAAATTGAGATTAAAACACTGTGAGGCTGAAAAAATGATTATTTGAAGAAACAAAAAATACATATATTTTACTACCTTTTTTTTTTTTTTTTTTTTTTTTTGCCAGTACACGGCCCTCTCACTGTTGTGGCCTCTCCCATTGTGGAGCACAGGCTCCGGACGCGCAGGCTCAGTGGCCATGGCTCACGGGCCCCGCTGCTCCGCGGCATGTGGGATCTTCCCGGACTGGGGCACAAACCCGTGTCCCCTGCCTCGGCAGGCGGACTCTCAACCACTGCGCCACCAGGGAAGCACTATTAACTTTTTTCTAACAAGAAACTTTTTCTTTTTAATAAAATTTTGTGTTCATTTCAATTACACGGTCACTTTGGTATCTGTATTCAGCCTATTTGTGGCTATATCACTGTTTGTGGGCTTATGGGAAATGGAATAACCATAATACAGACATCCATATATAGTTTTAATTGAAACTTAGAAAAAAAATAACTTAAAAACCGATCTCTAGAAAATAAGGTAGAGTCAAGTATGCTTCCAACTTACACATTAGAAGCTAACTGAAATGACTAAAGAGAAGCAGAATTGAGATGGGATCATGGATTGGCCTCAATTAGTGTTGAAATAAAATGAGTAGAAATGGTGGTAACCATGACTGAGAAAAACATTTGCTAAACACTGTATATATTGGATAAAATTGGTGAAGGACACCAAGAATTCATACATTATTCTCCTACTTAAGAAAGTACTATAGTATTGAAAGATATGGAGGAATTTCTTGCAAATCCAACTGACTCCATTAATTTGGAGGAACAATGGTTACACATACATTTCTCAAATTTCATTCCTAAGAATTTACTTGAAGAAAGTCCTATATCATTCAAAGAATGTATGAAAGCCTACAGTTCTAAAATGAGGAGCAAAATAGCACATAAATAGGAAAAAAATATTGTATTCAAGGTTTTCAGGTGAGCACTGAAACATTTAGATATAGAAATGTTTAACTGTCATAATGATATGGTTAAAAAAAGAATCAAGGAACACTCTCAAATTCATTCTATGAGGTCATGATTACCCTGATGCCAAAACCAGACAAAGACACTACAAAAATAAGAAATTAAAGACCAATATCTCTGATTAATATAAATGTAAAAATCCTCAACAAAACATTAGCAAACTAAATTCAACAGTAGTTAAAAAGGATCATACACCATGATCAAGTGGGATTTATTCCAGGGATGCAACAAGGATGGTTCAATACCCACAAATCAATCAATGTGATACACCATGTTAACAAAAGAATAAAAATCACATGTTCATCTCAATAAACGCAGAAAAATCATCTGACAAAATTCAACATCCACTTATAAGAAAAACTCTCATAAAAGTTGGTACAGAAGGAACATATCTCAACATAATAAAGGCCATGTAAGACAAATTCACAGCTAACATCATACTCAATTTTGAAAAGTTGAAAGTTTCTCCCCTAAAATCAGGAACAAGATAGGGATGCCTACTCTCTCCACTTGTACTTAACACAGCATTGAATAGAATATTAGCCATAGTAATCAGACAAGAAAAAGAAACAAAAGGCATCCAAGTTGGAAGGGAAATAGCAAAACTGTCACTGTTTTTCATTTTTAAAATGAGAGAAATAAAGTGCCCTTGTATACTGATAGAAATGGACAAGGTAAAATGGATACATGCAGGTACAAAGGTATAACTGCAAGAGCAAAGTCCTCAAGAAGGTGAAAAATGATAGACTTCAGCAACCCAAAACACTTTTGAACAATGAATTTTGACTGTATACCACCTCTGGACCAAAGGAAAAAAGAAAACTATAAACAAATATTGAACTCTAAATAGTAGGTTGTTTTTGATTTTGAGTCCTGTGAGTTAGCAGGTTTGAGATAGTTTTCTGTGTATTTAAGGCTATTAATAATTAAGTATACTGAGATGTTTATTTCAGTATAAAGAAAATGGAAATTTAAAAAAACCTAAAAATTGTTTGTAAATTGTTGAGGGAGGGGAAATACAAGTTCTTCCTTATAATAAAATGTCAACCAATGTCAAAGATATTGATTACCAGCATCCCTAATTCTACTTGATGAAATTAGAAAAATACCATTTTTAAACCATCATAGTAATAATTGATTCACACAAGAATCATTAATGATGCTAAATCTAGTGAGGAATGTTTGATCTGAAACAGCATTTTGCATAGTCTCAAGTACCTTCTTATGATTCTTCATTGATTAAAAAGTGAAAAATAGTAATGTTATAATGGAAAGAATGGCAGACACTGTGTTAACCAAGTGATCAAAGTTATTATCATCAGTCATGGGACAATCCAAAAATCATGTTTACCAATGTACTAAGAAGCATAAAACATCATCTTTGTATTTCTACTAGAATGCATGAGTTTTTTCAGTTCATAAGGAAACATGACACAAACCAAAATTGACTGATTTTTACCAAAAAAAAAAAAAAAAAAGAGTAAAACCTGGTTTGTCCTTTTCCAAGTTTCAAATTCATCATGGACTAAGAAAGAGTACTCCAGATTAAAAGAGACTGAAGGCTATGACCACTAAATGTAATATGTTCTACTGGATTGGACCCTGACCCAAATTTTGGTATTCCTATAAAGAAAAGACTGTTAGTGATATTGAGTCTTGGTACATTACATCACAGCATTCTCTCAATGTTACTTTTCTTATTTTTTAAAAAAATTTCACTGTGTTTAGCTCTAAGGAAATATACACTGAACTATGAAGTGGAAATGGAGTATCATGTTTTAACTTACTTTCAAATGGTAGAGAGAGTACCTAAATGTTAAAAACGTTAGACATAATATATGAACCTCAAAACACTAAAAATCCAAAAATAAAGCAGAACAAAAAACTTTTTTAGGACAATTGGGGACATGCCAACACTGACTGGATACTTAATGACATTAAAGGATTATTCTTATTTTCTTAGGAATTTGGTATTACTTAAGAAAAAAGAATTCTTATCTTTTAGCAATAAACACTGAAGTAGAGTTAAATTTAAATAATACCAGGCCTTTGCTTCCAATGTTCCAAGGGATTTATTGGGTGGGGTATCAATGAAATAAGATTGGCTATTGCACAATAATTGTTTAAACTGGTGATAGTTACATGGGAGATTATTTTGCTTTACTCACTACTTGTGTATATATCTTAATTTTCCATGGTAAAAGTTTTAGACATTTTAGGAAGTTTGTTGTTAATTCATAAAAGAATATCCTTACCAGGAAAAAGCATTTGTAAAACATCAAACAGTATACCAAATACAGATTTTATGGAGAATCCATTTTAATGTAATAGTTAATGTATATGTTGAGAACAGTGACAATGGAAGTAGTCTGCTTTAGAAACCCTTCCTTTGCCTCACATGCTTAAATATTCCCCTTTCCTCTCCTAAGCTTTTAAAATTTCACAAGTTGAAGGAAATAATTTTTTCCCATTTTCTGACTGTGAAATAACTCCTGTGTTAACTTTGCTTCACTTAGCTGAATATTCATGAAGTGGCATGGGGAGGGGAGAGTGCTAAGAATGTGGCATTCAATGGGTGAAACTTGATTTTAAACAAACCACTGAATCACTGTTGAGAGTGTGGCTGTTTACCCCTACGAATGACGGTCCATGGTCTAAGTGATTTACAAGGGACAAATTACATCAAAACTGTGAGAGAACTAAGAATGATTTATGATTTATGATTCCTCAAAAATCACAGATAGGATTCTCTCAAAATTCATTTCAGTAATTTTTTAAAACTGTGCCTAGGGATTTTTTTTTTTCACATTTGGAATCCCAGATTGAATTTAAAATGACAAGATTTCTTTAGTACTTAAATTAAGGTATGCATGGTGATAGCTTCCAAGCTTGCCTAAGTGGTTATTCAGTCATATCATACAACACACTGCACTATCCCCTGAGTATTTTCATGCTTTAGACTGTTTTCACATTGCCTCTCTCTCTCCTTACATACACATCATATACTCGCAAACCCAAATCTTCAAATGTTTTCATATTGTATGATTAAAATGTTACTGCGATTTCAAGATTGAGGAATTAAAAAAAAAAAAAAACATAAAGCTGCCAATGCAGATTTCTCTGAAAGTGCCACAATCTAGTATCTGGTTTGTGTTATTCAACGGAACACAGCTGCACCTTGAGAAAATGTTATTGCTTTATTACTGTAAGGCACCAGAATCCTGAAATGTGCTCAAGACTGGTTAATGTATTCAGTGGTAAATCACTGACATTTAAACAAAGATACAAGTGCTTATTTTTCTGTACTCCAAACTGGAAAACTGTATTTGATACATTCTTAAACTGGAAACTTCTTTTGTGTCATTTTCAACTCTACTCTTGATTGATCATTCTTCCCTCCCATCCATCCAACACCCATACTATTGATTCCACTCTTCCTTAGAGCCACATGATCTTAAGACAGAAACACAAATCTCAATTGTTCCAACAAAATTCTCCTCTATCTGAGAACACAGTAGTTAAATAATTTTCAATTAATACAAATACTATTTTCCCTACTTACCTGAAGTAGGGAAATTAATGGACAAACCTCTATTTGAGGCCAGTAAAATTATGAAATAAATCAAAAGCCTAACATCTTACAGTATTCTGAGCAGTGAAAGAACAGGCAATGATGCATGTCTTGAATGACAGAAACATTACAGAGCTGTGCATAAAATCCACTGACATTCAAATAGCATTTAAGAATTTACTTATTAATTATGGATAAAATATTTTACCCTAGAATTCAAAACACAGTAGAAGCTCATCATAAAGTCTGTGATTATCACAACATATTATGGTGTGAGCAGAAATTCTAAAACCAGAAAAATTACATAAGCATACACGTGGATATAAATATAATAATGTAACACTGTCATCCTTTAATATAAATATAAGTGCTATCCATTACCAAGTGTTGTAAAATAGTTCCATTCCATTTTCTAAATTTGTCCACTGAGTATATTAAACATCAACTAGAACTTTAGTTATTTCCATTAAAAGAAGTTGTCAATAAGTTTTATATAATAAAAGTAAATTATACTTAGTATAATAAGTAGGACAATTATATATTATATAGAAAATTATATGCAAGAAGATTAAAATAATTATTTATTTAGAAGTTTGGGGTCTTTCTCCAAAATGTTAGAAACTCAAGCTTATTGAAGAACCTGATTATTTCTAGGGCTGCTTCATCTGAGTTACTAATTTTACTCAATGTTTCCATTTAATTAATTTAGATTAAAGAGGGTATAATAAGCTGAGAATGTATAATCACATATACTGATACATAACTTAGAATTATGATACTGAACCAGATAATTATTCTCACAATAATTGAATATTATTTGATTAATTATGTA
This sequence comes from Globicephala melas, assembly GCF_963455315.2. Lineage (NCBI taxonomy): Eukaryota > Metazoa > Chordata > Mammalia > Artiodactyla > Delphinidae > Globicephala > Globicephala melas. The sequence goes on from NC_083322.1 coordinate 25,388,989, forward strand.
TTCTCTGAAATTATACACTCTTACCTCAAAGGGTATTGAGAAAGTTTACCAAGGCATTTCCTGTGACAACTGAATGCCAGAAACTAAATAAACATGTTTACTCTAAAGAAGCAAAACAAACCAAAGCATTCCAAATCTCTTTATCTAACAAGTAAAGAGCTTCTTGAAAACAATTCTACCCAACAGTTTGTACTTTCTTTGCTGACTGCTGTATTGACTTGCTGCAGGGGCTATTGCTAAGCTGCCTTTTGGGACATTTTCTGAAATACACTATGTAGAAACTCTGCCATCCTAAAATAAGATTATACAAAGTGTCTCCCTGAATTGTGGCTGACTATCAACAGATGAGACTTTTCTTTGTGTGATTACTTCAGGGGCACCAAAACTGACTTCCGCAAGTTCAAAAGACATAAAGAAAATTACTGAAGCAAGTCTAGCTATTTGAGTTAGAAGCTTCTGTTCCCTTCAGAATATGGATTTTTATATTTCTCACTTCAGGGGGATACAAAGATAATCCTTAAGTGGAGTTTGACTTGAATGATAAAGGATTCTTTATAGAACATACAATGGTTATATTACATATGTATTCTTATTTCCTATATGAAAATGATCTATCTCTTTTCCTTTATTTTCACATTTGCTATTGCATCTTATTTTTGACTTTGGAAGAAGTACACTTTGGAGACTGAATTATCCTGGTAACATTTTTGTAATCACTGTACTTCTGTAGTAGATGTACGAGTCTACGTTGTGTTTAGTTGCAGTGACTAATTTTCAGTAGATATGAGAAATACAGTGAATAATAAATATTTTAACCTATTATTGAATATAATTCGTAAAAAATAATGTATCATTAAATATTAAGTATAAATAAAATGCAAAATATATAGCAACACAAAATATACCAATATTTATATACATATAAACCTCAGATGTTATAAATATTTAGTCTAACCTCAGTTACATAAATTCGTTACAAATTCATTTCCTTTTCTACCCTATCATTGCTTTTCCACCCTATCATTTCTTTTCCTTTCTTTTCCTTCCCTTTCCTTTTCCTTTCTATATCCTTTCTCTCCCTTTATTTCCTTTCTTTTTCTTATACTGGCTCAGTAGCCAAATGAAACAAGGATTAGATCTGAGTTCCATGAAGCTTGATACTTCATTTAAATCTGCATCAAAGCATGTGACTGTGAGATGTTAAAAATTTAGGGATGTTTCACGTTTTCTAGTTACATTTTTTTTGAATTTTTGAATTTTATTTATTTTTTATACAGCAGGTTATTAGTTATCTATTTTATACATATTAGTGTATATATTTCAATCACAATCTCCAATTCATCCCCCACTCACTTTCCCCCCTAGGTGTCCATACATTTGTTCTCTACATCTGTGTCTCTATTTCTGCCTTGCAAACCAGTTCATCTATACCATTTTTCAAGATTCCACATATATTTGTTTTTCTCTTTCTGACTTACTTTACTCTATATGACAGTGTCTAGGTCCATCCACATCTCTACAAATGACCCAATTCTGTTCCTTTTTATGGCTGAGTAATATTCCATTGTATATATGTACCACATCTTCTTTATCCATTCATCCATTGACAGGCATTTAGGTTGCTTCCATGTTCTGGCTATTGTGAATAGTGTTGCAATGAACGTTGGGGTGCATGTGTCTTTTTCAATTGTGGTTTTCTCTGGGTATATGCCCAGTTGTGGGATTGCTGGGTCATATGGTAGTTCTATTTTTAGTTTTTTAAGGAACCCCCATACCGTTCTCCATTGTGGCTGTATCAATTTACATTCTCACCAACAGTGCAAGAGGGTTCCCTTTCCTCCACACTCTGTCCAGCATTTGTGTTTGTAGATTTTCTGATGATGCCCATTCTAACCAGTGTGAGGTGATACCTCATTGAAGTTTTGATTTGCATTTCTCTAATAATGCAAATCATTATTAGATTTGACAAGACAAGATTTCTTTCTGTCTTATAGTTTTCTGCATACAGGTCTTTTACCTCCTTAAGCAGCATTATTCCTAGGTATTTTATTCTTTTTGTTGCAATGGTGAATGGGAGTGTTTCCTTAATTTCTCTTTCTGATCTTTCATTGTTAGTGTATAGGAATGCAAGAAATTTCTGTGCATTAATTTTGTATCCTGCTACGTTACCAAATTCATTGATTAGGTCCAGTAGTTTTCTGGTGGCATCTTTAGGATTCTCTGTGTATAGTATCATGTCATCTGCAAACAGTAACAGTTTTACTTTTTCTTTTCCAATTTGAATCCCTTTTATTTCTTTTTCTTCTCTCACTGCCGTGGCAAAAATTTCCAAAACTATGTTGAATAATAGTGGCAAGAGTAGACATCCGTGCCTTGTTCCTGACCTTAGAGGAAATGCATTCAGTTTTTCAACACTGAGAATGATGTTTTCTGTGGGTTTGTCATATATGGCCTTTATTATGTTGAGAGAGGTTCCCTACATGCCCATTTTCTGAAGAGTTTTTATCATAAATGGGTGTTGAAGTCTGTCAAAAGCTTTTTCTGCATCTATTGAGATGATCATATGGTTTTTATTCTTCAATTTGTTAATATGGTGTATCACATTGAGTGATTTGTATATATTGAAGAATCCTTGCATCCCTGGGATAAATCCCATTTGATCATGGTGTATGATCCTTTTAATGTGTTGCTGGATTCTGTTTGCTTGTATCTGTTGAGGATTTTTCAATCTATATTCATCAGTGATATTGGTCTATAATTTTCTTTTTTAGTGAAATGTTTGTCTGATTTTGGTATCAAGGTGACTATGGCCTCACAGAAGGAGTTTGGAGTGTTCCTTCCTCTGCAATTTTTTGGAAGGGTTTGGAAAGGATGGGTGTTAGCTCTTCTCTAAATGTTTGGTAGAATTCATCTGTGAAGCCATCTGGTCCTGGACTTTTGTTTGTTGGAAGATTTTTTTTTTTTTTTTTTTGCAGTACGCGGGCCTCTCACTGCTGTGGCCTCTCCCGTTGTGGAGCACAGGCTCTGGACACGCAGGCTCAGCGGCCATGGCTCACAGGCCCAGCTGCTCCAGGAAGATGTGGAATCTTCCTGGACCGGGGCACGAACCCGTGTCCCCTGCATTGGCAGGCGGACTCTCAACCACTGCGCTACCAGGGAAACCCTGTTGGAAGATTTTTAATCACAGTTTCAATTTCATTACTTGTGATTGGTCTGTTCATATTTTCTATTTCTTCCTGGTTCAGTCTTGGAAGTTTATACCTTTCAAACAATTTGTCCATTTCTTCCAGGTTGTCCATTTTATTGGCACAGAGGTGCTTGTACTAGGCTCTCAATGATGCTTTGTATTTCTGCAGTGTCCGTTGTCACTTCTCCTTTTACATTTTTAATTTCATTGATTGGAGTCCAATCCCTCTTTTTCTTGATGAGTCTGGCTCAAGGTTTATCAATTCTGTTTATCTTCTCAAAGAACGAGCTTTTAGTTTTACTGATCTTTGCTACTGTTTTCTTCATTTCTATTTCATTTATTTCTGCTCTGATCTTTATGATTTCTTTCCTTCTACTAACTTTGGGTTTAGTTTGTTGTCCTTTCTCTACTTCCTTTAGGTGTCAGGTTAGATGGTTTATTTGAGATTTTTCTTGTTTCTTGAGGTAGGCTTGTATTTCTATAAAGTTCCCTCTTAGAAGAGCTTTTGCTGCATCCCATAGCTTTTAGATCATAGCGTTTTCATTGTAATTTGTCTCTAGGTATTTTTTGATTTCCTCTTTGATTTCTTCAGTGATCTCTTGGCTATATAGTAATGTATTGTTTAGCCTCCATGTGTTTGTGTTTTTTACATTTTTTCCCCTGTAACTGATTTCTAACCTCATAGCATTGTGGTCAGAAAAGATGCTTGATATGATTTCAATTTTCTTACATTTTTTCTTACATTTTTCAATTTTCTTACATTTTTCTTACACTTTTTCTTACAATTTTCTTACATTTCTTACAAGGCTTGATTTGTGACCCAAGATGTGATCTATCCTGAAGAATGTTCTGTGTACACTTAAGAAGAAAGTGTAATCTACTGTTTCTGGAGGGAATGTCCTATAAATATCAATTAAATCTATCTGGTCTCTTGTGTCATTTAAAGCTTGTATTTCCTTATTAATTTTCTGTCTGGGTGATCTGTCCATTGGTGTAAGTGAAGTGTTAAAGTCCCCAACTATTATTGTGTTACTGTAGGTTTCTACTTTAATGGTTGTTAGCATTTGCCTTATGTATTGATGTGCTCCTGTGTTGGGGGCATAAACATTTATAATTGTTATACCTTATTCTTGGATTGATCCTTTGATCATTATGTAGTGTCCCTCCTTATCTCTTGTAACAGTCTTTATTTTAAAGTCTATTTTATCTGATATGAGTATTGCTACTCCCGGTTTCTTTTTTTTTTTTTTTTAACATCTTTATTGGGGTATAATTGCTTTACAATGGTGTGTTAGTTTCTGCTTTATAACAAAGTGAATCAGTCATACATAAACATATGTTCCCATATCTCTTCCCTCTTGCGTCTCCCTCCCTCCCACACTCCCTATCCCACCCCTCCAGGCAGTCTCCAGGTTTCTTTTGATATCCATTTGCATGGAGTAACCTTTTCCATCCCCTCACTTGCAGTGTGTACGTGACCCTAGGTCTGAAGTAGGTCTCTTGTAGACAGCATATATATGGGTCTTGTTTTTGCATCCATTCAGCAAGCCTGTGTCTTTTGGTTGGAGCATTTAATCCATTCACGTTTAAGGTAATTATTGATAATGTTATGTTCTTATTACCATTTTCTTAATTGTTACGGGTTTGTTTTTGTAAGTCCTTTTCTTCTCTTGTGTTTCCCACTTACAGAAGTTCCTTTAGCATTTGTTGTAGAGCTGATTTGGTGGTGCTGAATTCTCTTAGCTTTTGTTTGCCTGTAAAGCTTTTGATTTTTCCATCGAATCTGAATGCGATCCTTGCCGGGTAGAGTAACCTTGGTTGTAGTTTCTTCCCTTTCATCACTTTAAATATATCATGCCACGCACTCTGGCTTGTAGAATTTCTACTGAGAAATCAGCCATTAAACTTATGGGAGTTCCCTTGTATGTTATTTGTTGTTTTTCCCTTGTTGCTTTTTATAATTTTCCTTTGTCTTTTTGTCAATTTGATTACTATGTGTCTCACCATGTTTCTCCTTGGGTTTATGCTACCTGGGACTCTGCACTTCCTCGACTTGGGTGGCTATTTCTTTTTCCATGTTAGGAAAGTTTTCAACTATAATCTCTTCAAATATTTTCTTGGGTCCTTTCTCTCTCTTCTCCTTCTGGGGCCCCTAAAATGCAAATGTTGTTGTGTTTAATGTTGTCCCAGAGATCTCTTAGGCTGTCTTCATTTCTTTTCATTCTTTTTTCTTTATTCTGTTTTGCAGCTGTGAATTCCACCATTCTGTCTTCCAGGTCACTTATCCGTTCTTCTGCTTCAGTTGTTCTGCTATTGATTCCTTCTAGTGTACTGTTCATTTCAGTTATTGTATTGTTCATCTCTGTTTGTTTGTTCTTTAATTCTTCTAGGTCTTTGTTAAACATTTCTTGCATCTTCTCCATCTTTGCATCCATTCTTTTTCCGAGGCCCTGGATCATCTTCACTCTCATTATTCTGAATTCCTCTCCTGGAAGGTTGTCTATCTCCACTTCATTTAGTTGTTTTTCTGGGGTTTTATCTTGTTCCTTCATCTGGTACATAGCCCTCTGCCTTTTCATTTTGTCTATCTTTCTGTGAATGTGGTTTTCACTCCACAAGCTGTAGGACTGTTCTTCCTGCTTCTTCTGTCTGCTCTCTGGTGGATGAGGCTATCTAAGAGGCTTGTGCAAGCTTCCTGATGGGAGGGACCTGTGGAGGATAGAGCTGGGTGTTGCTCTGGTAGGCAAAGCTCAGTAAAACTTTAATCTGCTTGTCTGCTGATGGGTGGGGCTGGGTTCCCTCCTTGTTGGTTGTTTGGCCTGAGGCGACCCAGCACTGGAGCCTACCCAGTTCTTTGGTGGGGCTAATGGTGGACTCTGGGAGGGCTCACACTAAGGAGTACTTCCCAGAACTTCTGCTGCCAGTGTCCTCGTCCCCGTGGTGAACCACTGCCACCCCCCACCTCCATAGGAGACCTTCCAACACTAGCAGGTAGGTCTGGTTCTGTCTCCTATGGGGTAACTGCTCCTTGCCCTGGGTCCTGATGGGCACACTACTTTGTCTGTGCCCTCCAAGAGTGGAGTCTCTGTTTCCCCCAGTCCTGTCAAAGTACTGCAATCAAATCCTGATAGCCTTCAAAGTCTGATTCTCTAGGAATTCCTCCTCCCGTTGCCAGACCCCCAGGTTGGGAAGCCTGATGTGGGGCTCAGAACCTTCACTCCAGTGCGTGGACTTCTGTGGTATAATTGTTCTCCAGTTTGTGAGTCACCCACCCAGCAGTTCTGGGATTTGATTTTATTGTGATTGCGCCCCTCCTACCATCCCACTGCGGCTTCTCCTTTGTCTTTGGATGTGGGGTATCTTTTTTCTTTTTCTTTTTTTTTATGGTACGTGGGCCTCTCACTGTTGTGGTCTCTCCCGTTGCGAAGCACAGGCTCCGGACACGCAGGCTCAGCGGCCATGGCTCATGGGCCTAGCCACTCAGCGGCACCTGGGATCCTCCCAGACTGGTGCACGAACCCGTGTCCCCTGCGTTGGCAGGCGGACTCTCAACCACTGCGCCACCAGGGAAGCCCCTGGATGTGGGGTATCTTTTTGGGTGAGTTCCAGTGTCTTCCTGTTGATGACTGTTCATCAGTCAGTTGTGATTCTGGTGCTCCTACAAGAGGGAGTGAGCACACGTCCTTCTACTCCGCCCTCTTGAGCCAATCTCCTCTAGTTACTTTCTTTAGTAATCTACACAGTGTGTGTGTGTGTCTGTGTTTAATTATGTATGCATGTAAGCAGAAGCGATATTAAACATATTTAATGCAGGAACACTGTTTACAAGCAGTATATAAATATTTTAAGTCGTCTTAAAGCTATAACAATACCCTTATTTTAAGAATTCTGACAATTTGCTATTTTCTACTAATCTCAGTGAATTAATATTTCTCCAATTAAAAAGAGTATATTTAAGAAAACATGCTTCTAATGAACACAGATCTTTTTTCTTTTTTTGTAGTGGATGTCTTACCTTTATGCCACTTTAAAATTCAGAGTTTCTGCTGTGATAGATGTTTTAAAATAAATATATAAATGACATTTGTTTTAATCATTTCTATACTTCATCATTGGGGTGAGGCTAAAGAAAATGCAACTCAAATTTGAAAATAATCTTCAGTTTTGATTAAAAAATATGAAAATGGCTACACATGAAAATGAAAGAAAAATATAAGGGCATTTTAAATTAAATATGTATTGAAGCATGTTATTTTCATCATCTGAATATTTAATTTTGATCAAACCAGTGTTCACATTTCAAAACCGATTTGAATGTCCATTGTCATCTACATGGGAGTTTAAATTCTTTGGAAACAGAAAATTTAGATATCTTAAGATAGAATATAAGAAAAGGATAAATATGTCGCATATATCTTAGTATTATTAGATAAAACAGATTTATTAACAATATATTACATTATAAAATATTGCTTTATAATTAAAAAGGCATGAATAAATTAAACATCAAACATCTTTATACACCTAATAACTTAGCTTCAGTACATATAAGGCATGAGCTGTAATAAATATAAAGTAAATCAGACACATTTCACATCATAATCTAAGAATTTAAAATATATAGCTAAAATAGAAATAAGAAAAAACAAAGAATTTGAATAACTCAATAAAGCAAGTTCCTTTAGAAGTATTAAAAGATAAGTATATACTAGGTCACAAAGAAAATCTCCATGAACAGTTAACATTTATGTTGGCCCTATTTTGTCCATAAGAGTTAAGACTAGAAAATATATCTGAGTACTATCTCAAAAGCTACCACTTAGAACATTAAGTAAAAGAAAGAAAGAGAGAAGAATACTGTTTCAGGTAACTTGTGGGTTGAAAAAAAGGAGAGAGTCCTGAAATTATAAATCACTCACAAATACAAAATAAAGGGCTACGATATGATTCTGAAGAGGCTGTAGTGAATTAAAAAGAGGCACAAATGCTCTGACATTCTCCCAAGAGTTGGAGTTTAAAAATCTTAGTCATCTGACTAATAGAACACTGAAGAAGGGAAACTGTGCCAGCTTGGAATTTTTACTTCCCATCACTTGGAACCTTCTCTGTTGGGGAGGCCAAGCTCCATATGAGAAGACTCACTACCTAAGGCTACCAAGATGGTAGAAACCCAAACACGTGAAGAGATCTGAGGGGTAAGATGCCAAATGAAAAGAAAGAGACACTAAGTTGTCAGTTATATGAAGTACAGAAGCTATTTTATTTAAGTGCTGTCAGTATTTTGAATTTATTTTATTATTTTCATTGTTTTTGCAGGCTCTAGAGTGCAGGCTCAGTAGCTGTGGCACACAGGCTTAGTTGCTCCACGGCATGTGGAATCTTCCTGAACCAGGGCTCGAACCCACGTCCCCTTCATTGGCAGGCAGATTCTTAACCACTGCACCACCAGGCAAGCCCTTACAGAAGCTATTTTAAAAGGTGACCCTTCAGCTGAGCCCTTACTAAATTTCTGGCCAACAAAACCATGACCAGAATAAATGGTAATTTTAAGTCCTTCAGTTTAAAGCAGAGAAAAGCTCAAAGCAAAAATGTTTGCTATAGATAAATTTATTAAAAAATAAGAAATACTGGAAATAAATGAATATATGACCCATTTCAGAAAAGATTTTGAAAAACACACTAAAAGAAAACATTTAATGAAAAGAAAGCATTTGAAATAAAAAAATAACATTTTAAAATTAAAGTTAATAGACAAAATTTAAAAGGGATTCCTTTAAAAGGCTGATAAAATAGACTAGCTTGGAAAATCTCCAAGAAATGAAAAGATACAACAGCATCAGAAATGGTTCATCTCTATAGAGAATTAAACAGTTCTAAGGTAATTTTATTTATCATTCTTTGCAATAATTAAAAAACCATATGTAAATAAATGGTTTATATATTATTTGTTTTAAAAATTAAAATCAAAAAGACAAATCTGAATAGTCAGAATCCACAGAAGAAATATAAAAGTATTCTTTACAACATAACAAATTCCTAAAAAGATAGAACGGAAGCAATTAGCAGATACGCATACCTACACATAAACACACACACACATACAACTTGATAAAGATAAATTACTGGAATTCTATAGTAATTAATAATTAATACTAGAAGCACTGCCCATCAAGTCAACTATGTCATAGAGTCTTACTACTGCACCATTATTCAACACTGCACTAGAAAGTCTAGTTAAGTAATAAGAAATGGAAAAAAAAAATGAAGGTATAAATAATGGTGAAGAAGAGAAAAAACAAAAACATGTAATCATTTGCATGATATATGATTGCCTATATAAAAAATCCTGAAGTGTTAAATGAAGAAAAAGAAACAAGATAAATACAGCAAAGTGAGTGAACATAAACTTCAACATGCAGTAGATATCATTTACAACAGAAATGTTCACTAATAATTGTTTTAATACTAATTATAATTTAAATCCTAATTAAAATTGCCAAAACTCACTAGATATTACATAAAATACACCAAATACGAAATGTATAAGAAATATAAAATCAGGATGGTAATATTCCATATTATAAAGATGCTGGTTCTTCTTTAATTTATAAATACAGCATAATCCTATTTATCACAAAATTATCAAATAGGTTCTAAAACTTATAAACTAGAAATAATGTAATGAAAGAAGAGGCAAAAAATTTTCCAAAAGAATATTTAAATTTTCTCTATCATGTAGTAAGACTATAAATCTATAATAACTTAGCAAGAGAGGAAAAGATAAATAATAGTAGAATCAAAATACTTTCCTTTTTTAAGTGACAAAGTAGATGTGAAAGAAGTGTTAAACCTATTCAGAGTGTTCTGATGTTGCCAAAAACAACTTTATTGTATCTTCTGAAGTCTGCATGTCAATCTCTACCCATCAGCTTTGATCCAGCTCCATAGACTACTTTCCAACTGCAATCCTCCAAATATGCTACTAACCGCCCTCTCTCATCCAACCGTATCAAGACGGCTACTTAAAAGGCATTACTGACAAAGGTCAGAAACCCAAATGATAGATGAAACAGTGATGTTTTAGTATAAAACTGCTGGCACTAAAATCATGAAGGAGCTGCAGCAAAATCATCTTTGGTATCAAAATGGGTTTATCAAAAAGTTCTGATTTATGGGGGAAAAACACATTACATGATATCTTGACCGATCTGAAGCATCCATCTTAAAGAAAGAGCATTTTTAGTTATAGTCTCATAGGAATGATCTCCAAATGCAAAGTTGGGCAAAGGTTTATAGGTCGTTCTGGGCAGTGATTAAAGCCACATGCATATATCAAGGGGGATACTGGGCTAGAATCAAATAACTTGGAAATATAAATACCTGAATTTTATAATTAGAACTTCAACCAAGGAGTTTGAGTACAATTCTGACACAGGTGCCTGTCCCTGAAGCAAGACACACAGGCATGCACACACACACATGGCATGCAGAAGTGGATGCACTAGAAGTGTAATTTAATTAATTAATTTGGGAATTTCAGGTTTAAATATATTTAAAGAAGAATATTTAAGATACCTGAAAAACTGTAAGATTCTAATGCAATTTAAGCATTACTTTTTTTTAAAATATCCTTATTGGAGTATAATTGCTTTACATTGCTGCGTTAGTTGCTGCTGTATTAACAAAGTGCATCAGCTACACGTATACATATATCCCCATATCCCCTCCCTCTTGTGTCTCCCTCCCACCCTCCCTATCCCACCCCTCTAGGTGGTCACAAAGCACCGAGCTGATCTCCCTGTGCTATGCGGCTGCTTCCCACTAGTTATCTATCTTACATTTGGTAGTGTATATATGTCCATGTCACTCTCTCACTTCGTCCCAGCTTACCCTTCCCCCTTCCTTGTGTCCTCAATTCCATTCTCTATGTCTGCATCTTTATTCCTGTCCTGCCCCTAGGTTCTTCATAACCATTCTGTTTTTAAGTTTCCATATATGTGTGTTAGCATACAGTATTTGTTTTCCTCTTTCTGACTTACTTTACTCTGTATGACAGACTCTAGGTCCATCCACCTCACTACAAATAACTCAATTTCGTTTCTTTTTATGGCTGAGTAATATTCCATTGTATATATGTGCCACATCTTTATCCATTCATCTGTCGATGGACACTTAGGTTGCTTCCGTGTCTTGGCTATTGTAAACAGTGCTGCAATGAACATTATGGTATATGAAGCTTTTTGAATTACAGTTTTCTCAGGGTATATGCCCAGTAGTGGGATTGCTGGGTCGTATGGTAGTTCTATTTTTGCTTTATTAAGGAACCTCCATACTGTTCTCCATAGTGGCTCTATCAGTTTACATTCCCACCAACAGTGCAAGAGGGTTCCCTTTTCTCCACACCCTCTCCAGCATTTATTGTTGTAGATTTTTTGATGATGGCCATTCTGACTGGTGTGAGGTGATACCTCATTGTAGTTTTGATTTGCATTTCTCTAATGACTAGTGATGTTGAGCATCCTTTCATGTACACATTACTTTTTAAAAAGGATATACATTAGAGTGTTCTAAAATTTTATTTACCCATTTTCCCTAACGCTAGACATTGGAAATGGTGAAGAGTACAGATGTGAAAGTGCCAAAGTTTGAAATAAAATCCTAGTTCTACAACTGATAACTGTTTCTCTTTCTTCAACTATAAAATGGCTGCAGTAAAAACTACTTCATAGGGCCATGATGAGGATTAAAGGTAACAATTTTTTAAAGGCTTGGCTCAGTGTTTGGCCAAAAGTATATAATAAATGATACTTATAATTATTATTGAATATTATTATGGACATTTAAAAATTAGACATATAGCTAAAATTATTTAAGTATTTGTATATGATTTTAAAGAGCTTTAACATGCATTAAGTTATTTCAGAAAACAACTTTTTGAATTGTTGGTATTATTACAGCCTGCATATAATATATGGACAATTACATTTAGTGTAGTTGTAACTTGACTAAGCTCAGGCGTCTTTTATGTAGTGGAGCTGTCATTCACTTGCAGCTTACTGGTACAAAGCTCTTCTTCTTTCCACTATATGGCTTTCAAATATTTAGAAGTCATACAAGAAGTCACATATACAAAGGTATCCAAACACTTAAGCATATATAATTTTATTGCAGGCACTCCCTGACATCCTTCTCCATTTTTTATATCCAATATTTATATAATGTTATAAAATGTTATATATCCCATATGATGGAAAGTATACTTTTTTATTCTTGAATGAATGTGACATTATTCATGTGATCTAGAGTCAAAACTTCAGTTTTATAACAAATATATCTGGCATATTTAATCAGTAGCCTAAATGATGTGCTTAACTAACTCTAAAGCCAAAGAAAGTTCTATTACATTTCATGGGGTGTAGAAAATTACAACTCAGAGTGCCTTTGAAGATCATTTTAAATTGTCCAAGCAAAGTAAACATTAAAAACTATCCTGAGGCTAATCTGCAAAGTTTTCATGTTTGTATGACATAAATATTTAAAAATAAACAGGATTTATACACTCTTTTAATAATATCATTTATAACAAACATTAACTAGTATTGTAGGAAGCCGAAAGATCTAATTGTTTTTCTAGTTTCATGGGTTCACACATTCAGGTATATAAACAAACAAACAGTCTTTGCAAGAACAGATATAATGACTCTGCTTGTTAAAATCTGGATCGTATTTCATGACCTTATTAGTTTTAGATTAAGAAGAATCATGTAGTATAGCTATTTGCCCTTTACAGAATCCTATATATTCATAATAACCCTATCATTACATGTTTTCTTTTTAACAAGTTTTAATACGTATGAAAGCACATCTTATCTTTCCAAAACTCATAACTCCTATGCCTTAAAATTCTGACACAAACAGCTCCTGATGGGGGTATTCAGTCTCATTCCTCAACTGTGTTGTAAAAGAAAAGAGTATTTGTAGATAAAATTTTGCAGAAAATAGCTTATTTTTGCACATTCTTTTTCTGTGCCCATCATTTGCCTCAAGATACCCTCATCGGCTCTGTGGATCTAGTATCCTTACATTATCCTTTAGAGTAGGTCTTCTCTCGTGAAGCCTCTTAACACCTGCAAAATCCAGGCATTGCCTTATCCTTTTATCCTCTCTACTCATGGCAATAAAAAACCGGAAGTTGTTGTTACTCCATGCTCTAAAGGTGGTAGGAACTATAAATACATTTATAAATACAAGAGGAAATTTCAGAGGTATAGAAATACACAAACAAACTAAAATTGGGGGGATTGCATGAATTATTTAAGAAATCGTGTAGCTCAGGGCTGGAGATTAGGATGAATGGAAGATCGCAAAATTGGTCACAAATTCTTCCTATTCATGCATTCATATTCTGTTTACAATGTGATTTGGCCACTCCTTCGAATCCAATTCCTCCACCTCTTGAACTCAGCCTGTGTGATATGCTTTGGCCAATGGGACATCAGCAAATTTGATACAAGCATAAGCTTGATGCAGAGGCTTGAAGAGCACTCTTCTGAACTTGCCTCTCTTGCTGATGTCTGAACCCTGTGACTGCCACATGAACAAGGCTGGGCTGACTTACAGGAGAACAAGAAGGCATCTGTAGTAGAACGAAATCATCTCACCTGAGCCAGCTTGCCCCCTAAAGCAACAAGCCTTAAACTACCAGACAAGCCATGGAGACCATCCTAGACCGTCTGACTGCAGACCAGCCAGCCCAGACCTGAAGAACTGCCCTGCTGACCCCCAGGACAGACAGAGGTAATGAATGTTTGTTTGTTTGTTGTTTTAATTCTCTAAGTTTTGGAATAGTTTTCAGGCAGTAATAAAAATGTATACAAATATTTGAATTACTTTTCACTATTCTAAACTTGAATTATATGTTTAAAATATATTCAATGTTTCAAAATCATAGAACTTGGAATTGACAATTACCTGAGAGGTAATTCCATCTCAATTTTTTATTGTAATTCAGGAAAACAAGTCTTAGGTTAACCAACTGGTCCACAACAGAAGTTTAGTGGGAAAAAAAATTCACATAGCCTGATTTTTAGTTTGAAACTCTTTCTCCTATCCCACACTGTAAATCAACATTTAATTTCTATAATCATTTTTCTTTGTCACTAAGAAGCATGAAGTATAGAGGATACTCATTAAGTCCCTAATTTTCCATTTTTACTCTGGTATCCCAATCTACCACTTATGATTTTCAAGACTATTAATATTAACTCTGCAGAAATACATTTTTTCTATAGGAATTTAATCATCAAACTTTTCTCATCAGGAAATATCTCCAGCCTTATACAAATATGCTTTGTGGTGATTAATGGTACACTTGTCCCAAATAATAGATGCTTTTACATTTGTTCTTAAATATTATATATGTGTATCGATCATATACATAAAGAAAACACAGCACATGGAAGTGGTCAGAATAAAATGAAAAAAATGAGATGGAGATAGAACAGGAAATAAACCCATTCTAAGGTATTTTTGGTACATTAGTGGTCATATAGTTGACTTTTTCACTGTTATTAAAAGACTGGGCTCATATATCCATATTAGGCAATTTATGCAATGGCTTCAGTTAAACTCTTCTCAAGAGAGAAAACAGTCTCTTTAAAATGTGTGTGTATGTGTCTCACAATTTCTTCCACTGAAAGTCCATTTCATTCCAGGTTGATGTTCTAATCCTTGATGTACATTTAAAAGCATTTTGACTTAATTCAGTGTGCACAGGGATCTCAAGAGTCAGGAGCTCAACTGTTCAACCTCAGCTAACCCATTTGTGAAAAGATGACCATGCTGGATTTTCTGTTGTCAACTCAGCGCCACCATATTTTAAGGCTGATTATTCTGTTTCCCAGAATCCTCTTTATTTTCTGATTTCTTTGCCTAAAAGAAGAGTTTGTGAAGATTTGCAAGGCAGATGAAAAGCAGAAACTATTGTTCTCTAGAAGGGGCTGTGGTTGGACTTATAGGGAGACAAACATTTACAGCCACTGCGTGGCAAGCTTGTGAGAACCACCTCCCAAATGTTTCAGTGTCAAATCCTCTGACCCGCACTGCAGCCTCTCTGACCTCTGGCTCTTTCAACTGAATTCTGTACTAAGCTTTGTTTTAATTCAGAGTATGTAGAGTGGCTTCTATTTTCCTGACCAAATCTTGACTGATACTGATTTTAGTCTGTGGATAGAGGTTGTGTCATAACAAAACACTAAAATATGTGCATTGGATTTTGGCAAGAAAACTTTTACCAGAGGCTGCAAAAATTATAACCTATATTCTGTAGTCACAAAACACCTGGTAAAAGTACATATCAGACAATGTACCTTATGACCTTGCTGCACTGGGCAAGAAAGTTTTGATGCAGAGGTTTGAAAGCATGAGCTAGCTGCCATGAAAGGCACAACAAAAGGAAGAGCACAGAAAAGAACTCACCAGTTTAAGGGGAATATAGAGGGAATATGCAGTCCAGAAATACCAGTGTTTTTAGATAAAGTGATAGCCCATTAAATCAAAGGTCAGTGACATAGCCTCACGGAATGTGGGAGGGAAATGACTCATGACGAAGATGGCCCACTGTGGCCTTATGGGGCAGAGGGTGTACTTCCCCTCCCCTTCACATAGGTTTGGTTATGTGATGCTTTGCCAGTGAGATGTTAGCAGGTGTACCATGGGCAGAGGCCGGTATTGCTTATGTAGTTTGGTTACTTTTTTGTGCACCTGCCTTTGCCATGAGAAAAATACATTGAGGATAGACAACACCCCCCATCTTGATTCAAGAATGAAATATTATAGACAGTCAGCTTTGGTGTCCCAGAGCGCATCAACCTAAAGGAGAGCTGTCCTAGCCAAGTGCAACATGTGAGCTAGAAATACATGTTTATTGTTGCATGGTACTGAGATTTCTGTGACTATGTATAAAACAAGAAGCAGCAAAAGCTAATTGATGGAATGGGCCTGACAGGGGAGTATTTTCATAGGTAGAAACTCCTCTAAGAAAAGGAGGAGGAAGGTCAAGATACACACACTTGGTTCTGAGCAAAAAGATTCTCACTGAAGGGATTTGTGACAGATTGGATTGCTGTTCCAATTATTACTCCCTGTAATATATCCAAACTTTTCAGTCCTGGAAATACATATTATCTCCCCATCTGGATGGAAAATATATATCCACCCCACTGAGTTGGGTTTGGCCAGTTTATCAGAGGCAGGGAGAGATTTTACAAATGCTTTCCTGGTTTGGTTTTCCCTCCTGCTTTCTTATGATCATCAATTAGAAGCATGTTCCACAGTAACCAATGGACCCAGAATCATAAAGACACACAAAGCAGACCTGAACAAAACTGAAAGCCCGAAGCAAACTCACTCCACCTGCCTACTGGATCCACGAGCAAGACATTTTTTTTAATTGTTAGTCTCTGAGAGTATGGGTAGTTTGTTATTCAGGAAAAAAATCACTAACAGAAGGAAGGTATGATATTGAGAACAACATGCTGAGGGTTATTTGCATGGCCCGCTATCTTTGGGTTGGGTATTTTAAATACTGAACATCTGATAAAACAACAAACAAGGAAGGTAAGACTGCTCTGTGACCTAGTAAAACTGGGTAAAAGAAATGGAAGGTAGCTCCCTTATTTCAGCAGGGTCATTAATGGAAAACAGATCAGCAGAATATTTCTGGCATCATAATAGTAATTTAGGATTAATTTTAGAGACTGTGTAAAACAACAGCATAGCTCCAGGTCAAGGAGCTTAAGTAAGAAAAGCAGGTTATGCAGCATCATGACCAAAGACCTGTGTGGCCATCACAGGGAGAAGCAAGGAAGGAAGCTTCTAGGTAGGCAAGAGGACATCATTTGTAAGCACACGTGAGATGATCCCATTGCCACCAAACGCCTGAAAGGGAGAGCTAAGCAGAGTTAATGATTTGATGTTGCTACAGTTAGATAATCAAGACCAATTCATATACTCTTGACTTGGAGAATTCTAGGACAATACGAGTTCTATTCATTTTATTTTAAAAATACACCTATAATTTACACTAAAATTTTTCACTTTTTATGACTTGAAGGAAACAGGCAGTTTGTTTCGATGATTTAATCCACTAAAAACAAAACAAAAACTAATTTTGAGTGTCAGTTAAGTCACAGACATAGAAAATCCTTTAGAGAAGGTTTTCCAAATGATTTAATTTTTCAAAAACAAAAATATTTCCATTTTTCAAAAATACCTCACTTGAGTATAGATGAGTGTTAATAGGTTGAGAAACGTAGACTGAGAAAGACACTATAATTAATTTAGTTTCCAAACTTTTTAAAAAATAGCACAAGCAATTTCACATAAATATAAAAACATGAAATAAGAAAGTCAGAAAACTGTAACTGGTCTTAGTATCAGCAATCCTGTTAAAAGACTCAAGCTTTGCTTATCTAAAGAACCACTGAGAAGTGAATGTTAGTTTTTGTTTTAATCAGATTTTTTTTTTTGCTGTAATTCACACACTATTTCACACACACACATCCATTTTAAGTGCACAATTCAATATTTTTAAGAAAATTTACAGGTTCAACCATTGCCTCAATATATTGATAGTTGTACACCCATTCCATCACTCAAAAAGTTCCTTTGTACTCATTTGTAGTCAATCTCCATTCCTACCTCAGCTTTAGGCACTAATCTATGGATCCACCTTTTCTAGATATTTTATACAAATGGAACCATAAAGTACATAGTCTTTTGTGCCTGGCTTCTTTCATTTAGCATAAAGTTTTTGAGGTTCATTCATGTTGTAATATTTATCAATAATGTGTTAATTTCAGAATTGTATTTCATTGTATAGATATACCACATTTTGTTTATCTAGTCACCAGTTGATAGATTTTTTTGGATTGTTTCCAGCTCTTCTGAATAATGATGGTATCCATGCTTGCATAGAAGACTTCGTGTAAACAAATGTCTTGATTTCTTGTGGATGTAAGAATGGAATTACGTTTATACTTAACTTTTTAAGAAGCTGCCACAGTCTTTTCCAAAGCAGCTGTACCATTTTACATTCCCACCAGGAGTGTATAAAGGTTCAATTTTCTCTACATGTTGCCAACACTTTTACTGTAAAAAAGTCATCATCTGGCTTTTTTACGATAACTTCTTTATGATAACAGTGGAGGTCTGGTCAAATGAGTAAGAAAATACTTTGCCCATTTTTCAGTTGGGCTGCTTGTCATCTTCTTATTGAGTTGAAGGATTTCTTTGTATATTTTGGATACTCATCCTTTATCAGACATGTGATTTGCAAATATTTTCTATCCCAGGCTGGATTGGAATTCCTAAATATAAAAGTGATATTTTGTTGAAATAAATACAGTTTATACATTTAAAGTGATTTTTTTTTTTTTTTTTTTTTGCGGTGCATGGGCCTCTCACTGTTGTGGCCTCTCCCGTTGCGGAGCACAGGCTCCGGACACGCAGGCTCAGCGGCCATGGCTCACGGGCCCAGCCTCTCCGCGGCATGTGGGATCTTCCCGGACCGGGGCACGAACCGGTGTCCCCTGCATCAGCAGGCGGGCTCTCAACCACTACGCCACCAGGGAAGCTCTAAAGTGATATTTTATTGGAATAAATCTGGTTTATAAATTTAAAGGTACAATATTTATACACTAAAGAGTTTGTCAAGAGAAATTAGATTCGCTAGCTATTACACAAAAATGTAGATCCAGGCTTGCATATGATAGAAAAAGTAATATAACTGATTGACCTTTTATGGTTTGTAAACCATGGAGAAAATTCTGATTCACAAGGCTAAGAAGTCGCATTTTTAATGGCTCTGGCTTGCACTCTTCAATTAAACTGATAAAGCGTCTTGAAAGAATAAGAAGACATTTTTGTTTCAAGTTAGATCACTAACAATATCAAAGGAACTTACTTTCCATGATAAAAATAAAGACTCAAGCACAGAGGCTCAAAATTCAAAACAGCTAAGACTTTGTAAAAACACAGAATTATCTTAACATGATATGTTATGCATTTATTTGTCATCACACAATTGACTATTAGGCTGTGACCACAACATGCACCCAGCAGATGCACTGGGATTGTGCTTGGCATTTAATTGAGCATGGCATTCAGGCTCAGTAGATGGATATTATTTCTACACTTTTACATGAGCAAACGTGTGCTGTGTTGAATTTTAATAAGCCCTGATGCAGAGGTACAATCGTCCCTAATCAATGGTATGTTGACAAAGTTTTAAAATATACACAGAAGTGCAGGGCGTTATGTTCAGACATTTGCCCCCGCAATGAGGGAATCTAGCAGTACAGTACGTGGGATGGAGCTGGCCCACAATGTGAGAAAACGAATACACAGCCAAGAATTTAAATATACACATCTGAACACCCCAATATAATTTAAATGAAATTATTAGTAATTATATGCAGAAACTCTGATGAAATTCTACCAAAATCTAATACTTGCTATAATAATATCTGAAAATAAGTTACTTGTTCACCCTACCTACCAAAGATATAGGAGAAGAGGAACTAGCCCCTATGAAGGGGCCGTACAACAATTTGCACCGGAAAACTCAAAAGTTTTTTCTCAGAGTGAGAGGACACCCTTTCCACTTTCCTGTTGTTCTTCCTTGCTAATGCTTCCACAGATTCTGACTTCTGTCCTTTACTCTTTAGAGAGGCAACTAATAAGGGGTATTTATTAGACACACTTCTGTATTGCCTAGCTGGACTGTCCAATATTGTACCCACTACCCTTATGTGACTATTCAAATTTAAATTAATCATAATTAAATAAACTTTA
The DNA here is from genome assembly GCF_963455315.2 of Globicephala melas. Classification (NCBI taxonomy): domain Eukaryota; kingdom Metazoa; phylum Chordata; class Mammalia; order Artiodactyla; family Delphinidae; genus Globicephala; species Globicephala melas. Next base: position 25,409,030 of record NC_083322.1, read on the forward strand.
AAAGTAAGTTTTTCAGTCTCATTAGCCACATTTCAAAGGTTCAGTAGTGCAAACATAAACTATTTCTATCAGGGCAGACGTTCTACTGGACTGTACTTCCTTAAAGTTTTGCAAAAACTATTTATGACCTTCATAATTAATGAAGAATAAAGAAATATGTATTTTAAAGCTATAAACAATTAAGACTGGTTATGGAAATGAAACATTTCTTTAGTGGCTCCTTTTATCTTTTGTTGTTGCCTTAGAAATATATATTTTAAGATTTTCATTTTTATAATTCATTATTTAACCAATATTTATTAAGTTTTTATTCCAGACTTCATGTCAGGCTTTCAGATACAATAATTAAGATCACAGACATGAGCCCTACCCTCATGGGAGTTATAGTCTAGCTGGATTAAATAGACATTAAATTGATTTTTACACAAATCTTAAGAAAAAGTAGCATCTCATGAGTGTTGGGGTGTGGCGGTTGCTAACCTATTCTGAGAGGGTTGGTGATGCTTTGAAACAGAACAAGAAAATAATTCACACGGGTAACGTTGTATATATTGGGCACGGACAAAAGGAAGCTGTGATGGGACACTAAATGGGTGTTCTAGGTGCAATGAATAGTAAATGTATGTATAGGTATTGAGCAGAAAGAGACTGAAAATCAGCTGGTGTTGGGCTTGCCACTATGGCTGGTTTGCAGGAACAGTAGTAGAAGAAGGCTGGGTCAAGAAAGGCAGGAGATAGTCACACAAGCTTTTATCTCAGCAGTAAGGATCGATCTTGTTTTAGAAGTGATGGCAAATTATCAAACACATAGAAGCAGAGAGTAGAAGGTGGTTATCAGAGGTTGGGGGAGGAGAAAATAGGGAGATAATAGTAAAAAGGTACAAAGTTTTAGTTGTGCAAGGTGAATAAGTTTGTAAGATCTAATGTATAACATGGTGACTACAGGTAATGATACTGTACTGTATATTTGAAATTTGCTAAAAGAATAGATCTTAAATGTTCTCACCAGCAGTGGGTGGGGAGACGGGGGAGAATTAACCATGTGAAGTGCTGTACATGTTAATTAGCTTGATGGTGGTGATTATATGACGATGTATATGTATATCAAGTTGTACACCTTAAATTTATACAATTTAAAAAATGTAATAATTTGAAAATTAAGAGTTCATGATCAGATCTGCAAAACCATTTTGTCAGGAAATGATAAATATAACATGGAAACATTAAAACAATTTCATTATTGCAGGGCTGCTTTCTGTCATTTTGTTTTTAGACCATCAATGGTGGAAAATTTTTGACCCGTACTGCCTTTTATTCATGGTCCTGGTGTTCTTTCAAACTGATTTACCTGGACTCCCTTTCCTTATTCTCCCTCACTCCCACATCGAAGGTCTATAGCACAGACACAGGCACATTCCCTACTCTCAGGTGGGGATGTAATCCTATCAATGGCCTCTACCAACACAAATGGTACTTTTTCCTCTACTGTAAGGTGATCTAGGGGACCATGGTTCTCTGATCTTCTCTGTATTCTCTTTTATTATCTACCCAGAAATTCCATTCTTTTCATACAATTTCACACCTTTTTAAAAGAAGAATGTCTCATCTTACTATCTTGTCTAAGAAGCCTACTTACATGTTCATAGGCCCTGGTGATTGTTAAAAAGAACCCACATGCCACGCAAGGAACTTTGCTCATCCACCATGGGATTAAAAAATAGAGAATAACATGCCTCTACTCAGTATCTGCTCTCAGGTATTTTCAGAAATTACATCTCCTAATTTTATGCAATGATGCTGGCAACACATCACATGGTAATTATGTGGCCTGGAAATTCCTGACTCAGTTCTTGGCCTGAGACCATATTCAGAACTTCTAGAACTCTTCTGGCCTTAGATATTTCATTCAGCAAACAAGAAAGGAGTTGAGGATTATGTGATTGCAATTTTCCTATCAGGTTTGCTGATGAAACACCAGATTCAAGGTCCTCTAAAGCGTAAAGATTTTCTGTTTATAATTTGTTTTATGCATTTTCATTTAAACCATGCATGCCAAAAAATCATTCTTCTTTGAGAGAAAAAAAATGGTTATTGTTTTGGCAGTGATTTTATTACATTTTTTTCTTTTCGTTTGTTTGTTTTTAGTTTATATTTTATCTCCTGCCTTGTTTTCTTCTGGATAGAGCCAGCAGTTGAGTCAGCAGTGTGTAGGCAACTCAAGTAGGACATGATTACTGAGATTCCTTTCATATTCCCCTCCAGGGCAGCCACCTGCTTTGTCGTTGAAGAAATGACTCATGGCAACCTGGCAGGTGCACGGTTGCTCAGCATAGCCGTCTGTGAGACACACTTGTAACTCTGCTTTAGGGGAGGGTAAAAAGGAAGCTTAAGAATTCATTGAAATGTCCCTGCAGAGCCCAGCTAAAAGGCAAAGAAAGACCTTCATATCATAAAGAAAACATTAGCAGAGTCAGTACACGGCACTGGGCCTCTTTTATGATTATTATACCTAAATGATGCAGGAAAACAAGGCAACAAGATAAAAATATATGTCAAAGTAATACCTGATTCCTTGATGTATTCTCTAACCCAAATAAATAAAATTAAATTAAAAAAAGGGCAATGCTCCCTTCTCTTCTGCATTAAAAGCTCATAGTGCTGGGTTCTCTGCCGTCTGAAAATGGCATTGGAAATTGTCCCATTTAATTATTTCTGGGTGACATGCTACCTCAATACTTTGAGACTCACAACAATTATTTGATTTGCTTATGACATGTGGGTCAGAATTCAGGAAGATCTTGACTGAGTGGTTTATCTCTGACCCAGGGCACTGACAGCTGGGCATCTGGGGCTGGAGGACACAATTCCAGAATGACCTCTTCATTCAAATGTCTGGTGCCCCAATTCTCTGTGGTCTCTCTTTCTCTCCACATGGCATATCCTGGGTCTGTCCACGTGGCTTGTGCTTCTCACCATACGGTGGTCTCAGGGTAGCTGGACCTCTTACTTTCTCTAGAGTGAGTGCTCCAGTAAGTCTAGGTGAAAGATGCAAGGCTTCAAAAAACCAAGCCTCAGAAGTCCCAGGGTGTCACTCTCACCCATTATATTGAGCAGTCAAGTTACATCCCAAGTGGGGAAAAACAGACCCCAGCTCTGGATGGGGGAATGGTATGCACATACAGGAAGCATGAAAAGAAAAGTCCATTTGTTTAGTAACATTATGTACTTCATTTTATGAGATTGCATGGAGGTTCTAGCTCAGTGAAGGAGATAATATTATAGGTTGCAGGATGGGCTTCCACATATTTTCCTCATGTTAATGAGAAGGCATAAAATGTAAATAATGCAGTTTTCATTTGGCTGAGATCTGCTGCTCAAATCTAGTCCCATTCTTTTTGCTTTTATACATATATATTTTGTAGTGGGCTGTTTTCATATTATGTATGATACTGAGTAGGAAGTTGTTTATAGCTCCTGGATTCAGTCAGTTTTTCCTAAAGAAAAACTGATTCATTTTGTTTTACAAGAAACATATAATCATTACAGATTTATGGGATTCTACTTTAAGTTTTTTTTTAACAGTGTGAATTAGGTAAAATGATCATTTACAAATATACATCTAATACGTCAGGTATTATCTTGTAATAATTTCTATAAATTGACATTTTATTAATGTAATTATATTTCAAATACTCTATTTTGGTTGTTATTAAAAGTAATCCACTGAAGAAAATTTCTCTCCTAAGAAAGGATTATTCCACATTATCTTGATGCTACTATTGTGAACATATGGATATTCCTGAAGAGAGTATTCCTTCTTACTTTTTTACTTTTGAGAACTTTGGGAAAACAGTACAGTTTGTATTCTCTACAGACTGCAGTTACCCTCTTTAAGTCAAACATGAAAGTTTTTTTTATTTCTAAGACAAAATCCTAATTGATTTTATCTGAGTTTATGGAAACTAACAACAGCTTAAACATATATTTGCAGATCAAGGCAGAAAACAGTGAAAAATAGTTGTTAGCATATTCCATGGGGTGTGAAGGGCTTCAAAGGAAAAGCACTGGTCCTTAAAATGGAAATATAACTGCAAGGCGTATTACATAGAATTGGTTGTGGTATTATTGAAGTCCTCTATTTAAGAAATCACACAAGAAAAAAAGAACTTATTCTTCTATTTCAAGTAGGTTCATGATACCTTTGGGGAGGACATACAACATTTAATATTTATATTTTGAGCTATTTATTGCCTAATTTGTTTTGTAATAGTAGACTTTTGCAGCCATGATCCATGTATGGCTGAAAGAGATCTTAAACTATGAGTTATGCACATAGCTAAGTCATAAACTAAAATTAGATTCCAAATATGGTCATTTAAATATTTCTTAATTTGGATTTATGGGCCCTAATATTGAAAGACAATCTCCGATCTTCAAGGAGTTCTCAAAGAAGTTCTATGGTAAATAAAGGCAAAGATGGTCATATTATACATCTTCTGCCTCTGCTACTACTAATGAATTACTATGATAGTACCAATAATAATCATTTTGCAGAAAATTCCAAACTATAGATATCAGTGTAAAATATTCATGTTAGTCTTCAAATCATATATGCAGACATTCACAGTAGCACAGCAGCATCTATTTGACATGCCCTGCTAAGAGCTTTTTCAAATTTAAATTCACCAATTTCTAATTTAGGTAATTTGCCTGTAATCTCTAAGTTTTTTCCAACAAATTTTAAAGCATATTTTCATGTACTACCATTATTTTTGTGATGAAAATGTAAAATAGAAATGTAAAATTGAAGCATATGCTCGTTTTCTAAAGAAATATACTTTGAAATTAGCAAAAATCACATAGCTAGGAAAAGCATCGCATGTTTGGAAGCCATCTCTCTTATTCTTAAGTTGTGTCTGTAGGCCACTAAACATCCAGTTTCTATCTCTATCTTTATTTAGTTTTTGGGTTCCAAGGCACCTGTTAACATATTTTATTATTTATGTATTGAAATTATATACATTGTGGAATTATGTATTTATAGCCACAGAGAAGTATACAAGGGGATAAGTAAAATTGGGCTTGTTTTTATTTCTTTTACTTTTCTGATAAAACTATTGAGTCCTCTTTCAAGTGATAACCTAAATAATGTAATAGTTTACAGATCTGAAACACTGTACTAATGAAACATAATTAGTAAATGTGGATAAATATTTACATTGGATATATTATGAGTAAAAATTCTGCCCATACCATTTACAAAACCTCCTAGATTCAGGATTATAACTATTTTTCATATTTCCCACCTAGTTATACAATTTTATAATAAACAGAATTCTTCTGTTCTTTCCATCAAATATTAATGCCTACTTTTCTTATGAATCAGAAGGTAGGAAAAGTGCTATACAAGTCATTTTTCATACGGTGTTTTATATTGCATTATTTTTTCCAGAAAAGTGCTTCCCTGCTCACATTGTGTGATTCCAGAAAATTACGCAGTATACATTCAAAAACTAGAGGAGGAAATCTCCTAATTATGAGTATATCTGACCCACTAAGAGAACTTTATTTGTTCTGTTACCCTATTATTTCTTGGGTTCTTTATAGAAACACTGGTAAAAAGCAACAACAATACAATGAATGCCTAGTTCATAAGGCTGAAGAAAACTGGAACTAAAGACTATCTTTGTCTCATTGCAATGTGTTTTTTCTATATATGTATGTTTTGACATACACTGTGTGTCAAAATGAGTGCTTTATTTACTATAAATTTCCAGCATGATTAAATAATAGTAAAATCCTCCTAAAAGCAATATTTAATGGGATACCAGTATATACTGCCAACAGAAGAAAGAATAGGTAATGATCATTAACATGTAATTATAAGGGCATAAATGAAACTATCAGTGTCTTGCAATATTTCTAGCAAATATTGCTCTTATATTTACAACTAAGGCTGCCACCTTTTAGCCTCAGTACCTATGCCTATAGATAATATTCCAGAAAAATTTGAATGTCTAGAGCTGGAAAACCTTCCATTTTATCCATTGGATAAACCACCAACTTGATGCACTGGTACAAATCCAAACTATCAAATAATGCAAAATCCTAAATATATCTGACAGTAAAGAGTGGTGCTCATTTTTGAGGAATTAACAAAAAGATTAAAAAAATGTGTAAAGGGAAATTTAAACGAACGAAATGAAATGCTCCTTACTAAATATAAACATATACTGTATAAATAATCCTGCAAAATGCCAACTTGATACTTGGCTGGGATAGCAGAGTGGCTTTGGTTCTATGGTCAAATATATTTTGGGAATGATAATTATTTTATATCCTGTTTTGGCAGAACAATGTGCCGCAGTGAAGGCTCTACAAAGTACTTAATAAATTTGGTTAACATTTTTTATCCCTCAATTTCCCAAATATATTTGACCTCAGAACCTTGTTTTATCTTTTTGCTTAGTACCTTTTAAAAATAAAACACACTCTGTAAAAAAAAAAAAAAAAAGGGTACAGAAATATGCGAATCCCAAATTATTTTGCATAGTTCGAGTGTTCAGGGGAAAGGTTAAAAGAGCTGCAACCATATCTAGGAATTCAAATTTCTTTGAGAACATCAGGATGAATGTTTTATATCTACTTGTGTATATATACAAGTAGATCAGGTATTCATACACAAGTGTATGATCATACACTTTCCTTTCGTTTTTCTATAATGTGATTTTTACTTTATATCTGAGACCCCCAGATAATTACCACAAGTAAACTGATATTCTAGAAATCTTTTGGCTTGGAGGGCACCTAGAGAACTGGCCATCTATTCACAGTGGATACGCTTTTTATCTGACTTACCGCTTATTTGTACTTCAAAGGGAGCAAAAATCATAAAACAGCCTTCAGCTTAAAATGGTAATGAGTTTTTATTTTGATAATACCATCTCTACTATTGCCTGAGAACAATTGCAGAAAGGATACCAGAATTGTTTGTCCAAGTATGCCTGATCAAAAACACCCGCAAACATTCATGCACCGGAGAGAAAGACAGAGCTGCTTATGTATGCAACAGAATAACATCACACGGAATCAATAAACTAGTCTCTTGGGACCAATTTTATGCCTTCCTCTACAGCTGTATGGAGCCACTTTGGAACATAATATATTCTTTCGAAGTCAATGATCCCTGAGGGTTCAAAGCATGATAAAAATTTGGCTCTTGATAGAGTGGATGCATTGTGTAGAACAGAGCCTTTAATTCTAAGCCTCACTGAGCACACACACCCACAAACATACAAGAGAAAGAGACAGTGGGAGTAACTCACTGGAGAGTATGTAAAATGATCAGGACCCAAAATATTGATTTGACATGCAAGAAACAAAATCAGAAGTTTAGCCATCCTTTGTATTAGAGTAAGGTTGTGGAGGTATGTTTATTTATTTGTCTTTACTTAAAAGGGGGAGAAATAATAGGAGAAAACTAAAAGACAAATGATCAGATGGTTCAAAGGGGTGTGACCACAGAAAATATAACCAAGCTCTAAAGGAAAAACATAACCAGTTTTTCTGAAATTATGTTTTACAGTATTTAACCTGGAACCAATTTCCAAGTATGAATCAAAGCTCCAAAGGGACTTGATTGGAGTAAAGTTATTTACAGGTTTAACTCAAACTTACGACCATTCATTATTAATTTGTGTGTGTGTGTGTGTGTGTGTGTGCGCAGCTTCTTTGAGAACTTCTACTGTTCACATTATACAAAAAACCAAGAAAAAATCCATTTTTCTATGCATAATACATAGTTAAACAGCGGAAATGATCAATTCAGCATTACTGCAGTGATAGTTCTGTTAGTATTTATGTGTGCTTTTGTTAAATTTCAATTCATATAGAACATTTACTCCAAAAGCAGTTTGGCTTTTATTAATTGTTGTACCTTATTTCAGGTTACTAGACTTCAGAATGCACAGCTGAAGTTCTTTTTAACATTACTAACACATATACTAGAATCTGACAGCATGTGAATAGGAGGGGCTCTCTGGTTCCTATTCAAAGAGCTCTATAATTAGAAAAGAGTTGAAATTCAGAAAACTGTTAACAGAAGTAAAGCTTGTGAACAAGAACCGCTGGGCAAAAATCTAAGACAAAATGACTTCCTTTTCTCAGTAATCCTTGAATCTGAAGGAGAAAAGATAAGGAGACATTTGCCCCAGGAAAGGGGTTCACGTACATATTTATCCAACTGGTTAGACTGAAAAAGAAAGCTCAATTGCAGAGCAGTGCTGGAAGCAACTTGAAACAGTATACACTCCAGGCTCCTTGCTGCAAGGGTAAGATATTTTCTGTAGATAGCAAAAACTGAAAGTTTGAGGACCTTTTGGTGGAAGAGGCAGCAATGTGATCACACAGTGATGGATATCTTGGACCAATTCCAACATAATGACTGTTGCTGGGCTCCCTGTCATCAAGGGGATGGGTTGTATTTCAGCTGGAATCTTCTGGCTCTTCCACTGCAGTGCCTAACCTATTGATTTGGAAGTTTTGACTCTCTATTTCTAGATATTGGAGATAGGTTACATAGGTTATAGTCCTAGATGAGTTACAGATTGGTCAGCTCTTTCTAGGTCATGTATAGATCTTTTTGCCTTCTTCTTCAATTGTTCTCAACCTATCCCTCTACCCTTCACATTTGTTCACCTGAGCTTTAGACTTTTTCCCATTGCTTTTCTGCACGTATTAGCTTGGTACAGTGTTCTTTAAATTCCAAAATGTATTTCTTTAGCAAGAACCTGGGATTCTCTTTGTTTCGCATTCTATATATAGACTCCTGGCACAAGCCAGGGGGAAAGCCATGTAGGATTTATTTAATGTTAGACTAAAACTTCAGCACACTGTCACATTTTAAAACAACTTACGATACCAGTCTCTCGTGAACTCCAATACAGAATGCAGAATACAAGCGCTGTTGCACATGTAGAAAGAGTTTCTTAAAATGATTTAATCTCAGAACAAAAATGAGAACATTGTCCATAGAGGAACAAACAATATTTAATTGAATAATCATGTAAAAATAGATACAAAGAGAGTCATACCATTCTACCATTCTATTTGATTTAGCAGAAAAGAATGAGAAAATGGGACAAAGGGGAAGGGAAGGATATGCATATATCTAACTGCCTTACCAGGAGGAGTCACCCTCCATACCCAAACATGCAAAGTGAGCACATTTCCATGCCAGTAAAGGATGTGGGAAGGAGTTATGCATTATGACTTAGTAGGTAAAGGTTTTGGTGAGAATAAAACAAATAGTTAGAAAGTAGCATGATGATATCAAAGGACAAAAGGTGATATAAATTCCCTCACAATGAATACATTTTCACATAACTTCTGGAATAGTCATTCAAAAATGTAGTTTTCCTCATTTCCACTTAAAATTATTTCATGAGACGATACCTTTGCATATAAATCCTAATTTAATCTTAAATGGAAGCTCTTCATGATCATGTCACCACCTCCCTCTCTGGCTTACTCACTCTCACCTCATCTCTAAGTATTTTACCCAAGTTCCAGAAATACCAAGCTTCTAGCTGCGCTTAAATTCACCAGGCAAGCTCCTTCCCAACTCCTACTACCTCTGCTAATGCCTAAACATCTCTTCCCTCAACTTGCCCTCTTTGCCTTGTATAACTCCTTTTCAAGTTTGATATTTCACTGACCCTTTCACACTCCCAAAGCTGGACCACATAACCATCGTTTATGCTCCCATAGCATCCGTTGCTTAACTCCATCACACTTCGTTTTAAAAATGCTTTTTCGTTCTACCTACATTAAAGTGATTCACTGCCATATATGCACATATATGCCTAATACAGCACTTCCTACATAAAGACAATCCCTGATTTTCACTTATGATTTTTTGACTTCACAGTAGAAAGTGTAATTCAAATTTTGATCTTTTCCTAGGCTAGCAATATGTGGTACAATTCTCTCTTGTGATGCAGGGCATCAAGCCACAGCTCCCAGTCAGCCATGCAATCACGAGGGTAAACAACTGATACACTTACAACAATTCTATTCCCATATGGCCATTCTGTTTTTCACTTTGTGTATAGCATCCAATAAATTAAACGAGATATTCAATACTTTATTATAAAATAGACCTTTTGATAGATGATTTTGACCAACTGTAGGCTAACATAAGTGTCTGAGCACTGGTAAGGTAGGCTGCACTAAACTACGTTGTTTATTAGGTTAGGTGTATTAAATGTATTTTCCACTTAATGATATTTTCAACTTACAATGAGTTAACCAGGATGTAACCCCATCATAAGTTGAGGAAGATCTGTACTATCAACTCATATTTTCTAACCAAGTGGAAATCAAATAGATGGCTTACTGGGTCACCTAGAAAGTGATTTAGACAATTCTACAGTTCTTTTATAGAAAGTTAAATTTTAGGAGGGACTTCACTATATATATGTAATTGCCATGTAGCTATATAATACTAGGATTTATTAATCAATGCTCCTGAAAAACTTCAGCATTTGGGTTTTGATCTTTTCTTTTCTGTTTCTTTCTTTGTTAATCTTAATATCTGAGTTGCTGTATGGATTATCATAAAAAGTGCACTTTGATATATTTGTCTTAGGACAAAGAACAAATTTCAAATGCTTCATGAAACAAATATATAAATCCCTAGCAGTAGACATTAATAACACATTTTTAAATGCTATATACAAAATATCCTCTTTTAAGACTGCTTCCAAATTTACTCTATGAGGCCAGCATTACCCTAATATCAAAACCAGACAAAAACACAACAAAAAAGGAAAATTACAGGTCGACATTCCTAATGAACCTAATGCAAAAAACCTCAACATATTAACAAACTGAATTCAACAATACATTAAATGTATCATAGACCATGATCAAGTGGGATGTATTTAGGGAGGCAAGGATGGTTCAGTATCAGCAAATTGATCAACATGATAAATGACATTAACAAAACAGAGAATAAAAATCAGATGATGATCATCTCAATAGATGGAGAAAAAAACTCTTGACAAAATTCAACATCTATTTATGATAAAAACTCTCAACAAAGTGGATATAGAGGGAATGTAGATGAATATAATAAAGGCCATATATGACAAACCCACAGCTAACATCATACTCAATGGTGAAAAGCTGAAAGCATTTATTCTAAGATCAGGAACAGGACAAAGCTACCCATTCTTGCCACTTTTATTCAGTATAGTATTGAAATTCCTAGCCACAGAAATCAGACAAGAAAAAGAAACAAAGGGCATCCACATTGGAAAGGAAGAAGTAAAACTGTCACTTTGCAGATGACATGATACTATATATAGAAAATTCTAAAGACTCCACACAAAAAAATTATTATAACAAATAAATTCAGTAAAGTTGCAGTATACAAAAGTAGTATACAGAAATCTGTTTTACTGCTATACACTAACAATGGACTAACAGAAATAGAAATTAAGGAAGTAATCTATTTACAATTGTATCAAATAGAACACCTAGTAATAAATTTAAGCAAGAAGGCGAAAGATGTGACTCTGCAAACTATAGAACACTGAGGAAAGACACAAATAAATGGAAAAATATACTATGCTCATGGATTGGAAGAATTAATATTGTTAAAATGTCCATACAAAAAAAAATAAATGTCCATACTACCAAATCAATCTATACATTCAATGCTATCCTTATCAAAATACTAATGGCCGTTTTCACAGAATTAAAACAAATAATAAAATTTGTCTGGAACCACAAAAGACACCAAATAGCCAAAGCAATCTTTAGAAAGAAGAACAAAGCAGAGGTACCATGCTCCATGATTTAAAACTATACTACAAAGCTACAGTAATCAAAACAGTATGGTGCTGGCATGAAAACAGACATCAGAACAGGATAGCCTCAAAATGAACCCACACTTAGATGGACAACTGATCTATAACAAAGGATGAAAGAACATATAATGGGGAAAGGCAGCCTCTTCAGTAAATGGTGCTGAGAAAACTGGAGAGCTATATGCAAAAGAATGAAACTGAACCACTTCTTCACACCAATATACAAAAATAAACTCAAAATGGATTGAAGACTTAAATTTAATACCTGAAACCACAAAACTCTTAGAAGAAAACTTAGGCAGTATGCTCTCTGACATCAGTCTACACAATGTTTTTCTGGATATGTCTCCTCTGGCAAGGGACACAAAAGTAAAAGCAAACAAATGGGACTACATCAAACTAAAAAGCTTTTGCACAGCTAAAGAAACCATCAACAAAACAAAAAGGCAACCTACCGAATGGGAGAAGATATTTCCAAATGATACATCTGATAAAGGGTTAATATCCAAAATATATAAAGAACTTACACAACACAATATCAAAAAAACAAACAAAAAACGCATACAATCTTATTAAAAAATGGGCAGAGGACCTGAGTAGACATTTTTCCAAGTGAGACACACAGATGGCCAACAGACACATGAAAAGATGCTCAACATCACTAATCATCAGGGAAATGCAAATCAAAACTACAATGATATATCATCTCACACCTGTTAGAATGTCTATCATCAAAAAGACAACAAATAAAACAAATGTAGGCAAAGGTGTAGAGAAAAGGGAACCTTCATGTGCTGTGGTGAGAATGTAAATTTGTACAGCCACCATGGAAAACAGTATGGAAGTTCCTCAAAAAATTAGAAATAGAACTGCTATATGATTCAGCAATTCCATTTCTGGGTATTTAACTGAAAAAAATGAAAACACTAATTTGAAAAGACATGTGCACTCAGAAGCAGACTCATAGACACAGAGAACAAATTGTTGGTTGCCAGAAGGGAGGTGCATGGAGGGGTTGGGTGAAATAGGTAAATGGGATTAAGAGGAACAAACTTCCAGTCGTGAAATGAATGAATCACAGGGATGTAATGCACAGCATAAGGAATATGGCCAATAATAATGCAATAACTTTGTATGGGAACAGAAGTTTACTAGACTTATCATGGTGATCATTTATTTGTAATGTATTTAAATGCTGAATTACTATGTTATACACTTGAAACTAACATAATACTGTACATGAACTATACTTCAATGAAAATAACTAAATTGTTAAAAAAATTCTTGCTGAATGAATAAATGAATAATTAGATAATCTAAATAAAAATAAAAGGTGACGGACTAACAATGGAATTAATATAGTTTTTAGCTAGTTACTTCTGTATTCAGAAAACTTAGTATCAGTACTGCATTATAGCTGTAGCAGGAAAGCCAATGAAATGAATATGCAAAGCAATATACACCCCCAAACAAAACAACGTGACCCCAAATAAATTGTGTCTCACAACATAAAGGCAAATTGTTTTGTCAGAAGTATAGCAGCACTTCTGGGTGCAAACCTAGATCTCAAGATGCTTATAATAATCAAATAAATGGGTGTACTTGGGAATGTTAAATGCATTTACAATACCTATACATACATGTCCATCATTTAGCTGTGGAGATAGTAAAGGATATACAGATGCTGATCTAAATCAGTAAAGGCAAATAACAGTACTTTCCCCCTACATTCAAAAGATATTCATTACACCATCATCTTTCATATGCCTCTTCCTTTCAAATCTGAGTATTAAAATTTTGAAAAAATTGTCATTTGTCACCATTAAGAATCAATTTGGTTTAATTTTTTCTTGCTTTTATGGGAAAAGTCTCAAATACGATAAGTAATGGAAATAGTGTCAAAGGGTTAATTACTCTGCATGGATTTTATTGTAATAGCATCCACAAATATATATACATATCTAGCTTTAAAACTAATAACTAAAGCACAGCATTTAAAATGTTTCAGTTCAGAGACAGCAGTGAAAAAAAGAAATTCAAATTACTCCGAGTAGAAGTAATTTTTCTTGAAGTTAGGCATAGTTTAGTGAAACACTTACAACTCTAGGTAAGTTTTTTTTTTTTTTTTTGCAGTACGCAGGCCTCTCACTGTTGTGGCCTCTCCCATTGCGGAGTACAGGCTCCAGACGCGCAGGCTCAGCGGCCATGGCTCACGGGCCCAGCCGCTCTGGGGCATGTGGGATCTTCCTGGACCGGGGCACGAACCCGTGTCCCCTGCATCGGCAGGTGGACTCTCAACCACTGCGCCACCAGGGAAGCCCCTAGGTAAGTTTTTAAAGGAAATAATACTCAAATAAATAAAAGACAACTGAATTTTTTCCTGAATTTATCAGGATACACATTTTGCGTCTGACAGCTGACTATGCTTTTGGGTGAAGCCAACCCTTGAATCAAATTATTTTCCAATTCTTTTGTCTTCTTCACGAACGCCGTTCATAGAGCCAGGCAGATGTTTTTTATGACCAAAAGAAAAAATCCGTTTTAACGCATTTGACACTGTGTCCTTTCATATTTAATTCAAATAATAAAAATATGTATTTTCCCCCTAGACTGTGACTTCTTCGATACAAATAATTTTGTGTATAGTTTGTGCATTCCCTAAAACTTAGTATTGTTCTTCGCACTTAGTAGAGACTTAATAAAATAGCTAATGAATTTCTGTAATGTTACCTTAATATCATGGAATCTACTAGCACCTCTGGTAAAATGAAAGTCTATTTTTAATTTCCTACAACGTGCAGTTTACAAGTTACAGCTCTTCAGATTAATTCATTAATGTCTTTCAACGATACTGGAAACAGAGGATGGAAAATTCAAGATAACCAATAATTTTCCTAAGTATGTGGCATACATTTTGTTGATTATGGTACACTCTGTTTTTACCTTGTTATTGTGGACATTAGTGATATCATATCCATTAGATATCATATATGCGAACATTAGATTTTTTTTAAAGATTTTAATTAATTTATTTAAATAATTTAATTTTATTTATTTGGCTGCACTGGGTCTTCATTGCTACACATGGGCTTTCTCTAGTTGCGGCGAGCAGGGCTACTTTTTGTTGCGGTGTGCGGATTTCTCATTGTGGTGGCTTCTCTTGTTGTGGAGCATGGGCTCTAGGTGCACAGGCTTCAGTAGCTGTGGCACACGGGCTCAGTAGTTGTGGCTCGTCGGTTCTAGAGTGCAGGCTCAGTAGTTGTGGCACATGGGCTTAGTTGCTCCACGGCATGCGGGATCTTCCAGGACCAGGGATCGAACCCGTGTCCCCTGCATTGACAGGTGGATTCTTAACCACTGCACCAACAGGGAAGTCCGTGAACATTAGATTTTTGATTTACTTATTTATTCAGAAAGTTGAAATACTGTCGTGCTATGTTCTGCTCCTCATTTATATCACACACTACCTGAACTAAAGTTGGAGCTGTACATAGATGTATGAATTTTCAAGTTTCTATAAGATGCATCTGGTCTCATAAATAATGTACACAATTTTTACAATACAGTTTAGAATGTAACTTGTATGACTCTCAAGGTATAATCAATTAGGAATAGTAGATAGCCAAAGTAAGATGTAAATACTTTACTTTTATTTATTTATTTATTTTTTTGCTGTACGTGGGCCTCTCACTGTTGTGGCCTCTCCCGTTGCGGAGCACAGGCTCCGGACGCGCAGGCTCAGCGGCCATGGCTCACGGTCCCAGCCGCTCCGCGGCATGTGGGATCTTCCCGGACCGGGGCACGAACCCATGTCCCCTGAATCGGCAGGTGGACTCTCAACCGCTGCACCACCAGGGAAGCCCAATACTTTACATTTTAACTGAATGATATAAACCTTAGGCACTAGCTAGTGGGTCACAAACTTTTACATGATTTTGTACAATAACTAGAAATTTAAATGGGCAAATAGGGATAACTGAATCAAGGTGTTGAATGTTAAGGTTCTCCATTCTTAATGTTTTTTTTCCCACTTTACAAAGTAAACAAATATATTTATTGGCTACCATAAAGGTTAGTTTCTTACATTTCTAAAGAATAAATTTATAATTGTTATTAGTATTTTAACTAATATTAACACTAATGTGTTATTATAATATAATATTAGTTAAAATTAATTAGTTAAAATACTAATATTAGTATTTTTAAATTAACATTTATTTTAAAAAATATTCCTTTAAAATAATTCAATTTTAAACATCTAAAAACCATTGTCTTTTTTGTTTGTTTGTTTTGCAGTACGCGGGCCTCTCACTGTTGCGCCCTCTCCCATTGCGGAGCACAGGCTCCGGAAGCGCAGGCTCAGCGGCCATGGCTCACGGTCCTAGCCGCTCCATGGCATGTGGGATCTTCCCGGACCAGGGCATGAACCCATGTCCCCTGCATTAGCAGGCGGACTCTCAACCACCGCGCCACCAGGGAAGCCCTAACTTTGGGTTTTGTTTGTTCTTCTTTCTCTAGCTCCTTTAGGTGTAATGTTAGATTGTGTATTTGCGATTTTTCTTGTTTCTTGAGGTAGGCTTGTATTGCTACAAACTTCCCTCTTAGAACTACTTTTGCTGCATCCCATAGGTTTTGGATAGTCGTGTCTTCATTGTCACTTGTCTCTAGGTATTTTCTGATTTCCTCTTTGATTTCTTCAGTGATCTCTTGGTTATTTACTAACGTATTGTTTAGCCTCCATGTGTTTGTGCTTTTTATGTTTTTTTTCCTGTAATTCATTTCTAACCTCATAGCATTGTGGTCGGAAAAGATGACTGATATGATTTCAATTTTCTTATATTTACCGAGGCTTGATTTGTGACCAAAGATGTGATCTATCCTGGAGAATATTCCGTGTGCACTTGAGAAGAAAGTGTAATCTGTTGGTTTTGGATGGAATGTCCTATAAATATCAATTTAATCGATCTGGTCTATTGTGTCATTTAAAGCTTGTGTTTCCATATTAATTTTCTGTCTGGATGATCTGCCCGTTGGTGTAAGTGAGGTGTTAAAGTCCCCCAGTATTATTGTTTTACTGTCGATTTCCTCTTATAGCTGTTAGCAGTTGCCTTATGTATTGAGGTGCTTCTATTCTGGGTGCATATATATTTATAATTGTTATATCTTCTTCCTGGATTGATCCCTTGATCATTATGTATGGTCCTTCCCTGTCTCTTGTAACATTCTCTATTTTAAAATCTATTTTATCTGATGTGAGTATTCCTACTCCAGCTTTCTTTCATTTCCATTTGCATGGAATGTCTTTTCCATTCCCTCACTTTCAGTCTGTACGTGTCCCTAGGTTTGGAGTGGGTCTCTTGTAGACAGCATATAGATGGGTCCTGTTTTTGTATCCATTCAGCGAGCCTGTGTCTTTTGGTTGGAGCATTTAATCCATTCATGTTTAAGGTGATTATCAATATGTATGTTCCGATTAACAATTTCTTAATTGTTATGGGTCTGTTTTTGTAGGTCCTTTTCTTCTCTTGTGTTTCCCACTTAGAGAAGTTCCTTTAGCATTTGCTGTAGAGCTGGTTTGGTGGTGCTGAATTCTCGTAGTTTTTGCTTGTCTGTAAAGCTTTTGATGTCTCCATCGAATCTGAATGAGATCCTTGCCGGGTAGAGTAATCTTGGTTGTAGGTTCTTCCCTTTTATCACTTTAAATAT
The DNA here is from genome assembly GCF_963455315.2 of Globicephala melas. Classification (NCBI taxonomy): domain Eukaryota; kingdom Metazoa; phylum Chordata; class Mammalia; order Artiodactyla; family Delphinidae; genus Globicephala; species Globicephala melas. Next base: position 25,426,609 of record NC_083322.1, read on the forward strand.
ATTGTGCCACTCCCTTCTGGCTTATAGAGTTTCTGCTGAGAAATCAGCTGTTTACCTTATGGGAGTTCCCTTGTATGTTATTTGTCGTTTTTCCCTTGTTGCTTTCAATAATTTTTCTTTGTGTTTAATTTTTGTCAATTTGATTACTATGTGTCACGGCATGTTTCTCCTTGGGTTTATCCTGCCTGGGACTGTCTGTGCTTCCTGGACTTGGGTGGCTATTTCCTTTCCCATGTTAAGGAAGGTTTTGACTATAATCTATTCCAGTGTTTTTTCGGGGCCTTTCTCTCTCTCTTCTCCTTCTGGGGCCCCTATAATGTGAATGTTGTTGCATTTAATGTTGTCCCAGAGGTCTCTTAGGCTGTCTTCATTTCTTTTCATTCTTTTTCCTTTATTCTTTTCCATGGCAGTGAATTCCACCATTCTGTCTTGCAGGTCACTTATACATTTTTCTACCTCAGTTATTCTGCTATTGATTCCTTCTAGTGTATTTTTCGTTTCATTTATTGTATTGGTCATCTCTGTTCGTTCTTTACTTCTTCTAGGTCTTTGTTAAACTTAATTTCTTGCATCCTCTCAATCTTTGCCTCCATTCTTTTTCCGAGGTCCTGGATCATCTTCACTATCATTATTTTGAATTCTTTTTCTGGAAGGTTGCCTACATCCACTTCATTTAGCTGTTTTTCTGGGGTTTTATCTTGTTCCTTCATCTGGTAGAAAGTCCTCTGCCTTTTCATTTTGTCTATCTTTCTGTGAATGTGGTTTTCCTTCCACAGCTTGCAGAATTGTAGTTCTTCTTGTTTCTGCTGTGTGCCGTCTGGTGGATGAGGCTATCTCAAGACAAGGCCTCCTTTAAAAACATAGAGCTAGTAAGAAGTTAGACTTATGTCTTATGGTATTAAGGGTTGAATATGGGTACTTTTTGTTTTCATTATGCTCCCTCAAACTTTTTTTTATTGAAATTAACCCACCCATTCATGTGCATTTCTACTTTATTATTCATACAGAAAGCTGGATGTAATTGTTTATTTGAATTTTTCCCTCATCCCAAATGCATAGTCACTCTTTCTATCACCAGGAGATACTTTAGAGTTGATGATTTAAATGCTCCTTTATAATATGAAATTACACTTTATTATCATCATCATTTAGTTTTTCATCATTTTCCTTATTCTAGACCTGGGATCTGTAGGCTTCTGATTCACATGTTTCCACAATGCATGCTGCATCCTGACAGCCCCTACCACAAAGTTCAACATAAATATTTGTTTTAAAATGGCTAAGTCAGGCGTTCTTATGTATTGAATTTTCTAAACTTGGATCACTTTTAGTGCTAGTAATGGTAAAACAGATGATTCATCACAACCTGATAGCAACAGAGTTTTCAACAAAAACTTTGATTCCCTAAGTATCCATTCGGACCAAGCAATTCTAAAATTTCCTCAAAAATATGAATATTATTTATTTGAAAGATTTTCAGCTATGTTTTCACCCAAGTTAGAACATTTTGCTATTTTCTTCCAATTCCATAGAAATAAGACAAGGCCTCCTTTTATACACTTTGAATTGTTTATTAAATTTTGTTGATGTTAATGCTAATGGGTTAATATATTGCATAAAACTGTAGACACAGCTCTGCATTTGTAGCACTTCTGACCAGTAAGATTTCCACTTTAACCTAAACATGAGGCTCTCCACCAGCAGATCCTGCCTGTCCTTTCCTCCTCATGCCAGAGTCTACAGTGGTCATTTCTTTAACTCTATCAGATCGTAGACCAGGCATTTGAACACAGCAGCCTCTGTTTTACACCTGAGGGAAACTGATGAGCAGGATCTCTGCCAGAATGGCAAGATCACAAGCAGCTGGCCACTGGTGCCCTGATTATCACAAACCAGTATCCGCTAGGAGTTGGCTAGAAACTGTTTCTTTCAAAATCTAATGCCATATGCAACAGTATGGATGAATCTGGAGGGCATTTGCTAAGTGAAATAAGCTAGTCACAGAAGAACAAATACCCTACGTGTCTCTATCCATGAGGTATCTAAAGCTCACAGGAACAGAGAGTAGAATGGTGGTTGCCAGGGGCTGGAGGGAGGGATTAATGGGGAATTGGTTTTCAACAACATAAAGTTTCAGTTATTCAAGATGAATAAGTTCTACAGAGGTGCTGTACAACATTGTGCCTATTACTTAACAATACTGCATTCTGTACTTAAAAATTTGTTGAGAAGGTACCTGTCACGTTAAATGTTCTTACCCCCCCCCAAAACAAACAAACAAAAACAAAACCCTAATGGAAGTCTAAACCCTATGAGTTTCCTCTCCTTCATCACAGCCTAATAAGTAAAATCTTCTGCTTCCTCTTCTTCCTCAGAAGTTTCTCACCATATGGACTGCAATGTGTCTTCTCTCAAACATAACTTCCCCTTGTTCCCTAGCTCCTTACCTTCTCAAAACTTGCAACTTTGTTTTCTGTAACTCTCAGTCCATAGGACAGAGATTTCCTATGTTCTCATTCTTTTTTCCCTACATAGTCTCTCTACCTCCAAATGAATGTGAAACTTACCATAAAAATATCCCTTGCTTGATATGTTTGTCAGGTGCTCTGAGATGCAGACCCAAAGAAGTAAGCATGCCAAGATTTTATTTGAGGAAAGACTATGTGAAAGAAAACGGGGAAAGAGTCAGGGAAGGCTGAGAGAACCAGTGAGACAGTGATGCAGTTTGATCCTTAGTGAAGAAGAGGAGAGAAGGCTGGGTGGAAGTTGTGCAATGTAATAAACATTCAACAAAGTCATCAGGGAGTCCTTGAGCCCAAGTCTGTCCCTGCCTCTCCAGAATGGCCTACTTTAGTATTTCTGACACACTCATGTTGATAAGGTGAAGCTTAGAGGAGGTGGGTAAATGCTGTGATGGACTTTAAAGCTCAGAACCTGGGGCCCTTTGCCAATTATGCCCAGGTAGTAGGAGGTACACAAGATGCATTACCACGGCTATCCATTCAACTCCCTATTACCAGTCTGCTACCACCCTCTTTCTTTCTTCATTTTCATGCCCACATATATTCAACAAGGTTTCTTCATTCATTTCTCTAGTTCTCATGCTAACACCTCAGTGTACCTCATCCTGGCTTCTTCTCTGTAACCACTTCACAGAAAATGTTCTCATTAAATTCACCAATATATATTTGTCATTAAGCAAATGCATAATTTTCAGTTCTTTTATTCAGTCTCTAAGCTGCAAACTGCAGAATACAACCTTCTTTTGAAAGATTTTTCTTTTCATTTCTTTGCTGGTTTTTGACCTTTAAGTCTTATGCTCCTTTTTGTTGATACCTGCTTCTCACTGAACTTTATACATTTGGCACTTTGTATTTACAGGTTCTGCATCTGTGGACTCTACCAACTGCAGATTGAAAATATTTTCTTTTTAAATTCCAGAAAGTTTCAAAAAGCAAAACTTGAGTTTGCCATGCACCTGGCAACTATCTACACAGCATTTACATGGTACTAGGTATTATAAATTATCTAGAGATGATTTAAAGTATATGGGAGGATATGTGTAGGTTATAAGCAAATACTATGCCATTTTACATAAAGCACTTGAGCATCTGTGGAGTGGATTTTGGTGTCTGAGGGGAGTCCTGGAACCATTCCCCATTCATGGATAGCAAGGGAAAACTGTAGTTGATGTGTCTCAGGTGGTGATTATCTCATCCTCCCAATCTCTGTATTCAATTACAATTGATATACCAATTAAACGTGAATTTAAATTGCAAGCCTACATCTTTCTCCCTGAGCTTCACATCTAGATATCCAAATGTATTGGATACTCACATACATACCTCAGATGCAAATACAAAATGAATTGTTTCCTACCAAACCTTCTCCCACATTCTAAATCTATAATAATCATGCTAGCAGTGCTCCAAATGCCCAAGTTAGAAACTGGAACACCAATACATTCTCTTTCTCCCTATAACTGCTATCTATATCCAATATGATGGGCACTGTTAAACCTAAGAATTGCTCCCCCACTGCCATTCCCCTATTTTAAGCCACCATATTTATCATGAATTACTAAAAAATTAGTCTTACTTTGTTCCCATCTTTATCCTTAAACATGTTAATGCATTATAGACTACAGATAATTATTACATTACTTTAATTTATAACACATTAATATTTTCACATTATATCATATCCAATCTATAAAATAAATAGATCAAATACCACAGGAACAGGATTTGGAAAATAAATATTCCAGCTCAAATTCTACCATTGACTAGCTAGGTAACTTGGGCACTCTGAATTTCAGTTTCATTTTTCTTAATGAAAAATGGATTAGATGAGATCAATACAGTCTAAACAGTGGGCCATATGCAAAACTAATTGTGTTTCTATATCATGTTCATAAGGGACACTAAACAACATGATATAGAAACACAATTAGTTTTGCATATGTTGTAATATACAACATTTATTCAACACTGACATGCTCTCAAGATGCTGAGGTTCCAGGTCTTAGAACCCTATTGTGAAGAATTTGTACTGTCTGGTTCTATTGGGAAATGTTTCTTATGCCAAAGAATGGAAAAATTTATAAAAGTAAGTTAGGGTTTAGTATTGTATTAATCTGTGAATTTCATGATGTAACATCCTATCCACTAAAGAACAAATATAGGCATAGGGATTTTATATAAGGTAAAAAAAATTTCCAGAAAGGATCAGGAGAGAAAAACACTATTATTGTTTTATCATTAGTGATATATCAAAAGAATCTAGACTAACCCATTAATCCTGTCAGACTTACCACGTTTTTCTCTTTGTATTTATTTTTTAACTATTAAATCGTTCCACTAGCATCAGAGAATTGAGGCTCAGGTTTGAAGGGATCCATCAGACACTCAGAAAACAATGACTAAAATTTATAACTTCTGCTGATGTTTCAGAAGAGAGGAGATTGGAAGCCCTAAAGAAAGAAATATTGCTCTAGCTGTTGAGGTCAGTCCCCAACTCACTAATTACATCCAGGACATTGAAGATGATCCAATAAATCTCTGTTTCTCATATGATTCCTTATAATAGATCACAGTCTTTCAAAATATCAAAGGGTTTAGCAAACAATCACTGCAGTTAAATTCACCCTCTTCTCTTTTAAATATTAAAGAGAAATAATCAATGGGTCAGTGAGATTGCTACCAGATTAATCTTAAAGCAACAACACTGGCACCTTATACTGCTTCTTTTCGCAGTAAGCGATTAGGACTACACATCTGTATGGTTAAGTGATTAGTTTTAGAATTAAGGAATAAAATCCTATTCATATAAAATTCTCTAATAGTGACTACTTTATATAGTTTTATGATCCCTATTATTTGGTATGAAAACAATAATAGTGGAGGAAAATGCTTTTCAGTATTCAACACTCAATGTATCTTGGACATTTTTTTACATCCTTTGTGACATGATTTGCAAAAGTGAGTAAAAAACATTTTGACAGAAGAGTACAAGAGTTATAGGAAAATAAGCACAATCAAAGGGAAATGTCACATGCCTTTTCTATATCAACCCAAAAATTATTACTGCAAAGCATATCCTGAAAATGATATCTGTTTTCATTTATGAAATATTTTATCTTAGTGCCACTATCATTTCCAGAAGTGACTCAAGGACACATTTCATTCTTGAATCTTCTTCATCTTATACATGTGACCCTTCATGTACACTGAATAAAAGGACTAAATGGGTTAGGACTTCACTATCAATACAATATGCCCATGTTAAAAATAATCTTCCTCCGTCAAATCCTGCTCCTTAAATCGGTTCCTTTTAATCAGTTAAAATCATTTGGTATTATGGGGCCTGTGTTTATACACTAACATATATCTTTTGAGGGAAGGAGAAAAAGGAAATAAAATGATAAGCACTTGGAATAGGAATGTGTGTCAATACAATGAGGAAAAAGGGCCAACATCTAATATGTAAATGTAATCAAATCACATGCATACAATACAAAGTTTTTTTTGCATTGTGGAAAAAGGACATATGAATTCAGACAATGTGGGTTGATTCTGACTTTGGTTACCTAATGTGCATGATCCTCACATATCACTTAACACCCTGATATGTAGAAGGAGGATGAAATACGTAACTCAAAGGATTTGGGTAAAGGTTAAATGAGGGACCTAAGAGCTAGACACATGCTAGGTACACAGTGATGGTGCTATGTTAACAAACTCCTATTGTTTCCACTCAAACTTCTCGCCTTTCTTCTATAAAGTCCCAAATGTATCTCTATATCCAAACATAACCCTTCTTATACTTTACACTTCATAGTAGGCAAATATGTACACATTGTAAACAAGAATAAGAGACTGAAAGCAACTGATACAATTTGGTAAAACTATATCTGCATATCTATAAGAGGGTATTTTGTTATAGAATTTTATTTTCAAAGCCGGAATAAAGTATTGTTTTTCCATGTGTGTCTCCGAAGTATTTTAATTCTTCCATGGCTCTTTTATTTTCCTTTCTGGTTTCCTTTATAATTGTCTGCCTCCTCTTTGGTCAAGGCCACCGGAGACTGAATTATAGTGTTTCATCTTGGAGGGGATCCACACTCAATTTTTAAGAGCTGCCTGTTTCTCACTAGAGTGGCAGGGGTCTTCTCAGGCTATTACTATACCACCAGCAGTGACTGCATAGCATGATCTGTTTTTCCTGCTCATAGAAATTAGATTTTTCTCCCATTTTATGTATAACTTTACACAGTTTATACGCCATCTTTAAATCCATGAAAATATATTCATGAAATAATATCATGCCCAACTAAAAAACAATAGCACAGTTTGTACTTTAAGTATGCATCTCACAGAACAGGGCAATTTTCAGCAGTCATCTTTGAATTACACATCAAGGAGTCTTCTTTGTTAGAGATCTTCCATTAGTAAATATTGTTCCACTGCAACCTGAACTGTTTGTTGCACAGTTTGCATAGATATTGAGTCTCTGTTATGCGTTAATGAAAAAAAGAAAGCACTAGCTATTCAGAAAGATTAATCAGTGGCAGCATCACATATAACAACAGCTTTTTCTGCTGATGTCTATAAGTGGGTTTGCTATAGGCCAAACACAGGATTGTTCTTAACGTTTACAACAATGTAGTAAACTGATTTCTGAAGAAATGGGCAATGAAAAGAGGAGGCAGAGAAGAAAATGATGAAACAACAGCTGGTTTCTCTGTGGATGGAATTTGCCGCCTCCAAGATACTTTTTCCTCACACAGACATATATATTACTGTCATTACCGTCAGCTCATGAAAACCTTAGCCTCCAAGAGGCTTACGTCATTACATATAACAAACTATACAAAAACTGTGTACTTCCACTTACTATCAACAAGCAACTAGGGAATAAAATTTATTCAAAATAAAAATATAGCATTGAAAAACCATAAATTTTGTAGATAGGAATATAATGAAAGTTTTGTACATCTCTGCTTAGAAAACTGCATTATGTTACCGAGGAAATTTTAAGAAGGTATAAATAGTTGATGTTCATGCATTGAAGACTCAACTGTGTAAAGATATCAAGTCCTCTCAAATTGACCTATAGAGTAATATAATCTCAACTCAATTTTAGAATTTTTAAAAATAAATTAGCAGGTTGACTCTAAAACGTATATACAAATGCAATGGGCCTGGACTAGACAGTAAGATATTGAAGAAAAAGAACAAAACTAGAGAACTTTTCCTACCAGACATCAAGATTTCTTATAAAGGTTTCACTAAAGCACTGTTGTAATGTCATGAGGCTATGCAGAGCCATAATCAGCATGGAAAATTCAGAAACACACCCACACATTTATGGACACTGGGCTTCTGACAAAGTTGGTCCCATAAAGCAGTGGGAGAATGACAGTCATTTCAGTAAATTAAACTCAGTTAAAGAGCCATTAAAAAAATAATCTTGATCCTCTCCTCCCAGAATCCACAAAAAAAATCACCTCCAGGTGGATTATAGATTGACATATGACAGGTAAAACAATAAAGATTCTAGAAGATAACATAGACAAATACCTTTATGATGATTTTTAAAAAGAGGATTATGAATATTTGGTCAATGGGCCTAATTAAATTTAAGAACTTTATCTATCCAAAGACAACATCAAAACATTCAAAGACAAGCCACAGATTGAAGAAGATATATACAGATACTATCATTAACAAAGGACTTGTATCCAGAATATATAGAAATGCCTATAAATCAAGAAAAAGAAATAAGCTGTCATTACAAATGAGTAAAAGACATACAGTACCTGGGTACTTCACAAGATATTCAAATACAATTATGAATTGTATAATTTAATTACACAATTCAATTATATTTGACACAATTATGAAAAGTTGCTAGACCTCATTAATCACATAGAAATAAAAATTAAAACTGCAATGAGATGTCATCACACATCTCTATAATGGCTAAATAATAAAAAAACAAAAACTACTGTTGTAATATCCCATGTATATGATGATTAAAAAAAGAAAAACTTATTCATGGAATACAACAAAGTTACCTTAAGGAAAGGCAGGATGGGTTGTGACTGGGATGGTGCAAGAGCAGAGCTATTGGGGGTAGAGACAGGGTTTTGTTTTGTTTTGCTTTTCTTAATCTGGGAAGTGGTTACAATTCTATGTTCACTTTGTGAAAATGTATTGGGCTGAACACTCATGATATATGCAGTTTTCTATATGTATGTTATACTTCAATTTAGATGTTTATTTTAAACATTGAGAAAATAAAAGGAGAGGAATAATGACAACTCTATTTTTTCCTTGTTTAAAATCACTCTATTGAAGTATGATTGACAAACAAAAAGCTGTACATATTTAATGTATACAACTTGATGAATTTGGAGATAAGTATATATACCCTTGAAACCATCACCACAATCTATACCATAAGTATACATACATCACCTCTAAAAGTTTCCTTCTGCCCTCCTTACTACTAATTTTTCTCAAGAAATTTTCTGTTAAGGGACATAGAGAAATGAAATAACACTGTAAAGGAAGTTAATTTTCAGAAAAGTGGATTTTTAAAAGATATTCAAAATAATAACATAGTCACATATTGCTGGAAATAAAATATACATAGGAAAAAAATAATGGAGGAGGAAGAAGAAATGTTGGATTGCCCCTGACCTGAGAGAATAAGAAAATGGGACCTGAGACAAGTAGACAGTTTGGTTTTAGGTAGGAATGCAGGTATGTCCTCCATATTAGCAGTGTGAAATCACACTGTAGATCTTTCACCCTCAAATGCTTCTAAACATGTCTTCCTGTAACTATAACTTCAATGCATACTATTCTCCTGAGGAAATGATCTTCTGAGTTTACGACCTGCTGTGTAATATATTGTAGTAAATATTGTAATAAATTAGCCTCTTCCATGTTTTGAGATCCTGTCTCAATTCTTTTATATTACAGGACTCAACCACATTTCTCTTGCATTGCTATTTCAGAGACTAGAGTCCTCATCTTTTCATCCTGTCCTCATTGGAGAGTCATCCCCTTCTCATTTCTACTATGCCTTTCTTGATTTTAGCTTATCATCTCTTGATTTTAGCTTATCATCTCTGTATACTTTCCAGCTCCATTCTACGTACTTTGATAGATAAGATCTAAACAATTCCAGGTGCAGCTGCATCCTGATATTGCACAAATTATTTTTTTAAAAAGAGCATTGTGTTTAAGTTTTTGACAGTGTCATTATATGGGTTCCCCCACTCTTTTTTAAGTATAGAAGCACATTGAATTGGATATTTTCAACCTATTTACTTTTTGCCAGCTTACCACAAATGAGTGGTAAGAGATTATGTAGAGTTATAGAAATATTATTTTATAAAAATACTACCTTATTATATTGGTTCATATTGTGTTCATCTTCACGCTCTTCATGTGCTCAAAATTATTTATAGATCACCAATCAACAAATAATAAGTCTCCATGGTATAGTATAGTGTTTTCACAACTTGATCAATCAACTGAAACTCTGTGGGTGCATTTCAGCTGCAGGTTCCTGAGTCTTACAGAGAACTGCTGAACCATCATCTCCAGAGACTAAAGATCAACACTTCAACAAACACTTTATATGGTTTTAATTATTAGTTGTTTTAGAAACACTGAATTTTGAAGACTATTGTGATCTTGGTTCGTATGATCATTGGAAAATTTTGTGGTTAAAAAAAATCTAAATTATAAATACAAATACCTTCAGTAGATATTTTGAAACATTGAATAATTATCATCCCAGCTTCAGATCGAAAGTCTCCAAAATTTTTGCATCTCATTCTCATAACATACCTCTTCTCCATTAGATTCCAAAGCACCTCTCATTTCTCCCTACTTTCCTACACAATTTCTGACCTTTTTTTCTCATTATTGCTTAAGGAATTCCTTCCTCTCTGCACATCCTTTCATTTCGATACTAGCATTATTAGGTAGGCAACTAATAATGCTTACTGTAGGTGAGGGAATTCAAGCTTTTCTTTACATCCTTTCCAGCATTTATTGTTTGTAGATTTTTTTGATGATGGCCATTCTGACCGATGCGAGATGATACCTCATGGTAGTTTTGATTTGAATCTAATAATTAGTGATGTTGAGCATCTTTTCATGTGTTTGTTGGCCATCTCTCCAGACATTTTTAAATGAACCTTCTTACTCAAATGACTTCAGTAAGTCAATAAAATTACTTAGTTCATGATGTCTGTCCAGAACCTGTCCTTGATCATTGGATGTGTGTGTTGTACTTTCAGTTTAACATGTATACCTGAATATTTAATATATTTTTCCATGTCAACTTATTACAAAAAAACAAATTTATCATCTTTAATCCCACATCATTTTTATTGCTGTGGGATTCAGTAAACACACATATAAGATTTTTGTAACTTCACAATCACTATCGTCATCCAGCTAGTCATTAAAAAGGTGTTCTTCATCCCTCCCTCTCACTTCCTTCTCATCCAAACAGTTGCCAGTCTCTCCACTTTCATTTTACGCATCTGCCTACACTCCTACCCGACTCTACCACATGTCTACACTTTACGCTGTTCAAGATTTATCCTTCTGAAACACCAATCATATTACTTCAAACGTTTAAAATTTTCAAAGGCCCATCACTGATTGATAACATTAAAAACAACAACAACATTATAGTGTGGCATTTAAGAACTCCAGGCTCCTACAGACTCTATCCCAACAGTCTTCCCATCTTAATTATATCCTAATACTAGATATGACAAACTTTTTCTAAACTCTTTACATCATTTGTATATACTGTTTTCTCTGCTTTTAATTCTTGTTCTCCTTTTTAAATTCTATCTGGAGAATGTCTTTCCTCTTCCCAATTCCACCATTTCTATGAAGCTGTTCCTTGTCTAGAATACATTATGAACAACCACTTTCATCTTCCTTTAGCAACTTTGTATATATCATAATTGCAGCACCTGACATACTCTTATTATTTCTTTTCATCTTTACTTAAAAAAAACCTGAGCGGTTATTAAGGGTAAGACATTAAGTCTTATTACATGTATATTCTGTGTCTACAACAATGCAAAGAACATAGTGGCATGCTGAATAAACACTGACTGCATGAACCCATACCATGTAAATCTGCACAAAGGAAGTTCCTCTAATTCATGAATACTTAATTTTTAAATTAAACTTTGTTGTAAAAATATTATATATGTATATTTTTTTGCAAGAAGCAGAGTTATATTTTCTACTTGCGCCTTTAATCCTATCTAACACAATCCTCATAGAATGATAGTCTAGTCACAGATGACTTCCCTGAATAGATACTCCTCCAATCCTCAACTCCAACCCTCAACCTCCTACAATTGAGGAAGCTATACTTTATCATAGTAACAGCAAGTTTCTAAGCATGGAATGAAGATTTTTACTCTGAGAGAATCTAATATGTTTCAATAGCAATAATACAGGCGATCAGTCCACCAGATGTGCCACATGACATACTAACACATTACATAATTTACTAACAGAGACACAGTTCCTCTTTGGCATGCTTTCAAATATCTTAGGCAAGTGCCACATACTCCCAGTAATTTATCTACATTTAGTCTGGCAAATAAGTTTATAAAAACAACTGGTCTGAGATACCACAGGTCTTTCTTTGTATTGGTCACAAATCTGGTATTAGCTCATTAGGTCTTTATATAGGAATCATTAATATGTTTAATTTCATAGTGGGACTGTCCTAATATTTCTTCTGCAGAGACCAAAGCAAATAATTATGTCTGTCAAATGTTTTCATGTTCAAGCCACATTTTGCACTGTAGTTATTAGTGAATAAATTGACTTTTCACCATATTTAAAGAACAATTTGTTGGAAAGATTTAAAAAGGTATCTTCATAAACAGAATTAAGGTAAACTGTCCAGCAGCCTAGACAAAATGGAAAACACATATATGTGGTTCACTATCTTGGCCTACATTTCTTCTCTACTTGATTTTTTTGGTTCAATGCCTTTTATATTGTTATTATTTTCTCACACCCAATATTTATTTAATTATGGTTTTGGCTTACATAATCTGAATTCTTTTGTTCCTTAGAATCTTAGCATTTCATTTTCATTTTAGGGCATACCTTTTAGTAAGATAAATCAAACTGGAAATTTTCACCTTCTGCATGTTCTACATAGGATTTTGTAAACTTGGTATTTGACTCATCATTAATAGACAGATGTGGGTTTTTGAAGTTATGACATTAAGCAGGATCTATTTCCCCCACCCTTGTGGGGCACCTTCTTAGATGTCTTGACTGGGTCCAGAGAAAAGTTCAGGAGAAAAAATTGGATCTTTAGATGATGCCCTTGATAACAAACATCAATGCATGCTTCTTCCCTGTAACACTTCCATATCAGAGTTATTATGGAGAAGGTGAAACCTGAGTTGGGAATTATAAATTATATTAAAGTGTAAAAGGGAGTTTTGAAAGTTTGGTTTATGAAATTACAATATACATACTTCCATGCTACCAGCATGAAGCATGGCTCTAATAATACCTTCTACAATTTAGTTAGTTCAGTTGATCCCGGTTGTAACTAATTGCATTTGTAATTCCGAGGAGGGCTTTAATTTTTCAAGGAACCCATAGCTTTTAATACCCATCCTAAACTAATTTCATTTTGACTCATTTCTACATTGCACCTGTTTCATCATCTTGGGTAGTAGCATTTTGAAAATTCTTCCATGATGGCTTTTTTCTTTGGCTCTTGTCTGCTTGTATGTCCTGTCTTTTGATTCATAAAAAGGCAGCAGTACTCAAAATGTAAGGAATGATCAAAACTTGCATTTGTTCAAAATTACCATGAGGGTTAATATCTATAAATAAGCAACTATTTGTAAACAAGTAAACAGGATAAAATAATTTTAAATAAACCTATCCAGCTCTATTACTTTTAATTTCCCTTAGGCATAAGTATTATTAAATAGCTCTTGGAGTTTATTTCATAATTGAAAAACTATGTCAGCCTCTTCAGATATTTTGCTGTAGGGTTCAAAATTTCTTGTCTTGTTTTTTAATCTCCCCTGAACGTTCTTTCCCTGGGCAAATATTTCTCTTTTTTTAAATAAAATTGTGATAGTTGGTACTTTTTCATTCTCAAAATAACCACCATAGACCCCATGAGCTCATTCTTCCTTAGTCTTATATAGATTTACCTGTAAGAGGCAACATTTATCATCTTAGATGAATAAAATAGAAATTGAGGAGTATCATTATTCTACTACATTTTTTTAAAGAATGAGATCTCTTTTTGATTCTTACACAATGGGCAACTGTTAATATTCTAAGGATAATAATCATTACCTACAAAATAAAACACTGTCAAAATAATAAAGACAACTTAGAGACCCCTTTCCGATGAAACTGCTGTTTTGTAATATTGACAAGTAATATTACTGTGTAGAAATTACAGTTCATAGTACTTTTTTTCATGCATTTCCCATTCTATTATGGAACAGCATGAATTTTCCTGTTAATAGCCTTCCAAATATTTAATATCTCACATATTCATTCAAAAACATAGTTTTCCAAACTTATTAATGTCACACTAAAGCTGTATTACATTCATCTAGATAACTACAACACTTTACCAATATCTGGAAGTAGGACTCAAGATAATTTATAACTACAAAACTTATTTATCACTTATTGCATAAAATACACTATAACAACTCATAGACCCTGGATGCCAGAGCTCTTGCCTTTCTATCATGAAGTTAAATACCATAAGATGAATTAATTACTTTTACTACCTAATCACAATCTTTTCTTGCCTCTAGTGCCAGTTGATTCAGTGGACAGAGTGACATTGCTGTTCCAGGTCTCCTAAATGCTATAGAGACAGACTTGTCAGGTAGAGCCATCTAGTCTAGGGGATCTGAGATACCTCTCTGGAGGGAAAGCTGAGATAATTTCCAATAAACACCAGGGCCGTAGGAGGAAGGATGAGACTCTTTTGACAAAGAGGACCCTGAATTTGAGCAGTGCAGAACAGGAAGCCACAGGCCTCTGAGTATTATTCTAAGGAGTCTGAGTTGTGTTTTTAATCCTTTTTCTCATGAAATAAAAGCTTATGGGGTCACAGAAACGCTATAAACAAATAGAAGGTTAAATGAATGAGAAATTTCCCTTATTTTGTATGTAAAAAGATGAATACAGTCCTTTGAAATCCTGTCCTACGAAGGCATGGACTACTATGTCTAATTAAGTTTATCACTTAAAAAAAATGAACAAAGAGAAAAGGTAATCCTGTCTCATTTAAGATCGATGGGCATATGAAATTTAAGAATTTATTAGAATGATTATCATCACCTTCACTAATTTATAGAAGCCATTTTTAACACTAATTCAGAATTTTGGCCCTTTAAATGGGTTAAAAACTAAATGGATAATATAAAATAAATGATAATATAAAGTACTTGATAATATAAAAACATCAATAGTTATTGCTTATCAAATCCTTACCAAAAGTGTTCCAAAAATGTGCTAAACATTTTAAATGAATTATATAATTTGGTTCCCACCAAAAAAAAAGCCGTTTTAATGGTTGCATTTTAAAGATAAGAAAACTGATAGATAATTTAAGCAATATGCTCCAATTCATTCAATAAGGAATTGAATTCTGGTCTATCAAACCACATTAATAACTGTGCTCTCAAGAACTGTGCTATAATGCTTTTCTAACACAATAAAATAAGGTCTTTGTACAAACAATATCTTTTCTAAATAAGCAAATACTTCAGTTACTTGACACTGAAGAATGAGGGCTTTTCAATGAAAGCTTTTCCTGGATAATTAAACTATCTTATTCCATCTGGTGTAATGAAAATATTTCTGAAGTGTTCAACTTAATTTCCAGGTTTAGAAAAACGACAATTGAACAAGTTTTACATGAGTCAAGTTAATATCTCAATCTGTTTTTTATACCCCACTAAATACATGGATAGCAGAAATTTGAAGAGATACTTCATATACATCCACATCAACTAGAGAAACAAAAGTATTGCCATTTGCCTGTTGCTCATAAAACGGATGTGCAGAATATAGGCACGTGGCCATGGTATAACAATCCTTTCAATAAAATAAATTGCTAAGGAAAATGACAAGTGATTTTTTTGGAGTCCCCATGACATCAATGTCTAAGGCTGATAGTTTTGAAATATAATGTACAACCTTCTAACACCTCATTGTAGTATTTATTTTGTTTACCTGAGACAACAGTGCTCAGTGACAACCTGCAGAATTCAAGAATTACGTGAATGGATATTTCTGCTTAAGAGGTCAAAAGGTTTGTATATTTTGACAAAATTTTACAGTTGTATGAATATATAATTCCATTTGTATATAGCAGCATTGCTAATGCACACCAGTAAACCTAAGTAATAATTAGCAAAGCTTAAATATTGAAAATAATGAGATCTCAACTTTTGGTTCCTTTTATGGGTGCTGTATTTGCAAGGCTTCTTTTTCAACATGATTCCTCTTTGTGTTGGACAACTTGGGTCAACTTTTGTCTCCATTTACTATATGTCCAAAGATCCACCCCATGTCTTTTCTTTCTAAAGTGTTCTACAGATGCAGTTGCTACAGGATTATGAATTTAGGCATAAATCCCAAATCCCAGTGTAGGATGCAGAAGCAAGTAGGGGAAATTTCTCCAAAACTGATTTTGTGCCATCGTGTCTGTTCTTTTCAAAACATCTCCCAATTATCTTCTCAAAAACTGTTTGAATTAGATCTTATCCACACTATACGTTAAAAGGTATAAAAACATAGGGGAAAAAAAAGAGATTAAGTAACTTTCCTAAAACATACAACTCTGGGATCTGGAATTTGAAAATATGTAGATATGCCTGGCCTCATAATTCATTATGCTTCAATTCACCAATACGTGAAAACAAAGCATTCAAATAAAAAGGCCCCTTGCTTTCAAAAGTTTTCATATTAACACTGTTAGTGTTTATGAATGAAGATTTAATATTGCTATTATTTTATTTTTGTTTTCTTTAGTGGTTGGACTTTTAGTCACTAGTGATTACAGGTTAAGAGGTATATACAATTTCCACTTCATCCTCAAATTGAAATGATTTGCTTGCCACATTTTGGTTAAAACTTGATGGTATTTTTGCTGAAGGAATTATAGGAGTTTTACTACTAGCTCAGAGAGACTTACTTGTCTATCTTTAAGTTATTGTTCTCATTTTTTTAAAGGCAGCCAACCAAGCCACAAAAGATAATGCAGTAAGATAGAATTCAGTCCATTGTTTAAGGCAATAAGTATGGCAAAAAGGTCACATTAACACATGCCAGTTTTCCTGCTCACTTATCCATTAAGAGTTAAAGGTACAAAATTATATTTTAGAAATTGTTGGTTACAGTAGAAAACATTGGTAATGTAACAGAATATATATATATACACACACATATATATATAATTTCACCACAATCATAATTTATAGGTCACAGGATTAGTGATAGGGTAGTAAGTGCATTACAGCCACTGAGTTAAGACCAATTTTCAACTATTTGTGGATTAATATGTCAGAGGGAGTCTCCTGTAATATACCACAGTACAATCCAAGTTGTATATTATGTACTGATCAACTTGAATTATGTAATTATTACACTCAAGATTTGGTCAACACCAAATGTAACCACCTCAATTAGCAAGTTGAGATTGGACAGAGACGTAAAAGAGGTTGATTTAAGTGTTTTTTTTTTTAATAAGAATATAACTGTACACTAGATTCAGTTTCAACCAGGAGACTATTAGGAAAGGGTAAATTAGATGTGGGAGCAATATCAGTAACTAGTATTAACAGTTACGAGTATGACAAAAATATAAGAAAATGTAAGAGAGGACTAAAGTATTTTAACTATCTTGTGAAAAGATGGGAAATGATTCTTTTTTTACTTTAATAACTTTAATAAGTAATGGGAGAGACTGGATATCTATTAATAAACATACTTTATAAATTATATATATATGTTTTTCTCTTTTCTGGGTTAAATGAGGAAACTATAAGTGTGATAGCTTTGAAAGGACAGGAAATGTACCAAGAACTGAAAGTACTGATCAACAAAATAACAACGTAAGAGCAGACTTCAGTGGTGTGTTTCAAATGGGTGAATTAGCCACAAGTTTCTAGAGGAGACCAGCTGTGTGGAATCAGTGTTATTCATATCTTCTGAGGCATGAAGGCTCTGGAAGACACTATTCCATTATTATAATGAGATGGAAACGAGTTATAATGATGCTACAAGTTGTGGTAGAGACTGTAAGTACACCTCTTCCAATTCTTCTTCCCTTACTGACACACAAAAAAGTATAACTCTTAGGCCCTTTGCTGTTAGGTGCAGCCACGTGACTAGTTTTAATAATCAAATGTAAACTGAAGTAACGTTTTGTCTTCTTCGCTGAGACAGAAGAGAAATCCCGTCTGCCTCTGGAAGCCGTATGTTGAGATGTCTCCATCACAAGATGGTAGCGTCTCTATCAGCCTTGGGTCACTAAATGACTCATGTTGAACACAGCCCCAACTCATGCCATAGATATTTATGAGTGACTGAGAAGCAAATCTTTATTTATAAAGCTACTGAGACATTAGCCTATGCTGACTAATAACAGAGGACTTAGAGTGGCCAAGACTTCACAAAATGAGAAGCAGGAGAAAAAGAGAAAGGGAAAGTGTAGTAGGAGGAGAAAAGGAGAAGAGTCTGCAGTTCTGGAACATACCTAAGCCAGACTCTCCAGTACATCACTGTGCTTCTTCTAGGCAGAAGAATGTCCAGACAAAGCCACCAACGGAAATATAACAAAATAATCACATTTCTATGATTCTGTAATATATATTTTTTCACATTTTGACACCTCTGAAATCTCATTACATCTTATAATGAGTGTCACAAGACAGAATTGCATCATTGCTTAACTGGCCATTTTATTTAGTAGCACATAATTCTGCATCTCACAATCAGTAATGGCTTAGATTTATTGAAATATGTTAATTTCTGCTACTCTATCTCCAGTTTTTCTTAGGGAATATGACCTACTGGATATAAATTAAATTCTCTGACCAAAGTTGAAAAGATGCAAACATTTAAATAATTAACATCAGGTTGAAAATACATAAACACCTATTTATTTAGAGTTTGTAGAAAACCCCTGCCAGAGAATGATCATTTTTATGATCTGTAATCACAGAAGCACATATTGTGATAAATTGCTTGGATAGTTATCATTATACAGAATATGAAAATTCTCCAGCATGATGATTTATGTGTGCTTAAAAATACTGATTTTGTGACACATGTGCGTGGCAGACGTGGAGATGCATCACTCAGGTCCTCCTTCAAGATTCTCTTTCATTGTCCAGTTTCCAGGAGTGTGGCTACCAGGCAGTCTCTAGCTGTTTGCTTCTTCACAGGTGGCCTCATTTTTGAGCTAAGGTTACACTCTTCCAAGGATGGCCCCTGGCTAATGACTGAGCAAGGTGGTACCACAAAGGCCTGGTCATTTCTACCCAAGGCAAGACTACTCTAACAGGTAATTCTTGCTCTAGAGCTCCCCAATGGGCTGGCAATCACTTCATCATGTCCGTGTAATGACATGACTCTTTCTGCCTAATTGTCCTTTCATATGTGTTACTACCCGATAAAAGTTTTGAACTCCTTAAAAATGTTCCTATCTGCTTCCCAGAGAATTCAACCGGCACAACATGAAAATACAATTTTGATCATGATCAGGAAAAAGAGAACAATATTTGTTTTTTAGTTATCTCCTTGACTTTGAAAATTGCTAGCATTTTAGATTACGTTTTCACATTCTTTTTGTATTTACTGTTTCTGAAATCTAGATGTATCTTCCAAGTGATGTGAATAAGGATTATAAGCCTCTAAATAATGATGGACTTGATACAAGTTGTTATTAAAATAATGGTGGATATTTGAGTATATGTCAACTTAGAATCATGGAAATATAACATTATTCTAAGCTGCATGTATCAAATTATGCAATGTGCTATATTTTATATTTAAAAGGCCAGAAGCTAGCAAACATATGCTACAAAACAACTTCCCCCATAGGTAATTCTACATTCACGTGCTAGCTAATTAACCTCTGTCAGTGTGAAAATACAACCAGTTTCAAAGTTGCTATGAAGATAAAATGAGATTATTAATATCAAAAGCCTTTGAAAATTTAAGAGAACCCTGTGATTTCTCCCAACTGTGTACAGCACACTTTGAATGTAACTAGCAAGTAGCAAATATCACACCATTTACCCTTGCCATGCATGAAGAAAACATCTATGAATCATGGAATATTCTATGAAGCTTTAATGTAGCATGAGATCTCTTTGAATACAACACAATAGCTTACCACTAATGATTACCTATCATTATGAACTGGCAAATAAGAATTATATGCTTGAACTCCTAATTTTTGCACTCAAGGTCTTTTAAAATCAGATTTCAATGGACTTTTATTTCAAGACCACAATAATATGAATGCTCAAGGGTAGCCAAATTACTCTACAAAGCAATTTTTGGATTTTACATTCTGTCTCTGTTGCTTGTCAGAAACAACTTAAAGTTAGTTGTGTGGTTGTCCTGACCAGTCAAGTGAGAAACCCAGATATTAGTAGACCTGGCAGCTCAGGATAATAAGTAACTACTCAGAAAGGACTGACAGGTTATTATACAATCACTTAATGAGCAACCAACAGCCCTAATAAAAAGTTCTGTGGTAATAAAAAATGATCCATACCCTCACTGTCCAGTAAGGTAACCACCAGTCCCATGTGACTATCAAGTAGTTTAAAGTACGTAGTGTGACATAGGAACTGAAATTTTAATTATATTTAATTTAAATATAAATTTAAATAGGGAAGTATTTCCAGAATGGCAGAGGAAAGAACTGTAAATATCTACTCCTTTATAAAAAAAAAGAAGTGAAAAAATAGTCAAAATCAATTTTTTCTTAACTCTGTAAATCAACTAAAATTTGCAACAATCAGATGAGTGTTTACTCAAGAAAAATGGCATAATTTCAATAGGACCAATAAACTTTGTGATGGTTTAACTTGAAATATTATTATCCCCTCCTCCCCAGCTCTGAGGTAGCCATGAAAGCAAACAGCATCTACATGAAACCCATAAAAAGTATAAAAATAATGTCTGACTACAATAAGGAGATCAGAACATGTTTGATCTCCCACAAAGCCCCATCCCCAGAAAAATGGTAAGTGTTTAACCTCTCTGGCAGATTCCTGGAAAATCAGGGTTTGCCTTTGATTTGACTCAGAGCTCATACTAAGCAAACACCCATATTTCCAGAATGTTTCATGTAAATAATTAGCAGCAATTGTTCAATATTGCGTCTTCCTGAGGTAAAGATACTAGTTGTGGCTAAAAACAGGTTGACCAAAAAACTTAAAATGAAAAACTTGGGAATGAGATGTCTATAGGAGCCTCTGAAAATTTCAACATATCCCTGGGAATCTAGAAGGCCACACACATATCTACAAGTTTCCCATGCCTAGGAGAGATCTGAGAAGACTTAATCTCTCACCTCAGGCTGACCATGAGCCTCTGTAAGCAGGAAGTTAAAGGTAAAGCAGAGTTATAAATTGTTTGATAAAACCTTAAAATTGTGCTCAACAGACACACAGAGTGTCTTGGAAAAGTTTCAAAGAATTATTGGTTTAAGGCATTTAAGAAAATCTCTGCCCAATCACTAGCAGATCACTAGGCTAACTGAGCAGACTTTAATGGCCACACATGATAAAGAATACAGACTTTAAAAAATTAGCACTGGAAAGTCACTAAACAATAGCGGCAACAACAACAAACAGTAACATAACAAATAATAAAAAACTCTGGGAGGGGGTGGAATTTTCTTTCTAGTGTTGCCACATTATATTAATTTGAATTTTTAAAAATACTACACTTGCAAAGAAATAGGAAAGTATGGGTAATACACAGAAAAACAAATACTTTCAAAGAACTAAAGGAAGTCATATCTAAAGAATTAAAGCAAAGCATAGGAATTATGTAGGGAATATCAATAAAAGATAAAAAGACAAATGAAAATTCTAGAGGGAAAAATAAAGTAATGGAAATGAAAAATTCACTAGAGTGGCAAAAGCTGATATCAGCTGGCTGAAGAAAGTATCAGTGAACCTGAAGAAAGGTCAGTTGCCATTACTCAGTGTGAGGAATAGAAACTGTGTCACCATTCCCCCCCAAAAAATGAACAGAGCCTCTCAGAGATATGGTATATAATCAAGTGTACCATCATGACCACAGTGGACTTCCCAGAAAGGCGGAGAAGGGGAACAGAAAGGATATCTGAAGAAATAATAGCTGAAAACTTACCAATTCTAATGAATAGCATTTATCTATACATCTAACAAACTCAACACTCCATGTAGGAAAAACTCAAAGAGAAATACACTTAAATGCATCACAGTAAAACTGTTCTAAGACAGAGACTATTAAAAACAGGAAAAGAAAAATGATATATCACATAGAAGAAATCCTCAATAATCACAAAGTATGTTCTCAAATCACCATGGACTATATAACCACAATAAACTATCATATCTAATAAGTAGTACATCAAAGTTTCAGGATACAAGATCCATACACAAATATCTCTTGTATTTCTACACACTAGCAATGAACACTCAACAGATGATATTAAGAAAATAATATAATTTATAATAGTGGCAGTAAGTATATATATATATAAAACAATACATTAAGAAAAGAAGCCCAAAATTTGTACATAGAACTCCTCCAAAATTAAGGAAATTAAAGAAAGCCTAAATGAATGGAAAGAAATCCCATGTACATGCACTGAAATAGTTAATACCTTAAAATGGCTATAATCCCAAATTGATCTACAGATTCAACATAATCCCTATCAAAATCCCAGCTGCATCTTGTGTGTGTGTGTGGGAATTGACAAGCTGATGATAAAATTTTATGCAAATGCAAGGATCCAGAATAGCCAAAACGATCATGAAAAACAGGAATAAAGTTGGATCATTATTACATCCCCATTTCAAAGATACTACAAAGCTACAATAAAGACAATATGAAAAAGGAAAGGCATATAGATCAATGGAATAGAAATGAGCATCCAGAAATAAATCTTTACATTTATGATCAATTAAATTTTAATTAGGATAACAAGAAAAATCAATGGGAAAATAATAGTCTCTTCAACAAATGATACTGGCAACAAGTGAATACTCACATGCAAAAAAATGAAGCTGGATCCCTAATTTATAGTATATTTTGAAATAGTAACTTAAAATGGATCACAGACTGAAATTTTAGAACTAAAACTATAAAATTCCTAGAAGAAAACACAGAAATAAACCATGATTTTTAGATGTGACACCAAAAGTACAAATGGCAAAAGAATAAACTGGACTTCATCAAAAGTAAAAATTTATGTGTTTCAAAGGACACCATCAAGAACTTTTGAAAGACAATACACATAATGAGGAAAATATTTTCAAATCATGTATATGATCAGAATATATAAAAACTCTTACAACGCAACAATACAAAGGGGACTTCCCTGGTGGCACAGTGGTTAAGAATCCACCTGCCAGTGCAGGGGACATGGGTTCGATCCCTGGTCCGGGAAGACCCCATATGCCACAGAGCAACTAAGCCCGTGTGCCACAACTACTGAGCCTGCGTGCCACAACTACTGAAGCCCACACCCCTAGAGCCCATGCTCTGAGACAAGAGAAGCCATCACAATGAGAAGCCTGCGCACAACGAAGAGTAGCTCCCGCTCGCCACAACTAGAGAAAGCCCACACGCAGCAAAGACACAAAACGCAGCCAAAAATAAATTAAAAATTAAAAAAAAATACAAAGACAAATAACCCAAATGAAAAATTATCAAATTCTGAATAGACATTTCTCCAAAGAAGATATGCAAATGGCCAATAACTACATGAACAGTTGGTAAGCATCATTAGTCATTAGGGAAAGGAACATCTTACAGAAAAATCCTAATGGATTTTTTGGCCAACCCAATACAATGAGATACCATCTCACACACACTAGGAAGGCTAAAATCAAAAAGAGAATAGTAAGTGGTATCGATAATATGGAGCAACCAGACTCTCATACATTGCTTGTAGAATTTGGCAGTTTGATAGATTCTCAAATTGTTAAATATATATTATAAATAAAATAATAGATTTATTGAATTTTAGACTTATTTAGAAATTACCATATGCATTTTCAAGATCAGAGGAAATGTTAATTTTACATAAAAGACAGAATTTATATAAATGTACCAAAGGATAAAATATATGCAAAATTAAATCTAACAAGCTTCAGAGATGATCCAGCTAGACAATCCTATTAAAGTATTCTTATTTGTTATTAGAGTAAAATACATGAGAAATTATAGATGACTAAGAGAAGTTACCTTATCTTACTGAATAAGCCCAGAACATGTGCCCTATTGATAGAGTTCCTTGTATGCTAACTTCATAAAGAAAACACATCCACCAACCTGTCAACCACTTTATTTAAATATTGTTTTAAGTAAAATCCATTTTATATTCCAATGCTTCTGAGAAATGTGGTGAAAAGTTAGCCATCCAGCATTGCCAAAATAAGAGAATGACTTTGATCCTTAAATTATTTTTGCATCTACAATATACTTTTGGGAGGGCTGCATTTCATTTGATCAATAAACTGCATTTTCTCAGGTTTTTCTTTTGTTATTACAGGAGTTGAACTAAATTCATCACAATTCTTATGAGTCCCCAGAGAGTTCCATTAGCAGTTCTGTGGATCTGGCTCACTTGCCAGGAAAAGGAAAGGAAATGAATTAGTAAAGTGAAATTTTGAAATAAGATTTGGATTTATGAAAGAAACTAGTTTTGAGAAGGTCACAAAAATCTTCTCGGTTCAGTAGAAGACTGAAACACAAATGAGAAAAATAAATGACATCAGCCTCCTGGTAAAAAGATAAGTTGTGATGACATTCATGACTGACACTTTTCTGAGTCTTCTGCGACCCACCCCACATTTAAAATTATCCGTGGCTTCTTGTCTATTAATAACAATGTTCATGTTCAAAGATCACTATCTGAAATAGTTACATCATTTATAATAGTTCTATTGAGTCTGCATCCCAGCATTGTAAGGGAGATCAACTTTAAATTGCAGACCAACAGCAAACTCTCTGGAATAAGAGAGGTAAATTTATTCCATTTTTGGAATATTTTATTTTCTTAGAAATTGATGATTTTTTTCATAAGCAAATGTATATAAATGTTATCACAAAAATGTTTTTTAAATAATTAGGATGTTCAGAATGCTCTGTTCACGAAAACACACTATAAAGAGAAATCATCTGAAAATACTGCACATTTGTGAAAAGCAAACAAAGAAAAAATCAGACAAATAGGGAGAATTTGATAACTAGTCTGATACAGCATTAGGAGACAATGCATTGAAAACCCAAAAAGAGAGCATATCTTTTTCACCCATTTCTTAGTGGGAATCAGCACATTCTTGGCTTCAAGACAATTAATATTACTGCAGTAGCATGGGGCAGGGGTTCCTTCAAGTCAAGAGCTGGTGGGACGAGGGTGTTTGGATTGGTCTGTTTAATAAGGAAAATAACTCAAAGGATCAAAGATCAAAGAGTTAAGAATGTTTACACACCCCTATTAGTCAGGGTTCTCCAAGGAAACAGAACAATTGGATATGTATCTAAAATGAGGTTTATTATAAGGAACTGGCTCATATGGAGGCTGAGAATTTCCATGATCTGCCTTCTGCAAGCTGGAAACCCAGGAAAGCCAGTGGGACAGTTCAAAGGCCTGAGAGCCAGGAGCAGTGCAGGAAAAGTCTGATGTTCCAGCTTATATAACCAGGCAGGGTGAGAGAGAAAGAGGGTGCAAATGCTCTCTTCCTCCACCTTTTTGTCTATTCAGGCCCTCAATGGACTGGACTGGGGAGGGCTAGCCACTTTGCTCAATCTACCAGTTCAAATGCTAAACTTTTCAGGAAACCCTCTTAGAGACACACTCAGAAATAATATTTATCCAGATATCTGGGCATCCTGTGGCCCACTCAAATCGACATATATAATTAACCATCACAAGTCTGTACCTTGTCAATGTGGTACAACAATCCTTAACCCATATTAACCTCTAAATAAAGTCAATAATAAGGTCATAGTTTCACCTAATATCATACTTCTCCTCCTCTTCTTTCCTAGAAATAAGAGGAAACATCATTTTGAGTGACGTTTACTTTTCTTCTTGATAGCCTATAACTTAAATACCATGAAGTAAAATGAACAATATTAAATACTATGATATAAAGTTAATACACCTTATGTTATATGATAAGAGGATCAGAGTAGGATGAAGAAAAGATAGTTTATAAGCATTTATGTATTCAAGTATGTTTGTAACAAATTAAGGAGAAATATTCATGACAATTACAGTCCTTATTTCTGTAACTTGTCATGCGATTGTAGCTGGTATGTGTAACAACCTTTTTCAACTACTCGTTCTATATTCCCATTGCCTTTAGCAGGCACCTCAGCTGTTTATAGTTTCTTCCCCTGGTAGGGTGACCAAAACCTTCATTCTTGAAGGGTCTGGGTCATTAGTAGTCCCATCTGGATTAGGTTGTTGTGGTTTCCATTGACCTAATGCATAGGTCATAAGAGACACTAAGGGATCGCCCATACTCCAGATGTACTCCCCCTTACGCCTATTTCTGGGTTCAAGTCCAGGTTCTCCTTGGTAGTCAGCACAGTAAGCCTGTGGATGCAGGGAATGGGCAGTCCAAAGTGGCTGGGCAACAGTCTTAATTTCCAGTTCAGTGGAATCATTGCTGTGTCTCCTTGGAAGTGTTCCTCCCTTTGGAAGTAAGACCTCTAGGAGAGGAAAGCATAAGGTCACAGGAACAGGACCACAGAACCTGTGAATACTGGCTATGTGAGAAACAGCAACATACATGGAATGATGACTCAGAAAATATATGCCCTTGTGGAGAGCACTGCCCCAGACTTATCATCTATTGCCATCTCCCTGGCACTGTAATGAGTCTTCAAAAGGCTTTTCCACTATTCTATCAAGCCAGTTGCTTCAGGATGGTGGGGAACACAGCAAGATCAGTGAATTCCATGAGCTAACTGCCACACTTCTTTTGCTGTGGAGGGAGTTCCAATATATTAAGCATGACAGTGGATAAAGCATTTTGTAAGTCCATGGACAGGAGTTTGGGCAGACGCATTACATCCATATCCACAGTAAGTATCTATTCCAGTAAGAAAAAGTGCCGCCTCCATGATGGAAGCTGTCCAATGTAATCAACTTGCTACCAGGTAGATGGCTGATCTCTCAAGTGAATGGTGCTTTACTGGGGACTCAGTATTGGTCTTTGCTGCTAGCAGGGTGGTCTGAGCAGCAGATGAGCTTGTACAACAGCCTGGACTTGTTTCAGAACCTTTTCCTACTCTGGACTACACTCAAAATGAGCAGCTTTTTGAGACACTCATTATTTACTGGAGTATCGCACCCAAATAAAAAATATGTTGTCTCCAAAATCTAAAGAGGCCTAGGCTTTGCTTCTTTTTTTCAGTTGTAGAAGAGGCCTGATGCAACAACTTATCCTTTACCTTAGAAGAGATATCTCGGCATGCCCCATACCGCTGGACCCCTAGAAATTTCACTGAGGTAGAAAGCCCTTTACATTTTTGTTGGATTTATTTCCCATCCTCCAGCTTTCAAATGTCTTACCAATGAGTCTACAGTAGTTGCTACTTCTTGCTCACTAGATCCAATCAGCATAATAACATCAGTGGAATGGACCAATGTGATATCTGATGGAAGGAAAAGTGATCAAGATCCCTACAAACTAAAGTATGACATAGAGCTGGAGAGCTGATATACTCCCGAGACAAGACAGTGAAGCTATATGGTTGGCTTTGCCAGCTGAAAACAAACTGCTGGACCTTAGTGATAGGAAGGGAGAAAAGGGCATTGGCCTGCTTAAGAGCTACATACCAGGTAATCAGGGGTGTGTTAATTTGCTCAATTACAACACATCTGTTACAGCCGCTGGACTGAAGTCACCACCTGGTTCAGTCAATGACAATCCACTGTAACTCTTCAAGAGCCATCTGTCTTCTGTACAGACCACACAGGTGAACCGAAGGGGGATGTGGTGGAAATCACCACCCCTCTATCCTTCAAGTTCTTTTTGATGGCACTAATCTCTGTAAGCCCACCAGGAATACGATATTATTTTTGGTTTACTATTTTCCTAGATAGAGATGGTTCTATGGGCTTCCAATTAGCCTTTTCCACCATAACAGTCCAAACAGGGAACCAATGTGGGAATTCTGTCAGCTGCTCAATATGTCTCTGCTCAATATGTCTCTTCCAATTATGCATTTAGGAATTGAGGAAACAATACATTCAAGAACAATGGACCCAAGATGAGATGGACCTCCTGAGCTAAAATTCCACTGATTAACTGACCGACTGAAGCCTCTACTCTGACTGGTATATCGCACTGACATTTTGGGTCTCCAGTGTTAGTGTCAGTTCAAAATCAATGTCCAGCAGTTCCCATAAGGTCTCTTTATTTCCTTTTCCTCAATGCACAGTTAGAAGGCTATAGGTTCCTTTGGGGAAGGAAAGGAGAAAAGTTAACAGTATAAATTGCTGGCAGCATACAGAGTCCTTCCTCAAGGAGATCTGGCCTTCCTTTTATTCAAGGGCTTCTGGGTCTATAAACTGACTCAGATTTAACTAATTGAGCAACTCTGACCCTGTTTTTATGATTCCTGTTAGACTTTCGTTCACTTGACCTAATCTTTTCTGCTTATACAGATCAAATAAAGAATTTATTAGGCTATTTCACTTCTAGAAACTCCATGATCAAAGCCTGCTGGACCTTCCTAATACTCCTGCTGTGAGCACAACGGAGGCTAGTGGAGAGGGTGGTCCACTTTGAAACAGACGCTATAACGTCTCCTTGAGAACTTTTTTTTCAGTTTAGTCATTTTCACAGTTGACAAAAGATAACAAGTAAGGATGTGTCCATGCCAGCAAGGTGCAAGACAGCCAGAAATTCATTTAAAAGGAGAGTAAACAGCTCCTAGAAGTTTGCCACTGAGGTTCATGAGATTCAGAACTGCTCTTCCTCCTTTCTCTCTTCTCATCTCTCGCTCTCACTGCCTCAGTATTATACATTCCTTTTAGAGTTTTTCAGCTTTATTGTGGAGACTGCAACAAAACTCAAAACTCGGTATTATAGTGAAAATATCTAAGATCAAAAAGAGAGAAAAAACATAAACTGTATGTAATCCAAAAATTGTATTTGTCACAGACTCATAAAAAAAGAAGCGTAATATTTCCAACATTTTACAAAATATTAAATGACATTAAAAATGAATATGTTAAAGTAATGGATAATTTTACTCCTTTTCCAGTAAAAAAAAAAAAGAAGCGTAATATTTGCAACATTTTACAAAATATTAAATGACATTAAAAATGAATATGTTAAAGTAATAGATAATTTTACTCCTTTTCTGTATTTTAGTTAAATTATTTTCTCAAATGGTG
Organism: Globicephala melas; assembly: GCF_963455315.2. Lineage (NCBI taxonomy): Eukaryota > Metazoa > Chordata > Mammalia > Artiodactyla > Delphinidae > Globicephala > Globicephala melas. Next base: position 25,455,844 of record NC_083322.1, read on the forward strand.
TATTAATTATGTAGGACATGCTATTAACCTAGCTGTGGTTTAATGTATTACTTCTTTGTTTCCCTGCTACACACACATTTGCTTTGACATAATTATGATTTGTACTGTGATATTTTAATTTTATTTTGCTTCTTTGGACACTCAAAAACACGATTTTTTTTAACAATACCAATATTTTACTGTGTTTTGTCTGGATGTTCTAGATATTTATCAAAGATGTTTATTAGGGAGAAAGTAAATGTGTGCTGTTTGTAAGCAGTGTTTCCTGTGAACAAATTTTGAAAATTCAGTAGAAATACTTTAGGGAAGAAATGAAAAAAACTTGACTTTTTAAATTTCTAAATTCCTTCTTTCTCAATATTATCATACTTTACTGAATGTATTTCTTATTAAAATATGTATCTTAAAAGACTTTTTCTGACACTACTACACTTTTTTTTTCAGTGAGTAGAAAGAAGTGTGGCTATTATATTATTTTGGTGGTTTATGGTAAGTATCTATCATAATCAACCTATTGCTTATGACACACAGTAAAATAAGATATCTCCTGCCTTGTTACAAGTTTACAATGTAGCTTACTATCTCGTCATACTTGCACTGTTTATGCATGCTGCATATCATTTAAATATTTTAAATTAAGAATATAAATGTAAAACCCACAATTTTAATAACTAAAAACTGTCAATTACTTTACAGGGTCACATTAAGAATTTTGCCTTTCCTGAGCTTTTATGTACTAATGGATAAATATGTTAGGCACTTTGGGTTTTTGTTGGATTTTACTGGCATTGTACTTTGATTTTTTTTGATATTTGTAATAACTCATACCATTATTTTACAAATATTATATCAATCTTTAAAATGTGGCAAAATACTATATAACCTAAAATTATATAGTATCCATGTCCTACCAAAGGTTGAGTGCAAAGTAACACTAAAAATCTTTATAAAAGTGATTAAAAGAAATACATTCTAGCTTTTATTTTAAAACATCACAAAGCCAGAGAAAATATATTACCTTTTTATTTAGATTAATAGGACTATTATTTCTATCATTTTGCAGGAGCGAAATTACTTTTTATGGCCATAGCCCTAAAATGAAATAGCATAATTATGTGCAGTTACCCTTCCTTAGAAATGCCTTTCATTTAAATATTTGGCAAGTAAACAGGAACTGGAGTAGAAGGATCCTAATACTCCTGCAGTATGATCAATGAGGAGGGAGTCAAACACAAAGGGTGATTATTATTTATCACTGACACATAACTTTAGTTCTGCAAACGGCTTTCAAAGATTTTATTATAAACTTCTTATAAAGAAGTTCAAGGTGGGCCAGTATAAATATTTCTTTTGAAAAATGAAACACATATATGCTCCCGTATTGGCTTCAGAAAGACTCATTTTGCTGACCAGGGAAAAACAGGGAAGCAAGGTGAAATGTGCAAAATTCCAACCATACAGGCGTATTTCACAGATACTGTGGGTTTGGTTGCAGACCATCACAATGAAGCGAATCTCTCAATAAAGTGTCACATGGATTTTTCGGTTTCCCAGTGCGTGCAGAGGTTATGTTTACATTACACTGTAGTCTGTTAAGTGTGCACTAGCATTATGTCTAAAAAAACAATGTACATACCCTAATTAAAAAGTACTTTATTGTTAAAAATGCTAACCATCTTCTGAGCCTCCAGCAAGTCATAATCTTTTTGCTGGTGGAGAGTGTTGCCTTGATGTTCACGGCTACTGACTGACCAGGGTGGTGGTTGCTGAAGGTTGGGTGGCTGTGGAAATTTCTTAAAATAAGACAACAATGAAGTCTGCCACACAGATTGAGTCTTCCTTTCATAAATGATTTCTCTACAGCGTGCGATGCTGTTTGATAGCATTACCCACAGAACTTCTTTCAAAATTGGGGTAATCCTCTCATACCCTACCACTACTTTATCAAGTAAATTTATGTGATATTAAAAAACTTTTGTTGTCATTTCAACAATCTTCATAGCCATCTTCACCAGCAGTAGATTCCATGTCAAGAAATCACTTTCTTAGCACATCCATAAGAAGCAACTCCTCATCCATTAAAGCTTTATCTGAGATTGCAGCAATTCAGTCACACCTTCAGGCTCCACTTCTAATTCCACTGCTCTTGCTATTTCTATCACATTTTCAGTTTACTTCTTCCACTGAAGGTTTGAGTCCTTCCAAGCAATCCATAAGGGTTGGAATTAACTTCTTCCATGCTCTTATTAATGTTGATATTTTGACCTATTCCCATGAATCACAAATGTTCTTAATGGCATCTAGAATAGTGAATTATTTCCAGAAGGTTTTCAACGGACTTGGCCTAGATCCATCGGAGGAATTACTATCTATTGCAGCTATAGCCTTATGAAATGTATTTCTTAAATAATTAGATTTGAAAGTCAAAATTACTACTTGATCCATAGGCTGCAGAATGGACATTGTGTTAACAGGCAAGAAAGCAACATTAATCTTATTATACATCTTCACAGAGCTCTTGGGTGACCAGGTACATTGTCAATGAGCAGTAACAATGTGAAAAATATCTTTTTTTCTGAGCAGTAGGTTTCAACAGTGGGCTTAAAATATTCAAAGACCAATATTGTAAAGAGATGTGCCATCATCCAGGCTTTGTTGTGCCATTTATAAACCACATAGAGAGTGGATTTAGCATAATTCGTAAGGGACATAGGATTTTCAGAATGATACATGAACAGTGGCTTCAACTCTGAAGCACCAGCTGCATTATTCCCTAACAAGAGAGTCAATCTGTCCTCTGAAGCTTTGAAATCAGCAATTGGCTTCTCCTCTCTAGCTATGAAAGTCTGAGATGGCATCTTCCAATGTAAGGCTGTTTCATCTACACTACAAATCTGTTGTTCAGTGTAGCCATCTTCATTGATTATCTTAGCTGGATCTTCTGGACAACTTGCTGCAGCTTCTGCATCAGCGCTTGCTGCCTCACCTTGCACTTGTATGTTATGGAGTTAGCATCTTTCCTTAAACTTCATGAAACAAGCTCTGCTGGCTTCAAACTTTTCTTCTACAAACTCTGCACCTCTCTCAGACTTAAACGGAATTAAAGAGACTTGGGGCCTTGCTCTTGCTTTGGCCTAAAGGGAAAGTTGAAGCTGGTTTGATCTCCTACCTGGACCACTAAAACTTTCTCTATGTTAGCAATAAGGCTGTTTCACTTTCTTATCACTCATGTGTTCACTGCAGTAGCACTTTTAATTTCCTTTAAGAACTTTTCCTTTGTATTCACAAGCTAACTGGTCCAAGAGGCCCAGCTTTCATCCTATCTCAGCTTTATACTGCCTTCCTCAATAGTGATTTCTAGCTTTTGATCTGAAGTCAGAAATGTGAGACTCTTCCTTTCACTTGAAACTTAGAAGCCACTGTAGGGTTATTAATTGGCCTAATTTCAATATTGTTATATCTCAGGGAATAGGGCAGCCTGAGGAGATGTAAAGAGACAGGGCTGGTAGTTGGAGCAGTCAGAACACACACACCATTTATTAAGTTCACTGTGTATCTGGGTGAGGTTCATGGCACCCCAAATAATAACAACAGCAACATCAAAGATCACTGATAACAAATCATAGATCACCATAACAAGTAGAAAAATAATGAAAAAGTTTGAAAGAATTCCCAAAATGTGACACAGAGACATGAAGTGAGCAAATGCTTATTTTAAAAAAATGGCAGTGATAGACTTGCTGGATGCAGGGTTGACACAAACCTTCAATTAAAAAATAAATCTGTGAAGTGGAATAAAATGAAGCACAATAAAACAAGGTATGCCTAAAATTCCATATTATCTAAAATTATCCCAGCAAGTTTTTTTTTCCCTTGGAAAGATTCAGGTTATCCACATGTCAGTGATTTTGACAATATTATAAAGCTGAGACTCATTTAGTAGTTCCTATGCTTGAAAACAATTCTTAACATATAATTCTCAATTAGTTGAACAATAATGTTAATAAGCCAGTATTAACCTATGGCAGTGAATTCTCAAAACTTGCTGTATATTTATAATCAGCTGAAGGGCTCTAAAAACTTCTCAATGTCCAAGCTCTGACCTTGCATATCTCTAGACATGAGACCTAAGTATCAGTCTTTTTCCAAAACTTCCCCAGGTAATTCCAACTGCAATCACATTTGATCACTAGTGACACAGAAACCAGACAAAACAAATATTCAGTTGAGGCAAGACTTGAATTAAAAATTACATGGAGTCAGAATTAATCAATTGTTCCTCACCTATAAACAAACAGGAAACACTTTTCCTAAATATATGGCTAATCCTACACATCATCTAAGCATTACCAAAACGTAATGTTAGTGCTGTAGCTCTTGTTGCATGTAATCTTGTTCACCTTCTTACTGACTACAGTTGACACTGCCTCTGAGTCTTCTTTATTTTTCTGCAGTAAAGACAACTCTGGGTTTTTTTTCCCCCCACAAAAAGACTAGGCATGATCAAATGACAGGGTTTCTTATTTCCTGCCTTCTCTGTGTCACATTTTCATTTTCTTGATATTGTTTCACTTCCTTTTTAGATCATGTAATTTATTCTGCTAGGGCATCTTCATTGTGTATACCACTGTTTACATGAGTGTAAACTGTGGTCCACCTACATCAGAATAAGCTGGTTTAAGAAGCAGATTTATGAGCCCTACCAAAGAATAATTTCAAGGAACCTCTAGAGTAGGACACCTTTTATAATTTGTATGAGAGGTGATTCTTATGTACATGAGAACCACTACTTTTAGGCATTCTTCATGCTCTAAATCTTTGGGCAGAAAAGCAAAATCATTAATGAAAAATTTTGTACATAAAATCACAGACCACTATAACTTTCTTCAGTTTTCACCCTCTTATAGATCAAAGTAACCCATATTTTTCCATAGCTGTCAGCTGATTATTGCTCCCAGGTGTGCAGGGTTTAGTGATAATTCAGCTTTCATGCCCACCTGTCTGCCCCCACTTGTTTCCTCTGATGAGGAAACATTTAGTATTTGTTATCAGCGATTCTACAGCCTGGCTGCACATTAAAATCAACTGGTAAGGTTTTAAAAATTACTGATGCCTTAGCATGACTTCGTAAGATTACAATTAAATTATTCTGGGATGCAACCCAGGCATGGCCATAGTTTTTTAACCCCAGCTTATTATAACAGACGAAGTTTAAAACCACTGAGCTACCTGTTAGCACAATAGTTTGGTCTGCAATTTTATCAGGAACTCAGGTTTTCAGTTCATTATGATTTCAAGCATCAGGACTAAGGTATTAGTCCCAGGGTATTAAGGCATAATAAATACACAGTCTTATTTTACCACACAAATACCAGAATACTGAAAAGAATAATAACATCTCTCAGTTTGAAAAGTCCTGTTTTCAAGCTGCTGTTACATCTATCTTCAGAATTTATTGCCTGGGTTGCAGATGGTAGAGTGCTACTTAGAAGAGACACCCTGTTGGGAAAACCACACTGCTGTGCAATTATTAAGCAGTGGAATTTCATTTTCCACACCCTCCTAGTTACCAGCTGAAAAGAATCTTTATTGACTTACAAGGTTAACTAACCTTATAAATTTGATATATATAAATGTATTTACTTTTAAAACTGTTTTATTCAATGACTTCCCTGGTGGCGCAGTGGTTAAGAATCTGCCTGCCAATGCAGGCGATAAGGGTTCGATCCCTGGTCCAGGAAGATCCCACATGCCATAGAGCAACTAAGCCCGTGCACCACAGCTCCACAGCCTGTGCTCTAGAGCCCGTGCACCACAACTACTGAGCCTGTGTGCCACAACTACTGAAGCCCATGCACCAACAGCCCGTGCACCTCAACAAAGACTAGCCCTTGCTCACCACAACTAGAGAAAGCCTGCACGCAGCAATGAAGACCCAACACAGCCAAAAATAAAATAATGTTTTATTCAAACAACAAGTAAATATGTTGAGAAATATTTTACAAATATTTGTCTCAAGGACAAGTCAGTAGAGAAACTGTCTTCATCATTGCTTGATTCAAAAAAACATTTCAGTATGCTGTGATATTTTTGTATCATATAAGAAAATTGATTTTTCAAGGCATATTTCTCATTTTTGTTGACATTCCATCCAATAAGTAAACAGTGACCAAGCAGTGTGAAATTTTCCTATTGCTTGTATACATCTTTATATTGTTACAGCTTTTATGTATTCAGAAATTCAAATGTATTTATTAATTATTGATAAAAGAAATGCACAGGGAAGGTGAGGTCAAGAGAGTGGAGTAGGAAGACCCTGAGGTCACCTCCCCCCATGAACACACAAAACTAGAACTACATATAGAGAAATTCTCCCTGAGAATGAACTGAAACCTAGCTGAATGGCTCTTCTACAACCAAGCTTAAAAAGAAAGAACCACACAGAGGCTGGTAGGAGGGAAGAAGTGATCTAGTCAGGACCCACACTGCTGATGGATGATCCAGAAGAGGAGGAAGATATCACAAGCATGGGGATCCTCCCTAAGGAGTGAGGAACTCAAGCCCCATATGGGGCACCCTAGCCTTGGGTCTGGCACCAAGGAAATGAGCCCCCTTTGCTGGTTTGAAAACCAGTGAGGCTTACTGGAGGGCTATTAAAAACCAAGACTCTGCTCTTGAAGAGCAGGAAGACAGATTTGCTTGCTCTCAGCCCCAGCACAGAACAGTGAAAACTTTCTGGTGCTCAGGCCAGCCTTCCAGGACCGCCCCAGTATGCCCCAGTATGCACCATGCTCCTGCTGCGGTCCTTCTTGATTCCACACCATTCCCAGCCAAGGTGGAGATGCCATCACGTGTACTGGGGAGAAGCTGATCTAGCACAGATTTGCAGCTGAGCCTCTCCAGCCCCAGGCCCAACCCCAACCAAGGAAGAGACTACTATCGTGCCAGGGAGAAGCTCAGAACTGTGGCTTCCAGCCCCTCTGGCCCCATCCCTACGAAACCACACCCCTGACCAAAGCAGAGACAACAGCTGTGCTGGGGAGAAATGGAGGTAGCTCAGATTTGCCACTCCAGCACCTCAAGCCCTGGCCCTGCTCTCAAACAACCTGAAGACTGTCATGACCCTGGGGAGAAGCATAGGTCCCTCAGGGCTCCTGCTCTAGCACCTTGGGCCTTGGACCGGCTCCCCATCAGGGCACAACTGTCAATGAACCCAGGAAAAGCCCCAACTCCTACCTGGCTCTGGCTCTAGCCCCTCTAACCCTAGCCCTATGCTCCATCAAGGTAGCGAATTTTAAGCAAGATGAGAAGGCAGAGGAGTACATTCCAAGCAAAAGAACAAGGTAAAACGCCAGAATAAAGCCTAATGAAATGGAAATAAATAATTTACCTGATAAAGAGTTCAAAGTAATAGTAATAAAATGCTTACTGAACTCAGAAAAAGAATAGAGGAACACAGTGAGAACTTCAACAAAGAACTAGAAAATATAAAAGAACCAATAAGAACAGAAAAACATAGTAACTGAAATGAAAAATATACTAGAAAGAATTAACAGCAGGTTAGGTGATACTGAAGAATGCATAAGCGATCTGGAAAACAGAAGAGTGGAAATCACCCATCAGAAAAGCACAGAAGTATTTTCCTTGTTTCTTTTGTTTTTCGGTAAATGAGGGCAGTTTAAGAAACTTCTGAGACAACATCTAGTGTACTGACATTCACATTACAGGGGTTCCAAAAGGAGAAGAGAGACAAAGAGGCAGAAATTGTATTTGATGAAATTACAGTTGAAACCTTCCCTAAGCTGAAGAATGAAACAGATATCCAGGTCCTGGAAACAAAGGGAGTTCCAAACAAGATAAACACCCCCAAAACCCACACCAAGATATGTCATAATTAAAATGGCAAAGTTAAAGATAGAGAATTTTAAAGGGAACAAGAGAAAAACAGTCACATACAAAGGAACCCTATAAAGCTCTCAGTGATTTTTCAGCAGAAACGTTTCAGACTAGAAGGAAGCAGCATAATATAGTTAAAGTGCTGAAAGGAAAAAAAACACAAATAACTACAATCTAGAATACTCTACCCAGCAGATTATCATTCAGAATTGGAGGAGAGAGAGAGTTTCCCAGACAAGCAAAGCTGAAAGAGTTCATCACCATTAAACTGGCCTTGCAAGAAATGTTAAACGGTTTTTTTTAAGCAAAAGAGAAAAGGCTGTAACAAAAAATTAAAACACATATGAAGTGTTTTGAACCATAATTCAAAAAGAGACGTGCACTATAATGTTCATTGCAGCACTATTTACAAGAGCCAGGACATGGAAACAACCTAAATGTCCATCGACAGATGAATGGATAAAGAAGATGTGGCACATATATACAATGGAATACTACTCAGCCATAGAAAGAAATGAAATTGAGGTATTTGTAGTGAGGTGGATGGACCTAGACTCTGTCATACAGAGTGAAGTAAGTCAGAAAGAGAAAAACAAATACTGTATGCTAACGCATATATATGGAATCTAAAAAAAAAAAAACTGATGAACCTTGTTGCAGGGCAGGAATAAAGAGGTAGACATAGAGAATGGACTTGATGACATGAGGTGGGAGGGCAAAGCTGGGGCGAAGTAAGAGTAGCATCGACATATATACACTACCAAATGTAAAAATAGTTGACTGGTGGGAAGCAGCAGCATAGCACAGGGAGATCAGCTCAGTGTTTTGCGATGACCTAGAGGGGTGGGAAAGGGAGGATGGGAGGCAAGCTCAAGAGGGAGGGGATATGGGGACATGTGTATGCATACGGCTGATTCACTTCGTTGTGCAATAGAAACTAAAATGGTATTGTGAAGCAATTATACTCAAAGATCTATTTTTTAAAAAAAGGATAAAAATCCAATGATAATCTCAACAGAATGCAGAAAAAGCATTTTACAACACTGAACATCCATTCATGGTAAAAACTCTCAACAAAGTTGGTATAACAGGAACATACCTTGACATAATAAAGGTAACTTATGACAAGTAAAATTTTTATTTCAAATACTAACAATAATATCTTCTAAATGAAAATAGTTGTCTCATTTTCTAATATGCATGAGTTTTGCTTCTTTATCTTGCCTTGCGGCACTGGTTAACAGCCTGCAGGAAAATGTTAAATAGAAGCCGCAAAAGCAGACATCATGCCATGTCCCTGCTCTTAGGAGAAAAGTGTGTTTACTGTAGGTTTTTTTATAGACACCCATCAACAGATTGAGGGGTTTCTCTTGTAACCTAGGTTTGCTGTCAGTTATATTGTTGTGTTATTTTTTACATAACAGGTGTTATTTTTTCAAAAATTTTGGCAGTTATTGAGATGATATAATTTCTCATTTATTTGGTTTATTTGAGGTATTTAATTCTTGATAATTAAACCAAAGTTAAATTTCTGCGGATAACACAAGTTATTTATTTTATACAGTGTTGATTCTGTTTTGTCAATATTTTGTTAAGAAATTTTGTATTTCTGTTCTGGAGGGATAGTATTCTTTAATTCTTTTCCTTGTAATATTTTTCATGTTTAGATATAGGCATTTATGCCTGGCATCTTTCGTTCAGCACCATGTGCATGTGGTTTATATAATTTGCTGTATGTAGTTTTAGTTTATTCACTTTTGTTGCCATATAGTACTCCACTTTGTGGAATTTCTACCACAATTCATGTGTACATTTCTATTGTACATGTACATTTGGATAGTTTCCAATTTTTAGACATTTTGAAGAGTGCTACGATAAACATACGTGTTTATATCTTTTGATGAACAAATGCACATTTCTGTTAGCTATATTCCTAGAATTGGAATGGCTGTGTCATAGTACAGGTATATGTTCAGCTTTAATCAATACCAAAAACCCACACTGTTTTCACAACAGATAGCTCTTGGCAATCTTTGTTTTGAGATGGCTTCCTTCTAGTGTACACTAGTTACTTTAACTGGGGATAAAATAGATAAATCTTTTTGGAAACATGGGCATTTATTTATTTCACGGAAAACCTAAGGAAGTTTTATTGTAGTATTTTTATCTCATTACAAATATCAGTTCCATGTAGAAGAGAGAATAAGCTGGTGGAACAGGGATGCATTAATCAAGTGGTCAAGGAAGTATCTTTATAACATCAAATATTTGTGTTATCAGGTAAGTCAAATTAGTCTGCTCATGAATAAGACAACAGAAGTAAAAGTTTCACACATAGTAAGAAAAAACATACAGATAAGAGAATATATAAGAAAATACCATATGAACACAAGGCCAAGAAACAAGCCTTTTATATCCTCCCTTGGACTCCCAATTTCATGTACACTTTCAATTTTTTTTTTTTCAGGGAGAATAACATTCTGTACTTTTGTAGATACAAATTAACATAAGAATTAACCAAAATGCTTACATAAGAAAGTGCTGACAAGGTCAAAGAAGAACTCAAGGAATAAGTAAAGATACATCGATACTTTTAGATAGAATGTGGAGTTAACTTGGATAGTGGCAGCCACCTGCCTTGAAAGTAAATTACTCCTTCCTTTAGAAATCTAAGCGTTGTACAAGGTAGCAACCTGAAGTATTTATATAACAAACAGAGCGACAGTTAATAATACACAGCTGTGTGCCAATTTAAACCACAGAACATGTTTCTAACTAGTGTACAATAATTTCAGGGTCACTACATTCAAATGCAATCAGGCAGGGAGTTCAAAACTCTTCAGAATCTGAAATGATGATCTTGGTTAAAAGTCAGGTAAGAGTAATGGCAGCATTACTAGGGGGTTAACCCTCTCAATCTACGATCAGATCTCTTGAGCTTTAAATGCCTTGCCACAAATATTCACACTTTCACAATCAAGGCCAAGCAAGATAAAGCTGAGATTCTATTAAAAGTTCTGATGTGGTACGTAAAACTGGAATTACCATTTATGACATCATCAGGCATACGTAATATTTTTCTCTGAAACAATGTTTTACTCCATAATGTTACTTAACTAATCCCAAATTATGTTCAAAAAAAGAAAACAAACAAAAACATTAATTGTGTAAGGGCACCAAAGTATTAAAATTCTATACGAGACACTTCAACCGTGACAAAGCTACTAAATAATTTTACTCTTGTCGACAAAATAAAATTTGCCACTGAGAAGTCACAACAGCACCACAGGAATACTGCAAAAGAGGCACACTATATAACTGAAGAACTTGGAGCGGCAGAAGAGTTTTCACTTATTTAAGAACCCAGGAGAAGTGTAGACAATGCTGACTGCTACTTCAAAGGTTGAGACTGAAGGGACAGGGGACAAACAGAATTTTAGTGAGACGATTAGGCACTATAGCGGCAGCCTTTTTTCCGCATCACACTGCAGTCTAAAATAAGCGAGTCCAGGGAGAAAGAGCTGAATTCACTCTGATTTCTGGCATCCATACTTCAATAAGTGGCTGCCTCTTTGGGACAGCTGAGAGTTGGGGGATTTGCTCAATGCAAAGAAGTCATTTAAGGGCATCACAATCATGATGCAGAAAAGTGCATGTAGTGAAAGTAAGAATCAACTTGTTTACTAACTGGCTACTGTGGTTTAACTTGAGATAAGAGCCTAAATATAGGTACGGCCTTAAAAATTGCACATTGTTGGGCTTCCCTGGTGGCGCAGTGGTTGAGCGTCCGCCTGCCGATGCAGGGGACGTGGGTTCGTGCCCCGGTCCGGGAAGATCCCACATAACACGGAGCGGCTGCGCCCGTGAGCCATGGCCGCTGAGCCTGCGCGTCCGGAGCCTGTGCTCCGCAACGGGAGAGGCCACAACAGTGAGAGGCCCGCATACCACAAAAAAAAAAAAAAAAAAAAAAAATTGCACATTGTTACATGAATATAGCACAGCTTAGTTGCATGGCTGAGGTTCCCAAGCATTAGAGTTTTAATGATTGTACCTGAGATACTTTCCGCAGACAATACATTGAGATTATGCCATGGAAGAGTGTCAGTAAAACATCAGAAGGTCTGGTAATCTGCAGGTCTTTGAGATATAATTTGCCTTAGCATATATTTATTTTCGATGTTAACATTATCAAAAGCTAATTCCTTGCTCATGTTAGCCTTCTGACTCACAGTAAACTCTGGTGGTAGTTACTGGTTGTATCACTATAGGTAAATACTTAATCTTACTGAATCACAGTCTTTGAATAAATATTTATCACATATATTAATTATTCCACGTAAATCTATAAAATGAGAGAAAAAAGATAACAGAGTTATTGAGATGATTAAATGAGATACTTTGTGTGAAAGCAAATGCCGCAAATAATGATGCACGTTATTTAACATTAATCGAGCGCCTATTTTAAAAATCAAATGCTTACAATCATAATGTTCTTTCCTACTGAAGATTATTTTGTTCTCTCAAAATCACATCCTTGCTGGAGATCTCTCCCAAATAAGCATACTATACAAATATTTTAAAAATAATTAAAATGCACTAACTAGTCTGATGTATTTGCTTTATTATCCCTCATATGCTTTTTAAATTCATGAAACCTGATATATTAAATTAAAAATGTAACTCACTGGCTAAACATACATACTTTTCTGATATTACTGCCATTAAAAAACATAGTATCTTTTGTATTCACAGTGATTTACTTGATAACAGGAGAGACATACTGACTAGGTTAGGTTCCCCCCATATCTAGAACATAAAACCCTGCACTTCTCTGTAGCATAGCACCCAACTCAGCTGATTTATGTAATGTTGATTTCTTTCTCCTCCTCTAAAATATACACTTCATGACTGGAAGGTCTGTATCTTTCTTTTGTCCCCTGCTATCCCAACTGATTAACAGTGCTTTCTTCACTCTGAGAAGGTATATAAATTCAGCTGTTAAAATTTTAATTGGTTTGAAAAAGGAATTCTCCTTGCCACTGAGAGAGGAATGTACATATGTCTATAATTATGTGATAAGGTCTATAAAAAGGGACTGAATTTTATCAGGAAAGATTTGGAGCATGGATCCCACTTATGTATATGATGACCTTAGTCACAATGCCAAGAACGTCCAATACAAATATAACTGGAGCCACAAATGTTAGCCATATGTGTAAATGTAAACTTTCCATTACCACAATACAGGAGTAAAAGGAATTAGTAAAATTAAATAACATATTTCATTTAAGCCAATATATCCAAAATATAATTTTGCCATGTAATTAACATAAAATGTTAATAAGCTATTTTACATTTTTTATGCTAAGTCCTTGAAATGGGGTGTGTATTTTATAATTACAAAATATCTCAATTCAAACCAGTTACATTTAAAGTTCTCAAACATGACTTATGGCTAGTGGTTACCATATTGGACAACACACCTTTAGAACGAAAGAGAAGATATTAATTTTGTTTATTTTAGAGGAAAGATCATTAAAATACTTACTTGAGTAGATAAATTTATATTTTTTTTCAAAAGTTGACATATATTGCTGGAATCCTATCTTAAGTCTCATTTTACTAAGATTGATGGCTTGACATGGAGTTATATCCATGGTGGCTTTGATTCCACTTTCCCACTGTCTACAGGAAAACTACTACCTTTCGTGCCTTCCTCTTTTTTCTTTTTTTTTTTTTTTTTTCCTGTTTTTGCCTCTCAAATTATTTGCCTTCTTTGTCTCCTCCAAATAACTAACTGAAAAGAGAATAAAAGAGTCCTGAATTTGGGGACTTTGGAATTGGATTGCATTGGAAAAAATTGGAAATTGCATTTCCAATTTTCACATCTAATGCCAGGGGAAACTGTTCTTCACTGAAAGAAATACTTACTCATGCATAACTTCTATAAAAAGTTTACTGATATTCTAAATGTGTTGTGAAGGACTGTATCCAGAAACATACTTTTAGAATTCTCTTACTCAAGAATTTTCAAAGAAGTTGCCCAAACCTATACCTTCAAACAAGAGGAATGAGCTTATGGTGCTGCCTGCTCTGACGCTTTCTGACTCAACTTAAATTTTTTATAGTTCAGCATGTTGGATTGTTTGCGGTACTCTAATCCTGATTCTTTCCAATAAATACTGTTTGCAGTACTCTAATCCTGATTCTTTCCAAGAAATATTGGTATACAACAATACCTACTCTCATTTATCTATGTTCTATAATGGTACTTCGGTTATTTTGTGTCTATACTGTATGGTCATTAATCAACCCTGTTTCCTCAGGGTGCCTGATGATAGGTCTCCCACACTCAATTTATTCCAGGGGCATCACAGAATTTTGGCTGATGTGGTCTGGTCTTTCACTATCTCTACTCCTCTTCCTTCTCTTTCCATTAAATTAGGTTTAGCAAGCTGCGCCAAGCACAGCAATGGATTATGCATCTCTTTTCAAAACAGCCCAGTTTTCAAAAATATTACGACAAAAAAAAACAGGCATGGTTAAGTGTCCTGTACTTTAAAGGGCTGGTAACCATCACTTCAGTTGGCCTATTTAATGTAAACTGTAGCAATTATCTGTTGTTGTAGCCCTGTAAACAGTAAATAGAATACTAAAAATGGCATATATTTTGAAATATCAAAGCTTTGAAAAGAAAATGCAAATCCTGGGGGGCATAAAATTGAAATGTGAATGATTTTAGGCTAGTGCTATCTGGGTTCATTCTGGGTTTGGCCCCCAGAATTTTATTGCTGGTCTTTGCAAATTCACAATTTTAGTGTAAATAAAACATACCTTATTTAGACAACAGAAATGTGAGACTCAAAGAAATTAGCTTCCAAGATAGTATGAGAAATGCTCTTTTTGGTCCATGCACAACAAACTCAAAATTACCTCTAACAAAATTATCCAACTAGCAATTATATTTTGCTAAGAAGCATACCAAGAAACACACTAGAAAAATTCTAAAATAGACTTTATTAAACATTTAAATAGGCCCAGCTATTCACAAGTAACATATTTGCCTTTCTTTTACTCCTCACCTCCAGTCTGTCTATATTTTTCTCACACACAGATACTGAAATTCTAATGCATTACCTTCTGAATCAACAGCACATACAGTATTAATAATGAAATAACCCTAATTATTTAAAAAATTAGGAAGTGGGATTTTCAGCTTGGTATTTTAAAAATGAGAGCTGACAAATATTAATGCTGAGCAGATGTTAAAACATTTTCAATACTGTCACAAAATTATCTATTTTAATAGCCTGTTCTAGCAATGTTTTTCTAATTCTCATAATCTAATTATTTTATAGTAACAATTTAATGATACAAGATTATTCTAGGAATCTAAATGGAAATAAGATTCATCCTTTATGTAAAAAATAGGAGGAAATATCCCCAAGCAATAGAATTACAGCCACAGAAGGTAGCTCTACTTGACCAGCTGCTCTGTGACACAGTGCAAGAAAGGATCCAAAATAAACAAATGTGTGTTTGGGGCAAGATTCTGGTGCTGCATCACTGACTTGGTAGTGGAGTAGGGACATATGGAACTGAGAGCAAGAAGGAATGGAATTTTACTTTAATGAATACAATGAACATGTTTATAGAAGCCAAAGAGTTTTCAGTGTCACGCTTACGACTAATGCTGAAGAAGGAAGACTTGTTTGTGTCTTTAAATGACATTGGTGGAATTCCTCAAGGCCATTTTATTATGTAAAATATTACTCCTTAAGAGAAACTGGACTCTTTCTAACACAAAAATAAAATATACTAAAAACTGTTACTCAGGAATTAATGTATTTTAGTTTTTATCATGAACCTACGAGGTAAACTCACCATTTACTAGCAAGCTGGCAGCAATTTTTTCCAGAATACCATGTGCATGATATGTAAGCAGTCACAACATTCCTCTCTTTCCATTCATTCTGGCAATTAAAATTTAGTGGCTTTAATAAGAACTTCATTGTTACAACCTCACGGGACAAAGAAGGCAAATAAAAAGGTAGCACAGACTTGGGTTATTTGAGGAATGAGTAGAATATCATCAAATATCCACAAGTGAAAATCATCCTCTTTGGCATTCAGAAGACAAGAGTGACTTCTGCTTTAAAACATTAATGGTTTTTTAAAGGGTTTTAAGTGAATGGAAGGCATTGGTTTCATTACTGCGTTATTGCAAAGTTAGCAAAAATATATTACTCAAACTCTCACAAATCTTAGAATTAGTTATGCTTTTGTATACAAATTTCTGTTGTAAATCTACAGAAGTAAACTATTTCCCTTAATAGGGTGTTACTGACAATGACGTATTTGTGAAGTTGAAAACTGAAAAATAAAGAAACGCTCTGTTATAGGTCATGAACTAATACATTATATGTTATCCACAAACCTCAATTTCCAGTTGATTATCCGAGATAATTTATATACATAAGTTACAAGTAGTAAAATGATACATTTTGTCATTTAGTGATTTTAATTTGGTTTAAACTGCAAAGGAGAACACAGATGGATATGTACCTGCCATCAACTGCCTCAAAATTAATTCTTAGATGAACAAAAGCCCACTCTCTTTCCTAAAGGGGCCGATTCTAAGGCAGGGGCAAACTTGACCAGTCCCAAAGAATGAAGAACGTATAATGAGCTCCTGGTCAAACCTGGTTAAAATAAGCAGAATCTTGCAATAACCAATCTCATCACCATGAGAAAACAGTGTGAATATTTAAAGCCTTATTATTCAAAGTGTGGTCCATGGACCAGAAGCATGGGCTCCCACCTGGGAGCTCATTACAAGTGCAGAATCCTAGGCTCTACCAGGTCTACCAGGTAATTGAAGAAACACTAGTCAAAAGGAAAATGGTGGCATAGTAACAATGAAATGCTCAAATTCCCTTTGATGGTGATGAGATTTCAGAAAGAAACCCCATCAATCACAGGCCCAAGACAGGAAAAAGCATTATTGTGAACATGATAAGAACACAAAGCCAAACTGAGAAATACGAGAAACAAATGAGGAAGCTAAAACAGAAAACAGATCAGTACATGTTTGGAGAGGTGGTATGGGTGGTGGCGTTTCATACTATTTACTGATTTCCTGAGATCCAGAACTAAATCCAGCAGAAGCCATATGTTCAGTGTTTGGGTGGATAAGCTCTGTGACACTCCACGTATGAAAAAGCACCTAGGGGGCTTCAGAATAAAATGGTGCTTAGGCTGTCATAAATGGAGTCCAAAAAGTAAATCAGTAAAATAAAATGAATACATTAATGTATGTAAATGAATATTTCCTATAAAAAATAGAGACTATGCAAAATTTAACTAATACCTAGAAAGAAACTATATGTATCCCCCCATATACTGTGGGGGGAATGGGCTAAATAGGTGAAGGAGATTAAGAGGTACAAGCTATGAAACTTGTTAGGTATGAAATAAGTTACAAGGATGGGATATACAGCACAGGAAATATAGTCAATATTCTGTAATAACTTTGTATGGAGAATATTCTATAAAAATATCAAATTACTACTTTGCACACCTGAAACATATAGTGTAAGTCAAATATATTTCAATAAAACTACTTTGTGACATGAATGGAAGGTCAGAAATGGAAAAATATAAAGTTAAAGCAATTTATGACAAACAGAAAAAACAAGCATGGTACAAATCAATTTAAATATATCAATTTTCCCTATATGGATTAAATTCACCTAAAATGTACAAAATCAAATAGGATGAAAAAGTACAAGTACTCACTAAAATTAAGTCACTCAAAAAGCCAAGAATAAAAGAATGGGTAAATATAAAACAGATAAATAGTAACCAAAATAAAATTTGTAAAAGAAATATTGCTATCAGGAAAAAATATTCAGGCAGAAATACTAATGAGAGTAATATACTCATGGGGGTAAATAGTAAGGGGAGTAACACTATGACATACTATATAATGAAAAGGAACAATTTTTCAAAACTAAAGATAAAAACTAAGATGTTGCATTAACCTAATAATACAGTTTGAAATCTATAAAGAAAAGTTAAGAGCAGAATACCAAGGAGAAACAAACTCACCCAGAATCTGATAATGACATTGTAATACAACAACTCTTTAATCATTAGATAAAGAAACCTTTTTGATTGTAAAAATAAAGAAGATTTCAGCAAAGTAGTTAAGAAACTTTACCTAATACATAGAGAGATCCTCTAAACATTACAGCTAGTAACCAGTTTTGTCAATCACACATGAATCATTTACAAAAAATGAACACGTTTAAGGCCAAAAATTTAGAAATCCCAAACATGACACTGATAAAATTCTCTGATAATAACAAATCCAAAATAATAAAATCAATAAATGGTTTTAACGATGTATTTAAAAACTAAGGGAGGTGTATGTTTCCAGGAAAATGTAGGAGACATACTTTAAACTATTTTATTTTTAACACTTAATTTACCATTAACAACAAAAAATTCTCGGGATTAAATACAAAGAAAAAGAAAAAGTCTGAAATGTGAAGAGAAGACAGTATATACTTTCTTTAGGGCAGAGATGCTTGCAATGGATTTTCTTAGCTTTTGTACAAATCAGTTAATGTTTTAATTATCCTTCTGAATGACAGTTTTAGTGTAATAAAATTCTTGATTGAGTCTTTTTAAAAAACACTGAATATTTTTACTTTAAAACCTGAAGGAACTTTTTGGCCAACCCAATATTTTGAATATGCCGTCTCTGTTCTCTCCCTACCTAAACAGAAAAGGAGGTATCTCTAATGGGATGCAAATTCTTACTAAACTGATCTTGCAGCAAATACCAGTTATAAAACTTTGGGAGGAACCTTAAATGAGAGCTAAAAAGAATGAACAAAAGCACAAGATTTTAGGAAAGGGAGAGCAATTTAAAAAGCATTCATATAAATTACATTTATAAATTATGTAAATGTAAAACATAATGGGAATGATCACTTACCTCTTATCAGATATCAGGGAGGTCGAAAGAGGAGCATCATCTTTGCAGTGCTGAAATAAAAAGAAAATAACTGTCAATTCAGAATTCTATATTTAGTGATAATATTTTTCAAGAATGAAGTAAAGACATTTTCAGATAACAGAATTAGAGTGATCTCAAAGGACTAAAGGGGAAAAAAAAATCCAGCTCACAAACTACCAAGAATAGTGTCTGTTCACCACAGTCAGATTAGAAAACTTCCTATTTCATGGGACATCGGCTAAAGTACTCAGAAGAGTTTTGTCTCAGATGTGAGGGCAAACAACTCAGAGACAAAATAATGTACTGGTCCCATCTTAAAAGCTTAGAAGCAGGACCTAAATGTACCACGTTCTTTCCAAGTAAATTAACAGCATCCCAGAACAAACTCAAGAGTATTTATAGCATGCAGAAATATCCAGCACCCATAAATCCACATTGTCTGGCATCCTGTTAAAAATAATCAGGCAGACAAAGAAGCAGACAATATGACATGATTATAATAAGAAAAAAACCAAACAACTGACCCAGCTATGATACAGATTATATAACTAATAAAAAGGACGTTAAAACAGTTACTGTAGCTATATTCTGTTTGTAAAAAAGGAACTATATGCTTTTTAAACTAGCAGAGAAAAACTGAAAAATAAAATTTTTACATTTCACTCACAATATAAAAAAAAATAGGAATAGATTCACAAAAGCCATGTAATATCTATACACTGCAAACTACAAAGTATTGCTGACTCAAATTAAAGAACACTAATACAATAAAGCTTGTTATATTTGGGGGAAAATCAATCATCTTACGGATTTAAGACAGTAACTATCAAAATTACTACAGATACTTTTGGAAAAATGAATAATTTGAAGTGGATGTGATGCTGCTAGAGCTATAATACATTGATGGTAGGAAGTTAAAATGGTACAACTACTTTGGAAAACTCCTAAAATATTAAACATACACTTGCCATAATTCCCAGCTATTTCATTTTTATGTATTTACTCAATTAAATGGAAACATTTGCCAACATAAAGATATATTCTTGTACATATACCTAATACTGTACCAGTTGCACATCTGAAAGTCCAAAGTGCTGAGAAACCCCTCAATCCTGGGCAAATCTGGATGTTTTTGTCACCCATCATACAGGTATGAGTAAATAAATTAAAATTTGATGAGTAACAATATTTATATGTTTTCAAAGTGCCTCTCTCTAAAACACATTTACAAAAAAGCAAAAAGTAACTTTTCAGTGTGGAAGTCTGGCAGACAAAACATGAATCAAATGGTCAAAGTGAATATCATCAATAACGGCACAAATGGAAATTTTGTGCCACTTGATAAGATGCAAAGGTCATGCAGCACACTTCTGTGACATTCTTATCAAAAAGTGTAGCCTGAATCTAATCATAGGGAATATCAAACAAATTCATATTTAGACACATTCTTTAAAATAATTAGCCTGCAATTTTCAAAAGTATTAAGCTCCTAAAGGTCAAGGAAAGGCTGAGAAACTGCTCCAGAATGAAGGAAATTACAGCGATATGACACCTAATTCAATATGTGATTCGGAAGTGGATACTTTCTCTATGAAGACCATTGCTGAGGCCACTGGTAGGATGGAATGGGCTCTAAAGATTAGATGATAGTAATATATCAATGTAAATTCCCTTATTATATCAGTCGTACTGTGGTTATGTAGGAGGATCGCCTTATGAACATACACACTAAAGTATCCAGGGCACAAGATTAATAACTTACTGTCAAATAGTTCAGCAATAATTTTTCTGTACTCTGTCTCCTTGTTTTTCTAAGTTTGTGATTGCTTAAAAATTCAAAGAAAAAATTTAGAACCTTCTAAATGGAAAAAAGATACCAAATATAAGGCTCTAAAAAAGTTATATTTTAAGAGAAGATGGTCAGCAGCAATTTTTGCCTAATGTGGAAGGCATCTAGTACATAAGATTTGCTGAAGAGAAGTCTGGGGCTGCTAGGATGAAGAAAAAAAGGTATCCCTAGCTTAGGACAATATGAGCTGTTAAACAGAGGAAGTAAAGTAAAAGTCCATGGACCATTAAAATTTCTATGAAGCACTTCCATTTTCATATTCAAAGTTGCAAATTACAGTCTTGTAATTTAAAAACTAAGTGTATGGAGACTAATCCAATAAAACTTTTACACTCTTCTAAAAATTATTAATTAAACTTATTAACATTAAATTTCACATATTTGCATTGTAGTAAACAGTACACCACTTTTACGTAAGTTAATGTTTCTGCGCTTATATGTATTTATAACAATTTGGATAACTAATCTATTTTGCGGAACCCTAGACAATATCTTTTATGAAAAGACTATCACAAACTCAAATGTATCTACCTTCGCTGAAGTAAACACAAGGAATTGGAAACTTCACTATGTCTCAGTAACATTCCAAAAATGATTCAACAGCAGTGTTGGTACAAATTGTCTTTCCTAGGTTATACACTGATATATTGCAGAAATCTAGGAAAAAATAAATGAATTCCGTGGAGAATACTCTATTTTTCATTCTTTATAAAGCAGTTTAAAGGAAGAGTGGGTGATCTGAGGAGGAAGAGAGATCTCACATTCGTTAGTAAAGCCAAATTAAAAGTCTGATCAATAAAAAGGGTCTTTGCCACTGAAGGTGATTTGCATGTTCCTCTACATAAAGAGAAGAAAACTTAGGGAAAATAATAAAGATAAAAGAAAGTGAGTGAAAGGAAAGAACCATTCTAACCTGGCTTCTGGAAGATAAATTGTATGACAGGCCCAAGGACAATTTAAAATCCTCCAGCACAGCTTCCTGGGGGCTCTACCAATAAGCAAAGGCTAAAGCTAGAAAAAATGTTTTTAAGCTTGACATCAGTACTCCACAATGGCTATCAGGGATTTAATGGTGAGCTGAGGTTCTGACCTTCTCAACAAAATAAGAAGGAAAATTCAGAGGGAAAGAAGTTGAAATATGGATTGATGAGGTTGGGATCTGTACATGATCATCACAAGTCATTCTACATGAATGTATCAACGGTGTATACTCTTGACACATGAGACACAATTACAAGAGCTTGAAAGAAAGTCTGTTTTTTTAACAAACTTGGCTTAAATCTTTAGAATTCATACTTTCTTTAGTGTGTACCCCAAATATTAATATTTTATTTTGTGGTGAACAAATACATTCATATTTTATTTTTTCACTATATTTTAAGTTTATTCACTGAACTCACCAGAATCCTATATCAATTACCATTTTGCTAACATTAACTTCCTCCAATTATTTTTCAGTTTGTTTAGGTTAAAATATTTTTCTGTTTTCATCTCCAGAAAGTTATTTAAAATTTTAGTGATTCTTTTAGAAGTTCCCAGTAACACCTAATATGGTATTTGGCATGAAAAGGACACTTAATTCTGTTTATTGGGGAAGTTATAACAGCTATTACATAAAGAGATTATACATTCTTTTCTTTTTCTTTCTTTATTTTATTTATTTTTGGCTGTGTTGGGTCTTCGTTGCTGCGCACAGGCTTTCTCTACTGCGGCGAGCAGGGTCTACTCTTCGTTGAGATGCGCAGGCTTCTTATTGCAGTGGCTTCTCTTGTTGCAGGGCATGGGCTTTAGGCGCATGGGCTTCAGTAGTTGCAGCACATGGGCTCAGTAGTTGTGGCTCGTGGGCTCTAGGGCGCAGGCTCAATAATTGTGGTGCACAGGCTTAGTTGCTCTGCGGCATGTGGGATCTTCCCAGACCAGGGCTTGAACCCGTGTCCCCTGCATTGGCAGGTGGATTCTTAACCACTGTGCCACCATGGAAGTCCCGACATTCTTCAAATATAAAAATTATTTAAAATTTCCTTCCTAATGATCTTGACTTTGCCAGAGACTGGATGTACTAATAAGTCATATAACAGGGGAATTCAGGAGTGCTTCTTTGAAACACATGGATTATTGTCTTCCATTCTCTTTTACCAGCATTATAATGTGGATTTCTATAAAACACAAAATTATTGAAAAGAATTGGAAAGAAACAGTATCCCTGATCCTACAACCTTTGTGAAATGTAAGTGGTTATATGAGAAGTATTTGGAAAACTGTTGAGAGCGCACACATCCATGAGGAGCAGGACTTATTGAACCAAAGTTAGGAGAAACAGCATAAGGTAGGAGCAGCCTAGGAAGGATGGGGAGGTAGAGGTGTAGCAGAAAAGGAAGGTTACGGAAGGAGAATGTCAGAGTACAGGGTTAAATGAAAGATACGCAAGTGAAAACTTTACCAAGAATAACAATTTCTTGAGTGTCCAGTTTTTCATCTCGAAATTTTCAGAAAATATTTACCCTAACCCCACTTTCATTTCAGTTTCCTTTAAGTATCTGCCTTCTTGAGTGGGCCACATTAGGTGATGTATTAAAACAAATAAAAGAACCTGCACTGTACACCCCATTTTGTGAAAATAGGGAGGAGTTTTTTTTTTTTTTTTTTTTGCGGTACGCGGGCCTCTCACTGTTGTGGCCTCTCCCGTTGCGGAGCACAGGCTCCGGACGCGCAGGCTCAGCGGCCATGGCTCACGGGCCCATCGGCTCCGCGGCATGTGGGATCTTCCCGGACCGGGGCACAAACCCAGGTCCCCTGCATTGGCAGGCGGACTCTCAAGCACTGTGCCACCAGAGAAGCCCTCTTTTCTTACTTTTTTTCTTTTTTTTTTCGGTCTACAGATGGCCAATTGTTCCAGCATTCTTCATTGAAAGTGCCATCGTTCCTCCACTGGATTGTTTTTTCATCTTTGTCAAAACTCATTATTGCATATCTGTGTGGAACTATTTCTGGATTTTCAATCTTGTTCCATCGATCTATTCCACTGACCAATCTGTCCCTCTTCCCGCACCAAAATGCCTTGATTACTCTATGTAGAGTTCCTTAAAATGGGCAGAGTGATTAATCTCACTCTATTATTCTTATTCAAAATTGTTATATCTATACTAAGTTCCTGTTCTTTTCATGTTATTTTTAGGATATGCTTAATATGTCTACAAAAAACTTGCTGAAATTTTGATAGGAATTGCCTTAAACCTATAGATCAATTTGGAGAGAACAGTTTACTATGTTGGATCTTCCAATCCATGAACATAATATTTCACTCCGTTTATGTTTTCTTTGATTTCTGTCATCAAGACTTTGTAACATTCCACGTAGAGATCCTATACATGTTTTGTGAGATTACCCAAGTACTTCAATTTTCATTGAATCAATTAGAAATGATATTTTGTTCTTAATTTTGGTATCCACGTATTTATTGTTAGTATGTAGAAATGAGACTGATTTTGTTTGTGTTAATCGTGTACCCTGAGACCTTGCTGAACTGACTTATTAGTTACAGGAATTCTTTTGTATACTACTCAGAGGTTTCTATGTAGCTATCATATCTTCTGCAAATAACAAAAGATTTATTTTTCTTTGCAATTTCTATGTCTTTTATGCTTTTTCTTCCCTTGCCTTTTTGTGCTGGCTAGAATTTCTACCACTATGTTGACTAAGTATGGTGAGAACAGACATTATTATTTTGTTCCCAATCCTAGGGGGAAAGCATTCACTCAGTCTTTAACAATTAAACATGATGTTGCTGCAGGTTTTTGTATGTGTCCTTTTTCATGTTTAGAAAGTCCCCCTCTATCCCTAGTGCTCAGAGTTTTTAGTCATGAATTAGTGTTGGATTTGATCAAATACTTATTCAGCATCTACTGATGATCAAATAATTTTTCTTATTTAGCCTACTGATAGTGGGGGTTTTACTGATTAATTTTCAAATGCTGAACCAGACTTGCATAACTATAATGAATCCCATTTGGTCATGGTATATAATTCTTTTCATAAACTGCTGGATTTAATATTTTGTTGATGATTCTTGCATCTATGTTCAGGACAGATATTTGTTTTTAATTTTCCTTTCTTATAATTTCTTTACCTCATTTTGGTATTACAGTAATACTGGCCTCATGAAATGAGTTACAATTTCTGCTGGAAGAGAATGTAGAAAATTGGCATAATTCCTTCCTCAAATGTTTGGTAAAATTCACTAGTGAAACCACTTGGCTCAGCACTTTCTTTTTTGCAAAGTTACTAACTGACCACCTTGCCAGTCCTTCCTCAGGTCTCTAACACTTGCTATTCTCTCTGCCTGGAATACTCTTTCCCATTACAACAGCTTGTTTTACTTCCTCAATTCTTACAGGTCTTTATTACATTTTCACTTCTTACTGAAGTCTTCATGATACTGTTCAGCATTAGTTTACTGAATAAATTAACAAACCACCTTTACTAATGGTTAAGAACGGGTCATCTGGGAATGCTTGGGTTCAAATCTTCATACAGGCAGTGTGTAGCTGTGTAATATAGGGAAACTTATTTAACTTCTCCATGGTTTAATTAATTCATCTATAACATTGAGAAAACAGAAGTATTTATCTCATAGGGTTGTTACTAAAATATCAGGAGATAATATATGTAAAATACTTTTCACAGTGCCAGGCACATAGGAAGTGCTAAAATGTTGGTTATTATTATGATGATTTTTTGATATTTTGTTATACAATGATTAGAAATATCATTAGAAATATATTCACTAAATTATCTATATTAGTTAATTCGGGGTCCTTGGTGGTAAAGATATATTTTACATTACATATTTTTGTATTGTTCAGGTAAAAACAATTATAAAAAATGTCTGTATCTGTACATAACGCCTGTATATATTATACAGATCTATGTAGACACCCATCTTCCGTTTGTCTCCTTTTCCTTAGAAACAATTTTAATTTTATTCATTACTTTCCACCAAGAACTGATTATAGATATATCATTTTTCACATCTTCTACGGTCCTCTGGTGAGACTGATTTATTTCTTTACTGCCCCAAAGGTCCAACTCTAACACATGAGAGTTTTATTCCTTGGGGCTTTCCTTCTCAACTTCCCAGGCAGCCTGCTTCTCATTTGCTCCACAGCTGCGTGGTGGTACTTCTATTAAGAATACAGAACTACAGCTATCAAAACCAGCAATATACTGATGGGAATTTTAAAGCTCTCATAGACTCCCTTAGTGTTTTCCCCTCAAGAAATCCATGGTATTTCACTTCAATCAGCATGTAAATTCTTTTCCTAAATCCCTGTCATGGTTGAAAATCATGTGTTAATCTCAAAAGGAATGAGAGGTTAATGTTTCGGAGGATTATTTTTGTTTCTTATTATAAGAGTAATATATAATTACTATTGAAAATTATGAGTAAAAATAGAGATAGAAATACTCAGAATGCCATTTTTAAAAAATATAAATTGTACAGCAATGGACATTTATATATCTTAAGATTTTAATATAATTCTGTGCATTATCCTATACTACATATATGCATAGGTATGTATATATGGACACACACATACATGTGTCTACATGTACATATACATCTTATAATGCCTTCATATTTCGCTTTTAAAATCTATATGTGTATATTTATATATGCAAACACTATATATGTGTGAGAATACACACAAACACTCCAATATTGTCAATTTACACTCTAAAATAAATACCATTTTATGTGCTCAAAGGAATGGCCTTATTCATTTCACTCTCATTAATTATTTTTCTCACTCTTCTTCCTCCCCTTCGCCCTCTCCTTTTCTTTCTCCTCCTGTTCCTTCTCTCTTTGTTCCTCTCATTTTACCCCAAAAGAAAGGAATAATATAACTTTACTTTAAGTATGCATTCTTTTGAAATTGTAACTAAAATTATCATTATGTTAGCAGCAATTTGTATTTTTTTAAATTTTGTGAGAGGCATATTTCTCCCAGTTGCCCACTTTTATATCAGTTAACAGCTTTATGTCATCTCATTCTAATTTGCATTAATGATGTTTTTATGAAGAGAATTGTGCCCCCCACACACAGAATTTACATGTTGAAGTTCTAACCCCTGGCACCTCTGAATATGACTATATTTGGAAATAAGGTCTTTTAAAAGGATGGTTATGTTAAAAC
Source organism: Globicephala melas (assembly GCF_963455315.2). NCBI lineage: Eukaryota > Metazoa > Chordata > Mammalia > Artiodactyla > Delphinidae > Globicephala > Globicephala melas. The sequence goes on from NC_083322.1 coordinate 25,482,809, forward strand.
GAAGCCATTAATGTGGGCCTTAATCCAATATGACTGGCATGCTTTTAAGAAGAGGAGATTGGGACACAGACGCGAACAAAGGTAAAAACAGGGAGAACACAGCCATCTACAAGCCAAAGAGAGAGGCCTCAGCTGAAACTAATCCTGAAAACACCTTGATTTTTGGATTTCCACTCTCTAGAATTCTTAGAAAATAATTTCTGCTGTTTGAGCCACGCAGTCTATGTTTTTTTTTTTTTTTTGACAGCCCTAGAACACTAACATAGGTGTTAATCACTTTCAATATACGTTGAAAATATATTTTCTAGTTTGTCATTTGGTTTTTATAAGCAAATTCCTTTGAAGTATGACATAATGCCAGAAAGTACAAAATCATAATTATACAGCTTCATGGATTTTATCAAAAGGAGTAGACCTACATAACCACTCCCAGATCAGGAATGAGAACATCATTAGCATCCAGAATCTACTCTCATTCTTCCTCTGAACTCTCCTTACCTCCAAATGTAAAGAGCACTCTGTCTCTATTAACTAGTTCTACATGGGTCACAAGATACGTGTAAGTTCAGCTTAGTGTATACTGCCAACCAGTTTTCCAAACACCAGCAGCAATGCAGCCACATATGGGAGCCCCATTTTCTCCACACCCAGGCCCAAACTAGGTTATTCCAGTCTTTATTCTAGCCATGTGTCTTTTCTTCACTTTAGCCATTCTCTTTTGCCTATAGTGATAGAGCTTTAACTTTAATTTTTGAGTATGAGATTGAGCATCTTTTCAAATGCTTTTTAATTAATTGCACTTCCTTTTGTATGGGACTCTTGATCATCAGCTTTGACCATGTTTTTATTGTTTCAACTGTCTTTTTCTTATTGATTATAAGAGTTCTTAATATATTGAAAATATACGTAATTTTTTATCTACATATATTGTACACTTTGTCCATATTTCACTTGCCATTAAAGCTTTTAATGATGTTGTCTTTTAATGAACAGAACTATTTAATGTAGTTCTTTCTATCATATTTTTTATGGTTAATGTTCTTTATGTGTTCTTTAAGAAATCTTTGGCCTATCACAAGGTCAAGAAGTTGTTCCGCATTTCTTATCTTCTAGAGAGTTTTTGGTGTTTTTTGTTTTGTTTTTAGATCTTTAAAGCATCTAAAATGTAGAATTTTTAGTTTTATGATCTAAGATTACTTTTTTTCAGAAGGATATTCAATTCCTCCAATATCATTCAATTTTCTTTTTCTTCACTGCACTGAAGTCTCACCTCAATCGTAAATCAAGACCACATATTTGTAACTCTTTTTATGGATTTCCTATAATCTTGCATTAATCTGTCTATTCCTGTACAAAAGCCACTTCGGTGGAAGATTCTCTCAGTTTTTGACTATCTGAAAATATGTTTGCTGTGTCCTCATTTTTGAAACATGTATTTACTGGGTTTGAATTTCAGGGTTAGCAGTTATTTTCTTTCAGATCTTCAAAGGTGACATTCTATTTTCTTTTGGCTCTCTTTGTCTCTTTTGAGAAGTCAGCAGTAAGCTTTACTGTCCCTAATCAGGTTGACTATTATTCATTTAACTGTAAATATATTTTCAAAACTTGGAAACTTTTAGGAGGGAAAAAAGGGTAGTATGAAATATCACACCAGAAAAAAATACATAACCTAGATTATTTATGCAAACTATGATAAACTATGACACATAGTCACTAACTATAAAGCACTTAGGTAGGTTTTCTTTGCTTACTGTACATTTTTGGAGTTCTTAGTTTTTTCTGATTTTGGCTGCATGTCCCATTGTTTCTATAGCTTTTAGAACTCTGATTATACTTAAGTTAAAATTTTTCAACTACCACCTATGTTTGTTGTTCTATTTTCTGTATCTTCTATTTGTATGACTCTCTGCGCTCCAGATTAGGTGTTTTCTACTGACCTATATTATCCAGTTTACTATTTACCTCCTTAGCTCTGTCCTTTCTAGTGCTAAACTCATCTACTGAGCTCTTAATTACAATTATTTTACTGTTCAGCTCTAGAATTACCATTGTATTTTTATTACAGATGTCCAGTTCTCTGGAATTCTAGTTCTCTGGAGTCACCTATTTTGCTGAATATAATTGCAGTTTAAGTTTGCATTTTTATAAACTAGATGTGAATAACCTGTAGATCTCTCGCTATTTTTTGTTTCTGTCAATTCTGTTTGTATGCATGGTGATTTTTTCACTAAATACCAAATAAGTTGTTTGTAAAATTTTTAAATTTCTAGGTAATCTTATCCACAAATGGAAATAATTCATTTCAGTTTATGACTGTCAGTAAATTTAATGCAGATTACCTTAAATTCACTCACAAATTGAATCACAGCTGTGTGTCCAGGCCTTTTTCTGATTTGCTCTTAATCCTTAGCTGTATCTTTTCAGTTGTACCAGATGAGGGTCTGGAATGTTGACAAGAGCTCTACATACTTGGGAGGTCCTGAACTCAAATATTTGTACCTCTAGAAACATGAGACTACCGAAACTGTGCCCAGCCAAAGCTTTCCTCATGCTTTTTTATCCTCTTACCCTGCGGCATGTATACATGTGCAAAGGACTCAAGGAGAGAAGAAGTGCAGTGTATGAAGGTTACTTCTCTATGCTTCATTTATCTTAGGGATCCTGATTCTTTAAGTCACGGCTACCTTGGCATGTCAGAACTCTAAATCATTTTCTCCCCCATCCCAGGAGATTACCAAGGCCAATAATATTCTTATTACCTTGGTAACTTTTAGATGCACTTTAAATTGATGTTATTATTATCATGAAACTATTATTCACTGAAAAATAGACAATAATATTATATTAATTTCAATGATTCTAAATTTGTAATGTTTGAGAATGGTTCAAACATTAAAATCAAATTGATTTTATTCATATAATTTATGAAATTTTCAAAATCATGTCAAATTTTTGGACTGTGATTTTTTATTTTTTATAGATATTCTCTTGGGTTGTAATAACTATTTTCAAATATTTTTAATCTTATCATGAAAGGTTTTTTAGTCTTTAACCAAATATCTCTGCATTAGAATTCCCTTTGTGTATGTGTAGATTTACTTGCTTTAGAAATCTAACCATTGCTATTCTAATTTTGATAGATTGCTTTTTGGGTCAAATGTACAGCTTCACTCTACAGATTCTTATTATTTCATTTTAGGTTAGTTCTATTTTTTTCTTGAAATCCATATCTTTCTCCTTCTTGCGATTTTTTTCGTTTCTTTTGCTAAAGTAATTTTAGCAAAATGTAGTAAAATTTTAGTAAAATGTAGTTACATGATGAAAAATCTGAAAGTGAAATTAAGAAAACACTCCCATTTACCATTGCAACAAAAAGAATAAGATATCTAGGAATAAACCTACCTAAGGAGACAAAAGACATGTATGCAGAAAATTATAAGACACTGATGAAAGAAATTAAAGATGATACAAAAAGATGGAGAGATATACCATGTTCTTGCATTGGAAGAATCAACATTGTCAAAATGACTATACTACAGAAAGCAATCTACAGATTCAATGCAATCTCTATTAAACTACCACTGGCATTTTTCACAGAACTAGAACAAAAAATTTCACAATTTGTATGGAAACACAAAACCCCTGAATAGCCAAAGCAATCTTGAGAAAGAAAAACAGAGCTGGAGGAATCAGGCTCCTTGACTTCAGACTATACTACAAAGCTACAGTAATCAAGACAGTATGGTACTGGCACAAAAACAGAAATAGATCAATGGAACAGGATAGAAAGTCCAGAGATAAACCCACGTACAAATGGTCACCTTATCTTTGATAAAGGAAGCAAGAATATACAGTGGAAAAAGACAGCCTCTTCAATAAGTGGTGCTGGAAAAACTGGACAGCTACATGTAAAAGAACACTCCCTAACACCACAACAAAAATAAACTCAAAATGGATTAGAGACCTAAGTGTAAGGCCGGACACTATCAAACTCTTACAGGAAAACATAGGCAGAACACTGTATGACATAAATCACAGCAAGATCCTTTTTGACCCACCTCCTAGAGAAACGGAAATACAAAAACAAATGGGACCTAATGAAACTTAAAGGCTTTTGCATAGCAAAGGAAACCATAAACAAGACGAAAAGACAATCCTCAGAATGGGAGAATATATTTGCAAATAAAGCAACTGACAAAGGATTAATATCCAAAATTTACAAGCAGCTCATGCAGCTCAATATCAAAGAAACAACTCAATCCAAAAATGGGCAGAAGACCTAAACAGACATTTCTCCAAAGAAGATATACAGATTGCCAACAAACACATGAAAGAATGCTCAACATCATTAATCATTAGAGAAATGCAAATCAAAACTACAATGCGATATCTCACACCAGTCAGAATGGCCATCATCAAAAAATCTACAAACAATAAATGCTGGAGTGGGTGTGGAGAAAAGGGAACCCTCTTGCACTGTTGGTGGGAATGTAAATTGATACAGCCACTATGGAGAACAGTATGGATATTCCTTAAAAATCTAAAAATAGAGCTACCATACGACCCAGCAATCCCACTACTGGGTATATACCCTGAGAAAACCATAATTCAAAAAGAGTCACATAACACAGTGTTCATTGCAGCTCTATTTACAATAGCCAGGACATGGAAGCAACCTAAGTGTCCATCTACTGATGAATGGATAAGGAAGATGTGGCACATATATACAATGGAATATTACTCAGCCATAAAAAGAAACAAAATTGAGTTATTTGTAGTGAAGTGGATGTACCTAGCCTGTCACACAGAATGAAGTAAGTCAGAAAGAGAAAAACAAACACCGTATGCTAACACATATATATGGAATCTTAAAAAAATGGTCATGAAGAACCTAGGGGCAAGATGGGAATAGAGACGCAGACCTACTAGAGAATGGACTTGAGGATACGGGGAGGGGGAAGGGTAAGCTGGGACAAAGTGAGAGAGTGGCATGGACATATATACACTACCAAATGTAAAACAGATAGCTAGTGGGAAGCAGCTGCATAGCACAGGGAGATCAGCTCAGTGCGAGGGAAGGAGATGCAAGAGGGAAGAGGTATGGGGACATATGTATAACTGATTCACTTTGTTATAAAGCAGAAAGTAACACACCATTGTAAAGAAATTATACTCCAATAAAGATGTTTAAAAGAAAAAAAAGTGTAGTTACATCAGAATGCATGATCAGAAAATTAATTAAGATCTCCTTTGCCTAAAATTATCTTGAACTGCATTAACATATAATTGAGAGCTTTACTGGAATACAAGATTCAAGTGTCAACAGCATTTCTGGCTCAGAAGTTAGAATGCTGTAGTCTCTGACATTTGTTTCCATGCATCTAGAGTGCCTCTTCTTTTCCTCTCTAGAAGATCTAGAAGATCTTATACACTTTTTTTTGCCTGATTCATTAATTTTATCAGAAAGAGTGTGTTTATAGATAGTAGAGATTGTTTTCTTTCATAAATCCTATTATACACTAAGCTACATTTTAAAATCTGAAGATTTTGTCTCTCTTCAGCTTTGTTTCACATTCCTTTATCATTTACTTAGTTATTTCATTAAAACTATGGTGCCCTGATGAATACCAAATGAGTCTTTTCTTAGAACTCTTATGGAGTAACTTTTTGTAATTCTTTTTACAGTTATATTAATGGAACTGTAGTAAAGATACAAGGTAAGTCCCTTCCCAACACTTTAAAATATGAACAAATGAAATAAAAATATCCAAAACCTGTGTAACTTAGGGAAACCAAAGTTTATATATCGTACACAGTTCTATTCAGGTAAGTCATTTCAATCTCTAAGATATTTTCTATTACCTTGATCAACGTATCTATATTCTTTTCAATGTTACAAAAATTTTATATTTTTTCTCTAATATTGTCATATTGAGCTTATTTACAGTAGTTCAAAGTTACATTTAACAAGCTCACACAATATACAGAGGTCTCTGTTACTTACTGTCCTAATATGTTTAAAATAGTTAACACTTATGTGAATTAAAACACTAAAAATACATTTTCTTTCTTTGAAAATGAATTTGTAAATTTCTATTTTTTATTGAAATAGACCACTTATTTTATTTATTACTATTTGTACTTACATAAGACATACCCATTTCCTAAGTTGGCTCAAAACAACAGAAATTTTTTTGTCTCACAGTCCTGGAGGCTAGCAGTTGAAAATCAATTCTAATAATCTTTCCTGATTATGAACAATCTCTCTCTGTGTATCTTTATCCATGTATCTCTACCTATCTGTGTTTTACTCTCTAATTTGTCCATATGTGTTTTTTGAATTCCATTCCCTCCTCAAATTGATTATTATATCATATACAACTTGATCTTATATTTTGCCTACAGTTGAAGCAGGAACAGTACAGATGACATTCTGCGTAGGTCAGAGAGATTTTTAATATCTCTTAAGATTTTAAGCATAAACATCAGATGAATCTTGCAGTTGATACATGAGGCATCATTATGGATGGAGGAAGGAAGAACTCTGCACTCTGAGGCTTTGAGACACTTTGCGTAGGAAAAAAAGAAAAACATTTCCACCCATCAGGCAAGAAATTAAATGGGATTGTTAATGTTCATTAGGGATTCAAAAACCTAATAGTCATCACCTATACTGCTTTCAAAAAAACCTAATTATTCCCCAGAAGACCAGAATTCCAGATTTAGAAGGTCTAGGTAATGGAAATGAAAAGAGGGGTTATTTCTTTGTTTATTTATTTATTTCTGATTCTGTAAAGGAGCAAAATATACCAGTTCTTGGTAGGTTGGTTCAGAAAACCAAAATATGCTATGTAAAATACTTCATGTGTTTCTTTTTCGAAAAAGGAAAGCTTAATGACATACTGAGAATTATCACCTTTCCCCAGTTCCTTCCAAAGATAGCTATTCAGCTAAAGGCCATATTTCAAGGGTATGTGAAGAAGGAGATACCATAAAGTAAGCCTACCTCCTGAGAGGAGCACATTAAGAGTATAATGGTGGGCAGCTTCCATGCACCACTGTATGATGGGGCCTGGCGTGGTGGTGGTGACTCAAGAATCGAGCTGAAAAGGGTCCACTCTATGCATGACATGAGATATTCCTGATGCTCTCTGAGAGGGCCAGTAAATTAGACTGAACTTAGGGAATTCCTTCAGTATGTCTAGGAGGATTTGAGGGCCTGTAGTTAAATAGAGAGAGTATTTGGAGTCTTTCAGGCCGTGCTCAGAATCAAGGATTTACAATAAACATTAAGCAATACTACTGCTTTGTTAGCTCAGTTGTCAATAAAGAGTTTGGCTTTTATCTCATCTGTGTTTATTATAGTTTCTCTGTTCCACACTATATACAATTGGCCAAATATTTTGTATGCATATTGTTAGTTCTAAGTTTGAACATGATACATATTATGGGTTGATGAGCACAAATTTTTCAACTACCATTACAGAGAGGTGAGGTAGTCTGACAAAAAGTACCTTTTCTAGATTCTGATAGAGGTATTTTAGGATAGTTAACCCACTCTATGCTAAAAGTAAAAGTCTGACCAAATCACTAGCCCTCACTTCAAAGTCTTTGGGAACTCAGCTAATTTAACTCTGTCCTAATTTCCAGAGGTGGCAGTAGATTTTAGGTTAGAAAGTCAGTGAGTTTGACTTCTGGCTGGGGATGTGGATTTCACCTCCCATGGTCACTCAGATGGTGGATAACTACCCCAAACTGAGAAGTGTATTTAGATATAGAGGAACCCAAAATCGGCAAATGCTCTCATTACAGAGTGTATTTTAAAAGGAACTGTGAGAAATGTGACACGAGCTAAAAATTCAACATGCAACACTCAACCTCAATCAGAAAAGTGGTATTGGAGGGAAGATCAAGATGGCAGAGTAGGATACAGAGCTCACCTCCCCCAACAAGCACATCAAAATTATACCTACATGTAGAGCAATTCTCACTGAAAACAAACTGAAGACTGGCAGAAAGACTCTTCTACAACCAAGCCTGTAAGAAAGATCCACATGTAGGAAGGGAAAAGAAGTGATCAGGCAGGGACCTGTGCCCCTGGGAAGGGACACAGAAGAGGAAGGGGATTACACTAGCTATTCCATCCACATATGGGGCACCCTAGCCCTGTGGGTTTGACACCAAGGGGATGAGTCCCCTTAGCTGGCTTGAAAACCAGTGGAAGTGACCGTAGGGCTGTAAGAAACCTAGACTGCACTTGTGAAGAACAAATTCATGCTTGCTTACTCGTGAAACAAGGATTGTCAGTACCAAGAATATTACTTGGTGTATAGCAGATGCTCACTAAATGTTGACTGACTTACTGGATAAAGGAGCTTCAATTTCTTCAACAATTTTATTTAAGGGCCTAAAAGAATATCTATTTTGTGTTTAAGAATTGGAGGTACTATTTCTAAAGAACACATTTAGTTTATAACTTTAGGGTCTGGCAATAGTGGGAAATCAGTAAGTGCTAATTCTCTCTTCATCCTTTTTTTCTGAACACACATTTATACACAAGAGCTAGCTCAGTTACATTTTTGAACTGATGAATACATTAATAGCCATGATTATATATATGAGAAAATTTTAGTTTTCACACTTAAAACTAGACTTTAAAATTGCATTACGTATATGAAAATTGCATACTAGCAAGCATTGCTTTCTTATTACTTTTGTCAAACTGATTTCTAATAGAACCACATCACATATTTTGGTAACTATGTAATATGATGAATGAAAATATGGGATTCACAATTTAGGCATGTCAAATTAAGTTGAACATAGAAATATTACACCAAACATATATTTTCTACTGCACATAATTTTAAATGGAAGGCTTTATGTCAAATCAATGTTTACCTATTTATCCAGACCTCAAAACGGTATTTACCATTCATTTCAATCATTATGAGAGTTCTGCTCTTCTTAGTTGATCCCTCAAGCATTAAGACATTTAAAACATATATCTTGCACTTGGGTTTCTGTAGAGAACTGTTTATCACAAATAGCTGAGTGGTAACCAATTAGTGTGTTATCTCAAAAAAAATCTTATTTTCCCCAATGGATTTAGTCATTTATAAAATATTTTGTTATATCATATTGTTATATAATGGTATACTATATATGTCTATTAAACCTGTCACTGTGCATACCTGTTAAATAGAAAGGTAAAGTTTGGGGGTCCTAAACAAGAACAGAACATGTATTGTGTACTATAATCTATCACACTTTAGGTGAAATAATTGAAATTATGGTAGTCTAGATTTGGATTGAATCTATTCACACTGAAAGTCTTTGTTTTCCACACCTTTGACAGTGATACGGTTTCATTTTGTTATTGGTTTATTTGATAGCACCGAATGAGATGAGTTTCGTTTTTATATTTTGCATTCTCATTTAATGCATTCCTACGACACAGCTGGGAACAGCTGCAGTTGTAAACTCAAATGATTATGTGGTTTCTAAAACGAAGGAAAACTAATAGAACCGATAGAGCACAGTTTTTAAATCAAAAGTTAAAATGTTAGGAAAGATTCATGGTTCATTTGTAGCTTTAGGCCAGGCTGATCACTCCCATCAGCCCCAATAAAACTAGTTAAGTTGAGTGTAATTCAATTACTATGTATAAAGGCAGGTAGCCTCTCAGGAGGGTGTGAAAAACATTTGCTGCAAATGGATTTTATGGTGTGTGAAATAGTTTGTATTTTTTACAGCATGTATAGGAAGTAAATACTTTTCCATCTGGTAGATAACCAAAAATCTCAGGCAAAAGTAGGTGAAAATAAATAAAGGAAGCAGAGTGCAATTTAGATGTTCATATTATTTTTAATATTTTGTTTCTTTTGCTGTGACGTGTGTGTGTGTGTGTGTGTGTGTGTGTGTGTGTGTATTTGCATGTAGCTCAGACTCTCTGACAGTGAAATGGCTAAATTTTGCATCTTGTCAGATCTCCAATCAAAAATAAGATATAAATATATAAAAATACAAAATATATAAGTATGAATATAAATTAAGTAATAACCATTTGTAATAACATATTAATTTTACTTCACAGCAAATTTTAAATCCCAGCAGCTATTGTTAATTGTTTGCAATATAACTTAAACGGACTGGACATAGCAAAGAACTACATAGCAAGCCTGTAATTACCACTGTTTGCAAATATTAAATAAATATCTACATGTAAAACAATTTCCTCCAGATGCACACAAAGTGAATGAACCAAACATCTGGTACATTTCTCCATACTCCCTCCCTTGATTTGCATAGGCACTCAGGTTTGAAACAAAATATTAACTGTCTGTGGCATAAGACTTCATTATCTAGATTATATTGCTTAGCTCACATTTTTAATTTTTAAAAGGCCTACTGTTTCTTTCTGGCCCTTAAAACTATAAATTAAATTACAGAGCAGTATTTGAAATAGAGCAAACTCATACTGGAATATAGAATATATTTCATATACAACTATAAGATTATCGAGTTTATTCAAAATTGATGTGATTCAATTATAAAACTGTAAAACTCTAATTTCATGTAGAGAAGGAGTTCCCTCTTTGAGTAAACGGCATATAGATTGCATTTCACACACAAGAAAAAGAAATTAAAAGCAGAAAATAGAGGATTTTGGTCTATGAAATTTACAGCAAATTTTAGCATATTTTATTTTAATATTTAAGAACATAAAATACAATGGCTTTGAAAACACAAGCAACACTAGCAGGGAGAATGATGCTGCCTACTGTATATGAAAATATTCCTTTGAGCAACAAATACCATTTAGTTGTGCTCTGTTCTTACTAGAACCCCTAAAGGAAGGAAGTTTCAGCTGAATTTTCTCATTCATCATGAAATGACATTTTGCTTTCAGTTTCTATAACCCAACCTGGTTCTTTAATATCTTCCCATTTTATTATCTAACCGATGTGAGGACCTCAAAACACATAAATCTAAAAAGCCAATACATTTCTGCCGGCTGTGATCTGTGCTAATGTGAAAAGAATACATTGAAGTATTGGTTGGCACCTCCCCCTAAACTGTACACATGCAAGGCTGCTCTCACAAATACGCAGAGATACGCTTTCACAAATTATGTTATTGAAGATATGGATCCTGTGCATCAGCTAGTAAGCCTGACTTTGTTCTCTGATGCTTTTTTATATATTTTTAAAGTAAAAGTCTTATATATATGTACAATGGGGGGAAAATACTAAACCATAATCAGTGGACCTATTAGATGAAAATTATTAATCCAATCAAATCAAATATTTCAGACCACTGTGGTTAAAATATATCCAATTATTTTGCTAGCTCAGATCATGTTTCTTTTGTACAGAGAAGAAAGAGCAGGATGGGATAAAGAAAGATGCAAAAGATGGAATTATGGGAAAATAGTGAACTTATGTCCCTGAAATACTAACCCTGCACCCGTCTCTCTGGATTAAAAGAACAACTCACTTTGTTATACAGCAGAAACTAACACAACACTGTAAAGCAATTATACTCCAATAAAGATGTTAAAAAAAAAAAGATACAAACTTACACAAGAATTAAAAAATATTTTCTTACTGAGTGCTGTCATCTGGCTCAAACACAAATGCAGCAGTAACAAAATTATTATATACATGATTGTTTCTTTGTGTGTGTGTATGAAAGTGTTATTTTTGAAATCACAAATGCAGAAAAAATTTTCTTTTTTAAAATTTTTTAAATTGTAGTTGATTTACAACATTGTCTTTTGTGTTAGTTCCAGGCGTAAAATTTATTTCTTTAATGTCTAATCTGTGCTAGATTTTTTTTTTGCTGCACAAATATTTAATTCTCAGTTGAACTTCAGATAAGCATGAACGGATTTTATTTTTAAATGAAATGAGATCATTTTTTGATTTGTGGTGACCTAAATGGGAAGGAAATCTAAAAAAGAGTGGATATATGTATAACTGATTCACTTTGCTGCACAGCAGAAACTAACACAACATTGTAAAGCAACTATACTCTAATAAAAATTAATAGGGCTTCCCTGGTGGCGCAGTGGTTGGGAGTCTGCCTGCCGATGCAGGGGACACATGTTTGTACCCCAGTCCGGGAAGATCTACTTTTACAGGTTTGTCATTATCCAAGTGATCCCATAAGCCTGCCTTGTAGAACTAATAAAAGAACACAAAATAAACTCTAATTAAAGAAAAATAATATAAATCAGCTCACTGAAGGAGGATCAGTAACCTGAGGGAGGAAGATCCAGCTGAAAATACAAAATTATTGGCTCCTATGGAACTATAATGAATGGAAAAAACAAAAACACGTTTTAGGGAAACTATGATAAAAACTCCCAGTGACATAAAATTACAGTGCAAAAAGCTTGCCAGCATTAAAAAAGGAAAATGAAAACATGACTTTTACACGAACAGACTGAATAAACAAACTAAAAAATAGAATGCCACCACTAAAATCTGAATTAATATTCTGAAAGATCAAATGGAAATATTATCTGACAACAAGAATATAAGTTCCAAGAAGACAAGTACACATCTACATACCTTTCTATATTTTAAGCACCTAAAACAGTGGAAAGATTGAAGACATAATCAACACATAATAAGTTGGAGATTAAGAATTAAAAAGAGAAAACATAATTAAAGAGTTTAAGGAGTATAAACTGAAAATACGCGATCTAGAAGGAGAAAATCATTAGCTGATGATATAGTAAATACAGAAATGCCAGGACAGATTATTTGGCAGTGGAGAAATGCACTATATACACATACATATACGTATACACATACGTATACATATTGTGTGTATCTTAGTGAAAAATACAAGTGATAGAGTAATATGTATAATGTGATCCCAGTTTTTAAAAAACAAAAACACAATTACATATATCTAGATAATTCAAATACTTTTAAATGAATGACTCAATGTGTATATGAACTTGAAGAATGGCACATAAGCATAACAGCAGATACTTATTAATGTTTACACCAGAGGAATGCAATGGGGTGCAAGAGTGGCGGTTTATACCTTCTGAATATTTTATTTATTGTTAAACTTTTTAATAAAGATCAGTTCAAAAGGAATACACATTATACATAAAAAGCAAATAAGGCTAGGGAATCTAAAATGTTAGCAGCTATGAGTCTAAAAGGCAATACTTGATTATTATCACTATAATATGTGATGGTATAAAATTTGTTTGAGAGTGCAGACACCAGAGTTAAACTGCTTACACTGAAATTCTGTTTTTTCTATAAAGAAGTAACAAAGCTATAGGAACATTTTCCTCTCTCGTAATGGCTCCAACCTCTTGTAAGGTGGTTGTGACGATTTATGAATTAACAAATGCAAAGAATTTAGAAGAGTAGAGGGAACATAAGGTCTTCAGAGATCTTAGTTGGCATTACTGCCCTGCTCAAAAGTTTAACAAAGTGGACAGACTATAGGGCATTTTGGCCACATCAAAAATCCCTGATGACCCTAGCAAATTTGAAACTCAGAAATATAGGTGAAGTCAGTTTTACAAAATAACCCTCTCTCACAAGTTCCTCAGTCAGTCTGGACTTGGAAGGTAAGCTGAATTCTCTCCTACTGTCCTCAGACTGATAGGATAATTTGAAACTGACTCTTTGCTCAAGGCCTGTAAACAGTTTGGCCACTTCCCTAGATATCACCGCATGCCAGGGCACCTGCAGGGAGAAGAGACAGAAGAGGACACCACTAGGCCAGTGTGTTCTGGCAGAGAGGGAGACTTCCTAATATCTCTCTCCCCGCTACCTAAATCTGAACATGTTGCTGTAGATAATTCTAAAGGTGAGGTTCAAATATTCTTGGGTCAGGTTGCAATTTGTATTTTCCTGCTAATGGATTTTAGAGCTTTTCTTGAGAGCAGTTTTTCAAAGTTACAAAGTATAACTGAAATGAGAATAAAGGTCTGTACCTGGAAAGCCAGGGATAACTACTTTGCAAAGTGGCACAGGTCAGTACTTCTCTCACATATAAAAGTATGTGTAGTGATTATTCATCAGTATCTCCCCTCATCCAATTGGTAAGATCAGCTATTCATTGTATTGAAGGCCATCTTCTCGCAGGTTTTCTTCATTTTAGAAGATATGTAATTTGATGATAACTTTGATTCAAGAAAGGATAAAAAGGAGATAAACTTTCTGAATCTTTCTTCCAACTTTTAAAATCATAACCACTAATTTATACTTTTTATTGCTCATATTAATTTTACTTAAGTTTATTTATAGTAAAATTTAAATTTTACTTAATTTTACTTAAATTTAAATTTGCCTTTTTTTCTCTTTTAACATGGAGTGTATTTTTTTTTTACAGACAAATTAGCATATGTATGTCTGTGTGGCTGTGTGTGCACGTGTGTGTGTATAATGCAGTTTAACATGAAGGTGCTACACCTCTCCATTTACTTATCTACCTACCCTTCTGTCTGTATTTAGTGGCAGACTGCTACTGCTTTGTAGTACAGCATAATTTATTTAAGCGAATCTGTATTAAAAGCTACTAATAGAAACGTTGTAATATACATACTGTTGCATGTATTGTTGTGAATTTATCTAATTTTTCCCTTCACATACATTTCAAATACAGAATTCAGGATCAAGGACTTACTTTTTTTTTAACTTTTTGATACCTAATGACAAGAGTTTGCAGTATACTACACACAGCCAAAAAAATATCTGCTATAAGCCATTTTAAATTTGTCAAGTAGAAAGATTAGGAAAAAATACATCAGATTATTGTTTCTCTTTGCATTTCTTTGATTACTGGTGTGTGTTTGTACATATCATGTTTGGCATTTCTTTTATATTTTCCCTCAACTCCTTAAATTCGGAGGGTCACCAGCATGAAGTATACTGGGTTTGCAATATTCTTGAGCAGCTTAGGAGAACACAGCACGAATGATCTCAGGGTGAGGGAGGTAAAGTAAAATAATTACAAAATGCTGAGAAGTAAGCCATCTTTCAGTACGAACATGAATAAAATTCTTAACATTGTCAAGAACCCAAGTGAGAAAATTGTAAGATGGCTGTCAGAACAAATGCCGGGTGCAGTGCCAGAGTGAGAGGAAGGACACTGAGATACACCAGCTACAATCTTTCCTTGAAGTTACTCACATTAATGAAATTTCACCTACTGAGTACTTAATTGTATGGAAGACTGTGCCAGAAAGAATTCTGGTTGCAACTTCGAAGCTTAACACAAGTCCAACGTATAAAATAATGAACGTCAACAAGAAAAAGAAAGAATGTCTCAAGTCCTTTTTGAATCTCTTTAAAGTCTGCCAGCTGGCAGGTATACAAGCTGTGGGGTTTTACAATTAAACCCCCTCTAAAATACGATTTCCCCGGAAGTTTAAGACAATGAGTTAACATAAAACATGGGATGTTTATCTAAATAATCTTCCCTTCATTTCAGCCGTATACCCTAACCAATTATGACTCAGTGTTCCTTATTATGATAATAACCATCTTACTTTCAAAGCATTAGAGTTGACTTCACTTGGTATTTTTTCTTTACTGCCTAGCTGTACAGGTTGGGCACATTTCACAGCCTGGATTATCCCTGGAGATGCCTGGTCACTTAGAGAGGCTCAGGGATAAGACACTGCACTCACTGAGTCTCTATACGATGAATATGCAAGAAGTTAAAGATTAAACAGGGGTCTCATTAGCCTCATAGACCAGTGTAAAAAGAGGAAGTCAGATGTTCTAGACCCAACTTGAAAATTGGGTAGTAGCTCCAACAAATTTAGTGGGAGGATCCAGACTGGGAGTATAATGTGAGAAAGTTTGGGATAACTCCTTATGCATCTCTCATTTTCTGTTAAAAACAAAAAACCAAAAAACTATTGGGACTAAGTGGAAGAAGGTTGTTCTCTTGCCTGGATCACTTATCTTTTTTCCCCCCCATTTGCTTTATTTTTTATTTGAATCATCACCTTAAATATCTGCTTTCCTACATTTCCTTTTAGCACAATTTGTCCCACCTCTAGTCAATGCTCCAGTCTCCCTTCCATTAGGTAAGCCACCCAACTGCCCATTCCACTTAATATGGAGACAAATGTTGTAAGACAGACTTGTTTATATTCTGGAATTAACAATATGCTGATTGAATGACCTTGAGAAAATCGTTTAACTGCTCTGTGCTTGTTTTCTCAGTTGTAAAACTGCATTAACACCTAACTTGTGGGACTTTTAAGAGATAATTAAAAATTAACATATAACACTAAGTGCTTACTATATGTCAGGAACTATTCTAAGGACCTTTCATATATTGACTCATTTAATACTAATCTTTAAGATAATCCTCTGAAAGATAGTGTTATCCCTATTTGACAGATGAAGAAACTGCACTGTACAGTGGTGATCAAATATCCAAGTGTTGCTCAACGATTTAGTGATGGAGTTTGGACTTAAATGTAAACAGCCTATCTCCATAGCCCATAGCCTTGACCTCTATCCTGTGCTGACATAAGGAAGGTCAATAACTGTTAGCTCCCTTCCCAATTTCATCAATCCTAAATGTAAAGAAAACTAAAAATGAAAGAGAAAGTATAAGTGATTAAGCAGTGTTCCATCTAAGCAGATAGTTTAGGGAATGTTTGATTTATTGATTTTCATCTTCCAGGTGATCTTTCTGGTGTCTTGACTGACTTTTCTTAATCAGGAATGAAAAGAATTAGAACATGGTCACAGATGCAGGGTTCAGGCAGGAACCCTGTTCCTCTTTACTCTAGAAGAGTCTGAAGAAGCAGCCCATATCTGGAACAATACTGGGCTGTGGTAAAAGGAAAAGAAGAAAATGCAATCAACAAAATAGATCTGAAAGCTTCTTTTCAAAAGTGGGATATGTTACGTCTGCTTATATCCATTGGCCAAGGGAAGTCATACAGCCAAGAAGTATGTCAGTGAAATAGGGAGTAGAAGGCTTGCACAGAGAGGGGGACTGAATGGGGGAAAAATAATATCCATCTCATCTTCTAAATATATACACATATGGAAACAAGGAGGATGCTGCTAGAGAGCAACCCTATTACACAGGAAGAACGTTCAAGCACATGTGGTTCTGAAACATACTAACTTCCGATGGAAAATATATAATTATAAGAAGTAATTGGCTTTTATGCTGAATTTAAAGTGTATTCCATGATATCAAAAAAATGTCCTCAACCGTCTTTCTTAATCGAGATACTAAAATTTGATGTTTCTGTCCACATAACTTCAGAAATGTGGCAAAGAGCTGTTATATTCCTTGCCTTCTTGAAGGATTTTCTTATGGGGCCCAAAGAAGAACATGCCCACAAGTCAAATCTCTGTTCTTTTTCTTCCTAAAACTTCAACAGTTCACATTATTATGCTAAATGTCATAGAAAGGGAAGATAGAGTGCCTCTGAGAAGTAGAGAGGGAAAGAGAAGTGAGAATAGGGAGAGGGAGAGGGGGAGGGGGAGAGAGAGAGAGACAGAAAGAGAGAGAGCAAGATAAAAATCTGAGGTTAAACACTGCACCATTTCCAAGCACCAAGCAAATCTGTAAGACTTGTATACTTTCCCATCAACTTATCAAGATAGCAGTTTGTAGTCCAAATTAAGTTGATTTAAAGAAAATTAAAGAACTACATTTCTTAAAAGTTTGAGTTTATGGTCTCAGTTTCTCGCACTCTGCATTTATCAAAGGGAACTTGATATTGGTCAGTGACAACTGTCCTATGGTTGCAGACTTGGAGTTAACTTTTTTTCTCACTTTTTTGGGAGTTAAGTTTTTTTCTCATTTCTTGATGCTTATCTACTTCACCCTTACATATAGGTAGAGAGACAAGGGACAGAAATAGTCTTCAAACGATTTTATGGGAACTTGTAGAGGACCCCAAAATACTTTCATTATCATATCATATCAAAAGTGGAGGAAGGGGCTTCCCTGGTGGCGCAGTGGTTGAGAGTCCGCCTGCCGATTCAGGGGGACACGGGTTCGTG
Source organism: Globicephala melas (assembly GCF_963455315.2). Classification (NCBI taxonomy): domain Eukaryota; kingdom Metazoa; phylum Chordata; class Mammalia; order Artiodactyla; family Delphinidae; genus Globicephala; species Globicephala melas. Next base: position 25,500,838 of record NC_083322.1, read on the forward strand.
CCCCTGTCTGGGAGGATCCCACATGCCGCGGAGCGGCTGCGCCCGTGAGCCATGGCCGCTGAGCCTGCGCATCCGGAGCCTGTGCTCCGCAACGGGAGAGACCACAATAGTGAGAGGCCCGCGTACCGCAAAAAAAAAAAAAAAAAAAAAGGGGGGAGGAAGATATGTCTGAAGAGAAGTGCTGAACATCCTAGTTTTTGTTCCTTTTGTTCTTCCCACTAACTATTCCCACCTCCATGCCTTTTCTCTGGCTTCATCTCCCACATAAAATGTCCCTCCACTTCTTCTCTGCCTTCATATTTTAGAATTTAAAACTCATGATTTTTAGGCTTAACTTAATTATCTTAAAATAAAGGAAAACTAGAATAAGTGTTGAGGGCTGTTACAAGAATCAGATAACTCTTCTGAAGTTCACGGGCCAGGATCTACCATGTGGTTGGTGTTATGTACATTCCATTCCCCTTCTCTCTCACTCTTTTTTTTTTTTTTCTTGGTAAACTTAATTGAATATTTAGGTAATTAATTCTTACTTCAGTTGTTCTTGTTCTTTTCCTGGAACAAGAAAGTAGAAATTTTCATCATGGACCACCAGCCAGTTATCTACTCACATAGAACAACCTATATATTTCAACTTCTCATCACTTCCACTTATAGTATACCAATTCAAATATTTTAATTAAGTTTTTACAGCCACTATTTCTTTACTGTTCTCTGTGCCTCTAGCTACCACCTCTCCTCACAGCCTGACACACACATTTTGCTTTTAATTCAATCTCTATGCTATTCCCATAATTATTTCATACCTCATGCAAACCAGCACTGTAAGATCTATTAGATTGTGTTGCATTCGTTGGATAGTTCTGCCTTCCTTCTAGACTATAAATACCTTAGGGTGGAAAATCAATTCCTTTCATTTTTATATTACCGATACCTATCACAGTGCTTGGCATATTTGCTGAATAAAAGAATGCTGCTTTGAAACACTTGTGGATTTGTTTCATAGAGAAACAGTAAGATATAACATAATATGAACATACAGATATGACAGAAGTGGCTTTTAGTCCATGAACATAGCCTTGACGTGAGACCTATGGAAAACTGCTTGAACATTCTCATCCTCACTTTATTATCTACAAAATAAAATTTAAAATATCTAGGTGTTTATTTATCACATTTATTTTTACAATGAAACAAGGTAATAAATGTGAGATTATTCCAGGTGCTATTGCTGAGTAACAAACTAACTTAAAATCCACTGTCATAAACAACCATTTTATTAGGCTACCAATTCTATGAGTTAGGAATTAATTATGGAAAAGCTCGGATGGACGTTCTTGCTTGAAGCCTCTCTGGGGCTGTGGTCAGCTGGTAGCTGGGGCTGTAATTATCTGAATGGTCTACCTTGTTTTCAGGTACAGTCCTTTGGAGTCCTGAAACTCCATGTAAAAAATTCTACTGTCCTGAGGCTCAGAGTAGTTGAATTTCTTCTGTGGTGGCTCAGGGCTCCAAGCACAAGCAATCCAAGCAGAAGACTAAAGCTGCATTATCTTTTATATCCTAGCTTTAGAAGCCATGAGACATAACTTCTCCTGAATTTTTTTTTTTTTTGGTCATAAATGAAGCACCCAAGTTTCCCAGATACAAGAGTAGGGGACACAGGCTCACTGATTAGTAAGAGGGATGTGAAAGAATATGTGGGCTTTTGTAAAATTGCCACACAACTACAAATCATACAGGGTTAAAACAAACATATAAAATTATCTCATTATCCTATGAAAAGGTCACTTAATCTATTTTCATTATATTGTCCCTACTGTCAAAACACAACTACGTATGTCTCTCTCTTGTCTTTCAGGACAACATAATCTGCAGATTTTTCTACTACTCACTGCTTCCTATTCAGCCTTTCTTTCTTTTTTTTTCTGACTCTGACTTTTCTACCTTTACATTAAATGTTAAACTATCTACAGCTTGGCCTTGGGTTCCCTTATCTTCTCTAAAACAGAGTGACCACCTTCAGTCCCCCAAACCTTAAATACTATGTAAATGTCAATTAATCTCAAATAAATGACTCTAGACATGAAACCTCTCCTGCAATCTAGATTCACATATCCAATGTCTATTTGAAATTTCAGCTTGTACACTAAACAAAACTCAATACATCTAAAGAGAACACAAAATTTCATATCCCAAACATGGTATCCTATCAGTAGATTCCATCACTACTCATCCAAATTGTCAAACTTTGTCTAACTGTTGTTAAACTTTCTCTTACAATGGATGCATAGAAACTGTAGGTTCAAAGTCTATACAGTGCATTGGATCTACTGTCCCATACACCCATTAGAGAAGTACAAAAGAGATACTAACAATCTAATCATCAATAACTTTCTCTCTGAGCATGTAATGAGGAACATGCTTCTCTCTCTCTTCCTCTCCCCCTCCCTCCCCAACACACACACACACACACACACAACCTTTTCTCAATCTTACTAAAGATGCTCATATTCATTGAAATAAGTAAATCTAAAACAGACCAAGAAGGAAAAAACATAGCACAGACATGGTATTTATCTAAAGAAAGTCAGTGTTAACTATTTTAGTATAAACTTAGAAGCACTGATTCTTAAAAATTGGAAGGGAATGACTCCAAAACCTTGACTGCTAACCCAAAAGTCACTCCCTTCTTGGTGGGTGGAAGAGTTTCCCTTTTTTTCAGTTGCTCTCTGACCGTCTGGCCATCTGTTCACTCACCAGGTGGGTAGATACTGAGTAGTGTTAGGCATCCTGGAAATCCTGTTCTCCACACCCGTTATTAGTTTGGGTACATATATGATGGAATTTGGTCAATAAGATGAAGATTACTGAAGAGCTTCTAAGAGTTTCTTAGCTTTCCAGTCAGAAACATGAAGAGAATGTCCCTTTTCTAACCCTCAAAGGAACTATGTGAGGAAGTGGTGCCTGGAAATATGGAATACTGAGTTGGGAGGAGATCTACCTTCAAACGAACAAACACAAACTTCAAGATACAGATAGAACAGATGGAAGAACTTGGGTCCTTGGATAACACTGGGTCATCAAATTAACTAGCCATGGAATCATCCTTTCTCTGTGCATCTAGTCATGAGAAAAAATAAAGTACTTATGGATTTAACCATTTTAGCTGGGTTTTGTGTTGGTTGTAGCTGAAAGCATCCTAGCTTATTTAAGGACCTTAACTACCCCAGCCTACATAAAGAAAGCTAAAAATATAAAATAACTTGTTATAAACCACCCAGGTCTTCTCTCTCGCTCTTTCCCTCCCTTTCCTCGCCTCCTCTTGCATCTTCCTGTCATTCTGTCTCTCCCTCCCTTTCTCCTTCTCATAGCATATCCCACAGACACATTAACCACGTGTGTGCATGCACACACACACCCATTCATTCTTCACTCAGTTCTGCTTTTCACCCCGGCCAGATGAAAACCAAAACTGAGTATACTGACTCAACTGAGTGCATAGCTAACTCAACACACTGACTGTCTAGCTAATCTGCCCATTAGATAGTTAAGAATTGTTTGTTTTTATATTGTAAGTTTCAGAAATTTTAGATAATGAGCATTTAAAAAGTATTTGGATTGTTATGCCAAAATTTATTGTGGATATATTAACTTCAGTTGAGGATTTAATATATGCAATAAAACTGAATCTGTACATAAAATATATTCTGTGATATATTCTGAAAAATGGGAGCCACTGAATAGGTACTATTTTAATAGCTGTTCATTTCTAATAAAGAAACCTATGGCTTAAAAAACACAAAAAATATTATTGAATCATAAAGTGGCTAATTAGTTTTGCAAATTTGAAGTGCTGTGTTTGCACATGAAAACTAATTAATGATTATATGCAGCCTTGAATCGAATTTTTTTTATATGCTATTCTGATTGATGGTTGTAAACCTAAATTTACCAGAAGTTGGAGGCATTTCCCTGGCATCCAGATTTCAAGCATTTGGTCAGTAAATAGTTTCATTATTTACCACCTATATAGTAATAAATATAATCTCAAATCTTCAAGAAACATCTTATGTTTATGCTTTGCTAGAATTATACACCATGGAGTCTAATCGAACTTTGATGTATGATACATCAGCTGTAGTGTTTTAATCAACACTAGCAGAATTCTGGCAATTACGTCTCAGAGCGTTCAGCCAGCTGAGTTTAAACTCCACATGTATGACCTGGATCAATTATGAACACAGCATAAACACTTGAATAAAAAAGAAAGAAAGCATTTATTTGTATAGTATCTCTAATGGCAGTGAGGAAAAAATAAAATTAACCAAATAAACATGCCTGAGTCCCCAAAAAATAAAGCCACACAAAATACTATTTGCAAAATGGGCATTATTTTATGCAATATATATCAGTCTTCAGAAGCTGGAGTTACCCTGCCTACAGCCTTATTCTCCCCAAGGAACCTGATAAAAGTCTGTCGCCATGACTTCAGTGTCTTCTTCAAGGAACAACAATGAGTTATATTTTTCTCTCATCCTTTCTCTAAACCTTCTTGGGATCTGTCCACAGTAATACTTTAGGATCTTAGCCAGTTTTCACTTGAATAATATTCCAGGTGGATGAGGAAGAGAGAGAGAAAGAGGGAAAGAGGGAAGGAGAGAAAGAGCAGGAGAGAGCGGGAGGAGGAGTTCTCCAGCTTGAATGTCACTACCTTGGAATATAACTTTAGATTAGGCAAATGTGTCAAAAAGGCAAATGTGTCTATGGCCTTTTTAGAATCTTCTTTTCTGCCTTACGTGATAACCCATCCCTCTTATGTACACCTTTGCTCTTAATTACCTAACACTATCATCTCTTATTTTCTCTAGATCTTTTCTAACTTCACACCCAGAAAAAAATACTTGATGACTGTACAATCATTTATTCATTCATCAGACTCATATACATGTAATTAATTAAGATTAATACACAGAATGCACTATACAATTTCATGGAGGAGGAGTGGATTCTGAAATTTTAAGTAATAGTCACTGAAGAAATGAGGCTACTTCTTTGATAGCACAAGTAGAACAGATATCAGAGAGCATTCCCCTGGTCCTCAGTTTCAATCTGGTCTTCCTTTTCACCCCAACAGTATTCTTCATGCATCTCCACTTCTACTTTTATAATTTACTCTGAATTTTAAGTATGCTTAGAGAGTTATTTTGTTGAGAGTATCTGATTTTGTTTTTTACTCAAAATAAGCCCTCATTATAGAATCACCTAGGTGGTTCTGACAAATGGCATTCCATAATATTCAGTCCTCTGAACACAATATTCTGTACTTAAAAAGGTGTTCTTCAACATCTACTATTTTTTTTTTAATTTTTATTTATTTATTTATTTTTTGCGGTACGCGGGCCTCTCACTGTTGTGGCCTCTCCCATTGCGGAGCACAGGCTCCGGACATGCAGGCTCAGCGGCCATGGCTCACGTGCCCAGCCACTCTGCAGCACGTGGGATCTTCCCAGACCGGGGCACGAACCCGTGTCCCCTGCATTGGCAGGCGGATGCTCAACCACTGCGCCACCAGGGAAGCCCCAACATCTACTATTTTATTCTCACTCCTCATTCCTGTTTCAATGTCCCACACAGATTTTTTCTATTTAGGACCACAGCCATTTATGTTTCAGATTATTATCATTTTATCTTTTTAAAGTGGAAACATTTGTGTCAGCAGAGAGATCATGTAGTCCTAGGTACCTTGCTCTGCAGCTGAACAGTTCTGAGTGATAATGGCTGGTCATGTGTGCACTGCTGTTTGGAAGCCACAAGGCCACAGTAGCACTGACAGAGAGGTGGTGTTGACAGGAAAAAGAATAGAAACCGTGAAAACCAAATATTCTAATACTTGGAAGGGTGCCAATCTTTGTCATTATTGAAAACTGCCTCTGTGACCCCAAATGGGTATCACCCAATATCCCATCCAACACACTTAAACACATGCAAGCTAAAGGCTGTCATACATTTAACAAATAAAAAGTCCCAGCAACTGAGCAGAGATTGATCTCGGAAAAAAGCTTTGTAGATTATTATCAATTCAGTTAAAGTAAGACCAAAAATACTGAGAAGATGGTTACTGAGCTGTGAATGAAACGAAAAATCTTGGGGAAAATAAATGAACTTGCTTCTTTATTCAGTTTGTCCCCCAACTAGAGCATAGCCTTCCCTTTGAGATGCCCCCTTAAAAAACAGACATAGACTACCATATGATGCAGCAATCCCACTACTGGGCATATACCCTGAGAAAACCGTAATTCAGAAAGATACACGTACCTCAATGTTCGTGGCAGCACTATTTACAACAGCCAGGACATGGAACCAACCTAAATGTCCATCAACAGATGAATGGATAAAGAAGATGTGGCACATATACACAATGGAATATTACTCAGCCATAAAAAGGAATGAAATTGAGTTAACTGTAGTGAGGCGGATGGACCTAGAGTCTGTCACACAGGATGAAGTAAGTCAGAAAGAGAAAAACAAATACCGTATGCTAACACATATATATGGAATCTAAAAAAACGGTACTGATGAACCTAGTAGCAGGGCAGGAACAAAGACACAAATGTAGAGAATGGACTTGAGGACACAGGGAGGAAGGGGAAGCTGGGACGAAGTGAGAAAGTGGCACGGACATATATACACTACCAAATGTAAAATGGAGAGCTAGTGAGAAGCTGCTGCACAGCACAGGGAGACCAGCTTGGTGCTTTGTGACGACCTAGAGGGTCGTCACAAATATCTCAATCCGATGAATTCCTGTGTTTATTGAATCCTTGATTTCTTAAAATAGGTCCTTCTTTCCTGACAGACATACCTGTCTTTAAAATTAAACTTTTGGCAAAAATTCAGATAATATGTAGGTACGTATTTTTCTCACAGTGATCTTATTATAATTACTACTGAAAAAGTGAATTAAACTGCCTTGATTGCCTCCAAAATAAGTGTTTCAAGTAACAAAATAAGAAAGGATTTGATATCTTGGGAAAACTCATAACTGAAAAATTCGATATGTTTGACTATACCTAAATAAACACCTTTGTAATACATAAGACAACAACATTTAAACAGCAAACTATGAGAACCTATTTGCAATAAATATAACAGAAGAATTCCAGAATAAATGATGATGCTTACAAATCCATTAGAAAAATACAAACAACCCAATGACTCAACGGTTCACAGAAAAAGAAATCTGAATCCTCTAACAGAATTTTCTTTAATGAACCTTTTTCCCCACTCAGAGTTTTGGCCAAGGTTCCCAGGCAACAGGTGCCAAAGCAACATTCTGAAGCAGGTTTTGAAAACAGTGTAGAAGACATTTGTATTTGTCACCTTTAGCCGATCACACACAAGTTCATAAAGACCTTGATGCTGAAAAAAGTGGGGAGTGGAAATTAAGAGCGCTGGTTTCCTGAAAGTGGCACCATGGGATTTAAGCCTACAGAGCACGTTCATAGTTGAGGAGCACCATGGCTGGCTGGCCTAGGAAAGTGCAAAACTGTGGCTGGCTAGCTGCTCTGATGGCGGTTTCTGGGAAAGCCTGAACTTCCAAATTCTGTCAGAGTAAAAACGTGAGTATGAGGGGCTCGAACCGAGATGGCACTGAGAGGGGCACTGCGCCCCAATAAAGAGACTATGCTATGTGTGTCACCCCAAATCAAAAGCTGGGAGTCAAGTCGTAAGCTGCTCATCAAAGGACACATTATCAATAATAGCTGAAGATGAGATATCCTCAGTGGCAGCAACAGATCTTTCAGGAAACCAGAAGGCACCTCATGAGAGAGTAAGATTTAAACAACCACCAAATCCATGAAGTTTTATTCGAATAAACCATCACTGTTTCTTATTTTCCTTCCTCTCCTATGAAGCTTAAACTACTGATGTGAGAGGGTTCTGAAACTAGAAGAGACAAAGATATATTTATTATATGACCTAAAAGATTGTGGGACGCCCTAGATTTTTATCCAGGGTTTGGGAAAAGGAAAACATTTGGGTGTTTTATGGGTATTTGAGAGGGAAGAATAAAATGGCTTTACTAATGCTCCATACTGTATTCCAATGTTTCATAATTATCACAAACATATGAAATAAATATTAAGTTTACTAGTAATCAAAGATACACATATTAAACTAAAAATAAAATTTTATTTCACAAATATAAAATTTTCCAAAAAACTACAGTCTTGCGATATCTAGTGTTGACAAGAGCTTGGAGAAGGAAGAACTCTCATACACTACTGCTGGTAGTATAAGTTGTTATAGCAACTGTACCTTAGCAGGTAGTAAAATTCATATCCATACTCAAATAACAGACTAAGTAATTCTTCTGCATGTACAGGCTGGAGGACCTTGTACATGTGAAAAAGGAGACACTACAAAAATTCTTACTACAGTCCTCTTTGAGACCAAATAAAGTACCAATCTAATGGAATGGTAAATTACAAAATGGAGGATGAGAAACTATATCATGCTAAAAGTAATATATTAGATACATGCATATCTATTTAAACAGAATATAGAAATATAACATTCGGTAAAATATTTGCCTAGACATACGAGTAATGGTACTAATTTTAAAATTTTAAAACAAAAATATTTATTATGCTCATGAATTCATATATGTGAATGCAGGTGGAAGTATAAACATAACAGATTTAGAGATATACAATAAACTCACTATAGTGTACTCCTGTTCTGGTCAAGTGTTTTTGACTCGATTTATTCTGGCTAACTGGATTAGGGGTATATTTTAAATTATTTTTAAGTCTAAAACCCCAAATGTTTATTCACTTGTCAATCACATCTACTCCCTATTATATTTTTACCATTGTATCATGGTATAGATGCAATAAATTATTGAGGTACTAGGATTTTATACTTTAAGGACAATAAATACTAAGGTTCTTTAAGCAAGAAATAAAATAAAAATCAGTGATTTTTAAAATCATTTTTTCTTTTCAGTGTAAAGGTATAACTCATCATGTCAGTGCAACACACTACACAGTGTCTTTTAAGATATGATGTGTGCACACGTGTGTGTTTTTAGAGGTGTATACTGGAAGTACATACTGTATCTTTAGCCATCACTACTTTTAGAGCTGTTATCCATCTCTTATTAATCCTATTAGCCAGTATTACAAATGGAGAAAAATAATAATATAAAACTGCATTCTCTGAATTTTTTGTTTAGGACTACAAAGTTTTCCTTCTTCTTCAGTCAAGTAATCAAAATCTATCCTATGTAATTAATATTAAAATAAAACCATAGTTTTTATGTTCCCAGTTTACTGTTGTTTCAGACAGTTTATAGAGACAACAGTTTTTTATTCTAATTCCCTCGGTATAGAAAACAGATATGTAGTCCTTCAGAACCATAGAATGTGTCCAGTTAGCCCAAAGAGAAAGCATCAGTAGTATCTTGATTAAATGGATTTCAGTGGTCACTATATTATTCACTCAATGTAGAGGAGCAAGTGACTAAGAACGTGTTTTTTCTCCCTGTATCTTTTTATCACCTTACAGTATGATTTGTGAGCTGCAAGTAAAGTAACAGGAGAAACAAAATCTAAGTCATTAAATTAAAATGTATCATAAATAACTCCATTTCTCTCCTCTTTGATCTCCAGTTCATTTCTTTTTAGTATAATGCCCCTGCCCCAACCTCACTTATTTCAAATTATCCCAAATTACCATCACTATCATTAGTAATCTTTTGTATTTGCTATGTAATTCTGACCTCCATGGTCAAATACCAGGTTAGCACTTAGATTTCAGACTCTAAGTATAATTATACAGTTGATTGTACAATCAATTAGCAAATATACAGTTCAAGTTTGCTAGATAGAACCATCCTTATTCATAGCTGGACTACATAAATATTTCAGGTTGTCTCCCAAACAAAATTATTACCAGACTTGCTGGTAACTAAACTTTACCTAAACAAGATGTCAGCCATGGTTGATTCCTCCTCACTATAACTTTTCAGGTTCCTCAATTTATTTTAATAAAAATGTAAAAAGAACTGACTACACAAGAAACTTAATTAACCTCATGATACATTTCAACCAGTATCATGGTAGACGTAATATGAAACACCAACTCCAGCTTAAAGAATTAGTCATTTATATAATGGTAAGCTAAGTAAAGCCACTATGCCCCTATCAAATTCTAGTTTATCCATTTTTCAATTATATCCTGTTATAAGCAATAGAATTCTCTATACTGAGAGGGTAAAAAAGGAATATTTTGATGTTTCTTCTTTAGTATCTGTCTGTTGCTCTTTTATTCTGGTGGCCACGTGGCATTCATGCATTAATTTTGAAAATTTGCAGATGGATTTGAGTGTTCTCCAATTTCTGACACCAATGATATCATTCACGTTCATAGGTAGTCTCAAAATTCAGCATACTAACATCATACATAAGTCAAATAATAAAATTACACAAATGCATTTTTGGAGAGACAAGTAGAACTAGCCCACTGAATTACTCCAGTAAATCTCTGGTTACCTGGCAATGAACAAGCCAGACTCAAAATACCACAGGTGGAAAGACTGCTACGACCCCAGCTTTCTAGAGTTACCTATATGGTGGGAATTGACATACCAAGAATCAGAATGCAACTTCACCCAGGAACATTACTCCTCAGACTTCCCCTTTACTTTGTAAACCCACTTTCATTGAAAACCCACACATATGAAGAATGGCAGAGAGTGGGATGCCTCTCCTGCTTCCCAAACCATGATGTCTCAGTTGCACTGAGCCATGTACACATTTCTGTAAAATACCTGAAGAACTAGTGACCACATGCTTCCTGCAGCTGCAGAACTTCTCATTCCGAGTTCTAGCCTTTGCTCTCTAACTCTTGCACGTTGTTTGGTAGATCAATTATAATAAACAGTATCCCCAACTCATGGTCTGCCATTTGTTTATCATCCTGTGAGGCAAACTGGGTAAAGGTAAATCTTCCTAGTTTTAACTTCCTAATCATAGCCACATCCCAAAAGGAGCTGGTAAAAATCATTCTAAGGCAAAAGGAACTATTGAAATGTTTCACAGGAAATTTAGGAAAAACATGGAGATAAAAACTCTAAGTACATACAGGAGGACAAAGCCACAATCTATGAAAGTCAAATCAGGTTTTAAATTCTCACAAGAACTCTTCTCATTTTATTGTGCTGTACTCAGCTTGGTACTCGAATTTGCTCTTACCAATAATATTTAGAACCTCGATTTTAATCCTCCCCCAAAGGAATTCACATGGATTCTGGAATCGGAACAACTTAGATTTACACCCCAGCTCTGTCACTTAGTAATACTTTGACCTTTATAAAATCACCTAAGGTTTCTGAGTCATTAAATACTCATCCTCACAATAAGGATGATAAAGACAACCTCACGATTCTATAAGTTATTTTAAGCTATTTTAAGGGTTAAATTAGATAATATATATGGTATTTCTGCACACAGCCACTTCATAAGGACTGGAGTATTTCTTCTGCACGCTGGAATTAATTAGTGTTAGTTACACTTCTTGCCATTCGATCTCCTATAGTACCTAAAAAATTGCAAATCAAATAAGATTCCTGTGCCTTTCTTTTTTCCATACCCATGTGATTTACCATCTCTGCCAAGGGCACTTTCTTTGTGACAATCTGAATTACTGACCACACAGAAAAAGACTGAAGAGTACTGGGGGCCAAATTCTGCCAGCTGATATGCACTGAAGCTTAGCTCTGAAAAGCAGAATAAGTTAAACTTTCCATGAACTGACAGCAGCATTTGTACATGATTTATGATCTGCCAGTACTCTATCATCCATAAAAGTATTTCTTTACAACTATATACCCTAGGAATTTCTAACAGTAGTTAACAGATAGGAACTTCCTCTTAGAGTTTCTTCATAAGCCTATTAAATGACTCTCTATTTATATTTACGGTTAAAGAGTAGAGTGATTGAAATAACAGGATAATATTTTTAAATTGTGTGTATTTGAATTTGAAACACAGTTTTGCATTTACAGCCAATTATAGACCTTAATTTATCATCCCTCATTACTCTCTCTCTCTGAAATAATAAATCAGTTATCTCACTTTCTAAACACAGTGTCATTTAATTCCAGGTCTCTCACTCAGCTTCTCCCTATGAATGGGTTGTTTGGTCTCACAAAACACCTCAGTGTTTTTTCTCCATCTATCAGCCCCATGGAGCCTAACTTTCTTCCTCTTCTGGCCTATATTCCGTGACCCACTGTTCTTTAGTCAATCACTGGATAAAAACTTGAGCCTTGGTTGAATTCTATAGTCACCTTTCATCAAGCTTTCACTTAAACAGATCAAAGATACTCTACAACCTGGCAGCCAACCTCTTTGGGCCTTAATGGTACCTGTGAGGGCCCACTAGTACTTCATTCTCCCATTCCCCTAAAAATTATTTTCAATTCATATTATGGAGAATTCCAAACACAGTAAACCAAATAAACCAAATACCATAATAAACTCCAATATACCTGTCATCCTCAACAAACATCAACCATTTACCATGTTTATTTCATTAAAACTCTGCACACTCAGTAGCTACCCAATTTTCAATTAAGTGAAATATCCACATATTGAGAGGTGTACACCTTAACAGTTTGATTCTGATAAATGGATAATCATGTAATCCACACTGATATCAAGATACAGAACATTTCTTCCACACTGGAAAGTTCTCTCATGTCCTTTTCTCATTCAGTTCCCTCTACACAGAGCTAACCCAGTATTTTTATTTTTTTTCCCACCACAGATTAGTTTTGCATAGATGAGATTAGTTTTTCTAATCAAAAAATAGCTTCTTTTAATCAGCATTATGTCTGTGAGATTCATCCGTGTTGCATGTATGTTTATTCCCTTTTATTATGGATAATATTTCATTTAATAAACAATACTACAATTTGTTTAGCCATCCCTCTGTTGATGACATCAGAGTTGTTTCCAATTTGCAGCTATCATGAATAAAGCTGCTATGTGAACTTTCTCATACAATTTCTGGTGGACATCTGCACTCATATTTCTGGAGTAAATACGAACAAGTGGAAAGGCTCTGTCAAAGAGAGTAGGCACATGTTTACTTGGCTCTTTAATCTGATTAGATGTAAAGACACAAATGATTCTACCACCACTAGAGCACTGAGAGTCAATGGCATGATATGGCAATAGAAATACACAAAATATCTCCATTGGATATTCCTAAGCAAACACTAACAAAATGCAAGGATCTGAGTGAACATGTATATAATATTTTAGGTTACTTTTGCCAACCTAATAAGTATGATGAGGTTGGCTGGTTGCTCCTGATGCCTCTGGACAAAGTGGGAAACGAAAAGGATGGGCTCAGGAAATCAAATTCCCAGCAAAAGCACTGCATAAATGACCTGAGTGCTTCTGTAGCTGCCTGCAAAGAGACACTTATCTCCAGTAGCTGCAGAACTAAAATGGCTGAAATCCAAACTCAGAATCTCACCCTGCAAGTGACTGAATTGCAACACAAATTGAATTCCCAGCCCCACAGGGTGTTTGCTGTTAAAGTGAGGGCATTAACTGGGAACGAGTAAGATCCTGTGCATTTTAACGGGGATGTGTGGTAAGACCCTGAAAGAACTGAGGGTCGACCTGGTCTCTCCACCTACTGCTTCTGAGAGGACTAACTATGAATTGCCCGAGGAAATGTAATGGCCTTCCCTGAGGCACTGCCTTCCAAGACAATGCAGACACTCCTGAGGACCCCCCCCCATCACTTCTCTTTGTTTCTAGATCTATAACTAAATTCAAGTCCCAGTAGTTCCCTAAAGGTGAGGTGTACTACACGCCAGAAGAATTACTTGAGTTTTCTAATTTATATAGGAAGAAGTATGTGTGGGAACAGATATCAAGGATGTGAGATAATCATGGAAGGAACATAAAGTTGGGTAAGGCCAAATATTTCGACGTGGGCCCACTAAGCAAGGATTCTGCATTAATTTTGTACCTAACCTGGGAGGTTTGAGAAGACACAGCTTTCATGGCAAGTATGAGAAGTAAATTTGTGAAGGTAGACCCAGCATCTCTGAAGAACTGAGATCATTCTTCTACGTAGACTGAACTTACAATGGGGACTGAGTCCCCACTGAACTGAATGGTGAACTGAACTGGTAAACCTGAATGTAATGTAAGTCACTGGATCCCAGGGTGGCAGAAGCTGAATGACAGCAGACGACTGCCAAAGGCAAGATGAGTATGGCTGCTGTAATGTACGGTAGAGTCAAAGGAGTACTCAGAACAGTCTAATACAAACAAGGGAGTTGGCTAGCTATTAAAGTAAGTAAACACTAAGTAAAGTGTTCCTAGAAGTGAAATACATGAGAAGCTTACTAAATGCTTACTTGATCTACGGCAGTAGTGCTGACCTACAACAAAGAGACTGCCAGATATTCCTCCACCAACGATGGATTTATTCAAGATCAGCTGAGAGTTACAATTAAGGTTCTGTAATGATGGCAACCAAGTGCAAGCCCCACACAATAAGGTAAGAAGAATGCTTTTACAGAGGGGAGAAGTCGGTAGGGCTATAGCAAACCAACAGTCCACGGCTTTTCATTAGCTATGTCCCTGCCAGGAAAGAAGAGGAGTCTTTATTCTTCCTGTTGGGCACTGGCAAGCGCTTTTTCTCCACACCTGTCAATAATGTCCATCAGAAACAGTTTTCTTTCAGCTGACAAGGTCAGCAATACAACTTCACTGTCCTATCTCAGAGGTATATACCACTCTCCATCCCTATGTCATAATTTAGTTCACAGAGATATTAATCTTCTTTCCCTTTCACAAGGTATTACCCTGGCCCATTACACTGAGGTCATTATTCTGATTGGACCTAGGGATCAAGAAGTATCAACTACTCTGGACTCACTGGCAAGACATTTCTGCGTCAGAGTGTGAGAAGCAAACCCAATAAAATTCTAGGCCTTTTATCTCTAGTGACATTTCTATGGGTCCAGTGGTACAGGGCATATCAAGAAATCCCTTCTAAGGTAAAGAATGAGTTGTTGCATCTGGCCCCTTTTACAACCAAACAAGAGTCACAAAGCTTAGTAGCCCTCTTTGGATTTCGGAGGTAATATCTTCCTCATCTGGGTGTGTTACTCCAGCTCAATACCAAGTAACCTGAAAAGCTGCTAGTTTTGAGTGGGGCCCAGAACAAGAGAAGGCTCTGCAACAGGTCCAAGCTGCTGTGTAAGATGCTCTGCCACTTGGGCCACAAGAACCAGCAGATCCAATGATGCTTGAAGTGGCACTGGCAGACAGCGATGCTCTTTGTACCCTTTGGCAGGCAACAGGCCCTATCATAGTTATTATAAATCTGAATTGAAATTTCCTATTTATTCCTTTCACTGTCTGATAGACAACACTTTGAAAGATGCTTAAGGAAAGGTATTATGTCTGATCCACCGTCCTCCCCATTTATAAGATAAAACATCTTATGTATATTTTTGTTGGACTTTAGTTAGAAAGAGACATATCGTCAAGATTCTCCTTTTTATTTTGTTATTTAAAACTGTCTTTCAATTTTAATAGGTATTTGCTATAAAAGTATTAACATGACTATAGATAAAGGTACTATTTTTGAATACAGCAATTGTTATGTTTCAGAACAAAGCATTCTATCCTTCAAACTTTTGAATGGGAAGTTTTCTGTTGTCTTTCAGTAGGATATTCTCACTGCACATGCATGCACCTTAACATCTGTGCCATTCTGTTTTGAATGTTTGACAGAAAAATTATTCAACAGGTACTCCAGCTGTCAAAGCATGCCATTTGTGACGCTTCAACAAGCAGCACAGACTCTTCAAACTACACTGCACCCAGGGGAAACCTCCACTGGGAACTCCTGCCTCAGATGTTTCAAAGCATACATAGGACACTGACACTTTTTAACATCCGGTCTCCTCTATTTCTGCAAAATTGGTCTCTGTTGATAATCTCCTTCTTATTTTTCACCTGGGGTGACAGTGATATGATTGATCCTGTTTACTCACTTCTCGATGGGCTCTTAAATACTGTCTTATCTTTGACATTTCACTTATCTCTGTTTTACTTGTCAGTTATTTATTTCATGTATTAATTATTTCTTTATTTAATGGTGACCTTTCTCGGAGAAGTTCCATGTACGGATATACTTTTTTTTCCTTTTGGTTTCAAAAAATACTGAGGAGTAGAGATGGAGAGAATTGATGAAAAATGATATAAGATCAGTTTTTAAGCTACTTCTGGAAAGCACATCCCAAATCATTGCTATATAAGAAAATCTATTCACATAAGGCATACCTTTGACTATTTTATGAAAAATATTATTTCAGGGAATATTGTGCCATTTAAGATATGACACAAGCGAATAGCACTCACTTTCTACTTCCCTAAACTTATTATCCTTCCTCTATTATGTGTATCCATTGGTGATTCCTTATTCTTCCGAAAATCCTAAATCAGTAAACTTGAAACGATCCTCGAGATTACCTCCTCATATTCAAAAATTCATCAAGTCCCATTAAATCTATTACATTTACTCATTCAGACAAATCCTATTAAGTACCTGACACATGCCAGGGACTTTGATATACAGTAAGATGGAAGGAGAAGCTAAAACTGCATGATCCCTGACATCATGGATCTTATGGACTCGTTTTGAGAGAAGAGGCAGACATTAATCAAATAATTTCACAGACAACTGCAGGTACACGAAGGAGAGGTACAAGAAGGAGAGGTTCTTAGTGGTCCTCGTGCATATATTAAAACTTCAATTGAGAAGTGGTGAATCGTGTTCGTATTAGAAAAAAGAATAGGCCTTGAGCAGATGAAGGGAGGTTTGGAGTGTTTCAGCTGAGGGAACAGCATGTGCAAAGGCTCAGAGGACAGAGGGGGTAGAGTAAGTCTGTGATACTAATAGAAGGCAGTGTACCGGCTGGGTGAAAAGTAAGACTGGAAACTTTCAAAATGAGTCTGAATAAGTTTAGGAGGGACTTTTCTATGTCAAACCTTATAAGACATATTAAGTAATCTGGTTCTTAGTATATAAACTATTTAAAGCCAATGAGTCACTTCAAGCAGAAAATGGAAAATGAGGGATTGGCACAATCAGATTTGAGTTTTGAAAGAGCGCTCAGCTGTGAGAAGAAAAATTTGGAAAGGAGCAGTGGCTGGACATGAGGAGAGTACTTCAGATGCTCCTGAGAAAAGATGATCTAACACAAAGACAGTGTTAAAGATCACTTACTGTTATCTACATTTTACAGCTCGGGGAAAAATGCGAAAGGACGAGGTTTAATGTAGTGAAGAACCATAAAATTTCTAGACATGTTGATTTTAAGAAATCTTAATGAAGGCCAATGGGGTGATATCAAATAGACTGTCATATATATATATATATATATATATAATGTGCTTAGAAATTCTAGGATGAAGATATAAATCTGATTTAACTGCATATAAGAGATAATTAAACCCAAGATGAAATTGCTTAAGTGTTATAGGAGACCTAAGATTGGAATGTGATGACCTTTGGCACATAATATCTGAGGAAATAACGATGAAATTAGAAAGCAAAGCAAGAAGCAAACAGAGAGACAGAAATAAAATCAGAGAATGATACCATAAAGGGCAAAGAAAGAGAGTATTTCCAAAGAGACTTGTTGGCCATGAGAAATGAAAGCATTTATCTAAACAAAAACTTGTATTTAAATGTTCTATAAGCAGCATAAGAGCCAAAAAGTGGAAACCACCCAAATGCTCATCAACTAGTGAATGGCTAAACATTATGGAAAACTACTCAACCATAAAAAGTAACAAACTAATAAATATGTAATAATATGGAAAAAATTAAAACCACAGCACTAAATAAAAGAAGGCAATGACAAAACATGAAATCTAAGAAACAGAGAAAATGACCATGAAATAAAGAACATTAATGCTTCTCTGGAGCTGGCGGTGGGAGGTTAGACAGGGGGAAAGACTGACTGTAAAGGGTCAGAATGGAACCTTTTGGAGTTGTGGAAATCTCTTATACCTTGATCATGGTGCAGATTAAATGAAGTAAATTACGCCTCAATGAAGTTGCATAGTCAAGGGAGTTGTAGGTCAACAAAATCAAATGCTATTGAGAGGTCAGGTGTGATTGAAACTGCAAAATATTTTTTAAGTTAAACATAATGATTTATTAAGTTAAACACAACGGACACCAGGTATTTATCAGAAATGACTGTGCGAGAAGTTAAATCAGGGTGATTATTTTTAAAGACTGAAGTAATTTCTAGTGACTGAAGAAACAAAATCACTAACTTTTCTAAAATTTAAGACAATTAATTAATTACTTCAGTACCTAACAACTATTTAATTCTTCATCCTTAATCAACTCCTAACAAACACATATAATGTTTCTTGTGATTAATGTAACACTGTCTGGCTCTGTTTTTGTTTTGCTTTGCTTTGTTTTGTGTCCCCCACAGAAACTGTCAACCACATCCAAACTGAGGATGGACATGGGAATGGCTACATTTCACTACCTTAAGATTAGAAGTGGAGATCAGTGCTTTGGCAATTGCATCCACGCTATTATTATCACTCGAGTTTTCTTTTTCCTTTTAAAGAAGAGTTTAATGTAATGTTCACTGCATCAGAGTTGGCTGCGTAGTGCCTTTCAGAGGAAAGCGCCATATAAATCTAATAAATAAATAATAAACAAGTGATATAGGCAGGAGGAAAATTATGTGTTTTAGGTGAGCTGTAAAGAACATTGTAAAACCTGTAAAAATGTGTTTGTTAGATGAAGAGACAGGGAAGAAAATGCAGATGATCATCGTTCATACAGAAGTGAGTGCCATGCAATATTTTAAAGTACAGAAAAACCCCCAAGATTTTTAACCCTTTGTGAAACTGACTCTTGCCTCTGCTTTTGGCTGCAGGGAATGTGAGGCACAAAACAGCAGGTAGCTCAGTGGCATTTTGTTTACTTCCTCGGTAGGCCACAGAGGGGCTGTATCATTCGGGTTTTAATTTTTTTTCTACTACATCATATTGGTTGCAATTTTCAAGTAGCCTAGGGCAATTTAGCACTGTCTGACTATAAACTACATAAGTTCATATCTAACACTTAATGATTAATCATCTCACACTAAATGTTTGCTAGGATTATCGCCTTAAGAGCAAAAGTAATCTTAACAATATTATAGCTATAATTTTATGTGGATTCCTCAGGTACCTTGAAATTTTTAATTTAACAGATAGTTAAGATCAAAAATAGTTTTGTGTACAAATATACTTCAAATCCGTAAGTTGTTTTATTTCTTAAATATTTATGTGCACATTTAAGTAACCACATCGAAATATTTCAGATGATTTTGGAGCATCTGATATAGTTCACTCGAAAATGCATCATTTCTCTCTAAATATAAAAAGTAAATATAAAATACATTATATTTACATAAAACATAAAGTCTTTCTCAATATAATATTCATTTTGGTAATCAATTTTATAAAGATGTTTTCTTCATCCCAATCTTATATCAATGAAGAAACAGGGGTACATATGTACCATATTGTATGATACATATGGAATAATCTGTATTTTCCTATCCATTCCATAATTGAATTTTCATTAGTTAGGCTTCTGATTTGATGATTTAAGAATTTGCTTAAGTGGTGTTGTTAGCTCACAGTCTATCCACAAGGACCAGAAAATCAAGTTTGAAGGCAATGACCAACATCATGTAAAAAACTAACCCAGTGAAAACACCAGAGCCTTGAGCCATAGAAAACAGATATTGCAACTTGCACCCTAAAACTGGGCACGGTATTCTGCCTCTATGAGAGACGCTGACACTAGTTCTGGAATCTGGAAGAGCTACTACAACCCATCAGCAAAACAACTTCTGTGTGATCCAACTTTCCTTATGTCAGTATATCCAGATTCATCATCCAGAGCAGGTCCATCTGAGTAGTGAAGCACACATCCGATGCTCGGGCTGTAACTTCTAGGGAAACTGCCAAAGATAGACTGTAGATATTTCACCTTCTATGGTGAAAAGGAGACTGTCATAGAAGATGGTTGATTCCTCTAACATGGGATGAACTTTCAGATGTTGGTGTGCCAAACGAGAAAAATATATATATATTACTACGGACATCAGTAATGATTTTCTAGAAGCAAAAATTATAATATTCTTTTTTCTATGTACTGACAATTACTCCTACTTGTTTGAAGAGTTTCTGGTGCAATACATAAGCATCAATTAATGCTCGCAGTTTGTAGCCCACTTGACAGTCTTTAACTATGAGTCAGCACTCTATAACTTAGGACTGCATTACTTTAAAAGTGTGAGGGTCTGAAGACTATTTATGAAAACCCCACAGATAACATCATTCGTAATGGTGAAAAGCTAAAAGTCTTTCCTCTAAAAGCAGGAACGTGACAAGGATGCCCACTCTTGCCGCTTCTGTTTAACATAGCACTGTAAGTCCTTGCCACACTGATCAGACAAAAAAAGGAAATAAAAAGACATCCAAACTGGAAGGGAAGCAATAAAACTCTAACTGTTTGCAGATGGCATGATACTAAATAGAGAAAACCCTAAAGTATTCACCAAAAAACTATTAGAACTAAAAATGAATTCAGTAAAGTTTCAGGATACAAGATTAACACACAGAAATCTGCTGCTTATCTATACACTAATAATGAACTATCAGAAAGAGAATTCAAGAAAACAATCCCATCTACAAACCCATCAAAAAGAATAAAATACCTAGGAATAAACTTAACGAAGGAGGTGAAAGACCTATACTCTGAAAACTATAAAACACTGATGAAGAAATTTGAAAATGATACAAAGAAATGTAAATATATCTTGTGTTCTTGGATTGGAAAATTAAATGTTGTTAATATGTCCATACTACCCAAAGCAATCTACAGATTTAATGCAATCCCTATCAAAATAGCCACCACATTTTTCATAGAATAGAAAATAATCCTAGTATATGGAACAACAAAAGACCCCAAATTGCTAAAGCAATCTTGAGAAAAAAGTACAAAGCTGGAGATATCACACTCCCTGATTTCAGACTATACTACAAAGCTACAATAATCAAAATAGCATGTTACTGACACAAAGACAGACACAGAAATAAATGGAACAGAACAGAGAGCCCAGAAATAAAGCCACATGCTTATGGTCAATTAATCCCCAACAAAGGAAACAAGAATATACAGTGAAGAAAAGGCATGGATTTAAGTATACTACCAAATGTAAAATAGATAGCTAGTGGGAAGCAGCCGCATAGCACAGGGAGATCAGCTTGGTGCTTTGTGACCACCTAGAGGGGTGGGATAGGGAAGGTGGGAGGGAGACGCAAGAGGAAGGAGATATGAGGATATATGTATATGTATAGCTGATTCACTTTGTTATAAAGCAGAAACTAACGTACCATTGTAAAGCAACTATACTCCAATAAAGATGTTAAAAAAAAAAAAAAAGTCTCTTCAATAAATGATGCTGGGAAAACTGAACAGCTACAATGTAAAAGAATGAGATGAGAACATTTCCTCATACCATACACAAAAGTAAACTCAAAATAGATTAAAAGACCTAAATGTAAGACCTGAAACCATAAAACTCCTAGATGAGAACATAGGCATAACACTCTTTGACATAAATTGTAGCAATATTTTTTGGATCTGTTTCCTAAGGCAAACGAAATAAAAGCAAAAGTAAACAAATGGGACAAAATTAAACTTCAGAGCTTTTGCACAGCAAAGGAAATCATTAACAAAACAAAAAGACAACCTACAGAATTGGAGAAAATATTTGTAAATGATATGATCTATAAGGAATTACTGTCCAAAATATATAAACACTGATAGCACTCAGTATCAAAAACAAACAACCTGATTAAAAACTGTGCAGAAGACCTGAATAAACATTTTCCCAAAGACATACAGAGGGCCAACAGGCACATGAAAAGATGCTCAACATCACTAATCACCAGAGAAACGCAAATCAAAACCACAATATCACCTCACACCTATCAGAATGGCTACCATAAAAAAGAACACAAATAACAAATGTTGGCAGGAATGTGGAGAAAAGGAAACCCTAGTACACTGTTGATGGGAATGTAAATTGGTGCAGCCATTATGGAAAACAGTATGAAGGCTCCTCAAAAAACTAAAAATAGAACTACCATATGATCCATCAATTCCACTCCTAGGTATGTATCTGAAGAAAACAAAAACACTGACATGAAGAGATACATGTACCCCAATGTTCATCACAGCATTATTTACAACAGCAAGGTATGGAAGCATCCTAAGTGTCCATTAATTGATGAATGGATAAAGAAGATGTGATATATACACATACACACACACACATACATATACAACAGAATATTAGTCAGCCATAAAAATGAATGAAATTCTGCCATTTGCAAAAAAATAAATGGATCTAGAGAGTATTACTCTAAGTGAAGTAAGTCAAACAGGGAAAGACAAATATACTGTATGTTATCACTTATATGTGGAATCTAAAAAATAAAACAAATTAATGTATATAACCAAACAGAAACAGACTCACAGATATAGAAAACAAACTAGTGGTTACCAGTGGGGAGAGGCAAGACAGGGGTATGGGATAAAGGGACACAAATTACTATGTACAAAATAGATATGAAAGAAGGATATTTTGTACATGGTAGGGAAATATAGCTACTATTTTTAATAACTTTAAATGGAGTGTAACCTATTAAAAAACTGAATCACTGCTATACACCTGAAACTAATATAATACTGTAAATCAACTGTACTTCAATAAAAATAAATTCCTTTTAAAGATAAAAATAATAATGAAATAAAATATGTTATCTCAATTAACTTGAGCATGGCTTGGAATGAAACAGATTTCCATATCCTTATCTGCGTCCTGTCTTCTCTAATTACTAATTATGTGATTTCTGAAAACTTATTTTACCTCTTTGAGCCTGTTTCCTCATCCTTTAAGATATCTCCTTGAATATCTTAAAGTATTCAAGAGAGTAATAAAATGGTGAACATGTATCTCTTAATATAAGTAGAATTATATAAAAACTATGGTATAAGAATGGATAGAAAATATGAGGTATTACCTATGATTTGTGTCACATATCATAGTTTACCAAATGTCTTCATATGTAATCTCTCTTAATATATCACGTAATCCCGCATACCATCCTGTGAGGCAATTCTGTGGCCTCTACACCACTGTTGTATTATATTGATATTTCATTGCATCCACTTACTGAATGCACTTCAATAAAATACAGACATGACACACAACTGCACATTTATGTGAGGTATGACCATGTATATCTGGGTGTGAACTCTATCATTTAAAAGCCAACATAAATATGCCACAGCAAATCCCCAATCATGACCAGCCATTTGATAAATTGCTCTTATATATTTAAACTCTTCCTTACACTGATAAAACCACACAAAACGTTTTTGTATCTGCACTGAAATATTTAACAGTCTAATGCTTTATCTCTGCTACATATGTAGCACTTTATTATACTGTATAATTTAAATTATTTCATATATCTGAATATCCACGTTTATTGTAACTCTCTTGTTGGCAGAGATGCTAAAAAGCAGTGCAGAACAGAATACCATATATAAGCATGGAGGAAAAATTGGACAAAGGGAAAGAAGGACTGATATCTAGCTGTAGATCTACTATTTAGTTGTTGCATGGCCCTCAGAAACAGTCCTGGAGCCTGTAGATTTGCTTGATCTGCCCCCCAATGTCATTGTATTGCATATCTGATCAGCACTGAGGTTTCTGGGCTGCCTTTAATCTGTGTCACAGTTAATATATCTTTTGTATAATATGAGGGGAATGATATATTGAAGATCATAAGTTACTAAATGTAAATATTAAATGTAAGATACCTAACATGGTGATGATCATGTAAAAGGTGCTTAAGTGATGTGTTCCTTTTATATCTGTCTCTACCTGTCTGTCTCTCTTTAATTTCCTACAATGTCTAGGCACATTAAAAACACCTTTTTACATTAATTTGGTCAATACTCTCACTTTCTTATTGAACTGGTATTAAGGAATACTATTAAACTCTCAAAAGATTATGTATATATATTTTAATACATAGTCCTTACTGATGACAAACACCATTTCTTAGCCATGTTTTACCAGCACTGTTTGATATGCTCCTCACTTCCAGGAGAAGACAGTATCCATTCATTTAAAAACAAAACTTCTATTTTGACAACAGACTGACAACATTTAAATAATCAATTTTCTAACCAGCCCTCACAATATCAAACATGACATATAATAAAACCAAGCAGAAGTACGGACTGTTGTCTTGAAGAAGGGTATATGACCTGAGGATCAAAAAACAATGACAGTCAACAGAAGAATTATGCTACTTAATTGCATGGGTCATGAAGACTGTTTGTAATCCTGGATATGGTGGGCAAATAAAAATTGTCTTTCATCTCCACTGCTTAAGGTTGAATGAGATTGCAGATGTAGCTAGCGAAATGATGAAAGGAAAAATTAATGAACATAAATTAAAAATTCTTCGTATGTCTGTACTGATAAAATCTCCTCACTCTCTAATGTGTTTCCCTTCCCAGGCCACCTGGAAGCATCTGAGTCCTGCAGTTTCATCTGATCTGTCCCACCCATACTATTGTACCCCTGCACACCCGACAATGGAGTTCGGGGGATGGAATTATCTAACCCTTCTAGTATTGACTGAGCTAACAGAATTGGGTTTCAGTTGAAAAAAGAGAACCAGCAAGGAAGAATGAGAGAGGTAGGAAGAGAGATGGTTGTAGCTGGTGGCACTATTTTTTAATAGAACACAGTAACCATTTATAGAGTAAGTATCCTTAGGAACTTCACGCTAAAATCAATATGCCAGCTGTG
The DNA here is from genome assembly GCF_963455315.2 of Globicephala melas. NCBI lineage: Eukaryota > Metazoa > Chordata > Mammalia > Artiodactyla > Delphinidae > Globicephala > Globicephala melas. Next base: position 25,525,871 of record NC_083322.1, read on the forward strand.
AATACAGCACTGCTGCAGGGAATTTTTTTTCAAGAAAAAAAAAATCTTAACAGATTTAACAAAAATAGAAAACATATGAGTGAATTTATCCCCAGGGATTGAATGGTTCCTAGGAATAGAAGGTAGAAAGAAAACTATTAGCTGCCCATTATGCCAAGCTTTAAGCATAAAAGGAAGCATGGCGGGAGGCATGGCAAGATAGACCATCTTCTCCAGGATGGTCTGAACTCAACAGTAAGAGCCCCAAATGCTCAGACTTACCTTTGACTGAATTCTATCTACCCCCACCTCTACCCGCCTACACACATACACATACACCCTTCACGGCATTAATGCTAAATGGTTCTTTACATTTTAAAATATTTACCTAATTCTAACATGACCAGGCACTTTTATTGGCTGGCTTTAGATGAAAAAAACATTTTGCGTCTATGTTCTTCGGGAGGCTGACTGTGTGGATGCATTTTCTCAGTTTAGATCCCATTAGAATGGTGCAGCTTTTTAGACTGCCTTTGATGTACCAGAGAAATGGGAGGCATCACACACCAGTGACAGAAGTGTAACTAATGGCCCTCTCCCAGGATTTCTGACTCAGGATGTTGATAAATGTAAGCTAGTAGGATTGGCAAAAGTTAGCAAAGTTCTAATAGAATTAACAACCAGGCTGTCAGCATTCAAAGCCAGTCCCTCTCAAACGGACTAGACACTATGGCTTTGTGAATAGATTCTGTTAATGATGATGACGATAACTAAAAATTTTTGACTAAAACTACATGACAGACACTTTCCTGAGTATGTTATGCAGGGGTATCTTGTTTTTTTTCCCAATTTAATTTAATCCTGTGAGGCAAATGCTACTATTACTCCCTTTCTACAGCAGGAAATGGAGGTAAAATACAATGCTTTCTAAAATCAAAGAGTAAAACGATTCTTCTTGTTCCGTTGAGAAGACTTGAAGCTAAAAGCATTGTATAAACAATGTGAAGACAGTGTGGATTCAATCAGAGAAATGGAAAAGTAGAAGGGGAATTGAAGTGAAATATTTAAAAATTCCTCCTAATCATAAACCTGAATAGAAAATAAAATGATCATTTCAGTGGAAGAGAAATACAAAGAATCATTATTGTCTTACACTCTCCTCTCAGAAAAACTCAGAAATCAGATAAAACAATATATTTATGGATGAAGAGTTGTTTCAATACTTATCGCTAAAAACTTAGTTTAGAATTGTGGATATTATAGTCCCCACAGAATATCACTTGTTGATACATTCATGAATGAATGACTCATCTGGATAGATTTTATTCTTGACCCATTATAACAGCTCCTTTCTTTAAGGCATATGCAGTTTCCATCTCACAAACTATTGCAATCAATCAGAGATAGGTTTCTAATTCTTGACCCACATTCAACAATAGCCTGTTGTGGGCTAATTTTTTTGGCATTTCTAATAAATAACAAAACAAGAACCAAAATAAAACCCCCAGAATAAGAACCAAAAAACACACGACTTAAGAGGTTTATCTGAAGCATGGACTCTCCAGTTTGCAAGAGAATTTACCACTCCCTAAGATTTTACATCTAGCAGTTTTATATAGTCACTTATGCACCTACCTAGAGCTTAAATAGTCCCATTAGTTAAGGACATCTTTACTCTAACGTAAAAGAAGGAAATGGTTGTCTGATTCAATGAAGCAGGAAGAGGGCAGGGTGGTGGGAAGAATAGTGTCACTTCGTGTTCTGGCACACATCACAACTTGTTCTTGGCTAGCCAACCAAGCTCTATCTTCTGAGGAAGGAGAATTACCAGTGTAGGTGGTAGAAGGTGAATTCAGAAGAACACCAGAAAATGTCTTGTGACCTCAAGTCTCATTCTGAAACCACCCAGAGCATATGGAAACGGGCTAACATTTGCTCAGGGAAGTGGGAGGTCCGACTGCCTTCCTGAGACACAGGATGCAATCAATACCTGCAAACTGCAAACTCCTATCGTGTGCAAACACTGCTGAGGATGCGATCATCGGAAAACCAGCAGAAATTAGTTTTCCCACGTTTCTCAGGATTTTTTCCTGAAGTTGCCTTAGGGCTTTGGTTTCCATCCTTGATAGATAGATAATTTAGGCAGAATGAGATTACATGTGTTTGGGTGAATACACATATACACATATATAGAGAGAGAGACACAGAGGGAGAGAAAATATGTTGATATATATCTACAACTATATATACATATAGGGTGGGCAAAAAAGTGCCATCAGTTTTTTAAGTAAAAATAAAAGACATATTTTTCATTTTCACCAAGAACTTTACTGAACGTGTTCACCCTTCTGTTCCGCCATTTTCTGGGCAACTTCCTAATTCCATCTTCCCAAAACTTTTTATGTTTTTGAGCAAAGAACTGTTCCAGGTGCCTTTTACAGTCTTCCAGGGAACTGAAATATTTTCACAAATGCTCAGTTACCTTTGGAGGAAAAAATTTCCTTTGTAGCTCCACCAAGCTGTGATTTTTAGGTTGGGGTTGAAAAATCCTTTCCAGGGATTATTCTTTAAGATAAAAGAATCCTCTAACTCTGGAATAAAAGATTTAGGGGGGCTGAAAGGAACCTTTAAAAGCTAAAGGAAGAAAAGACCAGGCCATCTTTCAGCTCAGTATGAATTGTCCCTTTCATTTTAAAGAACAAAAAGCCTAGAGGATATGGAGTAATAAGAGAAAGCAAAATAAAAATACAAATGGATATTTACTATGGGTTCACTCACTGATTCAACAAGAATTTAGTGAAGCATTTACTATGATGGCAAGGATTTTTCTAGTTGCTTGGAAGAACGCAATGAATTCAGAGAAACAGGATCTTTTCCCTCATGCAGTTTATATTCTGGTAGAAAAACACAGACAATAAACAAGTAGGCAAATAATTTAAGAATAATGATTGTTTTATATATTGTTAGGTAGGTGTGAGATCCTATAAAAGCTTACAAATACAAGTATTTGAGGACAACTAGTTGTACACCAGCAGGTGATTGGGAAACACCAGTAGGTGACTGGGGAAGTGAATTAGGGAAGGCAGCCCATAAATAATGTTATGAAGGAGCTCAATCCCTCTTGGGAACTCGGAGAATGTGTAGAATGGCCCTCAGGTTTATTCTAATCTAAAGACAAAATAGCTAGTGTTTCTACCCACTTCTGCCTATTTTTCTTCGAATCATTTTACTCTTTGTTCTTCAGACTGAAGAATTTCCACTGCTCTATCTTCCTAGTCATTCATTATTTTTTTCTGGTATTTTGCATCTACCATTGAATTCATTTAGCAATTTTTTCTTTTCAACTCTAGAATTACACTATTCAACTCTAGAATTTCCATTTTCAATTTCTACTTCTCCTTTGAAGTTTCCTATTTATGAAGCCATTATATATTTTTATTTAATTTTTCAAACATGATGTCATTCAGTACTTTAAGCATATTTCTAACAATTACTTTGACGCCCTTGTCTGCTCAATCTGATGTTCGGCTAACTCGAGGACAATTTCTGTTGCCTTTTCTGTTCCCCTTAACATTGGCCATTTATTTTACGTTATTTATTCTATTTTATATTTTACTGGTCAGCGAATGATCTGGCCATGCATCGTACTCAAAAACCTCAAGTCCTGTGTGTGTATGTGTGCCTGTGGAGGAACTCACTTAAACTCCAGCCAGTTTTCCATCTGCCTTGGCTTCAACTGTATACCAAGCTCTCTCAGTTCTCCCTGAACATGTGTGGAGGTTTCTATCAGTCAGGCAGGTCTGGATGACTTATGTGTGGACCTCTCATTCTAAGCTCTCCTCATTAAATTTCTGGCAGGTCTGCCACTTGCCCCAACTGTGACTGTAACTTCTGGCTCACAGACATGTGAGTTTCCTCTCTTGTTTCCTATGAGTTAGCAAATTTTACTGATAATGTCACCAATGTGAGTTTTCGGTTATATTGGTCCAAATGGAGCCCACCCCCTCTGGCAACAAGATCGATTCCCGTGGCCAGGTCCACCCTGGTAACAACTACCATTCTTGCTGCCTGAGTTGGGTGGGTTCGATTAGAGCAGTACCGGGAAAGAATGCCATAGCCTTTGCTACTGTTACCGAAATTGCTGGCAGCTTTTATAAATGCATGCCTCTCAGTTTGTTTGATCATTTTCTGAGAATGCAGTATGGTTGTTTTCAACCATTCTGTCCAATTTTATACTTTTTAATTTTTAGGAGAGGATTTGCTAATTTTTTAAAGTTACTATAGATCAAAGTCTACCCATGCCCCTCCCTACTTCCTTTATATTAGTACTGAAAAGACATGGTGCACAGACCAAAACATATTATTATCAAGTTCACCATTAAAGCAAGTCATATAATTTCTCCATTTTTCAAAATTCTTGCTGCACTTTATAAATGACGGTTATGAAAAAGTGGTCAACATAAAATAGTGAAAACTCAACTGTGCAAAGAAAATGTTGATGTCTTTACAGCTGCATACACAGTCTCAATGAAAATTTTTTTTCTGAAGTTATACAGAGAGGAGGACATCTGTTGCAGTGATAACTTTTCTTTATTCCAACTTTTTTATTGGTAGCAGAGATAGAATAAAAATAACTAAAACGAGAATAAAAACTGATGGCAAATATTTATACCCAGCTTTATTTGCGATAAAGTCATCTATCATTTAGTATTCCTCAATTATGTGTTCCAATTTGAGGTTTCCTTTTTGTCCTGAGAATGCATACCTGTGAAACCCATCTTGCATCCATCTGAATTGACTCTTTGCTAAGTCAGATTTCTCTGAAAGCTTTTAGGTTGTAAACTGTCTTTTGAAAGTAAAACGATTTTCATTATACTAATTCCTCACTTAAAGTCATCCTTGTTTACTGAGTCACAACTTTTACTCCTTGTGCCTTCTTGACTCCATTTGCTTTTGAAATGCAATTTTATTATTTCTTTTAAATTTATTAAATTGCCTCCGATGGCAGAATTTATGCAAAGCAAGTAATTACTAGCATATGTGAATTCAACAAAGATTATTTAGGACAATTAAGAATTATCTGAGACTAAGAAAAGGGAGATGTAATTGGGAAGCAAAGCAATCTGGCAAGATGAATATATCTTGAAGTATCCTGAGGCACACCGATTAAAACAGGGGACGCTCTTCTCTTCATGATACAGAGTGAACTAAGAAAACTAATAAATCTGTTACACGCATACACATATGTATATTTATATATGTGTACACATATATATGTATTAGCAAGGCTTATCAAAGAAAAAATTGCAGAGTGAAATAAGAAAACGTATATACGTATGTGTATGTATGTATTAGCAAGACTTATTAAAGAATAATTGCAAAAATTAAAAAAAATAATATTGTCAAGCCCTCCTACATACTAAACCTTGGCTACTATTTGATAGAGTGTGTAGTAGTCTACCTTGGTTCTCTCAGATCCATCTGATTTCTGCAGGGGCCGGAATGACGTATTAAATGGCGATATAATTGGAGGTATGATGGGGACTACCATCCCTGCATTCTACAGAGCCTTAAAGATAGCACTATCTCCTCCATCCTTCCCCCTACAATATTTTTTTTTTTATTATCTTGTATAGGGAAGAGGGACTGTTTCAGAGGTTTCTGGCCTTCATAACAGCCTGTATCCCACAACTTAGGGTTACCACAGATACCAAGTGTATCGATCCCAATTATACCTTCTGAGCCTGGGTAAATACCACCATGTGGGTGTACAGGCCTAGTGGATACTCTATAAGCTTAACACAGGCTAGGATTCCATCTATTGATATTAGCTGGACTCACATGCCTCCAATCTAATAGGCAGCCATGATGACACTGGTTCTCTGGGTATCAACCTGCACCTGTGTCTAGTGGTCCTTGGAATGTTTGGGTATTTCTCTTTACCCAGTATATGGTTACTCAAGTTAACAGCTACAGATACCTTTTGGGAAGGACTGAGGGGATCATTATCATTTATAGTTACAGTGGCATTGCAGGTTCCTTTTTCCTGGAGATGAGGCTTCCTCTTCATTCAGAGGGTTCCAAGTTTTCACACTATCTCAGGAAAGGAAACTGGGAAAGAGATGATGACACTTTGTTGGGTGCCTCCCCTCAGGTCCTGATACTCCATCATTGATATCTTCCTGTAGAACAAGCTTAGGTGTATTCCTGTTGGCTGGCCATCTCTTTTCCCCCTTGACTATTGTGTTGCATCAATCGTCTTTGTAACTCTCTGTAATCCAGGTCCCTTGGCTGGCACTCTGATCCTTTCCTTCTCTACAATAATTGTGTCCACAAAGCTTCAGTCAATTAAGCACTGACTCCCAGCCTCTATAGGTTTCAAGTTCTATGATTCTCGTTACTTCCAGTGAGCCTAGTTACTCCAAGGCCTCTGTTACCATCAGCCCTGAATTACAAAGAAAAGCCAACTGGGAACATTTTAGTGATGCTGAAACCAGCCCCTCCCACCTGTTTTCTAACAGTCTTGTTTTTCTCAAGTCCTGATGCACACACCAAACCTCTGCTAATTAATCAGTGTAGGTTTATACCTCCAGCTATCTCCCCTCCAAATAAGGTTTACTGCCTGAGGTCCTTCCAATAGAAGAATTTCCTTCCTTCAGAGCCACATTCTGAATGGATACAAACTGCAGCAGTACTTTTCTGTCTGATGCTAAAAAATCATGGACACCCACTGTAAGCCCGGTTTGACCTATCTTTCCTTGTCAGCCTGTTACAGGACATCTCATGATGACATAGTGTAGATTGAAGGATAGTTAGAAAAACAGCAGCAATAAGCATTATGGGAGACTGAGACACGTACCCATGCCTTTTTTCACTATCAAGGAGGCTATTGTTGTGCTCTTTATACACTGTGAGTAACCCAATGCAAAAACCCCAGCATGCGTTACCTGTTCCCTGGGACTACTCTTGATAGCAAGAACTTGATAGCAAGTCAGTCTAACTAGAAAACAGAAACCACTTGAGGATTAAAATAGACACACTTTAATCTAGGGATTTAATCTATGGGAACACTGAGAAGCCAAGCAGGGGACATATGAGTATATCCATCGATAAATCCAATTATCTGAACTATCATTGAACTTACGTTTTTTATCCTTGCAGGAATATTATGCAGGCTTATTAGAATAACTGAAGTGGATTTGATCATATTTCAATATTTTATAGATTTTTATGCTTTGTCTCATAAAGCAATAGCTTATAAAGGTTGATTTCTAAGTAATTCCATAGGAAAACATTTACTTTTAACATCAGGTTTCTTCTTTAGAGATCTCTCTTCCTAACTATCAGTATATATTTAGCTTTGAATCAACCTCCAAACCTACAGCACTTGACTTTCTCTGACCAAATAATTGTGAAAAATCTGGTGTCAGTTGACAAATGGAGAGGAAAATATATATATAAACTATTCACCTCACACTGCTCTTCCACGTGTCCCAGTTATTTGCATCCTACTTTAAATTCCAATTTAGCACCCCATTTGCGAAATTGGCTATTTGGACCTTTTTACATTCAAACCTGTTGTAAGCTATTATTAATGCATTTACAGCACACTAGCTAGCAATGGCACCTTGATACACGGTAATCGGCATTAGCTGATTTTCTTTTGTAAGAGCTGTAACTTCTACAAACCTACGGATATTGATCATTAGCACAATGATCCGTGTCACAAACACCTCCATTTATCACCACCTCATTTTCATTAATGGCATCAGTAAACACGTTCATTCACTTCCTCAAGTCAACAGGATGTGACAGAGCTTTGTAAAGGAATTCAAGGTTTGGGGGGAAAGTGAGAAGTGTTTTACATCTACTTTAATGGTGGCACAAAAGCTTATATATTAGATCAGACATCATTCACAGCACATCACAGGGTATGCTGGATACTTCAAGAAACAGTTTGAAACTTTAAAACTGATGGCTCCTTCTTACTGGTACCCGCCAATATATTATAAACAGTGTATTTTTTCCAAATATAAATTGATTGTAAAGCAGGTGTCAAATCTTGAAATAACCCTTTCTAATCCAGAGTGTGAATAAACCCATACTGAAAAAAAATTTTTTTTTATAGAAAGTGTTTTCTCATCATGATCCAAGTATGCTCAATCATTTTAGTACATATATCTGAGATGTCTGGAGAGAGGGAAGCTTCTACTAAGAGTATTAGAATAGGGAATTTTATTTCCTTTCACCACTGGAGAGAATGGGGAAAAAAAGAATATTGTTTATGATGAAAAACACATTAGGAGCCCACACATCAGAACTACTTTTATTCCTACCTACCATAGTGCTTTAAATTATGTGGTATACTGATAAGCAACCAGTGATGAAAATACTATGCTATGATAGCCTGATAACTAATATATATATGGTTTATACTCAAAAGGTGGCATAGTTACAGAGAGAGACTTTAAAATGAATATGTTCACATGCGTTCACTTCTGTAGACATCTTTATTTTACCTGTCTCCCGTCTTTATGGAAGTATTTATGGAAGTTTAGTTCGTGGTTCACTACACCCTGAAATTGCTTAAATGTCACAACTGACCTGACAGAATCCAAGATAGGAAAAGCATAAACAGAAAACAAACGTATGATACGTAAGGCAATATCTGACTAGAAAATTTTCTATAGCCTCCCTATTCAGATAGCACTGGTAAGGGCGGCCCTGACATCAGGTAATTTTTATTGCTTCGTATATTCTTAAATGTGATCCGAAAGTAACTGCTATTAAATTAAAATAATGGTAAGTAAATAAAACTTTTCCACTATGTAAATGTGTACTATCCTGGCCAGGTTATGTAGAAAAAGAGCTAATTGCATGGCTCATGGAAAATGACTACCTGAATTCAACTACCACTTACATGACTTTGATCAAGTTATTTATCCTCTATTTACTTTATTTTTCTCATATAAGAAGAGGGGATAGCGACATACTTACTGAACATAGTAAGAACGTTAAGTGTTATAAGCATTACTCTTTCTCTTCCATGAATCTGGTAAACTACATGCCTAAGGTTTGTTTGTGTTGTTCAGCAGAAAGCAGTACCTTTGATGGCAAATCCATCTGTATGCATGAGGCACCTGATGTGCTGTTAAACGTTCATGTGAATAAGGATACAGAGAAGAGACCAGTGGTTGCCTGAGGCAATGGGCAGAGGGTGGGCAAAATGACTGAGAGGGTCAAAATATACAGATTTCCAGTTATTAACTGAGGAAGCCACAGGCATGTAATGCACAGCATAATGTAATATACAGTAATTAACAACACTGTATTGCATATTTGAAAGTAGCTAGGGGAATGAATCTTGAAAGCACCCATTACAAAGAGAAAAATTGTAAATATGTATAATGACGGATGTTAACTGAACTTATTGTGGTGATCATTTTGCAATATACACAAATATCGAATCATTACACTGTATACCCAAAACTAATAAATTACGTCAATTATACATCAGTAATTTTTTCAATATCTTCATGAATCATCAATAAGTTCTGGTGTCATTATTTTATTTTACTATAGAGTTACCAATTATTTGGTATATTATGATGTGTATACCCTAGAAAAAGAAATATTATATATACTAAGTTTTTATAGTCCTCTAGGGAATGACTTATTCCATATGTATCTTCTCTGATTCATTGAAACCAAACTTTATTTTAGATGACAAACTAGGTACAGGGAAAAGCTAGGTGCTGTCACCTTTTTATGAAATCCACAGTCCTAAGGATATCCAATAATAACTGATTCACATTAGTGTTTTATTTTTGGTATGGTGTGGACATAGTGATATAAACACAGAAAAAAGTTTATTTTATTCATGAATATGCTCAATAGCTTAAAATTCAGCAGTTTCTTGAAAAGAATAAACACAAGTAAATCACTATATGTGATCACTATCTCTCAAAGATGTTGAACATCTACTAATTTGGGTGTACAAGGTTTTGTTTTTATATATTTAGGATTTCCTGGATTGTGTTTAGTCTGTACTAATGGGGGTGGCAACCAAGTGATACCGATTTCAGCTATTTTTCTGGAAAACAATTTATCTCATTAATGAGGCCATTTCTTCTGTCAATATTCAAATGCAGAGTAATAAAGAGACTCACATTTGGCTGTCCTCCCACCTTCATATGGCAGCTGCATTAACTCCACCATTTAAAACCTCAGTGAATATCATTCACTTGAAAATATCAATTTCAGAAAACAGAATTGTACCGCCATCTTTACATTGGACGTTTATTTTTAGATGAGCAAGATAAGCCATTATGTTGAATAATGGCTCCTGAGTAAAGCTTCATTTTGGCTATCTACATTTCCTTGTGCATATACGAGTTGTGGCTAGCTGTACGTGTGTGTGTATAGACACTTCTAGTGCATCACTTCGACATTCTACCACTGGGATGATGGTATGACACAAAGCAGTTAAACATTAACTAATCCATCTCCAGGTCTTCAAATTGCCCATTTTGAGAATGGCAAACTTTCTAAAAAAGAAAAGTACTATGCCTTTATATTTTCATGCTTGTAAGTATATTATAAGGAAAAAATGAAATGGTTAATAATACAAATAGCTAGACCATAGCAAGTTCTCTAATACTGCCCATTTTCTCTAAACCAAGTTCTCAAAAAATTGCTAAAATTCTCAAAAATTCCCCACGTATTACAGTTTTTCTCAATTTATCTTGTTACTAATTTTTGCATGGCAGAGATTTATAACATTTCTTTATTTCTCTCTTTCCTTTCCCTTCCCTTTCTTCCTTTCTTAAAAACAAAACAAAACAAAACAAACTGGGCTTTGTTCAGCGTTAGTTTCCCAGATTGCCTTCAGAACGCTTTTCCATTGGCAAAGGACACATCTCTACTCCTGCTCCTGTTTGCCACATCTCCAACCTCACACTGCATTTAGTTTTTAATCCCCACCACGTCAGAGCTTGATTAAATAGAGCATCTTTAATAATGCTTTTAATTTTTTTGCTTTCCACAGTGGCTCACAAAACATGTAACACTGTGAAAAATGAATAATAACACCCCCAAAAAGATGTCCATATCTGAAACCCATATCTGAGCAAGTCCATATCTGAACTTGTAAATATGTCATTCCCCTACTTGTAAAAGAGACTTTTCAAGGTGTGGTTAAATTAAGGATCTTGAGATGGGAAGATTATCCTGGATTATCTGCATGGGTCCAATGTAATCATAAGTGTCTTTATAAGAAGGATGTAGGAGAATAAGCATCACGAGAGAAGATGTAATGATAGAAGCAAATGTCCAAGAGGAGAGAAGATGCTATGGCGCCAGCTTTGAAGATACAGGAAGCCAAGGAATGTAGGTGGCCTCTAGAAGCTGGAAAAGGCAAGGAAACAGATTCTCCCCTAGAGCTTCCAGAAAGAATACAGTCTTGAGGATCCACTTTAGACATTTAACCTCCAGAACTGTAAGAGAATAAATTTGCATTGTTTTATGCCGTAAGGTTGCAGTAATGTGTTATAGCAGCAATAGGAAACTAATACAGACGTATATGAGCACTGAACACATTCCTACTGACTATTTTCTCACCTCCCTTTTTGCCTTTGCTTATTGTAATTGCATGCATATTTTCCATACATTTAGTATGTTCCCACTTCTCTACCTCCCCAGTCACTGACATCTCAAAGAATCATATTTTTCAGTGACTATGAAGTTTATCCAACTCTGCAATTTCCTTTATACTTACAAATGGTGGAGAGTTGAGAAATGCAAAAAGAATGTGAAAGATTACTAACAAAATAAAGACTAAAAAGAAATTGTAAAAATATATAAAATAGCAAAAGTGTGTGTGTTCCATAACTTTGACTGAAATTTGACGGGGCAGGTGGTACATGGACCAACCTTTCCTTAAAAGGCATAAATCATTAGTCATATGCTCTGATTTAGATGTGCTCTACAGAAGCAGCTGTGATCCCATTGTTGATTAATGCATTGTGAAAGTTGATTACTATGATGATAAAATTCTGAGTCTAAAAGATAAACATGTTTATTACAGTATGTAACAATATATTCAATACTAATTGTACTGATACTAGCATTTAATAATAGATACTGAGTACACACTTTATGCCAGTGGTTGTCACATGTTATCTCATTTAACGCTCACTACAACTGTATGAGATAGGTACTATTAGTGACTTTTATAAAAGGAACTGAAGCACAGTAACTCACCTGAAGTCAAATCCACTTAAATTTTGAATGTCCTTGCTACACAGATGAAAATTTAATTGTCACAAATATGTTCGTAGGCCGCTTATTTTATTTCTGAAAGACTATTAATATATCTAACCCTTAACTGAAACTGAAAGCTGTTAATTTAAAATTATCATTTTTTAAAGTAATGGGTTGAGAAGTATTTGTCTATGCAATAATTGTCTATTTTAACTATCTCTTTCATTCCTAATGACAGGTTTGTTTTCAATTTAACAGAATATATCATGTTCTGTATTGCCAGTAAATGTCATTTAACAGAATGTGGTAGAGATGAAATTGGCATAGCCTAGGGGAAAGGGGAGAGAAACAAATTATTTAAATATACTTCTTTCAAAGTAAAAATAAACAGAAAACTATTTTAAGACAAGGTTTATTTAAATCACAGTAAATTGCTATTGTTTTATGACTGGTTTATGATATAATTTATGATGGAAGCTATCTATATTATGATTGAATAGAAGCACATCAGATTACAGAACGTGAGGGAATCCTCTCATGTGCATTGCCTCCTGCAGACTCCTACTCCCACTCCGCCTGTTCACTGACATTACCTATAGTGGCTGCCAAGCAAGTGCATTTCCACAGGGAATTTGTCATCTGTGTTTGTTACTGTTTTGCCTGCTGCTTTCACTGGGTTGGCAGCCATGCTAGACACTGACTTCCAGTTTTTTTTTTTTAATGACAACGGAAAAAAATAAGTTGTAAACTGTCAGTTCTCATCCATCACTGTATTATCATGAACCACTCCAGCCATGGACCTCATCTAATCCATTCTCCAGCCTTCAGGCAGGATTATATTTAAAAAAAAAAAAAAAAAAAAAAACAGCCTGAGATCTATTGGATATTTAAACTGTTTCAAAAGCCCTAGGGAAAGACTGAGATGTTTGGCATTCTTTTAAATGCCATACGGCAATTTCGTTGTTTTGATTATTTTATGACATTAGTAAATATTTATTTGTATTGGCTTGTTGTCAGGGTGACAGCAATAGGTAGGATGAGAAAGATAAATTACACCTAAAAGGAGCTAATTAGCACAACTGTGAAGACAACTAGGTTACTATATGGTTGTAAAGTCAAATAATGTGACAGCTTAAAAAACATATTGTGCTTCATCATAGACAGCTGGAAAGGAAACGGATGAATCTGAGTTGCCAACGCCAAATATCAGTTAGTTTTATTTATATATTTTTAATTTTTGTTGGCGTATAGTTGATTTACAATGTTGTGTTAGTTTCAGGTGTACAGCAAAGTGAATCAGTTATAGATATACAAATATCCACTCTTTTTTAGGTTCTTTTCCCATATAGGTCATTACAGAGCATTGAGTAGAGTTCCTTGTGCTATACAGTAGGTCCTTACAGTGTTAGTTACCTATTTTATATATAGTAGTATGTATATGTCAATTCCAATTCCCAATTTGTCCCTCCCCACCTCTTACCCCTTGGCAACCATGTTTGTTTTCTACATCAGTTAATTTTAAACATAACTGTGAAAAGTACTATACAGTACAATTTTTCCATGCATTCTAATAGGATAGATAAATTTACTCAAACTATATCATAATCCTTAAAATAAAAAGCACAAGTACTCTAATTCACTGGCTAACAAATTCTTATTCCTATAAACACTTAAATACATGTTTGGCTCTACAGATACTGAAGTCCTGTTGCCATACTATGGTTAGTATTAGAATTATGCAATTGCATGCAGTATTATGTGGTCACACTGCCTGCAGGAGATTGCCTAGGTGGCCCCAATTCTTTAACTATCCCCTTTTCTATATCCTTTCTCATGGGCCTTTCATGTCCCTCTCACTAAGTAGACAGCATATGTTTCCCCATACCTTTACTTTGAATCCAACCTTGTGACTTGCTGTGGCCAGCAGAATGTTGTCAGGTAGCAAAAGTTTGTGTACAATTGGTCTTATGTCCCTTGCAATTCTGACCTCTTCACAAGACCTGGATAGCTTCTGCTCCTCAGGCAGGACCACAGAGCGATCACACGTAGAACATGTATAAAGAGCCCCAACTTCAGAGAAGGCCCACCCAGACCCACTCCTTGAAGCAGAGCCATCTAGCCACGTCCAGCTGATCCCTGCCAATCCACAAACTCATAAGCCAAATGAGTATTTGTGGCTGAGATTTTGTAATTTACATTGGGACATTATTGTGACAATAGATAACTGATACACGGCCTTTCCATGATTCCCATTTATTACTTCAGCAGCTATAATCCTAATATCTAGTTTGCATTTACTAAGTATTTGTTGAATAAATGTGAATGAATGAACTAAAATATTACATGAAAATTCCAGATTATCAGTGCATGTTCTTCTGGAAGAAAATTTCTAGTTATGATTTAGTAGCAACATCAGAACAATATTAAAACTGTTGAGTTTTATGTGTCCTGCTTCAATTATTAAAGACAATTTATGTTCATGTCTATGTTTTATTAAAAAAATCCCATAAGGATGCACAATTAGGACACTGCACCCAAAATTTACTTGAAAAAAAATATTTTTGTCTTGCTGTTGTTTAGCTATGTCATCAGTTTGACTTACAGTTAGTGTCATTGGTTCCTTTTTTTTTTTTTTTTGTGGTACGCAGGCCTCTCACTGTTGTGGCCTCTCCCGTTGCGGAGCACAGGCTCCAGATGCGCAGGCTCAGCAGCCATGGCTCACAGGCCCAGCCGCTCCGCGGCATGTGGGATCTTCCCGGACCGGGGCATGAACCCGTGTCCCCTGCATCGGCAGGCGGACTCTCAACCACTGCGCCACCAGGGAAGTCCATTTGGCTCCTTTTTCTATTTGATTTTAGAATGTGCATTCTGGACCCTGTATAAGAAATATTCTCCTGGGCTCTCAAGGATATTGTCCTATATTATCTTCTAGAAGGTATATCGATTTTCTTTCACATTTTTATCAACAATCCTCTTGAAGTTGATTTTTGAGAACAATTTTAGTTAGGGGTCAAATTTAATGTTTGTTTCCAAATAGCCCCAGAGCAAATTATTTAAGACTGTACGTTCCACTGCTCAGGAATGTCACCTCTGCTTTAAACTTGCATCCTTTTACACATGTATCTAGTTTAGGATTCTCTATGCTCTTCAATGGATTTATTTGCTTATATTTGAGCCAGTAAGACTCTTAATTATTGTATATTTATGACTTGTTTTTATATAGATCCATTCAGGAAACAGTACAAGTTTATTATGAAGAATTGTTACAAAGAAAGGGAATGAACAAGATTCCATGGGCCTCAAAAGTATCAAATGTAGAAAGCAGCTACAACTTGTAGGCTAAAGCAGTGGGAAAAAGAGAAGGCAGTGGGAAAAAAATGTAAGGTTTGAGTTGACCACTGCTGGTCCTTGAGGGCTGCTGCACTGAGCGCTGATGAGCCTCCTGCACTCCAATTCGTGAGCTGCCATATAGGGAAAAAGAAAACAAAAAACCACCACCACCAGACAGGAAAGCACCTTCTTCTGCTCTGGCCTAGCAGTGTCCCCTCAGCACCTAATAGCATCAAAGTCTGCTATCAAGCCAGCTGGCAAAGGATAAATATTTATAGGATCCAGCTGCAGTATCACAAATCAGGGAAAAGATGGGTGAATTTGGAGCTGAAAGACAATAAATTGATATGACACCGTCTTGACAGCTGGTAGAATAATTCCTATAAACTTGTTCTTATTCAAGCTTGCATTGGATATATTTGGACTTTCTCACTCATATACATTTTAAAATCTGATTGCTAATGTTAAAATTTTTAAAAACTTGAATTTTAATCAGGAATTCTGAAAATATTTGTCAATTTGGAGAGACCAATAAGCTTCTAATTAATGAACATGATATTCCCTCCTTTATCTTTGATTTCTCTCAAATTATGTAATTTTGTATATACATATATTTTATATTTTTGTTATTTTTAATTTATAATCTTTCATATTTAAAATCTGAGATTTTTCTGTGTATAGAAATACAATTTAACGTGGCAATCTATTTAATCAACTTAACAGTTTATCTGAAGACTCTTTTTGTACTTTTCCAAATCCACAGCCAAATCATCTAGTGATGAGATGATAGCAGATCTATTCTTCCTATTTAACAATTGTCATTATATATTTTTGTTGTTTTATTGCATTAGCTAGGAATGGTACAATGTTAAATGTAAGTGATGACAGTAGATACCCTGTATCTTGTTCCATAACTTAACTTTCAACATTTTAAAATTAACTATGATACCTTGTAATGGCACCTTTCACCAGATTAACAAATTTCCCTTCTACTTGATTCGCTAAGGACTTTTATCCCAGATGGCCCTTAACTTGATTAAGCAGTTTTCTTGGTTTATTAAAATAGCCATCCCTCTTATCATTTAATGTAGTGAATTGAATTGATTTTTTTTCAAATATTAAATAAGCATTCTATTCCTTGAAAAAAGCCAGCTTGAGAGTAATTATTCATCTTATATACAGATAGGTACAATTTACCAAAAAATCAAATTGTGTTTTTAAAATCTAAATTTATGAATGAGACTGGTCTGTTATTTGGCATTTTATATTAATTTAATTTTTATTGAGATACATATATATTCAGTAAAGTGCAGAGTTCTTAATTATATACTCTGATGAGTTTTGACAAATGTATATACCTGTGTAATCAAAACACCAATCACAATATACAAAGTTTCTTTGTGAATCTTTCAAAACTATGCTCCCTACTCTACCGAGAAGTAATCAGTATTTTGATTTTTATCCCATAGATCAGTTTTCTCTGTTCTTTATATAAATGCATTATATAACAAATTCTCTATATTTGAGCATTTGACCAGGTAAACTCAAGTTCATTATTTTGTTAATAAAAATATATTAAATAGTCACCAAGTAATAGAATAATTTAAATACGCAATTGTTTTAATATATTCAAAATTTAATATTTTGTAGAAGTATATGGTATTTCAAAAAGATTATTAGAGGCAATTTTAAATACTTATTTAGACAATTGCTACAGTAGATATTACTTTTATATTCCAAGAGCTAAAATCTAGAAATATATATTTTAGCCCATATGCTTAGTTACTCAGAGAAAAAAAATTCTGTTTCAATTGGAAAAATATTGCATAGCTTTATACTTCTTACACACAGAATTGTCACAAAACAACACAGAAAGAGGCAGAGGGTATAGCTAGAAAATAGAGAGGAAATATATCTTTAGCTTCAACTTGGCAGTTTTTCTTTCATGGCATTCAGAAAATAGCCAGAAAAATAACATAATACACATAATCCAAAAAAAAAAAAAAGTCAAGCTGAGAAAAGAAAGCCCATAGCAACCAGAAGAGTATCACTGACTAGTCAGATCATTTGAGGGTCTTTCTATTACAAAGATGCCTGAAATTTCAGAATCTGGGTATGCTGGAGAAGGATATCTGACTCAGGTGAGTTTTGATGGTGAATTTTTTAAAAAATTATTTTCTCAAATTTATGAGTTGAAATTTGTGAGTGTTGTAATAGCTAACTGAGGGAATACAAATTTTGAAAACTGTCAATTTCTGTCTAGGCATTTACTCTTAAAATCTTACTTATTACGTATACTCAGTGTTTTGAATGCCTTACTGATCATTTGATTTGATCATTTTCAACCTCCTCCCTCTGCCTTCCTTCCTTTAAAAAACAAAAAAGTTTAACGAGACGGAGGAATAGAGCAAATGATATAATGAATACTCATGTATCCATACGGAGTATCAGCACTTACCAGCATTCCACTGCTCTTTATTTACAGCCCCATGCTAAGCTATTTTTTCTAAGTATTTCAAAGCAATTTTTCAGATACCATCATTTTACCTATAAATGTTTTGAAATGTATTGGGAAAGAGCTTTTTATTTTTGTGAGGGTTTCATGGTATATACATGTGTCAAAATGAATCACCTTGCATACTTTAGATATGTAAAATTATTTTATGCCAATAATACTGCAAAAAAGCTTATAAAATGAAGATTCTGTACACATATATATCTAGGTATTGTATGCATTTTCTGATTATAAGTGAGATGTTTTTGTTTTTTGCTCATATATGAAACATAGACTTCATTTTATAACTATTTATCCAGCAACCATACTGTATTTCTTGATTTTTAATAGTTTATCTGTTGAATGTACTGAAATTTCTCTGTATAATGATAGTTTTCATTTTTTCCCCTAATCTTTATATGTTATCCTTTTAAACTTGCCTTAATCCACTGGCTAGGATTTCCAATACAACACTGAATAGAAATAACAGTAGAAAACTTTGACATTTTCCTAAATTCTAGGGGAAAGTTTTAATATTTCATCACTATGTTATTGGCTGTAAGTTTTTCCTAGATGCACTTTATCAAACTGATAAAGAATTTTGTCATGTTATCAGTTTATAGATTTTTAAAAAAATTTTTTTAGTTTATGTAGTTTTTTAAAATGAGTACGTGTTGAATTTTATCAAAACTGTTCCTCATCTACTGAAAAGATGTTTTTCTTCATAATTAGTAAATAAAATTTTCTGACTTTCTAACGTTAAACAAAACAGACATTCCTAAAATAAACTTCATTGTCGTACAGTTGTTTTTATATATTGATGAATTCAATATATTGAATGATTTTTTTTTTAATATATACAGCAGGTTCTTATTAGTTATCTATTTTATTATTGCTTTATCTTTAAAGTCTACTAATTTTATCTGGGTAAATCTCCAAAATGGCTTCATAGCTCAATTTTCTAAATTATATGGCAGGTCTTTTCAATATGAAAATGTAGGTCTTTCATTTCTCTTGGAAATGGTCTCTTGGAGTACAGTTTTCACTATTAACTTTGTTTCATTATTCTGTTTTTCCTTTGTAGGAACTCAGTGTATATTTATGTACTTTCCTTGCCTAGCTTCTGTATTTATCACTCCCACTCTAATGGTGTTTGCTTATGTATTTTTTATTTCTTCTTTGTTCCCTGCCTTTACTAAATGACCTTTCCTATGTTTTCAATTGAATCTAGGCTATTTATGTGTGTGCTCTGTAATCTGGTCTTATTTTGTGAAATGATTTTGTATTTTTCAAACATGAAAGATACTGGGATACCTCTGATGAGTTTGCCAGCTCTTACTTCCTATTTTACTTTATTATCCATTTCTGATCTAAGTTTTTGAACGTATTATTTGAAGCAGTTGTTTTGTTTGTTTTTTTTTAATTTTGGCTGCATTGCGTCTTTGTTGCTGGGCGCAAGTTGTGGTGAGCAGGGGTTACTTTTTGTTGCGGTGCATGGGCTTCTCATTGTGGTGGCTTCTCTTGTTGCAGAGGACGGGCTCCAGGCATGCAGGCTTCAGTAGTTGTGGCATGCAGGCTCAGTAGTTGTGGCTCTCAGCCTCCAGAGTGCAGGCTCAGCAGTTGTGGCGCACGGGCCTAGTTGCTCTGCAGCATGAAGGGTCTTCCCAGACCAAGGCTTGAACCCGTGTCCCCTACATTGGCAGGCGGATTCTTAACCCCAGCACCACCAGGGAAGTCTCAGTTTCTTTTAATATGTACATACAAATGATTGTTTAAGGATGTTTAATACAGACTGATATGCTCCCTTGCCTTTTTCTAGATTTGGGTTTTTTTTGGTTGGTTGGTTGTTTTTGGAAGAGTTACTCATTAGCTAAAATCCCGTAATTATCACTTTGTTTTCTTTTTGTTGTGGTTTATGTGTTTTGCAAACAAATTTCTGTCCATCGGAAAATGCCTCATAATGTACAGAATCAGCAACATCACCAAGCAGGGATGAGAGGTTTGGGTTGTTTACTACATTGTTTAGTTCAAGTTCGCCCTCTTCTGTTGCTACAGAGAAGTGCAGTTTCTATAATGGCAGCTTTATTTTGGGGGGAGCTTCACTGTGTCTTCTACTTCTGTGGTTCTTCTCCTCCTCCTCCTCCCCTTTTTTCTCTAGAAGACTTATTTTTCCTCTTGCTTCCTTCCCTTACATTCACCACCAACCATCTAAGGAATGACTCTGAAGTTCTCTCCTTTTTGCCCCATAAGTGATGAATTTCTAACTTCACCATCTAGTCCAAGGTTCTTTTCTGGTTTCAGGTTTGGTTTCTGAAAGCTCTTTTCAACAAGTCCCTACTTTCTGATGATATATTTATCTCTGTCCAAAAACATTTTGTACTACAACCCTCTCTCACAAGTTAGCTTTTTTAGTTGTGGATATTTATTTCTCTACTTACATGTAAACTGGAGAAGGGGAGGGGGAGAGAGAGAGAGAGAAATACTAGTTCTCCTAGCATGAATTATGCATGGTTTTATTTGTTCAACTTGTTAATCTGTTTGCTTTTCGCACTACATGTGAAAAGACTTGGATTTAAGGGGCATCCATTTTCCTTCACAAACAGAATCCTCTAACACTTACTTTTAAATGAAATAGTGAAATAAAGCAAGATGGAACAGAATAGAAATAGATTGGATTGCATTCACACATAAAGTAGATGGTATGTGCATACGCTTACACATGAGCAAATATATATATATATAATCTTTATTTACTGAATTTTAATAAATACTCTTATTGTGGGTGTGGTTAAAAAAAGAGTAAAAAAGGAAAGCACTGCTCTAGAATACATGTGGAATTTTTTTTTTTTTTTTTTTTTTGGTCCACATCACGAGAAAAGAATTTCTGATGGGAAAAGTAAAAAGAGAAGCACTGAAACAAGTTTGGGTGCACAGCAGAGAGAAGCATTTTGAACTGAGAATGGTAAGTCATGCCAAAGTCAGCACATCAGAACAATGTTAAGTTGTCCTTCTTTAAACAAGATCATGAATGTCAAGCTCAGCTAAATTAGATCTTCATAAAAAATCTAGAGAGAGCAAGACCATCAAATAAAAACAATAGTTTTGGAATGTGTGTTCAAGTTACCATTTTTTGCTTTAAAAGTCTTATTTTACTTTGTATATATTAAGATTTGATTTATTTCCTCAAAATAATTGTTTGCCACGTATGACAAGAAAAATCTTTACATGCCTGAAAATTACCATATTCAAAGCTTTCCTTACTCTATTTTTCTCAATTGTTCTTTTTATTTGGTTCCATGATCCAAATAAAAGTAATCATAGCCTGAATATGTGAAAGCATTTAAATTATACAAGCACCCATAGAAAGGAGAAATGCATATAGTTGACAGCCATACAAAATGTCTTTACAATTTTACTGTTTAGTCTAAACAGCAGCGTGAAAATAACATAGAACTCCAATGATTAAGTTTCTTAATTAGACCAGTGGACAGCTAATCCATAGTTAAATGTTTTCTGATGTTTCTTATTATAACCTGCCATATTTGAAAGTTAAAATTAAAGTATACATTTCTTCAAAATTCAGTGTTACTAGCAGAGAAAATTACCTCACTACTTTGTCATTTTATTCAGGGGAACTGTGAGATTCTGATCCTGGGAGTGAGTAAAACTGTAAGAACTACAATTTCTTGAAATTTTTGCATGTATCGCGTACTATCTAACACACTAGTAATCTGTTCTCATTTAATTCCTATAACAATACTCTGAGGTACCATTTTATACGAGAAATAACTGAGATTTCAAGGTGTTAAATAATTCGCCCAAAGGTACACAGTTTGGCAGATGAAGACAAGCTCACAGTCTCAACCCTCCTGCTGCCTTCATTCTTCTTAGGACTGCACGCAACCCCACTCTTCCTACCCCAAACTGGGGCCATGTTTATTCCCCACAGAGAATGAGCCCCCAACTTCATCTTCACCCTCCTGATCATAAATTTTCAGAAATGAATATATTCCATAGGATAAACCCCTCTGGTTCATTTTAACTCTTCATTGCCTTTAAGGAAGCTAGTAGATCATTTAAAATACTATTTTTATTAAGCATAAATTCAGCCATACTGTAAAAAACCTAATTTTGGAGATGAAAAGTAGTAACTCTGAGTGTTTTTTAAGTGGTCATTTGTATTACCCTAATAATTTACAACTTTGTAGTACTCTGTTATGGTACCCAATTATCTTCTACATGCCAGGAGGAATTTAAAAAGGTTTCAAAATAAAACAGAGTCTTAACTGAGAAGAAATGAGGTGGGGGTGAGAGCCAATGTATTTTTAAAAAAGAGGAATCTTAGTTTACATCCATATTCCTGGGAGATACAGCAAAGAATCCCTTTATGAGAAAATAGTCAAGAAGCTCAAAGAACCCCAAGGAGAAAATACAAGCCATACCAAGGCACATTATAATCAAAATGTGGAAAGCCATAATAAGGAAAATGTCATTATGAATGGGAAGAAAGGTAAGAATAATGACTTCTCATCTGAAACAATGGGAACTGACAACTGTGGGAATTGAACCCACAGCCGTTATCCTCTATGCTAATCAGCCCCAGACTAGTATCACTAAAATATCTAGATTTGTCTTAAAAGTTGCTGAATTCTCTCCTCATAGTTAAGAATTAAAGATAAAAATCTGAAATGGAATAAGTTGTGTAGGAGAGGGCTTGGAGATAGTGTTTCAATGGATTTGAGAAGCGGCGTATTTTTCCATCAATTCTGTGTTTATATTTCATTATTTCTGTAAGAGTCTAATAAGGTAGTATTATCATCTTGCCTTTAAAAATGGCTTTCCTGAAACCCATCAAAGAGTTCAGGTCTTTTGAGCATTAGCTGCCCCAGACTCCTTGTCTGGTGCCTTACAATAATCGCTGCACTTTCCTTCACCAAAACTGTGTGTCAGTAAATTGGCTTTACTGTGGCAGGCAAGCAGAACCAAGTTTGGTTTGGTAACAATAAGGAAACTAAACCCAAGAGTGTAACAAAATTTGCCAAGACGATAAACAGAAAACATTGTTGAAGTTAGATATACTAAGCACAGAACATTCAGAAAATGAAGAATAGTCAAAAGAAATAATATTTAAAATACTCAGTTCTACCCCCTGAAGTAAATACCACTATTATTTATCTGTTTTCCTCCAAATTTCTTTAAAATATAGTTGAATTGAATTTATGTATCTGCAATATAATGCAACTCTTAACATTTATAAATCAGAGTTCATGCTATTCAAAGAATGTTTCTCACATAACAGATTTTCCTTTAATTCTCTAATATAAATGTTCATCTATTTATAATCAAGCACATTGTTTAATGTTCAGTATAAAATTATACATTCATTCCAATAAGTAACTTTTGAAATTAAAAAAATCTACATAGCTTATAAATGGAAAAAACAAATTCATGCCCAAATCTTTTTGATTCCAGGTCCTGGGATCATAATCATTATTCTGTACTTTCTTCTAACTAAATTGTACCTGGAAGATACTATTCATGATACTGAGATTAGCAGCAAATGAGACAATTATTACCAATAATGTAAATATCAGGGGTGGCCAAAAGTAAAGTGGAAGTAATTTATTTTTATTTTTGTAAAAATAGACTCAGGTACATAAGTTCTCTTATTTTTTAAACATTCTTTTTTTCTCTGTCTTGGTTACTACTTCCAAGAAAAATGGACACTGTTACCTCTGGAGAATTCAGGAACTTTGTTTTTTAAGCTAGCAATATAGAAATTTTGTGAAGCTGAAAACTT
This sequence comes from Globicephala melas, assembly GCF_963455315.2. NCBI lineage: Eukaryota > Metazoa > Chordata > Mammalia > Artiodactyla > Delphinidae > Globicephala > Globicephala melas. The sequence goes on from NC_083322.1 coordinate 25,549,735, forward strand.
GGCTACTTAATAACTGAACAAAGAGCAAAAAATATTCATTCTTCTCTATTTTCTCTTTCTTTGAACACAGGTTTTCCAGTAAATTAGCTAGCACCAATGCTGGTTAACAGAAATATAAATGACTGAGATGAAATCATAACCTTTCCAAAGGTAAAGAGACAAATTGTACTTTGATTTTTGACTTTCTCCTGTAATGAGAAAAAAAAATCTCAAGTTTTTACAAATGTGAAGATGGATTTCCTAGAATGAGATTTGCTCCAATTTTAAAATGCATATGGTGCATTTTCAAAATTATTTCCATTGGTTTTTTTCTTGCATGCTTTTGAGGTAGATAACTTGTTCTAACTTTGTTGGCATATACTCAAATTCACATGCAGAATTTCTTTTGTGAAGTCATCCAGAGGATATAGGCTAGAACACTGTGCTCAACTGAACAATATTATCTCCACTTCACAGATGACAGAACTGAGACAGAAAAGTAAAGTGACGTGTTCAATGACACCGAATGAGTCACTGGAAAACTCAGGATTAGAATTCACTGTCCATGATTTCCAGGACGGCATGTTGGCAGAACTTCTCCCATATTTGACTAGAGGTTTTGTTAGCTTTGCAAACTCCAAAACAAACATGAATCTATTTATAACATTGGTGTGGAAATAAGACAAACCTCTACTTAGGAATAAACATGATACATACATTTTTATCATGGTGGAAATAGATTTAAATGCAACATGTGATCCATGGTGTATCCAATTTGGGTAAAAGTAAAGTGTACTATAAGTAGAAGTATATCTATACTATACCTTCACATTTTCATGTAATTAAAGCAGATCCTATTTAGTTTGGCCCATACTTCTCATGCTCAATGTTCAAAATTTCATATGATTCCAACTTATATATGAATAGAAATACAATCATATAAATAGTTTATTTTCTCCTGAAAATAAAGTCTTAAATTCAGAGCTTCAGCACTAATTCCCAAACTTGGTTCCCAAAACACTGACGACTATGTATCTCATGTATATGAGTATCTCATAGTCTGAGCTTAAGACAGTGAAGGGAGAGTTCAAATCCCTGTGAAAGACTACTGCCCTAAAACAGTGGTTCTCAGAATGATTCCCAGACCCCTGGGAGTTCTGGAGTCATTTCACTGGGTCAAATGTGGTCAAAGCTATTTTCATACTACTACTAAGATATTTATGCCATTTTTACTCTCATTCTCTCATGAATGTCTCTAGAGGCTGTATCACATTTGATAACATTATTGCTTTGATGGCTAATGTAATAAGTGCTTCTGAAATCTCATGCCTTAATTTTGTTTTCCTTTTTAATTTCTAATATAACTACTGATAGATACTGCTACACAAACAAAACCTCCTTGAAGTACTTGATAATTTTGAGACTAGAAAGGAGACCAAAAGCTTTCCGTTACAGAAGATGACTTCCTAATTTTAAAAGAGGGAACAGCTCCCTGGTGGCCACTTTTGAGGTGTAGCTTTGAGAAATCTTCTGGAAAGTTCCTTCAGGTTTATATAGGCTTTCAAATAATTCTGTAAGCCATTTAATAACCTGAAATAAATTTCTCTATAAACTAGCCACAATGTGCATGTTTTTCTTCATCTGAACTCAGACTAATAAGCCATGTCTTTTCAGTCAAGAGAAAAAGATATTTCCATGGCAGAAAGGACTAAAATTCATTAAGAAAGCATTGTGTTCAGTGAATGGTGGAAAATCTAGTCTAACTAACACCTAGCCAGCATGGCTAGAATTGACAGGAAATGGTCTAGAAATGCGGGTAAGGTGTGGAATGTGCAAGGCCTTCAACGTCAAGTTGAATAATTTACACATTATCCTTTGGGGCATGTGTTCTTATACCTGCCTAGAAGTTTTATAAAATACAGATTCCCATGCTTCACTCCAGACATGTTTAATCATACGAATCTGTATTCCATCAAAGCTTCTCAGACATTTATTGGCTAGGTTTTTGAACTAGACTTAAACAATGGAAAAAATGGTTGCGAGCAGGAAATTGATCAGATATGTGCACTGGAAAGAAATTTCTGATTTTGCCACTGGTAATTGACTGAGACAGAATAAGAGGAAACAGGGAAAATAAGACTCAATAATACAGTCAAGAGATTATAAAACAGTAACAGTGGGGGAAAGATAAATGATTACCAATACAAGAAGCATCTTACATGACCCTCTTTTTCGTGCATGTCTCACTAACCTAGAATATAGTTTCCTTGTATATACCATCTGTAGTATATTATTTCAAAAGTGCTCTCTTATCCCAGTTTTGAGATCATATCTAAAAAAACTCTCAATTCCCCTTTACAGAAGTTTGCTAAATGCACACCCCAACCATTTTATCAGGCTCTAACAAATCCTGGGTTACAACACTCACACCCAACTTCCAGAGGCCTCAATGCCAAACATCTAAGGACATCCCACTCTTCTTTGGGTCTGTGGAATCATTCAAAATACCCAGTCCACAAGAAGCCCTCCAAAATCTAGTTAACCCTACCTTACTTGCCATACATAAGCAACTTCCTACAGTTCCAGCCAGTGCTTACCACCCTTTTCCCAGGTATAACCCCTTGTGTGGCTCTGCCTGGGAGTCTTCTCTTATTCAAACCTACAGGTGACAGTCTTTTTCATTTATTCAAGTAGGCATTGTGCTGTGATCCACCATCATGAGAATCTAACAAATGTTTTTATTCTTATATATTGTAGTCACAGATGAAGCAAAGTATAAAGATCACTGCTCATCACACAGTATGTGCAGAATTTTTTTTTTTTTTGATGAATGGAAAATTGAGAGAACCTGTAAAATGGGGAATTATCTTTTCTCTGGGGTTTAGTATTGTTATACATATTAGAGATAAGGCAAATACTGTATTTGGCACATGACAGGCTACTGAAACATGTTAGGGATTATTCCTACGAATAAAAGGGTTTCAAACAAAAATGAAACAGCTGACCTAATAGTTGGGTTCCACAATGAATGACTAATAAAATCTTTGTGGGCCGGATAAAGCCCCCGGCTTGCCAAAATGTAAAGATAACTCCTCTCAACATAGTGTTTATAGCATTAGCAAAACATGGAGAATAGAAGCTAAGAACAGAAACCCCAAATAATTTCTGAAATTTCAAATTATCAGGGGAAGGAATGGCATGTTTAAACTGAAAAAAATATTATCACTACTTCTAATTTCTCCAAGATCATACATGTTGAAAATGATAACATCAAATAAGTATGTACATAAATAATTACACATCTATGTTTACTATACCCATAAATGTTTATTTGGGGAGTATTTCTACATAGGAAAACATGTCATCTGCAAAAAATTTTATTTCTCTTTGTTGTCTTACTGCACTAGCTAAGACTTCTAGGATGATGCTGTAGGAGTAGTGATGTAGGAGTAGTGACAGAGGACATCCCTGCCTATTTTCATTCTTAGGGGGAAATAATCCAGTATCTCACCATTAAGCATGGTAAAAGCTATAGGGTTTTTTGCAGGTATTTTTTATCCAGATAAGGCAGTTTCTTCTATTCCTGGTTTTCTGAGAGCTTGTATCATTAATGGCTGTTGAATTTTGTCAAATGTTTTTTCTCCATCAATTTAATGATTATGTCACTTTTCCTCTTTATTCTGTTGATATGGATTACGCTAATTGATTTTCGAAATTGCATCAGCCTTGCATACTTCAAACAAATCCCACTTTATTATGCTATATAATTTTTTTACATCTTTAAATTTTATTTGTTTTGCTTTTATGCAAAATTGGTGTATTCTGTAATAGTAAATAACCGATAGACTTATACTTACGTTGCTATTATAAAGTGTATGATATTAAACAATTATTTTTAACTAAGCTGTCCTGCAAATGAAATCGGCTTTTGACTTCTGTGTACTGATTCTATATCCAGCCAAATTGCTAAGCTACCTAAAAATGGTGCTTTTCCTTGTATTTGAGCACTTCACCTGTGAAAAATGATTGTATGACAATTTCTTTTCTAATCTTTTAACTCTTATTTTTTGTTTTAATTTTATTACACTGTATAAAATACATTTTATGGTCACTCTGTTGATCAGAATTAATAACAATGGCATATTTATCTTGTTCTTAATTACAAAGAAACGGGTTCCACTAACTAAAGTCTTTGATGATTTTTTTTTCTCTTGACTTCTGTTATTACATAAATATCATGAATATAAGGTAGATTGAACAATTAAGGCCAAAACTATGATAAACATACAGTAGTACTTTAAGAAAAGGAAAAAATCTAACAAAAGGTACGCAAGATTACTACTGAGGAAAGTTCAAAACTATTAAAGTCGTTACAGAAGATCTGCCTCATCTCTGTATGCTTCTGATGACCTAAGCGCTGGCTCTTATTTGGCTAAATTAAACCTCTGGGAATTCTGAGGGAAATGGATAAAGGACGAGAAATCTAGAACAAATTTTTATTTGTATCTTCCAGGCACCAAAGGACAATACCAACCTTGAATCACATTAACTTTTGGGGCTGGATTTTTTTCTTTCAAGAAAATAAACCAGCTAAATCAGCAAGAATAGTTCATTGATTACAAATTCTCAGAGGATTCTATTATTGCTTTCCATGAGCAGGTAAAGAGACACATTTCTTCATTTGAGACCTTTGCAGGAAGGCAGATTCTCCCACACATATTCTCTCAATAAGAGAGTGCAGTATCCTTGAGTGTCTCATATATGAGAAAGCGCTTTTTTACAGCCCAAACCTGCTTAGGTGTAAAGCTGATATTCCAATTCCCAGTGGTTATTATTCTCACGAAGGGTGATTTCGCATGTCTCTCTGTTCTGACTGATTTATCGATGTTCTCCTTGCATCTATGTTCAAAATAAATGTTTATTGAACTCTATGTATAGACTATACCAGGTAAACTGGAATGAAACACAGATACCAACTATACTATAGTTTATAATCTATTTAGTGTTATGCATTAGTTATGTCTAAAGAAATACTACAAAGTCATATATCAAAAGATGCATATTGAAAATAAATGTATCTAACAGCTTACGCCAACACCACAGGAAAAAAAAGTGAAGGTATGGTCAAGGTGGAATGAAATTAATTTGGAACAACTATCTCTCAAACTTTGTTTTTAAAAAGGCAATGAATATAGACTGCTTTTCAAAATACGTATATTATTTTCTAGGATCCTCAACTATCATGTGCTTGTTAAAATGCTATTTTCCCAATACCTCCAGCTAGTGTAACGATGCCTGGTTGCTCACAGAAGAGATTTTGCTCATTCCATTGCTTTCTTAATATACTTTGCTGTATTTGTTTTACCCTTTTATCTCATTTGTTGGGCTCTGTGATTATTTACTTCTGAAATTACTTCAAACATATGAACACAAAAAATGATTGATTTAAAACATGGAATTTGGCAAGTGATTATACATAATGTGCTCTAATTACTTGCAGTGCAGCTTTTATCCTATGAATTTTTCATAAGAATAAAAAGTGCATGGTAATTAATTGATGATTTTTCTTTCATTTAAATAGTGAATACGTCTATAACTTATAGATTAAGACAATTGTTCTGATGAACTGAAATTATATTTTTTTCAAATGTTATGTAAACACATCATTAAAGCTATTAGGATCTCCTAAGTAAATCATGTGAATTTATTTCAAACTACTATAATTATTTTTTACCAATGGGCTGTTAAAGATCCTGAGGTTGGAAACTCTCTCCTCTATATGCACATCTTATAAACTTGCCCCCAAATATATGTATTTTTAAGAATAATACAGAATTGTAAGCACTAACCCACTGAAATCAAGTTTCTCTTTGGTCCAGAACTAGACTTCATATTTTTTCAATCTCATACATTAAAGAGACTTTAAATACATTTCAATTACTTTCAAGGAAATTTTTGACAACTTACTGTTATAGGAGAGGTATCAAATTGGGAAGAACTAAAGAAGAAGAAAAGGGAGGAAGAAGGGGATGAGGAGGAGAGACATGAGGAGGAAAAAACTGTAGTGACCAGCAAGACATGCTAAATTCATAACAGCGGGTACTAATACTTTTTAACAATATACTTAACAATTATGATACCTTTCTCAAGATAAATGCTGCCATTTATTACTTTACTTTGAAACAGGTTATGACTTTTAGGGATAACTCACTTCATTTAGAACCTGATATACTGAACAAGTCAGGGTCTGAAGTCCACATACACCTTCACTTATAAGCTGTATTAGCATTAGAGGAAGTTTAAATTACAAATACTATGATTAAATATCTAGTTGTTAACTGTTCCAGTAAGCTCCAGTCTCCTAGGGATGTCACAACAAATTACCACAAACTGGATGGCTTAAAACAACAGGAGCTTATTGTCATGTTTCCGGAGGCCTCCTAGAAGTCTGAAACGGATGTGCCGGCAAGGCCGAGCTCCCTCTGAAGGATCTGGGAGGGAATAAAGGGGTTCCTGATCTAAAGCAAGTTCACAAATAAGCAGGACAATTTCCAACAGGTTTCAAGGCCTGAATATAATTCTCTATGGCTTTATCTGCCCCCTCGGCCTGTGGAGGTCCTGGAGGTCCTGCCTTTGGGTTGCATTTGCCCCAGAGCGGCCTCTGAGTCCGCATCTGTGACACTTGCTATTACCTATCTATTGACGTGAACAATAAATTAATAAATGGTGGGTGTGATTTGGAACTGATTTTAATCACAAAATTAGCAATTACCAAAAAAATCCTTCTAATTTCAAGCTAATAGAGTGTAATGTTCTTGAGAATACTTAAAAGAACACATGACTTTCTTTGATAAACATAGCATATATTAGGTAGAGAGGATAAAACAAAAGTACAAAGGTACAATAAAATCTGTATAATGAATAAATTTAAACACAGAAGAAGAGAAACTAAATAGAAGTTGAAATTCACTGTACGTTCCAGTAAGACTATTAGGGAAGTGATATATTGGGAACATGAGATTATTTAAAAGTAGAACCAATTGAGAGAAAAACACCACAGAAAGGAAAGGAGCAGTTTATCTAAAGGAGTAAAACAGTGAATTCAGTACAGAGGTAGAAGGTGATTGGACAGGGTAGCTGCTAAATTTTGGGGAGAGTGAATTGGCTGGGGAGGAACAATAGGAAGTTAATGGAAACTTGCAGGACAGAAATACGAAATAAGTGAGCTGAAAGAATCAGATGAGGAAAGACCCCTCAAGACACTATATTATTTACCTTGCAATCAGTATAAAGTGTTTTGAGCTGCAGCCCCCAAGGAGATTCCTATAACCAAAATGGCCATTCCTATGACCTGCCCTGTCAAAACTGGCCAGCTATAAAGTTAGAGCATGAAAAACTGTTAAGTCTGTTTCCGAAAGTTTGTCTGTGACACGGACTTATTAAATCAAAGCCCATAATGACACAATCCATAAACATAATTTTATATTGAAAATAAAGTGTATCTGCAATCATTCAGTCCATTATTGCAGTTGACAATTACTGGATTAAATGCCCTATGTTCAACAAGAAAGACTTACCCGTAATATTCAACCATTTTACTCAGTGCAGCACTGTCTGTTACTATAATTAGAGCCTGGTTTTGATATGTCCCAAACATAATTCAGGGTAGCCTTAGTTGAGTTCCCTTTTCTATCCCTGGAATTCCACATTTAAAAGACATTGGAATTAGTATGTGTATTAGTCCACTTGGGCTGTCATAACAGAATTCCACAGGCTTACACAACACAAATTTACTTTTTCACAGTTTCAAGGCTGGATGTCCAAGATCAAGCTGCCAACAGAGTTGGTTTCTGGTGAGACCTCTCTTCCTGGCTTGCAGATAGCTGCCTTGTTGTTGTGTCTCCACATGGCCTTTCCTCTGTGTGCGTGCACTCCTGGTATCTCTCCTTATAAGGCCACCAGGCCTCCTGCATTAGGGCCCAACCCTTCCGACCTCATTTAACCTTAACTGCCTCTTTAAAGGCCTCATCTCCAAATAGAATCTTATTGTGGGTTAGAGCTTCAACATATTAATTGGGGGAGGGGGGACACATTTCAGTCAATAACACCACGAACAGCACAAAATGAAAGATAGTGAATTTTGATGCTGAAGGCACATGTCTGTTTATTTGTGATGATAAAGTTCTTTACACTAGCAGCAAAATTACTCTCTTGCTGGCAGTCAGTATTAACAACAGATTTCTTTCCCCAGGAAATGCATCCATTTCTTCTAAAGCCTTCCTGTAGGTCTGTAGATTGTTAAGCAAAACTCCCTGTTGTAAACATTACGCAAGAAAAATTCCACGCTAAATGAAATGACACTCTAGCTGCACAAAGTGCCATCATCATAAAGATCTGAGAAATCTGAGCATCTCAGCGTAAGACAATTCCAGTAGGATCACTTTTCTTTCTTATACTTAAGCTGATAATTCTTTTAACTTCTTGCAAAGATGTCCATTTCATTACAACATGGAATTATACGTAATATGTTGGCATCATGATAACAAAAATAGCAGAGTGAACTTTTTGTAATATTTGGAGTCCTTTATCATCATTCTTCCTTTTATTTCTGAATTGGGAGGCACTTTGCCTGTGCAGACATAACTATGCAAATGATATTGCTTGGCTTCAATGGGGTTTTTCGAATGTTTGCCCAAGTGAAATTTAGGTCTGAGGCATCCGAGGTATAATCAAATTTGAATGTGGATTCCTGGAAGGGGGATGTCAGAAAGTCCTCCAGTATTTGTGGTATAAATAGTTTTTGAAGCAGCAGGAGAAAAGAGCTGCTGAACTGCCTGAAGGCTCACTGAAAGCTTTACATATTTCCATTTTCAGAAGGATATCCTGAAACTAAAGCTATCATCAATATATTAAAATGATCACATTTTCCTTCTTTTTCCCTACTTTCTTAATCTGCACCAGAGAAACAATAATAAATACTCCTTAGAGCCATGGAGCTTATGGGGAAATCTGTTGGGAGCTTATTTTTAGAGCATCTAACTATTGTTTCCCTGGAATAAAATATGCAAAAATCATTCTGCAGGGTAAAATATTAAGGATTCACATATATTATCTTCCCAGTGCTGGGTTGCTCACTATAATATCCTCTAAAATGTATCTATTATGTCTAATTTAAGTTCTGCAACTTTCCTATTAGATCAATATCACTGGGTGCAGAAACCTGTGGATAGCAGCTGTTACAAATCCTTTCTCCTTCAGACAAACTGGGATCTCAGTATATTTCAGGTCTCCAGTTCTCCTGAACATAGCTATGTGAAAGTCTTGGACTGTCTTCTTGCACAAGAAAACAATATTTACTTTTCTCTTCTAAGAAGAGAAGACACCTATTTGAGGTTCCTAATGATCTGTATAAGCCGCAGAAAACGTCTTTTATAACTTGCAAAAGAACACTGACTAAATCTCCATAGGTATTGCAATTTTGATATCAGAACAGAAGTTGTGATATCAAGGTTTAATGACCTGTTCCCTTACACCATGAAAAGGGCATGGGACAGGTAAGGGGACTAAGGGAGTTTCTGTTTTACACTTACATCCTTATTATCCTGAATGAGATTTAATGATGTTTGAGTATTTGAACGTCCCATAACTGGGCATGTTCAGATTAAAGACGTCTGGGTCTTTACATGCCTTAGACACTAGTTTACAATATGGAATTAGGGCTTTGGAGCCACCAGAAGTTGGAATGACATTTTATGGAAGAAATTTTTGGTGATAAAGTTTAGTTCATTGATTGATCGATTCATATATTTATTTATTCACAATAATTACTTAGTATCTCTACATGCTAGGCAGAATTCTAGATACTGGAGACACAGAATAAAACAAAGTCCTGCCCTCACGGAGCTCAGAGTCTAGCAAGAGGAGGCATGGTAAATAAATACATCACGTGCAATGGGAAAATATAATTTAAAAAATCTTCTAACCCAGAAAACTTCTCACAAAGGTAGAAGAGAAAGAAAACAGTGTCGTTACTGAATAAACATTAAACCAGAATGTGTTGTGTATCACAGGTGATATGCTAAAACATTGCAAAGACAGAAAGAAATCTCTACCCTTTTATGAGACAAGCAGATACAACCCACTACACACATGTTCTCAAGATAAACAATAACTGGAACTCAGGTAAGAGTACTGGACTGCACCAACTGTCATATACAGTTCATTCTAAATTCACTTGGTAACTGGGGTGGTCATCTCAATTTGCTAATTGGCTTTATCAAAGGAAAAATAAACTTCTCATATCTTTACAGCAAGAGGTAGTTTTGCAACTTGGAGGAGGTGCTCGTGATCATAGCCTTCCACAGAAACTGGGAAGCTATTCTTCCTTGAAGATTACATACCAGAGAGAGCTCCCAAATCCTTGAGAAAGACATTCCTTGGTCTTTAAAGTTGGCAAGAGGCTATCTTTCTTTTTAACAAATTTATATACATTTCAAAGAGATAAAGAGAACTTAAAATTACAAGTTTTCTAAAGTAAATGCTTTAAGAAAAGTGAGGAGGATAAGCCTTTTCTCTTATTTTCAACAGGGAGAATTAAAGCTTCTTATTTTTATTTTGTATTTGTCCTTAGAATCTCCTCCCTGTGTTACTAGAAAATAGTAGCATTACACTTTGCTAATAATCTCCATTGCTATCTTTCCTTTCTCTGGGCAAGCTGCAGACATCTAATATCCAGCAAGTCCAGTGAAATTAAAGAAACCCTTTCTTTGAAGCTTATAGTAAAACAAATCTTTTGTTATCTATTTCATTCTTTTAGCTTTTTTTTCCCCTGCAGTAAACAAGAGAGTTATAGCTTCCTCCTCCCCTCCTAGAGAAGAGTTCTGAGTTAAGAAAAAAAGTTCTGCTGCCCAAAAAAGAAATGTTATCAATGTTATCTATATTGTTACAGTTCCTTGGAACTGAAAACAAAAAAAGACATTGCCTCTTTAAATGCTGAATCTGTTTTGATCAGTTTGTTGGAGAGAAAAGTGTTGGACTAGGGTACTGTGACAATGTCCAAAGGTAGAAAAGGAAAAGGAAAGAAAACAGCACCATCTGTCTCTCAATGGAGTTTCCAGTGTCATTTCCACTTACAGCAATTAATTGGCAACACAACCTAAATCAGACTACGGTTAAGATACAGGCCTCCATCCATATGGTACAATGATTTTCAAGTCTTAGAATTCATTCAGAGAAGTGAAGTCCTCTATTAGTTATCAAATGGATAAATAATAAATGGATAAACTGCTTTTTTCTCTGCCTGGAAGATTCAACAGTCCCCCCACCCCACCCCAGATACCTATTCATAGAGCTCTTTCCCTTCCGTTTGGTTCCCTCTCATATGTAATTTTTTCAAAGAGGTTTCACCTGGCTACCCTATATAAATAGCACCTTCTCCTTCACTTTGAGAACCTCCCCATCCCATTTATTTGTTATTTGCTAGCACTTATATTTCCTTGTATTTCCCCCAGCGCTAAGATGACACCTGACATGTGTGAGGGCAAGACTGTCAAGCGCAGATTGAGTCACCCCCTCTCGTAACCTCTACTAAACCCTCTTCTATTCACTAGCGTTAAACAATTTTCTCAGTGGATCTGGACCTAAAGTCTTCATCCTCTTCTCACATTATTGTGTATTTTCATTTTCCTAGGCTACTGTGTGCGTATTTATCCCATAGCATTTGCTACCTCCAATGTACACGTTTCTACTGTAAGAATTAAAGGCCTTTAAAGGCAAAGACTGTGTTCTGTTGCTCTTTAAACCCTAAAAGTGCAGCTGCTAACAAACTGCCTGGTACACAGCATGTACCAATAATTAGTTACTGAATATTAATATTTGTTCAGGTATACATAAGTAGTAAAATCTATAATTTTCTATAAGTTGAAACATCTTATAATGAAGCAAGTTAAACATATATAGAGAGAGAGAGGAATGAATTCATTAGCTTTCCCAGGAAACTACTGAAATTTGGATGGTGGAATTCATTGCCCTATCCCAAAGATGAATTGGGCTGACAAACCTATTCTTAAAGTTATTTGAGAACAGGAAGGTGTTTAAATTCTTAAGTAACACTGTACAGACAGCCTGCTCCTCTGTTTTCTAATGATAATGGATCTATTACTATGCTTCTAACTAAGAGGCCCTCTTGAAATAGAGCCAATTTTCTCTATACAGTCCTTTCCTGTTTGAGATTATGCTGTAATCTACAGGATGTTACTGATGATACCTTTTTTTTTTCCTTTTCCTACCTTTGGACATTGTCACAGTAACCTAGACCAACACTCCATGGAAAGAAAGAGAGAGATTGAAAAAGATTCAATACCTGAAGGGGCAATACCTTTCTTTCAATTCCAAGACGCTGTTACAACATAGCTAACACTGATAAAACTGTTTCAGGGGCAGAGCTCTTTTCCTTAACCCCAAAATCTTTTTGGGGAGGAAAGAAAGCTATAAATATCTTGTTTACCACTGAAAAATGTACGCTAAAATAATTAAACAATAGATTCACTTTATCTCAAACGCCATATATGCTAACTCTGAAACAATTGGAAAAAAAAACATGATTATTTCAATCCATTCAGCAGTAAAAGAAAGAAACCCCCCAAACTGGATCACTTTACATTAAAAAATTTACAATTTTTTTTTTTTTTTTTTTTTTTGTGCGGTATGCGGGCCTCTCACTGTTGTGGCCTCTCCCGTTGCAGAGCACAGGCTCCGGACGCACAGGCTCAGCGGCCATGGCTCACGGGCCCAGCCGCTCCGCGGCATGTGGGATCTTCCCGGACCGGGGCACGAACTCGTGACCCCTGCATCGGCAGGTGGACTCTCTACCACCGCGCCACCAGGGAAGCCCTATAAAAATATTTTTAAAACTTAAAAGTTCTATATCATTTTATATTTGGACTATTTAACATTTTATATGGTAAAGTAAAGGGATATTTTCTGTATGTCAATTGAAGAGGATAAAATGGGTCATGGGCTTATAACTAAAATCATTCAAGTCTTAGGATTACTTTTTCTGATCATATGCCATTATATGTTAAAGCCCCCAAAATAGATGAATACATACATGGAAATGGCACACTTGGAATGTAAGTTTATGTGAATTTAGTGATTTTAGAGAGTCAAATATTCTGAAAATACACTGTGCAATGGAAACAGTTTTATGTCTAGCAGAGGGGACCTGGTTGTTACCTGATTACTAGAAACAGGTCTGGTTTCTTTGAGCAAAGTCACAGGGGATTATATCCACTCCTAAATGCAAGAGAAACATGGTAGAATAGCAGAAGAGCTCCTGAGGAAGTCCACAACTTTTCTCTAGTCAGGGTCCTATCCAGTCACTGATTAATAAGCCTGTGACCAAACAGCCATTCTCTCTGAGATTCACAGTGTTTATCAGGAATTAAACAGTACGTAAAATAAACAGGAAATGTCATGTAGTTGTAAAGCATAATTAAATACAACCATATGTTTTCAGTCTTTCCTTTGAGGTTGGTTACCCAAATCTACATATCAAAGTAGAAGCTGGACAGGATTATACTCACTCTCAAAACCTCTTAGATTCTGTCCTTAAACCTAGTTTTACTCCGAAACAAAAAAATAATTTACCCCCAGATTCGAAAGGAATTCCTTCTCCATGAAGTTAAGAGAGACATGGCAGAGACTGTTATTTACGCTTTTTAATAGAGACAGAATTGACGAATTCATTTTTATTAGACATGGAATTCAGCACACACTCAGTGCCCTAGCACATTCTACTCAACACATCTCATGAATATGATAGGATGTCAGGTTGACTAGCTGCAATTACATAAATGGGTTACCTTAGTCCCTTTGGGCTGCTATAACAAAATACCATCGACTAGGCAGCTTACAAAGAACAGAAACTTACTGCTCAGAGTTTAAAGGATGGAAATCTGAGATCAGGGGTGCCAGCATGGCTGACTGAGGGCCCTCTTTCAGGTCTTAGACTTCTCACTGTATCCTCAAGAGGCCCAAGGAACTAGAGAACTCTCTGGAGCCTCTTTTATAAGACACCCATTCATGAGGTTCCACACACATGACTTAGCATCTCGCCAAAGCCCCATATCCTAATATTATCATCTTCAGAGTTACGATTTTTAACCTATCAGTTTGGGGAAGATACAAACATTCAGACAACAGCATGAGTATAAAGCAAGACCAACAAAAATCATATACACATTCAATCAGATAGTGGCAAAAGTATAAAGAGTTCATACCCTGGTCTCTTAATATTATTTAAACTGCCAGGTGGAACATATTCTGTGGGCAGCAGTTTTAGGAATCTATGTATAATTCTGTTAGAAACAACTCCAAATTCCTTTATTGTGAGAATGGAGAAAAACACAGACAACAAACAGGAAAGCTCACTTTATATGAGAACTACTCCCACCTCCTCCCAAAAAAGATTCATGCATGGTACTATAAGGTAACATCTATGGCACTGAAATTAGAATGAGATAATGAAATAACATGAACAGACTAATTTGAATTAGATTGTAGGGTGCAAGATGTGTGCAAGTTTCATACTGAGCATGGCCTGTCTTATTACCTTTCCCATAAGCCTTACTGGAGGATTCCTTTGAACTCATAAAAGTGAGATCAACACCAAAATCATCCCTCTACCTAACCCATTCAGAACAAAATGCTGCTATTTGTTTTCTCTGATGATGTTCTTTAAATCTGACATGTAATATGATAATCTGCTTTTTTTTTTCCCCCGTGGGTGCTGATGTGTAAGTTCTAACAATGCAAAACATCAGGGTTAATAAAGACAGAATGATTCACCTCTTAAAAGACAAAAGTCCCTTACTGTTCAGCTACAGAAAATGGAGATTGGCAGTTTCATTACTGACGTTAGGAATTCTCTCCCTTTTAAAAATCCAACAAAATAAGCCAGGATCTATTACATGTCAAGGGTTAAATTCACATAAGGTACTTAGGGCTAAAACCAGCTATAGCTTTGCTGGTTTCAAGATAAGCTTTCAGCTTCTATTACCTAAAAAGAGAGGTTAGCAAATGCAACTAGTCTGTGAAACTCTGGTATTTTAGTTTTGGTTCAACTCTAAGGTCAAAACCTGAGGATATTTAGGACATATAGGTTGTACACAGGTCACACCTTAGCCAGAACCCCTACCTCAAAAAGTGGAATGCTTTTAAATTCAACTTAATTCAGTGGTTGAAACAAGCAGTCTTTAGATCATTAAACTGACTTTTTTTTTTCATTTGTTTGTAGCTCCACTTAACTGTGCTAAGAGTCTATCTGTGCATTAATTTTGTATCCTGCTACTTTACCAAATTCATTGATTAGCTCTAGTAGTTTTCTGGTAGCATCTTTAGGATTCTCTATGTATAGTATCATGTCATCTCAAACAGTGACAGCTTTACTACTTCTTTTCCGATTTGGAGTCCTTTTATTTCTCTTTCTTCTCTGATTGCTGTGGCTAAAACTTCCAAAACTATGGTGAATAATAGTGGTGAGAGTGGGCAACCCTGTCTCGTTCCTGATCTTAGTGGAAATGCTTTCAGTTTTTCACTATTGAGGATGATGTTGGTTGTGGGTTTGTCATATATGGCCTTTATTATGTTGAGGTAAGTTCCCTCTATGCCTACTCTCTGGAGGGATTTTATTATGAATGAGTGTTGAATTTTGTCAAAAGCTTTCTCTGCATCTATTGAGATGATCATATGGTTTTTCTCCTTCAATTTGTTAATATGGTGTATCGTATTGACTGACTTGTGTATATTGAAGAATCCTTGCATTCCTGGGATAAACCCCACTTGATCATGGTGTATGATCCTTTAAATGTGCTGTTGGATTCTGTTTGCCAGTATTTTGTTGAAGATTTTTGCATCTATGTTCATCAGTGATATTGGCCTGTAGTTTTCTTTCTTTGTGACATCTTTGTCTGGTTTTGGTATCAGGGTGATGGTGGCCTCATAGAATTAGTTTGGGAGTGTTCCTCCCTCTGCTGTATTTTGGAAGAGTTTGAGAAGGATAGGTGTGAAAATGACTATACTACCCAAAGCAATCTACAGATTCAATGCAATCCCTATCAAACAACCAGTGGCATTTTTCACAGAACTAGAACAAAAAAATCTCACAATTTGTATGGAAACACAAAAGACCCCAAATAGCCAAAGCAATCTTGAGAAAGAAAAACGGAGCTGGAGGAATCAGGCTCCTTGACTTCAGACTGTACTACAAAGCTACAGTAACCAAGACAGTATGGTACTGGCACAAAAACATAAATAAAGATCAATGGAACAGGATAGAAAGCCCAGAGATAAACCCACACACATATGGTCACCTTATCTTTGATAAAGGAGGCAAGAATATACAGTGGAGAAAAGACAGCCTCTTTAACAAGTGGTGCTGGAAAAACTGGACAGCTGCATGTTAAAGAACACTCCCCCTAACACCACAACAAAAATAAACTCAAAATGGATTAGAGACCTAAATGTAAGGCCAGACACTATTAAACTCTTAGAGAAAAACATAGGCAGAACACTCTATGACATGTATCAGAGCAAGATCCTTTTTGATCCACCTCCTAGAGAAATGGAAATAAAAACAAAAATAAACAAATGGGACCTCATGAAACTTCAAAGCTTTTGCATAGCAAAGGAACCCATAAACAAGACGAAAGACAACCATGAGAATGGGAGAAAACATTTGCAAATGAAGCAACTGACAAAGGATTAATCTCCAAAATTTACAAGCAGCTCATGTAGCTCAATATCAAAAAACAAACAACCCAATCCAAAAATGGGCAGAAGACCTAAATAGACATTTCTCCAAAGAAGATATACAGATTGCCAACAAACACATGAAAGAATGCTCATGATTAATCATTAGAGAAATGCAAATCAAAACTACAATGCGATATCATCTCACACCAGTCAGAATGGCCATCATCAAAATATCTACGAACAAAATGCTAGTGAGGGTGTGGAGAAAAGGGAACCCTCTTGCCCTGTTGGTGGGAATGTAAATTGATACAGCCACTATGGAGAACAGTATGGAGGTTCCTTAAAAAACTAAAAATAGAACTACCATACGACCAAGCAATCCCACTACTGGGCATATACCCTGAGAAAACCATAATTCAAAAAGAGCCATGTACCACAATGTTCATTGCAGCTCTATTTACAATAGCCAGGACATGGAAGCAACCTAAGTGTCCATCAACTGATGAATGGATAAAGAAGATGTAGCACATATATACAGTGGAATATTACTCAGCCATAAAAAGGAATGAAATTGGGTTATTTGTAGTGAGGCGGATGGACTTAGAGACTGTCATACAGAGTGAAGTAAGTCAGAAAGAGAAAAACAAACACCATATGCTAACACATATATATGGAATCTAAAAAAGAAAAAAATGGTCAGAAGAACCTAGGGGCAAGATGGGAATAAAGATGCAGACCTACTAGAGAATGGACTTGAGGATACAGGGAGGGGGAAGGGTAAGCTGGGACAAAGTGAGAGAGTGGCATGGACATATATACACTACCAAATGTAAAATAGATAGCTAGTGGGAAGTAGCCACATAGCACAGGGAGATCAGCTCGGTGCTTTGTGACCACCTAGAGGGGTGGAACAGGGAGGGGGGGAGATGCAAGAGGGAAGAGATATGGGGACATATGCATATGTATAACTAATTCACTTTGTTATAAAGCAAAAACTAACACACCACTGTAAAGCAATTATACCCCAATAAAGATGTTAAAACAAAAAAACACTAATTTTTGTCATTGTTTGGTCTAAATTGTACTTACTTTTCTCCTAAAGGACGGTACAGTAAGAGCTCTGTGGACAGATAATTACTACAGACCTAGACAAGGATTGATCTATTTTTTTGTTTTCTCTCAGAAGACACTCTGCTTGTTTTATTCTGGCTTCTGGTTTTAAGATATGTTAAAGACATATTTACAAAAATTTATATTCACATGATATTCTTCTCCAAAACATCAGCAAATCTAGCTTAGTGAAAGTCATTTCTGATGAAGAATCTGTCAAGGTGAGATATCAAAAAAAAAAAAAGGTGAACCTCTCAAAGGTAATTACTGGATCAAAAATTGAATATCCACATCCTTTACTTAGGTGTGTAATCTACTCTGCTTGATTCACTTTACCTAATCAAAGGACTCTGTTTAGATATTTGTAATGCATGTGTAAGGTGCACGAGTATGGTAGATTTAGGATCACATAACTACCCAGATATATAAACAATTATTTTGCACCGTAAATTTAAAACCCTATCAACACAATTTTTTAAATTAAAGCAATCATTACATAATCTTAACAAGTAACAAAAAGAATGTAGCTGAGTATATGTAGCAATAGATTTTGAAAGAGAATGTGTGATAAATAAGTGTAAACTATTTTGTAAGCCATAGATCATTGTAATCTAAGTGTTCTTCAATAATAAAAAACAGAATTAAGGAGCTATCTTCATGAAGTTCTAATTTTACAGACAAATAATGCATGTTTTGAAAAATTTTAATTATTCATAACTGCCAGTGGTTCAGAACTGGAGTATACACACACATAGTTTTAGGGTAGTTTAAGTCATACTTTTAAAAGCAGTATTAAAAACCTTTCAACATTTTGAAAAGATTTGCGTACTCTGCTTTCAGTTGGTTGAATGTTTTGTGAGAATGCATATGCTATATAAATGTACATAAATAGACTTCAATATCTATATATACACACATAGCTACATAATTTGTCCTAATCTAAAAAATACTGATCTGCTGATCTAGATTGACAGTGGTAATGTATATATTGTCAAACTATTTGAGATCACTGCCTGTGGAATATATATTTTTGAATTTCTCAATACCTAACACAAGCTAGGCATTAAGTGTTTGTTCAAAGAAAATTTAGTACAGTGAAATTAATTGATTTTGCATATAATATGTCTTTGAGTAAGGTAAACGGGTATTTAAATACAATGAATAGTTTAGTTTAATATTGAGAAATATAAATTACTATTTTTAAGACAAGTAGAATATTCCCTTATTTCTGAATAGAAAATAAAGCCATTGGCAATACAATACAGAGTGCCCTCACTGAACTTGTAACTTCGAGAGCTCTGTTTGCTCTCTAGTAACAAGCATGTATGGTGTTGGGAGAAAAAATAGTATTGAAATATTACTAAAGGAAACACACATGGAGAATACATACTACACAAAGAAAAATCAGGTATATAGTTGAGTAAATATGTTGCATACATTATATAAAATCTGCTAAAAGTATTAGAAAACTGAAATAGAGGAAGACTGAATGAAATATACATGAGAAAAAATTCGATAGTGTGGTTTTCCAAGGAATGTGTCACACTGGTGATTTTATGAGAATGTAGCTATATTAATCAGATAAACAATTAATACTTTAAATTCAAAAAATTCTAAGTTTTTTTTAAAATGTGGCAATTTAAAAAAATTTATGTGAAAAATTTATAGCAGTATTTAGTAATTTTGCAAATGACAAAATGATAAAGAATCAAGGCCACCTGAATTTGGTCTTGATCAATGATTTTTTGATCTGATCTTTCTTAAGACATTTTAAAAAGTGAGACCCTCAATAACGAATAATCGCATATAGAATGCCATTTTACTCATTCCTATGTACATCAGAAAAATATCACATACTGCTGACTAGTCCATTTTAAAAATTCTTTATATAATTTTGTAACTGGTACATCATCTCCTTTAGAGAGATTCAGTGTGTACAGAGACACCTCATCTGTTCCCTAGAAATTAGGTACCAGAGGTTCTCTATCCCACCTTTTATGTCCAGAGGTCCTTGAACTTAAGGGAGTTAAATTTGGGAGTTGCTGGGCTCTAGAACAATGAGTCTACCTTCCCTGGAAGGTCACTGTTGACCTTCAATACAGGAATAAGGCTTCAAGTCCATGCAAAATAGTCCTTTCCCTAAGTGGTAGCTTCAGTGCTTCTGGGGACACAAACATCAATATGTAAAACCAAATAGCTTCAAGCTGTCAGGTTTGATCGAACGTAAGTTTAAAAAAAAAATTAAAAAATAAGCATTCATAAATTTAGTTCTCAAATCACCACACCAGGTGATTTTGCTTTCTTTGTAAAAACACGCAGTTATAACTGTATACTTAGATTGATCAGTCAGCCCAAAATAAAGATAGCTACAGAACAATCGGTAATGTATTCAAGGAAGTTGTTGAAAGTTGAGGACCAATCCTAGGTTACTAAATCAGCTAATATGACATATTGGCGTTCAATATGCATTCCATAAATTATCTGGATTTTTTATTTCATAAAAATGCATGTGGAAAAACTAGTTGTAATACAAACGTAAGTTAAAATGAATACAGAAGAAAGATATTGGATCAGCTTGGATTAACGTCATTTCCTGCGATGAAGCAAAAGAAACTTTCTAAAGCAAAGTGCCATGGGGCAAAAAAAGTTGCAATAACTGAAAAGAGAAGATAGTACATTGGCTTTAATCAGTACTGAAAGTAAAGGAGCTTATGAATTGGGCTTTTCACTCACACAGAAACCTTTAGCAGCTAAAGCATCTTGAAAGACAAGGAAAATGATTTATGTGGAAGTCTAAGAGAGAACAAATATGGGAGTTATTTAAGCAGCATCTAGTGAAAACAAGGCAGACTGTGATATGTGAACCTGTAAACTAGATTTTGGTAATAGAGAAACAGCCATAACATTCATCATGGGACTTTGAATAAAAATGAAAGGGAAACCTTTAATTAAAGGTAATTCTTTATCTCAGTCTCATCTAGTTTCCAAGTGTTTGTAAATCTCATGGGAACACAGAACTCTCGTCTTTTCATTCTTCTCTGCTCCTACTCTGCTTTTTAAAAATGTTTTTAGCTCAGCTTTACAACAAAAAAACTTTAGTTCCATAAAGACTTGGAGGATTTTTTAAAATGTAAACGATGCCGTGAAAGTGAATCATCAGTAGGCTCTTAAAGACAAAACAAACTCAATGAATTAGATTAAGTAATCAAAAATGAGTCAACTTTTGCATTCTGCTTGGGATGTAGAGAACAGGAAAGGACAATATTTCTTTACCTTACAAAAATATTTTAATAGAATCTTTTAAATTAATAACAGACACCAAATACAGACCCAAAATGCTCAAAAAACATGAAGAATAAATAATAAAAAAAATAACATTTGTGACTTGCAGTTTCAGCTGTCATCTGCACAGCTTAGAAGTTGTCACTCTCATTCTTACAGCAAGAAAATGCTCAAAGAACTGAAAAATCAATAACTTTTCTTAGGTACATCAAGGAATTAAGGTTGCAGGGCAAACTGTCACCCTGACATCTGGAAAGGCAGATCAATCCAGAGAATTACAGTCAACATTTACTCACTTGGAGAAGAAGCTGCAGCAGCCATAAACCGGTAAAAACGTATCAGTGGTAATTCTGATGAACTGTGGAAGGCTGAGTGTGTACTAGTGTGAGAATGAGAAACTCCTGAGGGGCATGTTCTTAGGAGTAAACTTAAGTAAAGTTTTCATGGGCTTTACCTCCCGGATCCACCCTGAAGGTTCTGAAGGTGAGAATTCAAGAAAGGTCATTATGTGCCTCTGGCAGTAGGAGGGGAAGAGTGATAATTGTGAAGTACATCTTAGAACAAAGACCTGCTCCCCAGGGAAAAATATTTTACCAGAGCCTTATCCAACTGCAAGGACATTCATCTCACTCCAGCTCCTTCTAACACTCTTGTCTCACATTAAGTGTGTGGAAGTGGGAGGCTGCGCCATTGGGAAATACTTGTGAAGGTCACGGCCCCAAGTCACCTGTTCATTAAAAGGCTGAGATTTAATCATAATATATTACAGAATGCTTTCCTTACCGGACACTTACTTAGAGACGCCCAAACTTGAGAGGAGACCAAAACAAAACACTAGATGAATTTGAAGCCTCTGGTGTCTATACCTAGAGCAAACACTAAATGCAGCCAACTTCTAGTCAGATTAACATTACCTGATACTACATATCTGGCATCCAATTAAACATGAAGAGGCATGCCAAAAGGCAAGTAAAAATACAGTCTAAAGAGGTAACTCAAGCGTTAAAATCAGACTCAGCTATATCACATATGTTGGAAATTTAGAGCACCTGTGATTAGTACGGTACGAACTACCATGGAAAAACTAAACATATAAGCAGAGAGACAGAACCTCTAAGGATTAAGGAAACAAAACATCTTACTTACAGAAGAAAATTAAGATTTACAACAGACTTCTCACCAGAGTCCACTCAAGCAAGAAGAAAATAAAGTGAAATATTTAAAGTGTTAAAAAAAATAATAACCACTAACTTAGAATTCTATGTCTAGAGAAATTATCCTTTAAAAAATGAAGGTAGGGGTTTCCCTGGTGCCTACCAATGCAGGGGACATGGGTTTGAGCCCTGGTCTGGGAAGATCCCACATGCTGCGGAGCAACTAAGCCTGTGTGCCACAACTGCTGAGCCTGTGCTCTACCGCCTGCAAGCCACAACTACTGAGCCCGCACACCTAAAGCCCATGCTCTGCAACAAGAGAAGCCACCACAATGAGAAGCCCATGCACCGCAATGAAGAGTAGCCCGTTTGCCACAACTAGAGAAAGCCCGCACACAGCAATGAAGACCCAACGCAGCCACAATAATTTTTTTTAAATTAAAAAAAAAATGAAGGTGATACGGACTTCCCTGGTGGCACAGTGGATAAGACTCCGTGCTCCCAATGCAGGGGGCCCGGGTTGGATCCCTGGTTAGGGAACTAGATCCCACATGCATGCTGAACTAAGAGTTCACACGCCACAACCAAGGAGCCGGCGAGCCACAACTAAGGAGCCCACCTGCCGCAACTAAGACCCAGCGTAACCAAATAAATAATTTTTTTTTTAAATGAAGATGATATAAGGACTTTCTCAGACTAAAAAGAGAGAGAGGGCTTCCCTGGTGGTGGCGCAGTGGTTGAGAGTCTGCCTGCCAATGCAGGGGACATGGGTTCGTGCCCCGGTCCCGGAAGATCCCACATGCCGCAGAGTGGCTAGGCCCGTGAGCCATGGCCACTGAGCCTGCGCGTCCAGAGCCTATGCTCCACAATGGGAGAGGCCACAACAGTGAGAGGCCCGTGTACCACAAAAAATATAAAAAATAAAAAGAGAGAGAAATGTGTGACCAGTAGACCTGACCTGCAAGAAATGATAAAAGAAGTCCTTTGAGCAGGAGAAAAAAGGATATAGATCAGAAATTCAGATCTTCAGAGCCGACTTGAGAGGACCCTAAGAAGACAAGAGAGGTAAATATAACAATGATCTGCTGGGTGGGATGCTGTAAGGGAAAAAGGACATCATGTACAAACTCTAAGGAAATCTGAATGAAGTGTGGACCTCAGTCAATGATAATGTATTAATATTTGTTTACTGACTATAACACATGTAGCATATTAATGCAGTGTACTCATAATACGGAAAATTGGGTGTGGGATATATGGAAAGTCTCTATTATTCTTACAATTTTTCTGTAAACTTAAAAAT
This sequence comes from Globicephala melas, assembly GCF_963455315.2. NCBI lineage: Eukaryota > Metazoa > Chordata > Mammalia > Artiodactyla > Delphinidae > Globicephala > Globicephala melas. The sequence goes on from NC_083322.1 coordinate 25,573,315, forward strand.
GTTCTAAAATAAAAGTTTTTTCAAACCAACAAACAATAACACTTTGGCATATCATACTCAAAATGTTGCAAAAATTATAAAGAGAAAATCTTAAAAGCAGCCCAAGAAAAATGACACACTACATAAAAACAAAGATGTGAACTATAGATTTTTCATCAGAAACCATGTGATCCTGAAGACATAGAGCGATGACTTAAAATGTTAAAACACTGAAATACACACACACACATTCACACACACACATTCACACACACACACACACACACACACACACGCACAACTGTCAAGCTAAAATACTATGCCCAGCAAAATAATTTTAAAAATTGAAGGACAGTTTCCAAGTCTGGCTAAAATGGAATAATCATTCTTCTCTAGCTCAGTTCTTCTACTGATTATAAGTAAAATCCTGGAAAGAAGGAAAGAGCTCTCTGTTTAGACTCTGAAAAACACATAATAGGAGGTGGATTGAGAGGGAAATCAAAACCCAAATAATGGCTGATATGGTGATGGTATCTTTTAAGCTAAGGATATCTTTCATACATTCAGCTTTAGACTCTATGATGGCTGCTATCCCAGAACCATGCAGTGAACACAGACGAGCCTTCAAGACGAATCCTCTCTTTCTTAACAGAAGGGAGATTGTGGGAGTAATTCTCTTTTTTGTTTTTACCCTCCTGGCCCCAGGCACGTTACAGCAATGAGGCTTGGCTCTGAGATCAGCAGAAGCCACAAACGTACTGAAAATTAAGAGAGAAAATCTTTGTATGTGGCCAGAGGAACTGGTAAATGAATGTTCATATGTCCTAAAGTTTGTGTGGGGAATTCCTGTTATCTTTTTCTCTTTGCTTGACCCACAAAGCAGACCCATTTAAAGGAAATGTGTGACAACACAGAGAAGTTAAAACACCATATTTTTAGCCAGAGAACCACGGAAAAAGGAGTCGTAGGAACCATAGGAGGTAAGGAAACCTAAAGAGAGACGAGATGGACAGAGGGCTCCTATACTTGTGTACAAAGTCAGGCTTGCCCCTGAGCTGCACATGTATGGAACTGAATTACTCATTGGGGTCTACCCTAAATAGGCTGATTCCCTGCTAAAGGAAAGAAAAGCAAACAAAAATTTTAAGTATTACAGTGTGCTATAATTCATACATTAAAATAAAAAACCTTATACAAATGAATGAATGAATGAATAAATGGGGAGAAGGGAAAGTCTTCCTTCTCTCTAGTTGAATGTCAACTAATAAATATAGAGGAAATGAGGTTAGCAAATTATAAATGACTGCTAAAACAAAGGGATAAAGCCTTGATAAGGAAAAGGATATTTACCTATGTTTAAATAATCTCAAAATATAACCCCACATATTACTTATTCCAAAGGGTACCGTATTAGTTTATAGCACAGAAAATGGCAGGCATTATCTTATCTGATCAAAGTTAACATTATCACTTCTGGACTCAATGTTTCCATTTCTTCAGTTTAAAACTTAGTCAAGTCCAACTTAAAATCTCAATTTCAAATTAAAATCTCAAGCCTAGACTTGCTTGCTGCAACCAGGAGCCACTTGCTGTGGACAACAATGCAACCTGAGGTTTACTCTTGTCTATCCCACCGCTGGTTCTCCACTTGTGTCTGCTCTTCTGCTGGTGATGGGCAGTGAAGGGATGTTTGCTCACAGACGGCCTGAGGAATTGTGGTGGTGAGTTTCTAACGTTATTTCTTATTGTTCTTCACTGTGTATTTGTCTGTTAGTGTCCTCAGAGAGTCGAGTTTCAGGTTTTAACTGTTAACTAGCAGCCAGCCTTAATAAATGGCATATTAGGTTGGTTTCAAAGCTGATACCACCACGTTAACCTTTCTGAAAATGGATGGTGTGTGTGTGTGGGGGGGGGGTTCTTCACGTGCTCCAAACGTTAGTCTGCTATATCCCAGTGCAGTTACGATCTTAGCAAGGTGTCCTTATGCTTGGCCAGATTCCTTGTAAAGCAAGAGAGGGAGGGAGGAAAGACGAAGATGACTGCTTGCCAGCTGTCTTCTTTCTTTCCTCCCTTCTTGCCTGCCTGCCTTCCTCAAGTATTTAGTAAGCACATATAATACAAATGATTTCAAATAATACTTTAATATTTGAATACTATTAATACGTCTCCAAATTATCACTCTTACCAAAACACGCATCAATAATACTCGATATCATTATAGTAGTGTCATCATTACATTCATAGTCACTGAGTTCAGAAATGTATATAAAATGTGTGCCTACGATGCCGGCTATTTCAAAATGTATTAAGGCCCATAAAAAATATCTTCCATACATTTTTCTGCAACGCTAATAAACCTGTTGTTGCTCCAGAAGACTCAATTTCATACAACTCTCCCGGCTGAACCATGCAATCAGGTATCAGTGAGAAGATGCAGCATCTGATTGCGATTTAAGGTCTTAATAGACCTGAGAAAGATCCCTAAGTTTCAGCAATGTAAGATTACTAGGATCCCACAGTGAACAAGGAAAGTTTGACCATCACCCACTACAGATGATACCTGTATAATTTCAGAAGGGTTGGAAGAAGGACTAGTAGAAAAAGATTCTGTCTACAAACCAGACCAATGTCCTCAAATCTAGAATTGTCTCAGTCTGAAGTTAAGAAACCAACAATTCAGTCCACTGAACCACAGAAGCCCCTCTCCATGATCTACAAGCAGCTTGTGAGCAAGTCTGCCCCTATAAATTAGGCATCTATGAATAAAATCCTTCATTATCTACTTTTCTATCAGAACACCAAGAAAACCATTTTGCAATTTATCACAAGAAAGACTGTGAAAAGATTTAATGGAAGCTTGGATTTACAGTTCATATACCAATTTTAGAAAACATATAGATATACTAGATGATGATACAAAAGCAAAAAAAAAAAAAAGAATCTTGATGCAGAGAATTCAAGAAGTGGTGTTAATTGCTCTATCGAGGAGAAAATATTAAGGAACATATCATGTTTGGGGAACAGTGAGAAGACTGCCAAACAGATCCTGAAAGTAGCTGGACTTCCTAGGTTAGCATCTCACAGATGCCTCATGTTCAATATCCATAAAATTGAATTCAGTATCTTTAACATCTGGCCTTCCTTTTAAAACAAACACACTAATACACACACACACATATATAACTAAAAGGAAAACAGATTGGGTGTTTTGTTCTCTTTATATTTTGTTTATTTTTTAATCATGGTGCAACTCCCATTATCCACTTTCCCAGGCCAGAAGCCTGAAGATTCTTTTAAAATTTGTCCCTCTGTCAATGTCTAATATTCATCAAGATACACTGGCTCTTCCTTCTCCATCCTTTTGCACTGACTCTTCTTTGGTTCAGATTCTCATTAAGTCTTGCTCTAGGTTGTGGTTCTAATACTGCAACTGATCTCCCTCTCCCTCTCCTTCTCTCCCTCCATTGTAGTCCCATCAATAAATCTGTCAAACTTCTGCCAGAACAATCCTTTTTAAAATATCAAAATATCAAATATCATTCCCTCTTTAATAGCTTTTATTGCTCTCAGGATAAAACAAAGCTCCTTATCATGGCATATAATACCCCCTAGAAATGTGCCATTTCTCTAAACATAAAATGTGCCTCATGTTTCAGACATGCTAAATTTATTAAAGTTTCTCAAATGTATCATATTCTTGAACACTTCCATAACTTTCCTCCACCTGGAATCATCTTATTCCCTTTTCACATGGTCGGCTACTTGAATAAAAGGAAAAAGATGTTCCATGATATCATCTCTTGACTAAGTATTCCTTTAGCACCCTGTAAATTTTTTAATCAAACTTGTTATAAATGTTCTTTTAATTTCCAATGCCCGTATTACATACAGAATAAAAAGATTAGTAAGACACAGTGCCTAATTTCAAGGAGCTTGTATTCATTTGGGGGAAATGTTAAAATGGCTAAACAAAGAGTATATAAGGACACAGCATCTTTTATTACTGGTTTTCTCTGTACCAATTTTTATTAAACCTAACTTCTAAATCTCTTAAAAGCAACCTGTCCTTCAACAAGTCTGTGTCAATATCCTCTCAAGCGACCACCCAAACTTATCTCATATCCCTTTAATGCATTATCAACACTGCTGGCAGACTGATGTTTCTAAAATATAGATTGGCTTCTATAACTTTCCAGCTTAAAAGCTTTCGGTAGCACCATGTGGTCTATGGGATAAAATTCAAACTTGGTGACACTGCCTTCACAGCCTGTTAAAATCTGACTCTAAATTACCTTTCATGCTTTATCTCCTACAAATCCTACTTGGTTCTAGCAACAGCAAACCACATCATTCTTTGAACCGACCATGGCTTCTAACATCTCTTGCTTCTGCATGTTATTTTTTTCTTAAATACCGTTTCCACTTGGAGAATCAATACTAACTACCTTTCCCTCTCAAGTTTTCCTTGACTTTCCTCTCCCTGCTATCATTACTCATTACTCTATGACCACAAATACCGACTAAATACTCATGCAATAGCACCGCTATATTGTATTTTCATTTTAGAATACATACTCCTCTATTAGACCGGAAATCTCTCAAATGCACAGACTATGTTTATTCATCTCTGTGCTTCCAAGGGCTAAACAACATAGAACAGTTTATAAGGGGTTAACACATGTTTGTGAAATGAACATATGAAAAAAAGAGTGAATTATACACATATTCATACACACAAACTTTTATCCATATTTTTATATTGAAATATATTTTTCATCCATATTATACACACACAAATATGTATTATACATACAAATGAGCGTACTGTACGTATGTGCCCCGCTTAAACAATAAGAACACTCATGTATTCACCAACAGGAAATGGGTACTTTGGTTTAAAAATGTTATATGGCATGCCACGATGTAAATTTGGTACCCTATAAACCCTCGGATGGTGGCAGTACTGGCAAAAGCACTGGGCTGGGAAAGGTAAATGTGTGCCCAGACTAGAAGCCAGTTCCAAAAAGGATGGACTATTGTCCCCAAACAGTCTGGACAAGATTGACGTCATCAATCCAGGACCGAGTGGTTGATGGGTCTCATTAGTTGCCTTTGCTCTACCGAGTGCACCATGTTCCTCTCAGATATTGGTAGGTGAGCGTCCAGCAGGGCCAGTAGCTAGATCTGACACAGTGAAAGAGAAACCCTGCTGTTGGACTATTCCCTTCATGGGCTCATTGCTCGAGAAATGGGGTGGCTAAGAACAAATGCTGGCTAATATCCTTAAGAGGAGTCCTCTTATCTCTCCTGTTGTTAAGGGTCTCCTCTAGGTTGGATGCTCATAGGTAGTTAATAATGCGAGACAGATTTTCATGCTTTTTGCCCACACCCATGATCCATCCATGGACTCTTCTGCAGAGTTCTTATTGTTTCCTTGCTGAAATCCCAGTCTTGCTCTTTGCAGGCCCCTGACCAACCAACCTAGCTATTTGTGAATGCTCAAGTGTCTGTTTGTATAAAAGTAGATCATATCTAATTACATGTTGCTCACAGCTAGTCACACCACAAGCATTTCTTCCTAACATTGTGGTTAAAGCTATCTTTGAGTGTGTGGTTACGTGGAAGTTCAGTTTCGTTTCTGCAGCAACACATCAAGTTAGTTTCCTCACTAAGGAAACCACCAGGAAGCTATAGGTATGAGCTAAGGGAGAGGCATTGCTTCTAGAGAGTAAGTGGAACAATTTACACTTCTTCATGTAAATTACTGTTGCTTCTGAACCTGCTGAGGCCCAAATCTAAATACACCATTTCAAATACACACTAAATTTTATTGCACACATTCTATCTCATTGGTGGAGATCTGCTCTGGCTACACAGTCAACAGATGTTCCACCCATAAAAATTCAATTTCTACTGTGTTCTGTAGCAAATAAGGATCTGGTTTCTAGAGAGCACATGGTCCTCTAGTGCAGATGCCATGACCCTTGAGATACATGCAACAACTTTATCTATCCTTGATACTTCTGCCACCACTGATTGTAAGAGTCATGTGGCCCAAGAAGTAGGTCAGTTTGCACTGCACTAGAACAGTAGTTCCAACTGTGAAAGACCCACTAAGTCCTTTGACTCTATCTATCTTAGTGGTAGATCTATCTTAGGATGTGTGAAGAATAATAACTTGTCCTTTATCTCAGAAAGTAAATGCTCATTGATGTGGCAGGCCTGTGGTTTTCTAGGAGTATATTTACCACTTCTGGGATGCATGTAACTTAGTAGGGTATCTAGAAAACTTGTTGAACACCAGGTACAATTAGCATGATAAAATCAATCTGGTGAACCATTGTGATGCATGCCCCTTAAAATTACAAGAGATGCCTAAGGCCTCAGCAGAGTATAATGTAGTAGGAGCAAGATAGTTACCCTAGTCCTGGTACAAAACTGTGAATGGATATTTGTTCCCTTCCCTCAATAAAATGTATTACTTTGATTCTCCATTGATGGAGATTGAAGAAAATGCACCTACCATATCAATAGTGATATCCAAATATCAGAATTTATGTTCTTTTCTAGAAACACGTCCAGCCAAACAGTTTCAAATAAACTGTTTTATAGTACATAGGTTCATAGTTATCCACTGTCACCTATCATAGTTTATCTGAGTTTTGAAAGGGCCACAGAAGTGGACCGATGGAGGATGCTGGTGCATTTCGTTGGTCTTTTTTTCCGTAATAGCTTTCTCTCAGCAGGTCAGGAACTAACCAGATTCTAAATATAATCAATCCTAGTGTTGCATTTTTTTTGAAGAATATTTTATAACTTTGATAAAATATATTTTATTTCTTTTATTTTACATACAATCCTTTAACAAATCATTTAACTTTTAAACGGCTGTACTGAAGTATAATTTACGCACAATAAAATTTACCCACTTTAAGTGTGCAATTCAATGAATTTTTTTTTGGTAAATGTAAAGAGGTTTCCATTGAATTAGTGTTCTCATCTCCAGGCCTAGCCAAACACTAATCTACATCTGCATCTCTAGATTTGCCTTTTCTGCATAATTAACATAATTATTCACGTGACTTTACACCAAGGACTTATTTTCATGAAGATTTTCTAAATTTAGACTCATAATTTTAAACATTCATAGGTCTCTAATTTGTCCGTCAGGTATAGAACTGAGCATCAAGACTCCACAGAAACTTCAAGTTTGCAGAAGTACTAAAAAAAGGTCTCATTATATGAATTAAACCCTGTAGGAGTTTAGATCACTGTGCTTTAGAGAGTTTACCATGTGCTTGTTTTTGTCACCAGTTATATACTATGTTGCTCTGATAATGAGTGCTAAACTCAGAAGTTCTCAACTGTTATTTTCTTCCCCATCGATTTTTTAATCTCAAGGTGACCCAGTCTGATGTATGCCTATACCCGTTATACAGGGTTCCCAATATATCCTAGCAGGCAATACTAAAGGTAATAAAAGTTGCAAGTCATCTATCTAAAACTACCTGGATAATGAAAGCTCATTTCAAGGAGGTGAATAGATAAGATATTGATTCTGGTGAAAGACAATGTATGCTCAACTCATGGTCTGGTAATAGAGGGAATGGAATTAGAGAGGCTAGCTGTCACCACAAATAACCTGAATCTCCTCATGAAGCAAGATAGTTTCTAAGTGTGTAAAAGTTTCAACTCGGAGGAACTTGAAAAATATAGCACTTTCAAGTAAAGCAGAATGAGAGTAGAAGAGGATTTCATTATTTAATTATAATCCAGATACCTGATGTAGCTCTTCAATTAAGATTAGCCCCAATTACTATTCGGTATCACTTACTAAACTGAGGAAACTTCTCTTTCTGCATTATTTTGTTAAAGAGGAGTTGGATTTTGTTTGTTTATTTTTAGTGCCTTATGTCCCCAGGCATTGTTCTAAGTTAGGGCCTTGAATAATGAATGAAATAGAAAAAGCACCTGAGGTTACAGAGCTTATATTCAAGTGGAAGGGAAAATACAAATCAAATAAAAAGCTATCATACAATATGATTGCCGGTAGTTAAAAAAAAAAAATGCTGCCCAGGAAAAATAACACTGTAAGGTGAGAGTTTTAGGAAAGTAGGGATACTTTTTTGGGTAGGGTTGCCAGGGAAGGCCTGTATAAAGATGATATTTGAGCAGAGAACTAAGTAAGGTGAAATACAACCATATGAATATCTGGACGTGAGCTTTCTAACCTGAGGGGAAGTCAGGTGTAAATCTTAGGGAGAATATGTGATAAGCACGTTTTGTGGAGGAGGGGAGAGAAGTCCAGGACATCTCAACAAGAAAATGAAAAGTCAGACATGAGGACACAGAGTTACCCAGGTCAACTAGGTCCTTATGGGGAACCTTGATAAGAACAATGGATGTTGTTCTAAATATGGTTGAGACACCATGCAGAGATTTTTAGGTAGAAGAATGACAGTCATTTTAAAAAGAAACAGTCTAGCTATTAAGAGGGAGTTGGAAAAAAAGGAATCAGAGACTGCCTGATAGAGTTTTGGACTAGTTCAAACAACAGATAAAAATGGCTTGGACTGGAATTTTAGTGATTACAGTTGAGATAATATGTCACATTTGCTGAATAATTCAAAAATAAAGTATAAAAAATTCCCTTATATATTAGATATAGCATTTGAGAGAAAAATCAAAAATGATTACAATATTTTAGTATGAGCAACTCATGGACTGGTAATCCCGTAGACTTCAAAAAGACTGGGCAGTGAAAAAGATTCATGGAGATGATATGGGAACCAAAACTTTGGACTTGGATATGTTAGGTCTGAAATGCATATTAGATATCCAGGAAAAAATACATGTGTCAGGAAATGGGATAATCACAAGATAGTGAGAAAGGATGAGTTTCTAAATAAATGTTTGTGAGTCATCAGTACAGAGAGGATTTTTTAAAACCATAAGTCTGGATAAAATCACCAAATAGGGGGAAAAAAAAAAAGCACATGGAACCTTGGGACATCACGGCATTTCAAAGGCAGACACAGGAAGAGAAGAAGCAAAAGCAGCACTGATCTCTAGGAGTGATCACTCCCAGAAGCCAAGGAACAAAACTGTTTTTAAGAACGAGAGCAAGACCAACAGTGCTAACTGCTCTGAAAAGGTCAATTAAACAAGAATTAACTGCTATAACATACAACCCGAAATCTCAGTGGGGGAACCCAAATGTTTATTTCTCACCCACATAGAAATTATATGTACATTAGCAGAAGGCAGAAACAGTGGGGTCTTGGCTTGTCCCATACAGCCATTTGCATACCAGGCTTCTTCTGGTTCCAGAAAGAATAATTACAGTAGTAGAAGCGGGTCACTTTTTGGTAGAGAGACAGAGCCAATCTTTGGTAATGTGGGAAGAAAGGAGCTAGAAGTAAATGTCCCTACCTCATTCTCTGCCCTCACTCTGATCTCTTGCTGATCCTTCCATTGATTAAATTCAACTGGAAGATAAGAGTCAAGGAAGGCATTGATGTAGAGCATAACTGTAAGAAATGTGGAAAGTGACAGTATATTTGGTGGGGCAAATATAAGATATCAATACACCGCTGTTTTAATTGCTGGAAATATGTAAGAAATATTGGTATGTGGCTATTTGTTTTCCTTTTGTACAAGCGGCTTGGATATTCTTACATACAACATACACTGTATGAATTTAGAGTCAGCTTTTCAATGTGCACATAAAAAAACTGTGGTATCATAATTGGAGTTTCTTAATATTTATAGATTAATTCACAAATAATTGATACTTTAAAAAGATACTGAGCCCTCACATCCATGGACTTTACTTCATTATTTATTTAGCTCCTCTTTTATAGCATTCAACAGTATTTTGTAACTTCCTACCTAGAAATGTTGCACAGTCTTTCTTAGATTACCTTTTTTTTTTTTTTTTTTTTGCGGTACGCGGGCCTCTCACTGTTGTGGCCTCTCCTGTTGCGGGGCACAGGCTCCGGACACACAGGCCCAGCGGCCATGGCTTACGGGCTCAGTTGCTCCGCGGCATGTGGGATCCTCCCGGACCCGGGCACGAACCCGCGTCCCCTGCATCGGCAGGAGGACTCTCAACCACTGTGCCAGCAGGGAAGTCCCTAGATTACTTTCTATATACCTTATAGGTTTGTTTTGCTTTCGAGAGAAATATTTTTCAAACTATTTCTTCCCGTTGGTTATTGTTGATATATATTATCACTATGGTTTTCATATATTTCTCATGTCTGATAGAATGGTGTTATTAGTAAGCCCTTTTTAGGTATTTCATCCCTTCTTCCAAAATATTTTTTCAAAAAAAAAGTCTGCCATTAGTAAAATGTTTTTATTTCGTTTTATATTTTCTATAATCACTTAACTTGAACAAGTTTTCTTTGTCCCACTTTCATTTCACGTAACTTTGTACTCTCTGACTTAGAGCTGTACGTTTAGTTTTGAAACATTTTATGAGGTTAAGCAAGTTCTAATTTCTTGTTTACTATGTGCTTCTTTTGTGTCAATGAATAAGTGTTAAATTTTAAAGTGAGGATTTCACTTTAAGATATTATTTTCTTCTTTATAGTTTGATGTGGTAAATCTTTCTGTGTGAGACTGATTTATGAATTTATCTATTTTACATTCTTTGTGTTGCTTAGCTGTTTGTTATATTATTCTCATGAAACGACATACAATTTTTCCTAATTACAAATGTTAGATTTTGAAGCTCTGCAGCTTCACCTGCTCTTTGAATTGTTAACATCAATACAATCACCTGCATGAATGTCAAAGCTTCTTATACATTAATTTTTGTGAGGAAAAGCAGAACTGGTGAAATAAATTTTCACTTCCTTTAGAGGATATGGTTGTAGCCAGGTATAATATCTAATCTTCATTAAAAATGGAAAATAAGTAAAATTGAATATATTTTTAAATGTATTTTTTTCTCAATTTTCCTCATTCCCTCCTTCATTTGAACTGGTAAGGTTTTATACATCCTACTCTCTCACCCCACCTTTTTCCCTATTTATTTTTTAAGCTACAGCTTTGATTTACGTTCCTTCGGTGATTACTCATATATGTATGTCCGTATCTGTATCTACATAAGATGTGGAATTAAATTAAAATTATACATTAAAGTCTGACTTCTGGTTCTGGATTTAAGTCAGAGGCATCATCATGAATTCTTATCGTACGTTATTGGGGAGTGTTAACACATATACAGAAATATAAATGGGTATATATGCACGGGTTACTACATACATTTCCTAGTTCTCTCCACTAAGAGGGCCCATAACTAGTGTCACTCCAGTACCCAGATCTTGGTTTCTATATTCCATTTACCAGTAAAAGGAGCCAGAGCTCATTGGATAAGTGGTTAATTCCAGAGCTTGGGCAGGGAAAATATAGTATGAGCTTCGGGTATGTTGGAATGCCAGAGGGAGCTCACAGTTTATGCTTTTGTATAGTATAAAAAATTAAAGAAAATTTTAAATTAATTTTACAATTTAACTCAGTTTTGAGGTATTTTATGAAAGTTATAAAAGACAAAATTTGGTTAACTTCTACAGAGTCTGTAAAAGTTTCCAGAACATTACAATGCAGGTGTATACAATCACGCTAATCAATTCTCTCAGGCTTACTTCCCCTGTATTGCTACCTTTTACCAATTGATTCCTTGACTCCCTTAAGTCTAATTGTAATGATAGTCCCTAAAATTTCTGGAAATGTGAGTCCTCTTTTCATTAATATATGCTCATCATGTAGCCTCTCTCACCACTCGACATAAGTTACACTGTGCTTAGAACAGGACCTTCAGCAAAATGGTCATGTGTTGAACATGCTGATTTCACATTTATTATAAGTCACTAATAATCCTTTTTCATTTGTCACAATGTTCTGATACTCCTTCTTTCTTTTTTGCAATATCAAAAAAACAAAGAACCCAATCCAAAAATGGGCAGAAGACCTAAACAGACGTTTCTCCAAAGAAGATATACAGATTGCCAACAACACATGAAAGAATGCTCAACATCATTAATCATCAGAGAAATACAGATCAAAACAATGAGATATCATCTCACACCAGTCAGAATGGCCATCATCAAAAAATCTACAGACAATAAATGCTGGAGAGGGTGTGGAGAAAAGGGAACCCTCTTGCACTGTTGGTGGGAATGTAAACTGATACAGTCACTATGGAGAACAGTATGGAGGTTCCTTAAAAAACTACAAATAGAACTACCATACGACCCAGCAATCCCACTACTGGGCATAGACCCTGAGAAAACCATAATTCAAAAAGAGACGTGCACTACAATGTTCACTGCAGCACTATTTACAATAGCCAGGACATGGAAGCAACCTAAGTGTCCATCAACGGATGAATGGATAAAGAAGATGTAGCACATACATACAATGGAATATTACTCAGCCATAAAAAGAAACAAAATTGAGTTATTTGTAGTGAGGTGGATGGACCTAGAGTCTGTCCTACAGAGTGAAGTAAGTCAGAAAGAGAAAAACAAATACCGTATGCTAACACATACATATGGAATCTAAGAAAAAAAATGTCATGAATAACCTAGGGGTAAGATGGGAATAAAGACACAGACCTACTAGAGAATGGACTTGAGGATATGCGGGGGAAGGGTAAGCTGTGACAATATGAGAGAGTGGCATGGATATATATACACTACCAAATGTAAAATAGATAGCTAGTGGGAAGCAGCCGCATAGCACAGGGAGATCAGCTCGGTGCTTTGTGACCTCCTGGAGGGGTGGGATAGGGAGGGTGGGAGGGAGGGAGACGCAAGAGGGAAGAGATATGGGGATATATGTATATGTATAACTGATTCACTTTGTTATAAAGCAGAAACTAACACATCATTGTAAAGCAATTATACTCCAATAAAGACGTTAAAAAAAAAAGAGTCTATCTGCTCTGTGACAACCTAGATGGGTGAGATGCAGGGGGGTGGGAGGGAGGTCCACGAGGGAGGGGATATAGGTATACATATAGCTGATTCACTTCATTGTACAGTGGAAACTAGCACAACATTGTAAAGCCATTTTACGCAAAGAAAAAAAGAAAGTCTATCTGACCTATACATGACTTCCGCAAGTCTATTCCAAAGCTGGAAATGTGTTCTCTAAGGAAATCCAGCAAAATTGGTTTACTGAATCAAATAATTCCTCCAGGAAATATGTGCATAAACCTTCTAAATATAAGTTGTTACAAAAGCTGTTACAAAATAAGAAATAAACCAAATAATGCACTTAAATTAAATAGAAAAATGAGGCAGTCTGTGACTCTATGTATTCACTGATATTTTGTGCTGCCAAGAATTTGAAAGCATTTAATGAATAAATATGTGAACTATCTGACCTGCTTTTGCACCTGAATTGCAATATGAATAAAAAACACTTTTGGTTTATAGAGGCAAAATATACATTCAGAAAAAAGAGATTAAAGATAAAATACTAGAAAGAAACACATAATCTTTAAATAAATTATTTATAATTCTAAGATTTTGGGAAAATAAAATTTTAGGGCAATTTAGATTTCTACAGGCTGCTTACAAGCTTAAAGCAAATTCTTAATGCTATTGAGTTTACCAGAAATGGGTATACGTCTGTAGTGCCATATTTATATGTCAGAAAATCTAAACTTCTAAAATATTCTGTTTTTTTAAATATTTCAAATTAGAATTTCAGTATGTGGTTTAAGAAATATTAGGGAATTATTTTTAAATATCTATTGAAGCACCACATTCAAAGATTAGTTAGCAATGAAGTCTCTGGTAAACCTAAGTAAACAAAGTAAAATGGAAAAGGCATTAGTTTTTCTGTAAGAAATATTTAAAAAGCAATTGGATTACTGTGATAATATCTAAACAAATTTTGGCATTTTACATTGTTTCTGTAGTGTAGTAAACCCCTCCTAAAGTTCAAAGAAATCATTTTTAATATTATTATATGACGAGATATTTATAGCTCACAGAAAGTATATTTCTGTCAACTTTATAAAAACTAAAAATCATATCAACTTTCTAGTTTGGATTTATGTAGTTATTTTCACCTATAGTAAAATATATTTTATTTGAATTCTTAACATGGTAGAGTTATTTTTACTGAATTCAGCATACATATTGGGCAACTTTTCCTCACCAACATGATATTGAACTTTTCGATTATGATACTACATTGGGTAGAAAATGATACAAGAAGTCTGGATTATAGTTTTGACCAAATACAAACTGTTTATCTTTGAATAGAAGACACACTTCCTTTTATAACTGTAAAATAAACCTCTAACTTCCATCCATTTTATAACACAAACTATTCAGCAAATGGTGAACTGGATAAAAGAATACGGATAGACAACTCAAAACTGCGTGTTTGAAAAAGGAGTATCTTAATTTCATACGTAGTAAAATAATTTTTTCACTCACTATAAACGGTTATTTTAACATAAGAAACCAACTACATAAAATTTTGGTACTGTGTCTCTATTAGTCATTGAAATAATCTTCACAAGTTTAGTTTTCTTCAAAAGTTAAAATAAATATACTCCACATGGACATATAAGACCTACTTTTCTATATAAGTAATATACAAAACAACCTGTATTACAGTGTTCATGTAGACAATCTTTACATAATCTGGGATTTACTGATAAATTATATGAGGCCATTAAAAATATGTATGTATATTTGAACCTCATTATTTTTGCTTGCATTTAATTATGCTTTGATTTTACGTTCTCTGCATATGAAACAGTCACTGGGGTAAAAACTCATTACAAAGCTTATTTTAAGGATATTATGAATGAATGCATTTGACTATTCTGTATGTCTTAAAGTTTCGAGTTAAATATTTAGCCGTATTTAATAACTATGTATTATTGTAGCCAAATTTCATTTTGTTCCTATTATACAGTAAATGCTGTTGGAAGTCACCTAAAGATTTGTTTTAAATTATATGGCATATAGGTAAATATGCTGATATATACATATATATGTACACATACATATGTATATTGTTTTTATATCAAAAGCACAAATTTATCTGGACCCCTTCACATGGGATTAGTACCAAGTCAAAGGTTAGAAAACATCTGCCTACCACATTCCCTGGTCCACCATCTTGACATTTTGTTCCTCTACACACCGAATATCACACAGCTCTCCTGAGGTAAGAGCATAGGAGTGATACTCTACTTGATCCCATTTTTCAACAACACAGACATCACAGCATCTGCTGACAATACGACAAATAAGGAAAAGCAATAGCTAAGCAAGGTTCAAGGCTGTGAAACACAATAAACAGATGGAATAAAAAACGGTAGAAATAAGTAACAAACAGGCGAGGAGGAATTATATAGGTTTCAGATAAACAAAATGCTTTGCTGAAATCAATGGTATAAAGCCATGAAGAATACAGAAATCAAGTTTTACTCTCATTTTCATTCTGAAAACAAACCTGGCGAAACTGAACAGCTGCCCAAGAACTTCTATTTTCTCATTTGTTCTTAAAATTACTGTATCGAAAGCCATGGCAACTGTATTGAGCTACTTCTCTTTCTTCCTAAAAAAAGTGTGATCCAATCCCATCAAACCTTTCTTTCAATCTCATTCATTCACCATCAGAGGCACAATCATCCCAGGTGACTCAAATTTTCAGGAATGGTGAAGCCCACATTGTTCAATATATCTCTTTATTTGATCCCAGCTCCCACCCTTCCCACTTTTCCTTTCTCTTTCAACAAGCCCTCTGGAATCCAAAGTCTGTCTTATCAAACTCCCACACTATATTTTCAAAAATCTCTACACTCTATATTCCTTCTCTTTATCTTCTTATTCCAAGGGGCACCTGGCTTTACACTGAGCACATAATGTTCCTTTGCAGTCCACTCAAATGTAGGCTGAAGGAAACTGCTTTTTTTCCTCCAACGCCCTCAGGATTGAGAGAGGTTTTATATGGTACATGGCATTCTTGCTCCCCGCCCCCTTTTTTTTTTCATACTTTGAGACTTTGTTTTTCATCTCCTTCCTCCTTCAAAAAACTCAGGTCTTTGAAAACATGTCGCTATCTCCAGCCAATGTGTCTTCTCTGGCTACCACTTCTGTCACCTTTTTTGGTTACATCAATGTCCATGTAAATGATGAATTCAAAACACTGCTCTTCCAGTATCTTGGTTTTCTTAGTTCAAATAAATTGTCCTCAATCTAATTTCACTTACCTACTCAGTTCTTTCTTAGGCTGAATTTATCTTCAGCAACAGCAGCACTACCCCTTAAATTGCACTTTTTGATATTCCCATTTTCTAATCTCCATCTCTTACCCTTCCAGTTCACTTACCCCAGTGTGGCCATGCCAACAGTTGTTCAACCTCTCTCCACCTGCCAATCCATCACCACATGGTAACCACATCCTTGCAAATATCCCTGACTTCCTTGCCTCTCTCTTCTACTACTGTGCATTCGCTGGCAAAAACACCAAACCTGTTTGACCCAAACTGCAGACTTACTCCCTGTTTATAACCAAACAGCTAAGCATTTCTGGAGAAAATCAAACAACCATTACTGACGGGTTTGCTTTAAATCTGTAGCCACCAATCTCAACTAGGCACTAAACACCGATGATCACAATGTGTTACATAGAAATTGATTTTCCATTTTTGGATATAGCAATTTCCCATCTTCTCTCCTGCAAAGTCTAGTCTACAACTCAATCATACTTCAGGGACAAAAAGTTGTCATTACATACAAGTGATTTTCTTGTTTCCACCACCAAATCTGTACCTACCTGTGCTGCCTTCCCTTCTGTTCTGTGAACATAGAAATACTTCTGCTCCTATTGTGGATCATGGCTTTATTTACATGAAGGATCCCATCCTTTCCATCTTCCCTGTAATTCTCCCCATCTTTACCCTATCAGCAATTTCCTTCTATTCTATTGCAGTATTTTGTGGGTATGAAAACATGCTCTGCTATCATGCAAATTTAAAAAAAACAAAAATTCTTGATCACATATCGCAATCCCATTGTCTCCCCATTTCTCAGTTCAATTCCCTTTAGAAGTTACCCATATCATGGCCTCCCCTTTCTCATCTCCCATTCCCTTCCAAACCACTACATTCACGTTCTGATTTCTATAACACACTGAAATTGGTTGTAAAAGTAACACAAGTTACCAATATCTTGGCTTGTTCTAAAAGTGAACTTTCAGTTGCCATTCTAACGCAGCTCTCAGCAGCATTTTACACTCCTGACTGATCGCTTCATCTTGTTAAATTTTTTCTGTGTTTTCAGATATATATCTAAAAATATAGAAATACATATATATCCCTCTAAATGTCATGACATGGCATTTGTCGATTTCCTCCAACATCCCTGAACAGTCCTTCTCAGTCTTCTTTGCAGACTCCCCTCTTCTATCCAATCCTTAAGTTTTGGAGCTCCTCTAAAGTTGTCTTCTCAACGCTCTCCTCTATCTACACGCTCTCCTTAGTTTGTTCATGGCTTTATTCTTTACATTTTATGTATTTACTCTTTTGTTTGTTTAGGTATAAACATGTTTATTATGGAAATCTTCAGACATAGATAAACGATTCACAAATCTCATTTTTTATAACTCAGGTGCATAGCAAACAACATATAATGAATCTTGGTTCATTTATAAGGCCTATTATCCACCCATCCCAAGCCGAACCATTTTAACAAGGTATATATTATTTCCCCTTTAAATAATCCATAGTGGTTTTTAAAGCATAGCCATAAAACAATTACTTATTTTTTCTCATATCCAGTCAGTGTTAAAATCTCCCTGATTATCCCATTTCAATAAATGTCTTTTTACATTTGCTTTGTTTAAATCAGGATCCTAATAAATGCCATGGGTTGAATTTTTTACATAGCTTTTAAATTTCTTTTACTCTAGAACAGATCTTTCTCCTTTATTTCCCCAATTCACTTCTTGAGGAAACCAGTCCTTAGTCCTGTAGAATTTCCAACATCCTCTATTTGGCTAATTGCATCCCCATGGTGCCAACATGCTCTCAACCTCAATGCTTTCTATAAACTTAATTAGACATAGAAATATGATGAAACTTATGTGAAACTTTTAGACAGGGACATTTCACAGATGATGCCACTTATTTTCAGGTGCTATGCATTTCAAATCAAGAGATACATCATGTCTATCTCTTTAAGCAGTTAAAACTGATCAGCTGGTTCGGATCTTATCCAACCACCATAACATTTCTCTATCAGTCTTTCACCCAATGATTTTAGCAGCCACAGAAGATCATTTCTTTTCATTTATCCCCATTATCCACATGTTTTAAAATGTCACCTATATGCTGGTAACTGATTTCATATTTATAGCTCTAGCCTTCATTTATAGCCAACTATCTACCAACTTTCTCTGCTTGGAGGTCTAATACTTACATCCAACTTAACCTTACCAAACAGAAATAGTAGTCCTTGCTTTTAACCTGTAACCAAGTCTTCTCACTTCAGTAAATGGAACTATCAGGCAGTGAGTTTCTCTTCCCATAAACCTAGGAATATTCCTTGATTCTCCTTTTTTTCTCATTCTGTATTATAATCTATTATTATACCCTATTAGTTCTACTTTTCAAATATGTCCTGAATATAACCATATCACATTGCATATCCTGCTACAACACTTAGCCATTTTGCTATCATCTCACTCCTAACTTAATAGTCTTCTAATTACCCTCCCTGTTACCAATTTTTTCTCCTACATATTGGCCCAAGTAATCCTTTTAACAATAGATCCCACCTTTCTCCAATAAAAACCCTCTGAAACTTTTTTACTTCAATGAGCATACAATCCAAACTCATTAATATGATCAACCTTATTCTACCTAACCAGGTACCTAATCTCCCCAACCTCCTTTTCTGTACACTCCACCTACACTTGACCTTACCCTGCTCAAACACACCAACCATCTTCCCACCCAACGCTTTTGTACTTGCTAGTCTCTATATTTAGAATGATCTTCTCAGTATCCTCAAATGACTCACGTCACTTCAGCGTAAGCTCAGCAGATCATTCCTGAACCTCTCAGCTAAAGCAGCAGTCCCACCTACCCCTAGTCAATTTCTGTCATATTACCATAATACTTTTGTACAGCAATAATTAGCTGAGTGTCATATAAATTGATTAATTCTTATTTGTTTTCCCCAAATAAAATACATGTTCCACGTGGTTAAAGAAGTCTGTGCTTTTTCATCCCTGAACCTAGAACAGTGTCACACACGTAATTTGTAGTAAGAACTCAATTATTGTTGAGTGACTGATTTGCAACAAAAACTCCATTCAAATAATTTGCAAAGAAAATTTTCTAAGGAACCAAAAAGTACAAAATGTGATAAGTTTTATTAAAATTAAGCTAACTACTCATATTAAACCCAGAGGCATTAACGAAGGATGTCTCAGCATTAGATAGGATAATGTTTGAAAAAGAAAACATCACAAAAATAGTAATAGTACTTGTGCTTCAAAACAGGATTACTTACAAATCATAGGATTAAGGAAGGACTTTAAAAAAAACTGAAAACTTTCCTAAGAATATTTTTGCAAACAAGTTATCTTTAGGTCTTAATTTGCAAGTCAAATATGATATTAAATACATCAATATATATTAAATATACCTTAGTATGAAATACTTTTTCAAAACAATTATGCCCCAAATATAAAAGTGAAACCTATTTTATTAAATATATTTTATTATAGAGTTTAATAAATATAAGGTAAAAATTATAATCTATACTTTATTGTAAGGCAGATAAGTGTTATTTTTAAATTTTTGATGCTTAATATAAAGTCCCAATGCAAGCTTACTACTGCTAATTACTATGGCATTTCATTCCTCTTATTTTGCCCCTTTCTAGTACCAATTATCTGAAAATAGTAAAAACTACTTGCACATATTTTATATTTTGAATTTAATTAAAATTAAATCTACCTTAAGGACTTTCTTTTTCAGATTAAAGTAAATAGCTAAAAATGTCAAAGTATGGCTAGCACATAGAATGTGTTCACTAAACGTGTTCCTTTCACTCTTGAATAAATATACCAAGTTTGGGGATGTGGAAGGAGGAAGCAGACTGAATTTATCTCAGTGACACTTATTATTAGGCTTCATCCAATACTTTGGGTTTGAATGCGTATCATGTAAAGAGCTTCTGTGTCTTTTCCTCAAAACCGGCCCCCTTTTATATGCACTTCTACCACTGGCTTCACAGCAGACAAAACATAGCCTTGCAAAGTTATACACACTTATTTTACTACTTACAAGTTGCTGAACACCGTTTCACTTTGGGATAAATGCCTTAAATTATCTTAATATATTTTATTACTTATAAAATGGAGATCATCATCATCCCACCTCACAACTATTTGACAAGTTTGCTATGTAGTTCATAAGAAATCACAGACACAATACGTGAATGATTGTATCACTGTTCCTACTGCTGTTATTGATTAGTAATATTAACAAATAATTTACTAGAGGTAATATGTAATACCGGAGGGCATCTCTTCGTGGCCATAACACTTAATTTTTTTCCTTCATTTACCTAAATTCTGTTTACTCCTAATAGTAAGGAAGGGTTTGTTGTCCCAATGAAATCTCTAGTTTGTCTGGCTTCTGAATTATATTACATACCCAGCATATCAATACTAGTTTAGACAAGATATATTATGAAATATTTTTTTAAAAATCATTTTAAATGAGTGACTAAATATTAGGGCAGTTAGTTCTATGATTGTTGATGATAATGTACCACCAGACTTCAGAATGTGTTTCTGAAAAATTAACTGCTTCCAGGGCTGGTTGCCAGTTTCCATAGTAACCAGAACATATACTGAAAAGTGAAAGACGTAATTTTTTTATAATGTTTTTCACAGTTTCTTTTCTAGAATGGTTCTTCAGCTAATAATACCCATCACGCGACCGCAGCTGGAATAAACATTATCTACTAGTTTATAGCTTGACTAGCATACTCAAAGCGTCCTTGTGACACGAAACATATTTCTTTTCAGATTAATTAAGACAAGTAACCAGGCTATTGATCAGACTCTGCCTCCTGGCTGATTCATGAGGTTTGTCACACTTAAGTAGCTAACGTTAACTAATATGACAGCCAAAAACAAAAATAGATTACATTAACATGTAACTGATGTTTTTTTATTCGGCTAAAGTTCCATATGCTGCAGCTTGTTTAGTACTGGATGTTAGATAACTGTCTCCGTAATATTTCTAGAAACTTTTCATTTAGTTAGAATTAACTGGATCTAGAACAATATTCCAAGTCAAACACAGGTGTTTTTTTTAACTGCCATAAATACATCTAGAAGTAAAGAAAGTTTGACATTTAAAAATATAACATAATGGCCTCCATTTTTAATAGAGTTACAATTCATTTTTTAATTATGTAAGCATACAAAAGAAATATACTTTGTGAACTCTGCGCAAAAACATCTTGTACTAAAATTCAAAGCACTTTTTTCCCCACAAGCATACCTTAGTAACTGTGTGCATCTAACAAATGAGAATAATTTTCGATGTTCCTTACATACAAGAGAAGACCTCCAGGTCTCCCCGCCCCGCCACTCTAGGCCCTTTTACTCAATTGGGAAAAGGCACTGCTATTAACATTCAAAAGTCCCTGAATCCCGGGGCAGGGCCCAGAAGAGTCCCAGGCACGGAGCCATCATTCAATAAACGCTAACAGGGATCTCAAGCTCATGGGCTTCCACACTTCACCGGATGCCTAAAGCAAGCTTCCACAGAAATGGAACAAGAGGTCATAAACCCTGCTCACAGAAGGCGCAAATATCTCCGCTTACCGCAAGGGTGGGCTCCAATTTCACGAATTTAATTTTAATCCACTGTAACATTCAAAAATCACAAAAAACTAGCACTGGTAGCATGCAGGGAAATGGGGCTTGCAGGACTCTCAAAATGTGGATGCCGAAATTCGAGAAAAGCCACCTTCACCACCAAACAAATCATTTCCTTCAGAATCGGGGAGAACTGGGATAGGGACGAAACCAAATGGCCACCGGAGAGGGCCCAGGAGTCAGCTGGCACAAGGCGGTACTCGTGGTCCCACCGCGGCCCGCACTCACCTTCCTGCCCTCCCGCTCCAGGGGCAGGGCCGTTTGAACTCAGGGGCGTCCGTGCTGCTGCCCGGGCTCTGCCACAACCCACAGGCGCGGCGCAGCGGGCTGGGGTCCGAAGAGAGCCAATACACAAGCTCCGGGGCCGCAGGCATGGAAGCGTCTCAGCCGCGGCTTGCAGCCTCCTCCAGGACGCTACTTAACGTGCAGGCCACGTGAAGGACGCTGGGCGGGGCCACGCAGATGGTTTCGATTCCCGCCTTGAGGAAATAGAAGCACCTGGGCTCGTTGTGGCGTCTTTTAACCTTCTGCACAGCTTTGCCTTCTTTCCATTAGGTCCTTGCTTGACTGCATTTCTGCTGCTTCTCCTAATCAGGTCCTTCATTTCCAACCTGGCGCATTTCTCCACCCAAACAGTATTTGGAGATTTAGGGGATGACTGGGTTTTTTGTGGGTTCAGAGCAGTGGGCTTTGGCTCTGCATCCCCTTATTCTGCAGCTGCTCTCACCAGCCTTGGATATCAGGGAGCTCAGGCTTTCCTTCCACCTCTCTTGCCCTTCTGGCAGCCACGTGACTCCATCTGGTTTTTGCAGTGTGCATAAAGCACAAACAAGAAATGATTTTCATGCAACAATCCTCAGGTTCCTACTATGCCTCAGTCTTATCCTATCTCCCTGTTTGATTTCTGAAGTTATAAACCCAATAAAAATAAGGACAAACCCAATATAGAAGAAAGCATTAGCTTAAACAACCAAGTTGTTTATTAGGCACATAATGTAAACCTGGGCACTTCCTGCAGCAGCCCCGGTTCCTTGCCCAACCTCCTCCAGTAAAGACTCCCTGGGAGTTCCCCCCACCCCCACCCCCACCCCCGCCATTAGGCAGTATCACTACCTAATTTTACAGGTAGGGAAATAAAGTTTCCATCATTACATGATTTACCCAAATTCACATTTCATTAAAAAGTGAGCCCCTTTATGATAATCAAATAATTATGTTTACATTTAGTTTCTGGAAAATAATATCCAAGTAGAGAACAGTGCAATAAAACAAAATCAGAATTAAATAGAATGGATTGGAAACTCTAAGTCAGCCTGCTGTGTGTGTGTGTGTGTGTGTGTGTGTGTGTGTGTGTGTGTATCCCCATTGTTTGCTGAGAAACCTTTCGTAAGGCTTACCAATGATAAATTTGGGTTTTGTTCAAATTTCAGAGCTCATAAAAGTTAACATCTGTGTTCTATGAGTCAGCACTGCCCAAGGAAGCTAGGCCATCTCTTTGACACTGAAAATTGACAAAGTGCTTTTCAAAGTCAGGCTCCATTAACTTAAACTGACTTTTTGTCTCCACTTCAAAGTAAAATGTGTGTGTGTGTGTGTGTGTGTGTGTGTGTGCTAACTTTATGGAAGCTGGGGAAATAGAAAAGCTAAAAGAAGGTTGAACTGTAACCCACTGTATCAAAAGCAAAATAAAACAATATCCCCCAAAATGTCTATAATTTTTCTCTGGGATTAGTTGCTTAGTCATAAGACTTTTATTTAAAACTCCGATTTTCAACATTAAAGGGTAAGAGTTCGTGTTGTTAGAAGTTAAGATTTGATATAAATTGAGGCAGGACACGGCTTGGGGAAGAGATAACAAAAGTTCAATGATCATGTTAATCAAATTTTCAGAATCAGAGAACTGATTGAAATAAAGAGGTGTTTATTTGGGATTTGTTAGGACTGTAGCCCAGGAGATGCAGACTCAAGAAGCAATTGAACTGTATTCTGCTGGACTACAAAATGAAGGAAGCTTATACAGGCAAAAAATGCAAGGCCACAGTCAGTTACATAAGTTATTTGTCAAGAATTACAGCTGGAGCTGGTAAGAAGTAAGGGTGCTTGTTAAGCAAGGATTGGTTGGGGGCTGAAATGGTTGCAGAGTTACAAGGGGTAACCTTGAGACCGTAAAGTGGCAGCTGGCAGCTGTTCCAGATACCACTGATGGTGTCCTTGGTTTGATACATTCACAGAAATTTCAAGTTCATGTGGTGCAGGGACATGTCTAAGACCAGATCCTCAATGGGTGCCAAACTCCACTTTCGTTTGCCTGAACTGTGATGACACCATTACAATTGCAGTTTGTCATCAGCAGCTTTTCTGTGGCAAGTCAGGCTAAGAGAAAGCATTCAAGTACCTGGCAAATAGGTAGGCTTTGGATGGCAGGTGAAGCATACTTAGATTCTGGCATCATGCAATAAGCCGAAAGATGAGCCCAGATTTAAAGCGTTGAAAGTTCACTAATAAGAAACAGGTTCTGGCAGCCTGATGAATTCTGACTTGTTATTGTTTGCAGTTAAAGGGAATATAAGGCAGACATTCAGCTTGGATCAGACTGCAAAAACCCAGCCAAGACAGGTAAATTCAGCAACAGGTCTCCTGCCATGTGGAGGAGTTGGTAGTACTTGAAAACCTGTGTCCAGAAATAGAGAAAAAGTAAAGAAAGCATCTAAAACAAAGGTTAAAAGGAGAGCCCTTGAGGTACCTGGCAAGGAAAAGAGCCCAGTTTAGGAATCTAGTTCAGACTGGCCCGGCAGCTGGGCTGACTCGATGAAAAACACTCGACTCTCTTAGGTTTCGTCAAGCACTTAACTGTAGTTAGTGTTAAGCATGTAAGAGTACTGAGGCTACAACAATGAATAAAAGAAATAAAAGGAATGAATAAAAGGAATGTCTTAAAATACACCTGTATATTCTCTTTGGGAATTGACGGATGATGAAAATCAGAAGGACACCTATAACCTTCTGAAGGTGGAAAATCAGAGGCTGGCAGAATGGCAATGGCTGATAGAAAGATGAACCCCTTTTTAAAGTCAATTGGGAGTAATCACTGTGGTGGGGCTGGTCCGCAAGCTGTCATCAAACATGAAATTGTGGGTATTTGCATGACAGGCAGCATCTGGCAATGAAATAGAAAGTAATTGTTGGCAGATCAAGTCATCGGTATGAATGGAATGAGCAAAGATAGAAAATCCAAATGGGAACAAACTAGTGTGTGTGATAAGAATGAATGAGTTCAATGTATACAGGAAGTAATCAGCCCTGGAGAAATTCTCTGAGTTTGTGAGATACATGGTCTAAGCCTCCTCATACCCTTGCTCTGTAATGAGCGGCTTCTGCTAGTTTTGCCCCTGTCCACAGCCTCAGCAAATGGGAAGCAGCTGTTAAAGGTATAGGCCTAGTTAGAAAACAATTAAAACAACTCTCTCCTGAGAAGAGGTATTTAAGAAGTCTTCCACAACTTGAGTTTGAGGGATAAGAGTGTATGATACAACTTGTACACATTCTACAACTTGTCTACTTTAGGACTTCACTGGTACTGTGGTGAATAAACAAATAAGATCAAACTCCTGTACCAAGATATTTCAAAACTCAGATATGCTGTAGTGTGATATGCTTTCCACATCCAGGTGGTTTCAATCCCAGGAGAAGCTGTCACTGTGAGATAGGGAAAAATACAAGAGATGCATGTGGAGAGAGAAACAGATGAGTTACTCTTGCGGATTTTTCCCAGTACACCAGAAAATGTAGCTATCTAGCAGCTGTGAAGATGAATAGGATACTTGGCAGTAAACGGGGTGACTGGCAAAAAAGTATTGGGAGCATATGGAAATATGCTGGGAGCATACTGGACCATATGGAAATTGGGAAAAGGTACTTTTTGGATGTCTTAGAAACCCATTTCTGAAGAAAGAGGGCTCTATTTGGAGCCACATACATGATAGGAGGACAAATCAGAAAAGAGTTACTTTGCTATTATTTTGTATCACTACTTTAGCCCGAGGCTGAGTGATTTTAAAATTACCTACTGTGAGACATAATCTCCAGCCTCCAGGAACTGGTAATATAGAAGGTAATATAGAAAGATACATAAATGTAACTGAAATATATTGTGATCATTGTTAATGGGTACAATAGGAGTATGCAGAGAAATAGAGCTGATATAATGCAGGAAGCATTTGGCTTTTTTAGGGCATGAGAGTTGAGAAAAGGCTTCACAGTGCAGAGACAGTTAAGTATAGCCATATGATTATTTCACAGATTTAAAAAATTATCATATCTGAAACTGAATTTCTTTTATTAATTAATTTATGTATGTATTTATTTATTCACTTATTCCTGCATTCCCTAGGGGTGTTAATGGAACCAGTTGTCCAACAAAGCTTCTAAACTGGAAGTCTAGACATCATCCTAAACTCATCCCTTTCCCTAATCCCAGTCCCTGATTTAACTGATCACCCTCACCTTGCAATTTCTACCTTTTATTTTTCAAATATGTTCTCTTTATCTCATTGCCACTACCTCATTTCAGGTCTTCATTATCTTTTGATTATTTCTGTTGATAGTCAGCTAATGGAGTGCCCTTTCCCCAGTCTTTTCTTTTTCCTATCTTTTCCTCCACCTAACCACCAAGACAGTTTCTCTAAATGTAAGTACAACCACATATGTCCTCTGCTTAAAAACTTCTACAGGCCACTCAAGCCCTGGCCCCTCTCCATACTCAACTACTGTCCATCCTCTTCCCACCTTGCCATTCTCCTCATTTAAATTGTATGAGGTAGCAATATTAAATCCCTTGTATCCATGCAGATAATTTTCTGTCTCTCCCTTTATTCTACATTTATATCTCAAAATCAAATATCAACTATTGCATTATTAATCATTAATTATGAAATTGCTAATTATCCCACATATACTTTGGTTCAAAATAACCAAATATTTCATTACAAATCTAGTGACTCTAAAATTAAGATACTGTGAACACTTTATATGTCTATCCTGGTTGATCTAACTTTACCAGTTCAGTTTCCATCATTAAAACAAAGTAATAGTTCAAATCTGCATATGCTTTCCCAGGAAGATCTCAGAGAGGCAAAGACAGTCAAATTCTAGAACTTTTCTTTTTTTTTTTTTTTAAGAAGTCAGTTGATATTCCATAAAGTGAATGGAAATAGTTCTGCCAGACCCAGGAATCTGAGGTTTTAGCTCTAGCCCTGGTACTCACCAAATATGTGGACATATTTTAAGTCACCTCACATCCTGATCTCATTCTTATCTATAAAGCATTGAACAACATAAGCACTAAGCACTCTTTTTCGCAAGTTATGACTCCAATAGGGTTGGCAAGTTTGCAAGACCAGGATGAAACCCCCATAAGGTTATGAAGTCTGTTCTGTTGCTGCAAAACAAACTACAGTTGACCCTTGAATAACGCAGGTTTGAACTGCACAGGTCCACTTATACATGAATTTTTTTCAATAGTAAACATTACAGTACTACACAATCCGTGGCTGGTTGAATCAGGGATGTAGAATTACCGATTTGGAGGGCCGACTGTAAGTTTCGACTACTTCGAGGGTCATTCAAGGGTCAATTCTACGAGTGGCTTTAAATAGTCATTTTGTTTTGCTAACAAATTATGGATCCAGAATTTGGGAGGGGCTTAGCTGGTAGTTTGATCACTGATCTATGTGGCACAAGCTGGGGTGGATGGGGCTGGAACATGAACTTCTGAGATGATTTCTTCTCTTAAATATCAGGCACTTTAAAGATCCTTCCCCTCCCCCGTCTCTTTCTCTTTCTCTAGCATCACAGTCTCCATGGTCACTTTCCACATGCCTTGGCTTCTCAAACAAAGTTTTCAGTCTTCTTACATGGTTGCTGGCTTTCTCCAGAACAAGTGTTCCAAGAGACTCAGATACAAGGCTTTTTATGATGTAGCCCCAAAAGTCTCAGAACATCACATCATCATTAAGCAAACTAATGTGTGAAACAAAACAGAGACAGATTAACAGATATAGAAAACAAACTAGTGGTTACCAGTGGGGAGAGAGAAGATGGGAGGGGTAAGATATGGGTATGAGATTAAGAGACACAAACTGTTTGATACTATGTATAAAATATATAAGCAACAAGGATATATTGTACAGCACAAGGAAACACAGCCATTATTTTGTAATAACTTAAATGAAGTATAATCTATAAAAATATTGAACCACTATGCTTAACACCTGAAACTAATATAATATTGTAAATCAAATATATATATGTATATGAAAGACCATCATATCATCACATTGTCTGATTATATTGACCAAGGAAGTTATTAAGGCCAGTTCATAATTAAACTGCACCTCTTATAGGCAGGAATAACAAGGAATTTACGGTCATCATTAACATACTAACAAGGTCAAATTCCAACAGTGCCATTTTTCTACCTCTGTTATATTTTGTTAAAAACAAAACAAGACAAAAAAAATAGTGGCAAAATAACATGAGATAGAGATGTTCAACAACAATATGAGCTGGGTAATGTGTATTTTGATTATAAATATGACCCATTTGCTGCCTTCTATAATTTGTAGAGGTATGTGCACATCCACAGTGAGCTACTGATGCTCTCAGCATCAATGAACATCAACTTATCTGTTTATGCATATTTGTTGGAATTGACAATATTTCAAAGTCACACTTCACTGCATCCCATTGGATTAGAAGCATTGTAAATAGCTTTGTTTGGAAATATATAAGAGGAAAAGCTTAGCAAATATCAAAAAGGGTATTCTTCAAAATGTTAATATTTCTTTTAGTCACTGCTTAAGCTTCAAAGATATAGCTGAATTTTCAATGAATTTTATTTTTCATGTACTTCTTCCGTGATGACATAACACAATGCAAAATATGCAGTAGATATTTTCCAGTCATTTGGGTTTGTTCAAGTAATTACAGTTTATGGTTATTAGTGCTCTAGAAGTTAATTGCAGAGACTATTGGATACACTGACACCACACTAGGGTTGCAGTTTTGCAAAACCTGGCCGTCTTTTATTTACATTGTGATTATTTACTGCCTGAGTTTGGACACAGAGAAGAAATGGGGGGAGGGAAATGGAAATCTCTGGATGAAGTTGATCTGTTCATCCTCCTGGTAGAGTTTACAGAACTGATTCTACCAACGAAGATTTTAAAGGGATGCAAATACATGAGCAGAGTTAAACCAAACAATGGAAAAACCTTGGGAACTTCAGATTGAAAGCATTTTGTCATGATCAGCTACATGAATACACTTCACCTGGCACTTCTGTTATTTCATAAGAAAAGTTTGACCTTATAAAATTTATGTTGTTGGAGGGGAAACTGATATGCTGGAAGGGATCAATCATTAAGTTACTTCTGGAACCATCATGTTATTTTCCATTAAAATGGGTAATTGGTCGTTGAGAACACAATCTGCGATTCTAATAAACATTTCTATAGAGTTTTCAAAGTCTTGATACTTAAAAAAATACTAGCCGTTATAGCACCAGTAAAGGTTTTGTGCCTGAAGTCAAGGGCAAGTGTAATCTGATGTAAAGAACACTGAACTTAAAGTAGAAGTAGTGAAATCCAAAAAGAGTTACTAAACCAAGCAGAAATTTCCTTGTTTACAAAATGAGGATGAAAAGACCTCCTAAGATATTTGTGGAAAGAATTTCAAGTTAACAAAACAAAACAAAATATATGTACAAAACAAATCAATATACATATTTTGATGGATAGGTGTGTGGGCATGTATAGATAGGTAGATGTTTATATAAAATGCTTATATATATGCATATAAAGGTGAACATATATTTATATTTGTAAATGTAAAAGAGAGAAAAACTAACATAGTATTGATTTATTTTAAACATTTTATCAAGAAGGCACATTAATACCCAAAATTCCTATCAACTATTATCATCATTAATGTTTCATTAGAGGTTAATTCAAAATAAATATTAGATTAAAATAGATAACCAACAAAGACCTACTGTTTAGCACAGGGAGCTCTGCCCAATACTCTAATAACCTAAGTGGGAAAAGAATTTGAAAAAGAATAGATACATGTATATGTATAACTGAATCACTTTGCTGTACAACTGAAACTAACACAACATGGTTAATCAACTATACTCCAACGTAAAATACGTATTTTTAAAAAAGGAGTTCTATCATGGTAGGGGTGGAAGATAAAAAATAATATTAGAAAGATAAATATCAGCATCTATACGAAAATATTACTGTATCACACTCATGCTTTTCAGTTCACTGTGGACCAGTGAAATCTTCGAAAAGGACAAGGACAACAAAAGAAATATTTTGGGGTTAATGGGTTAAATTAATTGTACAAGGCATCACAGTAAGAGTCAGAATTAGAATTTCATTGCTTTCACAGCCCTATATTCTTTTCACGAGTTTATAGTTTTTGGTTCTTGCAACAGACATGAAGAATTGTCATCACAGCTAAGGCTTACTATAATTTCATGAGAAATGTAATTAAACTATTATGTATTAGGTTCTGATCAGTGGGAGAGATGGAAGAGAAAGATTAAATTGATATTTTATATGAATCCACTTGACAGTTATAAAACTACCAATCATGAAACTATAAACAAAGATTTATATTGTTGGACTTTGCTTTGGGAGCTATTCAATTCATACTTTCAAATGTATTAATTCTACTTCATTACCTCTATACTTCCATCCTGCTGCTTTGGCAATGAGCTACCTGCACAAATTAAAATCAGCTTCAGACAAAAGGCTGGCTTGTGTTTTACTTGTGTTTTCATCATAGACAATGTTTTGCTAAAAATTCCCAACAATTAGAGGAGCAGTCAGTGGAAGAAGGAAAGTGCACAGAATTGATGGAGGGAAGAAAATCCCATAGATATTGAACTTTAAAAATTATAAAGGTCTCATGTTTTGTCTTCATGTTATAGTTGTTTTTCTGCAATAGCTCTGTCTTCCTCTTCATGTTTCTGCTCAACTACTTTTCTGGTTTCCAAGTTTTGGTTTTTAAAAATACTATTTAAGTTTGAGTAAAACTCATCATCCTAGAAAGAGGAAGCCTCCTATGCTATCATTTTCTTCTCCAACTCTTTCCCAGAGAAATTTATTAAAATTATCCAGATCTTGGACTGTGCTTCTTTGAGGGATTATTTTTGTATTTTATATATAAATAAGCTACATATGTACATAGATATAAATATTTTATATGTATTTACATATTTATTTACATTAAATGTAAATATAATTTATATTTTACTTCAGGGTATCTCAAAACCTATTTACAGTCAGATGGAATTCTTCTTTCGGAAACAGAAAAACAACTGTAGGCTCAGGGGTTTATGAGATACTGCTATCCTCGCATCACGCTTTTGAAGCTTCCAATTCCTAAGTACAGTTTACTTTCTATACTGGATACCTGACAACCACCCATTATGATCAAATAACATGTGGCTGCACCCAGCCATGAAGGGCTCACACGTGGAAGACTGAAAGCCCAGGCAAAGAGGCCACTTTGGCTCTCTCAAAACAGTTTAAGTATCAATCTGTTAAAAAGTTTTCTCAAGTATTACATAAGACAATACTTTACATCATGAAGCACAGCTGCTGCCTTTGGCAGATACTCCACCAATTACCTCCCACTTAAAATGGGTCCCAGTATATTCACAGACACATGGAATTGGGATGTGTGCATAATCTTTGACAGTACTGTAAGGTCTGAAATTGATAAAGTTAACATTTCTTCGAATGAGAACTGAAATAACAGCCTTGGTATCTTCTCAAACTACAAATATTCAACTTATTTTAAAAATTCAAACCATTAAAGACAAATTTAAAAACCTGATGTATTTCTCTTTTTGACTTACTTCACTCTGTATGATAGACTCTAGGTCCATCCATCTCACTATAAATAACTCAATTTTGTTTCTTTTTATGGCTGAGTAATATTCCATTGTATATATATATGCCATATCTTCTCTATCCATTCATCTGTTGATGATGGACACTTAGGTTGCTTCCATGTCCTGGCTATTGTAAATAGTGCTGCAGTGAACGTTGTGGTACATGACTCTTTTTGAATTACGATTTTCTCAGGGTATATGCCCAATAGTGGGATTGCTGGGTCGTATGGTAGTTCTATTTTTAGTTTTTTAAGGAACCTCCATACTGTTCTCCATAGTGGCTATATTGTAGCACTGACATATATATGCTACCAAATGTAAAATAGATAGCTAGTGGGAAGCAGCTGCATCACACAGGGAGATCAACTCTGTGCTTTGTGACCACTTAGAGAGGTGGGATAGGGAAGGTGGGAGACACAAGAGGGAGAGAATATGGGGCTATATGTATACATATAGCTGATTCACTTTGTTGTACAGAAGAAACTAACATGACATTGTAAAGCAATTATATTCCAATAAAGATGTTTAAAAAAACCTGATGTATACATACAAATATATACAGGAATCCATAAAAAATATGATTTCTGGTCTATACAACTGGGAAGGTCAAAAAACACTCTTGAGTGACACAAGGCAGAAAAAAGTAGCAAGATCCCCACAATAATCAGTTATTCAAGCAACTTTTTACAATTGCAACATCTCCCAGAAAAATCCTTCACAATGTGAAATCAAAAGTGCAAACATCAAAATATAAAGATAATGATATTTGTTAAGTGTGATACAGTTTTTATGGGACATTCATCTGCATACAAACTAACTCTTAGCACTTCATCCTAATTTTGATCCAAAACTAAATTTAACATATTGAAGCTACAATTTGATCTACTAACTCAATGTTGAATAACTTAGGAAATTTGAAATCTCCATGAAATATCTATCACTTATTATAAAACTTTTAGTCTTGTAATCATTTAAAGAAAAAAACGACTTTACTGTTCTTTTTTCATGCTGATATATTTAGCTCTGTGAAAGAGAAGTTTATTAGTCTTTATCTCAACCACTGCTCCCAAGTTGTGCTGACTTAACTTGGCCATGGGCACTGCTGTCCTCTAAGCCCTATATGCCTCTTGCCCACTAGTATTGATACTTCTTAGAAGAATTGTATTGGAGCTGTGGCAGACAAGTTATTTGGAATGACTAATTAGAACTTTTGCTATAGGGACAGGTATAAGTGGAGGGAAAGACCATGTCACTAATAAATATTCAAATGCCTTAAGTCATATCTGAATTAACATATAAACAGTATATATTTTTCAATGTATCTTTTTTGTTCATTTAAGGTGGCTTTTAATCTTAGAGGAAATAGGTAATAAATATTTCTTAGTAATCTTTATAGACAAATGGAGGTCAGAGATAATCACGTTTAGAAAAAGTAATTAATTAAATAAGAAGAAAATTATTTTCTCATATGCTCTTCACACTATAAATGAAGAACATAAAAAAATACATGCTGAGCATTAAATTGATAGGTGTTTACCCAAAATCTAAAACCAAAAAGTTATTTCATAAACAGAATTACCTGAAAATTGGGTCATGTTTAATATTATTTAATTATTATTGATTAGAAAATAATTATTTTTGTGCTCATCTATACTGATTAGGATAAAGAATCAAGTTAATAAATATATATTGTTACCAACAATGTTCCCAGCTCTTTTAAGAAAGTTTGAAGACAATAAAAAAAGAAATAATATACTCTTGCCCTGCTTACAATATGTGATGATTTATTTTCAAAAAATTAAATCTAGAAAAATGATGTCAGCAAAATGGCACAGTAAACTTCTTCTTCAAACTACCATCCATCCACAGAAACATGGAAAACTCTGCAGAAACTGCCAGAATCAAGTTTTTCGGACCTCTGGAAAGTAGTCAAAGATTTACATCATCCAAGCTAATGCTGAATCAAGAAAAGACAACTTAAAACATGGCAGGAAAGTTTTGTGGTGTTTTTACTTGCCTTTGCC
This sequence comes from Globicephala melas, assembly GCF_963455315.2. NCBI lineage: Eukaryota > Metazoa > Chordata > Mammalia > Artiodactyla > Delphinidae > Globicephala > Globicephala melas. Next base: position 25,607,236 of record NC_083322.1, read on the forward strand.
CTGTCCCCTACATGGCTCAGCAGTGGTCTTGAAGACAATGGTCTGCATTCCCAGTGTAGAACCCTGGTCCCTGGTTCTGGAAGTAGCAGAGAAGACCTTATTACAAATTAATGTGTTTATTTGTTCTAACCTTTTGGCAGGGATACCTGAAAGATTAATGCAAGGCACTCATATCTGTCCCACCTAATTAGGAATTTACTCACTTTCATAAAGTGGCAGACATTACTTAAGAAAAATTTTAAGGTAAATGAAAAACCCACAGCCCCCCTGGGTCAAAAGGTTATGCTTAAGACATACAACAGACCATCTAAAGCCTAGGATGAAAATCTGGACAGAGAATTTCTTTGGAAAATAAGGGCATTCAAAATGACCCATATATTCTGAGGAATTTAGAAGATCTGTGCACGCCCAGGGAAGTACACATGCTTAGAAAACACCTGAGAAGATTCTAAGCTTTCACCTCCGGCTGATCTATAGCCTCAGTGCAAGTAGGAAGTGAAGGCTAAGCAGAGTTCTAAACAGTCGACCTAAGTGTTAAAGGACTGCCCCAACACAAAGCCACTGTGCAAAGACTGAGAGAGTGTTTGAGTATTTTTTGTTTTTGGTTTTTGGTTTTTTTGTGTTTGTTTGTTTATATCTCCTGGCATTCATGGAAATCTCTGTAAAAACACCACCTTACACAAGCTAAAAACACATAGACTTCAGTGACCACACATGATAAAGAATACAGTTTTTTCTGGGGGTGAGGGGATGGGACAATTTGGAATAGTTACTAAATATACAAGTGACTTCAGCCCTAAACAATCAAAAACAGCAAATCCTAGGAAAAGGGTAGACTATTATTTCCCGAGTTACCATATATCCACTTTGCAACAACAACAACAAAAACCACCACAGGGTATACACATGAAAAGGAAAGTATGACCTAGGTTCACAGGAGAAAACAAATTGACAGAAACTATCCCTGAGGAAGCCTGAACACTGCAATTACTAAACATAGTCTTAAATATACACAAAAAGCTAAAGGATACCATGTATAAAGAACAAAAGGTAACCAGGAAAATAACGTGAGAACATCATAAAGAGATAAAAATTATAAAAGAAGAAATAGAAATTTTGAAGATGAAAATAATAACTGAAAGTTTCTCTTTAGAGGATTCAACAGTAGATTTTAGCAGGCAGAAAACAGAATCAGTAATTTAAAAAATGGGACAACTGAAATTATTGAATCTGGAAAGCAGAAAGAAAAAAGGATGAAGAAAAATGAACAAACCCAGGGGAACTGTGGGACATTATTAAACCAATCAACATATGCATTATGGAGTCCCAGAAGGAAAAGAGAGAAAATGGCAGAAAGAATATTTAAAGAGATAATGTCAGAAAACTTTCTGAATTTGATGCAATTCATGAATCTACACTTCCAAGAAGCTCAATAAACTCTGATGACTGGAACATATTCAAAGAGATTACCAGGAAGACACATTATAATTAAACTGTAGAAAGCCAAGGAAAAAAGTCTTGAAAGTAGCAAGTGAGAAGTAATACATCATGTAGAAGGGATCCTCAGTAAGGTTAACAGCTGATTTCTTGTTAGAAACCATGGAGAATGAAAGGCAGTGGGATGACATATTTTAAATGCTGAAAGAAAAAATAACTGACAACTAAGAATTCTATGTCTGGAAAGAATGTCCTACAAAAATCAAGAATAAATTAAGATATTTTCAGATAAACAAACTCTGGAAGAGTTTGAAAATAAAATGCTAAAAGGAGTAACTTCAGTTGAAATGAAAGAACACTAGACAGTAACTAGAAGCCAAATGAAGACATAAAAATTCTAGTAAAGATAACTACACAGGTATATGCAAAACCCAGTATTATTGTATTTTGGTTGTTAACTCCAATTTATATTTCCTACATGATTTAAAAAACAAATGCATGAAAATAATGGTAAATATATGTTATTAGGCATACAGTTTATACAGATATAACCTGTGACAACAGCGTAAGGAGGGTACATATCTGTGTAGGAGCAGAGTGGCTTTTACCCTAATATCAGGAACAAGAGAATGATGCCCACTTTTACCACTGCTATTCAATATTATACTGGAAGTTCTATCTAGAATGGTTAGAAAATAAAGGCAAATAAAAGACATCCAATTTAGAAAGGAATCAGTAAAACTGTCTCTAAGCACAGAACACATGATTGTCTATATAGAAAGTCCCAAAGAATCCACAAAGATACTGGAGCTAATAAACAAATTCAGCAAAGTTGCAGGGTACAAGATCAACACCCAAAAATCACTTGTGTTTCTATATATCAGCAATGGATAATCCAAAAGGAAATTAAGAAAACAATTCAATTTATAATACATCCAAAGAATAAAATATTTACAAATAAATTTAAAAGTAGGTAAAAGACTTGTACACTGAAAACCACAAAATTTTACTGAAAGAAATTAAAGAAAACCTAAATAAAAGGAAAGCCATTCTCTGTTCATGGACTGCAAGACTTAATATTGTTAAGATATCAATACTACCCAAAGTGATCTAAAATTAATTAAAAACTGATCAAAGACCTCAGTACAAGAATTGAATCCATAAAACTTTCAGAAGAAAATATTGGGGTAAATCTTCCTGACCTTGGGTTTGACGATGGATTCTTAGATATGACACCAAAGGCATGAGCAACAAAAGACAAAATAGATACAGTAGACTTAATCAAAATTTAAAAACTCTGTGGGCCAAATGACATGATCAAGAAAGCAAAAAGACAATCTACAGAATAAGAGAAAATATTATCAATTAATCTATCTGCTAAGGGACAAATATATTTGATAAAAAAACTCAGAGAATTTAGAACTCAACAAAAAGACAAACTACCTAATTAAAAAATGGGCAAAGTACATTAATAGCCATTTTACAAAGAAAATATACAAATGACCAACAATTACCTGAAAGGATCCTCAACATCATTAGTCATTAGGGAAATGCAAATCAAAACCACACTGAGGTATCACTTCAGACTCACTAGCATGTGATAATTGTAAAAATAGAAAATGACAACTGTTGATGAGTATGTGGAGAAACTGGAGCCCTGAACATTGCTGGTGGGAGTGTAAAATGGTTCAGCCGCTTTGGAAAACAGTTCTAAGTTATACATAGAACTATCACTTCACCCTGTAATTCCTAGATAAATAAACAAAATAACTGAAAACAGGTATTGAAACAAGTAAATGTACATGCATGTTCATAGCAGTCCTGTTCCCGATAGCCAAAAGGTGGAAACAGCCCAGTGTCCATAAACAGCTGAATCGATAAACACTATGTGGTATATAAGTACAACTGAATATAATTCAGCCACGAAAAAGACTAAAATTCTGACACATTCTACAATGTGGATGAATCTTGAAAACATTTTACAAAGTGAAGGAAGTTAGACACAAAAAGTCACATGTGGCATGATTCTATTTATATGAACTATCCAGACTGGAAAAAATCCACACAGATAGAACAAATTTGGTGGTTGGCAGGGGCTGGAGAGAGGGGAGAATTGGGAGAAATTACATAATGGTTAAGGGGTTTTCCTTTGGAGTGATGGAAATGTTTTGGAACCAGATAGAGGTGATGGTTGCACAACACTGTGAATATACTAACTACCACTAATTGTCCATTTTAAAGGGGTTAATTTTATGTTATATGAATTTCAAGTCAACAAATTCTTTGAAAAATTAAACTGTAAGAGGGATTAAAGAAATGTTGGCACTCATATAATATTCTAATTCAGGAGCGGGAAAACTACAGCTCTGGTGCCAAATCAAGCTTACCAACTGTTTTTGTACAGCCTTTAAGCTAAAACGGTTTTCATATTTTTAAATGGCTGAAAAAAATAATACAAAATTTCATCAAAAATACTAGTCTGGTTTCAACTTAATTAAACTTGGAGAAACTTTTCTACTGTCTATTCTTTGGATATTGAAAAAAGATGAAGACAACCTTCCCTTTTTATATGACTCTGTTGCTGCCACCTTCTGAAAAAAATGATGTATTAATTGGACCCAACTGAGGTAACACGGTCTAGTGCAAAGATTAAAGAAAGGCATTTGGGGACCTGCGTTCTAATTATAGCTCTAACAAAGGCATTTGGGGACCTGGGTTCTAATTATAGCTCTAACACATATTAGGAGTGTGAAATTTGACAACATACCCTATTTAATCCTCAGTTTTTCATCTGTAAAAGGAAATATTAGCAATATTTCAAGGCTTCTGTGAAAGGTAAAAATAAGTTATGAAGAATTCATGTCACGTAGTACGCATACAGTACAATGATAATTTTCAGTCATGAAGAGACATAATTTTTTCTCTTCTGGATTTTAAAAACAATTTCCTAAGTAGCTTCTCAGATTGATAGATATATTGGCATACTAATTATTACTTTTTTTTTGCAAAAGTAGACTATTTTTAGAGCAGTTTTAGGTTCACAGCAAAATTGAAAGTACAGAGTTCCCATATGCCCCCTGCCCCTACATACAACAATTCCCCTTTTAATATCATAATCAAATATTTTAATAATTATAGAACAATTAATTATAGCTTTCTTTCATGACATAGGCCCCTGTTCTTTCTCTAGCACTCTTCATCTCAATATTGCTTTTCCACTAGTGATTCTAGAATGAGGGTGAGAATCCCTATCCTGTGAGTAAGACTTTAGGACTCTACTATTTCCTCTGGCTCTAAAGATCATTGTATTGTGGGAATTCATTGGCTCACTTGTTGGCTCCTTAATCAGCAACAAGGCAAACCAGCTGTGTTTTAATCCCCTTCTGCACAGGTTTGCAGAGGTTTGAGTGGGAAGGTAAAGAAAACTTGGATTCTTTTGTGTAGACTTTACCTGAGTCTCTTGCTTGTGAAATCTGTAGTTACTAATCACTGAGGTCTTAGTCCTTTGGTAAGTGATTAACAACCTTTCCTAGAAGACTACTGGGCTTGTTAAAATTTTGATGTAATATTGATCTTGTCATAACCATCTATTTCTCTAGATTGATCCACTCTCTGTATCTTATACCATGCTTTGTTGGCAAGATTTGACTCTTTCTTTCTGCTGGTCATCTCCACCCACCTAAGTGTCATAGGGAGACATCATCAACATCATCATCTAAACTTATAATGTCTAATATTTAGTGAGCACAAAGAGTAAGATGCACATTTTAATGAGTGCCTATAATTTAATCCTCAAAACCTTATGAAGTACGTAATATTATTAGCACCATTTTACAGACAGGTAAAGTGAGAATTTGACACACAAAAATAACGCTAATACTCTTTAATGTTTACAGAGATGGTGAAAATAACTTTCTCTTAATCCAAAGAAAATGTACATATTTGGATAAGTAATATTAATAGTAACTTAATAATAATAAACTCATACAAGAACCAAACTAGGAGATCCCTACTCTATTTGGAGTGCCAATGACTCTCATATTGCTTACCTCAATTGGTTAGTTTTTAATTTGTTTCTTTTTCCTTTCCATTTCTCCACATACATCCCTCCATATACAATTCAACTTATTTTTCTTATCTCATCCTCCCACCACCATTTAATCATTGATCTCTCATGACAAAGTATGTATTGAAACGATGCTAAAACATAGTTGATGGGCAGGGAGGGTAGGAATATTTGTTAAATCCAGTTTGATTTAAAAATAAACAGGTGGGGCTTCCCTGGTGGCACAGTGGTTGAGAGTCCACCTGCCGATGCAGGGGACACGGGTTCGCGCCCCGGTCCGGGAGGATCCCACATGCCACGGAGCAGCTGGGCCTGTGAGCCATGGCTGCTGAGCCTGCGCGTCCGGAGCCTGTGGTCCACAATGGGAGAGGCCACAACAGTGAGAGGCCCGCGTACAGCAAAAAAAAAAAAAGAACAGGTGACCTAAATAATTTACATCAATCTAAGTGGAAAAAAAAATTTTTTTTTCTTGAATAATTGTAGCTGTTTTACCTGGTTGTAGATCTTGATTGACTTTATTACATTGCATTGGGTAGAGAGGAAGTTCAACTGTTTTGGGTAGACTGTTTGTTTTACATTAATCTAGTTGAGAATTTCTCAACCTTGGCACTATTGATATTTTGGGCTGTTTAATTCTTTGCTTTTTGTCAGGGAGAGGCTGTCCGGTGCACTGTAGAGTGTTTATTAGCAGTACTCCTGGCCTCCTAGATTCCACTAGAGGAATTAGATTCCATTAACATCTCACTCTGTTATGACACCCCAAAATATCTCAAGGCATTGCTAAATGTCCTTGATGGGGGAAGTAGGGTTAGATAGCCCCAGCTGAGAGCCACTGGTCTAATCTATTGTTCGGTGTGCCTAGTTGATTCCCAGTAACCACCTTCAACAAATTTTGAATTTATGGTTGAATCTGGTAAATTTTTTTTACAAAGTTTGAAGATAATTTGTGGCATGGTCATGATTTTTTTTTTTTTTTTTTTTTTTTGCTGTACGCGGGCCTCTCACTGTTGTGGCCTCTCCTGTTGCGGAGCACAGGCTCCGGATGCACAGGCTCAGCGGCCACGGCTCACGGGCCCAGCTGCTCCGCGGCATGTGGGATCTTCCCAGACCGGGGCACGAACCTGTGTCCCCTGCATCAGCAGGTGGACTCTCAACCGCTGCACCACCAGGGAAGCCCGGTCATGATATTTTTATTTTTTTCTGATTTTTATTTGTGAATCTTTTTTATTGTATTTTATTTTATTTTTAGTTTTGATTTCTAATATCTGGTAGTTATATTCTGCTCCATCCTGAAAATAGACTTATTCTAGTTATATCAAATATGAGAAATGAAAGACTACTACATTCTTCTGTTGCAAAAATAACTCATTCTGATGAGGATTTTGAAATCCAAAAAGATTAGTCAATTTGTTTAAGGATTGGTAACTAACTTGAAGCTAGCCCAACAAAAACCTCTCCATCCACATGTTATGAATGAATACATTTTATCCAATGTTGAGACTCTGTATTCCTGTTACCTTGAGTTGATATTTTAAAACATCCATTGCATTACTTACTTATAAACCTCTTTTACTTGATAACTCGACTTTGCAAAATCAGTAACCAATTCAAATACTTCCAATGTCTAACTAAGGCAAATCAAATATTTCTTATTCATCTGAAAAATCATGGTATCTGAAATAAACATAGTGTGATCCCATAGCCTATTTTCTGTTGTATAAATAACACAATGCAATTTCAAATTAAATCATGTATAAAACTATATTTTTATAATTTCTTCATTTGGAAAGAGACTATAATAATTAAAACTAAATCACAACTAATTGAACATGATGACTTGTTAATGATCTCATCTTATGTCATTCATCATTTTGTGTATAAAATACAAACTCCAAATCATTAAGTTATACATGGAAGCTTTAACTTTTGTTTTAAACTTTATTTTCAGGGTCACATCAAAACAGGTATCAGGGGGCTTCCCTGGTGGCGCAGTGGTTAAGAATCCGCCTGCCAATGCAGGGGACATGGGTTCGAGCCCTGGTCCGGGAAGATCCCACATGCCACGGAGCAATTGAGCCCGTGCGCCACAACTACTGAAGCCTGCGTGCCTAGAGCCCGTGCTCCGCAACAAGAAAAGCCACTGCGATGAGAAGCCCGCGCACCGCAACAAAGAGTAGTCCCCGCTCGCTGCAACTAGAGAAAACCCGTGTGCAGCAACAAAGACCCAACACAGCCAAAAATAAATAAATAAATAATAAATTTAAAAAACCAAAACAAAAAAGGTATCAATACTTGCACTGCATTCATATATTTAGATTTCAGCCTTCCCTCAAAGTGAGTCACTTAAAATATAAGCCAAGTCACTGGCATAGAGATAAAAATCTCTGATAAATGAAACAAGAAGATATGCCTTGAAAAACAGTATAATCTCCTAATCTCTAGGCCACAGTAATCCCATGTGATCTGCAATCACTGGCAATTACTGCATTTTTACCCTTGTAGAAACGGGACTGAAAACATTTCATTTGGGACTATGTGAACTGAATACCAAACAACTCCTGTATGCTATTTGGGCTTAACTGGTTTTGAAAGATATATAATTATTTAACATTTAAAACTGTCTTATGCTTTCTTTTCAATGGCAGAGATATATTTTCCCATATTTGTCTCACGGAAGATGATAACTATATAAATCAATGTAGGTATTAATATCAGCATTTATAAAGGGCCTACCATGTGTCAAAAGTGTATGAGTGACTTAAATCCTTCCTCAGTTATTCAACAGTGAGGAGCCTATAAATACAACCATTTTGCAGCAGAAGACACTGAGTCTTAGGGCCCAAAACGACTCATAAAAGCTCACAAAGACCAGTAAGGGGTAGAGCTGGGATTCAGGTTTCATTTCTTCTTTCTGGTACACTACACTGAAAAACTTCCTTGTATATGTCAATAGTTAAACAGAATTAAAAGCTTTCACAGCAAGGGACATTTGAGAAAGGCCTTATAAGTATGCTTCTTCTCAGACTAAATCGGTTTAAGGTTATTTGAAGAAGGAATAACAAAGAGAAAATAACTTGGTGTACTTGATTAGGGCATATTTAAGGGATGACAAGTTGTCAAATAATTCAGGAAAGCAGGAGTGCAAAGAAATTGAGTACAAACCTTTGGAAAGTGAAGAAATAAAATCTTCCTTTCTCCCCGCAAAAGATAAAACTCTGTATGCAGGTTATGTTAGATTGTTTAGAGACAGACGGGAAGCAGGGAAATAATTCTTTTCAGCAGCAGCGTAAGTAATTTTCATGATTCCATTTGAGGAGCTATTCAGTTGAAAAGCAGCATAGTACTCAAAGAGCAACGACAGCGGGTTAGGTACGTCCATCACTAGCAGAGAAGTGACTGAATTCCCAAAGGGACTTTCAGGTTATATTGCTAAATGAAACATGTGGCTAATTTAAATTAGAATTATTTATGCACCTCCAGTTTGTGACAGGTATTTTGACATAAAGTCTGAAGAAGAGACTTGAGGTGATGGCTTCAAAAACTAGGAGGGATAATGGAAGACTCTAATACAGTTTCCTGCAAGTAATGAACACATGGAACAAATTAATAGTATCTGGAGACATTACAGAAAGTATTGCAAATAAGTTATAAATGAACATCTGAAAATAGGAAGAGAGTTTTTGAATTGATAGTGCCATGTCAGATTTCTGCTCAGAAACAAGCAGAATGGGAGCAGAGTTGGAAAATAACTGAGAAAATAATAACAATAATAACAAAATGTGGAACTCGGGGAAACTCAAGAGCACATGGCTTTACGATGGCACCCGTTACCCCTTTCTGACAAACAAGAAAAGAAAAATCAATAGTGTATGCTTGGTTTCAGAGTAGTTTGAACTATCTGATTTAGTGTCTTGAAAATAATCCACAGAGGTCAGGACTGTCAAAGCATTAAAAAAAAAAATCTAGAATTTTGAACACTCATACTTTCTATTTACTAGTTTCCTCTTCTTGACCAGAGAGGAAGAATGAAGGGGAGGAACAAAATTGTCAAAACTGGTAGTGATTGGGGCCTCCCTGGTGGCGCAGTGGGTGAGAGTCCGCCTGCCGATGTAGGGGACACGGGTTCGTGCCCCGGTCCGGGAAGATCCCACATGCCGCGGAGCGGCTGGGCCCGTGAGCCATGGCCGCTGAGCCTGCGCGTCCGGAGCCTGTACTCCGCAACGGGAGAGGCCACAACAGTGAGAGGCCCACGTACCGCAAAAAAGAAAAAACAACTGGTAGTGATTGGAAGTATCATAAAAGTCAAAATTCACTTTTTAAAAACTTGTTTGTGGACTTCCTAGTGGCGCAGTGGTTAAGAATCCGCCTGCCATTGCAGGGCACACTGGTTCGATCCCTGGTCCGGGAAGATCCCACATGCTGCAGAGCAACTAACTACTGAGTCTGCGTGCCACAACTACCGAAGCCTGCGTGCCTATAGCCCGTGCTCCGCAACAGAGAAGCCGACGCAGTGAGAAGCCCGCACACCGCAATGATGAGTAGCCCCCGCGTGCTGCAACTAGAGAAAGCCCACGCCCAGCAACGAAGACACAACACAGCCAAAAATAAATAAAATAAAGTAAATAATTTTTTTAAAAGATTAAAAAAATAAAATAAAATCCCACAAGCCACGTGGAAAGCCAAAACATTTTTTTTAATTGAAAAATAAAATAAAATAAAAACTTGTTTATTCACCAAATAGCCATATATAATTATGGCTTCTCACCTGGAAAATCACCCATTTTTGGCCAATAGGTATATTTTGATCTATTTCTATTATTTCTATTTTTTATTATTTCAACTAAACTATTCTTTTTGACTCCTTTTCACATAACTTTTATAAAAGTCATAATATTAAGTAAAAGCAGCTAACCAAAAATATTTAAGAAGGGAAGAAACTTAACTTCTTCCACCTGGATGTTAAAAGCAAATGGGAGGATAAATAGAGAGGTATTTTAAAATCAAACGTTAAAATCTGTGAAGTTATTTGAACAATTAAATGCAGCCTTCCTTTAGACACATAGTTTAACTTCATAAGACTATGATGATATTATAAATAAAACATTAGTGCTACCACCCTAAGAACTGTAAATATGTCAAGTTGCATTTTCTATGTCTATTTTTCAACAAAGGAATTACTCAGTTTGGGGACTTTTTCTCCTAGCTACTATTTTTGTGGAGTTCCTTCAAGGCAACCTTTTCACAATATTATATCAAACACATGTTTTCATTTAAGCAGCACATATAGCATGAAGTTAAGAGTGATTAGGCCACTGTCCAGGTTCTCTAAGTGATTTGCTCTATTCCCCAATCACTGTAGAAGGAAACACAGGACTCTATGAGGCAAATATTAGAAATCAATAGGGATATAGCTGAAATGTGCCTTAGGCAACATATTAATGAATGATAGGAAGGTTTTTGTTTGTTTATTTCTATTCATTTTTTGCAAATATAATTTTTAAACATAAGAAAACCAGACTTTAATAGGAACTGAAGTAATCGTAGCTATCATGATACTTGATCCCTCACATGACTTATTTTGAAATATATCTAGAACAACATACAGTCCTCCTGAGAAGAAGATCAGGCACAATGTCACTGCAAGCACACAAGAAAACATGAATTTTTACATCTTTGCTATTTTGAACTTATATTAACTTTACCATAAAATCATTTTTTATGTTTTTCTTAAGATTCAACATCACTTAATGGAAAAGTGGTCAACATTTACCGAATATACATACTATTTATAATCATTTGATCACTGTTAGAACAATTGTAATTGCTGATATTTTTGCAAATTTTAAAGTGTAATTTAATACATTGTTGCTATTGCACATATGTACAGACATACATACATACAAAACTTCCCTAGCTCAGTCTGCTTGAGGTTTGGAAATTGCAACACTGCAAAAGCAATAAGTATACCTACCGCTAGATTTTATTATTATCTCCACTTAAAGGAACCAGGGCTCCTCCATCCTGGGTTGGCACAGGAAAAGGACAAAATGTGCCTGGAGCTCTACTTGTTCCAAAAAGCAAGGAAGCTCACATCAGTGAGATATGCCAGGAGATGGCCCCCCCTTCTGGTTGAGATGTAATAATGGGGGCTGGATTTACTCTCCCACCTGAAATAACTAATAAATGAACAATATAATATGTGAAGCAATAGTTTTTAAGACATTGGGCATCAGACAAGAGAGGACAGTGATCCCTGAAACATGGAAAACAAATAAGGTGAACACTATGATTGCCCCTACTTAGAGCTTGGGCAGAGTTTCAGGGTCATGGTGCAGAGAGGGGGAACGCAGGCAGAGCCCCTGGAATCCTTCAGGTGATGAGATGGAGCTCTGCAACTTGGGAGATCCAAGTGTTTGTAGTTCACAGGACAGAGTACTAAAAGCCAAAGAGCTGTGGAAGAGAGAAATATGGAGATCTGAAGGTCCTGCCAATTATTTAGCTAAGTGCTAAGTGAGGAGACTACCTGGGGCTAGAACAGAACCACACACAAGGATTTGTAGTGGAAAAAAAGGAGGGGGAGAAAAGGAACAAAAAATAAATAAATAAAAGAGCCCCAGTGAGCTGGGGGACAACATGAAGCAGCCTGATACATAAGTAATTGCAATTCTGAAGACAGGGTGGCGGAGCAGCAGAGAAACATTTGAAGAAATAAAGTGCTGAATTTTTTTTTTTCTTCTGATTTTGTGAAAACAATGAACTCACAGATCCTAGAAACTTATCAAAACCCAAGCACAATAAGCATAAAGAAAACACATCAAGGCACAGTATAACTGCTCAAAACCAGTGATAAAGATAAAATCTTAAAAGCAGCCAGAGGAAAAAAAGAGTCACATTGTTAGGGAGAGACAGAGATAAGGATAATACCAGGCTTCTCAGTGGAAGTAATATGTCAAGAAGATAATTAAACAATATATTTAAAGTAGATTCATTAAAACCTGTCAACCTAGAATTCCATCCCAACTTAAAAAAAGTAACCTCTCATAAATGAAGACAAAATAAAGACGTTCAAAACTACAAAAGCTGAAAGAACGAATCCCCACAGATTCACATTCTAGAAATGCTAAAGGAAGTCCTTCAGTCAGAAGGAAAATGATACAAGACAGAAATCTGGATATACACAAAGAAATAAAGACATTGGAAATGGCAATTCAATGGGATTTGTTACTTATTATTATTATTATTATTATTATTATTATTATTATTATACTAGACTACTGTTTCAGGGGGTCCCAGGAAACACTCTCAGGCTTGATAATTTGTTACAAGTATTCACAGGACTCTAGAGAGTTCTATACTTATGGCTAGAATTACCTACAGCAAATGATACAGTTTAAAATCAGCAAAGAGGGACTTCCTTCGTGGTGCAGCGGTTAAGAATCTGCCTGCCAATGCAAGGGACACAGGTTCGAGCCCTGGTCCAGGAAGATCCCACATGTTGCAGAGCAACTAAGCCTGTGCACCACAACTACTGAGCCTGCAAGCCACAACTGCTGAAGCCTGCACGCCCTAGAGCCTGTGCTCTGCAACAAGAGAAGCCACCACAATGAGAAGCCCATGCACCACAACAAAGAGTGGCCCCCGCTTGCCACAACTAGAGAAAGCTTGCTCACAGCAATGAAGACCCAATGCAGCCAAAAATCAATCAATCAATCAATCAATTAATTAAATCAGCAAAGGGAAAAGGTGAATGGGTGAGGTCCAGGAGAAACCAGGTATAAGCTTCCAGAGGAGTTGTATGGATATGCTTAATTCTTCCAACAACAGTGTGTGTCAACATTTGTGAAATGTTATCAGTCAGGGAAGGTCACCTGAGCCGTGACGTCCAGGGTTTTAATTGGTGGTCAATCGTGTAAGGCATTGAGCCACCACTTTTTACAATCAGACATAGCCTGCTGTTTCAGATTTCTGTACCAATACGAACTTCTTTCAGGTAGGTTTATGAATGGGGAGCTAGTAACATGTCCATATGTAAAATACACATCTCCCCAAATCCAAACAACCCAGCCAAGTGCTTTGTCTCTTGCTTATTTTCAAGAGTAGGCAACAATAGCAGTTTATTTTTAGTTGCCTGTGGAATGTTACAGGTGGCCCTGCCCAGGAGCTGGCCTCTCTTAGTCATGTGTGTCACCACTGCATTTAGTCAGCCTAGCTTATTCTTCAGTTTCTAATACTAACTATCATGCTATCAACAACTTAGTGTAATTTCATACTCAGAATTCTGCATCAAGTTCAAAACCCTTCTACTCAGATATTGACAGGAAGCTGGTGAATTCAAATAACCTGTGAATACAGTAAATGCAAATTGATATCATTCACACCTGAAGGCAAACTGTTGTTGGCTCCTTTCCAAGACTGAGACAGAAAAGCATTTGCAAATTCAATCATTGAGTACCATCCTCCTTTAGCTTGATGTATATCTCGCACTGCTGAAATCATATCAAGGACTGCTGATGTTACACATGGTGGTATTTTATTAAAGTCTTGGTAATCTACTGTTGGTCTCCATCAACCATTTTTGTCACGGGCCACTCAGGGCTTTTGTACATATATTGATATCAGCACTCCAACTTCTGACATGCCATTAATTAAAGTGATGTTTTAGTTTTCTAGAGCTGTTGTAAAAACAGTACTACAAATTGGGTAGCTTAAGACAACGTACTTTTTTTTTTTTTTTTTTGGTCTCACTGTTCTGCAAGCTCCAAGTCCAAATTTAAGGTATTGAATCTGAGTTTGCTCAAGCCTTCTGATCCAGCTGTCAACTTGCAGAACACACAGATGACAGAGGAACACACTGAACTGTACCATGAGAGTGCAGCCGGCAATATTCAGATTGTGGGGAACTCTACAAGTTAGTGGCTTGGATTAATTAACAGATAAAAGGTAATGAACAAGGTTGGATGGAGAGAGAGACGTACATTTGTGGATTTTTGTTGTTTTTGTTTGTTTTATTTTTTAATTCTTTTTAGTGTTTTTTTTTTGAGATATGTCTTTTATGATTTTTAAAAAGCTGAAAAATGCTGCTGGTGAATACAGAAGTTTTGGCATATTCTCTGATTTTTCTTGATGTTTAAAATGTTGATAGTAAGTTAAAAAGTAAAACAGAAGTGACTACAGAAAGTGTGCAGACTAATAGGACTATGGGCTATCCATCACTACAGTTGGAGTAATCTTGAATATTCTGGAAAATTAGTGCCAATTAAGTACTTTATTCACCAAAAATGGCAGGTAAGAAGTATGCTTTTTAAGTCAATAATGTTGATAAATACAATTTAGAGATAGAGGATTCTATAAATCGAGAAAATTGTTAAGAATTCCCTCTTTCTGATTATTGTCAAGGTAAGCCTGAAGAAAGTTAGCTATTTAATGCTAATGAATTATTTACTTGTCAGGTACAATACAAAAGGCAAATTTTGACTCCTGAACCATTCCATCTGTCTGCTGATCTCTTTTTGTGTCTTGGAATGGTTGCCTGTTCTGGGTACCATATGCCCTCAGCCTTTCCTATAGCAACAAAGCCACATGATTGAGATTTGTAACTGATGTGAATCCCTATTACAACTTCATGGTAAGAAACATAACCTCAAAAACAGGTGAAATAGTCATGTGATATATTCTTTCATTAGCTCATCAAGGGATTAGGTGTGAAAAGGATAATGCTTTGGAAAGAAAAAAGATATGTAAGTTCTTAATGTGAGAAATTAAAAACCAACCAAACAAACAAAACATCCAAAAAAGCTTCCCAAACGATTTTAATGTCACTGCAGTAACTAATGTGATTCCTTTAGAATCAAGTCACTCTCTTACACCCAGGAGCTCTCTTTAGACAAATAGACCCCTGGATGCTGGTCGTACTTTGCATTTGGCTGTCCTCCATCAGTGCTCAGATAAAACGGGCTCTCTTTATAATGTCAGCATTAAGTTGGCTGTAACTGAAATAATTGGTTTTTACTGTTTTTCATCTTTAACCATTACTTTAGAAGAATTAAATTCTTATTTTATACAGTTTGTGCCTTATTCTTTGGAATAAGAAATTTCCAGGTGAACTCATGAAATTTGATATTCTAAAGTTATCTTCCTGTTCTTCTTGACAATGATGAACAATGAAAAAGAAAAACTTGATGTTCATAAATGACATTGAACCTAAGATTTGGGAGTTGCAGAGACATGTTTTGATTTAAAAATTGAGTAGAACATGTCAGATGAGAGAAAATGAGAATATACACATGCCAAAATGTCATTTTCATAAAATACCTGTTTGAAAGATATTTCATTTTAAGCAGAAGATTAAATAAGGCTACAAAGAAATAAGTAGGACCACTTTAAAACACTCAAGATTTTTCTTTGTGTGGATTTACATTGTAGATTCCAAAGGTTAATGTCACTCCTATGCCAGAAAAACTAGGTGTTTGTAAAGGCAGAAAATAGATCGATAAAATGCATCATCAAAAATATCACCATGTTTATCATATAGATTCAAATCTAAGTTAGAAACATGTCCACTTCATAAGCATATCAAGCAGTGGTCATATATTCAGACTGTATTCAAGTTCACATAAGCCTTTAGAACTTCCTAAAACAAAGTAGGGGAAGAGTTCTAATAGGAAAATAAATATAAAGTCTCTCCTAACTTAAGCTGAACTTAACAGAACAATGACCTTTTAGGTCATTTTGTTTCATTTCCAATTACTGAGGTAAGTTTAGTAAAATGTTGCCTTTTGGTACATGATCCTTAGATTTAGCTAAAATTATAGGTAATTGACAAGTTACATTATTATCAATTCTCTTTAACACGTATTGGCAAGTTTTGTATCACTTCTAGTCAGCTAATTCTCATAATTTTGTTTCAAATCCGTTTACTTTTCTCCATCTACACTGACACTAATTTAGCACAAACCACCTTTATGTTGCATCTCTATTAATTTTTTAAAAAATTATATTACTGCCCTTTCCGTCTGCAGTCTTGCCTTTTCTGATCCATATTTTGCCTGGTGTACAAATTTTATCTGAGCAATTCCTGCTTAAAAGCATAATTACCAGTTGCTTTTGGGAGAATATACAGTCCTAAAATTGCTGTAAGCCCCTCATGACTTGGTTCCTTCCTTCTTTGCCTTTTGTAAACCTCATCTCTTACTACTCTCTAACTTTGCCTTTTGTATGACGCAGACATGCTGAACTGTTTGCAAACTGTCTCCTCTCTAGGCCTTTGCATAATCTGTTCATTTGGCCTGCATGTAACAATCTACACCCAATCTTATCTACTCTCCTTCACTAATTCAACAAATATTGACTGATCTCTTCCAGGCTCAGTAGGCAAGACTAACTCCAGCCCATTTAGGGTAAGATCACCCTTCTTTCACCTCTCCAAGGCTCAGTTGGCCAAAAAGACTTACCTTAAGAGATGTGTCTAAGTATGCAACTGTGGGCTTCAGGAATTGATTAGAGCAGGACATCCAGGAATAAGAACAGGAGATTGTCTGAGAGAAGTTGAGGCCGTAATAGAATTTAAGCAATCATCAAGCAGAAAGGAATGTCAGGTCATATGGGAATCCTGGTAACAGTTAGTGGTGGAAATTCAGGCAGGCTCCTGTCCACAGGTAGCAGAATCCTGTACCCCTGCTGACATGAGCAAGGCAGTTGATAGGGTCTCAGCCTTGGTTTAGTTCACGGTTCTTATTCTAGATGTGGTCTGGAAGTTTGAAGTGAGGGATGAGTTGGATCTAGTGAGTAGGCCCTTAGCAAAGGAAAAATGAAAAGGAAATTAACATTTTCAATAGTCTACCAAGTGTATATACACCTTTCAAACGTATGATTTTCTTTGATCTTTATAAAATCACAGTGTGAGGAGTTGAGAAAATGGCCCAAAGCCACTTAAATAGCAAACTAGTAATGCAGGTTTTCATAAAAAGGCTGATCCCAAAGGCCAGGCTTTTTCCACCACACAAGATTATCTCTCAGTAGGAGCCCCATTAGAAGAAAAAAGAATGTCTTGGGACTTAGAAGCAATAGGCAATCTATAACTTGTCCCTAAAGCCAATAGTATTAGAAGCAGCAGATCAATTTTTAGAACAACCCAATGTAATTGTGTCCACCAGATCACTGTTCTGGTTTTCAATCCTATTCTCCACCAGAGAGCATAGTTGTTTCTTTTATATGCCTTTTGTACATGCCTCGTCTCATAAGATAGGTTCAGTTACTGGGTAGGACTGAGACTAAGGTGGTTAACGTATGTGTTATCAGTCACAGTGAAAAAGTAAAATCAGAAAAAAAAGGAGAACTTGAGTGAGTCTCATCCAGGGCATGTATGTGCATGTCTGTCCTATGTATATATGTCTTTGCATGTGTGCTAAAGAAGGGTCTCAAAATGTCCTCTTCATTTATTTCATGTTCCTGTATTGTATAGCACAAGCTGGCCATCTCAGCTAAAAATATTTTGTAGACTTATATTGCTATACTTGGGTTGTTTTCCTCAGACTGTATTCACTGTTTATCTCTCCTTTCTCTCTTAGTGCTGTGTTGTATTTTTCTCTCTCTCTTTTTTTTTCTTATTATAACTATCCCTTTTCCTGTATTTCTTTTCAAGGCTTCCATTTCTCTTTAGTTATCTGGCCTATGACTAGGTTTCAAACTACCTTGTCTTTTAAAGAGACGATACTCCTGTTTTCCTGGTTCAGACCCAGGGAGTTAATTGTTATCATCTTCTACATTATGATGACCAGAAGCCTCATGGACCAGAACATTTCTTGGAGTCGAGTTATTGTGTTAGGCAGAATTATAGCCCCTCAGAGATATCAAGTCTTAATTACTGGAATGTGTAAATACTACCTTATATGTCAAAAGAGTCTTTGCGGTTTTGATTAAATTAAGTATTTTGATATAGGGAGATTATAATGGCTTATTCAGATCACAATTGTCATGATAAGAGAGAGGCAGGGAGACATCTGACACACAGAGAAGGTGGTGTGAAGATGGAGCAGAGAGAAATTCGAAGATACTGGCCTTGAAAATGGGAATGATTGGACTACAAACCAAGGAATGCCAGCAGCCCCCAGAAACTGGCTGAATCAAGGAACAGATTCTTCCTTAGAGCTTCTGGATAAAGTACAGCCCTGATGACACCTTGATTTCAGCCCAGTGATAACAATTTTGGACCTCTGGCCTCCAAAACTGTGAGAAAATACATTTCTGTTGTTTTAGCCACTGAGGTTATGGCAATTCGTTACAGCAGCCAAGAAATGCTACTGCATTTATGTAATTAGTTCATTCTTTGCATAATTAAATACGTTATTTAATCATCTGTCTGATTTAGCAAAAACAATACTGGTTTAATAGGATTGCTCCACAGCTATTTTCTCTGTAGGAAAGCCTGTGCTGCCCCTGCCCATTTCCTTTAAATTATCCTTCTGCCACATGTCTGGGTTAAGGCAGTATTCTCATCTCAACATTACAGTTTTTCTTTGAGAATGGACAGACTTTCCATTCTTTCTTCAATGTAATATGTTAACATATGAAGTATATTATCCTAAGTTATTTTAAAGATACTATGGTTTTATAGCTAATCTAAAAAAAAAATCCTCACGTTTCAAAGAACCCCCTTTCCTTTACATGAATTGTTTAATTTTTAAATCCTAAGCAATTTCATTTATACAATATCTTCACATTATTAAGTGCTCTGAAACAAAAACAGATATGTGAACACTGAAAAGTAATCTTATATTGTTTCATTTTTCTTGTTTTTGTGTTGGAGACAGGGAAGTCCACCCTCTGAGAGCTAAAAATAATATAAATTTCCAATCAAACCTCACTTTTTAAATGAAACTCTGAGCTATATAATCCATCCCAGGATGTCATAAGGTCTTAAATTTATTTTATTTCCCTTTGCATTAGAGCACATGGCAAAAACATTCTATATCTAAACTTGTAAAGCTGAGAATGGCTGATATTAACATGCATTAGAATTACCATTTTCCCTCCTCTCTCCATATTTTTCAATATTAAGCAAAAGGGGTAAAATATAATAGGCAAATACTTTGTTCATGCCCTATTGTAGAGGTAAAGGAGATGCTGCTACAACTCAATCACTGTCAGTCACCATATAATAGCACAGAAGAGTCATTAGTGCAAATATGATATAAAATAGCTATTCAAGGATATCATTTATTAAGGAATAAAGCGCGGACTATATGAAGCTAAGGATTTTCTCTTCTAAGTTCCAGGCCTCTCAGAATCATAGAATTTTAATCAATAGTTATCCCTTTATCCTACTGCCCTATTATCCTTTCCTATTTTCATATTTCCCCCTCTGGAAGACTGAAACATTTTGTATAAGATTCAAAGGCAAACTTGAATAATTTTAAGAATACCTGAAGGTTTATATAATTTATACTCAAAATTAAAATAAGATGTATAACATTCATTTTGTTTATTCCTGGTTATTAGCTAGATTTTGGAGGTGTTCTTTTAGGTGTTTCTAATTTCCCTTTGACATGCTTTTATTTGGGAAAAAAATCAAATACAATTTCTAATCCTCCCCTCTAATTTTTTTTTCTCTTCTGTTAATTGAAGTATAGTTGAGATACAATAGTATATTAGCTTCAGGTGTACAACATAGTGATTAAACATTTATATACCTTCCCCCTAATTTTAACCAGAACACCCTATTTGAGGGAAGAGGAAAAAATATATACACTATCTGGATAGTCACCTCAGGTGTCTGTTTCACTTTGCTTTGGTAAAACTAATTAATATTAACTGACAAGACATAATTTCTTTAAATGGTAGTATTCTAAGGCTTTCAACTGAGGCTTAAGCAGCAGTTATATTTATTAGTCCACATAAATTCTCTGAGTAGTCTGAAGGAAGCATTTGATGCTGTGCTTGATTTGCAGCCAAGCCATTCAGCAAAATTCTGTTTCAACACCCTCTACGAACATGTAAACCAAGTAAAGTGAATGTCTTTTAAGCTTCTTATCAATGTAAGTGTCCTCATCCAATGCATTAGCAACAATAATAAAAACAAAGTACACTCAGACCAAAGGCACAGAGCTGAGCCATGGGCCTCTAGAAGCTCTTGTCATAAATCCATTGATGATGTCTTTACTATGGAGTATCCAATTAACTGTAAATAAAACTTCAGACATGCTTAAAAATTGTTTCTTCCCCCAAGAAATGACAGTTAGAAATAGCTTCCTGATAGCAATCATTACTGGCTTTTACCATTTAGTACAGAAGGCCTGACCATGGTTAAAAGGTTTAATTTTTATGTTTCAGTGGTCACAAAGTCAAAAACATGGATTTATCTACAATAGCAAAGATAGCTATAAATTCTGTTACTGGTGACAGCAATTTTCTTCAACTACCTTATGCTGACTGTAACTTTATTGTTACTTCCAGGAGGAACTTGCAGGCAATTTCCATTTTACAGCCACCACGTGTTAAACTCACAATCCCAAGCAGCAGTCATCCCAGGCTGGTGCATAATTTAAAGGAAGAAGTGTAACATGTAGATTGTATTATCTACCCGCACTTGCCTTGGTGTCCTGGCTGCTTAATCTTTTGCCAGCACCAGCCAGTCAATATGTCTGGCCTGTCAGGGTCAGATTGACAAGGTGCTTGCCATGCAATTTTTATATTGCTTTCACTATTATCTTCACAGAGCGATTTTACATCTCCCTGGTAGGGAGACTGTCAAAAGGCAGCTGAAGCCAGTAGTTTGCATGGAACTGTTTTGTAAATGAGAGGTCACTAATTAGAGACCCCTCTAGCATAGTTAGTGCGCTAATGGCATAATATCCATTCGTTTCCCAGCAACTATCAAGGTTTTAAAAAGAGTTGATAAGAATTGTTTTTAGATATCAAACTAATAATAGAACAGTTGTATTTGGGCCATTTTTACAGAACAAAATGTCATCTATATGATAAAGGTTTATCATTTTGTTTATAAATTCACTTATTAGGGTATTAATGTAGAGAACAGAACTACATATTATTCTTTCATTTCAAGCTGGATATGTGACAATATCAGCAGAGTAAATATTCTGACTGAAAGGCTCTGGGGTTGCATGAACGCTTAAATAAGTTTGTTATGATAGTATTACTATTACCAAGAAAATCTCATCCATCCTTTAAAAAAGCATTTGTAGTTATTTCACGGCATAGGATCATCTCAGGATGGAAAAAATGTGTAATATATGCCACATTACATAAAATTGTGCCAAAGTGCAGAATATTCAGTAATTTATTCAGGATTACACTCCTATTCAGAGTTTAACCAATAATGTCTTGTATGCTGGTAAATATCAGAACTGGGACCAGAACCCAGAAACACGTGTCTGATGATACTGAGCCCTCAATAAATAACTGTTGTCTGAGTGAGTGAAGTTTGTTTTAAATACATAATTGAAGTTGCAAAAAAAATTTTCCACTCACAGGTAAACCTAGTTAATTAGTTTCCTTTGATTTTAGCTTAGTTATGTCAGATAGAAACATTTTTAAAAACACAGACCCCTATTTAAAAAATGACCTAAGATAGTTGGCTTGCCAATTAGCTAAAACTTGTTTCCCACCCTTATTAATATTTTATTCTAACCAAATATAAAGTTGCAAGGCACATAATTTACTCAATCAGACATTCTTTCACTTCATTTTCCCTGACATTTACTATAAATGACATTTATAAATGTATTATATGTGATCTGCTTCTGTAATTTAATTCAATATTTGTATCACGAAGGTGTTAAAAGCAGATAAACAGATGTGCAAACGTATGAATGATGGAAAAATACTGAGAAAAAAACATGCTCATAAAATTCAAAATTAAAAGCTTTAATTAAAAGTTCAAGATGCCCCAATCTGTTCACACAGTTTTGTTCCTTTCACTTCTCTCAGAAATTTTCAAAATAGTAAATCACTTTTAATCTACGTGAGATTTTTATTTGGGGGTAGTTGTAAATTTTCTGTGTAGGTAAAATTTTACATGATGTATTTAGTCACTTCACTCACATTTTCAGATGTCTCCTCATTTTATTAGTTTTGAAGTCTCTAAATTTTGGTCTCAATTTGCTTTTCTAATTTATATTATATCACATCCTCCGTGTATTACCCAGTAGATAGTATTGTGTGTTTTATCAAGTAGATACTCAGTAAGTATCTCTGGAATCTGCTAAAATCCTTTCCCACACACCTGAGGCTTTTGTGTCTCTGCATGTTAACTTAGTCCTTTGCTCCATAGTCTATAATGTTTTCTAAGAATTTCAGCATGCAGATGCTAGAGCCAGATTGCTCGGGTTCGAACCCCAACACCACATCATGTGACCTTAAGCAAATATTTAAATCCCCCTTTGCTAGCCTCTTCATCTAAAAAAAAAAAAAAAGATCTAATGCTTGTAGTTTGCACTTATCTCATTCAATTGCAGAGACAAGTGAGCTATCCTATGTCATCTGTTTGAAACAGTGCTTGACATTTAGTAAATGCTCCATACTGGTAGTTATTACTATTATCATCACTTTTATGAATCTGGAATTTACCTTTTATAAACTTTATCAATTTTAAAACGTAGGTTTTCCCTCCTTCATTCAATTTCCTATTACAAACTAAACTGCAAATCTATTCTTCTTTTGAACGTCTTTAGAATTTAATTTTTCATTTATTCATTTAACATTTGTATAATGCCTAATGTGTACTAATTTTTCTGCTGGACATTAGCATAGAAATTAATGTTTTCTGTTTCAAAGGGCTCACAATCTGGATGAATTAGGGAAATAAAATTTCAATTCTAGTCCAGTTTAGTGGAGACTAAATACAGGAGAAACCTGGAAGTATATAATTTCAAACAGTTTAAAATGAGAATTTTTTAAATGTAGATTTTGTTAAATCTAAGGACATCTTATGAGCCAAGTGCCTGCTACCTATAGTTTATAAAATCAAAATATCATACGTTTGGCACTGAGTATTTTATTCTTAATAACATGTATTTCCCACTAGCAAAAATACACCTATGAAAAGCTTCTTTATAGCTATGATTTTATAAGCATCAAAGATTACTTTCTTTAGACAAATTATAAGTAGTATTTCTAGGTATAAGGCTATATTAAGATTCTCATATTTTTTTCATATCTATTTGTAAAATACTTTGATAGAACTTTAAATGCAGATTTTTAACAATAATATTTGTAATTATTTCTCTTCTTATATAACAATACTGAAATATTTAAAAATTGTTTTTCCCCTATGCTGGATGAAAAATGGCATATTTTTATTATTTCAATTTGTACTTTAAAACTGTTATTTTTGAATAGACAAAATTTTTACAAGGTTAACATTTTAATGTTAAAAGAGTACTGTATCAGCTAACTACTACTATGTCATAAAACACCCCAGAATGGAGAGGCATAAAGTAGCAGCCATTTATTTATATTTCATAATTTCCATGATATCTGGGCAGTCTGCTTGGATAGTCACAGATGGACTCACTCATGCATCTGTACTCATTTGGTGGCATCAGCTAACAACTGTCTTGTTGAGAATAGCCTTGGCTATGATAAATCAAATTTCTTCTACTTGTTTTTCACCTTAAAGACTTATTTGCGAATTGAATTTTAAAATTCATCGACCTCAGATTTTAGCCTTATTAACATTTTCTGTTTCTCTGAACTTTATTGATTTGTTCTTTAAATACTTTTGAGTTGGTGCTTTTATTAATGTAATATATTTATTTGCATTCTTTTATATATATTTATATATTCATATATATATACACACATATATTTTTATCTCATTGCTGGATTTCATATGTATTTTTTATCACATATTGTCACTATTATTACTTTATAGATATTTTGAAATTAAAACGTGGATTTCATCTGTGCCTCAAATGCTTTTGAGAGTGAGATTTTCTTTTTACCCTACTTTTCCAGATGAGAGAAGCTGTTTATTTTCTGATTTTATAATCTTTTAGTACTTAGAGATTTTCACTGTCATGTAATAGTTAACTTTGGTAAATGTTCCATGGGTTCTTAAAAATAAGTTATATGTGTTTTATATATAATCTGCCTTATCATTATGCATTTGAGTTATAAAACCTTATCTCTTACTCTATCATGAAATGAGAGAAGAGAAATAAATCCTCCAGTCACCAATATACTTCCATATTTCCTTTAGAAGTCTATACCTATATTTTCTATAGATATTTATTATAAGATTGATATTAACTGTCATATATTCATTATGAATTACATCATATACAGGCACTTATATCATATTTAATCACATTTCCTGAACTTAGTGCTTTTCTAGTACACAATAATTCATTCCATTATTTCTCATGTGTTGGGCAGGAAAAATTTTCCTTTCTTCCCGTCTAGGTTTTTTGGCTGGTTTAAAAACTAAATGGACATTCAGAGAGAAAAACAGGAGAAAAATAAATTTCATACGTACAGGAGCCCCTGTGACACTCAAAGGCTGTCAGGCATTGAGACATATATCATCCTGAGCTAAGGAGAAGGGGCTAGGGATTGGGGCTTCAAAGGGAAGATAATTCACAGGAAGATGAGAAGATGTTTGGCCAACAGGTGTTGGCCATGCAATGCAGGTAAGTCTCTCTGATATAAAAAGTTATCTCTGGTAATAGCTCTCTTCCTGGTTACAGGCCTCCTATCTAAACTCTTTTAGGCAGTTAAGGGAAAGGTAAAAAGCTTTTCCTGAGTCTGCTGGGTCTTAACTGCACAAAACAATACACATGCCAAAGTGGCACCATTTCGGGTGGTATATTCTGCTCCCCCTCACCTGCTGTTTTATCTAGATCTCTCTTTTACAGCACTGAGCTGGTTTTCGTTTATGGTCTACTCTGAAAACTAGCATTTTGTTCAATAAGTGAATTCAGCCCATTTATATATATTAAGTTGAAGGATATAATCGATATTTTGTTCCACTATGCTAAGATTTTAAATAATACTCTACATATATTTAGTTAATGTTGGTCTTCCTTCTCACTTACTATAATTCCCTAAAACTCTAATTTTTATGATAGTTTCTATTAATGTTCTCATATGAACAATAAAATGAGTACAGCTCTGCTGGCCCTCTACTCTCTGACTTCAGGTTTAATTTACTACATTAAATTTGTGTTTACCTCAGTGTTATTCAATAAACTTCTAATTTTGTCACTTAATTTGCCTTCCATAAATACCATTTGAATTCTAGCTATTATGATAAGTAAATAGACATAATTTCCTTACCTTTAATATTTTCCCACTTTTTGCTGCAATGTTTGTGGATATATAATTTAGATATATCAGGACTTATAAACATTACATTCTTTCCAGGAAGCTTTTTAGTGTTTCCCTCACTGGAAATAAAAAATTATGCTTGCTGTTTATTGTTCATCTTTTTGAAAAATTTCCTCAGTACTTCTTGAGTTTGCTGAAGTTCGTCCTCTAGGTAAATAACCTTCCAGAAGAATTCTTGGGGAAGTTTTCTAAGTTTTTGCATATTCAAAATTGTTTACCTGCTACTGTCATACTTTGAAAAATGCTTTGACTGAGTATAAAACCCTTGGAGCACACTTTAGTTTCTTGTAAACTTTATGGATGTTTCAGGGATTGTGTCTGGAGGAAATCTGATGTCAGCGTAATTATTCCACCATTACACCTTTACAATTGACATGACTTTTGGTACAACTCTTAAAAGTATTTTCTGTCTTTGATTTATCTGCAGTAATTTTAAATGGGCCTATATCTCGGCTTCACCATTCTTTGTCAAATTTACCTAAGAAATAGGTGTAATGTAAATATGAAGGTTCAACTCTTTAAGTCAGGGAAACTTTGTTGAATTATAATTTTAAATATTTCTTTTTCCCATGGTACTGGTTTTGGTTTTCTTAACCAAAAACATTGGTGATGCATATAGTTGATTTCCTTACCCTGTCTTCAGCAGTTTAAATTTTTCTTCTCTTAAAAGGTAGGTTATGACTGTTTTCTTTTACTTGCCCCTCTCATTTCTATCCTCTAGATCATTTGCTATCTGTTCAGCTATGTCTGATCTTCCTTGTGTCAATCTTAATTTCATCTCCTATTTTCTAACGGTTTTAATTTTTTTATTTTCTTGAGCTCTTCCCACTTACATTTTATGTCCTTCTATTTCAATCTTTCCTATATGCTCAAGCATTTCTTTTTTCTTTTTTCTTTTTTTTTGGTCTTAACTCTAGAAAAGCATTTTCTTCATCTGTTTCTAGGCAAAAAAAAATTTGGCTGAGTATTTTTGATCTGCTATTTGCCATTTCTCTTCATTTTTTCTTTTAATCTTCATAATCTGCACCTTGTGATCTTGGTGTAGTTAATAACCTTTGAGACTGTTGAATATTCTTGGACAGCTAATTGCCAGAGACCTTTGCTGGGAAAGTATACCAGCCATGGTTCAGAGGAGCTAGAACTTCACTACGCTGATTTATGTGTGTTTTGTATTTAATTCTCTCCATCCAAAAAGGAGAGACCACTGTGAGTTTTTTTTAAATGCAGTCTCTTTGATCCTCTCTAACTGCTTCCTGAAAATGGGGCTTTCTATGAGATTCCTTGTTTAGGTCTGTCTCCTCTGCATCCAGGAATAAATTATCCAAGTGAAGAATAAATTATCCCTCACCAAATTATATTCTCCCTCTGCACTATTAAAAATAAGGAATTGAGGTTTTATTTAATAATGATGCCTCTCACCTCCAAGAAGGTCCCTTGCGGGTTCTTTCTGAAACATACCATGTGGACATCCTCTCTCTGTTTCCAACCTTCCACCACTAGTTTTTAAATAAATATAGTGTTATGGGCTAAACTGTGCCCTCCCCTCAGAATTCATATAATGAAGCCCTAATCCCCAGTACCTGACAATGTGAATATATTTGGAGTCTTTAAAAGATGATTAAGTTCAAATAAGTCTGGCTGTTATGGTAGGCTGTAATCGAATTTGACTGGTGTCCCCATAAGAAGAGGAAATTCAGTCACAAAAAGGACCCTGGCCATACACACGCACACAGAAGACCAGCTGCAGGCAATGGAGAGAAGCCTTAAAGGAAACCACTATGTGGACACCTTGATCTCAGTCATGTGGCCTCCAGAACTGTGATGACATAAAATTTCTGTTGTTTAAGGTACCCCATACGTGGCATTTTGTTATGGCAGCCCTAGCAAATGAATACACATAGTCATGTTTTTAAATTAATCATTTAAACAATTAATAAATAAAATAGAATATCTGAAAATCAGGGTGTATTCATACTACCGATGATATGTTAGCTATAAACAGAGCACTCTTCTTTGGTTTATAGGCATTAAAACTAAAAATGTCAATTCATTTTTTAAAAGTGTGCATTTATAAATATAAAAATTAGTTAATATTTAATAACCATTGACAGTTTGTGAAAAAACTAAGCTACTATGTATGACTAGGTAGAAATTATTTCTGATTTAAAAAAATACTTTTTTCCCAATTTGGCTCTTTTTAAGGGTTCTGTATTCTTATTTTAAAGGAAACTCATGAGGGGTTTGCTCAGGTGCTTTCACAAGGAAAACTCAGTTCCTTTTCACTGTCCTAGAAAGCAATACTGCAGAATTGAGGTCAGTGAAGTCACTTTGTCAAACCTGAACCCTGAGTCTCCTTCCAGTGTCAGGAAGCATAAAGCATAATGGGACTATGAGAGGAGCATTCTAGCTCAGGCTTCTAGAAGAATCCATGTTGGGTCTCAGCAATCTTATTACTGACCCCTTGTAAGATAAAGGAAATGGACATCACTTCTCCTATTCTTTCTACTCAACACAAACCACCTTTGTGGAGTCATCAGCATTACTAGGATAGTTTCCAACAATGGTGAGTCCTGCAGTATATGAACAACTGTGCCCATGAACAGGTATCACTTCAATCAATGGAAATTCTTATAAAGAATATCTGTGGTTGTGGAGATTGATAATCAAATAGCTAAAGAAACATTAAACATGTAAAAGGATGGTGGCAAGCTCCAAGCAGCTTAGCACATATTTATTCAGCAGACAGAGGGATGGAGTTTAGACTTAGCAGGTATTTTCTGTAGAGAACCTCATGGGCTCTTCCCTTCAGCTACTCCCTAAATGAGACAGAAGAGCAGGGCTTCTGAAAACGGTGGTCAACCTTTAAAACTTCACACTTCATTTTTAAAATATAAATCATCTCCCTTCTCTACTTCATGATGAACTTTTAGTTTACTGAGATAAATACAGAGAGAGAGAAAATTATCCTTTTCTGATGTTGGTAATGTGGACTAAATTCCTTGAAGAATTGTTATTATACTTCATTTTTAAAATATAAATCATCTCCCTTCTCTACTTCATGATGAACTTTTAGTTTACTGAGATAAATACAGAGAGAGAGAAAATTATCCTTTTCTGATGTTGGTAATGTGGACTAAATTCCTTGAAGAATTGCTACTATAAGAAATTATACTAAATAAATTCATCTACCAACAAAATTCCTAGCACAAACAATAATCATACTAGCAATATCTGTTATAATCCCTTACATTTGCGAGGAACGTAACTAATGAGTCAATTGTGAGGCACATTGTTTTTTCCACATCAACCATCAGATCATCCCTCATTTATTAAAAATTTCTGTCAGATTTAATAGTTCTCTTTTATTAATGAGCGTATT
The DNA here is from genome assembly GCF_963455315.2 of Globicephala melas. NCBI lineage: Eukaryota > Metazoa > Chordata > Mammalia > Artiodactyla > Delphinidae > Globicephala > Globicephala melas. Next base: position 25,636,461 of record NC_083322.1, read on the forward strand.
GCCCTGCTGTCTCATCAGGAGAGCATAGAATGGAGAAAAAATAAATTAAGGTTTATGTTTTTATATTTCTGCATTTTCCAAAATTGCTGAACAGAAGCTTAAACAAAGGTGTCTTCAATATCCATCTTCCTTACTTGCCTGCCCCTACCAATAACACACACATACGCATACACACCCAACAAATATACATCCCCATATGCACACGCACAACTCCGATCTTTCAATACCCTTACTTCAGTAATTATGTAGCTAATAAGGGATTGACCTAATCTGCCTAGTCCAAATTGCAAAATATATTTAAAAACTCATGTGTTAAAATCTATTTTAAAATGCCATAGACACATGAAGACAGAAAAAAGAGAAAAAAATTAACAAAATAGTAGTATGCTGATCAATTTACTAATGTTATAAATCACAGTATGTATAGACAGTAACTTAATAACTAGATACTGTCCAACAAATACTCATCTGGCAAAACCTATAGCTAACAATATACTCTTTCCCTAAGATCAAGGTCAAATACAAGGATATCTTCTTTTATCAGTTTTATATAACATTTAACTTGATGTCCTAGCCAGCGAAATAAAGCAATAAAATAAGAATATATTTTGGAAAGGAAATAGTAAAACTACCTATTCACAAATGACACAATTGTTTAATTAAAAAGTCTTAAGGGACATACAAAAACTTCTAGAATTAATAAGTAAGATTGGCAAGGCACAGAATTTAGGGACAAAAATTAATCACATTCTTCCTATATTATCATTAAATGATTAGAAAAATGAAAAAAGATACATTAAAATATCATTAAAATAAAATACTTATGACTAATCTTCACAAAGATATGCAAAATATCTACAATGAAAACCAAAATCAAAATAGCATTCCTAAGGAAAAACTTAAAGTTTTAAATAAATGAAAATATATATATTCATCATTAAAATAGTCAGCATTGTCAAAATGTCCATTCTTCCCAGTGTGATCTATAGATTCAAGGTAATCCAAATCATAATCCCAAGATGTTTTTCAATAGAAATGGACAAAGTAGCTCTAAAATTCATATAGAAATGCAAAGGATCTAAGATATTCTTCAAAAAGAAGAACAAAATTGAACATCGATTATACAATAAAGTTATAGTAATCAACATAGTGATATATGCAATAAGTAAACACATAGAGATAGGACAGGAATACAGACACACATACAGTCAGCTGACGTTTTAAAAAGGTGTCAGAGCAATTCAATGGGGGAAATGAAAGTTCCTTAATTAATGGTGCTAGAAAACTCGGATAACCATTTGGAAAAAAAGACATGAGAAATAAACCATACCTTTACCTCATATTATATGTAAGTTAGTTTGAGATGGACCATTAACTTATATGTAAAAGCTAGATATATAAAGCTTCTAGAAGTGAACACAAGAATAAAAGTCATTAACTAGGAGCAGGCAAAGATTTGTTTGAAATAACCTAAAAGACATAATTGGTAAGTTAAATTATATTAAATACTTCCTGTCATCAAAATACACTATTACAAAAATAATGAGGCAAGAACTCAGAGAAAAAAATTGTATAATATATATCTGGTGGAGAACTTTTATCATATACAATCAAACCCTCTCAATTTAATACTTAAATGACAAAAAAAAATCCAATAAGGAAATGATCAAAAGACTTGAACATACACTTCCAAAATAAGAAAAATGAAGGACCAGTAATCACACTGGTCCTTCTAAATATTCACCCAAGAGAAATAAATATAGATGTTCACAAAAACACTTATGAATGAAAGTTCATAACTTTACCTATAATATTATAATATCCCTAAACTTAATATTACACAAATGCCCACCCACAGAAGAATGGATAGCTAATTGTGTTGTATTCATACAATGGACTATTACTCAATAATAAAAATAAGCAAACAACTGATATATAAAACAAAATGGATGATTCTAAAGGCTTTATGATGTGTGAGACAGCTGATAACAAAAGAGAAGGTACTGTATGTCTTCATTCAGATGAATTTCTAGAATAGATAAAATTAATCTGTGGTGAAGTAAAAAAATTAAATGGTCACCTCTAAGGAGATGTTTGGCAGGGACAGGAAACAAGGGAATTTTCTTTGGTGATCAAATACTCTATATTTAGATAGGCATTATACATGTCTATTTATGAAAAAAATGAAATCACATGCCAGAGATATGTGTATTTTAAGGTACTTAAATTTTATGTCAAAGAAAATCTGTAAGCAAACACTGAACTTAGTAGGCATGATTTCCACAGTTTTAGTTATGAATTCTGAAGCACTTTTTTTTTATTCTGAGATTGAGAAAATGTATAAATATATTGTGGATAACGGAAGCCAGATTTACCATTACTCACAAAGAGAGTTATACACAGAGAAAGCCAGAAGACTAATCTAGCCAAGATCTTGGTTTCTAAATATTATTCTTTAATTACAAGGAATAGGCTCCTTGGATAAACAGTTGGGACCAGGAACACGAGAGAAGCCTGGAACATCTTGTCATATCAGAAAATAAGTAAGTGCTTCAAGAGTGAGGAATACATTAAAAAAAGGACATAAGAATTAGCTTGGTGTGACTCTCCCTGGCAAAAACTAAGACATTTTGAGCATTAAGATAAATAATGATAATAGCAAATTATAACTCACTGCATAAAATTAGGATCTATGAGCTGAAGCTGTCATGAATAAATGAGTGAATAAATAATTGGAGTAAAAGAGAAAACCCACCAAGACACTACTTAACATATATAGTTGGAATGATGAAGTTATAACATTGATTAAAGGAAGCTAAAAACTCTTGGATAAAAATTTAATGAAGACAAGATATTTAACATAGTCAAAGAATCTCTATAAAAATTATGATTAATTTCAAAGGGGAAAATAGACTTGATTACAAAGAAAATTAATGGAAGCCACAGTAACCAGCCAAAGTTAATAAAACTAAATATTCAGAGAAACTTACATCATATGCCTCTTGATATGATGCACTGAGAGTGACAATAACCTTAGGTATGTGGTTTCCCTGCCAAAAATGCATAGCTTGACTTTAATATAAGAGAGAGAGAGAAAATGAATAAACAATAAAGCAAGGGTAAAATGTTAGCAAGTGGCTAATGTAGATAAAGATTATACAAGAGCTCATCGTTACGTTGCAATTTTTTTGTAAGTGTGAAATCTTATGAAAATAAGTTACAAGATACATGTTAGGCTTTATTTCTATGGAACTTAAGTTCTGGAGGGGTAAGACAAAAGAAAAGAGAAATAAGTGAATAAGCTATACAATTTTTTTTAAATTATTTATTTATTTATTTTTGGCTGTGTTGGGTCTTCATTGCTGCACGCGGGCTTTCACTAGTTGCAGCGAACGAGGGCTACTCTTCATTGTGGTGCCTGGGCTTCTCATTGCAGTGGCTTCTCTTGTTGCAAAGCACAGGCTCTAGGCACACAGGCTTCAGTAGCTGTGGCGCGCGGGCTGTAGAGCACAGGCTCAGTAGTTGTGGTGCATGTGCTTCGTTGCTCCGTGGCATGTGGGATCTTCCCGGACAAGGGCTCGAACCCGTGTCCCCTTCACTGGCAAGCAGATTCTTAACAACTGCGCCACGAGGGAAGCCGTCCCAAGCTGCACAGTTTTAGATGAGGATACTTGCTATGAGAGGGAGGAAAATGAGAGCGATGTCCTAAAAGAATGATATTGTCCTGAGTTGATATATTTTGTTTTAAGGATAATTTGGTCTCTATACCTGAATGCCAATACATTATGCATAGTTGCTGTTTGATAAAACTTAATTGAATTTAATGACAAAAGCTAGTGTATCCTAATACTCTAGGAAATCAATGAGTTTCGATTGAGCCAGGAACGCATGTCAGGGTAGCATTATTAAAAAAATTAATAAAAAAAATTTAAAAACCACCTGCACTCAGAATGGGTGCTGTACCATAGGAAACCACTCTTTCCCACCTAATTGACTTCCCTGCATATTGACCTAGAAAAAGCACCTCAAATTTTACAGAAATCATACATTTTGCATAATAATGAAAAATTATGCAGAAACTTTGAGAAAGAAGACCAGGCCATCCCTAGGTGGTATGGGACCCTACTTAAATCAGATCGCATTGTTTACTTTCACTTATTTTTCTAACTGAATAGTTAAAATAAAATGACCATATAAGAATCTGGTATTGGAAAATATATTATCATCCAGTTTAACTTGCCATCTGTTGGTTAAAATATAATAGAGGGAAATGGGAGCTGATGCTTAGAAAAGATTTCATATAATTACATATATAAATAGATATCTAGGTATGTAATAGAAATAAATATAGAAATAAAATATAAAATATAATAAAATCAGGGTCTTTTATGTGCACATGTATTGGATCAATTTTATCTTTCAAATTTCCTACAGTCTATAAATATCAAAAACTATTGAAGAACTAAAAAGAACAATGTGAAAAGCACAAACTCTCAAATCCTATCTCTTGTATGTAAGTGGCATTCCTACTATTCCATTGATGAAATTATTGCCAATAATTTCTTCCCCCTCACTTTGTTTTCCTGCTAGGGAAAAAAAAAAAACAACTGGGGCTTCCCTGGTGGCGCAGTGGTTGGGAGTCCGCCTGCCGATGCGGGGGACGCGGGTTCGTGCCCCGGTCCGGGAGGATCCCACGTGCCGCGGAGCGGCTGGGCCCGTGAGCCATGGCCGCTGGGCCTGCGCGTCCGGAGCCTGTGCTCCGCAGCGGGAGAGGCCACAGCAGTGAGAGGCCCACGTACCGCAAAGACAAACAAACAAACAAAAAAAACCGAAACTGTGAAAATTGCAGGGGGTGAGAGAGGGTGTTCTTAACAGATATTGTATTTTATTTTAATACTTTACATGATATGGAGGTTAAATTGAGACCCAAGTGTATTAAATGATGAATAAAGTATCATTCGAAAGGTGAAAATGCAGTGTACCACATTTATCAAAACCAGTGACTAGGGCGCTTATTTACTTTATTTTCTACCTATTCAACATCATGAAATAGAAAGCTATGCCAATTTAACATTTTTTATTGATTCTAAATTCCATTGTCTTTCCCTCTATTATTTTTGAGTATTGAAGGATGCAAATATAAATACACATTATGTTATATAAAAAAAGAAAAAGAAAACTATAAAGGAAAAATCATTTAGTGTTTTGGTTTTAGGTCATTTATTTCTCCATGCATGAGGAGAAGTTACACAATGCTATCTGAAGAGAATATTATCCTGCAATAAAGCAATCAGATTTTTAAAAAATCAAGGTATAAATAAATTATAACTAAACCACAGCTACTCTAAAATCCACTTTTTGTAATTATTTTTTAAGTGTATGCTGATGGAATTATTACAAAGTTTCACAGGCTTTCACCTAAAGTATTTAAGATTTGGAAATTTTATTCAATATATGACAGCAAATGCAATTATAGAATATAATTCAGATACTATAAAACTAATGTTTTATAAAACTAATGAAATCCATTGCATTGTTAACTTTAAGAACTTCATTTTTACCTAAAAAAATCTCCTTCTCTACTAAAGGACAGCAGAAGGAAAGATTAATCCTAAATCCAGTTAGAGTACAAAAGAATAAATTGCAATATGTTACCAGCATTTCTCAACTTCTTGAGGCTGTTTCCTATAGCCCTTTGTTTACAATTTTTAATTAATTTTTTTTATTTAATTGCAAATATTTTTACATGGTTTGAAGTATAAACTAAACTTCATTTGGAACAGTAAAATCCTTCTGTTTTTTACATATTAAATTTATTATCATCATAGTAAATGGGATTTGGATATAGATATTGTCAATTAGGGAAAACATTTTGTTAGGCTGGGGATGAGAAATGATGTGGGAACCTCTTCCGGCAAAGATAACTTCAGAGTTCTCCTGGACACAGATAGTGTGCCCAGGTGACCATGTCTTAATAAGTAAAGTGGATTCGATTTGTCGTGCCTGCTAGTTCCATCTTTGCTTTCCTTCAAGGAGCTGTGACAGACAGCACACGGCCTGTGGGGGATTGTTCGTACCTTCCCATTGGTGATATCTGTCATTGCATCTTGTTCCTGTTCCCTGGCTTGACAGGAATTCTGCTTCAGGGTTGAGAATGGTTGGGAACCCAGACCATTTATGCCTGTCAGCCTTGTTGACAGGTAGACACTGGAGCTGCCCTCTTCAGTGTCATCTAGCTCAGCTTCTAGGCACACCAGAATAGGGGCGTTCTTTTCTACTTAACAAAGAGGATACCATGACACAGAACTGTGACGCCTTAACTACCGCCACTCAATTCTGGTTTTTTGCTTCAACAGATTGTCCCTCCAACCACTCCTGGCTTAGCTCAGCACTTACCCAGCATGCAAAACTAAATTAATCCTCTTGATTCAATACTGAGCATTTCATAGTACACCAGACAGATACACACCCACAGCTAAAAGAGTCCTCCCAAACTCATCCCATTATTAAACTCCTGTATTAGTCAGTTTGGACTTCTAAGACAAAATAGCATAGACTGGATGGCTTACACAAGAAACACATTTCTCAGAGCTCTGGAGCCTGGGAAGTCTAAGATCAAGGTGCCAGCTGATTCAGCTCCTGTTAAGAGTTCTCTTCCTGATTTGCAGGTGGCCACCTTTTTGCTGTATTCTCACTTGATCAAGAGAGAAAGGCACTAATCTCTTCCTTTTCTTATAAAGACACGAATTCCATCCTCATGACCTCATCTAACCTTAATTACCTTTGAAATTATCATAGTGCGGATTGGGGTTCCAACATATGAATTTGGTGGGGGACATATAAACATTCAGTCCATAAAACCCCATGCCTTATCTTAAACTATTCATCTCTTAAATACTGACCTTAGTGTTTAACATATCTAATATTTTATGTAAGGATATTAATTGTTGGATCATAGCAATTCAATTCACTTCCTGTAAAATGAGCTATTATCTTATCTGAGTTCAGTAGCATAAGCAGCATTTTTAAAAAATCCTCAGTTATAAATGTGGCAGAGTTGATTATTCTCTAGTTTTTAATCACCTTTGCAATGTATATATTATAATGCAGCCTTTCTTATAATAAGTTTGCAAGTTGTTTACATATCAATTTCCCTATTACACTGGGAGCTACTTGAAAGCAAAAAACAACTTACTAATCTTGGACCACTTCATTTATGATAATTTATGGAACATAGTAGACACCCAGTAAATGTTTTCAGAGGGTTGAATGAATGTACAGATTATCAAATATATAATGTGTGAAAAAGAAAAATATGGAACTTATAATACATTTATCATTCAATTATATAAATGGTAATTATGGTTTTGTAAAATTTATATTAACATGTGGACAGACTGAAAGGACAGCAGGGAAAATGACAACAGTGTGATTTGTTGAAGATGATAAAAATGAGTTTTCCTATGTTTTTATTTCTATTCATATGATTATTATATTATTTTGCGAATAAGCAATACATAAGAGAAGGGCTATGAGTATTACATGTGATGCAATGAGTTCCATGTCTATATTGTATAGCTGTTTCTGTTTCCCCAAGTTCAGTTGGGTGTGATTTTCCCCATGTTTACTCCAGCCAATGAAATTATAACTACCTAAAGGACATATGAATATTCTGTTTATAATAAATATTTACAACGACAGATGGTGGATTTTAAAACATTATGCTTTTCTGAGCATATACAGAATTTTAAAATTAAATTTAGAAGTTCTACAACATTTAGCTATAAATATATATACATTGTATATTTTGCAATGTTGTGGCTTAAAATTAAGTATCTCTATGTTTAAAGATATATGCTTGATAGGATTTCACCTTAATGTAATACACAGAAGCATTTATTTTTAAAACTATATACATTTCTTAGAATTATTTTACATAATCATAATATGTAATATTGCATTGCACTGCACTATGTTAGGGGTACAAATTCAATAAATCAAATAACTACAAAAAAGCTCTCATTATTGAAAGGTTTTACTTGGCCTACTGAAATTGTGACAACTATTCTATTTTGAGAGCTGCACTGAGGAAGGAGGAGGGTGGGACATAGGAAAACATCAGGTAACAGATACAAAATTATAATTCAGCAATGACACGCATACCCATGGGTCCTAACGTTACATACATCCTGTGGCAAGCAAGTAAAATTTTTTCTTTCAAGGGTCCTATGTTTTAACTCAATTAGTATTATATTTAAGAAGAATGAAACTATTGATTTGCTTGTAGAGAAGCATATGATTGATAATATATGCTAATATTTTACTAAATATTAAGATCTAGTATGATGACATATGTTATTCTAATCCCTTAGCTCTCCTGTAGGTAAATACAATCCTACATTTATTTTTGAGGTAAGAATTATGTGAACAGAATCTTCTCCAAATAATGTAACTCTGTGAATAAAAGTACAATAGAATGAAGTATCAGACTTTTTAATCCAAACACTCAGGTTTTATAGTAGTATCTTTCTTCCTCACATCTTTTAATGACTTTTTATTTGCTATTGCAGGATATATAATTTAGCATTAAAATTAAAATATGCATACTTTATATATGATATATAATTATATAACATATAACATAATATCTATTAATGTACTATGTACTATACAACAAATGTATATATAGCATTAAAGTTACATATTTGAGCATTCAGAATTACAGCTAATTGATGTCCATTTATAAATTTTTAGTTCTTTAATAAACAGTGTTAAATAATAATAAATTGTGGCAAAAAAGAATTTTGTCTTCTTTACCCTTTTTCAACACCATTGATAATTTCAGAATCCCACTGAGCCATTCTCAAGCTATCATTATTTCAACAATCAGAAGGGCAGTTACAGTTTAATAACAATTTTGCTCAATTGCCTGATAAAGTAATAGGGGATTACAATAAATGTGCATGCATGTTGATAAATCTTCTCAGGCTCCCCAGCTCCCACCTCACAGAGATTGGGAAGTATCAACTCTGGCCCCACAAGATGTGCTTGGAGTGATTTCATGGCTCTGTCCCAACAGCAGCTATCATACTGCACAGGGATTACCACTCCAGTGACACAGTGAGAGGCCCGCGTACCGCAAAAAAAAAAAAAAAAGTTTATGCTATTGAAATGGTTTCTAACACTCAACTGGTAAGTTCATCAGCTCATGACAAATGATTATATCACTTATTTATATGTTTGTCAAAGTCATACATCACCTTTCCCCGGGGAAGCTCACTGTACTTCCTAGTAAACCAAAATTATATTCTACTCTATTATACACACAAAAATTGAAAAGGAGAGAAGGAAAGGCAGATGCATTAGCAGAGAATGAAATAGTAAATATTAAGTCAACTTCTGACCAGAGGACAAGTGACTAAAGAAATATGTCACAGTAGCAGTGGATGTAGCATGTGCTTTCAGAGAAATAAGATATTTATCTAGAATTTTCACAGATGCTTTGTCCTTTGATAGAATATTTTGTTGTGATTGTTTTGCTTTCTACTCAGCATATAGTTTCACAGGACTCTGTTGAATATTTCGTGGTGATGATGATTTGAAGTGAAGGTAGTAGACTTTCTCTCACCCTCAAGAATATTTAACAGGAGCTGTGCCCTAGTCCTCTGAGGAGGGATCTCTTTTTAAATCCTATGTTTCTTTGGAGAAAAAGTTGGTGAGTAGGTGTGCTAAATTATGAAACTTTTTATTGGCCAGACCCTAGTGAAACCACTTTTGGTTCTTAAAGTAGAATTGTTTTCATTTTTTTAAGGTAACAAAGCTGTTAGAACACTGAAAAAATATCCCTGGGTTCACAAGTACTATATCATAATCAGTGCAAACTATTACATTTAAAAACCTAAGCAAATTCCTAGATTGAATCTAGGCTAACAGCCAGAGTAGAGTCAGGGATGAAAAGTGCAAGGATGACTGGACCATGATGACTTTGGCACAGTGAAATGATCATTTGAGGTATATATATATATATATATATATATATATATATATTTGTTGTTGTTGTTGTTCTACGCAGGCCTCTCACTGTTGTGGCCTCTCCCATTGCGGAGCACAGGCTCCGGACGCGCAGGCTCAGCAGCCATGGCTCATGGGCCCAGCCGCTCTGCGGCATGTGGGATCCTCCCGGACCGGGGCACGAACCCGCGTCCCCTGCAACGGCAGGCAGACTCTCAACCACTGCACCACCAGGGAAGCCCCCATTTGAGGTATATTTTATTGGAGCAGTAACAGGGGCCATTATGTCCAGGATCTGTTAATTCCACTCTATAGATTCTAAAGCAAAGCGAGGGCTAGTACAGACTGGATCTGTGTTGTTCATCTGTGGTTCTGTCCTAATTAGCGCAGTGTCTGGCATATCAAAGAATAAACAATTAAATGCATTTTTAGAAATGTCTTCCAAAATAAAATATGAAATGAATTTCTTCATGTCAATAATATGCTTAACTCTTTTATCCATCTGTTTCACTTTTTCTTAAAAGAAATTAGAGATGATATATAATATTTAGTTATTTCTTGAGTATCCCAAGCTAGTACTTCATATGAAAAATTTAAAAGTTTTAGCTCTTCAATAATTCTTTCAAATCATTTCAAAGGACTTGAAATTATGAAGAGACTGTGATAAAATGTGTTAATCACCAGTTCTAAAAATTAGGTTTATGTGTTGACTTTATGAGAATCCAGTTGAATGGCAATTATAGCTAGCTTTTGAGAACAGAGGTGGATAATTATTTTATTATTTATTGTCTTTTTATTATTGGAGTATAGTTGCTATATAATGTTGTGTTAGTTTCTGCCGTTCAACGAAGTGAATCAGCTATATGTATACATATATCCCCTCCCTCTTGGACCTCCCTCCCACCCCACCCCCCAGTCCCACCCATCTAGGTCATCACAGAGCACCAAGCTGAGCTCTCTGTGCTATACAGCAGGTTCCCACTAGCTATTTAATACAATGTTATAAATGGGACAACCCATCTAACTCTTGAATTTTTTTGTGATTATGCAAAATTTCAGATGGTTGGGTCTGTTTGGTTCCACACATCACTGGGATTATTTTTTTATAATGATTCAGTATGGTCTGATTTACATTTAACTAAGCTTATCTTTTAATTTTAAGAGTCATTATTTTGTTTCTGCTCTTGTGAATCTTCTTTTGGTAGTATTTACAAACTTAGGACTGAAAAAAGAGAGGCAAGATTTTTAAAATATTAGAAAAGAAGCCAGTCATTTAATTTTGTCTCAAAAATGCACTGTATCTTATAAAAATCTGTACAGGTACATAATACCTATTGAAGTGTATAAAATATTAGGTGAGCTTCAAAGTAAAGAAGTATTGTCTCTTATTCTTTAAGTTTAAGAATTTGAAATGTTCAACAATTCTGGTAATATTTCATTAAAATTTATGATGAAAATGTAAGACTAACTTTTATTCAGTAAATTAAAAATTTGTAGAAAGCGGTATCTGTTTACAAATGTACATAGTTCCCCCTCATTCCCTATCAATGAATGGTTGTTAGCCTAATTTCTTTTTCTGTAACAACTTCCACTTTTTAAATGTCCTTGTATGCTATTAGAAAAGCAATATACATACACACACAAAAAAGTGAAGAACTTATTACCAACTTCATTATGTCATATATAAGGTTCATGCTGAGTCATATACTTGTATGTTTATGACTGTTATGTATAAGTAAGGAAATATCTTTTGTAATTTACAGGATAAAGTTTATATTTTTATGTATACTTTTAAAGCATAGATTGTACAACTAAAAACTGCTGAGTGATTATTTGGGCTTACGTGTGATTATATTGCTCTTAATTTAGATAGCAACTTATTAAGCTTGGGTAGCATATTAATTAATGAGAATTCTTACTCTGCTTATTTACAGAGACATTGTAGCATATTTCTAATGCCCAATAATGACATTTTTAGCAGTTCCCAATAAAGCAGTCCAATTAAATTTGGCTTCTAGGCACTGAAGTAAGAATTAATTCATTTTATTGTTTACTTGACTCTAAAGTCTAATATTACAAAGAAACAATTAGTAACTAAAATTAAAATTTTTAATTTTGTGCAATAGAATACAGAATTGCATTAATTGTATTTTAATATTTATAGGATTACAGTTTATTTATTCCCTGATCTTAACTCAATTTTTTTTTTTTTTTTTTTTTTTTTTTGCGGTACGCAGGCCTCTCACTGTTGTGGCCTCTCCCACTGCGGAGCACAGGCTCCGGATGCGCAGGCTCAGCGGCCATGGCTCACGGGCCCAGCCGCTCTGCGGCATTTGGGATCTTCCCGGACCGGGGCACAAACCCGTGTCCCCTGCATCGGCAGGCGGACTCTCAACCACTGCACCACCAGGGAAGCCCTCTTAACTCAATTAAAAAAAAAATATTTTCACAGTGTGCTTTCTTCAACATCATCAAAAAAATTTAAGAATCAACCAATTATTATTTTAAGAGGGAAAATAAACGGAAGAAATAGAGAAAATGATAACAAGCCTATTAATAGTTTCTAATAGTGTTTAAAATGATCACAATATCTTCAGTCTTGGGGCTTCCCTGGTGGCGCAGTGGTTGGGGGTCCGCCTGCCGGTGCAGGGGACGCGGGTTCGTGCCCCGGTCCGGGAAGATACCACATGCCGCGGAGCGGCTGGGCCCGTGAGCCATAGCCACTGGGCCTGCGCGTCCGGGGCCTGTGCTCCGCAACGGGAGAGGCCGCATCGGTGAGAGGCCCGCGTACCACAAAAAAAAAAACAAAACAAAAACAAACTTCAGTCTCAATTGTTGCCTGAGATAATTATTTGGTCAAAGACAAAGCATGAACCATACAGAAGACTTAAAGTTTTCTACCATTCTAATTATCTCAATTATTAATACATACTTTTAAATCTCTTTGTGTTTTTATTGGTGATGCATTATAAAAGATGATGTATGTACTAATCACGGCCTATTCACTCCTGAGGAAGGGATCCCTCAGCCTAAAATAATTTCTCCAAAGCCAAAGAAGTTTCTGTAAATCATGAGTCTGTAACATACAGTATAGACATAGGAAAAGACAATTATTATCAGAAGCTTCCTGAGAGAATATCCATACATATTACTCAAGCATTTCTAATACTTACACACACATTTGAAATAAATAATTATAATCTTGCAAAGACTGGCTAATCGCCAAATAAATTACAAAACATGAGTGCACTACTAATAATGGAAGAGAATGAGAGAATTTGCATCTTCTTTAAAATTTTTCTCAATCATTACATGCACAATATTCTTTATGGCTAAACTTGATTCATAATTTATTTTATTCATTTGATAAAATTATTTAACATTGTTTCCAAAGCCTCACTTTACATTTTTTGAAAATACACTTGGACATTTTCCTTCCTGTTGATGACCATAATCTTTGGAGATCTGACTGATACAGAATATCTTTTTTTTTTTTTTTTTTTTTTTGTGGTACATGGGCCTCTCACTGTTGTGGCCTCTCCCATTGCGGAGCACCAGCTCCGGACGCGCAGGCTCAGCGACCATGGCCCACGGGCCCAGCCGCTCCATGGCATGTGGGATCCTCCCAGACTGGGGCACGAACCCGTGTCCCTTGCATCGGCAGGCAGACTCTCAACCACTGCGCCACCAGGGAAGCCCCCAGAATATCATTTTTGATCGTACTAAGATATTATGTAGAAAATGTGGGTGAAAGCAACATTTCTGACCGTGAACTCTGATTATCTGTGAATTGTCTGTTTGAGAGCATGAGATAGATTTTCTATGCTTTTTCTATTACAGTACATAAGACTCAGACTTTCACCTCAGATACCTGAAGTAAAGAATTGCTATAGACCACATTACTCAAAAGGAAAAAAAAAGGTATTTTCCTCATTGAGGTCAAAATATTATTAAAGACACCTACATGAGTACCTATGATTGCTTTTCTGCCTTCTCCCAAGAAACCAAGCAAGATAAATACTTTCTTAATGCCAACGTGTCAAACATCCAGATCTCAGGGTATTTGTTTGTTTGTTTTTGTATAATATAACATAAGATAGGTTTATATCAAATTACATATATGAAGAGTGCTTCGATTAAAGCCAGGACTCAAATTTTTATTGTAAAATAAAAATGTAGCTCTGAATATAATGTTTTGCTTAGAGATAGTAAAAAATTGACAAAATGGCAAATTTTATATTTCTAAAACCATTGAAAATTTATTTGCAGTTTAAAATTTTAGAATAGGTGTTTAATTTCAAAGTACAACTTCAATAATCTGCATTTATCAGATAGATGAATAAATGAATGCTTATTTGGGAATACTACAATCCTATATAAAATGATGTATCTTTAATCTAATTTCCCTGTCTGATCAGAATTTAAATTATATATTGAGTTTTCAACACATTTAAAAATATATGTGTATACATTACTATATATGCTAATTTTATATTAATATACGCTAATTATACATATATATTAGTAATAACGATGCAATTCAACCAAGGATATAGAGAAAAATAGGAATAGTATGATATGAAACCATGTCCATGAAAGCATAAATAGTCATATTTATATGAATATTTTCAGTTTAACTTCACAAAATTATTGAAATTCACTATACTTGTTTAATTTTAAACAATATGAGATCTTTTTAATACTGTATACTATATTCCCCAAATATGTATTTAAATTAATCATTCTGCAACATTTGCAATATTTATTTTCTTTACAAAGACTGCCATTAAACATGGATAAATAAGGAAGTCCTATTCTTAATGGATTTAGGATCTTTTGGGTGAGACTGAACACAATTTAAGAGACTAAAACCTGCTTAAGGAATAGCATATAAACAAGGTATTTTCTTTCAAATTAAATACCTTAATGGTGAGTCAATTCCATGGTAATGAGTTTCCTTATTATGGTTTAGTTAATCAGGGTAAATTTAGTTTTTAAATTTGTAATATAACTCCTAACTGCTTATGAGAAGAAATTGTTCATTTTCTACTTAAAACAGACTATTTTGAAAGGCCATGTCTTAGTCAGCTATTGCCCCAATTATCAAATGTACCAAGCAACTCCAAATCTCAGTAATCTACAACAACCAGGTGGCTTCCAAGACCGCACGTGGCCCGAATGGCTCCGGTTAGGCTTAATTTCATCTTGTATGCAGGCTTCTAGTCTGGGATCCATGTTTCCACAATTTCCTTGGAGCAGCAGATTCTTCTCTTCACAGATCATAGCAGAACAATCAGATAAGCAGAAGCACGCAGACACTTTTAATGCCTTGGCCAAACTGACAAAGTGTGCCTTCTGTCCACATCCCACTGACAAAATGGAAATATGACAAAATAGAGCCTGCCATGCCCAGCAGACTGGGAGGGAGCACACTAGACATAGACAGCCTGGGAGTTCAGTTTGTTCCTCAACTTCGCTAGCACATTGCCGGAATTTCTCGGAAATATTGTAAGGAACTTTTCTGAGGCTAGAGTTTCTGCAAAGAGATCAAGAATCTTGGTAATTAGGATGATGGAAGAAATTGATTAATTGGGAAGGGCCATTTTATATTTACAGAATTCTACAGTTGCAGGAAAATGTTATGCTATACGTATAGAATTTCATAATTATGTTTTTTAACCTTCTTTTTATTCTGGAACTTTTCTTAGAGTTGAAGCCTCACACATTGTACATGTTCCATTCCAAGAAATGTGAAGGTAGTCACAGAACAAACTGTTAGAGGTTGGGAGTTGCGATGGTTAATTTGATGTGTAGGCTTGACTGGCCATAGGATGCCTGGAATAAACATTATTTCTGGGTGTGTCTGTGCAGGTGCTTCTGGATGAGGTTAGCATTTGAACAAGTGGATTTAGTAAAGCAGAGTGCCCGCCTCAACGCAGGTGGGCACCATCCAATCCATTGAAAGCCTGAATAGAATAAAAAGCAGAGGGAAGAGGAATTTGCTCCCTTTTTTCCCAAGTACTTGATTTTGGACACCTTCTCTGAACTCAGACTGGGATTTACACCATTCTTCCCTGCTTCTCAGGCCTTCACACTTGGACTGGATTACATCACTGGCTGTCCTGGGTCTCCAGCTTGCAAACAGCAGATCATGGGACTTCTCAGCCTCTATAATCGTATGAGCCAATTCCTAAAAATATATATGTATATTTACATCTACTTGTCAGTCTATCTATCTACCTATCTATCTATCTATCTATCTATCTATCTATCTATCTACCTGTCTGTCTATCTTTTATTGGTTCTGTTTCTCTGGAGAACCCTGACTAAAACAGGAATGATTTAAAATGTCTTCTCTATAACTATGTTAGAAATAATATGTTACTTCTCTATTAAGAGAGACAATATTTAAGACAAATTCCAATATTTCTAACAGAGAATTTTAACTTTTTTTTTGTCTCATGTATCAGTAGCTGGACACACACAAACATACACCTACATGCACGAACACAAAAGCCTACAATTCTGATAGAAGTTCTAGAGTCAGTTAAATGAAATATTTTACAAGGAAATGACAGAAGACCCCTGCTCGATTAAGCCAAATTAATAATAATTAAAGGTTTGTAATAAAGTTGCCAAGTGCTGTATCTAGGATTTAATAATCTCTACATTTTTCAGTATATTTTAATAATTTAAATATAATTACTAGAAAATGTCTTTTTAAACTTTTTTTTAAAGCTAATGTTTTAGTTCTTGATAGGGGAAAAATAATATATAAAGAAATGACTCTTTTTGATTAACCACGTCAGTGAGAAATGGATTATTCAAGTTGTAAGCACAGTGTCTAACAGAAAATAGTTTCTGGTGCATTAAAGTGCCATGCATGGACATATGCACACTACCAAGTGTAAGACAGACTGCTAGTGGGAAGCAGCCGCATAGCACAGGGAGATCAGCTCGGTGCTTTGTGACCACCTAGAGGGGTGGGATAGGGAGAGTGTGAGGGAGACGCAAGAGGTAGGGGATATGGGGATATATGTATACGTATAGCTGATTCACTTGGTTATACAGCAGCAACTAAAACAACAATGTAAAGCAATTATACTCCAATAAAGATGTTAAAAATATAGAGTGCCATCCACTGGCCTTGGTTGTTTAATGTTTGTTTCTCTGAAAAGTGGCTACAATATTAACATACATACCATCTACAGATAAGTAAAAGGATAGAGAAAATGGAAAAATAACCAAATTGCAAAATTGTTATATGGGCTTTCCAGTGAACAGTCAAGAAATGCTTTGCATTATTTAGCATCATCTACAGACATCTCTTGATTTTGTCCATGCTTTTATCTGAAGAAGAAATTTCTTTACGCTCAAGTGAAATGGTCTGATAATGGTCTGATAACTGGCAAACCCACTGTAACACTCTTACCGCTGTAACAGAAACTTCAGAAAGATTTAATTGCTTGAAAATATCTGACGAAAAAATACAGGACACCAAAAGGTCCAATGGGAAATTAAACGGCAGCTACTTAACATTGGGGATTTGAGAGAATCCCTCTGGGGTGTTTGTGCAACCAAGAAGCTTAGGGATGTTGCCATCCAGTAAAGTTTCTTGGTTGGTAGAGAGCTCCCTAGTGAGTTAACTAGAAGGATAAGTATGCACACTTATCACCTACATTAATGCTATATTGCTGCTGACCTACATGCAATCTGAACTTTTATACATGACAGGTCAGAAATGGGACCTTTCTGATACTCTAATTTTAAAAGAGAAGAAAGGAGAAGTATAAAGTAAACTATTTGGTTTATGGTCAATCACAGGTTTCACATATGTGGAAGTGATTTTTTTAAGTGAAAAACTCTACTCCCTTGCATCAATTTTTATTTTTATTTTCTTCCAAGATCATTAGTCAACACATTGCCAAGGGTGAATTCTGATCTTTGAAGGTCCATTACAGAACCCTCATTTCTGTGAAAATAATTCTAGCTGTAGATCACAGACAATCAGGTCATGCAAGTAAGACTGCACAAGGAGTTATAGGTGAGGATGCAATTTATATGTTGAAGAGAACATGTGTTTCAACTGAAGCCACAACATTAAACGTTTTCAAAAGAAGAATTACAAAAGGCAGCATAAGTGACTGGTCATTTTGACCACTGGCTGGTAGTGCCACATTTTCTCATGAAGAGGGAAAAAAAAATCACTCTTCTATAAAATAAAAAATAAGTGTGCTTGAAAAGATGCTCAACATCACTAATTATTAGAGAAATGCAAATCAAAACTACAATGGGGTACCACCTCATACCGGTCAAAATGGCCATCATTCAATAGTCTACAAATAACAAATGCTGGAGAGGGCATGGAGGAAAGGGAACCCTCCTGCACTGTTGGTGGGAATGTAAGTTGGTGCAGCCACTATGGAAAACAGTATGGAGTTTCCTCAGAAAACTAAAAATAAAATTACCATGGGATCCAGCAATCTCACTCCTGGGAATATACCCAGACAAAACTACAATTCAAAAAGATACACGCACCCCTGTGTTCATAGCAGCACTATTCACAATAGCCAAAACATGGAAACAACCTAAATGTCCACTGATAGATGAATGGATAAAGAAGATGTGGTACATATATACAATGGAATATTACTCAGCCATAAAAAATGAACTAATGGCATTTGCAGCAACATGGACACAATTAGAGATTATCATACTAAATGAAGTCAGAAAGAGAAAAACAAACCATATGATTATCACTTATATGTGGAATCTAAAATATGGCACAAACGAACCTATCTACAAAACAGAAACAGACTCAGACACAGAGAACAGACTTTGGTTGCAAAGGCGGGTGGGAGGGAGGGGGATGGACTGGGAGTTTGGGGTTGGTAGATGCAAACTATTATATTTAGAATGAATAAACAACAAGGTCCTACTGTATAGCACAGGGAGCTATAGTCAATATCCTGTGATAAACCATAATGGAAAAGAATATAAAAAAATGAATGTCTATATGTGTATAACTGAGTCTCTCTGCTGTACAGCAAAGATTGGCACAGCACTGTAAATCAGCTATACTTCAATAAAAAAATTGAAGTAAAAATAATAATGATAATATAACATGTATCTAGTCAAAAAAATGTGCTAAAGATGAAAAAGCAATGGAAGATTAGGACACAGGCATAATAACTTGAAGTAATTCATTTAATTCTATAGTTGTTTAATACTGCATGCCTTACACTTTTTTAGGTACAAAAGACTTAAAAGAGAAGGCTAGTTTATAATAACTTGTGTACAGTTTAAATATAAAGAATATAAAATTTATTTGAAATTATATTTTTAATGAATTTGAGGTAGTTTCTAGTATCTGGCTACCCTGTCTCAAATACTGGTGATTTGATTAATTAATGGCACATAATAAATTATATATTGTGCTTATTATCTCTTTGGTCTGCTAATTTTTCTTGTAAACCATTTGCTCAGTTTTTAAAGTTCTCTATAAGCCTAATTAGCATTTTACTTTACCAATTAATTAGTATAATCTAGAGGTAAAATTAGTTAATACTAGCTATGAACATTAAAAAATTAGTTTGGGGCTTCCCTGGTGGTGCAGTGAGAGTCCGCCTGCTGATGCAGGGGACACGGGTTCGTGCCCCGGTCTGGGAAGATCCCACATGCCACAGAGCGGCTGGGCACATGAGCCATGGTAGCTGAGCCTGCGCGTCCGGAGCCTGGGCTCCGCAACATGAGAGGTCACAACAGTGAGAGGCCCGCGTACCGCAAAAAAAAAAAAAAAAAAAAAAAATTAGTTTGGAGGAAGGGAGAAAATTATTTGGTAAAAACAACATGGCGAATTTCTCTTATTAGGAAAATCTCATCAAGTGAATTTTGTTTCAATCGGATCCTCATTTCAACTGCTAATGTTAAAGAGAAAATCCCCAATGTTGAAATATTACTGCTGGATTTTTACTAATTTGTAAATAGAACATTTAATGATGTTTTATAGTTAGCAACTGATCTGTGTCATATTTTGAAGTGCACTGTTCTGGTATAAAAGTATATCACTTTGATAACTAAATAAAAACATGTTTTTTTTATTCAGGTATTAGAACAAGAAAGAAATCTCTTTCCTCATCCCTCAAGACATTTTCCTTTTTATAATGCTAAATCAGGATTTCACATTGACATTCCTATTGACATTTGGGATTGGATAATTATTTGTTATGGGGGCTGTCCTGTACATTATAGGACGTTTAGTAGCATGCCTGAATTTCATCGTCTAGATGCCAGTAGCACCCATGCAAACTCCACAGTGATGACAATCAAAAAATGTCTCTGGACAAAACCAAATATTCCATGGTGAGACAAAATTACCCAACGTTGAGAACCACCTTGTTAAAATGATAACATTTTACTGAGGAGACATTCAATAAGGATATATTAGTAAGCCTTTTGCTAAGTAAATTTAACTGAATATTAAACGGCTATCAAGATAGATTCTACACTTAGTAACCAAATGAGAAACATTATTAAATCTGTATATGGAATATGTTTGTGCCCTGTGTCTGACTTGTGAATTTTGAAAAAAAGATCCAAAGATCAGAATTAGCTTCATATTGACTGCATATTTTTAAAGGGTAAACATGACATGCAAAGTTCAAATATCAAAACATAAGACAAACTCACTAAACAAAATAATACCAGTTACATGTCTTTCAGTTCAACATGATAACCGGAGGAGAGTAAAATTAAGAGGAGGACTGTGAGAGCAGGATCATGATTTTTTTTTTTCTCGAAGCATCTCCTTATAAGTTGGATTTTGATTCTGATACTACACTCTTTCCAATCGTCCATATATTCTTCTAAAATTTGCCATATGATGATTATCATATTTAAATTACCCTGGGATTAATAAGTATTGGAAAAGGGATGCCTGGTAGCCATTAAATCTGATGCACTGGAAAGGAATATTATGTCGTTATTGGGAGAGAACACCAAAATTTACATACATATATACAAGTGGGTACACACACACACATACAGACACACACACAGACACACACACAGACACACACACACATACGTATATATATACACACATCTATATTGTTTTAAGAAATAGTGAGCTCATTACTAAGCAAAATATAAAACATAACAGATAGTGAGAAACTATATAGGTAGCATCTATCTATATATAGCATCTAGCTATAAACAGAAAATAAAATTCAGGGAACTATATGATAATTAAACGTTCTTCCTTTTTAGTTACGAAAGATAAATTATCTTGTTGGCTTTCTACTTTGGTTTCGTTACTAAGATGATTATTTAACTACTCACTTTATGTTCACTAAATACAATAGATCAAAACTATTTAGTTGGGAGTTATTAAAAATCATCTAGGACTCCTCTGGTGGCGCAGTGGTTGAGAGTCCGCCTGCTGATGCAGGGGACACGGGTTCGTGCCCCGGTCCGGGAAGATCCCACATGCCACGGAGCGGCTGGGCCCGTGAGCCATGGCCGCTGAGCCTGAGCGTCCGGAGCCTGTGCTCCACAATGGGAGAGGCCACAACAGCGAGAGGCCCGCGTACCGCAAAAAAAAAAAAAAAAAAAAAAAAAAAATCATCTAGTCTGACCCCTCACTTTACAGATGGGAAAACCTTATCCAGAAAAGTTAATTAACTTAACAAAATCTCTGGTTAGCTAATATCTTATTATAGGTTCATAGCTCTACAATAGCACAATTTAGGAATCTGAAAGAGCAGCCAGAGGACAAGTCAACTGAGTAAAGTTAAATTTAATTATCCCCAAATCAGACATTGAGAATTCATATGTATATGAAACATACACAAGTTAATGTACTGACCACCAGTCCATGCTAGGCACCATGAAGCACAATAGAAGTGACATAGTTTGTATGTGGGCAAGGGACATGTGAGACATCTCTTTACCTTCCTCTCGCTTTTTCTACGAACCTAAAACTGCTTGAAAAAAAAAACTGTCTTAATAAAAAAAAAGTGAAACAGTCAATTACTTAAAAAAGTTACAATAAAACAAGTTAAGTTTAACTAGAATCACAGGCAAACATGTAGTAAATAGTCTAATAGAGCTTTGAAGCACAAGCTATGTTCAGAGAAAGAAAATTCATGTCCTGTTGAGCTGAAAAGAACCAATGACCCAGCCTAAAATGTTAGGAAGGATCTCAAAAGTGGAGGGGTGGTTATGAAAGAGAGGAATTCAGTGCAGAAAAAACTATTGAAATACAGTTCTAATCCTTAATTATTCTATGATCATAGGAATTTATGAATTACAGTGAATAAATTATCTGGTGTCACAAACTCTGTAGAGGACTAGCACAGAAATGGAATCTACACCTAGTATTTTAAAATAGCAATAGCTACAAATTTATGAGAACCTACCATGGGGCAGATGCTGTTCAAAGTTTACTGATGTGTAACAAACCACCTGCCAACAAAAATAATCTACCATTTTAATGGTGCTGTGGGTTTACTGGGTCCAGCTGGGTGGTTCTTCTGCTCTATGCAGTATCAGCTGTGACGGCAGTCATCTGGATGCTCAACTTAGCTGCAACATCCAAGATGACTTCTCATATGGCTGACAACTAGTTGGTGTTGGCTGTAGGCTGGAAGCTCAGCTGCAACCATGGAGTAGAGCACTGGGCTCTCCTTCACAGGGCCTCTCCTAGGGCTTGGGCTTCTGATAGCACAGGGACCACATACTAAGAAGAAACAACCGGAGCATGTAAAAGTGGAAGACTGCTTAAAGCCCAGATTCAGAAGCAACACAGCATCACTTCTGCCACATTCTGTGAGTCAAGTCAATTTTAGGACAGTGTAGAATCCAGAGGAGAGAAAATAGATTCCGCCTTTTGGTTTAAGGAGAGGCAGAAGATTTGTACCCATCTTTAAGCCAACAATCTTTTATGAATCCAGTCAGCCTTCACAACAATTCTGTTAAATATTCAAGAAACTTGAAGCACAGAGAGGTTAATAAATAAATTTTCCAATTATCATGGCAAAGAATTGGCAGAATAGACTATTAAATGGAGATAGTCTGACACAGAAGATAACAAATGGCATTGATGTTATGCATACATATTATTAGGAAATAAAATAAAAATTATTTTATTTCCTAATAATAAATCAATTTGGTGTTTTCCAATATATTGTATTTACTCTATTTTGTATAATACTCTATTTAATTTGTATTCTAGCAAACAGGAGTCCCAACACTTGGTAATCTTCTTGTCTTATTTATTTTATTTTATTTTACGTTTTATTAAAGTATAGTTGACTTAAAATATTACATTTGTTACAGGTGTACAACATAGCAATTGGATGTTTTTACAGATTATACTACATATAGTTATCATAAAATATTGGCAATATTCTCTGTGCTAAACATTACATCCTTGTAACTTATTTATTTTATACTTAGTAGCTTGTACCTTTTAATCTCTTAAACCTATTTCACCCCTCTCTCCAATTTTCTTGTGTTAGATATTGTGATGTTTACAGGTCCCAAAATTTAATATTGTCATACTGGTTAAGTGATTTTTCAATGATCAATTGAATACTTACAGTTTTAAATACTAAAATTCCATAACATGAGTAAACAAAAAAGTATCCATTGCAAAATTTTGAAAAAAATGTTTTTATTGTTTTGAAATGCTGTCACTTTTTATTACACAAAACTGAAATACACGGGATTTGTGAAAAACGCTACAGCTTTCAGGAATTAAATCATGAATTTCAGGATGTTTTGAATTGTAGCAACATAAAAAATTAAAACATAAATATGATACCACTGGTTACCACTAAGTGAGATTATTACCATTTTTTTTAATTTTTAAATTTTATTTTTTTTTATACAGAAGATTCTTATTAGTCATCAGTTTTATACACATCAGTGTATACATGTCAATCCCAATCACCCAATTTATCACACCACCATGCCCACCCCCGCTGCCACTTCCCCCCTTGGTGTCCATACATTTGCTCTCTACATCTGCGTCTCAGTTTCTGCCCTGGAAACTGGTTCATCTGTACCATTTTTCTAGGTTCTACATATACGCGTTAATATATGATATTTGTTTATCTCTTTCTGACTTACTTCACTTTGTATGACAGTCTCTAGATCCATCCACGTTTCAACATATGAACCAATTTCGTTCCTTTTTATGGCTGAGTAATATTCCATTGTATATATGTACCACATCTTCTTTATCCATTCATCTGTCGATGGGCAATTAGGTTGCTTCCATGACCTACCTGGCTATTGTAAATGGTGCTGCAATGAACATTGGGGTGCATGTGTCTTTTTGAATTGTGTTTTTCCTCGGGTATATGCCCAGTAGTGGGATTGCTGGATCATATGGTAATTCTGTTTCTGGTTTTTTAAGGAACCTCCATACTGTTCTCCATAGTGGCTCTATCAGTTTACATTCCCACCAACAGTGCAAGAGGGTTCCCTTTTCTCCACACCCTCTCCAGCATTTGTTGCTTGTAGATTTTCTGATGATGCCCATTCTAGCTGGTGTGAGGTGATACCTCATTGTAGTTTTGATTTGCATTTCTCTAATAATCAGTGATGTTGAGCAGCTTTTCATGTGCTTCTTGGCCATCTGTATGTCTTTTTTGGAGAAATGTCTACTTAGGTCTTCTGCCCATTTTTGGATTGGGTTGTTTGTTTCTTTAATATTGACCTGCATGAGCTCTTCATATATTTTGGAGATTAATCCTTTGTCCGTTGATTCATTTGCAAATATTTTCTCCCATTCTGAGGGTTGTCTTTTCGTCTTGTTTATGGTTTCCTTTGCTGTGGAAAAGTTTTAAAGTTTCATTAGGTCTCATTTGTTCATTTTTGTTTTTATTTCCACTACTCTAGGAGGTGGATCAAAAAAGATCTTGCTGTGATTTATGTCAAACAGTGTTCTTCCTGTTTTGCTCTAACAGTTTTATAGTGTCTGGTCTTACATTTAGGTCTTAATCCATTTTGAGTTTATTTTTGTGTATGGTATTAGGGAGTGTTCTTATCTAATTCTTTTACATGTAGCTGTCCAGTTTTCCCAGCACCACTTGTTGAAGAGACTGTCTTTTCTCCATTGTATATCCTTGCCTCCTTTGTCATAGATTAGTTGACCATAGGTGCGTTGGTTTACCCCTGGACTTCCTATCTTGTTCCATTGATCTATGTTTCTGTTTTTGTGCCAGTACCATATTGTTTTGATTACTGTAGCTTTGTAGTATAGTCTGAAGTCAGGGAGTCTGATTCCTCCAGCTCCGTTTTTTTCTCCCAAGACTGCTTTGGCTATTCGGGGTTTTTTGTGTCTCCATACAAATTTTAAGATTTTTTGTTCTAGTTCCGTAAAAAATGCCATTGGTAATTTCATAGGGATTGCATTGAATCTGTAGATTGCTTTGGGTAGTATAGTCATTTTCCCAATATTGATTCTTATTACCAAAGTATTATACCATAGACTGAATGGCTTAAATAACAGAAACTTATTTTCTCACAATTCTGAAGGCTAGAAATCTGAGATCAAGTTGCTGGCATATTTGGTTTCTCCTGAGCCCTCTCTCCTTGCCTTGTAGATGGCTGTCTTCTCCTCCCTGTGTCTTCATATTTCATCCCTCTGTGTATATCTGCATACTCATTCTCTCTGATTATAAGGACACCACACCAGTCATATTAATTAAGGCCCACCCTGATGACCCCATTTTAACTTAATTACCTATTTAAAGACCAAAGACAATCACCTTCTGAGGTACTGGGGGTTAGAACTTCAACATATGAAATTTGGGGGAGGGGGCAGACACAATTCAGCTTACAACAAGTTATATTTGAAATCATTTTTGTTTTTGTTTTTTTGCGGTACGCGGGCCTCTCACTGTTGTGGCCTCTCCCGTTGCGGAGCACAGGCTCCGGACATGCAGGCTCAGCGGCCATGGCTCACGGGCCCAGCCACTCCGTGGCATGTGGGATCTTCCCAGACCGGGGCATGAACCCATGTCCCCTGCATCGGCAGGCGGACTCTCAACCACTGCGCCACCAGAGAAGCCCTGAAACCATTTTTTATTTTTGAAAAGTACCAAAATTTTCAACCTCAAATTACCATGAATTCTTACTATCCTTTATTTATCCTTATTTTTAAGGAATAAGGAAAAATTACATACTCTATTATTTACCTAAAGAATGTATTTGATTTTATTCCAAACTTAACAAATAGGGGCAAAAGAATCAATGTGTATTCAAAGCTGAAATATATGAAAGTGAAAGACAAGGCTCAGAATGAATATTTAAGAGTTTTATTGTCACCCCACCTCCAAAAAAAAAAAAAAGCCCTGCTACTGGCCTGGTTATGAACTAATATAGTGTCCCCTATGTGAGTAGTTTCATCCTATAAAAATTTGCATATTTCCTTTAAGTGCTTATTAAAAAATACAAAAATCTGTAGAATAAACAACTCTGAAAACTCAACAAATTATTACAAATTGAGGTATATAGTAGTATTTAACTTTTAATAGTGTTCGTTTTTATTATCCTTTCATTAATAATTTGGGGAAAGTTATTTTTTTCTGAAGAAATCACACCATGCTAACAACAAATACCTCCTTAAAAATTCTTTTCTACAGTGAAGTTAAATTCCATATTATGCTGTGGAGAATGGGCTTCATTTTCAGAATAATTCAACTAAATTAGACTACAGCTGCCACATTCCACTAATATATGATCCTTTATAACATTTATTCCTTTCAAGAATTTCACAGAACTTGAAGACAGGCATGAAGCAAATATTCTTATCTGCATTTTGCAGATAGGTCAACTAGGCTATTGAGACTTGCAAGCCTAGCCTAAAGTAATAGAAGGAATTTTTGAAGTCCTCTATGCCACTGGAATTGAAACCTTTTTTTTTCTTTGTCCCTACTCCTCCCTCACACCAGCAAAACGTCATTTCTTTTGCCAAGCTACCTCAAGGTAGACAACACTATGGGGCAATATCAAAGCAGCTCAACACAACAGCTCTGGTTCTACAAGGAACTGAAAAATCACCATGGATTGTGTTTGAACGCTATCTGCTAAGGGTTTGAGACATGGTTTTGCTATCTTCACACACCCCATGCCCACCAGAACTTGTTGAATCCATTTCCATTCATAATAACATTTTATAATGTTTTACAGAGACCTTTGGTGTTTGCATAAATACCATATCAACCAGCACTTGTCTAAACAGCATGCAGGCAGTTCAAGGAGATTAAGAAGGCATCAAATACACTGCTGTATTAAAGTCAACTTTAAATCTCCCAAAATGGTTCAGTGTACATGCATATGCCTGAAAATAAGTTTTCATTAATCTAGTGCATAGTAGTAAGCAAAATATTTGAGGAAATGATTTATGTGACCATGTCTTACAAATTCATTCCTCTTTGGTATGAATGTTAATGATGCACTAGCTGTCAGTTTCACTATGGAAAGTAATGGTTTTGTGAAGTAACATGATTAAGAAACTATTAAAATAATTGAAGTACTGGGCAATGAAGCAATGGCTGGACATTACTAATTATTAGAGTTGACCCAATAGGACCTTCGTGATAGATGTCTTCGTTAATTTCTGTCAAAATCTTTTATATCGCACTGAGTAATTAAACGAGCAACCTTCATACAGGAATAGGAGTACTCCCAATTTTTCTCAGTAATGAGAGCCTAAAAATGGTGGCTCTAATGAAAGGATGTAAATGTTGGCGCAATAACACATTCTATTCATTCTTGTCTTCAACTCATTTGGTTCACATTGCCCTACAAAATTTACTGATGAATACATCACTTTCCTGTTTTACTTGCAAGGTAGCTACTTGTTCATATTCAATCAACCTTGATACAATTTTATTCCTTTTTGCACTAACCTTTTACTAAATTAAGTTTGGGTAAAACAGGAACTATAAAACCTAAGTTACAAATATAGAGTCAGTGGTAAAAATAAAACACACAGGTAAAGTATATACTGAAATGGAATAGGAGAAAATTTCCCCTTTATTTTTAGAAAATAAAGATTAGAAAACTAAAATTTGTTAACCAGTAGAATTTAGTAGAGTTTATTTAAATGTTCCTTGTTTACTGTCAAGAAATAGTTAGAAGTTTTATATGTTAACTCTTAGGCTTGAAGGAATCATATATAACAATTTAATTCCCACCCCCATCCTCTGTCTTGTATTGTCGAGTTTAACCAGGTTGTCTCATTTGGTTGTTATGATGACTGATAGATGTATGTCTACAACAGACTAGCCTCATTAATTCATGCATACGTAAAGTCCAAATCATGATTTGTATTTTAATAAAAGCTATCTTATGGACTTCAAGCTTCTGCTTAAAGATATAGAAACTTAGAGAGAATGGCACAGACAAACTAATGACGATGAAAAGTCAGATAATCTGTATACCACAACTTTTCTTGAGTGCATCTGAGGTCATACTGAAAATAACTACCTGTAATTTAAGGGAAGACAGGTGCCATCAAGGAGAGAAGAGACAAAAGCACTGACTGACCTAGAGCAGAGCACAGCAAAAGGCAGGGCCAACTTACAGGTGAATGATACAAAATCAAGTACAACATTTAACAAATTGCTAAAATCTGAGAGCAGACTAACATGAAAATGTAGGACCCTCAGGAAAGGCAGACCCAATTGGTGTCTTTGGAGTTATCATACCTCCAGCACCAGGAGTGGCTAATAAACCCTAACAAAATTCAAAAGCTTTTTGCATGGATTCACATATCTCAATTCTTATGGTAGTCAAAGAATAACTGCTGTCTCTTAGGTTTCTTATCACCAAAAAAGAGACCTACACTCTATTGGACTTTTTGCACCTTGGAGACTGTACAAACTCTGTGACCAGTGATTTTGCCAATTGCAACCTCCAGTGGAAGATAGCCTCCACTTCCGGGATTTGAACTTGCGGCTTCCCTGACATAACTACCAGCTATCCTCATTGCAAAAAGCAACTATTAGTTTAATACTGAACATCTGTCCAAACTGTACGCCTGACCAATGGAGGACTTGTGAAACTCTCTCATTCTTTGTATACTACAGATAATTCAACCAAAACACACCATAACAATCTGCTTCCTAACTGATTTATTAGGACTAAACTTCATAGATACAGAATACATCATCCAAATGTTTGCAGGCAAAAAATTTGCTGAATGTTTTACCACAGTATAAATTGTCATTTCATTCTTTTTTTCTAGCCACCATTAAAAGATTCCTCTCCATTACACTTCTGCTCTCCAAACAAGTGCTTTTTAACATAATTTTTAACTTTTTATTAAGGTAAGTCTACTTGCATTTATATTTAGTCAGCTTCTGCTAATTATACTGCAGTAAAAAGTCAAAATATTACAATACAAAGTCTTACAAAAGTTTAACATTTGCTCACAATATATATCCTTTGTACATCAGTTTGTGGTTTGTTCCTATTGCCTATCAGTCTACTAAGGGCTCTGCTTTATATATTTACACCATTTCGGGACATGGGCTAAAAGAGTATTCCAGACCTGGGATATGACATCATCATGACAGAGGGAAAAAAGCACAACGTGATAGGTCCTAATGCCACTCCTCAGAAGTGGCCTCAGTAATTTACACACATTGAATTGGTTAAAATGAGTGAAAGGGCCATGCTTAGTATCAGTCAACTGGAGAAGGAATCTATTAAAGGTCTTTGATCTCAACACTACTGTGAATATAATTAGTACTTCTCATTTTCATGCCATACCTCCACCTAAATGTATATGTTAAAGACTATAAATAAATATTTTAAGAAGTAAATACAGGAAGAGTATAATGTAATACAATCCTTGGCTATAAGCAAATAATAGATGGCTTCCATCATTTATCTTAAGCCAAAGACTACATGATATACAAGAGGTTTTAGAACCAGTTTGTCATGCTCCTATGCAGGATGCTCAAATAAGACATTTTAAATAAGATAAGTTACATTACACATTAAAGGGGTTGCTTGAACAAAAGAAACCCTTCACGTCTTATAGATTACAATATAGCACGTAGCAGGACTTGCTAACAACCAATAGTTTGCTTGTTGGAACCTGATGAGGAAATACTAAAGTGACATTTCCAGAGACTGCACGTATTCCTTCATGATCTCTGGTATAAAGAACCTACTCTACAGGACAGAATGAAATTGGTGCATAAGCACTGAAAGCTAAGACACAGAGGAGAAATTTTAAAGTGATTTTTCTTTATCTTGAAAGCCAATTATACTGCTCCATTGCCACATTTCTACATTTAAGGTTTAAGGGTAAACTTTTTTCATTTGACTATATAAAGCAGCAAATACATGCAAAATTATTGGAAATAGAAATATAAATGAGAAAATGAGTCTCAAATCTACTTCTGAAAATATTTAGAAAGCATCTTGTTCATGCAGTACCAAAGTTTTGGTATGACTGCTTTGATTAAATCACCTTCAGCATTGTAATCATCTTCAGGGTTGTAATTTTCAAATCTAGTAAATAAATCTTTACTCAGGGACAAATAGGATCAAACTCACCATCATCAGAAACATACTCTTACACATCTGGCCAAAAGTATACTTTCTCCTCCAGGTGACTTAGTTAAAAGTGAATGTTATGTCTAGTTGTGCAAAGAAGGAGCAGAGTGAACACAGCAGCAGTAACACAACCGACAGTGTTGATAAATTACTCTGCCTGCAGTATGATGCTAAACCTTTATACATAACCTATGACATTTAAAATATATAATTGTAAAACTAAATTAAAATGTTGATAAAATTCTAGGTTATTTCGTTATCTTCAGCCTATAATGGTGATATTTATCTTTCAATAAATATTGATTTTAACACTTGCCATTCAGCATGTAGCTAAACTCTATACTTGATGAATCTCCATAAAATTCTAACACGATTCATTGCATGTTTATAATTGGTATACATGTACAACTAGTTTTGCTCTCAGTGCCTTTTTTAACCCCTAACTTCTTATTCAATTAACAAGAGTACCCATAAGCAAGTCAGCCATATGCTACGCCTGTCACTCCCTCACATAATTTTGGTCTTATTTTATCCCTTACCACGTTTCCCCTTCTTCTTCCTGCCCCATCACCCTGACCACCTTGCACTTGGTTTAATAGGCTGCATTCTTAGAACCTTTGTTCTAAATATTTCTTCTGGTTGGAATACAACCAAGTTACCCAAATATTTGTGTGGCTTTGTGCCTCACTTCCCTTAATCAAATCTCATTTCTAAATGAGAGTGACTGGGAGTCCTTTTTAAACAAAAACTCTTGCCCCCAGCACTTGTGGTGCCCCCAACCCTTATCTATGTGTCCTAATTTTACACTGTATTATCACCTACTGAGATACATATATTTCACATTTTGTATAATGTTTACTGTATATTGCCTGCAGTCTTCTGCCACTCCAAAATAAGTTGTTCAAGGGCAGGGATCTTGGTCTGTTTTGTGCCTCGTGCATAGTAATTTTTCAATAAGTACTTCACAAAAGAGTGAATGAGCCATAAAATAGGACTTTGAGTACCATCACATATGAAATGGCAATTATACTGCCCATAATTCATCCATTCTAAAGAGTATCATTCCCTATAACCATTTTGAAGCTGCACACAGAGCTCCTATATAGATGACAATAACATAGTTTATATAAATATTGATGATTAAATAAGTTCTCTAACTAAAAGAAGAAGGTGAAAAGTTTCTAACTAGCCATATTTTCTCCCCTTGGGTAAATATGTACTAAAATGTTACAATTTAAATGAATTCATGACATGATGACAATGATTGAAATATTTTTTAAACTATTTATTTATTTATGGCTGCGCTGGGTCTTTGCAGCTATGCGCGGGCTTTCTCAAGTTGCGGTGAGCAAGGGCTACTCTTCGTTGTGGTGCGCGGGCTTCTGATTGCGGTGGCTTCTCTTGTTGCAGAACAAAGGCTCTAGGCACAAGGGCTTCAGTAGTTGTGGCACGTGGGCTTAGTAGTTGTGGCACATGGGCTTAGTTGCTCTGCAGCAAGGGGGATGTTCTGGACCAGGGATGGAACCCGTGTCCCCGCACTGGCATGAGGATTCTTAACCACTGGACCACCAGAGAAGTCCCCAAATTATTTTATAATTTACCTTATCCTAAGCCTTTTTGGTGGCAATAAGGTTGTTATATGAATTCAACTCTCTTTCACATTGGGGGAACAAACACCAATATGAAAACAAAAATAATTTTTTTTTACATTGGCGTTAAATGATATGAAAACTTCCTCTATAGATAATAGGCATGGTACATTGATTTATGCTAATGATGCTAACAAAGCAAAGCATGTTTTATGATATTATAAAATGAGTGATAGGGCTTAGTTACTTCTTCCTTGCACATCTATCATTATAACTTTTGAAATGAGACTTTTAGTTCCTAGAAAAATGAGGGTGCATTTGCAAATCATCCACTTTCAATAATTTTAGCTGTTCCCGCTAATGTCTAAACTGTTTCCTTGTGACAGAGAAGTTAGAAATATAACATCTGTATTTTTCTTATCACACATAATTTCTGTGTTCCCTACAACACTGAAATTCCATATGGACAGGCATCATGTCCGCTGTGTTCCTTTCTGAATCAAACGACCAACTGACAAGGACTCTCATAGCTATTATCTGTAAAATCAGAAATAATATTAATCTTATAAATTTTAGCATCACTTGTGTTTTAGCATAGAAACTTCAAATTAATATTGTTTTCTTGAAATGAATTGGCAGAGTTTTATTTAGGAAGTGATACAACATACACTTGTATATTTGCTTTTGTAACCCATGAGTTGCATTTCTATGCATATCCTTTAATTCCTCCTGCCCATAAAATTAGGATAATATCCACCTCACAGGACTGTCATGAGATTTAAATGGGATGAACCTGCTAAGGCAACATAAAATAACTATGCAATAAATATTAGTTGGTACTTAAAATTAATTTAGGCAACTGCATATAGAGTTTGAAGCAATCTTTGAGCCTCCATCATGCAGACCAGAGCATAAAACACTATGTAGGATAAACTAGAGCATCAGTAGGAATTGACACTAAGTCTAGGTCCGTGAATTTTTCTCTGAGTAAATATACCCATGTGAGCAGACTTAGATCACTGCATAGAATATTACCAGGACCTCCAAAGACTCTGTTATGACCCTTCTAGTGACTACCACTCTAATGATTATATCCTACATATTAGTTTTGCCTGTTTTAGAAATGGAACTATAATGTATGCACTTTTTGGTGTCTGACTCCTTTTGATAAACACCATTCATCATACAGGGTTTTTATTGTAGTTGTGGTTCATTTTTGTTGTGATGTATTCCATTGTGTAATTATGTCATAATTTATTTTTCCATGATAGTTTGATTGAAATTTGGATTATTTTTCAGTTTTGGCCTACTCTGCAGTGCTACTAGGAATGTGTCTTTGATAAACATATTAATGCTATTGTTTATGATGCTCATAGATTCAGCTTTAATAGATACCTCTCTTTTCCAAAGAGATTTGACAGGAAAAACTCTCAAAGTAGTTCACGAGTGGCTCCTTTGTTTCATATCCTCGCCAACTGTTGCCATTCTGTCTTTATTATGTAAGCTATTCTGTAGGTGGACAGTCATCTTGCATCATGGCATTAGTCTGCATTTTCCTAATGATTACTGAAGCTGAGCTTTTGTTATATTCGTGTATGGTTCTGTATATTTTTAATATTTTTTATTGTAGAGCAGTTTTAGATTTACAAATTTATTGCAAAGATAATACAGGGAATTCCTGTATAACCAATTAATGAACTAACATAAATATATTATTATTAAATATAATCCAGGGACTTCCCTGGTGGGGCAGTGGTTAAGATTCCATGCTCCCAATGCAGGGGGCCTGGGTTCGATCTCTGGTCCCGGAACTGGATCCCACATGCATACCACAACTAAGAGTTCACATGCCACAACTCGGGAGCCAGTGAGCCACAACTAAAGAGCCTGCCTGCCACAACTAAGACCCAAAGAAAACAAATAAATAAATATTTTAAAAATATAATCCATACTTTATTCAGATTTCTGCAGTTTATTTTCCCTAACGTCTTTCTGTGTTGCAGCATCCCACTCAATGTACCATATTACATTTAGTTATTATGTCTCCCTAGGCTCTTCTTGGCTGTGTCAGTTCTGAGACTTCCCTTGTTTTTGATGACCTTACAGTTTTAAAGATTATGTCAGGTGGTTTATAGAATTCCTTTCAAATGGGTTTTAATGTTTTTCTTATAATTATACTAGTATAATATATTTTGAGAAAGGCTGCAGAGGTAAAATGCATTCCCATCACATCATATTGGGGCTACGTATTATTAATACGAGTTACTACTCTTCATGTTAACATTGATCATCTGGCTTGAGGTAGTGTTTGCAACTTTCTGCAGTATAAAGTTACTTTCTTTTTTCTCTCTCTCCATACTGTACTATTGGGAAGAAAGTCTCTCTAAGCAGCACACAGTGAACCAGTATGGACTTAAGATTCATATCCTTGAGGATGGAATATCTGTTTCAATTATTTGTAACTCTTTTGCCTAGGAAATTTGTCTCTTCTCCCACATTTATTTATTCAATCATTTATTTATATTAGCATGAACTCATGGATATTTACTTTATACTTTGGGTTATAATCCAATACTTGATTCCTCAAATTGTTCCAACTTTAGCAAGTAACTCTTTCAGTTGGTACCAGTATCCCTTTAGCATACCACCATAATTTTGTGTGTATGTGTGCGTGTGTGTGTGTTGAGTACCTTGTCACTTTCTGGAACTATAAGATATTCTAAGCTCATCTTGTATATTTTCTACCCCAGTCCCAGAATTAGTCATATATCCAAGGAGCACTATTTTTAAAATTGAAGAATATCAACAAACCAAGATCTGGGTATTAGTGTTCATGGATACTGGCCCTCTCAACTGAAGAGCAAGGAATTACACGTGTTTGTACTAATCCATGTATATACATATATGCATAAATATTTGTATACTTAACTATATGTATCCATATTAAGCTAAACATGAGTTCAGTTTGACATCTGCAACTCTAACCATTACCACATGCATGGATCTAACCTCCTCCTCTGGCTTATCTGTAACCTAACACTTGAGCAGTGATAAATCTAGCTCCCATCATCTCCATCCATTTACTTAATCATTAAATTTCAAACATGAAGTCATTAAATTTCAAAATGGTTGCAGAATTGTTAATCCATATCCCCACAAAGAACAACTTTATCATCTATATTACAGTGCTTATGTATAGTTCCTTTTGTCTTTCTTCTTACAAACTCCACTCATTTCTAAAGTAACTCAGGTCAACATCTTTCTTCTCCACCACCTTCATCAAGTTGTTTCTTACACTTCTAGAAGAGTTAGGCGGCTTTGGTCATATTTTGCATTCCATCCTGGGATCTCCCCTTCCTAAATTATTTTTCTAATGTTGATAAATCAAAGTCTACTCTTTGTGCTGTAAAGTCCACGGGTTTTGATAAACAGCTACTTAATATCTTATATTCACCATTACAGTATCATATAGAACACTTTCATTGCACTAACAAATCCCCTGTTCTCCCACAATGCAGTCATCACCTCTCTGAATCTCTGGCAACCACTGATATTTTAAATATTTATTTACTTTATTTTTAAAACCATTTTTGGGTTCAGAGAAAAATAGAGCAGGAAGTACAGAAGGTTTCCACATACTGCCTCACCCCTCTCAATTTCCCTTATTAATTAACATCTTGCATTAGTGTGGTATAATGGTAATATAGCCAACTAAAGTACATAGTTCATATTAGAGCTCATTCTTTACATGTACATTCTATGGGTTTTGACAATTGTATGACATGTATCCACCACCCACAATACCCTAAACATTCCCTGTTCTCTACCTATTCATCTCTCCCTTCCCCCACTCCAAACCCCTGCAACCACCAATCTTTTTACTGTCTGCATTATTTTTCTTTGTCAGGAGTGTCCTGTCATTGGAATCATGCAGTATATAGTCTTTTCAGATTGGCTTCCTTTACTTAGCAATATGCATTTAACGTTCCTCCATGTCTCTTCATGGCTTGATAGCTCATTTATTTTTATTGCTGAGTAATATTTCATTGATGGATGCATTACAGTTTGTTTTTTTTCCATTCACTTATTGAAAGCCATCTTGGTTGCTTCCAAGTTTTAGCAATTGTGAACAGAATTGCTATAAATGTTCATGTGCACATTTTTGAATAGAGGTAAGCTTTCAATTTATTTCAGTAAATTCCAAGGAGAACAGTTACCCAATGATATAGAAGTATGCTTAGTTTTGTAAGTAACTGCTAAACTGTCTTTCAAAGTGGCAATTCCTTCCTGAGGATAACTCTGCCTCCCCACGGAAGACAATAGGTTATGAACAGAAAATTCAAAGCAGGTGAGGAGCACTAATTCTGTTGCTTTAATTTTGCTGCTTTAATTGTTGCTTTAATTTTGCTTTGCTTTTGGCTCATATTCATTGGTAACTTTTTAATGTTGGATATTTTTTCTATTTCTCTTTTTAGGTGTATACATATTACACATCAAGCCATGACCTAAAAGAAATTCAGATGTGTATAGGCAAATGCTAGTTTAAATAAAACAAACTATTCTGAACATGAATTTATCTTTGTACTTTGTAAGTATCTTTAGTTTCAGTAACAATCCTTTTTTTTTTTTTTTTTTTTGCGGTACGCGGGCCTCTCACTGTTGTGGCCTCTCCCGTTGCGGAGCACAGGCTCCAGACGCACAGGCTCAGCGGCCATGGCTCCCGGGCCCAGCCGCTCCGCGGCATGTGGGATCCTCCCGGACCGGGGCACGAATCTGTGTCCCCTGAATCGGCAGGCGGACTCTCAACCACTGCGCCACCAGGGAAGCCCCAGTAACAATTCTTTATATATGAAATGCTCCCCTCTTTTTATGGTAAAATCTAATAGAATCTCCTTTCAAAGGTTGCTTGAAGTTCTCCAAAAGGTTTTTAGTTTTCTGCTCCTTGACCCTATAGTAGATCTCAAAAGTAACCACAAAACTTTGTGGCTCCTCCCACCAAGAGATGGAGTCTATTTTCCTATTCCCCGAATCCATCAGTTTGACCAAAAGAATGCAGAAACATGACACTGTGCAAATTCTGACCAAGAAAGACTTGCAGTTTTCTCTCTTACTACTCCTGGAAATACCACAATTACTACTACGTGAGAAACAAAAGTAAAAAACAATTAGCCTGCTCAACACATAAACCAGCCAGCCTTACTGTCCCAGCTGACAGTCCGTAGATCATCTGATATGTGAGTAAAACTGTCCTAGATCATCCATTCACCAACCAACCCACCACCTTCTGCTACCAGTTGACTGCAGGCACTTGCACGTGTTTGTACTAATCCACGTATATACATATATGCATAACACTTGACACTTCTGGTATAATCACAGAAAGATCGCTTCAACATTTCAAGAAAGTGAAAATACATCAGAGGAAAAATACTACTAAGTTCAATTATATATAATTGAGTTAACTCTGCTTAGAAGTAAATTGATTTAACTCTAGTTAAATCACAGCATACTACTACTCTCACAGAGTAATACAAAAAAAAAAAAAAAATTCTAGGAACTTTGCAATGTTTCTCAAATAAAGAAAAATACACACCCTAACTGGGATGACAGAAAAGGAGCCAGATCTTATTATATGAATATCAGTTAATGCTTTAAGAGAAATAATTAGCATATCTACAAAAAAGGAATATGTTAAAAAAAGTTAAAAAAAGGAGTCAGATATACTAAGAATTGCTTTAAGACACATCAGAGGAGAAAGAAAGAAGACGTGGGATAGTCATGATGCCATTAACTGAGAAGAGCAATGAAATAGATGTTGATCTCAAAACGGCTGAGTAATTTAGCTCATTTTAATTCCACATTTAATAAGAAGAATGAAGAGTGAAGGCAAGAACTAAAAGATACATGGAAAATTAAAAAGCAGTAGAAACCTTACCAAATTAAGTAACACTTGACAAAAAGAATGCCCTAAAAATCACTGATTAAACTAGGCATGGCTCATTTTACAATAAGCATGTTTATTAAAACACCAATACTGTTTACCATTATCTAGAAAGAAAAAGAGTACAGAAATGGCAAGTATAAATGCTGAACCAAAAACATTGAGATATGTGAAGAAATAGCCCAAATAACTGAAACACGTTTCCTTAAAGGTTATATCTCACAGTGGACAGAAATTGATAATAAAATAGTAGGGTCATTTTCAACAAGTGGTAATTCTGGTCCCTTAAGATTATCAGTGGAGTTTGAGGGTAAACCTTTGTTCTGTGAGGTTTCTCTAATGAGTCAGTCACCAGAATACTATGGGAGGAGAATATAGACAACAAAACAGAATGTAAAGAGTTAAGGACAAAAGGAGAATCTGCTAAAAGGACTTCTTAATTACCTTTTCTCTACATTGTAACTCTGGAATTTGTCATTTTACATACCTAGAAATGTTTTAAAACTCCACTTTGAAGTACTCTTCAACTTTTCTGTTCCACTTCTCCATGCAAATTGACATCTTCTAGAAATAGTTTCCTGAATAATATTTAGATCTCAGAAGTTTCTTATAATTGATTATATACTATATTAATTGTCTTCGCTCAGACTGCTATAATAAAAATAACATAGACCAGGTCACTTAAGCAACATTTATTTCTCACAGTTGTATCAGAGGCTGGAAAGTGCAAGATCAAAGTACCAGCAAATTCTGTGTCTGGTGAAAGCCCCCTTCCTAACTTGTAGACAGTCACCTTCTCACTGTTTCCTCACATGGCTGAGAGAGAGAGCTCTAGTCTCTTTCTCGTCTTATAAGGATACTAATCTCTTCATGGGGCTGCCACCCTCATGACCTCATCTAAACCCAACTACCCGCCAAAAGCCCAGATTCCTAACAGCATTCCACTGCGTGTTAGGGTTTCAACATATAAATTTGGGGGGAACACAAACATGCAGTCCATAGTAGTAATGAATAATCCAAACCAATGAACAATCTGCAAGGCCACTTGTACTTTATCCCCAGGTTTGGGATGCATCTATTACTCATAAACATACTTGGATCAGAAACTGCATTTAACTGTAAATTTGTTAGCATAGATAGCAGATTGTTTGCAAATGAATACTTTTTTGATTCAGTAATATATGATTACTTTAATATTTAGGCCAATAAGACAACAAATAAATGGGATTGTAATGGCAGCTGGAGGATCAGAAGATACGAGATATTGGGAGAAGGTTTATGATTCCCCCCCCCAAAAAAAACAACTTGGATTCTCTATTCATTGTGAAGAATTTCAGTAAGAGTGGATGTTAGACAAATAAGATATATTCTAGAAAAGATGACTAAATATGTCACAAAAATGGTAATTTATGAACAAAGTTATTGTTTGATTCTGTGTGACTAAGTGGGAGAATTTCTATACTTCAAAACATGAAACTGTAAAAAGAAAGACTAATTATTAAGCCAATTGCAGAGTACTATAATTGTAGTTTGTGGAATCACCTGCATGTTAGCCTGCCTTTGCACGAAGTACTGAATTTAAATCACCATTATTGCTCATACCTCTTCAGAATTCATCCCACCTCTCAAATAAACTCAAATGGGAAAACAAGACTATAGATGCAGGTAGTACTTATCTCTTGGCATTTATGTTCTTCTTTGAAGGTGACAAATTAAGCATTACAATTCTCACTGCACTTAGAGAAAATAACACAGAATGAAATAGAAAGGGGAAAAAATAGTCTCCCACTAATTGGCTTTGGAAACCAACTTCTCCTCATCTTCATCTTCTTATCACAAAGTAAAGCCAAAATACTCAGTCATTACTTTAAGAAAAATTGAGTCTCTTTTAAAATAGAATCCATGCTGCTTTAATTGTGCTCCAAAGAAAGATAATGATTTATTCATCTTTCTTTTTTTCTTCCTCTATATTGCTTGTGCTCCATTTTGTATTTATCCTTCTTTCTTATCCTTAATTAATCAGTAAAATCTTTCTTAGGTAAATCATGAATCAACACAAATTTTCTTCCTGGAAACCATGTTCACATTATAAAGAGACTAGGAAATACACATGTGAGTGTGATCTAGCCAGGGCTTCTCATTCCATCAGTGGTGAAGGGCCAGTTTTACTTATTTCAATCCATGGTAGATTGATATTTTTTTGTAAAATACAATTACAAAATTTTCTAAAATATATGAAATGAAAAAAAATCACAAAATATAAGCCCTACTTTAAAAAATTATTAAATTTAATAAACTAAAATTACTCTCCAAATTCCTATAAATGTCTTTAGACTCTTCCTCTTACTTTCTGTACCTACCTGGTTTTAAATTAGTAACAAGCACACAGATTGGCCCTTGTTCCATGGACAATACTTTGAGTAACATGAGTTTAAGGGACATGCCAGTGGTCTGATAAGTTAGACTCATTGAGAAGATGGCAACTTAAGGTGTCTTTGTTTTTTCCTTAGCTATCAACAGAGGATAGCAGCGAGGTCTTCCAATGTCCATGGAGTAAAAGCAAGAGTAGAGGAGACTATTTCTCACTCCTAGTTCAAAGAATGGAGTTCTCATTCTAAGAATAAAAAGGAAACATTTCAACAGAGTGCTAAAATTGCCATTTTAAGCTGATTTGTCTTTTATTAAAACATCTATGTAAATTTACCAATAAGTCATATGCTAATAATTAGAGTTTGTACACTGACATTTCCTTATCTAACCATGAATCCACTGGGCTGAAAATCACTCTAAACAAGAAGTTTAAAAAAAAGTCAAAATCTGAAAACAAACAAACAAACAAAACAAACAAACCCAAAATTCCAAACACTTTCAGTAGTAAATGCAAGAAAATTTTACTAGCAAACATCTAAAAGTCACCAGATGACTGATTACCACTATTGATGACTAATGAGATAATGTGGACACATTTTAAAAATTCCCTTGCCCTTCCCACCTTACCACCCAAGAACCTGATTTAACTGTTTTGGTTAAAGGCCGCAGTAGTTTTGAAGCTGAGTGACTTTAATGTACATCCAGGATTCAAAACCACTACACCAGAGTCTAAGTTCCCCCCATATTATTCTCTCATCACCATCCCGATGTCAGTCACATAATGGCTACTCAATAAGTGTTTATTGATTCAATGACTGGTTCCAGTTTATCATCCTCCTTTAAAAATTCATAACCTTTTTAATAATCAAGAATGGCAAAACTGTGTCACTAGGGGACACTGAAGGAAGAAGGGGTTCCTCTTTGTACTAGAGTGCAGCTCTTTCACCAGATTTTGGCAGAAAGGACGGGTCTTTTTTCTCAGCAGTGCGCTAGAAAGCTCTTTTGGCACAGACCCCTTTTGTGGCTTCACAGAAGAGTAAGGGGTGGTCAGAGCACCCAAGAATAGTTTCCCATCCTCATGCCCACTCCCCTCCATTGGGTTTGCAGTAGTGCTAGGCACCTGCCTAGCTGATAGCTTTTCCAACACAAACACAGGCAGCTTTGCAGTGAGCTCTGGCTGTGGCATGTCACTGTAGGGAGCTTCTCCCACCGCTCCCATAGCAATAATTTCCAGTGAGTCTTTCCAGCATCTCAGTGAACTCTACCCAATGAGCAACAGCAGTACCCTCTTCACAAGGTCTGCATCTCAGCCCTGGAAAAGGCTGGGCTTTACTTGGGTGCTTTAAATCAATCCTAGTGGTGGTATCTGCTCTCCATTCTTGAATTTCTTTGCCTCTTATTAGACAATGTCCCATTACTCCAATCCCATGTTATAATTCTTTCTGCTAAACATTGCCTGTTCAATTAAGCATAGTTTCTGTCTCCTGATTGTACCCTGAGAGATACACCTATGTTCAGAAACCTAAATATATCTATTCTTTCTTATTTCTCTGAACTTAGCATGTGAATCTTTATTTAAGAGTACACTTCCTAATGCTGTTAGAATCTGTGCACCCATATGCTTCCATTTTTTTTTATTGAGGTATAGTTGCTTTACAATGTTGTGTTAGTTTCTGCTGTAAAGTGAATCACCTATATGTATACATATATCCCCTCTTTTTTGGATTTCCTTCCTATTTAGGTCACCACAGAGCACTGAGTGGAGTTCCCTGTGCAATACAGCAGGTTCTCATTAGTTATTTATTTTATACATAGTAATGTATATATGTCAGTCCCAATCTCCCAATTCATTCCATCCCCCTTTCCCCCTTGGTGTCCATACATTTTTTCTCTACATCTGTGTCTCTCTTTCTGCTTTGCAAATAGGTTCATCTGTACCATTTTTCTAGATTCCACATATATGCATTAATATATAATATTTGTTTTTCTCTTTCTGACTTCCTTCACTCTGTATGACTGTCTCTGGGTCTATCCAAGTCTCTACAAATGACCCAGTTTTGTTCCTTATTATGGCTGAGTAATATTCCATTGTATATATGTACCTCATCTCCTTTATCCACTCATTTGTCAATGGACATTTAGGCTGCTTCCATGTCGTGGCTATTGTAAATACTGCTTCAATGAACATTGGGGTTCATTTGTCTTTTTGAATTATGGTTTTCTCTAGGTAAATGCCCAGTAGTGGGATTGCTGGGTCCTATGGTAGCTCTATTTTTAGTTTTTCAAGGAACCTCCATACTGTTCTCCATAGTGGCTGTATCAAGTTACATTCCCACCAATAGTGCAAGAGAGTTCCCTTTCCTCCACACCCTCTCTAGCATTTATTGTCTGTAGATTTTGTGATGATGGCCATTCTGACTGGTGTGAGGTGATGACTCATTGTAGTTTTAACCTGCGTTTCTCTAATAATTACTTACGTTGAGGATCTTTTCATGTGCCTCTTAGCCATCTGTATGTTTTCTTTGGTGAAATGTCTATCTAGGTCTTCAGTCCATTTTTTGATGGATTTGTTTCTTTTTTTGATATTGAGCTGCATGAGTTGTTTGTATATTTTGGAGATTAATCCCTTGTCAGTTGCTTCATTTGCAAATATTTTCTCCCGTTTTGAGGGTTGTCTTTTTGTTCTGTTTATGGTTTCCTTTGCTGTGCAAAAGCTTTTAGGTTTCATTAGGTCGCATTTGTTTATTTTTGTTTTTATTTTCATTACTCTAGGAGGTGGGTCAAAAAAGATCTTGCTGCGATTTATATCAAAGAGTGCTCTATGTTTTCCTCTAAGAGTTTTATAGTGTCTGGTCTTACATGTACGTCTTTAATCCATTTTGAGTTTATTTTTGTGTATGGTGTTAGGGAGTGTTCTAATTTCATTCTTCTACATGTAGCTGTCCAGTTTTCCCAGCACCACTTATTGAAGAGACTGCCTTTTCTCCATTGTATATTTTTGCCTCCTTTGTCATAGCTTAGGTGACCATAGGTGTGTGGGTTTATCTCTGGGCTTTCTATCCTGTTCCATTGATCTATATTTCCTTTTCTTGTGCCAGTACCATACTGTCTTGATTACTGTGGCTTTGTAGTACAGTCTGAAGTCAGGAAGCCTGATTTCTCCAGCTCCGTTTTTCTTTCTCAAGATTGCTTTGGATATTCAGGGTCTTTTGTGTTTCCATAGAAATTGTAAAATTTTTAATTCCAATTCTTTGAAAAATGCCATTGATAATTTGATAGAGATTGCATTTAATCTACAGATTGCTTTGGGTCATATAGTCATTTTCACAATATTGATTCTTCCAGTCCAAAAACGTGGTATATCTCTCCATGTGGTTATGTCATCTTTGACTTCTTTCATTAGTATCTTATAGTTTTCTGCGTACAGGTCTTTTGTCTCCTTACGTAGGTTTATTCCTAGGTGTTTTATTCTTTTTGTTGCAATGGTAAATGGGATTGTTTCCATAATTTCTCTTTAGTGGATAGGAATGCAAGAGATGTCTGCGCATTAATTTCATATATTGCAACTTTACTAAATTCATTGATTAGCTCTAGTAGTCTTCTGGTGGCATCTTTAGGATTCTCTATATATAGTATCATGTCATCTGCAAACAGTGATAGTTTTACTTCTTTTCCAAATTGGATTCCTTTTATTTCCTTTTCTTCTCTGACTGCTGTAGTTGGACTTCCAAAACTATGTTGAATAATAGTGGTGAGAGTGGATATTCTTGTCCTGTTCCTGATCTTAGAGGAAATGCTTTCAGTATTTCACCATTGAGAATAATGTTTGCAGTGGGTTTATCATATATGGGCTTTATTATGTTGAGGTAGTTTCTCTCTATGCCCACTTTCTGGAGAGTGTTTATCATAAGTTGGTGTTGAATTTTGACCAAAGCTTTTTCTGCATCTATTAAGATGATTGTATGGTTTCTATTCTTCAATTTGTTAATATGGTGTATCACATTGATTGATTTGCCTATATTGAAGAATCCTTGCATCCCTGGGATAAGTCCCACTTGATCATGGTGTATGACCCTTTTAATGTGTTGTTGGGTTCTGTTTGCTAGTGTTTTGTTGAGGATTTTTGTGTCTGTGTTAA
Organism: Globicephala melas; assembly: GCF_963455315.2. Taxonomy (NCBI): domain Eukaryota; kingdom Metazoa; phylum Chordata; class Mammalia; order Artiodactyla; family Delphinidae; genus Globicephala; species Globicephala melas. The sequence goes on from NC_083322.1 coordinate 25,681,096, forward strand.
TCAGTGATATTGGCCTGTAATTTTCTTTTTTGGTGATATCTTTGTCTAGTTTTGGTATCAGGTTGATGGTGGCCTCATAGAATGATCTTGGGAGTGTTACCTCCTCTGCAATTTTTTGGAAGAGTTTGAGAAGGATGGGTGTTAGCTCTTCTCTAAATGTTTCATAGAATTTGCCTGTGAAGTCATCTGGTCCTAGACTTTTGTTTCTTGGAAGATTTTTAATTACATTTCAGTTTCATTACTTGTCATTGGTGTGTTTATATTTTCTGTTTCTTCCTGGTTCAGTCTTGGAAGGTTGTACCTTTCTAAGAATTCGTCTATTTTTTCCAGGTTGTCCATTTTATTGGCATGTAGTTGCTTGTAGTAGTCTCTTATGATCCTTTGTATTTCTGTGGTGACAGTTGCAATTTCTCCTTTTTCTTTTCTAATTTTATTGATTTGAATCTCCTCCCTTTTTTTTCTTGATAAGTCTGGCTAAAGGTTAATCAATTTTGTTTCTCTTTTCAAAGAACCAGCTTTTTTTTTTTTTTTTTTTGGTACACAGGCCTCTCACTGCCGTGGCCTCTCCCGCTGTGGAGCACAGGCTCCGGACACGCAGGCCCAGCGGCCACGGCCCACGGGCCCAGCCGCTCCACGGCATGCGGGATCCTCCCAGACCGGGGCATGAACCCATGTCCCCTGCATCGGCAGGCAGATTCCCAACCACCACGCCACCAGGGAAGCCCCAGAACCAGCTTTTAATGTCATTGATTTTTGCTATTGTTTTCTTCATTTCTATTTCATTTACTTATGCTCTGATATTTATGATTTCTTTCCTTCTACCAACTTTGGGTTTTGTTTGTTCTTCTTTCTCTAGTTGCTTTAGGTGTAAGGTTAGGTTGTTTGAGAGTTTTCTTGTTTGTTGAGGTAGGATTGTATTGCTATAAACTTCCTTCTAAGAACTGCTTTTGCTGCATCCCATAGGTTTTGGGTTGTCGTGTTTTCATTGTCATTTGTTTCCAGGTATTTTTAAATTTCCTCTTTGATTTCTTCAGTGATCTCTTGGTTATTTAGCAGCGTTTTGTTTAGCGTCCATGTATTTGTGGATTTTTTACAATTTGTTTCCTGTAATTGATTTCTAATCTCATAGCCTTGTGGTTGGAAAAGATGCTTGATATGATTTCAATTTTATTAAATTTACTAAGCCTCAGTTTGTGACCCAAGATGTGATCTATCCTGGAGAATGTTCCATGTGCACTTGAGAAGAAAGCGTATTCTGCTGCTTTTGGATGGAATATCCTATAAATATCAATTAAGTCTATTTGGTCTATTGTGTCATTTAAAGCTTGTTTTTCCTTATCAATTTTCTGTCTGGATGATCTGCCCATTGGTGTAAGTGAGGAGTTAAAGTCCCCCACTATTATCGTGTTACTGTCGATTTCCCCTTTTATGGCTGTTAGTATTTGCCTTATGTATTGAGGTGCTCCTATGTTGGGTGCATAAATGTTTATAATTGTTATATCTTCTTCTTGGATTGATCCCTTGATCATTATGTAGTGTCCTTTCTTACCTCTTGTAACAATCTTTATTTTAAATTCTATTTTATCTGATATGAGTATTGCTACTGCAGCTTTCTTTTGATTTCCATTTACATGGAATATCATTTTTCCATTTCCTTACTTTCAGTCTGTATGTGTCCCTAGGTCTGAAGTGGGTCTCTTGCAGACAACATATATATGGGTCTTATTTTTGGATCCATTCAGCTAGTCTGTGTCTTTTGGTTAGAGCATTTAATCCATTTACATTTGAGGTAATTATCAATATGTATGTTCGTTTTACCATTTTCTTAATTGTTTTTGTGTTTGTTTTTGTAGGTCTTTTTCTTCTCTTGTGTTTCCTACCTAGAGAAGTTCCTTTAGCTTTTGTTGTAAAGCTGATTAATGTTAAGCCATCTTAAAGAGTTTAGATTCTACTCTAGGATTGATTGTGAGCCATTTGGGAGACTTAAACAAGGAATTACATGATCTAATTTATCTTTTGTAAAAATCACCCTGGAGGCTGTGGAATTTAACTGTATGATAGGAAAACTAATTACCTGCTTTAATCCCCAATATTAAAGCTCTTGCCCTCACCTCTCTAATGAATCTCATATCAGTATGAAGCTACTGCCTTGACTTCTTCCTTGGGACACTAACAGACATCCCAAACTAACTTGTCCACAATCAAGTCCCTGATAGGTCTTTAGACCAATTCCTTATGTAGTATCATTAATTCATTCCCCCTCCACCACCAGGTACCAGTAAAGAGAGTGGCTTTGGCCCTGAGAAGAGAAGAGGATTAGTGGAATCCTTGAGAAGTTTTAACTACAACCTGGGCCTCCAAGAGTTTACAGCTCAAAATCAAATCATGTAGTGCATTTACTTTAAACTTGGAGCCTTAGGCACCGGAAAAATTTCTGGAACCCTTTCCTAGGCCACAAAGAACCACATATAATTTCCCAAAGGAAGCTGATATCACACAAGGAATCAAGTCTCCTTGGAAACAAAAATAGCACAAGTAAGCAGAAATAAGAAGTAAACAGAACACTACAACTTTAAGTCATAGAATCATAAGACCATATGACAAAACAACAATGTCTAATAAGTTTTAAGAAATAAAAGATAAGATTGAAAATACCTACAGGGACAAAGCAACATAATTAATAACCTAGCAGATTTGGAAAAAAAAAAAGAACAAAATTGAACTTTTGGAATGGAAAACACAACAATTGAAACTGAAACTCAAGGACAGACTCAGGAGATTAGATAGAGTTGAATAGAAAATTATTGAACTTTAACATAGGTGTAAAGCAATTATCAAAAAGAGAGAGTTGGAGAATAGAGTAATGAAAATAATTGGTATGGAAAATAGAGTGATGTGTCAAATGAGTTCTAGATGGAGAAAAGAAAAGCAATGTAACAGACATAATTTGAAATTGTGATGGCTCAAGAATGTCCAATACTAGTAAAATATATTAACTGACTCAGCAAGTTAAAAAATATATTAATATCCAGCAAGTTAAAAAAGATCCACACCTTAGAAAGAGGAGCCAATATCTCAATAGAAACAATGGAAAGCATGAAAAAAGTCAAATAATTATTTGATATAATGAAAGAAAACAACTGCCAACCTTGACTTGTATACCTAGCACATTGTGTTTTTTTTAAGTAGGTAATGAAACAAAGTAATTTTGAGAAAGAGTCATTGACTGTGCTACCAGCAGACATGTATTAAAGAAAATTCCAAAAAACAAACTTCTCAGATGGGAAAAGTGTTTCAAAATGGAAGGCCTGCAATGTGTGAATGTATGAAAGTTGTTCGATAGATTTTTAAATATTAACAAGTTATTTGCATAAAACAAAATATAAGAAAATAGAAATTATATTATTCTTAACAATGGTATTTTAATTTTTAGAAATTAATAATTCATTGAAGATAACATTAAAATACATAACAAAATAACAATTTGAGAGAAGGGTAAAGAGTTAAACTTCCTTAGCTTTCTTGCAAGAGTAACAATATTGATTAAAGTTGCACACCACTAAGTAAATTATTCATGTTGTAATTTCTAACACAATTGCTAAAAGAAAGAATGAAATGCTGAGTATAATGGGGAAAGCAAATAAGGACAAAAGTAAAATACTGAACAATAGTTATGAAAAAAAATAAATGGATAAAAAAACAAAAGCAGGACAGGAAGAGCAAAGAGATAACATTACTTCTAAATAACTATGCTCCAAAGATGGTCAGATAACATACTCAATTATTTGCACTTTTACAAGGGATATATCATAAATATGATATCAAAAACTGAAGGCAGAGGCATGTCCATGTTTTGTGGGACCTGAAACATACAATTTAGCAGACAGCTAAGAAAAATAATAAAAATTATCAATGTAACCTTAGGAGCAAAAATGCATATTTACAGAGAGTGAGAAATTAAAGATTTTAAACCTGTGTAAATACCACAAACATCAAAAATCAAGGGAAGTAGCATATCATCATCTATATTATTATTGTATATTATAATTTATTTTCATATTATAGATAATAATTTATTCTTACTCTAGCATGACTGCTGTGATTATGAATAGTTTCAAAAATTAAATCTTTCAGCTTTACAACTCTTAATAATTATTGCCAGTCTATAACTTTTGCTGCCATTGCTGGCACAGGCATGCTTCCTTCCAGGGGCTAAGCCCTCAGAGAACTCCAGCCCTTTGTCTATGTCCTGGTCCCCTTTCCTCCCCTGAGGCTAGCTTTGAAGCCTGGGTCTGATTGGTCCCCAAGCAGCAACTTGGCAGGGCCTAATTCAGATGGTTAGTCTTAGGGTGCCAATGCTCAAAGAAGCCTATTTAGGGGCAGGTTGTCACTGGAGACCAGAATAATAGGCACCTGTCAGTAGGAGCCCTACAGTTGGCCAGGAACCTGAATACCACCTCAGCATTTAGAGGCTGAACCCAGGTCAGGCCAGCACTCCATACTTCTGGCAGAGGGTAGAGGATAAGATTTCTCCCTGTGTCTGCAGGGGAGACCATGCAAAGCTTAGATTTCTCACGGTAAATCCCTATCTAATTGAAAGTAAGGAGGAAGATATCCCATTCCAATACTAACCAGAGAAAGCTGTTGTTCCTCTATTAACGTTAGACAAAATGGACTAAAGGCGAAAGAGGATTTCTAAAGGAAAAGAGGCTTATTTATAATGATCAAAAGTTTAATTTATCAGCAAGCTGTACCAGTTTAAAATTTGTATGTACCCAATGACGTCATCTTAAAATATATGCAACCAGCATTGAGAAACCTATAAGGAATAACAGACAAATCTACAACCATAGTAATTGCTAGACCAAGTATCCAGAATATTAGTAAGAATAGGAAAGTTGAGCAACACGATTAACAAAGTTAACCTAAACTGCACAATACACATTCTTTCCCATTACATACATAACATGGCCCATTCAAAACATGGCCCATATATACCAGATCATAAAGAAAAATTCCACATAGTCCATGTACTTTACAACAATGTTTTGAAGGTACTATCTGCCTTGTTTACTTCCAACCTCTCCATCACACATACACACACACTTAATCACCTTTTTTCATAAGACCCCCAAAAACGTGGTTTTAAGAGAGGAAACTGCTAGCTCTGAAAGAGGTAGAAGTGTCCATAAAAGTATCTGACCCAAGAAAATCTATTACTTACCTATTCCTTTATTGAAATCATTTATATTATTTGTTGGAGGAGCTAATCTACCTTAGAATAATTTCTGTAAAAAAAAAATCATGTACACTCTAATGCTAATACTTAAGATAGGAAATGGTAACAGACATCATAGGGGCCTGAAAGTACATTATTACTCAGTTCAGCTGTTCAGAATTCTAGCTGTGATCTAGTTATTCTCTGAGACCATTGCCCCAGGCATTGATAGCATTCCTGGAAAACCTTCCCACAACCCCACTTCAAATCTACTGCTGCTTGAAACTGCCAACTGTTTCATTTTAAAGATCCTAGTGATTTTAAAACTGCATCTCTTAGAGATGGAATAATTGGTAAAAATCCCCAAGGGTAGTGGCTGGGAGAAAACTGTCACTGGTAATAGCAGGGAATTACACCAAAATGCCAATGAATTTTCTGATTGATGGAACTGAGATATGACTGAAGTTTATTACCTAAGGACGTTGATAACTGGATAATAAAAGAGGACCATGGCACAAGCACTCACACATGTACACACGTCAAGGGAAATAGACATATTTAAAAGCAATTTCTCTGCTTTTTAAGTTATACATCACGTTGGATAGATTAAATCAGACTTTGGCATCAAGATCCCAACACCTTGTGAGAACAGTTACTGTTTTCCAGTTTCTTCTTTTCACCTATCCTTAAATATTACTTTTTCAAGGATTAAAATACACTTATTTTCAACACTGTGGAAGGAAAGGAGTGTTCAAGAAATCAGTGGGAAGAATATGGACATTATTAAAGGCAAAGAGTAAAAACCACAAAGTGGTCTTTATCCAACCATTCACTGGATGCCTCAACAAAAACAATGCACACCCTACACATTGTAACAACCTTCGTTTCTTAAAAAGTACACACACACACACAACCAAAACATTACCTCGAGCAAAACTAACACTAAAATTTGAAGTGCATTTAGTATTCTCTTTCAAGTACCTAATACAGTGATAGAACACTTTAAGGTCAATGATATATTCTTACTTGTAACGTTGATTGCTAGTTTTTGTTTTTGTAGATTTTAGGTTTTTAAAAAACAATTATATGATAGTACTAGGCTATTACACTAACAATTAACTTCTTGATTATAAACATAACCTAAAAAAGTAAATACATCCATTTTTCTGCCAAGATTCCGTAATACTGACATTAACAGAGTAAAGTAATACATCTTTGTTCATAGTATATTGCAGGCTTTCAAATAATATATTTACACTGAATTTTATTTTTGACAGTGAAAGTAAACTAGAATGTCTGGTAGATTACCAGTGTTGGACTGTTTTATCCCAGAGATTCACTCGGGACCCTTCTAAAATTACTTCTTATTCCCCTTCTTCGTGAGTTTTGTTGTCAATAACTCAAATTGCCCCACTCTGAAGTCTAGCACTGCTAAGGAACAAATCATGAAATGACAAATGTCATTCATCAACTTGATAATTCCTACTCAACTGTCAGTATTTTCTGAAGAAAGGTAATTCTGAAACTCTTTTGTAAATGGACACCTTTCCTTAGATTAAAAAAAAAAAAAATAGAGCCGTTCCTTTAGAATTCTAGATCACATTTTCTTATGTAAGGCTATATCACACTTTTTTCTTATTCTTTAATGATCTTACTCTTTTCCTCTATTCTTCCTTCTTGTGAAAGTTTATGAGGACGAACATGTCCACAGGCATCCTATTCTCTCAGTCTTCCACTATTCAGTGAGTTGACTTCTCACTTCTCAGATGCCTGGGTACCAGGCTGAGAGCCAAAAATATGGAGTGACTGGAAAGCTCCATGATTGTGTTGATGTTCTGTGATACCTCTCTAGATATTGTCACCTTGAATGTGTACATTACTAGAGAATTTAAGAACTGGACTGGTAAATGTTATTTTCTTTTTTTTCCAAAATCTTTCCTCTAAGTACCTTAATACTGGGGGTGCTTTACCTCTACAAAAAATATATATTGACGAACAATATTAAGTAGAAATGAGAATGAACAAATAGCAACCACATTAAAGTAGATTAATCTCACTAAATTTTTTGAATAAAAAACATATTCAAAAGATAATAGTATATATCTTTACCCATAAAATTTTTTTTTAAAGTAAAGTAAACTAAACTGATCTCTAGTGTTAAAAACGAGGAATTACCCATGAGGGCAGGTTATAACTAAAAGAAGGCATCAGGTGGGCATCAGGAAAGCAGAAAATATTCTATTTCTTGATCTGGGTACTGGTTACATTCTAATGGCATTTATTTCAATTAAATAAAGTTAATTTTACAATTAATTTTTACAATACAATTTTCCAGAAATACTCTGCTTGCAACTAGGTACTTCAGGAACTGAATTAATTTTTTCTGGTTACTGGGATGCCCTTTATTAAATATGTGAGTCAACAACACTTATTTTTAATGAGAGATATCATTATTTTGCAGAAGTTCTCAAATCCCTAAGGGCTAAATAACTAATCTGGAAAACCAAGTTCAGCATCTTAATTTTTTACAAAGATAGTATAGTTTGGTGCTGATGCAAATGCTGTGGCACATGATAAAGTACACAAGTCTGGAAATATCAAGCAAAGAAGAGTAATTAGGTTCCCTTTGTAGCCAATGATATTTGAATGACTATACTTTCCAAAACCTTCTCTCAGTTTTTGTTACTTCAGGTGTCCTAATGATATCTATTCAGCAGTTGAATAGTTGGGTTCTTAACAGGAAAAATATAAACAGAGGCTTTTACGTTTGAAAAGAAACAAGAGTAAATTACTGTTACATCAATTACAAGTAATTCCAGATTTACAATAGAAAAACTAGAATAGAGGACATGGTTTTTGTAAGCAATGGACAAGAATAATTTTTGTGTACTGAGCTACATTTTTTCCTATTATAAAAAAAAGTCAGGGAAAGCATTTTTAATGTTTTCTATTTAACACAATGTAATAAGGATGCATTCAACATCAATTTTCTGTTCTCTACTGTAGGTGTCATTTCAAAAGTATATGACAGATTATTTCTCACACATGAAAAAGCTAGATGATCATTTACTCGTAGAAGAAAGCCAGCAGAAGATGTTTTTTAAAGAGGCATTACTGCAAAAATGATACATGTAGTCTTAGCAGAGGCTACATATTCTTGGTCTTTCTTAGGAAATAGAACTTTTCAATGTCATTTGCACAAACTTAGCTACTGAGCCTAACTATTTACCTTTCCATTCCCTCCTCAAGAAAATGAGAGCACTGGATATGAAAGTGCTCTGCTGGATTCTTCATTAGAATCTTGTCCTCTGCTCTATTTTATAGGATCACTCAATTTTTACTCCGAATTCCAGAGCTTTTCCCCAGAATCTTTGCCATCTTTCTGCTCTGTCAACTGGAGGCCCTCCCTATGTTTCCCACAGAACATAAAATGTATCACTGCTTCCAGAACCTGGCTTTATAGCAGATGACCAGCATTCACTATCTGTTCAAGAAACTCCACACCAGGTGTCTCATTTCTGGAATGGTGATGTGAGGATCTTCATGGACCCTCTCCCCAGTGAAACGACCATAACTGGTGAAAATTATTAAAAATACCCAACCATTTGAAGTCTTTGAAAAATGTCATCGGTACAAGAGGGAAGAGATGTCAGAACATATGTAGATGTATAACTGATTCACTTTGTTATAAAGCAGAAACTAACACACCATTGTAAAGCAATTATACTCCAATAAAGATGTTTAAAAAAAAAAAGAAAAATGTCATCAGGTGCACAGTAGGTAGAGAAACATTTATTTAAGAAAATCTATTAAATCCCTCTAAGAACTGAAAAGGGATATGGCATTTCAGCCATGGCCCACCCACTTCCACCTGTGTTCACCATGATGGAACCTCTACTCCAAATTGATTCATTTTCCCCGAGTAGTTATGGATTTCAACTTCCATGACTCATTTTTATATCTCATCAGACAAAATCTACATTTGACAGTGGTCCATTCATAGGCCTAAAGAAAGAAAAGCTGGAAGGGTTTGTCATTATCACTAGGTAAAAGGATATTACAGGTTGAAACTTATGTGTCATCTGGGATTATAGGCAACGACTATATTTAAAAATTGATTCAAGTTGCATGATTGTTTTCCCATTAGAGATCTTGCTTGGAGGGAGGCTCCATTAGACTGGCACCTACTATGAGCCAAGGTTAAAGAATAATAATACCACAAGAAATCTTCTCCCCAAGAGGTTTGGAGATTGAGATAAAGAATATAAGAAGTACATAGTTACACAATTACATACATCTATTTACATGCAAGAAAAAAAATTACTGCAGTGTAAATCATAGGTTCCATTTGGGACCTTGAAAATTCACATACATGTCTGGAAATTGTGGAAATATGACATATTGATGATGGAACTTATAGTATAAAGATGTGATTTGCACTATAGATAATTGTGTGATCAAAGATTCTAGGATGAGAAAACATGTTTTGCAATAGTCCCAAACAAACAGCATTGATTAAAAATGTTAATGAGCTCAAGGAAAACAGAGTACTCCTTTCCTCTCTACCCCTTTTCTTCATGTCCACACTGCTATGTTTCCATGGTTTGCTTGATGAATCCATCCATCCATCTGTCCACCCATCCATCCATTCATCCATCAATGACTACACAACTATAAGATCCATGAGGCTAAGAACATTTTCTGTTTTATTTGCCACTGAATACCCAACCTTAAACAAAATGTATGTTTTATAGGCTGTGCACAATTAGTATTTAGTGACTTTGTCTGTAAACTGTATTATCTAACCAAATTGTACACTTCCAAGAAGAAATACACATTAGTGTGACAATAAGACATTTGTTAAAGATACGACAAAATGATTTCTATTATACATGTAGTTCTAAATGCATATTCTAGGTCCTTAATCTCAGTTTTCACTCGTAAGAATACACCGTGAGTAGAGTCAGTCATCCCCAAATCAGGGGCAATTTTCTGTTACAGAAGGAATAATTAGCTGTATATTTTTTGGTCTTGAAAAAATTTAATTGGGGTCACTGATACCTCTGTATTCTATGTCCAAAGACTTCTTGTCAAAACAATCAAGTGGCAAAACAGATCACAGATAAATTAATATATCTATAACTGTGAAGATAAAACATGGTAAAAATTTCCATATGATGTCAATAAAACATAGCAGTACAAATATTTTTATATGAAACTCCATTACAGCTCTAACAACTGACTTTTTGTTTACAAAGAGTTTCTCTAACATATTCCATTACACAGTATTGGGTCCAGGAAATATTTTTTTAAGTCTCTGGGATTTAAGACTAATGATTAAAGTCATTTTAAATTGAGTTATTTCCCCAGTGCCTTGGAAAAGTGTGAGATTAGGGTGTCTTCTCACAAAAAATAAATCAGCAGGACAAATACTGTTGATTGCCTAATTATTGACTGAATAATCCCTAAATTTGGAATGAAATCAAGAGCTATAGTTGCAGGATCACAGGCACTGCAATGTAATAGATTCTAAAAACACATTATTTTGGAGATGACTTAAATGCAAAGTTAAGTAAATCACTGGATGAAAATGCCAGGATGAAGTATTTACATGGATTGAGTGTGAACTTACCAATAGCAAGGTTTATTTCCCTTATTCTTCTGCCAAATCACTATTGCTTTGTGCCAATGAACAGTTAATTTCCCATTTGGTAGCCTTCTTATCTACAACATTAAAAACATTAAAGCCTATCTAATTCTCACTTATTTTATTGTCCCGACAGTACCCATGTATAAAGGGAGCAAAGTCAATTTCTATTTAATCTGGGCTGTTGGAAATAAATACAAACTCTTGCTTGACAAGCAATCTAGACATCCCTGTCTCTTGCAGACACTATAAAATCCTCATTCTCAGTGGCTCGCAGGAATTAGAAGTATCATATGACAAACTGCAGGTTTGCAGGAAGATGAAGTTCAATTACAATAAATGTAAAATCTACCACCTAAGAGACAGGATATAAGCAGAAAACATGACTCAAGGGAACACTGTCTAAGAATCAAAGTATAACAAGTCATAAAAGTAGTAAGTACTATTATCAAAAGAACAAAAAGTCATCTTTTGAATTAAGGTTTTTTACAAGGCTATCAAATCAAGATACTCAGTTCTTGTTTTAATTTTAAAGTAAAAAAAAAAAATCCCTTGCCCTGATTCTTATAAATATTTTTATGGATAATATTTAACACCAACTACTTAAAAATAAACAACAACACTATTTTTATGCAATTAAATGATGAATAATCTTTCTGATGGGGGTAATAAATATGCCCAAACTGCAAAATGATTGAACTTTGAAGTAGCACATACTTTCTTTTATTTCATGCTTCAGTAACCAAGGCTAGCTCATTTTTGGTGAGTTGCTTCCCTTTCAATATGCCTTTCATTTCTAATAGTACTAATGAAACCAGTGGAGGAGAGTATAGAGAGTGGGCAATAAAACTCTTGATTTAAGAACAAAGGTCTCAATTAAGGCACAAACTACTAAGATACTGGCTGCAACACACAGGCAAAATAATCATTGTTCTCAGTAACTCCAAAGCATGGGTGTTAGAGGTTCTGGATAAAAATTCACTGTGCATCAAGGAATCTTGAAAAAGAAGGAAAGTATTTGTAAATACTTTATATAGTGTAAGTATATGTAAGTAAGTGTATAGTGTAAGTAAAGCACTATATTATTTGTTTCCTAAATGAATTTAAATTTTTCACAGCTTCTTTTTCAGATTAAGTTCTTATTACATTCATTTTTAACATATCTAAAAACATATGGTAGTTGAGATCCTTGAGCTCATAATTGACTTTTGAAAACAAATTAAAGTAGAAATGCCTTCTGCATAGCTCTATATAGGCTAGTGTAATTAATGTTAACTATAGAAGTACAATATAAATTGAAATTTTGAACTTCCTATTCTTCATGATCCTTTCATTGCTTTAGGGAAAAAAATACCTTAGAGCTAAACTGGGGACTCTGTGATAGACTGACTAATGTGTGGTATTTAATACGGCATATGGATTCCTCTAAATGGAACTGGAAATCAGACTATTCCAACGATTTAAAGAGCATAAGTTTTCCCTAATATAATCTTTGAGGATTATGATTTCTCTTAAAATTAAATCTTATTTACAAAAGCAGTTCCACCTTGTTGTAAAGAAACATAAAAAATTAGTTAATTCCTGCACACGTGTGTACGTGCATACGTGTGTGTGGAAAGAGAGAGAGAGAGAGAGAGAGAGAGAGAGGTTCAGCTCAGGTAACACTGGGCTACTGACCACCGGACTCCGTGATATTTCCTGATCTCAGCAGATGTACTTCCTAGGAGCTCTTGAACATGCTGGCCCCTCTTTCTGGACTGCTCTTCACCACCTTGTTCTTTTACTTTTATCTCTGGTGATTATCTCTGGTGAAATACCACCTTAGCAATGATACCTTCCTTCCCTGACCACCATATTAAACATTTCAGCTGACCTTCTCCATGCCTCACTCACTCACCCGCTTTCTCTGTTTCATCTTTCTCCAGAGCACTTCCATCACAGGGTTAATTTAATGTTTATATTTTATTTATTTACTGTTATCTGTCTTCCTCTCATTGGAACACTACTGCGCAAACCCCATGAAGGTAACATTTTTGAACAAAATATCTTCAGAGCTAACACTACAGTTTGGCACATTCCATAACTATATTTGAATGAACTGTGTCCATCTTATTTGATCAATGTTGTTATTGTAGAACGGTAGTTCATATGTGAAGAGCTCCTATAACTCTCCCCACATTTTCTGCAGTTGACACAGATCTTTGCTTATGCTTTAGCACTTTTGGATCATTTGCTCCTTATCCAAACTATAGCCCCCTTCTTCATTGCCTTATTATATCAGCACAGGCATTTTCCTTTGAGTTCTCTCCTATAATCCATGTGCTGTGATACTTCATCTGCGATCATCTGCAATCACTGCTAGTATGTTTTCCTTGAAATGCTACCCTTTTCAACATCAATAAATTCACACTCAACTGTTGCTACAGATCATTTGCTGCTTTTCTCCCGGACATTTCAGCTATTTATCAAACACTTCTTCATTTTCATTTCGCACCTCTTTTTGTGATCAGAGATGAGGTGTGAGAGGATAAAGTGATAAATACACAGCACAAGTGAAATCCTAGGGAAGTGGCAATTTGAATTGACATTACCATTTGACCATACGTCTGTCACCCTAGAGAACATTGGTTTCTCGAATTTTCACTCAATAACGCAATCAATTTGGTTTGTAAGGAGCCAGTCTAGAAAGTTCCAAATGTATTTCTTAATATTTAAATATATTGTGTGCAAGGTCAAGCTGAGCAAAACCCAATGAATGCACTGATCCTTTCCAATTCCCTTCTCTCCCATTACATTCTGATCAATAAACACTTTTCTCACTCTAACTTTGAAATCCTCTCTAAAGAGAAGCACATAATTTTTGGAGTAGTTTCAAGAAGGTCTTGTAATTAATTTCAGAATTCTTCAGTTTTATCTTCCTTAGCTTCTGGAGTTTGGGTATAAGTTTGAATGACATTGAGAAAGGCTGATAAGCTGGACCACATTTCATTAGATTACAGGACACTTAAGAAAGATAGTCATTTTGGTCCCAGGGTCTTTTTATTCTATTTTTTTCTCTCATTCACATATATGTAATTATCTGTCAAATGTTATTAAGTGAGAATCATGAGTCTACAGATTTGCTGAAAAAGTATTATGCCAGTAGCTCTCTCTCCTATACCATCAAACAGTGTCCTTTAGCTTTGGGGATGCTAATTCCCAATGTTACCACATTTGCAAGATGTTTCTAAGCCAATTACTCTCACATACAAAAAGCAACAACTTACTCTGTGCTGGGTTTGCTAAAATCTCTTCTTGCTCAATTTTCATTTTTAAATGTCCTCCAACAACTTTTGAATGATAACCACTCTGACTCTCAGGGATTTCTTTTATGACTAAACAAACTGTGACTATGGTTATGTGTTCACTTCACTTCCAAGTATTTCAGGACCCCATGAGTGTAGATCAATATGTTTTAAGATGTGGGGATAAAATTTTTATACAACATGGGTGTTCACAGAGAGCTTATGAAATAGCCAAGGAGACGAGATGTTTATAAAGAAAGAAAAAAAGGCAACAATTAAAGCTAGGGTATGCAAATGTCCAATAAGGGATTCATTCTACTAGGTGCTTTAAGAGTTCACAGGGAGGGATCACTAAATGGGCAATTTCAAATAATTTTTGAGTTACACAAGGGGCCAAGCAAAGTGAGAAGAACATCCAGATGTTCTTCTCATTGGAAGCCAAGGGGCTAGTCTGGCATAAGTGTAAGAGCCGAGGTAGATGAGTAGTTTCTGAAGAGCTGCAATTGAATAGAGAGAAAGGAATAACATGAACACTGCAGGAAGATAGGGGAAAGCGCAATAGGAATGTTATTTATGTTTTGTGCAGAAGGTAATAAACTAGTATAGTCATATACGCAATCACTGCTCCTAAGTCTACTCTTGCATTTTTCTTAGAATGGCATTTTTGACCTTCCTTCTATGAAACACACAACGAGGATGTCTGTGTGAAAGAGCAGTCAGGCAATAACATTAAAGCCCAACAGGGTGAGGAAGGCATCCCCACTGAGGGGTGACCAGACATTTGTTATAAGAGCTCAGGCAAGGTGAGGAGGGTGTCCATACAGGAGAGGCAGCTCAGCACAGGGTATTAGAGCCCATGTGGTAGGAGAGCAATTGGTAACAGTGATAGAAGACTGGTTATATGGCGAAGAATACAGGTAAATAAATATATTAAGACAAGTAGAAGGCAAGAAGCGAGTTACAATGATTGAAATAGAGAAAACAGAAATGAAATATTTGTTGTTGGAATACTGATGGGGACTCATGGTTTTCTATATACCTATCAATAAATAAATATGGACACATAAATATATATGTAAAGGATGGGGGTGTATGTGTATGTATAATGTATAAACATAAATATATTCTCTAGTTATATCCACTAAGAGGGCATGGGAGCTGTTACACCTAATATGTAGATATCGGTTATATTGATTTCTTTTTTTTTATTGGGGTATAGGTGTTTACAATGTTGCGTTAGTTTCTACTGTGCAGCAAAGTGGAGTTCCCTGTGCTATACAGCATGTTCTCATTAGTTACCTATTTTATACATATTAGTGTATATATGTCAATCCCAATCTCCCAGTTCATCCCACCTCCCCTTTCCCCTCTTGGTGTCCATACGTTTGTTCTCTACGTCTGTGTCTCTATTTCTGCCTTGCAAAGTGGTTCATCTGTACCATTTTTCTAGATTCCACATATATGTGTTAATATACGATATTTCTTTTTCTCTTTCTGACTTACTTCACTCTGTATGACAGTCTCTAGGCCCATCCACTTCTCTACATGGTTTCTAAATATTATTTTCCACTAAAACAAATCAGTCTTTCTGAAGAAACGGCTGACTCCATAACTGGGACAACATAAGGTGTATAAGCATAAGATGAGCTTGCATCTTGTTTTGTCAGAAAGCAAGGAAGTGCTTAAAAATGATGGCAACATGCCAAAAGATCATAGGCACCAGCATAAAGGGGCTTCCACTGGCCAAATCTGGGACAATTTGATAACCAATATAAATAGTGGTAGGAACATATGATAATCCATTGAATAAAACAGGAAACAAAGTATCTATAGTATAATTAATTAATTAAAATACTGATGAGGAATATTTACATCGCTTCAAATACTGATTGATTCCAAAGGCAAAATTAGTAACTTGACAGTGGAGAAGCCTGATATATGAGACCTTAATCAAATGATCAAAACATACACCACCAATAATGGAACAAGTCAAAATTATGTACTACCTAGAAAAAAAAGAACAAAAAAGTTTATATAAAAGTTTAAAAAAAGAACAAACAAAAGAAAAAATTGTGTGCTACCCAACCAGAAGCAATAAGAATCACATAGCATCCCTTCTGCGATATTCCTGCCAAGGATACATAACTTGAATCTAATTATGAGGAACACCAGATAAACCCAAACTGAGAGATATTTCACAAAATATTAGGCTTTAATCTTAAAAAGTATCAAAGTCATGAGAATCAAAGAAACACCAAATAACTGTTCAAGAGAGAAGAAACCTGAAAACACATGGCAAGTAAAGTAACACATGATTCCAAACTACATCCTTTCCTTACAGGGGATGCTACTGGGAAATCTGGCAGAACTCCAATGGGGTATGAGCCTCATACTGCAGGTAGTAGTAATATATAATTACTTTATTAATTAATTTCTTTATTCTGAAGTGTTCTATGCAGTATGTAGGAGAATGCCCTTGTGTGTGCGGAGGGCATACTAACGTGTTTGGGGGTGGCAGGGCATTAGGAGAATTACTCTCACATGGTTTGGGTAAAATAAGTCTTTACTATATTTACAAATTTATTTGTAAATTTGATATTGTTTCAAAAATAATACTGTATTTTGAATATTGTTACATTATAAAGGGAAGGAAAAGAAAGGAATAAAGCTTTCAATAGGATCACTCCACAAATGAGAAATATGGTTTAAAAAGCAAATATTTCAGGATTTTGGATGCAAATTAAATGTTTTTAAAGTCGATTTAATTGTGAAAAAAATAACACACCTCCATTTTTATGGCTGAAGATTTTAACAGTTGGCTCAAGAAGCAAGGAGGAAGAGAGTAAAAGGCAACAGCTGACTAAAGGCAGTGGGTATGAGATGGCGCACGTGAAAGCAGCAGGCTGAAGATACCTCCCCTCCTTCATACGTAGCCAGTGCTTAATCTTGAAAGTTCAGTCCCAGGACAACAGGCACTATTATATCTAGTGATGCAGCTAAGTAGAATCATTTAACCATAGGACTGAAGTAGTGTTTATGCTAGATTTTTTAATTTGTACATTTTTCACTTAAAAAAAAACTACATGGTATTTTTGTTCACACACCCATATAGTTTGGGAGATTCATAAATAGAATTTTTATTGTTGAATCAGGATTAGTTACTACTGATATTTGGGCTAGTTTTGAATTGCTTAGACTAGATAAATTGATCAATAATAAGACGATTAGATATACAGAACAGTTTACATCCTATTTATTTCAGTGTATTGTGGAAGAAGAGAAAGGAGATTTTTTAAATCAGGACATTTATTATGCACAAGTCATTATAACATTAATACTTTTCTTTGATAAAACTGAAAGAGCAGGGTTTTTTTTTATGTTTCACAAAATATATGAAACGGTCAAAGTTATTTTGTTATTGGTTGTCACACATCTAAAGTTTACTAAATTATTGACTTACTACCCCTTCATAAGTCATTATTCTATTACAAATCAAGTTTCAATGAATCTCATCATTGTATTTACTGAGCTGTGTGAAGGAAAATACCATACACAGCAATGCATGGAGGAACTAAAGTTCAAGAAATTTAACGACACTTTCTTGTCTCAGCAGTCACACCACCAACAGAGTTCAGTTGTCTGAATTTAGTAATTGATTCTCCAAAGCTTATGACATTTCTCTTTCCCCCATGAGTTTTTCTATTGATATACAAAAATTTGTTTCTTGTATTTATTGAGTACTTACAATAAGCAAAATACTTTGTGATGGAGTACGATGATATAAAATCCATAAGAGATGGATCATGCTCTAAATACCTTAAGAGAAAAACAACGTTACTGAACACTAGCTAAGAATAGGTTGTTTTCAGATGACAGAATTCACAATGGTCACATGGCACATAGGTTGGATCTTAAAGAATAGATAGGATGTTAACATATAAAGTTGAGAGAGAATGTTATCCTAAGGGATGGAAATAATAAGATTAAGAAAATTAAATTGGAAAAAAAAAAAGGTCAGCCATAATGAGGGAAGAATTTGTACGTCAGTTTGGTTGGCAGGGTGCATGAGAGACCAGTAAGAACTATGTCCAGAAAGTTATATTCTGATCAGATTTAGAAGGGTGTTGAATGCTAAATTAGGAAGTTTGGATTTATTCTCAAGACTCTGGGAAGATTGGAGTGACACAATCTGTCCTATTTCAGAAGAATCAATTGAGCAGCTATAAAATACTTGAGGATAAGTTAATACACTAGATGAAGAGGACAGTTGAAAACCACTGCAATAGTCCAAGTGTGAGACACTAAGCTAAATTAAATTATAAACATTGTTTAATAAAGAGGATGCATTAACTGAAACATGTCACAAAGATAAGACAGACAGGATGGGGCAACTGCTTAGATGTGGAACACAAAAGTGAGAGACATGTCAATAATTTATAGACTGTACCTGAATTACCAGAAGAATGGCTTTAAGAAAATGGGTTTAAAGGAGAAAGGTATTGGAGAAAAGATAGTGAATTCAGTTTTGAACATTACAGTTGATCTACTAGCCCTTAGTATATGGTGTTCTGACTGCTTTTCTTATACAACAATGATCTTGCATAGCGACCAGCCCTCCCCACTCCAAATCTGAAAAGGCATGAGTTTCAAGGTGATTTCCAAAAAGAAATGATGGATTGCCCTAAACCAGCCAAAACTTCTCATTAAGTAGAGCTCATGACCAAAACTGGTAAGATGACTAGCTGCAATCCAGACATTCCCATTTAGAGACTGAGGAAAGCAATTAAAAATATAGAGTGTTGTTATTTATTTATAAGTTACTTTAATGTATAATAGTAATAATTTAGAAATTATGTAAAAAATGTTGGTTTTAGCAAAAAACAATTATAATTTTCTTGGGATTAGGATTTAAAATTTTTCTATTACAGTTTTAGTTTTTCACTGGACTTTCATAATCAGATTTAGAATAAAATTTTTTATACCGCTGATGAATTTTAATAATATAAAGGTCAGTATGGGTTTTGCCTTTGGATTATATTTATATGTGCACCTTTAACTGGAAAATATGGAAACACATATTAGTTTATTTTAGTTTCCAATTAAAGATTATTCTATCAGCTCACCGAATAAAAAATTAAATCAGTTTCATTCTCAAGGCTATGTGTTCTCAGACATTGTCCTTCAGTCTTATTAACTGCTAATTTTTTTTTTAAAAAAGCAGTTCCTTTCTTTCTGACCAATGATTATAGAAGGGAGACCACATGCTTTCAAACAATACTAAGAAAATATTTAAAACTCTTTTTCCAAAGCCCACGTTTTCTTGATAATCATTCAAAAATATCTGAGCATATCAGAACGTAATAGAACAAATTTTGTGTTCATGATTTCCTTATAATATCAGCATTCACCAAAAAAAAATATTATTTTGTTCCTACCCTACTACATACACACACAATATATAACTGAAAACTTCATCCTATGGGAAATTAATCATTCAAATCTGGCTTATTCAAATGCTGTGGGTTTGCCAATTTTTAGCTCTGTGACCTTGGGAAAATTATCCAATTTTTTTGGCATTTCATTTTCCTCATTCAAAAAATAAAGATAGGGGGCTTCCCTGGTGGCGCAGCGGTTGAGAGTCCGCCTGCCGATGCAGGGGACACGGGTTCGTGCCCCGGTCCGGGAAGATCCTGCATGCCGCGGAGCGGCTGGGCCCGTGAGCCATGGCCGCTGAGCCTGCGTGTCTGCAGCCTGTGCTCCGCAACGGGAGAGGCCACAACAGTGAGAGGCCTGCGTACCGCAAAAAAAAAAAAATAATAAAATAAAATTAAAAAAATAAAAACACTAATATCAGAATTTCACAAGGATATTTTTTATTTCAAGAAGAAAATTTCTGGATTTTCGTTATTGTATTTTTTTTTCATTTTGAATAATACTTGGCACAGTGTAGATGCTTGATAAAATGAAAACTGAATCGATAAACTTATTAATTGTGGAAAAGATCTTTTCCCATAATGGAAGGATCAGGGAAGGCAGATTGTAAAGCCTCACAAATAGTTTATATTTATTAGGAAACTACTGAAACTCTAATTTACATAGAAATAGAACATAGAAATTAGAAACATAGAAATTAGAAAAAAAAATTCTATGTGTTCTAACTATGTTTCCATGAGAGATTCAGTTTATTTTCATTATTGTGGATTCCATATTTGTGAATAAGCCTACTCATTAAAATGTATTTGTAACCTTGATATCAACACTGCTAACAGTCTCCTTGTCATTGATGGACATGTACACAAGCAGAGCAGCAAAAAATTTGAGGAACCCAATACTCCAGTTCTCAGCGGAGGTGGAACGAGACCCAGCTCTGCCCTCATGTTTCAAGCCCATAATGTAAACCAGCATCCTTTCTGCAGTCTATTTAGTGACACATCTGTCACATTTTTGTGTTTGTTTGTGGTTTTGCTGTTTAAGATGGCCCCCATGCATAGTGCTGAAGTGTGGTCTAGCCTTCCTAAATGCAAGAAGGTTGTGGTGTGCCTCACAGAGAAAATATATGTGTTGGATAAGCTCTGTTCAGGCATGAGTGCTATTGGCCATGAGGTCAATGCTAATGAATAATGAATATAAAGTAAGATGTCTCTAAATAGTAACACACAAAACAAGTTTATGTACAGATCCTTCCCTGAAAATGTTGTAATTAGAGGCTCACAGGAAACGAACTCAGTGTCTACTAATTCAATGTTTATGGTGACTTCACAGAATATAACTACTGCAAACAGTAATAATTGACTGTGAGTTGGTATGGAAGCCCCGGGTTTAAAGGAAGGGAAGCAGAAAAATCATTAACACAACTAAAGAACTCTCCATCTGCACCCTGGTGCTGCTGATTTTGATGGATAAGGAATGATGAGCTTCCAATGGTCAAAGAAATCTGAAAACATAGCTTTAACTCAGGTGGAAGCAAAAGAATAGAGTCCTCTCCTTCCTTCCTTCCTCCCTCCCTCTTTCTTTTTTCTTTCCTTTCTTTCTTTCTCTCTTTCCTTCCTTCCTTCTTTCCTTCCCCCTCTTTCCTTCCTCCCTTCCTTCCTTTCTTCCTTCCTCCCTCCCTCCCTTCCTTTCTTCCTTCCTTTCCTTCCTCCTTCCTTTCTTCCTTCGTTTCTTTTTCTTTCTTTCTTTTTCTTTCTTTCTTTCCTTCCTTCCTTTTCTCTCTCCTTCCTCCCTCTCTCCCTCCCTCCCTCTTTCATTTTTCTTTTCTTTGTTTTCTTTCTTTCTTTTTCTTTCTTTCTTTCCTTCCTTCCTTCTTTTCCTCTCTCTCCTTCTTCCCTTCCTTCCTTTCTTCCTTCCTTCTTTCTTTCCTCTATCTCTCTTTCTTTTTCAATTTTAGAGCAAATTTACATTCTTTGTAGTTCCACAGTGATGTGAACAATATTTGGTCTTTGCTAGGAAAACAAATACAGTCATTTTTATCAAAAAGAGATGCTTGCAGACTGGCTTCACCTTTTCCTGTCTTCTCCTTGTGGAAAGAGGAAAAAATGTTGCAAATTATAACAGCTCTGCTGGATGGAAATGGCAGGTTTTGGCAGTGAGGAGATCTGTTGTTTCCTGGGAGAGCTCAAGTGTTTCTGTTCACCCTTGTGGACTAAGGTGCCTATATGTGACACATGTAAGGGGAGGTATGTGGAGAAAAAGGTGCATGAGGGGCTATGGGGGCAGAAAAAGGAAAATAAAGAAATGATACATGATTTTAATGATACGTACAAACTTTAAAAAATTCCAGATATTCCTATCAGATAAATATCTCATTTCTGAATATATCAGGGAGTATATCTGATTTAAGGGAAATAATGACACCTTTTCTTTGTGCATGTATATACATGTTCATATATCTATATATGTTTATGTATGTATGTGTCTGAGGTACCATTAAACACAAAAAATGTACAGATCCTAAGTATTCACTTGGATAAGTTTCATTGATTGCACACATCCAGGTAACCACTCTGTCCTAACAAGTAAAAAAGCTGAACAAACTGAAAAATCAACAACTTTCTTTAGAAAAGGGAAGACACAGGGCAAACCACTGCCCCTAAGAGGAAAGAGACAGACAGATTAATACAGGGAGTCACAGCTTACAAGAGCAGAGACCCATGAGCAGAAATTGCCTCAGGAACCAGTGCTGGGGTGGGAAAACCTGAACTGTAATTGACAAATTATGTGGACAATTCTGAGAGTTAAACTCCAAGGGGACCCTCAACAATACTGTGAGACTGACCTCTAGACGCTCAATGGGGTTTCCTTAGTAAATATGAGAGAAAAGTCCTCACATGCTTCTGGCAGGAAGAGGGGGAAAGGAACCATTTTGAAATACACAAGAGCACTCTGATCGTCATAACAAGCCTGCCCTCAAGGGAAACTAGTTAACTAGTTAACCAGATCCTAACCTGCTGAGGTATTATCAGAGTCTAACTGACCTGAGGAAGGGAAATATGTAACTCCAGCTGGCTCTAGCCTTTCATGTGGAGAAGCAAAATATGCAACTCCTTCCCACTGTAGCCATCATGCCCCACTGAAGGGGGGGAGGGGAAAAAAAAAAAAGAAAACTGAGAAACACTTGTGAAGGTCATAGTCCAGAGGCACAGGCTCACTAAAAGACTGAGAACTAATCATAGGACTATAGCATGCTTTCCCTCCCCCCACACCTTACCACGTGTACCTTACCACCATATTTCTAAAGGCCTATTTATAGCAGTTCCTTTTAGCCAGTACATTGTCTCTGGTTATCAAGAAAATATTACAAGGCATACCAAAAAGCAAAAAACACAATTTGAAATGACGGAGCAAGCATCAGAACAAGACATGGCAGAGCTGTTGGAATTATCAGACTTGAAATTTAAAACAACTATGATTAACATGCTAAGAGCTCTCATGGGTAAGTTAGCATGCAAGAATAGATGTGCAATGTAAGCAGAGAGTTGGAAATCCTAAAAGTAAATCCCCCCACCCCCTCAAATGCTAGAAATCAAAAACACTGTAGCAGAATGAGGGATACCTTTGATGGGCTTATTAGTAGACTAGAAATGGCTGAGTAAAGAATCTGAGCTACAGGATATAGCAATAGAATCCTCAAAAACTAAAAAGCAAAGGGAAAAACTACTGTTAAAAAAAAAAACAGCAGAATATCCAAGGACTGTGGGACTACTACAAAAGGTGTCACATATATTTCAAGCAATGATGACTAATAATTTCCACAAATTAAAGCCAGACGCCAAACCATAAATTCAGGAAGTTCAGAGAACATCAAGTAGCATAAATGCCAAAAAACACCTAGGCATGTCATGTTCAAACTATAAAAAATCAAAGATAGAGAAATAATACCGAAAGAAGTCAGAGGGAAAAAAACAGCCTATCTATAGAGGTACAAAGATAAGGATTACACCTGACTTGTCCACAGAAACCATGGAAGCAAGAAGAGAGTGGAGTGAAATTTTCAGTGTTGAGACAAAACCACTAACCTAGAATTCTGTACCCTACAAAAATATCCTTCAACAGTGAAGGAGAAATAAAGACTTTCTCAGGAAAACAAAAATTGAGAAAATTTGTTGCCAGTAGACCTTGCAAGAAATGTTAAAAGAAGTTCTTTATTGAGAAGGAAAATAACACAGGTCAGAAACTCGGAGCTATATAAAGTAAGGAAGAGCACTGAAGAGGAATAAGTAAAGGTAAAATAAAAACTTTTTTCTTAATTGATCTAACAGATAATAGTTTGTTTAACTGGATATCCTTGCCTTGATTCTCTTTTATAATTTCCATGTGCTTGCTAAAATTTCCCATTTCCTTCTTCATATTTTTCACCTTTTCCATTTTTATCTTAGTAATTTGAATGTCTTTGACTAATAATTTGAACATCTAGGCCATCTCTGAATTTAACTGTTTTCTCTCTTGAGGACAGAACACATTTTCTTGCCTTTTCATGTGCTTCATAACCTTTTATTATATGCCTTAAGTGTTAATTAACGGAGCAGTAAATTCTGAAGTAAATAACATTTATCTCTGGAAAGTGGCCCTCCTCTTTTTCCCCCACGCTGCTACATTGGTTGCTGAATCAATCTCCGTCGGGTCTCTGAACAGCTATAATTTGACTAACTTCACCACTAGCTTCACATTTTTTTGTGGGCTGGATCATTATTTCCCTCTCAGGGGAACCTGGAATCTGAGTGAGATTCCAGGAAACTCCCTTTGCTTCACAGCTGAAACTCGTAGTTTTGTGAGTGTGAAAAATCTCACCAGGTTTTTAAGTCATGGAGAGTAGTAGGCTTTCCTTTCCAGCTGTGCACTGCACCTTGGGAAATTTCTTTCAGCTCTTACCCCTCCCACAACTTCCATAGCGACCACTCTGTGGAGTTTTAGAATGGCTTTGGAGTTGCTTATCTTAGCTTTCCTCCCCGGCCTTCAGTCTTTGGGAGGTGAAATTCCAAAGTGCCTGAAGGAAGGGTTTTCTCTGGGCTCTCTAGCCCTCCCTTCACCAGGAAAGACCTTAGAATGGAAAGAGCCTAGAATGTGTCTTATGGGTCTCTCTTATCTCTTTCACCCTGTTCCTTGTCTTGGGGAAAAGGAGGTGCTTGCACTTGGGTGAAGCCCCACAGTCGTCATGGGAGACCTTTCTCAGCTCCCTTTTCTTACCTCTTTTGATAGACTTCTACCCAAATTATACACACACAGTTGGCCCTCTGTATCCCGAGGAACCAGCAGATACAGAGGAGGTCTGACTGTACTATACCATTTTATATAAGGCACTTGAGCATCCAGGGATTTAGGTTTGGGGTGAGGGTCCTAGAACCAATCCCCCAGACACCAAGGGACTACTATACTCACAAAGAAATGTCATTGAGTGATTGCACACTAGTTCTGTCGGAGGAGCTCCTCTGACATCCAGTCTGGCACACAAGCTCACAGAGACTTAAATGTCTTTTAGGTGTTAGCTGGTTTCTACTCCCCCTTCACCCCTCCCTACATGAAACCTAACAGTGCATTCCTGTTCCTTTTGCAGTTCTAGGAGGGCTGGGAGCCCTGTCTTTTTTATGACGGGTTTACCACTTTCTGGAGTTTAGTTCATTTAGGACTGTTTGTGTCTTCAGCTCTGTGATGTGTTTTTTAAAACTACGTATTATAGTTTATCAACCTTTTGTTCATTGTTAGGATGGGAGAGATGGTCAATTATACGTTTCCATTTTCAGACTTAAAATGAAACTGGGTTTAAAACAATTTTAAACATCAAAAGATTTCCCCTTTTAGGGTGCATCCAATATGAAATACCCTTCAAGCACTTTGAAAGGAGGTCTTGCAGGTACCATCTTCTTCCTTCACATCGTTTCTTGAGGATCTACGCTAATAGCAGTTTTTACCTGGTGTTCATTTTCCCACTGGATTTCTGCATCTCAGTCCCAGCTCCCTCAGCTGCTACTTCGTTTGGACTGCTAACTTGAAACTGGAATCATGACAGACGTAACCTCTAGGGTTCCCCTCAGCTTGCTAATTTGTAGTTTGTTTGTCACATACAAAACAAATGTCTGTTCCTTGAACATTAACTCAGGTTCAGAACCTTGTTATGAAAGCTTCCAATTGACTCTGCATCTTGTATCAGACAAAAATAATGTCCACAGGGCACTGCAGGGCCAAGATTGGAGATCACAGTGACAGTTTCTTCCTCTTGCATATGAGTGGCCTCCAGCTGTAAGCAATGTGCTATAGATAATGGAGAAATAACTGAATCTCAGAACCCAGCATTCTCATTTACCAACAGCCAATAACACAGATGTTTCATCATTTGGGAGCATTCACCAGAGACTCCGAGGTACCAACCCTCTTTCTCCTACACATTTGGTTGTATGACTAACTTCCAGGTTTCTAGTGGAGCCGGGAGAAAAAAAATGCATACTTCTCCCATTCATACATATTCTACTGCTAGATGACAACTTAGAATTTACAGCAGCCCTAAGCAATTTAATAAAATACCCATGCATGCTATTCATTTAGAGAGCCTGATAGATACAGAGATGGTGACCTACTGTAGCACACACTGGCTCATTTACAAACAGCTATTCTGGAAGTATGACACTTTGTAGACACCATTCTGTAAAGAACTCTGAGGAAACTACATAACGTCCTGGCCAAATCTTCTGAATATTCCAGTGTTCTGAATTGGTTGATCTTATATTTATGATACAGTTATGGCTGGTCTTTCATTCTCAAGTTCTTGAGGCTACTGCTACGTGGTTTCCTAACTCACTCAGGATTATGCATATCTCTGGAGCTGATGGTACGTATGCATCACCCATTGATGCCTACAGGAGAAACTTTTCCTTCAATTTAATACAATTTACCATAGAATCCCATTCTACAATGAAAATACTCTGCATAGATTGTCATTCTACAATGCTCACTCCACTGGGAACCTCATTGGTCCCTACCCTATGCTGCATCATAACCAGAGGCATAGAGGTACATACTATCTACAAGTTAAACTTCAGGGTCACAGTACTCCCCCAAACCTAAGACAGTGATTAACTTGGGGACAATATTCTGATGCTAGTTCTTGAGCTCACTCTAATCTACATGGATTCAAAAAGACCTTGCAGATAGAGCCCCACTAATAAAGACAGGAAGTGATCAATGAAACAAATTGTGTTGAACTACTTAGAAAGAAAAATATTAACTCAGTGATGCCTACTATCACATGCATGCACCTTTGCTTTAAAGTAAGATTTTTCTGGTTGCCAGCCCATAGCCAATAATCTCCTAAATACCCTCTACTTTACATTTCTATAATCATAATCTCTAAGGTTTCCTGATGCTGCCCATCTCACTGACCATGTCTATTCCAAGAATTCTGGGAAAATGTAATATACATGGGAAATAATTCAAGACCTGGAAGCAGACGTAACATACTACGTTTCCACATGCTTTCAATGCTCTTAGTTCTTGTCAAATATTTCCTGCCTCCCTAAGCATGGGGATGAGGCCGTCTGCAAACCATCAATGGATTACCTCTCCTCCATCTTGCCCTATTATCTACATTGTTCCTAATGTCCCAAATCAGCTCTGTGAGGCATACGTCTTTACAAAGTTAGGTCTCAACTGTAGCCTAAATCCTCACTATCATGAAGGAGTTTGATGACAAATACCCAGCAGTATTTAGTATCACTAATGTCTTCTAGCCTGATCCGTATGCCAACTTGACATCATCGAGCCTGCTTCCACTGCAGTTGGAATGAGTTATTTTTCAGGAGGCTTCTCTGTCCCTCAAGTAAATATTTATTTCATGAGCCCAACCATATACTGATCACAGCTTAGGCTTAAACTGTCTCTTACTACATATGTATTATAAACTGCTTCATACAATAATAATTAATGCAATTATTTCATCTTTCTCACTTGAGAGTAAGAGCCTTGAGGGACATCTTCCCTCCTCTTTGCATGTCAAGTTTAAAGGCAATTTGTTGCATGTGGTAAGTAGGAATGAAGTGAAAAAGTAGGAGAAAGAGAAAAATTGAGAGGGAAAGAGGGGGAATAGAAAGGATATAAAGCAGAAAATAAGGAAAGGTAAGTGGTGGGGTAGCAGACAGAAGCAAAAGTTTTCAATCGTTTCAAAAACTTCCAGCATTAGAATTAAGATTTATAAAACAAACTAATAATGCTTGCAACATAGCCAAGAAAATAATGGAACACTTATAACAAAGTAAAAACTTTCCACTTGTAAAACTAAATTTCATTGCAGGAAGAAAGCAATAGAGCTTAGGAATTAGGCGACAGAGAAATCTTTAAAGAGAGAATCAATGAAACCCCAAAATTGCCACGGTCTGTCAGATTCCTATCATCCGTTAAGAGATAACTGAACAAAATCCTGACTCCCAATTCCTTTATATCATCATTCTGTTAATATTTAATAATTTAGACCAGAAAACAGAAAATAGTGTTTTATCTAACAGTTATTAAAGCTAAAAATAAATCACATGGGAGCATTTATAGGGACATGTTATAAAACTAACACACAACTTTAACATTTCTTGATTTTTTTATATCGTTTATAAAACCCATCTCTTGAGCACATGGATATGAAGTGAAATCAACTGTTAAAACATTCAACTCCTACCCAGGTCCAAAATTACATTTTCTTTGGATAGAGAGACACCTGATCGCTTTAGCAGTATAAATGGTTAAGGGTTATTTATTGCTGTCAACTAAAGCCCTATTCTCTTATATGGATGACTTACTTCACACAAATGTCTCCCAGCTCTCTAGACCAGTCATTGAATCTTTATTAAAATAAAGATTCTCTCTCCCTATCCCATACACAGTGAATAAAAAGCTCTGGTCCTGAGGACGGTGAATCTTTATTAAAATGATTTCCAAACAATTTGAATGCATCTACCCTAGCTCTTGTCCTCAGACTGGCATTTAGAATCACTCTTCTGAGTTCCATATTGCCATGTTAGTCACTCTCCAAAAGGCCGATTACTTGGACTCCACTTCTAATGTGTTTAGACATCATCACTGATCACCCTTCTTCCAGTTCTCACTGTGTTCACATTTTGGCTGGGCCCACCAATGCCCAAACCCAGTCCTCACTGAACTCCATTTCTAATGTGGTAACCAGAGAGTTCTTACGATCGTCGGCAATATGTGAGGATTTAGTTCCTCACTCCAAGCCAAGTATCCCAAATGCATCAAATGGCAAATCTGAAATCTATTGCATGATATCTTTGGGAGGCTAATAGGAGTCGATTTGTCACCACTAATGCTCAAGAGAATGCACCTACTACTGTAGATAAGCCTCAGCAGATGGAGTTCAGGTCCAGCGTACTGCCAATCCAGAAGCTGCAACACTTCCAGTGCTCCAAGACTACTGAAGTGCTATATAATGGAGTCAGCATGGTCAGAGAAGAAAAGTGAACCCAAACATGCCAGAGGATTACCCTTTCTGAACCTACTTGCAGCACTGTGTGAAATGCCTTTTCCCTTTCTTAGAAGCTATTCCTAGAATATGTGCTAACAGCCCACAAGAATAGCATAATTAGAAAAGGAGCAAAGTAGATGCTTCTATATCATTTTATAAGTACTATATGCCAAGACAATGAGAATTATCACAATGAATCATTATCAGGTTTGGTCTTCTGGCAGCAGATTTTAAAGAGCTCAGCACATTTTGAAGATGTCTGAAATTCTTAGGTTTTTGTCAATAAATTCAAAACCCAGAGTTTAGTGTCAGCTATTTTAAAGAGGAAAGATAGTACAAGTCCATAATAAAGTTTTAGTTGAAAACCAACATTGTTATTGTATTAAGGGCAAAATGTCATTAAAATCTTTATCAGTTGGAAAGGCCAAATGGAAGACACGTCGAAATATATGAGATCAATATAGAAAACAAATATATTTTGTTTCTTTTTTTAAACTAGAAGTTTCAAGACACTTAAAGAACTACCACAATTCTTTTGGAACCAGGAGCAATATGTGAAGGAGCTGAGGAGTATATCAAGTATGGCATATTAGAGGATGCAAGATGCTATGAAAAAATACACTGAAGAGAAAGACACACAATCATGCTTTCAGGTAAAATCTAGATGATCTAGAAATACATTTGTTTGGACAAGAAAGTGTTTTAAATAAATTGCACTTTAAGTGGCAAAACTGGAGTTAATGTTCTGTCACTTGAATAAACAGATAAAATTTAAGAACAAGATAGGCTGTGTCTAACAGATGTCACAAAAAGGAAAACTACAGGACAATTATCTCTGATGAAAATAGATGCAAAAATCCTCAACAAAATACTAGCAAACAGAATCCAACAACACATTAAAAGGATCATACACCATGATCAAGTGGGGTTTATCCCAGGAATGCAAGGATTCTTCAATATACACAAATCAATCAATGTGATACACCATACTAACAAACTGAAGGAGAAAAACCATATGATCATCTCAACAGATGCAGAGAAAGCTTCTGACAAAATTCAACACCCATTGTAGGCATAGAGGGAATCTACCTGAACATAATGAAGGCCATAAATGACAAACCCACAGCCAACATCATTCTCAATGGTGAAAAACTGAAAGCATTTCCTCTAAGATCAGGAAAAAGACAAGATTGCCCACGCTCAACTCTATTATTCAACATAGTTTAGGAAGTTTTTGCCACAGCAATCAGAGAAGGAAAAGAAATAAAAGGAATCCAAATCGAAAAGAAGAAGTAAAACTGTCACTGTTTACAGATGACAGGATACTATACCTAGAGAATCCTAAAGACGCTACCAGAAAACTAATAGAGCTAATCAATGAATTTGGTAGGGTGGCAGGATACAAAAGTAATGCACAGAAATCTCTTGCATTCCTATACATTAATGATGAAAAATCTGAAAGAGAAATTAGGAAACACTCCCATTTACGATTGCAACAAAAAGGATAAAATACCTAGGAATAAACCTACCTAGGGAGACAAAAGACCTGTATGCAGAAAACTATAAGACACTGATGAAAGAAATTAAAGATGATACAAAGAGATGGAGAGATATACCATGTTCTTGGATTGGAAGAATCAACACTGTGAAAATGACTATACTACCCAAAGCAATTTATAGATTCATTGCAATCCCTATCAAACTACCAATGGCATTTTTCACAGAAGTAGAACAAAAAAATTGCACAATTTGTATGGAAACACAAAAGACCCAGAATACCCAAAGCAATCTTGAGAAAGAAAAACAGAACTGGAGAAATCAGGCTCCCGATTTCAGACTATAGTACAAAGCTACAGTAATCAAGACAGTATGGTACTGGCAAAACCCCAGAAATATAGAACAATGGAACAGGATAGAAAGCCCAGAGATAAACCCACACATGTATGGTCACCTTATCTTTGATAAAGGAGGTAAGGATATACAATGGAGAAAAGACAGCCTCTTCAATAAGTGGTGCTGGAAAAACTGGACAGCTACATGTAAAAGAATGAAATTAGAGCACTTCCTAACATCATACACAAAATACAATCAAAATGGATTAAAGACCTGAATGTAAGGCCAGACAGTATAAAACTTATAGGCAGAACACTCTATGACATAAATCACAGCAAGATCCTTTTGTCTCACCTTCTAGAGAAATCGAACTAAAAACAAACAAATGAGACCTAATGAAACTTAAAAGCTTTTGTACAGCAAAGGAAATAATAAACAAGACAAAAAGACAACACTCAGAATGGGAGAAAATATTTGCAAATGAAGCAACTGACAAAGGATTAATCTCCAAAATATACAAGCAGCTCGTGCAGCTCAATATCAAAAAACAAAAAACCCAATTCAAAAATGGGCAAAAGACCTAAACAGACATTTCTCCAAAGAAGATATACAGATTGCCAACAAACACATGAGAAGATGCTCAACATCACTAATCATTAGATAAATGAAAATCAAAACTACAATGAGGTATCACCTCACACCGGTCAGAATGGCCATCATCAAAAAATCTACAAACAATAAATGCTGGAGAGGGTGTGGAGAAAAGGGAACCCTCTTGCACTGTTGGTGGGAATGTAAATTATTGCAGCCACTATGGAGAACAGTATGGAGGTTCCTTAAAAAACTAAAAATAGAACTACCATATGACCCAGCAATCCCAATACTGGGCATAGATCCTGAGAAAACCATAATTCAAAAAGAGTCATGTACCATAATGTAACACAATGTTCATTGCAGCCCTATTTACAATAGCCAGGTCATGGAAGCAACCTAAGTGTCCATCAACAGATGAATGAATAAAGAAGATGTGGCACATATATACAATGGAATATTACTCAGCCATAAAAAGAAACGAAATTGAGTTATTTGTAGTGAGGTGGATGGACCTAGAGACCGTCATACAGAGTGAAGTAAGTCAGAAAGAGAAAAACAAATACTGTATGCTAACACATATATATGGAATCTAAAAAAAAAAAAAAATTGTTCTGAAGAACCTAGGGGCAGGACAGGAAGAAAGATGCAGACGTAGAGAATGGACTTGAGGACATGGGGAGGGGGGAGTGTAAGCTGGGACAAAGTGAGAGGGTGGCATGGACATATATACACTACCAAATATAAAACAGATAGCTAGTGGGAAGCAGCCACATAGCACAGGGAGATCAGCTCAGTGCTTTGTGACACCTAGAGGGGTGGGATAAGGAGGATGGGAGGGAGACACAAGAGGGAGGGGATATGGGGATATATGTATACGTATAGCTGATTCAGTTTGTTGTACAGCAGAAACTAACACACCATTGTAAAGCAATTATACTCCAATAAAGATGTTAAATAAATAAATTATATATATATATATATATATGAGATAGGCTGTGTCTAGATAACTGTGTGAACTGCTTCCCTCTTTACTATAAAACATTCAGATGTTGTCATATAACCATTTGTAATAATGTTGAAAGGAATCATGGATTTTAAATTAGAAATATATATATATTTTTTTCCGGTACGCTGGCCTCTCACTGCTGTGGCCTCTCCCGTTGCGGAGCACAGGCTCCAGACGCGCAGGCTCAGCTGCCATGGCTCACAGGCCCAGCTGCTCCGCGGCATGTGGGAGCCTCCCGGACTGGGGCACGAACCCGTGTCCCCTGCATCAGCAGGCAGACTCTAAACCACTGCACCACCAGGGAAGCCCAGAAATAATTTTTTATGCAGCACAGGTAGAGAATAGAGGATAAAAATACGTAAACACATTTGATACAGTCAAATACATATTTAACCCAGGTAATTGAAACTTTGGGAGTTTATTAGGAAGAATAACTGAACTGCCATAAGATACACCCCAAAATTGCAGAGGTGAACGTAGTGAAGTTTATTTCACACTCATCCACAATTTGATTCCTGTGATTGGCAGATACCTTCATAGGATAGTTCAGAGACCCAAGCTCTTCCATCTTATGGTATCACCTTCCCCTAGATCCTCAAAGCCCATTTTGTTCAGCCAACAAATGGGGAAAGATAATTTTAGAGGTAGTTTTTATGGAATAGTCCTAGAAGATGGGTATATCACTTTTGCCCACATTCTATGGACACCCATAACTAGTGAAAGCAGGAAAATGTTCTAGATCTATGATCAGGAAGAAAGGAAAACAACTGTATAGACCAATTGTTTGCAAAGAATACTATCAATTTTTTCCTTGAAAAATTTCACTGCCTGCAATTCTTAACTCTTCATGTGCATGAAAGGTTAACAGATATAATTTCAAGAAGTCAATAAAATACAGTGTCTTAATTGCATGCCAGAGTCCTGCAATGGATTTTGGGTTAGGGAAAAGTATTTAACTTTTTTATAGTTAGCATAATTCCTTTTATATATAAAAATATATTTAAGGGATGTAATGTGACTGAAGACCATGTTAAACAGAAATCTACAATATTTAGATTTCATAACAAGTTATCCTCTCAGTTCTCTGAAACTGGTTGGAGTAGAATATTTAGCATACTGGTAATAGTAGCTAACAATTGGTTACTGTGATAAAATTCAGAAGAAATCTTTTAGGAAAATGTTTTAAAAATCCTCACCGTCAGATATTATTTTTTTCCTAATCCAAACACATAAAAAAGGAGAAAGTACAGTGATATACATTACTTCATTCAATCTAAAGATGGATAATTAGGTTACTATTTCTTGGAAGTTTTAAAGTTTAAAAGTCTCAAAAAAGGCCTAAGAGAGAAAACTATAAAATAGCAGGAATTGGCGGAAAATACAAAATGAATAATTATCTTATGTAAACTGTAATATTGCTTGTAGTACCCATATTTTGTGGCTTTATTCTGGTTATCAGAGGAAAGGTGTTTTTGTTACTATTGGTAGTAGTTTGTGTGACATTGAAGAATAATAAAGGAGTCCCTGAGAGAAACAGGCCCATGTGTGAATAGTCATTGCTCAGGCTTAGTGACTGGGAAAATGATCTTCTCTCTCTTAGCCTCATTTTCCTTGCATATAAAATATGGTCTTCAGCATGAAGTTCACAGGAATGCTGAGAGGGTTAAGTATGAAACATGTAAATGGATAAACAAACACCGGGCGTCAAGTAAGTGAAAGTCATGAAGTAAAGCAAGTCTATCTTACCTCACGGGAATAAGTTTGTGACTCACTTTCACTGTTTCATTCAAATGGATGAAATAATCTTGGCCCCATCTATCTTACAAGTAAAAAATGTTTAAATGATTCTGAAGGGATTTTACGGATATAAGAAGGCTAACAACTCTAGGATGTTACTAACCGCAAAGCACCATTGTATTTCCTCAGATGAAATCTAAGAAGACCTCATGTGGGTTCCTGCATGACACATTACAGAGTGAGGCTCTGGCTTTCTTTATGAAATCCTCCGTATCTTGGTAGAATTCCTGTACCACATTATACGCTACAGGAGTGCTTTCGAATCCCTCTGGTGCAGCAGAAGGTTAACCAGATTTCAATCCCTGCTTATTTCACAACATAAAGGAAGGCTGTTTTAGAGATCAGATGAGTTTTAGCTAAAGTACAGCAGCAAAGCAATGAATGTTGTTGCCTGGGAAATAAAGATATGCGAGAGGTAATCAATTTCTTCCAATCTTGATTTTGCTCATCCACTGGATTTGAAACCACATACTGCTTCTCCCAAAATTAACAGTTAAGGCGTCTTCTTGCAACTCAACAAGCATTACAATGTACTCTCAATTTTGAATATACTGAAATCCTCATCATAAAAATTCTTCTGAGGCATCTATATTTAAAATAATAGCATTTTCTAGTTAAGCCAGCAAATTTAAACACAGAAAATAAAGAAATTTCTGGCGAATTAGCTCTCTGGTATAAGCTATGGTTAACTATGTGCATATCTATTCATTTACTTTACACGTTCTGCTCATTTGTTTCAAAAGTAGACAGTAGAGTTCTGGTGTTCACTGTGAGCTCAGTTTGGTTTTACTTCCTTTCTGTGCTTTCTTGGCATCTGCTTTTACAGAAATGTAGCTCGTCATTAACATAGATTTGCATGCCTTACAACTGTGCTGTTTTTCATGCAAAATAGACATTTGTAAAATAATTACAGGTGGGAAAGTATGCCCCATGGAATTTTTTCTTCATTACAAAATTATCCTGTTCTGATCATTTTATATCCACTTCATTATAAGGGGAGAACACAGGGAAAACCAAATATTTCAGTTATGATAGCAATCTTCAGAGTACTTGTTCTTTCAAAGTGAGAAGGGATGGATTATATATTAATATAAATGGAATCATTATGGAAAGATTTACTTAATGAATTATTTCCAATTCCCCTCCTTTTCACCACCCTCTCTATTCTGTAAGAACAGCCTATCTCAGGCACAAAGCAGGTCCTGCTAAAGCTCCCAGATGCTAAAGTCATGGTGGACTTGGCAGCTAAAACCCAGAAGAGGGGGATTTGCCATAAAGTATTGTTTAGTTATCACTGTATCCAGCTTGCTTTCCCACTTATCAGTAGCATAACCCTGAGCTGAATGTTCTTCATGTTATTCCACATCTACTCTCTACCCTTCTCTGCCCTGCTGTGTGCCTGGAAAACTGACTTGTATGAACTGTATCAACTGGAATCCCTTGTCTTCTAATTTCATGTTAGGTTTAGCCATTGGGAAACACCAGTAGATGATTTCAGGGAAAGAGGAGAGAGAGCTTGGGGGTGTATTCTTCAAACTCTATCACTGCTAGGCCTCAGCTGGCAGTGTTTATACCCTTCCACTGATGTCCATACCTCCCGTTGGGCAGTCCTCTCCTATAACTTTCATTCTTCACAGTTTCTGGTAACTTTCCCTTCTCTTTACCAAGTCAAGCCTAACAATGGTAATGGCTTCAAATTGTAGTTAGTTCCAGGATACCTCATCCTTCGCTCATATATTATATGTAGTCCCTTCATTAAATTGTTTCATTGTTTCGTTGAGAGTGCCATCTATTTCCTGAACAAGCCAGGTTCCTCCTCACATTTTAAGTAGAGATACAACAGGATTGAGATTTCTTGAATTACAGAATGACGGACTGTTAGAATTGGAAAGAAGTCTCATACACATAACCATGATGGAAATGAAACCCCAAGACATGAAGTCTTCTGTCCAATCACGTGGCTAATTCATTGAAGAGATGAGATCATAACCGAAGTCCTCTAATTGCCAGTC
Source organism: Globicephala melas (assembly GCF_963455315.2). NCBI lineage: Eukaryota > Metazoa > Chordata > Mammalia > Artiodactyla > Delphinidae > Globicephala > Globicephala melas. Next base: position 25,717,443 of record NC_083322.1, read on the forward strand.
AAGGTTTTTTGTTTTTGTTTCTTTTACATTAACGACATCTGCATTGGATGATCCAGAATCCAAACGTAAGATGAGTCACGGGGGTATGAGTTTTGCTTTACATAGTTCTTTATCTTATTTTTATTTGTTTTTTAATGCATGTTTTGAGGAAGATTCATATAAGCAATGGAAATGAAAGAGAGGAATACAAGATAAACAGAAGGAAGACTACGATAGTTGAGGAATACATTGTAGGGACATTGCTAGTTGAATTTTTAAATTTCAATCATTAGAAACACTCACTTTAGCACCCCCAGTTTATCTCTTCAGTTTATGCTGAGAATAAATAGACCCTGCATGCAGAGTGAATACTGTGTCTAAATCATTTAATGCACAGATGCCAACCTCACATTAAAAAGGCTCATTATTTCACAAAATGGGCTCAAGAGGAGCTTCAAGTCTGTATTTCAGAGATGGGAAGAGAAAACATATTTTTATTAAATTATTAGCCTTCCCAAAATAGACATAAAACTCCTCAAAACTAACGTAAAACATTCCACTTTTCTCATGTGTAACCTATTATTTTATGACTTGTAGAAGTTTACACTCAGAAATAGTTTCTAGGAAGAACCCTTAGCACCTTTTATTATCCCTCATATTAAGCTACTTCTAAAAAATATAATTAAAATATATTTACTTTCTGCCTTCTTATGGGCAAGACAGTATGGGGAACATGAAAATAAGTTATTCCATAATCTGGTTGGGAAAAAACTATCCTTTAATTTGCCACCATGATTGTGCATGTAGAATTCAGTAATTCAACAATAACGACAACAACAAAAAAACCAGAGAAGACAATTTATAATACATATACACAAAGAAATTCATAAGCAGTCCTTGTTTCATTAGTTATATTTTACTTTTCAAAGGTTTAAATAACTGACAAAAATAGAAACAACTAATATAAAACACTGATATGATTTTAATGGGATAATTCAATGGCTAAAATGTTTTGCCTGAATTCATCAAGCATCTGCCATACACACTCATTGTGAAATCCTAGATATTTGTGTATCACAAAAAACATCTTCGCCCTAGAATATAAATTGGGGGATGATCCAAAGAAAGGTGTCAGTTGAGTTTATATTTAAAGAGGGTATACAGTAAGATAAACAACATTTATGGCAGTAATGAATATTAGACTGTAGCCTCATTACAGTTCCATAGCTTTGACTCTGGTTTTGGTAGAGTTTGAAACACAGCCTACGTGCACATACACATCAGAAAAGATTAAATGGCAAAAATATACAAATCAGTCAATCCATCAATAATAAAACAGCTACCAGAGAAAACACATGAGACCTGGAGAAAAGACAATTAAGCCTCATTAATGACCTGGCACATTTCCTCTGATGACTCTAACGGTGGTCATCAGGAGGCAGCTGAGTGTGATGCAGCCCACACGTGCATTAGGATCCAGGACACCCCTGGGCATCACACAGTGGTCCAGAGTGATGGCAGCTGACCCAACTGGCATTTTCCCAAATCATTTGGTTTGATCATTACTACTCAGCACAAGGAGAAAAGCAACATGAAAATATGAAAAATAGTAGCTAAGATTACATGAGATTAGAGGGTCCTTCTTATTTATCTCTATATTTCTATTACTTAGCATGGTGTCAATAAAAGCTGATACTTACAGTCAGGTTGCTACATATTAGATTGTATTGAATAAATCAACTAGAGCTCCTTTACTGCTAGGAATCTACTGCATTGAACTTGAACAAATTGTTTCAACTCTCTGAGCTTCAGTTCCAACATCTGAAAAATTGTAAATTATAATAGTACTACCTCCAGGAGGCTTTCTTTTTCCTGGAGATAAATGAGATAATGCATATGAACACACTCTTTGGACTTAACATACCATTAAAAACTGAATGCCTGTGTTTGTGTTATTATTTTAATATTTTAAGGGTTAAAAAAGAGTGCCAATTTTGTCATTGACATTCTGTTCAACACATGGTTAGATTTATCTAACAATTGTTAGGCTTTATTTTTCTGAAGAGATTCAATGATACTTTCAATTTCAATGAAGAATGGCTTGCAAACACTTTTATTTTTAACACATTTGGCTTTGTTACAAAAAGATTGCTATCATTTTTCCAATATAAATAAGTGATAGTTCTATAGTAATAACACAAATAACAAAGAGCTGTGAAATCTGTCATTTCAGGCCATGTCTACATAGCCAATGTTCCCCATGAAGGAGATCCTAAGGGCATGAGAGACGGTTGAACTGTACCAGTGAGAAAACAACTGAATACATTCTTTCTTACAGCAAGCTCCCACTGTCTGTGACAGCCAATCTGGGACAGGGACAAAAAGAACTTGTTTATATACTACAGGTCAGTGCAGTCTTGGCAGCTCAGGGGGCCTCCCAAATAGTTTAATAACTGAGAAATTTCTAGAATTGTTGTAAGCAAGTTTATCCCTGGAAGAATAGGAGGTCCTTTCTTCTCCCCTCTGGAAAAAGTTATAGTGACTTGTGAAACAAGATCAGTGTTAGCGATCACAGAAATAACTCTACCAATTGGAAAACAAAAGTAGCTACAGATGAGGAGTGAGGGAAGAGGTGATAGAAAATCAATAATTGAGTACCGTTCGTGAAAGTGGGAGAAAAGTCACCTTGAGTCAAGAAAGAGGTGGTAGCGGTTACTTAAAATGCATGTGAATATTTCTACATTACCCAAAGATATTAATCTCTAGAACTTGGGGACAAGAAATGAGAATTCCCTAAATTATAGGTTATTCATAAACTACTTCTGCCATTCTTCATACTCATTACTCCTTATTATAGACACTAAAATGCTTATTACTTTGAAAATATTTTTAGCAGTATTTACAAAAATTTTAGCTTATAGCAAATATTCAAAAACTGGAAAATACCAGCAAACATCATTGGCTAGTTTTCAAATAATATTAGGATCTCCTATCAAGGTTAAAAGTACTATGTAATTTCCAAAATGTGTTACTTCTTAAAACATCCTTGTAAGATTTATCTAATGTCTACTACGCATATAAACTTATTACTATCTATTAACAGGAATGACTCACCGTTGGCAGACGACAGGACCACCACCAACACACACAACATAGATGCAACTATGAGCAAGACTTGCTTATTAGGTTGTGACTGATTGTCTCCTAAGTGTTTCTGTGCTGATTCTCAGGAATGTCAACCTTACCCTTTGACTCTAAATGTCATCGTTTCCTGTTCTTGCTTTCATCTTGATATCAGTGGTTTCCTTCAAACCAGGAATACCTCGATGTTAACTGTTTGGCTTTAATTCTTTCAAGAGAATTACAATACGTTTTCTCATGTTCCCAACTGATTTTTCTTGGGATTTTGTATTCAGAAAAACATAAACTTCCTGAGTATCACTGGGAAGAAATTTCTGCACGGAAATCCTATGCAAGACAAACTGTCTTTTCCATGTCAATAAATGGCATGACAGACAGGCAGTTTCTTGAGTCGTCATCTAAGCATGAGCCCTTGGTTTCTCTACGTCCCTCTGTCACACCCGGTCTTCTCAATGCTACTTCAAACATATGCTGAACCATCAACATCTCTCCAGCCACAGGCCTACCACTACCACCTCTCCTGGTCATGACACAACAGTCTCTTAGGTGGCCTTCCTGCTTCCATTTCTGACCCACTAAAATCAATTCACCACACAGGAGTAGTCAGAGTAAAAAAAAAATAAACATATAATTTAGGTCTTGTTACTTCCATGGTTAAAATCCCCATTAGTTTCCTATCACATTTAAGTCCAAAATTTGTAGCTTTCCTTCCAAATTCCTAATAATCTAACTTTCCAAACCCATCCCATACTAGCCTCGGCCTGAATTCTAGGCCCACTGGCATTCTTTACATTTTTCAAACACTCTAAGCTAGTTCTTTGATCTTTTGCTCTGTTTGGTTTCTTCCTAAATTGCTGTTGCCCTACACATTCAGAGATGAGCTTAGGAGTCACCTGCAAGTGACCTCCACAACCACGGAATCTACAGTAGCCTGCTGCGTACTCTCTATTACACCACCTTGGATAAATTCTCTGCATAGTTTGTATCACCACGCTTTTTTTCCACTGCCCCTTCTCTTCTTTCCTTCCCTTCCCTCCCTTCTCTTCCCTTTCCCCCCTTCTTCTCCTTTTACTAAAATATAAACTGTAATAAAGAAAATGTCCATTTTGTTCACACTACATCCCAAGCACTTTGGAACAGTGCCTGGCACACAGTAGGTGCTCAACAAATGGTTATTATATGAATGGCTAAATGAATGAAGGAATGAATGAATAAAAAAGGACTATTTTGGATCATACATTTAAACTGAACTTTAGTTTCCTCATCTCTAACATGATAATAATGCTGCTTTCCTCAAAGAGTCGTTATAAAATTATATGTGATTAGTTCAGGCAAATACTTGTAGAAACCAGTACAGAAATGGAAGATATTAAGATAATAAGGCTGTAAAAGAGAATTTTTTAGAAAAGCCGTACACATCACATAGTTACATTTAAAATGTAAGCCAAAATCTCGCAAAAGTAATCACGTATATGTTTTTTAATTAAGACATATTTTTAGGGGGTAAAATATTGGAGGTTGCCAATTAGGTTAAAGTTATTTAACCTAATTTAGGGATCTAGGCTTCGGTAAATAGAAGGAAAAGGAGGAAAATTACTTTGTGTTATTGAGTACTTAAAGTAGATCCAAGACCATGTTAAGATTTTCACATACTATATACCACTGCGGTGGTATTGTTATTTCAATTTATAAATAAAGAATTCAGCCCCAGAAACATTAGGTCTGTATGTCTTTTCCTATCACATCACCTTGCCCTCATTAGTGGCTAGGAAAAAGGTCTAACACAGAAGACTCCAACAGTTTATTTGATGTAGTATCTTCAAATGCCAGTTCTACCTGTACATTTTTCAGGTAAATCCCACCTCTAGCCCCTGCTGAGAGGTCGTCAGGTCACAAAACTCCGTTTCACTTTAGCATACCTCCTCAGGTGTGCACATCTGACCCAAGAGGAATCTCCTGTGGTCTGGCTTTAAAAAATGTGATGGGTCAACTGATTGGGTACTTGAATTAAAAACCAGAAGCAAGTGTCAGTTATCTGGGGATTTTGAAACAGGTAACTTATGAGGTTGAGTCGGAAAAAAAAGTAGAACATTTATGAAGCCGAGTCAGGAATGAGATCGGTGCCCTAGCAAGCCAAAGCCACCCACCAGCAGAGGCTGTTAAAGAGGAGAAATAATAAATTAGGAGAAAGGAGAGACAAGAGCAAGGAGCACACATGCTGAGAATAGGGCAACCATGCAGCTCCTAGGAAATGCAAGAGAATCTTTGATTTCCTACTTAGTTTCAATTCCTATAAGACTACATTTCCTATCTTTGGATACAATTGCTTGTATATCTTTATAAGAAAATATATTTCCCCTTCCTTTTTGCTGGAGCTAGCTGGAGAGGTCTCTCTTTCTTGAAACTAAAACGACCATAACTAGAACACATTACGCTGTCCGAAAAAGCCCTCGCGCATGTATGTATGTTTATAGAAAGAGTCTGTTTTCACCTCAAGGTGTGAGTTTCTAGTTTATTTTTAGATACACTTTTATCTGCTACCTCATTTGGATAAAGGAGAGTAAATCTCAGTTGTGATCTCTTGCTTTTTTGGAAAGGAAGCAGTTCAAACAGAAATTATCATTTATTTGTTACCTCCTCCCAATCTCAGCCACATAGCCTGAAAACTCAGCTTTACACAATGACAGCTACATCTACCACATAGTTATGATTTCTGAAGAAACTGTTTTGCAGAAACAAGCAATTAATAAAAATAGCAGCAAAAGAGGATCCCTAAAATACATATGAAAGATTGTGTTTTACACCATGTCAATTAATGCAACTATTAGTGTTTCATTGATTCATTGATTTGATCCAACCATTTTTATTCAAAATAAAAACTGCACAAACTAATGTTCATCGGTAACTTACAGTCACGTAACTTATAGTTGAACTTAAGTTTGGGTAGAAGGCACCTTTATGCAATAGAAATGGACTATAAGACAAATATGAGCTATGGTTGACATTAAATACAATGATATTGTGAGTATCAGACTAAAGCAGAAAAAGTCTGCTGATTATATGCCATGGCTCCAAAGGAATACGATTAATATCCTTATGTGTCTTAATAGACCCACTTTAATTATTTTATAGCCACACTACTATAACTTCAGACCGAATTGTAAAGTGCTGTTTGTCTAGTTAATAAGAAGCAGAAACAGGTTCTCTGAATGTATGAGTGTCTTCAGACATGGATATAGAGATGGTAGTTGGGTTTCTGGATATGGACAGAGGGAATAAAGTATGCAATACAGGTTCAAGTGTTGAAGCAGCAGGTGACAAAGTTGTGAAACAGTAGCTCAGCCCCCACAGAGGGGGGGCTGTAAAGTCACATCAACAGGTTGTTCTTACAGACAATCAATAGTCACCCACTTGCCAAAGGCGGATCCTCAGTTCTCTTGTTAGGACTTTCTGTAAAAAATGGGACATATGATAATTAAAGATGTTGCCTTTAGCAACAGAGTTGGTAATAACATGCAATTTAGTCTCAGTACCTAGCATATATATACACACACATACATATGTACATATATATGTATATATACACACTTATTTGCATATATACTATAAAGTATATATTGAATATATTATAGTGCATATATATATACGTGTATGTATTTTTGCACTTCTTGATTTGGTTGCATTTAACTGATTCTCTGTAGATAGGAAAGGATATTTATTTTCCCAAGTAATAATAGCCTTCAAAGCTGACTGATTTCAATCAGCTGTGACAGAAAATGAAAAAATATATTGATATATTCAATATGTTAAGGTAAAACTATATATCTTATTTACAAATACCTACTGTTTTCTAAGAGAACAGAAACTGAGGTATATTTATTGAATAATATGATGTGCGTAAAGAATTAAATTTGAGAAGTGTAGAGAAATCTATGAAGTAAAAGAGTTAAAAAGAAAGAAGAAATGGCTGAAAAGCACAGGTGGAGAACAAAAGGAAGAGTTTTGGAGTGAGATGCTACGTGTTGTGTGTTGTAGTGTCCCTTCCTTCCCTAATCACCCCACAAAAACTTTAATAAATTAATCTTATAACTCATTGGATTTTGAAAATGCAATGAAAGTTACTGATGCAGTGGTTCAAGGTGAGCAAAAAGAAAAAAAGCATAGGGTCTTTGGCACATCTGTATTACTAAAATAATGCGATCATCAGTTAACTTTAACATTTTTAAAGTATCTGTCTTTTTAAAAACTGACAAAACCCTAGTTTAATAAAAATAAGATAATTTACAAAAGTTAAACATTTTAAAACTATTTTATGGAATATACTATATATACACCAAAGATATGCTTCAATGATTAAAGATAATTTCTTATTTAGCTAAAAATGGGAATAAAATTGACAAATTTTCTGAATAAAAATGAACTAGTAAAATTTTAAAATAAAAACTTTGACTTTACCAAAGTTTTTTCATAGAATTTTTGACAAGTCATCAGATGGCACGTTAGTTGATGAGCACAATTTAGATGTAGCAGAAACATTTGAAAATGCTAATTATAGATGGAAATCTTTGGCTTAGTCATTTGCAATATATTCCTTACCTAATAGGTACAAAATATAAAAGTACCTACTGATTCCAAATTTTTGCTTGATTAGTGATTAATATAGTTTTGTGTAGCTCATATATAATTGGAACTAAATGAAAATCCTTGGCATGATCTACGTACCAGAAATGTTTGCAGTAATATTTTCTCCAGGATGTCACACGTTTACGCTTTAAACTTATTAATGCTTATAATCTCTGATAAACCAATGCCATAAAATGTTCTGTTTTGTGAAATATTCTCTTAATTCAATTCAGTTAATTATTTGGAAAAATAAAGCTCTTCTAAGTTTGTATTTTGTTTAAAATTGGAGTAATTTTAGTCAGTGTGCAAAATTAGTGTATTAGTTTTTAATTGCTGCTTTAACCAATAACCATAAATTTCGTGGTTTAAAACAACTCAAATTTTTTACCTTAAAGTTTTAGAGGTCAGATATCCAAAATGGGTCTTGCTAGGCTAAAATCAAGGTGTCAAAAGGACAGAGATCCTTTGTAGGCTCTATGGAGAATCTTTTCCTTGTTCTTTCCAGCTTCTAGAGACTGCCTGCATTCCTTGACTTGTGGTCTCATCATCATTTTCAAAGCTAGGAGCACAGCACCTTCAAATCTTTCTCTGACTGACTCTTCTGCCTCCTTCTTCCACTTAAAAGTAAACTTGTGTTTATACTGAGCCCACTAAAATAACCCATGATTATCTCATCTCAAGATCAGTTGATTAGCAGCTTCCAGCTGCAACTTTAATCCCCCTTTGCCATGCAGCCTAACATATATATAGCTCCCAAGGATTAAGACATGGATATCTTTGGGGGGCCACCTCCAGCCACTAAGAAAATTGAAGTTGCTTCCTTTTATGATTTCTATATTTTTGATATCCAAGCATTTATAGTTCATTTTTAGATTGATATCGTACCATAAAAATCTATCCCTAGAGGCTTATAGGACAAATTTTATGTTTGAATATAATCAATCGGTTTTTGTGTTAAAAATTCCCCAGTATCTTTCCAAATTGTGGAGATATTATATGATGCCCCAAATCTTAGATTTATATGCATTGCCCACTTTATGAAGAAGATTGGCTTGGGCCTTACTATAAAATTCCATGGCAGACAAATGCCCAAGAGAGAGAGATTTTTCCTACCATCACTCTTTAGGCTATACAAATTATGCTGTAAACATCAGAATCTGCTTTCCACAATTCAGTTTGAAAAGATTCCCTTCCATAGTACTGAAATTTAACAACCAGTGAGCCAAACAGTAAACCAAACATTTCAGGCAAAAGTAGCTTTCAAAACAATGGAATTTTAGAATTGATTTAGTAAAATACCACTATATTGTAGAAAGTTTTTATAATATTTATTATAATATTGTATTTCATATTTGGCATTTACAGCTTTAAATGAGAAGAACAAGTTTAAGATTCAGTCCACATTGAATTTATGTAGTTCAATTATACTTAAGATCAGACATTCCTCTCTAAGCACATATCTTTATAAGATCTAGAAGGAATGCAGTATGGAGTGAATTATTGTTATGGAATAATTTTGAAATAAAGGTCTTTTAGTCTAACATTTGAATGTACCATAAATGGCTATTTGAGGAAGATTAAGGTTAAAAATATTTTTGTGAGCACTGATTTACTTGAGGTGGGTGTACTGTTCTCAGGAAATCAAAAATATCTCCCTGTGGTATTCTGATATAATTACTTCAGTCCTATAGTTAGATAACAATCATTTTACCTAACTAAAATTTAGGATTTCCATCCAGTGGGTAAAGATACCTAAATAAGAGGATACTGTAATAAGAGTAATAGTAATTAACTATTTCTTGCACTTTATAAACCAGAAAATATATGGATTTACACTCAGGCAGGTCTGGATTCACATCCTAGACCTGTCATTAATTACACGTGTGGCTACATACCTCAGTTTTCTCATCTGTAACTATCAAGAATAATGTGATCCTTCTAAGATTCATTAAGGACTAACTATAAGTAAAATATGGGTGTTTAGCGTATGCACATGTACTTTGCTTGACTCAATGAATGATAGCAATTTTTGAAATCAAAAGTTCTGCCTCTATATTCTGTCAGTCAGTGTAAAGCTGGTAACAAATATTAACAAGTGTGGATAAAGAATATGTTTGAACTTTCATATCTGTGTATGATAGAGAAACTGGTCCTGAACTAGTCTTCCCATAATAAACAAACATAAAATGGAAAAAAGAATACACAGCCCCACTTGAAATTTATTAATCAGTGAATAGGTTTATTAAATCACACAAGCTAAAAAAGTTAAATCACACAAGCTATCTTTATCACACAAGATAAAAAAATTTTATCTTTTTCAAAACGTTTTCCCCCTTCTCTATATCCTTTCTTCTGGGTCTTCAATTACTCATTTGATATTAGGCCATGAAACACTGAGAATAAGTTTATTTTATTTCAATCTATTTTCTGATGATTCACTTTAGATATTAATGTTAGTGAATTTTATCATAACATTTTAATATTTTATTTCAGTTGAGGCTCAGTGAATTTGATTTCATTTTTCTGTGACTTCAGTTTGTATAATTTCTATAGACTTCTACTGTGCTCTCTGTCAAGCACATCAAGTGATATATTTTAAATATATTTCATTTCTCAGTTCCCATTTCATTCTTCTATAGGTTTTATATCTCCTCCAATATTTTGCATATTTTCCTCATTATATACATCTTTAACTATAGAACATATTTTACATACTCAATATTTTAGAGCCTTTCTCTGCTAATTCCAACATCTGTGTCATCTTGTTTGTCCTTTCTGTGTCCCATGGAGCCGTGTCCCACTTTGCTCCCCTTTTATTCAAATCTTGCATCACCACCAGTATCTACTATAAGCAAATGTTTATGGCTTGGTGGTCACCAATAGATGAATGGATAAATGCACTGATACATCACACAACGGAATATTATTCAGTAAAGAAATGAGCTATCAAGCTATGAAAATACAGGGTTGAATCTTAATACTGTTATGTGAAAGAAATCAGTGTGTAAAGGCTGACCGTTGTATGATTCCAATTACACAGAATTCTAGAAAAGGCAAAACTCAAGTAATGATAAAAACATCAGTGATTTACATGAGTTTTTCAGGAGAAGAGGGAGAAGATTTACTAGGTGAGACATAGGAGATTAATGCAGGGTGGTGAAGCTATTCTGTATGAGTGTGTAATGATGCATGAATGACACAATGCATGTGCCAAAATCCAGAGAACTTTAATGCAAGAAGAGTGAATCTTAGTATATGCACATTTAAAACATCATTTAGGAGGTCAGGGGATCCCAGGACAGAATGCAGAATGTCACAAAATCATCTAGCTGTATGACAAACATGAAAAGAATTTACTGAAGAGGATGGGAAAATGGGCTGACCTAACTAATTTTGGAAATGGAGTATATAAGCATTAAGCACCATATGCTACTTGATAAAGTTGCTTCCCACAGGAGTATGGATGAGCAATTGATACTGCTATACAGGTGTACTGGAATTGAACAATTAAGTAAATGTGCAGTAGATTGTGGGAGCCAGGTTTCTCACGGTTGGAGAGGGAGGTTACAGATAAGCAAGGAGGAAGAGTTTACAATGATCATGTTAATGAATCAGAGCTGGAGACACCATATGAACTCATGTTTGGCCTAATATAAAGATGATTACATACATAATTGTAGATATTTATATATACATGTGTTAGTACATACACATATATTTACTTGTTTTGTCAGCTAAGAGAACCTAGAAACAACTACTTCCCTAACAATGAGCACACCTAGCTTGGTTTCCAATACTATTCTTAAATTTTAAAATCAGGGTTCTTTGGAAAAATCCATAATATACAAGATGAGCTTGGAGCATTTCACAGTTCCAGAAAATAAGGAAGTGTTAAAACAAAGCAAAATACAAACAGGAGAGAGAGAGGGGAGGAAGAGAAACATTATGAGGGTGTATCAAAGGAACACAGAAGGCAACTGAAAAAGCTCCCGATGGTTAAAGTTGAAATCATTTGAGAATGAATGAATAAATAAAGTAATAGTGGATTGTATGCCAAAAAATAAAATTAATATCAATGAGTTCATAACAATATAACAATATAATGATTGAGTAAAGATGGAGAGAATAGACAAATCTCCTATGTGGAAAAATTCCAAATAACTTATATCTAGTACTCTATCTTCAGAGCGGCAAAGCATAGCTCCTGACTCCTCAAGTATGGGTTGCATACGCTTCCTTCCAAAGAGTACAGTATGGAAAGGAGGGAAAAGGTAAGTTTATAGTGGACAAACCTGACGAACACTCCCTCAAGCAAGGTGATCAGAGTTAATCCTCGATATGATGTAATAAGAATGGCACTTTATCTCAGAGGTCTTCCTCCCCAAAATCCATAACATCAGTATAATCATAAAAAACAATCAGAAAAACCAAAATGAAGAACATTTACCTAACCAGTAATCCTCAAAACTGTCAAGGTCATAAAAAACAATAAAATCTTAGAAACTGTCATAGCCCAGAGATACCTAAGGAGATATGATGACTAACATGCTCTTGATGGGATCCTAGAAACAAAAAAATAAATTGGGGAAAAACTAAAGAATTCTGAATATCACTGGGACTTTAGTTAATAATATATCAGTATCAGTTTACTAAATACAACAAATATCCATATTAACTAAGATATTAATAATTGGGGAAACTGGGTATGGGGTATATAGGAGATCTCTGTATTATCTTCATAATAAAATAAAAAGTATTCTAAAATAAAAATTTTCTTTTAAAAACATATCCAAAGTATTTATAAAGATGACATTGTAATTTGTCTTTTTAAAATGTAGTTAGATTTTAGCATTAAATATCCATCTAGTTGCCAAAGTATAGAATTGGCTTAATACTTTACCCCTCTTATGTATGTAATTGACATGTATACGTGTGAATATGTAAATTTATTTAAGAGGAATATTGTTCCATTTTGTTAAATGGTCCTCACCTGCTCTGTACAACAATAACACATCTCTGGGAATCATATTGGAACAAAAGGAAAAACAAGGAAATTGATGTTTGGCATTACTTGGAAACAAATGCTTTATTATGTATGAATCTATTACAGTCATGCTAACAGAGGAACTATTTGCAAGTTAATGTTTTTCTCTTATGCAAATGTTTCCTCTGCTCACATCCTCCCCATGCTCTAAAGCAGGTTGTCTTCAAAACTGGCAGCAGCATAAAGCACAAGCCTCTGTGGCATTTAGGTGCATTCACCTCCCCTCTTCCTGGGACTTGAGTCCATAGGGGAGGAGAAGCATAGGGTTTGAATGATATTAATCATATGACTGGATGATTAGAGTTATGATTGTACTGTGCCTGCACTGAGCGCCAGACCTGATGACAGAGGTGTTGATAGATTTTTTGTTTTTTGTTTGCTGTATGTAGAGCCCTCTTAAGCAGTACTATTCAAAATATGATCTATGCCATGATGCCAGTACATAAACTTTTGGCAACTGGATGTCAAAAGATAATATGGAATACTTACTTGAGGATAAACATTTAGAAACTTATTGTACTCTGAAACTGCCATAATATTTTTATTACATTTTATGGAAATATCTGCAAAAGATTGAAAATATAAATTTCATCCTTGATCACAAATGGTGAGGAATACTGCTCTCAAGCATAGGACCTAAGGCTGGGGTCCCCCTTGCCTAAGTTTCGATGTGATATTTATCATGGGTGAAAGGGAAGAGTACCACAGATGAAGAAAGATCGCCTCTGCCTTGTCCACAGTCTTGCTCAAGATGGAGCCTATCTTCAGCTCTTTGATAGCAGAGGTTATTTGTTGAGATTCTTTTTTATTCTCCCATGGGCTTTTAGTTACTAAGCTTATAATCACCTTCATACAACTCTAACAACTAACTGTGGGAAATATACAGGGGACTAGACACATGAACTTTAAGGAACAGAAAAAAAAAAAAACCTTTAAGGAAGTAAAAATAAGAAAACACAAGGTCGAACTGTGTGATTGCAAGATTAGTCATGCTTATTTTTCATGGACTGATCTTTGGATTACTGCACAGGGATAACGATGATGCCTGAAGAAATGTACTGATGTCTTTACATACACTGTGAACTGGAACTATAAGGAAAAACATTGGGTTTTTTTAGCCAGTGTATTAGGAATTTAATCATTATGTTTCTTACTTTGGAGAATTTATCTAACTCAGCCTTTTGTCTCCTTAAGGCAAACTTCTACTGTCCTCCAATACTACAAACACCTGTTTTATTTTTGAAATGTGTACTATGGCATATGTTCATTTTCTTTTTTTAACTCATAATTTATTGCCTCTTCATATAAATTATTAATTAAATTTACGTATTACAGTTACACACAAAGTCCCAGTTACACTGTGATGCCATATTACTGCCTTGCAAGTGTGAAGGTTATTACTCAGCTCTTCTGCCACCATGGATGACCACTTCTGTGCTGATGGATTTGCACTCCTCCATCCCAGGCTTTCACATTTGCGTCTCATGAGTCATTACGTCCAGGATTAAAGGCTTAGTCTGTGTCTTAGTTCAGTTTGCTATAACAAATATACCATAGACTGAGTGGTTTAAACAGAGTGGCTTAAATAGCAAGCATTTATAATATTTCTCATAGTCCTGAAGGCTGGGAAATCCAAGGTCAAAGTGCCAGCAGATCCAGTGTCTGGCAAAAGCCCACTTCCTAGTTTGGAGATCATTCTTGCTGTGTCCGCACAAGGTGAAGAACAGAGAGAGGGAAGCAAGCACTCTTGTGTTTATTCTTATAAGGGCATTAATCCCATCTGTGAGGGCTCCATCCTCATGACCTAATTACTTCCCACAGGCCCCACTTCAAATACTATCACACTGGGGATTAAGCTTCAACATATGAAGTTTGGAGGGACACATTCAACCCATAGCACTCCTCCCCTGGCCCACAAAAATTCATGTCTTTCTCACATGCAAAATACATTCATTCTCTCCCAATAGTCCCAGAAGTCTTAACTTGTTCCAGTATCAATTCTAAAGTCGTAAGTCCAAAGTCTCATCTAGATATCTAAATCAGATATGGGTGAAACACAATGTATGGTTCATCACAAGGCAAAAATCTTCTCCAAAAAAAAAAAAATCTTCTGCAGCTGTGAACCTATGAAACCAAATTCTCATTCCAAAAGGGAGAAATAGGAAGGAAGGGGTGACAGGTCCCAAGAGAGTTTCAAACCTGGCAAAGCAAATTCCGAGAGATCTCAAGGCTCGAGAATAATCTTTGGCTCAGTGCTCTCCCTTTTGGACCTTGTTGGGTAGCAATGTCACCCACATGGCTCAGCAAGGTACTACTCAAGCCTTGACTCTCTTCAGAGACACTGCCCAGGTCAAGACAGGGGTTGTGCCCCCAGGGCTGCCCCACCCCCATGGTTTCTGTTGGAAGCCTTGGCAGTGGCTCTGATGATCTCTGAGTCACCTTTGGAGCCCTTCCTCCCTTTTCTTGAAGGAGAGCACACATTCACAGCCTTCCTTCATCCTATCCCATTTCCTGTTTCCTTTAGTCACAGCTGACAGAGTTTCTGCTGGTATAATCCCATCTCTATTCCTGGTTTCTACTGAGATGCTGAATAAGTCTGTGATTAAGTCTCTATAGCTTGCCTCTTTTCTTTCTAATACCTTATCAGAATCACCTTTAAAATTCCCTTACTGGCTTTTTCTAGCCTGCATCTCAGAACTCTTCCAGCTTCTACTCATTACCCAGTTCCAAATCTACTTCGACATTTTTAGGTATTTGTTTAGTTATTTGTTAGCACCCCACTTCTAGGTACCAATTCCTGTCTTAGTCAGTATGGGCAGCTATTAAACAAATATACTATAGACTATGTGGCTTAAATAATACTTATTTCTCACAGTTCTGAAGGCTGGGAAGTCCAAGATCAAGCTGTCAGCAGATCCAGCGTCTGGTGAGAGCCCACTTCTGGTTTTCAGTGGTTGTCTTATTGTATCCTCTCACAGTGAAGAACAAAGAGAGAGGAAGCAAGCACTCTTGTGTCTGTTCTCATAAGGGCCCTAACCCCATAATAAGGGGTCCACCCTTATAATTTAATTACCTTCCAAAGGCATCACCTCCAAATACCATCACACTGGAGATTAGGTTTTAACATATGCATTTTTTGGGGACCACGAACATTCAATTCATGGTAGTCAAGATACAAAATACTTTGGGCTAACTCTGTGTTAAAAGCAGCTGAACTATATGACTACATCTGGGGATGAAGCAATAAAATATAAAAGTGAAATCTTGCAATATTACTACACATGCATATTTTAAGATTACTTGGCTCATTTTCCTAGGCATTTTTTTAATAGTCTGCCTTATGTTATTGGTGGTAAAGATCTGGCCGTAGAGATTTTATCAAATAGAGATGATTGTACCTTTAAGTCTAACTGTTCTTAGCATCACTTAGTGTGATGATCATCTTCAGGGATGACAGAAATCAAATTCAAGGGGAATAT
The DNA here is from genome assembly GCF_963455315.2 of Globicephala melas. Taxonomy (NCBI): domain Eukaryota; kingdom Metazoa; phylum Chordata; class Mammalia; order Artiodactyla; family Delphinidae; genus Globicephala; species Globicephala melas. The sequence goes on from NC_083322.1 coordinate 25,733,709, forward strand.
ATGATATATGTGATATTTCATTGGGATTCTTAGCCATTTTGTAAAGGAACTAGGGACAATGTCAATCAAGAAACAGCTCTACATAAAACTGTTCACAGGTTCCATATCAATTATTTCTGGGACTAATTTTTGATCTTCGGCTAAAACACTTTAGACTGCTATACTCCCCACCCCTGCACCCCTTTTTTCCTCCTCATAGAAAAGTCTTCTCTTAGAATGAGTAAAGGACCTAAGGCAAGAGTGATGAACAAAACCAAAGCAGGGAAGTTCTTTTTAATTTGAGCAAGACTTATGCTCTAATACACTCATGCTTTCACCTGCTGTCTCTTTTCATGTATAAGACTGGGAATGAGGAGAAGTAAATTGTCAAGGGTCAACTTTTATTCAAATAGAAAATGAATTTCCTCCTGAAACAAAGTTAAATATGCCATATTTTATTTCTTCCTATGCTATTGGACCCATTCAACATTTCAGCCAACAATATAGGATTTTTAAAGGATGAAGCAGTCACCCCACGTGTGTTGCCAATAGTGACCATCCAGTAAGCCGTGTAGAGGTGAACATGTTAAAGAATTTTTAGTGGAGGGGTGAGAACATACATCTGATTGGAAAATACTGAGGAAAGAGTGGAATTAGAGCTACAGAAAACATTTTCAAGTGGTTTTCTTGTCAAATGGGGCAATACCAGTAAAGGGATATGGGATTAATAGAGGTTTGTTATGTTGTTCTGACAAATGATATTTGAGCATATATTTAGTCTCATATACTAAGGCTGAAGTACCTCCTGGCCATGTTTTAAAAAAATGTTTAATTATAGCAGATTAGCAATTAACTACAAACACTTCAACTAGAATTACTGTGGATACGTAATGTCATATGTAAATTGTTTAACTTATTCATACACTCCTTTATTTCTTCATTGAAGGGAAAGGGATGAAGTTCGCTTTCGCTCCGTACTTCATTTCTAGTCCCCAGTCTAGTGGTTATCACAAATTTGCTCTTCCTCTTAACTGCAGGTCTAAGAGAAGCCTGAGCTAAGAGAACTTCTACTGACAGATATCTGAAAAGCCTGAAGCATTTGTAAAACACAAGAAGAGACGTAAGCTTGGTAGCCAAGAAATGGAAAGAAGCAACTAAATGGGCGTGGAGTTAAGCTTACGTGTGGGCTCTTGGAGGAATACTACAATGAAAAGTGAGGCGAGACCTCAACAAAGGAGATCTTTCTTTGCTTGTACCTCCATCCTGTGGTAACAGAGAACTCAGCAACATTAGGATTTTATGAGAGAGGGTTTCAGTCGAAGGAAGGGGTATTTCCCAGAATATTTTAATTCTTTCACCTAAGCAGAAGGCTGATTCTAATTTAATCTTCACTGTTAGTGATGTTAGTGATAAAGCGTTTCATGAAACATAGAAGACAGAGTCTCTGCTCTCCCCGAGGATATAATTCAGTCAGGACTAACAAACAATGAAGAGATATTTCTTTCATTTCTTGTTTTAGTTATAAAAATAAAAGGCCAACCTCAGCTGTTCAGAAATACCCAAGTGCCGAAGGGAATTGTTTGGGGGATGGCAGCAGCTGAGATGGGCTTAGTCTGGGAAGGCTCTGTGATGCTAATTCCCCTAGTGATTTATCATCTCCTTCCAACAACCTTGAGTTTCTTGCCTCCTGTTTGAAATTTAGTCTTAGTGTCTCTATTCCCCCTGGTTCTTTAAAATACACATTTTTAAATGCTGAAATAAAAAAGTATCTACAGTTGACAGAAAAACTTTGGAACAATTTCTAAACAATGTTTAAAAAAACAATTTATCTAAATTTGTTTGAGACTTCAATTATATTGCTTATTTTCCTGATTCACTGGGGTTAGTCCAATTCACTGAGTACCCTTTCCACACACTATTTCTCTTTAAAATGGGAGTAGGGCCTTTCTGAATGTCAGTGATAATAGGGTAGAAAGAAAGTACATTCTAAAGGGGGGAAATAAAGTAGGGAAGATTGAGTAGACATTGGCATGGCAACACCAATGGCTGGCTCTGAGTGTGCCTGTGAGAGAAACCCCGAGGGCATCAGAAAGAGTGGAGAATAAAAACTACCAAGAGAGAAAAGACGACTGGGAAATACAATGTACGGGTTTATAGTGAGGTGGTAAGGAGTTTTGCCAAGTCTGACCCTAATGACTAGGATACACCATCCATTAGTATATTGACTCAACAAAAACATTAAGTCTTCCATGTGCTAGACACAGTGCTAAAAATTGAGAATACAAATTGATTTTAAAGTAATTTTTTCTTTCAAAGTACGAATAACTTTGCCAAGAAATATAATATTCATAACTAATGTCAAATTATGATTTGCTATCACTGCTACTTTTGTCTTAGAAGCACCTTTCTCTTAAGTTGCTTATTGTGTATTTTCCACTAATTGTTCCCTTATTGGTATTAGTTTACCCAACCTGCTTTATTAGCACATCCATTCATTTATTCACAAATTTAATTTCTATTCCTTTATTTATTGATGTCGTCTATGTACCAGCTAGTGAAGATTCAACAGTGAACAAAACATAGTCTCTACATTATTTTTCATAGTCGCTACATAGTTGCATCATTAGTTTACAATAAGCTAGAAAAGACAGACACTTAAAAAAATGGTCAAACAAATAAGTAGAATAAACACCACCTAGTGATCAAGTCTACTGTAAGTCTCTCCTTTCTGTTCTTTATGTGGCTATCACTCTTTACCCCTGAGATGGTGGTGCTGGCAGGGATGAGTGTGTCGGGGGTGCGGGTACTTTGTGTATGTGATCGATGGGACTTGGAGATTCAAGGTCTTTAAGCTTGAGGACTATAGCATCTACGAGACAGACAGAGAGAGAGAGAGAGAGAGAGACATCCCTCTCAAGAACCCTTAGTGGAAAATTGGTAGGTGTTCAGTGCCAACACAGTATTTCCCGAGTGTCTTGAAATCTGCCTTAGGCATTTTCTTCTTACTATCCCCAAATGATACCAGACAAAACTTCACCTCCAAGTCAAATTTACTTTAAGTCATTCACTTCTATATTCACTCTTTCATTCAATCAATATGCATTGAGTGCCTGCTCTACACAATTATATAACATATGATAAGTGTTTGGAGAGAGGACAGTGATCAATGCAGATCGAAACTTCTCATTCTGGGATTTACATTCTTACTGAAGGGGTAGGGGTGAAACAGGCTTTACTAATAACACTATTAATTATTTACATAAATTATGATAAATGACACAAAGGAAAATACAGAGAGCCAATACAGATTATAATGAGGGAAACTGGCCTAGTCTGGAAAGAAGAGTAACAAAAGTATTCCTTGAGAAAGTGACATTTAATATCATAAAGTAGCTAGATGAAGAGATCAGAATCAGAGAGACAATGACCTAAGATTCAAGGTAGAAAAGGAGCAAGTGGCATGGATAGAAACCTTACACTATAAAATCAGACAGACATGAAATATCATTTTTATATTTCCCTTTAAAGCAAATTAAAAATGACTCCAACCCTGCAAAATGATGGGGAATTCAATCTTTGTTATAATTCTGGCTTCCTGCCAAATTTATCATAGCCACATCATAGCCCACATCTTATCCTGGACAGACTAGTCGGAAAAGCCTCTCCACCTATCAGTTCTCTATCGTTACAAAAGACTTGTGGGTAGTCTGGTTCTGTGACACTTGAAAGCCCAGCTGCTCTGTATTTCTGTGCAAACCTGGGCATGGGAAACAGTTTGTGGAAAGGGCCCCTAGCCCCTAGGTTACAGTATCCCTAGATGTATCACCTGGGTTCTTAAGAGGAAACCAACCAAGAATTACTTCTATTAGTACAGCTAACAGCCATCAACTTCCCACTCTTAAAGGTGACTGCTCTTCACACCTTGCATAAACCTCCCAAAGAACTCAGGCTACTGAAAAAAAGTGGCTCGTAGCTTTTGTTTCAGTACTCCCAACGCAAGGGAACATGAAATTTTGAGTATTTGGTGAATTTGATGCAAAATTCAAGAAGCAAAAGCCAACATTTAACATCTCAATAAATTATGATGCTGCACATAGCATGTTTAAAAAGTTAAAAATAGGGGACTTCCCTGGCGGTCCAGTGATTAAGACTCCATGCTTCCAATGCAGGGGGTGTGGGTTCGATCCCTGGTTGGGGAACTAAGATCCCATATGCCTCGCAGCATGGCCAAAAATTTTTTTAAAAATTAAAAAAAACAAAACCAAAAAACTATCTGTTTAAAAAAAAGAAAGTTCAAAATATGCCACAGTGACCAGTCAGCAAAGACTTGGGAGACTTTCATTATTTAGAGAAGAATAAAATCATACAGGGTCTGGAGTGCCACCTAAAATAGTATCTACTGTCATAAGAAATATTTTGTTGACAATAATGTTAGCATTTGTTAATTGCTGATGCTAATAATAATGTAATGGTGAAGTTTTACAAAAATGTGTATATTATGTATAACACACATAAATATATAGATATATTTAACTCTTCATTTTCTGAAGTTAGAGTATCAGATTGTTATACTAATTAATAATAGAGGTATATATTATAATTAAAGTTATTATGAATCAGAAAAAAATATTAAAGCCATCTACCCTTTAGAACTATAAAATAACCACAAGAAGACATACAACGTTAAACCTACTGCTGTGAGAGATGCCTCACCCTCTTCACTTCCACAGTGTACTTTTAGGTCTCTCATCAGTTAACCATCATGGAGGAAAGGAAGTAGGAAAGATCTAATCTGTTACTGTTATCATTTTTCTGGATATTATAATTCAAAATTCTGAGTATTTTATAGGCAATTGAGAATTATAAGGCTTTTTTCTTCTTGTTTCTAAGGCTATACAAAATACTTATTTTCATCATGACAAAGGGACATGGGAAGGAAGTGGCATAGAGAACATGGTATATCAAACCCAGGACTTGACTAAAAGATCCTGAGCCGGAATGATAGGTCTTGCTCTAAAATATGTTCATCTTACACAGATATACACCAGGGCTTATCTGATGGAGAAAGAAGAGGATGCTCTGAGAAAGGGAAGGAAAAGACTTGAGGGAACCAACAACAGAGAAGTAGATCATTTAAATTTGAAGTTACATGGCTTGGCTCTAATGCATATGAATCAGAGACTGAGTCACTGAGCAACGAAGGTGTTGTGAGTTGTTTGGATATGAGGAGAATTATGCTACTGTTAGTGAGGCAGAGACTAGCCAGGCAGACAACATCACAAAGCACAGGAGGCTTAGTCACCTAGCCAATGTCTGCCTGCCTACTTATAAAGGCTGGCAGAGTGACAAGTTGATGTTCATTCATTATTTACACAACAGGTATTTACGTCGTGCCTACCCTGAACCAGACAAAGAACAAAGTCCCGAGGTCAGGACAGTGGACAAATAACAGATTAACAATAACATTTTGACCATTCTCAGTCAAGAAACTAATGTGATAGCTTTGCTTATAATACATTGAATTTCTACTAGAATACTTTTGGATGCTATCTTTATGATGATAAAAGTGTCCCTAAATTATATTATTTAGTGTCCCTAAATTATATTATTTTCATTAAATGTATTTTCAACCATGTACTGATTAATCCTTTAGGAAATATTATTCAGAGTTAATGATGAGTTCATGGACAGTTCTATTTTCCAATACTTCCTTTAACAGAAAGTTGAATGTATATTTATAATGATATTTAAGCCCCCAAATAAGGAAAGATTACTTTACATGATAATCATAGGGAATATACTTTTTGAAAGTTATGGTGACAAACCTATGCTAACATGAAGCATGTCTTTAAATGAAATGACATTCCTTTGTCTCTGATATGAATTAGTGCCCCTTTTGAAAGAGTGTCTTTGCACTAGCCTGAAAGAGGGGCTTGAAAGAGGAGGGAGTGAGGAAAAATATCTAGGCATGAAGAAGACATGAAAGAAGAGAAACACTCTCCTTTCAAAGCACTGCCTCTTAAGCCGCCCCCTTGTGTAGTACAAAAGAACGACTCCGAAAAGACAGGACCTCTCCATTCAATTCTCAGCTCTTCTCAATTCTTAATCCTCCCTTGAGACCTTGTTGTCACTAGAATGAAGACTCTCATACATCTCCAATGTATTATGGCACATGTTTATGAATGGCAGAGGAGTACTTCAGGAAATTATAATCATCTTCCCACGTTATCTTACAGAGGCTAAGAAAGAATGAGACAAAGCTGGAAAAGCACATGGCCACTCGGATTGCTCTGCAGGATCCAGACTGGGCATCCACCATTTTGGAAAGATCCATGAGCCAGAAGCAGCTGCAGCAGCCACTACAGCCCAGAAAATATCCCCATACATACATCCCTGTTGCAAGATACTAAGACTGATCCTTGAGTCAGGCAATATAGAAAATAAGAACAGAAATAAGCAATGAGTGCCAACTAACAGAGTTCTCTAAAAGTACCATATCACAGTAGTCTCTTCCCCTCAATTTTTTCTGCCATTATTTTTCACTTTATGCAAAAAAATTAAAATTGTTGAATATCTCAAAATGAACATTTTGATGAAAAGTCAAACTCAACATTTAAAAAGCTGATTAAACAAAGAGTTTCCATCATACAAACTTTGGATATATCTTGACTATCCGGATATGATCAGTGACCAGGGACTGACTTTTTGCTGGAATTAGAGGAGCATTATTTAAACCAAACATCATACCATGCAGGTTTTGTATTTAGTAAAAGAGATGTGATTTGGCCTATGATTAAACAGGCCCTAATTATGAGTAAAAGCCATTCCAAACTGGACATTTACAGGTCAGTGATTTGGCACAGACAATACATTTTATCATAGAAAAAAAAAAAAGTGTATAAAAGTGTTGCCTTCCTAAGTGGCACCATGAAACTAAACCAAATCAAAAAATAACTGAGTAGATGTAATCAACTCCTGATGTTAGGCCTCCTGTAATACCCCTCAGTAGTGTACTTACGTATTCCTTTTGTTACCATCACCACACCTACAATTAGAGTGGATACTGGCTATAACAAAATAATCAACGTTCAAACGCTGTCATATAAGATTTGTGGTTGTAGTTGGTGAGATAAGTGAAATGAAAAAGGTAATGCGGCCATTTAAGGATAAATTCTAGGGGTCCAGCTTTGTGATATATACTGCTGTGTTTAACTACTAAGGGGGTGATTCTAGATCTTGTGGCTGGTTAAGACTGAGACAGCAGCACTGATTTCAGCAATCCTCTGGTTAATTAGTACCACTTTTGTTGACCAAATATGGTATAGAAACTGGACTGAGGGAATAATAGGAGATCAAGATACCTGCTATCAGCTTTCTTCCCTTTTTAAGTTGGGGTTGCTATTATTTCTCCACATAGCTTTATTTTCCCACAGAATCCTCTCTTATCTCGTCCCATCGCCTCTGAAAAGCAGATCACTATCAGTACTTTTTCTGAGGACATGAACGGATCACTTTTAATATTTCTTTCCGCCTTTTAATTAAAAATCTTAAATATAAATTTACTTAAGTGATTATGGTTCACTACATACTTCATTTACTTGGGGACGAAAATGATCATGCACTTCTGTTCTACAGTAGGTCATGTTGCTGAGGATTCACTGCAAAAAGCAAAAGTGATAACATGTAAAGGGGGAACTTAAATAGCACCCCCAGGATTCAGAGGAATAGGAGGTAACCAAGGAACTGCCTTGTAGTGGAAAAGAAAACGCTTTGGAAAAATGCAAAGTGAACAACTTCTGATGGTTCCTCACTTCTCCAAAGTTTCATTGCTGCCCACTGTGTCCCTACTCTGCTCTGTTACTTATTCCAGGCCTGGATGTCACTACACACAACTTAGGACTGTGATGATTTTCCCTTACGTCTGAGACAGATGCAGAGGAAGGGAGAGAAAAATACTCCTAAGCAAGTGGTAGTTGTGCTGTCAACATGTATGCCTGTAGGTAGATAGGGGAAACTTATCCATACTTCAGAAAATGACTAGAATCAGATTCCTCCTGATTCTGAAATTTTCATATTAGAAACTAGAGCCATAGGAGAGATCTGAGATGAGAAACATGATCATTAGGGAGTATAAGAAACAGAATCAGGCCAGAGACATCTGAGATGACCAGACATAAGAGCCTTCCTGAGGAAGGCGAGGGGAGCAAAGTTACATGTATTTAACTTTTACATCCTAATTTTCAATCTGCCCATTCTCCTGCCTCGACTGTTCACTCCTGTCTCTGTGGATACCAGAGTCCCCTCTATCCAGATCAGATCTTAAGCACACAAAACCAGAAGGACTGAATAGACAGACCTGGCAACAGCCAGCCAAGGAAAATAAGGGGGAGACTAGAGAGGACTCCCTAGTTCTAAGCAGCACCAGTGGGAGCCCTGGGATATTCTGGGTAAGCACTGGTGTATAAAAATTGCCCTTTATAAGAACTGTTACATATTTTTTAAAATTTAAGCTCCTACAATGGCTCATTTTGCTCTAAGGAATTTTTGGAGCAATATTAATGTTCCACCCCATGAAAAACAAATGTTTTAAATATTACAAAACTCTCACATGTATACTATAAATTTATTTTTTCCAAGTCTGAGCTGTTTTACATTAATTAAAACTAGGATATAAATAATATTCTCCCCCCCAGACTGATATTGTTATTATTTATTTTTTCCCTTCCTTAACTAGTGAAATTATTTCTTAGAATGTGTGAAGGAGGTTGAGACTAATATAAGATGTTAATAATACCTTTGAGGACTTGAAAGAACTCAGCAAATGTTAACTCATTAATTCTCAATATCCATGGGTAATGCTAGAAAAGAAGTATTAGCCATAATTCATGGAGGAGGAAACTAACGCACACTCTGGTTAACCAGCTTTTCTAAGGTCAATAACACAGATGTGCGTATAACCATGGAGATCAGGGAGCAGGTGATTTCCTCAATGTGATTCCAATCTCAAGCTATTCTTCCAATCTATCATGTTTGAAGCAAAAGAAGAATTTGTATATATATATATATATATATATATATATATATATATATATATATATTTACTTATTTAATTCTGTTCCTGAACTAATTTTACTAAAATATGCAGATGATTATTAAACTTAATTGTTGCCCAAACCTTAGCATGATACAGTTAATTAAATGGAAGTAGAGATAATTTTAGTACAAAGATTAAAGTGAATAATATCACAAGGCTTGTATGTATGCAAGACATCTGCAGCTGATGACTAAAGTCTATTAGAGAAGTTACACACACACAAACACTTGTACAGGTTGCTGTCCTAAAAAGAGACCTTTAGCTTAATAAAATCATTAATTCTGCAATTCTTTATTCATGTCTTCAATAGACATTTTATATACCACCATTAGAACATGATTACCCCCTAAAGAGAGAAATGGAGGAATAAAATAAGCAAATAAAAAAAATGTTAACATAGTCTAATGAGTTTGACTTCAGATATTAAGTCATACCCGAGGTCAAAAAAGGTATTAACAATGTATAATTTGTTCTATGACTTTGAAAACTGGTCTCAACAGAATAACCAATGGAATAACTATATCAAAGCCCACTAACACAGAAGTTTAAAGGGAAATAATAATCATGCATTTCATGTCACTGAAGAAAAGAAATAGTAATCATAGGTAATGATGAATATAGTATTCAACAACAACAAAAACGCCTCAGAAGAAGTTCCACTCCTGGTAATTGCAGGAAACTTCTATAATGGATTAACCTCCTACAGATATTAATTATGAACTCTGGCCACATAGACAGATGTAATTTTATATTTAAATATGTATACATTCATATAAATATAAAAATATATATTTATCATATTTTAGAGAGTAACTAAGGCAGTCAGAGATTGGCAGGAGGTATTCCACCCTTGAAAGAAATGGCAATGTTTACATGTCTTTTCCCCCCGAGGACTTTTACTAAGATGATCCCCAATGATCTCTGCTTCCTGGTTTTCATGCCTCTGTCTAATCCCTTCCCCTTGAACATGGGCTTGATCCAGTGACAAATGTCTTCTAAAACTGAATATGGCATAAATAAGTGTCAATTCTGAGATTAGATTACAAAAGACTGCCTTCCATCTTGTTCACCCTCGCTTGCAGCCCTTATGCTGGAGGAAGCACACTGTCATGTTGTAAGGAACCTTAAGACAAGGCCATGTGGCAAGGCACTGATATCTCTGGCCAAATCCAGGGAGAACTGAAGGTTGCCAACAGCCAGGTGCGTGAGCTTGGGAGCAGATTTCACCCCAGTGGAGCCTTGAGATGACTCCAGCCCTGCTCCTTCCCTCGATGGCAGCTTTGTGAGAGACCCTGAGCCAGAGGACCCGGCTAACCTGCACCTGAATTTCTGTTAAAATATATGTTTTTAATAAGAAATACTTATTAGAGCAATCAAAGTAGGCAGGGACTGGCAGATACTTGATCCCTGAAAGAAAGGAACCCTTCCAATAAGGATGAGATATGTGTTTACACGCTTCTTCCACTGAGAGCCCTCTACAGGCCACATGGAAGATTCTGCCTAGAACTCAGCCAGAAGTGTTGATCTTATTAGCATCAAGCGACAGAGGATGGAGATTAAGGCTGTCAGAATAACTGTAAATTGAGAGGAAACTCCAGAGTGAAAGTGGAGGTGGGGTCACAGGAGTAAGTCTCCAAATATGTATATAAACTCTCCTCAAACTGCCGGCTGATCTGTGAACAGCATATGTCTGGGACAGGAGACTGAAAATTGAACACCGATTTCAGCTGCTGTGTACAGCAAGGAACATAGTCTTTAGTGTTTGATTCCTACTAACTTAGAGGGTATGGGAAACAACTTGCACTTTACATTGAAACCCCAGCAGGTCCATGCTTTCTGAGTAAATACTATATGTCAGGAATAAGGATTCAGTCTAGGATTAGGGGAAAATGAGACATGTTTGCAACAACCAATTTTTTTTTTTTTTTTTTTGCAGTACGCGGGCCTCTCACTGTTGTGGCCTCTCCCGTTGCGGAGCACAGGCTCCGGACGCGCAGGCTCAACGGCCATGGCCCACAGGCCCAGCCGCTCCGCGGCATGTGGGATCCTCCCGGACCGGGGCACGAACCCGTGTCCCCTGCATCGGCAGGCGGACTCTCAACCACTGCGCCACCAGGGAAGCCCACAATAACCAATTTTTAAACCAGCACTCCACTAGTTCAGGTAATTTTTTCAAGGTGATCAAACACCTAGTAGAAAAAACTCACTCTTCAGGGAGTTGGGGAGAAATAATAGACACCAGATTCTATACAAGGCATCGCTGAAAATTCTTAGTACACAATACTAAATTACTACTATGGGAAAATACTAAGCAGCCTAACATACACGAAACTGGAATAACAAAGGAGGAGGAGAGCCAGAAGGAGCAGAATAAATCAATAAAACAGTAATGACCAAATATAACAAATCATGTAAAAAAGATTTACTTACTGACTTAAACTTATTAAACCTCAAGAAGGTAAATACAAAGAAAACCACATAAAGGTGATCAAACTGATGAAAAATAAAAATGAAGAAAAACAAAAAAAAGCCAGAGGAGGGGAAAAAATGATATAAGCTGTTAACCCAGAATTTTATGTTCTGAAACATATTCAGAGAAGACAAAATACAAACATTCTTCAGTTAGTTTTCAAGACTTACAAAGCTAGAGTAATTAAGGCAATCTAGAACACATGTAAGGCTAAATACATAAATAAAATATAATAATGAGTCTAGAAATAGACCAACGCATATATGGTCAGTTGATTTTCCACAACATTGCCAAGGTAAGTTACTGAGGAGACAATAGTTTTTTTGTAACTTAATGAATATTTCTGGAATATTTGGATATCCATATGTACAAAATGAACAAACAACTCTTACTTAGCACCATATGGAAAAACTAAGTTAAAATGGATCAGAAACCTAAGTGTTAAAACTAAGTTTCCAGAAGAAAACAGATATTTCAATCTTATTTTAGGCAAAAATGTATTCATTGGAAACATAGGCACTAACCCTAAATGAAAAATATATTAATTTGACTTCAACAAAATTTAGCATCTCTAGTCTTCAAAAGACAATATTACAAAAGGAAAAGATAAGCCAGAAAATAGAAGAAAATATTTGCAATACATATCTGTTAAGTGACTTTTACCTAGAATATAGAAATATTTTTATTACTCAATAATAAGAGAGAACTCAATTTAAAAAGACACAAAAATTTGAAAAGACACTTCATCAAAATTAAATAGATGGGTATGCTAATTTTTTTAAATTATGAGAATAATTTCATAATAATGTCATCTACTTGTGAAAAAATTCATGTTTGGATACCTTAAATAACACGTTGCTTCAGAAACAGTGATCAAGAAGCTTGGGTTGACAGCAAAGAATGAAAAGATATATTTGAGCTACAAAAAGAAGGGGCAGGAAAACAAAGTTCATAAGACAGAAAATCAAAATACAGCACACTTTTAAGCCTCAGAAAGTTAAAGTGGCAATTGGTCACTTCTGAAAAAGAAATGAACTAATGAAGACCAATGGACTGAAGATGAAGAAAGGGCTGCTTGTTCTGAAGATAAATAGGCTCGGAGGGGAGATAAGAGGAGACAGGGTAAAGGGCATAGAATGAATGATAATGCCTGCATAGGTAGCATGTTTATCACTGAAGTAGTTCACAGCACTGTAGATTAAAAACCAAAAGTATACTAAATCATTTAATAGCTTGCTATGAATTATGTAAGAAGGCCCATTACTGTGGTATGTTGTTATATAAAACTATATGTTCCAGAAAAAATATCCAAGCCATATGCAACCTTCCTCAGTGATTTCTTTATCAACTTAGAATTCTTTCATGTGAACTAGATCAAGCATTAAGTGACCCTCAGAGGAGTAACAAATCTTGTGTTCTCCAGAATGGTGCAATAAAATTTAGCCACTCACAGACATATGAATTCATCACTGGATCTGTTAAATGCAAAAAAAAAAAAAAAAACTCAAACTTGTGAGATGTCATCAAAATTTAGACAACATATACTTTTTTCCTCAATGAAGGAATGGCCTTAAAGAATTAAAGGTAATTGCTGAATCTTAAGAAAGTTTGTGAAACTTTTTTCTTTTAAAATCTAAAATAAGACACATGTAACAGGAATATCTTTGTTTTTGAAATAAGTATTCATAGATGAGTATGTTAACAGTAATAAATGGCAACCAAATTTATGCAAAGGAAATGGAAACTAATTAGTTACATATTGATTATATATTAGTATCATTAGAAATGGTGATTTAGCTGAAATAATACCGTATCATAGACTTAGGGTTTGGAATTTAGATTTTGGGCTTTCAAATAAAAAAAAATACAAAGTCATATGCTTTATGCATTCAAGACCAAGAATAGCAAATTAAATTTTGATGAACATAGATATTATTTATGTACTAGAAACTAATTAGTGTGAATATTTAAATGGGAAATAGTTTTGTGCTGATACACACAGAAAGGATTAATCACTAGGATTAAAAACAGACATTGGATCACTTGCTACTTTATTTTATAAATTAATCAGTAAATCAACAAATGTTGATTAAGCAGTAATGATTTTCTAGTAATGTACTGGACAATGCAAGAGATACAAAGGAAGAAAAATATGTAAGTCATATAATCAAAACCTCAACTGCTGGGTGACCACCATGACTTATTTATGATTTTTAAATTTTATAACACAGATAAGAATTCAAAGTGTATTGTAATTGAATTCTTCTAAACAAAGCAAAATAGCTGGCATATATTTATGAAAGTACAAGTTTTCTTTAATAGATTGTGAACTTTAATATCAATGCGGGCTAAAAATTTGCACTAAAAGGTGCCTGTTCTACTATTTGAGATTTTGTAGGAAAAATCAACTGATTTGGTAGACTGAGTTTTTCACTGAATTGGTTAAATTTTGCATAACATCATTTCCATTTATAAAACCAGATGAAGGTTTTCGAGCATAAATCTAGCCATTAATTTATTATACTTCAACATGTGTTAAGTAAAGCCTAAGGGAAGAAATGGGACCCCGATAATTGTATTTCTGATAGAATTTTTAAATGTCTGCATAGACTGTTTGAAAAGGAGCAATATAATTTTGATTATGTTTCTTTTCCATGTGTACACTATTTAATGCACACATACACTCATACATACTTTTTAAAATACATATCATGGGTTTTAAAGAAACCCATAAATGGAAAGTTTGGCATTCCAACTAAGGTATTTTTAGATATTTGGCTAATATTATTTTTAAAATATTCTGGAGCAATGTTTATTCTTATAATTTACTCTTCCACTCTTCCCTCAAGTTTGAGGTCAGTCTCGAAAACAGGTATAATAAAAGACATGATATCATGCAAATTTTAATTTTTGTCACATTAGATTTGCTTTAAGTTAAATATCACCAATATATTTAAGTCCTTTGTTAAAATTTCCCCTGTACGATTTTTCTTCCTTTCTCTTCATCTCAGGGTTAACCATCACCATGGTTTTAGATGTATCTTTCAATAATGTTCTCCTCTAGATATATATTTATAAGCTGTAAATAATTTTATATTCTTATAACAATACATCTTTACAAGTCTAGGAAAAATTTTAGATTCCATCTTCTGTTTGGGAAATTAAAATCAGTAAGAAATTGTCAAAAATGTTTTTTGTCAAAATTTCTAAAGTTCGAAATAATTTTCCAGATGTATATAGATGTCAAGAAATTTATCTCTGATTTTTCAGGCCTCAGAACTTGATATCTAAATTTACTTTGAGGTAAAGATAAATGATTTTTCTAAACATGCAAAATATCGTTTATTTCAGTGGTGGTATCCTACTATAACATGAGAAAGGAGAATTCCATTCTTACTATAATTTTAAATACTTAATTAAAAAATGCACAGGCTATTATATCAATCTAACCTTTTGTGTTTTCTTTTTTCCCTTAGATAAGTACAGGAGGAAACTTACGTTTGGTATCTCCCTACATAGGGTAGGCATGCCATTAAACAATATCCACTAGAGGGGTTTAAATGGAAAGGAAAGAGGATTTTGCTACCCCTTATGGTGAAGTAATAGAAATGAATTCACAGTAACATTTACCCGCCCACCTGAAACAACAACAAGAACATAAGTTCATTCAAAAAGAACTAGATCACATGAAGACTTGTATATCTGTTAATGACATTGTATTTATTGTTAATCTTTCCATAAAGAAAACCCCAGGCCCATATGATTTTAATGGTAAATTCTACATATATTTAAAGAACTAATAATAATACTAATTCTAAGCAAACTCTTCCAGATATCTGAAGAGGAGGAAAGATTCTTTAGTTCATTCCAAGATACTAGAAGTACTCTAGGCATTATAAGAAAACTAGAGATAAATTTCTTCATGGACATAGATGCAAAATTCTAAGCAAATTATTAGCAAATCAAATCCAAAGCATATATAATAATATCTCATGACCCTTTGGGGTTTATCCTAGGAACGCAAGTTTGGTTTACTATCTGAAAATTTCTCAGTCTAATTCACCTTATAACAATTTTAAAAAGAAAAACCATATGACACTCTCAGTGCATACAGAAAAACATCCATTCCTCATTATAAGACCATAAAAAGTCAACAAAAACAATAACAATGAATTTCTCTGCAAAGAAAAAAACAAGGATACTTCCTGAACCTGGTAAATGACAGTTAAGAAAAACCTGT
This sequence comes from Globicephala melas, assembly GCF_963455315.2. Taxonomy (NCBI): domain Eukaryota; kingdom Metazoa; phylum Chordata; class Mammalia; order Artiodactyla; family Delphinidae; genus Globicephala; species Globicephala melas. The sequence continues at coordinate 25,749,492 of NC_083322.1, forward strand.
GCTAACCTCACACTTAATTATGAAAACTGAATGCTCTCTCCCAAGATCAGGAACAAGACAAGGAAATCTACCATCACCACTTACACTCAACATTGTACTGGAGTTCTAGCCAGTACGAGAGACAATAAAAAGAAAGACCAAGACTGAAAATGAAGTAAAACTATCTTTTTTCACAGAGAACCTGATCACATGTGCAGATAATCTGGTGGAATCTACCAAAAAGCTACCAGAATTAATGTGAGTGTATCAAGATTGCAGTATACAAGATTCATATAAAAATTAATTATATTCCTGCAGGCACAGATAAAAGAGCCCCAAGAAAAGCCTGCTCAGTCTAGCCAAAGTCTCAGAAAAAGAGACACCTGGAAGGAAACCTTTCTGACAACCACACACCCTACTCCAGCCAAAAATCAAAAACTGCTCCTTCCTCGGCTGCAAAGTCGGTTATGAATCTGAACCTCCACCACCAGCCAGCAACTACCTCGGGGTTCCCAAGTGAAATTCGAAACTGGCCCCCCATACACTGGGGGCAAAGAGACCGAGAAAGAGGCAGATTACTCCAATTGGTAGGTGGCAGGTTTAATAAGCAAAAGAACTTACCAGGCTTGTCTGTGGCAGCCGCAAAACCAAGTAGATCTCTGTACCCTTTCGCCAGGGTCTTGAGTTTACGTAGAGGCCTTACCTGGGTTCAGCCACATCTACAGTCCCGATGGTCGCAATAACACGACTCTCTCAAGGCTCCGTCCTTGAAGTGGCTCCTTTTTAGTACAGAGCAGTGGGTGGAACATACGTTCCAGGGAGTTGTGGGGTAAGAAGCTTCCAATTGCCTGGGTCTTGCCTGGGTCAACCCATAGTCACCTCCTCTCCACGAACTCCTCCAACAGGCTCTTCCTGTGAGTCTATAATCATTTCAAAATTAAAAATAAAAACAATTAACGTAAATCCACGGTGATTGCCGAGGGCCAGGGGTGGGAGAGTGAAGAGGTTGTAAAAGCGAATGAAAACTTCCAGGTGAGGGTGATGGAATGCTCCTTCTCTTGATTGTGGCAGTGATTACACAGATGTATATATTTGTCTAATTCCTCAATAGGTATATTTAAAAGGGGTGCATTTTACACTCCAATAAAATTGATTTATTGTAAATTCACTTAAATGTAGAAAAACATTTTGTCGTAAACAGTTGGGATAATGTTGATTAAAATATTCACACTTCTTCTAGTCAGTATGGAGTTTCAGTTTGCATTTAACAAACTACAATATTTTTTGGTAAAATTTAAAATCAGGTGTTGATTTTGCATATATTTTTGACAAAATGATACCACATTATAATATAGTATTTTTCTTCTCATTGGATTGTAACATTAAAAAAATTTTGCCAAAATATGAAGTGTTTCATCAGTTTCCCTATGAAGCTCTTAGAAGAACTGGAAATTAATTCTCTTTAATATGTTCTTTCATGTTATAGATTTTTCTCTTCTGCAGGTATTAACTGAGCTTGCAGATCAGATCTTGATAATGGCTTTGTTTTAAAATATGATACCCTAACACATTCCTGACCAAATCTTCCAATTTTCCCCCAAATTTGAACTAATGTTATAAAAAACTAATTGCATTGTACTGTAAACGGATTAAGAGGTAGACAATGAAGTTGACATGGTTAGAAGGAACAAAGTTTTAAGTAGAATTTGAGTGGTCATTTTATTAGTGAGTATTTCCACATTTGATGACTTTCTCTTTCCTAGGCAACATCAAAGCTACAGGGATATGAATTTTGGGAAAATAAGAACTCTATATATATGAGAGCCCAGTGTTGAGGGACCACTTTTTAGTATGAGTCAGAGCACAGGTTCTATCTAATGATGCTTACTACTTGGCCTTAAAATAACCAGAACAAACCTGGGTCTCACTCTATGCTTTTCTTATACAGGTATATTAGAAGTTTCTTTCCAGTGTTAAACAACAACAATAGCAACCAACTATATGATAAGGAGGCATTATGAATATGAACTGTTCCCCCATTTAAATTAAACAATGTGTTTTCTTAGCACTTTTTTTTAATCTCCATTATATTGGTACAATAAAAAAGTATGACTTGGACTCACCTCTACTGGCCTTCTTTATACTATAGCCTTTCCTTAGTACTTACAAAATATTTAAATTGTGAATCACTTGATAAGGTAATATTTATAAGAACTGATACATAGGCCTGTACTAATGCAGTACTAAATGTACTAATCTGTACACATTAGCAATATTGACTGTAAACATGAATTAAAGAACTACTATAGAGACACTAGTCAATGCCTCATATAGTGCATATATTCAAGCTCAATTCATAGACAAATCTATCTTTCAAAAAATAACAATTTACAGTTCCATTTGAATTGTGATGAATATAAACAAATACATAAATAAACAAAGCAAATTCATAAATAAAGAGGTATTCAACTGGGACATCTGCTCAACAGATAATAAAATGCAACTTTGCTAAGAATTTACTCATCACATTATTACATAAAGACCCTGGACACAAACTCACATAATAATGAGAAAAGAAGCATGTTAGAGTTTTATTTAAAAAGCTTGGAATTTGGAGAGGTTTTGCCAGCTACGTAACTTAAAATTAGGGTAAAAAAACTGAGAAACGAGGAAAATGAGTAAAGCTGATACTCAGACTTGATGTCAGTCCCTAATTTAAATATATATTTTTAAAATAGTTTTCTCACTATGCTACAAAAGGAGAAAAAAAAAAAAAAAAAAAGATAGGTAGGGACCAGAGAGTTAAGTAACATGTTAATTCAAAAGACCAAACAAAAATTCTTCTTTCACTAGGGAAGCCTTCAACGTTCCCCATTCTGATGAATGTTCTAGTTCCTATTGAGTAAAGAAGCTCAATTAAAAGATGAAACACAATTTAATTTAATACATACCATAAGTATCTTATTCAAGAAAGCAGTTATACATTTTACTTCAAATAAGAAGGGCTTCCAGGTTTGCTAGCCAGAGGCAAAAAATAGAAGCAGAACCGTGGTTGTGCTGCCTTATGACAAATTTCATTAGTATGCTAAGAATTATTCTGTCAGCCTTTTTTTAGGTAGACATTTAATTAGATTTGTCTTTAAAAACCTTAAGTGAGGGGAAGACAGCTGCATACTTACCTTGAAAATGACATGCTACGTCTTCCCTGTAAGCTGAACTGCTACAGCTGTCTGATAATTTTTGTTCTTTTTAGGAAATGGTTTGTAAGAACTAGACAAGTGATCGAGTTTCAGCTGTCTGATAATTTTTGCTCTTTTTAGGAAATGGTTTGTAAGAACTAGACAAGTGATCGGATTTGGGGCCATACTGACTTTTACAGGATTTGGGGAAGGCTGGGCAAAAGAACAAAGGGAAATTTATATCAATGCTAAAAATTGGTCATGCACGTGTGATTTCTGCTGGTCTGCTCTGGCTTATTCATTATGATATTAATGTCTTTTTCAAAAACAGAAAAAAATGACATAAATTTTGAAATGCAAATATTACAGACAAAGGAATAGATTCAGTCCTGCCTATGCAGTAATTTAAAATCAGTGCATTATATATATGACATTTCATTCCTTTCCAGTAATGTTTTCTCCTCATTCAAGTCTATGAATTACTCTGGAGGCACTGGAATATTCATTTACTCTTGGTTACTTTTGCACAGTCTGTTATTATAGATGAAATACACTGATGCTAATGGGAAATATATTGCTAGCGAGACAGTGACAGTGAAATGAAGAATTTCCAAAAATTACAGTGCCAAAAGTTCCAATGTTAAGCCTGGGAGTTTTATTCAAAACATTTAAATCACATGTTTGATGTTTGTATAAGTCATGGGCTCTGGTAGACTCAGGGAGGGATAGGCAACTGGTGGTACTGGCTGCCTAGGAAGCATGTTATGTGTGGGATCAATGATTTAGAAGAAACCTATGGTAGGTAGAAATAGAAAAGGCTTTAATTTTCTGGGATCACATAGCAGAGGTGAAGGTCATAGTTTAACAGTAAGATAGACCAAACACAGGAGGAGAAAAATACATGTTGATAAAAAGATTAAAAATGAAAAAAACCCAGAAGCTTGTTATCCAAGCTCTTTAGAGCCAAGAGATAGGAACAGGGGCAAGGAGGTGCCCCAAACAGCTTATCAAACAATTTACTGAAGACTAGCTTGTTTGTGATTGCTCCATCGGTCCAAGCCAGGGCAATTTCTTTGCTGCGGGATTTTCTGGCTATATTCAGTGTATTTCAAGGATTAGCAACGAAACATCCCTGGAAATGTTTTACAACGTTATGTTTTAAACTCATCCTTATTTATAATCAATTATGCTTCTTACACTCTCCTCTATGAATTAAAGAAGCTTAAACAGCAGACAAGGGAGGCTGCCTCAGTGAGCTTGCCATGTGATGAGAAGAGAATTGGGCAATTTCAGAAAAGCAGCACCATGAGATGAAGCCAAAGCTGAGTTGGGCATTCATGCTCAGTTCCCTGTTTCAGTTGTCTTCCCAGTTCAATCACCCACTCCTCCTTTAGGAATTACTCTTTAGGGAGGAATCAGGGCTGGAGGTGGTACGGGTTGGAGTGAGGACAGATATGGCCCTCCCACATTTTTCCTCTGTCAAGATGGGTTTACGTGCCCCTTCCCCAAACTCTCCCCATCATCTTACATTCTTTATTCACTGGGCTGAACAATTGATCCTAGAATCAACCAAAGGGAGACTGGTCAGCAATATGTAGGGAAAGTGAGATTTTCACCTTTGTGGAGCTGCTCTCCCATCTGCAGTTACATAGCTCCACTGTGAATACTCTCAGTGTTACTGATAGGCACTTAGCTTTTACCCCTAAACCTCAGGCTCTGAAAGGCATTCCAGGCAAAAATATTCACACCCTAGTCTAAGTCTTATATCTAGTATTTCCAGGCATATGTTCTGAGATGGCTCATGAGTATTACACAATAAATCCAAATGCCAGTAGAAAATTATTCCATCTAGTTAGATGTCAGCATTATTAAAATATGCTAAATTTGAACCAATATTTATTCCATCACTTTATTGTATTCCAGTTGAAATTAAAGGCCGTAAGTCAGATAACTTGCTCCTTTAAATTGTAAAGAAATCAAAAGCTAAATTTCTTAAGTGTAAAGAAATTAAAATCCCCAAATTTATACTGAATAGTATGGGGATTCCTTTACCAACTGCGACCTAGGCTGTGATCCAGTGGGACTGGTATAGCCAAATACAGGAATTGAATTATTGCAATAAATCCTCTTAATCTAAGGCTATGGACATGTTTTAGCCAAAACTCTTAAATTTTCCACCTACTTTTTCAGTGCTCAAAGTAGTGTTTGTGATTACTTCTCAAAGTTTCAAAATAAAATACGTGTTCAGGAAGTCTAATGGATTTCCATAATCTTCCCCTTATATTTATTTAACTTAAAAAACTGAACTAAGGAAGCCAGCTTACCACACAGAAAATAAAGAATTGAAGCCTGCAAAGTCTAGGTACTTATGAATGAAACAGAGGGCTGAGTTGTGCAGAGCATACTTTCTATTCTTCTACCAGTCTTACTAACTGGGTCAATGAATCCTATCTTGAGGCAGTGTTCCTTCATACTTTTTCCTTTCTGGTGAGTAAAATGGAGCTTTACTTCCCTCTATGGAAGTTTGAGGATGAAAATAGCTCTTTACCAACTACAATAGATATACCAGAAAACTGCTAATTAAAAGAAAGATGGGCTCATGTCATTAATACTAGACATGATTTAAAGACATCATTTTTAAGGGCAAAGTACTCTGTCTTGATGAAGTGTACCATTTAAAATGAATGTATAATTGCTGTGCTAGACATATGTAGAGTTTTCCTTCTTAGCATATTTTTCCTCGTTGGGAAAGAAGAACTGCTCTCTTTTGGCTCAGATGGGCCTAACCCCACTTGCCACTCCTACGTAGGTTCAGGCGTTTGATGGAGGTCTACTCTCATGAACTTGGACATCAGAAGCAGTTCAACAACAGGCCAGGAAACTACATAAGGACAATCAGAATCCTCTCTGTGGTTTTCCTGTTTGGATTATTTGGGAATCATCTCTCTTTCCAATAAGAAATATCTATATGATGAGCCACAGGGTTACAGCTAATATCATGTCCACAACATGGAGACAACTTGTTCCAGAAAAAAAGAGATAGGACTTACTTGACGACATATTTAAATACCTGATGGAATTATGCCTAAAACTCAAAAACACTTGAATTTTCAGTTACGTTATTTAGTAAATTCTTCTTTTGCTTAAATCAGTTTTACCAAGTTTCAGTCTTGTATAATAATAATTCAGAACTGATGTGACATCTGTACTAAAAGAATACCAAGTAAGATTTAGCCAAGATCCATGTTTAAAGATGTTTACCACAGTAAATATGGAAAACACACAAACTGCTGTATTATATTTTCATAAACTAGTACAAAGGAAAATTATGTGTTTGATATAGAACAATCTTCAAATTATATTAATTCAAAAAAGATAGGTACAAAACTATATGTATCTAGTATAACTAATTTCATGAAAATTAAAATAATATATATCAATATGTAAATTTATGCATCTATGTTAGCATACATAAATTCTGGAATTACAAACACAACTTTTAATAATAGTTATATTTGAGCACAGAGAATAGAGATTGAGAAAAGGAAGATTTGCTAATAATTTTATCACTTTCTTACCTTGATATATATATTTTTTTCTCCTTTTTTGCGGTACGCGGGCCTCTCACTGTTCTGGCCTCTCCCATTGCGGAGCACAGGCTCCGGACGCGCAGGCTCAGCGGCCATGGCTCACGGGCCTAGCCGCTCCACGGCATGTGGGATCTTCCCGGACCGGGGCACGAAACCGTGTCCCCTGCATCGGCAGGCAGACCCTCAACCACTGCGCCACCAGGGAAGCCCTCTAACCTTGATATTTTTATCATTAATTAAAAAAAAAATTTAAATAGAGATTACCTTTTGGTGTAATTATGAGCCACTTTTATTCTTCTTTTTAGGATCCTAACTTGAAATTACTAATGAATATCATATTTCAAAAATGTATATGAAGGTGAAGGTGGCACAGAGCTATGAGTGATAATGTATCTAATTTCAGTAAGATAGTAGCCCCTTGAAGAGAAGGATCATGGTTTCTTTTTCTTTTCTCCTTAATGGTAGCATATAAGTTCTGCCAAGTTGATTTGATATAGAACGAGTAATATGGTTTGATGACATGTATTAATTGCCAAGTTCTTCCCTCTTCTCTCTTAGAGAAACTGCGAGCCTTGTTTGAAAATGTATGATTCTTCCAAAAAGCATGTGAAAATTACAAAACTGAAAATGAAATAATCATTTCATCTACTTTATGGCCAACTTCACATAGAAAAATGAACTTAAAAGCAGCAGGAATTGTGTGACCTTTGCAAAATATCAAAGACTCTTCCTCTTATAATTGTCTTCCAGTGAATGAATTTCTTAGGCTTTAGGACAAATTGCAGGGTTCATCCAACCTTGAACATTCCGTACATTTTCATTTTCCTTTAAAGAAAGCACTGGTATGATGCTTAAATAGCTGGTGGTCACATATGAATACAGGAAACATAACTTCAACGGCAAATCTCCAATTCTGCTATACTGCTACATCTGTAGTCAATGACTAATGTAAATGAAAGTTTCAAAATTTTCTATGTACTGTATGCATTTTTATTCCTACTCTTTTATTTGTGATTATTTATGCCAGCTTGTGATTTTGTATCATTGCAGTTGCAAATGAAAGGTAATTGCAATATGGTTATAAAACATAACATAGTAACATTTTAGGTGATCCTCCAATATGTATCCAAAGCTTTCTGTTAAAGTTCAGTTTTTCTTTAAGAGTTATAATTGATCTCTAATTTAACAGAAATGTTGGATCAATGGTTTATTTTTACTACCTATTCCTAATATATCTATACATTAAATTAGTATTTATACAATAAATACAACTTAAATAATGATCAAGTTCATCTTACGGCATTCAGGGAATGTTGAAAAATACAGGATTTAGAATTATCCCAAGGATGATATCAGGTATCTTTCTCAACGGCTTAATCAAAATTATATCAACTTAATGATGACTCTTACATACAGTAAAAATTATTATATTTAAATTAATCCCCAAAACAGTTATGTATTTGAAGGCAGTGTACTTTGTCTTCTTTAAAATAGCCCCTATTGATTTGAACTCTCTCACTGAAACTATAATGCTGAAATGCATCCATATACCACAATCATTCATTACTATTTTTAAAGGGAACCTCAAATATAAGCATATCTATTTTCTGCAAATAGATCCTTTAATGCATTCAAAGATCAGTTTCTTTTACTTTTTTTTTTAAACCTAAATGTATTTTTTTAATTAATTAATTTATTTATTTTTGGCTCCATTGGGTCTTCGTTGCTGCATGCAGGCTTTCTCTAGTTGTGGTGAGTAGGGACTACTCTTCACTGTGGTACGCAGGTTTCTCACTGTGATTTCTCTTATTGCAGAGCACGGGCTCTAGGTGCATGGGCAACAGTAGTTGTGGCACGCAGGCTCAGTAGCTGTGGCTCGCAGGCTCTAGAGCTCAGGCTCAGTAGTTGTGGTGCACTGGCTTAGTTGCTCCACAGTATGAAGGATCTTCCCAGACCAGGGCTCGAACCCGTGTACCCTGTACTGCCAGGCGGATTCTCAACCACTGCACCACCAGGGAAGTCTCTCATTTACTTTTAAAATACAAGGTCTTAAGGGTAATTCTTTTAAGGCAGCTTTGCAATGCTGTTGTAACTGGATGGTTTTCAGGTATCTAAAGTTGGGTTATTTTTCCCAGGAGTACATTCTAACAAACGTCCAAGTGATTTCAGGCAAAGCTACTATTTTTTTTTTTTTTTCCGATACTGTCTTTTTTTAGCTTCAGGTAGTTTTTTCCCCGCCTGGCTGTCCTCTTCGGCCCTCCATAGCTGCCTTTAAGCCCCATGTCACATAGCAGGTACCACAAAGAGACAACTGCCGGAACTCTTGTGCTGATGGAAGCTTTTATTTCTTCAGCTTTTGCACAAAGTGATTCTTCAATTGCTTCCTCCTTCTGTCTGTTCTCCCCTATCCTGACTTTGGGTTTTATTGTTCACTTTCTATTTTCAACCTTGCCTTGTCTTTTAGACTAGATTTTCAGCATTGTTTTCTTACCCATAATCTTGTCTACCTGTTTTCCAAGAATTAGGTCCTTTCTGTACACTGCTTTGGGCTGCCTATCTCAATAAAGTTACCGTTTTTTAAAGGAGCTTTGAAACAAAGACAATATCATGGGACTATGAAACAGCAAACTGGACAAATAGTCAAATGGGTTTTCCTTGTCCCCTCATTTATAACATCAAAGGCTACAATTAGAATTGAATTTGAAAACACAGATTAGAAGGTATATTTAGACACTAATGATCTTTGAATAATTATAGAATAATAAGAACTTAAATTTGCATTGTAAATTTTAATTTTCAAATGTATCTGCACAGATTTTATCTTATTGCATCTTATTACAAGATCTTGAAATTCCATCTTATTGCATTTAGAAATAATTATTTTTTTAACCCTTTTAATTTTTACAAGTTTTACTGACAGAACAAGTATATTACACTCTATTTTGCAGGATAACTTCCGTGTGTTCTGTGTATTTAACGTCTCTACAACATTTTTTAATGATCTCTTAGCTCAAAGAATAATTATTTATGGCTACCAAAGCAGAATTCAGAACCCAAGTTTACTAATACCTAGAACAAGACCTGTCCCATTACTCGACACTGCTTAAGTTGAGATGGTTCCCATTCATTACTGTTCATGGTCTACAATATGGTAATGCTTAGATAAAAAGTTATGGGTACTAAAGACTGTACTTCAAATACCAGTTTATAAACTAGCATGTATTTAGAAAAGGGGACTCCTAGAAAGATTTAAGAAACAATGACAAATGAGATTGAATCAGATTTCAATGTTCTTTTAAAATAAATAACAAGACACAATTTAAAGCAACATTTGAGTTTTGGTAAATTAGATATCACTTAAGTTGGATTCTCATTGTTAAAAACCATCTTAAAAAGCTTCCCCAAGTTAATGGTTCATAGTACTAAAAGCAAAGCTCACAAGTGTCAGAGACGGAAAGATGTGTTTTTATGAATATATTGAATATTTATATGTTTACATATGTATTTATGTGTATTACATATGCATTTATACATACATATATAACAATCGATTACTATGTATATGTTTATATAAAGAAATATAGAGGGTAATATGTATTTATATATACATATATATACACAAATTACATGCATATAAAATAGACATACTCATGTATATATGTATATTGACTAATAATTTTGCAAGGTATTTTCACATGCCAATGCATATGCATGGATTTCCTTTTGACTGAAAAATGTACACTGGTTCAATCATTTGTATTCATTACTATTGTATACCCCCTTCTATTATTCCCAGAGACATAAAGCTAAGAGAATATAAACATCTGCCTGAAGCTAATACACTCAGATTTTCTCTACAGACAAGAGTTCCTGAAAATGGTGAACAAAGAGAGTAGAAAAAAGAGAAAATCTAAATATAAAATAATATTGACTTCACTTCTTAATTTGCAGTAAGCCCATCCTAATTTCTTTCTGATTATGGGTTAATGTTGGTCAATATTTCTTTTTGTAGCTAATAGAGCAATAGTATATAATATTTTAATATTGTAAATGGATTCACTTTTTAATTCACTGGATGAAGGGAAAATGTTATTTGCCATTCTCCTATGCCAATATGTATCATCAGAATTATCGAAGGGGGAAAAAGTTGCAGTGGTGACGATATTCTTTAAAAATTTTAATTTAACATTTCCCTGAGCTTTGCAACTAATTTACTATTTCCTCTGCTTTCTATCATATTTTCTGCTGATAGAAGTTATGAATCTCAAATAGGGTCTTAATATCTATTAGTATGTTTCTGCAGAGAAAAACCAATCTCTTAAGGATATAAAATAAACAACATGCTCTGATTAAAGAAAACACTGTAGAAAATAAAATATTTTTAAATGTAATTTTTAAGCAAAATATTAACAACAACAAAAAATAATCAAGAAGAAGGCTATATGTTTTACTATTTAAAACTGTTATTTTACAGAATATATATTCTAAAAAATTAGCTAATAGCCAAACTTCCAGGAAGGATATTTCTTGTAATTTGCTGACAAGGCTATCTTAAGTTTAAATATAAAGAAAAGTTCATGACTTTGAGTATACATAAAATAGAACCAAAATGCAGTTTGCAAATATTTAATGGAAACACTTACCAAGAATAAAATAACAAGGACCACAGAATAATAAAGCAACACAATACTTATTTTAAAAAATAGAACTATTTTGACAAACCAGAAATTAAATGAACAAAAAATGGTGACGGATATCATATAATGGCATACATTCCTTCTATATGATGGAACGTGAGCTGATCTATTTTTCAAGTCCAAAGGTGTGCAATAATTGTTTTTGAGATTTAAGTAAATGCACAGGTTTGTCAGATACAAGTGATATAATTCAAGCATAGCCAATAGGCTATATCATCATATTAACCAAGCAATTTAATGCAATGGTTACCTCTTTCTTAGGCTTATAAGAAAATATTTAAATGTCAAGAACCATGATCTTGTTCACATTGGAGGTAACATTTGTTAAAGGTCATTCTGAAAATCTACAGATTATGAAGAATGGTTTTTAAAAAGTTATAAATGAATTAGTTCAGTCTATATAAATAGTATACGTGGGTGAGACCCAAATAATGATTAATTTTCACATCTAGTCAACTGAAAAAACTGCTGAATAGATTTATTTCTTAAGCCTGTTTTTCATCTAGATGTGTTTTCCCTCTAGCTTTCTATTGATTTTCCCACTACTTCCAAAGGTCATTCTACTGGTTCAAGAAAACGTTATCAACCATGTCAAAAAATACATTTACTAATAAGGCAATACATTTATTTAAATTGTTATGGAAATGTTAAATTATAAATATATAATGGTGTATATATATATATATATATACACACACACACACACACTGTTTTGTAAAATGATATTTGATAATAACATACATATTTCATAGCCATAATATTGAATTTAGCTTATGCATAACATGACAGATGAAGAAAAATAACTTTTAAGGTTCTAAAAATATAAACCTGAGAAGAAACTTTTTCCCCTTAATAAAAACAAAATAAAGATGGTGTGAACGAATTGACTACAGTAATGTTAAGGGTATTTAAAATGATTCTTCCTTTATGTTTTAAAACAATATAAATAGAAAATTTTTATTTTGTAAAAATTATTTTATTCTATTATATACTAAAACAGGGATGATTTCAAATGAAAAGGTGTCATTTTTTTTTTTTCTGTCATCAGGGATATTCAAACTAAAACAGCAATTAAATATCATTAAATGCCCACTATGGACCCAGAAGTTTAAAAAAAAAAAGAAAAAAGATAAAAGATGTGAAGGGCAGGAACTCGTGAACATTGTTGGTGGTAGTGCAAACTGGCACAAGTTCACCACTCCGGAATACTCTTTGGCCTTCCCTAACGCTAGGTTAATATTCTTACATCTGGGAATCAGCAAAACTGCCCCTAGTTACAGAACAGAAATGCATGCCTATATGCAATAAAGATATGCATTCTATGTTCCTAGAGTAATATTCAAACATCCCCAAACTGGAAACACATGCCTGTGAACCACAGAATGGATAAATTAAGTTGGAGTATAGTAATACAAGGGATAGGTAAAGTAACCAGATTTAAATAACAACTACATACAAAACTTCCACAAATCTTACAAATATATGAACAAAAGTTCCCAGACATAAAACAGTAATAATTTATAATTCCATTTCAATTAAGTTCAAAAGTAAATGAAACTTATTTCATTGCGGGGAGAGTTGTTACCCTGGGTGGGGAGATAATGTTTGGAAATATGTACAAAGGTGGTTTCTTGGTAAGATTATTGACCCCTGTGCTCACTTATATTTAAGATACATATTCATGAATTACACTTCAATTTTTTAAAAGTTTAATTAAAAAAATACAATGATGCTTGAAATTATCAGAGTAAAAAATCAAGTGTTACCCTTATTTCCTAATCTTTTAAATAGCCATGATTTAAAACTGACGTGACCAACCTCTCAGTAATACCAAAAGCCAGGCATTATGCACAAGCTCATTTATCAACTACAGTGAGTATTTTTGCAATGTATTTACCAGATGTCCAGCCCAAAATATTGTCACTCTGGTGTTTCTTAAGAGCTCATCAATATTAGCCCCAAGGAACTCCGGTTGGAGACCTGGGATTTGCTTTCATTGTCAATATCTACTGGCCTCTCCAGGTAAGTCCATCCTCGGGGAAGACTTTCCAAACTAGATTAAGGTAACCTTCCCACTTTATCATGATTAGAGAACTGCCTCCTTTCACTGACACCTATAAACTATTTTTAGTTAAAATGATAAGGGTCTTGGAAAAATTTAAAGCATAAGGTTAGAAATCTGGGAAAATACCAATTCTATTAAACACATATAAGGTACCATTATAAGTCACTTCAATTTCAAAGTTTATTTGCATTTCAGTGCCCTGGGCCATCTCTTGAGTATATGCAAACAATGTGTCTTGGTTCAAAAAAGATTTGCAAATTAAGTTTTCTCCTTAACATTTTTTCTTAATTTCTTTCGTTCTTTCGTTCTTTCTCTTTTTTTTAGCAAAATAACTTTTTTCTCACTAACTTTAAAATTTTTTTACAATATTTTAACATTGTAATTAATATTTACACTGGCATCTAATCAAATATGGTAACTGATAACCATATGCTTATTTGTTTACAGTGATTTGTCATCTGAATCTAGGAATTTCCATCTGTGTTGAGTAATTTCTTGTAAAGGATACAAAACTGAAAAACTATGAAATGATATCAATTTCCAGACAAGCCAAGAATCCCTTGTACAAGATTCCAATAAGTAAAAAGAAAGTTACACAAGGAACTGAATCTCTACATAATTTTGACAAACACTGTGACTGTTAATGCTCAGTTCCCAATAAACAATTTACCACAGACATTCTGAGCTCCCACTGAGCTCAGAATTATTTCAGTAAATGTTCTGAATATTAAACAAAAATATTTTTTCATGTTATCTCTTCATTAACACTACAGTTATATTGACTTGATTTCCAGATATTTCTAAATAGTTTATCATCTCATCACTTTAGGTGTTTGTTGTTGTTATCAAATAGTGAGAAAATACAGGGAAGCTCAGAAATAATAAAATAAATCATTGTGTTCTATGATTTATAGTTGTCTAACCAAAGCAGTAGTAAATTTATGAGAAGTGAGAGTGGTGGGTAGGGGAGAGCTAAAGGTACATAAGGCTTCAAAGAGCAAGTAGATCTCTCAGGACATGGGTTGACAACTCTTCACCATCAAATTCCAAATATGTATGTATCCCAATCTATCTGTCTAAATATTTTCCACGAAGGGGAAGTATTTGCCAATCAGTGTGGAATAAAACAAATTATTGACCCAAGTACCTAAGCCATTTTGTAATCTTGTGTAAAGTAAAATGAATATTACTGAGGTTTTAAACTTCCTTTTCTTTGTGTTTCAAGACATAATGCTCCTTATTCATCTTAATGAAAAGATCCACGAGTCAGAGTAGTGGAAGAGAAAACATGCTACAGACCCTCTGATGAGGGAAAGCTTCCTTAGAAAAATAGCAATCAGGGAACACTGCAAACTTAGCCTGTGAGCACACAGTAGAGTTGGCACCCTGAATTTCAGAACAGGGTCATGTGTTTTGAAATCTGCTTCTGTTTTGGTGGCAGCTGGTTGGGAGACCTGGTTGGTCAAGTTACCTAAATTTTCTGAAATTTAGTTCTATATGAAAAATGCTTAGCTCTTTCCCTTAAATAAAGGAATAAAGGCATTGTTTTTTGTTGTTTTTTGATCAGATGATTGGAAGGAGTGTAACACAATAATTTCTGAAACATTGCATTTTACACAATTTTGGGGGTATATTTTGCAGCATAAATTAGAATATGGGAGTATAGGGTTACAGACACCTTTACGAATAATTTATATCTTTGAAGTCAGGGTCCAACAGAGCCAAATACCTGGTTTCAACACCATTCAAGGAGGAACCAAGGGAGATGAGACAAAATGCTGATTTACTACTTTTAGGAGTATAGTTTGGTATACTTGGCAAAAAATAATAAATCTACTAATAAATCATCACTGTCATCTTTATACAAAAACCATACAGAATTTGCATCTTGTTTTCTTTCTCACACTTGATCCTTTCTTCTCTTATTTTCCGAGTTCAATTTTGAGGCAAATATTATTATCTAATATAATTAATTTTTTTTTTCTTGCTGTACGTGGGCCTCTCACTGTTGTGGCCTCTCCCATTGCGGAGCACAGGCTCCGGACGCGCAGGCTCAGCAGCCATGGCTCACGGGCCCAGCCGCTCCGCGGCATGTGGGATCTTCCCGGACCGGGGCACGAACCCGTGTCCCCTGCATCGGCAGGCGGACTCTCAACCACCGCACCATCAGGGAAGCCCCAAATATAATTTTTATATGCAGTTTTCTGAGTGGCTTCTCTGACTCCATTACCTAAGACTTTAAGTCTTTTTTTTTCACAGCAGAAGCAATGTTTAGGATTATGGTTGATCTTACAAAGATCAAAGAGAGTATATGCAAATCTATACTTTTACTGTTCTCATTCTGAAACACAAAGAGCCTAAGGATACAAATAAGGGAAAGTCACGGCAAATGAGAAGAAAATATTCAACATTAAATGGAAGCGCAATTTAATTTGCATTAATTGTACATCTATGGTTCAAAACTTGTGGAATGTCATAGGTGTGGTCTCGTTCAAAGGGGATATTAAGCTTTAAAAAACACATAGGGCAATTAATGCTGGAAAACACTTGGTTTTATATTTCAGCCTAATTATACTTTTATAGGATTTAAACTATTATTTAATTATGTTCTTTATGCAATGTCTCGTAAGAACTAGTTGAGGCCAGGCACAGTAGAATTGACATTTATTTTTATTTTATCACTATTATTATCGCTATCACTACTATTTTCCTATGGGAAGGCAATGGCTCTTCAGATCCTTTTGAGGACACGGACTTAAATAGCCAGCTAAATGGGAACAGATCAGGTCTCACTTTAAGTGAATGCTGATGAATTATAAATGACTGCCCACAATGATTAGATTCAGGTTATCAATTTTTGGAAATCCAATTAAATTAATGATAACTTTAATGTTTACAACACACATCTGAGGAAACACCTGTTTTGAAATTTTGACTTAAAATGATAAATTCCCACTTTGATTTTTACCGTTTGACAACTTTGCTCACTACAAGAAAAAGTAGAATCTGGATTTGCTCAACCAAATAGATTCTTGCAGAGTGATGATAACAATTACAGCAACAAATTACTGTAACAGACACTGTGTTAATCTAAGCATTTTACTTGAAACATTATTTCATTTTAACCACTGTTAAGATTTTCAGTATATAAATAAGGGATATATGGCTCAAAGAACTTAATTTACTAATGCACATTCGGTTAATAAATGCACCATCCTGATTCAAAACTCGTTATCGATTCATTCCTTCAAACTTTGTGAGCCAGAGCCATTGTTATCCATATCATCCAGATGTGAATATCTATGTTTAGAGAGTAAAGTAATTTGCTCAGGATTAACATGGAGAATCAATGGTTGAACTCAAAATAACGTATCAACAAAGAAGTAAACATCATTGAGCTAACGGTCACGGAATAAAGGTCTAAACATTTTTATGTGCAACATCAACATGATCAGCAATGTGCATTAACTGTATTAACACACTCATTGGTTCATATTTTTAAATTATTAGGTAACTAAAAATTGGTTAACTCAGTTTTTAAAAGTCCAAAATCCTATACCGTTAAATAAACGAAGTGGATTAAAGAAAACGTATTTTGTAGCACTTAGGAAGTGGAGATATTAAACGGCAATATGTCTTACAAATAAAGGGTGTGATCCTAGTTGCAGGATGTATTACACATGAACTGAACCTACCATTTCAGTTAACTCCTCTGTTACGTATAACATCAAATCTTTCCCTCTACTCGATACATGACCTACAAAAATGCTTAAAGCACCTCATTTAAAAAATTAAAAATCCCCTAGGTTCTATAAATTCTAACTGCCCCAAAAAGCCAGTGTAACACTGCTGTTCCCATTAGGAATTTTAATTGATAACAAAAAAAAAGAAGGACAGAATTTTGTAGGAGAAGGTTCATTGCTGCCAGTTTTCTAGAGATAACCATAAACGTCTGGTTCAGAAATCACAGAAGTATGCTATTTGTGCCCCTCATAAAATCTTGGTAAACTGTTCCTACAATCTTGTAATCTATTTAGGATCTTTTCAGACCAATTTGCTTAAAGAGCTAAGGCTGATTTCTAATGTTTTTAATCAAAGTACACCAACTCTTACAGAAATTATTATCACAAAACTTCATTGAAGTGTCATACACCTGGAAACGGTTATCTGAGATGAGACAAATGGTAGTGACATTCATATTACACAATGGGAAAGTATGTGAAAGATACCTTATTTTGCCTTAGCTCATCTGAGGTCATGCATTCACTGAGCACAGGGCACTAGGGATTGACTAGCTATAAAACTGTGTATTGAGTTAGCATCAGAAAGGTAGAGAAAAACAAGTTCAATCTCTACATTATATCCTTAAGTTATTAAAATACACACACACACACACACACACACACACACACACACTCTCTGAAAATCTTTCTGTGACCATTCTGCAAGACTGTATCTTCATCTGTAGCCAAGATTGTATCAGTAATTGTACCTTGAGGAAAATCAAGATTTTGGTTTAAAGTTGCTGAGTTATAATGGCAACAGAATTATAACGTCACCAGGTCTTGTACATGCGTAGGTCACTTATGGAGGAAAAAATACAATGTCAAAATTCAGAAAGATGACACTTGGAAGTAACTAGAAGACCTAGAAACTCCAAAAGTCTTCTGAAATCCTCTCTTTCAGAAAACACTGTCTCAGGTATAGGAGAAGAATATCAACACCCTCATTCCCTAACCCTCATTATAACTAATTCAGAAATCAGGGATCAATCAAACAGAGAACAAAGTAGAAGGATAAAATAAATATGAAAGACCCGTCTGTATCTGCCTTGTACAGCAGTCCCTAGATGAGCAGTTCAGACGAGCAATGTAACTCCTGCAGCAGCTCCATCCCCTGCAGCCTTTTGGTGGGTCTCTTTCAGGAAACACTGACAAGAGGCCACTTAGTGACACGCAGCACAACTCCCACCACTGCAGCTGATTCTAAGACCACCACAACTAATACTCATCACCTTCCTCCTCTACAATGCATTTAGATTTTCCGAACTCTCAACCAGCATCTCTGCTGGTCTTGTGGGATTCTCCCTGGCGCTCACTTCTGAAAGGTCTAAGCCCTGGTCATTATGCCATTATCATGCTGTGCTTCTTACTGTAATGTCCTTCTACTGTAAAAGCAGAGCAAGGAAGTACCAAGGGAGGCCCCACTGGATAACTGGGTACCAAACATACACTTCTGCATTGGTTAGCAGCAGCCCTACAATAACCTGGTGATCACGTCAAATTTCTTTCTTGCTTTTTATTCTCTAGGTTAACAATGAACTAAGTAAATGGATAGACAGAGCTTGAAACGTAATGAGACTTTTTCTCTGTCATCTACTAAAAGCATTTTTCCTCTGGAAGCCCTTTAAATCTGCAGGGTCCAGAGTAACACAAATTTATCCAAGTAAGCTTCTGGGAGTGACATAAGTTGGGCCCTTCCCACTTACTCCTTTAAATTCTCATATCCAAGTATTCTATCCCTAAGTCCACAGACCATGTAAAATAAACAAAACAAAACAAAACAATGATTGTTCATTTAGAGTATAAACTTATTATGGAGGATGACACTCCAACACTGCAGAGTTTCATCACCAAGTTGGTATCTCATGAGGCCATTTCATTATCCTCTCCAGAGTGGCAGTTTCTGAGTGCTGCAGCACAGAATAGGTCCAGTTAATTTCATGGTCATATCCTTACTGCTGCATCTCCTTTTATGTAGAGTATGTCTCTTGGTCCAGTGAAATGTTATGTGATATTCCATGATAGTAGATCAAAAACTTGGTAAACTCTCAGATAATATTACTGGCTAAGGCCCCATAGAGCAAAAAGACAAATCCATACCCAGAATACATGTACATTGCACCGAAGATGAATTCCTACATCACTAAGGACAGATAATCTAATGTAGTCAGGTGGTTGACTGATGCCTTCAAGAGATGGTGACATAAAAGGAATCAGCTTTACACTCTGTTGCTAGCCTGTTAAGTATTTTTCAACAGCAGTGAGTAAACCAACATGGGTTGAATGAGAGCCTATGCTTGTACCTTCTCACCATGGAAACCTACATGTGAATGTTCCAGCAGCTTCACTGAAAATTGCAAAAAACTAGAAACAGTCCATATGTTTCCCAATAGGAAAATGATGAACCAAACCACTGATATATATATACAATGGAACACTACTCAGTAATAAAAGGGAAATATCAGGAACATAGGTAAATCTCAAATTCATTATTCAAAGTGAAAGAATCCAAATTCAAAAGCTTATATACTATATGATTACATTTATAGAACACGGCAAAGGCAAAATCATAAGGACAGAGAACGTTTCAGCAGTTGAGAAGGTTTAAGTGGGGGGAGGATGGTTTGGCTACAAAGGGACAGACAATACGATGGAGTCTCTTTGGAATGATGGCACTCCTCTGTATCTTGATTATGGTGCAGCTAACATGACTCTATGCATTAGTCAAAACACATACACCAAAAAGAGTTAATTTGACTTTACCCAAGTTAGAAATTAAAAATTAACAATGAATGAATAATTAAAACTTTAGGACATATAGAGGGATTCTTCTTTGTAAAGAGATTAAAAAAACCCCAAATCATGAAACAGCTCATCCCCTTAACACTGATTACTGCAACTATTTAAATAAATAGAATTTTGAGCTATTAATAATATCAGCTTAGAGAATGTAAACACTTAAATCTTTTCTATTCAGCATTTTTTAAATTGGTGGATCACCAGTGAATAAAGCAAACTATTCATGCTGCTCTGTAATGATCCTCTTTTAATTGCTTCGACTATTTTCTACATGGCACTATTTCTTTTTTTTTTTTTTTTTGCGGTACGCAGGCCTCTCACTGTTGTGGCCTCTCCCGCTGTGGAGCACAGGCTCCGGACGTGCAGGCTCAGCTGCCATGGCTCACGGGCCCAGCCGCTCCGCGGCATGTGGGATCCTCCCGGACCAGGGCTCGAACCCGCGTCCCCTGCATCGGCAGGCGGACTCTCAACCACTGCACCACCAGGGAAGCCCCAGCACTATTTCTTAAAATCTAAAAGATCACCAATATTTTTTGAACTGGATACATTAAAAGGAGAATTATCTTTATAGCTCAGCTTTTATTCCTTTATGTTCTGCTTTATTCCCAGAAATCGCTTAATACCTAGTCAGTCTTCTACTTCTAATTAACCAATTATCACTACTTGTTTTTAAGGTAACTTCATGTTCTGCTAAAACTGTTAAATGTCTTTACAGACTGTCTCTCTTTCTATGCTTAAGCTTTTGTTTTTTTAACTCTTTGTAAACTTTGAGGCAAGAAATAGGGACTATGTAGATTCCTCCCAAATCACTATTATGGATCACAGCACTTGAATCCTGACG
Organism: Globicephala melas; assembly: GCF_963455315.2. Taxonomy (NCBI): domain Eukaryota; kingdom Metazoa; phylum Chordata; class Mammalia; order Artiodactyla; family Delphinidae; genus Globicephala; species Globicephala melas. The sequence continues at coordinate 25,770,424 of NC_083322.1, forward strand.
TTGCCCATCATTTCCTAGCAGCTTCTGGGGTCTGATGATATGAAAAGTAATAAAGAGAAAAGATCAAGAAAAAGAAAAGATCCTGGGAGAGAACATATGATAAATAATCAGCACAGTTGTTTACTCCTCTCCAAGTAAAGTCATTTAAGAAAGAATCAGGGACTGATTTGACTTTGACTCCTGTTGCCTCTAAGTCATTTTTATATCCTATTACATTCAGCAATTCTGTTTAAGATGAGGACGGATAGGTATATTATTCTTGATATTTTTCTTGAACCTTATTGGTAAAGTCAGTATTGACTTTCTTTTCTGATGATGTAATGAGAGCTTAGTGGAATAAAACAGTAATGATAAAAGACCTGAACTCCCCACTATGTCAGAAGCAATCAGCTCCTATTTTAAAATGAGTCATTATTGTTCACGAGCAGATTTCTATGTAGTTAGTATTCTGTAGGTTCAGCTTTATGAGGCCCTTTGCTGATGACTGGGCGGTCTTTACTCCTGGATGTCATGTCAGCCGTTTATGTGAAATAATGAAAATGTAGTTCTGCTACACGGGCCAATGAACGTGTAAAGAGTTTCCCCATTGCATCATTCTTCTGAGGAACTATCACTATTGATTACTATGTAATCTGTCTTCAGAGAGCATTAAAAATGATGGATTGTTTTGCCTTGCTTGTACCCCAGAAGTCTTGACATTAACAGTTCTAACTTGCAGATCTGGCTTAGTGATGTCATTTGCTTCAACAATTTTGAGCAAAATACACACAAAGGAAATATAAAAATAGAGGCTTTCTCATGATGTCTCTGGTTAGTTAGTCTTACTGAAGATAGTTTAAAAAAATAGTGTGTATGTAATTTTTCTGTAACAAAAACTATTACCAAACCAGGATATATTTGTATGTAAAGTAGGTTTTCCATAATTCAAAGCTCAGCCCAAGGAGCAAATAGTTTAAATCTTTCTTCCTGGCTTCAGCTAGTGGCTCTCTGGACTTTTTAACCATAGCTCTTTGTATATATTTTTATTTGGGCATATATGTGTGTGTGTGTGTGTATGTGTGTGTGTATGTGTGTGTGTGTGTGTATATATATATATGTATATATATAAAATCACCCAAGGATTCTGACCTCCTGAGCATGCTATATTGTTATTTTAGTAGTAGTAATAGATAATAGAGTACCTACTATGTACAGGCACACAGTAAATTACTTTGAATTAATTCAGGAATGAATATAAATTATAAATAATTTACTTGTAAAAAATTCAACAAATTTAAATTAAAATTAATAGGTTCTTGTAAGAAGGTATTTTTCATAGATTACAGTATAAACATTAGAGGAGACTATAAGAACAAAACTCTTAGTTTCAGAGCCTACCAGGACTCAAAGCAAAGTATCTATCTGCCTGTCTGTCTATCAATCTAACTCTCGACATATATGCATCATACATACATATACATATATTACACACTTGAAAAAAACCAGGTAATGTTCTACTTTTCATTTTTTCTAACTAGTACTGAGATTCATCGAAACACCTGCTATTTCTTATACCTTTCTTACATTCATAGCATCCATTTTAAAGTTAAATGTAGTCCACCTATAGAAAATAAAAGGAATTAAAATATATACATTTCTATTTAAAGCTGTAATAATGTATCTGAAAATATACTACTAGTAGTCACTTCTCACCACAGTTAGTAAATAAAAGCAAATAAGGAATAAAGATTTGAATTTCCTTGTAGTAAATACAGTTAATTTTTAAGTGAGTCTTTTTTCCAATTTTGATTCACATTTTATTCAAGTGCTAATTGCACTTACACACTGCTCTCAATAAAATAATGCATGCTGATTAATCTATGGGCTCCTTTTAAAGTCCTTCCCCCCATCAGATGTTTATAGACATCAATGACTCTTTTCTAATAACAGAAGAATAGGACCTTATGGAATAATTTAATTTCTTAGTATCACAAGCCCAGATGTACTTTTTTCTACATCATTTCCTAAGTCCAGTTTAAACTCTTCTTTCTGGATAATAATTGCTCATATCAAAAGATGGAAACTGTATTTTAAGATAAAATGAAAACTGAAAATAAACCTATAATGTTCTAGTTATACAGTATTTAATGTGATAACTTACCCATTGTGATTCTGCGAATCATGTTTCTAATGTGTGAACTTTAATAGTAAAAGTAGGACTGAAGTTTCAGTTGCACTGTGAAATGTAGTAAAATTGCATAAAGAATGAAAATCACTTACTAACTGTGCTCACAAAAACCTCCAAAATTTCTCCATGGTAAAGTTATATATCATAGCCAAAAACAAGCAGAATATCATTTCATAGGAGATTCTTAAGCCAGGATGCAGGTTTGTTGTAAAACTTGAAAACATATACATCATATCCTAAATATTTAAGTAATTATTTCTATATTAAAATGTGTTAATGCTCAAATCTATAAAATGCAATATACCATGCATGTACTTATTTAACAAGGCAGTTTGGCTTGTCAGGAACCTGGTACTTAAGCAGGAAGAGTTAACTGCCCTCCTTCAGCAGCCTTCCCTCCCCAAATACAACCACTGGGATTTGGGACTTGGAGGCTACACGATGGGATATCATTTTCCCCCATTAGAGCACTAACTGTAGAGTAAAATAAACTGATATTCAAACACGTCCTTACTTAAACTTGTCTGACACATTCTCAGTCAGATATAGAAAGGAATGACGAGTAACAGTAGTTCCCAAGGGAAAACTCACCATATGGAAAATGGTTCTCTGCAGGTAATCAATTTCACCTTTAGAGCCTAGGACACAGAAATCAAGTGTTGATTCTCTAATCAGCATGCAGCTAATGCAGAAAGAGCTCCCTGTTCCCCAAACAAAAAAGAAGACAAGTGCCCATCTGAATATTAGTGCCACAGTTAGGACTTGAGGAAGGTTAATTATAAAAAGCTATATCACAAGGTACACCTCTGTGACCCTCACTGAACGTTATACTGAAAAGAGCATAATTCCTCATAGCAAAAGGGGAAATCTTGATCTGCACAAGTAAGCACAGAGAAGTGGCCATGATGAGGAAACCATGATGGGCTTGCAGGGGTAATGGCTTTCCTGGTCTGCCCTGAGAATGAGGCCAGAATGATGAAGGGATATGAAACCAGCCTAATCAGGACATGTGATTTCCTGTTATCGCAGGTGAACAGGGGAAGGACTGATTCAATGACACGTATAAGTTACCCTGGAGTTCCTAAGGATGATATCTGGAATTAAATCTTAGAAAAAGACTGAATTCCATACTAATTCAATGGTTAGAGTTTTACAGATATTCAATTAATAACAGTTATTATAAGTAATCCTAGCAGTTAAATCTAATTATATGCCAGCCATTCTTTTCAATTCTTTACATTTAATGTGCCTTTTAATCCTCAAAAACATTCTATTTAATATATGGGATAACTGGGGTCATGAGATATCAAGTAACTGGCCCAAGTACACACATTCAGTAACAGGTAGAATCACTGTTAGAACCCAAAAAATCTGCTTCCAAAATTTCCTTTTAAAAATCACCACCCTAACACTGGATATTTTAGGAAATGGAAATTTACAGTGGGGATGAGGCTAACAGGATGTGGGATGTTTAGGCTTCAACTGATTCCCTCTTATTTACTTGTGTTTGAAGATCATTTAACTTACGAGAAATAACTTCTTGTATCTTCCTAACTAAAAGTTTAGTCATTTCTACCAATGGGGCTTGAAAAACAAATCTATTTTTTGATAAATAATGATCTTGCTCTCGGCTTCTAAAACTTATTACCAGAAACATACCTTCTGTCAGACAGACAAATGGTATTATTTCTTATCCCAATGCTTAGGGTATGATAGGCATTTTGATGGTTATTATTTTTATTGTGTTTATTTCTGGAATTTTCTGCTTCTTTAAGGTTACTATGCTTATCATTAACTAGAAGCTACAATATGAATTTTGCATTCAAATCTCGGTGCTTTTTCCTTTGTGTGAAACTGTTATACTGCTTTCAAATGATAATATAATCTGTTCATATTTTTAATGGAATATTAAATAGTAACACTCAAATATTAATACTTTGTTCTCTTTGAAGATGGTAATCTGAGTTTTATATAGTAAACATTTCAATTAAATTATTGGTTTGAGAGGAAATGTCTGAATTTTGGTGAAAGATACTTGGTAATGCTTTTGTCAGATTAATGAGGCATAGCTTGATTTGTTTTTCATTGCTTTATTTTGATACATGGACACATAGCATTGCTTCAACTCATGGATAAATTATTTTTAAGAATAGAAGCATTTCTAAATTTCAGGTTTATATTTAATATGAGTATAAACATGCTTAGATTGTTTCAAGACACTCACTATCTTTAAGTAAGATTTGGATTTAAAAGTTGCTCTATTCCCTTCCATGCAACTAAAATTTCAGAGTATTAGTGATTATATAGAAAACCTTTACAAAAAGCTAAAAAACAACATGATATATAAAAACAAAAACTTATGCTCACAGCATATTAATGAAAGTAAAATCGACAATTCATAAGAGATATAAAACAACCATTTGTAGAGTAGATGCAATCAATTACTATTGTAACAAAGAAAATTCACTCAACCAGGTTCAAGAGAATTAACCAAAATCCTTATAAACACTGCCTCCTCATTAACAAACCAGCTGAAAGAATAACAAATGCACTGCCCTTTCTGGAGATATTTAAAACATCCCAAGTTAATGGTTCAGGAATTATGAAAGGATTTTAAAAAACAAAATCTTTTGAAAATTTCTATAATGGGTGCCTCCGGAGTCTGAAACCTGTATATGAATAGGATTTGTCTGATATTCTGCACTGCCCTTTCAAGACTGGATAAGAGGGGAACATGTAGCACTAAATCAGACACCATCTCTTACATGATGTATTTTCAGATGGTCAAGAAAGGAACACCACTTTTGTTTATATTCCCCTTTACTTTCATACAATTTTGCCTCTCATCCTTAAGAGGCATTTATTAATAACAATCAGATTTTGTTTCAGTAAAGAAAGACTACGATTTACACTAAACCTCCTGCTGAGAACAATTTAAAAACCTAGACACAAACACCTACTTGAAGGCACAAAAGAAATAATAAGATTGTGAAGAATCACCAGTCAGGATCTATGGGAGGATGAAACCCTATGTGGGAGCAAGTGTAGGGCTTCTTTTAAGTATTTTCTGACTCAAGAGGAAGTAGCACAGAAGCTGAGAGGCTGAAAAACACTTTTAACAGTCCTGCTACGGGGGGGGCAGAAACTGGAGTTCTGAGATGGTAATCTGGTGAACTCACCTTGATTTGAGGTAAATATGATCAATAAGAAGATGGAACTCACAAGAACTGAGGCTCAGATTTAAATCTACTCAATCCTTGATATTTGATTAAGTTGATTCTGGATTGTTAGCATCTCAAAGTGCCTGGCAGAAACAAAAAGATAGTATTTTGAGAGAGGATAACTTCATATGAGACCATGCTATTTCTACAAACAATTCTGTAGATACAATGTGTATCATACAGTGTTAAAAAAAAAAAAAAAGCAATATACCTGAGGAGAGAAGACAATGCAATACAATAATACAAATCAAAAGGATAAAGAGACATAAATATAAACTCGGGGTAAAGGGATCATTTATAGCAAATGTAATAGAAGATATCCTGTTATATTTGAATTTCAGATAAACAGTGAATATCCCATGAAATATTTGGGACATACTTACACCCCAAAATTATTCACTGTTGACTAAAAATTCCATTTGATGTTTAGCTGAGATTCAAATTCAGCTAGGCATTCTGTGTTTTATCTGGCCACCCTACCCATTGGGAACCCAAATATTAGACTTCCCAGAACCAGATTTTAAAATAATTATGCCAACAATGTTCAAGGAGTTAAAATACAGGCAAGAGAGAAAGGATCCAATAGTCACCAGCTACAGGTTTTAGCCTCAGTTGCCAGCAGGATATGCAATTATCGGGCAGACAAGCTACACAATCACTGCAGAAGCCTATGAACAGCATAATGGCATCAATCGGTTACGGGCACCCCTCCCCACTACAAGAACCCAGGAAGAAACACTCTTCAGAAACCTTGAGCTAATCTCTAAATGTGCAGAGCTTTTACTTAAAGTGCAGTCATTAACCATCTGTGGTTAATTTTAGAGTAGACTGAATACGGAAAGTGAAATGAAACCATTTAAAACAGAAGAGATTTGGACAAATGGAGGTTTCTTTACTCCTCAGCAGGGTGGGAACCTGTGAGGGAGAATAATGAATGATAGAGGTAATTATGTCTCCCAGATGTATTTTAAAAATTATTGTCAGATCTTCTCTTATTTATCACAATTTTTCTCTTGATCCAATTTTTTTGTAATTCCCCTTTGTGAAGATATTGTTTGCTTCCTCTACATTTTTTGCAGTGGTGTGTATAGCTGATCTGTGAGCTAGCATGACTCTACCTAAAAACATTGTGCAAAAAAGGAATGGAAAGAATTGAGAACAGTCTCAGAGACCTCTGGGACAACATTAAATGTATCAACATTCGAATTACATCGGTCCCAGAAGAAGAAGAAGAGAAAAAAAAGGGGCTGGGAAAATATTTGAAGAGATTATAGTTGAAAACTTCCCTAATATGGGAAAGGAAATAGTCAATCAAGTACAGGAAGCACAGAGTCCCATACAGGATAAATCCAAGGAGAAACATGCCAAGACATATATTAATCAAAATATCAAAAATTAAATACAAAGAAAAAATATTAAAAGCAGCAGGGAAAAGCAAAAAATAACATACAGGGCAATCCCCATAAGTTTAACAGCTGATCTTTCAGCAGAAACTCTGCAAGCCAGAAGGCAAAAACCTACAATCAAGTTTACTCTAGCCAGCAAGGATCTCATTCAGATTTGATGGAGAAATTAAAACCTTTACAGACAAGCAAAAGCTAAGAGAGTTCAGCACCACCAAGCCAGCTTTAAAACAAGTGCTAAAAGAACTTCTCTAGGCAGGAAACAAAAGACAAAGAAAAGACCTACAATAACAAACCCAAAGCAATTAAGAAAATGGTAATAGGAACATACATATTGATAACTATCTTAAATGTAAATGTATTAAATGCTCCCACCAAAAGACATAGACTGGCTGAATAGATACAAAAACAAGACCCATATATATGCTGCCTAAAAGAGACCAACTTCAGACCTAGGAACACATACAGACTGAAAGTGAGAGGATGGAAAAAGATATTCCGTGCAAATGGAAAACTAAAGAAAGCTGGAGTAGCAATCCTCATATCAGACAAAATAGACTTTAAAATAAAGACTGTTCCAAGAGACAAAAAAGGACACTACATAATGATAAAGGGATCAATCCAAGAAGATATAAGAATTGTAAATATTTATGCACCCAAAACAGGAGCACCTCGATACATGAGGCAAATGCTAACAGCCATAAAACGGGAAATCGACAGTAACACAATCATAGTAGGGGACTTTAACACCACACTTTCACCAGCGAACAGATCATCCAAAATGAAAATAAATAAGGAAACACAAGCTTTCAATGATACATTAAACAAGATGGACTTAATTGATATTTATAGGACATTCCATCCAAAAACCACAGAATACACTTTCTTCCAAGTGCTCATGGACCATTCTCCAGGATAGATCATATCTTGAGTCACAAATCAAGCCTTGGTAAATTTAAGAAAAGTGAAATGGTATCAAGTATCTCTTCCGACCATAACGCTATGAGACTAGATATCCATTACAGGAAAAAATCTGTAAAAAATAAAAACACATGGAGTCTAAACAATATACTACTAAATAACCAACATATCACTGAAGAAATCAAAGAGGAAATCCAAAAATACCTAGAAACAAATGACAATGAAAACACAACAACCAAAAACCTATGGGATGCAGCAAAAGCAGTTCTAAGAGGGAAGTTTATAGCAATACAATCCGATGTCCAGAAACAAGAAACATCTCAAATAAACAACATAACCTTACACCTAAAGCAATTAGAGAAAGAAGAGCAAAAGAAACCCAAAGTTAGCAGAAGGAAAGAAATCATAAAGATCAGATCAGAAATAAATGAAAAATAAATGAAGGACATAATAGCAAAGATCAATAAAACTAAAAGCTGGTTCTTTGAGCAGATAAACAAAATTGCTAAACCATTAGCCAGACTCACCAAGAAAAAAAGGGAGAAGACTCAAATCAATAGAATTAGAAATGAAAAAGGAGAAGTATCAACTGACCCTGCAGAAATACAAAGGATCATGAGAGAATACGACAAGCAACTACATGCCAATAAAATGGACAACCTGGAAGAAATGCACAAATTCTTAGAAAAGCATAACCTTCCAAGACTGAACCAGGAAGAAATAGAAAATATAAACAGACCAATTACAATCACTGAAATTGAAACTGTGATTAAAAATCTTCCAACAAACAAAAGCCCAGGACCAGATGGCTTCACAGTGAATTCTACCAAACATTTAGAGAAGAGCTAACACCTACCCTTCTCAAACTCTTCCAAAATATAGCAGAGGGAGGACACTCCCAAACTCATTCTATGAGGCCACCATCACCCTGATACCAAAACCAGAAAAAGATGTCACAAAATAAGAAAATTACTGGCCAATATCACTGATGAACTTAGATGCAAAAATCCTCAGCAAAATACTAGCAAACAGAATACAACAGCACATTGAAAGGATCCTACACCATGATCAAGTGGGGTTTATCCCAGGAATGCAAAGATTCTTCAATATACGCAAATCAATCAATCTGATACACCATATTAACAAATTGAAGGAGAAAAACCATATGATTATCTCAATAGATGCAGAAAAGCTTTTGACAAAATTCAACACACCTTTACGATAAAAATCCTCCAGAAAGCAGGCATAGAGGGAACTTACCTCACCGTAATAAAGGCCAGAAATGACAAACCCACAGGCATCGTTTTCAATGGTGAAAAACTGAAACCATTTCCACTAAGATCAGGAACAAGACAAGGTTTCCCACTCTCACCATTATTATTCAACATAGTTTTGGAAGTTTTAGCACCAGCAATCTGAGAAGAAAAAGAACTAAAGGAATTCAAATTGGAAGAGAAGAAGTAAAACTGTCACTGTTTGTAGATGACATGATACCATACATACAGAATCCTAAAGATGTTACCAGAAAACTACTGGAGCTAATCAATGAATTTGGTAAAGTAGCAGGACACAAAATTAATGCACAGAAATCTCTTGCATTCTGATATACTAATGATGAAAAATCTGAAAGAGAAATTAAGGACACACTCCCATTGACCATTGCAACAAAAAAATAAAATACGTAGGAGTAAACCTACCTAAGAAGACAAAAGACCTATATGCAGAAAACTATAAGACACAGATGATGATACAAAGATGATACAAACAGATGGAGAGACATACCATGTTCTTGGATTGGAAGAATCAACATTGTGAAAACGACTATACTTCCTAAAGCAATCTACAGATTCAATGCAATCACTATCAAACTATCAAGGCATTCTTCACAGAACTAGAACAAAAAATTTCACCATCTCTATGGAAACACAAAAGCACCGAATAGCCAAAGCAATCCTGAGAAAGAAAAACGGACTGGGAGAAATCAGGCTCCCTGACTTCAGGCTATACTACAAAGCTACAGTAATCAAGAAAGTATGGTACTGGCACAAAAACAGAACTATAGATCAATGGAGAAGGATAGAAAGCCCAGAAATAAACCCACACACATATGGTAATCTTATCCTTGATAAAGGAGGCAAGAATATACAATGGAGAGAAGACAGCCTCTTCAATAAGTGGTGCTGGGAAAACTGGACAGCTACATGTAAAAGAATGAAATTAGGACACTCCCTAACACCATACACAAAAATAAACTCAAAGTGGATTAAAGACCTAAATGTAAGGCCAGACACTATAAAACTCTTAGAGGAAAACATAGGCAGAACACTCTATGACATAAATCACAGCAAGATCCTTTTTGACCCAACTCCTAGAGAAATGGAAATAAAAAAAACAAAAAACAAATGGGACCTAATGAAACTTAAAAGCTTTTGCACAGCAAAGGAATCCATAAACAGGATGAAAAGACAACCCTCAGAATGAGAGAAAATATTTTCAAATAAAGCAACTGGCAGAGGATAATCTCCAATATATATAAGCAGCTTATGAAGCTCAATATCAAAAAAACAAACAACCCAATCCAAAAATGGGCAAAGACCTAAACAGACATTTCTCCAAAGAAGATATACAGATTGCCAACAAACACATGAAAGAATGCTCAACATCAGTAATCATTAGAGAAATGCAAATCAAAACTACAATGAGGTATCACCTCACACAAGTCAGAATGGCCATCATCAAAATCTACAAACAATAAATGTTGGAGAGGGTGTGGAGAAAAGGGAACCCTCTTGCACTGTTTTGGGGAATGTAAATTGATACAGCCACTATGGAGAACAGTATGGAGTTTCCTTATAAAACTAAAAATAGAACTACCATACAACCCAGCAATCCCACTACTGAGCACAGACCCTGAGAAAACCATAATTCAAAAAGAGTCATGTACCACAATGTACACTGCAGCTCTATTTACAATAGCCAGGACAGGGAAGCAACCTAAGTGTCCATCGACAGACGAACGGATAAAGATGATGTGGCACATATATACAATGGAATATTACTCAGCCATAAAAAGAAATGAAATTGAGTTATTTGTAGCGAGGTGGATGGACCTAGAGTCTGTCATACAGAGTGAAGTAAGTGAGAAAGAGAAAAACAAATACCGTATGCTAACACATATATATGGAATCTTAAAAAAAAAAATGGTTCTGAAGAACCTAGGAGCAGGACAGGAATAAAGACGCAGATGTAGAGAATGAACATGAGGACACGGGGAGGCGGAAGGGTAATCTGGGACGAAGTGAAAGAGTAGCATTGACATATATGCACTACCAAATGTAAAACAGATAGCTACTGGGAAGCAGTTGCATAGCACAGGGAGATAAGCTCGGTGCTTTGTGTTCACCTAGTGGGGTGGGATAGGGAGGGTGGGTGGGAGACGCAGAGGGAGGGGATATGGGGATATATGTATATGTATAGTTGATTAACTTTGTTATACAGCAGAAACTAACGCAGCATTGTAAAGCAATTATACTCCAGTAAAGATGTTAAAAAAAAAAAGTGTGATTTGTAGAATCTACTCTTTTTAATGTTCTTGTTCTTTTCTCCTGTAATCAGAATTAATGTCTACAGTTAAGACTTACATTGAAGTCAGCTCAGAAAAATATACCACGGCTTCCCTGGTGGCGCAGTGGTTGAGAGTCCGCCTGCGGATGCAGGGGACACAGGTTCGTGCCCCGGTCCGGGAGGATCCCACATGCCACGGAGCGGCTGGGCCCCTGAGCCATGGCTGCTGAGCCTGCACGTCCGGAGCCTGTGTTCCGCAACGGGAGAGGCCACAACACTGAGAGGCCCGCGTACCGCAAAAAAAAAAAAAAAAAAATATATATATATATATATACCAAATAATTTTCTTCAAATGAATATATTGGCACCCTTTTCTTGCTGAGATTTCTGGCAATTCCTGTGAAAAAGGCAGATAGCCAATTCGGAAGTGCTTCCTAGAAAGAAAATTTCCTTTATCCTAAAAATACCTGAATATTTACTATTCCTGTCTCCTATAGAACTCAGAGGAAGAATTAAGTAAAAGTTATACTATCCTAAACACTACCACTGACATTTCACAGATAGTGTAAGACATTATTACAAAACCTTTACAAGAAGCTACCAACAGGATTATAAATAGACAAGAAGAGCATTATTTATCCTGTGTATTTTCTCTTTAAATAGTTCGTTCTTTGGGGATCGTCTATTCACAACAATACAAACCCCTTACATTTGTAAAGATAGTCAGAAAATCAATGAAATTTCAGTAGAAATAAAATTATAAAGCATCATGTAAATTTAATATATAAATATATAATATATAAAAAAGGAAATTTTCTTATAGCATACTTCAGTAATTTTTACTCAGCTATGCATCTCAATTAGTTAACATTTATTAATCTAGTAGTTTGCTTACCATCTCCACTACTCAGGTAGAGATAAGAGGGATTAAATATTTCAATTTAATAGTAATTCCTAATAATGATATTACATTTACTCAAGTATATTTAATAAATACAGCTTTAACAGTGTACAAGTCTCTTTTGCCCTAATAGCCCTTTAGGAAGTACAACAGATAGGCTTACACGGCAATTGATGTTTCACAGATAAGGAGACTGAAGCTGGAAGAGTTCAAGTTACTAGCTCAAAATCAGAGTCAAATTTAGAAGTGGAGGCAGGATTAAGACAGAAGTCTTTGGAAGGTAAGCACAGTACTCTTTTTGGCACAGTACTCTTCTGATTGTTCTGAAAAGTTTATATTTCATATGTTTGTAGTTCTCTGGTGGCATCTGAGAGTTGCATTTGTTATGATTTACACTGATTTTTTAAAAGGAAAGAAAATAAAATTGGAACATGCTTTATTTATCAACAGCTTACAATATTCCATCACTGTTTTAAGTGCTTTACATCCATTAACTCATTTAATCATCCCAAAATGATACGAAGAGGATACTATTACTAACTCCCTCTCCGGAGGGAGATACCGAGACTTGGAAAGTTTCAGGGCCAGTAAGCAGAGTGCTGACCAGACACTGAATACAGACTTAACTTGGTCAGAACTGGTCTCCAACAGAGACTACATTCCCTCAGGCTTATTCGCTCTGTGTCCGAACTGCCATAGAGTCCGTCTCCGTGACAAACACCTACGGATCAAGGGAAATGTTTGGCTCCGCTCCTAATCAAAGCACATTTCTTCCTGGCTTCAGATGCATTCTGTAAAGTTCAAATGGCCACTATTCTCCAAAAGAATACTGGAGAGGAAATTAATGATGCTGATCAACGTGCATGTTTTCCTTGGTCAATGCCTAAAGAACAGGTCCCTACCATGTGCTGCCATCACCACAGGGCTCTGAGCTTCTTTGTCTTTGCCACACAGCTCAACACTTCCGCTGCCCACAAAAATATAAACACTGTGGCCTCTCTAACTCCCACATGATTATAAAGGGAACCCCAAACCCCATATATTGTCATGCCTCAGCATTATTTCTCAATATTCTTGAAAGCTGAGTTTTCCTTAGAACACCATTTCCTATGCATCCATTTAAGTGGAGACCTTATAGTCTCAGAAAATATATAACCCAGGGTCAACATTCTTGATTACCACTTTTGCCCCTCTAAAATTAAGCATTCAGGGCATTTTAACAAATACTAATAGCTAACATTTAATGAGCAATAACCATGTGCCCAATCTCTTTTAAAGCAGTTTTTATGTATTTGCACATAAATCCTCAAAATATCTATGAGACAGGATTATGACTACCAATGTTTGACAGATTTTATGTCTTAAGCCAGGAAGTGATCATTTTAACCCTGATTATTAACTTCCATGCCATACTGCTTCTCCGTATTGACTCTCCTGAACAATACTTAAAAAAATCAACAATATTTTTCTTTCAACATTAATTTACTTTCCTATCCCTATTACATAAATACTTCATTATTTTCTCTTCTCTTCCTTCAATTATTTTCTACCATGCATTACTTGTGTTTTTAATGAGGAGGAATCTTCTTCATTTCTTGTCATTCTTTTCTTTAAAAAGACATTCAAGTCAAATTTACGTAAAAACAATGTTGTCATAACTTTTGATTTATAAGGCTACTTAGTTTCTTTTTGCTGGATCTATTATATTTTTCTTATGAAGGAAATAAAATACAGATGATGGAATAAAAGCCCTATTTTTAAAAAGTTATTACATAAGAGCCTTGAAAGAAGAAGAGATTTCCAGAAGTCCAGTTGTGACAAGTCTCCATCCTCTGACTGTAGTAAACCTGGTGTGGTTGCTCACTAGGTCACGTGCATTAACTGATTTTGAAATCAGATCTACAGGCCATGCCATGACTCACTATGGCTGTAATAATTGCTGCACTTTAGCTATTGAACCTACTTTTGATGTCAGAGATAATTTTTAATACACGTATGCTTAGGTTTTGCCCTTCTCTATAATACAAGCTAAATAATTTGTGGGAATGTTTTAGTATCGTCTACATAAGCAATGATTTTGTAGCTAGGCTACAGAAACATAGGTTGTTGTATCAACACACTACAAAATTATTTATGAAGAAATAACCATTGGAAATATACACATAAACTTAGGGACAGCCTCTAGTAGGAAAGAACATTTGGACTTTTCTTAAAAACCCTGTTTATATATTCAGTATAAAATATTAAGCACTTGCCACCAGGTCCATGTGCCAACACTGTCTATGGCAGTAACTATGAATTTTTTTTAAAGGCACAAAACATAAAGTCAGTGCCACAGACCCCCACACAACTTTTTTTGCTATGTGCTGTTGCACTAAAACTCTCTTCTTTAAAGCGTGCAATTCCCACTAGCAACAAAACTTAGCTGAAAATCAAAGAAAGGCTTGAAAAGTCATTCATATTTTATGAAAATTATTAAAAGAAGCTGAAACTGACATCGTGGAGTTCATATTCTGGATATATTTTGACACCTGACTTAGTAAGAATATCAGACTGACCACTATGTAACACTACTTATAAGAAGCTTTACTGATTGAAAAATACGCTACAGGGCTGATGTACTTTGTTCTTTTTTTTACTGTTGTTGATTTTTCTTTGTTTTTTGTTATTATAATTTTTGAAAGACTAAAGTCTTTCCAATCTTGAAAGATGTTTTCAAGTATCAGTAGCTTATGCTACTTACGTAATATCTGAAATCTTTTCACCCATATTTATCAGTATCATTCTCTCCTTATTACTCTGTTATTTCCATCTACTGGATAATTATTTATTATTAACTTACTATGTGCCAGGCATGATTTTAGATTCTGGAAGTTCATCTATGAACAAGAGCCACCTACAGCTCTTTGACCCAACTCTGGCTGAGAATCAGTATTAACCAAACTCCAGTCTTCCTCTACTTAAAAAAATTCTTCCTCTACTTAAATATAACATTACCTGAGTGCCGTCAGTGAATACATTTCTCTCAGATCCACATAGGTCCCCTCACAGAGTAACATGAATGTAACCAAGTGAATATGTTCTGAGATGCTATCACGATAAAGAAGTTAGATAGGAACTATAAATATGAGTATCAAAATCATATATAAACTCTCATACATGAATCTTAGGTTAGTCATATTTCACCAGACTTGGGGTTAAGCCTTGGTTCTGTACCTACTTAGTGTGATAACTTCAGCTAGTTGAGTTTCCTCTAAGATTTGGTTTTCTCATTTTTATTTTCTTTCTTCTCTTTTCTCCGTCTTTCCCTCCTTTACTCCCTCCCTTCTTCCCTACACATCTCCCTACATATTCTAGTGTAGATAGTTGGACAGTGAGACAGATGACATAACTGATGATAAGTACTATGGAGAAAAAAAATACAGCAGGGAAAGAGAACTGACAGTGCTGGGAAGGAACACTTGCTATTTTATACAGGGTGATCAAGGATGTCTTATTTAAAAGGTGACAGTTGAGAAGAACTGAAGGAGATGAGGAGTGAGTCTTATTAGGCTATCTGACAAAAGGTTATTCGAGGAAAAGGGAACAGTACAAAAATCTTCGAAGTTAGAGGATGGTTGATGTGTTCAACAAAGAGAAAGCAAGTCAATGAGGCCAGAGCTGAGTGGGCTGGGTGAAGATTATAAGCTGATGATGTAAAAAGTTAAAGGGATACAGCACCATAGGGTGTGGAATCATATATGGTAATGTAGGTTGCTGTGATGACTTTAGTCTACACAACTCTGAGTTAAAATCCATAAAAGATTTTGCAAAAAAAGGAGAGACATGTTTTAAATGGATCACTCTGGCCTCCAACGTGAAAAACAGTGATGATCTGGACTAAGGTGGCAGCAGTGGAGGTGATGAGAATTGACTGGATCCTGGTTTTTGTTTTGAAAGTATTTTTTTAATTAATAGATTTTATTTTTGGAATAATTTTATATTTTTTAAAAAATTGAGCAGAAAATATAGTCAGAAATACTGTAGGTACTACCACTTAGAGCTTAACTTCTACAAACTTCTATTTATCAACTAAATATCAAGAAACTCCAACTATATAAAAATCAGTTACTATATAAAAATCAGATGCATCCACCCTCATACGTGACAGTAGATCCAGTCTTTGTGAACACAGCTGCTATCTCAGTTGTTTCCTACTGACTCTAAATCTGACTCACGATTCCAATCCACATGTGTAATACTAGCTTTAAGAATCTGGGATATAAAATATTTCAGTCATCATCCTCCAGAGCAGTGGATTGGATGTTAAGTCAATCTTTGCTTCCTACTGTAAGTCAGAAGAAAGGTATGGCTTCAAACACTACTCAGACTTTTAAAGTAAGTGCCACGAGATCATGAGATTAATGACTGAAATAAGGTGGACTAAGAAATATCAAAATAATAATTTCAAATGCAGTTTCTTATTTATGTGCTCTGAAGTTTCCTAGGTTGTGGATATAATCTCCACCTATGTATTTATTAAATTTGAATTTTTCTATTTCTATGTACTCACCAGCTCATGTAAAAGCCCTTCCTTCTGCAATACTTTCCACAACATTTCTGGAAGTTTTTTTCAGAGTTAAAAAAAAAAAAAGCTTCTGTCACTCACTGCTCCCATTTTCTACAAGCTACCCTTCTACACTACCTTCCTTCTCCTGCAAAATGCAGACTGCTGCACCCCCATGGGGACACTTAATATTCCTGTGCCCCAAGGGAACAGCAGCCTCTTTCAAAGTGGAGAGACTAGCTCTATCCCAGATGCTTCACACTCCAATTTCGGTCAGTTTTAACAACATTACTTCTGGAACCATTAAAGTCTTGAAGATATTTGTAAAATAACTTTTTTAAATTTAAACTGTTTCTCCTTGGAAAACACAGATATCAGTGTTGGGATGAACTCAAATAGAATTCTCTAGTCCATTCTGAGAACAGTGATGCCCCAGCTCAGTTAACGAATTCAGCTTATTTACTTGCAATTTCCTACCTTATAAAGAATTTCCTGCAGTACGCCTCAAACTCCTCCTCCAAGCTGGCGTCCATCAACTTCCTCCTACTGAGCCAGCCATAGCAGCATATGCCTAAATCACAAATATAGACACAGATAAGATTTTACCAGTTGATTCCTTAGACCTCAGGTAAATATATTTTTAAAAAGAGCATCACCAGATTTGTTCTAATCCGGATTCTGACTCAGTTTTCCTTATCTAAACGGGCTTTGGCCACTTTCTTCCAGTGGTTTCTGTCCTGTACAGAGGTACTACATATGAAAGAGACTATGTATTCATTTAAGCATTTAATAATATTAATTTAAGTAATTGATTAGTATTTACTGAGCATCTCATATATGACTAGCACACATTCCTATCACTTCAATTCAAAATGCAATCTCTAAATGCTCTGGCTTGTGTCATTTTTCTCGCCATATCATTTTCCCTGGCTCGTTTCCTTTTTGAGACTAATCTAGTTAAAAATTAACTAATACTAGCAATACTTATTGATCACTTTTTTTTTTTTTTTTTGGTATGCGGGCCTCTCACTGTTGTGGGCTCTCCCGTTGCGGAGCACAGGCTCCAGACGCGCAGGCTCAGCGGCCACGGCTCATGGGCCCAGCCGCTCTGAGGCATGTGGGATCTTCCCGGACCGGGGCACGAACCTGTGTCCCCTGCATCGGCAGGCGGACTCTCAACCACTGCGCCACCAGGGAAGCCCTATTGATCACTTTTTATGTACCAAGCACTGGTCAGGTCTTAGGAGACCTGATGGGATTTGAAGGTGAACCTGGGAGGGATGAAAGAAAATCAGAACCTTGTTCAGTCAAAGGGAAAAAACAGTAAGGAATAAATAGGCTTCCACATAAACTCAGTGACAGACTATTTGAAAGTTATACTCAAAGACCTGCATTATATTCATTTTTTAAATAAATGATTGTTTGGCTTCTAGTTACAAAGACTCAATAGTGGCTTAATTTACTTCCTCAAAGTTTTCCAAAATCATTTATTCTTTCTTTACTTCCTTTCTATATTATTTTCCGTGATTGGCTAATTTAAGAATCACTTTGTTGAAGGTCTATAAAGTAGTCAGTTAACAACAATGGTTGTTATCCTGAGTTATTTATCAAAAAAAAAATTGAGAACTTCTTTTTTGCCTTTTGGTTATTTTAAATACCTTCTAAAGATTTGGATTCAGTAGGTTTGGGTAGGGCCCAAGTATCAATATATTTTTAAAGTTTCCATGGGTAATGCTGACGCATGCACCCTCTTCCCAGTGATGTCTACTGGTTTCCAGCAAATTTAAGGGGAAAAATATAAAAGCATCCAGGGTCTTCTCAACTTACATAGTTTATATACGTTCTCTTAGTATACTAAAACAAAACAGAAACACCCCATGACCTTCCCTGAACTGAGAAGACATATTCCACAAATACTTTCTCAAATGAACATTAAATTCCTACTTAATTACTGTTTTTCAGTAATAGGTATCTTGACATCCCTGTTCTTTACTTTTTTTTTCACTTTGCAATGCTTGGGTTTTTAAACGCCCTTCATTCTGGCTGTCCCTGAAGACAACAGGAAGAGCCAAATGGAGTAATCCATCTTAAGGTGGGCACACGGTCCTCAAAGACAAGCCGTGTCTCTGGAACAGGAAAATGTCCATGTGCTTTTCTATCTCTTTGTCCTTAGTTGTTTTAACTATTAACTATACCTGAAATGTTCTCTTTGGGTATTTGAGATACCCCAGAAGTGAGTTCTTCCAGCAGTGCTCTGTTAAGAATGACCCGAATAATAGTTTTACAAAAATCTAATGATTAAGTATTCTCTTCCTATCACTTCTGAGTTGTCCATAGGCATATATGTAAGTTTATATAGCACATAGACAGATAGATAGACGTTTATATTTTTTATATATATACCTATCCATCTATATTTATCACAAGAGCATACAGATAGGTGGCAGTACACATATATATATATACCACACAAATGAGTGCACGCCCGTGCACACACACACACACACACACACACACACATCTCTGTGTATCCACAATGGATGCCAAGACACCAGACTCAACGAAGTGCCCAATTAAGTTACTGAATAGACACATTAATGGATAAATGAATGAAATTGCCTTAGAAAGTGCTGACTTTCAAAAGGACACACACACACTGAGTGCCTGCTGCATCTGGTGTGCAAATGCTCTATTTTAGGTCTCATCCCAGGCAACAACAAAGGGACATAACAAGACCTCATGTGTATGTGCAGCTTCAGATCATAGTAACATTTGGGCCTTTTGGTTGTTTTGTTTCTAATTATTAGACTTTATTTTCTAGAGGAGCTTTCATTTTATAGAATATTGAGCAGACAGTACAGAGAGTTCTCATATACTGCCTCATCCCCTCTCATAATTAACTTAATTATTAATATCTTGCATCAGTGGGATACATTAATTACAATCGATGCATCAATATTGACACATTATTATTAGCTGAAGTCCGTAGTTTGCATTAGGGTTCACTCTTTGTGCTGTACATTCTACGAGTTTTGATGTATGTGTAGTGACCTGTATCCATCATTACATTATCATTCAGATCAGCTTCACTGCCATAAAAAAAACTGCTGTGCTCCACCTATTCATCCCTTTCTCCAACCACTGATCTTTTACTGTCTCCATAGTTTTGCCTTTTCCAGAATTTTGTAAAGTTGGAATCATACAGGATGTAGCCTTTTTCAGTTTGGCTTCTTTCACCAATCAATATGTACTTCAGGTCCCTCCGTGTCTTTTCATGGCTGGAGAGCTCATTTCTTCTTATTGCTGAAAAAGATTACATTGTATGGCTATGCCACGGATTGTTTATCCATTCATCCATTGAGATATCCATTGGCATATTTGTTGCCTTAAAATTTTAGCAATCATGAAAAAAGCTACTATAAACATTTGTGTTCAGGTTTCTGCATGGGCACAAATGTCTGAAAAGACATTCCACCAAAGTAGATATATAAATAGCAAGCAAGGGTTTGGAAAGATGCTCACCTTGCATGTCATAAGCAAACTGCAAATTAAAACAACAAGATACCACCACACAGCTATTAGAATAGCTAAAATCCCAAACACTGTCAACACCAAATGCCGGCCCGGATGCAGAACATCCAGGAGGGGAATAAGATCTAAGCTGGTCATCACTGCATAACAGAAGATTTTGATACAGCTGGGTAACTGTGTCACCAAAGAGTTACACCCAGAGAACAAATTTAATGAGCTATAAATGTACCAACCCAAAAGTGACAGTAAGGATATCTGGAAGTCTAGGAAGAAAGAGAAAAATGAATTATACCTGAGAAAATGAACTGCAAACCAGTATTCATACAATTATTTCAAACCACCAATGTGGTACAAAAAATCCTTAAGGAGAAAATTTAATCTAAAATGGCCTCAGATTGGTAGGACCCCTTACGACTGGCATAAGCAGACTCAGATTATCTCCAGAAGAATGCAAATTGAATCCAGGCCAGCAGGGTCTACAAAATGCTTTGGATTATAAAAGGCAATTTCAGAGATGTTAAAATGTTTTAAAAATTACTTTTCAAAATTATGGAATTTGGTATATCTATTTGCTACAACACATTCTTTGCTATTCTGAGAGAGCTGCTTTACTTATATCTTAGGTTAATATGCGAAGCACGTGTGTATTATTTTCCAAGAAGGATCATCAGGTTATACAATGACAATCCATTTGCCTGACTTAATGGATACTTCTCTAATGCTTCATCTCCACGTAACATTTAAAATGTTTTACATTCCATCTGTCTTAAAAGTCATTTTCTTCTTTGGCTTCTCTCACATTCCTCTCTGGTGAATATCCTCTATTTGCCTATTTTTGAGTTTCTTCAACTCAGAACCCTTCTCTATCAACTGGCCTGTAAGTATTCTTGTTCTTTAGAGTTCTAGCCTCAGCCATTCTCACTCCCACTCCACATTATTCAAACTCATTAGTTCAAATGTTAATGAAACGCATTGCTAATCATCAGGGCAATACAATTCAAAGCCACAATGAGATATCACCTCACACCTGTCAGAACAGTCTCATCAAAAAGAACACAAATAACAAATATTGGGAAGAATGTGGAGAAAAGGGAACCCTCTTGCACTGCTGATGGGAATGTAAATTGGTGCAGCCACTATGGAAAACAGTATGGTGTTTCTCAAAAAACTAAAAATAGAACTACTGTATATGACCCAGCAACTTCACTCCTGGGTATATATATGGAAAAAACACCCCGGTTTTCATAGCAGCATTATTTACAATTGCCAAGATATGAAAGCAACCTAAGTGTCCATCAACAGACAAACAGATAAAGATGTGATATACACACACACACACCACACACACACACATACATATACACACACAATGGGAAACCACCTAGCCATAAAAAATAATGAAATTTTGCCATTTGCAGCAACATGGAGGGACTTGGAGGGCATCATGTTAAGTGAAGTAAGTCAGACAAAGAAAGGCAAATATTATATGATATCAATTATATGTGGAATCTAAAAAATACAACAAACTAGCAAATATAACAAAAAAAGAAGCAGACTCACAGATACAGAGAACAAGCTAGCGGTTACCAGTGGGGAGAGGCAAGGGGGAAGGGGCAATATAGGGGCAGGGGATTAAAAGGTATAAACTATTAGGTATAAAATAAGCTACAAGGATATATTGTACAACACGGGGAATATAGCAAATATTTTATAATAACTATAAATGGAGTATAACCTTTAAAAATTATGAATCATCATATTGTATACCTGTAACATATAATATAGTATGCCAACTCTACTTCAATATAAAAACATTTTAAAAAATATTAATGGAACCCAAATATCTATGTCCACCCAAGACCTCTTTTCAAGTTTTCTTTTCAAACAACAAACTGAGTATTTCAGAGTAACTTCAAATTCCAACATTTCTAAAACAACATCCATTCTTCCTGTTCAAGCTGTTTTTTCCTGGGTGTCTCATCTTTGTCACATTTTCAACATTGAACTGAATGGATCAAATTAGAAACCCAGAAGTCATTTTTATTCCTCCTTTCCCTCTCCTCTAATATAATTAACTTAACTGAAAATCCTAATATTCTTTATTAAAATGTTTCTCATCCATGAACCAACTATTCCACCCTGAATCTTGTGACATTGTCACTCATTCCTAAACTAATGCAGCTACTTACCTGTTTCTTTCTGGCTCCAGCTTCAGTCCCTTACATCCATAATTAATTCCCTGAAGATGCGAAAACAAGGAGCCACAAATCAGGTGGCTTAAACAACAGAAATTTATACTGTCTCATAGTTCTCGAGGCTGGAAGTGCAGAATCAAGGCATCAGCAAGACTGATTCCTTTCGAGGGCTATGAGGGAAAATCTGTCCCAGGAGTCTCTCTGGTAGCCTCAGGCATTTCTTGGCTGGTAGATGGTATTCTCTCTGTATCTTCACATCATCTTCCCCTTGTACTGAATATGTGTCTGTTTCTGCCTAAATTTCCCCTTTTTATAAGGACACCAGTCATACTGGATTTGGGTCTACCCGAACGACTTTTATCTTAACTTGATCATCTACAAAGGCCCTATTTCCACATAAGGTCACATTTATAGATACTGGGCATTAGAAATTTCATGTGTTTTTATGGGGGGAAACAGAATTCATTCCATAACAGTTGCCAAAAGGTATCATTATAAAAGAGGTCCCAGCATATTCATCCCTTTCTTAGCTCCTCATGACTACTTAATACAGACTACTTTCTTAGGATAAAGTATGTAAGGCTGTTCCCATTCTGCTCCCAGCATATCCTGATGCTCTGACTCTTCTGGGCTTTGCTGATATCACACTCCACCTGAAATCTTTTTTCCTTCTGGTTGAAATTTTACTTAACTTTCATAACCGAACTCATATGATGTATTCTTTAAAGAGAGTCACTTGATTCTCTGAGTCCCAATTAATCATTTGCTATCCCCTTTCCCGTGGCATTTATTTAAACCTCTTAAAATTAAGATTCACTAAGCCTGGCTTCTTGAGTCTTAATAAAAGACTCTTATGAGTCTTTTATTCTCATTCTTAGACAGATTCTATTGTATTTCTTTTAATACACCAATGACACGTGAACAATACATATTCGAGAATATCTGATTTAATTGATCTACGTTTAAAAGTAGATGAATCTGTGCCTCCTCAAACTTTCAGACCTGACAGAATTTGCAATGCCATTGATGAAAATGGGAAAGCTAGAGCAGCCTCTTTGTCAGAATTATGGGTACCTGTTGAATATGTCATGGCAGAATTTACATCATCTCTATAAATGTGAGAGTCTAATTCATCATATAAAATCTCCAAGGGGAGAATATAAATAGAATAACCAGGGACTCCTCAGCTTTGGGAAACTCTATGTGGTAGAAGAAGAAATAATTGCCAAAACTAGATAAAGTGAAGAAATGATGATCAAAAGAAAGCCATGATAGAAATTCGATAATTATTGTTTCACATCTTAGTTCTAGACTATCGAATGTAGATACCACAAAATTGGAAATATAGGCTAATATATTTACAAAGATAGGTAGATAACTTGCTGGCATAGGAAATGTTCTAAAAGGTTTCAGTAAAAATACATGTACAGATTTTTCTTTTAACTAAGGAACATTGTTTTTCCAACTCTGCCTTAGAAACTGAAGGAGTAACAAGGAGAATATTCTCCTCATGATCTTGGCCTGTTTTTTCATTTTATCTATTTTAGTTCTCATGTTAAATCATAACATTTAGCTGAGCTTTAATGTTTGCACTTAAGATGAAAACCTAAAGTGCACATTTAATGAGAATGAAATTCTTAAATCATACTACTTTATGATGCATGATTTAAGAGTTTCATTCCAATTAAGTATATGTATAAAGCTATAATTATTGCCACTCTGTCTTCTATTTATACTTTTACCCTCTCCAAAAGGCTTAATGAGTTTACTGGATAATTTTGGGAGATGAAACCTAAATCTTACAGCTTCTTTATTTCATTTGAAATTCTAAATGCAATGTTTCACCTTCGGCATTTGGTTACATAATGGATAACACAGTTAATCCATCTTTCCTTGATGATAATTCTGGCCTTTACTTAAAAGGTATCATGATTTAAATGCTATAAATCTAACTAGTAGATGATAATTTTTTTTTGCTAGGATTACGGCAAGGCAGCTTGAGAGTAACTGATGAGTTTCTATCACCATCTGCCAAGAGCAGAGACGCATTCCTCTATGGTTCTCTTCTTAATGGGAAAATGAGCACGTTTATATACAGCTCTGGCTAATTTGGGGCCAAATACAGCTCTTAAGAATCTTTGCTTCCTTTTAGAGAGTGTTAATTGTGAGGCAATTATTGTTTGACAGGTGGAAAGCGCAAGTGAAACCACAGCTGCAGTCCCCTAAATGATGCCTATAAACAACTGGAAATAACCTCGGATATTTCCATCTTACAAGAAGGGGTTGTCAGCAAGTCATTGCTGCTCTCTCCTAGTGGGAAAGCCCTGAAGGCAGCAAGTGATGTTTTACATGTTGCCAAACTATAAAATACACTGTGGTCTTGTTTGCTGTTCCCAATGACCTGCCGGTGTGGAATTCTCATTTGCTTCTTTTGGGGATTGTGGTCAGCAGTTTTACTTTTGAAATCTGTCACCTTCTCTATAATGTATAGAATCTCATGACTCAGTATATTTTAGAGAAAAAAGTGTTCAAAAATTCAGAGAGGTATACAATTTGAAAATAAAAATAAATGTTATATTTAAAAGAGAAATAGTTCTTTATGATCTGATGAAAAGAGATGTCACTTAAAATTCTGAAAAATATTAAAATTATATATAAGTATGTAAATTATTAAACACATTTAATAGAGTTCTAAGTATCTTCTTTAATGCAAAGAAAAATATAAACTTGAAGATCAGAGAATCTCAAGATATTTAAGCGTTAACGCTTGTATTTGAGATCAAAGAAAAATGACAGATTCTGTGAGTAATTAGTCTTTAGTATCTTGGTAAGTCATCCAAGAACCTGTGACCTTTTTGAATGTATAATAATAGTCATCAATATGAGCAGTAGTTGAAACTCTCGGAAAGGATGGAAGGAAAACTGTAGCAATATGGCCGCTTAGGATCTTATATTTGGTATTACTTGTTAAGCATTAACAATCCTCAACTACATTAATAAGATGCTAAACTTCTGTCCTAATTGCTTCTATGTCCTGATTGTAATTCTAGACAAGATGAATTAGAAAACGGGCAATTGACCCTGAAATTTGACCCCAAAGACCCGCTCTTTTTGGGTCATTCTATGAAACAAAGCACATACTGTCATGATTCAGCAATCTTGCCCTGGGGAATTAGTAATAGCGGGGGACAATTTTTCCTTTCTTGTTTAAGGAGACTCTATCTTCCTTTCTCCAAAATGTTCTAATTCCCTTACCCAAAGGAACTGGTTTGCAGTAGTATAATACAAGAGAAGAATTAACAGTGGCTTTGTGGGTCTTCCTCTAGCCTTGAGCATGCCTGAGAATTCTGACCCTTGGAAACTCATATAAATTGCTAATAACTTACTTATACCATATCCACAATAAGGACTATGTACCAGACCACTCACCTGTCATCAAGTAACAAACAACTCAAGTTAATGAGATGCAGCTACAAGAGCTAGTCACACGTGTGTGAAGGGACTGCAAGACTAGTCATGCCAGTCACAGTGGGATCTGTGACTAGTTAGATATAAAAGCTAAGACTTTTTAGAGATAGTGATTCCCTAAATCTCAAGTAGTTTACACATTCTCAGAGAAGCCTATGTGAATTATGCATTTGATTGTCAACTCATATCCTAAAACAGTGCTGCTAGTGGTACACAGTACTTTATGACTTCTTATCTAGAAAGAATTCCTCCTCAAAAACTATATTGATATGTAGGTATTAGAAATTAAAGATACAAAGATGAAAAACATAATGCTTGCCCTCAAAATAATTTCTAGTGGACAGATAAGCGAATTAATTGCAGCTTAATAAATGTTAATAATAGAAACTAGCACAGGATATTTGGTGGCAATGCGTTTGGGGTTTACATATTGTCAGAATGGGGAAGAAAGATGTTAAATACTGCTTCTCCCCAAAACTATACTGGCTCTGGGTGTTGAAGGAACAGGATTCATCTAGGAGGAGCATGGAAACGGCTCTGTTGGCTGCGAGAAGTAGATTGTTCAAAGCACTTAGATACTCATGCTTTGTTCAAAGAACTGCAATTTAGGATTAAGGAATTAAGAAGAAGAATTAGGAGCTCCAGGCAGCTGTATCATGGGGGATGTTTTTCACATGTTAAAGACATTGGGCACTGCCACGTAACAAATTGAGAGATACTAAATAATTTTAATTAGGTAACATTTTGGAGAAGCTAGAGAAAAATAGTCACCTTAGTTATGAGGAATCCATGATAAGAAATCCCATTGTAAAACTACTGCATAAAAGAATTATTTAAAAATAACTTTTTATCAAATTTAAACTGAAGAAAGAATTATTTTACTAATTTCTAAACATTTAATGTGACATGTTTGTGTAAGAAAATAATGATGGCAGTTTTAGAGTACACAAGATAAAGTACATATTGTCATTTCTCAGAAATAATATTTTATAACTTCTATAAATAAATATACTATATACCACTTCCATCTATAAATAGGTACCTTTACTTTTGTTCTTACTCATACCTTGCAGGATATTCATAACTCAAGAGGCATAGTAACAAAAAAGTTTGGTGGTGCTCTGTTGTTTTGGAGACTTTAATTTTGTTCCTTTTACAAGAAATAGACCTCAAGTGTAAAAACAAAGAAAATTTGATAATCAAAGGTTGGAAAAATATATAACACATGGACACAAATCAAACTTTGTTTAACTATATTTATCAGACACAATTGACTTTAAGACAATAAGCATTATTAGAGATAAAATGGGACATTTAAAAATAGTAAGTGTTCACTCACCAAGAATACACAATTCTAAATTTGGAGACATTAATGTTAATTATCAGAACTAAAAAGGGAGCTAGAAATATCCCCAAACATGAGAAACACACAATTCTCAAGATGTCAAGGCATCTGATAAAACAAGATGAAACATCTGGGAGGTATAGAAAAATTGAACAAAATGATTAAGGAACATGATCTAATTGGCAAATATAGAACAACTCAATAACTTAAGAATATATACTACTCCCAAATCCATGTGGGACATTACCAAAGTTAGCCATATACTGTGTCATAATGCTAGTCTCAACAAATCTCAAAAGATTGAAATCAAGACAAATCTATAACAAAAATGTATCTAAAAATCTCACCAAATCTTTAGAAGGTAAGCAATGCACTTCTAAATAATCCATGGATCAAAAACAAAATAAAGAAACACTACACTGATTTCAGACAATATTTTAACTGAATGATAAAGTATGATATATCAAAACTTACAGGATGTCGTTTACCCCATACTTAGAAGGAAATGTCTAGTCTTAAAGGTATATATTGGAAATGAGCAAAGACTAAATAAAAATAATATAAGTATCCATCTCAAAAAGTTAGAAAGAGAAAAGCAAAGGAAACCTGAGAAAAATAGGATGAAATGGATAATAAAGATGAGAGCAGAAATTAATAACAATAAAAAAATCAAATTGCAATAGAGAAAATACACTAAGCTAAAAGTTGTTTCTTTCAAAAGACCTAATACATTTATTTCTGGAGGCCACTGTAACTTTGATACAAACACCAAACAAAGAATATTGCAAGACAAAAAAGCTAAGAAATAAAATCCTCTCAAGAACAGAAATGCAAGTATCATAAACACATTTTTAACAATTAAAATCCAGGATTGTATAATACAGGACTATATCATGACCAAGTTGTGTTTATCTCAGGTATGTATAGGGAGTTGACATTTCAAAATCAGTCTATGAAATTCACAATGCATGACAGAATAAGAAAAACCACCTAATCTCATAAGCATTTCATAAAATTCAACATCCTTTATTTATAAATAAATGTAAAAAAATTAATAAGAGGAAAAATTCCTTAATCTTATAAAGAGCATCTACAAAAAACT
This sequence comes from Globicephala melas, assembly GCF_963455315.2. Lineage (NCBI taxonomy): Eukaryota > Metazoa > Chordata > Mammalia > Artiodactyla > Delphinidae > Globicephala > Globicephala melas. The sequence continues at coordinate 25,798,788 of NC_083322.1, forward strand.
ACAGTATGCATCACATTTCATGAGGAAACATCAAAAACCTTTCTCCTGAAGGAGAAAAGGATATCGACTATGACCACGTTACTGAACACTGAACTGGAAGTCATAGATTAAGCAATAAGAAAAGAGAAAGAAATAAAGGTAATAATGATTGCAAAGTATGAAATAAAACTTTCCTTTTTTGAGACAACATAGAAAATAAGAAAGCATCTAGCGATAAGATTGATATGTGAAAATTATTTTCTATTACTGGCATTTAAAAATAAAAATTGAAAAATGTCAATTGCAATAGCAATAAAAAGCACCAAATAGTTACGACTAAGTCTAAAGAAATTTGTGAAAGCCCACCACAAAGAAAACTGCACAGCTTCTCTCTCTTTTTTTTTTTTTGTAGTTGCATATTGGTCTCTCTCATTCTTCAATTGTGCTGCTTAGAAATCAGACAATATCTGACAGACTCACATCAACTTGTTTCTCCAATGCCTTAAAATAAATTTCTGTTTGTTTGTTTTGTGTTCAGTATATTACCCAGTTTTTCTAATTGTACTTTGAGAGAGAAGTGCTCTCTGTTAGATAGATGGATAGTCAAAGAAGCAGAAGTCAAAAAAGTTTTCAAAAATCTCCTTCATACCAACAGAGGTATCTTTCCTTTTCATATATTCATCACAAAAAGTTAGCTCATGCCTGATACAACATTTAATAAGGTACTTTGTATTTATCCTTTAAATAAAGAAAGTTAATTGTGTAGTTGACAGATTTTTACTTGATTAAAAGTTAAATTCTCAATTAAATGTTTCTCATATTCAGGCACCTATTTGAATACAAACACTAGCTTTTATTCAAACACTCTGTTCACTCTTGAAATTTCATGATAACACCTGAATGAAAATACACAGAATACTAAATTTAAAACCCAATACTTAAATTTTGAACTGAAAGATAAGTTAATACTATCTTTTCCATTACTTTTCACTGCTCTAAAGAGATATTTATCCTGTTCATTTGGAATACACTTATGTGAACAGAAAATCTATGGTATAATCTGCCACAATCCTGTCCTGAAGAGTGAATATGTAAGAGAAGTTTTGAAAACGCATGGCCTGAGGAGCACTATCACCTACTCCTTGACTTTCCCACAAGGTCTCAACTCTGATACTCCTAGGCTTGGTCTTAGTGTGTTCACTGTTTAGTTGTAGGAGGAGGATTGGAAGTAAGAATGATATAAGAAAAATATAATCAAAATAAATGTTGAAGAAATCAGAAAGAATAGTTGGCAACTCTTAAAATGTTCTAATGGATAGGTCCGTCCTATCCTGAAGTTTGGAGTATCCTACATCTTCTGCAGACACTCAGAAGCTCAGGATGTAAAGCACCAGATATCCCCAAAGTCCAATACTTCATTTACTGTTAACGACCAGATAAGTCAATAGCATGGAATTTTTGATACATCCTTCCTTGTATGACGTCAACAAAAGTTACCTCTTGTAAATGAGGTTGAAATAGGCCACATATGAATTTCCGTATTTACTGAATGATGTACTTTTGAATAATACGGTGGAAAGCTGCTAAATCAAGTGTTCTTTCATATCTCGCTTGCAGTTCATTAATTGGCACAAACTTCAAGAGACCAGTGTGGCTATGTGCAAGTTTTTTTCACAACTGCACATCTACAAGTTTATAATAAAGAGACAACAAGAGATATATAAAAGGCTAAATGCACAAAGATGTTCATTATAAAACTATATAATGTAATAAATATAAAAAATTTAATGTGCAATAACAGCAAATTATTAATTTATAGTAAATAATTATGATGGAAAAGTTTATCATTGCTAAGATGCCGTTAACAAAAATTGCTTTAATGGCATGGAGAAGTGTAAATACTACAATGTTAAGTAAAACCACACGATAAAAATGTCAGTTACAAGTTGATGGTTCTATTAATATAGATATATATTGTGTATATACAGAGGAAAAATTATTGGTTTCAATAAATGAATATACATCAAAATAAAGATATTCAAATATTAGCTTCAAGTTTCTTTGGGTGATGAAGATGCCTCTAGGGAGGCATCTATGGCCTGTAATCTTATAGCTCTTTCATCTACTATAGATGAGAGCTCAGCACAGAACTTAACCTCGGGAAACACGATTTGGATTTGTGATGGTTTCTAAGATTAAGGACTCTATAAGCCAAAAAATGTAATATTACTTCTCCATTACTCATTTTGTGAATGACGGACATTGTTTATATGGTTTATATGCTATTGTTTAAATGGAACCCAGTATTCTCAAGTTTAGAAAGTCACAGTATAGACTAGCTAAAATTTTACAACTAAACTGAGAAAAGTTAAAAATTCCTGCCAGGGAAAAACAGATTTGGTTTGTTTACTGAAGCAAAAGCAGATAGAGTTTCTGTTTCCAGGATAATATTATTTAATAGGAAGACCCCACATGTATCAGTTTCTATGCCTTACGTGCACATATAAACTGCCAATTTATACTTTTAGAGTTTACTGTCAGAATATTTTCAAGTTGAAATGCATAGTGAAAAATAAAATATGACCAAAATTTTTGAAATGTAATGCCCATGGCCAAAAGACAATGGTAAAAATCATGAACAACTCTCCTGGAGTGCTGTTTTCTTTTTCTCTTTCATTTCTTATTTCTTAATTTCTTTGCACTAATTCAATGCACTTGACTCAGATACCTGAAGCACAGAACTGAAAGAATAACTCAGAGACTGAGATTTTTTTTTAAGGTGGAAAGTATTATAGACGCAATACAGGGGCAGATAATCAGAGGAGAGGAGGTGCTGGGCTGCTAACATCTCTGTGCATACAGTGCACTGGAGGAGGTTTAGGGAAGAGCATGGCACTTTAGAATATGGCTTAATACTCCTTAGGTGCGCTGCCTCCTCACCGCCTCGTCATATGTAACACCAACCTCTGTTTCATATCATACTCCAGTCGAGGCAAAACTGTCTTATTTCTAACAACATGCTACACATATTTCATCCTTACATTTTGATTAGGCTCTGCACAGAATGTTGTGCTACCTGTATTGTTCCTTCCTTGGCTCACGGTTCAGTGTAGCAAACCCATTAAAATCAGCCCAGCCTTTGTTTGAAAGTATTGCATGACTACGACTGCAGCCAGTAATTGAGGGGTCAGATCTTGGAAAACGAGGGAAGCATAATGAAGTAACTACAACTTAATGCATGCCGCTTTGCCCTTGGGATGCTTACCAAGTCTTGGAGTAAGGCAAACAGCTAAGAAGTGCTACAAATGATTTCTTCTAACAGGTGAAAAATCCAGTGGAACTTGAAGCAGTCTCTGAGAAATTCAGAGAAAAATACTGAGTTTGGGGCAGCCAAGATATCCAGAAATTGATGAACTGAGATCCCCAAGAAAGGGTAACACAGAGAAGTGAAACAGACACTCTACACTGGTTTTTCCTTTAAGACATTTGCCAGGCATAAGGGACTAAGAAACCAAGCAGAAGTATCTGAAATGCAGAGGAGAGATTTTTGGATAGCTCTCTGTATTGGGAATATAAAAATTGGGGTCCAGAAATCACTAAATAGGAGAAAGCCTGTAAAAATTCCAGAGGGCACACTTGCAATTATTAGAGGGCTAAAAAACAGGAGTGAGGCCAAATCCAAGGAGACACAACAAAAAATAAGAGAGAGAGGAAGAGAGAGAGGCTGGAAGGGAGGGAGGGGGAGAGACAGAGAGACAGAAAGTGAGAGAGAGAGGAGGAGGAGGAAGAAGTGAGGGAGAGAAGGAAAAAAGGAAGGAAGGAAAAAGGAAGAAAGAGATAGAGAGAAAGAGAAGAGTGGAAGGAAGGAAGGAAGGAAGGAAGAAAAGAAGGGCGGGAGCGAGGGAGAGAGACTCCAAAATCAGTAATCAGCCAAATCTGTCTTTAATTGGATTGGGGTGATCTACTCCTCTGAGTCTGGCAAATGATGATGTAAATTATCTTTGGAGAAAAACAGAAGAAACATATTGAAATGTCTAATATGGTGTAACTAGTACCTTGGCTGGAGAAGAGAGGGAAAGGGAAAGAAAAATATTTGAAGAATTTATGGTCTAGAACTTTCTAAACAGACAAAAGTCATCAAGCCACAGATTAAGGAAATTCTACAAAACTCAAGTAAATAAATAAGAAAACTACACCAAAACACATCATAGCAAAATTGCTGAAAACCAAGGACAGCGATAAAAATATCTTAAAAGCAGTCATAGGCAAGAAAATCACACGTTTTCTTCAAAGGTATGTAATTAAACTAGCAGCTGATAAAATAACATGTTTAAAATGCTGAAACTATTGCTAACCTAGATTTCTAGACCTAGCAAAAATTTCCTTCAAAGGTAAAGAAAATAATGAATGTTTTTCAAATAAGATAAAGTAAATAAAATAATTTTAAGCCAGTAGATCAATATTAACAAAATTTTAAGCATACAATACAGTATTATTACTATAGGTACAATGTTGTACAGCAGATCTCTAGAACTTATTCATCTTACTTAACTGAAGCTTTATACCCATTTATTACCAACTCCCAATTTCCCCCTCTCCCCAGCCCCTAGAAATCACTCAATATTAAAAAAAAAACACTAAAATGAGTTCTCATGCAAAAGGAAAATCATCCTAGAAAACAAACAAACAAAAACCATGTGGAAATTCAGAAAAGAATAAGGCAATCAGAAAAGATAAATATTAAGGTAAATCTATATGAATATTTACTGTACAAAATAATAACAGTAATTTTTGAGGGGTTAAATATATATAGCATATATACTTCACATTATAATTTTAATCTACAAAAAATTGAAAAAAGTCTACATGATAAAAAGCAGTAGCAATTAATGTATTTTCTTTGTAGAATTTACTGACTCTGCAAGCAGTGGGTTGTGATTCCTCTGTTAGAGCTATATTGCTGAATACTTGTGAAGCTAACAACACAGGATATATGGATCCATGTTGAAGATTTAATATTTGAAAATAATCATGAGTATATGCAGAATCTGGAGCCACATTACACTCAAATATGAAAAAAATACCTTCAAGTTTATTATAATAACTGTAACTGATAGTTATGGAAAACTTTATATAGGATAAGAATATATGCAAAGCATTTACAAATTCTTACATGGATCACAATACCTATCACTGTAATATATACACACCTTAGATGACACCTTTACAGCAACCTTCCATTAAAATGAAAAATATTAAAACATGCTTCACTTAAAAGGTAATTTGAATAATGAATACATACACTTTCTTAAGGTCGCAATCAGCTGGTGGGAGAACTGGGATTATAACCCGTTTCTCCAGGTATATTTACATATAACACAAGATATGTCATTGAAATTTATTTGCTGCTCTGAATATTTAATCTGTTAGACTACCATAAATATATTTCAGTATAGGTAAAGTCTTTCCTCCTTGAATATCACTAACAAAACTTACATATGGACCCCTATTATAATATGGCTTTCTTGATCAGGTGATAAGGAAATTGACTCAAAGTTCTTTCAGTTTATCAATTTCCTTATTAAACCACAGTATTCAGAACTGAACACAACACTCCACATGTTGTTTGGTCAATTGACTGTTCTGGAAAATATGCTCTATTTAGTGAACTCAGATGGCCTCTTAAATTTTCAAGCATTGTTTTCCATGCTTAAACATCAACACAGCTTTTTATCATTGATGTTCTGAAAGTCTTTGATGCTCTTCTAAGGATTATTTTGTCATTTATTGTGCTGTAGGTCAGCAACCTTGTTAATCTGAAAAACAATTTGTCATTTTCTTAAATAACTAAACTTGCAACTATCATATGACCCAGCAATTGCATTCTTGGGCATACATCCCAGAGAAATGAGAACTTATAGCCACACAACAACCTAGACACAATTGTTCACAGAAGCCTTATTTGTAAGTCTAAAACAAGAATAATCAACCCAGATGTCCTTCAGCAGGTGAATGGTTAAAAAAAATGGCTGTTGTTTTTTAACTCAGAAATGGGTGAATTGTTTTTGTTTGTTTGTTTAAATAAGTTGAATTTTTAAAAAACTGTTGTGCATCCATACCATGGAATACTATCCAGCAATAAAAAAAGAATGAACTATTGATACACACAACAACCTGGATGAATCTCTTAAGAAGTATGCGGAGTGAATAAAGTCAATAACAGAAGGTTACATAATATATGATTTCATTTACATAATATTCTCTCAGTGAAAAATTTTAGAAACAGCCGATTCATGTTTCCCAGGGTAAGTATGGGGAGAGGTGTAGGGACAGGGAGGAAAGTGGGTGTGTAAACTGGGAGACGCTTGTGGTGACAGACCTGTTCCATATCTTGATTGTGTCAATGTCAATATCTTGCTGTGAGATACTGTACTTCAGTTTTGACAAATGTCATCTTTGGGATCACTGGGTAAGGGATGCATGGGCTCTCTTTGTACTATTTCTTCCAACTGCTTGTGAATCTACAATTATCTTAAAATTAAAAGTTTAATTGAAAAAAGAAAAAGCATGTAGATTAAGAAAAACCTCCCTGAAGCCTGGAAAGATAGATGGAACAATAACTGGAGATCACACAAAGGGCCAGAATAATTCCTGTTCTAATCAGCCAGTGTGTGATATCTTGGGGCTTGAATAGAGCACTGAGTGTTCTGTGTCACTAGGGAGACAAAATTAGCCCTAAAGTAAATGCCAACAAAGCTTAAAATCACGACACAAAATCATCAGACTGTTCCCAAAAAACTTCACTGCCTTCAAGAACAAAGAAAGCTCAAGAATATTTTTAGGAATGCAAAATATCCAGCATCCAACAAGCTAAAATATCTCGCATCCAATCAAAAAACATCAGGCATTAGTTTCTTCTATACTTTCAGCTTTTTGTCTTCCTGGAATGTTTTGTTTTTTTTTTTTTTTTTTTTTTTTGCACTACGTGGGCCTCTCACTGTTGTGGCCTCTCCCATTGCAGAGCATAGGCTCAGCGAGCCGGCTCCGCGGCATGTGGGATCCTCCCGGACCGGGGCACGAACCCATGTCCCCTGCATCGGCAGGCAGACTCTCAACCACTGCGCCACCAGGGAAGCCCCCTGGAATGTTTTGATATCTTTGAATCACTAATGACTTCTTCTGTTTTTTGGGTTTTTTTCCCCTAGTCTTGCTTTAATGAGCTCTTTCTATTCATATTTCCCCACTGAGGTAGAAAGCCCCAAGGAAACACCTTCCTGTTCCATACTGGTATATTTATTTTTGTCATCCAAGTAATATATCCTCCACCTTTCTCAACTTGTATGAATCACAGATGTGATCAGCATGATAGACTTGAGAAATTATTTAGTAATGTATTAAAGAATCAATACAAATATAATTGACAAGTAATATCAATTCCAATCTTTTTTTAACTAACTGGCCCAGATGTTGCTCATAATTATTAATTGCACATTAAGTTTTTGATCCATAGTTTATAACATTTACATTTTTTGTTCTAACTCTAATCTCTACAGTTAAAGTTTCAAAGTTGAGAGAGATGTGCACTTTTAAGAAGCTAAACATCCTCTATATTGCTCACAGGTAGCACCCAAGAGTGAAAAAAAATTTTAAATGAGCACAGTTGGAAGGGTAAATAAATAGAGCCTGCCTAATAATGAACTTCCTAGTGAACAATATTAACTTTAACTTTATCCCAAAATTAATAAGTAGACATTGGAAAGAGGTGATCAGATTTACATTTTCAAATTACTCTGAGGGGTATACAGGATATATATTGGATAACTGAAGATTCCAAGCAGGAATGTTGGTGAAAAGTAAACAGAATCACGAAGTTTGTAGGATATAGAATCATATAAATTTACATGAAGAAGAGAGGTATCTCCAATATTTCTTGCCCAGGCTAAGGGGTGGCTTTGCAAAACAGAATTAAAAGGGAATTTCACAGCGTGGATATTGAGACGGACTTTGTACATATTGATTTCAGATGCCCGTGAGACATCCAGGTAGAGGTGGTTCCTGCATTTCAACATCTATAGCGTCTGTTATCAGGCTACTTATGAGAAAATCAAAGGAAACACTGAAGCCCTGGACAGCACCATATACCCACAGACTCATCATTTCTCCTTGCCTTCTGTCTTCTGCCATCTGGATCATTGCTTTGACTCGCTTTACATTTCCTGGTACTTCTAGAGAACAATGTACATACCTTTGTGTTTCGAAAGTCTTGCACAAGCTCCTAGTGAACTTGCTCTGTTTTTAGTGAATCTGCAGCTGGAAATGTTAACTCACATTCAAACATGCATATATACACAGATATAGACTCAGTTATGAGTATTTATTAGGCAAAAATGTTTAGATAGTTTATAATTTTCCTGGCCATAATTAAATTATTTTTGAAAAAAATAAGTACAAATAATACTTTTCAGCTTTATTTGTATTTTATTGAAATATTATTAAAATATTAAACTAATAAATTAGTTTGTAAATTAGTAAAATATTATTAAAATATTGAACAGTTAAGAAATTCATAACAGTTTAATGTCATCTCTACTAAAATGCTCCTTTCTTGTTGATGCTGACAGATAATTATACACATTTTTGGCACGCTTATTCCATTATTTAGGAAGGCACCAGATTATACTAATATTCAGCACAAATGTCTCAATTTTTCTTATAAGGATAGCATGAAATATTTGTTAAACACCTTGTCAGTATCTAAAAACATAATGCAGCTTTCATTGCCACATGTTGAATAACATTATTGAAATGAAAAAGATACATATGAAGTGAGTTGGTCTTAGAGTATTTTTTATATATAACTTTAATAATTAGAGCCCATTGGTTTGGGTCCTTTGAAGGTCTTCACCACACACTGTTACTCCAAACTCACATTTTTATTCCAGAAACATACTTGTACTTATATTTTAAATTGGTGACTAAAGCTTTATTCTGGCTACTTTTGAAATGGGTACGGCAGAATCTAAGTTTTAATTTTTCTAATATTAGAGTAATGGTGACTTAAAGAAAAACACCAAAATGTACAATGCAGGAAAATAATTTCCTACAATGTAAATAAAGGTTATAATAATGTAACTGAATGAAGATACTGTATAAAGCATGAGACATAACAACATTCTCCCTGCCAGAAAGGCAAACCCTCCTGGCCTTTAAGTTTCATGAAGGCATCACACTATGAAAGAAATCACCCAATAAGGGTGAGGACCATCAGATTCTACAGAAAGCTCTCTACTAAGTTCACAAAGGTTTGTTTTCAGCCTAGTGATACCTTCCCACCATTCTGGAGATCTGGAAATGTGCCTTGTGCCTTTCTGCCTAAAGAACTAGTAACAACCACAGACTGTAGGTAAGTGATAACTGTGATGACATATTCAGGATCATTCAAAAGTCCTTTCTTCTCTCTCTACATTCTCTCCATTTCACAGTTCCAAGATAAATATCTCTAAGCCAAGCCCAGTCTTCAGAGCTAAAAACTGCACATCACATTTGCCTAGTTAAGATTCTTCTTGGGAGTCGCATAGTCAGATATATTTTTCGTGTAGTCAGATATATTTTAAGTGTCCTAGAAATTAGTTTCCCATCCCTCTAAACCCCAATCTTTCACATAATGGTAAAAGCAACACCATTCTCACCCAATTGCTTAGGTGATTAACTCAAGAATCCTCTCTACATTCACCTTCTGCTCTAACTGTACACGTGTGATTAATTTCTCTCCATTTCTCTGCCTAAATCCCAGTCTAGTCCACCATCATCACTTACCCAGAACATGGCAACAGTATCACGACTCATCTCTCTTTTTCTACTCACATTTCCCTCAGAAGTATTACCTACACAGTGGCAAGAATATTATTCTTAAAAAACTTTCACATCAATCTACTCCTCATAACCCTTTAAAAAATAACCCAAGTCTTCTGGTTGTCCTTAGAAAAAATATAATGCTTTATCTTGTCCTAAATTTTCTCTGTTATCTGTTTATTCCTACTCCATTTGATATCATTCAGCAGCCAGAATGATAGACTTCAAATCTAAGGAAGACTGTTTCCTCCTCTTGTTTAAAATCCTTGTTCTTATCTTTAATGTAATTTTCCTCCTCAGCACAGCACTTACAATGTTTGTTAGATGAAAGAACAAATCCATCTTAATTGCTGAGGGGATTAAACAAAATGAAGTAAACATATTGCTTGGTATGGTGCTTGGCATATAGTAGATGATCAACACTAGCTAGCAATCTTGTATATCATACTATTATAAGCTCCATGACTGTCTTCTTTCTGTAAATATAAATACATGAGTTGTTATACTTGCCCTCATAAAGATGGAAGTCAGTGGTACTAGATATATTTTAAATAAATGATAGTCTACAAAGAATAAATGTTCTTTTAATTTATGGAAAAGTATATTGACATATGCAGCATCTTAATCTCTTATTCTATATTGCACAAAGTTGATATATTGAAGGAGATTTAAGGGGAAATCTCTCTTGAATACTAAACAAGCAAAACCCAGTAAGAGTCTTCCTTTTCATGATAACCTAAATCCAGGGATGTGAACACTGACATAAAAATCAAATTAGACAAATGTTTCCAGGATTTTGAATGTGTTCATAGCCCATACATTAACCCTGGCAATATCTATCAGCTATCAAACAAGAAGCAAATATTGAACACTGTACAGTGATCAAAGGGAGAGAGGAAGATACTCTAAGAGAATTTATTATAATTGGAGATGTTTAAAAATCACTTTTCATAATTATTAAACATTTTCATATGACTGAGCTCTTTTCTATATATCCCCACTCTGCTCTGAAACCAATTGGAATAAAGGTGAATGAGAAGCAGAGAAAAAATATATACGGACTAGCAAATACCTGTAACCCTATGTGCCATGTGAAAAGGACAACCAAGGGTGCTACGTGAACGGAACCACCACAGAGGACACAGAACCAGCAGATCTTTCAGAGCAGGTAGATCAAAAGGCCTCCAAAGTAGGAGCAAGACCAGGGATTTCACACTTGGAATTCCAAGGTTGTGCTGCATGAACTTGCTCTGAGAGACTCCTTGAAACTTACTTAGCAGTACTGAGAGACAGGGGCTGGTTGGGGTATCCATATAAACAAATGCACAACTATTGTAAAATGCAGATTGCTGAGCTTGTAAAGGGAAGAAGAAACTGAGTAGCAAAATGCCCTGGATCTGCAAACTTTGTCATCTGAAAAGCATTAATGGCTAAATCATACTAGAAAAAAGTCTACACACAAACATGAAGACATGCATACATGCACATGCACGCGCGCACACACACACACAAAGACGCACAAATGAACCACCATAGCTGTCATGGCTTCATCATGAAGCCCCCTAGATGTTCAGGAGAGAAACATATAAGAAACACAAGACAAAGATAATGCAAATCAAACAAAGATTTTAAAGGATGATTAAAAGAAAGAAATATTGAAAACATAAAACAAAGGTGAATATACACATGTGTGTGCCTAGACACGTACACACATATGCATGCATGTTCGTAATCAGCAGTTCAAAGGGAAAAAAACAATTATTTGACAAATATGAGACAAAGCTAAAACCAAAACAAGAAGTCTGAAAGTAATAGTATTGTTAAAGATATATCCAGAAAATGCAAACAAAAAGAAAACAAGAAGCATAATCTTACATCAACAGTTTGAGCTGAAGGTGGAAAAATAAACTTTTCTGAAGAAAAAGAAGGACACTCTAAAAATAGAGTAAACTGAATCATGAAAATCTATCGTAAGTATTTTTCTTTCAAATATTCCAGTATCAATATTAATAAAAACTAATTTGAAACAATTAAGGAAAACCTAAAAGTTGAGAATCATGATAGTTGTAATGAGGAGACTTTATAATGACTTTAAAATCAAACAGAAGAGCTTCGATATTCATAAATAAAAACTACAAGAAATGCAAGGAGAAACACAGAAACAAAGATAAATTAGAAGACATTAATTTATTTCCATCAGCACTAAAAAGCAAATAAAAAATGAGTAAACGTAAAAGAAATCAAATTAATTTTCTTTAGAATTCAGACTATAAAACTAGAAAACAAACTTTCTTTTCAGGGGTACAAAAATCATCTTAATTAACTGAATACAAAGGGAATTAAAATATTTTATAAAAAAATAAAATTATACATTCTGATCATAGTGCAGTAAAACTAGAAATTCATCGTAAAACTGGAAACAAAACAATTGATATTTTTAAGGCTAAGAAACAGCCTTAAAAATCATTTAAATAAAATAAATCAAGAACACAATTTCAAAATATCTAGGAATGTTGATACTGAAAATATTATGTACTAGAATCAATGGATTGCACTCTGGAAAGAGAAATGCATAGCTGTAAATATTTACAATACAAACTAAGAATAAATGAAAATGTATTGACCATTAAACCCAGCAAGTTAGTAAAAATACAGAAAAATAAAACAAGGAAAGTTGGAGGAAGAAGCTAAGTAATATAAAAGCTGAAATTAATGAGCTAGAAAACAGAAAATCAGAACTAATAAATAAATCAATGATGTGGTTCTTTGAAAATGCAAATGGAGGGGCTTCCCTGGTGGCGCAGTTGTTGAGAATCTGCCTGCCAGTGCAGGGGACACGGGTTCGAGCCCTGGTCTGAGAAGATCCCACATGCCGCGGAACAACTAAGCCTGTGCACCACAACTACTGAGCCTGCGCGTCTGGAGCCTGTGCTCCGCAACAAGAGAGGCCGCGACAGTGAGAGGCCCGCGCACCACGATGAAGAGTGGCCCCCTGCTTGCCGCAACTAGAGAAAGCCCTCGCACAGAAATGAAGACCCAACACACCCAAAAATAAATAAATTAATTAATTAATTTAAAAAAATGCAAATGGGAAAAAAGTAAAATAAACCACTAGCTAAGCTAATTCAGTGGAAATAAGAAAACAAAGGAGAATGGAAAAATACATCTACAGAGTATATTAGAAAAAAATCGTAAGGAATTATTTTGCTAAATACAATACAGATAAATTTTAAACCTTGGCATGAGTGAAACTATTGACATAAAATGAATAGATAACTTCAATGCAATTTAATTCATTCCAAAGAGTAGAAGGAGAATAAAGCATTCAAAATCTTTTTGCAAAGGCAGCATAATGTTATTTTAAAAATCTAATAAAGATAGAACTACATTATACATAGATTAAAATTTTTTTCATTATAAAAACATACCAAATACATGTACAATATGAATAACAATGGGTTAATTTATATAGTAAAAGGGCTATTATGAACCTCTAAATAAATACTAATATGAGATGTTCAAACGATTCCTGGGAGAGGAACTGCCTAGGTATAGGTCTTTCATATTGTCATATTAATTAGATATATAAAGTGCTTATAATACCTTACCTGGAGTGTATGTGATTTACACATTGCTCCCTATATAAATGAGCATTGGTATTGTCAGACTCTTAGTGTTTTCTTGTTTGCTGGTTCTGAAGTAACATCTCATTGTGGTTTTAATTTTAACTCACTGATTATTACTGAAACTTTATACTTCTGCTTGAGTTCCATTTCAGTGAATTACCAGCTCGCAATGTTTGTTCATGTTTTATTTTGTATTGTGTGTAGATCATTGTAAATCTGTTCTAAAAGTCTGGTACATATCTTTTCAATTTTTATAGCATTGTTTGATGCACACTGTTTAATTTATTATATTGAATTTTGTCTATCATTTTTTAGGGACTGTGATTTTTGTATTTTATATAAGAAAATCTTCACTATCCTGAAGCAATAAGATAGTCTTTTATCTTCTAAAATTTTAGATTCTTAGTTTTCATATATTGATACTTAATCCACCTGGAATCGATTCTAATATATGTGTTTTATATTTATGTTTTGTTTTACAGTTAACCTATATCCTCAACATATTTCCAAAGAGTCCACTGATTTGACATGCTACCTGTTTTGTAACTCAATTTTCCAAGTATTCATGGATGTGTCTCTAAGATACTTATTCTCTCTAGTCCATCTTTTTTATCCTTGTTTGAATACCATACTGCATTTAATTTAATATACCCTTGTTAAATTTTGGATTGCATAGGACACATTCTCCAACTTTATACTTTTTCAGGAGCGTCTTTGATATATTTGGGCCTTTGTGCTTTCATGTAAATTTTATAATTAGCCTTTCAAGTTTCATTAAAAACGTGGTTGGTACTTTGATCAGAATTGCATAGAACATATAATTTAGGGAAAACTAACATCTTTATCATATTGACTAATCATGTATAAACATGTACATCTCTCCATGTATTTAGGTTTTCTTGAATTGCTTAAAAAAAGGTTTAATGGACTTCCCTGGTGGTACAGTGGTTAAGAATCTGCCTGCCAATGCAGGGGACACAGGTTTGAGCCCTGGTCCAGGAAGATCCCACATGCCACGGAGCAATTAAGCCTGTGCGCACAACTACTGAGCCCGTGCTCTACAGCACGTGAGCCACAACAACTGAGCCCACGCGCCACAACTACTGAAGCCCGTGCACCTAGAGCCTGTGCTCCGCAACAAGAGAAGCCACCGCAATGAGAAGCCCGCGCACCGCAACGAAGAGTAGCCCCTGCTCACTGCAACTAGAGAAAGTCCATGTGCAGCAATGAAGACCCAACACAGCCAAAAATAAATAATTTTTTTAAAAAAAGGTTTAAGATTTTCTCTCTTAACTGTCTTACAGATTTATTTTCCCTTCAGTATATTTTTATAGTTATTATTAGGATAATATGTATGCTTTATTGCTATGATAAATATTTCTTTTCTAAGTTACATTTTCTGGTTTTTCTAGTATTCAAAATTATACAATTAATTGTGCTTTAAAACTTTTATCCTGAAATAATTATAGGCTCCAGAACTTGTAAAAATAGTGCAGAAAGGTCCCACATACCCATCACTTAGTGTCCCTCAATGGTAACATCTTATATTACTATAGTACATACATACTCAAAACCAGGAAATTGACATTGATGAAATACAATTAATTACCCTAAAGACTTTATTCAAATGTCACCAGTTTCTGCACAAATTCTCTTTTTGGTATGTCTTTGTGTATAGCTTTATGTGTTTTTTATCATGTTTAGATTCACATAAATCACCATCTTAATCAAGATACAGAACTGTTATGTCACCACAAAGGAACCCCCTGGAGATACCATTTTAAAGTCACACCTCCCTCCTTCCCTAACCACTGATTTGTTCTCCATTTCATGAACTTTGTCTTTTCAAGAATGATGTAGAAATTGAAATATACATTATGTAACTTTCTGAGATTTTCTTTTTTTTGTGGTACGTGGGCCTCTCACTGCTGTGGCCTCTTCCATTGCGGAGCACAGGATCCGGACGTGCGGGCCCAGTGGCCATGGCTCACGGGCCCAGCCGCTCCGTGGCACACGGGATCCTTCTGGACAGGGGCACGAACCCGTGTCCCCTGCATCGGCAGGTGGACCCTCAACCACTGCGCCACCAGGGAAGCCCTGAGATTATTTTTTTATCTCACTCACCATAATGCCCTGAGATCCATCCAAGTTGTCACATGTATCAGTAGTTTGTTCTTTTTAAATTTTATTTTATTTTTTAGCTGAACAATAATCCATTGTAGGGACATACTACAGTTTATTTAACCATTTACTTGTTGAATGAAGGACATCTGGGCTGTTTCCAAATTTGGGCTATTACAGTTAAAGCTGCTATGAACAATGTGTACAGGTGGTTTTTTCAGCTTTGTTGAGCTATAATTGATATAGAAAAAACTTCACATATTTAATGTTTACAATCTGATGAATTTGAATATACACAGACAGCCATGATACCATTATCATAATTGAGGTAATAAACCTATCCATCCATATGAAAAACCTTTGGGGTTTTCTGCTTGTTTTATTGGTTTTGTTTTTGTTTTGTTTTTTTCTGTGGTAAGACACATAAGATCTACTCTTTTAACAAATTTTTAAGTGCACAATGCTGTATTGTTAATTATAGGCAGGATGTTGTACAGCATATTTCTAGAACTTATGCATCATTTATAACTGTAACTTTATACCGGCAGAACAAAAATCTTACATCAACAAACTGTCCTATTAGTCCTATTGATTAACTGTCCTATTAGTCTAAGAATTTATCTGAAGATTCTCTTGGATTTTCTTGGATTTTTCCTTAAAGGTTCAAAAAAAGGGAGTTTGTTTTTTTTTTGCTAGAGTCAATCTTCAATATTATCAATTATCAAAATTAATGTCTTACTTTTTTAACTTAAAAAATGCTAGTTCACTGAAAAATAATAAGAAATCACAACATACCTTGGAAAGATTTCTTCAATTTAAACAGACTCAAATCTTTGAAGTTCTTTCTGATTTCTATGTATACAATCAGTCGCCAGCAAACTCATCCCTTCACTGAGTCTTTAATATATTTATCCTTCGTATCCTCCTGGAAAGCAAGATTTTCAACTTATAAATATTAAGTCACCCACAGTAACTATAATAGTATGAGAAAACTTTAAAAATTCAATTATTATTTTTATTTTTAAACATCTTTATTGGAGTATAATTGCTTTACAATGGTATGTTAGTTTCTGCTTTAAAACAAAGTGAATCAGGTACACATAT
Source organism: Globicephala melas (assembly GCF_963455315.2). Lineage (NCBI taxonomy): Eukaryota > Metazoa > Chordata > Mammalia > Artiodactyla > Delphinidae > Globicephala > Globicephala melas. The sequence goes on from NC_083322.1 coordinate 25,815,470, forward strand.
ACATATATCCCCATAGCTCCTCCCTCTTGCGTCTCCCTCCCACCCTCCCCGTCCCACCCCTCTAGGTGGTCACAAAGCACCGAGCTGATCTCCCTGTGCTATGCGGCTGCTTCCCACTAGCTATCTATTTTACATTTGGTAGTGTATATTAGTCCATTCCACTCTCTCACTTCATCCCAGCTTACCCTTCCCCCTCTCCGTGTCCTCAAGTCCATTCTCTACATCTGCGTCTTTATTCCTGCCCTGCCCCTAGGTTTTTCATAACCACTTTTTTTTAGATTCCATATATATTATAATATGTTTTAAAATATGGAAAACATAAGTATACTCAGCCACCAATTAAAAAAAAAACTTTCCATGAAGAATTAATTGCTATAGGAATTTCCCTCCCATCATAGACGCTTAGAAAAATGGACAAATACTAAAACAACTACATTTAGTCTTGGACAAAAGCCAGTGCAAGCGTCTTGAAAATGAGATGAACCCACAGTTGCTCCTGTGTACTACCTAATGCCATTTCCAGGGCACTTCTTAGGGAGAGAAATCCAAATAAAGTCCAGTAGTCCACAAGCTAAGTAGACAGAGGCTGGAATATGAGAAAGGAGATCTCAATAGACCCATGGGGCAGAATACCAGAGGAAAGAGAGTAGCACTGAGAGAGACAGAGCTCTGGAACTCTGCAAAGAGGTTACCCTTAAATGTTTGTCTAAATGCTGATCTCAACAAACTTGAAGTGAAATGCCATAAGACTCCAAAAAGCACCACTGGAAAGACCAAAGAAGTTTTGCAGAATACTTATGAATACTTTGCTTTTCACCAGGCAGAGTAGAGAGACCTCATAAATCACGGGACATTGGATAGAATATTCAGAATCAAATTTTCTTAGGAGTGATACCTAATTAGCTCTAAACTAAAGGCTACTGGACAGAACTAACAAAGCTTAAAAACAAGTTTTCACTGGATCCAAACCACCTCAATACTTTAACTACGTGCCAGAACAAAGACCAATACTCTTTAAGAAATACAACAAAATCCAACAAAGTAAAATTTATAATGTACAGCATCCAATCAAAAATGATAGGGGTGCAAAGTAACAGGAAAATATGGTTCATTACCAGAGAAAAATTAGTAAATAGAAATAGACGCAGAAGTAATACAGAAGATGAACTTAGTAGACAAAAGCCTTTAAAAATCTATTGTGAATATGATATACATGATACTCAAGAATATACATAAAAACATAAATATGATGTGGATGGAAATAGAAAGTACTAAAATGCCTCAATCAGAGATGAAAATTACAATATTTAAAATGGCAACTACAGTGGATGAGATAAACAACACAAGAGAGTGCAGAACAAGGGATCAATTATAAAGAAATAAAAGTTTCCAAACTGAAGCATAATTTTTTAAAAGATAAAAAACCAGTATATTAATCTAAGCTGTCTAACATATGTGTAGTTGGAATTCTTGAAAGAGGACAGTAGAAAAAAAATTGAAGTAATATATCCAAAAAATTTCCAAATTTGATAAAAACTATGAACTCATATATCTAAGATTTCAGATTCATGAATCTCAATGAAACTTAAGCCACATAGAGATCAGAGCAAAGCAGAACATAACAAATTGCTAAAAACCAGTGATGAGAAAGTCTTAAAAGGCGCCAGAGAAAAGAAGACACACCATGTACACAGGAACAGATAGGAGAATGACAACAGACTTTTCCTGAGATATTTTGTGAGCCATAGATATAGCATCATCTTTAAATACTGAAGGGGAAAAAAAAAAAAGAAAAAAAGACTGTCAACTTAGAATTTAATGATCAGTGAATAGTTTTCAAAAGTAAAGGTAAGGGGGCTTCCCTGGTGGCGCAGTGGTTGAGAGTCCGCCTGCCGATGCAGGGGACACGGGTTCGTGCCCTGGTCCGGGAAGATCCCACATGCCACGGAGCGGCTGGGCCCGTGAGCCATGGCCGCTGAGCCTGCGCGTCTGGAGCCTGTGTTCCACAACGGGAGAGGCCACAACAGTGAGAGGCCCGCGTACCACAAAAAAGAAAAAAAGAAAAAAAATAAAGGTAAGGTAAGATTTCTATGCCTTCCAGTACAGCACAAACTTTTCCTGGGACAAAAAAGGAATTTAGAAAAGTTCCATTAGCTCAGCCAGGCTGAGGACACCCTCGTTGTACGTCAATTTTTGGCAATGGCTCCAGGCTCTGAGGTGAGGTTGAAAATTCTAAGGACACTCAGGCAGAGGGTAATACTTTCTCAAACTTTTCTAGGAAGGCAAAAATGGTTCCTGGGCCCCCAAGTAGACTTAGAAAGTTTTTGGTAGTTCTGGTGGTGCAAGAGGCACTCTCTGGGTCTTCCAGCCCAGCACAAGAGTTGTTTAGGCCCTGGAAGGGACTTAAAATTTTGCTAGAAGCTTGGCCAGGTTACTGGCATCATCACTGAGGCTCAATTTTCAGCAGTGTTGATTCTGGGGTTCTGAACTAAGGTAGAAAATCCTGAAATCACTGAGACAGGGGTAACTCTCTACTGCTTCCTGGAAAGCAAGAGCGGTTCTGGGCTTTTGTGGTGGCTCTGGCAGCCCAGAGAGCCGTCTCTGGGGCTTCCAAGTAGCACAAGCATGTGCTGGGTGCCCTGAGGAAAATTATACAATTGTTCATGGGCTCAAGCATGCTTAGCGCTTCATCTCTGTGGCTACCCTGCTAGCACAACCAGTTCCATGTTTCTGGAAAAGGATTTAGAATATTTCAGGATTCTGAAATAATCACTTCCAAATTCAGTGTCTTAAACAACTTCTTTTTAGCTCTCATGAGTATACAGGTGGTCTGGGTGTTTCTATTAATCTTGTTGGGTTCAGATGATCTCGCCCAGGCTCACTCATACAATTGCTCATCTGGTAGTTAGGATGAGGGCTGGCTGTTCTAATACAATGTCCTTGACAGATTTAGTCAGTTTTAGGGAAGTCACAGAAAAGGTCAGGAAATGAAAAAAAGAGTAAAAAGAGAGAAAACACTTTCAGAGTCATACGATATCAAGGATTTGACTTAGGAAATCTTCCCTTAGTCTTGACTGACTTTCCTATCATTTATATCTTCATAATTTCATTGTTATTTAAATATTCTTTTATCACAAGAGACCTCTAACACCTATCTTACACGGACGTCTAAACCATTAGCTACTGGATTTCGTTTTCTAAAAACTAACAAACGAGAAGAAACAAAAATCATTCTTTTCAGAACCAGTGAGACATTAAATCTTTCTCTCTTTCACAAACACACACACATACAGAAACCATTTTCATTTTTTGACCTCTTCATGCTACTAGCAATTTTATAATCTAGTAATTAGTTTCTTCCTATTAACTGATAACCAGTTTCTAGCTGCCAGTCTCAGACTGATGAATTTTCTACATTACTGAACATCCCAGGAATAGCATGGCACCTTCTTATGTGGGGGGACTGTCCCTCCCCTGAACCTAACCACCCTGTTGTAGAGGGAGTTACCTAATCCTTGTACCCAAGAACTCTATTTTTGGACACTTCAGCAAAATAAGACTAATTAATTTATTCCTCTATGACTTTTTAACCTGAGGACTGAAGTATGATATGTAACGTGCCTTGCATAGCACAATGGAAATGCACTAGCTCGAGAGCCGGCACTGCCATGGTGAATTAGCTAGTCAGCTGTAAAAACCTGAATTATGAGAGAAAATACTAAGGTGAAGACAGAGAATGATCAACACCTGATGTCTTTCAAATCCCTGTTCTCAGTCATTTCGGAGAATAGCTAATGCTTTGTGATTCCTAAAGTCTGAGTAGATAACCAATACCACTCTCGGAGTAAATGTGTTCCAGTTGGATTTCTGCCATGTGCAGTCAGAATGAATCCTGGCTGAATATTGAGGAATGCCCTTTTCTTCTAGGACTAATTTTTCTCTCACCCATCTACTACATTCAGTAGCTGTAGAGTCTGAGACTGGAATAATGCTCATCATAGAGAGAGAATGAGGCTTCAAAAGCAGAAGAGCCTGTCACCCTTCATATTCTATATTTTAACAGCTTTTAGATTATGGAAAGACTGAGAAGGAGCTTCAAGATAGCGGAAGAGTAAGACGTGGAGATCACCTTCCTCCCCACAAATACATCAGAAATACATCTACACGTGGAACAACTCCTACAGAACACCTACTGAACGCTGGCAGAAGACCTCAGACCTCCCAAAAGGCAAGAAACTCCCCACGTACCTGGGTAGGGCAAAAGAAAAAAAAAACAGAGACAAAGAATAGGGACGGGACCTGCACCGGTGGGAGGGAGCTGTGAAGGAGGAAAGGTTTCCACACACTAGAAGCCCCTTCGCGGGCGGAGACTGCAGGAGGTGGAGAGGGGAAGCTTTGAAGCCACAGAGGAGAGCACAGCAACAGGGGTGCGGAGGGCAAAGCGGAGACATTGCCGCACAGAGGATCCCTGCCGACCGGCACTCACAAGCCTGAGAGGCTTGTCTGCTCACCCGCCGGGGCGGGCGGGGCTGGGAGCTGAGGCTCGGGTTTCGGTTGGATCCCAAGGAGAGGACTGGGGTTGGCGGCGTGAACACAGCCTGAAGGGGCTAGTGCGCCACCGCTAGCCGGGAGGCAGTCCGGGAAAAAGTTTGGAGCTGCCGAAGACACAAGACTTTTTCTTGCCTCTTTGATTCCTGGTGCGCAAGCAAAGGGGATTAAGAGCACTGCTTAAAGGAGCTCCAGAGACTGGCGTGAGCCGCGGCCAACAGCGCGGACCCCAGAGACGGGCATGAGACGCTAAGGCTGCTGCTGCCGCCACCAAGAAGCCTGTGTGCGAGCACAGGTCACTATCCACACCCCCCTTCCGGGAGCCTTTGCAGCTCGCAACTGCCAGAGTCCCGGGATCCAGGGACAACTTACCAGGGAGAACGCACGGCGCGCCTCAGGCTGGTGCAACGTCATGCTGGCCTCTGCCGCCGCAGGCCCGCCCCACACTATGTAACCCTCCCTCCCCACCAGCCTGAGTGACCCAGAGCCCCCGAATCAGCTTCTCCTTTAACCCTGTCCTGTCTGAGCGAAGAACAGACACCCTCAGGCGACCCACACGCAGAGGCGGGTCCAAATCCAAAGCTGAGCCCCGGAAGCTGTGCAAACAAAGAAGAGAAAGGGAAATCCCTCCCAGCAGCCTCAGGTGCAGCGGATTAAAGCTCCACAGTCACCTTGATGTACCCTGCATCTGTGGAATACCTGAATAGACAACGTATCATCCCAAATTGAGGCAGTGGACTTTGGGACCAACGATACATAGGTATTTTCCCCTGTTCCTCTTTTTGTGTGTATGTGTATGCTTCTGTGTGTGATTTTGTCTGTATAGCTTTGCTTTTACCATTTGTTCTAGGGTTCTATCCGTCCGTTTTTGTTTGTTTTTTTTTTTTTTTTTGCTATAGGTTTTAGCGCTTGTTATCATTGGTGGATTTGTTTTTTGATTTGCTTGCTCTCTTCTTTCTTTCTTTTTATTACTTTCTATATTTTTTTAATAATTATTTTTATTCTAACAACTTTATTTTATCTTTTTCATTCTTTCTTTTCTTCTCTCTTTTATTCTGAGCCGTATGGAGGACAGGGTCTTGGTGCTCCACCCAGGTATCAGGGCTGTGCCCCTGAGGTGAGAGAGCCAAGTTCAGGACATTGGTCCACAAGAGACCTCAGAGCTCCACGTAATATCAAACGGCGAAAATCTCCCAGAGATCTCCATCTCAATGACAAGACCCAGCTACACTCAATGACGAGCAAGCTACAGTGCTGGACACCCTATGCCAAACAACTAGCAAGACAGGAACACAACCCCACCCATTAGCAGAGAGGCTGCCTAAAATCATAATAAGGTCACAGACACCCCAAAACACACCACCAGACATGGACCTGCCCACCAGAAACACAAGATCCAGCCTTATCAACCAGAACACAGGCACTAGTCCCCTCCACCAGAAAGCCTACACAACCCACTGAACCAATCTTGGCCACTGCGGACAGACACCAAAGACAACGGGAACTAGGAACCTGCAGCCTGTGAAAAGACCCCCAAAACAGTAAGTTAAGAAAAATGAGAAGACAGAGAAACACACAGCAGATGAAGGAGCAAGGTAAAAACCCACCAGACCTAATAAATGAAGAGGAAATAGGCAGTCTACCTAAAAAAGAATTTAGAATAATAATAGAAAAGATGATCCAAAATCTTGGAAATAGAATGGAGAAAATACAAGAAACATTTAGCAGTGACCTAGAAGAACTAAAGAGCAAACAAACAGTGAAGAAAACACAATAAATGAAATTAAAAATTCTCTAGAAGGGATCAAAAGTAGAATAACTGAGGCAGAAGAATGGATAAGTGACCTAGGAGATAAAACAGTGTAAATAACTACTGCAGAGCAGAATAAAGAAAAAAGAATTAAAAGAATTGAGGACAGTCCCAGAGACCTTGGGACAAAATTAAATGCACCAACATTTGAATAATAGGGGTCTCAGAAGAAGAAGAGAAAAAGAAAGGGACTGAGAAAATATTTGAAGAGACTATAGCTGAAAACTTCCCTAATATGGGAAAGGAAATAGTTAATCAAGTCCAGGAAGCACAGAGCCCCATACAGGATAAATCCAAGGATAAACACGCCAAGACACATATTAATCAAACTATCAAAAATTAAATACAAAGAAAAAATATTAAAAGCACAAAGGGAAAAACAACAAATAACATACAAGGGAATCCCCATAAGGTTAACAGCTGATCTTTCAGCAGAAACTCTGCAAGCCAGAAGGGAGTGGCAGGACATACTGAAAGTGATGAAGGGGAAAAACTTACAACCAAGATTACTCTACCCAGCAAGGATCTCATTCAGATTTGATGGAGAAATTAAAACCTTTACAGACAAGCAAAAGCTACGAGAATTCAGCACCACCAAACCAGCTTTACAACTAATGCTAAAGGAACTTCTCTAGGCAGGAAACACAAGACAAGGAAAAGACATACAATAACAAACCCAAAACAATTAAGAAAATGGTAATAGGAACATACATATCGATAATTACCTTAAATGGAAATGGATTAAATGCTCCAACCAAAAGACACAGACTGGCTGAATGGTTACAAAAACAAGACCCATATATATGCTGTCTACAAGAGACCCACTTCAGACCTAGGGACACATACAGACTGAAAGTGAGGGGATGGAAAAAGATATTCCATGCAAATGGAAACCAAAAGAAAGCTGGAGTAGCAATTCTCATATCAGACAAAATAGACTTTAAAACAACGACTATAACAAGAGACAAAGAAGGACACTACATAAGGATCAAGGGATCAATCCAAGAAGAAGATATAACAATTGTAAATATTTAGGCACCCAACATAGGAGCACCTCAATACGTAAGGCAAATACTAACAGCCATAAAAGGGGAAATTGACAGTAACACAATCATAGTACGGGACTTTAACACCCTACTTTCACCAATGGACAGATCATCCAAAATAAAAATAAATAAGGAAACACAAGCTTTAAATGATACATTAAACATATGGACTTAATTGGTATTTATAGGACATTCCATCCAAAAATAACAGAATACACTTTCTTTTCAAGTGATCATGGACCATTCTCCAGGATAGATCATATCTTGGGTCACAAATCAAGCCTTGGTAAATTTAAGAAAATTGAAATTGTATCAAGTACCTTTTCCGACCACAACGCTATGAGACTAGATATGAATTACAGGAAAAGATCTGTAAAAAATACAAACACATGGAGGTTAACCAATACACTACTTAATAACCAAGAGAGCACTGAAGAAATCAAAGAGGAAATCAAAACATACCTAGAAACAAATGACAATGAAAACACAATGACCCAAAACCTATGGGATGCAGCAAAAGCAGTTCTAAGAGGGAATTTCATAGCAATACAAGCCTACCTTGAGAAATAAGAGACATCACAAATAAACAACCTTACACCTAAAACAATTAGAGAAAGAAGAACAAAAAAACCCCAAAGTTAGCAGAAGGAGAGAAATCATAAAGATCAGATCAGAAATAAATGAAAAAGAAACGAAGGAAATGATGCAAAGATCAAAAAAACTAAAAGCTGGTTCTTTTTGAAGATAAAATTGATAAGCCATTAGCCAGACTTATCAAGAAAAAAAGGGAGAGTAATCAAATTAATAGAATTAGAAATAAAAAAGGAGAAGTAACAACGGACACTGCAGAAATACAAAGGATCATGAGAGATTACTACAGCGACTATATGCCAATAAAATGGACAACCTAGAAGAAATGGACGAATTCTTAGAAATGCACAACCTTCCAAACCTGAACCAGGAAGAAATAGAAAATATGAACAGACCAATCACAAGCACTGAAATTGAAACTGTGATTAAAAATCTTCGAACAAATAAAAGATGGCTTCACAGGCGACTTCCATCAAACATTTAGAGAAGAGCTAACACCTATCCTTCTCAAACTCTTCCAAAATATAGCAGAGGGAGGAACACTCCCAAACTCATTCTACAAGGCCACTATCACCCTGATACCAAAACCAGAAAAAGATGTCAGAAAGAAAGAAAACTACAGGCCAGTATCACTGATGAACATAGATGCAAAAATCCTCTACAAAATACTAGCAAACAGAATCCAACAGCACATTTAAAGGATCATACAACATGGTGAAGTGGGGTTTATCCCAGGAATGCAAGGATTCTTCAATATACACCAATCAATCAATGTGATACACTATATTAACAAACTGAAGGAGAAAAACTATATGATCATCTCAATAGATGCAGAGAAAGCTTTTGACAAAATTCAACACCCATTTATGATAAAAAAACCTCCAGAAAGTAGGCATAGAGGGAACTTACCTCAACATAATAAAGGCCATATATGACAAATCCACAGCCAACATCATCATCAATGGTGAAGACTGAAACCATTTCCACTAAGATCAGGAACAACACAAGGATGTCCACTCTTGCCACTCTTATCCAACATAGTTTTGGAAGTCCTAGCCATGGCAATCAGAGAAGAAAAAGAAATAAAAGGAATACAAATTGGAAAAGAAGAAGTAAAGCTGTGACTGTTCGCAGATGACATGATACTATACATAGAAAATCCTTAAGATGCCACCAGAAAACTATTAGAACTAATCAGTGATTTTGGTAAGGTTGCAGGATATGATATTAATGCACAAAAATCTCTGGCATTCCTATATACTAACAACAAAAAATCAGAAAGAGAAATTAAAGAAAACAATCCCATTTACCATTGCAACAAAAAGAATGAAATACCTAGGAATAAACCTACCTAAGGAGGTGAAAGACCTGTAGCCAGACAACTATGAAACACTGATGAAAGAAATCAAAGATGACATAAACAGATGGAGAGTATACCATGTTCTTGGATTGGAAGAATCAATATTGTGAAAATGACTACTACCCAAAGCTATCTACAGATTCAATGCAGTCCCTATCAAACTACCAATGGCATTTTTTACAGAACTAGAACAAAAATTTTCACAATTTGTATGGAAACACAAAAGACCCCGAATAGCCAAAGCAATCTTGAGAAAGAAAAAGAGAGCTGGAGGAATCAGGCTTCCTGACTTCAGACTATAGTACAAAGCTACAGTAATCAAGACAGTATGGTACTGGCACAAAAACAGAAATATAGATCAATGGAACAGGATAGCAAGCCCAGAGATAAACCCACACACACATGGTTATCTTACCTTTGATAAAGGAGGCAAGAATATACAATGGAGAAAAGACAGCCTTTTCAATAAGTGGTACTGGGAAAACTGGACAGCTACATGTAAAAGAATGAAATTAGAACACTCCCTAACACCATACACAAAAATAAACTCAAAATGGATTAAAGACCTAAATATAAGGCCAGACACTATAAAACTCTTAGAGGAAAACATAGGCAGAACACTCTATGACATAAATCACAGCAAGATCCTTTTTGACCCAACTCCTAGAGAAATGGAAATAAAAACAAAAATAAACAAATGGGACCTAATGAAACTTAAAAGCTTTCATACAGCAAAGGAATCTATAAACAAGATGAAAAGACAACCCTCAGAATGGGAGAAAATATTTGCAAATGAAGCAACTGACAAAGGATTAATCTCCAAAATTTATAAGCAGCTCATGCAGCTCAATATAAAAAAAAAAACCCAATCCAAAAATGGGCAGAAGATCTAAATAGACACTTCTCCAAAGAAGATATGCAGATTGCCAACAAACACATGAAAGAATGCTCAACATCATTAATCATTAGAGAAATGCAAATCAAAACTACAATGAGATATCATTTCACACCGGTCAGAATGCCCATCATCAAAAAATCTACAAACAATAAATGCTGGAGAGGGTGTGGAGAAAAGGGAACCCTCCTGCACTGTTGGTGGGAATGTAAGTTGATACAACCACTATGGAGGACAGTATGGAGGTTCCTTAAAAAACTAAAAACAGAACTACCATACGACCCAGCAATCCCACTACTGGGCATATACCGTGAGAAAACCATAATTCAAAAAGAGTCATGTACCACAATGTTCATTGCAGCTCTATTTACAATAGCCAGGACATGGAAGCAACCTAAGTGTCCATCGACAGATGAATGGATAAAGAAAAGTGGTACATATATACAATGGAATATTACTCAGCCATAAAAAGAAACGAAATTGAGTTATTTGTAGTGAGTTGGATGGACCTAGAGTCTGTCATACAGAGTGAAATAAGTCAGAAAGAGAAAAACAAATTCCGTATGCTAACACATATATATGGAATCTACAAAACAAACAAAAAATGGACATGAAGAACCTAGGGACAATACGGGAATAAAGACGCAGACCTACTGGAGAATGGACTTGAGGATATGGGGAGGGGGAAGGGTAAGATGGGACAAAGTGAGAGAATGGCATGGACATATATACACTACCAAATGTAAAATAGATAGCTAGTGGGAAGCAGCCGCATAGCACAGGGAGATCAGCTCGGTGCTTTGTGACCACCTAGTGGGGTGGGATAGGGAGGGTGGGAGGCAGGGAGACGCAAGAAGGAAGAGGTATGGGGATATATGTATATGTATAACTGATTCACTTTGTTATAAAGCAGAAACTAACCCACCATCGTAAAGCAGTTATACTACAATAATGATGTTTAAAAATAAATAAAAATAAATAAAAAAGATTATGGAAAGACTAAACATAGTTCAGCCTCCATTGATGAGTTAATAATTTTTTCCAAAAATCACTGCAGTATATAAATATGAATTATAAATCCTCAATAAAAATTAAATCATTGCTAGCAGTTTAAATCTATTCTTACTTGTCCAAAAAATAATAGTCCTTTTCACTAGCCCTTTATTTTTATTACATCCATACAGTAATTTGTACAGTCATTCAGAATATATTTGCTAAAAACCTAGTATGTTTCTGGTGCACAATGAGAATACACTATTAGACAAACTGTATAATATCATGAAAAATCAGTCTTCACTACAGTGTTTTAAAGTGGAATTTGTTAGCCACATTTTTTTTTACTTGGAAAATAAAGCACGTTATAAAACACTAATAGTCATTATGTGATGGTTAATTTTATGTGTCAACTTGACTGGGCTAAGGGATGCCTAGATAGCTGGTAAACATTATTTCTAGGTGTGTCTGTGAGGGTGTTTCTGGGCGAGATTAGCATTTGAATTGGTAAACTTAGTGAAAAGAGTGTCCTCACCAATGCCAGTGGACATCATCCAATCCACAGTGGGTCCAAATGTAACAAAAAGGTGGAGGAAGAGTGAATTTACTTTCTGCTTGACCTGGATATCTATCTTCTCCTGCTCTCGGACACTGGCAGACTCCTCAGCCACCATCATCGCATGAGCCAATCTTTCATAATAAATCTCTTTCCGTATCTATCTATCTATCTATCTATCTATCTATCTATCTATCTATCTATCTGCCTATTAGTTCTGTTTCTCTGGAGAACCCTAACTAATACATCCTTTAGAATAGTTGAGTTAATCAAGACTGGATGAATGAGGTCAGAATCAGCAGGTTACTTATCACTGGAGTGGTGAGAAAATCAACCTCATATGCCAAACAAAGCTTACCATTTTGAATGAACAATATTCCATAATCCTAAAAGTTTTTCTTTCCTAAAGCAAACATGCAAAATCTAAAGATTACAAGTTTATTGTCCTTGGTACTACTCAAATGTGTGAATACTATGGAAAATATCTCTCCTTCTTTTTAGAAAAAATATTTTTAAGAAGCAAGATACAGAATAAGTACAGATTTCACCTAATTTTCATGGTAACTTCCATGTATATATTTGCTATTATCTTTCTTTGTAAATGAAAGTAATGGATAAATCCATTGCTTTGCATGATCAAAAGGACTTGTGTGAACAGCTTCTTAAATATTATCATTAAAGTTTTATCACCAAATATTAGCTTGCCCTTTGTGGCCTCAGATATCAACTCCAATTTTAATCAAAATTGGATGAAAAACATCTAGTTTTTGATTTTAATAGTGGTGAAACACTAGCACATATGTTATTGTATACGCAGACCATGTATAATGAGATGTTTTATTATACCCAACTGTATCTTAATACAGGGATTGAACATTTTTTTCTACTCTCTTTCCTTCGTGTACATATTTTATGAGTGAATGGCAATGGTATTATTATGGAGGTAATATTATTATATGACCATAGATATTTTAAAATTTAATTTATTCCTCCTATTAGAATTATGTACAAGAACTACTATTGCATATGGAAATATAAATAGCTGCATCAGTTGCCTTATTCAAACTGACAAAGTTAAGCTTAAAAAAATTAAGCCAAAGTCAACTAATAGTTAGAACGCTTTCCAGGAAATCAAACTATTTGCTTTTTTGGAAGAATCTTAAAATGACATGGGAAAATGTCCACGACATAATTTTATACAAAAAAAAAAATCTATATAACTTTACATAAAATAGGATCCCAATATAACAGATAGTAAGCAAACACAGAAAGTTAGGACCAAATGGAAATACATTTTAACATAACAATACGTGGGGTGATTAGATTATAGGCACTTTCCATTTTCTGTAATGTATGTGTCAACTCATGTATGTAGAGGTAGGTGTGTATGTGCGAGAGAGACAGAGACAGAGACAGAGGGAAATATAGCTTCTCCAGAAATATTAACTTGAAAACAGGAAATTTTTAACATCTAACAGTTTTTGGAGAAAAACAGACAATTTTATTTGAATTTCAGTCAAATTACCAATAATATAATTATAAAACTTGATGTTCATTTTGGACAGTGTTATAGGTGTAATGCTTAGTTATTTTTTTAATGAATTTTTTCTCAATATATGTTCTTCAATACTTGAATTGTAATACAATAAAGTTAAATGATTATAGACACATTCAAAAAACAAAATGTAAGGAAAAGAATTGTCCGACGTTCAGAAAGTCTCTAGATAGTAAAGCTTTCAGACATCTTGTCTATGTTCTTTACAGAACATGAAATGAAAATTTGGGAGTGTTAAATAGATTTCTCCTAACAGTCTGTTTTTGGAATCTCCAGGACCAGAATCAGATTTTTAAAATTCCTTTCTTTAATACAATAACTCACATAGAGTATATAACTGCACATATTTTTTTTCAAATTTTACATCATATTGTATATTCTAGAATTCATGTTCCAAAAAATTATACTATATAATATATATTACCCCCAAGTACTTTGTGTACTTTTAGCACAGTTGGTTTGGTTAAAAGAAAGTTTGACGGAGACCTATTTTACAGCATAATTGACTTTTCCCATAAAAATAATTGCTTTGCATATACTGGAAAATATAGTACAGCTGCATAGGAGTGTTCCCCAGTGCAAATTTTTAATTTGAATTGGTCTGATTACTTTGAATATAAAGATAAATCAGATGTTTGATCTCTTCTACATATATATAGAATTTAATAATGCTAAGAATTCTTAAATATTTGAGTATTACAATATCCGTTCTAATATATGAAGAATAACATAAAAATGAGTGATGATAAACCTAGCTTAGAGTTCCACTAAAAGATTATGGAACGAGCATTTTTACTCTTCCTCTTTCTGAGACCTATAATCGGAAATCCAAAAAATGCAACAAAAGGGAAACAATCTGATCAAAATTTTCAAATGGCCACATCCACAGACCATAAATAGAGCATTTGACAAAAACAATGAAATCTGAATCAAACTGGAGAACACTGCCATACTTTAATACATTCTTCTCCAGATCCTTAGCAATATTCAGATTTTTCTAGGATTATGTGACAAGGTCTAAAAAAGCCTAATGATGCTTGAGCTGACGAAATGACAAGGCTTGGGCAGGTCATGGGAAAGTGGGAAACTCCCCTATACTATTCATACTTACCCTGCTGACTGGCACTGGAAGCAGATCTAGATGAAAAGGGGATAAGTGGAGGGCCCTGCCATGGATCAGAATCAACTGAAAAAGATAACTCTGGGTCGGAAGTTTGTGACGCAAGTGACAAGAATATGAGTCATGGTGACATCCTGTCTACTCTAAAAATGAAGGGAAATGCACCTCTTGAGGTGAGAAAAGAATGTAGTAAGTTGCATGTGAACAAATTAGAGAACAGCACTTTGGATGTGCAACAGCCAAATTCCCCTTGTATGCTATACTCTGTTGTCCCCTTCCGAGATTACTCGTGAGCCAGTAACTTCCCTGATTGAATTATCTCAAATCAAGATTGTAATGATTAGAAAAGAACCAGCTACAGAACAATCAATAGATTGATGAAGAACATACACCAGAATAATTACAATATGAAATTTCAGATACATAGCTCTCAAAACTCTTATTTCTGAGCCTAATGCAAAATCCAGAAATCAATTAGAAAATTTTGGAATACGAGCGTGAGATCAGTAAATGAATTTAGGCCATTAACTGTTAAGTGAAGGGGAAGGCATGAATACTTAGAAAACAAAAATGGAATAAGCCAAGATGAGGGAGAGAGCTAACTGAGTACAATAATACTAAAAACTATCTTTTGTTTTCTAGCCATCTTCTAAAATAAGAACATGATGATGGCATTTCCCAAAACAAAATATGTTGCTGGCTGTCTACAGTGCTTTAAGCACTTTTAAATTTATTTTCTGGCTTCCAACCTACTTTTTCCTCTTTCATCTCTACCGTTACATCTTACTTGTCGACTTGTTCATAAACATGCCATGGACTTTTGTGACTTTTATATTAACTTCATATTGGTCTTTCTACCACCTGATTCGAAAGCTCCTTCCTGAAACTTTTGTTATTATTGTTGATATCCCCAAAGAACCAGGTCAAATGTCACTTTCTATTGTCAGGCAAAAATAATCGCTCTTTCATGACTTTGTTTATGCTTCTATCAAAATATATGACACACTTAGAGCTACATTAATTAGTGGTATTTGCATAATCAATATTTTTTCAATTGAAATTAATTATAATTCCACATAGAACACTAACAAATTTCGGATCAATGCTTTAGAAAAAGGGGAGAAAGGGATGGATTTGGTAGTTGTCATGGGAGATTCTATAAATTTATTTTGCAAGGGACCCGGACTTATTTGTGGATATTCTGGGGAGAATGAGCCATTTGTAGGAAACACAACCTAAAGGGCATGGCAAACAAATAATTAGCAAAAAGGAGTAGTTTGAAAACGGGGAAACCCAAGGACAGAAGTTACCCAGAAACACATGCCAGCAGCCCCTATCAGAGAAGTTTATCTGCAGCCAGCAGTGGCCATGCTACCATATTGGTATCTAGAAATGGAAAAGTTTATGAGAGAAAAAACAAAAGACAAAAGCAAAACAAAGATCCACATGTGGACTAAGCATTAAATGGATTACTAAGACAGGAATTCAAACCAAGGAAAATATAAGAGAAGAAGAGTTGTTAGAATTGGACTCGCCATGAGAATGTCAGACTCAGCACAAGAGTGGCCTGGTACCAAATCCCAAATATTTGTGATAGAATATTAACTCTTTCCTACCTGAGTTAGTGATTCTCAAACCTGCATGATTATGAAAGTTACTGTTGTCTCTTAAATTACAAATCCCAAATCCCACTTCCAAAGATTTAGAATCAATACATTTGTATTTAAAAACAAATAAAAAACAAAGAAAGAAAAGCATTCTAAGTTCAGCCTGTTTGTTCTAGACTAGAAATATGGCACAGAGTCAACCCATGCTTGTCTCTATTTTCCTAACTAGAGCTTTTAATTTCATTTCATCTGTTTTTTATTGAAAACTTTTCTCATTTGTAGTATTTCACCCCAATTCCTCTCAGTTTTGTCCCTTGGATATCTTGCTCTGTGTGATAGCTTCTTTTATTTCTCTTTCAAGAAAAGATCCCAGGTGTCCAGAGATGTGCTTTCTCCCACTTTTCCCATAGTTCTCAGCCTCAAATCCCTGTTCATAAGTAAGCTAGTGTCTTTGATTTCACCTTTCCTGGCATCAGCAAGACTCATCTTGACTTACAGTGTCTATCCTCACATTTCTGTCAACAGATTCATCAAGAATCTTTGCAATTAATATGCTTATCCTGGTGTTAATGGTAAAATTGCAAACCTATACTTAACATGTCAGTATATAATTAATACTAACATTTCAACCATATATTACAGCTGACAAATTTCTGATTAAATGAATGAACTCAATAAGTATTCAACAAACATTTATCTACAACTACTATGTGAACCACAGTAATTAGATGAAGATTGTGGGACAATGAAAAATCAATTCCAAAGGCAAATTTGCAATCTCTTGAAAACGAAAAAAGAAAACCACGATACAGACATTTTGATTTTTAAAATGGTGCAACACTAGCACATATGTTATTGTACATGCAGGCCATGTATAATGAGATGTTTTATTATATCCAATTGTATCTTAATGCAGGGGTTGAACATTTTTTTCTATAAAGAGACAAAGAATAAATGATTTCAGATTTGTGGGCCATATAGTCGCTATTGCAGCTATTCACCTCTGTCATTATAATGTGAAAGCAGCCACAGACAATATAAAAGAACAGGTATGACTGTGTTCCAACAAACTTTACCTACAAAAAATAGGCACGTGACTGAATTTGACCCCCAGTTTATACTTTGCCAGTGCCTGTTTTAGTCGATATTCTTTGGTCCATGGTATATTATATGTTGGTGCAATGAAATAGGAAATTTTTTTCTGTTTCAAAATCCTTTGTATAATACATACTGAAGATAGGATAAATTTTGATTGTATAGAATGTAGCAAATTATTTTCACAATATAAAAATTCTAGGATTCAAGCCACCAAATATTTATCACATTCTCTATGCTGCAGGATGCAAGAGGAAAAGGAAGAGGAAAATACTGGTATGAAAACCTTCCTAACAAGCTGTCAGGACCTTGTTAAATGAACGTTTGTTAAGTGGAGCTCAGGGTGCTGTTGTGGTTCAACAACAGACCACAAAAAAAAAAAAAAAAAAAATTTGAAATAGGTAAGTTTATTACTCATAGGTCCTGGAGGACACAGCATGCCTCAAAGGGCCACAAGAGGAGGTCAAGGCAGAGTGCAGAGAGACAGAAAGGAACTGGGTGGGGCACAGGCTTTTGTTAGGGTGTGTGAGTAGAATGCTTTGGGGTTCAAAGGTAGGGCCAGCTTGGTCAATTCAAATCAAAAGAGCAGGGTTTTGGCAACCCCATGGGGGTCTTATCTAAGGAAAGCATAAGGCATCCAGGTGCTGGGAGGCAGGGGAGACTGTGGATCACAAGGGCTGTTGGGGAAGTTACGTCAGGAACTTACATTTGCTTGTGACTCTGCAGCTGCTATCTAGGGCATGAGCTTGCATGAGGGGGCTAGTGTCAGTTTAAGGTCCCTGCAGGTCACTTGACCAAACAAAATGAATGCCAAAGCAACAATACCATGGAGTGGCTTAGCTAAACTCTCAACACAAGCTTTGTTTCAAACTAGTCATACTAATTTCCTAAGACTGCTGTAACAAATTACCCAAAATTAGCTAAAACAACAGTAATTTATTCTCCCGCGATTCTAGATGCTGGAAGCCTGAAATCAAGGTATTAGCAGAGCCAGTTCCCTTTGAAGGCCCTAGGGAAGAATCCTTGTTTCTCCTTATCTTCTTTTGGCTCCCAGCAGTCCTTAGTACTCCTGGGTTTGTAGCTGCATCACTCCAATCATCTTCATCTTCTCTGTGAGTCTCTGTATCCCCTCCTCTTCTTATAAGGACACCAGTCATTAGACTTGGGACTCGCCCCAGATCCAGGATGAATTCATCTTGAGATCCTTAACTATTAACATCTGCAAGGACTCTATTTCCAAATAAGTTCACATTCTGAGGTTCTGGGTGAATGTGATTTTGGGGCACACTATTCAATCCACTACATTAGTCATTATTTGCTTGCTTATTTTTTATTTAAGTCTGCTCTGATGACTCATTCAACTTCTTCCAAAAAACTACTATTTTGATTTTAACTCCTCAAAGTTCAGAGTTCAAAGCCTTTATCAATTTGTTATTGTTGAGGAACACAAAACCACTACAAGTATTAGCATAATCATGGGTGTGTTACTGTAAGAAAATCCTTCATAAACACCTAGACTTTCCTTCTTTTAAGGATTTTTGGGCCTGTGAACTAGCTCAGATCTGGGAGCTGTGTGAGGGGCCATGAATAATGTCAAACCTTGTTGTTTATATAAATCTAGTAAACATTAAGACAGCTAGCCATCTATTTCAATCCTGAGGATATCATGATATACTGGCAAAGACTGCCGAAGATCTCTGAGGGCCAAACCATTCTTAGTATTTACAATTCTGGTCCTGCTGCGTATTATGCTAACCATACCCAGGTTTGGTAATTAAGGTCCACCACGTGGCCCTGCCACTATAGGATTCTACCACCTCATTAAACTCAGCAGCCCCATTTTAATAGCACCACCTTCCACTGTCATTCTTTGCTTGCAGAGAACAGCCTCTAGCCCCTACCGTAACTTTCAAAAATACTGTTGCTGGGCTTACCTGGTGGCGCAGTGGTTGAGAGTCCGCCTGCCAATGCAGGGGACACGGGTTCGTGCCACGGGTCGGGAGGGTCCCACATGCCACGGAGCGGCTGGGTCCATGAGCCATGGCCGCTGAGCCTGCGCGTCCGGAGCCTGTGCTCCGCAACGCGAGAGGCCACGGCAGTGAGAGGCCCGCGTACTGCTAAAAAAAAAAAAAAAAAAAAAATACTGTTGCTTCCTTCACTGTATGGGTTAACTTTTGTCCATCAAAAGCAGGTTGAAGATCTAACCCCTGGTACCTGTGAATGTGACTTATTTGGAAATAAAGCTTTCACAGATAATGTCAAGTTAAGATGAAGTCGTACTGGATTAGAGTGAGCCCTGAATCTAATGACTGATAGTCTTTAATAAAGAGAGAAAGATTTAGAAATACAGAGACACAGAGGAAACAGGGAAGAAGGCAATGTGAAGACAGAGACAGATTGAAGTTCAGCTGCTAAAGAAACCAGGAATGCCAAGAACTGACAGTAACCATCAGAAACTAGAAGCGAGGAAGGATTCTTTCCTAGAGACTTCAGAGAGAGCAGGGCCATGCTGACAGACTAATTTTAGGTTTTTAGCCTCCAAAACTGTGAAAGAATAAACTTCTGTTGTTTGAAGCCACGATGCTTGTGGTAATTTGTTACAGCAGCTCTAGGGAAAAGATATATACTCATAATATATCCCTCAAAGCTGTGCTGAAGGGACTGTTCACTGGACCCTCACAGGTGACCTAGTTACGGGTGAGAAAACAGTTCACATACAAAAATTCGACTCCAGCATTCCTACATCCTTAAACCCTGGAACTCAAAGACCTTATGGTATCTCAAATGTATATTTTTAAATACTGCCCTTCACTGCATCCTAATTACCACTGGCAGTGAGATCATCAACACCTTTAAATCTAGTTAGATCAGAGAATGAATGTCGGATTCCCATCCTTAAGTCTGACCCCAGTGAAGTACTTCTGGTGCCAAAAATTTTATTAATCTTGGTGTACCCAAGGAGATAGAGACACTACAGTTTTTCAGGGAACAGTTTAATGAAGGAATGTGAGCTTAATAGTGGGAAGCAGCTGCATCACACAGGGAGATCAGCTCGGTGCTGTGTGACCACCTAACTGGGTGGGATAGGTAGGGTGGGAGGGAGACTCAAGAGGGAGGGGATATGGGGAGATATATATATATATATGTATAGCTGATTCACTTTGTTATACAGCAGAAACTAACACAACATTGTAAAGCAGTTATACTCCAATAAAGATGTTAAAAAAATAATTAAAAAAAAATAATGCTGGATGAAGAGCATGAGGTCAAGTTTTAGAGGGCTTTGAAAAATGGTAGAGAGATTTGGACTTGATGTGATAATAATTGGTTATGCTTGTAAAATGACTTCTAGCCTATAATGCATAATAGATATTTTTTCATTTAAACTTTAATTTTTGACAGGCATGCTGTATTATAGGTGAGGAACTAGAACCAGAGCAGTTAAGAGTGCTGAAAATCACGCAGCTAATAAAATGCAGGACATCTGGGAAAAAAAAAAAAAAGGAATGTGAGCTTAAACAAATGTAGAAGTACATGTTGGACAGAAAGTCTGTGGTCAAAGAAGTAGAGAAATTGTTACTAATGACTTCAAACTAGAGCAGGTAGAGAACTGCAGAGCTTATGCAGATGGCGAAGAAGCTGCTACATTTGTTTGCCACTATCACAAAGAGGGAGTTTGTTGGAAGGCGCCTTAGCTGTGATGTCTTGGCTCCCGAGAGTAATGGCTTCTAAGTTTCAACTAATCTCTTCTCATTAACAAACCCTAACCTAACACCATACATTCTAGGAAAACTAGTTCCCAGCTTTGGCAGTGGTGCATCGAAGGTAAAGGTGACTGACACTGAACCCTTCCATTCCAGACTAAAAACAGCTCTCACATATTTCTCTGTAAATATTTCCACATGTGACTTCTTCCTCAAAAACTGAGATGTGACACTCTCTTAAAATACTACCTTAAATTCTAATCCTATATTGGATGATATTGACTCAAGTTAGTTTCTAAGTCTTACTGCTCATAAGTAGAGCAGGGGAATATTGTAATTTTCTCTGGAGTTGAATTTTAGTATAAAGAGCAAATATAAGATTTTTAGCAGTCATCCTGATGAGGTTTCAATGAAACCACCGACATCACTGAAATATCTGGATTAAAACACTGTGACAAAAACCAGGAAAATGTTCCAACTGAGACCTCTCATACTTCAAGGAAGCTGAACAGTTCATAATCAACTAACAGTATCACGTGAGAGCCTGTTTCATGTTTAAGTGCAGGTTCCATTGTGAATTGTAGTTATTTATGTTTCTAATAATAAACTGGACCTCACAATAAAGTAACAAGGTAATGTATTTTTACTTTTATACCTATAAAAAGTCAGTATATTGCTTAGTCATTTTTATATTTCCAAGAAAACAATGTGATGGCATAAGGAATTGATTAATGATTCCAAAACACTCCCTAAAGCCTGCCTGCTGCCTTCCTTCCTTTCTTCCTTCCTTTGTTTATTTATTTCTATTTTCCCAGATTTACTGAGATATAATTGACATATAACATTGTAAAAGTTCAAGGTGTACAGTGTGTCAATTTGATACGTTTATATATTGCAAAAGGATTACCACCATAACATTAATTTGTAAGCCCTCCAGCCTCTCACATAATTACCATTTCTTTTTTGTGGTGAGAACAATTAAGATCTACTCTCTTAGCAACTTTCAAGTATATAATACAGTATTATTAGCTATAATCATGCTGTACATTAGAACCCCAGAATTTGTTAATCTTATAACTGAAAGTTTGTATCCTTTGACTAATATCTCCCCATTTCCACCACCTCCTAGCTCCTGGTAACCACTTTTCTACTCTCTGTTAGATTTCATATATAAGTAACATCTTAAGGTATATGTCTTTATCTGTCTGACTTATCTCATTTAGTATAATGCCCTCAAGGCTCATCAGAGTTGTCGCAAAAGGCAGGACTTCTCACTGAATAATACTGTTTTTCATATATATATGAAATGTGTTGATGGACATTTAGATTTTTGAATAGGTTGAATAATATTCTAATGGACATGGGGGCACAGATATCTCTTCAAAATCTTGTTTTCATTTCTTTTGGATATATACCCAGAAGTGGGAGTGCTGGATCATATGGGAGTTCTATTTTTAATTTTTTGAGGAACCTCCACACTGTTTTCTACAGCAGCTATACCAATTTACATTCTCACCAAGAGTGCTCAAGAGTTCCCTTTTCTCCACACCTTCAACAATACCTGCTGTTTTTTGTCTTTTTGATAATAGCCGTGCTAACAGGTGTGAGATGATATTTAACTGTGGTTTTGGCTTGCATTTTCCTGATGATTGGTAGGTAGAGGCTTTTATCATGTACCTGTTGGCCATTTGTGTGTGTCTCCTTTGGAAAAATGTCTACTGAGTTGCCTGACTGTTTTTTATCAGGTTTTTTTTTTTTCCTGCTATTGAGTTATATGAGTTCTTCGTATATTTTGGATATTGACCCTTTATCAGATATATGATTTGCAAATATTTTCTCCCATCCCATAGGTTGCCTTTACGTTTTGCTGATTGTTTCTTTTACTGTGCTTTTAGTTTGGTCCAGTCTCACTTGTTTATTTTTGATTTTGTTGCTTGTACTTTTCATATCCAGGAAATCACTACAAAGATCAATGTCAAGAAGATTTTTCCCTATGTTTCGTCCTAGGAGTTTTCAGGTTCAGGTCTTATGTTTAAGTCTTTAATCCAGGTCTCTATGAACAGTCACTCCTGCTGCATGTCTGCTAATCTGTGTTTTTCTTCCTTGTTCCTAGCCAGCTCTATACATCTCAGCTTTGCCAGACTGGGTGGGATGAAACCTAAGCAAGATCTTCATGCAGTGCCCCCAAGAGGCTGGAAAAGGTGGTTGCTCACTCTGTTCTTCCTTTCTTGGTGAGAGAAACTCTTTGTACCTGGTAAACTCCTTGGCACTGAAGACTGCTGGCTTGGGGATAGGATGATGCAAGCAAAATGAAGTTGTCTTCCTTCTCCTCTGTGTGATTATTTCAGTTTTTTCCACTGTGCTGCTAAAACTTCCTAAGTGGACTCTAGTGGTCTCCCAGAGCTGTTTTTTATTTGTGGCCAGCTATCCAATCATTGACCTTTGTGGGGGAACGGGGAAGCTGGGCTCTCCTAAGTCACCATTATTTTTTTCTGCAGCCTCTTCATTAATTTTTAGGTAAATGAGATTATTTTATAAAGCAATGTTGTTTAATATTTCTAAATTATCATCTCATCAATTTTTTTTCCTCATCACCATTATAACAAATATAACACTTTGTTCCTAGTTGCACAACAAAATTTCAAAGAGTGAAATTCAGTTTACTCAATATTTATAAACTGATTGTTCATCTTCTTTCTATTTCCCTCAAAGAAGATAAATAAACAGAAAGAAAATAAACCTGGAATTTTGACTGTAAGGAGTCATGTGGTCTCAGAGGAAAGAAGTTAATGTATTGAAAAGAAAGAGGAGACCCAAATCAGACTGAAGGGACTTTAATCCTATGTCTGGAGAAACATGTACATTTTGTAGATACAAATCTAGTCTCTTCTGATGACCCTTAGGGTTACTACCAGCTCTTCCACTGTTAGAGACAAAATTCAGAATGAAAAAAATCATTCTGAAAATATTCTCTAATGTTTGCATATCATTAGTCTATTTTAAGGGTAGCTAAAGCTGTGTCTGAAGCTAGAATTCAGCTTTCACAGGTGAAAAATTTCCAAATCCAGTCATTCAGCAATTATCATTTTTTGACTATAAACTCTTCAGGATACTCTATTAAAAACAAAACAAACAAACAAAAAAGAAACAAATAGATAATAGTCAAACTTAAATGCTATAATGATTTAAAGAGGGATAAACGCTATACGGCTAGAATGATTTCCATGACATTATATTCAAGTATATTTGGAGAACTTTGGTCTATAATGTTGTTTTCAACACATCAGCTTTTGGAAGAAGTATCACTTGGAGATAAAAAGCCACAAGTAATTACACTTGAATTTTACCAAATTCGGAGTTGTCAGGTCACTGAGGAGTAGAGATGTAGAGTTTCCACATGTGTGTGCACCTCCTATAATGAGATTTCCCAGCAGAAGCTGACGAAGTAGGTCTGTGAAGCTAAAAGGGACATAATTCCAGAATAATATCACAGCAATAAAGAGCACACGGTCTAGAGTTAGACAACTCAATTTGAAGCAATTTCTAACACTCCTCAAAACTTCCTGTCAGTGAGAACTTTGAGAAGTTATTTAATTTCACTGTTGAGTCTCCTTTTTGTAAAAATGGTGGTAATAACAATTCCAACCTCATACATAAAAGCTGTAAACATTTAAAGCCATGTCAAGCATGTGGTAGATGTGCAGCAGGGTAATTATTATTGCTTGTTAAAAATTTCAAATATATTTTGTCCAATTAAATAGAAACCTGGAATATACATTTTGGCCTTTAGATACCTAGGTTCCCTCATACGATTCAGCTTTAGATGTTCCTGCAGTTTTAACTGTGCCACAGTTCTTCAGGGTTTAAAATAAAGCTTCCTGGTTATACCTTACCACAGGAAGTACGGTTTGGGGTTATCTTTTGTCTTTTTTCTCTCTCGTTTCTTTCTTCCTCCTGTCTTACCTTCCTCTTTTCCTTTCTTTTTCTTTTTCTTTATGTTTCCACTGCATTTACTACCAATATAAAAAAATGTTAAAATGAAAAAACAAACTATTCTTAGTTCTCCAGTGGTTCTCATCCCTCCTTCTTCCCCACACAGCTCCTGACCTATTTCCTCAGGGTCAGTTCAAAACTGGACCTGGTGCTCGCTTCGGCAGCACATTTACTAAAACTGGAACGATACAGAGAAGATTAGCGTGGTCCCTGCGCAAGGATGACACACAAATTCGTGAAGGGTTCCGTATTTTTGAAAAAATACTGGACCTGTTCACTGGTGTTTTCACAGAAAACAACCAACGCCAGGGATGCAGAGGCAGAGAGTGGGAAGAGGGCGACAGTACTATCCAGGTTCCACGAAAGGCAGGCCAGGTGGAGGGGCACAAAATTCAAACAAAAGGGCTGATGGCCTCACAGGGACATAGTCTAACTAAAATGGACTGGAAAGGAACTACAGAAGGCCCCTCAGAGGCTTTATAAAACATCTCAGCGGCTGTGTCCTACCCACAATAACTGACTCCAGGAGTAGGATGAAGAGGCCAGGGAAAGTTGTGGAAAGTTTCACGTGTCGGGAGGTGGGGAAAGTCTAGAAGGCACCAAGAGCCTCACTCATTTTGACAGAAAAATTTCCTCTAGTGTTAGGAAGTCACAAAATGCCAAGGACGCTGAGAAAAGCTATGAGAGGGATGCAGAGTCTCACAAGACACAGCGATCACAGACCACGGCGGTGGGGATCATGCTACTGAGGCAGAAACTACGGAGTCCAAGAGCAGGGAGAGTGGCCTTTCAGGAAGTGACTCTGGTGAGAGAGAGGAAGATCCAGGAAGCAGCTGAAGGGAGCAAAGATGGGGTCCTGAGGCAAGGCTCTGGAGGCTGGATCAGAAGAAAGGGCACCAGTGATGAAACACAAGTCTGGGGGCGGGTGTCAGTGACTGAGGTCGGGGGTGGAACAGCCGCACAGTAGCCATCACAAGGCACAGGGAAATAAATGGCTGTTGGCCATAGAGGGCCCCTTCCAGGCTGGTGGGAAGGCACAGTCTCACAGAGGTCCACTGATGCCTGGGTGGCAGAAGGCACAGAGGTCTTCATATCAACAATGGCCCTTTTTGGCACTGTTGGCAGAGAGGGTGGTGGGATCTGTCTTCCATAACCTGTGGTCCACCCTTGGGCCGGCAGGCATTCTTGTTAAGGGGCCAGTTGTGAGTGTTCAAGGGTGTCTCTGTTCTTTGTGAAGGCCTCCCCTGGAGGGACCCCCTTGGCCTGGTCCAGGAAGGAGGTTCAGCACTGACTCCCCCACCAACCATGACCATATGGGCCAGACCAGGGACCTAAGCCTCCTTGAATTGGGCCTCTACCCTAAGGAGGAAACGGGAGACTCCCCACTGGTGCAATCATGGGTCCCCTTGGTCCTAGAGGGCCTCTGGGAAGAGCAGTGAGCCCCCCATCCTGTCTGGGGTCTCTTCCCCTCTGGAGATGGGGGCTGCAGTGGCCGTGGCTGCCCCTGCTGATTCTGCTTCTTTCCTTTCAGCATCGTGGTTATGGCAACGGCTGCAGTGGGATTTCCCGTTCTTTCTTTTGAAAGCAGGTTGTCCTATCCAAGCGTTTCTGGAAATTCTCAGGGAAAGTTACGTATTTCTTTTTCTGACTTCTAGCAGACAGCTGATTTCAGACCTAACCTTCACTCTTTGAAGTTCTCCAAGGTGATGACCGCTGAAAGCATTCTCACATTAATTCATTCTAAGTGTGGGCATAAGCCCCTCCCTGAGAGGAAATAATTATCTTTAGGAAAAACATCACTGTAACCACAGAAAAGGTAAAACCAAATTCTATATACTCCAGGCTCAGCGTCAAAGCAGATATACCTTCCCTGTCTCCACCTTTCCAGCCTCCCAAAGTTTCTGTAAAATTTTAAAACAAACAAACAGAAGTCTCCTGCAGTGCGTGGCTTGCTGTGAACGCCCAGTACTCAGACATAGAGAAGGCACTTCTTCTCTTTGTGAACACACTCCTGGATTTATGGCATTTTTCTTTTACTTTGGTCATTCTCAAAAATCATGTTCATTGTTTGAGGGATAACCTATTCCTGAAGACATCAACCTTGAAATTCCAAACATCAGTTTTGCACTGGAAATATAACAACATAATAGGTAAAAGTAGATGCACTAACTTATGAACCTCTGTTAAATCACCAAAATAGGTGTTTTGTTTTTAATTTTTGAAACCAAATATTATGAATATCATCAAATGTTTAAAATACCTCATTGGCAGGTTTTGGCAGTTGAAACCCCATTTTAAATTGAATAGCATTTTAGAAAAATTATGTAAACTACCGATGAGATAAACACATTGAGTAAGCAAAAATGCCTACATTTCAATTTGATAGCATGCATGTATCCCTAATCTGTTTTGGGGGAAGCCTGGTATATCAGATGCCTATGTGATGATGTTTGAGGTTGCCCACAATGGTGAAGGTGGTTTGACCCCTATATACTGGTATATATGTCATATGTATATATATACTTACATATATATACACACATATATATATACTTACTTATTCATTTAAATTTCAGGAGCATGAAGTTAAATAAATTTTTTTCCTTAGTTTAGGATATGCCATCTTCATTATAAAATTTTACTCTTATTTGAATTTATTTGCTTATGTTTTCCCCTTCATCTTTTACCATCACTGCCATTCCTTTCCTCCAATAAGCACACAATCTTAGGATTTTGATAAATTTTGTTTATGTAGTATCCTTGTCTCCCTGAGAGGAAATATAGAACAAGATGCTAAAATAAAAATGACATGTAGTGAAGGACTCGACTTTTACTGTACTTTACAAAGGCCCCTTATCTTCAGTGCTGTCCCGCAAACTAAGAACAATAATAATAATGAAATAGTCAAACTAAAAGCATCACTCCTTTCAAATGTTTTGCATACTATCTTAAGGCAACAGAAAAAATGGCTTAAGTGTAAATCCTGTTTTCCAGCAATAATTGTGTTTAAAAGGGATTTTTCCCACAAGGTCTACATTAACTGGTTGAAATTTCTTTCCAACCTGCAGAGTCATAAACTTTTATTTGTTTAAATGCCAATATAGATGTGCAGAGCCTATCTTTACTATACATGAGCTGTGAAGGATTTGAATCATAATTACATGATTTTAAGAGGCACAGAAAACATTACCTCTACTGATTTACTACAGCCTCCTCCATATGCCTCAATTTTTAATACAATAGCACTTACACAGAAGGTGGAGAGGCACACAGATTGAGAAACAGATACTCTTCTATATTATTATAAATTAATGGTGCAAAAACAACAGAGATCTTCTTCTCAGTTTTCTAACAGAACATGACAGTATCGCCTTTCTTGAAATGGCAGAGGATGGGTGGGAGAAGGGGGCTCGGACTCCTATACACACTAATATTTACTACAAATCACTGCCTTAAAATCAGATGACCAAAGAGACTTATGGCAACTTTATAGGGGATCAGCCCTCTGAATGTAATAAACACATCATATTGACTAAATTTTTAAATTAAATTCTGTTTTTTAAATTGTTTTCCCACATTTTTTTACAAAAATAAATTCTAGTATTTTTGTTGATGGTGATGTCAGTAGTGTTTTAAAATAAGTAACACTGTAAATCTGATAGGGAATACTGGGGTGAAAGAATTGAACTAGTTATTCCAACTTCTTGAAAGCAAGCATTATGCCTTGAACTTGGTTTATATTGATGATGGCCCTGTGCAAGACACTAGGCAAGTTGAAGAATAATAAGTCTCTATTATGTATTGTTGATAATAAGATCAATCTGTATGCTTTAGATTAGAATGAACTTTCTCTTTTATATTCATAGACTCATGCATATAACTCATAGTTATAGGATAACTTGATGAGAATTAGAGCTTGGGCTTAATAAAATTCAGTTTTCACCAAGGAACAATAAAGAGACAGCACATTAAAACCATACTGTACTGAAATATAGGGCACTAAAGTGAAAAATAAAAGTAAGAAGATGTAGGAAGTGAAATTGTAACATAAATTTATAAGTATTTTCAGCCAGAGTTGCCCAAGGCCTAATGAAAAAGGTAGTAACTGGATATTCATCTCGTATCATAGGGATTCCACACGTCATGAAAAACGTGGCAAATAGGCAGAAAAAAAAAAGGTTACAACAAGTTGAATAAAAAAATCAGTGAAGATTTTATAAGATCATTAAAAAGATAACATTTCAAAATGGAAAGAGTAGTCTATTAAAGTTAAATGGACAAAAGAATTTGGTATAGATGTAGTGTTATTAGATATTATAATATTGATACTAAGCATCATTATCATATCTAAAAATCACTGAGACCTACCATGAAGCAAACACTATACCGGTATCTATCAATTCCTCCTGGTAGCTACAATTTGCAGGTAAGTAAATTAAGGCTGTTAAGAGTTCCCACAGCCTTACGATGAGATCAAATAATTTGCCATGAGTCTGACAGAACTAGTCTTAAATTCCAGTTTGTCTACCTCATCCATCAGTAGAATCACCTTAGTTAAATATTTTAACCTTTAACCTCCTGCTTAATTGAGACTTATTTTATTAAATCGGGTTTGTTGTTAAAAAAATGCACTTTATTTAGTAGCTCATTTGTGTCACTGATGCAGTATTCTAAAGATTTTTTTTTTTAATGTGGGCCATTTTTAAAGTCGTTATTGGAATTGTTACAATATTGCTTCTGTTTTATGTTTTGGTTTTTTTGGCCATGAGGCATGTGGGGTCTTAGCTCCCTGACCAGGAATCAAACTCGCAGCCCCTGCATTGTAAGGCAAAGTCTTAACCACTGGACCACCAGGGAAGTCCCTGATGCAGTATTTTAAACTCTTAAAGAACAGTGGGTTTGCTTATAAAATTTTTAAAGATATTGAGCTCATTCTTCTCAGACATTTTCTTTATAAGAATAGCACCACATTTAGGGTTTACATGCAAAAATAGTTTTTCATTATTTCCCAGACATTAAATACTCTACCTCAAATTGAAATTCAAACAAATACACCAATTCTACAAAGAGATGTCTACAAACCAACCAATTGGCTGAGCTCTAGGGTGTAGTTTCGGGTTTTCTCTAGGCTGATTTCTAAAAATATTTTGTTGGTATACCAATAATCTGGTTAAATTACCTGACAATATTTGGTTAAACCTGACAAACTGTATAACATGGCGAAAGCAAAAAACTATATCATTCTATTTGTCCACGCTAAAGACTGAAGTCCAGCACAACTACAGCAATGGAAAGAACATAGAAAATATATATCCTGCTTCTCCATAGCCTTACATTTCACTCCTAAGATTATACTTGAGTATATAAAATACTTTCAGATTTTATATGTTTTTCTAATAAAAAGGATAGTGGTATGGACACTTTTAAATCACAAACAATTTAAAATTTTTTATTGGGCTGTAAAATTATAAATAATTTTATTTTAAAGCAGATTTATCTTCCGAAGTGTCATAGGCTAAAATTTTCTTCAAATCTTTGAATATATTATCAAGTGAATAAGTTAGGTTATGGGATGATCGAAAACTGCATAAAAACAGAAAAATAATCCTACTCTACCACCCCAAGGGGTAGCATTGGAACCAAAGAAAAGTCCTTAAAAACTGCTCAGATATTAACAATGGAAAACTCTGGATATAGGGTTTGGATTCAGTTATTCATTCTGAAAACTGACTCTTACCTAATTCAGATACTTTTCTTAACACTGATATTCCTTCTATTCATTACTGCCTTCCTTTAGATCAAGGAACTGATGCATGGACGCAAACAAGTTCCCTCACTCCATTAGTTGTAAACAGTTTGGTATTCTCCTTGGCAGCATTTACAATGAGGGAAGGAGGAGATGGCAAATTAGATCTCTCATTCGGTGATATTCCTTTTTAGTAATCTTTCTAAATTTTTTATCAAGTCTCTCCTTTGATCCAGCTTCAAAAATATATGTTCATCCCTAATTTTGAATTTTGGTTCTTTTTCATTTTTGATTAATAGGAAAGTACATATTAAAGCTGTCATCTGGGAATGAGTCTATAGTCTACAGATCATAGGCAGGTCGGCCAAAGAGTTTTTCTACCAAATTATATTCCCAGCAGGAGTAGATATGGATACTCGCACAAGCTCTGCGCACGGTGACATCTGTATCTGTGAGAAGGGTTCTATTTGCATACCATCCGGCACCAGAGAGTTGAACTACTTGAAGTCATACTGGAGACATTTTTGGCTCTGGCAATCAGGGTTACAGATATCTGGTGAGTTAAATGCTCCAACGGAGCTGCTGACAGGAGTATTACAGCCCTCAAAAGGACAAACTGGGTGGTATCAGTAGACTGGCTAGAATTATTGTAACTAAAGGAAGACATCTAAGTTAGGAATTTCTCTTCTTGTGGAAAATCCAGAAAGGCTTATATGTCATATTAATTCACAGTATTAAAGTTCAACCTTCAAAAATAAGTGAGTTTTTTAAATAAAGACATTAGCCTTGAGACTCAATTAGAAAAGGATTAAGAATGTTCTTTCCAAGGTGCAGCATACTGTATAAGTAACAGCTTGAGAGAAAATTACAGTCATTAGGGTGCAATGGTAAAGAGTTTTTATTTCTATTTAATTCAAATTAAATCTGATTCAAAATACATGGGGAACAGGGGTGATTATTGCCAGAAATGCTATTAAAGCTTCTGTTCAGCATTTCTGTAGACTCTTTTTTTTTTTTTTTTTTTGCGGTATACGGGCCTCTCACTGTTGTGGCCTCTCCCGTTGCAGAGCACAGGCTCCGGACGCACAGCCTCAGTGGCCATGGCTCATGAGCCCAGCCGCTCCGCGGCATGTGGGATCCTCCCGGACCGGGGCACAAACCCGCGTCTCCTGCATCGGCAGGCGGACTCCGAACCACCGTGCCACCAGGGAAGCCCCTCTGTAGACTCTTTATTAAAACGAGATTGACAGTATCATCTCTGCCATTGCCCTTTTGTTTACTCTCCCCTCATGACTACCCTACATGCAACTGCTTCTGGTTGGAAGCAGAATCAGGGAGTGGAAATGAAAGAGTGAGGGAAGGGAAACATGGTGGAAAGAACTACATATTGTAGCTTAGGAGAGAATAAGTTTAAAAATTTTTACTCATCATTTCTAAGATTGGGTTTATAAAAAGAAACTCTGTACTTGGTTGTGATTCTTCCATTTTTAAATTGAATTACAGTATTGATTCAGGTTTTTTTTTCTTCTTACAATGCCTTGCTCGTGATAAAGGAAGTTTCATAAAAACTCTGACCAACTTCCAAGTACATTTAAAACTAATGTACTTGTTTTAAATTTTGTTCCCAACAATGGATGTTTTATTTTCTGCCCACTATAATTTGTGATGATTAATTGTCTATTCAGTTATTGGTTCTTACTCATAATAACTACAAAGGTGTAATTTGTAGTAAAGCATCCTTTGTTCCTTCATTCTTTTGTTCTTTCCTTTATTTTTATCTTTTATTTTCATTATCTTTCATTCCGGGAAGTAGATTTGATTAGTCTCCTATGGCTGCTGCACCCACAAACTTAGTGGTTTAAAATAACACAAACTAAAAATAACATAATTTGACCTACAATTCTGGAGGCCAGAGGTCTTGACAGCAATGTGTCAGCTCTTTTGGAGGAGCTAAGGGAGAATCCATTCCTTTCCTTTACCAAGAGAGCTGTCCACATCTCTTGGCTCACAGCCTCCCCTCCAGCAATGGCACCACTAGGACCTCTGCTTCCATTATCTCCTTCTTCAAAGGACACTTGTGATTACAATGGACCCACCTGAAAAAGCCAGAGTAATCTCTCCATCTTAAAATCCTTAATATAATTACATCTGCAGAGTCCCTTTGCTAGGTAAGGTAACATATCCACAGGTTCTGGGATTAGAACACGGACAACTTTGTAAGAACATTGTTTCACCTACCGCATACACAGAAGGCACCAAATGATCATATCAGAAGGTAACAATTTCCACTAGTGTGAACTGCCATCTTTTTTTTTTTTTTTTGCGGTACACAGGCCTCTCACTGTTGTGGCCTCTCCCGCTGCGGAGCACAGGCTCCGGACGTGCAGGCTCAGCGGCCATGGCCCACAGGCCCAGCCGCTCCGCGGCATGCGGGATCCTCCCAGACCAGGGCACGAACCCGTGTCCCCTGCATCGGCAGGTGGACTCTCAACCACTGCGCCACCAGGGAAGCCCTGAACTGCCATCTTATTGAGACAGATGATGTAATGGTGTTGCAATCATCAGCAATGTTCTCTTGGACGTAAGGAAATGGAAGTCACTTACCTGCCTCTAGAGGGTCGTTGGTTCACTTATGCATGAGTCTTATTGAACAATAACCTGAAGCAATGGAAGAAGTTGTCTCTTCGCAAGAAGCTTAAAATCTAGTATAAGTAAAAAGGTATACAAATAAGTAATTATTAGAAAAGGCAATGTGGTAAGTGCCCTAGGAGTTGAATCTAGTGCATCAGGAAATAGGGGACAAAGAGAGCACACTGATCAGGGTTATCAGTGAAAGCCTTATTTTTTAAAAATTTATTTGGTAAGTACTTATGCAGCTCTTACTTTATTCCAGACATCAATCTACATATTTTCAAAAATTACTCAATTAATTCTTATAACAACCCTCTGTGAAATTTATTATTATTATTATTATTATCCCAATTTCGCACATGAGGAAACTGAAGAACAAAAAGTTTAAGAAGTTAAATAAAGTCATACCTAGAAGGAGATCTGAGCCCAGGCAGTCTGGCTCCAGCTTCCCTTTCTTAACCATTACCCTAAGCTGACTCTCAGAGAGAGCCACTAGGGCCAGACTCTTTCAAGTACTATATTAAAAGGTTTGTGAGTGGAGAAGACAAGGAACATTCTGGGTTATAAAAAGCGGCTTATCTGAAGGCAGGAAAGCAAAGAAGGACACAGCTGTTCAGCTAACTATCATAGCTCAGTTATCTTGAAGAGTAAGGAGATACATAGCTGTATGTAATTTGTACCCATACATTTAAAGATGAGTAAAACTCCAAATCATTGGGCCATGCCACCTACCCCAGGGCATCTTAAGCTTTCAAGTCACCTTAACCTGAATCTTGAGTTGAGCATAAATATGAAGCCCATAAAATCTTGGTTTGAGGAATTTTGGTTTACTAGCAATTACCTGTCAGGGTATTTAGATAATTTCAGGTCTGGAAATGTCTCTCTCAGTTCTTGGGATATGTTTTTCTCATCATAAGAATTACTAAACAATATAGCTTCATGATAACAAAGGGCAAAACAGTAAAGTGGTAAAGAGCTTCAGAATCAGACACACCTGGATTTGAATCACAACTCTACTAGTTGCTAGTTAATACAACATATTTGCCTCCTTTAGGCTAAGTTTCTTCATCTGTAGAATGGGGGTAAGAGCAATTACTACTTCTTCAAGTGGTAGTTATAAATATTAAAGATTGCATATTGAAACACATAATACAGACTATTAATTACTCAGTAAATGTTAGCTACTATTACTATTATCAGCCGATCATCTGATTTTTAAATTGACATTATGTGGCAGGAATTGGACTGTGAGGTATTCATAACACAGCAAACTGAAAATTTCAATGCGTAAGAAAGCTTAGTTTTGAACAATGATAAAAAAGGCAGCAAGGTATAGCAGTTAGAAAAATAGATTTTGGAATAAGACAGACTGGGTTGAACTTCTAGCTCCATGACTTGCCATACTTACAGCTATCTGACTCTGAGTGTGTTAATTAGCTTTCCAAATCTATTCTTGCCATCTGAATAAAATAATACAAATAATATCATATACTCAATGCATTACACATATAAAGAAACTAACACATTGCCAGAAACACAGTAGATACTCAAAAAATATTAACCTTGTTTAACAATTCTAACTGGATTCCTATTATTTCCTTCTAAATGTTATTTGTGATAAAAGCTAACAAAGGTAGAAGAATAGCACATTATTGGCATATCAATGTTAGATCAACAATTTACTAATGGTTACAAGATAACACATCATTTAGATATTTTACAGTGGGCCACAATATCTTTTTGACAAAAAAAATCTTATATTGCATTTTCTTTTTAATTACATAGGTTTATGCCTGAATTCACCTATTTAGTTTTGATGAAAGCAGTCAAATTGATCAGTGTTTGGGAACAACTGTTTCTAAAAAATACAAACTTAAAATGGTATAGTATCCAATTTCATTAAAAAAAAAAAAGAACAAAATAATGCCATTTGCAGTGACATGGATGGACTTAGAGACTGTCATACTGAGTGAAGTCAGACAGAGAAAGACAAATATTATATGATATCACTTAAATGTGGAATCTAAAAAATGGTACAAATGAAATTATTTACAAAACAGAAATAGACTCGTAGATATAGAAAACAAACTTATGGTTACCAAGGGGGAAGGGGGGGTAAATTGTGAGAATGGGATTGACATATACACACTACTGTGTATAAAATAGATAACTAATAAGGACCTACTGTATAGTACAGGGAACTCTACTCAATACTCTGTAATGACCTATATGGGAAAAGAATCTAAAAAAGAGTGGATATATGTATATGTATAACTGACTCTGTTGAACACCCAAAACTAACACAACATTGTAAGTCAACTATACTCCAATAAAAATTAATTTAAAACAAGAAATTGGAGTTTTAGAATTTACTTACATATTTTAATTAATAGTTACTGACTGAATCAAAGAAATCCGTTTGGAAAATTTAGTACATTTCCTGGCATTGTTCTTGGGTCATTATTTACTAAAGCTGCACTTTTACAGCAGGAGGGGAAATTATTATAAAGCTAATTGATAAACTAAGCATTTCCGCCAGAAGGAAAGAGCTGATTTTACAACTGCAAATGGGTCTGAAAAACTTAAAGCACATATTCAGGGAGTCCCAGATTTACACGTACAGCCTCCCTGATACCAATACTTTTAGCTAGCATTTATTGAGAACTTTTAGTGCCAAGCACTTTAAAAGAAGTAGAACATTTAACTGACAAATTAAGACCTATGAGAGTTAATCTCACACACACCCATTTTCCAGATGAGTAAACTGAGGTTTGTATGAGTTAAAAAGTTTTGTTCAAGTCATATCATTGGTAAGTGGCAGATGTGGGACTTGAATTCAGGTATGACCAATTCTAAATACCATATTTTTCACTTCTGTTTTTAATATCTTTACAGATAATCCCAGAAAATAATCCCTCTATAGATAATTACAGAAAACAACTTCTCATACGCTTTCTATAAATATTATTTTTATCTTTCAAAGCACATCATATGATGTTCCTTACTTCTATCCTTGCCCCCTTCTCCATCACCAGGATGCCCTCATCACCGTTATAGGCTGGGCTCTTCTACTCCTCCCAACTCCACAGCCTCTCAACTATGGCACCCATCCCATTCAACCCCTTGCTTGACTACCTTTCCTCTTTCACTGCATCCATGCTGTACTGTATGTCTGGAGGAAGGTGTCCTGAGATAAAAGAGCAGAGTAGGCAATTCCTACTTTCTCCACTGCAAGCTCCAACACACTAATTTTGGATGCTATATAGCAACTTTGATAAAATGATTAGTATGTACAGTCTAGGATATTCTCTGAAAAATAGATTTTCAAAATTTCATTTCATACATTTACATACTCAAAAAATTCTCTGCTTTTCCATCAATTTTTTCATCATTTTTTATTTAATTCCAAGAGATAACTATACTAGAACCAAAGGAAGGAGACTTTTAAATTTTATCTTTTTCTTTATCGCTTTTAACACAAAACCCATTAAGAGAGAAAGAAAAAAATGATCAATAAGTAGTGTTTATTGGTGACTAGAGAATGGATCAAATGTTTTAATATTCATTTCCTGTAGAAAGTCTAGGATGATAAGGAGTCATGGAGAAAAAGAGGAAGGAAGACAACTCTTAGAGTGAGAATAAAGGTTAAACAAGTTACAGAGCAAAGGAGAAAGGAAAATGGAAAATATGAAAGATTTGAAAGCAGAAAATATAGCAGATTTGAAAAATACAGAAGACAAAAAAATTAAAAATATGGAAGACTTGAAAGCAGCAGACAACTTCCAAAGGAATAGTATAATATACCATTCCACAGACATTGGATGCGTCTATTATCACTATCCACCAGATCCCAAATTCAAATCTCAGCTCTTCCCTTTACAGGCTTCCAATCCTGCAGGCTGTGAATCTTTCTAAGGGCCTCAGCTTTATGCTTTAGAAAGTTTCAGTAAAGACCAAATGAGACAACATTTTGTGCACTTTGCAAACTGGACCTTGAAAAGGGATATGGTTACATGCCAGGAGGTTCAAAAAACAGCAGGATAAATATAAGACATGTCCATTGAGTGACAATCTATTTAAAATATTGTTTGTATGTTAAAAAAGACATCCATGTTTGGAAGTAGCAAGCAAATTCCACTTTTTTTTCAGATGGCACACATAACTTTAAAAAAGTTAATGCATATGAAGTAGTCCAAATAGTGCTGACCTAATAAGCACTATTTGTTACCTTAGAGAAAATTAAATGTCCTGTGAGCTTTTCAAAAGCATTAGAAGTTTCACGGCAAAATACATTTCAGAAACATTGTATGTTGTATCTTACAATGCATATTAATGCACATTAACATTAAAGGCATTGAAGAATCCTACAGCAAGAAAACTTGTTTAATTCATTCAACTCCAACATTAATCAATATATTTACTCCTGAAATTCTACTTTTCTTTGGAATACCTATTAATAACTCTGTGAATACTAATGGTCCGAGGGAAAACTTTTAGTTAGCTGTTCCAAGACCTTTGCCCACCAGCTACCATAAATACTCCTCTTTCTCTGGGAACACACAACTGGAATTCTCAATAAATATCTTATACAGAACTTTTTGAACATAACTCACATGTAAGGTAAGAACAATTTTTATGACATGATTTTTCTAAGAGTTGGATCCTTTCATACCAATCTATGACCAAAACGGGAAAAAGACAGCTTTACATCAATTTCCTATATGGAAGTTGACATATAGAAAGATTAAATGGCTTCAGTTTTATATGTAATTTATAATTTTCCTCATAAACTGCAACAAACATTTTTTGAAAAATTAAGTGCCTCATTCAGATCCTGAATGATTATACAAGGGTCATTGTATAATCATTTATGCAATGTCATTATTCAAGGTCATTTATAAAACTATTAAAATAAATCCTGTTACTTAAATACAATATATGTAATTTTGTTATTTCTCTGGAAACATTAACCAAGAAACTTCTGAAGTCTTTAAAGTTCCTATCATTTTCTTTTTTTAAAATTTTTATTGGAGTATAGTTGATTTACCAAGTTGTGTTAGTTTCGGGTGTACAGCAAAGTGAGTCAGTTATACATATACTTATATCCACTCTTTTTTAGATTCTTTTCCCATTATAGGTCATTACAGAGTATTGAGTAGAGTTCCCTGTGCTATACAGTAGGTCCTTATTAGTTATATATTTTACACATAGTAGTGTGTATATGTCAATCTCAACCTCCCAATTTATCCACTCACC
The DNA here is from genome assembly GCF_963455315.2 of Globicephala melas. Classification (NCBI taxonomy): domain Eukaryota; kingdom Metazoa; phylum Chordata; class Mammalia; order Artiodactyla; family Delphinidae; genus Globicephala; species Globicephala melas. Next base: position 25,853,976 of record NC_083322.1, read on the forward strand.
CTTTTCCCCCTGGTAACCATAAATTTGTTTTCTACCTGTGACTCCTATCATTTTAATAGTCACTGCTTATGTAAGGACAAGTAGAGGACAAGAAAAGTGCACTGAGATGAGTTTATAGGGCATTCATATAAGCTCACTATCCGACTAAATGAGAGAAAAAAACCCACTGTGAATTATTTAAATTCTCACCTCATCACCTCATCAAAATCATACTCTACTAACATAAATGGAACTTACAGAATAATCAAAATGGCAAATACTGAATCTTCCATTGCAGAAGTTATACTCTCCTTCATAAAAAATATGTTTGAACTGATAATGCCAAGTGAGAGTTTGAGCACATAAATTAACATGTTGGTTAATTTTTTTTTAAATGTTCAGATGTTTCGTACTTGAATATACCAGTTTGCATGAAAAAATGTCAATCTCAACATTCTTATAATCAATTATACAAAGAGATCTTTATATTTTGTATGTTAATCACCATGAATGACATCAAAGCAAATTTTCCATTTAAGCTTTATGGTTAGATAACAATTTAATTGTCACTGTAAAAACCTGCAATTTTACAATCTCCTGAGATACTGGTTATTGATTACTTTCTCTGATTGCATTACTTCCAATGAAAACAATCATTCAGGCAATGCTGGTTTTAAATATTTAGTAATTCAGGTGTTGTAGCTTAAACTTCCTCTATGAAAAAATGATGTTAATTCAATGGAATTAGATTCCACATATAAATGAGATCATGTGTGTTTTTTTTTTTTCTTTGTCTCTGGCTTATTTCACTTAGCATAATGCCCTCCAAATTCATCCATGTTGTTGCAAATGGGAGGATCTCTCTTTTTTTAAGACTGAATAATATTCCTCTGTGTGTGTGTGTGTGTGTGTGTGTGTGTGTGTGTGTGTCACAATTTCTTTATCCATTCACTGAGGGACACTCAGGTTGTTTATCATGAGCAATGCTGCAATGAACATGGGAATGCAAATATCTCTTTGTGGTACTGATTTCATTTTCTTTGGGTATATACACAGAAGTTGGATTGCTGAAATATGTAAAAGCAGAGAGTAGAATTGTGGTTACCGGGGGAGATGTTGGTTTAAGAGTACAAAGTTGCAGTTATATAAGATGAAGAGATTTAATGTATAGCATGATGACTAAAGTTAATAATAATGTATTGAATACTGGAAATTTGCTTAAATTTACCTGAATATGTAAATTTCAGGTGCTCTCATCACACAAAAAAACGGTAACTTCATCAAGAGATAATATGTTAATTAGCTTGGCTGTAGTAATCATTTCACTATATATATGTATATCAAATCATCATGTTGTATACCTTAAATATATACAATTTTTATTAAAAAAATAAAATATACTAAAAGATGGCAGGTTTTTTGGATTCAATTCTCTGGCAACAATGTACTCATTTTAAAATCATCACTATATGATTGGAATCAAACAAAGAATAACTTTAGAAAAAAGACTTCAATGGGTTTAGGAAAACAAATTGTTTTTAAGCACATCTGAAGGATCCATTCACATTCAGTCACTTAAAGTCCTAATCATTCTTCTTACATCCTTCCACCTGCATTATAAGTTAGTTTCCAATCTGTCAATATTGATTTGGTCCAACTGGAAGGAGTTATAGATTTAATTAAATAAATTAACTTTTTAATTCTAAAATTCAGACTTGGTAACAACTCAGATTTTCATTCTTCTTTATTATTTCCACATAAGAAGAACCTGGCACATGTGTTCCTTATATTAAATATATATTATGTGTTAATTTGTTTAATTATTATTATTCTTGAGAAAGTTTTCAAAACACAGTATTATGTACTTCAAGCAATGACTGAAGTATTAATTTCTTACATATAGCATTAAAATCTATCAGGACAGGTCACAGAATCTTACAAATTAATAGCTATTTTACACTCAGAAACGCTAGAAATAAAGTAGTTCATAATAAAATGTTATAATACTCTAACAATAGCGATTGACATTAAATATATTAAATTACGTGCCTCATATTTGAGAATATATTTCAGAAAATGCAGGATAAGGAAAATTCCTATGATAAATCTTGTCACCTCTACTTAAACCTAAGATTTTTCTCAAAATATGATTACTAAGATTAATCTCAAAAAGTATATTAGCTCTAAAAATAAAAAATTAAACATTTGAATCACATTTCTTATTGTAGTAAGAATATTTAACATGAAATCTACCCTTCCAAAATTTTCAAGTGTACAATACAGCATTGTTAACTATAGGCACAATGCTCTCTAGAGACCTTAACCGTCTTGCATAATTGAAACGCTATGTTCGTTGATTAGCAACTCCCCACATGCTGCATGATTCCATTTACATGAGGTGTCTAAACTGGTCAAACACGCAGAGGCAGAGAGTAGGCTGGTGACTGCCAGGGGTTGGGGATAAGGGGAAACAGGCAGCTGATTCACCTATTTTTAAAGTACAAGTTGAATCGTAGTACAATTGAAACATTCTTCTGTCTTCTCATTTTGTTTAACCTTCACTGCCTCTATGAAATTTGGTGAAACAGTTTCCTATCCTGGTCCTGAAGGGGTATCCTTATTTGGGAGTATCCCTATGCAGTTGACATGTGCCCAATAGCTTTGGTGGGAGAGCTGAGCATGGGTCACATCTTCCACTAGGGTGTGCTGGGGAAGACTGGAGCTGGGGATAGAGGAGCTAGAGCCAGAACCAGGTATGAGCTAGGGCTTTTCCTATGCTCAGAGCCTGCCACCACCCTATCATGGGCTGGGCTGGGTCCCAAAGTGCTAAAGCAGAAGCCCTGAGGGTCGGGTCCAAGCTGGTTCCATTCCTACTAAGTGTGTGTTCTCCCTCCTTCCAGCAGAGAGGAGCAGTGCTTGAGGGAGAGGGACCAGAGCAGGTGACCAGTGTGGGCAGGGGCATGTGCTGAGGCAGTCTGGGTCAACAGTCAGAGCCCGGTAAAGCTCCCAATCCACTGCCTCCTCGAGCGCCAGTAATGGCTGCCCTCACCCCATTTAGATTAATTGCAGGTTCCTAGCCAGCTCTGTTGCCCCTAACCTTGCACCCTCCTTGGCAATAGCAGCCTTCACCCTAGTGGGGAGCTTCTCCAGAGCAAGAGGGGCTGGAACAAGTGCTGAGCATGGGCCAGAGCATGTGGTGCGGTGGTTGTGGGAAACTGGCCGAGGCCCAGACAGTTTCAATCTGCTTCTCCTGCCTTGGTCCCAGGAGTAAGCAAGTGTGTGTGCTTGCTCTTCATGAGAGAAGTCTAGATTTCTTACAGACCTCCTGTTAGTCCCACTCGTTTTCACAGCACCTAAGGGGATTAGTCTTGCCGGTGTTGAACCCCAGGGCTAAGATGCCCTACATGTGGTTCAAACCACTCACTCTCCAGGGAGGATCTCAAGACAAAGCAATCCCCCTCCTTCCTCTTCTGTCTCCTCCTAGGGGCACAAGCCCTGTACTAATCGCTTCTCTTTCTTTCCTACTGAACTCTGTGTGGATCTTTCTTTATAGCCTTGGTTATAGAAGAGTCTTTCTGACAGTCTCCAGTTTGTTTTCAGTGAGAATTGCTCCTCATGTAGATATATTTTTGTTGTGTTCATGGGGAGAGGTGAGCTCAGTGTCCTCCTACTCCACCAACTTGATCTCCTCTTCTAAAAGTTCCATTTTAGAGAGTGTCCACACTGGTGTACTATTGGAGGTACCTGAAGAAACTTTACAGCATGGGCCTATCAATGACATTTTCAGATTTCATTGGGGTTCAACTATTGAAATACATAATATACGTAACACTGGAAATTAGAAAATGATAAAGAGGGAAAGTAAGCAAGGGATCATAGAAATGATAAAGAATCCATATTATAATTGTTTATATTCTGCATTAAATTGTCAAGTTTATAGCATCTTTCTAGCCATTTTATACGAGTTCATGTACGAAAAAGAACTTATCATTTTGTAAACAAGCTGTTAAAATCAAAAAGGAAACAAATTCCATGAGCAGTAACAAAGCTGAGATAATCACAGAGCACAACACATTAAAAATTCATGATTCTATAAAGCTTGTGAGAGAGAAAGTAATAAATGAACTAATGACAAGAACCTATAGTGAGCTATTACTCCTGTAACGATGCCTTAGTGACCCTCTAATAAGTACTTAATTTGTTTCTTGGCAGGAGAACCCTGTTGGAAAGCCTAAGGTGATATGGTCAAAGCAAGATGAACAAAAAATTGCCTTTTAATAGCTACCTAATGAACCCTGCATGACTTTAAAACACTGAAATAAACTTTACTGTTTCATATTGCTGTTTTTCTATTCTGAATTCCAAAACTAAAGTAACAGTGCTATTTAATAACCTTGTCATCTACATTTTAAAGAAACATTCTTTCATCTTAACTCCTTACGCTGAACAGAATGTGTGAATAACTTTAAGATACACTACTTAATATGGCTTAATATGCCTGAACATAATGGCAAATTTTACTAAATTAACAATTAATGAGTATTGGTTTTACATGAAGCACTTAATATTTTTGGATGCATACATTAATTATCTTCTATATTTATCATGTTCTACCATTCTTTCTCTAATTAGGATATATCTTCAAAGAATCTGAATGCTTAAGGAAATATAACTCTTACTTTTTTGTTTAATACTTAACTAAGGAAACTACAAAGAGTGCTATATACTTTTGTACACTTTTGATACTGTTTGTTCTATGATTTTACTTACATTCACTTCTTTTAACTGTTGTTTCTTCTGAAAAATTCAAACATCCAGCAACTCTGAATTAAGCCCATTATTAGGGCTTGATGTGTATGTTAGAAGGGTCTGTATTTAACTGAATTATTTTCAAAGCCAATCTTATCTCTCTTCCCATGGTCCATGGATAAGAGCCCAAGTGCCCTACAATAGTCTACCTTTGTCAGAGAATCTCAGTAAACTAGTTTCATACGCGCTCCTGATACTTTCTGATCAATCTCACTAAACGTTATTGCAAATCCTTTGTAGCTATATCTAAGTAAACTCTTGATTTTTACCAGGTGCTTCTTTAACTTGGTTTCGTCACTTCTGAAAGTCCCTGCTGGTGTGAAAGCCCACAGCTGCCTGTCTGCTATTAGTTTCTCTTTACTTCAAGTATTATGAATACAGATCCATACACCCTACTGTCAACAAAAATTTAATCTATTGTCGATCTAAGAAAGAAAAGAAAATTTTTTATTCAAGCCACTTTAGAGAGTCAAGAGATAAACTTGTGAAAACTCATAAATTATAGCTGTGTCAGAGGAAGATCATGGATAAAGAGAAAGAAAAAGATGAGGAATAGTTATAAAGCAATTTATAATTAATTCAAAGATTGGAGGGTCATGAAATGTTGACCAGGGATTATAAGTAAGTTTCACTTTTTAACTGAATCAATATCATAGCCCATTCGCAAAGAAACCATAACAAAGACCAAATTGAAATTCATTTTTGGTTGAAAGTCCAATACAGTCTTAGACCCATAACCATTCAAATATATTTAAGTATCATATAAAAAAAGGCTTAATGTTATTTTCACTTAATTAATTGTATTCTTACTTAAATAAATTATTATAATGAGAAAATAAAGAGTTCAGCCCTGGAATATTCCTTAATATCCTCCAAGAAATACAATATTTAACATCAATAGTAATTCCAAATATAAATCACCTCTTTACAGGGGTGGGTCCTAAATTTGGAACTGTGCCTTATTTTTTCTGAAAGTATAGTTCAATCATTTATAGTCAGTTTTTTTGTATAGTAAAATGTATAGTAAATGTACAGTAATGTAAATGTATAGTAAACGTATAGTAAAAAGGAGCTTATAAACAATGGCATACTGCCTGGAGGCTTTAAAAAGGAGTCTTCTAGACTACGGAACAGATTATATGAGTGAAATTTCATTAACAAGAGAAAGCCTTTTAGGACCCTTTAAGGCTTTCAGTAGTGCATAAAAAGTTATTTAGAAACTAGAAACCACTTCTGCATCTCATTTACCTAACTGATGAGAGATAAATGAGCTTAGCATTTAAGCCTTGAGGTATTTTTTTTGGCACATGAACCGAGTCTAACTCTCTTAAAAGACAAGAGAATCATTAGCTTTCTGCTACTACCATGCCAGCAGCAGTCACTAACCTTTCCTACCATAAATACTTTGAGAAATAGTAATAGAACAATTATAAATCATGATTCTCATGTCTGATTTAGTATATTTTTGTAAATCTAAACTAGAAACTCTGTAAATGGTAACACTTTATTATGTGTAAACAGGATACTATTATTTATTAAAAATGTCATTAAATCTCACTCTGGTAGTGTGAAAATAATTCATACTGCCTCATGGGAGGTCGTTTTTATGAAGCAAGCTGAGAGATAAATATTCTGTAGATTGCTTTAAAAACAGATGAAAATTTCATCTGCTGAGAAGGGTGAAACATCACCACCATTTGGGCAAAGTTAAAATCAGACTTGAGGCTATTGCCAAGACCAGAATCTCACTTGCTTATACAAAAGCTGCTGATAAAATGTCTACTTTTAAAATGAGATGGAATTAATATTAATATGAGAATGCATTCCAATACTAGGAGTATGATTGCTGTGCTGTATTTTAAGTCTGTGTTCAGCTTTGTAACAAACTCTCAAACTGTGTTCCAAATAGTTGTACTGTTTCCATTTTCAGCATTGATAGATAAGAGTTCTTATTGTTTTATATCCTCACCAGCAATTGGTATATCCTTTAGTTTTTTTAAATTTTAGCTATTCTAATAGGTGTATAGTAGTATCTTATATTTTTAAATTTGCAATTCCCCAGTGACATGTGATGCTGAGCACCATTCTTATGCCTATTTGCTATCTGTATATTTTCTTCAGTAAGTTGTCTCTTTTAGTGCATTTTCTCATATTGGGTTGTTTGTTTCCTTATTGTTGAATTTTAAGAGTTCTTTGCATATTTTGGATTCAAATCTTTTATCAGATATGTTTTATAAATATTTTCTCCCATTTGTCATTTATCTTTTCAACCTCTTAACGTTGTCATTTTCAGAGCAGAAGTTTTTAATTTTAATAAAGTTCAACTTATAATCTTCTTTCATTCATAGATCATGATTTTGGTATTCTAAGAACTCATCACTGAACCCAAGGTGACCTAAACATTACCCTATATTTTCTTCTGGAAGTTATATAGTTTTTTTTTTTTTTAAGTTATATAGTTTTGCATTTTACATTTAGGTTGATGATCCATTTTGAGATAATTTTTGTAAAATAGGTAAGTTCTTTGTCTAGGTTCACTTTATGCATATGGATTCTCAAGTGGTCCAGCACCATTTGTTGAAGATACAAATTTTCTCTATTGAATTACCTTTGCTCCTTTGTCAAAGATCAGTTGACTATAGGTGTATTTCTGGACTCAATTCTCTTCCATTGATCTACGTGTTTAATCTTTTATCAAAAACTATGCTGTTTTATATTGCCTTGAAATTGAGTAGTGTGAGACCTCCAACTTTCTTCTTCTTCAGTATTTTGTTGACTGTTCTAGGTCTACTGCCTTTCCATATAAACATTAGAATCCAGTTGTTGATATCTGATAAATACCTTCCTAGTATTTTGATTGAGACTGCACTGAATCTATAGAGCAAGTTGGGAAGAACTGACATCTTAACAATATTGAGTCTTCTAATTCATGAATACAGACTCTCTCTCCACTTATCTAGATCTTCTATGATTTCTTTCATCAGAATTTTTTTTAGTTTTTCCCATATAGATACTGCCCATATTTTCTTATATTTATAACTTATTTCCTTTTTTATACTATTATAAATGTCTTTTTCTTAACTTCAAATTCCTATTGTTCATTGCTAGTATATAGGAAAGCAATAGACTTTTGAACATTAACCTAGCATCCTGCAACCTTGATGTAGTCATTTATTAGTCCAAGGATTTTTTTGTCAATTCTTTGCAATGTTATACATAGCTAACTATGTTATCTGCAAATTGAAGATATTATTTCTCCTTTTCCAATTCCTATGATGCCATTTATATATTTTCTTATTGCACTAATTAGAACATTCAGGATAATGTTTGATAAGAGTGGTGTGAGAGGATACCCTTGCCTTTTTCTGGGTCTTAGGGAAAAAGTGTTCATTCTTTCACAGTTAAGCATGATGTCGGTTGTAGGTCTTTTGTATGTATTTGTTATCATCTTGAGGACTTTCCCCTCTATTCCCAGTTTTCTGGTATTTTTTATCATGAATACATGTTGGATGTTAAAAGCTTTTTCTACATGAATTGATATGATCATGTAATCTTTCTTCTTTAGTCTGCTAACATGATGGATTACAACATCTTTAAATGTTGAATCAGCCTTGAATATCTGGTATAATTATTTTAATACGTTATAGAAATTAATTTGCTAACTTTTGTTAAGGATTTCTGAGCCTGTGTTCATGAGAGATATTGCTCAGTAGTTTTTGTTTCTTGTAATGTCTTTATCTAGTTTGGGTATGAGGGCAATGGTGGTCTTACTGAATATGTTAGGAACTGCTTCCTCTGCTATAATTTCCTGGAAGAGATCATTATGAAAATATGGTATTATATTTTCCTTAAATCTACTATTCAACAATGAAACTATCTGGGCCTGGTGCATTCTTTTTTGGAAAATTATTAATTATCGATCTAATTTCTTTTAATAGTAATAGAGCTATTTAGGTTATCTATCTCTCCTACTGTCAGTTTTTTTAGATTTTCTTTTAAAAAATAAGTTCCTTCACTAAACTATCAGATTTGTGGACATAAAACTGTTGGTACTATTCCTTTATTAGCCTTTTAGTGTCTATGGGATCAGTAGTGATGGCCCCTCCTTCATTCCTGATACTGGCAGTTTGTATAACTTCTCTCTTTTTTCTTTTGGTTAGTCTGGTTACAGGTTTATTAATGGTATTTATCTATTCAAAGAACCAGCTTTTGCTTTTGTTGATTTTACCTATTTTCTTGGCATGCCTTATAACATTTTGCTGAAAGCCAGACATGTTGTATAAGATTATGGGAACATTTTTATGGCTTCAACAGCTTCTGCTCCAGATATGCAGGTCTCAACTATGACTTTCTATAAAGACCTGTCTCTTCAGATTTGGGGATGGTGGTTTGCTCTGAAACCTCAATTCTCTGGTGGGACCCAGAAAAGTCATTGGTTTTCAGTTTGTCAAGCTTTTTCTTATTGTAAGGACAGGAGTAATAACATCTAAGCTCTTTTCATGTTGAAGCTGAAAGAGGAAATGTCCTCTTTTTAATGAAAAGAAATTCTTAGAAAATTTGTTCTATAATATTTTAATGAGATCAATGATTATTTCAGAAACGGAACTATTCATTTATTAAAATATCCACTGACAAAATCAACGTCTCAATCCTTTCATTGATGAAGTATGTCTGTGTAAATAAGGGAGGTTGATCACTGGAAAGTCTGGTTATATAAGTGCCTTGTTCATACTAGGAAATTAATAATTTATTATTAATATTTTTAATTGTGAATTATTAATAAAAAGGTAAGAAATAACACCAAAATCATTATCTACAAAAGAAAAAAAATTGACAAGTAGGACTTTACTAAAATTTAAAACTTCTGCTCCACAAAAGATGCTATAAAAAGGATGGAAAAACAAGCCACACTGGGAAAGACAGTTTCAAAACATACATCTGATAACGGACTTGTATCCAAAATATACAGAGAACTTCTAATACTCAACACTAAGAAAATAAACAACCCAGTTTAAAAATGGACAAAAGATCTGTATAGATAGCTCAACAAAGAAGATACACAGATGGCAAATAAGCACATTAAAAGATGCTCAATATCATATATCATTAAGGAATTGCAAATTAAAACAATGAGATGCTACTATACACTAAAATACAAAACACTCACAAACCCAAATACTGGTGAGAATGTGGAGCAGCAAGAATGCTCACCCACCAATGACAGGAATCGATAATGATACAGTCACTTTGAAAGACAGTTGTGTAGTTTCTTACAAAGTTAAACATAATCTTATTTGCACTGTATGATATAGCAAACTAATTGTTGTCTGCAGCTTGGTACATGTCCTTTCACTTCTTCTAGTTGTAGTGATGGATCCTCCTCCCTCCACCCCTTCCCTTTAATCTTAAACAGAATTCACAGGTGACAATAAATAGTTCAGTAACTGGGTACATCCCTTATGATTCATGCCTCTGAACTAGAGAGAGAAGGTTGAACTCAAGCACTGCTTCTTATAGCTCTTAATCTGATGTCAAATAGAAGCTTCACTCAGTTACCACCCTGGAAAATAGTCTAATATTCTGAAAGTGATTTTCTTCTTTCTTAGCTCCTGATATGTTATTTGACAAACTGCTGTAATGATAACCAAATGATTTCATAATCTTTATTGATAAGTATTCTTCAAGATCTAAGGACATGTATTCAATTCCTACCCAAAATTAGACTAGGTGGCCTACTTCTACCATCACTTAAGACTTTCCTTGCCTTTGCTAGATGATTCTGAACACCCAAACATAGATCAAAAACCCATGAAGTTCTTAAAACAGTCCCTCTTTACTCATATGTTTGGATGCTGCAATGCATTTTCCTGGCAGAAATTCCCCAATCTGATTCTCTCTGGCCATAAAAATGAGGACATTTCCTCGCAATGATAGTCAGATTCCAGAGGAATGCCCAGTGGGATGGTGTGTTGTCCAAACCAAAGAGAATCCTGGCTAATGCCAAGGCCTGAGGCTATTTAAGAGAAAACATCTTATAATACAATTGGCAGTCCATAAAATTGAATAAGATTACTCAGATTACATATTTCTGAATGTAAAATGACACCATGCAAGTAAAGTTCTAACTCTAAAGTTCTTTTTTTTTAAGATTCAAAAGGAAGAACAATTTTGATTTCAGAACAATTTTTCCAAGATAGATGACTCAGAATTTAATTTTGCATTTTTTAGCCTTTAGCCTTGATATAAGATTTGGTTGTCTTTTGTTGAAATCATTGAATAGATGTCCTTTTCTGAGCATGTCTGTGAGTGAGTGCAAGGGTGAAAAATACTCTCCTCCGATGTGAGGAAATTAACTTTTTTCAGTTACTATAACTTTTATCTCTTTCTTCTTAGCTCCAAATGTTTAAACTTTCTGTTGCCAAGGTTACTTTTTTTTTTTTTTTTTTTTGCGGTAAGCCTCACCGCTGTGGCCCCTCCCGTTGAGGAGCACAGGCTCCGCAGGCGCAGGCTCAGCGGCCATGGCTCACCGGCCCAGCCGCTCCGCGGTACGTGGGATCCTCCCAGATCGGGCACGAACCCGCGCCCCCTGCATCGGCAGGCGGACTCTCAACCACTGCGCCACCAGGGAAGCCCCCAAGGTTACTTTTTATTGGCTTTTGCTGCTACTTGATTCCCTTTCTCACAAGTATCTTTATGGCTTCTAATACTTCTCACCCATGTATATCTCTTTTTTGTCAGTGCTCATTCTCTGTTCTTTCTTTCAACAGATGCAACTTCTTAAGAATCTTCCCAGCAACAGTTTCTAAAGTCAAGCAATTTATTTACATGAATCATCATAATTTTAAATTCCTTCTACACACACTGAGGTATTTGAGGATGCTGCTGTAGACAATATTATATATTTGTTTGAGAGTAGCTTAAAACTTCACACTAACTGTACCTGGAAGTATTTTGGTTGAGACTAGCCAAAGCTTGACTTATTTAGAGCAGGCTATCAGTTACAACATACTCATTCCTTTTGATAAAGCATTTATTTGAAATGGCTTTATATTTGAAATCCCAGGGAAATTTGAAAATTCCCCTGGGATGTCATCACTTCTTCACCTCCTCATAGTATGATCAATGCTATTCACCACCTGAAAGGTTAATATCTTCCCAGCTCCTGAGCCAACAATTTTTTGCAAACTTAAACATGTAAATCATCCTCAAAATATAGCTCAGAGGTTAAAACGTAAGATCTGGGGTTGGAATGCATGGGGTTCAAACTTCAGATTGCATTTACTAGCTGTAAGACCATGAGCAAGCTATTCAGCCTCCTTGTGTCTGTTTCCCTATCTGATAATTGGGAAGGAATTAACATACAGTTTTGATGAGAGTTAAATAATCTGGTAAACATAAAGTGCTTAGAATAATGCCTAATACAAAATAAGCACTAATTTAAGATTATTTATTACTGTCTGCTCACGCAGTCAGTACCTGTAAGCTGTCTTATTTCTCTTTTGAGTTCTCACTATGAACTCAAGCCCACCATCAAGTGAATGTCTTGAGTTAGTTTTCTCCAGTTCACTCACTTCAACTCCATCACTCTTCCTCTGTTTTAGGTTACTCCATAAGAATGAGAATGCTACCTTTCTGTGTGATTTATATTTTATTTAGTCTCTCTACTAATCCAGATGCCCTGAAAGGCCACGGCCCTGGGGACTAGTCGCTTGAACAATTCCTCATGGTTTACCTAATTTAAAAAGACTGCCTCCCTTCAGATAGCCTGGTACTAGCCTATTATATGTTTGCAGCCTGGTAAATTTTTATAACCAATTCTCTGCCCTGATATTAGATTATTTTGCCAACTTCTCACTTCTTATCTTGCTTATTCTAAGCATCCTTATTCTTAAACCATAATGCAAGGGCTATAGTGACAATCCTTGACTATTACATGTATTTATATTGAGGTATTAAAAGAGTTATGATGATTTAAGCAGCAAATAACAGAAAACTTAAGTCGAATTTCTTAACTAAACCAGAATATATTCCCTCATATACAAGAGATATCGAGTATAGCATTTCCAGGTTTGGCTAATTCAGTTGATCAACAGTGTCAAGGACCCAGGTCCCTTCTCTCTTTTCATTCTGTCACCCTTAGTGTGCTTGTTATTGATTAAAACCATTTCTAGAGAAGATATCTGATGGAAGAAGGTGTACTTTTGTTATACGTGTGATTCCTTTCAGTAATTGCCCCATATCTTACTGGCCATACCCAAGTCACCCCTAAACCATGCTTATTCTTAAACCAAGTCAGAGAATGAGAAAACTTCAATTAATTTAGACAAAGCAGGATTTACTCTGAGTATAGAGTGGTAGAGTGGAGGCCTGAACAAAATCTGTGCCTGTTAGTACTGAAACATAATAAATCATACCAAATTTATGTATTTAAAAAAACTTTTTTTTTTTTTACCTCTTACATTTACTCTAGGTCAGGAATTTGGCTTCAGTTGAACACTTTTGCCTCAGAATATATCATGTGACTGTAGTCAGATGGGTTGGAACTGGAATAGCAAATGACTAAATTCACTGAAAGCTCTCTCTCTTCATATAATCTCAGGGCCTCTTTCTGTGGTTTCTCTACCTGGTTAGTCGACATAGACTACTTTTGGCTTCCTCAAATCATGACAGCCTAGGCAGCTAGATTGCTCACATCAAAGCTTAGGGCTCCAAAGGTGAATGCCTCAGGTAGTTAGATGGATGCTTTTAAGGCCAGCCTTTAAATTAACATAGCATACTTTTGGCCATGCTCTCCTGGACACGTGTAATTCACAAAGTCTGCTCAGAATTAGGAGGGGAATTACCTTCTGCTTCTTGACATGGGTGTGGCAAGGTTCTAGAAACACACAGGAGATGAGAGATACTATGTAGCCACAGACAAAAACAGAAGGAGAACCCCCTTTTGGGTATTCTGCCATGAAAAAATTATTCTGCTTATCCTATGTGAATGGAAAATAGGGTAGATTAGTTTGGGCAAAAATTCAATATCAGGAAATCTCTAGGTGAACCATTCATAGGAAGGGTCCCTGGGCCAGTCACAAGCTCCTAGGTTGAAAGATCTTATGCATATTTGTTGAGGGAGAGAGAAAAGAAGAGGGGAAGTAACAGAGGAAGAAGAGGAAGGTTTTAGAAGTGACAGTGGAAGTGATGATGTTGCCAAGTAACTAATTTCTTTTTTTTCATAGTGTTGCTAATGGTTAGCCATCTGTGAGCCACTATCAGTCAAATGTTTATGACCATGCCTCAGGAGTGCCACAGATTCAACTAGCCTCTTTCTACCGTCTGTGCTCAAGTGATCTGTCCGTTAGAGCTTTTATCCAGCATTTATAGCTATGGAACACTGCCTGAAGCTGTGTTGTTGTGTGCCTTTAGAGAGTTTCTTCTTTATATTCTGATAGTGGTACTCTCAGCTCTACATACCATTTTAAAAATGAGCTAATATAGTTTAAAATGAGATGGGGCTTGGTAATTGAATGAAAGGATTTTGTGGTCATATTGTAAAGGAGTTATATATTATCCTTTTCTTTCCAAGATTTAAAACAAGTGTTAAAGAAGGGAACGCCATGCCCAAGTCTGCAAAAAAGGATGAGTCAGAGAGTAAGAGATATCCAAGAAAGCTCAGTTCAGTGCCTTGAAATAATTGAGAGAATTGGGAAAGGAAATCTGAACTGATAGAGCTATGGAGAAGAGAAGAGGGATTTCATAGTTAACAGGGGAAGTTTCAATTAATGACTTGATAGCTAAAAGATATGGACTGAAGCAAGGCATATCAAGGATATTTGAGTTTTCAAGTATGGATACTTCCACTAATAATAACTTCATTGGTTCCATTTAAGGAAATAGTAAACACAGGAGGCTTTAGAGATTAATTTCATTGGCCTTTTAAATTGGTGTTAATAAAATCTATAGTAGTGGATAAGATCACACATAAAATTATGTCTAACGGGTTAAAGGTCAAAGGTGGAACCATGGAATTTACCAACGGTTAGGGACAGAGCTGGAGGAAATCCAGAAAGAGAATAATTAGTGAGCTGAAGGGGGGAAATAGAAATAACATATAATAGTGAAGAATACTATAGTGGAAAAAAAGTTTTATCAATATTATTATGTTATAGAGCAGCCAAATTAAGTAGAAGGCAGTCACTGGATTTGATAATTACAAGTCTATTTTCTATCTCACTAAAATAATCAGATCAAAGTGAGTTTAGCAGCAAATTGGACATGAAAGAACTAGCAATTTCTTTAGACTCTTTAATGAAGTTTGTTTGTAGAAGGGAGAAAATGAGAGCACCTGCAATGCAGCATTGGTAAAGTGTATGTGAGAGTGTGTTTTGAGGACATGTTTGTAAATTGTACCTAAGAACAATATTCTTAGAACAGGTAGAAAAGGTGAACTTGAACTAAAGAAGGGTCAGTTCCTCCTGTGAGAGGAAAGAGATAGGGAGTGATAAAGATTGCTGGAGGAGAAGGCAGAAGGATGCAAGTGGTTTTATGAGTATGACTGACATGCAGGGTTTAAGAAATTTGAAGAGAATGTAACATATCCACTGGATGATGTATAATTTAAACAAAAACTAAACTCCGCATGACGAGTCAAGGCATGGAGTTGGTTTGAAAAAAATATAATCTAACCACCGAAAGTAATGAAAATAAATCCCTATTTACTAGAATCTCTCAAATAATGTCAAAGGGTAAGAAACATATTTTCATTGTGCTGAAAATCTAAAACATTTTCATTTCTGTCATCATCGGTATCCTACCCTTGAATTACAAGTGGTTTCCTCAAAATCTCCCACCCTACTTACTCTGAACCCCTACTTCTTTTGCTTTAAGCCACTATTGCTCTTATTCCCTCTTGAGTAGACAAAGCCCTTCCCAGTGTCACTCTATTTACGTATCTTTCTCTCTACTTGTCCTAAATTTATCATGCTCTATTTATTATCTTAAAACTGTATCACAAAAACCTAAAGAAACAGCTGGCACAAAGGGGATACTCACTAGATGTAGCTGGGGTGGAAAATCTCAATGGAAAACAATCAATTTTCCTGAACATACAAGGCAGAAAGAAAACTGAAAATGCAGATGTTTACCCTGTCACAGATGGGAAGGAAAGCCAAAGTTGCAATTGATCTGTTCATAATTTTCTGCTAGAGTTGCTAAAATATTGATGACTCTTGAAGAGTAATTCAAAGATTAAACTGTTCAAAATGTAAGCATATATGTTCCTAGAGTCAATTACTAAAGTATTATATCATATTAAATTATCATATATCGCCTCATAAGTCCTACCACCTACCATCAGTATGTGTGGATGATGGAATTTTTAACCTCATGAAGGTGGTTGTAAAATTATATTATTCCCCAAGCAATAAGAGCTTCTGAAGTGTGTGATGTGTGCCAGATTCTTCTACGCATACTCCTGCAAACAACTTTAGGTGATATGTACGACATTTTTTACTTTTTACAGATGAGAAAATGAAAGCATAAAGGTAAATTAGAAGAAATAAAGAACAGTAAAAATGATCTAAATTCATGATGCAGGAGTATGGTAAGCAGAATAATGTCCCATCGCCAAAGACGCTGCTGCCCTAATCCCCAGAACTTGTGACTATGTCACTTACCATGTTACAAGGGACTCTGCATATGTGATTAAGTTTAAGGGTCTTGAGATGGGGAGATTGCCCTGGATTTTCCAGGTGAGCTCGGTGTAATCACAAGAGTCCTCATAAGAGGGAGACAGAAGAGTCAGAGTCACAGGAGACGTGAATATTGAGGCAGAGGTAAGAGTGATGCTACCACAGCCTAGAGATATGTGCAGCCCCCAGAAGCTAAAAAGGGCAAGGAATGGATTCTCCCCTAGAGTCTCAGGAAGGAATGCAGCTCTGCTGACAACACTTTGATTCTAGCCCATGAGACCCATTTCATATGTCTGACCTCCAGGACTATAAGATAATAAATTTATGTTGTTTTAAGTCGCTAAGTTCTTTACTAAGAAGTCACTAAGTTCTTTACTTGTTACAGCAGCAATAGAAAACTAATACAAGAAAAGACAGGAATAGGGAAAAGAGTGAAGTCTTTGAGTAGCTGTGAGGGAATAAAGCACCAGACTAAGGGGACTGGCTTTTTTATTTGTCCTGGGGAAGGCCTTTTTTATCTTTGATCCCCATTAAATATATATATATATATTAGGAGTTCAATAAATATTGGTGAATTACAAAATGCTAGAAATGTCCCCCAAATAATAGACCATCTCTCTCTATACTGTGAAAAATGATTATATTTCTAAGACATGATGCTGAGTTGCCTACTCACAGTAATTTGCCTACCCTATTCCTTTTAAAACCTTGTTTCTACCCATATCATCTTTGAAAAAACTAAAATATTTGTGAAAATAGGGTGGAGGGAGATATAAATAAGTTACCAAAAGGACAGAGATATAAATAAGGTACCAAAAGGACAGAAATAGGGTGGAGGGAGATATAAATAAGTTACCACATGCCAGAGGTATCAAGTAAATTCTGAAAGTTACAGGGTTGAGGGCAGCAGATGGAGGGCGAGGCAAGCCAATCTGGAATTGGCCTTAAGTACAAGACTGTCTCCGGTCGGCATGTGGAACAGTCACCAGGAGAAAGCATATATCTTTATATCTCTGGAGCAAAGCAGGGTGGGGTTGCATATAGAGATCCTGCTGGAGCTTCCTGACCATGTAAAGACCATCTAGAGCAGCGGTCCCCAACCTTTTTGGCACCAGGCACCAGTTTCATGGAAGACAATTTTTCTACAGCCAGGGCGGGCGACGGGGGAGATGATGCAGGTGGTAATGCAAGCAAAGGGGAGCGACGGGCAGTGGCAGATAAAGCTTCGCTCACTCGCTTGCCCACCACTCACCTCCTGCTCTGCGGCCTGGCTCCTAACAGGCCACGGACTGCTAACGGTCTGGGACTCAGGGGTTGGGGACCCCTGATCTAGAGAAGGAACCTGCAGATGGCACTACAATACATGAGGAAAGACAGTATTTTATGATCCCCTTATGATAGCTATCATGCCAGCCAAATCATGGTGGCCCTTCCCATCTAACTTGTTAATGACATAATAACGAGTAAAGACGACTCTTGACACAGATAGTAAGAGTCTCCCAATTAGCAGCTACCAGGGACACCATACCTTTATTTCCTTTTGTCCGCTGCTTGATGCGTGCGTGGTTGAAGTAAGTCCAGAACGCACGTTGCATAAGCTTTCTTGTCTTCTCTCTCTAGATATGAAAAAACACTCATTATATATTTGCATAGGCACAGAAGTGGCAAAAGTTTTTCTCTTTCCATATTTCATTATGAGCAGTCTGCATGATCTTTGGAAAAACTCACCATGATATTTCTGAGTGCTGAAAGCACTCAAAAGACTTCTTGCCCTTATGATACACTGCTCACCATGGAGCCCTCCTTTTCTGGCTTCTGCCTACTTCCCCAGCATCAAAAGACCCTGACACATTATGCACTAATAGTAACATGGAATAACTTTTATTTCTCCTCAAGTTCAAGGTTCTCTCATCTCAGGGCCTTTACACATATAGTCGTTCTCTCTGTTTGGGATTCTCTGTCTCTCCCACCCTCCAGGTCTCCAACCTTATAAACTTAGTGTGGCTGATCTGGACACATTTCAGGTCTCAGCTGAGAAGTCAAATCCTCCTGAAGGTCTTCTCTGACCCACCACAAAGGAAAATGTGGTTGTGTCCCAGCACTATCCCATCACTGTGCTCTGTTCCACATTTTAGAAGAGCAGAAAAACATAAGTGCCAAAAGTCCTGTTTGGGAGAGCACTATTTTGGGGCAAATAAATACATTAATAGGCTATGGTGTGGTGTTTCCCAAGAAATTAAAATTATCACTAAACTGTTATACAGGAATTTATGAGGGAAATTTATATTTTGTTTCTGAGAAAGAGAAGAGAGAAAAAAGTAAGAAAAAGAGGAGATCTAAACAGGGAGTGCAGTTAGATGACCCCCACTGTCATACATTTACTTGTCTGTATCTTAACATATACTAACATGTCTATGATAATTATCTCTGAAGTCATTATCAGGAATTTATGTTATTTTCTTCTTTATATTTTTTGAAGATTTCTAAAATAAGCATATTTTTGAAATTAAAAAAAGAGTACTGGTTTATTTGTTTATTCATTCAGCATATGTGGTGGACATTTACTAAGTGCCAGATACTTTTCAAAGCCCTGGAATAAAACACTGAACAGGAAATGCAAGGTCCCTGCTTTCAAGGAGCTTGCAATCTAGTAGGAAGTGTAGAAATATAAACTAAAAATAAGTAAAGCAATATCAGATAGTAAGATGCAATACATAATATAATAAAGGGGTATACTGGGAAGTAAGTGGTCAGAGAAGGCCCTCTTCAGTGACAAGAAAGTATTGTTCATGTGAAGATATAAGGAAGAGGCTTCCAGGAAGTGGGAACAGATAATGCAAAGTCCTGACAGTGGAAAATGTCTTGGCATGTTAGCGAAATAGACTAAAGAGCAATGTGGATGAAGTGTGATGACTGAGGGAGGTAAGATGGAAAGTATAGTTGTGTAGGAGCCCATAATTATGCAGGACCTTAGAGGCCAGGATAATGAATCTAGATTTTATTCTCCATGTAGTACTGATAGTAAATTTATTATAAACATTTTCCAATTTTACTAAGTATTCTTCTAAAATACCATTTTCATGGCTTCACATTATTCTATCATAGGGATGTGCTAAGATTCAATTAATCATGCCCTTATTATTGAACATTTAGGCTATAAGCCTTGGCCAAAACCCAACTGGACTCAATGAGTGAAACAGAATGAATCCACCTCTTTACTGCTTCAATCAAATGCCAGTTAGTAGAAATTAGTATTCACTGAAGATGATATGTGACACCGGAAATTATAATCAGGTAAGAAATGTGCATTGTTTTCTCTGATATAACTGATTTTGACAAATAATAAACAGTAGATGCTTACATTAATATCACGGCATGTTTTCAACTATCTCTGGAGATCGCTTACAAATCTAATAAGTGGATATGCTGGCATAAATAATGAAAATTTTAAAAGTGTTTTATTTGAAATAAATATTTCACAAAAAATATTCAAGAGGTAGCAAAGTAAACATGGCATACAGATTATTTGAAAGAATAATAGAGAAGACTTTTATATTTATAGTGGGACCAACCATTATTTTAAAGGAAGAATTATGTTGATAGGACATGTCCGTGGTCAGGGATCCTGTCCTACCTCTTCTAGATCGCTGAGGTTTGAAATGCATCTACAGTATCTACCAGTTCCTCTTCCTGCCTTCACCAGAATCCCCTGGAGCACAAGCCTAGCATATTTTATGCCATAATCCCTTGATAGCTGAATTAAAGCTTATACGGATCCTTCTCAGAATACTGATTTTAGCTGAATAAAATTAAATACATAGGATTGTAAAGGAAACCAATTTTACTGAAATGTAGTTCTATCTATAGTTTTGGAACTCAGATGAAGGCCTAGATTATCAGCTCTCCATGAATGATTTCTAAGTTGTAGTACAAGACCTCGACTACCATTAGCTCAGGTAAATATATGTGCAATGTAGAGCTTGTTTATGCTAGTAATAGGTGTGTGTGTGTGTGTGTGTGTATGTGTTTATAAAAATTGGTCCCTCAGGGTACAAGAGCCTGGATGTATAGTCAGCGTTCAAGCAAATTTTAAAAATCCGTATTTTGTATCTGGGTCCCAGGAACACCAGCCCTACACAGTGATTCCTTTACTTTGGTTCAGTGCCTGATGGTGTAGGGCAAAGAGAGTGCCTACAACTTTCTCAAAAGCTGTCATCCTCTGGGTCCCCTATGAACTGGGAGGTTGCACTCAATGGACTGTTACATTAGCCTTCCAAAGATGCTACTTGTTATGGCGGTGGGGGGGGGGGCTAATTTCTGGTTTGGTCACTGAAGTGCTGAATTTCTATAGCAGTAATTTCTTCACTGGCTGTGAAGCTGGCCAACCCTGAGTCCTGCTGGGAAAGAGCTGCTAGAATGGTCACACATCATTCCTTAAACAGAGGTGCTGTGTCCTTACTCACATTTCCCTTCTCCTCAAAGAAATAACATTACTTAGACACAGACCTCAAATCAGGCCGTAGACTTGAACTTTTCTGTTGCTGTTTGCTTGATTTTGTTTTTTGGGATTTTGTTGTTGTTTTTAACTTCTGGCACATTCCTAGACCAGGAAGCAATGTCTGTTCTTCTACCAACTGTCCACAGAACTCCATACTTTCTCCCAGAAACCAGTTTTTATTCCTACTTCCTTCAGTTACTGGTCAGCTACTTCTCTCAAAGTTCAAACAACAAACTAGATTCAAAATTAATTTTCTACATAGTCTTAACAGCTAAGTTTGAGCTGTAAAACTTTCTTTGAACTTTTACTAGACATGATACGATCAACTTCTGCTTTATATGCCAGTTCTACTCACACCGTGATTTCTAATATGCATATGTGTATATTAGTGAGTAGAGGAATGCTATTTGTGTCTCTATGTGAGCATCTGCTATTGGAGTTTAAACATTGGAAGAGATATGTGTTTGTAAAGAGAATATTTTTCTTTCATAGCTATATGTAGGATTATAAGGAGAAGACATGCACATCTTTTTCTGGATAATTATATTTCTCCAAGAGTTCCTATGGGCAGGCACATGGGAACCATGTGTAAATGTCCTTTAAAATTGTTCTGATTGGGAAGTGAAGAGAGAAGACTGAAAAAGAAGCAAAGATTCTGACACAGAATAATACAAAGAAAGCAGAAAGGCCACTGGAGTCAGGTGGTCCTAAGACCTCCTTTCTCTGCTACCTGCTGTGTAACCTCAGTCAGTCACTCAGTTTCGATTTTCTCATCTTTAAACAAAGAAAACATATGATTATTTGAAGATTAAATGCCTAGCACAGTGTAGGAGATCAATATATGCGTTCAATAAATGGAAGGTTCCATCCCCTACCTCAGTCAGCAAGTGTTGCTTCTAAGACTTTTAATGCTTAGTGATCAAATGTGCATAGGTCCATAAAAATAGCAACTTTTTTTAAGTATTTAATATACAGGAGGTGCTCTTCTTAGAGCTTTAAATCTTTTGCATCATTTAAATCTATGAGATAGGTATTTCTGTTATTTGCCTTTACAGGTGAGTAACCTGAGGCACAGAGATGCTAACATGCTGACAGTCATAGAACTCACAAGCAGAGGAAATGGGATTTGAGTCCCAGGAGCGTTGCTCCAAAGCCCATGCACTCTTACCCTCAAAATACTCAAAATACCTCTTATAAACTAGGTAGAATTGAGATGGTTGGGCATGATGCAGTAATCAGAGATTTTCCTATAGATTCAGTCTTTGGAATTAGGAAGCAGTAAAATGGTCTTTTCTCAAAGAAGAATAGGTAGTGAGTCCGTATCATACAAGAATCAGTGCTGCCTGTAAAAGATCCTGGGTGTTCAATGCTTGCATAACAAGCTACCTGGGTCTCAGGTCACTCCCTTACTGCCC
This sequence comes from Globicephala melas, assembly GCF_963455315.2. Taxonomy (NCBI): domain Eukaryota; kingdom Metazoa; phylum Chordata; class Mammalia; order Artiodactyla; family Delphinidae; genus Globicephala; species Globicephala melas. Next base: position 25,876,352 of record NC_083322.1, read on the forward strand.
CAGCTAGAACAGAAACCATATTCAGCCTTCTATAGGATTAGCAGTTCCCTCTGCCTGCCACATGACATCCACTGGCTTTGTTTCCCAGCTGTCCCTCAGTCAACAGGTGCAGGGAAACTGGCTTTCCCAGACACTTCTGGAAGCAAGTGGTACCCTCGCATAGAGACTGTCTATGCCAAACAGACTGCTTATTTTCCCCTGAGTAGAGCCCTTCTTCAAACTTACCCTATATGAGTAGATTCACAGATGGAAGGTTATTTTCTCTAGCAATGGAATGGATCTCACACTCCATAGGATGATAGGAAACTAATGACTGTCCGAATTCTCTGCCTGGTTAAATCTGACCACACAGGTTATCACTTAGACCACACCATATCACATTGTGGTATTTCTCCCAACTCCATGCACTGACAGATGACAGCCCCGAAAGCATCCACCAGGTAGAAGAGTTTGAGAGCAATATAAGGTAACAGGAGACTGTTCTCTTCAGCCACTGAGTGGCTTACGTCAGCAGGATGATGGTCATGATCATGATCATGATAAGACCTCACATTTGTACATCAATTTACATTTTCAAAAGTACTTTTTGATCTATTATCACATTTTATCTTCAGGAAAGAGATTATAAATGATCCACATATGACAGCTAAGGGAACTGAGACATTGAGAAATGGAGACTTTTCCAAGTTTAACTGCTAATAAATCCAAGAACCAGTACTACAGCTCAAGGTTTCTGATGGTTTCAAACATGGTGCTTGAGAAATATCAGGTAATTAATTCAAAACTATTGCCCCTAAATAGCAGTTTAGAGATACTCCCAGATGAGTGGGAATCTTGTGTGCAGTGAATTATAATATTAGCTAAACAGAACCAAGTTATATATAAATTATAATTAGACTGGGCAACCTGACAGTTTACACTGTTTCCTCTGTGCAGGCAGCATGTATGCAGGGTCAGCTGAGCTGAGAAACCTTTCCATTTAGAATGCATTTGGATACTGGTTAGCATAATTCTGCTATCAGCATGCTTCTTCTTTCCTAGCAGATTGACTATACTATTCTTTATTTGTCAAGATCTGAGAGTCATCCAACTAAGTGAAAGGAACAAGGACAATCCTATTTCCCCCCAAAAGTCAATGTTCTTTTATTACTCATTGCTTTTCATTTTTGCAGTCATTATAAAATTGTTGTCTCTAAGTAGTCATTTTAAAGGTACATATCTTCTCAGCCAAGCTCCCCATCTTAGCACAAAAAGACTGAGTACACAAATTGAACATGAGGCTAATGTCAATGGTGGGGACAATAATCCTCAAAGGGCTTAAGGAGTTGACAGGGCCCTTGTTCTTTGGGTCATTTCCTTTACTATGTATAGTTTTTTTTGTCAGTACTGAAATTGCTGGCAAAAGATTCTAAAACTCAGGTCTGAGTAGTATTGATCCCTTGTACATAAACTTTTTTACTGGGCGTCGGTGAAGACAATTGTCTTTTTTAAGATCCATCACAAGAATTCCGTATGATATCATTTAACTTTCATGCTTTCAAAATATATAAATAATAACTCTTATGTGCATTTCTCCATTGGATTTGAAGATGTCTACACTTTTCATAGGAAGAACTAGTCAAGAAAAGAATAAATGATGCATATCTAATATAGATTAATTTTTCCTTATAATTCCATGATGGTATATTCTCTGCAATCAGTAAAATATTATACAGTTTTGTATACTGACATAGAAAACAGCAAAACTGCTTTACTCAGTAACTCTTTTATTCTTTGGTTTACCATCTTATACATAACAATATGCATATTATATGCATGTTATTTATATTGTTTTATATGTTATAAGTATATTCCACCTTTGTCGAAGGAGTTTGCAATCTAGACCATCGATAATAAGATGTTGTCTGAATATTGTATAGCTGGGTCATTGTGTTCTACTCTGGATCGAACCGCATATATTTTTAAAGAAATTGCATGAATCCAAGATTAATTAATCATTTTTTAAAGGAAATAAGAATGAAATATTAGAACCTTACATTTTCAATTAACTTCTTATTTTTCTCTATATTTTTTACCCTGACAAGTTATTTTTTTTTATCTGGGTGATATCTATTCCAGGTGCATTATAAATTCTCACGTTCTGGTATTTTGAAACTCATGTATTAACAAATTGGGAGTTCCTCAATTGTCTGGTAAACATAATATAAAGGGCTGGTTTCTAGTATTGAGTTTTTCACCTTACCTTCCAATATTCAGAAGCTTCAATATACAATTTTTTAAAGAATATAAAATAATCACTTGATATTTATCAAGCTCTTCTTGGGTAAAGGGGATCTACAATTGAATTTTACTAAAGCAGTAAATTATTATTCAAACTCTATTTTGTATCTGACATTTGTAAATCTACTCTATCTAACATACAGCCAGTTCCATGTTGCCCTGAATCCCGATGGAACTAATCATCTTGTACTGGAGGCAAATGCTCACCTAGATATTGTAATCAAATGACACAAACTCAATTTCTTTTATAGATAAATAAAAATAGTCTATAGCTGTGCACTCCATTTAATTTTGCATATATCAGTTTTGTTTTGGGGGGGTTTTTAAGGAAAAGACAGAATTGAGGTGAGTGGTGCTATTTAGGGGCCATTCTGAATTGGCTTAGTCAAAATAGAAGAATTTCTATGAATGGTATGAATTTCTGAATGGTATGATTCTAAAAGCATCAACCTCTTTCTCCCTTTTTGCACTCCTTTTTCCCAAAGAGCCCTTCTCCAACCAATTTTCAAGGGCTAAAATTCTACTATTACTAGTGCTTTATTCCTTTAACCTCTGTTAAATGCAAATTCCCCTTGGCAGAATAATAATTAAAGTGATTAACGTCATAATCTCTTCAGAGTATTTCTCCAGTAAAAGTTTTCATGAGGGGAAGAGAGAAAATATAACTTAAGGAATAAAATAAATATAGAATGAAGACAGACTTCACTCATTTCACTTTTTTCCTACCGTCAGCTCTAGAAACTAAGAACAGCTACATTAATACACAGTATTATATAGTAGAGCTTGTTACAACTGAAATGTGAGCCAAAGGATAATTCCCTGTCATACTGGTATAAGCATGCAGTGGACTGCAATCATCGGTATGTAATACAGAAGAGTATAGTAACCTGAAAGAGCACACACTTTCAGAACCTCAGAAAATACCACTTTCGGAACTGGAAGTAAAACAAATGAAAATTTGTTAACATTAATCTAATTTTGAGACCACACACAAACACAGACACATAGACACACACACACCCCCCACAAACATCAATGAACATAACTCTAAAATGTTGATAACATAAACTGTAATACAATGTTTCAGTTGGATATATCTGTCATGAGGTTTTTTCTTCTAAAGGTGGCTCTGATAGTCAAAAAGTAATATTGAAAATGAGAGAATTACAGTCTGGGAAATTAATATATATAAATCTAGCACTGTCTAAGGGTACAAAATAATTCTCCAGTGTGGTTCAAAGTTCATCACTTAGACTGTATTAGCATCTGGTGGAATACACTGGAACACATACTTTTCATTGACTAAACACTAACCACCTTTCATTTGTTCCTCACCAACAGAAGTCCAAATTTGCACAGAGGGGCAATAAACCCAGCTGCAGGATCATGATGAGGAAAAGACAAGTTTTTTGTTTTTTGTTTTTGTTTTTGTTTGCGGTACGCGGGCCTCTCACCGTTATGGCCTCTCCCGTTGCGGAGCACAGGCTCCGGACGCGCAGGTTCAGCAGCCACGGCTCACGGGCCCAGCCGCTCCACGGCATGTGGGATCTTCCCGGACCGGGGCACGAACCCGTTTCCCCTGCATCAGCAGGCGGACTCCCAACCACTGCGCCACCAGGGAAGCCCAAAACACAAATTTTTTAAAAAGTTAAAACCACATGCATTATTTAACTCAGCAATTACATTCCTAGGTATTTGTCCAAGGGAAATGAAAATATGTATCCATGGGCAGATGAAGAGACATACAGATGAATGGAATAGAATTGAGAGCCCAGAAATAACCCAAACATCCATGGCCAATCAATTGTTGATAAAGGTGTCAAGAGCATTCATGGGGAAAGATTAGCCCTTCAACAAATGGTGCTGGGAGAATTAGATAACTGCATGCCAAAGATTGAAATTGGACCTCTACCTTATACCACATACAAATTAACTCAAAATGGATCAGTGACTTAAATATAAGAGTTAAAACCATAAAACTTTTAGAAGAATACACAGAGGTAGTTTTTCATGACCTCGTATTTGGCAATGGATTCTCAGATTTGACACCAAAAGCACAAGCAACAAAACACACACATACACACACACACACACACACACACACACACATGACTTTGTCAAAATTTAAAACTTTTGTTTCTCAAAAGACATTACTAAGGAAGTAAAAAAGCAACCTATAAAATGGAAGAAAATATTTTCAAGTCACATATCAGATCAGGGCTTAGTATCCAGAATACATAAAGAGCCCTTACAACTCAACGACAAAAAGATAGAGAGCCCAATTTAAAAAAAAAAAAGGGCAAATAACTTGAATAGGTAGTTCTCCAATGACAATAGATAAATGGCCAACAATGAAAAGATCTTCCCTATCATTAGTTATTAAGTAAATGCAAATTGAAACCTCAATAAGATAGCACTTCCCCCTAGTTAGTATGACTGCAATAAAAAACAAATTAAAATAACAAAAAGTAGCAAGTGTTGGTGAGGACATGGAGAAATTAGAACCCTTATACACTACTTGTGGTAATGTAAAATCATGCAGCCATTGTGGAAAAGAGTTTGACTACTTTTCAGAAAGTTAAACACAGAGTTATTATATGATCCATCAATCCTACTCTGAGGTATATGTCCAGAAGAAATGAAAATGTATGTCCTTGCAGAAACTTGTACACAAATGTTTACAGCAGTATTATTCATAAAAGCCTAGAGGTGGAAACAACCCATATGTTCATCAGTGGATGAATGGGATAAACAAATTGTGGTATGCAGTTGAAGAATAATACCTCATTTCAAGACTTAATATAAAGCCAGTATTTGTGAAATGTAGATATACAGATCAATGGAAACAGAGTTCAAAGTGAACTTACCCATAAATGGTTAATTGATTTTTACAAAGGTACCAAAGCAATTTAATGGAGAAAGATGTTCTTTCAAACAATGATGCTGGGAAAACCGGATATCCATTTGGGAAAAAAAAATTAACATTGACCTTATATACATCATACAAAAAATAATAACAACAACATAAATTCAAGCACAGCCATAAATAAACAACCATAACACTTCTAGAAGAAAATACAGCAGAAAATTTTGTAAAATTTGGGGAGACAGGCCAAAAAAAACCTTTGAAACTTAGAAATTGGGCTGTATCAAATTTAAAAACCTTTACTCTGTTGAAAGAACACCATTAAGAAAAATGAAACAACGAGTCACAGAATGGAGGAAAATATATGTGATACTTCTATATGACAAAATAGACAATAGGAAAGCAAACGACTCAATTTAAAAACTGGCAAATATTTGAACAGATCCTACCAGAAAAATTAAAATTAAATACGTAGTTCACCTTTGTGGTTCACATTGTATTTCTATTGCACTTTATAGTTCTACGGCACTTGAAAGCATAGGATTCAAAAAGCATAAAAATAAAACAACTGGTTCCTTAAGCAGCATTAAATTGAGTCTCCTCAACTAACAACAGGATAAACTGAATATCGATCCTGTTATGGGCAGGATCTGAGAAAACATATTGTAAACACATGCAGTTTAAGAAAATTATGTTATGTCAGTTAGATATGTAATATATCATCATTCTGCAGACTTACAACCTATAAGTGATTCAAGGAGAATTTTAACCACACTTAAGGAGGCTAAAAAGAAAAAAAAAAAAATCCCAAAGTCACAAATCAGCTTACAACATAGCTCCTTACATTGTCTCCTAACAATGAACATGTTCTTGATTTTAAAGTATACATATTGTTTTGCTCTCTAGATTTTACCTCATATTTCTATTTTCACTGTCTTTTTTTGGAAGTGTGGATGGGAGATAAATTCTAAATCTAGTTCATATCCATGACCTTGCCTTGCCTTGCCTTAAATTTGGATTCAATTCCTTTCTCCATGGCTTTACTAGTTACAGTCCCAATCCCACTCAGCCTTTGCTTTGGGCCTAGGCAATTTTCAGATTCTTTACCCTATGAATATCGCTAAAATAATTAAAGTGGTAAAAGGATGATGAAATATAGTGCACTATAAACCACTAATTACCAATAATGTTTGAAACATGGGACAATTTTCAGGAAATATTAAAGGCATATCAGGTTCTATAAATATCTCAGTAGAAAGAAAGATATAGATATCACATGGGGGTTACATAGTATTTTAGCGGGAGATTCAGTTATAATAAATGCATGAATAGGGGTTGTGGCTGTTCTAACAAAATATCAGCCCTATTAAATCCAATTTAACATGAGAAATTAGGGTTGCTATTTATTCCTACTTCTTTATCCTTGAAATCCTATATCATGTGCATAACAGGAAAGTTTCACAGTTCCAAACACTGTATTTGTACAATGAGTAAGATAAAGAGTGTATAAATGCCAGGAGAAATGTGCACTATGTTGGTAAAAACATTATTATATAGATTTTAATATTAAAATTTCTTAAGCACATAGGAGCATTCACTGTGCAAAGCAGAGTAATTTTAGAAATAGAATAGATTAAGATAATAAAGTATCTTTTTCTAGGTCTGACTTGTATTTATAGCTAGAAAAGTAGAGGATTCATAGTGTGATATCCTATATACAAATGGCATTACATTTGAACATACATTAATTTGAGGAAATTCTCAAGAAAAGATTCCAAAGTTAGAAAATAAGGTAGTCTTTTCATAAAGGCAATATGAAACTTCATGAATTAAACAACAGTTGAAAGATAGTACTCTAAAAACTTACTATTTGTTAAATGGGCAGAATTTAGATTCACAATATTTCAAATAAGATTAAGAAAATGTGACTCACTAATGCTGAAACTAGTCGGCTTTTGAGAAACATACAAAGAGCAATGTCTAGATACAATGAACCATTCATTGATAACAAGTGATATAGAGCATAAAGAAAAAGTTCTTAGAAACTCTTTATCATGGTAATAACCCTTGATCATATGATTTCTCCGGTATAGACAGCAGGTAATGGAAATGGAACACTTACTTGTTTTGCATAAAAATTGTGATTTATTCTAACAGGGAAGCATAAAATGAAATTAGAAGTATGTAGGTGAACTTTTAAGTTGTTGAAATGGTCAAGGTATGATTGTAAAGTCCTAATATGGATTGATAGAATCAATCTCATTTACTCCTCGAATACTTGAGTATTTTCCATGAACAAGACACTTTGCAAGGTGGATTATACCAAGTATATAAGTATGACTTCTGCTCTAAGATGCAATAGTGCAGAAAGTAAAGAAATAAAAATCCTTTGAATTATATTGAACAACAGAACTGGGAAAGGCTGACATATTGGCAATGATGATAGATAAGATGAAGCAGAACATGAGCCTGTTTGCCATCAGATCTTACTCTTCTCCTTTTGGCTCTGGAAAATTGGTAATCTGATCCCATAAACTGTGTTTTCAAGATCTTTTATCAGTTGGCTTTCTGTTGGGCTCCACAGAAAGAAGGATAGAAGGGTGAAAGAAGAGAGGAAACAGACTATGTGTTGTCTATCTCAGCCTTAGGCATCATCTCATCCTGATCATCAGGCCATGTGTGCATCTCTTTCAAGGCACCAGCTTCCAATCACTTGACTCTGGCCCCTGAGTTCTCATAACATTACCTTACGTCTCTTTGTCAATGTCTAGAGATGGTAGCAACATCCTATTGCTATTGCTCATCCTGTTATTGCTTGTCTGTGGACTGTCTCACCACAGTTTTCTATTCATTGTCTCTGCCTTTCCATCACCAGTGTAACGACTTATATACACTAAATTCTATTTTATACATTTTGAGTGTCTTCTGTCTTTCTGTCTAGACTCTGAGGATAAAAAACACCACCAGGGGCTCACTGGGTGTCAGTGAAAATGCTTTACTGGTATTGTATACAATTCCTTTTATGGTATTATATACATTCCTTAAGAAACAGATAATATTAGTAGTATCATTTGGCAAAGGAGGAAATTTAAAGTGGTTTAAATATTTTCACAAGGTCACACAACTATAAGTAGAAGGCCTAGAATTTAAATCCAGGCCATCTGACTCTAAAACTAATGCTCTAATGCACTAAAATACTAGGTCAAATCAACCTCATTACCCGCCATGTGGGAAACATCCAATGGGGATGAGAGTCTAAGCTGTCCAAATCACCAAAAGATGAATCTGGTTCAAACAGTTATTAATATCCAAGGGATTAGGGCAAGACATCATGGCTGCCATTCATTTATATATTATGTACCAAGAAATTAATGATCTTGGTGCCTGGAAATAGCAGATTAACAACAACCAAATAGATAAAAATCCTGACTTCATGGAGCTTACAAACTATCAGAGGGTGAAAGATAATAGATGAATGAATGGTATTTGCTAGCAATAAATCCTATGATAAGAAAATAAAGAAAGGAAGATGTATGAGAAAACTCAGGATAAGTTTTGGAATTTTAAATAGGGAAGTTCTGTATTTTCTTAGATGCTCCCAAATATCTCCTTTCCTCTCTTTTGGTCCACACTCCACCTTTCAGGACTGCCTCGACTCTTAGACATGGATGAAATACTATGCTACAGCGGATGAGACATGGCTTAATGAATGGCCACCCAGGGCTGGCCACCATGACATGGAAGTTCAAGAGATCCCCATGAAGCTTCCCCATCATGTGTTCCCCATTATGTGACCTCATAGGAAGCAGGAGGCCCTCTATTATCTCTCCAGTGAACTAATTTGATGTAAAGTTCCTACTTCGATGTTGTTTTTTTTTTTTTTTTTTCAAAGAACTCAGCTTTTTATTGAATGTGCTACTAAAGAGGTTTAGTCAAAAAGACCAAAGCCCATGTCATCATCAGACTCTTCAGATTCTTCTTTCTTTGCTTCCACTTTCTTCTCCTCAGCTGGGGCAGCAGTGGTGGAGGGGGCAGGACCTCCTGCTGGTGTAGCACCAGCTGCTGGGGCAGGTCCACCTGCCCCCACATTGCAGATGAGGCTCCCGATGTTGACATTGGCCAAAGCCTTTGCAAATAAGCCTGGCCAGAAAGGTTCAACATTTACACCGGCTGCTTTAACGAGGGCATTGATCATCCTCCGTGACCGTCACCTCATCGTTGTGCAGGATGAGGGCCAAGTAGATGCAGGCGAGCTCCGAGACAGAGGCCATGGTGCGGGCAAGGGCTAGGCAGGGTCTGCCGGGCGCGGTGCTAGTCGCCGGATGAAGAGAGGGCCTCACCCCAACGGGGCCTTAGCTTCCTCAGAAGGACCGAGCACCTTAGCGGAAGCTGAAGAAAAGGAAGCTATTTCAAAGTTTTAAAAGCATTTTATCCTAAGTGTCCATCATCGGATGAATGGATAAAGATGTGGCACATATATACAATGCAATATTACTCAGCCATAAAAAGAAATGAAATTGAGTTATTTGTAGTGAGGTGGATGGACCTAGAGTCTGTCACACAGAGTGAAATAAGTCAGAAAGAGAAAGACAAATACCTTATGCTAACACATACATATGGAATTTAAGAAAAAAAATGTCATGAAGAACCTAGGGGTAAGACAGGAATAAAGACACAGACCTACTAGAGAATGCACTTGAGGACATGGGGAGGGGGAAGGGTAAGCTGTGACAAAGCGAGAGAGTGGCATGGACATATATACACTACCAACATAAAACAGATAGCTAGTGGGAAGCAGCCACATGGCACAGGGAGATCAGCTCGGGGCTTTGTGACCACCTAGAGGGGTGGGATAGGGAGGATACAAGAGGGAAGAGATATGGGAACATATGTATATGTATAACTGATTCACTTTGTTATAAAGCAGAAACTAACACACCATTGTAAAGCAATTAAACTCCAATAAAGATGTAAAAAATAAATAAATAAATAAAAGCATTTTATGTGCCTCTTGTATCTCTTTGTGTCTCTTGATAAACAGGTACTCAGGTAGTAATGCATGGCATTAACTTGCTTGGCATCCTTCCTTGCTTCATTCCCATGTTTCTCTCATCCTCATCTTGGGGTGTTCCTCTCAAGTAAAGTATCAGCACCTAAATCCTTTCCACAGACTCTACTTAAAAAAACTGAGATTATTTTATTTTATAATTAGAAATTTGGAGGGAGGCAGCTAGTAAGCAATAGATTTGTGCCTTAGGTATATCACAGACACCATCTCTGATTCTACCTCAGCCTTTTCCTTGGTCCAAGGGAAGGCTGCTGAAGCTCCTCTCACTTCATTTCAATTTGTGGCAGGAAGAAGGAAGCGGAAAGGAGAAACACTAGCTGAATCTCCCTTTTCATCATAAAAGAGTTTCCCCAGAAACCCCGACACCACAATTCCATTTAACATCTCATTGAGTCAAGTGAGACTTGGAAAGTGAGTATTTAGTGGCTCTAGTCTTTTTAGTGAAAGTGTATATGAAGGAAGGGATCTAGGAATGGTGCAGACTGGCCAGGCAGTAGAGTTTATCACATTCATTAAGAGGAGTTCCAACAGGAGGGAACAAAGGGAATGCTACTGAGGCAATATTTGAGAAACATAATGCCTGGGATCATCCATACTTCAGTACAGACATGAATCATCAGATTGAAATTGGCCACTTATTTCTAAGCAAACTGATTAAGGAATTCATATCTTGTTAAAAGTTAAATTGCTCCTCATAAAACACAAAGAAAAAGTGTTAAAAGCAAAAGATGAGTTACCTAAGAATGGAACAATTAGGCTGACAGTATTCAACAGCAGTGAAAGAGGCTCAAAGACAAGGAAAACTTATCTTAAAAGTGTTAAGAGATGCCATATACATGAGTCAGCATTGGAATCTGAGAAAAAAAAAAAAAAGGTCATGGGGCTTCCCTGGTGGCGCCGTGGTTGAGAGTCCGCCTGCCGATGCAGGGGACGCGGGTTCGTGCCCCGGTCCGGGAGGATCCCACATGCCGCGGAGCGGCTGGACCCGTGAGCCATGGCCGCTGAGCCTGCGCGTCCGGAGCCTGTGCTCCGCGGCGGGAGAGGCCACGACAGTGAGAGGCCCGCGTACCGCAAAAAAAAAAAAGTCATTTATTTTTAACATAAAGAAACAAACTTAGTAGAAATATTTACAAAAAATCAGTAATATTTTAGTGCACTTAGATAGACATAAAATACATCTCAAACATTTCTGAGATGCAAAGTATTATAAAAAAATAAAAACAGAAGGCTACATATACTGCTATGCTGAGCTTTAGTTTGTGTGTTTATTCAACATTGGTTTTGCCATAAACTTTTTAATTTACCCTAGAAGTGTATGCGCAAAAATGATAAATGTTGACAGCTTCAAGCTTCTATTTCCATTGGTAGAAACATACATCTTATTTGGATATAATTACAATTTATGTGTGCTCCCAATCCAAGTACATTTCTGCTCTGTAGATTTCTTAATTTAGTGTGAATATTGTTTTTATCAGAAAGCTTTGCTCCACCAAAATTGGTTGAAATAGTTGTATCATTCATGTTGATTTTAACTGAAATTCCAATTAAGATGTTAGATGTTTTACTTTTAACAAAATTAGTTTCCAGGGCTGTATTTTCTCTCAATTAATGGGCAACAAAAAGAAGCAGTTGATGACAGTAATTTTTTTTAACTGGAAAAATTTAACTATTTTCGAAGTTCTTCGTGTACAAATAGAGACAAGACGTTAACATCTATCACTTCATTTTTCACGGTATATAAGAAAACAAGAATTAAGTCAATAGGTCAATTAATATAGGAGTCATTTGATTTATATGAAAAGTCATGCTTTATAGAAAAGACATATAAATACATAAGTGCACCCTCTGCAGCTCTGAGTGTCATCTTCTTAAATAACCAAAATTTTGAGGTAGATTATGAGACTGTGATAGCAACTGGAAATAAAATACTTTTTGAGCTTTACCACACCTGCACTATTTACATATACAACTATTTATAAAAACACCTAGTTAAAAAGTGAAAAATCTGGGACAAGTGCTAAACCAGATGGATGCCGGGACAATAAACTAGAAATGTCCCAGGCAAACCAGAAAGTGAACTTACCCATATTAAACATCACCAAATAAACTTGGTCATTTACATATGGTATGGTAGCATTTGGAATAGTGCGCTTTCAAAATCTGAATTTAATTTTGTAAAATGTGTTGCCAACATTATAGACAACCTAAAAGGTTTAGGATAATTTACATGAAGTGTTGAAGAGAATTTTACAAGGCTTAAAAATTATGATTACAAACTATATTGAAAAATGGAATGTTGGATGCTTCTATTCAATAAAATAAAGCATATTATAAAAGTTTGTGAATTTTGTGAATCTACAGTTGTCACAATATTTCTTTTTATGTTTCTTTTCCCTGGATAAGATGACAAAGTGTATTGTTAAATATTGATCTTCACATAACTTCCACATTCTCCCTCAAGCTAAAAATGATGAGCTATCATCTTTTCTCATTGATTTATTTTCATATAAAAGTCAGTTTCTCAATATAGAAACTATAATTTAAGTAAGTTCTGAAACATCATAAAAAGTCTTGCCATGCAAATCATATCTCTTCTTGGGCTTTACCTGCTCTGCACCAGGATTCAAGATGAATTTCATAATGTATGACATGGCTTAAGGGTATACTTTACTGAGAAAACTTACATAGGGCCAAGGTCAACAAGTGATTTGTTTTTTTTAGAAGCCGCTGATCCTCCCCTCATTTCAGAGAGACATGTGCAGAAGCATTGAGCCTGTGGAAGCGTTAAGCCCTCCCTACTATGAGTCTCTTTTTGTTTTTGTTTTTTTTTTTTGCGGTACGCGGGCCTCTCACTGTTCTGGCCTCTCCCTCTGCGGAGCACAGGCTCCGGACATGCAGGCTCAGCGGCCATGGCTCACGGGTCCAGCCGCTCCGCGGCATATGGGATCTTCCCGGACCGGGGCACAAACCCGCGTCCCCTGCATCGGCAGGCGGACTCTCAACCACTGCGCCACCAGGGAAGCCCTGAGTCTCCTTTTTTATATGACAAACATGGGTAAACAGCTTTGTCATTGAGGGAATAAATGAACTGCTGGATTTGGGGGCCATCTATTTATAAAGTTGTTCCGAAAATACTAGCATTTCAACACTTGGAGATTAAGTCTTGAGGAATCCCCTTGTTGGAGGAGGAAGACCCAGTCCAATGGAAAGATGATCTTGGTTGAAAGAAATCTCTGGTCATACCCAGCTAGGGTACAGGCAACACAAAGTGAGCAACAGGCTCAGTTTCAGCAATTGCTTATGGCACCACAAGTCTTATAAAAACTCATGTTGGAAAGTATCTTTATCTATCTATCTATCTATCTATCTATCTATCTATCTATCCATCCACATACCACAACCATGATAATGTTATCTTACACAAATGGTCATTTATGATTAACAGGTGGTACTTCATGCATGGCAAATTTCCCTGGACTCTATAAAGATGGCACAGTTTTTAAGCTTCATGTTTATAAGAATAATTAAGTCACCTACTGCCAAACAATTTTAACCATCATAACCATTCCTGGACTTAATATGATGGACCTAAACGAAGACAGATTCAAAGTCCATACTTATCTTCTGCAAGCACAATGTATATAGATCTGATCGCTTTAGAAACCAAACAAAAACTGCAAATTATTAATATTAAAAAAGTTACAGTTTTTCACTTCTGGGATATATAGTATTGCAGTCTTACTATCTATCCTTCTTGGGCAATTAAACATTAAACTTTGTGAAATCAAAATATGCTAATAATAGAATTGATTTTGATTCTAAAAGACTGAATTAGAGATCACTGAAATTGTATCAAGACAGATAATTCAGTTCTGCAGTACACATAGATTGTTATCCGATTGTCAATTCTTTTAGAGTCTATGAATTATTACTGCTCAATGCGGTATTCACTTTCTATTCAATGTCACCATAAATTCATCACATTCTCTATAGTATGGGAAGTAGTCCTCTGGGGAAATGTGGGAGACAAATAAACCACCAGAAGCGCAATATGCTTCTTTTCTGGTCTCCCTGAAACTTTCTTTGATTTAAGATAAAATGAAAGTCTCTTATTCGTATGAATCAAAAATGTGGAAGAATAGTTAGTAAAGATTTCAAAATGCCAGAATAAAGCAAGATACCATAGCACACAAAGCACAGACTAGTTCTATTCCCATTGATCCTATTTCTACCACTTACACAAATGTAAGCCAAGCAAGGACAGGTAACATAACCTACTTAGCCTTATTTTTATACCTGTAAAATGGGGATAAGGAGATTATCTCAAGGCAAAAACCAATAGAAATTATTATGCCTTATCAGAACAATTTTAAGAGGTCTCCCTGAATTCAAAGTTGATCACTACATTATTTACCACTGGCTTTATAAAATAGATTTGATCTTTATTTGGCTTAACTTTCTTTATAGTTCATACATTTAAAAGTCCCATAATTAAATAACTGAGGAAAAGCTTACTTAAATTTGAATATAATTTTTTGGACATGCTTTCATAATATGCTGATGCTAAAGTCGAAGAGAGTAAAGCTAGTATGATTGTGAAACATAAAGCCACCTCTTTTATTTTAAAGTGAGCTCTCTAGGACTAGTTTCTCTTAACATTCTTTGGGAAGCGCTCATCCAATTATTTTTAAAGGAATCCCATTTTTATTGCCAAGTGTTCTAAAGCTTGTAAAATTATTTAGAAAAACAATACTTTATTTCCACTCATTAATTGCAATCTACTGTTTAGCTAAGCCACAGAAAATACACAGTTCTACTTTGTTGTGTTTTTAAAAATTACTTTCAAGTTGGTATTCTTTCGAATAGGGAAAGACTGCTTGTTTGTTTTTCAGAGCACATGAATCCATCTGAGACAGATTTTATGTTGCTTCTGGATCGTCGGATTTGCGGAATGCTGTCAGTATATCGATAAGGCTAATTGTTGACCACAAAGGATGAGGTTTTTCTTACTGAAGTAAAAATATCCAACAACCAGGAAAAAAGACATCTTGCGGTAGTGTTGAGCATTCACTGGGCATCACATTATGGGACATAGAAACATGGCCTGAGCTTAGACTTGATATGTCGAAAGTCGAAAATAGTGTTTAATTCTCCACATACACGAAGGCAATTCAGGAAAATTATTACAAAGATAAAGGATATTCTTAGACAGTGTACAACAGTGGCCATAAGGCAACAGACTATATTAGTTTTCTATTGCTGTTGTAACAAATTACCACCAATTCACTAACTTAAAACGGTGCAAAAATACGATTTCACATTTTAGTAGTCTGAAATCGGTTTTATGGGGCTAAAATCAAGGTGCTAGCAGGGCTGAATTCCTTCTGAGGCTCTAGGGGAGAAACAGTATCCCCGCCTTTTCAAGCTTCTGGAGGCTGCCTCCATTCCGTGGCTCATGGCCCCCTTCCATCTTCAATAAAAACCAGCAAATCACTCTGACTTCTGCTTCTGTCATCACATCTCCTTCTCTGACTCTGCCTCTCCTGCATCCTTTTCTAAGGTTCCTTGTGATTATACTGGGCCCACCCAGAAAAATAAGATGTCCATCTCAAGACCCTTAACTTAATCATATCTGTAAAGTCCCTTTTGCCATGTAAGTTGACATATTAACAGCTTCCAGGATTAGGATGTAGACATCTTTGGGAGGCCATTTTTCTACCTACCACAACATTCCTCTTTTGTTCACATTCAAAAAACTACAATTGAAATCGCTGAGTTAGCAATCATACTTCTCAATTTCCTGAATATCAACAGTAATGATTTAGATTTTTAGAGTACTGAGAGAAGATTTACTTGCCAGATGACTGAAAAATATAAATACCACCAGCAACTGAATTTAAGAAATAGAGAACATTATTTTAGAGATTTTATTACATACAGCTTACACAGACAAAGAATGATTCTGTCTCACAGCTACTATATCCATCAACTCAATTTTATCACTTTGTTTTTCTAAACGAGAAAATGTTTTATAAATCATATACATCTGTCATATTATTTGTTGCTGTATGAGGCATAGAGTTCAAAGTGATGTATTCTCTTTTTAATGACTTGTCTCTGCTTGGTATTTTCTCACCTTGCAGCAAAATTTTATAGGTTGCTATGTTCTTCGATGAGCTATTATAAATCCAAAGAGACTTATCACATCCAAAGAAAAAGCATCTGTTTGTTTGATAATTCACTGAGTCCATTCTTCACATCAGATAAATACTATCTGACCAGTTGAGACCTAGTAAAAGCCAATGCCAATTTTGTTAAATTCCTCCTCTGCTGCACCTGTGCATGGGTCATTACACAGTTTTAGCACATCATGAGTGCTGGATATTAGAGCTAGACCTGGTTCATCTAAATCAATTTGTAATGTATGTAGTTCAGTTAAGGATTTTCACTCTTTTTTTTTTTTTTTTTGCGGTATGCGGGCCTCTCACTGTTGTGGTCTCTCCCGTTGCGGAGCACAGGCTCCAGACGCGCAGGCCCAGCGGCCATGGCTCACGGGCCCAGCCACTCCGCGGCATGCGGGATCTTCCTGGACCGGGGCACGGACCCGTGTCCCCTGCATCGGCAGGCAGACTCTCAACCACTGTGCCACCAGCGAATCCCAGGATTTTCACTCTTAATCCTTCATAATATGACCCAATTATTTTATTCAACAACGATTAAAAAATAAACTCTAACTCAAACCGAGAACAATTGCTTTTCTTTTTGACCTCATTACAGCTCTGAGTCTCACTTTGCTTATATTCTGGATTCATATCAATTCACATAAATCACAGACACAGATAATTTGGGGCTCTCTCATCACCAGTGTAATCAGCAAACTTGTACTTCAGCAGAAGAGTGGACAGTCTGATATTACAATACTATGAGTAATCTGTTCTGGGGACAACAACATGGAAGAAACACATAATGAGAATTATTTTGATGTTTCAGCAATTAAATTCGTTTTGTGAGTATCTAGATCAATCTGAATTACTCTGAATTCCACTCTAGAATGAGTTTTAAAACATGATTTCATTGCATTCAGATATCTTAATGGGACCTTTCAGAAGAACTCAGAGGGCAATAACTCATTTGGTAACTGTTCTTTCAGGGACTGTTGTAAAGACTAGTCTAAAGAATAAATTACTGATGTGAAAGTAATGTGTTTCTGGAGGCAACGTCATTTTAACTTGTTCAGGTATGGTTTCAGGTACACTATGTCAGTGGTGATATTGTACTTGCCAGTGAACTAGCCTGGGCCGACATCACTCCACGAACAAGGAAAAAGAACTAACTTGGTGCTCTAGCGAGAGCCAGCAAGAGGCTCATGCTCCTTGAGGACAGACGGCTCAAACATCACAGCCGTGCGGGGAGGGGCTCTGTCCTTCTCTGACAGTCTGAAGCCACGTGGTATACAAAGTGGTCTCTAGTGTGAGGGAAGCTGGGCAGAAGACTGGGCGAAAGACCATTCCTTTAAATTTGACTAATGAAAGAGGTGGCTGAAGGCTGTTCTAACAGGGGCTCATTTGGAAAGGATACTAAAAAAGATCATCCAGAGGGTGGAAAAGTAAAAGGAAGGAGGAAAAAACAAAGGTAAAGACAAGTCCTGGTTTTGAGTTAGAATAATTAATGTGTAATCAATAGCCTTATTCAGTTAGGATGTATAGACAAATCAACTATACACTTTTACAAAGAATATTACTTTTGGAGGGAGGGAGCAATGGACACTAGTTGTCTAAGACTATCAGCTACTCTAGGAACTGAAAAACAATGCTAGATTGCTGGCTCCTGCTGTTCTATCACTCTTAAACCCTGCCTTGCTAGAAGCTACTTCTACCTACTCTCTTCTTTTGGAATATGTTCCTACCTTACCTTCTGTTGGTCGCAGCTACTACTCTTGGTTTCCACCTTTTAGTTCAGTATTTCCTGGCTCTTCTCATCCTCTCCAATTCAGACAGTTTAGGTCTCCTCTTGCTCTTAGGTCTCTACAACTATTTTCTGCTCTTGATTGACAGTATACCATACAAACCACCTGTACCTCCCCAGCTCAAATCACCCTTGATATCATCATGTTTTCAGTGTTACCTAGGAACCTCCTGCACCAAAACATGTGTGTGTGTTTATATGTAGACTCCTAAGACCCACTTTGATAACATGGCAAGGTGAAGCATTCCGACTGATTAGTCTGCACAGTACATTTTGACAAACACTGTCTTAAGTCTTCAAAGTACTAGAAAAGGACAACCTCTGCCCTTTCTTTACCCTACCCTCAGCTGCTTAACTGAATCTTTTAGGTAAGTTGGCTGATTAGATTAGAGAAATTTAGAGAACAGAAGTATTGTGCGCAGCCACTTCGCAAAGTAAAAAGAATCAGGATTAAATTTTATATGCATAGATGTATAACATTATTAAATAGTTAATGATGGTCATGAGACTAATCCAGTACACTGCTGAAAACAGCAGATGCCATGCTGTGTTACTCATTATTGAGGTGCAAATTAATTATATGTAAATCAGAAAACAGATTTCCAGGGTCACTTTCTGTGCTAAAAAATCACCCACCCCCAATCTAAGTTTGCTTCATATTAGTAGAAGGTAAGTGACACTCTTTCAGAACGTACCATAGGCAACTTAGGTGGCATATATACAGCTGCAACGGAACAGCAAATAAATTTCAGACTATGTAGAGATTTCTCATTATAGGTGATCCTTATCAAAAGTATTAGTCAATACATAGCAAAGCATGTCTATTAAAAAAGAGGTTTTTTCCTTTACAAGCTTCTTTTTTGAGTTTTGTTGTGTTTAGTACTGAATCTGCTTTTCTTCACTGTCCCTTTCCAAAGAAAAAGTTACAAATATCAGATAAAGGGTACATATCAACTTTTAATGGACAGATAAGGATCCTGGCTGATTTATGAGGTATTGTGAATTAATTTTGGTCTTTCCAAACAAGATGCTAAAGTTATTGTTTGTGAGTGGAAACAGAGAAGTGGTTTGATAAGTTGCTGTCACTTTTTTTTTTTTTTTTGCGATACGCGGGCCTCTCACTGCCGTGGCCTCTCCCGTCATGGAGCACAGGCTCCAGACATGCAGGCCCAGCAGCTACGGCTCACGGGCCCAGCCCTTCCGCGGCATGCAGGACCCTCCCGGACCGGGGCACGAACCCACGTCCCCTGCATCAGCAGGCGGACCCCCAACCACTGCGCCACCAGGGAAGCCCAGTTGCTGTAACTTTTGAACATAGGCATGAACAGAATCACTAACAAAACTTAACAGATTTGTTAAGGATTTGTGTAGACGATAAGACTAAGACTCATGCCAGTCATTTTTTTGCTCAAACTAATGACTTTTTAAAAGAACCTGGCACCTTCTCAATATACGCAAATTATTCAAATGTGACATTGTGTTTTCTCAAGAACATTTGTTAACAATTAGGACATAAAGATGATAAAAATGTTTATTCTCATGGGATTGAGTGGCCTGAAATTTAAATTACCCTCGTGACCATGCTGTTGTCTCAGGATTACAAGATGAACAAGAAAGAAGGGTAGGAAATGACAAGCTAATTCTTCAGGCCTTAGATGGCAATGGAAGGGGACCCTGCAGCCACAGGGGTGACTTAAGATTAAAAGGCGTCTACACCAGAAGTCTCAGTATTTCAAGACGGATAATCACAGAAGGCCCAAAACTCTTAAATTTCATGTTACAGAGAATTTGTAAGTCGTAATATAGTAGAGAGGTGAAAATTTTGGGAGAAATTCCCTTTAACCTCATAGGATGGCATTCCCACTTCACATAATATTATTTAAATTTTTATTGAGAACTTTCTTGGTTCACACATTCAAACTATAAGCTTTCATCGTTTAGTCATCCTAGTAAGCCTATGGGGAAAGTTATACTGTGACTCAAATTCCATAAATGAGGCAAAACGGAGGATAAAAAAGAGCAAATCTAGGATTCCACCTCAGATGATTACAGCACAGCCTGCATATTTAAACACCATGCTCTTTTACCTGGTAAATTATGGATTATGTGTAATTGTGTAGGGAAGATACTTTGAGTGTAGGATAGAGCCATTCTCAAATTCTTCCAAGAGGACAACTGCCTAAATGTATGGTCTCTAAAATTGATACTGTCATTAAATGAGAGCACTATCACACTGTCCACTGTATACAACACATTTTTTAAAGATACATAGGGGACTTTCGTTTCTTACTCATATCTGTCTCAGATTTTTAGAACTTTGTGTCACACAATAAAATTACAAATATAGTAAGGGCTTTAACTATGATAATATTTCTCTGAAATGATTCAATACGTATCAGTTCTTCAATATGAAGACTTTAAAATTTATAAACATTTATTAATTTTTAAGAGTCACATTTTGAGCTTTGAAATATAAAATTTAACTGAAAGAGATTCCTTCAAAGATAAGCTCTCAGAATATCTGACTCACTTTTACAGTACACAACACCATGTATCCCCTATTACTTTCCTATTTCCTAGAAAATAGTCCTATTATTTTTATAATTCCAAGGAAAGAGTTGGTTATATAGTAGATATTTAATAAATATTGGATCGATAAATTGATTTAGCTTGTTTCTAAGCTTTGCTTCCTGGTAATTTGTACTATACTGCCATATTAAAAATTCTTAACAGTAACTTAAAAATGATCTTTGAATTAAAAAGAGTTTCTTAAATGGGATTAGGGGAGATTTTCCTTTTTTTCCCCTTAAACGTATCAGGTAATTCATTGTTTATCAGTTTTAAAACTGAAGGTTCTCTTTTTCCGATTACTTAATTAAGTCATTGGATGTTATCAGAGAGCCCAGTGAATCCTTCACTTTCCTATCATTATATCTTTATTTAATTTCTAATTTCTTATGAAAATTAGTAGCTGCTGGAATATAAGTGATGAATTTCAACTCTGAAAACAGACTTCCTATGCTAACCATGCTCTGTTCAAAGAAGTCATACAGTTTAAAGAGTTCCTATTCATTTCCTGGGTTTTTCAGTCAGTCTTCTCTGATCTTTGCAGGTTGCATTCCAGATTTTGACTCTGACAACTCCTAGTTGTGTCTTTATTAACTCTTATCCTAAATTAGATTTGCAGTCACTGATGTCAGTTGTATTTTTACCTTTATTAAGCTCTGTTCTTGCCTACCTCTGGACTTTTGGTTGTTTGTTTACATGGTTATTTGTTTTACTATGCAGTAGCTGAAAAACCTAGAAAACAAGCTCTTGCCATTTATGCAAAGAGGTCTGCCGTATACTGGTTCCACCATAAATGTTTGTGGGTGAATGAGCTGCTGTTATAGAGAAATTCATGAGGTGATGTCAGTGGGTCTCTTCCATGTCCCATCATGATGCTTCTTGTCAACCACCCATTATGATACTGGAAAAGTCATTTACTCTTTCTCCTTTCCCTATTCTCCTACTCTCTTTCTTTGATTTTGTTTTCATTCCCTTTTCTCTTCCTTCCCAAAATATATTTTTGGGTTTCCCCTGGCCATCAAGGCTGAGAAGTTTCTAATCTTGCTTTAAGTATACATCACTCCATCAAATATTTTGCCCTCTTATTTTCAGTAATCAAATAAAGGATTTTGTGTTTTCACTAAAAATATTCATAAATGAAAAATTTACTGTATTAATTATGGTTCTTTAGTGAAACAAAACCAATAGCTCTATCTATCATCTATCTATCTATCTATCTATCTATCTTTAAGTTGGCACATGTGATCATGGGGGCTAAGTCCCATGATCTGCTGTCTGCAAGGTGGAGACCCAGGAAAGCCAGTGATAGCCAGTATGAGTCCAAAGTCTGAGGAATCAGGGGAGCCAGTGGTGTAAATCCCAGTCCACAGATAGGGAAGGACAATGTCCCAGTCTTGCAGGCAGGCAGAAATGGGGCAGATCCCCCCTTCCTCCCCATTTCATTCTAATCAGGCCCTCTTAATGGACTGGATCACGCCCACCCATCTATTTTACCGAGTCCACATATTCAAATGCTAACCTCATCCAGAAACACCCTCACAGACACACTCAGAAATAATGTTTAATCTGGGCAATCCAAGGCCCAGTCAGGTTGACACATAAAATTAACCACCACACATACATTTCAATATTTGATATAGCCTTTGATTTCCAGTGGGCATAAAACAGTTTTTGTATTCTTTTGAGCTCCATACACTATCCAAGCCATATAAGGAAAATGTATATGACACTCTAAGTCCCAAAAGATTTAACATCTCACTAAGTGAAGGATTCCTTTCATTCATTCCCCGAGAGTGAACTAGATGTTTTATGAAAAGGAAGGAAGGAAAGAAGGAAGATGGAAGGGAGGGAGGGAGGGAAGTGAAAAATTAAAACAACAGCAATCTATTGCTATCTGAACATCAAATAGCCTTATTTCTTCTCAGTCTTGAAGAAATTAAAACATCT
Organism: Globicephala melas; assembly: GCF_963455315.2. Classification (NCBI taxonomy): domain Eukaryota; kingdom Metazoa; phylum Chordata; class Mammalia; order Artiodactyla; family Delphinidae; genus Globicephala; species Globicephala melas. The sequence goes on from NC_083322.1 coordinate 25,899,046, forward strand.
GTTTTAGTTTCATGAAGAAATATTTCATTGAGGTTGCTCTATTTTTTAAAAAGGGATGTAGGACTATGTAAATGTGATTATTATCCTGAGCTCTATCTCTAGACTCTACAATTTAGAATCACAGGAGGAGTGACTATTGATACAATGTTCTATTCAAATAGAAAGACAGTCCAATAAAAACATTTTCCTGCCCTTGAAAATATGTTTCACAATCTCACCTACATGTCTGACAAAGGAACTTGGAAGTTTTACAATAACTGCACAGGTCTCTGTAAAAAAACAAAAACAAACAAAAATCCTGGTTTTTTCTTCCCACAATGACTTCCTATATTCTGGATGTTGTGGTTTTGTTTGTTCATGTCTTTCTATACCAAGGGAAGCAGTTTTCCTTGCATACACAGTATCATGGTCAAAGTCTTTAGCTTGCCTTCTCCATTGGTTCACAGCCATCTTATACCCAAAGTGGTGTTAGACTTTTAACTGCATTGTGTAGGCTATTAAAAATGAAGCAATCAGGGAGAACTGGTTGCAAGTCCAAGAGAAGTGGTAAAAATCATATGCAACTAATCCTTTTGCTACTTGAAATGACTATAAAAGATAATGGATATGTCAGCAGGCAATTAGATCAGCAGTGCAAAAGACAAGAAAATGCAATACAGGCAAGAACTTCAATACAAAGCAACTGCTAAAAAGAAAAAAAAATCCCTTCACAGTTGGTTCTTTGGAAACATCCCCCCACACATCCAAGTTTGACTTGAATATATTCCTTTTCAAATTGCGTCAAACTGGTGATTAAATTCACAAGTATACAAATTATTTGCAATGATTTAAAAGCTAGGGCCGTTTGATAAAGAAGCTGCCTAGAAGCAGTTGAGCCTCAAGGTGATAGGAGCTACTTACATAATTAAAATAGTCTACCTTTACGCAGGATATTAAGTGTTCCAGAATTTACATAAATTCATTTTATTCATTTGTGTGCTTTGGAAATCCCTGTTGCAAAATTGAATATAGAAGTAGTTACAAATAACAAAGAGGAAAGGAGAGACTGCTACTTGGGCAGTATCTCAACTTCAGTATCTTAAAAGCTGAGGGAATCTGGTCTTAGCCACCTTTACACTAGGAGAAAACAAAAAGACTTAACAGTTAAAAACCATCATTTCAGAGCTTTTTGTTTAGAGAAGATTCCAAAGAGCAATTTCTATGTTTACCCTCTGCCTGTTCAGCACTTTAGTGTTTGTCTCTACACGTGTCTACAATTCCCTTGCACTAAATGAGGCTGAATTTAACAAAGTGAAGAATTCAGTTTCATACATTGCTAAGTATGAAAATAGTGTTCCATAAACGAACTTCACTGCTAGCTTACGTTTCCTGAACGAAGACTAAATGATTGATGATGAAATGAACTAACAATTTGAAAGTAAGTGTGTATAATGGAGAGAATTTTGTACATGCTTGTGTTTGTAACCAATGTGTAACTACCTGGGGATAATACAAAATTGCCTTTTGCTTGATAGTATAAATTTTAAATCAATCTCTTTCAGTTAATCAGAAGAAGAGAGGCTAGTCTGCCACACCCTTTATATTTGTTATTAACTTTGCTCAAAGAATTTATGATTTATTTATTGTTTAATAACCAACTCACACAGCATACAGTGATGGATCAGCTCTGATTTAAGGTTCAAGAGATTTGCAGCCTATATTTTATACAGTATTACAGTATTACAGTATTTTATACAGTATTACATCTCCCTTAGAAATGTCACATTATTTTCAGTCATCCACAAATGTTATGTAAAACAATTAGACACATTTAGGAAATAGCAATAAAAATCCAAGTTGTGATAATATTCACCTATGGGCAGAAAATATAACAAAAAAACCCAAAAAATGTGTAATTTACACAATAGCAGTATAATACAAGGGGTTTCTACATTGTACACCTACCTAAATTCTGCTTCTTTTGCCAGGTACCTTATTTCAATTTCCTGGGTAAAACTCCTTGACACACTCAGAGTCAGACCTTCCCTCTGTAGACCTCCACCAATGGGGGTCAGTCTGGAGACCCAGAACTTGCTCCTGACTTGCCCTAACCTCTATGCCCATCCCCTCTTTTCCTGAACTCTACTGCTATCTGTTCCGAATCATTAGGACTAAACTAATTGTAATCTGCATCTTTTTTTTATCAATCACCACGGGAAGCTTGGCTCTCCAGGTTATTCCTCATCCCCCAGCTTTCAAGTCCCAGAATGCTCTCTAGCCCCTTTTCTACCCACCTTTTGCCCTTCCGTAACTCCTAAAACTTTTCTGCTTTGGTCTCTGGAACTCACTAGATTCTCTAATTCGTCTCTGAGTATTCCCATCACTTTATTGTTCTAACCAGTCTTCCACACAGCTCATTCAATTGGTGTTGGCCTCCTTACCTCCTCTAACCACTGGACCTGGAGGTGTGGTAGCTATTCTTCTTCTATAATTGCCACTTCCAACATGTTCTCTTCTCTTCCTCTCTAAAGATCCTACGTCTAAATGACCCAAGTCACCACCCAAGTCCATTCCCTAAAGATTTCATACCTGAGTCACGAGTACTCTTCAAAACTTCCCCATCCTAATTTTTAGTGATGTTAAATCCACTATAAAGAGCTGCATAAAGAGCAAGGAGATTACTAGGGATCCTCCCCATTCCTTTCCACCCCAGGAAATTACTCTCACACACACTAGCATTAGAGAGGATGTTTATTCCCTGGAGAACCTTAATCAAAAAGGCTCTGGACTCAGAAATAAACGGAACAGATGGAGGCAGAGTGCTGTAACTTGGGTCTTTGCTATTCAAAGTATGGTCCATGGAGTAGCAGAAATTTTATCACCTGAGATCTCGTTAGAAATTCAGGAACTGAAATGTTACACTAGAACTATGGAATCACAAAGTGTACTCTACTATGTATTTATAGACATATCAAAGTTTAAGAAGCCATGACCTATTGTATTAATTAAAAGAATGTGGCAATCCAGTTTATATTCACCAGGCAAGCCTCACAGCAAAGATCTACAGATGCTGATTTTCAGAGTCAGAGATAGCTGCCATCAAAATTAATACTCCTTTTCCCACAACCCAGAGTTGTCATTGGAAAATAGTAGCCTGGCCTGAGACAACATTTCCCAGCCCACTTTGCATTGAACTAGTTCTGGCCACTCTAGTTTGAGCAGACATGATGTGTGTCACTTATAGGATACAGATTCAAAAAGCAATGTGTCCTCTCTAAAGTCCATTTTCCCTTTCTGTCATGTGGGTACTATAAGACCCTGTGACAGTAGGATCACAAGATAAAGACAGCCTATATTTCTAAATCTCTACAGAGAGCAAAATCACCCATTCACCAGAAAAAGTGTATAAAAAATTTCCATTGTGTTTGAGACTTTATACAGCCCTTATTTTAGGGTCTATTTGTTACAGAAGTTAGCTATGCTTTATCCAATACAAATTCCCAACCAAATACCTGGGTGTACCTCTGATGAACTTATGATAATGAAACTGTGCCCCATAGGGTTAACAGAGAGTGACTAGCAGAAATTCTTGAGCCTGTTTTACAGAACAACAGAAAAGGGAACAGCTTGTTAAAAGCCCTCCACCTGTACACTGCCTTAACCAATTAAGCTCACTTTAGGTATTACTGTTTTCTTTCTTTAAATGCATACCCTCCAAGCCTCATGTAGCCTAGGTAATATATCACAAGACTCTTTAACCACCCCTATAGATAACAACTCTATATATGGGTCACTATAGTAATAGTAATGGGGGCTTAAATTGTTTTTCAGGAGCTTGGAGTCAACTCTTGTTCAGTTCAAGCTGGCTAAGACTGGTTAGGACCACCGACCCCAAACTGATGAATGAACTTTTAACGTCAGAGGGCCGAATACTCCACCTTCAGATGACACTAAGCACCTCCATTTTTCAACATGCATCCTATGAAGGAGCATGTAACCCAAATGCGCCTGTGCAGAACACCAACTACCTCACCTTTCCCCACCTCCAATCACCTTAGGCACTCCATGCCTAAGATGATCCTACTTCTTTATCCCGTCAGTAACTCAAGCCCCTCACCTTTGGGGAGATGGATCTGAGACTTGTTCTCAGTCTCCTCTCTTGGCTGCCTTGTGAGTAAACTCTTTCTCTGCTGCAAACCCTGGCATCTCAGCATTTGGCTTGCTGCAGGGCAGGCAAACAAACCTGGTTGTTAACAGTAAAGCTCAGCAAATCAGTAAGGCCAAGTTCTGTACAAAGTTTCCAAATACCATGTTAGTGCACGCTTAAATACGAATGGACAGCAAATGTCACCAAATATCTGAGAAAAGCCTCTAACGGACAAATAGGCATATAGACAAAGGGAAAAAAAGTCATTATTAACACTAAGAAAAGCAAAGAATTAGACAGTAAGTCCCCTACATATGAACGAGTTCCGTTCCGAGAGTGATTTCATTAAGTCCAATTTGTTCGTAAGTCCAACAAAGTTAGCCTAGGTACCCAACTAACACAATCGGCTATATAGTATGGTACTATAATAGGTTTATAATACGTTAGCACCTTTGAAAGTTCTCAACTTGAAGGTTCAGATGTAGGGGACTTACTGTACAAGAAAGAAAAGAAAATCAGAGTATAGTACAGGATTTATGTGACCAGTGTCTACAAAGTCACAATAACGTAAGCAGGAAACACTACTTTGAAAAATAATTTTAATAAAACTATGTTGAGAGACATGGGGGGAGAAAGAGTATGGGGAAGTGGGGATATAAGACACAGAGGTACTCACCTTCCAACTAAAACTGTATACTGTCTACATTTGAAAACTCAAAAAATACCATTATATGTATTTTATTTATGTATATAGAAGTAAAAACAAGAAGATACAGTTAAAGAGTTGAAAATGCCAAGCTCTGCAGAGCAGAAATCTAGGGTGAAGAGAGGTAAAGGGTGAATACAGTTCTGTGATTCTAAGGCTTGTGGGACATTTGATTTTATTTTTTGAATTTTTAAATTTTATTTTATTTTTTTATACAGCAGGCTCTTATTAGTTATCCATTTTATACATATTAGTGTATACATGTCAATCCCAATCTCCCAATTCATCCCACCACCACCGCCCCCCGCCACATTCCCACCCTGGTGTCCATATGTTTGTTCTCCACATCTGTGTCTCTATTTCTGCCCTGCAAACTGGATCATCTGTACCATTTTTCTAGGTTCCACATATATGCGTTAATATACGATATTTGTTTTTCTTTCTGACTTACTTCACTCTATATGACAGTCTCTAGGTCCATCCACATCTCTACAAATGACCCGATTTTGTTCCTTTTTATGGCTGAGTAATAGAATGAATGAGTTGGGAGTGTTCCTTCCTCTGCAATTTTTTGGAAGAGTTTGAGAAGGATGGGTGTTAGCTCTTCTCTAAATGTTTGATAGAATTCACCTGTGAAGCCATCTGGTCCTGGACTGTTGTTTGTTGGAAGATTTTTAATCACAGTTTCAATTTCATTACTTGTGATTGGTCTGTTCACATTTTCTATTTCTTCCTGGTTCAGTCTTGGAAGGTTATACCTTTCTAAGAATTTGTCCATTTCCTCCAGGTTGTACATTTTATTGGCATAGAGTTGCTTGTAGCAGTCTCTTAGGATGCTTTGTATTTCTGCGGTGTCGGTTGTAACTTCTCCTTTTTCATTTCTAATTTTATTGATTTTAATCCTCTCCCTCTTTTTCTTGATAAGTCTGGCTAATGGTTTGTTTATCTTCTCAAAGAACCACCTTTTAGTTTTATTGATCTTTGCTATTATTTTCTTTGTTTCTATTTCATTTATTTCTGATCTGATCTTTATGATTTCTTTCCTTCTGCTAACTTTGGGTTTTGTTTGTTCTTCTTTCTTGTGTAAGGTTAAATTGCTTATTTGAGATTTTTCTTCTTCCTTGAGGTAGGCTTGTATTGCTGTAAGCTTCCCTCTTAGAACTGCTTTTGCTGAATTCCATAGGTTTTGGATCATCGTGTTTTCATTGTCATTTGTCTCTAGGTATTTTTTGATTTCTTCAGTGATCTCTTGGTTATTTAGTAGCGTATTGTTTAGCCTCCATGTGTTTCTGTTTTTTACATTTTTTCCCTGTAATTCATTTCTAATCTCATAGCATTGTGGTCAGAAAAGATTCTTGATATGATTTCAATTTTCTTAAATTTACTGAGGCTTGATTTGCGACCCAAGATGTGATCTATCGTGGAGAATGTTCCATGCACACGTGAGAAGAAAGTGTAATCTGCTGTTTTTGGATGGAGTGACCTATAAATATCAATTAAATCTGGTCTATTGTGTCAGTTAAAGCTTGTGTTTCCTTATTAATTTTCTGTTTGAATAATCTGTCCATTGGTGTAAGTGAGGTGTTAAAAGTCGCCCAATATTACTGTGTTACTGCTGATTTCCTCTTTTATAGCTGTTAGCAGTTGCCTTATGTATTGAGGTGCTCCTACGTTGGGTGCATATATATTTATAATTATTATATCTTCTTCTTGGATTGATCCCTTGATCATTATGTCGTGTCCTTCCCTGTCTCTTGTAACATTCTTTATTTTAAAGTCTATTTTATCTGATACGAGTATTGCTACTCCAGCTTTCCTTTGATTTCCATTTGCATAGAATATCTTTTTCCATCCCCTCACTTTCAGTCTGTATGTGTCCCTAGGTCTGAAGTGGGTCTCTTGTAGACAGCACATATATGGGCCTTGTTTTTGTATCCATTCAGCGAGCCTGTGTGTTTTGGTGGGAGCATTTAATCCATTCACGTTTAAGGTAATTATAGATATGTATGTTCCTATTACCATTTTCTTAATTGTAATGGGTTTGTTTTTGTAGGTCCTTTCCTTCTCTTGTGTTTCCCACTTAGAGAAGTTCCTTTAGCATTTGTTGTAGAGCTGGTTTGGTGGTGCTCAATTCTCTTAGCTTTGCTTGTCTGTAAAGCTTTTGATTTCTCCATCAAATCTGAATGAGATCCTTGCCAGGTAGAGTAATCTTGGTTGTAGGTTCTTCCCTTTCATCACTTTAAATGTGTCATGCCACTCCCTTCTGGCCTGCAGAGTTTCTGCTGAGAAATCAGTGGTTAACCTTACCGAAGTTCCCTTGTATGTTATTTGTCGTTTTTCCCTTGTTGCTTTCAATAATTTTTCTTGTCTTTAATTTTTGTCACTTTGATTACTATGTGTCTCGGTGTGTTTCTCCTTGGGTTTATCCTGCCTGGGACTCTCTGCACTTCCTGGACTTGGGTGGCTATTCCCTTTCCCATGTTAGGGAAGTTTTCAACTACAATCTCTTCAAATATTTTCTCTGGTCCTTTCTCTCTCTCTTCTCCTTCTGGGACCCCTATAATGCGAATGTTGGTGCGTTTAATGTTGTCTCAGAGATCTCTTAGGCTGTCTTCATTTCTTTTCATTCTTTTTTTCTTTATTCTGTTCCATGGCAGTGAATTGCACCATTTTGTTTTCCAAGTCACTTATCTGTTCTTCTGCCTCAGTTGTTCTGCTATTGATTCCTTCTAGTGTATTCTTCATTTCAGTTATTGTATTGTTCATCTCTGTTTGTTTGTTCTTTAATTCTTCTAGGTGTTTGTTCTTTAATTCTTGTAGGTCTTTGTTAAACATTTCTTGCATCTTCTCGATCTTTGCCTCCATTCTTTTTCCGAGGTCCTGGATCATCTTCACTATCATTATTCTGAATTATTCCTTCTGGAAAGTTGTCCCTCTGCACTTCATTTAGTTGTTTTTCTGGGGTTTTATCTTGTTCCTTCATCTGGTACATAGTCCTCTGACTTTTCATCTTGTCTATCTTTCTGTGAATGTCGTTTTTGTTCTGCAGGCTGCAGGACTGTGGTTCTTCTTGCTTCTGCCGTCTGCCCCCTGGTGGATGAGGCTATCTAAGAGGCTTGTGCATGTTTCCTGATGGGAGGGACTGGTGGTGGGCAGAGCTGGGTGTTGCTCTGGTGGGCAGAGCTCAGTAAAACTTTAATCCACTTGTCTGCTGATGGATGGGGCTGGGTTCCCTCCTTGTTGGTTGTTTGGCCTTGAGGCGACCCAACACTGGAGCCTACCCATGCTCTTTGCTGGGGCTAATGGCGATCTCTGGGAGAGCTCATGCCAAGGAGTACTTCCCAGAACTTCCACTGTGAGTGTCCTTGTCCTCACAGTGAGCCACAGCCACCCCCCACCTCTGCAGGAGACCCTCCAGCACTAGCAGGTAGGTCTGGTTCAGTGTCCTATGGGGTCACCACTCCTTCCCCTGGGTCCTGATGCGCACACTACTTTGTGTGTGCCCTCCAAGAGTGGAGTCTCTGTTTCCCCTAGTCCTGTCAAAGTCCTACAATCAAATCCCACTAGTCTTCAAAGTCTGATTCTCTATGAATTCCCCCTCCTGTTGCCAGACCCCCAGGTTGGGGACCCTGACGTGGAGCTCAGAACCTTCACTCCAGTTGGTGGACTTCTGTGGTGTAAGTGTTCTCCAGTTTGTGAGTCACCCACCCAGCAATTATGGGATTTGATTTTATTGTGATTGCGACCCTCCTACCATCTCATTGTGGGTTCCCCTTTGTCTTTGGATGTGGGGTATCTTTTCTGGTGAGTTCCAGTGTCTTCCTGTCAATGGTTGTTCAGCAGTTAGTTGTGATTCTGCTGCTCTTGCAAGATGGAGTGAGAGCATGTCCTTCTACTCTGCCATCTTGCTATCTAATTCTACCTTATGGGGCATTTTAACTCTTTAAATTATACACATGTATAAATGAGAAAAATAAAAATTAAATTAAAAACAATGTGAGAGTTATTTTATTGTTTTCCTTACTTAACACTACCTAGTAGTATAAAACTTTAATTGAATTAGTTAATTCTGTGATTCCATTTTATTTCGCAATCCCGTTATACCTATCATTAAATTTTGTCAGCTTGCTCAATTTAAAGATGAGGGTTTATGTTTCACTGGAATGCTTGTTTGTTAAATTTGCATATAAACATTTACACCGAAGATAGACAAAGAAATAAGGACTCACCATTTATTCCATTGAAAGTATTATTTTACCATAAAGTATGTGTAGGTTAACTCTAAAAGAATGCATTTGATTTTCCTTTTAAATTATTAAAAATTTCAAATAATGGAGTTGTTTTTCTTAATAAACTGTGACTCTTAGAGAAGATGTTGAGGCAAAAGAAATTTTCCTCTACCTTCAAGATTTCTCTGACTGGTCTAAGAATAAACTGACATGAGACAGATTAACAAGAGAAAACCAAACAAAAGTTTAATAACGTGTGTACCTGGGAGAAACCCCCAAAAAACTGAGTATCTTGCCAAAATGGCCAAAGTGAAACCTTCATCTTTAATACCATCCCCAACTAAAGACAAAAGAGGATGTTGAGGGTGGAGAGAGTAACCAGGAAAAGCACAGTAAACAAGGGAGACTGTGATACAGATTTAAGTCATTGCCTACTCCACTGATGAGAGTTTCTAGAGTTTGGTCATCTTCCTCTTCTAGGTATAGAGAGGGAGACATCCTCCTTACAAATGGAGACTTCTCTTACAAATGTAAATGTTTCTTAAAAATGTTTCTTTAGGGTGGCAAATTCTACTCCCCGACAAAGGTAAAAGAAGATAAATAAGAATAAAATATTACCATACCAAATCCTAAACAATGTACTTCAACAGCCTTCATGTCATATATGCCATTTTGAACCACTGCAAAGGAACGCCAATGGTGGGGCTACAAACTGAAATTAAAATACAATAATTACATAAACTAGGAAGTATAAAACACCAGTCTAAGGTTCTCTTAGATTCCTCTTGGAGGTCATTGCTCAGTTCCTTACACAATACAAACTTCTTCCATATATAAATACTTGGGCCAAAGCTACATGAGAGGAATAGTCAAGTGCGCAGGACAGGCTAAGCCGGAAGACTCCAGTCCTAAAAAAGTTTCAAGTTAGAATACTGAACGTTATAATTGACAGGTTTGTTACTGAATAGCCAAAAAGTATTTTTTAAAAATTCCTGTGATCATTTTACATTTATGCTCATGTTTTTTCACCATAGAAAATGCTCCTGCTAGTGTACAGATTTACTGCCACAATGTCTTGACTTTTTTTTGTTGTTGTTAATGTGATTCCTGTTTTACATCATAAAAAGGAACATTATTTTTCAACTTCAGTCTGATCACACAGGCTAAATACAGATATAGGAGCAGAGACAGGAAGCAAACTGAGAGTGATTCACTTCACCCTTCTATTTCTAAAGATTGCTGCTTCAAACACAAAGACCTCCTATGCAGTAATTATATTTTGTCACTTTACATAATAATATAGCTTACAGTCACTTCTGTTTTCTAAATCACCTGGAGGTTGCAAATTCTTTTTGTAATTATCTTATTTTCTAACTAACTGGAACAGAGTTTCTCAAACTGTGAGGCTGATCTTTTCATGGGGATGTGAAAGCCAGCCCAAAGAGTGGTGTATTTCCCTCCTCACTAATTATTTTCACTAATGGCTGAGAAAACAACTAATTAGGAATTTTTTGCTACATTTTATTTCTGTTGGATGAAGTGTATCATTTGTCTTCTACATTGTGTCATCAAAGGATATTCATGTGGTTCATTAGCATTCATACATTAAGGGGTAACAGATGTAATTTATTTTGGTCATCAGATTAATAATTATCTTCTATTTGCATCTCAGAGTAGGAAATAAATGTAAAGATTTCAATAACTCAAAAAAAATAAGGGTTCTATTTGCTTTATAACATACCCTATATATACTCAATGGAAATATTGATAGTTGTGTCATTTCTGAGATATTACAATATCCCAATTTCTTTTTGACTTAATAAGTCATTGTCTATCACTCTAATTTATTACATGCTCCCTCACAAATGATGAGTATTAAAACACAGCAGAATGTTTTGCATGCCAATAATTTCAGAATGAGAATGAAGAGGAGAGAATATGCCACCCCAAAATATGCCTCTTTGGCCTAAGGTTTATTTTGAGGTGATTATTTTTAAGAAATAGCAGACACAGGAGAACCTCTAAAAACCAAGTTACCCTTTTGTAAAGGACATTACATTTATAAAAGAAATCTCCATTTGTAAGGGTATCTCCTTTTGTTCACCGTGCTTTTCCTGATAACCTCCCATAACTGGTTGACCCCACCGCCACCTCAGCATCTTCTTTTGTCTTTAACTGGAACTGGAACTTAAGATGGTGGCTTGGGCCATTTGGGGGAGGTTACTCTATTACCCTGGGTCTCTCCTATTGTTCTCCTGTTAATCTGTCTTTTTATTACAGGGGGTGTCTCAGCCAAGAATCTAGAGAGGGAAATTATCTTTCCTCCCTTGCCAGATCACAGAGAAACTACTTGTTGCCTATATTCTAGCCCCCCCGATAAAGCAGGGTGCAGCATCAGAGGTAACAGTGCCACTGAAGAGTAGGTTTTCTCCAAAGCCATGCTCTGTGTAAGAAATCCTCATAGCACAGTACTTGATCTATTCCCCAGAATAGGCATAAACAACCTTTACTATTTCCAAGTGCAACAGCCATAGGAATAATATGCATGTTATGGCTTATCCCTACTCCGCTTAATTAACCAGAAGTCTACCTGTTTTATTCTTTTTGGCTTATTATTTTAAAGAATTCTTCTGCTGATACTACCTCCACTCTGTATTTTTCTGGAATAAATATTTTTGTGTTTGTTTATGCAAAATGATCTTTATTAACCCTACAAGGTCTCAAAAGATAATCAGAAAAGTGTACAAATAATAATGTAACCATTGTTGACATTTAAATATATTTAATAATAATAATTTTACGTTTATATTTTCTGAAAAGAAACTAATTATATCTTCAATTTTGTATTCTGCTTTTTGTTCTGCTTAACATTATTTTCTATGAATTTTCCATATGCATGTACTTCAAAAACATATCATTAAGTAGAGGTACCAAAGTCTTTAGAGCCATGCTGGGAGGATGTTAAACAGTTAGTGCAGTTGTCTTATCCAGTTCAAATATGTGTCAACTGAAAAGACTACAAATTAGAGAGAGAGGAGTTCTGCTTATATTATGCATTAGTCTAATGGAATACATTTGTTTCTACAGAAGAGTAAAGAAATCAGAGAAACTAAAATGACATCACACTGAAATGCTAGAGTTTACTGAACTAAAGCAAAGTCAAACGAATTCTTGAACCAGCTACAGAATATTAATGAATGAATGAAACATGTCTCACTTAATACAACAGCAGTTGGTGAGAACTGTGGAAAATTGGAGAATATTCACCCTGCTTATAGCCCATAAAATTTAATTTGTCATGCCAAGCAACATTTTTCTGATTACCTATCAGCAGGCTGTAACCTTCAGATATCTAATAATGTCCTTCCTGTACCTAAGGAGAATTCCAGAACATCAGACCTCACTGTGTATAATTATAATGATACTGTCCAAAGACAAACATAAAAGACTTTAAATCATTTAAATTTTTTGCAATGCCTGTGACCTTCATTTTGATAAATTCTCTCCTATGGCAGCTTCTACCCATCAAGACTTGTTTATTAGACTTCTGCTATATAACTGTTTATATACACTCAATAACCACCATGTACTAGAAAACTCTATGCAACCTCAAATGTTCTGTATGTTTTTCTCCTAGCTGTGGAGCCCTGTAAGACTTAGTTTCAGCCTGCATATCGCTTGAGTGTTATGTGCTAGGACTATTCACTGTCCACACATGTCATTCGCTTGGTACTCACTATTCAAAGGCCATGCTACAAATTATTCTTCATCCAGAAAACACATCAAGACTTGGAAAACTAGCCAAGAACTGTTTCAGAGGAAACTCTGTAGACTATTTGGAAATTAGACCAACCAAAATGTCTCAATAAACAGAGGAAGTAGGACTACGAGTGTGCCTGTTAAAAATGAGAAATGACAAATGACAATCTGAGTTTCAACTTTTTCATGTATCTTTTAATTTGAAGTTCCAGAATATTATAACCTGCTTAAGAATATGTTTTCCTATTAGAATTTATTAGCATGGGTGTGTTTGGTGATAACTGTGAGAGAACTTCATAAATGGTATTGCATAAAAATCATGAACTTTGGTATGAAATAGACTTTGATTAAAATCCAATTCAACTACTTAAAAGAGCTCAGAAACTCTCTGGAGTCATCTATAAAATGAGGAAAAGAATTCCTACCTGAATGAATTGTTTTAAGTATTTGAAATTATTAACAAGCCTAATAGGCTCATTCCAGCACCTCCTTTGCTGGGTCTCCTACTCAGATACTATGTTTTTATTCCATGTCTCCATAACAGGTATTCCATATGTCTCTAGATAACGGTGGTGCTGTGGCAGGAAAGGTGAACTGATAACTGTAATAGGTATCTATCCTTGAAAGGATGAACCACTGGTTCTTCAAGTATGGAAGGAGATTATGTAGCCAACTTACCACCAAGTGGTTGGTTAGTCTCCCTCCAAAAATATCATATTGGGGGATTAGTGTTGGATTCCATTACTATAAATTGTATATTCAGAGGCAGAAGTAGCTAGATTCCATTAGTACACAGGAGACCATGTTATCAGGCTCATACATGACCTCCATCACGGAGGCCCTAGCCACTTCATTCATGTGCCTATTGTGCTACGTCTGAAATGACTGATGATGAAGGCTGAGTCATCTCGTCTACTTGGTTGTTCAGTGCCTCTTCCATGGAGGATGCTTTTTGATGGGCTTAATATGTGATACAAATTCTTCCTAATTTAGGCCTACACTTATATGTCCATCCACATCACATGCCTCTACCCCAGAATTACTTGTCTCCAATCTTACAGTTCTTTCTCTTCCAGGTCCCTGAATAGACAGATCGACCACTGGCCAATTCCCAAAAAGGCATATTTCCCTCTAAATTGTCTTTCAGGGCCAATCCTGGAACTGTTAGCAATGTAACTGCCATCGATGTTTTGGCTTGCACCTACACACTGAACCAATCCATCCATAAAACAGGCTCAGGCTTTTCCCTCCCCTTTCAACTGGTCCTACAGAACCCTCCCTGTACAGATATAGGTGCAGGTATAGAAGGGGACTAATGTAAGAGTTGTGAGAGACAGGAAGGTTTGAGCCGCCTGCTCAAAGGCTTACTCATCCCTCTGGTTCTGTTTGGGCTTGCTCCTGGATACACCATTACCATCTTAAAATGGACACTTGCAAGGTCTGTACAATATTATGACTGGAAAGGTCTGACAGAACCATCTCTTAATAGGCATAATGAGTTGATGTCCCATGATCAATTTTTCCATCTCTACCAGGACCCAGTAACACACCAAAAGCTATTTCAGAAAGGGTACATAATTATCTACTGCAGATAGTGAGGCTTTGCTACAGAATCCAAAGTGCTATATTGTCATTCTTCTACTGCAGCCTGCCACATACTTCAATTTCATCCTTTCCCACCACTGACACCTCCAACACCAAATGTCTGCCTGATGGTGAGACGCAAGTGGTAGGGCAGATTGCATCCTGACCTGGATCTGATGCAGAAAACTTTCTGGCTCTGGTCACCACTCAAAGCTGGTGGTCTTCCATGCCACTCAATAAATGGGCTGGAGCAATGTTCTTAGGTGTGGAATGCGTTGCCTTCTGAACCCAAAATGGCTGAATACGTGCTGTGCTTCCCTTTTTGTAACGTGGGATGCAAGATCCAGCCACCACTTGGCCTCTGTTACTTAGAGCCCCATTATTAGCACAGATGAAAATAAAATGAGGTTTGTAGCTATGTATTCAGCCATCCTTCCCAGGCAGTTTGTGGAGGATAGCTACCACTGAACTTCTTAATTACGTTGGTACCTCTGTCACCACCATATTTCTGATGATCTTAGTAAATGGTGTGGCCTCTAGGAACTCCCATGGAACATAATCTTATTGTGGGTCACTGGGTCATCTGATTGAGCATAATATATCAATTCAAGAACACTTATTTCCTTCAGCCTCTTTATTCTTTCCTCTAACATCTGCCAGGGAAATTGTACACATACACAACACACACACACACACACACACACACACACACACACATACACACATATCTTCATTGAGATGCATGTTTGTGTGTATACATATGTAACATAGTTATTGAGATAAAATCCACATACCATAAGATTCACCTTTTTAAAGTGTATCTATGTTATGTGTATATATGCACACATATATATTTTATATGTATATGCCCATCAATGGTAAATGGATATATATTAGTATTCTTTCTACTTCTGACTACTGTGAATAAGGTGTGATGAACATTTGTGTATAAGTTTTTGTATGAACATGTGTTTTCATTTCTCTTAGGTGTATACCTAGAAGTGAAATTTCTAGGTCAATATTGTAACTGTATGTTTAACTTTTTGAAGAACTGCTCAACTGTTTTCCAAAGCAGTTTTACCATTTTACTTTTCGACCAGCAAAGTAGAGGGTTTCAGTTTCTCCACACCCTTGTAAATACTAGTTATTGTGTGTCTTTTTGATTACAGTGAAACTAGTAATAAGTGGTGTCTTATTGTGGTTTTCATTTACATTTATCTAATGGCTAATGATGTTGAGTATCCTTTCATGTATTTATTGGCCACTTGGTTATCTTCTTTGGAGAAATATTTCTCTAAATCCCTTGTCCAATTTTTAATTGGGTTATCTGTCTTCTTATTGCTGAGTTATAAGAGTATGTTATATATTCTGGATAAAAGTACCTTGTTAGATATATGAATGGCAAAATTTTCCCCATCTGTGGACTTTTTCACTCTCTTGATGGTGTCCTTTGAAGCACAAGAGTCTAATTTTGATGAAGTCCAACTTACCAATTTTTTATTTTGTTGTTTGTGCTCATGGTGATATATATCAGAAACCACTGCCTCACCCAACGTCATGAAGATTTACTTTATGTTTTTTTTCTAAGAGCTTTATTATTTTCATTTAAAAATTTATGTCTATGATCCACTTCGAGTTAATCTTTTTATATGGTGCAAAGTAGGGGCTTAACTACATTTTTCATGTAACTATCCACTGTCCTAGCACCATTTGTTGAAAAACATTTCTTGATAAATGGTCTTGGCACTCTTGGTGAAAATAAGCTAACCAAAGACATATGGGTTTATTTCTGGAATCATATTTCTATTCCATTATATATGTCTATCCTTATGGCAGTACCTACACACTGCCTTAATTACTGTTGCTTTGCAGCAAGTTTTAAAACTGGAAGTGTGAGTTTTCCAACTTTGTTCTTCAAAATTGTTTTGATCTTTCTGAGTCTATCAGGTTGTTTTGAGTATTCCACATGCTACTGCCCAATGACCTATACAAGTGCATGATAAATATTTGTTAAATAAACAGAATAACTAAGGAATGAACAAGGTCTGTTGGCCTAGGAAAAGCACTTGCAAAACTATTAAAGACTCTAATCCTTTTGTTGAATGTCTAAATGAAATGTTTCAAAGGGTAACAATAAAATAATGCTGCTCTGGTCTTCAGATGTGAAGAAAGTGGCCTGACATCTTTAATATCTGTAAGCTAAATATTCCTAAATCTATTATATCAGGATTAGCAATAACCACATACCATAAAAATAATAGATACGCTGCTTCTCTGATTAGTCTTCCTAGCATCTGTCATTTGTAGTTATAGTATGTTTATTTTTTTCATTCTATTTTATTTGGATGAATACAATTATTAGCAAGCTTATATAATATAATTCAATCTTAAGAGATACAGAATAATTCTTCTTAGTAATCAAACTTGCCAAAATCATATGTGAATGACTACTTTGTTTTAAACAGAGTGAAATTAGCAAATTTTGTAAATTTCCCAAAGGTCAGAAAGAACGGTAGCCATTGAGTTTATGTCAGTTGCCTGAGTTTACAAGGTTTTGATTATACCACAGACTTTAAGAGACTAAATATGCTGTATTTTTTTTGTTGTTTGTTTTTGTGGTATGCGGGCCTCTCACTGTTGTGGCCCCTCCCGCCGCGGAGCACAGGCTCCCGACGCACAGGCTTAGCGGCCACGGCTCACGGGCCCAGCCGCTCCGCAGCATGTGGGATCTTCCCGGACCGGGGCACGAACCCGCATCCCCTGCAGCGGCAGGCGGACTCCCAACCACTGCGCCACCAGGGAAGCCGCAATATGCTGTATTTTAACACTCCATATTTCCTCTGGAAAATAAGTGACAGGGTATCATTTTTTACATCATTAACCCTTTTTGGGTAAAAATGTACATATAGTAATAAGTTCTAAACTTTGCCAGAAGTTTAATCTACAGTGGACAGTATGGATTCCAAAGAGGAAAGAAATTAATTTTGAAAGGTTAGTTCCATCATGCTAATGCAGACTCCAGAGGTTCATGAGTGTCTGCCGACCAGTCATGAATGTGTTAATCATCCTTGAACTATATCTTGAGCTTTTTAAGAGCAGGAAGACTTAGTCTTCTTTGGCAATATGTCAAAGCAGGGAAATCACATACATTATGGTTAGATTTATCTGCTATTTAAACTAACTTTGGCAAGTCTGTTAAATTCTCTGACAATCATTCCATTTTTGTGTGGATTCCAATTAAATGAGATAATTTATGAAAAATACCAGCAGAGTGTGTAATACAGGATAAGTGTTTAACCCCAAAGCTTCCAAATCAATTTTATTTTGAAACTTTATCTGGTAAACAGTTTACCTCAAAGCTGTGCCTCAGGGCTTTTCTAGGATACTCTCCTTCAGTTTTCACCTTCTTGGTCAGTAATCCTCTGCTGTGGATTGGCCCTGGCTGGGTCAGTGAGAGTGTGTTCTTGATTCTGCCCACATCCGAGTCCAAGTCCAGCTTCTGTCTGTTGGATCCCACCTAGCCAGTGTCCTTTTCTCCATAATATTGCCTAGGCCTTGATGCCTTAACTTCGATATCAAGTCATATAAAATTGCGATTGAGCTCTATTTGTACTGCCTACACCAGAAGGGGCACAGAGTCTTCTGTCTTAAACCTTATCTTAATAGGTTTAATTTTTGAAGCTAAAAGTTCACTTTATCTTTAAGCCAATTTTATAGGGAAAGGCCTCCAATATAACATTAAATTATTCATGAAAAATTTTAAATGAAAGTATTCCTACCTGATACAAGAAATCATATTATCTAATCAAGTCCCTCATGCATGTTTTCCAAATTATTTACTGCACAAAAAGAGAGCTATTTATAGCATAAGCTATATGAATGATGACTGCTAGAGTTGCATTGTACACAATCTACACAACTGTATCTAATGGTTCTCTGCTTCTAGAATGCTCTGAGGCCCTGACAAAAATAATATTAACTGTTTACTTTGACTTATTCATGAAAATAATTTTGCTCTATCTCCAACTAATGGTTTTCTCCTAGTAATTTATCCCAGATTATGTATTTTTCTAAAAATTATACAAAAATATAATCCCAATACTTAGTTTTTTGTCAAAATATTTCTCAACATTATCTACTCAGATTAGCCTAAATATGTCTTCCTTCCACCACCATTATTTTTGATTCTGTTCAAACTCTTCACTTCAGAATTAGAATTTACAGAGAATTCAGAATCCATGCTGCAGACTACAGAAAGAGGAGAGTCCCAGTGACCAAAAAAAGAAAAGTAGTTCCACTTATAAGAGAATGCAATGCTTCTCAAACTTTAGTCATTTACAGAGCTTAATGAAATTAAAAAGAAGTAAAATATAAAAGACGTATCAATATTGATGGAAATTATTTTTACAATTGCATTTCACACATAGAAATGCATATAAATTCAATATGAAATTGACCTACCTAAAACTGACCTACAAATTCAGTACAAATAAAAATATATTATTAAATTTCAAATAAACATGATGACTGGCCACTGTTTGGTGGCTATTCATCTAATATTCTCTTGAGTTTCCCTTGGGATTGTTGTTTTCAATCATCCCCACTCTTGCTACCAGAATTTATCTCTATCTGAACTCTTGTTAAACTTTTATTCATTAGTCTCTGTCAAGCCATTTGGTTTTCACTTGTCCAAAATTCATCTTTTATATCTTTTTCATACTAGTTTCTCCTCAGCCAGAGATAATTAATGTGTATCTATCACATCAGTAGGATTTAAATGAAATCTTCAAATGTGGCCACTGACATTGGGGACAGTTATCTCCTAAAAGATGTCATCTCTACCACAGATTGCCAACAAACACATGAAAGGATGCTCAACATCACTAATCATTAGAGACATGCAAATCAAAACTACAATGGGGTATCACCTCACACCGGTCAGAATGGCCATCATCAAAAAATCTACAAACAATAAATGCTGGAGAGGGTGTGGAGAAA
Organism: Globicephala melas; assembly: GCF_963455315.2. Lineage (NCBI taxonomy): Eukaryota > Metazoa > Chordata > Mammalia > Artiodactyla > Delphinidae > Globicephala > Globicephala melas. Next base: position 25,918,448 of record NC_083322.1, read on the forward strand.
AGGGAACCCTCTTGCACTGTTGGTGGGAATGTAAATTGATACAGCCACTATGGTGAACAGTATGGAGGTTCCTTACAAAACTAAAAATAGAACTACCATACGACCCAGCAATCCCACTACTGGGCATAGACCCTGAGAAAACCATAATTCAAAGAGTCATGTACCACCGTGTTCATTGCAGTTCTATTTACAATAGCCAGGACATGGAAGCAACCTAAGTGTCCATCAACAGATGAATGGATAAAGAAGATGTGGCACATATATACAATGGAATATTACTCAGCCATAAAAAGAAATGAAATTGAGTTATTTGTAGTGAGGTGGATGGACCTAGAGTCTGTCATACAGAGTGAAGTAAGTCAGAAAGAGAAAAACAAATACCGTATGCTAACACATATATATGGAATCTTAAAAAAAAATGGTTCTGATGAACCTAGGGGAGGGACAGGGATAAAGACATAGAGGTAGAGAATGGACCTGAGGACACAGGGAGAGGGAAGGGTAAGCTGGGACAAAATGGGAGAGTAGCATTGACATATATACACTACCAAATGTAAAACAGATAGCTAATGGGACAGCTGCATAGCACAGGGAGGTCAGTTCGGTGCTTTGTGTCCACCTAGAGGGGTGGGATAGGGAGAGTGGGAGGGAGGCACAGAGGGAGGGGATATGGGATATATGTATATGTATAGCTGATTCACTTTTTATACAGCAGAAACTAACACAACATTGTAAAGTAGTTATACTCCAATAAAGATGTTAAAAAAAATACTTGTAGGGTATTTTTAGTTCATCTATTAAATCAAATCATAGATATAAAAATGATCATAGAGAATTTGGGGGTCCTCAAGAATACAAACACAAACCCTCAGGGATCTGTTGACCCTTTGTGAGAATATATATCCACTCTGTTAATATATCCAAATGATCAACTTAGAGAAAGGACACAATTTTTAAAGCTGTGAATGTAAGACCATCAATGGAAAATCACAGCAATATCCAAAAACCTAAAAGAATGGGCACCACTGTTCCATGGGGTATTAAGGATGTAAACGGTAATATTTAAAGATATGATTTTAATTGCCAAATTGTTATCTTCCTAAAATAGTCAGAACAGTCAGACTAAGAAGAAAACAATAATAAATAGACACGAACTTACTTTGATTCTGAGTATTTTCAGACCAGTTTTTCTTCAGTTACAATGAGAAAACTGTGTCTCTTAGCAGGTTTATTCATGACTATAATGAAATCGTGTTGATAATTTTCCTGAAAGCATATCCATCTACCTCCCCTTTAACCAAGCAACGTGACCATGAGTCTTCTTTAGCATCACTTCACATGCAGGAGTACCTTTGTCAGCTACTGATCATCGGAAACTTATTTCCTTATGTCTTATTCAAAATATTCTTCCAGAAAATTTTCTTTTCTCAAAAAACTTCGATTTCAGCAGAAAAAAAAGTTTTTGGAAAGAAATGTGGATTTCAGCCTGATTTTTTTATTGGCCCCATTCACTACCTGATTGCTGTTAAACACAATTTCTTTTAGAATCACACAATATGGACTTGAAGTGCATATTCATAATATATATGATATTTAGATATAATCAGTTGGAAGATTAATGTAACTTGGTGATAGAAATAAACATTGTGAATTCCTGAATTATCAGTTTATTAAATAGAGAACAGGTATACTTTAGAAATTTAAAACTCTCATTTTATCTCCCTTTTATTCCCCATGTCTAATCCAATGACGTGTATGACTATATAACTTTTGCTTCTATGTAAAGCTTTATTTCTAGTTTTTCAGCTCTTTAAATTGACAACTGGATTAGAAATATATTACAGTTGCAGTGTCTCTAATTATATACACTAGAAAAAAGCTAATGTTTTAAAAAGTGAGAATATTTTCTTTAATTTGTCTTTTTACTTTATGAAAATAGAGAACAAGTACTCTAATCACAGCATATTTACACTTTCAAATATTGCATTTAATTATACCCTTCTGCTTAAACAAAAAAGAGACAATTGAAGATAGTTAAAAGTGTTTTCCATAATGGGTTTCTATTATAAGATGAGCTAACCCTCTAAATGGTATGCATTAGTGTTTATGAATTACAATACTGCAAGTCTATTAATTCTGCCTCAGGGAAGAGGAGTTCATAGAAATGTTTTAATAGTAAAATCTGAATTTGTATCAGAATAATGACAAATGGTCAACCATAAAAACTCATCTATTGAAACGGTATCTATTCATAGGTGAATATATGAACATAACTAAAGGGTATACTCAAGCTTATCCTTTTCCTAGCATGAAGATCATAGGAAGTAATATTTGATGGTTAATCAACTTCTTAGCAGGCCAATGCACTGCAGTTTAGACAGTCATGAAGGCTACTATGATAACCATTTTGTCTAGCAAATTAACTTGAATTACCCTTCATTTCAGTTAGATAGTTGTTTTCATTGATGTTTTCACGTGAGTTGGAAAACCAGCTCAAATACTTGTTCTGGACTAGACTTAACATAAATTAACTAGACAACAAACATAACTTAGTAAGTTTATCTAGTTGTCCTTTACAAACATCTTTTCCATTTCACAAGAGTCATTAATTCAAGAATGAATGTTCACTGGGAAAGTGAAAATATGAAAGGTTATAGAATATAAGTTAAATTTTAAAAGGGTGAAATAAAACATTACGACTGTGGAGTTTGGATAACTCCTCTATTTATTCCCATGTCATCATGATAAAAATGACTCCAAGACGTTAAAAGCCTTAATGAAACTCTAATTTCTGAAAGACGGACAAAAACTCAAAATCTTCTTTATTCCTAAAACATTAGTAGTCACACCATTTTCCACACCAACAGTGCCAAGCCCTGGTAATATGATCACTCCAGTTTAGATATCAAGCTGTGAACATAATCTTTCCTTAAAGCTCATTTAAATGCCCCACCTAATACAACAGAATGATGGACAGAAGCACATCCCTTTGATCTCTTCCTAAACTTGTCAACCATGTGCTCTTTTTCCCAGCTTTGTCCAAAAGATTTTAATAATCAAATGGATTCCTGGTATCCATTTTCTTGTATGCAATTCTGTATTTTATTACTAACTCAGCTGGGGTTTATAACTATTCAAAAAATTGAAATTAAAAAACATCTCAAACCATAGGTACATTAGTCATATGCTTTTTTTATACCTGTTTAAGTAGAATTTAAAGAAAGTTTGCTTTGACCTCCCATTTGCAATCACAGAGTAAATATCAGAAGAGTTGCTTTCATATCACACTTCTGTAACTTTTCAAGTTTTCTGTGCTTGAGGTATGTGGTTGGAAATAAATAGAAAAAATATTAAAAAAGGAAATTGCTCACTTAATCATTAAAAGCCCAAGAGTGTTTTTTTTTTAAGACATACTTTCTTGGCATTTGATGCTAGAGATAATAGAATGACATGGTTTTAGGCATAGTTCATCATTTAAATCTGCTCTGAAAAAAAATGTAACTTTACACTTTAATTTTAATACCAGATATTTAAATAAATAATCATGAAGGGTAGCAATCTAAGTGAGAAATTCTCTCTGATTCAAAACCAATAAAGATAATTGAAAGAATGTTATCAGTACCAAATGTTTAGAATTGTCTAAAATAAAGCCAGCACTCTTCATAAGCCCTTTCTTTGAGTCAGAAGACCAAATGTTTCCTGACACACAGGGCATGATTTTAAAAGGATACAGTTAAAGAACTTTCAGGTGTCTTCTTTCCATAGTTCAAGAGCAACCATGAACATCAATAAGTATTTACGGTATATGAGAAGTGGAGCAAAATCTTAAAGAGATTTATTTTTTTCTTTTTGAAACTATCTAGACCAAAGCTTCATTATCAGATTAAAGAGCTTCAGGAAGCACAAGTGTACATACTTCTTGAGATCCAGTAACACAACGAAAATGTGAAGCCACTTGTTTCAGAATTATGAATTTCAAGACAGTGACAGTAGGTCAGTAAAGCAAGTGAACATAGTCCTGGTTATTTGTAGGTGAAATTCTTTATGTATTTAATGATCCACAGCTTCCATCAGCTTCTTAAAAGAGGTCTATGCCAAAAAAAAGAAAAAAAGAAAAAAAATGGTGGAGAGGGAATGCTAAAACCCCTGAGTTATCTACTGTTTCATACTATAGCTGAGATCCTTAAGGCCCATGGAAGTTAATATCAAAATTATTACTACTACCCAGGTGTCTAGCCTCTACTATATTGTTAGTAGTAGGCTTTAGTTTGCTGTTATTTATTTTTAATATACCATGCTATCTTTTTTTTTTATAGATGTTGGGCATAGAGTTCTCTTAAGGTAAAAATAATCTGAAACTTCATAAAAAAGTTTATTCCTAATAATATTAAAAACATGAAAGTCTTTTAGAATATAATATAAAGTACATAGATCAGAAGTATTGTTGTTTGTTTTATCTCAGAACTCAGTGCAGACCTTTTACAAGTCTGGCCTTTCTTCCAGATCATGAAGGAGAGAAATATCGGTACCAAATGATAATTCTGTATTTAAAACAACACAAAACAACAAATGAAAACAGGGAAAGTGAAAAAAAGATCAAGATTCAACTTTAAATAAATTCCAGTTTTGCTAACTACATTAAAAAGGTGAAAATCTTTCTTTTCTGGCAACCAGAACATCATATTAGATTTTTGTTCTTATGGATTACTAGGGACGTGACTAAATAGTAAAATTAATTTCCATTTCAGATAATAACATAACTTTTTAAAAAAGCACTTGGAAAAACTGGGTGCATAAGACCAATAAATCTTAATATAAGTTCAAAGTATATTAATCGTATGGAAATCAAAATAGGGATTTAATATATAAAATGATACAGCTTTGTTCAGGGGCAATTTGTCTGAGACTTGTTATTTAAAAGCAAAGATATATGTTGTTTTAATAAGAAAGTATTAATATCCTCAGAAAATATAAGTAAAATTTTAAAAATTTAATGAGTCTTCTTAAACTCTGGATCATGTGACCAAAATGACCTTCAATAGGTCAAAGGTCCTGTCCACAGCCATGTGTTCAAGGTCACTTTAGAGCCTTGGTTGTCAATGGGTACCTTTCCTTTCAGATTTGTCCAGCTCTTTGGTCCCTCCTCTCTCTGCAGAGTCCCAGTAGGATCTATCCTAATAATGAATCATCTGCATATTCTGGACAACTTCTAAGTTCTTCTGACCTCCAGGAATATTTTAACCTATTGCAGGCACTGGAGAAATTCCTACTTCCTACAGTTTGCTAGCTTCTCATAGGCTCTAATTCATGAAAATGTTACAGTGAAAACCCTTATTTTCCTCCCTAGTAGTGTATATTTTATTAAGATATTTCTGAAATAACTCATTAACCAAAATATTGCTTTAGTGGAATTTCAGTTACAAATGGTGGCTGGCAAAAGATTTGTTTGAACAAGACACTTACAAGCCTCTCTAATATCACCAAATTCTAGCCATGACTGCTTTAGGTGCCATTTGCAAGTTTTTAATTATTTTTTAAACTTAGTATGTTAATACAATAGGGAAGCAAATATTTGGGGGAAGGGACCTATCTCCATGGTAAAACAGTTCTCTTAGTCATCTTTCAGACCTAAGCTCATTTTTTTGTGAAAGCTTGCATTATAGTATTTAATGGAGAAATTAGACAATATAGATAAGCAAAATGGAAAATCATAATCCACCAACCAAGATTTAATGTATATATGTGTATATGTGTATACATTTATGTCATACACAAAACTGTGATGTAATGATAAACTGCTTTTCACTGAAAATAAATTATGAATGCTATATCCAGTGTTTCTTAAACTATGGGCCACAGAACTGTGAGAACAAATAAAGGCTTCCAACCCTGTGACCCTGTCCCTTTCAAAATGCACATACATATACTTTTACATACACACAAACTTGAAATAAACTACCATGGGATTAGCAAATCCTTTGAATCCCATGCAGGGCCTCTTATTGAAACTAGAATAAATATCTCCAATTTATAGCACCATTCTTATTTGCTGCATAATATTCTCTGTGTGGATGAGTATTAGATAACCCATGTAGTTGCTCATTAGGCTGACCTAAACTCTAAAAATACAAAACATGCTGTGGTGTTCATTTTTGTATATATATTTTGCTTACAGATCCAATTATATCTTTTGGATATGATATCAGAAGTGAATTACTTAATTAAAGGAAAAGCACATTTGTAAGTTTTGGTATTTATTGTCAAATTGTGATCCAAATTATTTTTAATTTATCTCACATAAGCAATGAAATAAAGTACCCATTTCATTTCTTAATAGGTATCTTCATTCCTTTTAAACCAAATGGATATTATAGACAAAAAGATAGTGCTTCATTGTTTGCATTTTTTAATTTAGCGATGTTAAACACCTTTTATATCTTTATTGGCCATTTCTATTTCTTCTTTCTTTGAAATTCTTGTACATGTTTCCTACCTGTTTTTACTGGTGTTTCTGATTTTAAATTACATAAAAATGTTCTTTGTGTGTTAATATTAACCCTTTGTTATATATGTTTAAAATATTTCCTAGCTTGTCATTTACCTTTTAATTTGGTTTATAATGAAAAAATTTTAATGCTGTAGTCATACCTATTATATTTTCACTCATTTGAATAATAGTCATGCTAAGAAAGACTTTTTTCCACTACTACATTATACATATATTTGTTTATATTTCCTTTAATATTTTTGTTTCTCTATGATTTACCGAAAATAAATTTATATTTTATTTTAAAATAATACATGTTTATTGTAATACTTCACAAATTACAGAAAAGTATAAAGAAGAAAGAAAAAACAAAAAACACTTGAAGCCTAAGTACCTAGAGGTTGTCAGCAATAACACATTGGATATCAACCTTTAAAATCTGCTTCTATGCTACACACACACACACACACACACACACACACACACACACACACACATATGTCCGTGCATGCTTCGTAATTTATTTTTTCATTCAAACAATATGCTATGGGCTATTCTCATTTTGAGAGCAGCATTACACTGATTTGACTATTACTATATTAATGTATATTTTAATCTCTGGTAGGCAAGAAACTCTTCGTTTTCTTTTCTCCAAATGCTTGTGGTTATTTTCATTCATTTTTTTCTTCCATAGAAATTTTATGAATCTTTTCTCAAATTAAGAAAAAAAGCCAAAGAAGTTTTATTTACAATTGACTTTAACTCACAAATTATTTTGTGGGAATAATTAATTTATATGTTTACAATATCTTACTCCCATGAAGAAACATCAAATGTCTCTTTAGCCCAGTCTTACTTCCCTATTGCATACCCTCTGCTGCCTACTGCAGTAGTCTCCCAATGTACATTTCCACATGATGGACAGGGTTGAGATGTGCCCCTACCCACAGTCCCCAGATAGCCCTCACCTACAGCTCCTGCCATGGTCTGTGTTTAGGAGGTGTTTATGTCACTACAGAATTTCAGTTACCTGTGGAAAGTAGAAACAGAGTTCCTGGAAGAAACAGCCTCTAGGCAGGGAGCTTCGGAACCATGCCAGATAGTTTCTTCTTGGCATTAGGTATGGCAGATGATTTTACCTGAGATTCTGCCTTCCACTCTAACAGGCTCATCTTCCCTTAGTGTAAACTCCCAGCAGTAATGTCTCTCCTTTCAAATCAAATGTAGTATTTCAACAGCCAGTGTCTAAATGCTGTTGGCGAGGGTTTTATTGTGCATGAATATGCGTTAATAAACTACTGGTCAAAAGTTGCAGCCAGTAGGAAATCAGAGAAGACTATGCCAGACTTGAAGTTTAGAAACTTTTCTTTGTACTAAATACAGATGTATCATTTATTACAGAGTTTTAGGTGAGTCATTTAACCCTCTGGGCCTCAGTTTTGATATTCAAAAATGTCTTTCAAGGTTTTGCTCAAACCTTCACCTCTTTCTCAGAAGATTTTGTAAACTATCTCTACTTCTGGTAATCTATCACTTAACTGTCAGAGTGTCATTGTATTTTTGGCACTTGTCAAGTACAGTCAGATTTGGCACTTGTCAAGTACAGTCAGAGTTCACATTATTTATGAGTGTGTGGTCTGTTTTCCCAGATTAAATAGTATTTCCTCAGAAATAACAGCTGTGCATTTTTCTTATCTTACATTACTAGCTCAGCACTTTGCACACAGAATGATGTAAGTAAATATTTGTTAGACTGATTGAGCTCCTATGTTACCTTATCTTTTCATGCAGTTAATTTTTAAGACTTGTTAGCATCCACAAAGACAATTAACTAATGACATAGTAATGGGCCTTAAAGCTTCTTACTTTTCTTTCTCCCCATCCACACCTCATCTATGATACTTTCATTCCCCCACAAGAATCTGTTAAAAGACAACAATCATTAAGTCACTGATCTATACAGATCCTGTTCTTGGAAATACAAATGATTCTCTAACTCAGAGGCCAACAAGCACACACAGATGGCCTCTGGGTACACCCCACAACACCAGTCCTAAAAACTCCAGCTGAGTTTGCCCTGAGCTATGCCTTCTCTAACTCATTGCAACAGCCTGGAAAAAAGTCTTCTTTGCTTAACTTGGGTACAATCTTTGCTTTGACAATATTTTTTTAATAATGACTATTATGCTCAACACTTTATTAACATTTGCGTTTGAAACAAAAAGTTTATTCAGGGGACTATTATCTCAAAGAATTTTTTATCTAAATCATTCTTAGAATGTTTTTTCAAGCTACATTTTCTCTAATTTTTCTTGGGTGCATGTGCCAAAAACATTTAAAAAGAATTCAGAGGGACTTCCCTGGTGGCACAGTGGTTGAGAGTCCACCTGCTGATGCAGGGGTCACGGGTTCGTGCCCCGGTCCGGGAAGATCCCACATGCCGCAGAGCGGCTGGGCCCGTGAGCCATGGCCGCTGAGCCTGCGCATCCAGAGCCTGTCCTCCGCAACGGGAGAGGTCAGAACAGTGAGAGGCTCGCGTACCGGAAAAAAAAAAAAAAAAAAAGAATTCAGAGTATTAGATAAATATAAATAACTACATGAATTAATGTGATTAACTAATGTCCTCAAAACACAATTTTTTAAACACAACCGTTATTCACAAAAGCAGCTGAATAATTTATAGATGAAAATGAAAAGCAATCCAATCATTACAAACAAATTATCATCCTTGCACATAAATATAACTAACTGCACTTCTATTCCTGGCGTAATAAAAAGGGATATGAGATATCCGATGATAATACTTTTTTTTCATCCTTGCCCCTATTGATCACAGCCTACTGATTCCCTATGACAAACGGTACCCCTATGTTCCATACAGGTATGCAGGTAGACCTGGATTTCTGAACTCAGGTATGGATTTTCTAAAAATGAAATCACATTTTTAAAATTAATTAATTTATTTTTTAAAAGTTTTTTGATATGGACCGTTTTTTAAGTCTTTGTTGAATTTGTTACAATATTGCTTCTGTGTTATGTTTTGGTTTTTTGGCCCCAAGGCATGTGGGATCTTAGCTCCCCGACTAGGGATCCAACCTGCACCGCCTGCATTGGAAGGCAAAGTCTTAACCACTGGACCACCAGGAAAGTCCCTGAGATCACATTTTAAATGATACAAGAGAATCTCTCTTAAAAAACATACTTGTAATGTGAAAAAATCACCACTTGGTTTGTCTGTTAAATTGTATTCATTAATAATTGGTTTTTAAAGAGGCACTAACCTATACTGAAGAGCTTTATGAACCTACTCCAATTAGTTGAGCCTCAATATTGATTTCAGGCAGCAGTACATAGTGGTTAAAACCACTATAGTCCAGAGATTCTGGACTACAATTGACTGGGTTCACGTTCCAAGTCCACCCCTCACTAGTTCTATGAGCTTGGGCAAATTATCTACACTCTGTACATTCAATGTATCACATGTAAAATGAAGATTCTTAGTATCTACTTACAGAGCTATGAAGGTTAGTTACATGTAAACTTGATTTGAAAATGTCTATAATATACTAAATGTTGCACAAATGCAGTTTTTATATTGAGGAAAATTTTTGTTCATTGAAAAGAATTCATTTTCACGTTTTGATCTTAGTGTACCACGTAAAATGCTTATGTGAATTAGGTAATTTAAAGTAAACTAAATGTAGCTATTAATGCATCTCCAAAAAGCACTCCAATACTTTAAAATGTACTTCATAAAGGTCTTGTATTTGTTTAAAAAACTTTCTAAGGACTAGATAAAATTACACTGCAGTAAAAAGCTTTTCTTCTTGCCATTCTTATATTAGTTTAAGGTGACTAATCAATCATCCATGTTTCAGTCAGGAAAGGCCTGGTAATGCTGCAGTAACAAAGAGTTCCCTCTTATTTCTTGTCTCCCAATCTCCTCTGTGGACCTGGGCAGCAACTACCTTCCATGTGGCCATTTTAGCAATGTTGGTTGATGAAGTATCTGAACATATAGCTCTTCGGTCAGGAGAGGAGAAAATAAAGGATCATACCTCATTATGAGTTCAGTTTCTCAGTAATATAGATCACTTCTGCTCTCAGCTCATTGAAATAACATTATTCCTAAGGCCCTGCTTGACTGCAAAGAAGATGAGTAATGAGAGAAAGAAATGGTTTATTGGGTGGCCATTATATCGCCGCCTTAGTCTGCCCTTCTGTCCTCCAAATATTCCTCTCACATGAATCTCTCCTCAAGGGAGATAAAACAAAGTTCCATCCATCAGTGCATCCAGTTAAAGGTTTATCTTTGAGTGATATGCAGTAGTGTCTGTATCAGGTCAAGGTATGGCTTTGCTTGGTGTAGATACCTCTGAACTAAAAATACAACTTAACTCCTTTTCACATCTCAATATAATAGTAAAGCTTGTATGGAATAACTGAAAAAATCACTACCCTCTAGAAGAAGGAAGAATGGGTGACACACAGTAATGTACTCTATTTGATTTATTGAGAAATCGATAACATAATACTGTGAGAGGTAGTAATGCCCACTAACTATGCCATTTGTTCCTTTAAATTTCCACACACACAGTGATGTCTGCCACATATCTATCTGCAACCCCACTGGGAAGGCACTGTAAGGGATGCCATGTCATAAGAGTAGAAAATGTTCCAGAATTGGTCTTTGACTATGATCTATGGGAGGAGCAACCACCAATGTACCATTGAGAGGAATTTGCATAGGAATATAAATACTGTGTAGTTTAATATTATGTAGCCGTCAAGCTTAAAATCTACCTTGTGTATATGAATCTTAACAGAAAACAATCAAAGGGGAGCTAACACGAACACTGAAGAAGCACTATAAGAAAATCCATGAATAAAATTCAAAGGCTATTTCTGTTTTGAAAGTCAAAAATATTTAGGTTAAGTGAGACTCTGTGAACCAACAAATAATAAGATAATAAAGTACTCACTTAGCCTAAGGACAGATTATAAAAATGTAGTGTGTAGAAAAATTACAATATAATCTTAGATATTAAAATATTTCAGTTTACTGTTTTTCCTTACTGACAATAAACAAATCCATATGCAATTTAAGTATGCATATATTTTCAGAGAAACACATTTTTAAAGCTTATGACATTGAAAATATCATTCAGCTATCAATAAATTAAGTAGCAAATTTCTCTTCTCTATTTTGAAGGCCACCTTATAAAACAGTTTTCAACTAGAAATGGTGTGTATATCAGAGTCTACTTGCAGCGTGCTTTAGTGCTTAGAAAAAATGAAAAATAGATTCATCAGTAATTTTACTCTGCAATAAGCCTTAACATATCACACAGGTCCATCTGAATGAAAGAAAAAGGCTTTAATATTAAATTTTTTTTAAAATATTTTTTAAGCTATGTCATCTGGTCCATTAGATACTAGTTTGATAATGCACTTCTCCATTTGCTGTTAACTGTATAAAATCTTTTTTTTCTTAAAAACATTTACACTCATTAACAGTACAAATGTGAAAAAAAAGAAACTTTAAAAGATACTATTTTAAATATTTGCTACTTGATATTTTACTAGCAATCTGAACACTGGAAACAATCATTATCTCTGATAAAGGGAATTATACTTTTTAAAGGTAAAAATTAAAGTGAGTCTGCAAAATGAATTGAGCATAATCCCTTATTGCATGTACTGTAGTTGCTTCTTATAATGAAACTGAACATTATTCTGGTCATTGGAATGGAAGTTTTGAATGGTGTTAGGATTCTTCATAGGAAAAATAAGTAATTTCACATCTAAGTACACCACAGGAAAATAGAAGAAAAATAAATTTAGAATTTGGTTGTAGAGTAAATTCATGCTTTAAGAATGCATTATGCAAGCACAAGATAAATTCTCTGACCACAGTTAACTTGTGAAGGAGAACAGCAAGTGGACATACCACTTGGGGCTCATTACTAGCTGTGCTTTTGGCTCTGAGATGTGGTTCCAAGGGCAGAGTTTTCCGTTAAATCCAGAGTCAGACAATTCAATCTTAGGAGGCTTGGGGCAAGGGAGGGAACAGGTGCCTGGGGGACAGGAGGGAATAGAGTTCTGATCCATATTTTATTACCCACTAGATGCTTAATGACTTGTGATCCTACTGGGCAGAAACTTCAGCCAGCTCTTCTTGGAATTGCATGTCTAATGAGTGCCAGGGCTCATTAAAGGTTCATTACTAGTTGCAGTCTCCTGGTTCTTTGGGTTTCTATTCAGTAGAACAGTTGAAATACTGCACTAGATTTGGAGAAAACTGAACTACACCTCTATATGTTTGCTTCATTAGCCTGAGTTCCCTCAAAGGCAGAGCCATAGACGAAGACTTGCAAGGCAACTAAGGTGATCTCAGGAAATTGGGAGCAAGGAGTGTTTAACAGGAAAACAAGGAAAGCAAATTAAAAGATGCATTATTTCATTACTGACCAGGCTGGGATGCCAGTATTTGATACTGCAGGACATTCTGAAAAGGTTTATGAAATGCATATAGGTAGTTGCAGCCCACAGGACAACTGAGGAGAGTATTTATCCATTAACTTATGCCCCTTGTCAAAGACAGCCCCATGGACATTGACTCTCCAACCCCGGCTGTCCATCCATGAGCATCCATAAGATGCTTCCCAGAATTCCAAGCTGTGTCCTCAAAAATCTGTGGAATAGGCAGCTAGAGGAAGCCTTTGCTCAAAATGAAACATGATCAAATTGCCCCTGTGTGAGGTTGAGGAACATCCTCAAGGAACTGGGCACTATGGCAGTGCCTGTAGTAAGAGGCGTATCCAAGAGGATGCAGAGTGATGCACAAGAGGTTCTCAGACATTGGTTTAAATTAAACACCAGACCAGAATTAAAGTACTGGGAATAGGAATGAGAGGGAAAGAGGGAAAGAGAGGTTACAGGACTGTTTCCTAAATACAACTGAATTACTTTGCCACCAACTCTTGGCTTTTTTCCTTCACACATGGTAAGCAGTGCCTCAGAGGGCTGGCCTGGAAGGATACTTACATAACACTATTAAACATTCAGTATATTCTAAGATAATATCTTAATAAGATGTCCTTCAAACAAAAGTTGAACAGTTACAAAGAAAAAACGTCATTACTAAACAACATTATTACAGAGTGAAACATTCTGAATAATTTCGTATTCTGGCTCACTGAAAACAGAAACACATATGCGGGAAACCCCCGGAGGTAGTAATTCTCTCTCCTGATGTAGTAGAAAGAACTCTGAACTTGGACTTAGAAGCTATAGGTCTGAATTTTAGGCCTGACACCCTCTTACTGTATAAATTTGCCAGTCTCTTAACATCTTTGAGTCTTTGTATGTAAAGTTGAACTAATAAAACTTGTTCCCAAATGTTACTGGTTGAGTATAGGGTCAAACAAGAAGATGTGCTAGAAGATACTGCCCACCCGGACCACTGTTTACCTTCATTATTATGACCTCCCATGTTTCAAAATTTCAAAGACATCCTAGATTGGTCCTTAGTCTAAGACTAACCAAGGAAGCCAGCTCCAGTCCTTCCCCATCCCTGCCACCTCTGCAGAGCCTATAGGCAACCTTAGTAAAATTCTGCATCGAGGTTGGTCATTCCAAGTTACATTCAAAGCAACTTAGTCTTTTGATTCTGTAATCATGCCTCTCAACATAGATTATTTTTAGCTACACATTTCAATGGTTATCCCTACTTATTCTTCTTTCCCTAAAGTAGAATCTTCCAATGTCAGAATTTTGCTCCAGCTCTTTAAAAGAACCATGGTATCCTTTTTTACTCCAGTGCCCTTTTTAGACTTTGGCTGATAATAATCCTCTTAACACACTAAGTACAGAAAATTCAGATTTTTGAACCAATATCTGACCTGGTATTGGTTATGATATAATTTATTTCCTCTCAATTTTTGCAATATTAAATTAAGGACACCTATTTAGATTTTTAAAAAACAAAACAAAACACCTCAACATGTTAAGTACCTCTCAGTTAACCATACCCAGACCATACCCAGAGCATATCACACTTTCCTGTACCCTAGGATGGACAGCTCTCCATAGGGCCAACCTAAATACTTCTTGAAGGATTCCTCTTAGAAGTCAAAAAGCTAATGATTTCACTGTAATACAGTATCAGAAACTGCTTCTGAAAATTTGTTTTAGGTAGTTATATTGTACATTTGATCTGTAAATTATTTAGTTTTAGAAATACAGAACTTTCGCAATCAAGCATTTTTAACCCGAAACTGGTCTATCAATCACAGTAACAACATAATTTCAGAGGCTTCATTAAAAAATGTGCAGTTCAAGTGGTCTCCAATGACTTGTTTTCAAACAGAAGCCACAGAGTAAAACAGTCTTTCCCCAAAAGTTTGCAAAGGCAGCAAAACAGAAACCTTCAAAAACTCTGAGAAATGTATTTTAGAAACAAATTCTAATTAAAAATATTAAGGGGCTTCCCTGGTGGCGCAGTGGTTGAGAATCTGCCTGCCAATGCAGGGGACACGGGTTCGAGCCCTGGTCTGGGAAGATCCCACATGCCCGCGGAGCAACTGGGCCCATGAGCCACAACTACTGAGCCTGCACACGTCTGGAGCCTGTGCTCCGCAACAAGAGAGGCCGCGATAGTGAGAGGCCCACGCACCGCGATGAAGAGTGGCCCCCGCTCGCCGCAACTAGAGAAAGCCCTCGCGCAGAAAGGAAGACCCAACACAGCCAAAAATAAATAAATAAATTAATTAATTAAAATATATATATATATTAAGAAGCTAGAGGTGATTATAAAAGACAAACGGACACCTAATATGAGAATTGAACTTGTTAGAGTAGCTCAAGGTGAAAATATAAACTTAAAGTTGACTTTATATGAAAAGTATAAACTAATAGGCTGGAGTAGAAAGCAGAAAGTTCCAGAAGTTTTTAAGTTAAGCAACTGTTCTAATTATATTCACATATACTGCATATCCATGAGACTATTATACTTCCTATGGAACTAACATAATAAATAGATTATTCACCCATGCTGACTCCATGTAGAGAGGAAGTGGTCTCTGCTTCCTTATTCCTATCTCCTTCCTCACTCTTCCACAAGAGGTGATAATGCTAATCGATTACAGTACATTAACTGAGCTGTGTTTACAACTGAAGCCATTCTTTATTTAAAAGTAAAGGGCATATGTTCTGGGCCAATTTACTCCTCCTGTCAACATGTGGCAAGTGGACAAGGCAGGACATGCCACCACTAGGCCCTGTCATCATACTTAGTCCTCTTTCCTCCTTATCACACATATAACTAGCCAGAGGGTAGTAAGACTCATCACGTGGATTTAATCTCATAGGCAGAAAGATGCACATCCTTCCAAGTTTTAGCAGAATAATGTATTGAGGCGTATTTGGCACTAATCCCTAAACAAAATACTTTCATTTTGTACCTTTCTGCTATTGCTTCTTGGGTTTGTAACAGGAATGTTTATTCTATCTATCTTTTATTTATTTATTTATTTATTTTTTATTTATTTTTTGTTTATTTTTTTATTTTATTTATCTTTTCTATTGAAAAGTTGTAAACTTTTTTTAAAAAGTTCTAAGAATATAATACATTCACATACTTTCCACTTACATTCACCAATTGTTAATATTTTGCCTCATTTGTTTTTGCTCTTTTCTCTGTCACTTTTTGTCTCTATTTTTGTTTATAGATAGATGCATGGATGGATGGTTGGATGGATGGACACACGGACACACACACACACACACATTTTTCCCAAATCATTTCAGAGTTAAATGTTAACATCATGATACCTTACCCTAAATACTAAAGTATTTATCTCATGAGTTAAAGACTATTCCATGAGAGTAGCAAGAGCTGAATGAAATATTACATATTTAAGATGAAAACGAATCTCTTCACAGGTCATTATACCCAACTCCTTTATTCTGCCTATCAAAAAACTGAGGCACAGAAAGGTGATTTGGTTTGCTTAAAGTAACACCGTCAGTTTGTGTCACCGTGAGATCTTTTGATTCCTGAATCAGTGCTCTGATAACTTCACCTAATTATGACAATGTAACAGGTTGAAAATAATATTAATTAACTCTTTGGCTATCAACAAGCTGAAACATAGTACTGATTAAAATATTGTGACATGGAGCTACATTCTTAATGATAAACTATTAGGCAACTAGCCAGCCAAATCATACCAAATAATTCACTGTTTCCTGCAGTAAGAACATGACGCTAGTACTTAGATACATTAAAAGCACTCCAATCATGAAATCACATTACTTCTATTATTCTTCCCATGGATGGCTTTGCTTTAGAAGCTCAGAAGGTGTGTATTACTGGTAAACTTCTTCAAATAGCACCAAAATTTCTTAAAAAGGAGAAAAGTTCTTAAAAGCAGAGACCCACTGCTCTTCTGTGTTTTCTATCTTTTCTACATGTTGAATATCTTCCTAAGAAGTTTGCTATGTGGGGAGATGTATTGAGCATTTTAATACTTAATACGATAAAGGTGAGAAGTACTTCTGATTTTCACTGAGTCACTATTTAACCAGGGTAATAAAGAGATGTATATAGAAGCCTAGGAAGAGATGACAACTTTATAATTTTGACTCACTAAACTAGTTTCCCAAAATCCAATATTCACGTGATATTTAGATAAAATTTTCTTCAAAAATTACTTCTCATTCAAGTCATATTAGGTGTGTTTGATTTTCTATGCATAGGTATGCAATTCTCCAAAGAGGTTTAAATAAAAATTATCCTTAGATGTCACAGGAAGGATAGCCACTGCTATGATCTCCCTCACACATGCAAGTCACTCTATATAGAAAAAGGATGTGACCTGGGATACCAGCTTCTCTAAATTATTAGTGACAATGAAACTGAAGGGACTTTGCTGCCCAGGCAAAGGCCCTTAGATAGCAAACAAATGGATGATGGTGCATACATCTGCCTTCAACTATGGGCATATATCCATATTTAGAGGAAAAGGGACTAGTTGGAAAAGTACTATTGGGGAACAAGCTAACAGACATTTCTCCTTGCCAAAAGGTGCTATCAATATTACATATTTAAAAAATAACTATGCCAGATTAGCAGAGTAGAGAATAAAAAACAAATTTATCTAGTTCAATCTCTTTTATGGAGCATGACGGTTACTGACTTTCTGGGATTCATTACTTATCTAGTTCCCAAGTGTCTTGGTACCCCCCTTCATCATCAAAGCATACCTAACTCTTTCTGGGAATGTTAACCTCCACTTCTATTAACCCTCTAATATTTACTTTCATAGTCATATATTGCATGTGTCTCTAAAAGGTATTTTTCAAAGCTTTGTGATTATTTAAATTTGTGGCTTCACATTAAAAAGTGAAGCAGGTTCATTCTCTGTTCTGAGATTTTTTTCCCCTATAGGTCATTTTTTGCCCCTAAATAAATAAAGGCATATTACTTATTAATGTTCAGAATATTAATATTAACATTTAGGATGGAGGGATATTTTGGCTCCAAATGTACCACTAAATAAAAAATGTGTTATAGTGCTCGGCCTGATTCAATAAAAGGAATGATCTGATTTACTGAACTTGATCTGTAAGGAGAATAGTAGCGCTAATAGTAATACCAGTTATTTTCTTCTGCCTGCACCTACCTTCTTTCCTTCCTTCCTACCTGCCTACCTGCCTGCCTTTCCTTGTCTTGCCTTTCTTACAAAAAAACAGCACCCACTCTTACATAGTTAGTAGAATGGGATTATAGGAAAACAAACAAACAAACAAACAAGAAAAAACAAGACAAAAAGAGGACAGCATGTCTGCACTCATGAAACTTACATCCTCTTGTGGTACATAGACAATAGCGAGTAAAGAAATATAGATATGTGATATAATTACGGGTTATGAAAAATTCTGTGAAAGAAATAAGTGAAATGAGGTGATGAAGAATAAGTGGTAAAGCTCAACCTTGGTGAGGGTGATAAGGGACGGCCTATTTGAACAAATAATATTTAAGATGTTGGAAGAATAAGAAGGAGCCATTCTAGAAAGCTGGAAACAAAGCAGTAGATGCAGAATGAGCAGGAAAGACACTGAGAATGGAAATGTCTTTTGTATTCCACAAACAATAGCACCAGTGTGTCTGGAGCATAGTGAACAAGAGGGAAAACGGTACAGAAAGCTGAGTATGAAGAGATCATGCAGACTTTGGAAGGCCATGGCAAATACTTCTGGTCTTATTCTTGATATAATGAGAAGCCCTTAAAAGATTTCAGCTAGAGAAGTTACATGACATGCTTTATGTCTTAGAAAGATCACTCTGGCTGCTGTGTGGAGAATGGAAACTAAAGTAACAAGGAAGATGAATGAGGAAGTAACCAGAGAACAATGGTAGTCTTAGTAGGAAAAAAAGCCAGAGATGAGCCCTCCTAACCAAAGTAACAGCTGTACAGAGAAGGAACACTAAGAACCTGCTTTGCCTTTGCTGGCAAGAGTAAGGGCTAAAATGGTATGGTAATAATGATAAATGTTTAACAAGCAGCTCTCTGGAAAAAAAGAACAACAGTATACACACACAGACACATAAACGTTCACTATAAATTTCACTGACATAAAGGATGTGTGGCAAACAATTTACAAATAATAAAATATATAATACTGTTTATTATAAATTCTAGAGAGCCAACTGAGTCTAATAGAATTCTTACACTGATTTTTTTAAGGAAATCTTATACCTGTAACCAGTCCATGATTGCAGTTGTTGAACAAGCATAGCTCTGACATGAATGGTGATTGATATTTTCATTTATGTGCCCAATTAAAATGAAAGCGGAACAACACAAACGTCTGTCAGAACTTCACCCATTCATCAATGATGTGAGCCACTTCCTTGATGAATCGGCTTATTAGTTTTCAAGTAATGGAAGAATATTTCCTCAATTTTTTGTGCTAGTCCCAAAGAGCTACAACCATAACACAATTTCAATTTAATCTCCATTATTAACATTTTCTCCATCACTTTAAGTCCAGACAATCAACAAAATGATAAAACTACTACTGATTCTTAATGTTTGCTAATTTATGTGGTATAAATACTCCCATTATGGACAATTTCCAGTTATTAATATTACACCACTGAATATGGAACACACAATTACGTAGTACTTCCACTACACAGATACAGTAAACATAACCTCAAGCACATAGATAATACTACAATATGGCAAAAAAATAATTAGGATGTGGTGAAATCTGAGTATTTATACCTTTACTTTTAATATAATTGTAACTTTATTTAATTTATATTTTAATAATGGCTTTATTTAACAGCCAGATCACAAAATTCCTGAAAAGATAACAAACATTCCATGAGCCAATGTGAGCTGGTGTGAGCCAGTTCTGGCACATCACTAAATTAGGGCCATATGACAGGTATAAGCTTTGGGACTGCAGCTAGTATTACATCTCTCCCTGTTAGGACTCTATCCTGAGGCCCAATCTTGCTCCTCTGCCCTAATCCGACCTTATGGGATAGGAAAAGAAGGTACCTGTGCAGCCGAACCATAGTCCAGAGGAAGCCACTGAAATCGTATCATCCCCAAGAGAAAAACACCAGGATCCAAGAGAGAGTTTTTCCAGGATCAATGATCAGAAAATAGTTCACCGCGTAATTGGCACAATTTCTAGATCTCATCTTGGTACAGATTCCCAACTTCCTGAAGTTAAACAGTGCTTCCTGTGAGTAAATCATATAAGTGGGTTACAAATAAATTAGACTCTGCACCTATTTCTTAGTTCTGCAAGTAGTTCAAAAGCTTCTAAAGGTCAGAGATTTCTTGCTACAGTACTTGGTGCAAAACTAAATAATCTAGCTTAGTATTATGTACCTGAAAGGTAATCAATACAACCTGATAAAGGAAGTAAAAAGGTCTTGGGCAATTTTAAGTTGCTCTCCCTTCATTACAGATCTTTGCCTCTCTTCTTATATCCTAAATCCTACTGTTGATGCATATACAATTTTTGGCAGTTGAAAGATGCTGCATTTCTCTCAAGTCAAGGAAAAATAAATGCTTTCAGGCACATCCACTGGTGGTACTAATCCTCAGAATTAATGTTTTAGGATCCTGAGGTTTAATGCAACAATATGGCTTCTAGGCTAATAAAAATTATATCAGCTTCACCACTTTTTAATATAAATATGTATTTGCATACTGTAGACTGTTCTTCTCTAGAAATAATAGCAAGATATTTTAAAGATTAAATCTTTTCAAAATATGGATAAGTAAATATGTTTAAATTTAGCTTTGCTTATTCTCAAACTATACACATTTTATATTCTGATAAGGTATTCATGAATCTACTTATTCTAGCATTTGTTATAGAACTTCCAGCTGTTTCATTTACATATATGCAAAATATATTTTATATAAAGACAGGAACTTGTAATCTTTTAAAGTTCTTATGGTACATAGTGCTATACAGTGTGCACACTAGGTGCTGCGTAAATGCTTATGGAATGATTGTGTTGCCTAAGTTCCAACCCCAAACCCTACATAAAAAATTATTCATAGATAATAGATCCTTAATCAACCTGGACTATTTCACTCATGATGAAACATACAGAATGTGTTAGTTTCAGAAAAATAACATGAAAATACCATTCCCAACCTATGTAAAACACATGTTCAAATAGCACATAATTCACTTAGTCAATCATGTACTACAGATCTGCTATTGCTGCTAGGAAAGAATGTTTGCTTTATATCTTTTTCTGGTTTTAAGATTCTCCACAACTTTTAAAATCTGTTTGATAAGTATTCCATAGATTTGTTTTTAACTGTGCTATCACTTTTAATTTGCAAATGGATATGAACATAATTGGTTATTCCAATGGCTTATTTAAAGTAGTATAATTCAGAAACTTCTTTCATTCCTTTCATTTTTTTAAGCTAACCTTTGACAGACAATTAGTTTATAATGTACATGAAATTCTTTAAGCATTTAGGGATTTTCTTAAAGTTTTATGGTTATTATTAATACTTGAAGATTGGTTAAAATGTGTATGCAGCCAATTTTTCGAAACACTTTTAATAGATATGTAACATCATGACAGGCTCAATTTATTCATCTTTCTGGTGAGTCATCTCAAATTAGTCGTATTTCATCTAGTGATAATTACAAACTTTGGAAATTGCTTAGCTATATTTTTGTGATTAACTACAGTAAGCTATAAATATGTTGAACATAGGAAAAACTAGTAAATATGAATAAAATACTTTTCTCACATTCTTACAGTATTGGATTTCACACCTTAACAAATAAAACAAAATAAAAAATAAAATGTCTATTTGTGTAGACAAATAAAATATAAGAATCTGCATCTGCTTATCACTGTTGAACACAAAATTTTAAAATTACAAGAAAGGTAATTTTTCTAGTTTTTATGTTTAAATGACAATCACTTTTAGGAGCCAAATATTATTTTTATGGTGGATTCTTCTTGTATAGCAAAAAAATTCTAAACAACGCTTCCATATGCCTTGATTAGTTAATATTAATGGAATATGTAGGATAAGGGTGCTAGCAAAAGTGTTTCCCTTATACAATTAAAAGTCTCTTTAAAAACGAGTCGGTTTAAATACCATTTAAATTATAATGACTATACATTTATATTAATATCATCCTAATACAGGTTTAACTACTAAATCAAACCTGGAAAATCAAACGATTAAACAATAAAAACCAATTTAATTCAAATTACTATGAAATTGCAATGTCAGTTGTGAAAGAGAATCAAATGTAGACAATGTGAGGAAATTTATTGACCATAAAAACATTGATACTAGTGATGTTTCTTTGCATTCAACTTTTCAGGTTTAAAATAGTTCTGTATAAGAAAAATTATAGCTAGTATCCTTCAAACCCATGCTTGGGAGATAAACCAGCATCATGAAAAAAAGTCCTTAGATTTTAGGATGAAGAAATGGTCTGATGATAAGACTTATTTTTTAAAAGACACTGATGTATGAAAAATCACTATTTCAGGAAAATATTAGTGAAGTGCCGATAATAAGTACCAAAAGGTGTACCTCTAAACATAAAATTTGTCATTTCTATTTAAATCACTGGGAATGTCTTCCTATTTATTATCACTGCATTTACTAAAATGCACTGCTTATTTTCATCAATGTAACATATTTGGTTTACAACAGAAACTCCTTTATTTCTAACTGTTGGTTCCTGAAGTAGTTTAGGTTCTTAGGGAAGACCCTCAGGAGGGTCTTGCCCACATCACAAAACCATTATTCCATTCAGTATGTTTAACAAGACACACGGTTAGAATATCAGTGATGCACAAAATCAGTGTTGAGATCTGTTAGGGAAACCAGCTTAGCAACTTTCCCCATGATCCATGTCTCCAGACAGCACTATCTACATAGCAAATATTTGCTGCACCTTACTGATATTTACAGTAATAAGCATTGGATTCTCTGGTTCCATTTTGTTCTCTGGAGTATATATAAATTAGATAAATCAACATTAAACTGACGCGTGGCCAGCCATGAATGAAAAGAACAAAATTAGAGGCAGTAACGCTTTGTAACAACTTAAAAATCACCTTCCAATGTAGCAGTGATTTTCCTGGTTTGTATTTTCAAGACCTCTTTCTACTCCTGTTTTAATCTATTTTCTTTAGGACTTCATTATGTTCCTCGGGAGACTATTTCACACTCTATTAGTTACAGTCAATCTCATCCCATTACTAGAAGTACAAACACTCACAGTTCTTTGCACCTCTTGAAAGCACATTTCTTCCTTCTTGGTATTTAATAACCTATAGCCTGGAACTTGAATTAAGGGATAATTTTGCCCCTTCTGGCAATATGGTTTTAAGTAGGGAAAATCTTATTTCCTAATTTCAAATTCTATATTATTTGAAGATAAGTTGCATATCTATTTTGTATCAGAAAGATTGCCTCAAACTTGGAAATAAGGTGAATAATTTGGGATATTCATCCTTTCAATATCATACTTTGGCAAAAGCTACCAAAGGATTGTCTAAGAGAATGTGCTTACTTCATTTCATTACTTATTACGAATTAAAGGCCCCAGATTTAATGAAGTTACTTGCTAATTTGTAGGTTTTGTTTGATAAAGGACAGTAATTTCTGTCTGCTAGAACAGACAACTCCAAAGATTTGTGATCTATTGGACATTAAAAAGTATTATATCCAACTCAGCAATCTTATCCTAGAGTCTTTTTTTTGACATGATTATTCATTCTTTTGTTTTGTTTTGAACTTCTTATTTTTTATTGGAGTATAGGTGATTAACAATGTCATATTACACATGTATATGGAATCTAAGAGAAAAAAAAAAAGGTTCTGAAGAACCTAGGAGCAGGACAGGAATAAAGATACAGACGTAGAGAATGGACTAGAGGACATGGGGAGGGGGAAGGGTAAGCTGGGACGAAGTGAGAGAGTGGCATGGACATATATACACTACTAAGCGTAAAATAGGTAGCTAGTGAGAAGCAGCCACATAGCACAGGGAGATCAGCTAGGTGCTTTGTGACCACCTAGATGGGTGGGATAGGGAGGGTGGGAGGGCGACGCAAGAGGGAAGAGATATGGGGATATATGTGTATGTATAGTTGATGCACTTTGTTATAAAGCAGAAACTAACACACATTGTAAAGCAATTATACTCCAATAAAGATGTTAAAAAAATGTTATGTTAGTTTCAGGTGTACAGCAAAATGATTCAGTTACACATATACATGCATCTATTCTTTTTCAAATTCTTTTCCCATTTACATTGTTATATAATATTGAGCAGAGTTTCCTGTGCTATACAGTAGGTCCTGTCTTTTTGATAAATTTCCTACGCATATCTTAACTTCTTAAGTGCTCTTTGAACCAGTCGTAACACCTTACTGGCCCCTTCAGAAACGGAGTTAAATAAAATCTTTGACATATGTTTATTTTATATTTGCCTGAGAGTCATGATTTCACTTTTTTAAAGTTATGCTTTAATCTATGCAATGATCAAAATCCCCCCAAGTAATAAGAGTAATAAGCTAAAGACCCAGAACCCATCCAGATTCTTGCTAAGAAATTCAAACACTGGGCTAAGACTTTATTAATAGTATTACAACAGGAAGGGCCTGATTGAATTTGTCTGTAATGTACATCTTACTCTTCCTCAGTCATTGTCCTTCACGTAGTTTACAGTTTGACAATATGTCAGATCAATGACTAAAGAAAAAACAAACTATTATTTCAGGAAAGTGGTAAAATGTAACATCATTCAATGCATTTACATTCCTAAGACCTCATCAAAAACCATTTCCACAATAATTTATGTACATTTTATTTCAATGTGTATCACATACCAATACTGATTTACTTGTTAGTTAATAAAACCTCCACATGGAATATTCAAGAATTTGTCAAATCCTTATCCTCAGATAGACACAGACATTTATTTACAAGTATACATATCTAGTTTTCACTTTTTAAATTAAGAACAGGACATTGCTCCCCACTTCTACAAAAGATGTGATTGTTATATACTAGCTTCATTGTGTGTCACTGCATTTGCCTGTTCAAAAATATCATTTTTTGTGGCAAAGAACACAGAAAGTGAAGGAAAATATAAAGTAGGCATTAGCAGGTAAAGTGAGCTAAAGGGTGAAATTTAAAGCAGCAACAAGTGGGACTACACAAACAATATTGAGTTAATAATTACTTCTGATACTTGCCACAAAATAGCAAATATAAAATTGTCCTCAGGCTTAGAAGTAAATGAGAAGTGTTGAAAGAAATTTAAAAGTATCACTTACCCTGGATCCATCAAAGTAAAATCACAAATCTCTATCCATATCATGGGGAATGTATACCAATATATCTTACTTTGCCTAGAAATAGTTGCTTTAGGTATTCAAACTTATCTGTATATTAATTGATGACAAATATTGCCTTTAGGCTCCCTCAATAAACTTTGTGCATTTGGATCGTTTATTTGAGATGGAAAATTAAAGAAAGACCAGTTATTTGATTTTTGCCTGGGTGCTGCTTCACAGAAATCATTTCCAGATGCCTGGAGAATATAAAATACACTAAAGAATATTATCTTAATTCCATTTCAGAGATAGATGGATCAGAAGTCAATAAAAGCCATTTCCTTCGGTCACTTTCCCAATACCAACTTAGTCAGCCATCTCTGCAAAGAATGAGCCTCATAATTAATAAAGCTTTTAGAAATAAGGCTACAAATAAGGCTCTCAACTCCCTTTCACATCTCCAAGTATAATGGATTCCTGTGACTAAAAACACTAGCAAGCTGGTTTAACTGCATTCTATGATCTCAATTATCTCATGCAGATGATTTAGTATAGAAATGGTGAAATTCTTCTCCAAGCAACATAAAATGCATTTAAACAAAAATTTTCCTAAGGACTCTTGAAAATCTACTTTCTTCTGTGTGCTACAAATAGATGCGAAGAATTGGATGCCAGTAATAAATATTAGCAACAGGGTTAATTTTATATAAGGTATGTTTATAAAAATGGTACAGAGAAATCAAGGTTTGAGTTGAAAGTTGTATAACATAAGAGAAGGTATTAAGCCTACGAGTTTATGAGCAGTCTAGGAAAATAGTACCCAAGTCCTTTTTTCTTGATAAGCCTTATTTTTTAGTAATTTTAAAAACTAAAAGTAGCATATACACAGAATTATATTCAGATCATAGGTGCTGACTTCAAAGAGTTATCACAAAATATATAAATGTGATTACCACCAAAGTCAAGAAAAATACCATCGATACCACACCAGAAGTTCTCCTCACACCATTTTACAATTGCTACACTTCCTTCCTCCCCAGAGATAACCACGACTCTGAATTCTAAAAGTCTTGATTAATTTTTTGTTTCTGAACTTCAGATAAATTGAAGCATAAAATATGTATTTTTTGGCTAGTTTCTTTCACTCAACATAGGTTTGTGGAATTCACCTATGCTTATTACTTTAACAGTAATTATTTCGTATTTATTTACATATAGTATCTTAAGATGTGAATATACCACACTTTATCCATTTTACTATTAATGGGCATTTGGGATATTTTCACTTTGGGGCTATTAAAAACAATACTGCTCTGAATAGCTTTGCACATGCCCTATGGTGTACATATACGTACATTTCTATTGAGAACACACTCAGGAATGGAATTCTTAGGTTATAGTGTATACATATGTTAACTTTAGAAGACACTGCTAAGTATTTTTCCAAAATGATAATTTATAGTCCCATCAGAAACGGGATTGCTCCACATCATTGTAAGATCTTGGTATTAGCATTATTTTAATATTTAGCCATTATTACAATGTGTAGGATATTATATTGAGGTTGCATTTCCCTGATGAATAATGAGGTTGAGCATCTTCTAGTATTTTTATTGGACATCTGGATATCTTCTTTTGTGAGGAGCTTACTCAATCCTCTCATGAATTTTTCTTTTGGATTATTCCCTCATTTTTATTTATTTGTAGAAGATTTTTGTATACATTGGATAAAAAAACTTTTGACCATTATTTATGTTGAAAATATATTCACCTGTTCAATGGCTTGACTTTTCACTCTCTTAATAGTGTCTTTTGATAAACAGAATTTCTTAATTTTTTACTTTATAATATTATATTTTATAATTTTATAATATTAAAAATCTCTATTATTATCTTCAAGGATAATAGGATAATTTTACCATTCATATTTAGACATATAATCCAACTGGAACTGAATTTTGTCTATTGTGTCAAATAGTGATTGAGAATTTCCCCCCTTTTTTTGTATATATGGTTGGCCCAGCACTATTCAGAGATAAACCACCCTTTCCTCACTGTTGTACAGTTACATCTTTATCATAAAGCAAGAGTCATTGTACCTGTGTCTATCTACCCCTCAACTCTATTCTATTAGACTATTTTTGTCTCATTGTGCCAATTTAGCATTTAGCTTGAAAATAAACACTGAAATCCAAATCTGTTCTATTTTAGGATGATTCTAGCTATTCTTTTAAAATTTTAATATAAATTTAGTCAATGTGTAAATTTTCATAAGCACACCTAGTAGAATTTTGGTTGATATCACACTAAACCTGTATGTTTTTCCACCAAACCAGATGACTACATCTGAATTTACTGAAAAAAGAACCAGAAAGTTTAAAGGAGTATATAGTGCTATTCCAATACCTTATTCAAAGGACAAGTTCCAATGACAGGTAGTAAGTGTCAAAAAGGGATATCACCTCAGACCCTCTGGTTCCCTTACTCTCCAGTAAAAAAAAAAATATTCATATCCATCACCTTGATCTGTTCCCCATCCTTCCTTAGTGAACAATGAAACTTTGACATAGTCCAAAGAGCACCATCAGATGCACCAGATCCCCAAATCTGTCATTCTGAGGTGTATAACTCAGCAATTCATTGACTCTCACTGGATTTCATTTCTCTCAACAATAATATTAACAAGGTCAATTCCATATTTCCTAAGACCATTTACTTCTGTAAAAAAATTATATTCTTTTAAAAGGATTTTTTGTTTTAAAGATTTTGTGTTTAGAAGTCGCTGAATAGGTAGTTCCACTTCTCCTTAGGATACAGAAACATGCAAAGGAACAATGCTCCCATTCTAATAAAAATAAAAGGTGGATAAGCTACAACATACAGGCATTCAGGAGGTAAGCGCTTCCGGCTGGGGAACAGGCTCAAGTCACAGAAACAACAAAACACCAAAACAATGTATCAGTGGATGGTGATTAGAGATATAGTGCCATCATTTACCCTTGCCTCTTCATAACTCTTTAACTTGCTAACTAGAAACCACATCCAATCAATCTCAACTGAAGACATCCACATCTGAAAAACAAGGATAAAAGGTGGCAGTCTCCTTGAGGCATATGGAAACATATATGTTTAGAAGAAGTCTAACAAGTATTTGAGGAAAAGAAATTAATATCCAAATGTGTTTAAATGCATATTAAGTAACTGAAGGATATGTACAAAATTGGAACTAAATGTTTTTAGAAATGTATAAGTCATTTATTTCTGTGACTGAGAGTGATCTTATATTTCAGAGAGTATCATTTTGACAAGACTATATGAAAACATTGATACAAACATTTTAAAAATCGCATGGAGAGTACCTGTTCACTGAAATTATTGATCACATTTATTGTGGCTTTAATGTTCTTTTTGTAAAACTGTATTGGTTACGATCTCTGAGACTATTCATAAGGCCTAGATGAAATGCATCCTAAGTATGCTGTAATAATTGTTTGAAGCTTCTGTCAAATATGACTGTGCTTAGCAAATCATGCATCACCAATGTTATGATCTGCAATAATAAAGTTATGCTATGGTAATTTTTTTTGGAACACTGCAGCATATGGTGCCAGATGCCAAGAGCATACTAATTAATGAGAAAATCAGCACAAAGATACTAGATCACGGTAATGCATCTGCAGCCGAGCCTTAAGGTGTAACTCAGAAAGCAATGTGAAATTTTAAGGTTAGTATTACACAAAACTTAATACCCTTAATATCAATATACAAACAAAATACTCATGATCATTGGAACAATGAGAATATAGAAAGCGTGCTATTGACCTAATTATTCTATCTTTCCCTTTCAGATGGAATTATGCTGAGAAAAGCAGTACCTAACATACTTTGATCAAACATCTTTACTAAAAATAGCTTTTACATTCCACTGGATACTCTCAAGAATAAGAACATGTTTCAGGATGGAATCATCAATAGGTCAAACAGGCACTAGTCCAATCTTTTTGCCTCAGACCTCCTAAGTGAGAAACAGAAACTGGGTTGAACAGCAAAAAGGCCTCCCAACTGTAGGCCTTCCCACCTCTATCAAGCAGTTTCAATGACTAACCTATTTACAGTTACACAGTTCAAATTTTTATAATAAAAACGCTACCACTTTAAACTGCTGTAGGCTGTAAAGTTTTACAAATTACCTTGCAACATATAAGTTAAAAGCCTGAGTTCTAGAGACAGACTGGACAAATTCCCAAGGACAAACTCCAACTCCAGGACTTGTGATCTTTGTGATCTTGGGAATGTTACCTGAACTCTGTTAGTCACAGCTTTTTCCCCTTGCAGTGGAAATTATTGCAGTATCCACTTCAAAGGGCTGTTGAGAAAACTGAGATATTCCATGTAAAGTAGTTATAACAATGCCTGGCACATTAAAAAATTCAATCAATGTAATAAATTATTCAAATTATTCTCCCTGCGGCTCAATGCTGTAGTTATCACGTTCACAATGATTACTGATGAAGAAATGAACAACAAAGGATTTAAATGGCTTTCCAACGGTTACGGAGGTGGTAAGCTGCAGAGTTGGAACTTGAATCCAGGACCCAGAGCTCCGTCTAGAGTTTCTCACTGCTCTCCCACTATTTGATATAGAGATGGATAAAAATGACTTGGGTTTATTTGATGGACTGCGTCAATTCAAAGGACTATTTTTTGCTTAGTGATTATTTTCAGTGTTAATTTGACCCTATATAAACATAACTAACCCATTATGTTAAGGATAAACACCTCAGAATTCTTTCTGATTTGTCCCCACATTGTAAACTCAGATGTGCATTTGACAAGCTGCATTGCTGATAACAGCTGTTGAAAAATTACTGCATGAAAGCTGAGGAAAGGCAGCTTCAGCTCCATGCCCTTCCTTGTGGTAAATGTTCAAGTCATGACACAATACTTTAGGAAACTTAAACAAGTTTGGAGTAAATAAACTGTGTTACAAAATGCAAACCACTCAGAATAAAACTAAACACTACAATATGCACTTTAACCTATAATTCTTTAGCTTTATAGGTCAGTTGTTTGCAACTGAAAAACACAAAACTTTTCCCACTTTGCAAACTGGGAACAAAAAGCAAGCTGCAAGAAAACATAAGTCTATCTATATTAGTTCTTTAGGAGGACCCCCTCCCTGTAGCTTGCAGGTAGCCTTGAACCCTGCTGACTTTCCCAGCTGTCAACCTCAGCTCTCATTCTGTATACTCTACTTCCTTTCAAAGATTTTAAACCTGTATTTCCAGGAAAATAAAAGACATTTCCATGGGAATGCTTAAATCACCAATGTTGCCCACCAGAGAACAAAAAATGTTCTCAGAAGATTGCTTGCTGAGGCAGATTCAGAAGGATTATCCTGAGAACTGCCTTGCAAATTGAAAGAATGAAGCCTAAGCGACCTACATCAAATGGGATATTAAAATATGTTTAACATACAAATCCAAATGCATGACCACTAATAGAACCATGTCATCCTTGTTAAAAACATGAAAATCATTAGCAGATTTCATTGACTCCTAAATGATCTTATAAAAACAGTTTGAACCTAATGAACCAAATCTAATTTTTTTTTTTTTTTTTTTTTTTTTGCAGTAGGCGGGCCTCTCACTGCCGCGGCCTCTCCCGCTGCAGAGCACAGGCTCCGGACGCGCAGGCCAGGCGGCCATGGCTCACGGGCCTAGCTGCTCCGCGGCATGTGGGATCTTCGCGGACCAGGGCACGAACCCGTGTCCCCTGCATCGGCAGGCTGACTCTCAACCACTGCGCCACCAGGGAAGCCCCAAATCTAATTTTGAACAGGCATTACCACTGATAAAATTGACTCTTTTCTGAATGTATACTTATTATTTCAAGTGCACAGAAATTTTTTTCTTTTGCTACCCCCCTCCTCTATGTTTTATTTTCTCTCTCACATTCTGTGTAAAGTCTAATAGATTATTTTATAAAATTTCTTAAATGCCAACAAATCCATAAGCTGGCCAGTCTGATTTAATGAAACAAAATTATGTATTTTCAGAGTGCAGTTTTATTATTTTTCAGTATAAAAACATGTTTAACTTCAAACTACAACAATAACAAAATCTACACATGCAAAAGTCTTTCTGAATGCTCTGTGAGGAGAGGTATTTACGAACATCTGGCTGCAATTCCGGTCTCTTTTGACTAAAAGGAAATAACAAGAGATTTGTAACCATGAGCCAAACTCATGTTGCTTCCATCCAGTCCCCGAGATACAATATATGTTTAGTGAAATTGCATAGTTACTTTTGATGCCATCACCTTAAAAAATGTATTAGCTTTTCTTTCAGTCTTTAGGGGTTACACAATGTTTCTTATATTTCTGGACGGCAAATAACATCACTATCCATACCATTATAATTAAAGAAAGTCTCATCACATAGTTTTACTCATTTTTTCCCTATATTAGAGACTCCTGATAGTTTTATGTTTCTACATAGCAGTCCTCAAAATGAGAAATTTGGATAGGTTCTGAGAACAGTCCTAGAAATGCTGGTTGCCACTAAATTTATGATAAAGTTAAGATTTAAAGAACTAAAAGTAATCATTCTAAGAAATATATAATTGATTTAGAATATCTTTAAATATATGGTGGGTATATTAGCCAAAAATTACATCCAACTGATAGTAAAAGAGACCTCTCAATATAGTGGGGTAAACACGATGGTGTTTATTTTTCTTTTGCAAAACATACTTCTCCATCCTTTGTAGTTGGCTTCTATCCTCATTTACCTCGTAGTTACAAGATGGTTTTTGGAGCTCCAACCATCACATCCACAGCCCAAGCAGGAGCAAGAACAAAGCGAGCTTTCTTAGATGACCCATGAGACTTTTTTCCCACCTTTCTTCAGATATAACCAACATACAACAATGCACTAATTTCAGGTGTACAACATAATGATTTGACATATATATACATTGTGAAATGATTAGCACAATGTTTAGCAAGCATTATCCGTCACCTCACATAGTTACAATTTTATCGTTCTTGTGTTAAGACCTTTTTTTTTTAAAGGAATTTTGCCTTTTTTTTTTTTTGGCTGTGTTGGGTCTTCGTTTCTGTGCAAGGGTTTTCTCTAGTTGCGGCAAGTGAGGGCCACTCCTCATCGCGGTGCACGGGCCTCTCACTATCACGGCCTCTCTTGTTGCGGAGCACAGGCTCCAGACACGCAGGCTCAGTAGTTGTGGCTCACGGGGCTAGTTGCTCCGCGGCATGTGGGATCTTCCCGGACCGGGGCACGAACTCGTGTCCCCTGCATTGGCAGGCAGATTCTCAACCACTGCGCCACCAGGGAAGCCCTGTTAAGACCTTTTAAGACTTACTCTCTTTAGTAACTTTGAAATATACAGTATGATATTAACTACAGTCACCAAACTGTACATTATATCACTAAAACTTATTTATCTTATAACTGTAAATCATCGGTCTTTTACTTATATCTCATGCAGACCCTACTTATGAAAGAGAAGCTGAGAGTTGTATTTGTTATTTATCGGGTACACTGCCATCCCCAAAACTACAGAGGTTCTATTACTGAGGAAGGAGAGAATGGATGGTTAGCAGGCAACTAGCAGCCTCTTTCACAGCCTCTTACTGAACAGTCACCAATTGTTATAGAGCTTCCTTGTGAACAAGATAAGTGGATAATCAGAAGCATTAGATATTTCATTTACTTTAAGGGAATGTGTAGGATTTTCTTTCTGGAGGCCTTAAAATTAGGAAAACTGTTAGTAGATATGAAATTTATTTAATTAAATTTACTTCTTCAGACATTTAGCACAGTGTTAATTGAATATATTACACATACAAAATAATTAATTCTCTACTTGGTAAGATAGTAAATAGCATATTATAGGGCAGAATGGAACAAGACTGAATAGCAATAAGCAATTATCTTTGATGGATCAAAGAAAATGGATGTTCTGCCCGAGGGAATTAAAAAGAAGTTTCACAATGAAAATGGACTGGGAGCAGGGTATTTATACATAAATTTAATAAACATCTTTGCAGTATATCTTCTTGGATGAGTTGACCCATTAGACGATTTTAGTCTATTCTGAATGTCTCTTTTTAACTCCTATCATTCCTCAATCTAATGTGATTAGCTCTCCACTCCCACCAATCTACTCACAGTGATCTCACTAGTTCAGTTCATTTCAACATACATTTATTGAGTCTCTTGAGGATCATCTAAATAAAAGTCCAATGGATATTTCTATTTATATATATTCTCTCTCTTCAACATATGGTACTATTAATTATCCTGCATTTTTCTTTTATTCTATAATTACTTATTGAATGTCTGAAAATTGTTGGGTCTCAGTAATGAGAACCCACTGCACTCCCCAAACCATCCACTTTCTTATTCAAAAACAAATAACCAAATAAATATAGCATTTCTATCACCTTGAATTTTTACAACTATCCATTTTGAATCATAGGGAAACCATTTCTTCATTTGGCTTCTGTTGTCTTGCAATGGCTAGTCAATGAGATTGACTGAGTAAATGCTTAGATAATGTTTATAACTCAAGGTTCAATAAAAAAGAAAAGTGATTAAGTCAGAACAGAGTTTCTTACTAAAGTGAAGAAGAGATTCTTTCAAAAACAAAGGGATGTTCAGAATCGACTAGATTGATTACTGCAAATAAGTAATTAAGTTTGGCATCTGTGATAACCTTTGTGATCTTTGAAACAGCAGCATGAGTAAAGACAAATATTTTAAAAATTGAGATCAGATCTCTATGGATGATAAACTAAAGAACTATGAAATGAAAAATATGCTAGTGCTTAGAAGTCAAGGTAATGCAGTGAATAAATTCAAGCATCTGTTGGACAGTTCACTTACATAGCAATATATAATAATGTAATCTATTACCAGCCACCATGTTGCTTTGATGGTTCTCAGTGATTCACAGACTAAAATTCATGCCTGATTTGGGGAAAGAGTGACACTGTGTTTTTCTTTTTTTATAATTTTACTGTTGGACACTTCAAGCATATCCAAAAGACGTGCTTGAAATTACTAATGATAATCAATGTGATACACCACATTAACAAAATGAAGGATAACAATCACATGATCATCTCAATAGATATAGAAAAAGCACTTGACAAAATTCAACATCCATTCATGATAAGGAAAACTCTTAGCAAAGTTGGTATACAGGGAACGTATCTCAGCATAATAAAGTTCATTTATGGCAAACCCAAAGCTAACATTATACTCAATGGTGAAAAGCTGAAAGCTTTTCCTCTAAAACTAGGAAAAGACAAGGATGCCCACTTTTACCTCTTTTATTTAACATAGTATTGGAAGTCCTAGTAACAGCAATCAGACAAGGAAAAGAAATAAAAGGCATCCAAACTGGAAGGAAAGAAGTAAAACTGTCACTATTTGCAGATGACATGATACTGCATGTAGAAAACCATAAAGGCTCCACCAAAAAAACTATTAGAACTAATAAATGAATTCAATAACGTTGCAGGATACAAGATTAATATATGAAAATCTGTTGCTTTTCTATACACTAATAATGAACTATTAGAAAAAGCAAAAAACCAATCTTGTTTAAAATCACATCAAAAAAGAATAAAATACCTGGGAATAAATTTAACCAAGGAGGTGAAAGACTTACACTCTGAAAACTATAAAACACTTCAAAGAAACTGAAGGTGATTCAATATTTTTAATTGAATTTTAAGTTTTAGGATTAGTTTTGTCCTATTGCTTGGGTTCATATAGTAGGAATCATTTTATACATATGCTTTTGTTCTTCTGATCTTCTTTATCCATCACTTATACTCATTAATACCTTCTTCCCAATTATTTTAAAATGTTTTCATATTCTTTTGTATCTATCCTAAGGCATTGTCTAAGGTATTTATGTATTCTTTTTTGAATTATAGTTTGACCTCATTTCTAAATGATTTTATATATTATTTTTAATTCTTTCATGAGTTATTTCAAATTACTTTAGAAATCTTCCTTTTCTCCAAACATTTCTTTTATCTCATGTTTATCTAAATCTGATTGATTTATTTATTCTTTTACAGATTTCATTGCCTTAAATTATTTTCACTCATATTAAAAGACTACTTGTGTCATCATTTGTACAAATCTTTATTCTGATCATTGTTACCCTTCAAATTTTTAGGTGTAATTTTACTGTAATCCTTTTACATTGCTTATATTTAGCAAGATAGGTTCCCTACACTAATAACAGAGGAAGCTGGGACAGAACAGCTTTCCAATATCTATGATTTAGGACTCTCCTATTGGCACAGTAAGAGATTAGAAAATATGATCTCGAGTATTCTGGGGATCTGCCTCCTTTGCTCTCTTGCCCCATCTTTTTCTTTCCTTTGTTCCTATCCTTCTCAGGTCAGATTACAGTCTCAGCAGTATTTTCACATTATAGGCCTTGGTACTGGGAAAGAGCATCAGTTGGTTAGTTTGAAAATTCATTTGTCCAGTGTGACCCATAATAACTAACCTTTCAGTAGTCCTTCTATTATATGTATTTGTCCCTGAATGGAAACCTTGTTTAGGCTACATTCCTGAATTTGGCTCACTGAACTTCCCATGCTAACTGGGATTCTGGCCTGCATTTCATGTTGTTGATTAGGTGCATAGGTTTTCCTGCTATGAAGGTCATCAGCAGTCACTTTCATTTCCTCTGCTTCCTCCCATACAGTTATTAACACCCAATGTGACTTACTGCTCTTGGTGTTGGCTGACATATTTATATTTTGGATTCGTGGGATTGTAGCGTAATTTTTGTGGCTATTGAATATGTGTTTTTAAATTTTTGTTAGCCTAGTCCTGTGTTGTTGTTGTTTTTTTTAATTTGAGGGGGTGGGTGTCAAATATATACCAGTGCTGATATAACTTATTCAAAATGCTCTGTTTTTTCTTTTGTCTGTATATCTGTATATATTTTAATGCTGTCATATCAACATGCCCATCTCATTGTTTACTTTTTTAACATCCTTCATAATTTTCTTCTCATCAACACCTGAGTTTATGTTAATGTTATTAGTATTGGAGAAAGGTAAACAGGAATAAAAAGGTAAGTCATCACTTTGATATTTATATGCACATCTTAACCATTTATTCCACAGTATATATCATGCATCAGAGGAAAAAGTATACAAATGTATTCCCCCCTTAAAGACAGAAAATATGGCACTGCAGAGAAATGCTATTTTTACTCAACATCTAAGAGCACATCAGTTAAACTATTAAGGATACACCTGTGTCTTCTGATCCCCACTGTCCCTTATTGCTTTTGTGAATCAACTGGCGGGCAGGACAATTTATGATTTTGTTAAAACAAACTGCAGTCTTAAAATGTCCATTATAAAACAGTATACATTTTAAAATACAGTATATGCTCACATTTTATTTTGTGTTAAAATTTCACCTGAAGGAGTCAGTCACAAAACATTAAATATTTCATTATACTACTAAAAATAACACAGTAGCTACTAATAATCTCCCTAACATTTCACAATGCAATGTTATGTTCATAGTCTCCAAAGCCAGGTGACAGAGAAGCAAATTCTTTGATTTAAAAAGCAGGGGAAACAAACTCCATTAAATATGGTTCATAAGCAGATGTGACATTTCCATTGTGGAAGGTATTTTCTTGATTTATAGAATCATCATGAACGAGGGTCACAAAAACACTTATGTTTACAGACACCCTTGCAGGAAAGGTTAAGGCTTATTTAAAACAGTTCAGAATGCCCTTAGTGTGAGGAAAGGAAAACATGTTTCACACAGTGACACCTTTCTCATCTCTCTCAACTGTTTTCTCCCCTGCTCATTATTTATGTTTTGTATGTTCTACAAGCTGACCTCATCTCATTTACTATTACTCACTCTTTACAGGCAGTGGGACATCTCTGAGGAGCTGAGGTTTGTCACCTAATCAGGTTAACAAGTATGATGTTAGTGGGTTTTACTTACATTATTAAAACAAATGACTGGGAAATCTATTCCACTTAGGGCTCAAACATGAGCAAGTTTTTGGTCAGTACCCTAGCTATAGTTCATCTAGATCAGATGAGAAGAAAACACAT
This sequence comes from Globicephala melas, assembly GCF_963455315.2. Classification (NCBI taxonomy): domain Eukaryota; kingdom Metazoa; phylum Chordata; class Mammalia; order Artiodactyla; family Delphinidae; genus Globicephala; species Globicephala melas. Next base: position 25,955,960 of record NC_083322.1, read on the forward strand.
CTGAGATTCTATAGCACATTCTATTTTGGTGTTTCTCTTTGTGATTTACCATATTGGTTCAGAAAATAAGATGATTAGATGTTTCCAATCATCTCTAATGGGAACAGAATGAAGTCCCTATGAATTTTCATAAAAAAGATGAATAGAAATACTTCAATGGTCCCTTTAAGTATTGCCCTGCAATTCGTTAGTCAGTATCAGCCTTAAACAAGAAGTACAATAAAAACATGATTACCATATTTAGTAATGACCCACCAACACAGCTAGATCTGAATTAAAAATAAAAGTCAGTATTTATGAGTTAGATAACATCCTTTGATTTATATAATACTTTCAAAACACTTCCCAATCGATTACTGCATCAAAACAAACTTGCAAGGTAATGGAAAGAATTAGTATCCATACCACACAGATGTGGAAACTGAGGCACTGCAGAGTCACTCTGTGACCTTCAAAATAATCAGCTTAGTGAAAATGCAGCCCCAGTTTGTCCGCTCCACCGTGTTGCTACCTGACATAAGTAATCACTGGGATCCACACACACTGAGGAGAAAAGGCATTTCCCTTGGGCTTTTAGGACTCAGCAGGGGTCTGTGCCCTTCTGCCCATCTGGATGCTTTTGTCTCTTTTTAATATTATCCATGAACCCCTCATGTTTTCTGATTTCATCATGATGGATCACTAAATAAGATAATCGATTCTCCTTTTCTTTTCCTCAGAACAACACTTTATGAGCCTAGAGAGTTAGAAAGCATCTTGCAACTGAATGTTTTCACAGACACAAGAGTGGAAATAGAGTAAATTGCCTAATCAGAGGAACAGAGGCTTGCAGACTCAGCACTAAAGTTTTAATGATAGGGTCTCACTGGGGTCACTGATCTGATTGTAGGCTTTTTTCCTAATCCACTGCCCAACTTACCTTTAATTCTGAATAAGTGAGACTGAGAATCATGTTCTGACAGATTGTTTTGTTAGCTACTTTTCCAGCTGCCCAAATAGCAAGACCTGAAATAGAAGATATCCTTGTACCACTCTGCTCAGACATCTGTAAGCAAAATAAGAGCGCCAGGCCAAGTCACATGTTCCAAGGACATAAGCATGAGCTTTTCTTTATTTTTTTAAATTTTTATTTTATATTGGCATATAGTTGATTAACAATGCTGTGTTAGTTTCAGGTGTACAGCAAAGTGATTCAGTTAAGACATATACATGTATCTATACTTTTTCAAATCTTTTCCCATGTAGATTGTTACAGAATATTGAGCAGAGTGAAGATCACCTCTTCTACCTTTTCATTTAGACAGTTATCAAAACTCTACCAATGTTAAAGCATATAAATGAAAGTAACAAAATTTCTGTTACCAGTTGTTTTCATTCACAGGCGATCCAGAAAAGGGTCCACTTTGGGAAATTACCTGAGAGGAAAGGTTATGTGCTATGACTAAGACGTGGCATATGAATAGCATCTCCATTTGTTGCTTCTGATGAAGTTAAGGTTTTATGTAATTAGAAGGCAGGATGATCATCTTGGTCCACTTACATAATGAGAACTATGAAGGTGTTCTTTCTTTTTTCAATGCTTTAAGTTAGAGGAAAAACAGTATTAAGCATAGTAGCCTGCATGTAACACAGTGTACATACTTTATAACTATAGCAGACTGATCAGCCCTGGAAATAAAGCTATGAGCATGGGGCAGGGAGGTGAAATCAGTCCATTTTTAAGAGCAGAAAATTGATCAAAATAAAATTTTTAAATAAAGATGAATTTTTGCATTTCTATTTTTCCTTAGCTGCATTTTCTTTCATCTTTTTTATTTTCAAGAATACCTTTAGGGCTTCCCTGGTAGTGCAGTGGTTGAGAGTCCGTCTGCCAATGCAGGGGACACGGGTTCGTGCCCCGGTCTGGGAGGATCCCACATGCCGCGGAGCGGCTGGGCCCGTGAGCCATGGCCGCTGAGCCTGCGCGTCCGGAGCCTGTGCTCCGCAGTGGGCGAGGCCACAGCAGTGAGAGGCCCGCGTACGGCAAAAAAACAAAAATAAAAATAAGAATACCTTTAGGTTACAATTAAAATGTAACTAAGAGAGACTTTACTGGGCATTGTATGGGCTGGAAAATTTGGAGCCTGGTGTTACATAAATACTGTATAGTAGGTTATCGCATAAAATTTCCTAGTTCAGTACAGCTGTATTGGTTTCCAAGGCCCCACTATGGATTCCATTTAATCCCTTCTTTTTCAGACTGTGCTCCTGATATTTTCAATCATCAAAGCCTGATTATGAGTTACCTTCCTCTCAACCACTACTTCTGCTCCTTCTATCAAAATTTACTCACCATGCCCCAGAATTAGTCTCTCCAAAGTGATGACAGGCTAGTCTGAGAACCAATTCTGTCTTAATAGACTAAAGAGGAAAGACTTTAGCTGACATCTTACTTTGTCTCAGGCATTATTTCTCCTCTTAGGTCAGTGATGTTCAATCTAGGTCGTTCAAAGCCCTGGAAATGCATGAAGACTTGTACACACCATGGAAAATTTTAAGTGATTCAAATTCTGATATTTCCTAAAACTAATATGTCTAAAGAAGACCCTGAAGTTAGGTTTCATGTCATTTCTAGTTTTTAACTCCTCTTTTATAATGGTCCTTTCTACACTGTACAAAAAGAAAAAAAAAGTAGAAAGAGGACAGGGCGAGAGAGAAAGGAGGGTGACGGGGAGGGGGGGGGGAGAGAGAGAGAGAGAGAGAGAGAGGGAGAAAGAGAGAAAGGAGAGAGAGAGAGAAGTATCTTCTAATCTTATATCCAAAATTTTTCTACAGATACCCATTCATTTCCTTCCATGATATCACAAAATGTAACACATAAAAGAATGGTTAAGTACTTGAACTTTTGGGTTAGACCTGGGTTCTAATCTCACTCATTCACTTATAAACTGTGTGACTTTATGTAAGTCACACAACCTAGAAGTGTGCAAACAACATCACATGAAAGATATCCAAGGAGTAAATATTATAATATTTTAGGATAATTAATCTTCAGATTGCCAAGTTCATGAAATCTTGTTCTAAAACTGATCTGCCTGAGAAAACACTAAAATCAGGATGTCATTCAATTTCTTCTTTCTAACCTTTCACATGCATTTCTCCTGAGGGAGAACCCTGTGTATGAAAAACAAATGATGGAGCATTGGTAAGAAATATTAAGAGCAATGGAGGCTTATATCTTCTGGGGCACAACCTACTTAAGACAAAGTTTGGGTCTTATCTATCCATTCATCTTAGAATTAGAATTCAGAAGTTATTGAACAATGAAGTCAGACGTTTTCTTTTAAGAAATAATTCTAATTTGTTTGATTAGTTTGACAATGAGGATTGGTTTTCCCATTAGGATTTATGATGGATATTGCCCATAAACTGATTGAGTTAAATCAGCAGTTCCAACTCTTTTGAGTACATCTGGTTAAACAAGGTGCCTCTAGGTTCAGGAGTAAAATTTAAATTAACATGCTGATCTCCAGTGTTTACAGCAGCGCTATTTACAACATCCAAGACATGGAAGCAACCTAGATGTCCATTTACAGATGAATGGATAAAGAAGATGTGGTACATATACAAAATGGAATATTACTCAGCCATAAAAAATAATGAAATAATGCCATTTGCAGCAACATGGATGTACCTAGAGATTATCATACTAAGTGAAGTCAGAAAAAGAAAGACAAATACCATATGATATCACTTATATGTGGAATCTAAAATATGACACAAATGAACTTATTGACAAAACAGAAAGAGACTTACAGACACAAAAAACAAACTTATGGTTACCAAAGGAAAAAAGGGGGTGGGGGAGGGATAAATTAGGAATTTGGGGTCAGCAAATTAAAACTACTACATATAAAATAGATAAACAACAAATTCCTACTGTATAGCACTATATTCAATATCCTGTAATAAACCATAATGGAAAAGAATATGTATAGATGTATCACTGAATCACTTTGCTGTATACCAGAAACTAACACAATGTTGTAAATCAACTATACTTTAATTAAAATTTTTTTAATAATTTAATTAAGGTGCTGATGATTTTTAGTGAAGTATTTTGATATATTTTCCAGAAATTGAGGAAATGGATAATTCTACTTAATAGGGTGTCATTTGAAAGTCAGATGGTCTTCTAGTCTTTGCTTTCATCAAATATATAAGATATAAATGAATCAATAGCTGATAGAGCATCAAAATAATGATAAAGTACAATGATCTTTAGTTTTAAATTTAGAAGTTTAAGCAAATGTGTGACATGTCTATAATAAAATTCCCAGCATGTAGAAAATATTTCTCATTATTAACGTCAATAAAAAATAGAAGTAGAATTGATTTTAAACCCTGTGTTATTATAACAATAAGAGAATCATTCTTGGACATATGAACTATGTGAAAAATATTGTCCCTTTTTTCATTAAGAGGAGCACTTACAATAAAAACTTTCCTTTATGTTTAGTAATTACTTGTCAAATGTCTTATATATTTCTGTTGCTTTGATCAATTGTGTTCTAATTACACATATAACCTGGTCCAGGAGAAAAATTTGGCATCTTTGAGTCATGGAAAATAAAAATGTTTAATTTATAAATACAGTTTGCTCACAGAGAAGTATGAGTACTTTAGTATTTAACTAGTAAAAGAGACAGGAGTCTATAAATATATTACTTTACTATAAAATTCTCCGGAGCAAATGAAATGTAAATAAGGTTAAAGATGAAAAGATATGATATAAAACTTCTAATGGTTAAGAAAAGCTTGCTAATGTAATTATTAAATAGCTGGTTGTAGATATTAAAGTGCTATGATATTTAGATTCTATTGAAATTTAATATAAGATTTATATAATTTTATGAATAAAAATTATACTACTTTTTAAAGAAAAAGAATATTTAAAAAATATATATATGTATAACTGAATCACTCTGTGTACACCTGAAACTAACACAACATTGTAAATTAACTATACCTCAATAAAAAATATATATATAATGAAATTTTTTATTTTCAAATGTATAAAGGGGCCCACACTTATTTTCAAAATACTCCTTGGGAGTACGTAAGCAAAAATTTGAAGACCACTGGTCTAAGTACGCGCATTTTCATAAAGGCCTTCTGATCTTCTAAAGAGTCAATTCCCTTAACTAGTCTACCTTATTGCTCTTTTACTCCTTAGCATCTAATAGAATGCCTACCAAGCATTCTAAGAGAGTATTTTCCAAGAGAATGAATAATATTACAAATATGAGATAGTCCTAAGTAAAACTGAGATTTCAGCAAATTACTTTCTGAAGCATCTTTATCCCATTTATATATAACTTTCTTGTTCAACAGTGGCTTTTAACATATTGCCTGCCTGGAAATACACAGTTCTAGTTTAACGTGGCTTAATGTGTTGTTCGTCTCAGGGACAGGTGCCTTTTACAAAGAGAATACTGAATTTCAATTTCAATTCAATTCATTGAATACTTCTTAAGCTCTTCCTATATACTACTCATTTTGTTAGGGGCTGATGATATGACAGTGAACAAGATAGTCATCGCCTTGCTTTCATGGAAATGACATTTTTGCAGAGAGGGCAGATGTTAAACCAGTAATGACAAGTGTGATAATGGTCACACAGGGAACATACAAGTGAGCATGGAAGCAGAGGACAAAGGGGTATAACTCAGTCTATGAGACCAGAGATACACATGACAGAAATATGTCACAGAATTCTATATTGATTGCTTAAAGAGTAGAAATATACATATAGTATACTATATGCATATATACATATATGTATACTATTAAATAAACTATGAAAATAATATATGCAAATATATGTGTGTGAAGGTGGTAGTTGGTACCCCCCAAAATTAAGTGAACTATTGAGCACTTAAAATATTCAAAACCATGAACTAGACCCTTCTGGAAATAAAAAGTCAAATATGTTTGAAAACAACTTTTGTGTAACAAGTTGCAATAAATCTGAGGGTTGAATAACAATTTATAAACTTTGTCTCTCCATGAGATACACACCCACAGTTTTTGAAATTCTAAAATACCCCCGCATTTCCTAGAGTATATAAATATAACTTCAGTGATTATAAATATTTATTTAAAATTGTGAAGCACTGAGGATATGGGGAAGGGGAAGGGGAAGCTGGGACAAAGTGAGAGAGTGGCATGGACATATATACACTACCAAACGTAAAATAGATAGCTAGTGGGAAGCAGCCGCATAGCACAGGGAGATCAGCTAGGTGCTTTGTGACCACCTAGAGGGGTGGGATAAGGAGGGTGGGAGGAGACGCAAGAGGGACGAGATATGGGGATATATATATATATATATGTATAACTGATTCACTTTGTTATAAAGCAGAAACTGACACACCATTGTAAAGCAGTTATACTCTAATAAAGATATTAAAATAAATAAATAAAATTGTGAAGCATACCAAGCTTACCTTTAACTCAGCAATCTTTTCTCTTTCCCCTCCAATAGCTACTCCACATCTTCTAACCATGCTCAACAGTGCAATAGGCCCAGAATCCAGGGCACTGTAGTCAGATAGAGCCAGCTTTGAGTTCCTGTTCTACCAATTCTGACTCTCTATGATCTTAGAAAAGTTATATAACTTCTCATCTTAGTATCATCAGAGCAAAAGAAGATAATACTATCTAATTTACAGAGGTATTTTATATCTCAAGGGAGATAATGAATGTAAAACATGTCCATCATATAGTTGTGACTAAACATATGTAAAATCCATTACCCTTTGGATCTCTTTTAATATTGACTATTATATACCCTTACCTGAGCTTAAATCAATATGGTTTTACATTTTAATCTTGAAGTTTAAGGGCAGAATTAAAAGCCTTGCCACATGTTAAAAAGGCTTCAGAACTCAGGATGTAAGCAGGTAGAGGAAATTTGGAAAAGGGCAGGAGGGTCCTACTTAGGACTTCTAAACTCAAATCATAAAGATCATTGTTTATTCTGCCATTTTGGGAAACCATATTTATATATATGACAAAGGTTATTCATACTGCTTCCCTAATAGCGTGTACACACACACATAAACACACACATCCATATATATGCAAAATTGAGAGTGGACAGGGTTCAAACATTTGTTTTCAGTCCCACTAACCAGTTTTCTGAGATTCCCCTAATTTCTTTACAGCCTTGAGCAACTGTGGTAGTTGTATATTCTTTCCTGGTTTATTAGTCATATTTTATCACCTGAAATAGCTCTGGGAAAAAAATGAGAGGGAGAACCTTATTTCTGGTATTACAGTTTCCTTCTAACTAAAATGAAACCTATTGCTCAAATCCCAGAGATTGCACAATCACAGAAACTTAATTTCCTGAGGTGACTCAATGCAGCCACTAGTTCATTTTCTGACCTGTGATGGTACAGTGTAAAGAAGCTCTGCAGAAACTTGAAGTGACCCTCAAAAAAGTGAGCATGTTTGATGTGGAAAAAGTACTGCCCTTTTATGAGATTTTGGTTACTTCTACTTTATGCTTTTTATTTATACAATTACTCAGAGGAAAGAAATGGTAGGGCAATTCAATCATGGCAAAATGCAGCAGTAGTTTTACAAAGCAGGTTTTTTTCTGAAATGGTAAGGTGGCTGGATTTATGGGGAAATAGCTGGAGGATGAAGATATTATTTTTCTAAAGTATCAGCTGAAGCTCATCTGTGCACCACTGTCTGGTGACTTCTTAATTTGCAACATTATTATCAAAGGCTCTCAGCAAAGGTCATCAAACAAACAGACAAAGCCCTTTGTTAGAGACAGAGATTTGTTAGAGAAAATACGAGTCACAGCTTTGCACTCTCCATCCAGAGTAGAACATATAAATTCTTCTAAAAATTATTATGTATTAAAGCAATAAAGTCACTCATTCCAGAAAATGTTTTACTTCCTTTTTCCAACTTCTATTAAGCTTTTTCATCTCCTTCTGAGTATTTCATTTTCAAAGCAAAAAAGGCGCCCGCATAAAATGGCAAAATGATAAAGATCTTTTTTTTTAATGAAAAAGGGAAAACCATTCAGATTTCTTGTTTTCATTTTCCAAGCACCGTTTTTGTTTGTTTTCATTTGGTTTTGTTTTTAGTAAATGTAAATATTGAATAAAAATCACATAGAGAGCCCAGAAATAGACCCACACAAATACAGACAATTGACCTTCAACAAATGAGCAAAGGCAGTACAATGGAGCATATTTCTTTCCAACAAATGGTGCAGGAACAAGTGGACATCTACGTGCCAAAAAAAAAAAAAAAAAAATCAGACCTATACATTAAACCGAATTAAAAATATAACATATAATTTGTGTGATACAATAAAGCAGTACTAAGAGGAAATTTACAGCACTAAATGCACTCATTAGAAAAAATAAAGTCCCAACTCAGTAATCTCACCTCCCACTTCAAGAATCTAGAAAAAGAGCAAAATAACCCCAAACAAGTAGAAGGAAGGAAATAATAAAGAGTAGAAATTAATGAAATTGAAAATAGAATAATAGAGAAAATTCAATGGGACAAAGTGCTGGTTCTTCAAAAATGCAAATAAAATTGACAAACTTCTAACAAAATGAAAGAAAAAAATTTGCTGAGAGATAAGGCACATGGACCAATGGATATCAGATCCACAACCCATGAATCAACCCACATAAACAGGCCCAACTGATTTTGGACAAAGTTCACATGCAATTCAATGGAGTCATAAATAATGGTGCTAGAGCAATTGGGCAATTGGACGTTCATAGGCAAAAAAAAAAAAAAAAAAAAAAAAAAACCTTATAGAAAAACTTATTATCTTCAAGAACTAGGGCTAGGCAAAGAGTTCTTAAACTTGACGCCAAAGCTATGACCCATAAAAGGAGATATTGATAGACTATACTTCAACAAAATAAGTAGTTTTTATTCTGTGAAAGACCATGTTAAGAAGATGAAAACACAAGCTAGAGTGAGAGAAAATATCAAACCACGACTAGCATCTAGAAAGATAAACTCTCAAAACTCAATAGTAAAAATACCAAATAATCCAGTTAAAAAATAGACAAAAAGATATAGACAAAAAATACAAAGAGATATTTCACCAAAGAGGATATACAAGTGGCAAATAAGCATATGAAAATATGTTCAAAATCTTTTTGTAAAATATCACTATACACCAGTAAGAATGGCTAAAGTAAAAAATAAAGACAAGTCCAAACAGCGGTAAGAATGTGGAGGAAATGCATTACCAGTACTTTTCTACTAAAACTGTAAAATGGTACAGCCACTCTGGAAAACCACTTGGCAGTTTCTTAAAAAAATTAAACATTCTACTACCATGTGACCCAGTAATTACATTCCTGAGGATTTATCCCAGAGAAATGAAGGCTTAAAATGAAGACACAAAACCTGTACATGAGTGTTTATAGTGCTTTATTCATAGTGGCTCAAAACGTGAAACGACCCAGATGTACTTCAATAGTGAATGCTTAAACAAACTGTGGAACATTGATACCATAAAACAATTTATACATGCAACAACCTAGATGAATCTCCAGATGATGATGCTGAGTGAAAATTACATACATACTCCATGATTCTAATTATATAACATTGATGAAATGGCAAAATTATAAAAATGGAAAACAGATTAGTGGTTATCAGGGGTTAAGGTGGGGGTAGGAGCATAAGGGAGATGGACCTGACTATAAATGGACAACTTAAGGACTCCTGGGGTGATGGAACTGTTTTCTGTCTTGACTTTATCAATGTCAGTATCCTGGTTGTGATACTGTACTACAGTTTTGCAAGGTGCTATTGGGAGAAACTGGGTAAAGAGTACAGGAGATCTCTGTATTATTTCTTACTGTTGCATGTTAATCTATAATTATTTCAAAATGAAAAGTTTAATTAAAAAATTAAACATATGAGGGAACAGACAACATTTTCATTTATTTCTCAGACACAGATTTCAAACTAAGAAACATGAATTACTCAGAATCATCTACAGAGCCACCTGATTTCTTCCCAAACACACTCTTTTACAGTAACTCATTAGCACCATGCCAATATCCTATTTCTGATCTTTGCTATCAAATTTACAAAATTACTGTTGATAGTAAAGAGCTTCCATGACACAGGAGTGAGATGAAAATATCCCATGTGTGGCCTGCCCTCCTATTGTTTCTGACTCTTTTTCTGACTCTTTGGCTTCATGATATATTTGTTTGGAGGGCCCTGTGATCCACTTGCTTCTGTCACTCCCAAGGAATAAATGGTAATGTCACCCAGAGACAGGTAGTGAAGTACTTCATGATATTCTTGTCATCTATTTTATTCTGATCAATTGCTTACAGTTGCCTGTCTTTACTTTGCCATGTCAATAGCTTTCAGACTACCCTTCTGTCTTACATGGATATTTTCTATTTGATTTTTCATATGTTCAGCTTGGTAGAGCTAAGTCACTCTGAATACAGCTTCAGTGCCTGGTGATTCTGCTTCAGAACTTTTTATTGGATTATGTGAAATACTCAAGCTAGAAATTCAAGCTAGAATAATTAAATCTAACTTTCCAAGTTGGATTGTATATAGAGGTGAAATGGCTCCCCAAACAGTGGCTCTTTCAAGGCACTCAAACCCATTTTAAAAAGTAAAAATCAAAAGAAGATGTGGTACATATATAAAATGGAATATTAATCAGCCATAAAAAAACAAAACTGGGTCATTTGTAGAGACGTGGATGGATCTAGAGACTGTCATACAGAGTGAAGTTAAGTCAGAAAAAGAAGAACAAATATCGTATATTAACACATATATGTGGAACCCAGAAAAATGGTACAGACGAACCGGTTTGCAGGGCAGAAATAGAGACACAGATGCACAGAACAAATGTATGGACACCAAGGGGGTAAAGTGGCGGGGCGGGGGGGGGGGCAGTGGTGGTGGGATGAACTGGGAGATTGGGATTAACATGTATATACTAATATGTATAAAATAGATAACTAATAAGAACCTGCTGTATAAAAAATAAATAAAATTCAAAAATTCAGAAAAAAAACAACAAAAAAAGTAAAACTCAAGACAAGTATTTGTAGAGTGCCATATATGTACCCATCTCTGTATGTTATTGTAAAGAATCCCAAAGAAAACCTGGACATGAAGACACCAAGCTTGACTGGGGCAGAGGCACATGGCGTCAAGAAGTGGGAAATATAATTAGCATAAAAGAAATACATAACATGATCTCCAACCTAACAATTTTAGAAAACATTAATAAGTTGCTTTTCAATGATAAATGGCAAATATTACTATATTTACATAATTTTACAAATTTTCATAGAATCTTTACTGTATGAGTCTAGTGCTATTCTAAGCACTGTGGATGATAACTGGAGATACCAAAGACAGGGACCCTGACTTTGAATATCTTGCATTTTAGTTGGAAAAAAATGTATTTCATCATGGGAAAATTTATAAGTAATACATAATAATACAATAGAGAATAAAAATATATTTAACAAGGAAAACATTCCTGAGAGGCCAGCAACCAAAAAAGGGTCAAAATATAGCAGACACATTTTTATGGAAGGGTTGTAACTAGAGATGGGACTTATAAATAATTACTGGAGTGTGACAGAATTGGCAGACAGTCACATGAAAGTTTAAATCCCAAAGATTCTATTTTTCCACCCATATTTCTACAGCTTTGATCCCTTTCTAGGCATCTTCTCAGTAAACAGCATTTTGAGCTCAGGACCTTCCTTTCTTCCTGTTAAGTCTTCACCTGTTCCCCCCACTCAGAGCCTTACTCTGTAACTTCAGGCCCTGGCTGGATCCCTTTTAATCCACTCTTAAATATTCTCAGTCTTGGCTGCCTGCCTAACTTCCTGAGGAGATCTCCACCTCCCTTTCCTGGGTACTCTCTGAAAGGAAGCTCTTGCCTGGATAGACTCTGTCAACTGACACTGTTTATCACCTGCCTGACTAGATTACCTGCAGCCAGGGTTCTCCTCAGGTTGTGATCCCCACCCCAGGAGAGCAATTCCCAGGTAGCACCTTCTGGTATGTGCCTTCCAAGTTCCTATTCTTTTGGTGTCATGTTCTATGCATCCATGACTCTAACTTAATGAACAAATTTATTTAAACGATTGAATCAGATACTTGGGAAATGTATTTGAATCTTTCTTACACACTATCTGTTTAAACTCCTCATCTTTACACTATCTGTGTAAACTGCTCATTCAAATCTTTAAAAAGCCTGAGAGGTAATATAATGAATGACTATGGAGGAAATCAGCAGATGGTATTACTCAGAGCTGTAATACAACCGGCCATGATGACTAAGTATAGTGTTGTAAAACTGGCCCACAATTTTAACAATGAATGCTATAAATTTCATAGGTCTATAGGCTGACCAAACCAGCATGCTTCCTCTCACTGTAAGAATGTAAATATAACTTTATTTTATTGGGCTTTTCAATCCCCTATTTTGTGGTTGCTAAGCAACCTTAGTAATATTATGGCATGTGCACTAAAAAAAAATAAAGGCACCAAAATGTGTTTGTTGATTTATTTATTTGAATGGAAATGATCCAGGTCCAAAATAAAATCTTTTCAATGTGACAGCTGGCACTGACTGGGTAACAACTTCCAACTTCACTGTAATCACAGGAAGACAACTTTTTTCTCTGAAAAGGTAAATAGACCCCTAGATACTCCCTTATCCCAAATGTATATATGTTTAATCATTTTTAGTGGGGACTGCTTTTGAATATCTGAAGATAGATTTTAGCTTTGGAAGTTCATGTGAAAAAGTGTATGTGTAGTGGAGCCCAGGGCCAGGACGTTTGTAGGACAATAGGAAGTACGAATTATTGCAACTGTACTACCCAGTGAGCAAACTAACCCATCAAGCTATATAAGTTGTCACAAAATGTACTGAGGCATTCCATTCCACTCAGGTGAGATACGACGAAGGGCAGAAAGAAGGAGTCTGAGTCATAATATCCTTGCTGCCTCAGGGTAATAGTAACTTATTTCGCTATATTTATAGGTCACTAATGGTAACTGAACCAAATGAAATGGTGGCATCGAATTGTCCTTGGCCTCTTGTCAAAAAGAAAGAAATCATCTATGAATTTAGTCAAGGACCAAAAAAAATATCCACAATAAATAACAACACTATTAGCACAAATACAGAAATAATAATAACATGTAATTTATTCAGTCTATCTTCAATGTTTTTTCTAATGGAATTGTTCAAATTTTAGTAATGCAGAGAATATTTATCACACAGAGGAAAAAGTATACTAGTATACTATTCAATCTTACAAGAGACTAAAATTGCTATATTCGCTTTGACTATTGGAGGGTGAACAGAAAAATACAATGAATCATCCCCGTTTTCTCCCTTTATTTCTACCTTCCAGGTTAGATGGTTTTGTCAGGTGAAGCTGAGATACTGGAAAATAATTTCAGCTCTTTCCTGTACTCTGTATCTCAGAGCAGCACACATACATTTTTCTAGCTCTTAATTTTTATCCTTTCTTTCTGTTCCTGAGCTGCCCTTGCCCATGATAACCTTTGTTAAAAAAAAAATTGCATTATTTAGTGATACTGCTCATGGCTACCATTTACTGAGGTCTTGATATGTGACCAGAGTTGATATCATTCTACATTATTCTTTGCTTGTTTTGCCAATGTAATAAAATCCATTAAATAATACAGAATCTTTGTTTCAGGGAAGAATGGACATGAAACTTGTCAAAACCGAAGTTTTTTTTTCAATGATAAGTACCACAGAAAAGCAATACAATGAAATGGGGTAACTATTTTATTCCTAAAACATAAATTATGATTTCACTCACTCATCTGTTATTCTGCTGAAATACTTTTAAATAGTGTTTTACCCAGGCATAATCTCTGCCGAGAATCCTCAGACATGCGTATGCTATAAAGCAGTCATACACTTCTTGTTTTCATGACCTTTATGGCTACGATCTCTTAATCAAGCCTGTATCATCTAGTATCTATTTTATATTGTTAATTGTCACAAACATGGTATAACACTCTTACGTATCAATTTAGAGTTTATAAATTCGTATGGAAACTCTGGGATAATTTAGTGTCACAGAATTCGTTGACAAATTTCAATTGTATCCAATGCATGTTTTATAGTATACTTATAACTAAGTTTGTGTCTGAGGACAATTAATCTGTTTGACTGATTGATAACTGAATCAGCTAATTCTTTGACTGAATATGTCAAACTGCCAAGTTTGATCATATATTAACACAAAGAAATCATTCTTAAAGTTTTTAAATTTATTTAAATCAATGTCTGCATTGTATTAGTTGACCACTTTGCTTAATATATTAGTTGAATTCCTAGAAAGTTAAATTCAAATCAAATATCAGTACATTTTATTACCTTAAATATAACAGGAAAATTAGTTATTTGAAGGCATACCATTCCTAATGCTATACAAAGTAAACAATCATCTCCATTATTTTTTTGTTTTGTGATCTATTTCCCTTTGAAAGAGGTAGCTTACATTGTAAAAACTTTGGAAATTTATTAAGCAAATCATGTAATAAACTTAAATCCTAGCTTATAAACACATATATTCATTACTTACTAAAAAATAAACAGCTTTTAAAACTAGACGCCTCCACCCCAAAACTCAAATCAGTTTTACTTTGACTTCTTATGCCATGTAGCTTCAAACTGTGCTTCTGATGTGCAGAAAGATGATATTCCACCTGGCTCAAGAGTGTCTGGTTTTGCATCCACAAGACAGTAAACATTTTTATGGCATAAAATTGTTTAATGCAAATGAATGGCACCCACGCATGGGCTTCCTAAGTTGCACTTATACATCTCATATTGCAGTGCACTTACATAAATCTACCTCTTCTGGAAAGCATGCTTCCCTTGAGAGGCTTACGTGAAATGCTGGATCAACTAGAGCATGAAGATCTGGCCTAGTGAACGTTCCAACAGCCTGAAATTGTTCAGGTCTGAGTTAAAATGAGTACTTTCTTGTTTACAAGAAATGTCAAGCATATTTTACAGGAAATGTAAAGCTTATTAGCACCTATCTAGGTATTACTTTAAGCTGTTAAACATAAATCAATTCACATTTTGTGTTTCCGTCCATAAGGGAAGGAGAAAAAAAGAAAAAGCAGAAAGAATGAGATTTCCACAGGCTTAGGATGTCAATTATTTTGAAATAAAGTATTTTATGGCTAAAAATTACTAATAGTCAAATGTTTAAAATAAATATTATTGCACCTAAATATCGAAAAAGTAGCATACTGTAATGTGATAATCGTAGCATACAAATTCTTACACTTGTTAATTCTCTGCTTTATAAATAAGGTTCACTGGAAGATAAAAATTATCATCATTTTACAAGTTAAAACAATCTTTAATTTGGGAAAACAATTCTTAACAAGAAGTTATATAAAACTCAACCCTTTCCTGAACACTTCAATATACTTCTAGGTGACAGGTAGTAAACTGTATAGGCTAATCCTACATGCTAGAGAGTCTCACTTCTAACATCCTTTTCAAAATCCTCTTTAAGTTTTGCTGCTCTGAACAGCAACAGATAATGAGATGTCCTCTCATCTACATCTATATTTTTCTTTATTGCATCCTGTGATATTGAGAGGGGAACAATTAAATAAGGCTACAGCAGACAGTATATGGCAGAGTTGTTAGGAATGATTTTAGGATGTGAATGTCCAATAGTCACCCAAAAATCCTAGACCAAGAAACAAAACCAAAAAAAACACACTTTCAAAGTTGTACTTTATGCTGCTTTCCTGAAAGTAGGGTCCTTACTTTTTAGACACAGTCATTGACTTCCTCCACAATTCCTTCTCTACAGGTGATCAAAGAGATGATTGAATATGATGGAGTAACAAAAAATGGTCTGCAAAAAATTCTTCATTGGAACTTTCTCCCTAATTAAATTCCTTATCCTCATAAATAGTCAAAATTTTCTATCTTGGTAACATTGCTTTTAGTGATTGAAGCACAATGATGTTCATTTAATAAAATTTGAACTTGTTTGGAACACTTAAAAAACTATTTTATTGGACTATTTAATGGAATATATCTTCATTGAACAGAAAAATGTTCTATGTATTGAAACATATTCACCTTTCTTTTTAGGTTTTTAAATGCAACAAATACAGTGAGAAAAAAATTTTCTTCCTCTATGATATCATTTTCATATTTCAGAGAATTTCCTATCATGGATGCACTATTAGTGAGTAAAGAACTAAAATCTGGACTGTGAAAATAAAGGTCAAATAAATAACAGTGGCAAACCAGGAGGCCAAAGTGTCTTTCCCTGTTCATGTGTGCTCCTTCTCTTCCACCTTACAAATTTTGTGAGAGTGCCTCTATTGGCAAATTACAACTCATAGTATATCGCCCATATGGTACTGGCACAAAAACAGACACATAGGTCAATGGTACAGAATAGAGAGCCCAGAAATAAACCCATGCACACTTGGTCAGTCAGTAAGTGGTGTTAGGAAAACTGGAGGCTGCACATAAAAGAAACTAGACCATTTTTTCACTCCATATACAAAAATAAACTCAAAATGGATTAAAGACTTAAATGTAAAATTCCTAGAAGAAAACATAGGCAGTAACCTCTTTGACACTGGTCTTAGCAATATTTTTTAGATCTATCTCCTCCAGCAAAGACAACAAAAGCAAAAAAAAAAAAAAACACATGAGAATAAATCAAACTAAAAAGCTTTTGCACAGTGAAGGAAACCATCAAACAAAATGAAAAGGCAACCTACTGAATGGGCAAATGATACATCTGGTAAGGGGTTAATATCCAAAATATACAAAGAACTCATACAATTCAACATCAAAAAACCAAACAACCCAATTAAAAAATGGGTAGAGGACTTGAATAGGCATTTTTCCAGAGAAGAAATACAGACATCCAACAAGCACATGAAAAGATGCTCAACATCACTAATCATCAGGGGAATGCAAATAAAAATTACAATGAGATCTCACCTTTCACCTGTGAGAATGACTATCATCAAAGAGACAACAAATAACAAGGATCGGCGAGAATGTAGAGAAAAGGTAACCCTCATGCACTGTTAATGGAATGTAAATTGGTACAGCCACTATGGAAAATAATAGTATGGAAGTTCCTCAAAAAATTAAAAATACAACTACCATACAATCCAGCAATTTCACTCCTGGGTATTTACCCAAAGAAAATGAAAACACTAATTCAAAAAGACATTGCACCCCTACATTCACTGCAGCATTATTTACGATAGCCAAGATATGAAAGCAACCCAAGTGTCCACTGAAAAGTGAATGGATAAAGAAGATGTGGTATATACATACAATGGAATATTACTCAGCCATAAAAAGAATGAAATCTTGCCATTGCAACATGGATGGACCTTGAGGGTATTGTGCTAAGTGAAATAAGTCAGACAAAGAAAGATAAATAAAGTATGTTTTCACTTGTAAGTGGAACCTAACAACAACAACAAAAGAACAAATATAACAAAATAGAAAACAGACTCACAGATACAGGGAAAAAACTAGTGGTTTCCAAAGGGGAGGGATATGGGGGGATGGGTGAAATAGGTGAAGGGGATTAAGAGGTACAAACTACCAATTATAAAATGAGTAAGTCACAGGGATGTAATATACAGCACAGGGAATATAGTCAATAATATTGTAATAACTTTGTATGGTGCATAATATAGAAAATGTTTTTTAAAATTAATTTTCATTGGAGTATAGTTGATTTGTGTTAGTTTCTGCTATACAGCAAAGTGAATCAGTTATACATATACATATACCCACTCCCTTTTATATTCTATTCCCATATAGGCCATTACAGAGTACTGAGTAGGAATCAACTGCTATTTATCACTAAGGTTACTATGGTTATATCTACATAGTGGTGAATGAGGAAGAAGAAGGGGCTTCAGTGACAAGTATTAAGGAAGAATTCTTATTTGCCCAGTATAGGTACAGAGTGTAGCTACTTCTACTCATCCCCATCATTTTATCTGTCCTTTTACCTTTAATAGGACTAAGGAGTCCTATCTAAGGTATTCGGCTATCTCCTATTTCTAGTTTTTCCACCCTAGGCTTACTTTTTTATTCTGGCTCATCTGCTCACAGCTGCAGGATCTCATAGGCAACATTATAGAATTGGATCTTGCTGGGACCAAAAAGTCCCCTCCATGGTAAGATCTTCCATTTCCTTGGTGCCTACGTATTTACATAAGATTTTTTAAACCATTTCTTTAAACACTATTTCTAGCTTTTACATATTTCCCCACTGCAAAGAGGGTCACGTAAGCAACCTCTGGCTTCCAGCTTCTCCATACAACCGGCTTTATCCATACTATTTCTTATACTTCACTACTAACATTGTCTTAAGGACTTTCGAAAAGAAATAATACTCTTTTGTTATTGTCTAAAAAATTATTTAAATATTATGCTCGTCAAAAAATATTGTCCATTTAGTCAATAATAATTTACCTAAGAAATATTTGAAGTAGTAACCTCGAAAATTAATTTAGCCATGTATATAGATCAAGTTCCATGTAACTAAGCAAAACAGTTTGGTGTGAGTAATGTTTCAATGATAATGTTCTTAATGCCTGCACGCATACTTGGTCAAGGTGAAATTATCTTCTCCACATGTATTTAAGTGAATATATCTGAATGTTGAATGACTGTATTTAAAGTAAAATGTTAACAATGAGGGCTGACCGTAGCAAAAACTTTTATATGAAAAGCACTTCTTTGCAATGGCAGTTACTTAAGGACTGATCCAAGGATTTCTACAACCAGAGCATCTTCACATATTTGAAGGCCCACAGTACGCCTTGCCCCAGCTCCAGGAGTCTCAGCAGATTCTCTTTCCAGACTTACCCTCCTCACTCTACTCGTGCATGCTATGCTCTCCCTTTTTGCTTTTGACTCTGGCTCTTCTCCTAACTATCCCTGCCGCCACCACCATATTCAATAATGTTTTTTCCTAACCAAGCTCCCTAGATGCTTAACATAGGACTTATGATATAGCTGGCATTATTCTAGTGTATAAGTTCTATTTTCAATGGAAAGCACTATTCCTTCACATTTTTAGAATATACTGGATGTATGCATATGCCTCCTATATTGTTTGTATGTTTGGTGACAAAATTACTAATCATCTATACAAGATTACAGCTTATTGTAGAGTAGGGATTATTCATATTTGTGTCAATTATAAGAAATAAGTGAAAATCTTTTTCTCAGTAAGAAGTGAGTTTAGCTCATTTTCTGGTAAGAAAACTTTATCTGAGAGTTATATTATAACAGAGAGGCCAGTGATTAACTCCTGCAATAATCTTCTATTGCCTCTAGCAGCATTTAAGAATTAAGGGGAGAATGGATTCCTCAAATATAGAATGCATTCAGAAAGAAGGAAATGGTGTAAAAGATAGTGGGAAGAACAGAGCCCTCTTCTCTTTAATGATTATTTCTTACTGAAAGATACGAGAAACAGTCACAGTAACAAAAGCCACTTCCTCTCATTTGGGGATCAGAAACCACGCAGCCTATATCCAAAGATATGTGAAGCCAAACCTTCCCATAGAATGTAATGAGTGAGGAAGTGAAGAAGAATTTTAACAGGTTGGAAGAATATTCTAGGAAGGAAAGGAAGGCAGAGTTCTCTGCATGACCCGCCAAGGATGACCAGACCCTGTCCTAGGAGCTTCCTCCTCACCAAAAGTTCCCAAGTCACACTCTCAGAAAACGCAGTTTGAACTGATGATCAAGGGATCTCCCTGTTACTCTGTTCATTTCATAAAACCACAAGAGTAGTGTTTGCTTTCAAATTAGGATTTAATTTAAGATTGGGATGGAAGAGAATACTAGAACTGAACTTAGAAATTTAGATATATTATTATTCTTAGAAATCTGACTTTATGGAGCAAGTAATACTTATTAGACTTCCGAGTTCTATTTTATATTGATTGTAGTATTTTATTATTGATTGCATTGATTTTATATTGATTAATTTTATATTGATTGAGTTCTATTTTATATAGATTATGGCCCACGTCAATGTAATTGTTAAAAATTACCTGTCTTCCATGGAGATGCAGGTTCATGATCTGTTATTTTCATTATGGTATCCCTAATTTCTAGCCTTGATCTTAGAAAATGAGCAACTAGTAATTAAAAGTAAAGATACAATACCACTAAGCATCAACTTATTGCCTGAAGCTTCGAGCCAGTGAATAACTAAGAGTATTTACAGTGTAATAACTTTACTATGGCCTAGGAAAGTATCAAGAATTTAATACAAATTTTGTACTGGCTTTCATTATTGTTTATATACATAGAAATAAGAGAAGGTAAATACAAATGTCAAATGAATAAATTGTGTTGTCTTTTATTCTTTCACTATAAAAAATTTACTTCCAGAGCTACATCATTTGTAAATTTCAGAGTTATACTTTAACAAATGAATTTACCTTAACCTACTAAAGGTGGCTTGTGGGAATACTGCTCTCTCTACAATACCTAACACTTCACTACTCCACACACATATCCTATGGTGGCTTGCTCAAACTTCAGTTACATAATTCTTGAAATTAGACAAATTGTGAGATTTGGCAAAATAATTAAACCTATATAAATGTTAGCAAGTGACAAAAATTGTTTCCATATCCTGGTTTACCAACTGTTTACAGTGATCAGTTAGCATTTAGGGTTACTATGTATGTCCACAGAATTTTAGAGCTCAGACAATGAAATAGAGATCCCAAGATGCTAAATCGTTTGCTTCAAAATTCCGTTTCCGCTTTTTAAAAATTGCCCCATTCCCATTTGTAACTTGTAACAAAATATTTCTTAACAATGTTTTCCACAATCCTACAAAAAAAAGTTTTAAATTTTAATATCAATGTTTATATGCTTACTAAAATAACTTAGGCTTTAGTAAGATTTAAGGCAAAGAATACAGGCCCAAACATTCCCTGCTTAAATCCACAAAACTAAATGTCTTTAAGGAAGACACAAAATTTTGTTCTGAATGACCATGTATTTTTAAATGTGTTTTACTAATTTATTAGTCACTCCAATTCTATTATAATATATTAATTTTGCAAATTTTATCCAGGAAAAAATGCCATTCATTACTTCTCAAGATTTTTTTATTAATACCGTATTTTTAAGTATTAGAAACCCATTGCAATACCACATGTGAAGTTTTCATTCAAAATAATTAAAATTATTAGATTGGTTTATTAGATTGGTTTTTAAAATTATTAGATTGGTTTATTATTTAATAATCAGAAAATTCTTTTCTCATAAATAAAAAAATTTTATTTCTTTATTTAGAGACTACAAGAATTTATTTAAAATGGCAAAGAAAAATTAGTAAATCTGCATTTGCTATTAAACTGTCTGCTAGAGACCTTTCTAAGAACCCCCTTTTCAATATTTTACATTACTGATATCTGGAAAAATAATCAGGGTTATAAAAATTCAAGTCTTACTATCTGTGTTTTCAGATTCTTTAAAATTTGTTCTCAATTATATGAAGTGTCCTAATGTAGCACTATAACACTGAGGTTTAATATAATTTCATTTAATTCTGTAGTCTCAAATCCCTAATGATTGTGAAAAGTGATAATATGGATCATGTGGTTTATAAAATAAAAATATTCATTATTCTATTTGACCCCACTTAAAGCACCAAACAACAAAATACTGATATTTTAATAGTTCATAATGGTAACCCAAAATCTAGGACTGATAGTGAGTGAGTTGTGGGGTACACACCAGTTCAGCATAATGGCTGGCCTCCATTCTCACAGGTCAGTTAATTATCTTATTGGTCTGTGCCCATATGTATTATTTTAAATATCACCCATGAATATAACTGTACTTCCTCTAAGCCATTTTCAGCACATTGTTGCTTTAAGAACAAACAGAAAGACAAACAAGCTTAAACTCACCAATCTGACAACCAAAATGGATTAAAAAGTCATCTTGGGCTTCCCTGGTGGCGCTGTGGTTGAGAGTCCACCTGCCGATGGAGGAGACATGGGTTCGGGCCCCGGTCCGGGAAGATCCCACGTGCCGCGGAGCGGCTGGGCCCGTGAGCCATGGCTGCTGAGCCTGCGCGTCCAGAGCCTGTGCTCCGCAACGGGAGAGGCCACAACAGTGAGAGGCCTGCGCACCGCAAAAAAAAAAAAAAAGTCATCTTAACTGCAATCTACAGTGATGCTATTAGTCATCTATCTCTCAAAGTGTTTACTCATCAGATAAGCTGCTCTCAAATCTTTCTGTTGCTGTCTCCCTAACTTTCTGGCCATGCATATATTCTCACTCTTCCCTGTTTATGTATGTATTCTCACTCCACTCCTGCCCACTGCATCAACTTGCAGGCAATCTCTTCTTTACATCCATCAGTAGAGTCTTTGGGGGCTTGGAATCTGCACCAACATTTCTCCACCCCCCCTGAAAGGACCACTTGGTTACCTATCATTTGCTTATCTGTGCTGTTCCAGATGTAATCATGCTGTCTCCTCTTAACCATTATCTAAGCCAACAACAAAACTCAAGGAGTCAAGGAGGCAAATACACAAATCTTCCTGAGTGAGGAAGATAAAGTTTAAATACTTACATATTATATTTTGCTGCCCTCACTCAGATATAAATCCCTACTTACAACAGTAGTTCACTCATACCATTTGTACAAGACCATTAACAGTGTATTATTAAATATTTGGCTCTTTTTAAACAGTTCCATTCACCCTTTTCAGAACAAAGCTTACTTCCACTTTATTTTTTCCCTTGAGATATCAAATATGCAATTTAGTGGATTTTTTCCCTGTCAGTATTTACTACGTATTTGTTTATGATTTTTATATGATACCACTACCTTTCTGGCATGAGGCAAGTGGCCCTTTCTACCTTTTCTCCTTTCTTTAGAAGATCTTGGGCATTGGGAGAGTGGAGGAAGAGAATGAAGTATAAATGCCATCTTACTGACTGAATTGTAAACAGCATTCTCCTGATAGGTTTCAGATTGAATACCCCCCACTTCTAGGACTGCAGGGCACGATCACCCTGTGCAAGAAAGTCAACTCTCCCATGATGAATAATAATCCCAAGTATAACAGACCAAAAGTAAGAATCGTCACTAAGGCAGCATTTCCACTGGTATAGGACTCCCTGAACATCTGGTCAGAAGGCTGGTTCAGAACTGAATCAAAGGTAGTCCTGCTGCTGAATTATTTCTTAAAATAGCTGTTCTACAGAAGGTGCTCCTTAGAGACATTAGCAAATACTGACCCAGTCTGTTCCTGCTTAGCTGAGTCTGACAGGTTCAGTATTTTAGTTACACTGCCTTAGCTGGGAAGAAAATCCTACCTGCTTTCTCTTAACATATGAAGAGGGTGGAAATAGACTCCCGTCACCTCTTCTTCTCAGCAGTTCAAGATGAAGTTATTCTTTCAACAAGTTAGTGTTGACTGGTTGGCTTTTGTCAGGTTTTAGCTGCCAATCATAAAAGGAAAACTTTCCAAATGGATATTTACTCTTTCTCACTCCATATCAGATAATGGAGTAGATGGTCCTGCTTTCAATTTAATTGTTCAGACCATGCATATAAGCCTTTACTACTTTGTGACTTATTCCTTCTGGAAGTTCCCTTCTCATCTCCCTTCCTTATGATCCTCTGTCACAACCTGGACTCACTTTCTTACATCTTATCTCTTACATATGAAACATCCAACATCCCAGCCCCTCAGTTTCTCTGTTTTCCTTCAGTTTGAAGAAAACATCATATAAACAAAATAATGTTTAAACCATTTCTATTCATTAAGAATAATATGATGAACACCCATGCACTTAACCTCCAGGTTAACAGCAATTTAAAGCCCATTGTGTACCCATTCCCACCACATTCCCTCAGGAGCACCCCACCACCACTCTTGTACCTAGATTCCCATTCAATCTTTGTTATACCACTTTTGAGAACGTTATACACATTATACTACATGCATTCTTCTGTGAATATGTCTTTTATATAAGAAATTTATGGCATAGGTTCAGATTAAAATCTCAAAATATTCACATGATGGCTGTGTTGGCTATTTTTCACTCATTTCATTACTATATACTCCTCAACTTTTTGACTACACCATAATTTAATAATCTGTTCTATTGTTGGTGTAGGAATGGTCAAAGGAAAAAATTCCAAACAGACAAATGGAAACAAAAAGATATTTTAAAAGTACAGTACCCCAACTAATTTTAAAAGTCATGATGGAAGAAAAATGGTATTCAAGAAATATAGTTGAGATACAGTTAAGGAAATCTTTGATAACTAGGGGAAAAAAGATGGCAAATAGAATGACAAGTGGATCAGCTCAGCATATGCAACATCTGAATAAGTATAGTTTCACAAAAAGGGAATAGAAAAAAATAAGAGTATATTATTAAGAAGACAATTCTAAAAAAGATTCTCATAATGTGAGAAGGATATGAGATTTCTGATTAGAAAATGCACCAAGTGCCCAGTAAAAGAGATGACAAAAAATTCATGGCAAAGCATATTTTTATGAAAGTTCAAGAGAGAAATGCCACGGAATTCTTCAATAGCCACACTAGAAGCAAGACAATGGAGCATGTTTTCAATCATTTAAAGAAAATAATTTTCAACTTAGAATTCTATGCTGAACCACGTTCTCAATCTAGTGTGAGGGTAAAATATATACATTTTTAAACATGCAGTTCTCATGTTTTAAAAATATATACTTTCCTTGTGCTTAGGAAGTTCTTAAAGGATACATTTCAATTAAATGAAAAAGTAAACCAGGGCTTCCCCGGTGGCGCAGTGGTTGAGAGTCTGCCTGCGGATGCAGGGGACACGGGTTCGTGCCCCGGTCCGGGAGGATCCCACATGTCGCGGTGTGGCTGGGCCCGTGAGCCATGGCTGCTGAGCCTGCACATCCGGAGCCTGTGCTCCACAATGGGAGAGGCCACAATGGTGAGAGGCCCACGTACCGCAAAAATAAATGAATAAATAAAATTTAAAAAGAACCAGTATGTAAAAAAAAAAAAAAAAGTAAACCAAAAGAACATCCAGAACACCAGGGATGCCACAAAGGAGAAAAGAAAACAAAATCCCAGGATGATGAGAAAGGGAGGCTTCAAGGACATAACCTGAAAGTTAAAACATATTAACAAGAAATTATAGTTCTGGAAGAGAGTTCAGAGATGACTATGTGATATCCACATTGAAAATTATTCAAAGAAAAAAAAGACAATTACTGAACTCAAGGAAAACAAAAAGCTATACAAGAATGCAACAATTCAGGAGCGCTGATGTGACTTACTCCTCTATACCTAAATTACACCTACTTGCTGCTCTCATCCAACTCTAATTTCTTAACTACACCTGTGCTTCCGGCCTGTGAGTGGCTGTGCCAAAAGAAGAAGACTAAAAAGACAGTGTAAAGATCTTAAACTCCAATGGCATCTCATTCTATGCTAGACTCTACTTTCAAGATAAACTTTCATGAGAGGACTTTCAAGATGGCGGAAGAGTAAGATATGGAGATCACCTTCCTCCCCACAAATACATCAAAAATACATCTACATGTGGAACAGCTTCTACAGAGCACCTACTGAACGCTGGAAGAAGACCTCAGACTTCCCAAACGTCAAGAAACTCCCCACGTACCTGGGTAGAGCAAAAGAAAAAAGAAAAAGAGAGATAAAGGAATCAGGACAGGACCTGTGCCTCCTGGAGGCAGCTGTGAAGGAGGAAAAGTTTCCACACACCAGGAAGCCCCTTCACTGGTGGAGACTGCAGGTGGCGGAGGCGGGAAGCTTTGGAGCCACGGAGTGGAGCACAGCAACAGGGTTGCGGAGGGCAAAGCAGAGAGATTCCTGCACGGAGGATAGGTGCCAACCAGCACTCACCAGCCCAAGAGGCTTCTCTGCTCACCCGCCGGGTCGGGCAGGGGCTGGGAGCTGAGGCTCGGGCATCGGAGGTCAGACCCCAGGGATAGGACTGGGGTTGGCTGCGTGAACACAGCCTGAAGGGGGCTAGTGTGCCACGGCTAGCTGGGAGGGAGTCCGGGAAAAACTCTGGACCTACCTAAGAGGCTTCAACTGACCACTGTTTTGGGGTGCACGAGGAGACAGGCTTCCTGCTCTGTGTGCCCACAGATGGCAGAGCACCACCTAAGCAAGCTCCAGAGACAGGCGTGAGCTGCAGCTACAATCTCAGACCCCAGAGGCGGGCACAGACCACCACTGCTGCCACCACTGCCACCAAGGGTCCTGTGTGCAAATGCAGGTCATTACCCACACCCTCCCGGGAGACCGTGCAGCACACTAACGTCAGGGTCCTGTGATCCAGGGCCAACTTCCTGGGAGAACACACGGCGCGCCTCAGGCTGTTGCAACTTCAAGCCAGCCTCTGCAGCCACAGGCACTCCCTGCATCTCAACTGTGACTATTGTACCCCTCCCTCTCCCCGGCCTGAGTGAGCAAGAGAGCCCTAATAAGCTGCTGCTTTAACCCCCTCTTGCTTGTCTGGGTGGGGAATAGACACCTGAGGGCAGCCTACACACAGAGACGGGGCCAAAACCAGAGCTGAACCCCAGGAGCTCTGAGAACAAGGAAGAGAAGGGAAATCTCCCTGTGCAGCCTCAGGAGCAGCAGATTAAACGCCTGCAATCAGCCTGGTAAACCATGCATCTGTGGAATACCTGAAGAGATGAGTGTTCCCAAAATTGAAGCTGTGGACCTTGGGGGCAACTGTGGACTTGGGGTTTGCTTTCTGCGTTTGATTTGGTTTTGGTTTTATGTTTATGTTAGTTTAGTTTTTAGTGTTTGTTTTCATTTGTGGGTTTGTTTATTGGTTTGGTTGCTCTCTTCCTCTTTTTTTTTCTTCTCTTTTTGTGAGTATGCGTTTGTATATTTCTTTGTGTGATACTGTCCGTTTAGTTTTCTTTTACAATTTGTCTTGGGGTTCTGTCTGCTTGGTTTGTTTTTTCTTCCTTTTCTTCCATGCATTGCGGCTGGCAGGGTCTTGGTGTTCCAGTTGGGTGTTGGGCCTGAGCCTCCGAGATGGGAACACCGAGTCCAGCACATTGGATGACCAGAGACCTCCCAGCCCCATGTAATATTAATCGGCGAGAGTTCTCCCAGAGATCTCTGTCTCAACACTAAGACCCAGCTCCGCCCAATGGCCAGCAAGCTCCAGTGCTGGCTGCCACATGCCAGACAACTACCAAGACAGGAACACAACCCCACCCATTAGAAGACAGGCTGCCTAAGTTCATACTAAGTTCACAGACACCCCGAAACACACCACCGGATGTGGCCCTGCCCACCAGAGGGACAAGATCCAGCACCACCCACCAGAACACAGGCACCAGTCACCCCACAAGGAAGCCTACACAAGCTACTGAACCAAGCTCACCCACTGGTGGCAGACACCAAAAGTAAGAGGAACTACGTACCTGCAGCCTGCGAAAAGGACAGCTCAAACACAGTAAGCTGAACAAAATGAGAAGACAGAGAAATATGCAGCAGGCGAAGGAGCAAGGTAAAAACCCATCAGAACAAACAAATGAAGAAGAAACAGGCAGTCTACCTGAAAAATAATTCAGAGTAATGATAGTTAAGATGATACAAAATCTCGGAAATACAATGGAGAAAATACAAGAAACATTTAACAACAACTAAGAAGAATTAAAGAACAAACAATGATGAACAGCACAATAAATGAAACTAAAAATACTCTAGAAGGAATCATTAGTAGAATAACTGAGACAAAAGAATGGATAAGTGACATGAAAGATAGAAGAGGGGAAATAACAGGAGCAGAGGAGAATAAAGAAAAAGGAATGAGAAGAATTGAGGACAGTCCAGACACCTCTGGGACAACATTAAATGCACCAACATTTGAATTATAGGAGTACCAGAAGAAGAAGAGAAAAAGAAAGGGTCTGAAAAAATATTTGAAGAGATTATAGTCAAAAGCTTCCCTAATGTGGGAAAGGAAATAGTCAATCAAGTCCAGGAAGCACAGAGAGTCCCGTACAGGATGAACCTCAGGAGAAACAGGACAAGACACATAATAATCAAACTATCAAAAATTAAATACAAAGAAAAAATATTAAAAGCAGCAAGGGTAAAACGACAAATAACATACAAGGGAAACCCCATAAGGTTAACAGCTGATCTTTCAGCAGAAACTCTGCAAGCCAGAAGGGAGTAGCAAGACATATTTAAAGTGATGAAAGGGAAAAACCTACAACCAAGATTACTCTTGGTTGTACACTAACCAGCAAGGATCTCATTCAGATTTGATTGAGAAATTGAAACCTTTACAGACAAGCAAAAGTTAAGAGAACTAAGTACCAACAAACCAGCTTTACAACAGATGCTAAAGGAACTCCTCTAGGTGGGAACACAAGAGAAGGAAAACACCTACAAAAACAAACCCCCCAAAATTGAGAAAATGGTGAAAGGAACATACATATCAATAATCACCTTGAATGTAAATGGATTAAATGCTCCAACGAAAAGACACAGACTGGCGGAATGGATACAAAAACAAGGCCCATATATATGCTGTCTACAAGAGACCCACTTCAGACCCAGGGACATATACTGACTGAAAGTGAGGGGATGGAAAAAGATATTCCATGCAAATGGAAATCAAAAGAAAGCTGGACTAGCAATTCTCATATCAGACAAAATACACTTTAAAATAAACATTATTCCAAGAGACAAAGAAGGACACTACATAATGATCAAGGGATCGATCCAAGAATAAGATATAACAATTGTAAATATTTATGCACCCAACATAGGAGCACCTCAACACACAAGGCAAATGCTAACAGCCATAAAAGGAGAAATCAACAGTAACACAATAACAGTAGGGGACGTTAACACCCCACTTTCACCAATGGACAGATCATCCAAAATGAAAATAAATAAGGAAACACAAGCTTTAAATGACACATTAAACAAGATGGACTTCATTGATATTTATAGAACATTCCATCCAAAAACCACAGAATACACATTCTTCTCAAGTGCTCATGGAACATTCTCCAGGACAGATCATATCTTGGGTCACAAATCAAGCCTTGGTAAATTTAAGAAAGTTGAAATCGTATCAAGTATCTTTTTCGACCACAATGCTATGAGACTAGATATCAATTACAGGAAAAAATCTGTAAAAAATAAAAACACATGGAGGCTAAACAATACACTACTTAATAGCCAAGAGATCACTGAAGAAATCAAAGAGAAAATCAAAAAATACCTAGAAACAAATGGCAATGAAAACACGATGGCCCGACACCTATGGGATGCAGCAAAAGCAGTTCTAAGAGAGAAGTATATAGCAATACAATGCTACCTTAAGAAACAAGAAACATCTCAAATAAACAACCTAAACTTATGCCTTAAGCAATTAGGGAAAGAAGAACCAAAAAACCCAAAGTTAGCAGAAGGAAAGAAATCATAAAGATCAGATCAGAAATAAATGAAAAAGAAATGAAGGACACAATAGCAAAGATCAATAAAACTAAAAGCTGGTTCTTTGAGAAGATAAACAAAACTGATAAACCATTAGCCAGACTCATCAGAATAAAAGGGAGAAGACTCAAATCAACAGAATTAGAAATGAAAAAGGAGAAGTAACAACTGACACTGCAGAAATACAAAGGATCATGGGAGACTACTACAAGCAACTCGATGCCAATAAAATGGACAACCTGGAAGAAATGGACAAATTCTTAGAAAAATACAAACTTCCAAGTCTGAACAAGGAAAAAATAGAAAATATGAACAGACCGATCACAAGCACTGAAATTGAAATTGTGCATAAAAATCTTCCAGCAAACAAAAGCCCGGGACCAGACGGATTCACAGGTGAATTCTATCAAACATTTAGAGAAGAGCTAACACCTATCCTTCCTAAACTCTTGCAAAATACAGCAGAGAGAGGAACACTCCCAAACTCATTCTATGAGGCCATCATCACCCTGATACCAAAACCGGACAAAGTTGTCACAAAAAAAGAAAACTACAGGCCAATATCACTGATGAACATAGATGCACAACTCCTCAACAAAATACTAGCAAACAGAATCCAACAGCACATTAAAAGAAGCATACACCATGATCAAGGGGGGGGGTTTATACCAGGAATGCAAGGATGCTTCAATATACGCAAATCAATCAACATGATACACCATATTAACAAAGTGAAGGATAAAAGCCATATGATAATCTCAATAGATGAAGAGAAAGCTTTCGACAAAATTCAACACCCATTTATGATAAAAACTCTCCAGAAAGTAGGCACAGAATGAACCTACCTCAACATAATAAAGACCATATATGACAAACCCACAGCCAACATCATTCTCAATGGTGAAATACTGAAACCACTTCCTCTAAGATCAGGAACAAAACTAGGATGCCCACTCTCACCACTATTATTCAACATAGTTTTGGAAGTTTTAGCCACAGCAATCAGAGAAGAAATAAAAGGAATCCAAACCGGAAAAGAAGTAAAGCTGTCACTGTTTGCAGATGACATGATACTATACATAGAGAATCCTAAAGATGCCACCAGAAAACTACTAGAGGTAATCAATGAATTTGGTAAAGTAGCAGGACACAAAATTAATGCACAGAAATCTCTTGCATTCCCATACAGTAATGATGAAAAATCAGAAAGGGAAATTAAAGAAACACTTCCATTTACCACTACAACACAAAGAATACAATACCTAGGAATAAACCTACTTAAGGAGACAAAAGACCTATATGCAGAAAACTAAAAAATAGTGATGAAAGAAATCAAAGACTATACAAACAGATAGAGAGATATACCATGTTCTTGGATTGGAAGAAACAACATTGTGAAAATGACTATACTACTCAAAGCAATCTACAGATTCAGTGCAATCCCTATCAGACTACCAATGGCATTTTTCACAGAACTAGAACAAAAAATTTTACAATTTGTATGGAAACACAAAAGACCCTGAATAGCCAAAGCAATCTTGAGAAAGAAAAATGGAGCTGGCTCCCTGGCTTCAGATTATACTACAAAGCTACAGTAATCAAGACAATATGGTACTGGCACAAAAACAGAAATATAGATCAATGGAACAGGATAGAAAGGCCAGAGATAAACCCATGCACATATTGTCACCTTATGTTTGATAAAGAAGGCAAGAATATACAATGGAGAAAAGACATTCTCTTCAATAAGTGGTGCTGGGAAAATGGACAGCTACATGTAAAAGAATGAAATTAAAACACTTCCTAACACCACACCCAAAAATAAACTAAAAATGGATTAAAGACCTAAATGTAAGGCCAGACACTATCAAACTCTTAGAGGAAAACATAGGATAGGCAGAACACTCTATGACATAAATCACAGCAAGATCCTTTTTGACCCACCTCCTAGAGTAATGGAAATAAAAACAAAAATAACCAAATGAGATCTAAGGAAACTTAAAAGCTTTTGCACAGCAAAGGAAACCATAAACAAGACAAAAGGCAACCCTCAGAATGGGAAAAAATATTTGCAAAGGAAGCAACTGACAAAGGATTAATCTCCAAAATATACAAGCAGCTCATGCAACTCAATATCAAAAAAACAAACAACCCAATCCAAAAATGGGCAGAAGACCTAAATAGACATTTCTCAAGGAAGATATACAGATTGCCAACCAAACACATTAAAGGATGCTCAACATCACTAATCGTTAGAGGAAGGCAAATCAAAACCACAATGAGGTATCACCTCACACAGATCAGAATGGCATCATCAAAAAATCTACAAACAATAAATGCTGGAGAGGGTGTGGAGAAAAGGGAACACTCTTGCACTGTTGGTGGGAATGTAAATTGATACAGCCACTATGGAGAACAGTATGGAGGTTCCTTACAAAACTAAAAATAGAGCTACCATATGATCCTGCAATCCCACTCCTGGGCATTATCCAGAGAAAACCATGGTTCAAAAGGATACACGTACCCCAATGTTCACTGCAGCACTCTTCACAATAGCCAAGACATGGAAGCAACCTAAATATCCATCAACAGAAGAATTGATAAAAAAGATGTTGTACGTATATCCGATGGAATATTACTCAGTCATTGAGAAGAATGAAATAATGCCATTTGCAGCAACATGGATGGACCTAGAGATTGTCATACTGAGTGAATTAAGTCAGACAGAGAAAGAAATATCGTATGATATCACTCTTATGTGGAATGTAAAAAGAAATGATACAAATGAACTTATCTACCAAACAGAAGCAGAATCACAGACATAGAGAATGAACTTATGGTTACCAGGGAGGAGAGGTCAGGGGGAGGGATAAACTGGGAGTTTGGGATTGACATGTACACACTGTTATATTTAAAACAGATAACCAACAAGGATCTACTGTAAATGAAAGAAGGAGAGAGAAAGAGAAGAAGAGAGAGAGAGAGAGAGAGAAAGACAGAGAAAGAAAGAGAAAGAAAGAAAGAGAAAAATGAGCAAGGGAAATTACCAATTTCATGAAGACCTGCCACAAATGGCTAATAAGAGAGAGTACACCTCATTAATTATTAAATAAATAAAAATTAACCCCCCCCAAAATTTAATTAGAACAGCAGAAATTAACACAACATTGTAAATCAACTATACTTCAATAAAAAATTAATTAGAAAGCTTTCAGTCCACTATAAATTAGAAATATTAAATAACTCATCTAAATAATATTATCTTTCTTGGTTATGTATGAAATCTGTATGCATTAAAATTTTAAAAACATGAATTCCTAATGTAGAATAATGTCTTGCTTGACTCCCAAAAAGGAACTTTCCTTGTCCTCACTAAAAGTTTCACGGGTTATTCCCAATATCTGTGCTTGATTTTTTAAAGACAAATAAAGCAAAAAACCTAATGGTTGGTAAATGGTGTTCTTATTTTAAATATTTACTGATTTAGTAAGTGAGTTAATGATTTGCCAACTATGAATGACTGCTTTTGCCTTCAAATACTTTTAAGATATTAATATTTTGAAAAATTTCAAAATATCTTTTATTTGCTTAAATATTATAACTAGATGCAAATAACAACTGTTTTTGAAAATATTCCAAATAGCACCTAATATGGCTCTCTTTATTAGAGCAGGATAGCATGTGCTAAATAACACGTAAATTATATCCAAGGATTAAATTGGGGTTTACAGATAAGAACTTACTTTTATTTTAAAAGTTGCACCAGTCATCTCTCCTAGACATGGAATTATTTTCTCAGAATTCTTGGATCCATAAAAAAAAATTAGATTTTAAAAATTTTCTCTAAATACTATTTTCATGCTTATGTGGAACCACCTCGTCTCAGTTTGAGTCAATGAAAAATTAACTGTTTATTATGATCTGAAAGGCAGTTTTCCAGGGGAGCACTAATAAAAAAATTGAAATAATTAAACCAAACTATAGCCCATAATCCCAGGGGGTACTACTCTGTACTGCTCTATACCCACTCTAGTATAAATGCCTGTGGTTAGTTTCAACAGGCTCCTATAAATATAGTATACTATTGAAGCACAATTTTCCACAATGGGCATATAAAATAAAATAAAGTATATCACCTATTGTTGGCGGTAATTTATACCATATTCATTAGTAGTTGGAGAATATACATTCATTCCAGAAAACTTCCACTATAAATTTTCAGAGAGAAATGCATTTTCCTTGAGTGACATGTATGAAGTGACCCATAGTTTGTATTTTTGATAAAGATGAAGATCCTGTAAAATGTGTCTCCTGCCCACAGCTTAATTCATCAGATCTTTTCAATATTATGATTACAGCCCAGATAAAACCCTGTATGCTGTCTTGGCTACCCTACTATGAGTTTAAAAACAAGAGTTATTGAAAAGCGCAAAGGATTTCCTAATAAGCTAATTAACATGCTAAAGAGCTATAATACCTGATACCCAAGTCCATTGCATTGAAGAAAATAAGAAATCATTCTGTCTCTTTTCCTCTCACCAAGTGCCCTTCTTCACTAATGCTTCTCTTTTTCTTCCTAATTTTAAGAGCTTAGAATTCAATCCTTAAAGTTAATTGAGCTTTTGATTAATCATTAGGTTTACTTATGTATTGTATTTTCAAATTAAAATGATTATAGAGACTAGGTAGGTAATGTAAGTTAAAAAAATAGGTCAGGTGTGATAAAATAGAGAGCCCGTGTCCTGTCTAAAGAGGGCAACATCCAGTGAATCATTCTTTTGGGAACTGAGGCATAGTTTTGCTAGAAATTGATTTTTCAGAACTCATAATCAAGGTAATTCAGTGAAATGATTTCAATTTTAAATGCTGGCAGCTAGTTCAAATTTAATAAGAAACAAACAATATACAGTATGCTGGATCATACTTGTTGGATTAAACAATATACATTTGTTGATATACTCAGTCTTAAGTTTCTTACTTCTGTGTTATACAGACATAACCAGTGGAGTGTATACAATTATATCACTCTTTGTCTCTTCCCACCTATTATTAAAATGTTTATTTTTTTCTGGGGAAGCAGAAAAACTCTACAGTTTCTTCTTGTCAACAAGGAATTTTTAAATCCTGTATAATTTTACTTTATAGTTCTCAACTGGAAGCCATTTTGAACCCTCGGTGACATTTGGTAATATCTTTGGACATTTTTGGTTGTCACAATAGGGGAATGGGTGTGCTCCTGGCATCTCGTGAGTAGAAGCATCTAGGGATCCTGTTAATTATCTTACAATGCACAGGACAGCCCCATAACAAAGACTTACCTGGCCCTAAATGTCATTGGTACTAAGGTTGAGAAATCCTGGTTATAATATCCTCAAATTCTTAATCTTTCCTAAAATTCTAATGAAAGCTTAATGTACGAGAAATGGGGTTGAAAAGAACTGAATAAAAAGGTGTGAGGGGAATTAAAGGGTGCTGGATATAAGATGAATGGTTCCCAATTTGTGGACTGTTTTAAGTTATTCCACTTCTCAACTGGTGAGAAACAACCTGGAACAGAGCTCTTCATTTTACTTCAATTTTATTGAAAAGGAAAATCATTCCTATTTATTTTTCTCTACCTTAAGCCTAGATGTTTGTTTTAAAGTATGATTCTTCCATCATGTTTAGAACTCATGCAGTTCTATTTAAATGTTCAATTTACTATTATTACTAGTACCAACAGCCCAAGTAATAGTCTAGTATTTCAGACATTTATGAATAATTGTGACATATAACAAATATTCAATAAATATTATTAGTATTATTGTTCAGTCCTAAACATCTGCATTTTCAGTAATTTTTTAATGGTAGTTCAGTCTTTTTTTTCCTTAGACTTTCCCTTTTTTTTAATTTTCATATACTTTAACTGAAAAGTTGGATATTTATTCCATAAGGTTTGAGCATGCTAAAATAAACAATCACATATTAAAACTGAAATATCATTGCAGCAGGAAATGAATTCATTTGGATGTATTTTTCCATCTTCCAGGTTATCATATAATTATTAGGGAACTTAAGTTCTCCTAACGAAAATATATTTAAAAGCAAATTTCCTGATGAATCAGCTATCTGGATATATAACTAATATGTATAGACCCTGGAGTTTTGCTCCTTTCTTGAGCTCAGGAATCATTTAATGGGGCAGTTCCCTTTCTTGAAAAGTTTTTTGCATTTTCTAAATTCATAATCACTATAAATTATCTGCTTGCATTTGCCATAGAAATTTATATTGTATATTTCAGGGATATTGGGTATAGCTGTAATATTTTTTAAGGTTTCAAAAGGCCACTAGAGTGAGTCAAATTTTCTTAACAACTTCTGACAAGCATCAAATTCATTCAGACTGAGGAGTTAGTCACCTTGAAAATTTCAGTTCATCTTAATCTATGGCCAAATATACTACCAATTTCACGCAATTCATTCTCTTAAAAGTAGAGTTGAGGAGTTTTAATTTATTTGAGATATCTATTGGTGACTAGCTATACTTTTGTTTCTCTTGTGTTGGTTTGGGTCTGTTAACAGTATTTAATTAAATTAGCTGAAATTGTCACTTCTGCCAGTTTGTTTAGGCATTATGTAGATGCAGGATTTATGTGAGTTCAGATTATCTGCATGTTAACTAAAACCCAAGAAACCCTCTGCTTCAAAGTTTAAATATTTCAGGTTCTTCCGCCTTTGCAAAACTGAAGTATTTTAGATTACAAGAGAAAATTTTTATATTCCAGTCATGAATAGAAGTTATAAGAAATTTTCTCTGACTCTGCAGCATGTAATCTCTGCTAAATTTAAGGAAATGGTTAAAAAAATCAAGAGTTTTGTAAAATTATTTCATTAACATTAAAAAATAGTTATGCCAGTATACACAGACATATGGGCACAGTGTAAAGAGTTTTGAATAGTTCCAGATGATTGCAGCTCCTTGAAACTTCTGAAAATACAGAACTCACAGACAGTATAATCACATATTTGATGAACATATTCGGAATACTAGCACTTTTATTCCTTTTCTTTCAAACTCAAGGTGATTTATTTAGGACAAATAAATGAACTACTACTTCATGCCATACAACTTCTGTGGCTAACATGGAGGGAAAACATTTCTTCACACATAACATCCCTTGGTATTCTTTCTTCCCTTCCCTTCACGTGATGATGTCACTAATTTCCAAAGCTTCAAGTAAATGTGTCAATTTGTATGTGCATATATGCAGCTTGTTAATTCTTATATTATTATGAGTACTTAAACATAGCGACATTGAACCCTTAAAATTATCATTAATAATCCATTAATTCAGCTTGGATTATCTATCTCCATTTAACAAAGTTATTCCATTCAACTACTGTGAAAGCTCAGATGTCCTAGGATTTTAACTCAAGGACTGACCCAGTACTGCCTTTAGATCTGGACAAGTGGGGCCTCTGCCCTAAGCCCCGCAATTCAGAGAATGCATGCCTTCCTTCCTTCCTTCCTTATCCCTTCCTGGGATAGAGCCAGCAGTGCCACCTGGGCATAATCCCCTAGACCAAACTGGCAGCCACATGAGCCATAGTGCCCATTTTTCTATTTGGGGCATTCTCTAACCCTCTATCCAGTATATGGGCTCAACCAGATGCCCCAAGGTGTTCTAGGAATTATTTAATCTACGTAGTCTTCTGTGGTCTCCATGGTTGAGCTCCAGGTCCGGGAAGACAGCCTAGCAAGGGGATTGCTCCAGATGCTCAGAAAAGTACTTCTGTAGGATTTCACAAAACTGAGCTAAAATAATTATGTAGACACACTGACCTGGGTGACTTTCACTCACATTAGACACAGGGTGAGTTCAGAGTTCTGGGCTGCTGATGGACTACCACTGACCCTTGGTGACACGACTTGCACGTGTGAACCCATGTATTAGCTCTTGCCCTTGTTCCAACTGTAGTGCCACCTGTAGTCTACAGCACACAATGGTGCCGAGGTGGTGGCAGGTGACTTTTAAAATATGTGCCCTTGCTGCTGATACCCAGAGAGGTCACTACTCCCCCTTAGCAGGCTTTGTGCCACCTGATAGGCACTAAAGTCCACGAAGCTTTAGAGATTCTTACTCATAACATTTATCCTTCTGACTGGCCTTCTTTTTCTAATCAATCAATGTGGTAATGTTACAATCTCTTGGATTGGACATAAGCTTTGCCAGACAGTTAACAGCATTGCTAACTTTATTATCATGGTATGGCAGAAGATATGAAACTGTGCATGAATCTTACTTTGGAAAATAATTAGAAAAAAAAATAGTGCCTGGAGTTGAACCAGAGGGGACAGTGCCTAGAAACTATGAAGAAATTTCTTGTGTAATGATTAGACAATCAACAAATACATAAGTACTTTACCCATAATTCTAATTCATCATCAATAAAACACTGTACCTCACAAGGGCCTGTGAATTTTGTTACACTTTTTTAAATTCAAATTGTTTCTGTAGACTGGGGCCCAGCACATACTAGGGGATGCCCTGGCCTAGCCATCTCTATCATTGGAATTTGATAGATATTACTATGTAATTTAAAATACTTTATCGAGAGAAAAGAAAAGAAAAGAAGACCATAAGGCAAGAAATAGACAAAGTTAAACATAAAAAAGAGACCATTTTAAAGACAAACCTTACAAATTCTAAATCCATCTTTTATGTGGTTTATTAATAAAAGATCAAAATTATTAATCCACTCTTTTGTTAACTTTTTCTATGTGTTTATATTGTGTTTCTATATCTGTGGCCTTTTTTTTTTTTTTTTAACTAACAAGCACAGGTCTTAAAAATAACATACTCTGGCCATGAAAGTGTTACTGGTGCCAGACTAGCCCTCCAGCGAAAAACAACTGAAAAAAATTTACAAAATATATATGGCAACTCTTTTAAGAGGACAGCAGGCAGGGAAAAGGACAACAGGTAGGAAAGTACATAGGTAAGCTGAGCAATCACCCTGGCTTTGTTCCTGGGAACACTTTCCAGGTGCAGAAAGCTGGAACCCAAACAGAGCACAGGGGTCCTGCTGAGCTGGGAAGGACCAGCTCAGATTTCCAGGCTGGAGCAGGCTGGAGTCTGCAAGACAGAGTACTACAGGAGAAGAGGAACTACAGAAATTTTGTATGGGCTCCTTCAGTATTTAAGCATATACTATGCTGTGCATACCCAGGATGAAACTCCATGAGGCTTAGCAGAGCATAGCTGCTGGGGGACACGATGATCTTATATCCCAGCCAATAGTTAGCCTCCAACAATATGTTAAATTTTTAACTGATTCTTCTTATCTGCTTGCGTGGTAGCACCCCTTTCTTCCATGCTCTGCCACAAATATGCCATTCTGTATGTGCTGTTACTCACAGGAAGAGCCATTTCTGATTTGTATTCCATGTTACTTAGTTGCCCGGCTGCTTCAGTTCTTTGATAGTCTCAAGAAGTTACGATTTTATAGTTTATCCAGCCATGTATAGTTGTTAGAACGGACAAGGCTCTTTCCAGTTTTATATATGCTAGGCAGAAGCAGAAATATCAGTCAGTTGACTTTCAACAGAGGTGCCAAAGTAATTAAATTGGGTAAAGGAATGTCTTTTCAGAAAATGATTCTGGCATAACTGAATATTCAAATGGAAAAAGTGGGCCTCAAACACTATTTCACACCATATAGAAAAATTAAATGGATGTGAATCATAAACTTAAATGTAAAAGTTAAAGCTCTAAAGCTCCCTGAAGAAAACATAGGAGAGTATCTTCATGGCTTAGGGTTAAACACTGATTTCTCAGACTGGACACAGAAAGCAAAGCCCACCAAATTTTTAAATGTTAAATTCTATTTCATTAAAATTAAAGATTTATGTTCATCAAAAAGGCACCATGAACAAAATGGACAGGCCAACCACAATGGGAGATTTTTTAGTAGGAGAATTTTCACTGGGAAAAAGAATACTTGCAAAACACATAACTGACAAAGGCTTGTATTATGGCATATAAATAACTCCTACAGCTCAGAAACAAACAAACAAAAAATCTAACTCAAAAAACATGGGAAAAAGACTTGAAGGGACACTTAAAAAAAGAAGAAACATGATGACCTGAAGACCAATAAACATATGAAAAGCTGTTCAATCATTAGTTTTTAGAGAAATACAAATTAAAACCACAGTGAGTTATTTAAAGATATCTAATATAACTAAAATTAAAACAATGATAACAAATATGGGCAAAGATGTAAAGATATTGAAACTTTCATAAACTCTTAAAAGGAGTATGAAATGGTACAAATACTTTGGGAAAGGTCTGGCAGTTTCTTACAAAGTTAAACGTAAGTCTGTACTGTGACCCAGCAATTCTAGTCCTAGGTATTTCCCAAGGGAAATAAAAAAAAAATCAGACCACAGAAAAAACTTGAACGAGTGTTCATAGTATGTTTTCTCATAATTGCTGAAAAAAACAACCCAAACATTCACTACCATAAGAATGAATAAACAACCTGTGGTATATTAGTGAAATACTACTTAGCAATAAAAAGGGTAAAACCGCCTATGCAATTCAGTAAGATACATGAATCTCACAAACATTTTGCTGTGCAAAACAAGATGGACAAACTAGTGTAAATAATGTATGACTTCATTATTATTGAGAAAAATTTGAATACAGGCTTTGGATTAGATAACAGTTTTGTTTCAATGCTGACTTTGAAAGTATAACATGTTCTGGAAGAAAATGCCCTTGTTTTTAGAAAAACACACTGAAATATTTAGAGGTATAGAAGGACTATATTTTTTAAAATAAATTTTTTTATTCTATTTATTTATTTTTTGGCTGCATTGGGTCTTTGTTGCTGTGTGGGCTTTCTCAAGTTGCGGTGAGCGGGGGCTACTCTTCAATGCGGTGCACAGGCTTCTCACTGGGGTGACTTCTCCTGTTGTGAAGCACGGACTCTAGGCACATGGGCTTCAGTAGTTGTGGCTCGTGGGCTCTAGAGCAGAGGCTCAGTAGTTGTGGTGCATGGGCTTAGTTGCTCTGCGGCATGTGGGGTCTTCCCGGACCAGGGCTCGAACCCGTATCCCCTGCATTGGCAGGCGGATTCTTAACCACTGCACCACCAGGGAAGCCCAAGAAGGACTATATTTGAATATACTCACCAAAGTTTAAGAAAAATTAGAGTGTGTATGTGTGTGTGTGTGTGAGAGAGAGAGAAAGAGACAGAGAGAGAGAAATAAATAATAAAGCAAATGGAGGAAAATGTGAACAATTAGAAACTGCATAATGTGTATACAGAAATTTCTATTCTTTCAACTTTCCTGTAAGTTGGAAATTATATCAACAATGTAAAGGTCCAAAAATTAGCATGCTCTGCTTTATACAATTAAAGTGCATACAAATGTCCTTTAATACCAAAGTATTGTTTAATGCTCAAGGGAATTCCATAAAGTACCTTACCCTCAAATTTTGACTGAGATGTTTATGTATCATAACCATTCATTTTTTTTTTTTTTTTTTTTTTTGCGGTACGCGGGCCTCTCACTGTTGTGGCCTCTTCCGTTGCGGAGCACAGGCTCCGGACGCGCAGGCCCAGCGGCCCTGGCTCACGGGCCTAGCCGCTCCGCGGCACGTGGGATCTTCCCAGACCGGGTAATGAACCCGTGTCCCCTGCATCGGCAGGCGGACTCTCAACCACTGCGCCACCAGGGAAGCCCCATAACCGTTCATTCTTAATAGCTAGTAGGACCATGGATACCTAAGATGCTCAGCGTAAGGCTATCTCCCACATAAAACAGGTGAAACAGCATTATAGTAATTCTTTAAACCACCCTCCTTATGAATTTTGTTAAGACTTGAGACTAACTAATGAGACTGGAGAAGTAAGCCAAAGCTAGATCACCAACGATCTTGTTTATTTACTATGGCAACATGTTTGGATTTCATAATGAGGGCAATAGGGAGACACTGAAAGGTTTTAAGCAGATTTTTTTTCAAGTTCAGATGGACATTTCATAAAATTACTTTGATAAATTTGAGAACTGAAAATTATTGGCAGGAAAAGGGACTAGGAATGTGTTGCCATGATCCAGGAGTGAGAAAGTAGAGAAAATATGGACACTAACTGTATCTGTAAAATATTAAAAAGGTAAAATCAAAAAGATCTGTTATTGATTCAGTGTGGTGGTGAGGAAGAGAAAGAAGTAAAGCATTTATTTTGTAAGATGGAGCATATAACAGCAAGAACAGATTCAAGAAAATGTTTACTGCTGCTACTGATTCATTGAGTTTCAGATCTCTGTAATAGCCAAGTTGAAATGATCAGCAAAGATTGAGAGTTCAAGAAAGTGATCTGAGCTAGAGATATTGCTTAGGAAGCCATCAGAACATAGATCTATCCTCTTGTGTGAAATATTGGGCAAATAACTCTTTAGTATAAAATTTTAATCCTACATGAATTTCATTGTTAAATGTCAGGTGGCATCATGATCATTCATTGTCTATTATCCAAATAAACAGATTAAAAATGATAAAATACAGATGAACCACTAGAAACTGAAAACATCCATTACAGTTTCTTTGAAAGAAATTTCCCTTTCCTTTGATACTTCTAATTTCAAGCAAATTTTGTTTTCCTGAATGTTAATAATGCAGGTTGTTAAATGAGAAAAATATCTGTAGGCCAATTTTCAAGTGGCTGATGCTCTAATTACCCAAGTTCTGTTACATTTCTTGACAGGATCTATGTTAACAGTATATGACATATGAAGTTTTCTTTAAATGTAATATCCCTTCAAAGATTTCAACAAGACATTTGAACCTGTCTAGAAAAGCAGAGGAAGGATAATGTAATCCTAATACATTCGAGATTCTTGATGGTATTAAAATTTTTTAGCCCAAATATGTGCAAATCCCCAACACAGAAGTACTTCAAGTGTTCAGCAAAGCCTTTCTGGTGAAAATATTAATAAAGCCAAGATGAAAATTGGGAGAAAAATCAGTTATTCACCCACCCTACCATCAGAGAATATTACCTGGAAGTGTGTGTGTACGTGTGTGTGTGTTTGTGTGTGTGTGTGTATGTACATGTGTATAAATATGTATATGTATATAGATATAGATACAGATATATGAACACCAGTAGGAACTTGGGAGGAAAGCAGTATAAAAAAAAGCTGGCCAGTGTTTCAGAACTGTCTCAACTACTTACTGATGAGAT
The DNA here is from genome assembly GCF_963455315.2 of Globicephala melas. Classification (NCBI taxonomy): domain Eukaryota; kingdom Metazoa; phylum Chordata; class Mammalia; order Artiodactyla; family Delphinidae; genus Globicephala; species Globicephala melas. The sequence goes on from NC_083322.1 coordinate 25,998,825, forward strand.
CAAAGTAGAACCCTCCAAAGAAGTAGAACATCCTTTTGCCTCTTGTCTTGGCCAATTAGGTAGATCTTAAACCCCTTTTTTCTGGATTTGGCTACTGATTAAAAAAAAAACTTCTGGTTTTCAGAAACTTTGGCCTGGCATAATCCATCCACTCTTTCCCTGTTCAGTACAGTCATTTTTACCCTATCTATAACAATTGTAACCATTCTGACAATATTAATCATGGAAATATTAAGCTTATTTATATGTTTATAATAAAATGATAGTTTCTGTATTTCCCAACTTGCTACATTTTTTAAACTTCTTTTCATTTAGGAATTAAGATTATCAGTGTTGAAAAAATGTCATGACTGTTGGCAATCTGAATACATTGCAAATTTGCTTACAGTACACTACGAAGATACGTTAAAAATAATATGCCCTACAATAACGCCTAATAGGTGAATTCGACTTCCAAGAGTAGAAAGGAGTTCTGAACATTTCCTACTATTCTTAAAAGATTTAAAACCATGGCCTTGGTGGATTACTTAAAGAAAATAAAATGTTCCTTTATTAAATTTAATTGAACATTATCCAAAAACTCACTTTTCCAAGGAGAGCAATCTGAGATTTTCTCATTGACAGTTAAACAATGCTTTACCACATAACTAGAGTGGAGAAAATAATAAATTATGCCATATGTTCTTATCTAGATCATGCCCCCAAAGGCCTAGAGAATGGGCATGGTTTTATAAATCTAAACAAATTAAATAAATGTTTTGCACTTGTAACTCTGTTACCTTTTAGCAAAAAAAAAATATGAATTACTGCCAGGGGAGCCACAGAATTAAAGGGATCCTGTAAACAAAAGAACAGAAGACTGTCTGCATCTTCACACCAAATTAACAGAACACCAGACAAGTTAAAACAGATTATTCAGTTTATCAAAACAGACAGCTAACTCACTGTAGGTTAAATGCATGGACTATATATGAAAATATTTATAAATGTAATCTTATTTTGATTATTAATGGAAAAAGACAAAAAAACTTCTTCAATTTCTCAAGAAATTGAATATATTTTTAAGAGCAAGATGTAAAAAGTCTTGAATATTCCCTTCTAAACTTATTTCAGATTCTGTTTGTGCCTACAAACCCCAGTACCCATGTTACTTCTCCTTATAGTCATCTGACTATACACCAGCACGTGTATCTGAGCCTTGGCTATGTGTCCCACACCTTTGGAGAATTATAATTATGTTCTTCCCAAGCTCCACCAGTTTTGTTTTGTTTTTAATTTTGTCACGTACAGAATCAGTCAAGTTTTCTAATTTATATACCATGAAAAACCAATACAATATTAGGAGCACAGATTTTTGTTTTGCCTATTTACTTGTTAATCTTGTTCTTTTTTTTCTACTTCCTCTGATGAATTTGTATACTATAGATTATAACTCTTAGGAGAGTTATAATCCCCAAATCCCCAAATCAGGACCAGTATTCTATTGAGACTCAATTATGTTTCTTTCTTACTTGAATCATATATGGTCAAGTGGTATGATTTATTTCTGGCCACCCATTACAAGTTATTTATGGAATCCCATCCCCTCTTTTACTAATCATGGACCTTAAAGGAAGTTTACTTCCAGAGCTAGTGGCATTAATGTGCACTTAACTCTTTTTACTTTTCAGGTCACTTAATTAACTCTTTTAAATGTTCATAATTTTTACCCAAATTACTTCATAGCCCAAAGAAAACATGTCAGGAAAGAAACAGAAATTTTCACCTTAAAGGTAACTAATAATTTGCTTTTGGATCCTTACCAGTTCTAGGATTTCATTTAAACCACATTTTTAAATCACTCAGCAATAAAGTCATATTCAATAAGAAGAAGCTCAAACCCATGTTAACAGGATCAAACCAAAGATTAGCACACTCCCAATCAGGCCTTTTTAATGATGAGGTACTCTACTCATTAAAATTTCAGTCATTCAATTCATTCAACAAATTTTGAAAGCAGATATTACACCAAGCCTGTGGGCTAGTTGCTTTTGTACATTATCTACAATTCTCAATTCTCTCCTTTTAGTGGTATAATATCATGTATAGCAATACACAACATCCCAAAAGGAAAGAAAGACTCTGTTGTCTGATACCGAAATAGAAGCAGTTAGAGAGGAGGGAAATAAGAACAAGAAGCCAAATTCTCTCATCTCTCCATAAATTCTTAAAATGTTCTCTCCCTCTTAAAAACAACACCACCACCACAATATTCAGGCCAGCAATGTAAGTGTGGAAGAACTGTAACTCAATCTTTTTTGGAAAGGTACCGTACCTGTGTCCTCTTTCCTCTACCAGAACATCTCAATGGATCATGACAGCACACCTGTGCTGTAAATGGGTTCCAGGTATGGTAAGACTTTGACCTTCTCATTCCTTGAAGTAGCTGGCTATGGCCTGGTATAGGATGCCCACAGTTAGTTGCCTCTACAAATATCATAAATTTTTATGAATGCCATGACTTGCAAAAGGTTTAGAAGCACCACTATATCCAACTGTCTCCATCTTCCTGGGCCAGCGAAAACAGACTGACTCTGATCACGTGTTCTTCAAAATCATTTTCTAATGGCATAAGCTTCATTCTCTGTGTCCTCTGAGGCTTTACTTCGTAATTCTAAAGCTAAAAGTTAACCCTTCTGTCATCTGCTTCTATGAGGCAATGATTGTTGCTGACTGAATGGGAAAAGGCCCTGAATAAACTACCAGGACCAAGTACAGGTTAGTTGGCATATCACAGTAATATCTTCCTATCTTTATGCAGTGTCTTCATCAAGAATCAATAATGGTTGAAAATTAACTGAAATATTTTCAAATTAGCTTCAGCAGAAAAAAGGGGGGTCGCCCTTCTAATCTATCATTCACGAATATAGGAATCAGACAGAATAAATAAGATTTATGGAAAAGACCTACCCAAGGACAAGAGGAATAATTGAGCCTTTGTGGGACTAGAACCAAGGTCACCCTCTCCATCTCTCTGTACCACTTGCTCTTCTTTCTAGATTTCAGATTCATTCTTCCTTCACTCTTCTCTTGTCCACAAGATTATTTTCCTAATTAATTTACTCTTGCATACTTCAAAAAGACAATTTTACACCTCTTCTCTCCTGATATCTGTAACACCCCTTTCACACATATCATTCTCAACTAAAAACCTTCCTCACACTCACTGAAAAGAAGTAATCAGAAAAGCACTTATACATTCCCCCTACCATCATACCGACCAAATGACCTGTGTCTGTCCCTATACACTGTGACTTCATTCTTGTTACAATCAATGAATTGCTCCCTGTCTGTGGTGAACCCCTTTACTGGTGAACTAGATCACTTCCTCTTACCTGAGCAAGAACATCAGTCCTGTAATTATCCCCTCTCTCTTGTGCCATTTTCCACTCCACAAGATCATTCCCATAGTCATACATACATTCAAGTTATATTTTAAATTATCTTCATTTAAAAAAAAACTCCCTTCATCTATAATCCCCTTATAGCTTGTACTCTATTTCTCCATTCTTTTCTCAAAATTCGTTGTGACATTTGTCTTTACTTCCCTGTTTCTTATGCTCTCTTGAGCTTACCTCTACATCTTTTTGTCTGCACTAATCCAGTAAAACTGCCCTAGTCAATCAATCTTCTGAACTCTAGATACATATCCAAGTGTCTATTCAATGTACTGACTTACATGTCTAATAGGCATCCTATATTTAACATACCCAAAACCAAACTCTTGATTCTGCTGCCACTTTAACCCCAAACTAACTTGCTTCTCCCCAAGTGTCATCATTTCTATAAATGACACCACATTCACCTAAGTGGATTCATCTGGTAAATCTGTTCTTATCTAATACCCCACATCCAAACCAACAGCAAATCCTCTCAGCTCTACTTTCAAAATATATCTTGAATCTAACCATCATCCACCACTACTACCTTACTCCTTGTCCAGTATAACACTTTAATTGGCTTCCCTGTCTCCACTTTTTGTCACCCAGAATGATCTTCTGACAACATATATCACTCTCCCTCTCAAAACTCGTTAAAAGGTTTAACAGTGACACTTGAAAAAGTTCTGTAGTCCTTACCTTGGATCTCCAATCCCAAAGGATGTGTCTCATAACTACATCTCCAGTCTCATCTCCTACCATCATCTACCTTGCTCACTGTATTCCAGCCAAACTGGTCTCTTGCTTTTGAGCTTTCATGCTTGCTGTTTTCTTTGCTGGATCATTATTCTCCAAGCAATCCACATAATTTGCTCCTCACATCATTCAAGTCTCTTATCAAATGTCACCAGTTCAGAGTTAGTCCCTGACTACCCTGTTTAAGATAATACCTGTTTGCTATCTATCATTTTGCCCTGCTTTATTTTTCTTCTTAACACTAATTTCTTAACATTATGTATGCAATTATTTTAATAATCTATACATCCCAATAAATGTAAGCATAAGAGCATGCTTTATTGAGTGAAGGATTCCTCTCACCTAAGAGATAGTAAGTAGGTGGACAATCATTACTTATCCATTGAAAAATTCACACAAAATAGCCAACCTAATATTACCCAGTTCAAATATTGAACACAGTTTCATGAAGTCTCCATGTTTTCATGAAGTCTCCATGTCCCAATTCCATATTTCCAGGGCAAAGAAGTAATTGGCCAAATTTATCCTGGTCCCATCAGTTATACATCCCATTAGCCACGGTGAAAGGGTGGCAGCCAATACAGGCTCCACTGTACACACAGTTAGGGCTATGGGAGCATAATTTAAGAAAAAGGGATATGAATAGGCAGGAAAATTAAATAACTTGTCTTCACTTTCATCTATTCAACAAATATTTATTAAGTACTGAAAGTGTGCCAAGAATTCTAGAAAGTAGGATAGAGCAGAAACTTGCAAACAAGAACCTTTTCTCTTATAAATCTTACATTTAGTGAAGGGAGTTCCAAGTATATATGACTCTAACCTATGGTCCATGAATAAAAGAATCAGATAGAGAAAATAAAATTGTTATACTTCATGCTACAAATATTTAAATGTATTAATTATAATAGGAATATTTAGAAATTACCATACCACTCCTTCATGAAGTGAATATTGAATCATTTTCACACTGGCCTTGACTATAATTTCATAGATACATTCTTATTATTGTTTCCTACATATTACTTATTTATAATTTATAAATATGAATATTTATTTCAAAAAGAATACAACTTTTAAAATATGTGGTATACATGCATTTGACTCTCATAACCACTACCACAATAATAACCACTACTACATTTATTCACTGTTTGATCTTCAGCACGTTGCTCAGCCCCTCAACTTTATTTTCTTATCTATAAAATGAACAGGTTGGATTAGATGTTCAGAAAGCCTTTTTATGAGCTTTACAGATTTTCAATTTAATAAGAAAACTTATGGAGACAGACCACTCCGTTCTATGAAATGTGCACACATTGTCCACCATTCTCATTTTATTAGAAGACCTCACTGACTCAAAATGCTTTGAATGGTTAATACTGCACTGTTTAGAGGGCATAAAATTAGGGACAGCAAAGTGGATAACTACACAGAAGTGTTTTCTAAATAGTTCAATTATGACCAATTAAAATTTTGAGCATTCTAGAAATTCAAGGTGTCAAAATCCCTCTAAACTTGCAGACATAAACTGATGTACCATGGGTTAAATTCATCCCTCACATGTGATTTTGTGTTTTGTTTTGGTCAGCTCAGTTTGTTGACCTTGGATTTGAATGCTTTAGGACTTACACTCTCTAGTTCACTAAAGTCCATAACTCCCCATTATTCTACACTGGTCATTCACAAACTTGAGCATAAACCACAATCACCTGTAGAGCTTGTTAAAACACATATTGCTCTTGAGAAAGAAGAAAAAAGCTGGAGGCATCACACTCCCTGATTGCAAACTACACTACAACACTACAGTAATCAAAACAGTATGGTACTGGCACAAAAACAGACACACAGATCAATGGAACAGAATAGAGAGCCCAGAAATAAGCCCATACTTATATGGGCAATTAACTTATGACAAAGGAGGCAAGGATATACAATAGGGAAAAGACAGTCTCTTCAGAAAATAGTCGTGGGAAAACTGAACAGTTACAGGCAAAAGAATAAAACTGGACTACTCTCTCACACTACATACAAAACTAAATTCAAAATGGATTAAAGGTTTAAATGTAAAACCTGAAACCATATAACTTCCAGAAGAAAACATAGCTAATATGCTCTTTGACATTGGTCTCAGCAATATTTTTTTGGATATGTCTCCTCAGGCAAGGAAAACAAAAGCAAAAATAAACAAATGGGACTACATCAAACTGAGAAGCTTCTGCACAGTGAAGGAAACTATCAATAAAATGAAAAAGCCACCTACTGAATGGAAGAATATAAACAATATATCCGATAAGGGGTTAATATCCAAAATATACAAAGAACTCACACAACTCAATATCAAACAAACAAAACAAACAACCCAAATAAAATATGGGGAAAGGATCAGAATAGACATTTTTCCAATGAAGACATACAGATGTCCAATAGGTACATGAAAAGATGCTCAACATCACTAATCATCAGGGAAATGCAAATCAAAACCACGATGGTATATCACCTCACACCTGTCAGAATGGCCATCATCAAAAAGACAACAAATAACAAGTGTTGACAAGGATGTGGAGAAAAGGTAACCCTCGTGTACTGTTGGCAAGAATGTAAACTGGTTTAGCCACTATGGAAAACAGAAGGTGGTTCCTCAAAAAAAAAAAAAAATATATATATATATAGAACTACCATATGATTCAGCAATTCCACTCCTGGGTATTAATCCAAAGAAAACAGAAACACTAATTCAAAAAGGTATGTGCACCCCATGTTCACAGCAACATTCTTTTAAATAGCCAATATATGGAAGCAACCTAAGTACCCATCAATAGATGAATGAATAAAGATGTGGTGTACACACACACACACACACACACACACACACAGAATATTACTACACACGCCAGAATATTACTCAGCTGTAAAAAAGAATGAAATCTTGCTATTTGCAACAACATGGGTGGACCTAGAGGGTATTATGCTAAGTGAAATAGGTCAGACAGAGAAAGACAAATACTGTATGATTTCACTTATATGTGGAATCTATAAAACAAAAAATATAACAAAACAGAAACAGAGTCATAGATAGAGAGAATAGACAGGTGGTTACTAGTGGGGATGGACCTGGCGGGGGAGAAAAGAAATAGGTGAGGGAAATTAAGAGATACAAACTTTCAGCTGCAAAATAAATGAGCGCAGGGTATGAAATGTCTGGGGAATACAGTCAATAATTATACCTTTGTATGGTGAGAGATCATAACTAAACTCATGTGGTAATCATTTTGAAATGTACAGAAACACTGGATCACTATGCTGTGTAACAGAAACTAACATAGTGTTGTAGGTCAATTATATTTCAGAAACAAACAAACATCAGATTAGTGGTTACCAGAGGTGGGGGGGTGAGGGCAGGGGGAACTGGATGAAGGCAGTCAAAAGGTACAAACTTCCAGTTATAAGTATTATAAGTACTAGGGATATGATGTACAACATGATTAATATAATTAATACTGCTGTATGTTATATATGAAAGTTGTTTTAAGAGTAAATCCTAAGAGTTCTCATCACAAGGAAAAAACACTTTTTTTTCAATTTCTTTAATGTTGTATCTATTATACGAGGTGATAGATATTCACTAAACTTACTGTGGTAATCATTTCATGATATATGTAAATCAAATCATTATGCTGTATACATTAAACTTCTACAGTAGTGTACATCAATTATATCTCAATAAAACTGGAAAAAATAGATAGATAAAAAAATTTTTTTAAAAAAAGATTGTTTGACCAGGACTTTTATGTGACTGCCTTATTTTTTTTGTTTCTATTTTTTGTTGTTTGTTTGTTTGTTTGTTTTTCATGGTACGCGGGCCTCTCACTGCTGTGGCCTCTCCCGTTGCTGAGCACAGGCTCCGGACGTGCAGGCTCAGCGGCCATGGCTCACGGGCCCAGCCACTCCGCAGCATGTAGGATATTCCCGGACCGGGGCACGAACCCACGTCCCCTGCAGCGGCAGGCGGACTCTCAACCACTGCACCACCAGGGAAGCCCATGTGACTGTCTTATTAAGACCACACAACTAAACCATATACCAAAAGTCTGGTGTGAGGATTCTCCCAAAAGGAATAGATATTCTCATAGTCTTACAGAAATACTATATATTGGGGTACAAAAAATTGTGGTTATCACTTTTATCTTTAGACCCTGATGGTGAGTTCATCCTCATTAATGACGGCATAGGCAGTATCATAATCTTCCATGTTATTTCTCACTATAATTATATATATATGTATAAAGCTAAATACAATATATATAATTGTACACATATATGTTTATCATTGTAGTGGACAGATGTTTTTATATATATATATATATATATATAGTGTGTATATATATATATATATACACACATATATAATCATCTATCCACTAGAGTGATTCCCACAGTAGACATCATTTTTTCTTATTTCTTTCCCTTATCCTCCTTAATTTGCCCAAAGAATCTGTACTGATTCCTCTTTTCCCAAAATCTACCTGTTCTTCAAAACTCTGAAATGCACTACTTCCTGACTTGGACTCTGGGAGAATCTTACCTGCAGTGGTGACACAGAGCTGTATTGCAGATATGACATGAGAGAATAACTGCTATCAAGATCTATTAGTCTGGATCGTAATATCATTTCACAAAAGAAAAGGTATTTGACAGATAAAGCAAACTATGTTGCCAGAGAATTAATTACTGTGGGCATAAGACCTGTAACTTTTTTGTTTATGCTCTCTGTACAAAACTTGTCTGTTTATTCAAAGAAAATGATGTGTGAAAATGTCGAAATAATATTAAGTGTCCAAATTTTAGGCTAATCATGATAATTATTGATAAATATCTAAATTCCATACAGGTTAAATGGATCTTTGCTTCAGAAGTTTAAGTCTTTTACAGTGCATCATGTAATTGATTTATTGTTAAATCATTAGAGAGGATCAGCATCACATTTCAGGGATTTAAATGTTTTAAGATCTTTACCTAAAGAAGCTAGCAAATTGCATTTTTATTTCTTAATCTTAGTTACTTAATAAATAATTTGGTTGATTTTGTTTGCTTTCTTTTGTTTTATCCATCACATCCCTCAGTCTTACGGCATAGACTCAGGGACCTAGCCAAGAGCTGGTGCCCCATGTGTGAAATCTGAGATGTAAAGGGAAGGGAACATCTCCGTAGTCCCTGCCTTTAACTCTGAGAGCATGAAGTGGAAGTGACTTGTGAAGACACACATTCCTCAAGGGAACTTTGCCCTTTCTGTTGCTTTTATCTAGAGCATATTCACCCTTCCCTGTTTCTTTCTGGTTAACCTCTATACATTCTTTTTCTCTCAGTTCAGTCATCATAGCCCCTAATTAGGTCAACTTTCCAATTATATCCTTTCACACCACTAAGCTCCCTTTATTGCACTTATCCCAGTTGTATATTACACTTTCATTATTAAATAATAATTTAGTTTATTTAATTAATGCCTCCCTCACCACAGAGGGTGAGCTTCCTACAGGCAATAGTGTGTTTTTGCCCAGAAATAGTGTGTTTTTGTTCACCAACATATTCCTGATAGTAATAACATGCCTGACATCTAATAGGTACAAATTCTATATACATATACCTATGTATGTGTGCATGTGTTAAATGGATGAATGTATGAAAATATCTTTCCTCTCTGTCTACCATTTGAACTGAAATTTCCAAAATTATAATCATTAATTATTATACAAATGAAATATGGACTTTGTCCATTTATTCCCAAATAAAATTAGAAATATTATCTAGAAGCTTTTTCCTAATAATATAGGCAACTTATCCTAAAGATATGGGTAGCTCATTAAATTTTAATTGAATGACAGGTAAAAGAGTACAGCAGTGCCCATCAAAGCATATTCAATTATGGCCTGAGCTGAGACCTCAGGACAGCAAGCATGGGCAATGAAAGGAAAAGTTGACCATCTAATTTGGTAGAGAGAGCTCTGAAATAACTGAGAGGACTCCTCACCATATAGTCTTGTTTAAGCCCTACTCTACTAGATGTTTGTTCAGATTTTTATTCTTGTTGCTAGCAAGATGCTAAGTATTAAAGACTAATATAATAACTTAAAAATGAAAATGAATGTGACAGGACTTTTGATCCCCATTATAAAATTCTTAGTAATTTATAATATTTGATTAGAATCCTCTGCAATTTTTAACTCCATTTCAACAAATGACAGAATACCCTGGCCTTGAGAAGTGTTGTAAGGACTGCCGGATCTCACCTTGTGGTCTGCATAAGAATGGACATTGTATTGAAGGAGAAAAACCATATGATCATCTCAATAGATGCAGAGAAAGCTTTCGACAAAATTCAACACCCATTTATGATTAAAAACTCTCCAGAAAGTAGGCATAGAGGGAACTTTCCTCAACTTAATAAAGGCCATATATGACAAACCCACAGCCAACATCATCCTCAATGGTGAAAAACTGAAACCATTTCCACTAAGATCAGGAATAAGACATGGTTGCCCACTCTCACAACACTTATTCAACATAGTTTTGGAAGTTTTAGCCACAGCAATCTGAGAAGAAAAAGAAATAAAAGGAATCCAAATCAGAAAAGAAGAAGTAAAGCTGTCACTGTTTGCAAATGACATGATACTATATATAGAGAATCCTAAAGATGCTACCAGAACACTACTAGAGCTAATCAATGAATTTGGTAAAGTAGCAGGATACAAAATTAATGCACAGAAATCTCTGGCATTCTTATACACTAATGATGAAAAATCTGAAAGGGAATTTAAGAAAACACTCCCATTTACCACTGCAACAAAAAGAATAAAATATCTAGGAATAAACCTACCTAAGGAGACAAAAGACCTGTATGCAGAAAATTATAAGACACTGATGAAAGAAATTAAAGATGATACAAATAGATGGAGAGATATACCATGTTCTTGGATTGGAAGAATCAACATTGTGAAAATGACTCTACTACCCAAAGCAATCTATAGATTCAATGCAATCCCTATCAAACTACCACTAGCATTTTTCACAAAACTAGAACAAAAAATTTCACAATTTGTATGGAGACACAAAAGATCCCAAAAAGCCAAAGCAATCTTCAGAACGAAAAATGGAGCTGGAGGAATCAGGCTCCCTGACTTCAGACTATACTACTCAAGACAGTATGGTACTGGCACAAAAACAGAAATACAGATCAATGGAACAGGATAGAAAGCCCAGCGATAAACCCACACACATATGGTCACCTTATCTTTGATAAAGGAGGCAAGAATATACAGTGGAGAAAAGACAGCCTCTTCAATAAGTGGTGCTGGGAAAACTGGACAGGTACATGTAAAAGTATGAAATTAGAACACTCCCTAACACCATACTCAAAAATAAACTCAAAATGGATTAAAGACCTAAATGTAAGGCCAGAAACTATAAAACTCTTAGAGGAAAACATAGGCAGAACGCTCTATGACATACACAGCAAGAACCTTTTTGACCCACCTCCTAGAGAAATGGAAATAAAAACAAAAATAAACAAATGGAACCTAATGAAACTTCAAAGCTTTTGCACAGCAAAGGAAACCATAAACAAGACCAAAAGACAACCCTCAGAATGGGAGAAAATATTTGCAAATAAAGTAACCGACAAAGGATTAATCTCCAAAATTTACAAGCAGCTCATGCAGCTCAATAACAAGAAAACAAACAACCCAATCCAAAAATGGGCAGAAGACCTAAATAGACATTTCTCCAAAGAAGATATACAGACTGCCAACAAACACATGAAAGAATGCTCAACATCACTAATCATTAGAGAAATGCAAATCAAAACTACAATGAGATATCATCTCACACCAGTCAGAATGGCCATCATCAAAAAATCTAGAAACAATAAATGCTGGAGAGGGTGTGGAGAAAAGGGAACACTCTTGCACTGCTGGTGGGAATGTGAATTGGTTCAGCCACTATGGAGAACAGTATGGAGGTTCCTTAAAAAGCTACAAATAGAACTACCATATGACCCAGCAATCCCACTACTGGGCATATACCCTGAGAAAACCGAAATTCAAAAAGAGTCATGTACCAAAATGTTCATTGCAGCTCTATTTACAATAGCCCGGAGATGGAAACAACCTAAGTGCCCATCATCGGATGAATGGATAAAGAAGATGTGGCACATATATACAATGGAATATTACTCAGCCATAAAAAGAAACGAAATTGAGCTATTTGTAATGAGGTGGATAGACCTAGAGTCTGTCATACAGAGTGAAGTAAGTCAGAAAGAAAAAGACAAATACCGTATGCTAACACATATATATGGAATTTAAGAAAAAAAAAATGTCATGAAGAACCTAGGGGTAAGGCAGGAATAAAGACACAGACCTCCTAGAGAACGGACTTGAGGTTATGGGGAGGGGGAAGGGTGAGCTGTGACAGGGCGAGAGAGAGTCATGGACATATACACACTAACAAACGTAGTAAGGTAGATAGCTAGTGGGAAGCAGCCGCATGGCACAGGGATATTGGCTTGGTGCTTTGTGACAGCCTGGAGGGGTGGGATAGGGAGGGTGGGAGGGAGGGAGACGCAAGAGGGAAGAGATATGGGAACATATGTATATGTATAACTGATTCACTTTGTTATAAAGCAGAAACTAACACACCATTGTAAAGCAATTATACCCCAATAAAGATGTTAAAAAAAAAAAAAGACAGGTATTTTTAAGCTTTAAACATATATCACCAAACCAAATTCTAACATGTTATATTAAAATCACCAGCAGTGTAGGAAATGGTACTAAAGTTGAGCTCCCCAAACCCTTAAAGGATAGTAAGGAATTCTCTTTGAAAATCACTGGAAATATATATCTCCACCCATTCTTAGCAACACTGACTACAAACATTTTTATATTTGTCAATTTTACCAATGAAACTTTTTAATCTCATTTCATATTATACTTCTTTATTTGTGAGCTTGAGCATTTTTCACATATAAAGATAATATAAATATCTTCTTTGTTATCATTTTTTTAACCGCTATTTCTTGTTTTCTAAGAAGTGAAGCCCACTGGGTCTCTGCTCAATAAGAATGGGAGGGAAATTCCACATACAACTCTCCCTGTACTAAAATAAGATGGGAAGAGTGTATGAGTGAACCACTCTAAGCCAATGATGAATGGGACCTGGTCACACAAAAGCAGAGTACCATCCAGCATCATTTTGTACCAGCCTCCTACATCTTCCCTGTTGTCTTCAAAGAGAGTTCCTAACTCTTCACTGAGGTCTTGTGGAGCCCAACTTTTGTATCATCTGCCTAGTGCCTCTCTAGCTGACTCATCCTAGACTACCACATGAGTCCTGCAAAGAACTACATTTTCTGGTTCTCGCCCTCCAAATGTGAGCTCATTTCCCTGGATTTAGTCTCCAGCTTACCCGATTTACAGTAGCCATCTAATCCCTCCATCAATACCCTGTACACCTGATTGGAATTACATGTCAGGTCATTCTTTCCTTTCCTAGCTTACCTCCCCAACACTGTCCTATTGTCACCTAAAAATGACTGGAGTAAGATAAACATTTTTCCATTAGACATATAGTCCTCTCCAAGACATCTAATAATCTGAGAGACAATTCTAGAAAGATGAGATAACCAACAATAAGACTACTTAAGGCCATGTTAAAATGAAGAAATCGGGGATATTTATCTTGAAATGTTAACTGGAATCAGTGTGCGTAAAAAACACTGAAAGACATAGGAATTAAAGACAAGAAAACCTGTTAGAAGGTTGTTTCTCATTCTAAAAGAAAGACAATGAGTCAGGACCAAAACAGTGGCAGGGACCATGGAGAAGAGGGAAAAGGAAAGGGATTTCACATGTAGATTAACAAACATACTGAGAAATTGGCACAGAGGGAGGAGGTAGAGGTAGGAGTGATGGAACCAAAGGAAGAGCGAAACCAAGGATGATTCTGAGGTTTCTAAGGGACCTAGGTTAACATTTATCCTGTCAATTTATATATTTCATATGCATCCAAGCCAATTATTTTTACTCTGTGTAAAGGTTATTTCATGTACTAGAAAACCTTTCAAAAAATGTCTGACTCAGGTGATATTAGACATCAGAACATCTAATAAAACTTGGAAAATACTGAGAACATGTTACAATTTCGAGGACACCAATCATTTCAATCTTCTAATTAGAAACATGGCTTAGAGTGTCTTGTTTTAAATGGATCCCATTTATTACTATATCCTTTAAATGAATCCTGTTTTAGTCCTGACATTTTAGCAAGAAGCTGAATGGAAAGTTAGTTAATTGGTTCATTCTGCAATGGGAGCATAGATACCAATTAGAATATAGGCTCTGAAAGTTTAAGGCTGGCTACACTGCAGGTGGAAAAGGGACCTCCAAGGTATTTTCTAGCTTACCTCTTATAATAATCACATGTAAACTAGCTATGTCTCAAAACCATAGTTTCTGGCATGAATTAATTTATTTGTATTTCTTCTGTATTAAATTGTTAATTTGTATTAAGTAAATCTTAACTGTATTAAGTAAAAGTTACCTAATTGGTCAGTATTCCTTCGTTTCCCTCCTTCCATCCCTCCCTCCTTCCCTCCTTCCCTCCCTCCCTCTTTCTTTCTTTCTTTCCTTTCTTCCTTCCTTCCTTCCTTTTGGCTGACACATACAAGAGTCAATAAATAATACTGGTGGAAGAGCGTAGAAAGGCAATACTGCACAGCAGAGTCTGTATTCCAACCATCCTGGATTCAAACCCGAGCTGTGCTGCTTCTCAGCATCCTGACCATGAATAAATTACTTATTTCTCTCAGATTCATTATTTTCTAAAATAGAGATAATGATAATATTATAATAACATCTGCTTTGAAGGGTAGTTGTAAAATTTACATAAGAAAACGAATGTAAAATGCCAATATGCCTAGCATTATAGTATACAGTCCATAATGATTAGCTATTATAATTATAAATCGTAATTTGCACTGACATTAACTATGAAGGTAAAACTCACGAGAACTTGAAAATAAAAAATGCAAAACTGTCAAAAAGATACTAGCATCGTTTTGAAGAAGTCTCTTTTTTCTTAGCCACCTCATCTTTACGGTTGATTAATTGTAAAAAGGCCCCAATTTGCCACCTTTTCCTACATCCATAGCCTTTATCCCATGACTTTGCAGCTCCTTCCTTCTGAAGGTATAGAGTTTGGCCACGAGAGTAAAGCAGAAGTGACAGAGTGCCAGCTCCAAGCCTGGGCCTCAATAACTTTGCATACTTCCTCATGCTGTTTCTTGGAAAGGAACCAGTCCCGCCTGGTGCACTGTAGGATGAGAAATCATGTGGATCAGAGAGCAGATGGCCAGCTGAGATAATTAGACAAGCCAGTCCCCAGCTGATCTGCAGCTGACCACTGATGGGGTTCAGGGTAGGCTGCCCCAAGATGTGCCATTCTGGCATTCAGATTATATGGAGCTGAAAACAAGCAAGGCCCAAAAGACTCAGGAAGAACCCCTGAACTTCCCCTAACTGACTAAAAGAATGGAAGATGGAAGGCCTGTTCCAAGGAGTTATTACCACAGATAACTGTGGTAAAGTATGAAACAGGTGTGGTAGACAGGGAGGAACCTAGCAAGGCCCCTTTGATCAAAGTCTTCTCTGGGTCCCATTGTCTGTAGATGACCCAGCAAACATTTGTTTACCAAACATTAACTTTTTTCAACTTCCTGTGAATTTCCTTACTTCCCTTTGAAGTCTCAGGCCCCTAACTCCTTTTCCTTAGTCCAAAATGACATATATACCTCATCTTTCCTTACTGTCTTGGGAATCCTTCATGTTTATGTGAATTCCCCATAGGTACCTAATAAATTTTATTTTCTCGTTAATCTGCCTTATGTCATTTTAATTATTTGACCAGCCAAAAGAACTACAAGGTGAAGGGGTGTGAATGGGGGAAATATTCCCTTCTCCCACACCACAGACACAGTAGAGAGTGGCCCACTCAGGCCCAGATGAGCAGAAACACCAAACCATGAACTTATAAGCGAAAATAAATGTTTGTGTTGTATATCACTGAGGATTTTATTTGTTTGGTATAAGGCATTTTTGTGGCAATAGATTATTGGTCATTCTCTGTGTATATAAGAAACTGAACACACCTTTGATGAAAGAAGTGGGGAAAAATGTCTGCTTTGTGAATAAAGACTTAAAAATCATCATAGGAAAAGGAAAAGGCAAAACATCGTAATTTAGTTACCATTTGAGCACTTACTGCCAGACAGTGTGCTAAATAATATATGTACATATAAATATATAATATATATCCATAAAACATACATAATTTCATTTAATTCTTATGAGAACCTTTTGAAGAAACCGATCAGAAGGAACCAAAGCTGAAGGAGTTTAAGTAACTTAGCCAAGCTCTCACTGTGGTTTCTGCTCAGGTTTGTCTGACTCCACAAATGTACTTCAGTTCTTCTGTGATACTCTCTTCCAGTATAGATTTGTTCGTAACTCACAAGGCCTCTGCATTTGTTGACTGGTACCGGTCCGTGGCCTGTTAGGAACCAGGCCGCATAGCAGAAGGTGAGCGGCGGGCGAGCGAGCCATCACTCACATTACCGCCTGAGCCCCACCTCCTGTCAGCATTATGGTGAGTTGTATAATTATTTCATTATATATTACAATGTAATAATAATAGAAATAAAGCGCACAATAAATGTAATGCACTTGAATCATCCCCAAACCACACCCCCGCCCCCTGGTCCATGGAAAAACTGTCTTCCACGAAAACTGGTCCCTGGTACCAAAAGGGCTGGGGACCGCTGGACTAGGGCTTGATTAATACAGTTTTATCAATGACTTATACATGCAATTTCCAAGGTGATCGTGAATTATTACCCTAAACTTTTTGGCTCTATTTACTAGAACTGAAGGACCAAAATCAATAATCCAGACAAGTGCAAATAAGGAAAAACACTTTCTAGTAAATACATCCTTTTTTTATAGTTAGCAAAGTAATAAATTCTAAAGAATTTCAAAGCACATATACAATCTGAGGAAAACTGAGAACTAATCTAATCAGTAGATTTATAGGGACTGGGACAAACCAAGTGAAGGAATACTTAATTGTTCTGCCTTCAGAGCCTTCAGAGAGCAACTTCTCTTTTCTAAAGGCCTGAATATAAATACATAAGATAATTTTCTGGAAATCATTAGAAGAGAAGCAGACAATGTAAACAGTTGAAAAAAGAGAATATACTCCCCTTTGGAAGAGATGATCTTGCAATTTTATAACATGGGAATATTAGTGTATAGTGATTCTGAAAGAATTTGGGTATCCAACTGAAAGAAAAATTGTCATCAGCTTTACTGAATGAAATGTCCTCGCACTGTTTACTCACCAAAGGAAAGGAAGACTCTGTTTTATGTTCTAGAAGCTGCCAGTCATGCAGCACTGAACAGGAGCCATCATATGAGTCACTTTACTTTCAGCTATAATCTCTTTTCACAGTGACAGATGAATCACAGAAATCAATCTCAACTCTGATTCCGAAAAATCTTCTGTGGGGATTTTTATTTGAAAAGAGTAAAGATGGGCAACCTAAAATTTCACATTAGGAGGCAGACAAAATGAGTGTGAGCCTAAGCTGGTGCAGGTGGGCATGGAAAAGGTTTCAGAGCTCTGTTTGGCATGTTGGAGACAGTGCAGGCTCTGGGATAGAACAGATGAGTCCACATCCTGTCCCATGGCCTACTGGCTGATTGAGTAGCTAAATTAGTCAACCTCTGCCAGACTTAGTTTCCTCATTCAACAAAAAGAGAAGACAATAACATCTACATAGCAAGACTGTGATGAGTGTTGAAGAGCATATTTAGGCTTTTTTCCCCACATTCTACTAAAAGCACTGATCAGGAATCAAATAAGCACTAATCAATCCCACCATCATTTTACACTATATTACTTAGTGCTATAAAAATTTTTTTGCCATTTTCTGCATGAATGTTTATTCCTTCTCCCTAATTAAATGGCTATTTCCAAAAAGCATTGCTTTCTGTTTCTTTAATGTACTGTTCAGTTCTGAATACTTTGAAGACCCTATCTCTGCCCACAGAAGGAACTCAATAAGTGTGGTGTCTAATTATCGAGCTACATGTTACAAAGAAAACAGTGAGATGTTGCTGATCATGTTTTTATACGGATTCAGAAGGCACTATAGGAATCATACCAAAAACAAAAAAAACAAAACATGTACCAATGCTATTTCTGCTCATTAGTAAAGTTTTGTATTATCTCCGTGGTTCTTTCTCCTGAACCCGTGCTTTATGGATGGTCCCAAGGCATACAATTTGTTTCCCAGTCATTAGTAAGAATTAGTGAGGTAATACTGAGTACCTCAATGGAACTTTTGCTGAATACTCTTGTCTGTCTACTTATTAGACAAAATTACTGTCAGGTTAAGAAACCTCTTACTGGTTGCTGAGATCCCGTTGCTACTCATTAGAAAATTCTGGAGCCTGGAGCAATACAAAAGGAAGGTGTTTATTAAAGTTCACTTTTTATGCTGAACAAAAGTTCCGTTATTAGCACACATTGAGGCATTTCAGTTTATACTAAATTAGATGCCTTTTAAAAAAACACCCATATTTAATGGCATTAAATGAAAGCAGTGGTTGTGGTTGAAGGGATCCTTGCTCTGTTATAAAACCTCTGATGAATGATTTTGTCTTGCTATAAATAAAATGCAATGTAAACATGCCCCCAACTTTGGCTTGGTTTCTTTTATTCCATTTTTTCAGTCTCAGCACAGTAGTGTGTGTGTGTGTGTGTGTGTGTGTGTGTGTGTGTGTGTTGTGAGCACACAACTTTCAAATGATTCC
The DNA here is from genome assembly GCF_963455315.2 of Globicephala melas. Taxonomy (NCBI): domain Eukaryota; kingdom Metazoa; phylum Chordata; class Mammalia; order Artiodactyla; family Delphinidae; genus Globicephala; species Globicephala melas. The sequence goes on from NC_083322.1 coordinate 26,017,927, forward strand.
AGATACGTTACATATTTTTAGTTTAAAAATCCACTAATTAGCAGCCTTTTTATACCTAAGATGTTCTTATAACGTGAAAAGAAGAGTGAAAACATGAGGAAAACAGTTATACTGAGTAAAACATTTTTAAGCCCTTCCTCTCCAGATGCACAGCAAACTTTTCATTTTAATATACAGGCATTAAAGATAAGACAAGCATATCATTAGAGAGTTATTTGCCAAGCCCTAGGAATTGTTTTTATTTTAATACTTTGACAATATTTATCTGCATTTCTTAAAATACAGAGATCTCAGTTTATTAATATAGTGCCATCTTCTGGTAAGTATTATGAAAGGCAGTTGGTTTCACACCAAAATAGTAATATTGAAATCATTTAAAGAATTTAATGAAAAATTGATCCATTGTAACAAATGTCTAGAATTGCATTCTATAGGGCTCTCTTAACATTTTAGTGTTACATTAATTTGCTACTAGTTAACCTTGACTTTTAACGTTTTCCAAGATGTTTAAAGTTATTGCCAAATTGCTACAACATGGCATAAATTCAATTAATCCAAACTGTAAGATGAAGTTACATATGTATATTTTTATATATAATATATAACTTTATAAATTTATTTTATATGTAATATAAGATACATGTCTATATAAAAAACAAAATTTTCTTGGATAATCATAAAAAATAGAGTGTATTCTACTATACAATGGAATATAATAATATATATACACACATACATACACACACGCATGCATGCATGCACACGTGCACACACACACATTTATATAAGTCTACATATATAAGACCCAAAACATAGGAACTGGCCAGCATTAATAGGAAAGCAACACATGAAAAATGGACTGCTTTTCTAAATATCTCACCAAAAATTAAAATGCAAACATAAAACTGAACAAAATTTCTTAGCATGTATGAAAGAAAAAGGGCCAATAACTCTAAAATATAATCATAATTATCAATGACAAATGCTAACCTCCTTAATATGTTAATAATTCTAATGAACCAATTAAAAGAAGGCAGTGACCACATAGAAAAATGAGATTAATAAAATTTTGTAAGTGAGGAAATAAAAACTTAACAAAGAATAAGTTTAATAAATAAACCAAAAAATATTTTTACCCTCATATACAATGAACTGTAAGCTAAAAAATAAAACATCAGTTTTTAACTACAATTTGAGGAAAAACTGTAAATTCATCACTTTAGGAGTATAAATGTGTACCATACTTCTGAAGTTATTTGGCAACATCCGCCGAAAGTTCATTTTAATGTATATAGCCTCAGATAATAACCAAATGTGGGAGAAATATGTAAAAAAGAAAATTTAAAAATTTTAGTTTTGGGAATTCCCTGGTGGTCTAGTCCTTAGGACTCTGTGCTTCCACCGCAGGGGGCATGGGCTTGATCCCTGGTCAGGGAACTAAGGTCCCACATGCTGCATGGAATGGCCAAAACAAAAACAAAAACAAACAAAAAAAATTTTAGTTTTGTTTGGTTTGTTTGTGTTATACATAGGGAATATTTGGAAACAATCTAGATATCTTAAGATAGAGGATTATTTATATTCACTGCAGTGGCTTTACATGATAGAAAGATACTATTGACAGAATGATGTTCACAATATATTATTTGAAAAAAGAAAATAAAATGAACACATAATATGTACATTATGATCCATGAAAAATGATCAGTGGAGTATATCAGTTACTCACAGGTCATCTCTGGGCATTGAAATTACAGATAAATTTATCTTTATACTAATCTCTATTTTCTATATTCTACATAGTAACTTATTTAGAACAAAAGAACTTTTTAAAATGACAACTGTCGTAATTCTTTAATCTTCAAGCACATAGAAAATGACATAAATCGGTAAATAATTATTAAGAGCCTGTATTCTGTGGAGTTACGCAAAGTATAACGTACAGTACGCACAGTACAACAGGAATTCAGATTACAAATCAATAACATAGCAGGGTAGAAAAGTGCTATCTGAGTGAATATATCAGTCAGGACATTTTGGCTTTCAGACTTTAAGAAACTGAAACCTTGTTGAATGTGCTTAAGTAAAAACAAACAACAACAAAAAAAAAACCATGGGGTGGGGTGGGAGGCAAATTATTTGCTTACACAACTGGGATGAGCAAAAGTCAGGCTGGCCTTAAAGATGACTGAAAAGAAGGACTTCAAAGCAGATAGATCTGGCCTCTGCTTCTGTTCATGTGCCATCCTCATTATTTCATGTCAGCTTCTCCATATGGTGGTAGCAGGGAATGGTCCTGAGCAGCTTAGGGCTCATACCCATGTAATTCCATTTAGAGGACTGTAGTTAAAAAAACTTTTGACTGGTTGAGCTTGTGTTATATCCATACCCTATAGCCCAGGGTGTAGGTTAACATGATTGACACTCCCCATTGCTAAAAAATAATACTTGACACTTGTTAAAATGGTAAGGAAGACTTCATTCAGGACTATTGTGATAGATATCGAGAATATCACAATAGAGAAGAGAGATCAGCCTCAACTCTGAATACAGAAAAGACAACTGGAGATTTATAGTCAATAATCAGAGTGAGGGGTCACTGGATGGAAATTACAAAGAGGAGACATCAAGGGTAGGGGAATTCTTGCTAAACCCACTTAACAGGATTCTTGCTGAAGGCAGACCATGGTGATCAGATATCAAGGGTGCAAGGATTCTTAATAAGGAGACTTAACAGGATATTCTTGCTACAACTGAACTAGGCAGGTTGCAGACAGGGCCCAAGGACAAGGCCAAAAAGTGGGCTCTGAAGACCTTGACTAAAGTTTGGTCAAGGACAGAGTCTTTGTTACCATTAAAATCTGATTTTTGAAGGAGGAAGCAGGGTATGGGAACAGAGTTCTATTCAAAACAAAGAAAAAGAATTTAAATATCATGGTGCAACTCACTGGATGCTTGTAAGAAATTACTTGTGGGAAAGAATGCTTCCACCTTAAAGACAGTTAAAGAAAAGATGAGTGTAAATTTGATACTGACAATTAATCAGCATTTTATAGGCAGAGATGAGAATAGGAAGGAAGCTACTGCTAAGTTGTGAACAAAGACAAGAAAGTAAGAAAGGAGAGATGAACCTGTATAAGTTCAACAGTTTGGCTGGAGTGTAGGATTCATGTAGAGAATTAATGGAAGATAGTCTATAAAAGTCTGTTAAATCTAGATTGTGGTGTATCTTGAAATTCCAGGAAAAGAGTCTGAAGTCAATCTGACTTCTCATATCAGAGTACGTCTACCTCCAAGAAAATGTGGTAGAGCCAGGCATGCTTGGAGCCATAGGACTAACATGGCAAATCTTCCTGGACATCAAAATTACCTCAAGATTTGGAATGAAATATTAGGCAATTTAATCAGGAAGTATTTTTAATTACATTAAAACAAATACTGATAGTAATGTGGTTAAGAATGAAAATTAACTTGCATTTTAAAGCTACAAGATAAGATTTGAGGAGGACTGATAAATTATTTGCCCCCAGGATCTTCCAGTCCCCTCCTATCTTCCATTTGGGTGGAAATTCTTCAGAACTTTGCTGCAATTCAAGTATGTGTGAGCATGAAAGTGGAATAAAGAAAAAATGGTATTATATAAAGATTAATATAGTAGCAATATATAGAATGAGTAAAGGGGGGTAAGAATAAAGAAATGGAAGCTAGTGAGAAAAATATTCTTATAATTCAGGCATAAGGTACAAGAATATATATCTGAGTGTTGGCAATGGGAATGGAAAAAAAGGGATGATTCAAGAAACACTGTAAAGGAATAATAAAAATGTACCATGTTTTTAAATAAAATTCTAATCACTTTAATAAAAATAATTTTAATACTATGTTGTTAAATCAAACTGACACTAGGTCATACCTTCATGAACAATGCCTGTTTAAGTCCACTGGGTTATTTGGCCCAATGCACCTTTTTCTCACCTCTTTTTGCTTATTTGCCACAACACAGGAGAGAATAGGGCAGACGGTAAGACGATAACACCCATGAACTGTCACAGACATTGGTCTCATCCCACTGCAAGTCTTACATGGCAAGAGAAGCCACATTTAACTAATGAGCAATTCTTCATTCCCTCCAGTTTCAACAAGATTTCACTTTCCCTTTGGGATGCTAAAAAAAAAAAAAAAAGAAGCTGATTATAAGAGGTGATCAAAAATCTGAACTCTTGGGTAGAGTTCTCGTGCCGTGCCTGAAGAAAGACAATATAAAGTTTAAAGAAGGGACAAGAAAAGGTAGGTAAAATCAAGAATATGTGGAAATTTTCATATGCGGAAGTGGGATTCATGAATCAAAAAAGTAAATTTGAAAGGGAACACAACTGAATTCTATAAAAGAATGAGAACGATAGAGATAATAGATTCTGGAACAAAATAGCACCTCCTATGTACTAAGAAATTGTATTTGCTATAATCCATTCTATTTTGAGAATAAAACTGGTTATTATTATTCTGATATTTCAAATCAAGAAACTCAGGCTCAAAGAATTTGAGGATTATCCCATAATGAGTGAATGAAATAGTGCCAGGTGATATAAAAGAAAGTTATCACTCTATACCCTAGTGGATGAAGACAAGAAGTATTAGAGGCTAAAAATAAAATTAAATGTAAGTAAATAAAAATTCAAGGAGAACTCAGATTCATGAATGATAGCTGTGCCATGAATAGTACGTATATATTATGCAGGTTTTTGGAGTAGAAGGCTAACCTTCTGAGATTGTGGCACAGAAAATAATTGCGAAGGCTTTAGAACACCACTGTCTTGGCTCTCTCAGAAACAGAATTCTGAATGTGCTATAGCCTCAAAGTTGTTAATGTGTGACAGATATTTATCAAGTATCAAGCTTAGGATATCTTAATTCTATCAACATTCCTAATAAGACATTACTATGAATAATCAAACACCTGTGTTCTCAAAGATTGTTCTTCTTTTATACCTACTTGCTTTTCTTTGTCCTAGACACCTAGAACTATACTGTAATGCTATCCACAGGATCCATGCCGTGAGACTCTATCATAAATGAAGCCTTGGCACAATGAGATCCTTTTGGTATTTCCAGTAATAAATCTCCTTGGATAGGGTCAAAAACACATCCACTTTATACTGAATTCTGCATTCTCCACAGTAGTGCTGTGAGGCTCTGGCCTTACATCATAAATGTGAAGGTAAACCCTCAAAAAAATGTTGATTTGGATGGAAAACCTAAGAATTATCTTTAATATGACCATGTAATGCTATGCAGAATTCCGAGTAGCTATTGTACAACAGTATTCCACTGTCTCATGAGATCTATGTACCAAATGATAGCTGCCAACCAAGTTGAATCCAAAGCCAATTTCTAATTCATGACTTCATAGGGAGCTGTGACATATGTTCATTTAAAAATCTGCTACATAACAGCACGTTCTGTACCACTCTTCTGTAATGTCAGTACAATACTGCCAAGCATGAGAGTGAAGCATGAGTGTCGACACTTAATTATGAATATTAAATTCAGTCTCCCATTTCAGATCTATATCAGATGTCACCACCTTCAAGAATTCATAAATGAGCAACTCTCTTCCTCCAGTCAATGTAATATGAACTATAGGATGAGAAATATGTTAAACCACTCTTCTCTGGTTACACACCTGTAAAAAATTCTTTTGCATCCCAGAAGCTCTGGATCACAGAAATGTCTCAAATACTTCATCCATCACCATAATGTAGGTACCTCTAGGGTGTGATTTCAATAGTCAAAGGTGAAATGGAGCATAAGAGATCATCACTTCCTACTAACTGATGATTTAAATTGTTATGCCTGGTAAGCTTGAGCATTTTTCAAAATGAGAATTGTGGTGGCCAATTTTTAGGAGCAGCACAGTCTAAATTACAGCTATATATCTATATATGCGTGACTCTGCAAAATGGAAAAATATGAAAGGGTATGCTGGTGTTAACAGGGATATTTAAGGTCATCTTTTTGTTATTACCCTTGTTTATTTGCAGAAACAAAAAAAAATAAGGCTTTATATTCAGCCTTCTTTGACCACTTAAATTGTGTGCTGAAAGGTTAAAAGTTATATCAAAAGTTAAAGTTTTGCAATCAATTGTGTCTTAAACTCTAACCTTAGAGCTCAGCTGGCTGCAAACATTTTACTTCTTCTCTAGAGACTTAGTGTTCATGGCATTCATGCTGTGAAATCATATTATAGCTGAGGCATTTGTACAACTTTCTGTAATAAATGGCTTCAGACAATGGCCCCTGATCTAGGGCAGATTTCCTAACAGAGAATTCTATAGCGGTTTATGGTACAGTGAGGGCCAAGATAATCGAACAAACGTGCTCCTCTTTCAAGAGAAAGTTAAACATTTTAGTCCCTAAATCAAATGTCATCTGCTTTTACCAGTCATGATTACATTTAATAACCAGTAGGCTATGAAACATTTTAAGAAATGTATGTATCATACAGTGATGACGTATATTGCCAATTCATTACTCCTCTTTTATTGCCATTTTATCATTCCTGACTAATTGCATGTTCTGACAGTTTCTATGAAATTTGTGATACTGAATAATAATTACTGACTATTCATCCAGCAGTGGTGGGAAACAGAGCCAGGGGAAAATGTGTCCCAGATGATATATCAGCAAATGCTATTTAGACTTTAAAATTTCATGTTAATTTGGGTTTCAGCAGTAATTAGGGAATTTATGCCTTAAAAATTTTTACTTTCATTGACATCCTTAATACTTTTCAGTGGTTAATTTTTTTTTAAGTTCCTTATTGATCATTTAAACAGAGTTAGCTTATCAGTATAATAAATTTATAAGCTTTGGTTTTTTAAGGGAAATTTCTACCAATAAAGAATGCCTTGGGATTTGTTTTATCATAAAAGTTTTATTAGCAGTTAGTTCCTTCTTCAAAACAATTCAATCTTATTTCCTAGATTAATTTTCCATTTGAGTGTGATATATATATATATATATAAAGGGAGAGTCTTCATGTAGACAAACATCAAAACCAAACTGTAACCTGCAAATGCCATACCAGCAACTTGTCCATCGTTAGTGACGTATCTCAACAGAGTTGCAATTCAATCACAAGCGACCACTTCAGTGGTTACACTTGAAATCCCAACGAAGTCTGGTTTTACCTATGGCTGCTCAGTGAAACTGCAAATACAATCCAGTAAGCTTTTACATGCATTCTAGCACTTTAACTCAGTCATGCAAAGAACCCAAAGGCATCTGACCTGCGAAGCTGCCTGAAAATATGGAACTGTCTTTCTGAAGAGTTTTTCTCTGAAATAACTCAAGTATGGCTTTGGTTTTATTATAGATTTCACTTGGAGGCAGTGAAGAAAATAACATGCTTCACAGGCTGTCCTTGCTAATCTAGCACACCTAGTCTGAGACTAAGGATAGAGTGGACACTTAGGAAATACTTGTTAAATAAAAGAGCATTTGCATAGTAAAATCGAGTTTCAGTGATAGAGAAGTATCTGTATAACTCAAAACTCTGCAATGTCTACATAAATAGATATTTTCTTACCTTAGACCATCACAAAATTAAACAAGATGGAAAACTGACGGCATAAAATAATTGATGTGCTCATAACTGGTTGATCTATTTAGCAAATAAATAATAAGAATCTGTGATGTGTTAGGTACTAGGGATACTAAAGAAGCAAAACTAGCCCCTGATATCAATGGTTGCCCAGCTTTATAAGAATACTAACATTCTAAATGTTACCTGGAAGACAATTTCACTTAATATGTCATAACAACATTTCAATTTCTGCTGTTAGACAATTGGAGAATATGAATCTAGAGAGTGGCCTGTGTTACCTTTAGTATACCAGAAAGACATAAATAATAAACAATAAGATTTAAATGGGGCAAGAAAAGAGAAATGCAGGCAAACCACTCTATTTTGTTATAAATATAGCTATTCATGCTCAGGCACATTAAATGCAGAGTGAAAATGACAGACAATGTCAGACTCTAGTATAAACAGCTAGGAATGGGAATTAGAGCATGAAAGGTCTCTGAGCCTCAGTTTCCTCATCTGTAAAGTGAAAGTGGTGTTTCTATGTGATTTCTCAATACATTCTCAGATATGCATGTATTGAAAACTGTTAAGGACAGGGTAAAGTGATTTCATACCCCTAAATATCCAGAGCTACAGAGATACCATGAAGAGAAGAAAAAAAAAAAAAAAACTCTGAAAACCGGACAATAAAATCTCTCATTGATTTACTGCCACACATGTCCCATCATAAGTAAGATTATATTTGTTTTACAAACTATATGTTTGACACTTTTACTATATAGGATGACATTATATCATATGTCATTTCCTTCCCAAGAATCATAAACTTGGTTTTGATTTTTCTGTTTATCTGAATATGGGCTAGAAAATCACCCCACTAATCACAGCCAGAGTCTTTCTTAACATTTAGATGGTGGAGAAATATCACCAAATCAGCACATACTATGCACAAAACTGCCTACAGAGAAATTTCCTGCAGTCTAGTAAATGTGGAACAATCATTTGAGCAGTAGTCCCCAAATGGAGAGGGAAATGAACAGTGTTATTTCTGAACCAACAGGAATTTTTTTCTTTTTAAAGCGTCCTTTCACTCAGAATGATACCTTTATAATCAGAAAGGGGTTGTGGGTGGAGCATTTGTAATTTGGAAGAACACATCATCATGTGCGAATCTTCCCTCTTCTGCTCACCCACAGAAGGATCAACACAAGCACCCAGGAATTTTTGAAAAAATTCTCACTGGCAGGAGAACGGAAAGCCATAGGTTAAATCAATGTGGGGTGGTGTTGGAGGAGTTTTCTGAAGCATGAGTACTTTTCCCAGATTCCATTTAGCCCCACCCTGATAGGATTCATAGTCTCAAAACAGAAGTGGAAATAAGGTGTGTGTAAGTTCAAAGACTGCAATCACCTAGTACATTCCAATCTCCCTATCTGTATCCCTCCCCCTCCCCAGGTAAAACTAAGTAAGAATTTTCAGGAAATATGGAGTCCATATTTTGAGAAAACTACAGATTCACTTTTATTTACCAATGTTTTAATCTCATTTTTCATCTTCATCTACATGAAAAATTGGCATCTCTTAGGCAGAATGATATTTTAAAATACACAGATGCTGCAAATAAAACATCTCGTGGCTGTTCAACAGAAGCATAAGGCCACTGAAATATATTAATTTTTCAGTACACGTGTAAATGTGGCTAAGCAAAAATCTGGCAGAAGGACAAATACTCTCACAAAGAAAATACAACACAGTAAAACATCAACACAATTAAACGAACCAAATTATACCCCATCAATAGATGAGAGAGGCGTGCCATTGACTATGTCTGCATGGTAACTATACAGTCAATTTTCTGGATTGTTAGACAAAATATGCACAAAAGCGTTTGGATGATTAACTGTGTATATTCGAATCCTATTAATTTAGCCAACATTTATTGAACACCTATCATATTTCATGCACTAAGATAACCACTGGAATTACAAAGATGAAAAGAGGCATGGTCCACATACTTAAAAACCTGACATCTTAAGTCTTTTCTTTACTGCATAGGTTTAGGTGTATTATAGAGCAGCTTATATTTCTTGAACATCAACAAAAGTCTGATACAACATGATGTGTCAATGTTCTGCAATGTTCTTGCCTTACATGAGCATGTAAAGGTGATATTCACTTCATGCTCTATGATATTTTAGCAATATATAGACAGTAAAAATATTTCATTTAAAAATGTCTTGTTCTTTCATTCAACAAATATTTATCAAGGGCTTATTCTGTGCCACATTCTATGTTAGTAACTGGAGACAGAGCAATGAAATATCAGCATACTCCTTGTTTTTCAGAACCAGAATTGTATATTTATTCTTTTCCCAATAACAAAGCTCCTAGAGCCTTCCATCTGGACAGATTCTTTGTTTTCCTGATGTTAGAGTTTGCCCTCCTCCTGAGAACATCTAAACTTCTTCATCTCCACTCAACTTATTTGGCTTGATTTCTATTTCCTTGCATATCTAATCTGACACACTAATATATGCTAATGAACCAATAAAATATCTGCCCCCTTCTGTGTGACATTTGTGCATTCGTGCAATGTCCTTCTAGAGACCATGTATTTAAAACCAAAGTGACTCTAATTGTAGGCATTTCAAACTCTGAGATACACAGTTTGAAGAAATGATTGTACTGAATTCAAAAGTAGTTACCTATATACCTATGCAGGGATTGTACCATAGCCGCTTGGTGTTAAATGCTGTGAAAAGTATTTTGGTATTTACCTGCATTGCCCATCTCACAGTGAGGTGCTCCCAATACGACACTCACACCTTCTGTTTTGGAGACTCAGGCACAGATCTTTGATTGATGAATGTAATCACTTCATTACAGGAGTTTTTTTTTCCATCCTTCATGCTGTTGTGTCCTGCTAATCATGTACTAAAATGAGCACAGGACATCCATCCTCAAGAGTCTGTTTTAACAGTCTCTAGTTCAAACACACTTTATCAATCAAGTCTGCAGTCAGGGTAAACCAGTAATCGAAAATTCTTTCTACTACCTGTGATGAATTTCAGTGTTCCAAATGCAGTTCATTTCAAGGCCACTCCTTAAGGAAAAATTAACATTTATGTACAAGGAACTGTGCTACTCCTCTACATTTGCCATTTCATGTAGTCCTCTTTACAGTTATATGAGGTAGATTATGTATCTCCATTTCACAGATGAGGAAATTGGGATTAAAAGAGGCTAAATCTACTAGTGAGTGTAACAGCTAAGACTGGAGCAAGCAGAACAGATTTCAATGGTGCCAGAAATACACCCTGACCAAAAATACATCTGCCACTACCTACCACCGTGATTGAAAGTCTACCTTCAGTAAATGGTTCTTTGGAGTTCTGAAGTTATTTTTTTTGACTTGATTTTTTTGCTTCATTTTAGAAGCTTATTAAATACGTGTGTATCCCTAAAAGGAATAATGTCTAAAGATTTTCACCTAAGTATTATTGGGCATTCAGATGTATCTACAGGAAGACTCTGTCTTATGAATCCTATGCCTTATATCTTTTTTTTTTTTTTTGCTGTACGCGGGCCTCTCACTGCTGTGGCCTCTCCCGTTGCGGAGCGCAGGCTCCGGACGGGCAGGCTCAGCGGCCATGGCTCACGGGCCCAGCCGCTCTGCGGCATGCAGGATCCTCCCGGACCGGGGCACGAACCCGTGTCCCCTGCATCGGCAGGCGGACTCTCAACCACTGCGCCACCAGGGAAGCCCCTATGCCTTATATCTTAATTACACTAAAACTAAGATGTCATTAACTGGACAATGCATCAATTTTCTGTGTACTACTAAAAATATGCCAATTAATCATGACAGTGATGATTTTTTTATCATGTCGACTTAAAGTCACATCTCAACTTCGGAGATGTTAAAATGTGAAAAATACACTTATGCTTGACAAAATAACGTAGACCCTTTGAACATGAAGAAAGTAAAATAAGATTGAATTTAACTTTACCTGCTTCAACATTTTAATGAAGATTACTGAAATTGCTGGTTATTTCCTTCAACTGGTTTGGGAGACCATAATTTAAATAGTTTTGTGTTATTGCAGAGTTAGACTATGCACAATCATTATATTCAGGGGAATATAGTTACAAGTTTAATTAAGAAAATACTAATTTAATATCTATTACTTAATATTACTTTGCTCTCTACTATGTAAAGGCAAAACAGAAGAGACACAATATTCTGTGCTTCTTGGAATTTTCACTGAGGCCAAGATGAGGAACTGTTTGAGTTTCAGTAGGTAAATATACCATGACTGCATCCTAATTTCATTTATAAAGTGCTTCTGAGAACATTTCTGTATTCAGCTCAGACACAACCATCATTGCCAACCTTGTTCCAAGAATACCCCATCACTGCTTGTATAACTTTAAGTATCCTCTATATGTCCTCTCCTATAATTGTAGCCTTTACTATATCAACTATGTGAGAAAATTTTCAAATTACTTAGCTGAGAAATTTATTTCCTGTTTTAAAATATTATCCATTTATCATTAACAATTAAGTAAACAGCAGAGTAGATAGTAATAGAAATATCATAAACCTCAGAGCTGTAGTTGAATTTGGACCACCTTTTTCAGACTTGATTTCTTTAGTTGTAAAACATAAGAATTAAAAGAGATAACATAAGTGTCTGGTACTAGGTACCAATAATATTAGTTTCCCACATATACATGCTTTGTAAAGAGTAAGTTGTGTTGATTTCTTTAAGGAGACCCTATGACGTGACATTTTGGTGCACCAGCAGTGAGTATGAGAGGACACAATAATGGTGGCTGAGATTGAAAAGAAAATAAATACACCTAAATTCTGTGGGATGCCTAAGCTATATTTTATATTTCTCAAATTGGTGTAAAAGCTACCTATTAATATATACAATCTACTTCAAAAGACTCCTACTTAATGCTCACATTTTTAAAAAATTTGTTCATTTTTCCCTCCCATTTTTCTTCCCCCACTGTTCTTACTTTTACTTTTACTTCCTAACTCTGCTCCAAAGTCCCTATTACTGAATAGTTGTGGGTTTATTGACTAGTGCCTAGAAGAAGCCTTTCCAATTACTTTGTCCCACCTAAATCTTTGGATGAAAATCAAATATGCAGAAAATAGACTCCAATGGCCATTTAGTTCTTATCCCCATAATGGGAAAAACTAGAAGGTGTTTTTCTTAAAACTGTCACTCACCTAAGCTTTTCTATTCATATTTAACATAGCTACCTTGGATTCAATGGGTTGCAAAATTCTAGACAAGTTTCAGTGCCTGTTTAAAATTAATTTAGATGAACAAAAATTCTTATTTGTTATTTTCTGGTCCCTGAATTAATTTTTCAAAGAGTTATCACTTGAAGTCTTCTATAGTAATCAGGATCTTAGGTACAAGTTGGCAGCTGTTTAGCGACAATCCTCAAGCAGCAATTTGATGAGGATCCCTCCCCCCTCATCATACTGGAAATGTATCTGCAAATATTCAATCTCAATTTCACACTGAATTTTTATTATGATTTCTTATTTTGGTTTTAGACTACTTCTTATAATTTGGTAAATAAATATCCACACTTTATTTTTCCATATTTTAACTGCTATTTCATGCATCTCCCTACTTGGTACTTAGAATATAGAAAAAAAATCAGTACTGATTAGTGAAAATTCATAGTTATGAAAAAATTTAAAAGAAGCAACATCTGTACTTTTTGTTTTGCTTTCAGTATTTCAAAACAGGCAGAACTTTAATAATTAGTTTTAGGAAACAAGTTTTAACAAGTAGACAAAAAACTGAAACACCTCAAATTCATTTTTCTGATATGTAATGATTAGCAAAATCCCTACAACTGTTTTTGCATGATTCATTTCTCAGCACAGCACATCTACTTTTAGAAAGAACAGTGAAAGTCTTCTTTATATTAGTTCTTTTCAAAATTCTCGCATAACAAGGTTTTACTATACAGTCACCTAGCTCCATGGTTCCTGCTCTACTTTGTTCGTATTATATTTATATTCTCAGCAAGGAGTGCTACTATTTCCTAAAATATATAATAAAGTGTTATCAGCTGGCAGTCAAGTTAGTTATATACTTGAAGCTATTATATTTGAAGCAACTTGGCAATTAATACCAAATTACATCGACAGGTTGTATTAAATATATTACTCAACATAAACCCTTCTGGCTCAATTAATTGTTGTATAACAGAACTTTTAACTTTAAGGATTCCCATATTGAGAAGCCAACAATATTTTGTTTCAAATGAATAATTTTTTTCCTTTTAAGCAAGTAACAACATTTCCTATGGTTAGATTTACAATAGCACTCTTAGATAAGCTCTTACCTTTCCAATATTCTAATCTCAGCAGAGATCTCACACACTAATGGGCAGGATCGGCAGGTTGGTGAGGACCCCATCTCTACACCCCTAGTTCCTGAGCACTACCTAAAACACTACAGTGGGGAAAACTGATCTCACAGAAGTATTTTCAAGGCAAAACAAAGTACTTTAGAAGCACTGACTCTTGTCCAACCACCTATTTTACAAATGAGGAAACTGAAGACCCTCCCTCTTGTCCACAGAGACTTCTGTCCTGTTGGCTTCTCTTAACCTAAGGAAAAACATTTTTTGAAATCAGATCTTTTTATGTACAATAAATATTTCTTTTCTCAGAGAAAAAAATGTTCAACTGTCACACTGGGAACTTATAATAGCTTGAAAAATTTTAAGGATTTTTGATCCAGTTTAAAATTAAGATTATTTTACTACTTATGAAAATGACCATTTCCAGCCAATAATAAAAGGAATTCCTAATGTACGCCAGGTATTTCATTAGACATTGAGGACCTAGAGATGAATAAATATGGTTCTCTCATATGAAAGATCTTGTAGTCTAGTGGAGGAGGCAAAATGACAACGTAATCCACTATACTAATGTCATAATAAACGTGTAATGTGCCAAAAAGCACAGAAGGCAGAAAGAATAGCTGTCAAACAATTTAGAGTAACTTTTATAGCTGAATATTCTTCCTTCTAACGCTGCTTGCTTTTTAAATAAATACCATGTAAATCCCAGTATTTTTAAATTGATGGCTTTGCAACTATGCTATATGGAATTTCATCAAACAATGTATTATATCCATAATATATAACACATTGATCCCCAGTATTCCCTTATTTAATAAATCCATCATTACATTAAAGAAGAGCAGGTTTTTTAAATAACTTTTCTTTAATAAATTTGTGATGTTGATTACTTTTCAAACATTTTGTTCTCAAGTATTCACATATCATTAGTATTTACTGGGTCATAAATTTAAATCAGTCAGTAAATCATATGACTCAACTTTGTGAAAACTTTCTAGACTTCTGAATGATACCCATCCCAGGGTGGAAAAGCTTCACTCCAAACTACGTAGGGCTTTGAAACTAAAAAAGAAGTTGAATAGGCTTTCATAACTTCGTTTCTATTAAAAGTGTGATTAGGCAACTCTCAGGTAAGCTCCTTCTCCAAGGAGGAGGGCTATGATAAATACTTAAGACTTTCAGTTGTGATTCCCAAAGGGCTACACTGTAGTGTAAAGGCAAACTGGAATTAGAACAGAACTCAAAAACTCTGAAATGGTTTAAATCCATGTATGGATAAAGGTGGTTTCTTTGCTAACAAAAGGAAATTAAATTATCTCTGGAAAAAGAAAACATCATCTATGCCTCTCTAACTTTTCCTACAAATTTGTGGTATTCATCAAATGACAAAAAAAGCAACATCAAAAGCCAGATTATAGAAAAAGATCCACAGGTAGTCCATTTATATACTATAGTAATCAAATAGGAGCTTTACAATAACTTTGATTAATGTGTCCAAGAAAACAAATAAGATGAAAAATTTTACTAAGAAAATGAAATCCATTAAAAATAATCAAGTGGAAACTCTAGAAAATGAAACATACAATAAATTCAACTATGAATTTAATAGATATGCTTAATGAATGATTAGATGCTGCAGAAAAGAAAATTATTAACTAGGAATCAGAGGAGCAGAAAAATAAAGTCGGAAAAAGAATTAAAAATATAGAGAAGAGAATGAGAGTCATATGGGAACACTGAAAATATCTAACATGTATGAAATTGGAGTCCAAGAAGCAATGGAAAGAAAGAATATTTGGAGAGATACTGGACAGGGATTCCAAGATGGATAAAAACTAGCTGCAAACTTCAAACATAAAAGATATCAAAAAGCTTTGAGATCAAAAAGCATAGGCACCTGAGCTATACAACTGCTAAAAAAGAAAAACTTAAAAGAAGATAGAGGGGCAAAAAGGACACATAACCTTCAAATGAGTGACAGACAATAAGACTGACAGCTCACTGAGCAGATATTATGCAAGTCAGAAGACAATGAAACGACAGCTTTAAAGTACTGAAAAAAATAAATGCCAACCTAGACTCCTTTGGCCAGTGGAAACATCCTTAAAAGGATGGTGAGATGAAGAAATTTTCAGATAAACAACATATGAGAAAAGTCATTTCAAGGACAATTATAATAAAAGATATAATAAAGTTGTTCTTCAGGAAGTAGAACTTCACGAAGTAGCACTTCACAAAATAGAAGCACAGTAATGCAAAAGGATGGATAAGTTTTGAAAGTATAGACCTGAGAGTAAATCTAAATGAATATTGACTGTTCTAAATAAGAATGTCTTGTGGAGTTTGAAGTGTGTGTGTGTACACATATGTGTATTTGTATACATACATATATGCACACATACATACATACATAAATGTATGTGTATTTGTACATATTTATATATATATAAAAATTGTTAGACTGAATAGAAAAGCAAAATCAAACTATAAAAACTATGCTTACAATGGATATGCATTAAATATGAAAAGACATAGAAGTTTGAAAGAAAAAGGATGAAAAAACATGCCATGGAAAACTAGACATAAAGAGAAATATCTCATAATAATTGTATTAGGGTTCTCCAGAGAAACAGAACCAACAGGAGATATAGATATAGACATAGACATAGATATAGATATATAGATATAGACATAGACATAGATATAGATATAGACATACAGAAAGAGACTTATTATAAGGAACTGGTTCATGCAATTATGGAGGAGGATAAATCCCAAGTCCTCAAGGCAATTAGGCAGAAGGAGTTCTCTATTACTCTGGGAAAAGTCAGCCTTTCTGTTCTATTGAGACCTTCAACTAACTGAGTGAGGTCCACCCACACTGAAGACAGCAATCTGCTTTACTCAGTTTACCAATTCAAATATTAACCTCATCCAAAAACATTCTCACAGACACACCCAGAATAATATTTGACCAAATAACTGGGCATCCATGGCCCAGTCAGGTTGATATGTAAAATTAATCATCAAAACAATGAACAAATAAATTCAATTGAAAGATATAACGATTCTAAATTTGTATGGACTTAGTAGTATAGCACCAAAAGAGATGAAGCAAAGTCTTAAAGAACTGAAAGGAAAAACAGACAAATTCCAAAAACACTGAAAAACTTTAACATAAATTCTTTTGTAACCAGTAGAAAAGAAAGCCAAATGACCAAGAGAAAACTACAATTGACAAAAGACATAATTAACAGATATGGAACGCTGTCCCTAACAATAAAACAATACATTCTATTTCCACCTACTCAGAAATATTTATATAGAAGGCCATATATGGGCCATAAAACAAGGCTCTTCAAATTTCTAATGATGAAATTGGTATCTCTGATTATAGTGGAATTAGTCAGAAATCATTAATATATATAATAAAAATTACCTAATTTTGGATAGTGAGGTAGCACATATCCAAACACCCATACAACCAGAGAATTAGTCAGAATGGAAATTGGAAAGTATTTTAAACATGGGAAATACATAAAGCAGTGCTTAGAAGGAATTATGCAGCCTTACTTCTAAGTGCTAGAAAAGAAGAAAGGCTGAATAGTAATACTTTATTAGCTTACATCAAGAATCAAGGAAAGGAGGACCTTCAAGATGGTGGAAGAGTAAGACGTGGAGATCACCTTCCTCTCCACAAATACATCAGAAATACATCTACACGTGGAACAACTCCTACAGAACACCTACTGAACGCTGACAGAAGACCTCAGACCTCCCAAAAGCCAAGAAACCCCCCACGTACCTGGGTAGGGCAAAAGAAAAAAGAAAAAACAGAGACAAAAAAAGTAGGGATGGGACCTGCACGTCTGGGAGGGAGCTGTGAAGGAGGAAAAGTTTCCACACGCTAGGAAGCCCCTTCACTGGTGGAGACAGGGGGTGACAGGGGGGAAGCTTCGGAGCCACGGAAGACAGCGCAGCAACAGGGGTGCCGAGGGCAAAGTGGAGAGACTCCCGCACAGAGGATCAGTGCCGACCAGCACTCACCAGCCTGAGAGGCTTGTCTGCTCACCTGCCAGGCCAGCGGGGTCTGGGAGCTGAGGCTCAGGCTTCCAAGGTCAGATCCTAGGGAGAGCGACAGCCTCTTCAATAAGTGGTGCTGGGAAAACTGAACAGCTACATGTAAAAGAATGAAATTAGAATACTCCCTAACACCATACACAAAAATAAACTCCAAATGGATTAAAGACCTAAATGTAAGGCCAGACACTATAAAACTCTTAGAGGAAAACATAGGCAGAACACTCTATGGCATAAATCACAGCAAGATCCTTTTTTGACCCACCTCCTGGAGAAATGGAAACAAAAATAAACAAATGGGTCCTAATGAAACTTAAAAGCTTTTGCATAGCAAAAGAAACCATAAACAAGACAAAAAGGCAACCCTCAGAATGGGAGAAAATATTTGCAAATGAAGCAACTGACAAAGGATTAATCTCCAAAATATACAAGCAGCTCATGCAGCTCAATATCAAAAAAACAAACAACCCAATCCAAAAATGGGCAGAAGACCTAAATAGACATTTCTCCAAGAAGATATACAGATTGCCAACAAACACATGAAAAGATGCTCAGCATCACTAATCATTAGAGAAATGCAAATCAAAACTACAATGAGGTATCATCTCACACCAGTCAGAATGGGCATCATCAAAAAATCTACAAACAATAAATGCTGGAGAGGGTGTGGAAAAAAGGGAACCCTCCTGCACTGTTGGTGGGAATATAAATTGATACAGCCACTATGGAGAACAGTGTGGAGGTTCCTTAAAAAACTAAAAACAGAAGTACCATATGACCCAGCAATCCCACTACTGGGCATATACCCTAAGAAAACCATAATTCAAAAGGAGTCATGTTCCACAGTATTCACTGCAGCACTATTTACAATAGCCAGGACATGGAAGCAACCTAAGTGTCCATCTACAGATGAATGGATAAAGAAGATGTGACACATATATACAATGGAATATTACTTAGCCATATAAAGAAACAAAACTGAATTATTTGTAGTGAGGTGGATGGACCTAGAGTCTGTCATACAGAGTGAAGTAAGTCAGAAAGAGAAAGACAAATACCGTATGCTAACACATATATATGGAATCTTAAAAAAAACAAACAATGGTTCTGAAAACCTAGGGGCAGGACAGGAATACAGATGCAGACATAGAGAATGGACTTGAGGACATGGGGAGGGGGAAGGGTAAGCTGGGACAAAGTGAGAGTGGCATTGACATATATACAGTACCAAATGTAAAATAGACAGCTAGTGGGAAGCAGCCTCATAGCACAGGGAGATCAGCTCAGTGCTTTGAGACCACCCAGAGGGGTGGGATAGGGAAGGTGAGAGGGAGACACAAAAGGGAGGGGATATGGGGATATATGTATACATATAGCTGGTTCACTTTGTTATACAGCAGAAACTAACACAACAATGTAAAGCAATTATACTCTAATAAAGAAATTTTAAAAAAAAGAATCAAGGAAAGGAACGACATAGTAAAACTCACCAATAAAAAATAAATACAACTAAAAACAGAAATCAGTGATATGGAAAATAAACATACAATAGAGAAAATCAAAATTATTAAAACCGTGTTCTTTAAAAAGAGTAATAAAATGATGAGCCTCAGGCAACACTACTCAAGGGGAAAAAAAACAAGGAAGATATAGAATAACGTCACAAAGGAAAAAGGGCAGCATTACATATCCCACAAACATTAAAAAAATAGTAAAAACTACTTTATGTCAATAAATTTAAAAATTTAGAGGAACTGACTAGACAATTTGTTTAAAAACCCAACTTCCAAAATATCAATAGCCCTTTCACTGTTAAAGTAGATTAATCCATAATTTTATAGTTTAAAAAAAAAAAAAGGTCTAGGTGGAATATAACATCGAACAAGGGTGTTCACAATCACCACATCTACTCAACATGGCACTGGATGGTCCAGTCAGTGGAAAAAAACAACAAACAGTAAATATACTTCTCAATTCAATATTTTGTTTGTTTGGATTTTTATGTACAAAATCATGCCATTTGGTAATAACAACAGATTTCTCTTTTTCCTTTCTAATATTTGTAACTTATGGCATCTTCCACTAGCTTCCAGTACCATGTAGGACCCACTTCTAACCTTAAGCCTAGTTAAAGAGTCTTCTACAGGACTACCCAGAAAACAGTATGTGTCTCCTGAGGTTAGAGGTAGAACAGTTGACTGGAAAGTCTAAAAGGCAGAGACAGCAGATAGCTGGGCCAAAGGAGCAAAATGAGCAAAGCAGAGGATGCTGCCATGTTAGGCATCACCTACGCCTCTAGAGTTTGCACCTGGTAAAGAAGGCAGGAGCTCTTCCTGTGGATCAACAGAGGAACATGTGAGAGAAAGGTAGACTGAAGCCATTGGAAATTTTCTTACAGTGAAAATAATGATAATGAATACTACAATATGTTTACCATGGGATTAGTGGACGGATATATGGAGGGATAGATAGGCAGGTAGGCAGGCAGGCAGGCAAATACATAGGTATATAGATATGATTCCCTCTCAGCAGCTCTATGACGTTACTTCTATTTATTATCATCCCACTTTCAGATGAGAAAACTGAAGCAAGAGATGTTAAGTAACCTGTCCAAGGTCACACAGCTAGCAAGTAGTAGAACCAGGATTTGAACTCAGGCAGCCAAGTTCAATGTTTCTTTAGCACCACACTGCACAACATAAACAGAAAAAGTCCAGGTAAAGTACATCCCCAGAAAACCAGGAGATGGTAGGAGGAAAGGTAGGAGCCAGAGAAAATTATACCCCTACATCACAGAAACCTATGAAAGTGCACAGGAGAAAGAGAGCGTAAACACCTACCAGCTCAGAAACAGAAAGTTAACTTGGCAGTATCAAATGAGTACATTTATTTGACCCCCCTTTTACCCCTCTGTCTTTCCCCAGTTTGACCCTGGAGGAGTTTGGAACTTACAGTTCCGGGAATAAAATACTACCTTCTTTAACTTTCTCTTATTCACTCAAAACACTTTAAAACAGAATCACAATTTTAAAAACAGCTTAATTCATATTTTTCAGATGATTCTCTTATTCTGACTTCTCTCTAAGAAGAATTCACACCATTTCTTTTAGTTCATTATAATTTGCAAGTTTCTAGTCTCTGGGGGTGTGTGTCCTTAGCTATAAAAAGGATCAAATGTTTCTATTTGGAAATATAGGATAAATAAGAAGAGACCTTGGATTAGTTGTTCTGTTTTTCTCCTAACAGTTCTTTTCTTGCCAAACCAATTAAGTAAACAAGCTGTAGTTTCTACTCTAAAAATAAAAAACTCATTTACAGTTGCCCAAATATGTTTTCCATTTCTTACATAAAAGGAAATACTCGAAGGATTTAATTATAACAAGACTTTGACATTTGTGGCATAAATACGATAGGTTGCTTAATGTTTATGTACTTTCTTTAAACACAGAAACAAATTAAAGGATCTAGCAAGCCAGCTTGAATGCTGTACTGCAGCTGACATGCTGGAAATTTGCGACAATATAATTGTTGCAACTGGCTGACAACTCCTGGACAAAAATGTTGTCTTTCCTTATATGATTTTTTAGTGCAGTGGAGAAATACTGGAAAAATTAATATAGTCTTATGGAAGTAATAACTCTTAAAGGGAAAGAAAGATTAATAGCAGCCTATGTTGTGAAACGGCAAGAACCTACAAATGAGGGCCTAAAATACTGCTTTCAAAGGAATGATACTGAAGGCCCTCGACAGCTGCTTTCACATTAGCCTAGAGATTTTAAAGTCCAATTGAGGCAGATGCTAAGCAGACAAAGTCTGGAAGGACCCTGTTGAGAAATGATCACAATGGGATAGTTACTAAGAATAAGAGCAAGAACATTAACCAACAAGGATTTTCCAAAGAAAGAATTTTCCAAATCCTAATGGAACATCAGCCAAAGTATCATATTTACCTGCTAACTCTAAATCTAATCTAACTATTTAATCTAAGGTTTCTCATAGAATATTTTTTAAAAGCATTTCCCACTTTTTCCTGCTCCTGAAGACAGTTCTACAAGGGGCTAACCAATCCTATTTAAAATCCAAATAGTGCCTCTAAAATAAAAAGCTTCATAGATTTACTCTATTGATGGATTCACAAAATAGTAACAGAGCAACAAAACTCATTCATCCACCAATATTATGCTCTTTTGCACTCTCTCTTGCCTTTATATACTATCATGAACAGTTACTTCAGCTTAGAATTAGAACACTCTTAGTTCGAGCTGAGTCTCAGTTTAGATGTTCCTTCCTCTAGGAATCTTTTCATGACTCTTCCAAATACTAGAAACTTATGGGAGAATCCTTAACTCTCCCCAAAATATAGGAATTGTGCAACTTGTGCAAAGCCTATCAGAAGAATCTAAATGTTTAATGTTCGTAATATGTTTCCATAGTATCCTATATTTCTCCTCTCATAGTACATACTTAGCATGCACTGTATTGAATTCACTTATTTTATTCCTTTGCTAATCTTATAAACGCTATGAAAGAAGAAGACCTGCGTTTACTGTTCACTGTTACATCCCCAAAGCTCAGTGCAAAGCCTGACACACAATGAGAACACTGTAAAGATATAGATGGAAATGATAGATAAGCTCAAATACATCATGAACAAAAACTCTCATAGTGAAGTTCTGACTCAGGACAAATACTTGAATTTTGGAGAGCACTATAAAAACAAGAGTAAGCCAACAAAAGTACCAGAAATCAGGGAGGTGTAGCATATCTAAACTGAATACTTAGAGGATTCCACTAAAAAATGTGAGAAATAACAGCAAAACATACAAAGACCATTCACTAGCAAGTAAATACATAAGCAAGATGAAAGTTGTACCAGTTGTCGGGCTTCTCTGGTGGCGCAGTGGTTGAGAGTCCGCCTGCCGATGCAGGGGACACGGGTTCGTGCCCCGGTCCGGGAAGATCCCCCATGCCGCGGAGTGGCTGGGCCCGTGAGCCATGGCTGCTGAGCCTGCACGTCCGGAGCCTGTGCTCCGCAACAGGAGAGGCCACAATAGTGAGAGGCCCGCGTACAGCAAAAAAAAAAAAAAAAAAAAAAAAAAGTTGTACCAGTTGTCCCAATTAAAAAAAAATTAATAAATCCATCTCTTTTGTGAAGAAAGTCATAAAGCAGAAATACAAGAACTCAGAACAAAGATGGTGAGATAGCAGAGGAAATAATGTGTGAGCTGTTAGAACTTGGGAAAGAAGTTAGAAGGAATATAAACAATCCCAGAAATGAAGACAGATTTTGAAGGAACACAAAGAACAGAAACTGATGAAAACATAGTAAGTGACAGAGTAAGTACAAATTTGTGTCAAACGTGAAGAAATGGAGTTAAAGAAAGTTGAGAAGAGTCAGAGAGACTATATTTTAAAAGACAAGCAAAACAAGCTGATACATGCATAACTGGAGTCTCCAAAGGAAAAAAAAGACAAAAATCTATAATATTTAAATATTCCATTCCAGAAAATTTTCATTTTCTGAAACTGGAAGAGCACGTCATAGCTAGCTAAAAGTGAGTCAGAATGACCAACACTAAGCTATATCCCAGTCAAGTTATTAAACCTTAACAATACAGAAACATGTAGGAGAAAGGGGGGAAAAAAAAGAACACGGCAGGCTTCAAATTTCTCTGCAGCAGCAGATAATAACAGAATAGAGTGGAGCAACATCCAAAAGATCATCAGAGAAAGAAAGAAAAGCACAGTGTTTATTATCCAGACAAATGTAACATACAATAATTCTAGAAGCATTGTTTCCATGAACTTTCTTTAGGATCTACTTAGAAAACTGTTAGAGAAATCGCTGAAAAAAAACAAAGTCAGTTAGACTGAAATCATCTAATTATAGAACTTAGACTAAAATAAAAATGGAGATTAAAGTGGTTTGACCACACAATTTCTATTTTCACTGCTCTTTATTTCCTCCTGCATCTTTGAGTTTCCATCTGGAAAAGTTTTTCTGCTGCCTGAATAAAACCCTTTAGCATTTTATTTGGTGTCATGTTACTGATGACAAATGTTCAGTTTTTGTTCATCCAAAAATTTATTAACTTCACTTTCATTCTCAGTGAATTTTTTCACTCAGTAAAGGATTTCCGGTTGGCATTTTAAAGTTGCTATTCCATTACCTTTAAGATCACATTTTTTTTCCTAGCAAGAAATCACCTGCCAGTGATTATTGCTGCTTTCAAGATAATCTTTTTTTTTTTTTAATTCATCTGCACTTGACATTTTCTTACATCTTTTTTTTTTTTTTTTTTTTGCGGTACGCAGGCCTCTCACTGTTGTGGCCTCTCCCGTTGAGGAGCACAGGCTCCGGACGCGCAGGCCCAGCGGCCACGGCTCACGGGCCCAGCCGCTCTGTGGCATGTGGGATCTTCCCAGACCGGGGCACGAACCCATGTCCCCTGCATCGGCAGGCGGACTCTCAACCACTGCGCCACCAGGGAAGCCCACATCTTTTTTAATATTATGTTCTTTCTCTCAACAATCCTACTTAAATTAGAATGCCTCACTTGTGTACCTCACACTCGCTTACTTATTTTCAGTCTTGACCTGTCCATGCTCATTCTGGGTATTTTCTTCTGACCCATATATTAGTTCACAAATGCTGTCATCATCTACATCTAATAAACTGAGAAATCTTTACCAATTATTTCTAAATTTGGTTATTATATTTGTTGGTCCTAAAATTTCTATTTTTTATGGTGTCTAGTTCCCTATCAAATTTTTAAGTTCATATTTTATCTCCTTTAACACAGTAAACTTGTTATTTGGGGGTCTCTGATGGCTCCATTATCTGGAGCCCCACAAGTCTTTTCCATTGCTTATTTCTGCTGCGTTTCTTTCACTCA
The DNA here is from genome assembly GCF_963455315.2 of Globicephala melas. NCBI lineage: Eukaryota > Metazoa > Chordata > Mammalia > Artiodactyla > Delphinidae > Globicephala > Globicephala melas. The sequence continues at coordinate 26,042,899 of NC_083322.1, forward strand.
ATCTCTTCTCCTTATGCACCATGATAACTTGAATATTTTTTATTATGTTACCACTGTATTTGCAAAATTGATTATATAAATAATTTTATTTGAGGCTTAAACTGATGTCATCTTTTACCAGAGGTGATTTATCTTTAGTTTCCACTAGGGGCAGTATAAACATGGGATTATCTTTACCCACTCCTAGAAACTGAAATGTTCCAGAGTTGACATCAATCTCTATGACGGCCTTTCTATATCCATTTCACCCTTCCTCCTAGGCTGTGGCCCTCTGAGAACCCTCTTCAAGGATATTGGCATTCACCAGAGCCTAATCTCCTTCACAGGCTTTGGACTCCAATTTCTGCTCCCACAGAAATCTGGAATAAATTTAGAGTGGATTCTTTTCTGACACACTGCACGAGTAACAATTATAAGCAAAAATTTAACTGTAAAAAAATAAAGAAACTATAGAAGTACTGGAGGAAACTATGGTGAATTCACATATAAACTTGGGTAGGGAAAGGATGTTCAAACCATGATTCAAAATCCAGAGTTCTCCAAAAAATTTCACAGCTTGTATGGAAACACAAAAGACACTGAATAGCCAAAGCAATCTTGGGAAAGAAAAACGGAGTTGGAGGAATTAGGCTCCCTGACTTCAGACTATACTACAAAGCTACAGTAATCAAGACAGCATGGTACTGGCACAAAAACAGAAATATAGATCAATGGAACAGGATAGAAAGCCCAGAGATAAACCCACACACATATGGTCACCTTATCTTTGATAAAGGAAGCAAGAATATACAGTGGAGAAAACAGAGCCTCTTCAATAAGTGGTGCTGGGAAAACTGGACAGGTACATGTAAAAGTATGAAATTAGAACACTCCCTAACACCATACTCAAAAATAAACTCAAAATGGATTAAAGACCTAAATTTAAAGCCAGACACTATCAAACTCTTAGAGGAAAACATAGGCAGAACACCCTATGACATAAATCACAGCAAGATCCTTTTTGACCCACCTCCTAGAGAAATGGAAATAAAAACAAAAATAAACAAATGGGACCTAATGAAACTTAAAAGCTTTTGCATAGCAAAGGAAACCATAAACAAGACGAAAAGACAACCCTCAGAATGGGAGAAAATATTTACAAAGGAAGCAACTGACAAAGGATTAATCTCCAAAATTTACAAGCAGCTCATGCAGCTCAATATCAAAAAAACAAACAACCCAATCCAAAAATGGGCAGAAGATCTAAATAGACATTTCTCCAAAGAAGATATACAGATTGCCAACAACCACATGAAACAATGCTCAACATCATTAATCATTAGAGAAATGCAAATCAGAACTACAATGAGATATCATCTCACACCGGTCAGAATGGCCATCATCAAAAAAATCTACAAACAATAAATGCTGGAGAGGGTGTGGAGAAAAGGGAACACTCTTGCACTGTTGGTGGGAATGTAAATTGATACAGCCACTATGGAGAACAGTATGGAGGTTCCTTAAAAACTAAAAACAGAACTACCATATGAACCAGCAATCCAACTACTAGGCATATACCCTGAGAAAACCATAATTCAAAAAGAGTCATGTACCACAATGTTCATTGCAGCTCTATTTACAATAGCCAGGACATGGAAGCAACCTAAGTGTCCATCAACAGATGAATGGATAAAGAAGATGTGGTACATATATACAATGGAATATTACTCAGCCATAAAAAGAAACGAAATTGAGTTATTTGTAGTGAGGTGGATGGACCTAGAGTCTGTCATACAGAGTGAAGTAAGTCAGAAAGAGAAAGACAAATACCGTATGCTAACACATATATATGGAATCTAAAAAAAGAAAAAAAAATTGTCATGAAGAACCTAGAGGCAAGACGGGAATAAAGATGCAGACCTACTAGAGAATGGACCTGAGGATACGGGGAGGGGAAAGGGTAAGCTGGGACAAAGTGAGAGAGTGGCATGGACATATATACACTACCAAATGTAAAAACAGATAGCTAGTGGGAAGCAGCCGCATAGCACAGGGAGATCAGCTCAGTGCTTTGTGACCACCTAGAGGAGTGGGAGGGAGGGAGACGCAAGAGGGAAGAGATATGGGGACATATGTATATGTATAACTGATTCACTTTGTTATAAAGCAGAAACTAACACACCATTTTAAAGCAATTATATTCCAATAAAGATGTTAAGAAAAAAAAATTCCAGAGTTCTCAAAGAAAAGATTGATAACTTTCACTACCAAAAAAAAGAAAAATGTGCATGTCAAGAAATGTCATAAGTGAACTCAAAAGGTAACCCAGGAAAAATATTTGTGATTCTAATACAGATGAAGAACAACTCTTGCTAGAATATGTAAGTTGCTAAAACTAAATTACAAAAATAAAGATGGGCAAAGGTTATGAAAGGAAAAGGAAACGCAAGTAGCTGTTAAACACATAAACAGATGCTCAAACTTATCTATAATGAAAAAAAAAACTTACTTTGAGATGCCACTTGATCTTATCATATTTGCAAAAACTGAAAATTTGAGAAAACAGACTATGAGGAAACAGGCATCCTTATATATTGCTGATTGTAATATGTATTGGTGCAATTCTTATGAACAAAAATTTGGCAATAACTATCAAAATTACAGAGAACTTTGACACCACAATCCAACATATAACATACTTTTCAGAAGTAAAAAAATGATATAGATGTACATACTTATTCTTTGCAGCATACTGTCTTATAGCAAAAGCTTACCTTTGTAATATCAAAATATGCATCAACATGAGACATATCAAATAAATGATGGTATGAGGACTTAAATAATTGTTTTTATTTTCATAGATATACCACAAGCCTAACATCTGTAATGTATATTATTATATATAAAATTTAAATGATTATTAATAATACACACTGAAATGAAAAGCACAGTAGCATAAATTAACACAAACCCTATAAAGTAAGAAATGAAATAAAGTAAACAAAGATTTGTGTTCCAAAATGCAACTGGATAAGCATTCCAATTGACTATGTAGATTTCTGTAAGGACAGGAATTACAAGCGCTTTGTCAAGAAAAGAGGAGAATGAGAAGGTTATTCTACTGGAATACATCATCCGACAATGTGTTTTAGAATATATGAGTGGTATATTTTATAAGCCTTTCAATAACAGAAAATAACTCTTGGTTGCCTTCAGAACTGAATGACAAATTGACTGGAAATAAAATTCTTAGATCAAAATCTTTTTCCTTCAAACTTCCACTGAAAGGGCCTTTGTCACACCTTACTATAGACTAGGTTATACGCACGCACAAATACATCTTGCATTTTACCTTTTGTTTTAATATCATATATGTAATTATTTCACTAGTAAATTTTTCCCCACCATCCTATAAACTCCATGATAAGAGCAACTGTGATTATTTTATTTGCCTCTTATTCACCTAGGTTTGTGTCTAATATAGAATAAGTGTAAGATAAATATATTTTAAACGAATAAATGAGCAAATGAGTAATGCAAAGAAATATAGAAAGCCCCTACCTGTATTGCTTCATTTTCTTCCAGCTCAAATTTACCATTTGAGCAAAGGCATCTAAGGAAAGGCAAATTGTGCTCTGTAGTAAATAAGCTGTGTATTCTAAGTTCATGTTTAAAGGATTTTTTTAATCCTCTTTTGAATTTGGTAAAAATATGTCTATGCGTGAGACTTTATTTATAGTCTGTACCATAGAACCTTTTTCAGTTGAAATCATTTGGATTCAAAATTTAAATACCCCTATTAAAATGTAATTATGTCAGTCAATGATGCAAGATCTTGGGCAAAAATGTGAACACAATAATAGCTAACACAGAGTATTTCCCTTGTACCAGATACTCTTCCAGGGGATTCATGCATAATAACCAATTTATCCCAAATTTACTCTATGAAGGTGGATTAATTATACAGATGAAGCATCTGAGATAACAAGATAAGAAAGTTGTCCAAAGGAAAGAACCATTTGGGAGTGAAGAGATTCTTCTTGATGCTTAAGATAAACATCATCTACATGTATGTAGAATATGTGTGCATATGCACAGAACAAACATGTAGAAAAAAGTTAGCAGAGGTTACTTCCAGGGGGCACTGGAGGGATAAGGATCTACAGTGGGAGGGGGATTGATGTTTTACCATGAACACCTTTGTACTGACTGAAAGGTTACTATGTGCATATGTTACACTTTCAGTTTAAAAATAAAAAGAGGGAAAATACTAGCTATCCTGAATTTGAGTTATTTATGCTCCACTTGGCAAGGGATGTCAAATGAAGGGAGGAAAGCTAAGGCCCAAACTGTCAATATCATAGTCTTGCTCACAGTCTGTCCTGTTTAACAGAGAGTATTTAGGGTACTTTATAAACATAAAAAATATGCAGTTTATATATGTTATAAATATACCTTTGGGAAAAAATATATTACAAATATAGTTTGTTCCCCTTTATTTGAATTGTTTTATGTATTAATCCATTTCAAAAGGCCATTGTTAAATATATGTAATATATCAGTATATCTATGCATTAGTCGCTTTTTTTTTTTTTTTTTTTTTTTTTTTTGCGGTACGCGGGCCTCTCACTGTTGTGGCCTCTCCCGTTGCGGAGCACAGGCTCGGGACACACAGGCTCAGTGGCCATGGCTCACGGGCCCAGCCGCTCCATGGCATGTGGGATCTTCCCGGACCGGGGCACAAACCGGTGTCCCCTGCATCGGCAGGTGGACTCTCAACCACTGCGCCACCAGGGAAGCCCAGTCGCTTTATTTATTAATAGAATAATTTAACTAGCTACATGTACTGAGATGCTGAAGCATTTCTTTGAAAACAGCACTGGCTTTTTGATTCCCATAATTCCAGTCTTGTAATCATTCAACATCAAATGAGTAGCAAATCTCATCAATTTCAAAGCTATGCTGAGGTGGTATGATGAGATATCAGTCTAAGATATTGTTTCAGTTGTCAGGAAAAACACTTGTAAGGAGAACTAGTCTATTTGTCTGTTTCAAAATGAGCTTTTTTCAAAAAGGCTGTAATCTAAAAGACGCGAAACAAATGACAGAAGACAAGACTGATAGTAGGATGAGCCACAACTGTTATTTTGCCTTCAGCTCAATCAGACTCACCAAAGAAATAATAATTCAGACACAGGATAGGATGGGGTGGGATTGGCAGTGCTTTCTTCACTTTTGAGATAAATACATGCAAGCAAAGACCTTGAACCTTAAGGAAAGCACTTAATCTCTATTTAGAAATATATTTTAAGTAAATATCTATTTGATGTAAAAAGGATCACATCACTTGGAGAGAAATGTCAGCAATAATGGCTGACACGTAATAACACATTCCAACCAACCTTGCACTCTACATTCATTATCCCACTTAATGTCCCATTTTCTGTAGGTTCAAAATGATGAAACAAGTGCCACAAGGGTAAGTGACTTATTCAAAATAAAACACCCTAGAAACAGAGGAGGAGAAACTCAAATACAGGACTGTCAATTCTAAGTCCAAAGTTGAGCACACACAGCACGTATTCACCAAATATTTATTTCACTCCTTTCTGCCAGGTGCTCTACTAAGACCTTGGGATTCAATTCTCTGAAGGAGTTTACCTGTTAGTGGGAGAGATTAATGGTATCAAGTTAACATTTTTTAAAGTTACATTTTGTGATAAACTATATGATGGAAATGAAGAGTGAGCTGTGGTTAAGACTGAGGTGAGGTCTTTCAGTGGAGGGTCAGGGAAGGGTCTCAGAGGTTGTGGCAGTGAGCGGAGCACCAAAGACCAGAAGAAGCTGCTTGTGTAGGGCAGGAGAAAGGACATTAGAAACAGAAGAAAAATCAAATTCCAGGGTTCTTAGAAAAAACTTCACCTGTCTGTGGAACAGAAAGGAGGCCAGTGTTCTGGACTGTGCAACCAGAGGGAGAAGTCTACAGAGAAGGGAACAGGGCCAGATTATTTAAGACTTTGTAGATCATGAAAGGAGTTTGAATTTTATTCTTAATAGAACAGGAATTCACTTAAGGAGTTTAAGCCAAAAAATAACTCTTATCTAATTTTAATTTAAATTTTTAAATGTAAAATTTGCTTGGCAAATGACTAGATAGTGGTACTATTTACTTAAAGTGATTGTATAACTTATACTTGAACAAGGATAGTTTTGAGAATGAAAGGAGGCCTTACTAATAATTACACCATGACAACAGATCTAAACTAGGACTGTTCCAGGTGTATTAGTTGGCTTTTGCTACATAGCATTCTACCCATTGGATTTAAGCAATGTTTTTTTAGCTCATGATTCTATAGTCCGTTAGGAGCATTCTGTGGTCTGGGTCTGCTTAGCTTAATCCCTCTGGACTCAGGGAGAATGAAGAAGGGCAGTTGGTGGCCAAATGATCTAACATGGCCTCTGGATCACTCTAGACTCACATATCTGGCTGTTTTCCATCAGGGGTATGGGTGCAAATGTGCCACTGGTCTCTACTTATCCACCAGGCTGGCACACCCACATGGTGGCAACAGGGTTCTACAAGCCACAAAGTTGAAGCTACAAGGCCCCTTGAGGTCTAGGCTCATAACTCATATGACTTGTAACCTTATCATTTGTACTACATTCAGTGTATCAAAGGTCACAAGGCAAACGCCAGATTTAAGGGATGGGGAACCAGATTCCACATTTTGGTGAGAGTTACTGTAAAGTGCTGTGGCCATTTTGAACATTTGTCAGCTCTTAAGTTGATAGTTTCAGAGGTTGTGTAAGCTGGATATTCTGTGTTAGAATAATCCTTTAAACCCTCCATAAACCATCCATATACTCAGAATGAAGTAGGCATCTTTAAAGCAGATGCTTAAATCAGATATATTCACTGAGAATACTGGTCAAACATAGAAGATATTTGCCCATTCACGGTTCTATGCCTCCTGGGTCACTCAAGCTGCCTCTGAGGCAAAATACTCTCACAGCCCAAGGATTCTTACCCTTGAGGGGACATGTTGCTGGCACCTGAAAAATTAATGACCACAACTGGACAATTAACTGTCTATAGCTTTGCCAAATTAAGGAAATTCAAAGCACTCACGGTAAAACTCAGAGCGATAGGAAGGATGTGCAGGTCTCATAACCTCACGTGTTCTTAGCTTTAGTCCTCTTCTGGTGTACTCATTCCCTCCTGCCTAGGTGCAAGATCTCCACTAGTCCACACTGCAACCAGACCCCCACCCCCTCCTACATCAAGTGAACTCCCAGTGGACCAAGATTTTACATAAGTCTTTATTTTAAAAAGCTTCCCAGAGTATCTTGATGAGCTGCCAGGTTTGGGAACCACTGATGTTATCAACAAGTTTATAGCTGAACCTAGATTCTCACTTAATCTTGCTCCAAATGATATCTGTGTTTTCTTGGAACTAAAGAAATCATAACTTAGAAAATCACTATTTTCTAAGAAGAGACAAAATATTATTTCGATTTCTTTGAAATAATTTACTAGAAAATTTTGCATCACTAAATAAAGAAATCCTTCTTAAGGGCACTATATCTCAAATTTCAGACACCTGGTTCCTGTAAATTAGAACACTTTCTTAGGGATATGGCTGGCAGATGCTACTTTTATGAGTGAATTTTCAAGACTGGTACATTATTCTCCTGAAAAAATTTCTGAAATGCATAAAAATGAACAACAGCAACTACAGAGCACATAGAAAATTCTGCTCAATCACACCTAAACTAATGGAGAGCAAAGAGCAAGGTTTGTTATTTCTTCCCTTTGTGTACACCAAACATTGTTAAAGTAATGATAGTAATAATGGCTATAATCATTGAGTCCTACACTACAGCCTCCACAATGCTTTTCACTAAGCACTGTACTTGCATTAGTCTATTTAATCTTCACAAAATCATGAGGTAGGAGTATTATCACTCTTTTAAAGATAAAGAATCCAGAACGTAAGAATGTTAAGTAACTTGTCCAAGTCACACAGCTGGTGATAGAGCTGGGATGGAACCAAGGTCATCATATGCCAAAGCCCAAAAGTTCAGCCATTACTACAACCTGCCATAGAGTAAGACAAAGGGGTAGAGCAAAGGCAGAGACGGTAATAAGAAAGCTGAAAACATGGTCATGATTTCTCAACATATGCTGAGTAATAACTACAAATTTGACTTCCAAACTTGAGAGTCTCCCAATCCACAATTTAGGTAAATATATAACTACTCCCAGGGGAAAATGAACAGAGCATTATGTTCTATTACTATGTTCATCTTCTAGTCCTTTGCTTTTAAGAGAACATTACTAAACTAAAATGTGGGGTTTTTTTCTTTTTTAGGGGGAGTATTGTTTGTTTTTGTTTCTATATCACATTCATAATTGTCAGTGAGATGAAAGTTTATTTTGTGCTTAATCAATAAAAAATAATAGCATTCAAGGGCTGCCCACCAAGAGAACAAAAGTCACTGGTGGAAATTAAGTGGTAAGTCCAACTGAATGGGTCCCATACAAAGGGGCAAATAGGAAGCAATGCAAGTCCTCTCCCATATACCATTATATGTATCTTCCTACAAGAAAAAGGACATTTCGGGCTTCCCTGGTGGCGCAGTGGTTGGGAGTCTGCCTGCTAATGCAGGGGACACGGGTCCGAGTCCTGGTCTGGGAGGATCCCACATGCCGTGGAGCAACTGGGCCCGTGAGCCACAACTGCTGAGCCTGCGTGTCTGGAGCCTGTGCTCTGCAGCAAGAGAGGCCGCGATAGTGAGAGGCCCGCGCACTGTGATGAAGAGTGGCCCCCGCTTGCCGCAACTAGAGAACGCCCTCACACAGAAACGAAGAGCCAACACAGCAAAAAAATTAATTAATTAATTTAAAAAAAAAAAAGAAAAAGGGCATTTCACCAATTTGCCAAGTAGGTCAGGAATTTCCACAACTACTAAAGTAAAAGTTAGCCATATATGGATTATTCCTAGGAATAATTTTGCTTGAAAGGGATTTATGTCTCAACTAGTAGCAAACAGTCAGTGCAGATCATTTGAACATAGTTTGCACTGTAAATTTTTGCTGAAAAGGCTTTCCAAATGATTAGTGAAGACTTTTAAATATATCATACATTCATATATATCTTTAATTCTTTTTTCTTGTTATTATTTATCTTCTAAGTGAGAATTTGTCTTTCTAAATTTGCACAGCAAATACTTTGTTTTATTAGATATATTCCAAAAAGACACTGTTTCCAGTAAATGGAATATTTAGTATTATATTTATCTATCATGTATCTTTGTTTTCTCCTGAATGTTATACAGTTTCTCTATTATTATTGTGTAATATTTTGATTGAATTACATTATTAAGAACTACCTAAATTCATTTTACAGTTTAACAAATCAAATTTAAATGTTTTGTAGATATCATAAAATTCCCCTATGAGTCAGTGCTGCATGTTGGGTTCAATTATTGAACTGTAGCTAGATGTGTCAAGAGAAGAGAACCATATATTTTCCGAGAGTATGCTCTCAATTTTATAACCCCTCCAATCTCCTTCTATTTTCAAGACCAAAGGAGAGGTGTGAAGGGAGGTGCAAGAGCATTTGACCCAAATATTAGGTGAGAGAGAGAGAGACCTGTGCCTATGTCTTAGCAAAGTAAGGAAGGGTGACATTTTACCATAAACAAAGAACTCCTGAAATTCATCAATGCTGCGAAATCTGAGAGTGAGATGGCAGGGCCAGAGGTGATAGGAAAACTACACGGGTCTTAACAAAACTTATAAGAGGACATTATCTTTCTTTCCAAATGCTCAGTTTAAATTAGTTCCCCATAATTGGTGTAGAAAATAAAGAGAAATATATCTTTACCCTTCAAACAGCTTGATAAAATCTTACATCTGTAGCTAACCAGAGTGTGCAGGTATGTCAGGAACCCCACTTAAAAGAAGTAAATAAGAAGCGTATCTACACAGCCCATCTAAACAAAATCCTAAAAATTTGCTTTGTGGAGCTGAATGGCTAAGATGAGCTGTTATATTAATCAAATTACATAAGAAATGGCCAAATGTCTATTTTGTGCTGTGTGGAGACAGACACTAGCAATCCAAGCTAGGGAGTTTTAATGAGGAGACTTAATTAAGACACACATCTTCAGAAACATGAGTCTCAGCGAAAAATCACTGCCAAACTCAGTGCTAATTAGCAAAGATTGGGAATTCAGAAAATCTGGCTGTTAGAAAAAAGTATGCTAAAGAGTAACTATAGAGTACTGCCCACAGAGTATATTGTTGGGGTTTTGATCCTGTGACAGAAACTTGTAGATCTGGACAGCAACAGGTCTTTGAATGATGCCCAGCCAGTCTTCCCCACTAAGAGCAGAGTTCTTCCAAAAACATCCTGACACCTGGGAACCTCAAAACCAGAGACCAAGGACTCATTACATTCTTTGGCTATCCTTTCAATTTTTGAATAGCTCAATTTAATTGTAAGTATTGTCTTCAACTGAGCCAAATCTGTCTCTTTGAGGTTTTCATTTATTAATTCTGGCTCTGTGAAATTATCCAGATGAAGTCTAACCCCACTTCTCCATACCTCTATCTGTTATGTTTTCTCTTTTGTAGCACAACAGGATTCCCTGTTGTTTCTACCGTCCCTCATGTAACCCTGCTTCAGACCTTACCACCATCTGGGTCAGTATCTTCTGAAAAAGATCCAGTTGCTGTTTTTCTTAAAGCTGTGGTGCCTCAAAATGTAATCTATTCAGTGTGTCTCCAGTCCTCTGGACTCTAGAATGTTGTAATTGCTACCTAAGTTTGTATTAACATTTTGGCAGTTACAACACACTGTTGGCTGATTTTGAACTTGTAATCAACTAAAACACCTGTCTTTTACTTACGAACAGCTATTGAGCCAGGTTCCTCTATATTTTGTACTCCACCAGTTGATTTTTAAGTCCAAATTTGTTTCATTCTTATTGAACAAATGATCAATGTCCACTTGTAGAAAAATTAGAAAACGCAGCAAGATAACAAAGATAAGCAAGAATATAAATTAAGTATAAATCATCCCTTTATTCCAAACATTTGAAGACAATTGCTATCTACATTTTGGTAAATACTTTCCCAACTGCCTTTTCTATGCATACATATGCTGATTGTTGGATATTTATGTGAATTTTTGTCTACACACACAAAATATAATTACATATACTCTTACGATCTACACTTTTTCTAAGTTGCACTTTGTAAATACCTTTAAAATTTTAAGATACATATTTATTCATCTATATTTTCCTTTGAAATAGCTTCACAATACTCCAGTTTTAGATGTAACATTGTTCCAGGTACTATGGCTGCGTAACAAACCACTTCAAACTGTAGTGACTTAAAACAACATTTATTTTGCTCACAAATCTGCAATTTGGAAGCGCTCAACAACTTGTCTGCTCTAGTTAGAATCAGCTGTAGTGGCTGAAAGGCTGGAGGCTGGAATCATCTGAAATCTCATTCACTTATATGACTAGTAGACGCTGGCTGTCAGCAACAATCTTAACTGGGGCTTTCTGCTAGGACACCTAAAGATGACCTTGCCATGCAGTCTGGACTTCCTTACAAGCTGGGTTTCAAGGAAGAAAAGCCCCAAAGGAGAGAGAATCAGGTGGAAAGTCATATTGCCTTTAAAAGTCATCCAATTTCACTTTCATCATATGTTATTCAGTGAGGGAGCCACAAAGTCCTGCCTAGGTTCAGGGGAGGGGAAAATGTAAATGGGGGAGTGACAAAGTTAAGGAAGAGCACGTGGGACTGGAAATACTGTTATGGCTATCTTTGGAAATCACTATCTCCACAGCCATAATTCATTTCACCTACTTAATACTGTTTAAAATGTCCACCATTATAAAAAATGCTTCAACACAATTCTCAAATAGACATTTGTATTTACACAATTATTTCTGTAGGATATTCTGAGAACAGTGATTACAAAGTTTAGGCACATTTTTAAGGCTTTTGATAGATATTGGCAAATTGCCATTCAGGAACATGAATGGCAATTGAGACCCCAATCATCAGTGTACGAATGGAAAAGCCCATTTCTTAACTCTAGCTTAAACACTGCATATTACCAGACTTCTTAGTATTAGCCAGTGCTATAGTATTGTTATTTAAATTTGAGTTTGTTTGATTACTAGTACATTTGAACATTTTATACGTCTACTGATTATTTGTATTTCTTCTTAGAAATTGCTTTTTTCTTGGCCTTTGATCACTTTCCTTTTGATCTCTCTTTGAAGTATTTTTTAGAGAATTTTATGTATTAACATTAAACCTTGTCAAATATATTGCAATGCTTTTCCTGATTTCTTATTTGCCTATTATACTCTATGTAAAGTTCTGATGTTTTCCTGTTTTCAAAAGAATATTCATTTCTTAATAATGGTTTATTTGAGGTCTTCTTCAAGACACACACACAAAAATTCACCTATATTTTCTTCTAATACCTTTTTTAAGACTTAATTTTTATATAAAATCCTTAATAAATCTGAAATTTGGGTGTATGGGAAGAAGTAGAAAACTACATTTTTTTTCTAAATATCTCTTTTCTTGAAAACCATTTAAAAATTAATCATTTCTCCTATTCTTTACTTATTTATTATTTACCATACACCAAATACATAAACATACTAGTTCCTAGTTTTTTTATTTTCTTTATGATTCCATTTATCTGTCTATTCCAACTTGTCTATCAAGCTATTCTACCTATTTATCAATGTATTCTTATGATGCTATTCTAGATACTGCTGCTTTATGGGCAATGATATGTAAACTTTTTTATTTCTTAAAGCCATTTGAGAATCTGATGGATTGTTTGGATTCTATACCTAGAAAAATGCACGTATGGGCATACACAAAACTGCTTTCATTCAGTTTCCTATGATTATGCATCTCTGAGACCCATATAAGGGGACTTCATCTTTGCATATATCTCATGAATTTAACTCTGAGTATTTTATTCTTTAGACTGTTATTGTGAATGAGTTCTTTTTTCCATTTCATTTTGTTATATTTGTTTGTTGATAGCATATAGGAAAGCTGTGGATTTTGTTAAACAATTTTTTTTGTCCAGCCACCTTTTTGAATTCTTTCAAATCTAACTGTTTTCATTTTAAATCCTTTGTGTGTTCTATATAGACAATCAAACCATCTGCACTGAATATAATTGGGTCTTCTCTTTCCCAGCATTTAAATATGTTAGAATATTTAAAACATATATCTTAGCTAGAATATCTAAAACAAGGCTTAATAATAATGGAGATAAAATACTTCTATTTTTATTCATTTTTTGATGCATGAGTTAATGAGAATGCAACTAAAGTTTCACCTGGTTACATGTGCAAGATAAAAATTTTTCATTGTGTTCAATTTCCTTCTGTTTTTCATAAGTTTTTCTTCTATTCCCAGTTTGTTAAACATAAATGCCTCTCAAAGTTTTTATTTAGATATAATTCACTTACCAAAAAATTCATCCTTTTAAAGTGTACAATTTAGTGGGTTTTAGCACAGCCACAAAATTATGCAACCACTACCATTATCTAATTCCAAAACATTTTGTCACTCCAAAAGGAAATCATTCCTTAGTAGTCACTCCCCATTTCCACTTACCCCAGGCCCTGGTAACCACTAACCTATCTTCCATCTCTATGAATCTGCCTATTCTGGACATCTCATATAAATACCTTCTTAGTGAATTCAGCCCATTATTTCAAGTCTAATGATATTTCTGAATTCTGATTCTACTCCAGATCATATTAGCTATTAATTCTTTAATGCTAGATGAATGTTGATCAATTTCATAAGTATGCCTCTGCATCTTAAGTCATTAAAAAATGTCACAGAAATGTGCCAATTATTTGTGCAATTTCTATGTAGGCATCTCCTGTTACATTGGTATAACAAGCTAAAAATTTACTCATCTTTAGAATCATCTTGTCTGCATGCCTGTATTTTGCCTAAAAAACTGTTAAGTAATTAGCTAAAAATACAACATATTGTTTCTGCTGTAGCAGCCAAACCCTGCCAAATGCTGAAATTAGAGTTTTGGGGGCAAAGTTTACTCTAAGTCACTACGTATTAGTTCTAATCAATGCACCTTGTTCTGTATGTGAATAAACTATCTCTTTCATAACAAAGGCCAAACTCTTTTCTAGTATTAACTACAAACCTAATGACCCACAGTTTTTAAAACAAAACTTTAAAAAAATATATCAAATTGTTACAGTTTTTCCCTACTCTAAATTCTGTAAGTTTTCCCTTTTCCATAATACCTAAAAATCATAGACAATGGGCAATTGCTATATATCCACTTTAGTGTCTGCTTTGTAAACACCACAGCCTAGATGGATAAATGGTGAAAGGGAAAACAGTATAATTCACATCAATCTGCCAAGTTGCTAGTGGTTCTTGACCCACAGTTTATGAAACCTTCCATATTGAATTTTATTATATTCAGAATATCATTCCTCCCTCACACATTTGATCACTATAAATTATTACGAAAGATGAAGAGTCATGGACTCTGACATGCATGGCATGAGCATAGGAAAGGGCCAAGGAATGGTCCCATGTAGCACTTCGGCTCTTCAGGCCCCCTACCCTCAGATGGGGCCCAATGTCTGCTTCTGGGGCAGGGCTGGACCTGCCACCAGTCCCGGAGCGGGTATGGAGGCTCCTCTGTCCACTCAAGCTCCTCTCACAGCCCAGTCCTTCAGGCCCCCAGTGCTGTCAGCTGCAACCTGGCATTTGGACAGAACTGGCTTCCCACCAGGGTGGGGCCTCAGACTCAGAAGTTATCCATTCTCTGGAATCGGTCTCTTTCTAATTCCTTCTTGTAAAAGAGCTTGACCTCCCAGCTCACCAGGCCTTTGGTCTTACGTGGATGTGTGTATACATACATGTGTACCATAGAACCAAAACAAAAATGGAATCACTTTTGTTGGGGACAAAATGGAGTTGGCTAATGCAGGCATATTAACGAAAAAAAATGAAGCTTAACCTTACCTAACATTAGCTACAGGAATTTACATTTCTCAGAAATTAGCAGAGGACGCCAGCCAATCCGCAGATGCCAAATCTGTTCACACCATCTTTGGCACTCCTTGTTCCTGACTCAGCTACTCTGAGCCAAATAAGGAAGAAGGCCACCAGGCTTCAGCTGAAAAAGACAAATTCCGCATTTACCCCTTTAGTCCTTACTAGTCCCTTGTGTTATTTCATTTTCTTTTTTTTTTTCATTTTCTTTGTAATATCAATGCCTTTGTTACTGGTTTCTAAGAACTCATTTATGACTAAGGATGTTAACTATTTGTCATGCAATGCAAATGAAATGCTGTGTTTTATTGCCATCAATTTACTACGGTGGGGCTTCTCTGGTGGCGCAGTGGTTGAGAGTCCGCCTGCCGATGCAGGGGACACGGGTTTGTGCCCCGGTCCGGGAAGATCCCACATGCCGCGGAGCGGCTGGGCCCCTGAGCCATGGCCGCTGGGCGTGCGCGTCCGGAGCCTGTGCTCCGCAACGGGAGAGGCCGCAACAGTGAGAGGCCCGCGTACCACAAAAAAAAAAAAAAAAGTACTACAGTGTTCTGTATTTTGGTTATGTATTAAAATATAATCATGTAGTGTTTAAAAACAAACAAACAAAACACCTTTAGTCAATAACTAGCAGGGAACTTATTGCTCCCGCAGCCTTGAGTTTCCCGGTTTTGCAGGTCGTAAGCCTTGCAAACAAACTCATCTTTCTGCTTTGTTTTACTGTGTGTTTTTGACAATACATACCTGTGTGCATATAGGGGCCAGAACAGAGGTCCAAACTCACTGACGCAGTCCAGGACCCAAAAAAGAAATGACAGAAAACCTTCCTCCAAAAACGGCGTAATTGCAAGGGTGTCGGCGAGAGACCTTTCCGCGCGCGCTGTATCGTCGCGGCGAATAGAAGACACACACCCTAAACTTTCGCGAGAAGTAGGAAGTATCGCGCCGGCGCAATGCAGTAGCTCCTGCTGGCTTTGGCAGATTCGCTGGCGGGTATGTGACAGAGGCAGTCAGTGTGGAGGCCACTGCACCCCCGGGGACTCGCCATTAGGAGCAGCACCTTAGCCAACACCTCGGAGATCGAAGCCGACATGGCTCGGACTAAAAGAACAAGACCACAGCACACCACTTAGGGCTGCTTAAGGCTCGCTCTGGTAAGCTTCGCGGAGAACTCATTACTCGAACAGGTGGTGGTGCTGGTGAGCCGGAAGGTTTTGTTGTAGCCAAGACAGGTGGTGCTCGAATTGAGTTTGTGGGCTTTCTAACTATGAGGAAGTCAGCCCAGCTCAGTAACTTGGCAGGGGTATATTCTGAGGTGGCAGCCTGAATTCACTACTCTAACCACTGTGCCCCGTGTCATCAGATACAGAGGGGCCAAGATCCAGCTCCTAGATCTGCCAGGTATCATTGAGGGTGCCAAGGATGGGAGAGGCAGAGGCCATCAAGTCGTTGCAGTGGCCCAAACATGTAACTTGATCCTGGTTGTTCTGGATGTCCTGAACTGTTGAGACATAAGAAGATAATTGAAAACGAGCTGGAAGGCTTTGGCATTCACTTGAGCAACAAACCCTCTAATATCTGTTTTTAGAAGAAGATAAGGGACGCATTCATCTGAAAGCCTCTTGCCCTCAGGGTGAGCTGGATGCTGAAACTGTGAAGAGCTTTCTGGCTGAGTACGAAATTCATAATGCCGATGTGACCGTCGCGATGCCACAGCTAGTGACTTCATTGAAGTGGTGGAAGGAAACAGAATTTATATCCCCTGATATCTATGTGTTAGTTAAATAAGATTGATCAGATCTACACTGAGAAATTGCATATCGTCTATAAGATGCCTCATTGCACCCATCTCTGCCCATCACTGCTGGAATTTTGATGACTTGTTGGAAAATATCTGGGAGTATCTGAAACTAGTGAGGACTTAGACCAGATGCAAAGGCCAGTTCCCAGATTACACATCCCCAGTGGTGTTCTGCCTTACCCCAGAACCACAGTGGAGGATTTCTGCTGAAAATTCACGAAAATCTTATCAAAGAATTTAAATACGTTCCAGCCTGTGGTTTCTCTGTGAAACACAAAAAAATGGTTAAAGCCATATGTTGGGGGATGAGGATGTCATTCAGACACGGAAAACTTCCCCTTTCTCCATCTGCTAGGCCAACCCCTGCAGCTTTCCAAATGACCAAGCATCCTACCCCAAACCCCTTCTGGCTTTGGATCAAGATTCAGGAGGGAGATGGAGGCACCCAAACTGGCACTGCACTTATCTTCATGTCACCTTGTACTTTGAACTGCATAGAGGACCAGGTAGGAAAAAAAAAATGAGCACATTCATTAGGATTTGTTTATTTATTTATTTATTTATTCTTTATCTATTTGGGAATTCATAATTAAGGTGGTCATAGGATCATAAACATTTTTGAAATCTTGTTCAGGGCATGAGTATGCAAATATGTAAATAAGGACACCTTTACCTGAGGTGAGGCTAATGAATGTTTAATGAATGCTTGAGTGACATAACCTTTCAGTGACAGTGCTCGCTCTGCTTTTCATGCTTGCATATAGGACACATCAGTAATTATTTAAACTTTTATCTTTCATCATTTAATTAATGGAAATAAAGACAAACCTGAATATATTCTATTATTGAAGAAAATGACAAAATATTATAACTACCGAAGAGAAAAAAAATTTGTGAAAGCTCATTTTAGACCAATTTTGTTGTATTTTAAAATATCTGTATTTACAGAAATACATTAAGATAAATATAAGCTTTATAGTAACCCAAATATTTCCTCTTCATTTATGAGTATGATCAATAGGAGCTGCTACAAAACAGAAGAAAAGGTAAATCCTTAAAATATTCAGTTCTAGAATGTGTCCATGACCTTTTGTGCCTTGTGCCACGTTATGAATTATTCATAGAACATTGATAACAGTGTGACATACAGTCTTATACACAGGGGATCAAATCATTGAGCTGGGAGAGGAAGATTGTAATTCTTCTTTTGGCTCTGCCATTAAATTGTTTGACCCTGGCCAGTTTATTCATTCATTCATTCGTTCATTTATTCAACTCAACAAAATTTTAGGGAACTTCTCCCAAGTGCTTTGCACTCTACCAAGCAATGGGATATAGCAATTACCAAAATGTCCCCAGCTTCATAAAGCTTACAGTACAGTCATTTAACCTCCATTCAAGTCATTTACTTTCTAGTCGAGACACATAATTTTTTTGGTGTCAAGTGTTCTTATTTATGAAATGAAAGAACTGGGTATTTGTAATACCCTATCAAAGACTCCTGAGTCTTCATCAATAAAACATGCTTTCAGCCATGTTCTCCATAATAATTGTAGGTTGTCCTCAGTTATGCATACCATGTTGCAAAATTCTTATGTGACCACTAGCAACTGTTCCTTGAGCCAATTGACACTTGCTGTATGGTACATCAAATACTACCACGATATTCACTGAACAACCCACGTGTCCATCCCATAATCATGACCTCTTTAAGTTCCACTCCTAACTCAGAGCATTCCAACCAGTGTGAAGGGGCTATGGGAGTGTGAGATGATAGCAATTCCCTCCAGCTATAGAGGAGTATGATAAGGATGTGGTAGGCTAGAGCACCTGGCTTGTGGGCTTCTAAGGCAAACAACCCGATCTACTGCCTTTTATGTATTGTATATGTATATCATTTTCTAGGTATACCATGATGTAAAAGAAATTGGGAATTATTACTGTAACCAATCAAGTTATAAAGTAAAAAATGCAAATATTACAATGTAGGTAAAGAAAAAAGTAAATTATAAGAGCAGAAGAAAATTAGGAAATAGTCACTGTCAAGCTCTAAAAAGTCTTTTAGAGCACCAAAACTAATTTAATATTATCTGTATAAAATTGGAACCAACAGATTTTAGGCTATTTCAGAGAATATAATACTGTACAGGAATATGACATCGAATATAAAGTAAAGGAGTAAGCAGCGTCTTTGGTCAAAAGTCTCAAGGTATAAATTAATCATTTCAGTTTATGAGTCTGTGTCCCCTTCCCCTTTATTTAATATGTTTATAAATAATCATTCTCTAAAGGGGCTATAAATAACCTCTATGTTTGTAAAGTTAAATAATATATACTACCAAATCTAAATTCCTGTGATTATGTCCCTGGAACCCTAAGGGATAATTATTTTTAAAGCTTTCTTATTCTGACTTAAATATAAGTAAATAAATTAGATCAAAGCCCTGATTTCTATAAGAACTCCTGTTGGTTCTTACAGAAATACCATCCCTCAAGGTTCTCAAATCTGTCAACCTCCCCATTCACACAGCCACTGCCTTAAGTCTAGCTTTCATGTCTATCAATCATCCAGTCCCCCTCCCCATTGTTTCCAGAATGCTTCTCTGTCCTCCGCAAGATGTTTTGAAGAATCCACTTCATCTATAGAATTGGTTTCCACAGAAGGAGGAATACACAACCTACTATAATCTCAAATTGTTTCAGGAGGGATTTGTATGTTTTTCAAGTGGATTTTCTTTAAAGGTAAATAACACTGGTCAGCTGAGTAAAGTCAGAGTTCCCTGATATGGCACCCAAGGTCCTTGTTGATATGCCTTCAGCATTTCTCTTTAGTCTTGTCTCCTACCGTCCGTATTGCAAATAATTCTAAACTGTCTACGGTTTCCCCCAAATATTGGTGCATCAAATACTGGTGTATTTAAACATGCCTTTCTTTTACCTGTAATACCCTCCATCTCCACTTCTCCCATCCTTCAATTACACTTCTCTGATCTTCACAGATAAAGTTTATCACTCCTCACTCCATCCATGTTTTAACATCTGCTGCTCTTACAACACAGAGATAAAAGTATGCTTATGTCCATCTTATCTGCTAGATAGGATCTTTTTCGAGTATAGACATTGTGGATTGTATCTTATTCAACCAGCATAAGGCCAAGCATATTAAGTACACAATGAATATTTATTAACTTCAAGGAAAACCTTTCCCATAAAGTTTGTCATGATATTCTCTGAAGCTTTAGAAGTCAAATTATAATTGAGGGTCCTTTAAAGATAATGTGATATCAACCGTGAAAAAATATTTTCAACTCCTTACAAAATTTATAACGTATAAATTCAGTGTAGTGAAGAAGAGATTTGAGGTTATAATGCCTATATTCAAAATTCCTTATTCATGTCAGCAATGACTATGAAGCAGGCAGTGTGCTAGGTACTGAGATTGAAAGATGAATAAGAAAGGATCACTAGAATCTTCAGTTCAAAAATATATCTGATTATCTATATTCATGAAGCCTACTCAGACTTTTCTCAAATACTCATGAAAATAAAGGGAAAAAATAATGGCTTGACATCATCCATTACTAAGATTAATAACAATCAATACCAGTTTCTGGAAGGAAATGAATGTGAACTGGTAATTTTCAAGGTTTTAGTTAATATTATACCGTGCCTTTGTTTCATAGTATACACTCAACCTGCAGTAACATAGCATATGACTCAAGATTCTGAGAAATATTATTTTAGATCCAAATTCTATACCTAGCCATAACAGGGAAGCCATGTCCAAAGGGAATTCCTGGCAGTGCTAGCTTATATCATCTTTTTAAAAAGAAAACAGTGTAAAGAGAGATTCTTGTTCCCAATATTTTCCAGGAAAAACAAGTGTCAGTATTTCTTCGGAATGCGCTAACATGGGTCATATGCCAATTTCAGAATCAGTCACTGTGGCCAAGAGAATAAATGAGGTAATTGGCCAGACTTAGGTTATATCTGTGTGCCTGGAGGGAGAGCAGTAAGGGCCAGAGGTCATCCACACCTAAACCACACAGATTGAGAGTGGGCTCAAGTCAATGGTATAAAAAGAAAGAGAAAAAGTTGCTGAAAATCAAAACAACGCAAGCCCCTTCTGGAATAAGAAGAGAGAAAACCTCCAAGTCAGTATTAATCTATGTTCTCCTTTCAGCACTATTCCTCCCTAAGAATGTGCAAACTATTGTAGTACCAGGTACAGTAGATAGTTATAATAGTTATAAAAACAGGTTTAACTTCACAGACGCCATGGAAAAGCCTAGGAAACTCCCAGGGATCCATGAACCACATTTTGAGAGCCACTGCTATGGATAATGCTTCTCAAATTTTGATGTCTATATTAATCTCTTGCGAATTCTGATGAACTGTAGATTGTGATTTAGTTGGTCTGGGATGAGGCCTAAGACTCTTCATTTCTAACAAGCTTCCAGGCAATATTAATATGCTGCTGGTCCACGAATCACTCTGAGTAGCAAAACTTAAACAGTAAGGACATAATTCACATGAAATCCAGACAGAGAATTCATGATTGGTTTACCCTGTTGTTTTTTTCTCTATATATATCTTTCTCTTTCTCTACACTACCATCCACAATGTCAGTTTTGTTCTAAGACTGATTTCACCCTTAATCATGGGATGTCTTGTAAGAAGCATTTGAGCTTTATCCTTCCTCATTTATGTCCACCTGGTGAGAGCACTTCCCACCCTCAATGAACCAAAGACTTGAGCTCATGTTCCTGACCTCTTAAAGCAGTTCCTGCAGCCAGAGGAAATGCCATGTGTGATTGGTTCAGAGCTGGGATACATGAGTCCTTCACTGTTTTGGGAGGAGATGATTTATCCTAATTAAGTGAAAAGTGAAATGGTGAGGTATAACATTAAGCCAACAAATTCTACTTCAATTTAGCGTAAAAAAATAAAGGAATGAATTGTATGATGTAAACATTAGGGAAAATGAAAAATAAATATGGAAATTACAACACCAAAAAAGAAGGAATAGGAAGGATGAAGAAATGAGTGTTGAAGAAATAGATAATAATTAATTCCTATTAATAAAGTGTTGGAAAATGAAGAAGCAATGATTAATATAATGGAATTGGGACCTTTTCAATATTTAAGAAAAATGGGGTATAAAAATGCTCCAGTTAAAAAATCAGGAAAAGAGGGGAAAGCACAGAAAATAAAAAATAAAAAGAGATGAGTGAGATTTATCTATTATAAACACAGACTTTCACATTACATTAAGATATTTTGCATAACAGAAACTTTGTAAATGAAGCAACACAAAGAGGGAGCATGAAAAGAATAAAATGAAAATGTATGGCCAGTGTCACTGTCATAAACATATGTATGTAAACATATACCTATAGTCATGAACATGTATATATGTAAGTATATATAGTCATAAAAATGTATATGTGTACAATGTTTCAGAAATGAAACATAAACACAAAGTAATGAGTGGGTTGAAGCTGCAGTGATGCTGGGTATACAAGCTAAAGCAGAAGATGAGAGTAGGAAACATAATTCCTGTGGGATATGGGAAAATTGAAATTTTCCACAATATATCTAGTAGCTAGAGTTAACAGAAAGGAAGATGAGAGGAAAGACTGCTGGAACTTGAGTCTGGACCTTTAAAAAAGGTCCAGAAAAGTTTGTGATTTTTTTTTACAAAGAGCCAAATAGTAAATATCTTAGGCTTTGTGGGTCTCTGTCACAAATTCTTTCTTCTGTTTTTGAACAACCCTTTAAAAACATAAAAATCATCCTTAGTTCAAAGACCATGCAAAACAACCTGAAATTGGCCTGCCATCAGTAGTTTCTGACCCTGCTTTATAAGAAGCTGTCAGCCTAGAAGAGGTGAGAGGATGGAGAAGCAGCCATGTGACCAGATACTAAGCCAAGTTGCCCCCATCCTGGAAGATGAATCTGCACTAACTCCAGTGTCTCTTGTCACATCACTTCTAGTTTCCCATACAGCATCCCCACTCCCCTTCTTTCTTACTCAGATGTCCCCAATTTTCCTCAGCTAAAAAATATCCAATTAAAATAACTTGCCTTCTAAAATATAATATTAAACAAAAAATAAAATAAAATTACTTGCCTTCTCAGACTCCCTTGGAGGTAAAATAGTCACATACATATCACCGGCCAAGAAGATATATGCAAAGGGCTTAGTGGAATTTTCAGCAATTTTTAGACAGGTATAAGTATAGCAGACATGCTCCACTGACCTTCGCTCTTCTCACTTCCCTTTCATCCTCAATATCAAAAATGCATGTAGGTACAAGAGCTCTCTGGAGTCTATGAGGATGAAAATCACATGGTACAATGGGGAAACTGAGGACTGGAGGAAGTTTGGACATATATGATATCAGGGATAGCCTACATCCAGAATTTCTCTTTTGTGAGAATAAAAAAGATCTTTATTTGACGAAACCATTGCAGTTGGCATGATCCATTGACCTTTTCTCTTTCCACTGATTCTGTTACAAAAGCCAAAAGCAATAATAACTGATGCATCATTGCAATGCAGGTAGGGTGGGTTGAAACATTGTTATGAGACATTAGTAGGCTCTGGTCTGAAGCAAAGATCCAGGCAAAAGTAATAACAGTTTTCTGAATCCTCCAAAAGGAAAAGTGCAATTAAAAGAGGGGGAAGGGGATGAGAGGGACATATAGGTAGGGAAAGGGAGGAAAGGAGAGAAAAGGTTCAAAATGCAATAAAACTAGTCAGCATACAAAACTTAGAATGCTCATGAAGAAAGCCAGCCATCAGAATAAAAATCAGAACATGGATTTACTATATATTTTATTAGAAAAATCAGATAATAACTTTAAAACTAACAGTGTTTAGCTATTCACAGACATAAATGAAGACATAATATCCTTGGAGAAATGTCTATTTAGGTCTTCTGCCCATTTTTGGATTGGGTTGTTTGTTTTTTTGATATTGAGCTGCATGAGCCGCTTGAAAATTTTGGAGATTAATCCTTTGTCAGTTGCTTCCTTTGCAAATATTTTCTCCCATTCTGAGGGTTGTCTTTTCCTCTTGTTTATGGTTTCCTTTGCTGTGCAAAAGCTTTTAAGTTTCATTAGGTCCCATTTGTTTATTTTTGGTTTTATTTCCATTTCTCTAGGAGGTGGGTCAAAAAGGATCTTGCTGTGATTTATGCCATAGAGTGGTGTTCTGCCTATGTTTTCCCCTAAGAGATTTATAGTGTCTGGCCTTACATATAGGTCTTTAATCCATTTTGAGTTTATTTTTGTGTATGGTGTTAGGGAGTATTCTAATTTCATTCTTTTACATGTAGCTGTTCAGTTTTCCCAGCACAACTTATTGAAGAGGCAGTCTTTTCTCCATTGTATATTTTTGCCTCCTTTATCAAAAATAGGTGACCATATGATCATGGGTTTATCTCTGTGCTTTCTATCCTGTTCCACTGATCTATATTACATGAATTATCTTTTTTTTTTTACATGAATTATCTTTTATGAGTAAGTTTCATGCTCTGACCCAGCAATTTCCACTTTGAGAAGCTTTTCCTAAAGAAATAATTAGATGTATATGCCAAGATTTATATGTAATGATTTTCATAGAAATTAATTAGAACAAAGATATTGTTAGTAACCTAAATATTAAACAAATGGGAAATGGTTAAATCAATCATGATTTATGTATAAAATGAAACACCATGCAGTTATTTTAAATGATGTTGAAGAATAATATTGGAAAACAGGGTACTTTATTTTATAATGTATTATTAAATGGTAAAATTTGCACAATGGGATTATTTAGCTATGTTTTTTTGTTTTTTTGTTTTTTTTTTTTTTTGCGGTACGCGGGCCTCTAACTGTTGTGGCTTCTCCCGTTGCGGAGCACAGGCTCCGGACGCGCAGGCTCAGCGGCCATGGCTCACGGGCCCAGCCGCTCTGCGGCATGTGGGATCCTCCCGGACCAGGGCACGAACCCGTGTCCCCTGCATCGGCAGGCGGACTCTCAACCACTGTGCCACCAGGGAAGCCCAGCTATGTTTTAAATATATATATATATATATATACACACACACACACATATATATGAATATTTACCTCATCTCACTTATATTTTAAAATTATATGCAACTTACATACATGCATATATAATGAAAAATATATCCCTAAAATTAACAACTGTATCTGGGTGGTGATTATTTGTGTCTTTTATTCTTTTATTTTTATTTTTTTCTGTATGTTTCCAATTTTCCTTGTGACTGCTTTGTTTTTATAATGTTAATATCCATTGAATAATCAGTCCTAGACACTGATAGAACTAAAAAAGGTATTTAGTGAGTACATTGATTCGATTTGATTTGAAAATTAAGGTTCTAAGATCCCAAGAATCATAAATCAAAGTTATAGCCAATGCTGGAATGAATGCTAGAATGAATGACTCTGGGAATCCATAGGGTCAACTTTAAGTGTTCGTGAAAGCTGCAATCTAAGAATAACCTGGAGTCCTCAAGTAGCTTAAGATACTAGTACACTAGATCAAGCAGGCACTTCTTTGACAAGTTATTATGAGGTGATCACAGTGACTGCTAATGCCTGAAAATCCATAATTAGAGAATGTGGCTCTTCCTTCACATCCTGAATGACTGAGGGAAAAGCTAAGAGGTGAGTGAGTGGATGTGAGAATCCAACCAGCAGATGGCTCTGGTGGTGTTCAGCAGGTGCTCATTTACATATTTTGGCCATAACCTCCCTCGTCTTTCCTCCAGCATGGCAAGATGCTCTGGCTTGAATGCACATTTAGACCAAAAGCTGTGTGATCTAGTGAAATGTACTAAATATAGAGTCTTAGGTTTGATTTGTGATCCTGGCACTTATGCTAAGTATATGCACAGTCTTAAACATGTCCCTTAAACTTTGGGAGTGACTTTTATCTCAACCAAATTTCCTGCTTTTAATATTCGTACAGAGATTGAAGGGAACTAATGGAAAATTCTATTTGTGAGGGCTTGAGTTTCACCATAAGTCACTGATATTTTAAAAGCCCAAATTTGGGGAAGAAACAGAATGGTGCAGTGGGCAAAGCCACAAAAATTGGAGGTCAGGAGATTTTGGTCCGCTCCCTGTCAATAGTCATAGTATGACCTTCAACACATATAATTTCATCCCTCCTCAGTTTATCAATGTGCAAAATGTGGATAAGAAAAATGCGATAAAGAAGATAGGAGTTAAGCTACTCTGTCTTTAAGATCTTATTAAAGTATAAAAGGCTTTGATCATGTTCTATGCAGTGAGTGATCTGATAGCTTTTTTTTGAGAAAAGTAAAGTTATTCTGAAATTTTAAATGACTACCATATGTTATTTGGAATATATTACATCATTGAAATAAAGGGTATGGATAAAAGAACATCACTGAAACAAAATGATATATAATGAGACATAGTATTGAAGAAATACTTTGCCAACACATTTTATCTGTGAATAGAAAATAATTGGTATATCCCTTAGGTATATGTTATTTTTCTTTTCTAATACTAGTTAAATATTAGAGTTCCTTCTTACATATAATATTTTTCTAAATTATTAGTATCATATATACATAAATATCATAATATTATATTAGTATCATACATAATCTATTATTAGTACCATAAACTTTTGTCATTATGATCCTTTCAGATAGCAGAAATATTGGCTAATTCAATTCAGTCTTTAGAGTACCAATAAAACTTTTGAAATAGTAGATTTAAATAAATATTAAAACTTAAAGAAACTGTTTAGACTAGTTTAAAACATGTTTTGTGGAAAGTGACTAGCTTTTTTTCTATTCATTGCTATTTATTTAATACCTTCCAAGTGTAGTCATAAGCTGTGTATTATAAAATCAAATTAATTATGAAAAAATTCTCCTTGGCAAAGTACTAAAATCTTCTAGACATTTGATATTGTAGTAAAATGTGTTAATATCACATTAAATAAAGTTTAAAAAAATTAAATGCAAAGTTCATTCATTTATTGAACAAGGTTTAATCAAGTGATATGTGTGCAGCCCTGCAGTAAGCATTAAAGTCTTTAGCTAACATTAAGTAAATATTTGAAAGGAAAATCATTATACTCTCAGTTTCTTTGTATTGTTCTTTAGTCTTTGTGATATGCTGATCTTTGTACTTATAATAGCATCCTCTTATCCCTTGAGAATTTTCAGTTATTTGGAACTTTAGAAAAATGTAGAAAAATTTCATGTGTAAAGACCAGCTTAAATGAACAGTATTAGAGATCACAAAGAATCCCACCAACCTAATTATTTTTATTCTAGGTTGGAGAAAAATAAACAGGTTTCAGATACAATACAGGTGAATCATTTTGAGCATGAATTATGACATGTAAAAAGATAATACCTTTCATGTTGAATTTTCTTATATTTTAGAGAGATGACAATGAATCATATTCAAAGGTGACAAACCTTTTGCTATAGATTTTTTATTTGCTGATAGAAATGCATTTCAATCCCAGAAAGAAAATATGATGAGATTCTGAAATCGGAGCAAGTTATCAAGTTTTCAAGTAAGCATAATACAATACAATAAAAATAATTTCAGGAAAAGACATGCTCAAAAATCTTGTGAACAATTC
Organism: Globicephala melas; assembly: GCF_963455315.2. Lineage (NCBI taxonomy): Eukaryota > Metazoa > Chordata > Mammalia > Artiodactyla > Delphinidae > Globicephala > Globicephala melas. The sequence continues at coordinate 26,070,439 of NC_083322.1, forward strand.
ACCTCTTTTGCAGTAGTTGCTTCAAATACAAAGAAAATCAAGAGCTTCCCTGTTACTGAGCCTGAAATATTTTTTGAAGAACTGAAAAGTGTCTAAACTTTCCTGAAACCCACTCTCCAGACAGAAATTGAATTAGTTTTTGACATTGAGAAAGGCCAAAGCTGTCAGAAGTGGAAGCATTTTTAAATAGTGATGTAAAAGTCTTAACTTTTAAGATAAATAGACTTAACATGTTTATGCATAAGTGCATGAAAGAAATCATTTGATTATTACAGAAATGGAAAATGTTTGCCATTAGCTCTTAAAAGACTAGGATGGAACTAATGCATAAATAATTACATCAGAGGTTACAAATTACATTCCAGTGGTCACCCACTATTCAGTTAAGAGGACTAAATGGCCACTTCTGAGCACCTTTTACTCTTGTTGGCATTTCATATTTTCTCACTTATTTTTTTCCTCCTGGTTTTTAAATTAATCCTAACAAGTAGCAAGTTTTAAAACTTACTTCTTTCTCTAATGGAAAAACTTGCAACAGAATTATTTAAAATAATTATAGTAATAATAAAAATTTGCATGGCATCATGTAATTGAAAAACAATTTTACACTGATCATTTAAAGTTCAGATATCCTTTTAAAGACCTTATTGATATACTACAAGCCACTTTGTTTCTTAAAGATAGGTTGCTATGCATGTAGAACTTGAAATTGTTTCTGTGGCAGTAAGGATTAAGTTGTTCAAATTTGTCACTGAATCTTCCACCTTTCATTCCTATTCAGAGAGTAAAATTGAACAGCTAAATAAGTCTATCAACAAGAAAATTAAGATTTAAAATAAATAAATATATACATCTCAAAATTAGGTAGGGGTACTTCATGAAAGTAAACATTTTTATAATCATTCTCTAGAACAAAAGAGACAGAGTACCAGAGAGAGAGACTGAGAGAGAGAGACAGAGGAATCCATTTTTTTTTCGCTTTAGAAATAAATTTCATTTTTGTCCCATGGAAACAGAAGAGTAATATGGAACATTTCGCTTTAACAGACCTAACATCTTAAAAAGAAAGGCAAAATATGACAAGTGTTTTAACAAGAGTGAAAAAGAACTCTGTTTAATTTGGAGCTACACAGTGAATCACGATGCAAGAACTTACAACTGGAGAAAAGGACAGATAGGGTCAATGTTTTCTCAATAAATATCTTCTCAAGAGCTTTTAGAAATAATGCTCTCCTCTATAGATTGCATGTTGTACATCAGCATTATCTTCTTAATGTCACATGGCAAATACCACAAGGAAAGTTTAGGAACTAGACAAGAGAAAATAGAATGAAGAAAAATCTTCTAAAGTCATATGACAAATATATGGGGGAAATAAACCCAAGATATAGATGCCAAAACTTTAAACTTTCTCTTTGTTGCTTGATAGATTAGACCATGTTACCTCTCAGGATATGCTGAGTTGAGCAATTCTTATTCACAGCACTAGAAGCCAATGGGGAAACACTGATTCTGTTTCAAGCCTGAATGGATGTGAACCGACAGGTAGTCTGATGAAGGTAGTCATATGATTTCTTTATAAGAAAATGTTTGACAGGCTGTCAAAACTCTTTTGAAGAAAGAAATAGTGGATAGAGTTGCTCTAAGGAATACTTGTCAATTCAGTTATCTTATTCCTACATCATATTTTGGTGCTAGGTGAGTAATCTCTGTGGGTCTCATGCTGAAAATCAAGTTAAAGTAACGTGAGTCAGATTGATTTTGAAGCATTTAGTTAATGTCATCAGAGCAGTGGTGACATTCATGCCAAAATTTTATCACAGAGTAAGCTTGTTTTTAACCAAGGTTTAAAACAAACATTGATAATATACAGATATAATTCTATGGCTTAATCAAATAATCCAATACCAACACTATAGTTCAGTGGCTTGTAGATCTTCAAAAGTTAGAATCTGAAGGGAAAAGCGGTCCAGGAATAGGGAAAAAAAAGTAATTCTCTGAAAGCAGACTAAAACCTGCAATCTGTCATCTGGGTAATGAAATCAAGAAACAGATGTATAGTAGACATGTTGAGTGGAACATGATTTTTTTTTAAACTCAACTGTGTCATCCACTAAAATATTTTTATGACTTGGCATTTCCTTTTTTTTCCCTCCATATAAAGTTTCTGCTTTACTAGTCCACTTTTTTGATGTCTACGTTTACTGCTTACCAGCCTTCACTGCTAGTCTCTTTGCCTGAACTCCTCTCTCTCTTCTGACTGCAGAAATCTTACCTACTTTTTAACTCTCAGTTCAAATACTCAAATCCCATATCTTCCAAGAAAACACCCTGATTTCCTAGCAAGAGTTATACTTTTTTTGCACATATAGATCTTGGGTTGACTCTCTAGTTGACTCATCACATTTTGCCATAAATTATAGTTAATTTTATACATCCGTCTCTTCCCTACTTATAGTCCTAAAAGTACAGGAGCTATATTTGTCACTTTGTATCCCATTTCTATTTGAAAGGTTTGTGGAATTTAAATGAATTAATAAGCAGATTAGGAAATCAATGTTACACTTAAATATCTTTTATAAAACAATGAACAAAAACCTCAGAAGGTCTTTGCAGACTTGATTTCCCATTTTATGTAAATGGGGAAAAATATCCTCTGGGGTCTTCTGCCACATTTCTACTTTGCCATTTGAGCACCCAACTATTATTCTAGGGCAGTAACATATCTCTGAAAAATTCTGCTTAGACTTACCTGCATATTTGTCTCCTGGTGCTTGACCACAACTTCCTGTGTTCATTCCCAAAAGCACCACACATTTTCTTCTCATCTGGTATTTTAACAGCAGTCTCTTGACAAAACATCACACTGACTGCACTCTGAATGCTGAACATTAAAGTTGGAGGCATGAGATGTTGACAATAACTATTCTATACTTTATATATGTGTGGAGTTTCAGATGCTAGACTAAAATGAGAAATGTTTCTTTGCTGTGCAATAACTGCAGGGTATTCCACAATAACATTCTGAATTTTCCTATGTGGTGAAAAGGAAAAGGATCTTTATGTTTACTGATTTAAAAGTATTATGTTGGAGTTATAGTCTGACATGAACTCAGATCTCACCAGAGGCTCTCAGCAGTTAAGGTCTCCTAACTAAGCCTTGTAATGTTAATATTTTATGAAGACACAGGCTTAAATGATCAATATAAGAACTGCCTCTGCCAGAAAATTGTGTCTTTCTGCTCTGGCAATCCCACAGAAGTCAGCTATTTGTTTTTAGATTCTAATACCTATAGGCATTCAGGGAAGAGTTACTCGGGACTGAAACTCATCTGTGTGAGACAAGAATAAAGGAAGTTGGGGTGTGGGGAGCAAACAGCCTCAGCTTCAGAATCATTCCTCTCCTTTCTAATTACTCTGGCTCTGTATCTCTGTTTTCAAGTCATATTGCCCTTGCTCCTTCAATTGGTGAAGATTTCTGATTCATCAGTGTTTTGACCAACCTATCTCCTACTGCTGCTTCAATTTCTCCAGATCTCTTTGTTGCCAATTACTTACACGAATCTTAGAAGTCCTGCTCTACTTTGTCTCTTTTATCTGCTTACCTGGCATTGGTTACTTCTCTTACCTGGACATACTATATTTGTCTGTGTTTGGCTTCATTCACTGCAGTTCTTTTGGGGCTTCTCTACCCACTGCCTGAAGGAGGCAGTCACGAATAATAGTTTTCACCTTCTCAACTTTTCCCAAATACCAGTTGTCACTCAGCTTGTTAAAAGCATTTAATTTAAAATTTTTATTGTGAGAAATGGATGAGGGAGAAGAATGGTATATCAGTTTTCCAGGGCTGCATAACAAATTACCACAAACTGAGAGACCTCATAAAACAAATTTATTATCTCACAGTTCTGGAGGCTAGGTGTTTCCCTGCTGGTCTCATGGTTAGGATTTGGTGCTTTCACTGCCATGGTCCAGGTTCAATCCCTGGCCTGAGAATTGAGATCCTGCAAGACACAAGGTGAGGCCAAAATTCTAAAAAAATTTTAAAAAATAGACTTTCCAAACCAAGGTGTTGACAGGAGGTGTTGGTTCCTACTGGAGACTCTGAGAGAGATACTCTGTTCCACGTTTCTCTCCTAGCTTCTGGTGGTTCCTGGAAATCCTTACTTTTCCTTGTCCTGTAGATGCATCACTCCATCATCACATAGTGTTCTCCCTGTGCTTCTCTGTCTCTATGTCTCCTCTCTTCTTCTGATAAGGACACTATTTATATTGGATTAGGAGGCCACCTTACTCTAGTATGACTGCATCTTAATTAACTAATTATATCTGCAATAACCCTCTATCCAAATAAAGTCACATTATGAGGTATGGGGATTAGGACTTCAACATATCTTTTTGGGGAACAACATTAAATCCGTAGCAAATTTGTTAGCAGAAATGTATTCAAAACTATTAGAATTTATGAGTTGAGATAAATACACCCGTGCTCCTGCGGTTATGGTTTCTCTGCTTTTGTTTTTCATCAAAGAAAACTTCTCGGTCTTAATGTCCTGTGAATATTAATGGAATTTAGTTATTTTGTTTATTTTGTTGGCTATAACTACAAATAGTTTCACGTTTGTATCATAAACGGGCTTACATCTTATTCAATAAATGTTTACATTTCTATTCATAATAAGATACTGTTTTAGGAGCAACAGGGGTTTATAGAAAACATGTAAGGACAACTCATTCCTTCAGGGAACTTTTAATTTAGAATAAGACTACCTAAATTGTAAGGTACTTATCGTACTAAACTGCTAAAAAAGGTAAAAATGAAACATTATAGATTCCAATAGAGGCAAAAATGATGTCAGCTGAAGGAATGAGGAAAGGCTTCCCCAAAAATATAATTTTAAATTTAGTTCTTAAAGGATAAGTAAAGAGAAGAGTAGTGAACACTGGATTAGGTGGAAGGTTGTATATTTTGTCTCCCGAAATTCTGAAATTCTATGATTCCATCATCTCACAGATGTGAAAATAGATCGATGACAGACAACATTCCAGGCAGAAGAAAATCAAATTGTGACTAATTAAAGGAGGACAAGGAGAGTACACCTTGGTGGTGTTGGATTAAGGCTAAGGGAACAAACTGGGGATGAGATTGGTCACACACACCATGTACCACCCGGTATTGTTTCCAAGAGCAACAGCCCAACCTTCTGTTCTTAGGACCAATCTTTGTCAGAAATAGGAGATATATGGACTTTTCCCACCTGCCCAAACAACTAATCACACATTTTTTTAATCCTCCATAACAATCAGAATGTATTGGAATAAGACATAGTACATCATTCAAAGCTAAAACTCTGAAATTTATCTTTAAAGGTTATATTTTAGGATGGAATGTTATACTTTTTCTGGCAATAAGATCTAGAGTTTTCCCTATGAATATACTTTTACCATAATGAATACTGAGATATAGGAAATCTTGTCAACATTTGCAAAAGTTAAACAATAATTCTAAAAATAAAAATGCAGCAAATTTAACGTTCTTCATTCATGGTCAACATGCCTCCCCATCTTAGGTGCCCTGGGTACTCCTCACTTCCCACCCCCTCCATCCTGTCAATCCCATTATCATGGGCTTTGCCTTTATTCCCAAGGAGACACAAAGGACTATAAGTGTAGACCGGAGATAATATCTTGAAACTGTGCAGACTAGGGTGACTTCTACACTTCCCTTACATTAAGCCAGTCCTGGTGAGCATTTATATCAACCAAGCAGAGCCAAGAATTCTCCAAACACAGAGAAAACTTCTCAGTCTTAATGTCTTATGAATATTAATGGGATTTAGTTGTTTTGTTTATTTTGTTGTCTATAACTACAAATAGTTTCACATTTGTAACATAAACAGGCTTACATCTTATTCAATAAATGTTTACATTTCTATTCATTAACAAACCTCATTCCTCTCTGGACCAAAAAATTAGCCATTTTAGGAGCCATACCTGCTTATCTTCTTGGCAAATGTCTTTATCCAGATGCACTGAGAGGATTAGGACACATTTGGAAACAAATTCATACCAAATAGTGAAAAATTTGATAATATTTTAAAATATGAATCTCTTTTTACATAGACAGATACCTTAATAATTCTGCCAGCATTTGGAACTAAAATTGCATTCCCAAAAATAACTTTATTCATCCTTAAAAACATCTTACACATAATTGCTCTGTACAGAATGTTTCTTCCATGCCTGCTTTTTTCACTTTTAAAAGAATACCGACTTTCAGAATTTAATTGGCTACTAAGCTGCTATGTCACAGATAATACATCCACATGTAATTTTTAAATATCATACAAAGAAATATTCAGGGCAAATATTTATAATGTTAAATGCTCAGTGAAAATGTAATAAAAAATAATTTGGGGTTTGTATTGGAAAAAATATCATGTGCCCTATACTGTCCACCTTCATTTAGAAAGTCAAAACAAAATATCCCTAAAGGTACTTAAAAAGGTATGTAATAAAAACTCATTGTTTATGAAATAGTTCATTAGTAAGGTGAGTGCATTTTTTTTGCTAGAATTTATCAGCAAACCGGTATTTACATGTCTGTGTATGTGTACAGAATCTTTTATCTGCCAAGGTAAGGATCACTACCCCTGAATGTAGAGCATTCACCATGACAAATTATCAATGAAAACAAACAAGCCATTGTTCACTTTTATGGAAAGGTGTTGGGTGGAAATGAAATTAATTGAATTAAATATTATCTGATTGTTGGATGATCATGCTGAACTAATTAGTGTAACACTAAATAGAAGGAAAGGAGAATTGGGCACGAAGCCAAGATATCTCATTTTAAACAGACTCTTCTGCTCCCTTTTAAAGCATGTGAAGGAAATGACAATCTCCAAATAAATGTCTTACCCACCCCATAAATGAAACACTAACAGTGAAGAGGGTATAAAAGTATCACAAGCGTCAGTGAGGTTGTAGATCATTTAGCACTTCTATTTAAGTAACCATTTTTTCCCTCATTTTAGGGACATTTTTTGTAGCAGTTAAGAGAGTAATACCTTGACACATAATAATTTTGTAATTATTGTTTTAACCTGCTACAGTCTTTCATCAAAGCAACTGTTATCAATGGAATTTGCTCAGTGTAGCAAGGTAGAGCCCAAGCAGGGGATAGGAGGAAGACAGTCATTTTCTTCAGGTCTTGGTTCTAAAGCAGACAGTTATGGCAGCAGGAATATAAGCCCTCATGTACTGTGTACTCTAACTCCTCATTTTTAGCTGTTGGAACAGATCATAAATGTGTTGGGCAGACTTCACAGAGGGCTGGGCTTAGCAGGAGGAAACACAGATCTACATTGATAGAGCATTCTAGGAGTAAATGTTGCTTAGGCTCATCTTTTCTACAACCCATATAGAGCCAGGAACTGGTACCCAAGTTCGTAACAGTATTGGTTGGTGCCAAAGGGTTGGTGGGTTTCTAAGAACCCTGGACTTATATCTGAGGCTGACCCTCTCCTATATTTGTATCCAATGAGGTAGAACTTTAGTTGTTTCATCCGTTAATGGTGAAATATTTGGACCTTCATTTCTTGCTCTGATCTTTTTTCTTTTTTCCTCTTCTACATCATTTCATCTCTGTCCAGCTCTATTCTTGATTTATTTACTCTGCTCCTATATGTATTATCCTGGAAGTTATATAGAAGATTTGGCTTTCTGGTTTGATATTAATCCCATTACTCTCCAGCTCCCTTTACCTTTGGCCATACCAGGGAATGAATAGGAATCAGAATGAAGGAAAGGTTGCAGGCAGGCAAATGTTATTAAATAAAACATCTGGGGCTTCCCTGGTGGCGCAGTGGTTGAGAGTCCACCTGCCGATGCAGGGGACACGGGTTCGTGTCCCGGTCCGGGAAGATCCCACATGCCGTGGAGCGGCTGGGCCCGTGAGCCATGGCCACTGAGCCTGCGCGTCCAGAGCCTGTGCTCCGCAACGGGAGGGGCCACAACAGTGAGAGGCCCGCGTACCGCAGAAAAAAAACAAAACAAACAAACAAAAAGAAAACATCTGGCAGGGCAATAAACAGGGGAAAAGGATGTGAAGTTAAAAGGGTGAACTATCAGAGACAAATTAAAATGTGGTGAATGTAATATTAGGATTTACTCTTGAAGACAGTTAAAAAGGAAAAAGGGTGTTGGTGACCATTATGTAAAGTGCCAACTGTGTGTTGCAGAGGTCAGACAGCTTAAGAGGACCTGTACTTGGGCTTCCCTGGTGGCGCAGTGGTTGATAGTCCGCCTGCCGATGCAGGGGACACAGGTTCGTGCCCCTGTCCAGGAAGATCCCACATGCCGCGGAGCGGCTGGGCCCGTGAGCCATGGCCGCTGAGCCTGTGCGTTCGGAGCCTGTGCTCCGCAGCGGGAGAGGCCACAACAGTGAGAGGCCTGCGTACCAAAAAAAAAAAACAGAAAAAGAGGACCTGTTCTCTTGGAATGCCCTTGTTCACCCCACCCCCATCTGCCTGAACAACTCCTGCTTGTTACTCAATTCCTTCCACTTGTTATGTTTGATAACATTTGACACCATCTGTAATGAATGTGTTTTATTTATTTGTGAACATGATTACTCTCTTTCCTAATAGAGTATATGCTATGTGATGTTAGGAACTTCTCTTTCTCGTTTACAATTTATAACCAGCACTAAGCACAGTGCCTGACACAAGACTGATACTTAATAATTTTGATAAATACTTGCATGCTAGCATACATGAATGAATGAATGAATTCAAGAACCAATTCAAGCGTCATATCCTTTGTAAAGTTTTTGCTATGCACCTTAGTAACTTCTTATAATGATGGCACCTTCTATATACAGTTGTATTGTGTTCTACTTTAATAAATTCATGTGTTCAGTTTTTGTTTTTGTTTTTGTTTTGCGGTACGCGGGCCTCTCACTGCCGTGGCCTCTCCCGTTGCGTAGCACAGGCTCCGGACGCGCAAGCTCAGTGGCCATGGCTCACGGGCCCAGCCGCTCCGCGGCATGTGGGATCTTCCCGGACCGGGGAACGAACCCGTGTCCCCTGCGTCGGCAGGCGGACTCTCAACCACTGCGCCACCAGGGAAGCCCATGTGTTCACTTTTGATTCTAACAGAATGAGTCCCTTAAAAGTTGGGTCATGTATTATTTCTCTTTGGAACTCCCACTTAGCCTAGAATTTTGTGAATAGATGAACAGTTTTGAGAAAATATTATTGGGTACCCAGAACCATTTTGACCACATGAGAAAATCTAAATTTCCCAAGTTATCAAATATGGAAAATATACTTCTTTATAATTCACATAGCAGAGAGTTGTATATTATTTGCTTATGAAAATGTCATAATTTAATTACATATATTCTCTTTACCTATAAATTCCATACTCTATTTTAACCACTTCCTTAGCTAAAATATTAGCTGTCAGTATAGGAAAATACAAGGCTATGAAACATTTCTGAAGTATTCTTTTTAAAAATTGGTAACTGGCTTCATAACTTCTTCACTTTCTTGAGCTTATCAGCTGCTATGATGCCTGAAAATAACTGTGAGTTTCTCTATAATGCTTAATAAAAACTCCAGGAGTACCAGAGACTTCTTGACAACACATATTAATTTAAAGGAAAAGTCATTTTCCACCATTTTGCAAATTTCCCAGTTAATAAAATGCTCAATACTTAGGCAAATTAGAAGGAGATACGTAGGCTACAAAAGTGTAGACATGATCTTTTTTTTAACAATAGAAATAGAGGACTTTGATTAAGGAAAATTGTTAATACTTTTCTCCATTATGGATATTAATTTTGGTCTTTGCCTAAACGTGTACTTAGATAAAAATTTAAATAAAAAGTATGAGATGTTTGTGCTTTAGGTTATTTAAAAGAAGGCAACCAACTATCCCAGTTTTCCTGAGACTGAATTGCTTCCTGGGAAACAGGACTTTCACTGCTAAAATCAGACAAACCAAATGGTTGTTCACCCTAGACTGGTATAGCATTATTTTTCCTTTTCTAACTTAAACTTAAACTCTTAAAAGAGTTTCTAGAATTTTACAAGAATGCATCTCTAAGGCATTGTTAAAGAAAGGAAGGTAACTCATTTTGGTGTGAAAGGTTGACACTTTATGTTTTATTTTTATCCCAGGGTGGTGATTATTATTTATTTATAATAGTTGTAAGGGTACATGGCACTTACAAACACATAAAAGACAAAGCTCCTGTGAGATTTCCCATCTAACTCAATATACAACACACTATATAAGAGCAAAGGGAGAGGTAGAAAAGCGTTAGAAAAAAATCAATACTGGAAGGCTTAGTGGGAGAAATGTGTTCTAAACTTTCAAGGAGACATGTCAAGGAATAAAAGGAAGTTTGTTCAAGTAGGACTAATCTAGTTTCAAACCTTTTGAGAATTATACATGCATAACTAACAGGAAAATGGATTTCTATATCTTTTTTCTCCTTACATCTTCCTAGTGAGTATTTTTAAAATCATTTTCCAGTGACCCTTTTTAACCTCATTTAATGTTTTCTGCCTTAAACTGTTTTCCCTGTGAGTTGTATAGCCACAGCAGCTTCTTGTAGTTAATAATTGTCAGATATATCCTTTTTTTTCCCCTTACTTGCAAATTTCCACTGTCACTACGTTTTAGATGTGCCTTTTAAATTAACGTATAGCCGGAAATGTGTGATCTAATCATAAAATTTCCATCTTTTAATTGTTAAGTTTTTTTACTTTTTCCTGTACTGTTTCTTAGTATTTTATTTCTGCCGCCTTACTCTGTGATTTTATGTTCTTTCTTCCTTCTTGACTGTTTTAAGTTAGAACGATCAAGTGTATTTATTCCATTTTTCTCCTCTAAATTATTGGAAGTTATACATTATTTTTCTGTTATTTTATGGGTTCCCCTTAAATTTCTAATATGTTGAGCCTAACCTGACAAAGTCTAAAATTAATCACTATCTTTGTACCACTCACTCATAATATAAGTAACTTATAACCCTCTTTCACATAATTCATGTCCAATAGTTTAGTTATGTTTTATTTTTGAACCATACACTATTAGTCATTATCTTTATAGTAATTTTAATTTAGGTTTACCACAAATTTATCAATATCCATTCCTATCATCCATTTATGAGTCCTGCTCCTACCTTGTGGGTGTAATTTTCTTCTTCCCAAAATAAATCATTGAATGGTAATTTAAGTGATGGAGGGTCTCCAGCAATTAAAAAATAAACTAACAAACAAAAAGTTCTCTCTAACTGAAAATCTCTTCCTCCTCCTGCCCATGCCCCTGGCAACTCTTGAAAAATTATTTAGCAGGGTATAGAACTCTAGTATGATAGTTATTTTCTCTAAGCAATTTTGAAGATATTATTCTTCTTTATTTTCTGGACTTTGTTGCTGCAGTCCAAATATTATTTCTGTGTGGTGAATCTGTCCCTCTCCAACTGCCCCCACCATTTCTTTCCTAGTAATCTTATTTCACCTGGTTGTCTTTAAGATTTTTCTTGTTGCCTCTGGTGTCCAGTGGTTTCAACTAGATATGATTAGTATAACTTTACTTTTATTTAGCCTGGTTGGAAATTATTTTGCTTCTGGACTGTAAAGATTCTTATTTTTCCTCAATCTGGAAAAAACTTTCACCATTATCGTTTCAAATATTACTCCTCTCCTATTCTACTTCAATAACTCATATAAATATATATGTTGGATTTTCTCTTCAATCTTCTCTGTGTCTTAGTCTCTCTTTCATATGTTTAATCTTCATATCTCTCTGGGCTACATTCTGAGAAATTTCACCAGGTAACCAAGTCAACATTCTTATTTAATCTACTTTTCGACCTGCTCATTGATTGTTTTTATTTCAAGAATCATAAAAAAAATTTAATTTCTAGAAGTTTTAAGTGATGATTTTTCAAATCAGCTTGCTCTCTTTTTCATAGTCTTTAATTCTTTTCTTATGGTTTCTATTGGTATACAGTTTTAACTATATTAAATATACTTTTTATTTTCTGTTTCAAATTATTTCATTATTCTCTTATATATTTTAAATATGTTTCTTATATTTGCTGTATCTCAGGTGGATCATTTCCTTGTGAATTTTTTGATATTTAATTGTTATCTTCCAAAGCAACTATTTATTTCAAAGGTCTTTTGTGCAGCATAGATTATGGAAATATCTCTTCAGAGTAATTTTACACTTACTTTTTCCAGTGTGCCATAAGTAGCCCCAGGAACAATTTTTTAAACATCTTTATTGATCCTATAAAATTTACTAAAGTTTATAATTCACTGGCCTTATTATATTCACAGAGTTCTGCAACTACCACCACAATCTAAGATTAGAAAAGTTTATCATCCCAAAAAGAAAGGGTGTATCCATTAGAAATTGCTTCTCAACCCATCCCCTTCCCCAAGAAACCACTAATATACTTTCTATCTCTGTGGATTTGTCTAGTCTAGATTTTAATACAGTATGTAGTCTTTTGGCTTTCTTCATTGAGCATAATGTTTTAAAAGTTCATCTATCTATGTTGTAATATGTATCAATTCTTTATTCCTTTTTATTTCCAAATAATATTCCATAGTATAGATATACTTATATATTCTTTCATCATGTTGTTTATTCTTTCATCAGTTGATGGACATTTGGGTGGTTTTTACTTTTTGACTTTTATGAATAGTGCTGTTATGAATATTCATATACAACTTTTTGTATGGAGGTATGTTTACATTTCTCTTTGAGTATATACCCAGGAGTGGAATTACTATACCATATGGTAGCTCTGTGTTTAGCATTTTAAGGAACTGCCTATTTTCTACATTGTTTGCAGCATTTTACATTCCTACCAGCAGTGTGAGGGTCCTAATTTTTCCACATCCTTATCAACATTTGTTTTTATTGTAGCCATTCTACTGAGTGTGAAATGGTATCTCATTATAGTTTTGATTTGCATTTCCTTAATAGCTAATGATGTTGAACTTCTTTTTATGGGCTTATTGGAATTTTGCATATCTTTTCTGGAGATATGTCTATTCAAATCCTTTCCACACTTTTAAATTGTGTTATTTGTATTTTTATTATTGAGTTATGTGTTTGTATTTCTGGTTACTGGTTTCTTATCATATAAGATATTGACAAATGTTTTCTCTCATTCAGTGAGTTATCCTTTCACTTTCTTGATGGTCTCAGGATTAAATGAGGTAGTCTGAGCAACGATATTAGTAATTAGAATAAGTTAGTAGCCACTCATGAAATTACGATGTTAATTTTATTATTATTCAGTTATACATTGGATTATGTGTGTATGATTTACCTTGAGAGTTACTTAAATACTTAATATTTCTTATTCCATAGGAAAAAAATGCATTCTGAGTTCCAAATAACTAATTTACAAGTGGCTTTTGAAATAAAAAGGAAGAGGTGTCTGTCATTCTATATTATACATAAGGCTCTATTTGCTTTAAGGCAAAAGCAGTTAGGCAAATATAAAGGCAGGTTATGTTGTAGTGAAGCATGCAATTTCTAAACGTTTTCCTGCTCTCATTGTGATGATACATTCATGGAAATGCATGATTTGAATAAATGATTTTTAAAATCTCAGAAGAAAGGTTTCAGAGAAATTCTTTAACTATTTTATTGCAAAAATAATTAGCTATGGGAAACTCTCCAACTCCAATTATTAATGCACAGAAATGATGCAACAAACCACAATAATCTTGAGAACATTTATCTTTAATTCTTGAGACGGACCATTCTGCTTCCATTTCTAATGAAGGGGCAATAAGATAAACACGTATTTCTAATATTTTTATTTTAAAGCTCTGATTTTATTCACACTGATGATAATGTTATTTTAAATGTTTATGAAATATATTTTTAAACTAAAATTTTAAACATTTAAACTTTTTCTTGTCAAAATATTTTTCTTTCTGGAACGCTTTTCCTGTTTTGTGTGTTGTCAAATACATTTTGAGAAGCAATAAATCAGTATTTTAACACCAAAACTTATTCTTCCAAATAAATATTGCAATAAAACATTTATTACAAATCAGAGGTTTTCTTACAAAACATGAGTGATTTCACATAGTCCCAAAATATCTTCTAGCCATACAGCTTTGATTACCTTCGTCTTACCTGGTGAGAGGGCTAACACGCTGGATATCTGTATTAAATATCTATGGGGTTTATTCAGGAAAGAAGACAAGCAAAAATCAAGGTATACAATGTGCTTAGTTTGTATGAATTTGTAGATATGTCTTACTCCATCAATTAGAACAGGTGCTAAGCCATACATCTCATAACTGTATGTACCACATTGTATAAACATAATTTTTCTTAGCTTCAACACAAACATTTTACAGAACATAAAACTTTGTTTTATATAACATGCTGAAATTATTTTATATATTTTTGAACTTGTGTTTTGGTTGAAAATTGATCCAATTTAAGCATACTTCCAACTTATTAAAATAGATATTTGGTTTTGCATAATTCTGTAGGTTTGATGTTGTAGGATGAAGCTTTAAGCATGCTGTTTCAAGAAGATGAACAGCTGATATAGTCTGCCTTAGCTGTGTGAGCTTATTTCATAAAGACTTGTTTTGCTATGTCGCATTTCCCAATAGATTTTAATCTTTTTATCATCATTTAATCTTTTAAAATTTTTACAAGTGATGTTTTCATTATTATGTTAATTACCTTCTAAATAACATATTTTTTCCCCCTGTAGAAATAATCTACTCATTTTCACATTTAGGTGAAAGTGTAAGATTTTTGTTTTAAGCATACCTGTTTTTGCAGCTCATTCACTTTTATATCATCCATTACTTAAAAGTTTCCTTTGAGTTGTTTTATGTCAAATGACAGTAGTATCACAAAATAAATATCAGGGTTTTTAATTAAAAATATGTAAGATTCAATAGTCTCTCAATTAGTTATTGAAAAATAAAAAATGCCATTCTCCCCAAAATGACGAGAAGAAAAACCTCACTGAATTTATCTCAGAAGTTTTCTGTTAAGGTAAAAGGAAAACGTATCACTGCCTGCATTCCTTCCATTACAGTGAAAATTTAATTTCTGACTCATCCCCATAGGGATTTTGAAAATGTTGACAATTTCCTAAACTCCAATAATTAAAAATTAGTCCTAAAAAAATCTTAAGTGTTTGTGATAAATTAGCAGAACTGCAAGAATAATGTCAAGCACAAATACAATATATAAGTTTTTGTCACTTGCTAAATTTTCTGGGAAGATTCTCATTGGTATTATAGTTTACCTATCAGTTTTTCTGTTATATGTGTTCACAGAAAGATTTTGAAATCAGTGTGAGGTAATGGTTGAACATAAGAATTGAGAGTAAATATGACTCTGTTTTCACTTTAAAATATCTTCATTCTTCAGATGATTTACTTTAAATTTTACACAAGCTGTGTATATGAACAACAGATTGTGAGGGCATACTCTTCTTAGTGTAGATTTTGCTGTGTTTTCACAATCTAAGATTCCAGTTATCAAGTAATAAAATAGCTAGCCTCTCTGGTTGCAGAGATAGCTTTATGCTGTAAATCAGTGCACTAGCTTCTTGTAAACTGCTATGAAGCCAGACAGCCTGGAACAATTCAACACCAAGAGAGCTGTGAATTTTCTCTATTTATCTTAATAAAGTGTTAACTTCAAAATATTTAAGTGCTTGCAGTTTTATTCCAAAATAAAAATGCTCAGATCCAGTTATGGAAACTTAATTAAACCACTTTTCATTTTTCAGTGTCTTTCTTAGGTTCTGCTATTTAACTACTACTGTAAAAAAAGGGTTCTCTAGAACTGATGACAATAACTGGTAAAATAAATTTCTGAGCATAAACACAAAAGTGATTTTACTATACTTCCAAAGATTTTATCAATAATAACAACCTTGAATTTTTCTATCGTGTAATAAAACTGCAGTATTACTACAGAGTTAGACATTGGTATAGAACAAGAACTGAACTTGGTTATAAAGCACTGGGACTCGACTGAGATTTTTCTGGGTTGTAAAGAATTAATAAACAGAAACTTTAATTTTAAAAAGTCAGGAGACCAGAAGAGGGAGCTCTCACACGGAGCCGCAATAGATAGTGAGGCTCAACAAGAACAAGATAGATTCCTCCTCCTTCAGCAAGGACTCAGCCAATGAGAACTGTCGCAAGTCAGCCAGTGAAAAGCCATGGACTCTTTGTTTACCATAGCCCTCCCAACTTCCTTTTCCCCTTCTTCTCTTCTCATTCCAGGAGGTAATTTTGCAACCCTCCCTCAAAAATGGGAAGACTGGATGCTATCTTCCTTGATGATTGCATTTCAAAGAGATGCCTTCCAGTTTCCTTGAGAGAGACATACTTGGGTCATAACGCTGGTAAGAGTCTTATTTAGCTTCTAAAAGATTTACATACTTTTCAAAGTAACAAAGAAAGAACTTACAATTACGGTTTTCCAAAGTAAGTTTTCTAAGAAAAGGGGTGAGGGAAGTCTCTTAAGTCTCTTATTTTTAATTTATTTTTGCACTTACAGTAGAAGTAAGAAATTGGAAATGGAAAGGGGAAAAGCAAAGAGAAAGTCTCTGCCATGTATCATCAGACTTAAGATGCAGAAAATATAAGTGGCTAAAGAGAGAAATCAAGGATATTTGGTTTTAAACTACTTATTAATAAGTAACATCAAGGCAGACAGTTTTCATTACGAAAGAAAATATATATCATAATGTAAAAAATTTTAAATTTTAAGAAATATTTACCATTTTTATCTAATGTAAGTTTAGCCTGATAAAATGATGCTTACATATGTGAAAAAAAAATAGAAGAAAACTTTCTTTACTTGTGTCCAGGCTCCAGTATTCATTGTTCCAAGAAGGTAACTGGAAGGTAAGCTAAAAAGAATTTCACTGGGAAGATCTGTACAAGCTTTACACAAGCCCATTTCCTGGAACATACTCTGAGAAAAGAAGAATGCATGGAAGAATAAGAATGAGAAACATTTCATTTGCATCCTTGTGTAGGAGGTTCACAAACTACATTTTCATATTAAAGTCTCTGTGAAGTCCAGCTTTTGAGGAATCCTTTTAATTTTTTTTTTTTTTGGAAATAACATAGACTATCCAAATTAGAACAATCTAATTTTTTTTTCAGAGCTTGCTATAGCAAAAGAGTCATCTACTATCACTTGTCTGCTGCCTTTAGATACACAAAAATTTAAAACAGTACAAAATATTTGAGTCACACTTCTCCTACTCGAGGACTTCCTAGAATTGCTTTATTTCTTTCTCACATTGAAAAATGCTGTAGCAAAGGTTAAAACCAATCTGACAAGTGGCTTAAAATGAGTTGATCTTTTATTTTATTGGATATTTTGGTTTGGTGGCTTGAATGCCATAGAAATCTTTCTGTTGTTTTAAATCCAGGAAATTTACATGAAAATGTCATAGTATTAACAAGTCAGAGCCAATTTTAATTAGAATACAATGTCCACCTTCAATTTATTGAATCAAAATTTTTTATCTCAGGAATTTTTCTTCATTTATATTTTTAACTCTATTTTCTGTTCAAATCGCTTTATTCTCCTCTACACGGACCCCAGGTATGTGTATATTAGGTCTACGTTGGCAAACTTCTACATCTATCTCTTTCTAATTGTTTAAATGTTTTTTTCTTTTCTATTACATTTAATTCAATATGCTGAAATTTGTCCTTCTTTTAGGTAGATTTGTTTTCAGTTGTGTGGATGATTCAACTGTTGCATCACTTATTGTGGTTTTATTTTTGTCTCCACTTCTTTTGTTGTATTATTATTTCTCCTCTGATTCCTATATTTCTGTCTTGAAATCTTCACACATGGAGGGCTTTAAACAATTAAAATTCTTTTTTTAATTTAAAAAGCTATTTGATTCTATAGGAAAATACTTAACCAAAGTTTTTATCTACTCCATGTTAAAATATTTTGTAGGCCATCTTAGTTTTCAGCGTTTTATATTCTTTTATGACTTTTTTCCTTACATGTCCCTTTTACATTTCTGCATACCTTTGAATGTGAGAAGTTCTTTCTGGCCCCAGTTGTTTACAGAATTTAATGTGGGAAGAGACCGGAAGATTACTTTAGGCTAACATGATGAAGGGTGTGGTAAACTTCTTTGCTGCAAAAATGGAATATATATATAGGGTTTTTTTCCTTCAACTCCAATTCCCTTGCCAATCCATGAGGGCTAAGACACTCAGGAAGGCTTCTTCAGCCCATGCACTTGGTCTTGATGTCTAACGCAAGAGTTAATTTTCCACTGAGTGGTACCAAGCACTATGGAAACCTGCTACTCTGACAGATTTGCTCATGATCAGAAGTAGTTGCTAATCTTTCCAAACTTTCTCTCTTAATGTAATCGTTCTCAACATTTCATCTCCAATGTCCAATGCAGTTGGTATCCTTTATTAGTGTGCTTTAAAGTTGGGGGTTTTTAGTGCTAATATAATCTAAAATAAAATTACTATTTCTACTTCTCATTTTCTTTGTTAGAAGTGGGCAGAGATTTTGTTCCTACTCCAGATTAAAAGTGTCTTTGTTGTGCATTTTTTAAGAATAAATCTTTCATTTTTTTAATTTTATCTATAATTGTTCATTGATTCATAGTCCATCACTCTAGAACCAATGTGAGCAATTTATACTTCCCTAGAAAATTATCGATTTATCTATTTCAATTAGCCTTTGAATTTTATTGGTGTAAGTTTTTACAGAGCATTATTTTATACACATCTAATAATCTACATCTATGATAGGTAACGTTATTATTTCTGATATTTTTGTAACATCTTGACTCACTCTGAAGATGTTAACTCTGTGCCTTTTAAAGTCTTCTGTTTGGTGTCTAAAATATTGAGATTAATTTCTTCAAAAATTGGGTTTGGTGACATGTTAATAAAGCATATTTTCCTCAAACTTTTGGTGATGTTTTTGCTAGTTCCTTATAATTTTGTTTGCTAATTTCTGTTTGCCTGGCTGTGGATGTATGTTCTGATACCAGAGCAGGCCTCAGGAGACTGTGGGCATAAAGTGCTGGTAAACTCTGCTTGAAATTTCTGTCTAATTATGTCTGGTTTCCGTGATGCAGGCACTGACCCTCGCCACTTTGCTCTGAGGGCAAATGCAGCTGATGCCCAGAGAAGGAGAGGGCTCCATCCAGCTATTCCGCATGCATTCACTCAAATAATCGCTTCTCTGGGGGGCTCCCCAACTGTTCTAATGTGTTGCTCTGGACTTGAATCATCCTTTGGTAAACATTTCACATCTGCCCCTCAGTCCTCCTCCTAATGTCTTTTGAGCTGTAGTTTGCATGAGCCTCTTTTCTCTGTTTTATACACTTAACTAATTCTTCAAATTACATGGCTAATTAATAAAAGGTATTCTAGTTTTCCATCACCACTTTATATTTATCATTTTGTAAAATATATATGGCCATTTAAGGGTGATTTGGCTTGGAGAGGGTGCTTATATTTAGTCAGCCATCTTCATCCGATGTCCTTGTTCAGCACTTCCTGTGATTACTGATCTGAAGCCTGATTTTTTTCTCTGATCTGGGTTGAACTTTTCTAAGAAAGTTATATAGTATCTGTGTGGATTTATTTCTTCTAGAAATTTGGCGGTTTGTTTGTTCTGGTGATATTTTTGGTGAGGGAATTTGTCACTTGCAGAATGTTTTTTCCTTATGTGTTTAAGAGATGAGTCAGCTTGGGCTTCCCTGGTAGTGCAGTGGTTGAGAGTCCGCCTGCCGATGCAGGGGACACGGGTTTGTGCCCCAGTCCGGGAAGATCCCACATGCCACATGCCGCGGAGCGGCTGGGCCCATGAGCCATGGCCACTGAGCCTGCATGTCCGGAGCCTGTGCTCCGCAGCGGGAGAGGCCGCAACGGGAGAGGCCACAACAGTGAGAGGCCCACGTACCGCAAAAAAAAAAAAAAGAAAAAGAGATGAGTCAGCTTACAAAGCCCATAATGGGAGAAGGTTTACATAGTATAGCCAAGCTCAGTTTTTGACTCATGGAGAGTTAAAAACTTGTACTAATTATTTCGTTGCAAATGAAAAACAAAACAAAACAAAATTCATGTCAAGATGTCATAAGCAAAAATGGATTAGCTCTTACTACTGAAAAGTCTAAGAGTAGATGATCAGTTATCAACAGATCTGGAGATCAAACATTGTCATTTGGACTGATAACATATAGTCACCTATTTGCTTTAAAACTAACACAAGATAGTAAAAGACTAGTGAACAAATGGTTAGGAAAGCACTCTCTGGTAAGGTGACTTTTCAGCAGACACCTGAAGGAAGAGAGCGAGTTTCATGGATATTTGGAGAAGAGAATTTCAGTGTGTTTAAGATGTTTCAAACCCAGCAGAGGGTCAGTACATTTTAGCAGAGAGACAGGAGAATATTTGAATGTAAAGGTGGAGGTGGTGAGAGGCCAGATTATATTTTTCTGAGTGTGATGAAAAACCATTGAAAGATATTGCAAGGGGAAGTGACATTTTCTGAATATATTTTTTAAAGAATCACTCTGGATCTTATGTGGGTAATTGGATGTAAGAGGATAAGAATGATAGTTAGAAAGCTGTTGCTTTGTAACAATGAAAGATAATTGGCTTGATGGAGGTGGTGGCAAGTGCCTGGATTCAGGATAGGACATGATCTGAAGACAGAGGCAAAGGACTTACAGATTGGTTGTGGAGTGTTAGAAGAATAATTAAGGGCATCCTCAAGGTGGTTTAGCCTGAGTAATGAATTGCGTGAAGATGGTGTTGTTCACTGAGTTAGGGAATATTAAAAAGGAGCAATTTGGAGTTTCATAACATCCTGAGTTCTCTCTTGGGCCTGTTATGGTTTGAAAGTTGGAGATATCTTCTAGACATCTGAATGGAGATATCTAGCATGCATCTGAAAATATAAGTCTGGAATTCATGGGAAATAAGAATTTTGGAAATATAGCTCTTAGAGGCTGTTTTTTTAAAAATCCTCCCATCTCGTCTCAGATTTTGCTAAGTGAAGATTATTAGTGATGTTAGATGTCTTGTACCTATGAATTCCCTTCTGCTTGCCTGAAAGAAACCTTCTTTCAACTTCCAGTCATGTAAAACTGAAACGAGCTCATATAACTAGAAATTCAGAGGCATGTGAATTTCAGAATTAATTGATTCAAGGGCGTAAGGCTATCAAGTTTGCAGAATTTTTTTTTTTAATCTGACATTCTGCTCAGTTACCACAGACTGGCTTCATCTTAAATCTGGTTCCTTTCTGGTCATCGAATGGCATCCAGGAGTAATTAGTCTACATGTTTCCTCACTATGTATCAGGAAGATGGGAGGCTGATTTGTCATATTGTCACTACAGAGAGAGGAAAAATATCTCTCCCAGAAGTACCCATCAAATATCTTTTCATCTCTCCTTGGCTTGCATTGGGTCACATGCTCATTCCTGAATCTGTAATTGTGGCAAAGAGGATAGGATTTTTCTGAGGGAGGAATGAATGGTTTGATATAAAGGCTAATGGGCAGAGATAGAAAGAAAAGAATGTTTAATATAAGGAAAAGTTAAGGAGGAGATTTATCAACATTAATGTTATTAGTATTTGTAAGTTTAATATGAATAGAATTGATTATCAGATTACTTGGAGTACATAAAAAATTCTTCATGGTCAGATATAAATGACAAGGCAAAAAGAATAAATTTCCCTTTCACCATTTCCTTACATTCTAATAGACTTACAAGACTCTGTTAAACAAACATGCCTCTAGACTTTGGACTCGTTTATACCACCTTAATATGAAAATAATTAGGAATGGTCAAGTGTTTGTTTTTCTCCATCTGTTCTATTCCTTTGACTGTGCCAGACTTTGACACTGCACTCTGGGTTGAATATACCCTAATTAAACTGAAGTTCTTCAAATGTGATTACATGGTAATCATTTGTATTCCACTCTAATCATAGGAAAGATACTTTGGACTAATGTTTTACTATTGAGGACTAGATAAAAGTAGGGCCAGGGCTTCCCTGGTGGCACAGTGGTTGAGAGTCCGCCTGCCGATGCAGCGGACGCGGGTTCGTGCCCTGGTCTGGGAAGATCCCACATGCCGCGGAGCGGCTGGGCCCGTGAGCCATGGCCGCTGAGCCTGCGCGTCCGGAGCCTGTGCTCCGCAACGGGAGAGGCCACAACAGTGAGAGGCCCGCATATCGCAAAAAAAAAAAAAAAAAAAAAAAGTAGGGCCAACACAAATGATATTTTATTCTCTAATTAATACGGTAGCTATAATCTATCATTGTAGGGAGAAAAGAAAAACTGTCATTTAGCTATAGAAATTCTCGTTGTTGTACACAAGTG
Source organism: Globicephala melas (assembly GCF_963455315.2). NCBI lineage: Eukaryota > Metazoa > Chordata > Mammalia > Artiodactyla > Delphinidae > Globicephala > Globicephala melas. The sequence goes on from NC_083322.1 coordinate 26,092,878, forward strand.
AAAAATGGATAAGATACCCTCAATTTTCATCAAGGGGGCTCTATGATGTTGAATTTTCCATTTCCTGAAAAAAAATGTATGAAGGTAATGAATAAATGCAGATTTTATTTAAACTAATAGAAGAAAGATCTGACAAAGGTACAAAATGTCTTTTTGTGTTAAAAATGCATTTTGAACCTAAAGCACATGGTTCTCAATTATTCCAAATAACCATGATGAATTTAAAAAAACATGCAACCTCCTAATCAATTTTCCATTATTCAAAACTATTCATTATAAAGGTTTTAAAAATGTGCCCATTTTTGATCACTCAAAAAAGATGGGAACAAAAGAGAAAAATAGCAGATTACATACTGCTACCTGCTACCACACTCTCCAACTTTCAGAACTGGACGAGAGTCTTTCTAAAACGAGCCATCAACACAATTTTTTAGTCTAAGATTAAATAGATATAAAGTTCTATATGTGAGTAGTATTGCAGGATTTTCCAGGACATATCCACATGGTATAAAGCATAGGGCATTCAGAAAATGGGGACTCTAAACTCAAGTCATACAGTGTTAAGAAGTTACATTCGTCTACACTGTTAAGAAGTTGAAAGTTCCCCTTTGACTAATCTATTCTTCATGTCTGTTCATTTCCAGCAGGTCTTTCCCTCTTATTTTTCTTTATCTCTCTTCTGTGTGTGCTGCCTCAATTATACTTGTATCAATCTGAACATAGACCAAGTTCCTTACTTCCTGTGATCTCAATAACTTTATTAAAGATTTTTTTTTTGAATGGGTGAATGAAGGACAGCACAGGCATCAAAAAATGACATCTCTTCAGGGAATCATGCATACCCTCTGGCTTTTTGCTGGTTCCTTCTCAATTTCTCCCTCTTCCCCACCTCTACAGAGAAACTTGAAGAACCAACCATTTTCTTAGGCAACGTGGTTCTTCCCACACATTGGCACCTGGGGATCTTGGGGGGTTTTTGGTTTGTTTGTTTCTTTGTTTTGCTTTTTCTATAAACGGTTTTGTCAGAGAATCTTATTCTGAATTAACTCATGTTGATGTTGTGAATGCAGGCTTTTTTCATCTCAATATATATCTTTGGTGTAACTTAACTGAAGATTATCTCTGTTGAGACAGCCTGTCTCAATCAACCCTGTGCCTCTTAGACACTATGAGTTACTTACGTGCCTCATGGCATGGTCCAGCAGAGAATATCCCACTCTTCTTCATGATAAAATCATGGCCCTTCTTGCTTAGTGCAGCCTTGCTTCACACATGTGTATCCCTGTAATGTTAACTAGGCTTTTAGGCTGTTATTTTCTGTTTCCAGCCATTCACTTTTTCCTTAGTGTGTGGTTTGTCCCTTAGTATTCCTCTCAGACAGGGCTTTTCACTGAATTTCGTTCGAAGAAAACTGGAAGTCATATGTAAATTTTTAAAAATACTACTAAAATACATGTTATTGGGCAATCTCTTCAATAGACATTGATTTTTTCCCCCAATTTGTGATACTCAATATTATGTCTAAAAAGATCTCTGTTGTTTTCCTAATATGCACTGTGATTACATACCTATTACATATTTAAATTTATACTTGAAATATAAATTTGTTTGAGATATCTTGGTTCAGCTGTATAACAATATAAAAATTTGATGCTTTAGAAATAGGATTTTATACATTTATTGAGATGTTCAATAGGATTGGACAGAAATGCTATTGAATTATGAGGAAATGAATGCTAAACAATGTAGCCTAGATATTACTGTTGGGAAATCTCAGGAATAAGTAGAACATGATATTGTCAAGCTGTTGGGATGCAACATGATAACAAATGCTTGCAGGAAGATAGTTGATTGCAATAGGAATGGGTTAATGGCCCCACAATTAATGAAATGCAAAGGAAATAAAATTGAAGTGTTGGGTGTCTAGAAAATTCAGTTCAAAATTTCAACATTAAAAAGTAAATATTAAAAAGCAGTTTAAAAATGCTAATAAGAGATAAAAAGTACCAGAAATTTGTAGATTAATTTCTTTCATTTTGGTCAATTACTGAGAATAACAGCACTGAATCCTTATATTTATGCTTTTCTCAATTAAAAAAATTCTTTTAGTGCTCATTATTCATTAGTGAGAATCTCATTTTAACTTTTCTTAAAAATTGAAAATTTTTACATTGTAGATTTTATACCAAAACTTTCTTCTCCGCATGTTTAAAAATTATAATCTGTAATAGCTATTACATTAATTATTAGTCTTGGAGTAGCTTTTTATGCTGCTTCAATGGATGTAGAAAAACAATAATGGATTGTTTTGGCATTATATGAGTTCAGTAACCTTGTCTAGTTGATTCAGTTTCTTTTTTTTCTCCTTTTATTGTCTTAAATTATGCTGTATTTCATGTTCAATTTTCTTCATTGGTAGGACAAACTAATTGCTAATGTCAGGGAAAGAAGTATAGGATCTGGAGCCAGATGCATCCCCAGCTCTGCCACTAATTGGGAGGTTGTGAAGAAGAAACAAGACTGGAAGTTACTTGGATATGTAGGGAACATCTGGGTTCTAGAGTAATTGAGAACAATCACAACAAAAAAAGCAGTTATGTACACTTCTGTTAGATATCTGCATCACAGTGGGATATGGACATTTACAGGCTAAATAGGAAAGAAAAAAGAAAACTTTGAAAGGTTCAGTTGATGGAGGATAAGAGAAAAACTAAGAACATGTGGTAGTGTTACCAAACTCAAACTTGGCTGCTCATTGCTCAAGAATCCAATACTGAGAGGCAAATATTGGGTAAAAGGAAAGATAGCATTATTGAGGAAGCTAGCAGTCCTGGGGAGAAGGTGGACTTATGGCCAAAGAACCAACTCCCAACTCCCTAGGTTTTGCTTGGAGATTATACAGGGTAAAGAGGAAAAGGGCTACATGCTGAGGAGAGGGTTTGGGGGCACATGATCAGTACATGGACATTCTTCCAATTGGTTGGTGGTGAGGTAACTGGGCATCAACATCATCAACCTTCTGGTTCCAACTGGTTTGGGGGTCTACATGCTTGTGGGCAGCATACAGTTAACATCTTCCACCTGGTGGGCGTTTCACTATCTGCAAGACAGCTCAAAGGATATGGCTCAGAATGTTTTCTATAGCCTTTAAGGAGGAGCCAAAGGTCCTTAACTTTAATGGCTAAACCATCATTATTTTGTCTTATTTGACTATTTTCCTTTGTTTCTGCATTTTCTCATTTCTCTGATTGAATTTATTGTTTGGCTAAAGGTTTTCTACAGACAAGAAGCAGGTGAAGGACATTGGCGGTGGGGGGTGGGGGGGTGGGTCCTGTCCCTGGAAGGCCTCATAGGGTCCTGCTCAGTTACAGTAGCAAAATGAAAATACTTTTTAAAAAGATGAGTAAGAAAGACTAAAAAGTATCCTTTTGGCTTAGCAACAAAGAGGTCTTCAGTTATCTTGGAAAGGCAATTTCAGTGTTAATAGGGTAGAATTGGGGGTGAAATGGAATGATGGAAGCTAGAGGTGAGGAAAGAGAAAATTTTTTCCTGAACATTCATTTATTCAACAAATATTTAGCACCTACAGAACTGCTCAAGTTTTATGCATACAATAGTAAACAATTCTCCTTGCCCTTAGTAAGCTTAGGCTGTGGAAGAATGTGTTTAAATGCCAACGGCAAATGTAAAAAATTAATAAACAGAAACCTCAATTAAATAGAGTTGGGAAACCAGAAGAGGGAGCTCTCACACCCTGCTGACCTCAACAGGAAGAAGAAAGACTTCTTTCCCGGCAAAGACTCAGCCAATGAAAAGCCATGGACTCTTTGTTTACTAAAACCCTCACAACTCCCTTTCCCCCTCTGTATCAGCTTTCTTCTTCCCTTGCCAGTCTGGGTCTTGCATGTCTCCCCCTGGCTGCAGACCCTGAGTTGCCATGCTCTGCTGATCCCAAATAAACCCATCTTTGCTGGAGAATTATCCGGTAGTTTCTTTGTTTCAGATCAACACAAAGAATAAGAAGGAAAAGTTGAAAATAGGTTGAGAGAAGATATGTAATTTATGACAGGTGAAATGAACATGGCAAGGATCCAGGGCCAAGGTGGAGGGCTTCACTTAGGCAAGAACAGTTTTTATGAGCTGGTAGAGACCAGGGTAGGAACAAGGAGAGGATCTAAGCCTTACTTAGGAAAGTTTTCCTCTAATGGCCAGCTGCTGAGCTCAGACTGTTACCACAACTGGTGATATATGAATCAGGGGAGGGAGAGAAAGGGAAGATGGACTAACACCAAGTGCTTCCTGCTGAAAAAAATACTTTCTTTAAATATAGTTAGCTATTTCTTCCTGCAAATATATATGTACGGCAGATATTTTAGTCCAAATAGGCTTGGAAATATTTATGTAATTCTTCATTATAGTTTTGGACTGAGGTGGTTTCTCTTAAATCAAATGACTGGAGGCATAAATCAGAAATTAGCAGAGGATTCACATTTAACAATGTCTCATTAATTATAGCACAAAATCATAGCCCTATAAACAAAGTGGTTAATCAAATCTGTCTGAAAAGTAGCATTACTCATTGGTGGAATTATTTCACTGTAAAAGTTGCATTTGAGCGCTTCCTTTTAGGGGAAGGGAAATGGAAGCTAAAATAAGGGCCCTGCCCACAGGAACTTCCAGCCTACCAAACGGAATCTTAAAACCCGCTCTGGTTTTGGAAAGGCTTTTCATTGGCTACAGGATTTAGGAACCACAGAGCATAGCGTTCCCGTCTCCCACCGCCCCGCACACCCCTCCCCCACACGGTTTGCACAAAATAGGCGGGGCGGGGCTAAGGGGAGCGGAGGAAATTCGGGGAGCGGGAGAAGTACAGCCGCCTCACGCTTCCCCAGGTACCGCACCCTCTAGGTGTTCCGTGAAACTTCCAGGGCATTTTAGGCCTGGAAACCGTCTCGCAACTCGTCCTTCCAAGCGCCCAGGAGCAAGGGGCAGATTACCCCCGCCTACCGACTGTGTACGCATGCGTAGGACTGGGTTGCTAGCGTGCGTGTGACGTCACGGGCGCGCCAGTCTGAACTCTTCCGGGTTTCTGTTTAGAGCGCTGGTCAATTTCCAAGTACGTTTGGAGTTCGTTGCTTGGGTACAAGGTGAGTCGGGACCTGAACCAGTATTATGAAGAGGCTGATTTAGTTTAGATAAAAATTTGGAGAAGTTATTGCAGAGAAACTGTTCGTACTTGTCTTTCTTGTGAGCTTGCTGTGTTGACCATCTTGCTTGGCGTTTTGTGAGCAGCTGACTTGAGTTAATGCAGGACCCCCCCCCCCCCCGCCCTCTAGACGGCCAGCTGGCTTGGAGAAGCTTGGTGGGCACACACTAAAATTAAATATCGACACTAGTTCGTGTCCCAGGCAAGAAGTTTGAGAAAAAAGATTGAATCTGCAATGCACAAGTTAACATCAGTTCAATAGTCGTTTCTTTCGATTGCATAGGGGCTGGAGGGGGGGAGGCAACTGATATATTTTGGAGTAATAAGCTTTTCGTGCACAATTTGCCCACACAATATTAAAACTGCCAAAGGGATTAAAAAACAAACCCAAAACTTTTCAACCTCCCTTCCCTTCCCCATAGTTTGTACATTTTAAAGCACAGTGGTAAAGGCAATTGCTAGTGCAGTGTGTACAGATCCTAAAACTGGCTTTTAGAAGTAGTTCTTTAAATATAAAACTAAATAAAAAAGGATTAAGTTTCAATGCCTTAGGAGGATGCGTGTATTGATCCCTGTAATAAAATTATAGCATAATCCATCCTTCCTCCCTCTCCCCCAACAGTGATGACTAACTTAAAGGAAAGGAAAAGCAAAACTAAATCAAAGAAGCTTAAAGCAAATTATTGACTACATTTTGGATAAAACACTGAGCTTTGTGTTTTCAGCAGTAAGCTATCAACTTCCCTAACTGAATTTGCTTTCCACGGCACTGTGAAGCAGATCTGATATGCCACTTGAATTAATAAAAGAAGTCAAAGGACTGCCTGAAGTTGATCTGCTAAGTAAATTACACAAAGTAGATTTCAGATACCTACAGCCAGGTTGTGATTATAGCAGGAAATATATCGAGGTAAGAATTTTCATAACTCAGAATAGTTGTCTTTTGTTTTCAGCAGTTGGATTGTCAAGTGCCTAGGTGTGGTTTTTCTTTGAATTTCTCTTGCTTGTGGGTAACTGAGCTTCTTGGATCCACAAGTCAATGTTGTTCATCAAATTAGGGATATTATTGGCTAATGTTTCTTGGATTTTTTTTTTTTAGTATATTATTACTCATTTCTCCTTCTGGATGTCGGTTACATGTATGTTTGTATGTTGGACTGTTTGATACTGTACTTCTGGTCTCTGAGGTAGTTTGTTTTTCTTCAGTACTATTTTGTTTTTGTTTTCTTTTTTGGCTGAGGGATTTTCAGATTGTGGAATTTCTATTGTTCTGTCTTTAAGTTTACTGAACTTTTTTTTGGGTTATATCCAATATTGTATGCATATTTAGTGAATTTTTAATTTTAGTTATTGTATATTTAAGTTTTGGACAAAGTTAAGAATGCTGGGAAGGAGGTAAGGGACTTACTGATAAAATGGGTCTGATAGTAAAAGAAGCAGAAATAATGCCACACTTCAGTTTTGCCCTTCTAATCAATATTCTCCATGTAGACATTTATCTTTTATTCCTTTGTTTATTTTCCATTTTCCTTATATTTTGTTTCATATGAAATAGAGTATTACGTATTACAGTTGGTCTTCTCTACTTCATTGAATTTAAATTCCTAATCAAATGCTTGTTAGTATTTGTAAACTCATTTTGCATTTGGTTGATTCGGATGATGTTTCTTGCATACTTGTATTTATTAATAAAGTGCTGTGGTTAGATTCCTTTTCTTTGTGACAAGTCATTAATACTAATTATTACTGAGCTGTATCTAACTTTATCATTCTTCTCTTATTTTGTGTGTTTGATATAGAAGCATTTAAATGAAATATTTTTTAAATTCTAGTACTTTTATTAGTGTTACTAAAATAAACCCTTTTATATATAAGTAAAATGTCAGTTTGAATTCTTAAATTCCTTTGTCTAACCTGCACGTGTCTGTAGATATCTCAAGAAACATATTTATGTTTCTTGAATTTTATTAAATACATTTTACTGTGAAATTCATTGTTTTTACTATACAGTTCTGTGAGTTTTGAGAGATATATAAAAACGTATAACTACAACCATAATCAAGCTATAGAACAGATGATCACCCTCCCCCCAAAAATTTTAGAGTCAGCTGCTACCCTAATTTCAATCCCTGGCAACCACTTTTGACCAGTTTTCTGAGAGTATATAGTATTCTTGCCTTTCAAGAATGCCATGTAAATTGAATCATACAGTATGTAGCCTTTTATTTTTTTAATTGAAATATAGTTGATGTACAGTATTATATGTTACAGGTATCAGTAGGTAGCCTTTCGATTCTGGCTTCTTTCACTCAAGACATTTGAGATTCTTCAGGTTGTTGAGTTTATCAATAGTATTACTTTTTTTTTTTTTTTTTGGCGGTATGTGGGCCTCTCACTGTTATGGCCTCTCCCGTTGCGAAGCACAGGCTCCAGACGCACAGGCTCAGTGGCCATGGCTCACGGGCCCAGCCGCTCCGTGGCATGTGGGATCTTCCCGGACCGGCGCACGAACCCGTGTCCCCTGCATCGGCAGGTGGACTCTCAACCACTGCGCCACCAGGGAAGCCCAATAGTATTACTTTTTATTGGTTGCTAGAATTCCATCACAGTCTGTTTATCCATTCCCCAGTATAGCAGTACTTGGATTCTTTCCAGTATTTTGTAATGATGAATAAAGCAAATTAAAAAATTTATTCTAATTTTTACTTGTATCTTGGTATTATAATCTCTTTTGGCTTTTCTGTGTAACTGTTTTTCTCTCGTTTCAGGGAAAACTCTCACTTATCTCTTCTTTAACTTATGGTGGAAACAGAAGAGCTGTTTTGAAGATTGGACTACAAGGTATATAAGAAGACCATTTCTGCTTAACTTTTTGCTTGTAATCTGGAAATGGGTAACTTTGTGTATGTATACATACACACATAAGCACAAAAATCATTTCTAGTGTAAGAATCTATGGAATGAAAAGTTATTCTTTTCCTCTCTAAATTTTTTTCTCCGAAGTCTATCCTCTCCCCATTCTCCCATTGCTTCTGTTATACTTCAGATTCCTTTAACGTCCTATCTAGACTATTACAATAACCAACTCATCCCCCTACTTCTAGTTTCACTAATGTGACCCAAACAGCTTAGCAAATTTTAAGAAAATGCTACTTTCAGCATGTTATTTCTTACCCAAGTGTAGTTACATGAGGGAGAATTCTTCTTCCTAGTAACCCTTAAATAATCCTGGTAAGAGTTTAGAATACTTGGGGACCAAAGTAAATCTCATCTGAAGTCTGAAATTAGTTGAATGAATAAAGAATGGTCTACAGCCGTGAATGGGAAACAAACTTTGAACCACATTTCTACAACTATTGAAAACCAGATATATATCAGACACTGTTCTAAGTACAGGGAATATAGCAGTGACCGAAACAACGTTCTTGCATTCATGGAGTTTACATTGTAGGGGAATAAATAAATTCAACAAATAATTATATAAAGTAATAATTGATAGAAATGTGGTTTGTAGACAAATAGAGCAGGATAAGGTGGTATGCCTGATGTATTATCCTTTTATATATTCCTAGGTATGATTTGCTAATATTTTGTTAAATTTATGAAAAATATGATAGGAATCTGTCTTTTCCTGTAGTGATTGGTAATTTATGTTTCTAAGGGAATTTATCAGGTCATCTTGGTTGTCAGATATATTGGCATAAAGTCATTCATAATATACTTTTTATATGCTTTTAATGTTGGTAGGATCTGTAGTGGTGTCCCATTTCAATGATTTGATAATTTGAGACTATTTTCTCTCTCTCTCTCACTTTTTTTTCTGATCATTCTGGCTAGAGATTTATTTTACTTATCTTTAAAATTGGCCTTTCTTTTCATTAGTTTTTCTCTATTTTCCAGTTTTCAGTAACATTTCTTGTCTGTTAATCTGCTGTTAACTCCAATCAGTGTACTATTAGCTTCTAATATTATATTTTTCAACTCTGGAAGTTCATCTTGAGTTTTTTCATATCTGCCAGTTCTCCTCATCTATTTTCTTCTACTTCCTTGAACATGTACTTTTAATAACTGTTCCAAAATCTTCTCTGGCAATCCTGTCATCACTGTCATTTCTGAGTTTTTTCCTATTGATTCCCTGCCCCCCCCCAATCCTTACGTGTTTTTCCTTTCTATATGGTTGGCAGTTTTTTAACTGGATCCTGGACATTTAGAATTTTATATTATCAAATATTGGATTTATTTGTAATCCTTTAAATATTATTTGTCTTTGTTTTGGAATACTGTAAATTCTCTTGGAATCAGTTTGGTTAGCTTTGGTAGGATGGATCTAGAGCAGCCTTTATTTGGGGGCTAATTTGCCCTTATCACTAAGGAAGTGCCCTTCTGACAAGTTTACTATGTGTTTTGTGTATGAGGATTCCACTCTGGCTGGTTGGAACCAGAACAGTTCACAGCCCTGTGTGAGTCTCAGAATTGTTCTGCCTGTTTCTTTCAAGTGGTTCTAATCCCTTTCCTACCATGCTTTTGTAGATCAGTACTCAACCAAAGACCAGAAGGCACCCATCTCCAGAGCGCTCTTATCTATCTATGCTGCTGTCTTCCTTTCAGCACCATGTCATGCAGATTCTAGCTGCCTTGCTGTCCTCAAATCTGAACTCTTCTGAATTCAGTGAGGCTGTTGGGCTTTCTTTGGATTTTTACCTCCATTTTCTGCTGCCTGGAAACTCTTTCCAGGAAGTAAGCTGGGGCTGTTGCTTTGTTTTCCATCTCAAAGAGATCACTTACCTGCACTTACTGTCGTCCAGTGTCTGAAAACTGTTGTTTTATATATATTTTCTTACTTCTCTAGTTGCTTTAAGGCCGGAGAGCAAATCCCGTCCCTGTTACTCTGTCATGGCCAGAAATAGACATTTGATAGGTCATTTAAGATATTAAAGAAGTAAGTTATATCTTGATTAGAAGCCATTGTGTTTTTGTTTTTAAGGAACATTAGTGTTTCAGTTTATGTATATACTTGTTTTGAGGAGTTGGATGAAAGAGGTAAGTGAAAGGAGGCAACAGACAGATGTAGTTGTTTCATTGCTGGTGATAAAGTAGCAGATTCAGGAGTTTTAAGTAACACTGCAAATTTTAGAAAGATCTTTCATGTACTTCATAGATACATGAAAGTCTGATATAAAGGCAGTTTCTTCGAGTAGTTGAATGTTTGAAAGCTTATATTAATGCGACCTCCCTCCGATGACATAGTAATTGAATCTTAGTATTTGGACTTGCTTCAGTGGTTCTAGGAGGTGGCCTCTGAAGAATGAAGATTATGGAGATTCTTTATCAAAGCCTAGAATATACAAATGAGATTACTGTAAAATGTTTGTTTCTTCTTTTCCTAGTAATTTTCATTGTCAAAATCACAAATAGCTTGGTTTTTACACACACATGCTCGTTTATTCTTCAATATGCGGGTGCTGGGGGAGAAGAACACACTTCCCTAGATTAAAACTTCATGTTCTAATACTTATAGATTACCAGAAGATCAGTAAAAATGAAGTATTTGGGGAGTGATATGTTATACACTATAAAAATTGAATAATTGTAACTTATTCAGTTCTTTTGATCATAACCATGTGAAAATAAATTGAAAGTGGTCATTATATGATGTTAATGTAGTATTTACAGAAATTTGTAAAACATATTTTAGGTGCAACTAGTTATAATTTTGGTTTTAACACCTAGTAGCATTCTATACATTATTTTTATGATACTTAAGGTGTTAAGAGTAAACTACAAGTGAATTTTAAACGTTTTAATTACTCTTCTTCATAATTATATTTTGAATTATCTATAGTTTTTAGAATTTAGTTGTCATCAATTTTCTTGTCTAGAACACCTTTATATCTAAAGTGTTTTTCTGTGTGTCTGTGTTTCTCCACAGAACAAGAAAATTCAAATTCGGATATCAACACCCTCAGTGTATTATTTTTTGGAAAATTAGCAAAGGACTGTGCTAAAGTTTTCTATGAAGGGGTAAAGTATTTTTATATTACTTTATCTTTTTTGCAGTAGGCTTAGAATTATTGAAGATGCTGTATTTATCCCATAGGCCATATTTTAGTGATTCATTATATATTTTAGGTATATAAAAATTATACTTAAAAAAGCAACATCTTTAAAATTGAACACTTGTAAGAGGTTAGTAAAACTTATCATTGACATAAAAAGGGACAATTTTTCCTCTCACTTAAGTTTAATTTTTAGTGTTCAATAGAATAGCTTAAAGATATATACATTTTCTCTTCACTTAATTAAAAAATAATTCTCACTAACTAAAAAGTAATGAGCTATAACTCTGTATTTTTATAATATTTTCTATAATTGTTATAAAAAGAAATGCCTGCTAAATCCCCAACAAGATAATACCAAACCAAACACAACAGCATATTAAAAGGAGTAAACACAATGACCAAGGGGGATTTATCCCAGAAATGATGTTTGGTTCAACATAAGAAAATCAGTCATTGTAATGTATCACAGTAATAGAGCAAAGGGAAAAAAACACAAACGATCATCTTAATTGATGCAGGAAAGGCATTTGAAAAATTCTACACACTTTCATAATCAAAACACTCAGAAAACTAGGAATAGAAGGGAACTTCTCAACATAGTAAAGATCAGTTATGAAAAACCTACAGCTAACATCATAGTCAGTGGTTAAAGACTGAAAGCATTCCTCCCAAGGTTAGGAACAGGACAAGGATGCTTGCTTTCACCACTGTTATTCAACGTTGTACTGGAACTTCTAGCCAGAGCAACTAAATAAGAAAGAAATAAAAGACATCTAAATTGTAAAAGAAGAAGTAAAACTATCTCTCTTCTCAGATGACATGATCTGATATATAGAAAATCTTAAAGAATCCAAAAGAAAGCTACTAGGGCTAATACATGAATTTAGCAATGTTGCAGGTTACAAGATCAGCACAGTAAAATCAGTAGCACCATCCAGTAGAACTGTTTGCGGTGATGGAAATGTTCTATATCTGTGCTGTCAATATGGTAGCCACTAGTCATATTTGGCCAATGAGCCCTTAAAATATGGCTAGTACAGCTGAGGAACTAAATTTTAAACTTTGTATAATATCATTTTAATTAAATTTAAATAGCCACATATGGCTAGTTGATACTGTATTGGACAGCACATCTCCAGAAATTAACCACTGTTTGGTGTATAATCTTACAGATTTTTTCTGCATGCGTATTAAAATGATTTAAAATTAACTTTCTGTAAGAGTCTCATAACATCTTTGATGTTAATTGGAGATCCTCTAGATATTTGCAAAACCAGTTTTGGTAATTAAACAATATTGAAGCATATAGCTGTAAAACATTGTTGAGTCATTGATAAGTCTCCAAATAAGTTGCTCAGAGTTAGACAGTACTTCTATAATGATGTTGCAGGAATATTAGATATATGGTTTCAATCCTTTTTGATTTATGGTTGTTACTAACAAGTAAATGACGTGGGAAAAAACAATGGTTTCTGCAAAATGGCACAGTCAGATGAGATTGTCTGTACTCTGTCTCTTTTTTCATTTAGGTTCAGTAAACATTTATTAAGTGCTGACATTTTGCTTGACTCTGTGCTAGGCTCTGGAGAAACCAAAATGAATAAGACACAGTGCTTGACCTTATGGAGTCCACTATCTCTAGCCTAATGGAAAATCATTTAATGGTGGTAACTATAATAGAACTGGAATAGCAGCCTCAATAGGCTGAATCTGCCTGGAGGATTTGGGGAGAAACATCAAAGAGTAGGCACTTAGTTTTTTAGTGGAATATTTTATTTGTTAGTCTTTAAACTTTTTATTATGAAAAATTTCTAACATATATATAAGTGGTAAGAATTGTATAACGACTGTCCATATTCCAAATATCTAACTTCAGTTATCAGCATTCAGGCTCTTATTTCATCTGTTTCATCTTTTCATTTTACTGCCACAGATTATTTTGAGGCAAATATCAGGAATTATATAATTTAAATCCTAAAAATTTCAGTATGTAAAAGAGAAAGCATCCTAAAATTATATGTGTATGTGTATATGTATATATACAAATGAATACATACCATAGTACAATTATACTACTGAAATATTAACATCAGCTTTTATAAACCATGAAATATCATCAATGTATTCATGTATATGTACACACATATCTATGTATATCTATGTGTCTTACTATCTATTTGAATAAACACAATTTCATCATTATGCCTAAATAATTTAACAGTAATTCCTCTATATAATCAAATATCAAGTCAGTGTTCCAATTTCCCTGATTATCTCATAAGTTATTTTTAAATTTATTTTCTTCTACCAGGAGGAGACTTTAGGTAGGGAACTCAGTGAGGAGACCTTAGCAGTAATTCAGAAGCTATTGTGGATGTATAAAGACCAAAACTAAAGCATTTGTTGAATTGACCCAGAATTGATTAGTTGTATATGTGTGTGTGTTTGTAGTTTGGAGAACTGACCTAAGAAAACTGTACAATTTATGTCAGAGAACGTTTTGCCTGTGTCCTCTCCTAGGAGTTTTTTGCTAAGTTTCTGTAAGGAGGTGGTAAATCAGTTAATTTTTTCTTAATTTATAATTTGAACAAAGAAAAGAATTAGTGTAGTGATTTTTTTTCTCAGTGAAAAGCTGTTATTAAGTCAGTGGTATATCTTAAAATCTTACTTCACAATTTGAAGAAATCAAATAGGAGTTGCCATGCAATTCATGAAATCAAATAGTTGCCATGCAATTCATGTCCAGAAATTCCTAGGACAGTTCATTAGACTGTTTCTCTTCAGAATGATAACTAGACTAATTTTCGATGCAATTTTAAAAACTTTGAATGCGATATAGTTTTAATATGGTTGCTATGGCACTGTGAAGTTCTAGAGGCAAGTATACTAAAAAAGTACTATCTGACAGTCTTATCAAGAAAGGGGACTAGGAAATAAAGTATATAAAGCATGTGTACACACACACACACACACACACGCACACACACACAAAATCATACCTGCTTGAGGCCGTTTAGGTAGGGTAGGATCCAGTATCTCTACATAGCTATTTTGATGAGGCACTTTTGTGGGTGGCTCCAGTAAAGGCCTGTTATTGTTCCTTATTATTATTCTTCTTGCTCTTAAAGGCATGACTTTATTTCAGCTTTGTTAAAATAATTAATGTTTATGATGACAGTTCTGAATTATTAAGAATTCAGTGTTTAATAAGTCCCTAAATCATGCTTTTTTTTTTTTTTTGGTATGCGGGCCTCTCACTGTTGTGGCCTCTCCCGTTGCGGAGCACAGGCTCTGGACGCACAGGCTCAGTGGCCACGGCTCACGGGCCCAGCTGCTCCGCAGCATGTGGGATCTTCCCGGACCAGGGCACGAACCCGTGTCCCCTGCATCGGCAGGCGGACTCTCAACCTCTGCGCCACCAGGGAAGCCCCCATGCCATTTTTTAAGGAAGATATTCCTCAGAAATGATGAGAGTGAGAGGGAGGGAGAGAGAGGAATGAAAGTGAGAATGCTAAGTAGATGTTTAACAGGGAAAGATACACTTATTTAGAAAAATAACTTACATATTTTTCCCTTGATCTAGAAAACAATTTCTCTATTATAATACTTTGATGAGATAGGGGAAAATGAAAAAAATCAGTTTAATGACTAATTTGCGTGTGGATACTAAGTTATAACAGATATTTTCTCTGGCTGCCCATCCTTCAAAACAAACCAATAAAACCCCAAATCAGTGTATTAACAGCTTTCTCATTCTTCAGGCTGTTAGGTATGCATAGGCAAGTTTTGCGATAGTACATTGAATTAGTAATATTTAGTTTTCATGGGTTATAGAATATTTGAAATATACATGAAATGTAGTTTCATGTTATTTAAGATGAACTCTTTCCTTTCTGTAAAGAAGTCCACTTTTAACAGTTTTAGAGATTTCAAGGACCTGGGCCAGGAAATAATAGCCTACTTCCTTTCAATTTGCTAAGATCATTAAAGTTACCTTTCTTTTCTTCGCTCCTGATATTTTTTTTAATAAGTACGACGTTACACTCTGTGCTTCAGTTTCCTTCAGGGGAGAAAAGCTGATTTTAATGCATGATCAGGAAGAGGTTTTAGCATCCTGTTTTAAGAGTCAACTGGCAATAAAACTAAAGCCTGCTTCATTTTTATGAAAGGGCCTATAGTTTATAGATGAAGATGAGACCCTAGGGTGCTCGGGTCTCCAGTGAATCCCCAACAGGGTGTAGGTAGCCAAAAAGCGTTCTTCAATCAACTAAAAGTGTATGTAAATGTATTTATGTATTTTTTTTCCCCTCTGAGGAGGCCGTCTGTAACTCTTACCTCATTCTCAAAGAGATCCATGAACATATGATCATCAAGAACTGCTTTTTAAAGGCCCAATTTCATGATTCTATCGCAGTATATGGTTGAGTTAATATGGAACTCCACAGAAATAATAATGATCTGATATTAGAATTTCGTATCTTACAAAAATCTTCCTGTATTATTTTTAGAAAAGTTTTATGTTCATGAGAGTCAAGTGCTAATATGAATGTAATGTTTTAATCTTCTTAAAGAATTTTTTGAAACATTTTACAAAGACAATACAAAAGAATCTTTGGAGGAAATGTTCTAGGTAGAGTTGCTATTAGAGAGGTTTGTGTGTATTACATTTATTATGCATATATTAATTTTTTTTTTACCTTAGTGCATGGATCTCTGTTTATCTTATACTTCCTTCCTCCTCATTAGTCCTGGGTATCTCTGACTATGTATCTGTGTGTGCATATGAATGTGTGTGTTTGTTTTTGGAGGGGTTCATAATTAAAGAGCTCTTCTGGCTGGCATGTTTGGATGTTTTGAAGTGAAATGATATAAAGAGATCGTAAATTCTAATTTCTAGTGATGTAAGGAGATTAAAGAACTTACTTTTCTGTTCCTTTTTCTGTCCTTTATTTTACATAGTTCAATAGCAAAGGCCATACTTAAGAGGCTGTTAGAGTTTGCTTAAGTTTAGGCAACAAAACACATTTGTTTATTTTTCAAACATCTATTAAAGCTAGCCTCTAATGCTTAATCAGGTTTTTGGAATCTTTTACTAAAATATGGTACTAATCTTTTATATATTATATTACTAATCTTTTATTGAGAATATCGTATTATATTTGTATGGAACTTTACAGATTGCAAAGTGCTTCCATATACGTTTATCGTTTGAGCCATTAGTAACCCTCTGTCCTGATGGTCAGTAGTACAGTTATTCTAAAGCTAACCTTGTAGTAAGTACAGAAGCTGCTCTGTCTCCACGACTGTATTTTTGTCCTGCCTTAAGGAGATATTGTGGACTTGAATTAGGTCTTGGAAATGTTTGCCTTAGAAGATTTTGTTCTTCTTGTGTGGCCATGGTTTTAAAAGCATTTAAGCAGCATGGAAGGGCATAACCAGAAAAGCAAAAGCTGCCCCACTCCCTCTGAACCCACTCTCATTACCTACTCCCATTATTAGATAAAACCACTGCTATGTCTTTTTCTTTTTTTGGTATCCTTCCAGCTTTTATATATGTGTGTATATATGTATACTTACATATGTATGTATGTATCTTTATATACATATAAACATATATGTACATTTTCTACCAAATGACATCATACAATCCATGTTTTGTAAATTGCTTTATTTCACAACGTATCTTGGACGTCTTAGAGAAGTGTTTTAAAAATAAATACATGGTATTGAATATTAGGGATCTGTTTGCTTATATTTTAAATATGTTTTTATCTTTATCCTTCCTTAACATTCTTGTATTTATTAAATTCTTACCTGAAAAATAATACAAAAGGTTTATAATATAATGAGTTAGCAAAACATGTACATTTATCTATAAAACATGTATGATATATTAGATATTATTGTTTTTCCTAACTGATATGAAAGGTGTCTTCTGCTTTTGAAATATATTTTAAATAGGTATTCATTAAAATAGAATAGAACCATACAACTAATTAGTACTTGTCAGATAATGGGATGTTGGTAATGGTAAGTCAAGGTTTCTCCTTTTAAAATATAATGGTGTGAAGACTGAGGTCACAATTTAGTTTAAATTCTTTCTGCATTTAAAATCACGAATGTTGATCATTTGGGAGGTCTAATTAGTCTATTTATTTTAGAGTTTATAGTATTAAGGTTAAAGATTGTTGCAAATCAAAGGTAAAACTTTTTGCATAAAAGAATGAATTTTTATTGTGAGGTGGATGGACCTAGAGACTGTCATACAAAGTGAAGTAAGTCAGAAAGAGAAAAACAAATACCGTATGCTAACACATATATATGGAATCTAAATTAAAAAAAAATTAAAATAAATAAATAAATAAAAGTAAAAAAAGAAAGAGAAAAAAGGTCCGAAGAACCTAGGGCCAAGACGGGAATGAACATGCAGACCGACTAGAGAATGGACTTGAGGATACGGGGAGTGGGAAGGGTAAGCTGGGACAAAGTGAGAGAGTGGCATGGACATATATACACTACCAAATGGAAAACAGCTAGTGGGAAGCAACCGCATAGCACAGGGAGATCAGCTGGGTGCTATGTGACCACGTAGAGGGGTGGGATAGGGAGGGTGGGAGGGAGGGAGATGCAAGAGGGAAGAGATATGGGAACATATGTATATGTATAACTGATTCACTTTGTTATAAAACAGAAACTAACACACTATTGTAAAGCAATTATACTCTAATAAAGATGTTAAAAAATTTTTTTAAATAAAAAATAAATGTGGACATACACAGGGTAAAAAAAAAAAGAATGAATTTTTATAGCTCGATTCTTACACCTTTCTTCTTTGTCGCTTATTTCCTTAAGATTAGCTCTGTATTTGAATACAGCAATCCTAAAACATCTTTGCTTTGCTAGATTAATGGTACATTTTGTGGGAATACAAATGGTCTAATTGAAATTCCCTCCATCTGAGGCATTTTTTTCAGTTTTAACTTTCATTTAAAGAAAGTTTTAACATTAATATGTAGATACAAAATAGGAAAGACTTTTCCAAAGTATTTTAAAAGTTTAAAAAAAGGTCTTATTACAAAACTGTCAAAGTTACAGACATTTGTTAATACGTTTTTTCCCATTCCTATAAGATTTAGTTCTGAAAGAGGAGATAGAGTAGTACCTACCATAGAAGTCAGGAGATCTGGGTTCTTGTCTTAGTCTACAACTAATTAGTTGTGTGTGACCTTAAACTGCTCATTTATTCTCTCTGGCCCTTATTTTCTTATCTGAAAGATGAAGGTGTTTGATTATGCGATCTCTAAGGTCCTTCACAATTCTAAAATGCTAAGATTCTATGAAGTAAGTTTTGTAGTAGTTGTATAGTTTATGTTAAGATTTAATGAAGGTATATTTTATGTAATGTCTGTGTGTTTGTGTGTGTATATTCATATATTTAGGTATTCATTGAGTTGTCTAAACACTTGTTGAATGTTTTTTGTCTGCTCCATGTCAGAGACATTTTAACTGAATAAGACAGTTATGGACCTTGCTTTCATGGAATAGTTTTCAATGGAGAAGAGTGGAATTAAACAACTATTATGTAATTAATTATTTTATCCAGATATGATATGTACTAAGAAGATTGAGTAGCAGAATGAGAAAAATAGCCGAAAGAATGAACATAGGGGTACGGGGAGAGTAGATAAGTAAGAGAGAACAGCATATACAGAGGCCCTGAGTGAGGATCCTGGAATGCTAAGGAATTATAGTAAGGCAGAGTTCCAGAGTGAGTCACACGAAATGCGGCTGGTGAGCTGGGTGGGCATCAGATCATAAAATGATTTGTAGACCATTTAAAGATTTTGGTTTTTATGCCAATTATGTCCTTGGTGTTACATGATCCAATAAGTGCTAATACACATGAAATACATTTATTATGCTAAAGAAACATTTTCTGTCAGTCACTGCACTATCAATGACATCAGGTCCCTGGTTTTTCCCTGTACCCTTTCACTCTTTAACAGTGTTTTAAGATGTGATAACCTAACAGTATTTGCAAGGTCAGTATAGTAAAAATTACTTAATGCCTGTTAAAGTCAGATAAGTTTTTCTTTTTGGATTATCAACTGTTTCATATTTTCTTTGCCCTTTTCCTGCTCAGTGATGACTTGAGAATTTTTAGTATGTTATCCATTAAAAATAAGCAAATTAATACACTGGTTTTGTGTATTTTTGTTACCTATTGGTTTGCTTCCTATTTCACCACTGATTGTGTTCCTCGTTGGGAGATATTAGCATGTAAAAACCATGGTTGTTTATATGCAAGTAAGTTGTCTGATTTTTTTTCCTTCAATTGTTCATTTTTAAAGAACGCTTACGTTAAAAAGACCCGTATTGATTTCACTCATTTTCTCTGCAACTCGTTTGCGGTAGAAATATTCCTGTTGGCTACACTGAAAATTGTCTAATGATGAGGGCTTAATCTATCTAAGGCACTGTGACAAAAGGGAAATGACTGCTTTGCTGATATCTGAGTATGCCGAGTTATTTCAAAGATTTCATTTCAAATGTGTTTTCACTTTTATAACTTTGATGCAAAGATAGCAATTAAAACCTTATCATTTTTAGCAGCAGGGTTATGCTTCTCAAGCTGGTTTTCTAATACTGTTTTCAGCAAACTGAGATAGGCACCTACTCTGACATATCAGAATACTTTAGTCTCACCACTGAACTGTGTAATTCCCATTCTTGTTTGAATGGCTTCAGTATGCTGTGCTCTTCTCAGAAACTTAGAACAGTGTGTGTTAAATCTCATTTTCAACTCAATCTAATGAGTGTTTATACAAGCTAAAACAGCCTATTATATATTTATGTTTCTAATCCTCTGTGTATTTGAATTAATTTGAAAGTCATTATGATTAATAAATTGATGGGACATGAATCCTAAGCCATTTATTTTTTTCTCTTTTGTTTAGATCTGTATTTCAGTTTCTACCAGTGTTGATTAATTTATTCAACAAATATTTGTTGACCACTGATTATGAACAGAAGCCTCCACTAGTCACTTGTGTGGGATATTCAGATGGATAAGACATTCTTAGTCCCAAGGATCTTACAGAGTTTTCAGGGCAGTAAAAACATTAAGAAAGTTTATAAATAACACACATGAAAAATATTAAAATGCGGCATAGGAGAGTTCAGAGGAAGGAAGAATTATTTTTCCTTCTTCCTTCTTTGGGGTACAAGCTAAGATAAACCTCCCAGGGAAGAACCATTTACAGCCCAGATTTTAAAAGATAGGTACTCAGAAAATGCAAAAAATATATGTGGAAAAACATTGGGTATATAAGAGAATCTGATTTATTTTGTATTGAATGGAAGTATATGGAGATAAAGCAGGCAAAGTAACTTGGGATGAGATCACTGAGGGCCTTCAGTGCAATTTATATGTGTAAATTAAATATAAATTCATGTTTATAAATATAAATTTGGGAGGGATAAATTGGGAGTTTGGGATGGAAATATACACACTACTATATATAAAATAGATAACTAATAAGGACCTACTATATAGCACAGGGAACTCTACTCAGTACTCTGTAATGGCATATATGGGGAAAGAATCTTAAAAAGAGTGGATACATGTATATGTATAACTGATTCACTTTGCTGTACACCTGAAACTAACGCTGTAACTAACATTGTAAATCAACCATACTCCAATAAAAATTAAAAGTAAAATTAAATTAAAAAAATAAAACAAACTTAATAAATTGAACATTTATTTTTTATAGGTTTAATTTGTAGCTTAAAATTTTTTTAATAACTATTTTTTTGAAGTTTTGAATTTTATTTTTTTTTTATACAGCAGGTTCTTATTAGTTATCTATTTTATACATATTAGTGTCTATATGTCAATCCCAATCTCCGAATTCATCACACCACCACTGCCCCCCGCTGCCACTTTCCCCCCTTGGTGTCCATACGTTTGTTCTCTACATCTGTGTCTGTATTTCTGCCCTACAAACTGGTTCATCTGTACCATTTTTCTAGGTTCCACATATATGTGTTAATATACGATATTTGTTTTTCTCTTTCTGACTTACTTCACTCCGTAGGACAGTCTCTAGATCCATCCACATCTCTACAAATGACCCAATTTCCTTTTTATGGCTAATATTCCATTGTATATATGTACCACATCTTCTTTATCCATTCGTCTGTCAACGGGCATGTAGGTTCTTTAAAAGTATTTTTGGTTCTTATTTCCATTTTGTCGATTGTATGCTAGAGGAAAAGTTGTAACCTTTTACTGAGTTTTGTTGCTAATGTTAGAATAGACTTTTGAAAAATTTTTGTTATGAATACTGATATCTTGCTTTTAATGATTTATTCTCTTTATTTAAAAATGTTTTCTCCATCATAAAAGAAATACTTTTATTCTTTAAGTTTGGTTTATACAGAAAAATTGAAAAATATGCATTTCTTCCCCTAACACTTTCATTTAGTGTATATCTTTCCATATATTTATGTTTGAGACATTTTAAAGTAAAATAAAAAATAAAATGAGATATGTTATTTTTTGTATTTTGAAGAGAATTTAGAACTGACCAATGATTTCCCTACTTCTGTTTATTCTCCTGTGTTAGCTTGATTAAACAACTTTACATCTTTGACTGAAATCTTAAGTTTTCATTTAAATCAGAATATACTGTTCAAAGGTAAATTGGAAAAACTGCATATTTTTCAGTTATAATAGTAATTTATTCCAGAAGCACTCTTGCTCTTTATTTTATTCCCCTTTAAAACTGCCTAAACCATGGTACAAACATAGAAAATCTTCAGTGGGAAGGAAAATTTTCTCCCACTTAACTGTGAAGCATTGTGTTTAATTAGTATTAACAGCACAGACACAATTATGTTTGCAGTCTCACCTGAAGAAAATAAAATGCAGAAATTTGCAGAGCTAAAATATCTGGATAGGGCCAGAGATTTTAGAAAGGCCATTTATGATCCTTCCTTTGATTCACAGATAGTTTATGGAGGGCCTACTTTGTGCCAAGCCCTGTAAATACAAAGCAGAATAAGACATGACCCTTGTCTTCAAGGTGCTTACAGCCTAATTAATGGACCTAAATAGAGACTCCTGGGGGTTGACACCACACTCATATGTGCAAAATAAAAATCAGTAATGCAGAAGAGTTCCATTTGGTAGAAATTAAGATTATTGAAGGAAGCTGCCTAAGGCCCAGGAATTTCTGTTTATCTTAAGGTTTTGGTGTTAAAATTAGAGGAGTAAGATAATAATATGTGTGTGTGTGTGTGTGCACGCGTGTGTGCGTGTGTGTGTGTGTGTATATAAAATACAGCAAGACAAGACTCACTAAGTGTGGATGTTCCAGTATTTGGAAAATAAGAAAAGAGATTTAACTAAAGAATGAGAGAGGCAGGAATAAATGGAGATTGGCTTCTTCTTACTATTATAAACCTACGTGGAAAGAAAGTATCTTTGTTCCTATTAGTATGTAAATGGAAATGTCCTATTTATGTCTCATACCCTGGATCTTTATGCTCATGTTAGTTTTATAACAATATGGAGTTTTTTCAATAATGACATGTCTTTCTCAATGTAGTCTCTCAGAGATTTAGTTTCATTTAATTTCCATTCTTAATACTGTTGGCTCATTACTGTCTCTTCGTTGTGTTTATTCATGCACACTTATTCACATAAATTGAGATGAACATTGATGTTTGAAGCCCTAATAGATAAATAAAAATTTCTAAGTGATTTAGGTAGTGTTTTCCTGGTCCATTAAGAGGAGCACTGTACTTATCTATGGCTACATTGCTGATACCCTTTTGTAGGAGGTGGTAGTCTCAATCTTATATTCAGAAAGCATTAAACAAGTTTAGGCTAACCAGCTTTTCATTTTATAGAAATGATTCCTGTTTTTACATAGTAATAAAAATAAGAATCTATATGGCATTCAGAATTATGGTATTTTGATGATTTTTAAATTATTTTTTTCTATATAGGACACCATTGCAGTGGCCGGATTTGTTATTTTGTCAGCATCTTCATCTACAAGCAGAGATGGTAAACTTCGCTTATTTTTGAAAGCATCTGAGGACTTCAAATCAACTGTTTATGTAAGCATGCAACTTTTTAGTCTCTAATTGTAGTTTTAATGAGGTAAAGTAATGGAATAGAAGTAGTATTTCTGTGTATCTGCAGATAAACTATTTAGTCTGACTGAATTATTGTAATTAAATATTTTAAGTTTAAAAATAAAAATCCTTTTCTTGGCTTTATATTTAGAATGATTCCAGGTAGCAGAGAAGGATCCCTTAAAGATAGTTATTTGTTACTGAAATTCTTAAAGCTTCACAGACACTCTAAACCTGATCAATATATTCTTTGCAGTTATACTGTCATCCTCTTTTGATGGTCTGCTTGATTTTATCTTAAATTGATCAGGTGCCCCTTTTTAGGTAAAACTGATTTCCTCCTATTTCATTCTTTATGAAGGTCTTCATCCTCTCCGTCTCACTTCACCACCCCCCGCCCCCTCCCCACACAAACACACATACACTTTTGGAGACTGCCTGTTTGGTCAAGGCTGTCAGGTGGAGAAGTAGAGTTGGGTCAAGCTATGTGCCTGCAGACCAACATCTGCCTGTTTTGTTTTATTTTTTTGTCTGAACAGGGCATTTTATGGGCCAGGTGTGGTTCTGTGATATTAAAATTGGTGAATTAAACTGAAGCTTAGCTTAGACAACTTTGTACCTGCGACTCTTAATTTGTAAGCTATAACTTTATGCCATTCTGTGAACTGGAATATTATAAAGTGTGTAGTTTTACTACAATTAAAGGTCTGTAATCACATTGGACATGTTTGTATACAAATAAGTCCTCTCTTTTTTTTTCAGGTTTATGTTAAATCCGTAAGAGATTTTTCTACAGAATCAATGTCTTTGGTAAGATGGTATTAATTTTAATTTAGAAATGTACACCCCACACACACATACATATATGTATTTGACCCACTTTATAGACTGATTTTGAAATAGTATCAATACAGTGGGAAAACATAATCTCTACTTTTTTGATATATAATGATATTACATTTGAGTTATATATTTCCCTGGTAATTAATACCTGGTTCATCTGTTGTCTGGAATATTTGCTGATATTTTGCAGAAGTTACGTACACAAGAAAATTAAAATGGAAAAGATGTTTTATTGTGTGAAGACACTGGGATTTTTACTCCTTTTAAATCTTAGGCAAATTCATTTCTTTTGCTTTTCATCAGCTTATATTTAAACAGATTGTTATGTGCTGAATTGTGATTTGACAAATTATGTAATTTTAAGTAAAGAATTTTATTATACTTCTGATATATTTTGCTTTTTCTTTTAAATCATATTTTAAATATTTTATAAAATTTTGTCATCTCATAGCAATGGGAAGGTTCCCATTTTTAAAGGTGAGCTACTTGTAGCTGAGTGAAACTGGAAAGAAGGTAATATGTTGATAAAGTTTAGTTATGGCAAATGGGCTCCTTAGTTGCACAGGCGGGTTCCTTAGTTGTGCCACATGGGCTCCTTAGTTGCGACCCATGGGCTCCTTAAAATAAATTTTATGTTCTACCTTTAGTTTCTATTGGACAGAGTTCAAGGACTTTGCTTCTAGTTGACAGTGACTACGGGATACAGGTTTTAAATTCTGAATACTACCATAATTGTATAACTTAAATTTGTTATTTAGGGTAACTGTAACCAATAAAAGTATTGATGTACTTTTTAAAAAATATGAATTAACTCTGATATTAGTGTTTTTCAAAATTGTTATAGATAGGTCAGCTTCAAATATTTGATACATCCATGCACTTGTGGTAAGGCAGAAGTAAATGAGAGAGCCTCTGAACTTGGCAAAAATGGTTTTTCAGGAAGCTCAGGTATTCTGAACTATTAGAATATAACGTAGCTGCTCTGCACACACATACCGGCTTATTTACATTGAGAGCCAAATTACAATCAAGATGTTGATTGCTGGTTGTGAATTAACAAGTACATTACTTGGAAAACCATAATGGTTAGGGTCATTGAGCTGTGCTGGCCTTCCCATTCATCTCCACATTAGGGAGATATTTGTTAAGATAATATATTGGATCCAGTTAGTTTGTCAGCTGAGTACCTATTGTCTCTATTCTGTCCCATATGCTGACCATTGTTTTTCTTTCATTACTTTTTTTTAATATCATGGTTTGATGAGATTTCTAAGCAAGCCCTGCCCTTGTGTTTGACCTGAGGGATCAGCTTCCTTGAAAAAAACAATTCATTTTGATTTGATTTTTAAAATTTTAACTCTTAGTGTGATAGGTAACCTTATTTCCAGCTGGGAGTGAAGTGGGTGGGTGATGGGGCCAGATGTCTGAACCCCTTTCAGGATTGTTTGACTAACATCAGACGTTCTTGTGAAATCACTTCCCCTTTTCTTTCCAAACTTCTGTATAGTTATTTCAGAAAAATTTTTTTCTTTTATTACCATGTTTAATGTCTTTATATCATTTATAATCAAAATCTGGCTTTATTTAGGCCTTATTAAAATCTTCATAGCAGTATAGGAAAAAAAATAAATATATGCCACAAGTTTTGAAGTGATATTAGTTAAGGTTAAAAACCAGAACAAAAGTCTCTTAAACTGCATTTTTTAGAGCTGTGTACAAATTACACCATTTATAATCAGTTATTTATATGAAAAACTAGATGGTTTATATAGCAACCTTTATAAGCTGTGCATTTCTCCTTTTTTCAGGCTACAGTCTCTTTTTAGACACTTAGAAGGAAAAAATGCAGATCAGTTTGCTAACTTACAAATTTGATCATAACATGATTCTAAAATCTTAATACTTATATTCACTGTCTTTCTTTAGGTTCCAGCCACACATTATGTATATACACCCCTGAATCAACTTAAGAGTGGCATGATTGTCAATGTCTATGGTGTTGTGAAGTTCTTTAAGCCTCCATATCTGAGCAAAGGAACGGGTAGGTATTATTAAAATTGGTCAAGATTTTAATGGACTGGAACTGTTTTATTGGTTCAGGAACACAGCTCCTTCAGTACTCTAAGTCTTAGAAACTTAATTGTGATTTATAATTGTCAAACAATACTGATGCAAATTTTTTGGCCATTTTTACTTATAAAATAAGTATAGTCTATAAGTTGTAGAGAATAAATGAAGAAAAGAATGCTAAGCAGCAACATGACAGCATATGAAAGTATAAAATAGCCTATGAAAGTATAGAATAAGCTAGAAAAGGTAAATATATAGACACGTACAGAATATGTAATGCTGTTATGTAAATCATTTTAATTCTTGCATAGAAGTTAAAAGACAAATGTATAAAAAAGAGCTACCTGTAAACATGTGTTAGTGGTTACAACATAAAAAGATGTAAATTGTGACTAGGTAACATAAAGTATGTGTTGGGGGAGGAGACTAAAAGTGTAGAGCTTTTGTATATGATAGAAATTTATTTTTTATCAGTTTAAGATAGTTATAACTGTAAGGTGTTTTATGTAAATTTTGTGGTAACCAAAAAGAAAATACTTATGGAAGATACGCAAAAGAAAATGAGAAAGGAATCAGAGTAGGTCACGACAAAAAAAATAAGTGAAACACAAAGGAAGACCATAAGAGAGAAAACAAGGGACAAAAGAGCTACAAGACAGACAGAAAAGAACAAAATGGCAAGAGTAAGTTCTTCCCTATCAGTAGTTACTTTAAATGTAAAAGGATTAAACATCCCAGTCAAAAGGCATAGTACTTGGGTTGTTTTTAAAGATAATTAAGGAGATATAACCTATTCTATATAAAAATGTAAGCTTTTAAACAGACTAACATGTAAAAGAATGAATCAAAAAAACGTGGATTTCAGCTTTCTGAGAGTTAATGTAGTTAACAGACAGGCACTTTCACCTTGGTTTAATTTAGTTCAACGAAATTTAACATTTATTGCTCTGTTTAGTCTAATTTGAAACAGCAACATTTGTAAGAGGCATCATTATTTTATGTATCATTAAGAAAAGCTATGCTTCACTGTCAATTGTAAGATATAACCATATTGTAAAGATGTTAAAAATGTGAAACAGTGGTGGTGTTGATGAAATATTGTCTTTATCGACTGTATGCCTGCCAGCTGCTGTGGCTCATGCTGGGAACACAAAGATGTTCTCAGTGAGTTAATATTTTTAAAAGATTTAATTTATTAAATTATACATATGCAAATTTTATTGTGGCATGAGCTCTAAGTTTACTCTTTGGTGGGGTGGATGGGGGGGAAAAGTCTCATTTTCATGTGGTCAGCATTTTTTTTTAGTGTGTTTTAAAATTTTATTTTGAGCATTATTTGATTTTTTTTACATTATGAAATATATCAAACATACAGAAAATAATTAAATGACCCCTATATTATATTTACTGGGCAGATTTTACCATATTTGCTTCAGTTTTTTTATTTATTTATTTTTAACTTTTGTTGGAGTATAGTTGACAGAATATTTTGATAATGTGTAAAGACTTAGTTTATGTGCAAGTGGCTGTGTGAAGACTGTTGAATCTAGAGATGAGAAGTTTGAAATAGGTGGTAGCTAAGTCTGAAGACCGCAAAAGGATGTTTTATTGAAAACCCTGATTTCTGTTGTTTCAGTAGGAGGGGAAGAATCAAACGTTAAGGTTGAAGCAGAGAAATATTGTTTGAATTTCTCAAATATTTTCATTCAACTTTACTCTTTTGCAGTCTGCTTTCCACACCCCATCATGCCATTCAACATACATATGCATACTTTCACCTTAGTAGTTTCTTCTCATCATCGAATTTTTTTCCCCTGAATTTTACATTGCCCATTCTGTGAATTCCCTGTAGAGTGTAATCACTGCAGTCTTCTTCCAGTTGCCAGTGTTATCTGGCTTGCTTTAATAGGCCTGCCAAATTTAGGAATAAGCTACAATACTGGTAATAATGTTCATCTAACTTAGTAGAAGATATAATTTTAAAACTTTTTGCACTTGGTATGGTTCAAATGCTTATCATTGAAAGTTTTTAGTAAATTAATCAGCAAATACATTATTTTCAAAAATATCATGAAATGAAAGTATTACAGAATAAAATTATAGCTGTTTTTAAAACAGCTATGATGACTCAATTTTAGTTTGTTATTAGATAGCATAATCATTTTCTTCTGACAATGTTATTAAATCGTGTATATAATGAAAGCATTGGGAAACTGTAGTATTTATTATATATTCTATGTATCCTGTATCTCTTAGGTATATTTATAGTTAGATCCAGTCCTTTAATAAAAACATTCATGAGTAGTAATAAGCCAACTTTCATTTTAAAGATAATGTGTTTCTCTGTTTCTTCTGAGATACTAAATTAAAATGAATGTCATCAATTTTTTCTGAATATATTCATTAAAACTCTAAAATTTGTCTGAAGATACAGCAAGATATCTTTACTACTACCAAGATGGTAACATTTTAAAACTATCTGTCTTATAATTTTAGTTACACTTACATTTTTTTCTGTTGATAGAATTTATCCTTCAACATGCTGCAGGAGAGTCAGACAAATAGCACTGATTTTCGTGTTCAGGAAAGAATCAACTTCATTAGTATTACCACTGAGAAGTACTAAAATAAATGTACAGGAGTAATCCACAGCTGAGCCTTTTTTGTACTATATAAAGCAACATTATTTCACAAATACAGGGCCACAACCTAAATATTACATCTTGATGTACATAATAGTTATGTGTAGGAAAATTACCTTTATGCAACTCAAATTTAGATAGATGGAAAAAAGTTGATTCTCTTATATATCATTAGCTAGAATTTTTCATTAAAATTCATTTTATAAATATTAAATTCAATGCAGTAGAAGCAATTTGGCGCAATTTAGCATCCTTCTTGACTAAAATTTTTCTTGACTTTCCTCTCATCCTCTGTAATAATGATTATACATGACCTGTAGCATACTGCTATCTTATTTCTGTAGCAAATGCTTTATTTCCCAAGCTTTATCTTCAGTCTTCGAGGAGTTGTAGCTTTTATTCTTACAGAAGTCTGTCAGTCCTGTTTTTAAAAGGACTATCGATGCTCACATTCTTATTCATCTGTGATAAGATTCATCATGAAAACTGAGAATTTCTCAAGGATTATGGAAACAGCATATATTAAAAGATCATCGTATCATCAAAATTGATTTTGATCATGACTCAGCAGGGGTACATAATGTGGCCTCTTTCATATAGGAAGACAAGGTTATTACCACATTCTTGGGATTTTGAGATTTTATAGCAGTTATCTTCTCTGAAAGCAGTTACTTCTCTGAAAGCAGTTACTTCTGCTTCTCTCGCACCGTTACTTTTGCTTTGAAGAGCTGGGTAGGTAGAGCTACGTGTGCAGTGTTTTGCCCTGCACAGATCACATTGGGCATTTTTCTTAGATAACATGTATAAAGGAGTTTAATTTTAGCTTTGTCTCAGATTTTAAGGAGTATCTTAATTTTTTGTTTGAAACTTGAGACACCTTTACTCTGTTCTTATTGTCTGTTCTTGCTAAATAAGGTAAGTAGAGGCAGGCCATAAAATATATCCATCCAGACTTGTTAATAGTATGTGGTCCTGCTTGCTTGGTTAATATCATAATGCCTGCTCACTCTGAGCAAATGCGAAGAGTAGAGAGAACACTGTTTGTGCTTATTCTTCCTAATATTTGAGTCCAGAGGAAGGGAGAGAATAGTCAGAGTATTCATAGCATCAGTTTTTACTGTTCACTTCTTTTTTTATTTTCTTCTCTGTCCAACTTTGAGACCCTAGAGGTCTCAGCCTTTTCATGCCACATAATGTGGCACATCACCTGTGGCTCCCTAGCTTTCCTCAGGAATGCTCTATGTTGCTAAACTATTTTCACACCTCCTCCCATCAAAAATTCTCAATATTAGAAAAGCAGCTTGGTTAAACTGAACAGTTTTGGATGTTACAGTGTTTCTACAAGCAGACTTATGCTATTCAGTTTCTTAGAAAAAGGACACCTGTTTTAGCTACTTACTGAGCATTATAATCAAATTACTAAAATTGTATCCAAAACATTGGATTTCTAAGAGCTCCTATCTGTTTCACTTACTTTTAGTTCTTAGGATAGAGTGATAGGATATAGAGCCCTAGGATTTTTTCTTTTCCTGTTCTGTTAAACATTCCAGCTAACTCTGGATTGCTAATTTTGGCTCTGTAAAAATACTATTTTCACTTATGAGAATGACTTGCCATTTATGCATTAATGTTATGTAGCATAATCGTTTGAATATTTTTGTTTTGCCTGAGTAATATTGGTTGCCTATTAATGATTATGTAGTTAGTGTCTTTTAATTTCTTCAAGTATAATAATTAACTCCCACATATTCCACAGTAACATGGTTGAAAAAGAATTTATTAATTACTGAATGATTAATGACTCATTGGTACTCCATAAGATCCAGGAG
The DNA here is from genome assembly GCF_963455315.2 of Globicephala melas. Classification (NCBI taxonomy): domain Eukaryota; kingdom Metazoa; phylum Chordata; class Mammalia; order Artiodactyla; family Delphinidae; genus Globicephala; species Globicephala melas. Next base: position 26,123,677 of record NC_083322.1, read on the forward strand.
CCTTTCTGATTCATCAAAGGGAGATTAAAACTTCTAGTACAACATAAAATTGTATGTAATATTTACTTATATTTTTTATTTTTTAAAATTGATAACGCATCTTTAGAATTTTTAACCCTTTTGTAGTCCTACACCTTTATGAAAATGTGATGACAGTTATAGAGCCTGTCCTAGAAAAATTCACATGCATGCTTAAACACTTAAATATACAATATCAAAGTTCATTCCCTGCTGCCTCTGAGCCTCAGATTGCAAAATCCTGATCTGTGGTATGTTCATACTCACTTATTTGACTATTCAGTTAATGTCAAAACTACAACATACATTTTGGCTTAATGTATGGCATTTAAAACAAAATAAATGAATGCACAGTTTTGCTTTTCAGTTTGCTCATTTGTTCATTTATTCAACAAACATTTATTGAGAACTTTCTGTGTGCCAGGTGTTATATTTTATAGACATGAGACATTCAAAGATTTATGTGATTGTTTCCACCCTCAAGAAATTAAAGTCTGTAGTTAAGCAGATAACCATTATAAATCAATGATTATAATTATTCATGGTTTCACTTTGGTTTTAGTCTTTCCCCAATTTGTAAAACTCTACTTGTCCATTTTATTGTTGACTATGTAAAGCAGAATCTTCGTTGTAAAATGTACCATGCTTTTTGAATGTGTGTTTTAAAGTTGAATGATGGGTTTACCTTTTATACAAGATGCAGGTTGTGGGCAGGCACAGAGTTTTCCATTTCCCAAGGGCTAAAAAATGATAATATCTAGTTGAGTGAGGTAAGAATCTTCAAGTGCTTGGCTATCTTGCTTTCAGGAATGGAGGGCATCCAGGGCACAGCTAGTCATCACTTATCTCTTTAAGGATTTGGAAAGGTGAGCTAAGCCTCTCTTCAGCACTGTTTTCCAGCTATTCTGTCCGTGCCAGTAGGAAGTAGGTTTCCACTTGGAGAAAGAAGGTGAAGAAAGATCTTTCTTCCCCTGTCACTGAACCTTTGTGTGGCTTGCTTTCTTATATTCAAGAATGACTTCTTTGATGAAGCTTGAGGCTTCTATTTGGCTTCCTGTCCATATCCTAAGAATCTGTCTCTCATGACCTTTTCCTCTAAAAATTATTAGCCTGTTTATTTAGGATGTTACCCTTATTTTTCATGAGTTTTTTAATTTGAATTATTTTCATGAATCATAAAATCAGTACTGTTTTCCCATTTTTTCTTGAAACTCGTTTTATATTCTTTTATTCATTAAATTAAAAAATGTGTTTGCTAGCCTTGTGTAGCACTGTACTGTACTTAGTTGTTTTCTATAGACTCATAGGTTGTTGTCCATAGATAAAATAACTCTCAGAGAGTTTACAAGTGAGGGAGACCCAAATGTAATCAGCTAGCTAATAGAAGGCACAGTCTTATGCTGTGACTAAAGGAATAAGCAAAGTGCTTTCCGAGTGGGAATGGAGAGATTAATGCTAACAGGGGAAAAGCTTCTAAGAGATGTAGCATTTTAGCTGAACTTTAAAGGGTAAATTGGATTTTGATAGATGAGGAAGAAGAGGCCAACATTCCAGAGTTTGAAAATAGCAACAAAAGTTGTCAGATTTATAATGAAAATGTGAACTAGTGCTGTAGCAGTTGACTTAAATATAATTTTAAGCAATAGAATGTCAGCAATATATTGATGCATAATTTTATGCTCTTGTAGCAGTCTTTTTTTAGGGATCGTTATTAAGGACCTATGATACTTTTGTGGTGTACATTTTGTTTATATTCTTGAAGAATTTTTTTTTTAATTCTATGTTTTATGGTTTCCATATGTGGTAAAACTGGCTTGTTCAGATTGTATTGGTTATATATGCAGTCAGCTTTATTTATATGCTATAGCTGTCGTGTAGTTGGCAATTTGTCTTTGAAAGATTATGTGTTCAGAATTATTACAAATATATCTCAAGTGGCTATCAGTGGAATGCTTTGTTACATTACTTCTCAGGTCAAATGGATTCTGGTAATATTCAGGTTCACAAAAATTACTTTCGAGTTACAAGTTACTTTGATTTCCATTTGCATTGTTAGGATTTTCTTCTACTTCAGTGTATTAATTTCCCTCCCAACTTTACATATCATCAATTAAGAAAATCCAAGTATATTCTCTTCCTTATTTTTCAGTTTGTTTGTTCGTCCTTTTGCAGTGGTTTCTGGCAGCTTCTTATATATAAATGATAATCTCTTTTTTGTCATTATGTTACAGATGCTTTTCGCAGCATTTTAGTTTTGTGCTGGCAGTTTTTGAAATTTAAATCTTTAAAATGCTTGTGGAGTCATAATTTGTTTGTTTGGAAAGGCTTACCTATTAGAAGATCTGAAAACTATTACCCTATATTTCCTTAAAATTATTATTATATATTTTTTAAAACTGCATGTATTGCCTGGAATTTTGTTTTTTATGTAGTGTGCAGTGATCTCACTTTTTGTTGGTAACTGCCTTGTTTCAAAATCATTTATTAAATAATGTCATGTTTAAATCATGTATAATTTTTATACCGCTATATAAGGATCCGTGGAGCAACACCTAACAGAGAGCCTGAGGTGAATTTTCTTCTCCCAATATGTGACCTGCAATAGGTCTCCTCAAAAACAAGGAGGGCTATTTAGATGTTGCCCAATTTTTGATCATTAGGCAGAGTATTTGCTACAATCTCTACATGAATATTTGAGGATGTTTGGGTTGGTAGGATTCTTTATCCTCAATTCTGATTTACTGTGTAATAATATAGTTTGCTTGTTAATCTCAGTCTTTTTGTTTCTTCATTCATAATTTTAATATACTTTTAAGCCTTACAGAAATATATTGGGTGCATTTGCCATATACATACTGGTATCAGGATTTAAAAATATTTGAAATCAGATTAGGATTTATATGAAACTCTACCATAAGTTGTGATTTTTTTTTCCCTACAGGTAGAATAAATGGTGTCAGGTTCTTAAAGGGTGTGTGTGTGTGTGTGTGTGTGTAATATATCCCTAGTGCATTTTGTAAGATAAATGTTAAACGTACGTATTATTAATAATTTATCAGTACTTAATAGAATGAATATAAAATTCATAAAATAACATTTAATTCACTAGAGGAACTAGTTACTTGTCCTAGTGCTTGGATTTTAATGAAGAAGTATAATGAGTTTTAGCTTATAAAGGAATATGTTAGAAGTTAAAGTAGTTTGCCTCTCATTTGAACTTTTATTATTATCACTTTAAATTATTCTCCTTATTTATACATTAATCATAGTATTTTTATTTCTACAAGTGTCAGTTTTCTTTTGGAAGTAGAATATGCTGTATATTTGAGATACTTATATAGCTTTTAAATTTTCCTTTAAATGAAGCTGAAGTGTAGTAGACTTAAATAAAATTATGTTATAGTAAGTTCATGTTTATATATTTATTGTGAAATTGTTTGAAAGCTCGAATGCATATAAATGCTAAGCATTGCTATATCTAGTCCAGTATATTGAAGTTCTGCTGAATATATTATTAATTGTCCTATTTCCACAATAGATTTGATCTTTGAATAATTGAACCTGTTGCTACTTTTAAACCACATAAGGCTCTAAAGTCATGAAGAAGACTCTCTCTTTCCACTGAGAGACTAATTTCACTCCCATCTCCAGCTAGTGAAATTTTTTAATACAAAATTAAGAATAAAAAGAGTTTAGAGGTATTATAATACCTCTGTTTGTGAACCACAGAGGTTGACCCTTTTGTTCTGTAAAATTTGTATTGCCTGCATTCTTCAGGGGCATGGCCATCTAAATAATAACATTGCAGCTCTTATTTACTAAATTCTATGATGTCTTTCATATGATTATCGTTTCTGCTTTACAAAATACCCTAAGTGTGGTGTTGCATCGCCTCTATTTTATAGACGTGGAAACTTGGAAGTGGCACTGGTCATGCTTTCTCCTGTTCCAAAAGGCTTTTAAACAAATCACATATTTTGCCAGTTACCAGCTCGCAGTATCATACACTGTTCAGGAATGCCACTTCTTTGTGGGCATTCCTGGCTGTTGCTCATCAATGTGAAGCTTGAAGCCCAATTTTATGAGTCTTAGAATCAGCAAAACAAATATCAGGTGGCTTAGTTGGGGAATATTCCTAGGATAATAATCTAATTGGTAGCTGTACTAGTAACTTCCTCTTTGAAATTTGAGGAGAGTTTGGTTGTGATTAAGAATAGGTTAGAGTAGTTTTAGTAGTACCTAAGAGCCGAAAGAAAAGTATGAACAAGCAAGATAAATAATATCTATAAATTACATGGCACTTAAACATGTATTTAGTGCCTTAAAGCAGCTGTTTAACCAGATACTGATAGTCCCTTTTTTTAAAAACAGCTTTACTGAGATTTAATTCACATCTAATTTACTCATTTAAAGGATACAGTTCAGTAGCTTTAGTATATTCATGGGGTTGTGCATCTACCACCACAGTCAATTGTAGAACATTTTCATGTCCTCCGGAAGAAACTCTGCATCTCTTAGCTCCCAAATTCCCCGTATTCCTCCCAGCCCTAGGCAACGATTGATCTACTTTCTGTCTATAGATTGCTTATTCTAGACTATTCATATTAATGGAATCATAATATCTGATAGTTTGTGACTCATTTCTTTCACTTAGCATGCTCTCAAGGTTCATCCATGTTGTGGTATGTATCAGTACTTCATTTCTCTTTGTTACTGAAAAGTATCCCATTGCATGGATGGACCACATTTTATTTATCCATCTGTCACTTGATGGACATTTAGGTTCTTTCAAATAATGCTGCTATGTACATTCATATATATGTTTTTGTGTGGACATCATGTTTTCATTTCTCTTAGGTATATACCTAAGAGTGGAATTGACAGTCTTTTTGAGTATTTTTTTTCTTGTAGGCCGTTTTTCTTATCAGAAATATTGTTGAGTTGCTTTGAATATCATGATCTTTTATCTTCTATACTAAGTTCATCTTGAAATTTCTTAAATTGGTCGTGTAAATATTACTGCATTTGATGCTGGACTGTTTACATACTAGTACCATTACTTTGAAAAATTGAGTTCTTGAAAGACTAAGTATTAAATAAAGACATTGTAGTGTACTTTAGTTTCTTTTCCTATTTCAGAGTATTATGCTATTAGTCCTTTATTTCCAGTATCCTTTTTGTATGTCCACCATTAATCTAGTTTAAGAGTTGGATTTTTCCTTAAGGCACTGGATAGTGTAAAATTTAGGCTTTGCATGACAGGTAGTCTCTGTCACAACTACTCAGTTGTGCCTTATAGCATGAAAACAGCCACAGACAATGTGGAAATGAATGTGTAGCAATAAAACTTGATTTTACAGAAGTCAGCTGGCCCACAGGCCATAGTTTGCTGACCTCTGATCTCATTCATGGTTATGGTTTTTGTCACATTTTAAGAAGGATTCAGACGGTACAGCACATGTGTTTATATTTGCTCCCAAGTTACAATTAAAATGATGATTTAAAAAGATACAATTTTTAATGTCAAACCAAATGGATGAGGAGATCATAGTTAACAAAAGATATCAGCAAGACTTCATATGCTGACATTTGTGTGATTGATGGTAACTGATTCAACCACGAAGAGTGAATTTCATTTTTATGGCCATGAGCAAACAACACCATACAAAAAGATCTCCATTCTGTTTGCAGTCAGTCCTCATTGCCATCCCCAGTCCTAGGCAACCGTTAACTTGCTTTCTATCTCTGTACCTTTCTGGACACTTCATATAGATAGGCTCACTTTGCTTCTGGTTTCTTTCACTTAGCATAATGATTTTGAGGTTCCATGTTATAGCATGTATCAATAGTTTATTCCTTTTTATTGATGAATATCAATATACTTTTATAGTTATTTTAAAAATTAATCTTACTGTTTTGTCTCCCTTATTTTAAACACAAACTCTGTGAAGATAAAGACCATTGCTAGTCTTAGTTGAAATTCTTACACCTAGGTGTACCATCTATGACCTATGGTTGCTCAATGCATAGAGTAAAACATAAGAGGAAAACTCCCTCAGGTGTAATTTCAGAATAACATTTATGAACTCATAAATATATCTGTCTACCTATCGCATCTGTGTGTGCATGTATATATATCTATATATTAGAACTTACATCTATCATAATATTTACGCTTCTCTTTCCTGCCTCCCATGATCTTTTTCAACATTATAAAAACATGAGTGGAAATTATGTTAACCTCACACCAGCATAATAAAGAGAGTGCTGTTATGTGTGTATTGTATAGCAAGTATCCTTGTAAACAAGTAAGATTGTAGCATATAGTATTGCCTTAGTTCAGTGATTTGCCTTCATGGCTTTTACTTTAGTATTTCAATAATAAAATTTTATACAAGTGGAAAACTGTTGATGAAGTACTGATTGGTTTAAAAACAACAACACTCTACAACATAAGCTTAAGAGAAATTTTTAGTTGTTTTACCATAGACAACTTACTCTGCTTCTCTTGCTTAATTTGTTTATCTGAAAATGGAGATGATGATGGTCATGGTCTCTCATGGAATTTGCTGTAACAATTGAAGTAACATATGCAACTGTACCTGTAATATGGTAACAGCCAGTTGCAGTAGCTATTAATAGATATGTGAATTCTTTGTAAGGTAAATATTATTTTAATTTTCAAATCTTGAATTGCATATGTAGAAAACATAGTTAGAAAATCAATGATAGATTGCCTCAGTGAAGAACAGCACTTGTTGTAATAATATACAATAGAATAGATTTCAACTTACTTTCAATAAATAAATGCCGAATTACCTCAAAAAAATAAATAAATACAAACAACAGCGCCCTAGTAGATAAAAAGGTGGTGAAGCAACTTTCATGGAGGAATTTTTTTGTGGATTATATAATTTTTTTGTGGATTATATAAATATATAAGCATGCGTGCATGCATGCTTCTTTGATTAAAGACCTTACTTAGATGAACTACCAGCTTTCCCTTATAATAAAACTCCAATTTACACTTAATCATACTGAGGAAATTAGGTGAATTGCTGAAGATCGCAGAATGTAGGGCTTAATTTATCATTTGTTACCTTTTCTAGATTTACATCAAGTTAAATGAAGTATTACCTAAGTGTTAAAGTAGTTAAAATACTTCGTCAACAGTTTAAACATGAAGTCTTACTGAAGCTTTAAAGTCAATTCTTTTTTTTTTTTTTTTTTTTTGCGGTACGCGGGCCTCTCACTGTTGTGGCCTCTCCCGTTGCGGAGCACAGGCTCCAGAGGCGCAGGCTCAGCGGCCATGGCTCATGGGCGCAGCCGCTCCGCGGCATGTGGGATTCTCCCGAACCGGGACACGAACCCGTGTCCCCTGCATTGGCAGGCGGACTCTCAACCACTGCGCCACCAGGGAAGCCCTAAAGTCAATTCTTTATCAAAGTTTAACTATGTATTTTTAGAGGTTGTTATTTAGATAAACTAAGAAAGAATACTGATTTATTAAATGTCTCTCTACGCTCCCTACCTTCCCTGCTGATACAGGCTATCAAGAAAGTAGACTTAAATTACCTCTTAGCTCTGTAACTTTATTATTAAAATATTAATTTGTAAGTTGACTCTAACTTCACAAGATGATTTTTCTTTCATTTGGGAATGAGTAAAAAATGAGGCATGGGGAAAATAAATATTTTTATCATTTTATGTAGTCATTATTGAAGGATTATTTACTTACTTGGTGAAACACTCTATGTCTTTGAAGAAGTTAAATAAAACTTACTCTAGCAGTTTGCCTTGTTAGTATTTGTTAAAATGAGTAGCTTGGTTTCCAGTTATGTCATGAATCTAATGGTAATTTGTGAAAGAACCTGAAAGCTATTTAATATTTCATTTATATTACTTCTTTATTGTCCTTGAGAGCAAATTATTGGACAGATTTTTTTAAATGCCACTTGTTTCTTGAATCTGAATTTTTGTTTCCTTCTTTTATAACTATATACATATCTAAACCCAAAAATATGTATATAAAATTTTATTTTGAAACGCCTCATTATTTTATAGATAACCTTAGGAGACTCTGAGAATTTCCTCATGTTTAGTTATGCTATTCTGGAGAGCTTGCCTTGTAGCAGGTAGATGCTATTTTGAAGAATATTGCTACAGTAAGTCTGTCTGGGCCTGCAGCTCAGTAATTGAATTGATTGTGTGTGTGGGCATGCCTGTAAAGAAAATACTTAAGGTTAGATTTAATATACTAAGAAGTAAACTTAGGTGAGGTCATTTTAAATTCTGTTTTTTCAATCCTTGATGTTAAGAAAGTAGTTTTTTTACTTGATAGTTCTCTATATACACATCTGTGTATCTGTACATATATTTACATATAAGCATTTTTTAACAACTCAGAAATATCTATAGATAATGTGGTAGCACTAAAAGTCTTTGCTAAGAGTAGTGAAATATTTTAAGAATGCTGTTTTAATTGTTTGTAATTTGGTATGGGGAGAACAAAATATGAGCAGGAAAAATAATTCCACATTATAACAGTAGTCCAAAATTAAGCTGTGGAAATAGAGCAATAAAACAAATCTGAGAAATAATGTACATACAGGGGGCTTTTATAATTTTTCAGTTTATCTTTCCAGTGTGCAGTATTTGTGAGTGCAATTTATGTACCCTTTCCCTTAGTCACTGCACCAGATGTTTATAAATACACTGCTGTAATTACTTGAATAAGGCAAAACATTTTAATTTATTGATGTGGAGTCCTAAGCTTTGTTGTGGATACTTTTGAAATGCTTTTTGGAAGAGTTAACATAACACAGAATTACAGTGGGTAGGGATATATTAATGTTACCCCACCTTCCCATCTCCCCTTCCCTGAATGAAAACACACAAAAAATTCTCTTTGGTTAAAAAATGAAAAGAATTAAGAAAAAAAGTAGGAGTTTGAAATAGAGAAACAGTGAAAAGTAGCTTATGCATTGGAGTATTTCTTATAATTATTTTATACTTTTAATTCTTTAGTTTTAGGGATATGAAATATTTTGCTTTATTTGGAAAACAGTATCAGGACTTCATAGGATTTGTGTATATGCTTGGATGTTATTACTAGTTGAAAAACAGTGAGTTTGATTTTTAGAGTGGAATGATAAACTGAATACATATTCTTTGCTTTGCAGAAATGTCATGATAAGAAAGCTCGTATTTTATGCTAAATATTTGAAAGATTTATTGTCATTTATATGTATTATATAAGTTAGATTTAAGCAAAATATTAATGGGAACATGTAACAGCCATAAAATAAGAACTTAGAAATACAAATGAATTTCTATCAACACTAGAAATAGTTTTGATCTTTTAATCATAAACAGAATGTATACACCCCAATCTCTACCACCACCTTAGCAGCTATCCATCAGTTTTTAGCTGAATCATCAGGCTTCTGATTTCCAGTATACGTGATACTTTTGAAAAACTGGTATCATCACACACAATTACCTTATATAACTGAAAAGAAGATTCATGTAGAGTTATAGATAGGAGAACACTCCAAGCTGAGAAAAGAACAAAGATCAAAACTAGGGTTTATTGATTTATTTATTATCCTTCATAGTACTGTCAATTGGTTTGGTATCAGGAAGCATCAAAATGGGATTTTACTCTTATGATTATTTTTTTCTCTCTCTCTCTTGTAAGTAATAACAAAGAGGGAGATAAGAAGGCAAGAAAGAGAAAGTCTAGAACAGTGGATTGCCAGGAGATAGGGTAGATAATGGGGAGACAGGAACTGCTGAAGAGAATGTCCCAAGACAACAGTGAACTGTAGTCCTGAAGAGCTGTCTGCCTCTTCATCAAGTGAGGCTGTAAGTTCTCTAGTTTTCTCAGTAATACTTCATTTAAAATAACTTGGGGATCTAATCTACATCAGCTTTTAGCAAAGCATTTTCAGTGGGAGAACTACCAATTCTGTGAAACATTCCATGAAAAAGTGGGAAATTTTGCATACTGTGTCTGGCTCTTGAGAGTCACGGTGCATTATTAACATGTTATCACCTCTGAAAAGATTTAATAAAGGAATCTGTTTAACTTTACTTTTAACATAATTTTACTTGGAATTACTTGAACATGGAACCCTTTTTAATGTACTCTGATTCTTGTCTGCTGAAACTATTGTCTATAGAATCAAGCTTAGAGATTATCGACCTAGATTAAAGTTGATAGAGCTTCACTTTCAAGCAATTCATTTTCCATATTTTTTTTAACCTTTATTTATTGTGAACAGGGAAGGGGTAGGACCAATTCTTACTTCTTCGCAATTTTGATTATCGTAGAATTGCAAGGGACTGTCTCTGTAGTGATCTATATAAAATGTAGTACTTTATGAATTTTCACTTTCAGAAAGTATAATATTGTTGATGTCCTAAATCAGTGCTGCTTAAGCTTTTTATATTCCTAAAAATTATCAGGATCTCAAGGAGCATATATTTTTATGGATCACAGTTATAGATATTTAAACATACTGGAAATTGAAAGTGAAAAACTAACATATTTAATGACATTTAATAATTCATTTAAACCAAAAATAGTCTATTGTAAAACATAAGTAACTAATGAAAAATGTATTTTCCTAAACTATGAAGTGTGGTATTGTTTCACATTTTTGATGATATTTTTATCTTTAAAAAATAATGAAAGTAGCAGGATTCTCTTATCCCTTCAGTCTGTTACAACATGTTATTTCAGTTGAGATACATAAAAATTTCTAGCTTCACACAGCTATGTAGTTGGAAAAGGGAAGAGGACTTTTATAAAAGTCTTCAGGTAATTTTGGATATTCTTTGATAACCTTCTTAAAGGTTGATTACAGTGAGGAATCTGAAACCATAGCAGTGAACGTCATATTCTATTGAATTAAAATCCATTGATCCATCTTGCAGTTTGAATGGATCTTTAAATCATCCATGATTTGTAGTGCATAGGTCATTTGAAAAAAAACATTTCCTGATGTATGCAGATCTTCTATATGTTGACCCATTTCATTGTACAGTATCATACAGTACCAAAATATAACAGTTATTTCTGTCACCAGTCAATTTTATCAGAAAAGTCTTTGACGCAAGAGGGAGGAGATCTGGGGATGTATGTATATGTATAGCTGATTCACTTTGTTATACAGCAGAAACTAACACCATTGTAAAGCAACTATACTCCAATAAAGATGTTAAAAATTAAATTAAATTAAATTTTAAAAAGTCTTTGAATATTGAGAAACCATCAATATCATGGTAGAAGGTGGAACTTTTCCAATGTTGTAATTTTAGCCTAAAAACTTTGGTTTTATCATTGGCAAAAAAATGCCAGTTTTCTTTGAACTGAAAGATTAATTCCATTCATTTTTGTAAAAACATCTGACAAATACCAGAGCTTGAATAACTAAAATTTTTCCGTCAGTCATCCTTTTAAATAAAAATGCTGTACCATGAAAAGAATGTGGATAGTGTAACTCATAAACAATCACAGAAGTTTTTTTCCTTAAGATGACCATCATACTTTGGTAAGCAGTTGAAATATTTTGCTTCCCATTTCACCACGTAAAATATTAAAAAGACATGTACTCAAGGATCAAATATAAGAAATTTTTAATGCTTCATCAAGAATGGCCTTATTCTTTAGTAAAACTGTTGTGGTTTTTCTTCTAATGTTAGTGTGTGTTGGTGAAGGATACAGTGACCACTACTACAGTTTGAGGCTACTGCCTTGATTCTTGCCAAGACACCAGCAGTTTTACTCACCATTGCTTCTATACCATCAGTCCGAAGGTCAACACAATTGAAAAGGCAAATAACATCTTAATATTACTATGAAAATAGGTTTGAATTTATGGACCCCATAAACATATCTTGGAGCCCCCCAGTGGTTTGCAGAGCAAACTTTGAGAACTGTTAACCCTACAGGAACTTGAACATTTCTTCAAGCTGACACAGTGAGCTTCTTTATCCTAATTTTTTTTTTTTTTTTTTTTTTTTTTGCGGTACACGGGCCTCTCACTGTTGTGGCCTCTCCCATTGCGGAGCACAGACTCCGGATGCGCAGGCTCAGCGGCCATGGCTCACGGGCCCAGCCGCTCCGCGGCATGTGGGATCTTCCCGGACCTGTGTCCCCTGCATCGGCAGGCGGACTCTCAACCACTGCGCCAACAGGGAAGCCCTATCCTAATTTTTAAGTGAGGTATTAGATCTTCTTGGCCCTTGATTACCATTTTGATCCTTAAAATTGTTCTATATTATCTTGTAATTTTTGAATAAGTGGTTAGTGCTATATTCCACCTTATAGCTTTTTCAGAAACTCTTTGTGTTCCAAATGAAATTTCTCTTGAGGACCAGATGCTCTTGTTAACTACAAGATATTTCTCTGGAAGGTTGATAGCACCATATCTAAAAACAACTCATTGAGATTCCAGTGGAAATTAAAATTGGAATTCCTTTGCAATCCCTTACATCTATACTTCTGATTTTATGTTCTGACTGTGATCCGTTTGGCACTGTATCTTGGCAAAGTATCTTCATGTACTTCGTTAAGACAGATTCTAAAATCATGTCTGTGTTCATTAGAAAAAAATGTTATGATTAATTATCAGTAATAGAAATGCTGCTGTTGCTACTGCTGCTGCTACTACCACCACTGGCCACCTCTTACACATAGCATTTAACCATGTTCTAGGTGCTATTTTAAATACTTTACATGTAATTACTTATTTAATTTTAACAATCATATGAGGTGAATAGTATTATTTTCCCCGTTTTTTAGGTAAGGAATTTGAGGCATAAAGAGGCTAAATGATTTTCAGTATCTGCAGTAGGCTTCAGAGAGGGAGAATTTTTGCAAGTACTGTATATTTGCTGTAGGTAATGACATGCATTAATTTAGTAAAGATGGTTGATCAGCTACTATGTGTTATAGATGCTGTGAACTGTGAAGACGTAATACTAAATCTGGAAGCCTATTTCTGTGTTTTCTGATTAAAGAGTGTCTACTTTCCTTCTGGCATTCTTCAGAAATCTTCTATATACAATCACTGTTCTGAAAATTATTTACTATGTACACATATATCTTTGTTACACAATAAATATATGTAATTTATTTCATGACACATTGGGTGTTTTCCTACAGTTAAGTTATTATTTAAATTAGAAACTTTCTTAAGCAACTTCTTATCTAATTTGACAATGAACAAATGTTCTACACTCCATCTGTAAAACGCCGTTACTGATGCTTTTGTCATCCTAAGCTTTCACAACTAGGAATTGGTGACTGGGAGTTGCCTAGCCCTGATGCTCTGGCTCATTTCTGCTCCCACTAGTGGAACTGTATTCTCAAAAGAATTGCATTCTTACAATTTGGTTCCCAAATCTCTTTCTACTCCTTTTACTTGTTATTCTAATTAAGTAATTTCATTAAATCTGATATAACCAACTGAATATGAATGTGAAAAGATTTTTTTTTGGAAAACTTAAGTTGAATGCTTTGTAAAGATAATAAACCAGTGGTGGGATGGATTTGGCTATGGGCCATAGTTTGCCAACTCCTGATTTATAGTACTGTGCTCTCTCCTTTGTCCTCTTACACTCACAATTCAGTTAACTCTTCTTTAAGTAGCCTTAAACATACATCTTCTTTTACTGCTTTTGTCTTTCCAATAGGATTTAACTCTTGTTCAGCTACCTCAGGAGATACTCTTTTTTGTCTCCTTTTCTTCTTTTATTCTTTCAGCTTATGAGTCAAAAAATAATTATTACAAAGAATGTACAAATGCATATAAACCTCATAAGAATGAATTATTGTAGAATCTTTCTATGATGTTCGTGGGGTTTCTGTGATGCCTCTGGAGTAAATTATAGTTGAAGTTTCATTATAATGATATGTTATTCTTCAGTAATGAACTCTCCTTTAGTATGTTTCAAGATAAATGCATGAAATAGTAAATAATATAGAGTTAAGATTCAGTATAATTTTACCTACTTAGGAAAACTCTCAACCCTCCATCACAGTTTTAAGCGTAATATTTTACTTTCTTTGGGATTGTTGTTGATGTTTAAAAAAGCGTGCAACATGCAGACAGTGTGGTGTTCTGGTTAAATGAAGAAACAGGAGTCAGATATGCTGAGTTATATGTGACCTATAAGACATTCACACTTGGATACCTTGCCTGGACTTTTTAAGAAACTAAGTTCTCTCGTTTGTAAACTGTTACATACAACTATCTAAGAATTCAGGGAGATAATGCATATAAATTGCTTAGCACACTACCTGTCATACAGTAAGCCCTCAGTAATTGCTGACTGCTAAATAATGTAGTTTCCCCCTAGTTATAGGCCTGGGAATAAGATATCTTGCTAACATAAGTACTGTATTTTTGTTTTGTTTTCTGTCTGAGAAGTAAAGTGGATTATTCCATTTCTGTAAATTAATTTAGAATATTGACATTTTGTACATTATTAATTATTATTTGATAACCCCAAACTGTATTTAGGACTGTAAATACCTTTTACCAAAATATATTCTTTAACATTAAATATAATTTCAGACTCTGATTAAACTTCAGTCATGGTATGAAATTTAATTTAAGGTCTCATGTGTTTCATTAGATTAGTGATCTCTTTGCCCTTGTGTTTAGTCTGTCATGATATTATATGAAACTTAAAACCTTCAGAGCATTTGTATTTTATTCTAAGTACATTCATCATTATCCATAATATCTAACGTGCTGCTATACCTGTCTTTGCATTCAGCTTCTGATCCATCTAATTTTCTTCTCCGTGACTATTGGCAAAAAAATTTCAGTTCTGAATTCTTAAGGCTGAAGAAGAAACTTCAAAGATAGTTTTCAAACCTGGTTTATATCTTCTTGAAAGGTGTTATAACACATTGAGCAGTGCAGTGCAATAGGGATGATTAATTTCACTCTTGCATCATTCCTCTAGGCAAGTTTCTCATTTTCCCATTTTAAAAATTAATTTACTCTTTTTTAAGCATAGGTAGGAATAATGATGAAATAATTTATAGGATAATGAAATAGCAAAATATTTTGAGATAAAGGAAAATAGATGACTAAGATTCCGTAATGTATCTTAGATTTATAAAAGGGTGCAGTAGAGCCGTATGATCATTACAAGAAGAATGTGTCTTATTCTATTAAAAAATAAGTAAAATTTATCTTTAATCTTTGGAAGACTTCTAAGAAAGAAAAATGTCCTGAAATAACACTCCTTACAAATAGTTAAAACTACTGAAAATGGAAACTCCAAAACTAAAATTGGGTCCAGTAGATCCTGTATATCAAGAGACAAGGATGTAATATCTTTTTACTCTTTTTGAAGATGCTTATTAAGGTTTTGTTCTTAAAGTTTTTTTATGTTCTCTGAATTATTGTCCCCTCCTCACAGAATCAGTTTTCTCTTTCTCCTCTTGCCCTCCATTCCTCTCCCCTCTCCTTTCCTCTCTCCCCACTTTCCCCATTCCTTCCCCCTTTCTCTCCACTCATCTCTTCTCCACCACTCCCTCCCCTCCCCAGTGTCCTTCCTTCTTTCTTTCCTTCCTTCCTTCCTTCCTTCCTTCCCTCCTTCCTTCCTTCCTTCCTTCCTTCCTTCCTTCTATCCGTTATTGTTCTGTGTCTGGTAATGGCTTACTGTTTACAAATTTACAAATGTAGCTATGGTTTATTTTAGGTTGTAGACATTTGTTTGCTTTGTATATAATGAGTTTGTTTTTTCAACTTGATCTCTTTTTTTGAATTGGAAATCTCACAGAGACAAATAGTACTTACATAGGGCACATTGATTGAAAGTGTCAGTCTAAGGTGGGTGGGAAGAGAGCCTTCTGACTGTAGACCCCCTAATGTGATAATGCAGATGGATTTATTCTGGGTGCTAACACCCTCATTAGAAGCCTTACCACTTCCTGGTCTATCAGTGAAACTTCCTTGGAAAGCAGCCTGTGTTGCAGGAAGGGGTTGGTGTTAAACACTGAGATACCCTACCTGCCTACCTGGAGTTATTTTCAAGGGGAGTGAGGGTTAGGATGGGTGCTCATTGAAACAGTTGTCCTATGTGTAAACTTTTCATGAGCCCTGATTTTGGCTCTATTTTTCACTGTCACCCTTAATCCCAATGGCTACCATCTTTGCTGTAGCTACTTTGGAGTATCTTCCGGATGCATCCTCCTCTGTCCATTTGATCCCTTAACCATTTACTTTCCCAACTTCCCGAAATATGTTGATATCGTCTCTCCCTCTCCTTCACTCCCCTCTCCTCTCCCTTCACTGTTCTGGGTTTATCCTTTTCTATGGCTATACTGCCTTGAGTATATTACTGAGAAGGAAGGAAGCCAAGACACACTCTCAGTGTGCAATTTTCTGAAACTACAGTTTTTGCTGCCACCAGTGATTGAAGTTACTTGTTTTCATAGCAACCCAACTATCACTAAATTTGCTGGGGGTTTTTTGCCAGCTTAAATTATATAAAATTGCTCTCGTTCTAATGTGTAACCTTTTATAGATAACCAGCAAATCATCATTTTCCCTTTTGAGTTGTTCTCATATAGTTTTCTATGAGTTGTTTGTTCATTTGACTTTCATATTTACTGTAAAATCTGGGTTTTATAACCAGTTTTCATAGTATCTTTATGCAGTATATTGACTCTTCATCACATTTGCTGCAAATATCTTCTAGTTTTTTGTTTTCACTCTAAATTTAATTATGTTTATTTTAGAAATTATATTATTTGAATATGTTTATCTGCTTCATGGTTTCTAAACTTTGAGGTAATAAAGTTATTACACCTCCAGACAATTTATAAGTACGGTTTTTATTTTTGTTTCATTAAACTTTCTAAAATGAATTTTTGTGGAACACTTTTGCAAAATAATTTGGCAGTGCATTTTGAGAGACAAGAAAATTTCTTTATGTTTTGATCCTATTCTTAGAAGACTTGATTAAAGGGTAGAATAATGTTTGGTGTTTTGAACTCAGTATTATTTTGTCAAATGCTTTGAAATACGAAAAGTCAGGTGAAATATTTTTGTGTTTTCCAGATTATTGCTCAGTTGTAACAATTGTGGACCAGACACATGTAAAGTTAACCTGCCTGTTCTTTAGTGGAAATTATGAAGCCCTTCCAATGATTTATAAAAATGGAGATATTGTTCGCTTTCACAGGCTGAAGGTATAATTCATACTGTTTAGAACTTATATTTGTTTGAAGAGAACGCTGTATTGCTCACTAAAACTAGTTACACTAATTATGTGGTTGCTTTGTTAGAACATGATGTCAGGCATTTCAAGCGGCAAGAAGAAATGTAAATAGTATCAGACTTCAAATGATTTATATTAGGAAACCTCTTCATTTGAGCAAACTACCTGACATCCTTCCACAGAAATGCGTTAGCTGCCGCAATTCCGACTAGTTGCATTCCGTTAGAAAACATTTAATAAAAAGGTAGAGCTATTAAATAGTATGTGATTTTTAAAAAATCAGCTTTTTAACCCTTTAATATTTTCAGTCTTTTAGGTTTTAAACATTTCAGTCCCTTCATAGTTTGCTTTTGTTACGTGGGTTTTCACGCAACCCCTTCACTATCTTGGTTGTCTTTTCTTCTATTGCTTCAGTTTATCTGTGGTCCTCATGGTCACTGATGCTCATATATGAGTGCAATAGTCCAGATGTCTTCTAGTCTTAAGATATGGTGGGAAACAACTCTCTTGCTCTATTAATGCCTTTTCCCTGAGAATAGAAGAATATTGGAGAACATTTGCTTAAAGATAAAGAGAACTAGAAATATTACTATTGTAGCACTATATTACAGGCTTATCCAAACTTCAAAAAAATAGCTTATTTCTCACACACTGCTGTTTCCTGTAGTACAGTTGACCCTGAACAGCACAGTTCTGAACTGCTTGGGTCCACTGATGTGCAGATTCTTTTCAGTAGTAAACAGTGCAGTACTACAGGATCCCACGGTTAGTTGAATCCATAGATGCTGAACTGAGGATAGAGGGCCGACTGTTAAGTTATAAGGGGATTTTCAACTGCACAAATGGTCGGTGCCCCTAACGCCCGTGTTCAGGGGCCAACTGTATTTGTAATTCTTGCTATTGTTTAACTGAAGTAAAATATACATCTCTCTTTTCACAGTATTAGCATGCTCATGTTACTAACACTCTAGAAACGTCCTTTGTACCCCTACCTGGGGTTGTCATTCACACTCCCCCCTGCCAAGAGTAAATAATCTCACAACTTGTAACAACATATATAGTTTCTTATGTATTTGTTCTTTATATAAAGGAAATACACTATAGTTTTTTGGGGGGTTTTTGTTTTTGTTTTTTTTTTAGTTTCTGGCTTATGCTTGTATGAGTCAACTGTACTATTACATATAGTTTTACTTTGTTCATTTTCACTGCTAAATGGTATTTTCTGTCCAGCCAGTGTTTGAATACACCAGAATTTATATATTTATTCTGTTGGTCGTTTAGGTAGTTTTCAGTTTGAGGTTATTATGCTACTATAAACAGGCTAGTACATACCTTTTACTGAATATATATAATTATATGTAATATAATGTATACATTTATATGTAATTATAATATATATTACATATTATATATTGTATAATGCATAGATACATATGCATTTCAGTTGATTGTATACCAAGGAGTGTGGTTCGTGAGTTCAGGGTTGTGCATATATTAGCCTTTAGTTTTCCAAAGTGTTTTTTACCAACTTACACTCCCATTAGAGATATAAGAGAATTCCAAATCTCTTCAGAGAACCAGTTTTTAGCTTTGATTTTCTCTATTGTATGTTTCTATTTCTCTTACCTTGATTATGTTTTCTTTCCACTTTCCTTGGATTTGAAATAATATTCTTTGTGCAGCTTCTTGAGATAGAAGCCTAAATTTCTGATTTTTAACCTTTCTTCTTTTGTAAAATATTCACTTATTTCTGTAAATTTTTCTCTATGTATTGAATACTACTTTAGTTATATCCAACAAGTTTTAGCACATCACAGCTTAAGTATCCTTCAGTTCAATATATTTTCTAATTTCCAGTAAATATATAAATACATTTATTAATATCAGACAGTATTACAGGAGACTAAAGGAGGTATTTCATAAGTTCAAAAGGGTTGCTTTATGAAGAAGATATAACAGTCATAAATGCATGTGCATCTAATAACTGAGCCTTGAAATTCAGAAAGCCAATGTTTTTAAGACATATCCCAGCTGTCTCAGTCAGACTGATGAGCCCTTAGCCTCAGCTGCATTTTACTCACTTCAAACTCTTATATTTTAAGTGTTCTAGTTTTCCCTATAATATTCATAAATAACTGTTACTTATTATCCTTTTATGAATTATACCTTAATAAAAAAACTAATAAATGTTTTGTTAGTAAAACTGCAAGCCTGATAGTATTAGGGAGGCTGCCACCTAGCTCTTTAAAAAATAAAAATAATCTTGTATAGTGTTTTACGGTTTATATGGTGCTTGTGGATTTTGATATAGCCCAGTAGATTTTATAATTTCATATGCTAATTAAATGAAATATTTAAAGAATTATGTCCTCTATTAACTATGCTGGCAGGATTTTATAATCTCACAAGTGTTTCCAGTTCCTAGGTTCTGGATCAGTAAACCTGTTTTGTTTGTTTCTGTTTTGTTTTCTACTTTGCCACTTTCTTAGATCCAAGTATATAAAAAGGAGACTCAGGGTATCACCAGCTCTGGCTTTGCGTCTTTAACATTTGAGGGAACTTTGGGAGCTCCTATCATACCTCGTACTTCAAGCAAGTGTTTTCACTTCACCGCTGAGGACCACAAAATGGTAGAAGCGTTACGTGTTTGGGCATCTACTCATATTTCACCTTCTTCAACATTAGTGAAATTGTGTGATGTCCAGCCAATGCAGTATTTTGACCTGACTTGTCAGCTCTTGGGCAAAGCAGAAGTGGATGGAGCATCATTTCTTCTAAAGGTAGATTTTTTTAAAATTTATTTATGTATTTATTTTATCAGTTTAATCATTTTTTTACATCTTTATTGGAGTATAATTGCTTTACAATGGTGTGTTAGTTTCTGCTTTATAAAAAAATATGGAACGCTTCACGAATTTGCGTGTCCTCCTTACACAGGGGCCATGCTAATCTTCTCTGTATCGTTCCAATTTTAGTATATGTGCTGCCAAAGCGAGCACAGGTAGATATTTTTAAATACTGGAAATTGTTTTGTAAGTTACCATGACCTATAAGCCTGTAAAGAGCTTATATTTTCAGCATTCTGGTGGAATAAATATGCATACTGTGTACTAAGAACTTAAAATCTAACCATTTTTAATGAGCCTGTAATTTCTATGCAACTTTACTCTTGAACTTCTCTTCTTTATCCTATATTTCTAGAGAAAAATAGTATTACCAGATCTACATTTTAAATAGAGTGTTGTTTATATTGTGTTTATATATTTCTTATTAGTACTAGCAAAATGAGTTGTTTTCTATTGCTATTTTTAAGTTGCAGCTCAAAAAATGCATATTTCTGTTTCCCTATCAAGATGTAGCCTTCCTTCTCACTCCTTTGCCTTCTTCTTGGCCCATTGATGTTGTGTTCTCTTCCCATGTTATTTCACTGTCTGCTTCATAGGTAGATGATGGATGGTTTTGAAGTGTTTATTTTTCTTGTTATATTTTATTTTGTTCTTAAATCTGTAGGAAAAAAAAGTGACATAAGACCCATCTAATCTTTGTTTACACCTACCCCAATTTATTCATGAATAGCTTCTGGAGAGGACAGTTGTCTGCTACCATCCTCACCTACCTAGCCTAGGCAGGATGCATTTAAACAAACACTGCTTCAGCCCTGCTTCTCTGGTTCTTTAGCTTCTGACTCTTTGGAACAATGGAACAGGAAATGGAGTACAGTGGCCCTTGGACAAATATTGGGGTTTAGCATTATTATCAGTTATACCTTGCCCATATTAAAGAATAGTGAAGATAGAAATTATTGAATAAAATACAAAGTTTTTGAAGTTGAAAATAGCACATATTTATATACACACGAAATACTCTGAAAAAGTAAATGCATGCTATAAAAAAACATAAATAAGTTAAGTGTGACAAAATGGAAGCTAAAGCAACATAAAATCATCCAAACAAAATGAGGAGGTCAGCCAGTCATACTTTATGCCCAAAGTGACATATTTAACAAATGAGTGTTTGCTAATCACTGAACACTTCCAGTGACAACAAATCAGCTGTGCAGAGAAGTATTCACCTTTCGGCTGCTGTATTGAGCGTAAATTCTTAAATTCTGAGATAAAACCTGCCACCTTTTAGCTGACGTAGCTGAATGTACATTTTCCTTCTAAAGCAAGAAAACATGCCTGCATCCCATTTTTATAGATAGCCTTTTCGGAGAAATAAAAACAGCTCTCATGTAGATATTATTTTAAAATACAGCATTCAGAAGTGAATGTAAGAAATTACATTAGTAAGACTTTCTTGAGGACAGTTTGAAAGAAATCTCAAAAGTCTTTCTATGCTCTTCGTCTCAAACTCTATTTTCATAAATTTATTTTATAGTAATAATTTAAAATGTGGAAAAATGCCTTTAAAGGAATATTTATCCTTATATTTCTTGCAGTAACAAAAATCAGAAAAAACTCGCATACTAGCGATAGAGAATTTTGTGAATTATTTATGTGTTGTGGAATACTGTGTGACTATAAAATGACATTGTAGACATACTTATTGATATAGAAATTCACAATATTCTCTTTAGTGATTAATGTGCTTTCATTTATATACTAAAAATGTATTATATGCATAGCAAAAAATATATTGAGAGGACTATATAGCAATATTTTGCTCATTTTACTATGGGAAGTCAAATTTTAAGTGATTTTTTTTTTCTGAAATTGGTTTTCCTATCCCAAACTATGAATAATTTTTTAAAATTTTGTTTTGAAAACAGAAGGAGCCAGACCTTACTCCAAATGAGTTCTGGTCCGCATGGAATATAGCGTAATTATTTCCTGTCTCAACTGAGATATGATGCTAATATTGGTCTCTTTATTAGTAACTACAATACATTCATTTTAATTATTCTAGCAGATATGATTCCCCCACATACTGTTGTTTCTAAAAGAAGTTAATTTTAATTATAGGTTATTAAGACTATAATGTTAATAAGAAGAGATTAAAGGCTATGGTTGGGGGTATACTCAAAGATAAAATTTAGAGCCTTAAATATCTCATGAACAAAGAAAGAAAAAAAAGTATAGCATATCAGAATAATCTTTCAAGTCAAGAAATTGAAAAATTAACAAACAATTATAGAAAGTTTGAGGTAGTATTTTAATAAGGTATTTAATTTTGGGATAGGTAATTTTAACATTGCCCAGAAATTTAAAAGATATTTTAAAGTGATATATAGTAAAAAAATTTCTCTCCTTGACTTCCTCTCTTGTCCCCGTGCTGCTATAATAATAAAAATAACATTAACATTTCAAATTGGCAAAGAATTGTTAAATGGTGATTGTTATCTATTTGGAAAAAAGAATTAGATCTGTATAAAATATGCAGATACCTAACAGATTGAGTTTTGATACAAGATTACAAAAGTTCCAGAATTTCAACACAAGGTCTGACTTATACTCTACTCTCTCAACCCCTCCTTCAGAAGACTCACGGATTGGTCTGTAAAGCCATTTTAAAGTCTCAAAAACATGTACACAAAATGAAAGAACAAATTCCAAGTGAAGAAAAATGCGACATAATGTTACTACTCCCAAAGTGATTGTCCTGGTTCTTTGAATAATTTAGGAAACAGAGTGAGTGACACAAACTCATGATTGTTTATTTACAACTTCGCACTGTCACCAACATTATTCAGTACTTTCTCTGTAATCTGACCCTGGCAGATACCTGTACAGATATGCGGTGTTTTCCATAAAATAGGCAGAAGACCTAAATAGACATTTCTTCAAAGAAGACTTACAGATAGCCAACAGGCACATGAAAAGATGCTCAACATCACTAATTATTAAAGAAATGCAAATTAAAACTACAGTGAGGTACTGCCTCAGACTGGTCAGAATGGCCATCATTAAAAAGTCTACAAATAACAAGTGCTAGAGAGGGTGTGGAGAAAGGGGAACCTCCTACATTGTTGTTAAGAATGTAAATTGGTGCAGCCCCTATGGAGAACAGTATGGAGGTTCCTTAAAAAACTGAAAATAGAGTTCACATGATCCAGCAATCCTATTCCTGGGCATATATCTGGAAAAGACAAAAACTCTAATTTGAAAAGATACATCCAATTTTCATAGCAGCACTATTTATAATAGCCAAGACATGGAAGCAACCTAAATGTCTATTAATGGATAAAGAATATGTGGTGTATATATACAGTGGAATATTACTCAGCCATAAAAAAAGAATGAAATAATGCCATTTGCGGCAACATGGATGGCCCTTGAAATTATAGTAATAGTGAAGTAAGTCAGAGAGAGGCAAACATCATATGATATCACTTATATGTGGAATCTAAGCAAATGATACAAATGAACTTATTTACAAAACAGAAATAGATTCACAGACATGGAAAACAAATTTACGGTTACCAAAAGGGAAAGGATGGGGGTAAGGATAAATTAGGAGTTTGGGATTAACAGATACACACGACTGTATATAAAATAGATAAGCAACAAGGACCTATGTATAGCACAGGGAACTATATTCAATATCTTGTGATAACCTATAAAGGAAAATAACCTGAAAAAGATATATGTGTGTGTGTCTATGTGTGTGTATAACTGAATCACTTTGCTGTACACCTGAAACTAACACAACATTGTAAATCAACTATACTTCAATTAAAAAAATAACAGTTAAAAAGAAAAGGAAATGTGGTGTTTTCTATTTAAGTAGACTGTTCACTCTTACCCAGCCAAACTTCTGACATGCAGAGGCATTCTCACCTCTCTCCAAATGTCTTTTGTCCAGCCCTTCTATAGCATAGCATAGCCTCAAGCTCATCTCTTCCAACCCTAGCACAGCACAGGCTAGCTCAGGTCTTAAGGATGGGATAGTGCATACTCGTCCTGGACCCCTGTTCCCATCCTTACCTCAAGGTGACTTAAATAGCAATCCAACCTACCTTTCCCTTTCCATCACCCATGATTGTAATTCACTTGTGTTCATAACATCTAACATAAACAAAATATTCATATCTGTGCTTTCAAAGGCCTTTTCCAAATCAGAACAAAGTGGAAAAATGGGCAGAGGTCAGATTAGTTCCTTAAAAGCTAGGAATTTATACTTAAGAAAATTAGCAGAGATACTTGTAAAGATTTATATACAAGATGGTAATTACTAAATTATTTAAAATAGCAAAAATTTTGAAACAAATGGCCAAAAAAGGGATTGGTTTAATAAATTTGTTTGCATCTATAATGTAATGTGAAGCCATTGAAAATCCTATTTTAGAAGAATATTTAAATTGCCTGAAAAACTGCCCAGCAATAAATTAAGAAATGAAAAGCAGAATAGAATGCCAGTTTGGTAAAAAGAAAAATAGACATATATATTATAACTACATAGAAGAAAAAAAAGATAAGTAAATTCAACAATATGTTAATAGTTTTTCCAAGCTCATAGCTGTTTGAATTTTTTTCCTTACATTTTATTCATTACCTATACATATGTAGTCCTTTTACAATCAGGAAAGAATATACATCATATTCAAAGTTTAACAGATATTTGGGGGAATATATTTAATTACTTTTAAGCTATGTTACCAGCAAATAAAACTCTTCTAGCCTCCACAATTTTACAAAAAGATCATTAAACTTTTGTTCTACTTCTTATGCAGGTATGGGATGGCACCAGGACCCCATTCCCATCTTGGAGAGTCTTAATACAAGACCTTGTTCTTGAAGGTGATTTAAGTCACATCCACCGGGTGCAGAATCTGACAATAGACATTTTAGTCTATGACAACCATGTTCAAGTGGCCAAATCTTTAAAGGTGATGTTGTATAGCAAGCATGTTTTGCTCTTTTGTATTTTTATAAATTTTAGGGTAAATCACATGTTAGATGATATTTGAGGTCTAGAAATTAACTCCAGATTAATTTTTTTCTTTAATTTGTAAAATGTGTATTTAAATTATTAGACGATATATTAAATTATAATGGCTTGAACAGCTTTTTTAAAGTTAAAGAATGTTTCCTGAACATCTTAAAGCTGTGCCCAATTTTACTAGGGAGAGAAAAATTTTTTTCTGCCATAAAATTTGCTTTAAAATAACAAAGGATGTATAAAATATTTGTAAACTTAAATGATAAGCTCTTTTACTTGGTTTGATAAAATCCAGTCTTCAACTTTTTAATCCACCTCTAAAATATATTGATAAATTGTCTGTGTATACCATACAGTTTATTAGAATTTGCTCACTGTTTTTGAGATGCAGTTTTCTAGGTAAAATAACGCTGCTTAGTTTTGGCACTTCTTGCTTCTTAGTAACATTTTAAGGAATATTTTTCTTCATTTTACCATGTCATTTATTTGCAAGTAATCTTTCTTGCAAAGAATGCTGTCATTGATAATAATGATGATAATAGTAACATGTGTTAAAGCACTTCATATGTATTTAGCACTGTCTTGTGCTGTAGGTACTATCATCATTTCTGTTTTACAAATGAGAAAACTGAGGCACTCAGAGGCCCAAGATTTCTCACTTACTTGCGTGAAGCCTGTATTTGAATGTATGTCTGTTTCCAGAGCTAATCTTCTTAAGCAGTATAAAGAAATGAATTTCTTTATTGCAAATAGCTTCCATCCTACATTTAGGGAGGTATATAACCTACTTATGGGAAGAAAATAGGGAAAGTGAATTGTAATTTTTTTAAATCTGAATTTTAGTGCCCGGTTTCTTTTTTGCAAATAAATGTTCTTGGAGAAGGAAATATTTCCACTTTTACACTGTGTTACAAAGAAGCCCACCCAACTCAATAAATTAGGTTAAAGTTCAGGTCAAGGAAGGTGATAACTGTACTCTTTTGTCCTTTATGAGTGTGTTCATACCTTTAATATCAGAAAATTGACTGTTGAAAATATATTTTTGATGCTTTTCCTTGATTTTATCTGCATTGATTAGCTTATTTCAAAAATAAATGTAATGATAAAGCCAATCTAAAGTCTTTTTAAAATACAGATAGAGTTCTTTTACGAATGAAAAAGATTTACATTTTAGATTCGACTTTCACTGTTTTAATTCCCTTCTCTTTCCCTATGCTGTTTCTATAGGTCTTTTGTTCCTCTCTCTTGTCCTGATTTCCTTGTCCCAAGTCCTGGACAGCACCTGCCACAGTGCTTTCCATGTAGTAAGGGTTAAGTAAATAATATCTGCTGGTGAATGCATGAATCAATAAGCGCTGTGAATTTTTTTCAGATTTTTTTCATCTCCTTTGTCTGCTTTATCTCACCCACTAGAGGGTGCTATGAGCATACATAATTAAGAAAATGTAGGGCAATTAATTTTTCTCTAAAGATATCATGACATTTATCTACAATGTAATAGAAAAATGAAAAGGATTTTCTCTATGTGTAAGTAATATAACTGTAGGCTTTTATTTAATGTACCTTGACATCACATTTTATTTGTTCTGAGGCAACCTCTATACTAACCATTTCGTATTTATTTAAGAAGTGCCCAGAGTCAAATGATATTGATATCAATTAATTCTTGTCAACACTCGACGATAACTGCTTAAAATTGCATATTTATATTGAAATGCATGGATTACATGTATTTTTGTTGAATAGGAACAGGAAAAAAATGTGATTTTTATTTTATGTAATAAAGAGGACAGTTACGGCAATTGTAAAGTACAATATAATTGAACTCTATATACGATACATTTTACAGCTAAAGTTGCCCTTAACATTTTTCCTAAACCTTGCTTTTTAAGTAAGTTATCTCCTTCCCTAAACATTTTGCTCACACACACACACACACACACACACACACACACACACATACTTCAAACCTTTTGTCTACAAACAAAAGCAGTGTATTTTCAATCCTCAGACTTATTCTGACACAATTTAAAAATAATTATAAAACACACGTAGTTCTAATTATGTTTGGCATTCAGTGACCCAAGAACTATATTTTGGTTATTTTCAGACACATACAGGTCATTAAAAATATTAAACCTAAAGGGAAATTTTTGAAAGTTTATAAGGAATATTTAAATTATTTCTAAAGGAATAAACATTTCTTAATAGCCAGTTTGCTTTGCTTTATTTTTACTGTTTCTGTATTAAAAAGGGCTTTTACAACAATTTTTAGAGGTATGTTTTATAATTTTTTTGTTATTACCAATAAGACGATTTGTTTGTTATGTATTTGTCTATTATAACAGAGCATCTGGCACGTTTTATAATATATTTAGCAAGCTTAAAAAAATATACAATGCTGCCTCCAGAAGGAATTTCTGGAAATAACAGTTTGTCATTTTTATAGCCTATATATATAAAATTCTCTCTTGGTCTTTAAAGTATAATTTTGTTTTATTATGAAATACAATAGTAAAGAAGATAGTATAACAAACATCTACGTGCCTATCATCCAAACTTAACATTTCTAAATGTTTTGCACACCTATTTCAGGTACTTTTAATTTTAAGAAATGAAATTTCTACATGTGGAACCTTCTTTGTACCTCTGCTTGTTCTAATTTTTTGCTCCCAAATATCCTTTTTATTTATCCTAACATGTACGTGTACACACCCATGTTTATTATGCTTTTATTTTATATACTTTTGTCTGAAAAATGCATATGGTTATGTATCATTCTATAATTTGCTTTTTTCCTTTGACATTATATTTGTAAGATTTATCCGTGTTCATATATGTGTCTGCATTAATACCAGCCTGTCTTAATAATCATACCTTTATTTTTAAATGATATTTCATAGGTTAAGCCCTCACTCCCAGTTCAGTCTTCAAAAGTAACTTGACTGTTCACTTTCAGATCAGTTTTTACAATTCCTTGAAAGGCACTGGAGATTTAGATAGAAACTGCATTGATTTTAAAGAATAATTAATTAGGAAATTATCTTTATAATGTTGAAACTTTTCATTTATGATTATGGTATCTTTCGCCTTGTGTCTGGCCTTCTTTAAGTCCTTTGTAGATTATATACATTTACTGCACGAATATATTATGTATATTAAAAAGAATTACAGAGTAATAAATGTTCAAAAAGAATGTCATAAAAGTAAATACAAATAGACATATTTCCTTCCATCATCTTACTTTGGAGAACATGAGGAAAATCAGTTTTGTCATCGTGTGTGTGTGTGTGTGTGTGTGTGTGTGTGTTTGTGTGTTTTCCTTCTCTGACTCTATTTACCCTGCTCCCCTGCTATTCTGTCAGTGGAAGAAGTCAGAGAAGAAAAGACTAAGTGCCTTACCTCCTTATAAAACCCATGATTGGATGGGAAAAAGATCCTTGAGGATGAAGGAGTAGCTCTGGGAGTGTGGATTTTTTCCCCTTATTTTTTCCCCCCATTTCTCTCCTCCATCACATCCAGAGGGTGATGAGGAGAAATACAATGAACTGAAACAGCAGTAAGCAGAGGTGGGAGGTTGGTTTACTACCTTCTCTTTCTTTATTTTCCCCCATGTGTAGCTTTTCTGTTACACAGAATCTCACCACGGTTAATCTTGACCTTGTAGGAAAAAAAGAATGGTAGTCCCACAGCCATCAGCAGTCAGGAGTGCTGCTTTATACAAATGAATTAAATTTCCTAGTTGGTAACTAACTCCTTTTGTTTATAACTCTTTCTTCATAAAAATGTGATTTAGGTAATACAGCTTCTTCCTTTCAGTATGTGTCAGTTTCTTTAATAAACATTCTGCATCTGTCTCTTTTTAAGTCTTCTACATTAAAAGAATATCAAATACTCCGTAATTAAAGATATTTTTAAGACTAAGTTTAGCAAAACATCTAAAATTATAGGACATTTCGTTCAAAACTATAATTGGTTTAAATCTATATTTGAACTCATAGAAGGTGTTTCACATTATGGTGTACAGAGAAAAATATTTACAGAAATTTTCTTTCCATAGAACTTGTGGAATAGAGGGGGTTTATTATTTTGGTAGAGTAGCACATTTAAACATACTTTCTAGTATTCTCATAATGAGAGTGTTTTAGTGATCATATTTAATTAAATCTTACCTTAAATTAGTTAAAGTAGGTTATTTTCAGAAACCTTAACCAAATAGGTTCTTAATCAAATAGAGAGCTTGGATTTGATTTAGGTAATAGGTTTCTTAGCTACCATATCTTAGCAATGCTAAGACTCAATCTTATTTAACATTTTAACATCTCTAAAATGGAAATATGCCTTTACATTTGAAAAATACATACATATCTATACATGCATATGTATGTGTACAAACACACACACACACACACACACACACGTTTTGGTTTTGATACAGTGTCCTTGGGGCTGATATTGAGTACACATTAGTAGAACATACCACTTTCCTTTCTGATGAGTCAACATCCCGGGTTATTGGTCTGTGCCCCATGTTAGTTGTTAAATATTGTATCAAAAATTGTTTGATTTTTTTCCATTTTCTAAATAATAAATCATCTGCTTTTAGGTTGGAAGCTTTCTTAGAATTTATAGCCTACATACCAAACTTCAGTCAGTCAATTCAGAGAACCTGGCAACATTTTTAGCCCTAGAGTTTCATCTCCATGGAGGCACCAGTTACGGTCGGGGAATCAGAGTCTTGCCAGAAAGTAACTCTGATGTGGATCAACTGAAAAAGTAAGCATATTATAAACCTATTTAGAAATTGTAAATAAGGTATTAATTAAGCTGGTTTCTAGGATAATATTGTTCTGAGGTGGGAAGGGGGGCTCTAAGAGGTCTCTTGTAATTGATCCTCAGAGCCTTCCTTGCCATTCATTATTCATTTTTTTAAATAGATGAACCAAATGAAACAAATCAAGTGATTGTAGGTTCAAATAGCTACATAGTAGCAGAGCTGGGTTTATAGTCTAGGTTTTCCAATAGTTACTTATGCTCTTACCTCTACTCTTTGCACTCATGTTCTTCTACCATTTGCCACCTTCTCCAGGTACAGAAACAAACAGTGGAAACTGGAGCTTAGCTAAAGTTTGGAAAACTTGATAAATATGTCTAGGGTGCCAAACATACTTGATCAATCATGGACAAAATACTGCCTTTTTTTTTTTTTTTTGCGGTACGCGGGCCTCTCACTGCCGTGGCCCCTCCCATCGTGGAGCACAGGCTCCGGACACGCAGGCCCAACGGCCACAGCCCCACGGGCCCAGCCGCTCTGCGGCATGCGGGATCCTCCCGGACCGGGGCACAAACCCGCGTCCGCATCGGCAGGCGGACTCCCAACCACTGCACCAGCAGGGAAGCCCCAATACTGCCTTTTTAAAGTGCGTATAACCGAGAAAATAGGTAATGGAAATATTTCAGGGTATCATATGTTTAAAACTTTTAGGTGTGCCCAGAAAGTGAATAGTACCTTAAATCCTGCTACACTTGCAGTTCCCTTTTCCTTGAAGTACTCCTGTTAATGATGTGTGCAGAAACTCTTCGACCCGTATTCTAGGGAAATAAAAATTCTTCTACATATTTTCAAAGAGTTACAGAAAATATCCTTTTCAGTAAATTGAAATGACATAGCTATTTTCCAGGTTTTAATATATTGAAATCAATATGATTTTATCATCAATGAAATTAGCTATTTTAATAACCTTCTATCAGTTTCCCTACTTTATTTCTCATATTGCAATATATAGCCACATAGTATTTCACTACTTGAGTCTAGAATGAGATTTTTCTGACTTAGAATGTCATCCATTAAATACCCAGCTTATTTGCAGTATTTCATCATCCCACTGTTGTACTTGTGTCTTTCTAGACTTAGGTTTTTAAAATTTGAGGGTCTCTTGGAATCCCCTGATAATCTGTTAAAAAACTATAGTCCTCCTGAAAAATGCATACACACACAGAATTTTTTATACAATTTCATTGAGCTCTTGGTTTCTTTGGGTAGAGCTAAACTGATCATTGTTTGACTTTGTTTTATGCAATTAAAAATTCTATTCTTTCAATTACAGGGTTTTAGAATCTGTAGATTTGCCAGCCAATCAGCGTTTAGAGGGTATATGTCAATCAGAACATGAGGACAGCTTTTCAAATATTTCAAGTAAGGACAGTTTTTTAATTTATTAAAGTACAGTTGATTTACAATATTGTGTTAGTTTCAGGTGTACAGTGTCAGATTCTTTTCTGTTACAGATTATTAACAAGATATTGAATATAGTTCCATGTGCTTTATAGTAAATCTTTGTTGTTTACCTATTTTATATATAGTGGTGTTTATTTATTAATCCCATGCTCCTAATGAGTAAGGATAATTTTTAATGTTGCCAGTTTAGTTTCTGCTAAGTAAAATGACTTTATCAACATAAATTCTCTTTTTTAATATCTTCCTATCTCTATTTTTTTGTTGTTGTTAAATCCATATTCATTGTAAAGAAACATGCTAAATCTTTATCAGTGTCCTGTGCAAAGGTAAACGTTACTCCTCCCTTACCTGTATAGTTACATTTTCAAATTGCGGTGGTAGGGATTACTTGATTTGTGGTATATGTAATGTTAATGTGTTTATATATGAATTTATTATAAATCTGTATTTATTTCCTAGTAAACTGTTTTGCTCATCAGTTTCTAAAAGGAACAAAGGTTGTTTTTGCTGCTTTATTTCAAATAGCCCAAGTATTTTTTGATCATACATATCTTAGAGTTCCCAGTTTTATTGAGTTAAGTACCTAATTACAAAATGTTAACAAACAATTGGTTGTGTATTTATATTATTGCCTGCCTGAACAGGTGACTATTCAAATCTAAATTTTAAAACACTCAATCTGTAAGATTTTTTTCTTTACCATTTTGTGTCAGTATTTGCTTATACATTCTGACACCTAGAATCTATGTCATGTTTCTATCCCCTATTTTTTTTTTTACAACCTAACTCCTTCCCTACTATGATCTATGAGTATTTACTCTCTTTCTGTATCAGTAATGATAAGCATTAAAATTAACATGTGTGGCTTGATAGGCACTTAGTCAGTGCCTACAGCCATTATTATTTAATCCTAACAGCACTCCTATGAGGTTGATATTATTCTTCCCTTTTATAGAAAGGAAACTGAGGCTTTGAGTGATGGGAGTCATATAATTTGTCCAGGGTCACTTAGCTATTAACTGATGGCAAAGTCAGTCAGATTCAAATGCAGGCTATTTGATTTTTTTGTACATATTTATTTCTTCATTTTCTCTGCCTTAGAATTATTCATATTTCCTAGCACGCTGGTGATAGCATTTTGTCCTAATCTGTGATTATTTAAGCTGCCATTAGGAGGCCAGTTTACTTCAATTGACAATCATTTGGAGACAGTATTAATTTGTAATTATACTTTTTGAAATCCCTTTTCTCCTTTTAAAAGGTTTTTCTAATCGTTTTTAAATTACAAAAGTAGTACATGTGACAGTATCAAGGTACGTAGCCTTCCCATGCCTTTATGCCCACTCGCTGAGGTAAAGTTAACAGTTTAGTGTGATTTCTTCAACATCAACATGTTTATATGAATATATATACTTCTACATAAACAGATACGAGTTTTCCCTCTGTTTAAAAGTTTTACAAAAATGGGACGATACTAGACTAGCTGCTTTATTTAACAGTGTATCACAGACCTCTTTCTGGCGTAATTCATATAGCTCAAACTCATTTTTTAATAGTTACATTATATTTTATATGAATCTAACATTATTAATTAAGCCATTTTCCATTTGATAGACATTCAGGTTGTTTCCAGTTTCTTACTCTTACAAATACTTCTTTAATAAACACCCTTGAACAATTGTACTTTCATGCTTATTGTTTCTCTAAAATAAACTTCTAAAGGTGGGGTTGAAGGATCAAAGAGTAAGCACATCTGTTATTTTCATAAATGATGCCAGATTATATGCCAAAATGTCATAGGATTCATATGCAAATAACAGTGTGGGAGAATGTCCTTTCCTCACACTCTGAGTGGTATTGGCCGTTGACACTATAAGTAATTTTTTGACAATTTGGTAGGTATAAGGTGATATCTTATTTATTTTTTCTGAGTACATGGAAACTTAAAAATCTTATTACGTATATATTGGCCCTTTTTACTCCTCCTTTGAATTGTCTGCTCTTACCCTATACCTGATTTGCTGTCGGATTCTTTATTTTTTGTCTTATCAGTTTTGTGGGAGATTGTTGTATATATTTTGCAATATTTTCTCTATTTTCTTATTATTTAACTTCATGCAGAATGGCAGATATTAAGTAATCAGATTCTTTGAAATTATACTTCGCTCGCTTAAGGTTCTCTTGCCATGGATTCTTATACCATTTATTAGTGATGTTGAGGAAGATGGACAAGTAATACATATGTTTGTATATGATGCCACTTACAATAAATTATAAAAATATAACATACTATTATATATAATAGAATGTAGTAAGCTAAAGTAGTTGCAAAATATGGATACTTTTTAAAGTGTTAAATTCTTCATTTTGGAAAGCATTATTAAAACTTATTGCTATGGAAATTGAGTTATTTGTAGTGAGGTGGATGGACCTAGAGTCTATCATACAGAGTGAAATAAGTCAGAAAGAGAAAAACAAATACCGTATGCTAACACATATATATGGAATCTAAATTTTAAAAAAAAAATGGTTCTGAAGAACCTAGGGGCAGGACAGGAAGAAAGACACAGACGTAGAGAATGGACTTGAGGACACGGGGAGGGGGAAGGGTAAGCTGGGACAAAGTGAGAGTGTGGCATGGACTTATATATACTACCAAATGTAAAATAGACAGCTAGTGGGAAGCAGCCGCATAGCACAGGGAGATCAGCTAGGTGCTTTGTGACCACCTAGAGGGGTGGGATAGGGAGGGTGGGAGGGAGATGCAAGAGGGAGGAGATATGGGGATATATGTATATGTATAGCTGATTCACTTTGTTATAAAGCAGAAAGTAACACACCATTGTAAAGCAACTATACTCCAATAAAGATGTTAAAAAAAAAAAGACTTATTGCTATGATCACTACTTTTGCTTTTTTTGTTAAAGTAAAATCATATTTTATGGTATTCATCAAGTCATCCTATTAAGTTTGATAAATATATTATTTTATCCACCTATCCCTTTATTCCCTTCAATGTATTTTTTCAACATAAGAAAAATTTTCGAACACACAGAAAAGTTGAAACAGTTGTATAGTCAACACTCATATACCCACCATCCGATTCTCTAGTTAACATGTTATTCTCTTTGCTGTGTCATTTATCTCTTTTTTAATGCATCAATCCAGTTTATTTTTTGATGCATTTCAAAGTAATTTGCAGACATAACTACATCTCCTAAACACTTCAATGAATGAACATCATTATCTAGAGTTAAATATTTGTTTAGAATTCTCTTTTATTTTTGAGGTAAATTATATTCAATGAAATGGGCAACCTAGATGTATCATTTCATGAGTTTTGGCTAACACATAAACTGCAAAACCTAAGTCCCTCTTAAAATCAAGACCATTACCTTTTTGCAGAAATCTCCCTCGTGCTCTTTCCCAGTCAATCCTCACCCCCATCCCTACCCCAGAAGTCCTGATTTTTTCCACCATAGATTAATTGTGCCTGTTCTAGAACTTCAGATAAATGCAATAACATGTTATGTACTCTTGTACATACTGTTTGTTTTTGAGATTCATCCATGTTGCATATATCAGTGGTTTATTCCTTTTTAATGCTTAGTATTATGGTATGACATAGACATTTTTGAAAATATGAATTTCCAGTTGCAGCACCATTTTTTTTTTAAAGATGGCTTTGGTGTCTTTGTCAAAAATCAAATGAGTATAAATGTGGATTTACTTCTGAGCTTTGTGTTCAGTACTTCGTAGTGTGGTGTGAAGTAAGCATTTTTTTTTCCTCATACTAATTTCCAGTTAGTAAAAAGGGCCAATATATAATTTCCAGTTGTTGCAGAACCATTTTTTGAAAAGCGTTTTGCTTTCCATTTGGATTGCTTTGCTGCCTTTATCAAAAATCAAATGACCATGTAAATGTGGGTGTATTTCTGGACTTTCTATTTAATTCTGATAATATTATTTGTCATTCTTTATGTCAGTACCATATTCTTTTGTTTACTATAGCTTTATAGTAAATCTTGAAGTCATATAGTATAAGTCCTCCAATTTTGTTCTTTTTCAAGATTAGATTCTAGATTCTTTGCCATTTCCACTTAAGTGATAGAATCTGCTTTTCTATAATAAAGCCTATGCAATTTTGATTAGGATTTTATTGAATCTACAGATCTATTGGGAAGAATGTCAGTTCCTAACAATATTGAACCTTCCAATCCATGAACAAATGACATGAATCCATAAACAAATTTCACCATTTGTTTAGATTTTCTTCAGTTTCTCTCAGTAATGTTTTATAGTTTTCAATGCCACATTGAGCTTTTAATGGATTTTAAAACTGTAATTCCTCTTTCTTTTTTTCCTGATAGGCTCTGGATCAGTATCACTATATGAGTTAGAAAGATGTCAACAACTGTCAGCTACAAGTAAGACCATTTTCATTTTTGTATTATGGGCACAAGAGTGAGTATTATGAAGTCTGTCCTTATACTTATCTATCCACGAAGGCAAAAACATATCCATGTTAATTTTAATCAATTCACACTATGTATTTAGTGGTGTGTCCATAAAGGAGTTCCTTAAAATATGCCCCAAAACTTTAATGTAAGCAATGATAGTTAATCTATCAGATACCCACCTTCTGATACTTCAGCTAAGATTTAAAAAAAAAATTAACTATTTCTAAGCACAAGTCTATTAAATAAAATTCTGTAATATACTATTATAAAGATATGAGTTTCTCATTATTGGAGAAAGGACGTATAATTATGAAATGGGCTAGAAGAAAGAAGCTGTGGTATTGTATTAGAATTGGAGGTGTCAGTATGTACTCATGGTTTTAGAGACAGATACAGAAATAGATATATGGGTGTTTGTATATATGTATTCACTCACATATACATTCATACACATGCAGGTGCACGTGTATAAGTATAGGTATGAACATGTGTGCATATGTGCCCGAGCTCTGTTGATGAAAGGGCATAAAAACAAGG
This sequence comes from Globicephala melas, assembly GCF_963455315.2. Taxonomy (NCBI): domain Eukaryota; kingdom Metazoa; phylum Chordata; class Mammalia; order Artiodactyla; family Delphinidae; genus Globicephala; species Globicephala melas. Next base: position 26,160,064 of record NC_083322.1, read on the forward strand.
ACACCCAGTAGCAATGAGTACACCTAGTGCACAGATCTTAGTTTATAAGTAATATCCCCAATCAGGGCTTCTTGGAGAAATAGCAGATTCCAGGGTTGGGACAAGAGAATTATAAGGTGATTCTGGAACATCTTGTTGTGCCAGAAAGTAGAGAATTTCTCAGGTTAATGGTGGCAGATGTCAAATCTCATACAATTTGAGTATCAAAATAAAAATTACTAGTGATGGCATAGAACTGATTGAATAAAGTAGGAATCTATTAGTCCATATGGATAGTAAATAAATGAACAAAACAAATAAATAAATGAGGTTGAATGGAAAACTGTTATTTAAAATAGAATGGCAGCAGATAAATGTAAAGAATAATGAAGTTAGAGAAAAATCACCATTTTTCAATCATGATAGTAATTATTTAGTTGCTAATCGTCAATGGATCTTAAACTAGCAGGATCCTAAATGTTTAATGAAATTAGGATATTTATATTTTATCAAATACTTTCTTATTAGTTATAAAGGGAGAAATAATAAGTTTATAGTGGAGAAACCTGCTGAACACCACCTTAATCATCTGAGCAAAGTTAACATACCCAGGAATGAAAACGCTGATATCATGTGCCTTTTGATGTCATGCAATGAGAAGGCCACAATATCACTTACACAGTAGTATTCCTACCAAAAATGTGTAATTGGTATCTGATCATGGGAAAAACCAGACACACCCAAATAAATGCCCTCTACTCCTCAAATATATTAGCGTCCTGAAAGACAAAGAAGAGCTGAGGAACCATTCTCTACATTGAAGGACTCCAAAGAGACAGGAAAAATAAATGCTACACATGGTTCAGGATTGGGTCCTAGATCTGAAGATAAAATGCTAAATAAGAGCATTATGGGGATAGTTGGAGAAATTTGAATAATGTCTGTTGATTCCGTGATAATCAGTGTTAAGTGTTCTGATGTTGAAAATTACCTTGTAATATGTTAATGAAATTGCTTGTTCTTGTGAAATACATACTGAAGTACTTAGGGAAAAAGGGGCAAAATGTATGGAAGTTACTATCACGTATCTGCAAGGTTTATGTATATATGGAGAGATGGAGATAATGACAGTTGGAGATGATGATAAATGTGGCAAAATGTTACCAAAATTGACAATTAATACAACTTAATTGGATTTGATTGTGTATGTTTGTTTCACGGGGATTCATGCCATGAATATACTTATATCCTTGCAGATTTCTCTAACTTAATTCAAAAATTCTTTATAGTACTTACGGATCATCAGTATTTGGAGAAAACCCCACTGTGTGCTATTTTGAAACAAAAAGCTCCTCAACAATATCGTATCCGAGCAAAATTGAGGTCATATAAGCCCAGAAGACTCTTTCAGTCTGTTAAACTTTATTGTCCTAAGTGTCATTCACTGTAAGTATTTTCCATAACAAAACCAAAGTTTTCATTTCATGAAATTTGTGTATATATGTTTTCTTATGTGTCAGTTTAAGTCCTGACAATGAGTAAATTGTGGTTTTAATGTATTGTATTTTGAAAGAATGGTAATCTTTTTAAGAGAAAACACTAATTCTTAGAAAATAAATCCTTTTGATGTTTCTTAGTAATAGTAAATAGAAGTAGTTGCTGTTTTCAGATCTGAAATTCAATTTAGTAGCTCTGATAAATGCAAACAAATAATAACTGTGAAAAGCTGTATAGCACAGGGAACTCAGCTGGGTTCTCTGTGATGGCCTAGTTGGGTGGGATGGGGCCGAGGGGAGGTCAAAGAGGGAGGGGATGTGTGTATGCGTATGGCTGATTCACTTTGCTGTGCAGCAGAAACTAACACAACTTTGTAAAGCAATTATACTCCAATAAAAAAATAAATAAATAAATATAATAATTTAAAAAAAGAAAATATTTGGGGGGGGCTTTCTCATTTGTCACAAAAAAATCTTGAAAGTAAACCATTGTTAGCTAAAATTCTTAAATAGAAAAGATTTCTGGTTAGTTGAAATTCCTAATTAAGTGTTAAGAGAAAGCCTTGTTGGAAATATTCCTGTCCTGCTTAATAACTACCACACAGTGGACATAATTTGAACTTTTATTGGTGATTAAGGATTTCTCAGTTCCTCAAAAGCTTTATTCTAAACATCAATTATTTTATAAATAAGTAAATAAATTTATAAGACATTAGAATGAATATGTACTTACTAACTCAAGACATATTCTGAAAATTATTTTTAATCCCTCTTTTATGCAATTTGACTGTCTTCCCTCTATATATGTAACATGAACATGTATATACATCTCCATTATATTTATGTGTGTGTACATTGTGTGTGTGCTGTGTACACTAATGTACATATATTTTCCCCTTAGACAATCTAAGTATAATACTGTTTGTGGAGATTTTTGATCATCAGATCTCCTTATACAAAACAGGGGACCATCTTCTACCCATTTTGGCTTGAAATGGTAGTTGGAATTAAAATATAAGTACAGATTTTAGATAGTCTTGAAGTATTATCAAATTATAGTTCGTAAGATCCTGTAAAAATTACATAGCTTTGCCAAACAAAACCACCCTCTATGATAATATTTTTAACAAATAGGGAAATCATCTTAGAAATGTTAAGAGGTTTTACCTAAATTTACACAGCTGATTGGTGACAGAACCAAGACAAGGAAATAGACCTTTTGATTCTAGATTATGCGATTTCTACTGTATCATGTTTTACCATATGACTTTTGAAAATTATATTCTAGATTAAAAGGAATCAAATAGAATATTGGTTTGCAAAGTAGGTACCCTATGAAAGTGATATTACTTAAGTGGTAAGTGGATATTTAGCTGGAGTGAAGACGGGGCTCCTGCTGGGAAGTTTAGCATTCCTTACAGAGGAGAACAGTTTGGTGCTAGAAATAATGGTGTCACAAAACCAGGCAAGGAAATTGCTGGTGGTTAATGTAATTATGATATGGATCTAATTAGCCATAAAATGTCATCAAATATCTTTCTATTGAATGAGCCATGTAATCTGCAGAGTGTTATCTCCATGTTTTAAAATAAGTAGCTGGTTCATAAGCATATAAACAATTTTTTTATTGGATAGTTTGTTAAATTTGAATTTCCAAGCTTATACCAATTGTTTTTGTATTATTTCATGTCAATGATTTTAGGCAAGAAGTTCCACATGAGGGTGATTTGGATATAATTTTGCAAGAGGGTGCAACCAAAACCCCAGATAGCAAACTACAAAATACATCATTATATGATTCAAATATCTGGACCACTAAAGATCAAGGAGAACGAAAAGTAGCTGTTCATTTTGTGAAAAATAATGGTATTCTCCCACTTTCAAATGACTGTCTAATTTTGATAGAAGGTATGATATTTAAGTTGCTGTTCTATTAGAATATAGCTTTTGCTTATGTGTTTCTCTGATTGATTATTGTTAAATATATTTTAGGGGCAACCTGGGACATGTAAAGTCAAAATACTGTTAATTTAAATTTCAAATAATGTAATATATATAGCAACTAGATTCAAATACATACATATACACATATATATGTAAATTTATCTGAATGACATTTTGAAATTACACATTAAACTCAAGTGTTTGCATTTGTCCATCTTGTTGGATTCCTACATGTCATCTTAATGAGACCCAAGGTGACTGCTGAGCTGAATAATAATCAAGAAGCTGCTTGTTATGTATAGTTGCTGTTATCTTGGCCTCTGGATATCACTCTTGTTTCATAAAAATAGAATGAAAGTCATCTATTGATAGTTAAATCAAGTAACGATAACCTGACATATTTTAAGAGAATGAAACTTTGAGTCAAATTTAATTCTGCATTTCTTTTATACTTTTGTCTTATTTTTATCTAATATTTATCTAATAATCCATAATAAAAGGGGACCATCATCTTTAATTTGCATTAGAGAAATCTTTCATTTTGTGAATGAACTGATCTTTCTTACAATGGATTATGATCATTTTTATTCCTGGCATTTTTCTGTTTATAAAAGTAACACATAATCATTTTAGAAAATAATGTATATATGTGAATACACATGTATATAAACACTGATATTATTTTTATGAACATCATTTGTTTTAATACATTTATAGCATACCAGAAACTAATTAATTTAATCATCACAACAATCCTGTGAAGTTGGTACTATTATAAGCTATTTTTTATACATGAGAAAACTGAACCACACAGGAGATAAATGTCTTCCCTAGTAGTGGGTGGTGAAACTGAATTGCTTCCAGTTTTTTACATAGCAACTCTGTGATGAACTTTATCTCCCGCCTGAAGTGTATTTGGGCACAAGGAATTAAGTGAATGTTGCCCAATTACTTTCTAGTAAAGTTATCATAATGTGCACATGCTTTAGCAGCATGTGAGATTATCTGTTCACCTACCCTCCTCCTAATATACTAGCTTTAAAAAATTTGGCCATTTTGATGAGTGAGATGTGACATTTTATTCCATTAGCAGTATTTTAATCTGTACCAGGAGATAGATGTAAAAACAGAAGGACAAAGACACAGACACACATACATATGGAGTAAATCTATTTATATGGCCTAAAAATAAAATAAAGCTGTGATCCCATCAAGCTTTATTAGAACTGTCCTTGTAGGGCCAACTCAGAGGATGTCAAGTATGCCTTTGGCTCCTTCTGTGCTTTGCTGCCTCCCACAGAATTCTGTGCTGAAGCCATGTTGGCCTTGACGGTCCAAAGGAAGGTTGAATAAAGAAGTCCCCTTAGTTCCTGATCCTATCTTTAAAATTACCAGTCAACCCTCAAGCTTTCAGTCTCACCTCCTATCGCAGGTCCCATCCCACCCTCTAGCCATATTGAACTGGTGATAATTCCTAAACCTAGTATATTCCTCTGGGCCTCTTTGCCATTCTGTGACTGTTCTGAGAAATTCTGCTCTAATACGTCTTCAGAAGTAAACTCAATAATTCCCTTTATTCAGCAATTCATATAAAATATTTAACAAACACCTACATGCATCAAGCACTTTTCTGATTTATCAGGCAGATTTGAGTGGTTCTTACTGCATGCTGTATGAACTTCTAGTAGAGCACTTCTTATATTATATTTGTCTTTTATCTGTTTGTAGATTTATTTATTAGAATGTAAATTCCCCAAGGTCAGAATACATGTTCTTTTAATCTATGTATCTTTAGCACCTAGAGTAGTAAACTTGGCATGTAACTGGTTCTCAGTAAATATTTATTGAATATATAAGTACATCCAAAGTAGTAACAGTTTACCTTACAGAGCCTTTTAAAAAAGTCAAATGAAAGTGTTTGTGAAAGCACTTTAAAAGGGTTTCATCAAAATGTAAGCTATTTTTATTTTATCATATTTCTGAGTATTGTAACTCTAAGCATAGGCTAAGATCTAACTATAGGATGACACAGCAAACCTGTGGTTTCCAGCTATCACAGAGCTGAGGGAAGAGGTATGGGAGCTGGGCAAGTTAAAATGCCATGAAACTTGCTGTTCTTATAAGATTTATCCACTTTTTTTGAATAAACACTCCTTGGATTGTTGCAAGCCTTTGGCTAATTTCTAGAGTTCTGAAAAAGTTGAATTTGACAATTTTTGCCAGTTGTTTTTGCTATTATGGAGAAGTGTATTTTTGGACGTCCTTACTCTGCTATGCCAGAAATGCTTCCTCCTCACAATTGAATTTTAACATTACAAATTTTACACAAATTTTAGGAAATACTCAGAAGTATTTTTATAAATCATATTCTCTTTCCCTGGAGAGGAGGAATTATCAATCTAAGTGAAAAATACACCAGAAAAGGTACCGGGGGGTTTGAGTAATCAGAGATAATGCTGCCTTTTAATAATTGTGCACCGTTGAGCATACTCTTTCTTCTCAGCCAACATGATGGTTTTAATACCCACCCTGTTGTAGCATTAGGGTAAGTAAGTGTGATGGTTTCCATAGGAAAAATAAATAAACACTCTACAGGAATTCCTATTACATAAACTGTTTGCATCTATATTTAAATTCAGTGTTAAACTGAAAAGATTTATTTCAAACTCAAGACCAAAGTTGTCTAGACATTAGTAGTATATAGCAAATTTAATAATGGGAATCCTGTCATATTTTTACTCTCAACTTCATTCTTTTTAGATCATTTGAACCAAAGTATTCCTGGCATAAAGAGCAATTTGTATAAATTTTAAAAGTTCATATTTCACAAACCTTATATTTTGCTCAAATCTCAGCATTTTTGCTCAGTGTTTGCTTTAATCAATGAATAGGATCCTAAGCTTACAAATTATTATTTTTAACAATAAATGTATAAGTGCATTAAATCTCTTAAATTCATGGTATGTGTTGTCTTTTTCTGTCAATCCCTTTAGTCCTTTACTGTTGATCATGTGTTACTTAATAAGTACCCCAGTTTGCTTACTTTATTTGTACTACTTGAAGGGTTTATTTGTTCTCTTTTAATAGGAGGTACACTTAATGAAATCTGCAAACTCTCAAACAAGTTTCATAGTGTAATTCCTGTGAGATCTGGCCATGAAGACCTGGAAGTCCTTGACCTTTCAGCACCATTCCTTATACAAGGAAAAATACATCACTATGGGTACGTCTTCAATAATGGGAATTTTTAATTTTATTTATTACTTTATTCCACTTGTTGCTATATATTCAGTGGATACTTATTTAGTACCAATTTATAGGTACTAGATTTTTTGGCATATATCTATTCTTTGGATACCATATATATTGAGTGCCTACAGTATGCTAAGTTTAATGCTCTCCCAAAGGCTAATATTCATTTGCTTTCTTTCATAACAATTTAGAGATTAGTTACAGAGAAAGTTCAAAGCTGTATCCTAGTAAAAGTTAAGTGATTGAATTCCAGAATTTTTGTGCCACAAAGTTATAAATGAGTTGCCACTGAGAAACTGGAAGATATCAGAACACATTAGGAGCTACAAACAGATGTCTAGGTTTGGAAGGAGGCCATATAGATAGAATCTCTGTTTCCACTTGATGAAACAAGCACCCTGGAAGTGCTCTGCTTTGAGAAACCTTGGATTATAGAATATTTTCTGCTTTATTGGAAAATACCAAATTGTTTTTCTAATGATTGTAACATTTTATGGTCCAATCAGCAGTGTGTAAAAATTTGTTTACCCCGGGTTAGCTCTTGGTGTTAGTCTAACTTGTAATTTTGTTAGACTGCTGAGCATCAAATAGTATCTATGTTGTTTTTGTTTGCATTTCCTAGATGACTGGGGAGTTTAAACAAGTCTCATGTTTATTGGCTATTTAGGTTTTCTCTTCTGTGAATTCCATATTCACATTTTTCTATTCAACTACTGGTCTCTGTTTTGGTTCTTGTGTGTGTGTTTAGATGATTGTAAAAATTCTTTCTATATGAGAGATACTAAACATTTGTCAGTTACGTGCATTTCATCAAACTTCTAGTCCTGTACTTTTTAACTCTATGCTTCCTTATGTTTTACAGATTTTTAAAATATTAATATAGTCATATTTGCCAAAATGTTTGACAAGACAAAGTTTTTGCAAAACTTTACTTAGATTTCTGGATCTGATGCTTTTTTAATGGAACAGAAACTAATGCTTCAGTTTCTTACTAGTTACACATCTTTTAAGGATTTCTGTTTCTTCTTGCATCTATTTTATTAATGAAAGTTTTCTAGAGAAGTATTTCATTTATCTTTTAAATTTAAATTTATTGAGATAAAATAATTCATAGTACTTTCTGATGATTTTTAAATCTCCTCTTCATCTGTTCTTGAATCCACTTCATATTATTTGCTCCTTTTTTTCCCTTGGACTTTTTTGCCAAAGCAACTAGCTTTTGTTTTTGTTGATGCTCTCTATTTTTTTTATTATTGTTCTTAACTTTATTTTCTTCCTTTACTTTCTATAGGTTTCCTTGGTATTTCTTTTTTGTAATGTTTTTAATTGAATGTTTACCTCACTTAATTCATTATTTTTAATATGTTTTTAAATATTTGTATTTAAGTCTGTAATATACCTCCTGAGAAAATAGCCATAGCTTTAACCGAAGATTTGATATGTAGTGTTTTTCTTGTCACTTCTCAATGTTTCGCAATTCCTATTATGATTTCTTTGGCCCATGAATTATTTCACTGTGTATTTTAAATTTTTCCACACACTCATTTTAGGTGCTATGTTTTTGTTTGTATTTTAGTTAGATTACTTTTTAACCAAGTAGCGTGTTGCATTTCATAATGATTCTTTGAGATTTGTTTAGTTTTGCTTTATCCTAGCATGTGTTTCTTCTTAATTTGTACATATTACATAGATTTTAAAAAGAATGTGTATTCTTTAACAGTTGTGTTTAGTGTTTAATAGTGTTTAGTTATGTCCATTAGACAAGCTTGTTAATCGTATCCAAAACTTATTTTCCTTTGTAACTTTATCTGTCTAATCACTTCTTAGAGACTGTGCTTAACGTCCTCTGTGATTGTAGGTTTGTGACCTATTATTCTGTCAATGTGTGCTTTATATGTTTTGAGTCCTTTCTGCTTGCTCACTCAGGTTCGGTATTTCATCTTCTGGTGAATTCATTGTACTGTATATCCTTATGTAATGACTTCATCTTTAATCGTGATTTTTTGCTGTAAGGTTTATTTTTTTCTCGTTTTCTTATTACTATATCAGAGTTTTTTTGGTTGGTAATTGCATGGTGTATCTTATTCTCATCTCATTGCTTTTATGTTTCTTTGTTGTTATATTTTAGTAGGTCTCATAAATAAATACTTATCAGTAGGTTTTAGTTGTTTTTTAATAGATGAGTTTAAAATACGTTAACTACTGAAACATTTAGGTTTTATTTCTATACTGTATTTCTTGTTGTTTTCCACTTACCATACTATTATTGTTTCTCTTCCCACCCCTTTTTTTGTTATTACTTTATTTTTTTTTCCAGTCTTCTATTGGATTAATTTATAAAAATGTTCTCATTTTTCTCCTTTTTACTCTTTTATTACTTCGGAAGTAATGAATTCTCTAATTTATGCTTATTACTCTTAATTTTTAATTTGTATACTTGCTTTATCAATGTCTAACGTTTAATATCACAGCCTTTTTTTTTTTAAGAAACTAATACTCGTCATTCAATTACCTTTTTCTGTTAAAGAAAAAACTTCTATGTATTTAAAGAATGGAAGGGGATAACATTTAATATAGTTACCCTCTGTTTTCCCCCAGATTGCAAATGAAAAGGAATCTGCATGAACTTTTTTTTTTTTTTTTTTTTGCGGTACGCGGGCCTCTCACTGTTGTGGCCTCTCCCGTTGCGGAGCACAGGCTCCGGACGCGCAGGCTCAGCGGCCATGGCTCACGGGCCCAGCTGCTCCGCGGCATGTGGGATCTTCCCGGACCGGGGCACGAACCCGTGTCCCCTGCATCGGCAGGCGGACTCTCAACCACTGCGCCACCAGGGAAGCCCTGCATGAACTTTTTGAATGTTGATTTTTATACTTTTATCCAGGCATATTTTCTCATCAACATCTCCTAAACATTATTACATATAGTAAAAACTAAATTGCTTATACTTAAAATGTTTGTAAGTAAAGCAAAATACCTATACTAGATAATATGCAATTTTAGTGTATTATGTAATTTTAGATTGATTTGTATACAAAGGATAACTATAGTACTAGGCATCATAAACTGTGATCCTCTAAATATGTGCTAGTACTGACTTCCTTAGAATAATTTTCTCCTGTTGCTATATTTATAAAATTAAGACCTTGGCTATTCCATATTGTGCACAGAGCCATAAAATGAAAGAGTCCTTAGAGTTTGTCTCTTTAGACTTTTTGTTTTACCAGATAAGGAAATTAGCCAAATTAATTAACAATCTGCACCTGGAACCTCTCTCATTGTCAACTTAGAGTTGTTTATTCTGAACTGTACTATCTTTTTAGATTGCTTCTATTGTAAGAAGCTTATTTTTTTTAGTAATTCTGTTTGTAATATGCACATTACAATACAGGAAGTGCAGTGCTCTTTTGTTTAATAATATACTTTTTAAACTGCATGCTTGAATGACAGAAATGTTATAATAATTAAATGAGTTGTAATAATTACTTATAATAAATCATTTTTTTCTTTTATTAATTTAGATGTAAACAGTGTTCTAGTTTGAGACCAATACAGAATCTGAATTCCCTGGTTGATAAAACATCGTGGATTCCTTCTTCTGTGGCAGAAGGTAAGCTAAGTTTCTGTGTCCTGTCATTGTAACTGTCTTTGTATAACGTGATCTCACTGAGAATATTTCAGTATTTGTGGATATTGTAAAACCAGAGCAAAGGCTGAACTAAAGTTTAATTGTCCTTAAGTATAACCATTCACAGTGGTCATAATAAAAGTATAAATGTTTAAAATAATTGAAAACTTACTTTCAAGCATCTGCCAATGTTTTTCAATTATTACATTTTAATAATTTAGTAATCATAAATACAACTTGTGAATAATCTCTCCAGTTTATAGTATCTTGGGATTGAAAAGAGTTGTAGAGATAGCTATTACAACTTTTTACCCAATACAAGTCTTTAGCTGGAGCAACAAGAATCTTTTTATATCACGTTATTAACTGTGGTCATCCAGCCTTGGCTTAAAACTCTTCAGTGACTGGGGACTCATTACATTGCAAGGTAACATATCTTACTTTTTAGGTGCAGTACTTAACAGTGAGGCAAAATCTGCTTACCTGTAATTTTAACATGGGCCACATTCGGTGTACTAGAATTAAAGTACATCTGTTCCCTCTTCTATAAAGTCAACAAACTGTACATTTGAAGATAATCTGTCAAGTTTTCATTGAGTCTTTATTTCTCCAAGCAGGTACCCTCACTTCCTTTGGTACTTTCCCACATTCCTTACTATTTTATTTCTCCTCTTCAGTAAACATTCCATTTTACTAATGCTCTTCTCAAAGTTTGGTCCTCAAAGCTAGAAATAGAGCTGCAAGTGTTGGCCAATTCAGAATATGAAGAAAACCTTTATTTACCTAAGACTGGATACTGCTCCTACTTGCCTGAAAATTTTATTCTGTAGATATTTATTTGTATACTTGGTTTTGTTTCCTTTCTCTTTTAATCCAGCTATATAATACTGCTAACTCATATTTTGTTTGTGGTCCAGTGAAATTCCAGGTTACTTTTGCATGAGCTTCTTACTATGTGCTTCAGGCTTGGTCTCCTCATCCTGTACTAAATGTAGTTTTTTGTTTGCTTATATGGTCCCTCGGGGTAGGTTTTATGTTCATCCTTCTTGGTTTTAGCTCACAGTTTATGCCTATCGAGAACTTCTGAATCTTAAAAATCAATTCCTCTGTATTAGCAATTTCTCTCATGTCTGTGTGCCCTAATTTATTTGTTTTAGTTGCTCCCTTTATTACTGAATATGGATTCCACAAATGGAAGACAATATTCCATTATATAAGCATATTGAATGTCTTCCATTTCCAGACACAAAGTAAGATGTTCATTTTAACCTGTAAATTTTCCTGATTTAGCATCTCTTTAATTTCTTCCTTTTTCCTCATCTTACCAAATTATGAAATCTCAGATTCTCACATCATTCAACCAGATGATATCTCTTAAAAAATAATCGATCCCTATGCTTAAAATACAAAGGAGAGAGACATGTTAAAAAAATCCTAACTATCGAACTGTATGCTTTTCTGAATTGCCTTTCATGAATTGGTTTTTATGTTTTTTATCAAGATCAGCTCATTTTAAAGATAATGCTGTATTGATATTTAATTTAAAAAAGATACTATTGCTCATGAGTCATTATCCCTATACAGGTGTAGTGTAATGTTCCAAAATTACCCTTCTAAAATTAGCTTAATATATTGGTATTAGAGAACAGAAAGGGATAAGTTTTTTTAATCTCTTGAGTTATTTTAGTAAACAAGACTAACAGGTATCTAATATCATAAAACAATTTTTTCTTTACTTTGATTAAGGCATAGGAGATTCATATGGTTTCAACTTTTTTCCTTCATTAGTACTGGGTATTGTACCTCTCCAACATGTGTTTGTGATGACATTTACTCTTGACGATGGAACAGGAGTACTGGAAGCTTACCTCATGGATTCTGTAAGTAATAGAGGTAGTGAAGATACTTCTAATTAAAAAATAGTACTTTTTAAAATTTTAATATATTTATTCATGCATACTTTGTTACTGAGGAGATTTAAGGCAACTCTGAAAAATAAATAAAAGACAAGCACATAAATCTTAAATTGTCTATGTATTTATCTCTCTTTTGATTTGACACTGTAAATCTTAATATGTGAATAATGAAAAATTGAGGAAGTTCTATTCCAGGAGCCAAAGGCAGAGGTATGGCCACCCCCTCAGGCATTATCTATTAGCATTTCACTGGGCTTTTTAAGCCTCCACATTTCGTATTAGAGAGAATGAAATTACTCTGTTAGGGAGATAGTTATGTGTGAAGCTAGGTAGCTGTCCACAAGACCACCTTCATTTCTGACAGTACCATGTTTGGAGGTTCCCAAGACCACCCTTACTCTGGCACCAGTTGAAATTTCAGAGGTCCCCAAGAGCACCCTTAGTTTTGATAATTCGCTAGAAGGACTCACAGAACTTATTGAAAGCTATTATGCTCACTGTTAACAATTTATTACAGCTAAAGGATATAGGTTAAAATCCTCAAGGGAAGAGGTGCATAGGGCAGAGTCCAGGAAAGTTTCTAACATGGAGCTTCCGTTTGTTCTCTTCCCATGGAGTAGTGGACAGTGTTACTTTCCTGGAAATGATATGTAACAGTACACATGAGGTATTGCCAACCAGGGAAGTGCAACTGAGCCTTAGTGTCCAGAGTTTTTTTTGGAGCTTCATCATGTAGTCATGGTTGGCTGCCCATGTGACTGATCTCAATCTTCAGCCCCTCCAGTGGTCAAGTTAAAACCACATGCTCCAAACTCCCCACCCTAAATCACAATGTTAGAGTGACCCAGGGTCTCCAGGCAAAAAAGAATACTCCTATGAGGCATGACATTCCAAGGGTTTAGATTACCTCTCAGAAACCGAGGGCAAAGGCCAATGAGGTTAAATTTTTTACTACACACATTGGGAAAAATCTGGGTTAAGGTTGAGGACAGTTTTTCTCCTGCCTAAATAAATTATTTATCCATTTATTAAATAAGTATTTAATGAGCACTTACTGTATGCCAAGTGCTACTCTTTGTGATGGGGATATAGCAATGAGTGAAACAAGCAAACTCCTTTCCCTCCTGGAACTTATAAATAGGAGAGGAGAAAAAAAAATTAAATAAATATATACTATATATTAAACTCTTTTAAACTTAACACTTAGACATTGTAGGTGCTCAATACATATGCTATCAAGAGAATAGTAAGCCTCACTGTATTCTAATCATTCTTATCATTAAGTCAGAGTGGTTTAACTTGATTTTATATATATGTATCATAGCTGTTTTTAGATTAAAGTAGTAAATCAGATTTTAGAGTTTAGACTAGCACTCTAGTTTATGAATTCTACGATACTGATATGGTGAAATAGTCGAGATTATTTTAATTAGATAATATTCAAATAATTTTGTATTGATTATAGCTTCTGAAGAAGATAAAGATCATTTCCTTGTTTCTTCATATTTTTCTTAAGGAAAAATTTTTCCAGATTCCAGCATCAGAAGTCCTAATCAAAGATGGCCTTCAGCAAATTATGGATATGATCATGGATATGTTTTGTCCTCCAGGATTAAAAATTGGTAGGCAGTAATATTTAACAATCCATTCATTCTTTTCCTTGAAATAATACCTAGCATATGGCTAAGCTATGGACTTTTAGAGGTATTAAAAACTTTGAAATCTGAATCCAAATAAATTACTAAGTGATTGTTTATACTGTATGATCTACCTACTGATGAAGATAGTGGCAGGGATAAAATAGGTATGAATCATAATTCCTGAAATGAAAAAAGTTTTTTAAAATAGTTTGAAATATTGATATAACAAGGGGGAGGCGATTTTGATCACAAGCACATTTGATATGATGCTTATGCATACAAACAGTTGAAATTAAACCAACAGGGATGAAATTTTGACAGGAAACATTTCCTATAACAAACTCATTTAGCCTGTTTAATTCATTGATAAATTGTCTATTCAATATTAACTAGTTTCAGATTTTACAAGTTTTTATTTTACTGAATATTTTTGTCAGCTTTAGTTTTTTCTGTGTAACATTTGATTCATCAACCAGTCTTCAGGTCAAATTGTATTGATTACACCTACTGCCACTGATTTTTCCTTTTGTGGCCATTATTTCTCTTTGCATTGAAACTTGCAGATCTAAGTCATTTTAAGATAACTTGACTTCTAACAATTTTTCATCAGTAACAAATTTTACCACCTGCAGATCTAACTGTTGTCAGTTTAACGTTTATAGGTTATTTTAAGTCAGGTTTTATTTTCCCCTGGTCAGTGTTTCCATTTTATAATAATTCCAAAAAGATAGTTTTTGTACATCCATAACTAAGTCTAACTTACATACTTTTATATGATGTCAGCTTTTATTTTTGTTGGCTGCTTGGATTCTTTTGGATAAATTTCTGCAAATAAAACTGCCATATCGGGGCTTCCCTGGTGGCGCAGTGGTTGAGAGTCCGCCTGCCGATGCAGGGAACACGAGTTCGTGCCCTGGTCCGGGAGGATCCCACATGCCGCGGAGCGGCTGGGCCCGTGAGCCATGGCCGCTGAGCCTGTGTGTCCGGAGCCTGTGCTCCGCAGCGGGAGAGGCCACAACAGTGAGAGGCCCGCGTACCGCAAAAAAAAAAAAAAAAAAACTGCCATATGAAAAAGCATAGGCCTGATAGGCTTTTGCTACATATGGCCAGATTGCTTTTCAAGAGCATTTTACCTGTTTATGGTTCTACCAGCAGTGTAGGAGAGTGCCTGTCTTGCTTGACCCTTGCCAATAGTGAGGACTATATTAAATGTCTTTCAAATTCAAACTTCAAGAAATGTTAACAGACTGTTCGAGAAGTTATAAACAGATTTACTGTGGTCATGACCAAAGCTTGGCTGCCAACATTGCCTGGACACAACACCTGGTACCTGACGGGAATTTCAACTAGACAGATATAAGGGCGACCTGGTTTCTTTGCAGTCAACCAAGAAAAACAAAACGGGCAGATCAGTAAGTGATAAGCAGAAAAAAAAGAATAAAAGTTGGGAATGACGTAGATTACTACCTTTGCTATCAAATATTTTGAAAAACCCCACATTTAATGACTTTTTCCTGTTGTTGGGGAAAAATTCAAATTAGTCAGAATTGCTACAAAACAATAACATGAATCCAGTGTGTATTTGGAAGAGCAGATAATGGTAAATGTGGTGAGTGTATTTATTTACTTTTCAAGCTAAATTAAATATGTTGATTTTACTAGCTAAGCATTATGCTTAGATACATATTTCAGAGTTATCTGTTTAGTTTTGATGGTTAAATAGCATTTCTTTTTTTGATTTGTAGATGCATATCCATGGTTGGAATGCTTCATCAAGTCATATAATGTCACAAGTGGAGCGGAGCAGCAAATTTGCTATCAGATTTTTGACACCACAGTTGCAGAAGATCTTATCTAATTTTGACATTCAACTTACCATAGGTAAAATGCTATAATTTTGGAAGACATTACTATTTTCTATGCGATTGCTATAAAAGACATAAGAGATTTTAGCTCTGTAGTTTTCCATTTTAACCAGTATTTAAAAATTTTTTGACAGATAGGCATTGTGTTATCCTAATGCCCTCTTATAAGTTAAAAATGTTCCTGTTGCTCAAAATATTCAGTATGATGGCTGTGAGGGATATAAAAGAGAGACATCGAATAAATAAGGACTGTGTTTTCATTTACTCTTTACTCTCCTCCTTTCAGAGAAGCTATTTTGTTACCCTACCCTAGAAGTCACTCTCCCTATTGGTTTTTCCATGTATCAGCCACTGATTTCTCTGCCATCCATCATGCCTGGTTGAGCTGCTTTTTCTGCCCTGATTTTTATATCAGCAATTTGGATGATTTTAGCATGTATATGGGATTAGGAAATGTCCTTACCTTAAATCTTCCACTCTTACTGAGCACAAGGATTTGATCTGTTTTGTTTTCATGCAAAGGGATCTGCTTGAACAAGTACTCTTGAAGAAGTGCTTGTCTGAGTGAGCTACAGTGTGCTTGAAAAGAGTGATTTGCTTTAAGTGGAAGTAGCAGAATTGCTTTCTTTGGGTGCTGACTTTGACCAATTGAGGATAAATCCATTTTTTCAGACCTGAATTATGTGCTTTGATTGCTTGTTTCTCTACATGATATTAGAAGTTATTCCATTCCTCCTCAACCTAATCAAGTGGTCAGATCTGCAATGTTAGTGACTTAGGTATGTTACCCTTTTTGTTAGGGTCTTATGTAAAATATACTTAAATTTCAGGTTGAACATTGAATGAGAAATTAACTCAGTATGATAGTCTGCTTTTTACCTGATGATATTTGTCAAATTTAAAATCATGAATATTCAGTTTTATACAAATGCTTCTGTATATTTATATATATGTAAAGATTTATGTATGTTATTTCCTGAAGACTGAGAGATACAGATCTGCCTAGTTCAATATTAGTGAAGAATAAATAAATGTACACATTTCAACTGTTTCGTTTATTTGCCCTATGTTGAGCTGAGGCATGATTTGAGGTGAAGAATCAAAGCAAGTGTGTCAATATAGCAGATATTTAGGACTGTCTACACACCAGGTACAATACTAAGTAAGCGCTTAACATGTATTTTAGTTTCAAAACAACCCATCATCCTGATAAGAAAACTAAGGTTTCACTGATAAGCTGACTTGACCAAATGCATACAATTATTAAATGCCAGTCAGCACTTGAATTCAGGTAGTCTCTGCTCAGGGGCTGCACTGTTAGCCACTTCAGGCCTCTGGAGCAAAAGCTGGTACGGGGTTTTCTGCAAGTGAATTCTCCCTTAAATATCTGAGGTAATGTCACAGATAGAACCAAAAGGCTTTTCACACCTTACTGGCCAAAAGGATTGAATATCTGATTTTCTCTGCTCACAATAATTCTAAATTCGAATTCCTGAGTATATTAGCGCATCTCCAGACCTAACTACCCATCTGCCCCATCGCTGAATTATCAGCTTGTTCAAGACAATGAAAGAGACCGATGCTGCTGTTTTGGAGATGTACACTCTTGGTTCAAAACATATTCAAGGAAAAACTTTCAAGAAATGTTTTAAGAAAATTTTGGTATTGGTGGTATGCTAGGGACACAAAAGTGAGAGGGGCATTTTCACTTCCTTCGGGAAGCACCCAGTCTAGGAGAGTAAGGGTCAGAGGTGCAGGGAGTGCCACACGTGTCAGCCTGTGCTGTCTGCCAGTTAATAAAGTAAAACTATGAATTTTCACGATTTCTCTTTACCTTTTGTTTTGTTTAGTAAACCCCTACATTGTCATCATTTTTGTTTTTAACTTTTCAGTTTTGAACAAGAAGCGTTTGTCAGCCCCTAGTGTTTATCCAGTGGTGATATATGTGCCTTACCCTAATCGGGAACCCAAGTGTAAGGGGAGTTCCATTTCTGTAGCAACAACTAGATGATAGTTCATCGTGCCCAATTTTGAGCCCTGTCCCCTTTGTAGTCTGTGAATATTGGTAGAATCTTCCTGTCAGATTTTAAATTACACAAATTTAAGAATGTAGTATGCGTACAGCTTCTTCCTCAGTCTCCAGTCTCCGCAGCATCCGTTGTTTCAGACACTACTGGATTCTCTTGAGGCGCCCATGCTGTTCTGTATGAGGAAGAGAGTGCATGTCTTAGAAAATCTGAGGCAGCCGATTCCTCTTTATCTAGATGTGATAATGAAAAGTGCTCACAGGCTCTTTCTGTGGCCACCTCACACTGCTTTATTTGAGGGAACTACACCTGCCGAGAAGGAGTGCATCATTCCCCATTTCGTTTTACCCTGGTCATGTTGCACATTGGGTGTTGTTTCTAAATAAATAGAGAAAGGCCAGTGTTGATGGAACAGAAGGAGCTGAATTCATCTTTGACTACCTGGGAAAGCAGTCTCCACACAATACTGGCTGCCCGGTTTTCAAAGCTGTAGATCCTGTACCCAAGCTACTTGCACGCACAGGAATGGGCCAAAATCTTTCTCCTGCCTCTTCCCCAGCTGACTGTTCTTTTGTTTCTGAAGTCAAAGCATGCATTTGTCACTAATTGTGACTCTCAATCCAGCCAATCTCTTCTATACTCTGTGGAAGCTTTCTTTGGTATCTGGGGAAAATGCTACATTCTTCTGATTATTTTCAGTATTTTGAATTTTGACCATGCATTTCATCAAGTTTTGTTTTCATCTAGAATTTCTTTTTAATGAAAGTGATATGTACTTGTAAGAATTTGAAACAGCATAAAGTATATAAGGTTGAACTAATTCGTGCTTTAACTAGTACCCCAGAGGAAACCACTTTTAACAATTTGGTGTATAATTTTCCAGACTGTTTTCCCGGAGAACATGTAAGTATGTGTATATATATATATATTTTAAATAGCATTATGCTATGAATATATTTTGCAACTTGCCTCTGTCACTTCGTAGAGTGGATTTTGGTTCTTTATGTCAGTACACATAGAGAAACTTGTTTGTAATCATTCAGCATAAGTCCCTTTTTAGTGGGGAATTCTCCTATCATTTCATTTTCTATTTTTGTAGTGGTTTGGGGTCTAAGTGTTCTTCTTATGCCAATTTTGGAATTTCGTATTTTTATAGAATGTATACTGTTGTTGACTTTATTACCTTATAGTTATTCATAATATTATTTTTATTACCCAGTTTGTATTTTATCTGGTTTATTTTCCCTTTAAATAAATCTGGAGCCCCTGGGACCTGGTTTCACTATATCTCCTGGAGTTTTTCAAGTGATCGGAATTTTGAAAGTCTGTCCAGACTTCCTAATACAGGTTAGGACGCTGCCGTGACATAGCTGTC
Organism: Globicephala melas; assembly: GCF_963455315.2. NCBI lineage: Eukaryota > Metazoa > Chordata > Mammalia > Artiodactyla > Delphinidae > Globicephala > Globicephala melas. The sequence continues at coordinate 26,179,183 of NC_083322.1, forward strand.
TTGAAATATTCTTTTATGCTTTAAAGAACTCATTGTGAAAAGAATTATGTTAATATAAAAAAGGAAAACGCCTCCTGTAGTGCTTTTCATTAGGAAATTCAGGTTCTATGAACGATACGATGAGTCACACTCAAGTTGTAGAACATCATTTTAGGTGAAATAAAAAAACTTCTTCCTCTGCTGGTCCCTCAGTGTCTCCGGATAGTGGCAAAGCCTCCCACCCACTCTAGAAAGAGGGGAACTAGACAGCTTGTAAAATCTGGGCAGAGTGATCTTTCTTCTCTTCCCTCGGGTACTTGGAAATAGTATCGGAACTCACCAGCGTGCTCAGGTATGTGAGATCATATCTTTTGGCAGTCAGGAAATGAATCAGTAGCCCTGTGTATTATTTTTCCCTGCAGTGTTGTGATTTAAGCTGTTAGAAAGTTTGAGATCACTTAGGCTTTCAGAGCGATGATCATCTTACATGGAGATTAATGGCCCTTCCATTCAGGGCTGCATTTGACGGGTAGAGAACTATTAGGCATCAATTACAATGATAAGGATAATGCATCAGTGTCCTGATGCTCCCTCAGATGTGCTGATTGGTGCAACGTGGATAGTTCAGAGACGCCTCTGCTATTTTTAGACCATAACAACATCCTGATGAATGTCTGTTTTTTTCCCCTTGAAATCTAGGCCACAAAGTCACATTTGTATTTATGTGCATGTGTGTGTGTGCGCGTTTGTTCTCTGCTTTGAGTTCACTTTGCAGGGCACTATGTTGGAATTTACCTGACAACCTCGTCCACAACTGCCAAAGAAAGACATTTGCAACTTGTGTGAGAGTTTCTTTTATTTCATCTATTCACAATACTTTGAAGATGTGGAGCATGTGTTTATTGAAGCCTTATCTCTATTAATAAAATATTCCATCAAATATTGTTGCAGTTTCTAAACAGGTACCTTTTCATATACAACCCTGAAGCCCTGGTATATACCTTTATTATTTTTTTTCCTGTACCTTCAGAATGGTTTTTCCCTTCTGTGAAATATGAACTTCCAGATAAAAGCCGATTTGTCTTTACATATAACTCCATTCCTCAGCAGATTTTTGTCCTCCCTTAGAGGGCAAAGTCCTTCTAGATTTTCTCTTGCCAAGTTTAGCTACCTCATAAATGATTTTCTGTCCCAAGCTGCCATTAGAGTTCATAGGAAAGGTAACATTTAAAAATCACAATTGTTGGAGTCAGATGAAAATATTGCTTGTGATAGATAGGCATGGTTGTGGTTTTATGGGGTTGGATAGGAAGTCCTATGTGCTTATTCCCCATTAGATGGGGTTCTGGAATGATAAACTTGCCCTTAAATTTTGGAATCATTAACAAATATTTCTGCACAATGATCAAAGCTTAAATAGAGGTTAAGATAAAGAATACAGAGTACAGAATAGGCACTTAAAAGTCAGCTCATACATTCATTTATAATTCATACTATGTCTATCCAGAAAGAGTTGGATGTGGTTTATAATAAAAGACGGACATGGGACACAACCTTTAGAATTAGGGCAAGAAGACAGGAGCTAAATAAAGAGAAGAGCAATTCCTAACCTATGGGCTACTACAGGTTTTGAACAATACTTCTACGTGAAGATGCAGCAGGTTACATAGTTCTTATTAAATAACAAGAATGATGTTATTAGATACAAACCTTTTATTAGTCTCTATTTTAAGACAAGGTGGATTTTTAAAAATGTGAAACAACAAGTTTTGAATTAATAGTACGTGAAACTTGATCCAAAATGGTGAGAGAGGTAAGCTCTGCAAATGGAAGAAATAAAGCAGGGAATTTCCCATTGGCTATCCACCTTTTGGCTTTTATATGAGGCACTTTTTTTGGTTTGTTTTGTTATTAGTGATTAAAGTGTTTCAAATACCTATGCATATTCAAGAATTATTAGAAGCATTAATGAATTACCACAGGAGAAAAAAAATCAATTCCCTTCAGATGCAAATATCAGTGAGAAAATGAGCTCTTTTTACCTTTTTCTTTTCTAGTTGCAGGTAATGAAATAAAAGAGATGTCTTGTATTCAATGTTTCATGTCAGGAAGAATACGGGTTTTAATGAATCTCAGTCCTTAGGAAGATAATATGCTCCAGTATTTCACCTTCAGTGGTCCAGGGAAGGTATTGCTTTAGTCATAAGTAAAACAAGCTTCACACTGGTGCCCAACTGGGAATTTGCTGGGAGAGTATTTTACCTACACCAGATTTACTAAGCACTAACTGCCCAAACATGAGATCTACTCATCTTGATTCCTCTCTTTCATTAACAGCCCACAGCCAATCCACTTGAAAAATCATCATAGATCGCTCTTTAAAGTTCATCCAGAATCTGACTACTACTTAGCACCTCCTCTGCTACCATGCTGGCCATGCAACCATCTTCTGCCTTGACTACAGCCATATCTCCCCAACTGGCCTTTCTGTTTCCACAATTTCTGCACATGGAATATTCTGCATACAGCAGCCGGACTGATTGATTGAAACGTAAGGCCAATACCATCATTTCCCAGTGCTCTCTAATGTCACCCAGTGAGCTTACCATGGCCTTCACCACCCAACGCGAGCCATTTCCTTACTACCTCTCTGACATATTTTACTATTACATTTTTCTTCCCACTCCTCTCCACTGGTCCCCTTGTTTGCGTACCAGGCAGTCTCTCCCTTCATGGACTTTGTAACTTGATGTTGTTACTTTAGTCTGGACATTGTTGAACTCTTCCAGGTTCCTTGTTTCCCACCCCCCCCCCGCCCCCCCGATCCTCTGTAACATATAAGGTTAGGCCTTCCTAACCTTATGGGAAGGCCTCCCCTGATCATGTAAAGACCACTCTACCCCATCATGCTTCATTCCCACCCCTGACTTAATTTTCTCTATTGCACTTATCCATCTGACATCGTTTTACTATTTCATACTGTTTCGCTTTCCTAAAGAAAAATGAGCTCCTTAGAAACAGGGAGTTTTATTTGTTCACTGCTATTTACCCAGTGCCTAGAAGTTCCTGGCATATAATAGTTGCTTGGTAATATTCCTAGAACCAACAAAGTATTTGAGACTCAAAATCTGACAATACTAGAATTTATTAGCACCTAAAGTGATACTAGCATTTAAAGGGATTTCTGGCACGCAGAAATTTGCATTTAAAAATAAAATCTAGGGACCTTCAAGATGGCAGAGGAGTAAGATGTGGAGATCAACTTCCTCCCCATAAATACATCAAAAATACATCTACATGTGGAACAACTCCTACAGAACACCTACTGAACGCTGGCAGAAGACCTCAGACCTCCCAAAAGGTAAGAAACTCCCCATGTACCTGGGTAGGGCAAAAGAAAAAAAGAAAAAACAGAGACAAAAGAATAGAGACGGGACCTGTACCAGTGGGAGGGAGCTGTGAAGGAGGAAAGGTTTCCACACACTAGGAAGCCCCTTCGCGGGCGGAGACTGCGGAGGGCGGAGCGGAGAAGCTTCAGAGCCATGGAAGAGAGCGCAGCAGCGGGGGTGCGGGGGGCAAAGTGAAGAGATTCCCGCACAGAGGATCGGTGCCGACCGGCACTCACCAGCCCGAGAGGCTTGTCTGCTCCCCCGCCGGGGCGGGCAGGGATGGGAGCTGAGGCTCTGGCTTCGGTCGGATCGCAGGGAGAGGACTGGTGTTGGCAGCGTGAACACAGCCTGCAGGGTGTTAGTGCGCCACGGCTAGCCGGGAGGGAGTCCGGGAAAAGTCTGGACTTGCCCAAGAGGCAAGAGACCATTGTTTTGGGTGCACAAGGAGAGTGGATTCCTTCCCTGTGTGGCCACAGAAGGCAGAGCACCAACTAAATGAGCTCCAGAGACGGCGTGAGCCATGGCTACCAGTGCGGACCCCAGAGACGGGCATGAGACGTAGGCTAAGGCTGCTGCTGCTGCCACCAAGAAGCCTGTGTGCGAGCACAGGTCACTATCCACACCCCCCTTCCGGGAGCCTGTGCAGCCCACCACTGCCAGGGTCCCGGGATCCAGGGACAACTTCCCCAGGAGAATGCATGGCGCACCTCAGGCTGGTGCAACGTCACGCCAGCCTCTGCCTCCTCAGACTTGCCCTGCATCCATACCCCTCCCTCTCTACGGCCTGAGTGAGCCAGAGCCCCCGAATCAGCTGCTCCTTTAACCCCGTCCTGTCTGAGAGAAGAACAGATGCCCTCCAGTGACCTACACGCAGAGGCAGGGCCAAATCCAAAGCTGAGCCCCGGGAGCTGTGAGAACAAAGAAGAGAAAGGGAAATCTCTCCCAGCAGCCTCAGGAGCAGCGGATTAAAGCTCCACAATCAACTTGATGTACCCTGCATCTGTGGAATACCTGAATAGACAGTGAATCATCCCAAATTGAGGAGGGGGACTTTGGGAGCAACTGTAGACTTGGGGTTTGCTTTCTGCATCTAATTTGTTTCTGGTTTTATGTGTATCTTAGTTTAATATTTAGTGCTTATTATCATTGGTGGATTTGTTTATTGGTTTGGTTGCTCTCTTCCTTTTTTTTTTAATGTATATGTAAATATATATTTTCTCCTTTTTCTCTTTTTGTGAGTGTGTATGTGTTTGCTTCTTTGTGTGATTTTGTCTGTATAGGTTTGCTTTTACCATTTGTCCTAGGGTTCTGTCTGTTTTTTTTGTTTTTGTTTTTTTCTTCCTTTTCTTCTGAGCTGTGTGGCTGGCAGGGTCTGGGTGCTCCAGCCCGCTGTCAGGCCTGAGCATCCAGGGGGGGAGGGCCGAGTCCAGGACACTGGACCACCAGAGACCTCCCCGCCCCACGTAACATCAATTGGCGACAGCTCTCCCAGAGATCTCCATCTCAACACTAAGACCCAGCTCCACCCAACAGCAAGCTCCAGTGCTGGACGCCCCATGCCAAACAACTAGCAAGACAGGAACACAATCCCACCCATTCGCAGAGAGGCTACCTAAAGTCATCCTAAGTTCACAGACATCCCAAAACACCACCGGATGCGGCCTTGCCCACGGAAAGGACAAGATCCAGCCCCACCCACCAGAACACAAGCACTAGTCCCCCCAACCAGGAAGCCTACACAACCCACTGAACCAACCTTACCCACTGGGGGCAGACACCGAAAATAATGGGAACTATGAACCTGCAGCCTTCAAAAAAGAGACCCCAAACACAGTAAGTTAAACAAAATGAGAAAACAGAGAAATATGCAGCAGATAAAGGAGCAAGGTGAAAACCCACCAGACCAAACAAATGAAGAGGAAATAGGCAGTCTACCTGAAAAAGAATTCATAATAATGATAGTAAGGATGATCCAAAATCTTGGAAATAGAATGGAGAAAATACAAGAAACGTTTAACAAGGACCTAGAAGAACTAAAGAGTAAACAAACAATGATGAACAACACAATAAATGAAATTGAAAATTCTCTAGAAGGAATCAATAGCAGAATAACAGAGGCAGAAGAATGGACAAGTGACCTGGAAGATAAAATAGTGGAAGTGACTGCCGCAGAGCAGAATAAAGTAAGAAGAATGAAAAGAATTGAGGACAGTCTCAAAGACCTCTGGGACAACGTTAAATGCACCAACATTCGAATTATAGGGGACCCAGAAGGAGAAGAGAAAAAGAAAGGGACTGAGAAAATATTTGAAGAGATGTTAAAATAAATGAATAAATTAAAACCTAGGTAACTTTGATGCAGATTGAACAAAGATTCTATGGGTCTGAAGCTCAGTAATTTGCATTTTTAGCAGTCTCCCCAGGTGATACGTTTCAGGTAAAAGATTCAGAACCAGTATTTTAGAAATTATTTAGAGTGTGAAGTCTGTATCTGCTTGCTTCATTTAATTTAACTGCCTGGTCTTGAAAGCATTTGATTTGAAGCACCTTGAACTAGAATCTGAGCCAGTCTGTGGTTCTTGGCCTTGGCTTCGTATTATAATCACCTGGGAGGGAGCTTTAGCAGCATTGGATCCTTGGGCTCTTGCTCTGGACTGCATGAATTCAACCCCTGTCTACACCCCCAAACTAGTTGTTTGACCTTAGGCAAATTGATTAGCCTCACATGAAAACTGGGAATAGTAATAGTGCCCACTTCAGAAAACCAGGGGGAAGTGGAAGGGTAGGGCAGAGTGGATTAAATGAAATAATATATGTAAAACATTTAGAATTTGGCACATAGGAAATCCTCATAAAGGATTAGATATGATTACTAAGCTTTGGTGACAAAAACCAGTCTTTATTGCTATTCTCTTAGAAACAAGATTTGAAATTTATTTATCCTTCTATTTTGGATTCCTTAACATCCAAGCAAGCTCTGCTGCTGTGGTGCCAAGGGAAACAGCTACACACTTGGGGTCACTCCAGGCCCAGTCTAGTGAAGCTGTTACAAAAACGGGAATGGAATGGAGTGAATATCATTGGACCAATTGACCAAAGAATCCTCTCCTAAGAGGATTATATTGGATAGTTTTATTATTTCATCTCATTTTCTCAATATCTCATTTTTATTGTGAAAAATACGAGAAACAAAGAAACGTAAGATAAACAACAGTCATTATGGGTCTGTAGGGCTGACTTTTATTTTTAAGTAGAGGGATAGCTTGACTAAGTGACAAGAGGAGGAATCTGAACGTCCAAGTGTGCAATCACTGAGAAAGTTGGAAATATTTTTTCTGATTAAAATCCACAACTCTGAAACAATGGTGGAAAAGGAAGAAACAATTGTATGTAAATTTTATGGAGAATTTTTTTGCATTGTAGTCAGTTTATAGAAGTCTCTTCAGTTTCTGCATTTGAGTCACTTAAAACTAAAATACAAATAAAGGTACGGATTTCCCAATGCTTATATCATTCAGAAGTAGTTATATTTAATAAGTTATTCACTAGCCATTAGTTGTTCAGAGAGTCATCAAGGAAATTTTTTCTTAATATTGGATAGGATCTAATTTTGGAATGGGCTTATATGACTCCACATACCTGTCTCTTCTTCGTGTAACAGCAATTTGAACAAAGAATAATGATGTAATACACTACTAATGTGTCCCTATGGTTTTATTAAATCTAAATGTAAATCAAAATGCATGTTTTATACCAGTGTATTTGGTGAGATATTTTAAATGCTTACTTTATGGTTCCACAGACTAAAACTGACACCTATTTGAAAGCACTGAATTTTCAGTATTGAATGTGCAAAGTACTTCCTACTCTAAGGTCACAAAACAAGTATGTGATACACATCATAATTTATCTACCTCAGAAAATAAGCTTTGGTTCTTATAGAGAGGACACACATTAGGTACTTAAAATTTACTGAAACCTGGCTTCCATGTATCCCTCAGTCTTTCTGACACAACACTTGCTTATTGTAAGATAGTGATAAAACCAGTCTTTCAGAACCAGACCATACCTGCAGTATCACGGCAGAGGGGGTTAAACCCCATGGCACAATTCAGTTACTTCCCTTATGAGGGAAGCCAACACTGCAAATATTCATAGCACGATTTCCCTAGATCCACTCTAAATAGATCAATGTTCTTTTGGAAAGTTAAAATCCACTTCATACTGGCCGTAATCATTGGCTCTTTACCAGAAATTCCTCTCTGCCAAAAGAATACCTAGTGAGAGGTTGAACCTCTCTTGGAAGAGCTTCAGTTCTTTGTTGCAAGGCCTTAGACCTTCAGAAAATGCAAGTAAGTGTAGAAAGAAGGTAACATTTTGTTGTTATGAATATTTAAAATCAGTATAAAGTCTGGGACTTCCCTGGCAGTCCAGTGGTTAAGACTCCACGCTTCCACTGCAGGGCGCACGGGTTCGATCCCTGGTTGGGGTACTAAGATCCTACATGTCGCACGACGCAGCCAAAAAAAAAAAAAAATTCGTATAAAATCTTCAGTGATGTTTTATTGGAAATAGAGGACTGTGCAGGGTTCCCAGGTACAGAAGTAAGAAGCCCACATCTGGGGAGGGCCCCTCACAGACTGCAGTGGGGTGGCACCAGCCTCTAAGAAGTTTGGAAGAAGAGGCAGAACTAGAAGATGAAGTTGCTAACCCTGCATCCCCCCTACTGGAAGTCAGCAAACTGGATATCCAGTCCCTGCCTTCACACTAATTCACTTAATCTTGTCAGGCTCTTAACTTCTCTGGACTCTCATCTATAGACCATCTGTTGCCAAGTTTTCACCACTGATTAGTTTGAAAAGGTTATACCGGGCTTCCCTGGTGGCGCAGTGGTTGAGAGTCCGCCTGCCGATGCAGGGGACGTGGGTTCGTGCCCCGGTCTGGGGGGATCCCACATGCCGCGGAGCAGCTGGGCCGGTGAGCCATGGCCGCTGAGCCTGCGCGTCCGGAGCCTGTGCTCCACAACGGGAGAGGCCACAACAGTGAGAGGTCCGCGTACTGCAAAAAAAAAAAAAAAAAAGAAAAGGTTATACCTGTGAAATTTCACCTATTAAATAAGAATTTGTTTCTCATTTTTATTTATTGAAAACAACAGTTAATAAGTGGTTTTGGTCTGATTAATATAATTAGTGCTGTCTAACTAAATTCATATAATCCTAAGCAAAAGCAAGGAGTCAGTGCAGATTTCTCATGAGTAACTGTCCAACTTTTTAAGCTTTTTGAAAAGTTGAAAATGGTTTAAGAACCCCACTTTCTACTCATTGCTCCTTTAAAGTCCTCTAATAGTTCAGAAGTCCAGATGCTAAAGCAGTGAACCGGGATGATCTTTAAAATCCCTCCCATTTTAAATCCACATTTCTTGGATTTAATGAATCTTGGTTTCAGTTTTGCCAGAGACACTTCTGTTGTATTCAGCTATTGTTAGCTGCCCTGAAATAGGGCTTTGCTCTACCCAGTAACAAATGTCTTACACTATCTAACTAAAAGGCTTAACTTAATGAGCATTTGCAATGGAAAGAGGGAAGGAAACAATAGAGGGCTGCCTGTCAGACATCATTTAAGAACCAACAAACCCTAAAGCAGCCTAACGAAAAAGTAAATAGAACCCCAAAATACTATCACCAGTTCAGATTCATCACTGACCTTTATTCGTTTCACAATTCCTTTCCTGTTGGGTTTCTTTCCTCTTCCAAGATAAGAATTCCTCTTTGGCATCTGAAAGATCTTTCTTGGAGAACTGTAGATTATCTGTGTTCATTTCAGTGTTTTCAGAAAAGGAAAATTAATTACTGAGATCCTTCTTCATCTGAATGGAGTTTTTGTACTATTAATTTCAATCTGTAACAAGTTGAGCACTAGTGTTCTGGCAAACCAAAATGGAATCATTAATATTCTTTAATTCTTGGCAGTTCATTCAGGAAATAGGTGATATTTTAAATGGAAATTTACAGACTTAAAGAAATAATAATGTACATTCAAATAACCCTTCACAAATTATAATGCATGTCCATGGAGTATAGATGGTAATATTGATTTGTCCTGGATTCTCTTATGTCCCCGCTCCAACCTTGCAGTAATAATTGATTTGATCTTCCCTATTTGTAGAGAGAACTCACAAATACGTTTCCATGTATGTGGTATGAATTAAATAGATAAAGGGATAAATATGATTTTACAACGTTTATTTAGTGTCTACCTCTCTCCAGGTTATTCTACGTTTATGAACTATGAAAAATTGAGAATGACAATAGCGTCCCAAAAATCCTATTTAGGAAAAGTGGGAACAACCATAATGCCCCAGAATACTAATTAGATAAATTATAAGTCATACCCCCAAATTGTAATATAATGCAGCCCTCAAATAACATTTTCAGAAGAATATTTAAGAACCTTCTTATATTTACTGTTACAGGTAAAAAGAAAGGCGTATGCTAACAATCTGACCCCATTTCAGTATGTGTGTCTGTGCATTTATTCAGTGAGCACATTTCATGAGCCTTTACTTTGTTCAGAGCACTGTGATGAAAACTGGCAATACAGCTCTCAACAAAACAGCCCTTTCCCTCAAAATCATACACATGCCAACAATTACAGGTAGAACAAACCAGAATGCTAACAGTTTGGGATTTTTTTTGAACCTGTCTACACTTTTCAGAATCCCATGAAGATCATGTATTGACTCATATTTGGACTAAAGCATAAACTCATTTTTGTAACTTTAATCATTTTATGCTTAGATGAGGAGAAATTCCAGCAGAAAGAAAGCAGTCTCATTACATCATAGCAGTTATAATAGTCTTCACATGTTGCTACTCTCTAGAATAAGAAGGAAAACTAATAAAAAGAGCATACTGGACTTCCCTGGTGGCGCAGTTGTTAAGAATCCGCCTGCAAATGCAGGGGACACGGGTTCGAGCCCTGGTCCGGGAAGATCCCACATGCCGTGGAGCAACTAAGCCCGTGTGCCACAACTACTGAGCCTGCGCTCTAGAGCCTGCGAACCACCACTGCTGAGCCCACGTGCCACAACTACTGAAGCCTGTGCTCTAGAGCCTGCGTGCCACAGCTACAGAGACCACGTGCCACAACTACTAAAGCCCACGCACCTAGAGCCCATGCTCTGCAACAAGAGAAGCCACTGCAATGAGAAGTCCGCACACTGCAACAAAAAGTAGCCCCCACTCGTCGCAACTAGAGAAAGCCCGAGTACAGCAACGAAGACCCAACGCAGCCAAAAAAAAGAAGAAAGATCATACAATTTTCTGGTATTTTCATTTTGCAACTAAGAGAGGATTTCTTTAAAAATTGTCATATGTCTCCAGGGAGAATTGATACAAAAAAGGAAGAACAATACTATATTATTAATGCTTTGGCTATTCAAAATTTGTATAAAATCACTTAATTTAACATCTCAATAAAGTAGAACACCACATATGGTCTGTCATTTTTAATTATGATAAAAAATCTCATTTAATGGTCTCACTAGTTTATCAATTTATAATTATTATTGGAAAAACTTTTTTGATTCCACTAGGTTTCTAGATGTAATGCATAATTCAAAAAAAGCCTTGCTGATTTTAAGTTAACATCATGTAAAATAAGTCTTCTACATTTTGCATAAGCTTCACATTAAGCCATGTTCATTATTTCTTTTGTCCTTGATGAGTTTAATTTTTGTTAGGACTTTGTAGATAAATATACGTTCAAATTAATATTAAAAGATTTGACAGGAGCTTTTATGTTGTGAATTAGGCCATGATTTCAATGATTAAATTTTGCTACACCCTTAAATAGATACCAAAATCATGCAACAGAGAAAATAACAGTAAACTTTAAATAACCAAGGAAATTCACACTTCTGCTGGCAGTAGACCATTTAAGCCTTATTCATAAAATTAAGGTAATTAATACATTTCATTGTCTTCACTTGAGTGATTTTGAATTTGATGGGCAGAAAATAATCCATTTGATAGATCTTTTCCGCAGTACTCAAAATTTTCTATTTCACCCACTTTGAGCAAATACGGTTTGTGTCCTTTGGATTTGATTATTCCTCCATCAGAAATTCATTTGCAACTGCTTTCCAAAAGGAGGAAGGGATGAATTTGGGGATTGTGAATGCTAAAGAAACTTATTGCACATATTACAAATACGTGCTTTCAACTTCAACAGCTTAGAATGTTGACTTTGTATCAGAAACATAACATTCAAGTCTTGAATATGAGGCAGAATGTCAGAATACTGACTGGTTTTTCTATGTAGCCACTATCCACATCTCTTTAAAGATTTTTTGATCTCAAATATGAGTAAAAATATCAGAAGTTCTATGAGATCAATCTTGCATTAAATCCAAACCAAATTGTCCTTGTTCTTGTCCTGTCTTATCCTGATAGAACAAATAAGCTAAAAAAAATTGTGTCTATTGGAAAGCCAATATCTGTCTAAAAGTTAAAAATCATGAATGAATTTAGATGGGTTTAGAAACGTTTGATCTCACACTTTTTGGTTCTTTTTTTGCAGTACGCGGGCCTCTCACTGTTGTGGCCTCTCCCGTTGCGGAGTACAGGCTCTGGACGCGCAGGCTCAGCGGCCATGGCTCACGGGCCTAGCTGCTCCGCGGCATGTGGGATCTTCCCGGAACGGGGCACGAACCCGTGTCCCCTGCATCGGCAGGCGGACACTCAACCACTGCGCCACCAGGGAAGCCCTAGGTGAGTCTTTTGTCCATTCATTTAACATATATGCATGAATCTGCCATGTAACAATAATAATACATAATCCACTGTGATTATCAAGAACAAATTGAATAACTCTGTATACGTGAGATTCTGAACAAGAATGGAAATATCCAGTGAGCCAGGAATGTTCTTGTAACTGAGAAAAGTCAGCTAGACTCAAATGTCTTAGTGGTTTGGGGATTAATTTAGCATGTGATCTACCACGAACAACTGCGTCCTTGGACTACATTTTTTTTTCAAGTTCAGGTATAAATATATTTGCCATCTTCTGAAGTACTACCTGTCTTCTGTAGTGAACTTTTATAAGAACTAAAGAAGAAGCTTTTGTGAAGTTTACCAGGGTATTTGCCTTTTATAAAATTATTGCAAAGCATTTTCATTAAAGTCAGCAGAAAACTCAAGATCTTAGAAATCTTCATTTTCTGATCTCAAATGCAAATACATTTGGCTTTTAAATTTTCTCCATAATTTAAATCAAAATAACAAAGATTATTCACAATTTTGTCCTAAATACCAGTACAAAACAGCAAAATAAATATTTCATAGATGTGTACCATTATATAAGGAAAAAATTTTGTTGAGAAAATTGGTTTGTTTGAAATAGATTTTATTTCAAATAAGCAGAGACAGAGATAGCCTAGTACAGTTTGATAGTTGTCCATAGGCTCTTCAATCATTCTTTTTCAAATCTAGTTTTATTAAGATGTAATTGACATATAACATTGTGTAAGTTTAAGGCATACCATGTGTTGATTTGATACACTTATATATTGCAAAATGATTACCACTATAGTGTTAGCTAAAACCTCTGCCACATCAAATAATTACTCTTTATATATTTCTCACCATACTTAACAATTGGTGAGACTTCTCTTCACTCCCTTAATATATTTATTTTGGAGCTCTGATTATTTCCATTTTACATTCTCTTCTTTGATTACCTTTTCTTAGAAATGAGAGATTATGTGATTAAAATGAATCAGGTTAAAATTCTGTGTGAGAAACTGCATTGTATCATCTTTTCCAATACTTATTCATTGTTTAGGTGTGAAAGTCCTCAGGTCTTTGTACTTGAAGTGGGTATCTGTAACAGAGGGAAACATTAATAAAGAAATCAGTTGAAACGTGCAATTTTTTGTCTTGTTTTCTCATATTTATTACAAAAGTGAGAAAGATGCATGCATGTGATACAAGGGAGTGGTCTCAACTCTTCTTATTACCTCACAAATACAAAAAATGTCACTAATACTCTACAGGCAATAGAGACTGAAATTTATGGATGTTTTCAGGTGCCAAAATGATTTTGAAATGTCAGATACTAGTAATCCTATATCTTCCTCGTCCTTTTTCTTCTTTAGGGATATGTGTTGGGGTAGAGAGTTATAGAGGAGTGGAGAGAGAAATGTAAGTATCAGAATTCTTTTTTTTTTTAATAATTAGTTTTATTGTTACAAAGCAATGAAGACTTTCAATAGGAGTGTAAGGGTTAAAGCCACTGCTAAATGTCTTTGTTAATGTTTTTTGTGGGTTTTTTTCCCATCAATACTGTTTATGGCAAACACTACTGGCTGGCTGAACCAATACCCATCCATTTCAGCTAGTGATGACCATGTAATACATTTGTGGGTCAGAGCTATATAAGTAGAAGTTTGTTATGTGAGGGGTTTGCTTTCCTGATAAAAAGAGGTACATTGATCTGGCGCCGCATTCTCACCTTTATGCCTTTTGTTCCTTCTTCTCCTGTCTGGAATGCAGACCCAGATACACAGCATCACTTTACAATCAGGTGGCAGTAAGTATGAGTACATAAGCCTTTCCACTGAAGACGGTGGGGTATGACGTTAAAAAAGAGCCAAAGTCCCCGCATAGCATCTCTGAGAAGCCGAACTAACTTCCCATCTCAAGACTTAACTGTTCTGTGTGAAAGATGAATCCCTGTTTGCTTAAACTTCTCTTTGTTTTCTGTTATTTGAAGCTGCATCCACCCATTCCTAATCAGTTTACACTTTTAGACTTTTCAGTTATCTGCCATTAATTGAATGCTTATACTGTGCCAGGCGCAGTGCTAAGTATTTACATATGTTAATTTAATTCACAGGACAGCCATAAGGAAAGTAACACTTTATTACAGATGACATACTGGCATACAGGATGGATGGATCCCTGTGTGACTGGAATGGTTTCATCAGATAGAGAAACTGAAGCAGAGAAATGTTAAACAACTTTGCATAGCTAGTAAGTGGCCATACTAGAATTCAAACAATGTCAGTCATATTACAAAATTTTACAACTTTATAATTTTCAAGACCTAAAAGAAGTTCATTTTAACTTGTATTTGATTTATGGTGAGGCTGAAATTCTTTTCAAATGCATTTGTCATATATTGTGCCTACTTTTCTATCAGGACATTTCTATTTTTAAAAATAGCGCTGAACTTCATCCATGTTTCCTATTTGTCATTTGTCACTTTGCTTAGGGGTTTTATTTTATTTATTTTGTCATGCAAAATAATGTATTATGAAGTTAAATTTATTAAAAATCACTTATTCTTTCTGGTTTATATAATACGTAGAAAATTTTTAGGCCTGTAAGAACAACATATTTATTCCATAATTTTATTCAAGTAATTTTATAGTCTAATTATTTCTTTTTAAATCAACCTAGGATTTATTTTGGTGTAAGACATGAGGTAAACTACAAATTCCTCAGCTTATTAGAATGTTACCTCTAGCATGTGAAAAAAACAGAAACAAAAAACAAGACCCTGTGTATTTTGTCTATAACTGAACTTTCCATTCTTTTCTGTTGGTCTCTTATGACAATGAATATCTTTTTCATAAACATAGTCAACATCAAAAATAATAGAGAATTATAGGAAGCACTTCTGTTATATTTAGGAAAAGTAAAAGTATGCATAATGATACTATAGCTTCTTAAAGTACTGGAGATCATGGCCAATGTATTAACTTACGAAGCAGAACCAGTAGTATAAATAT
This sequence comes from Globicephala melas, assembly GCF_963455315.2. Taxonomy (NCBI): domain Eukaryota; kingdom Metazoa; phylum Chordata; class Mammalia; order Artiodactyla; family Delphinidae; genus Globicephala; species Globicephala melas. Next base: position 26,194,345 of record NC_083322.1, read on the forward strand.
AGGAAAAGAAAATACAACATTTAAATATTTGCAAAAATCTTTATGACGTTAGCAAATCCAAGTGCTGAGAAACTAAATATCAGAACTAATCACAACAACTCAGCAAACTGGTGGAACAAAGTTTAATTATTCCCAAATCATGAGTTTTCTTAAATATCAGTGAGAGCAGATAATGTTTTGAGATTATCATTTGTTTTTTCTATGTTTTTCCTTTATCTTTTCCCTCCCCCATCCACAATTTAAGTAGGTATCAGTTCTGCATTTCATTTCTTCAGAAACATTGACTGAGCAGGAAGCAAAAATGGCTTGTAATATGTTCTGGCTTCTCTTTGTCCAAGACTTTTGAGTAATAATACTTAGGAGAATGTGAAGGGTTTATGGGGGAGGTAAAGGGGGAGTGTGGTGTGTGTTTAGAGCCGTAGTACCTTGATATGCATATTATTAAGGTAGTGGAGGTCTCTATAGAAAATTGTAGTCCCTCTCCTTCCTTTGTATGCATTCTGCATTGCAGCTTAGGATGGGTACTTAAAGATAAATAAATATGTTACAGCTGCTCCTGAGGGTGGCGTGAAGCAGGCCAGAGACTCAGGATGCCTCCATGGGGTTAGTGTGAGCCAGGAGGGCCAGGGCTCTGAGTTCTTCACCTCCTTTTATTTTTTTAACATCTTTATTGGAGTATAATTGCTTTACAATGGTGTGTTAGTTTCTGCTGTGTAACAAAGCGCATCAGCTATACATATACATATGTTCCCATATCTCCTCCCTCCTGCGTCTCCCTCCCACCCTCCCTCTCCCACCCCTCTAGGTGGACACAAAGCACTGAGCTGATCTCCCTGTGCTATGTGGCTGCTTCCCACTCGCTATCTATTTTACATTTGGCCGTGTATATAAGTCCTGCCAAGTTTTCATGCACTGGTTTTGAAGATCCAAGAGAGGCTCTTCAAATAAGGCTGCGTGACTTTTCCATGTAATGAATTCTGCTCTCTTCCTAAAACAGTTCTTGATATGACTACTTTCAAGTTCTGTATGGCCACTTAAAAATAAATAAATAAATAAAATGGGAAAATGGGAAGAGATTTTTAAGATGTGTTAGACTTTCTCCAATGCAATGTTGACTTTACTTGTATAATTAGAAATTTTTAAAACGCTGTGCTTCTTAGAGTTAATATTTTGACCAAGGCTACACGTTTGTTAAAAATATAGATAAGTAAAGATGAGGCTTTCTTGTCTGTATCATTTCTTATCAGTAAGCTTGAGAGGGTCTAGGAGACTATTTGTTTTTTCTCTTCCCATTCGTAACATGAAGTTTGGGATTTAGGTTAACTTGAAAGCTATTGAAAGCACTTACATAGTTTTACTGCAATTCTGAACTGTCTGCAATGTTTCTGTTGGCAATTTTAGGTGAACATTTATGGAACATATATCTGGCAGGCCACATCAGTTCATGTATTGAATCAGGTAGTAATATTGTATCTTTTAGCATCTTCTATGCAGGAGGCATAGTGTGATTGACTCTACAAAGAAACAAATGTTAATATACAATTTCATAATCCATTTAGGCAAACAAAACACATCTTTTAGGAAAAGATGACCATGTTACATAACAGCAGTTCCAGTCTCCTCCAAGATTGTGTTTGTGCAATTAAACATTGGTATCTCTTCACTGATTCACTTAAAATGCTATAGTTTGCCCCTGGAAATTCTTTGTATTTAATTAATTATAAACCACATATCTATTTTAACATGTAAGAATTGTATTCAAATATAAGCAGCATGCATATCTCAAGAAAACTGTCCTGCTTTTTTGCAATTTTAATCTCCTTTAATGATTAGGATAATCCATTTAGCCATAAATCTAAAATTTATGTTTGGGCTGCTTGAATCTGTGGATCATCTTCCTGTTTTTGATCTGGGTCTATTCCATCTACCACATACAGTACTCGCAGTCTTACAGTTTCCTTGTATACATTCTGTATACAGCTAGTTAAAGAATTCAGTGTGAGCAAAGCATGTTGACCTTAAGCAACATTTTAGTTAGAATGTCTTTAAAAATCTTATCTCCTCTTTGGGGGGGGTGTGTGCGTATGTCTACATGGGTTTTTATGGATACATTTTAAAAGGAACTCTTTTCTTCAAATAAAAATTTTAAAAAGACAGTGTTACTGCATCTCTGTTAGCAGGGCACAATTATTTAGAGCCCAAAAAAAAACTAGAGAAACCATTACCAGCATTTAAAATCAGGAATTTAATGTAGAAAATGGGTTATCAGGTGATGGAAGAAGCTGAGAAGCTACCTAGAGCACTGTGAGGCTCTCCAAAGCTTGGCAAATCCAAAGCCCCCACCACTTGCAGGCTGAAGGACAAACGAGTAGGAGGTATGATCGTAACCCATGGTCTTGAATTTCTGAATGAAGACTGAAGCTGGTGGACTTTTCTGGAAGGAACTGGAACCTTGAAGGTGATGGTAGCCACCACCAAAGACAGAAAAAGGGTACCTTGGAGTCTCCCTTCCTTCTGCCCTCTACTCTGTTGATGGTGACTGAAGCTTGGAAATGTAGGATCCAGAGCAGAACTGAGAGGAACAAGGGCACGTGTGACAGAGCAGGGACAGAGGGCAATTCAAGTTGTTTTCAGAAGTAGGGATGGACTTGCACTGAACTTCCCAGGCTATTTCTCTTGTCAGTCCCTTGCTCTCACTGTTCTCATCCTGTGGGACAGCCAAAGGAAGCCATGCAGTGGTGATGTCAGAGCTCCTCTGGGGCTTAAATCAATGACAACGGTTTCACTGACTCAATAATGCATCCTGTCGAACAAACCAAGTCACGTGGAAAGTGCTCTATTTTCCATAGCTTATTTTTGGCAAAAGCATTACATTGCCACTTTGCTTTAGCAATAGCCACGGGGAATACTTTTAGACTATAGGGTAGTATAAACGATCTCCATAATGAATAAATTTATTTATTTATCCTCTTCGTAGTGGTTCTTTTATTCATAATTTTACTTACATGTGACACATGAAGCTATTGAGCTAATTAAAGTGAAAATAAAGACTAGTTAAATGATGCTGAGAGTTAGCAACTTAAAATTTGGAGATCAAAGAAAGTCAGTGAATCACGGCAGTTGCACTGCTATACAAGAGTAATTATATAAATCGCAAAGAAACTGAAATTGTTACCACATTGACAATATTAACAACAGGGGCATGGGATAGCCCTGCTGAAGCCTGATTATCAGGAAAAGATTTGGTATAGACATCCATTATATACAAGGTGCCTTGACCTCAAATATTTTCTGCTTGATTTCTTCCTACTCCCTCAAATATATCCCAATATCAATCCACAAATAATTAAAAAACATTTTTCCAGCATTTTGAAGATATAATTGACTTAGAACATTATATAGGTTTAAGGTGTACAACGTAATGATTTGATACATGTAGATACTGTGAAATGATTACCACAATAAATTTAGTTAACATCCATCACTTCACATACTTAGAAGTGACAACATCTTAATGGAAAAATGAAGCCACTGGAGAATGACCAGAAGTGGAATTCATGCCTTGACATAAGGGAGCTTACGCATTTGCCCTTCTTTTCCACCCAACTTTGCATAGTATAGGGTAGCAAAAACTCAAGCAGAGAGCTGCAGTATTGCGGGGTTGAGTTGTCAAGGGACAGAATCTGGAGCTGCTTAAAAGGCTGTCAAATGTATGTATACTGGAATCCCCAGCTAACAAGAAAAAAAGAAAATGGGAAAGAATCTATACTAAAAATATGTCTGAAATTTCCCAAATTTAGTGAAAAACATAAATTTCAGGTTTAAAATCTCAGAGAATCCCGAGTAGGATTAATACATAGAAAATCATAAGTGTACATATCATAATCTGACGGATAATAAAAAGTAATGAGAGCATCTTGAATGCAACCAGAAGCATGTGTGTGTGTGTAGTGAAATCTTATATACAGGGAAACAGTGATTCAAACATGACTGACTTCTCATCAAAAACAATGAAGGCCAGAAGATAATGGAACAAAATCTTTAAAGTGCTGAAAGAAAATTCTCTCAGAATTCAATCTCCGGAAAGAATATGTTTCAAAAAGAAAGGCAAAACGAAGAATTTTCAAATAAATAAAAGTTAGTAATTTACCACCAGCAGACTTGTACTACAAGAAATGCTGGAGGACCTTCTTCAGGTTGAGGGAAAATAATGACTGGGGAATTCAGATCTTCAGGAAGGATTGGAAAGCAGAAGGAAAAATAAATAAGCAGGTACATGTAAAAGAATATCTTTTTTTTTTCTCTTAACTTTTTAAAAAGACCATTGCCTTTTAATGCAAATATTATATGTAAGGTTGTATTGTAGGGTTTATAATGTATATAAATTTGAAATATGTTAACAATAGCACAGAAGATGGGGTAGATAGGATCATGCTGTTATTAGGCTCTAGCATTTTAGATCGAGTGGAAAAATATTAACTCTAAATAGATGGTAATAAATTAAAGATGCTTATGATAATCATATATAAATTACTTCTAAAAAATCAGCAAAGAGGTGTAGCTAAAAGCCAAAAAAAATTAAAATGGAATCTAGTATTAACTAACCCAAAAGAGGGAAAGAGATCATGCTTTTTATTCTATATAAAACTTTAATAGGGCTTCCCTGGTAGCGCAGTGGTTGAGAGTCCGCCTGCCGATGCAGGTGACACGGGTTCGTGCCCCGGTCTGGGAAGATCCCACATGCCGCGGAGCGGCTGGGCCTGTGAACCATGGCCACTGAGCCTGCGCGTCCAGAGCCTGTGCTCCGCAACGGGAGAGGCCACAACAGTGAGAGGCCCACGTACCGCAAAAAAAAAAAAAAAACAAAACGAACAAAAAAAATTTAATAAAACATAAGAAAAAATACAAATACAATGAAAAAGAATAGATCTGGTGGATCAGAATATTGGGAGTGGGATTCAGGAATTTATATTTGATAACAACCCCTGCCCATCCCCCCCGCCCCCGCTAATTATGTTGTTCATCCATGATCGAAACTACTGGTGTAGATAGACCTTACCACCTTTCCCGTGGTTATGAAAGCACAAAGCCTCTCACAAGGCTATTTGCTCCTTCCTACAGACACATCACTCAATTGTAAGAGCATCAGGAACCTCAGACTTGTCAGCTGGAAGAAGCTGGCTATGGCCTAATGGTCTGCAACAACTATGTTATCAAAATGACAGCAGTTATGAAAACCTTGGAGAGTTTAACAGCTTGCTATTTCCTCTTTTATTCTTACATACCTCTTGCTAACTTTTATCTCCCCTCAACTTGTCTGCCTTTTATAGGCATTTGATGGAGACAGAATTATCATAATCTGACACTTCCATTTTTACAGGAAAGGGAGACCTGCGGGGGTATATCAGTATTCTCTGTCGACTCTCACATTTGTGGCCTGAGCAAGTTTGGCCTTGAGGTTTTAAGGACACAAGTCTGTTGCACTTTCCGTATTTATATAAAGTCAAAGCTGTGTGGAAGATGACAATCTGTCAGAAATGCTGGTCCAATGGGGTCAGCAGTGTGTAATAAGGCAAATCATGAGGGGTTGAATATATGCCTGTTTCTTGTGCCTCGAGATGTCGCTTTCCATCACATTGAGGCAAAAAAGGAAACTCTTCAGAAAATATGCTGATTTAAAATCAGGATAATAATTTATAGTGGTAATGTGCATGGGCTAAGTGTGGAGATTGCATGTACAAATCTCAACCTGGATTTTTTAAAAAGTGGAATTTTTGGATCATAAATGTGTATTTAATGTAATACAAAGAAAATTTTATAATCATTTTGGAAATACTGATTTTTTTTTCCAGTAGCCTTCTAGGATGGCAGGTACGTTTCCATATGTCCAGGTATATAATCTCATAGGAATCCTCTAGGTTCTTAATTTAATATCCTGATTTAGGGTTATGTCTACTTAATTTAATTTTTCTACATCTGACTCTCTGAGTTGGGATTTTGTCCCACCACTCAGTATTTATTGAGTAGCTAATGTGTTTCAGACTCTGTGCTAGGCAGTTGGGATACTGTCTCCAACCTCACATCTCTCAGTCCAATCAGGGATGCCCACAATTAGAGACAGTTATGAGATCTTGTGTTAAGTACCGTGATAGGGAAGTACAAGCACGTAGGAAAGTGTATGTAATTCAGACTTGGGATGTCAGAGAAAGCTTCCTGAGAGATGTCATCTTTAAGTTGAGACTTAAAGAATGATTAAAATTAATGGGGAAAGAGGAGGAGTACAGAAGAATGTTCCAGGAAGGGGAGCCAGTATGTGTAAACCCTAGAGGTAGAGAGAGCATAGAAAATTTAGTAACCCCCCAAAACTCAGGCTATCTGAAATAAAAGGTTAGGTAAAGCAAGAAGGTTAATTAGTGAGAGAGAGAGAGAGAGAGAGAGAGAGAGAGTAGATGCCAGATCATGGGAAATGTTTAAGTGATATCAGGAACTTGTTGTAATGACCAGAGTGATTACAGTGTTTTAAGGGCAGAATGGCATGGTCAGACTTGTACTGTAGAAAGATCACTCTGGCTGCAGTACAGAGAATGGACTGGAAGTAAATTTGGAGGGACCGGGGTCAGGAAGGTCAGTGTGGATATTGTTAGGTAATCCACATGAGAGGTAATGGTAACTTGAACTAGGGTGATGACAAGGGGATAGAAGAGTACAGATTCCTGAAAATTTAAGTGGCAGAATTGCAGGACTTGCAATATAAGACAAGGGTCCCTGGAATCTAAACTGAGTTATCAACGACGTGGATATCAATAGGAGTTCGTAGAAGTGGTTTCAGTAGAACTGAAATCACTGTGAAGTAAAACAGTGTTAAGGGAAGTAACACAGTGAGAGAGCTGGAAGAGAAACAGTTTGTACACAGGGTAGGACTTTGAGGTTAAGATTTCAGAGGTGGAGAATTGTCAGGTCATGATAAAGCCCAGGATGTGGCATTGGGAGTGTGTGACTGAAGGTGAGGGATGTGAAGATCACTGGAGAGGCAGTAGGCACGGCACTGGATGAGATTCCCACACTAAAAAAGAAATTCTTTTTAAGTGAAAATTGAGGCTGTGATGAAAATCATGAATCAGGCATAAACGCTTCAGTGAATGAGAGGGAGTTACCAGGAAGTTAGGAGGTGACAGAGGGAAGGAGGCGTAGAGGCTAGCATAGACCAGATGACATCATGGTAAGTGAGCCAGCCTGTGTTTCTCAGGAGAAACAAGCAGAGAAAACTTGCCTTCAGTAACATTCTTCCCTTGCGTGCCAGATCTCGTGGACAGAAGTTGATGAGCGCAGTAGCTGCTATTTCCTAGTTACATCGTGACACTTCAATCCCAGCTAGCCTCTGCTCTCTCACAACTGTCTCATCCCTTCGAGTCCCAGATCTCCTGGTGTCCTACTCTAATGGCTTCCCCTTTTCTAACATTTACAGCTCCTTGGAAATGTGTGCAAGCAGGTGTCATGTGTGTGTGTGTGTGTGTAGGGGAGGTGATGGTCATTCTACCTGTACAGTTTTTGTGTTTAGTGTTTGGCTCATAGAAATGATGATCCTTTGGGTCCAGGAGAGAAAAAAAATGAGTCATTGTCTGAGAGGTCAGCTAAGTGTACAAAATCAGTATTGTACTTATAGACATAGAGATAGAGATATAGATAAACAGATAAGCTCTAAAGGTTGAGCGTGTGAGGAGTTAGAGAGTCACGAAGAGCAGTACTGAGAGGAGAGATGGTCATTCTCTACGTGGTTCTAGATCAGTTGCTGTGTTTGAGATTCTGGACTCTCAGGACTTCACTTGAGCCAGAATGAAATCATGTCTGCAGGAGTCACTCTTCCTGTTGATGGGGTATGGGAGAAATGAAAGTGGGATAGAAGGGAAAAATAGTCTTTATAGAAGCGATCGTCATGAGGGCCTCTTATTCCAACAGTAACTGCTGTAAAATAGGGAAAGCAGAGCCTTTTACATGTGTCCAGACTGTGAGATCACTGAGAGCAAAAAGTGTGTCTTATTGTCTTGTCTTTGCCTTTAGGGGTTTCTGCAATGTGATTATAATGTTTTGAGGTGTGAATTTACTTAGCATTTTCTGCTTGGGATTCAATGAGTTTTGAATCTAAATATTAATGTCCTTTAGCAGTTCTGTAAAATCTTTAGCCATCATCTCTTCAAATATCTCTGATATCCTTTTTGGAATTTGAATGGCTGCATATTCCTTTTCGTCTTACCCTCTACCTACTCTTGCTTTCACTTTCTGGATTTCTTTTCCCTGCAGACTTGATCATTCTCTCTTCAGCTATGCAAATCTGCCGTATAATCTTTTCACTGGGTTTCCTAACTTTAATGTTTGTGTTTTCAGTTTCTTCAAGTTCTCTTTTCTAAAAATTAAAGCCAGGACTACTTTCGATTAAAATTTCCACTCAAACTTTCTTCAGACAATCAAAGTGGTGATGATTGGGGCTGAAGCTCAGGTGAAGGCTTACTAATGATTATAAATCCTCAGAGGCATCAGGTTCTAGACAGACAAACTTCCTTGTTATTCTCTTCTAAAGAGAGGATTTAATTCTCATCCACCTTTACTCTGAGGGTTGCGTGGTGCTGGGGTCCAAGCTGTTTTCAGACTTTAGCCTTTACCTCCTGCCTGCTTATACCCCCGTCCTGCCATGGGGTTGTCAGAAACCACTGATAACAAAACTAATTTTGTCACTTACCTCCCACCGTTCTTGCTTTCACTTCAGATTTGGACTCTCTATTCCTCAATTTGGGGCCAGATCTGCTAGGCTTTTTAAAAGAGTTTTTGATGTTGTGTCTAGTATTTCTGTTGTTTCAGTAGGAGGACCATTCAGGGTACCTAACTTGAAAGCCTTTGAGTTCACCGTTGAGCAGCAGGAAGTCAACTTCTGAGAGAGAAAACATACGAGGACCTCCTCAGAGGTGGATGGTAAACACTACTGGGAGTGATATGAGCGGGGTGTGGCATAGCTACCGAATGCACTCAGGATAAGGCAGAAATCTAGTCTTTGATGAGTGTGGAGGTATGACCAGGGACTAAGACAATGGTGGTAAGAAAAGGCTGGCCTCACAGCCTTGTAATTCAACTATACTGCAATATAAAATTAAAAAAAAAAAAAGGCTGGCTTGTGTCAAGGAAACATGAAATGTGCCTCGCAGAAAGAGTGCATTTTATATTATCATGGAGAAAAAATTGCCTCTCATCAACAAGTGATTGAGAGATCTGATCTAGGCAGAGATCTAAATTGAGTGCATTTTATATGATTCAGTAAAATATCCTTCTTTTATTAAACAGGAGAAAATATGCTAATCATAATTAATATGAAAGTAAATAATAAATTTGAATCTTATCTTTGAATTTAATGTTTATTCCTTGGAAAGGAAAAAGTGCTATAAAAGCAGAAGAAACTAGAGTGAAAATTAAACTTAACATGGGACGTAAAGTAAAATGATAGTACTGCTTCATCTTTGTGGGAAAAAAGAGAGAGATAAAGGGAGTGGTTGTGGTTATGAAGGAGAAAATGGGTAGTATGAACGATAAGGAAAGAAGATAGAAATGGCGAACAGACACATGAAAAGATGCTCAACACTGATCATCAGGGAAATGCAAATCAAAACCACAGTGATATGTCATCTCATACCTATCAGAATGGCTATTATCAAAACAGACAACAAACAAGTGTTGGCGAGAATATGGAGAAAAGGGGCATTCCTGCACTGTTAGTGGGAATGTAAATTGGTGCAGTCACTATGGAAAACAATACAGAGGCTCCTCAAAAAAATTAAAACTAGAACTGCCATACGATCCAGCAATTTCACCTTTTCACAAAAGCTATATGCACCCCTTTGTTCACTGCAGCTTTATTTACAAGAGCCAAGATATGGAAGCAACCTAAGTGTCCGTTGATAGATGAATGAACAAAGAAGATGCGGTGTGTGTGTGTGTGTGTGTGTGTGAACGTCACACACACACAATGGAATATTACTCAGTCACTAAAAATATGCGAAGTCTTGCCATTTGTGAAAACATAGATGGATCTAGAAGGTATTATACTAAGTGAAATAAATAGGACAGAGAAAGACAAGTACTGTATGATATCACTTATACGTGGAATCTAAAACACAAAACAAACAAACTAAAAGGAAAACAGACTCATGGATACAGAGAATAAAAGGGTGGTTGCCAGAGGAGAGTTGGCTGGGAAGGAGCAAAAGAGGGGAAGGGGAAGGGTTTATACCTTTAGAGGTATAAACCTCCAGTTATAAAATAATTAAGCCATGGGGATGGAGTATCCAGCAGAAGGAATATGGTCAATAATATTATAACTTTGTATAGGGGCAGATGGTTACTAGACTTATCGTGGTGATCATTTCATAATGCAAATGTCAAATCACTGTGTAGTACGCTTGAAACTAACATAATATTGTATGTCAACTGTATTTCAATAACATTTTAAAAAGATAGAAATGGCAGGTAATATCATGAGCAAAAAGAGAACAAAAGGATAAATGTCAGATAATACAAAAGGAAAGAAGACTAGGAGAAACACACACAGTGAAGATGCTGGAAAAACTAAGAGACTGCCTGAAGAAAAAAACTGATAGACCAAAAAACATATAGAGGTAGAGGAACAGAAAATTAAAAGAGGAAAAGAATTCAGAGGAAAGATGAGAAATGGAAATGCTGAGGAAGGAAAGGAATTCTAGTCAGTAAGTGTGTGTACGTGGCTTTTGGATTAGTTGTGGCAATGTTTATGCATGTCTCCAAACAACATGATTCCCAGCCTTTGGGGGAACTTACTGATTATCCATCCACAGGGAATTTAAGTGTTTTTTTCTTAGTAGCCTGGAACAAAATGGATAGGAAGTGAACAGTAACCTTCCGATGGGCAGTGAAACAAACTTTCAAAAATAATATTTGCTTAGAATTTTTTCTTTTTTATAGGATTTGAATTCCTTCTTAAAATTCTTTAAACTGATTTTTAAAAAAGAATCTTTTAAATAATATGTAATTTGAATAAATAAAGGAAAAAAATTTTTTCCTACTCTTTCATGGACTCCGCAAAAACAGGTATTGAGGACCCACTATGTTTGGATCCCTAAATAGGCAGGCCCCATAAGATTTTAGTCTGTGATACATAATTACATGTCAGACAAAAACATTCGATCCATTTATTTGAAAACAAAACATTTACAATCTGATTCTCTCATTTGTACAATGTACTTAAAAGTATTTTCAGATATACTCTAAGTTTGCAAATATGCAAAAATGTAATTACTTGGATGATTTCCCACAGACATTTGTTAGTTTTGAAGGGTTTAAAGTTTACTTCATTAAAAATGTATGAGGATGGTCCTCTCAAAAGAGACTTAGATTTACGATGGCAGCATTTCCACACGTCTAACTCCCGCTATGGACATTGCCATTAAAATGACCAATGGATAATTTAACCAAAAAGGAAGGAAAAGAAAGAAATAAACCCTTCATTAGTGCACTTTAATATGGAATAGTGGGCTTCCCTGGTGGCGCAGTGGTTGAGAGTCTGCCTGCCGATGCAGGGAATGCGGGTTCGTGCCCCGGTCCGGGAAGATCCCACATGCCGCGAAGCGGCTGGGCCCGTGAGCCATGGCCGCTGAGCCTGCACGGCCGGAGCCTGTGCTCTGCAACGGGAGAGGCCACAACAGTGAGAGGCCCGCGTACCGCAAAAAAAAAAAAAAAAAAGTAAAAAATGAGCCAGTGCCTAGTACATAATAGCAGCTAATATTTATAGAGTACTCAGTGTTAATTCATATTAATTTGAGGATCTTCCACAAGTGATGAGAATTAAATAAAGAACAGATGAGTGACACTAGTGAACATTAATTACTTTTGTGTTTATCTTTTAATCTCATACTTTCCCAGAACAATTCCTTTCTTTTATTCAGAATCTTGTAATGTTCCTAATGAAAGTTGAACTTTCGTGATTAAGATTCAGAAACAGTAGTACATTTTCAAATATTTATGAAATGAAAAAAATAATTCTGTCACAGAATGGTCACTTAAATATAGTCACTTTAATTCTGCAGACAAGCCCAAAACCTCTATTTACTGGAGTGAATCTTATAACAATGAATTGTGACGGAAGTGGCAAGTGAGGTTTTTGAATACTAGAGTGTTTTCTTACTTCCAGCATTTTGAGTATTTATACTGTATATTTCACCTATTATCAATAAATGAAAAATTATCTGACACGTATTAATTAAACTCTCTTCATCTTCAGTATGTCTACAGGTAAGCAGATCTTTCTGTGGTTTGTGTCATTTTCACTACAAGATTAAGGCTTTAAATTTTAATATTTGGCACTAGTACATCTGTCAGAATTCATTTTAACTCATCCATAAACATGTCATTTGCATGTTGATTAACTGTCACAATCTCCTCTGTAACAATCTCAGATTGGAATTGCACATAAGTCACAACTGAACAGATTTCTATTAATTCCAAAACCTCATATGAAATAATTGTTGTTTTTCTGAAGAAAATCTGTAGCCAGTGTGCAAATTATACATTTTGTTTATATAGTGGATGTTTTAATTATGCATTTGTTTATACATAAAACTTGGATTTCCAAATCAAGGACTATAAATATAAAAAAGATCTAGCCAAACTAAGACGCAAACCTCATGCGATCAAATTCAACAGTTTGGCAGCGGGACGCGGTAAATTGATCCACCCTGGCAATCCGACGCAGTGCATTTCCTACTGTAAGGCAGGAGAGGGCGCTCTTCCCCACAGTATTTTGGTTTAATCCTCCAGGAGCAAATCAGGTGTGAGAAGCCAGCCCAGTCAGAGGAAACACCGCACAAGTTCAAGCAGCATCTTGGCGGAGTCCTACTGGAGACCTTGAGAAACTAAATTAGACCTATCATAGCTCCGGGCGGGAGGACCTTTCTCAGTTCTGTTGAGGTTCTCAGAGATTCCAAATAGCTTTGGAGGAATACTGAAGTTACAGTGTCCACTCAGAACTTAAAAAAGGAGGGTTTCAACCCAGTAAGTGCATCCAAGTGCATTCCCAGCCAGCAATCTTAAGAGTTCTGGAGGCAACCTATACTAACTTTATGAATGCTTTCTGACTAGATTTCCCTAGGTAATTAGGGCAGCATTTACTCCTGAGTAGGGTTCTAGAAGGTGGAGGAATTCACAGCTCTGAAAATGCAGTAGACATTGAATTTTGGATCCCTTCCTTCACATGTCCTTTAACAGTTTGAAATACAACATTAAAGTTCATGATCTCTGGAGGGTTGAAGCTTTGAACTATCTTTGCCCTTTAAAGAATGGTTCTGGCTCTATGTTTTGGGAACTCAACAGTTAGAATTCTCCCCCATTATTTTAATCCTCCTTTAAATTGCACTATGATTGTCATGAGCCTCATTTCTTAAAGTAGTATTGATAGCATGGAAACATTTATTTATTTTAGTTAACAATGAGAGGGATATTCGCATACTCCCAGCCTTAAGAGTGAGTGACTATACCAATAACTTCTAGGTCTATTTTTAACCGAACTGTTACCTTTAATCCTGTCCTCTGAGTTAGTTTTATGTAACTCTACATTATAGGGGCTTTGAGATGCTCATCCTTTTATCCCAGTCACTGTTATTAATGCCCAAAGAACACTATGTTCTTGATTTTAGCAAATCAGTGGGCATTTCTTAGTTTCAGCAATAGGCTGAAAGTAAAAACAGGGTTGACACTTAATTGTGACAGGATGAGTTAAATAGTTCATATTAAATTTGTTCTCAGAAATAAATGAAAAAAACATCTATAAACATAGGTTATCATGTTGAAATGATACATCTTTCAATAGGTTTCTAACATTCAGAAAATAATTGAAGGGTTATGTATGTTTTCAAAGAAAAGTAAGTAAAATGGAATGAAAAGGCATTTATTGGCAAATTGACCTCCAGCTAAAATCTTTAGCTAGGGAGGCAGTTTGCGCCCTAGAGGAAAAAGCAGGAAGGTGAGGAGCCCTGGGTCCTGGGTTTACCATTAATTAGCTGTATCACTGTGATGTTTATTTCCAGTTCTGAGTCTCAGGCTACAGAGTTGTCAAATGTGCAGGATGGGGCATTGCAGGTGGAAAAGTCATCTGAGGAGTTAAAATTATTCACACTTATATGGTATTTATTAGAACAAATAAAAACATATATATGTATCTATATTTATATAGGTATAAAGAAACTAATGCCTGTATGAGAGATTTAGATAGATATAGATACACACACGTGGCCAGTAAGGCAATATGGTGAAACAGGAAGTAATGGGTAAGAAAGGAAGGAGAAAAACAATTTGTGGGTAATATTGCTCTTCTATTTTTTCCTGGCAAAGTTACGTCCAAGTTACTTGAGTTAAAAGGAAAAAAAATTATGTAAGAATTATTTTCGTCCCATGGAAGTACGTTTTGTTTCACTTCCAAATTGAATGAATTACTTCGACTTAACTACTTAAGTCAAAATCTCAAGCATATTTTTTTCCAGAAACTAATACATAAATTTTACAAAGCACTTTTCCCCAACATCTTTTCAAGTTTAAAAGGCTACAGCTTTGGGCCTCCCTGGTGGCTCAGTGGTTGAGAGTCCGCCTGCCGACGCAGGGAACGCGGGTTCGTGCCCCGGTCCGGGAAGATCCCACATGCCGTGGAGCGGCTGAGGCCGCAATAGTGAGAGGCCCGCGTACCGCAAAAACAAAAAAGGCTACAGCTTTGCCTGCAGTCCTACACTTGTGCACATCTCCTAACAACTGACCCATTTATTTCCTGGGTCCAAGGCTATGTCTTATGGCCCCTCCCCTTCTCCCCACCCCCACCTCTTTCCCTGGCTCACTCCCCCGCCCTGACCATCTCTCCTTAGGCCCACACTGTTCTTTCCTCGAGGTCCCCTGATCCATGAGTCTCCTTTACCATCTTTCTTGATCTGTTTCTTAGTTTGTCTCTCTGCCTTTTCTATTTTTTTCTCTCCCTTTCCCTTTGTCTATCTCCTTTCTTGTTTCTTCACTGAGGACAATGTAAAATGGACCTATAGTTTAAAAATAAATGAATAAGATTGTGTTTCCTGTTCTAATTTCAAAATAAGGTAAATTGTTTCCACGTTTCTTTCATTTTTTATTTCTTTGCTGTACGCGGGCCTCTCACTGTTGTGGCCTCTCCCGTTGCGGAGCACAGGCTCCGGACGTGCAGGCTCAGCGGCCATGGCTCACGGGCCCAGCCGCTCCGCGGCATGGGGGATCTTCCCGGACCAGGGCACGAATCCGTGTCCCCTGCATCGGCAGGCGGACTCTCAACCACTGGGCCACCAGGGAAGCCCTCCATGTTTCTTTTAAAACAGCAATCAAACCACAGTAATTAAAAGAAGGCTCTGTGCAATGTGTGGGTGTGCACACGCACGTGAGTGTGTGAGCGTGCACACTGCACTTGTGTTGTTAATCGGATATCTGTTCAGGAGGGCAGTGCAGTCCTTCCGTTAAGACAACAATGCAGTGTCTCTGTTTGCTCTTCAGGACCCACACTCCACCCTCCTCTCCGCTGGTCACACCCCCTTGAGGCTAACCTGCCTGAACGAAGTCAACAGAGATCCTGGTCCCTCAAGTCAGGTTTAGCAAATGGGAATTCTGGGAGGATGCAGGAAGAAGGTCACTGCTCTGTGCCGGCTGACCCACTCTTTCTTTCTGAGTTTTGGTAATTTTACTTCCCACCATCTCTTTAGCTTGGGTTTCTGCCCTGTCCTTTCACTTCCCCTTTTAATTAGATTTTTGATAAATAAACCCTCCTCAAATTATCCTAATTCAACTGTGTCATAGGTAGCCTGTTGGAAACCTGGTGGACACAGCAACCTTCACTCATGTATTCATTCATTTAGTAAATATTTTTTCAGTGCCCACTAAGTGTCAGGCTTGGCACTGAGCTTCAGGGATATAAGTAGTTGGCAAAAAACAGTCACAGCCTCTGACCTCATGGAGATGAAAATTTAGTTTGGACAGGTTTTTCCACCACTGTGGGTGGACGACATTGATTGAACTTACCTTTTTTTCATTCGATACTCGATAAAATCTAGCTCAAACTCAATGTAAATGTCACACTCCAAGCATTGTAAGCAGTTGCTTTATCTCCTTAGAATACTTCCTAATAGATGTTCTGCTGGAGTACATGAGGGAGCAGACACGAGCACACTAATTAGCTACCAGCATGGTCCACCAGTTGGAGTTGAAGTCTGCAGCAAAATTCCCTCTTGCTTGGGGGAGGTCAGTCTTTGGTTCTATTCAGACCTTCAACTGATTGGATGAGGCCCACCCAGTGTATGGAGGACAGTCTGCTTTACTCAAAGTTCACCAATTTACATGGAAATCTCGTCCAAAATCACCCTCACAGAAACATCACATTTAATATATCCTCCAAATGACAAACTACATCTTTACACCTGAATTAAATAATGAAATATTTCAGGTCAAATACATTTTGAAAATTTAAGAATTTAAGTACATATTACATGACTATGACGTGCATGGCTCTTTGCTTGATACTGGCCTTACACAGATGAATGACATAGACATATTTCCCATATTCATAGAACTTAGTTTGATGGTAAAATAAACATATTCATGAGATCATATGGTTTTTATATGCAACATGAAAAGAAACAATTGAAATTTTCTCCACTCAGTGTCACAGGTACACATTTATGAAACTGATTTCTTCTTTTATTCACAATGCTTATCCTATAACTGTTCCATCAGCTTCCCTGACCTTTTTTAACAGATATATCTGCAAAGACCACAGCTGTGTTATCAGGACCTCAACACTGTTGCTCGTTAATTTGGATGAGTTACTGTAATGCTCAGAGCCTCTGTGTCTTCATTTCTAAAGTGAGTATGAAAATTTCTATGTTGTCACAATGGAATGGTAATGTGATTGACAGAGAGACACAAGGTTTTAGTGGCAAATGGAAAGGAAATTTACAGCAACGGGAAAAACAGAGAATAGTTACGGAAAGCAAGGGTTTACACAGTGAGGTTTCAGAGACCAGGATGGCTTCTCGTACTGCCCCACATTCCAATGAGATTATGCAGCTTCGGGTGTGCTGCCTGGGTGGAGTGAGGATCCTGCTAGCTGGGAGAAACTTGCTTTGCCATTTTCAAGAGTGTTTTAATACCCTATTACTGGTATCAGTCAGGCTGTCCTGGGGACTCTGGCTATATGCCTGCCTCCTGACTAGGTGCAAATAACTAGCACAAAACAAAATTAGCACCTTTCTGAGTGTTTACATGGAGGTGGGATGAAGCGAGGTTCTATTACCCATGATCAGGCTTCAGCAGGCCTGGGCTTCAAGCTCTAGGAGGGTCCCTACTGCAAACAACTAGCTCACAAAGATTCGATGTGGAAACGTTTAAAGCACCCGGCCCATCATGGGCACCCAATCAATTAAAAACTAGAATTCCGTGACATGAATAATATTGGTCATGTTACTATATTACTAAAACGACAAGAAAAGATAATATTCTATGAGCTGGGTTCTCTTTATTGCTAAAGTCACTCCTAACAGCAAGTTATTATTGTTATTGTTATCGTTATTTGTTATTTGGTATATTATTATTTAATATACTATACTTAGAGTATATTCGGATTTTTCATATTCCCAACCTCGTACATTTTACTATATCCCAAGTTTCCTAAAAAAGCAATACTTCATCTTTGAATGTAACTAATACTGGTGGTTACATAATATTTTATTCTTTATTTTTCTCAGGAACAACAGTGTGTATGCTTAAAGATGATTATTCAAATATTTAATTGGTTTTAGTCAGAATGAGCTTTCTCTTGATTTTCTTCATGTTAAGAATAGCAAACTATACTATTTTTGAATGCAAATCATATGTTTTAAAATGCCATTCAGTTGCCTTACATTACAAATGAAAACATGCAAAACTTGTGATTGTGTTTTTATATATACGGTTTTAATACTTTTTTAAAAATAAATTTATTTTATTTATTTTATTTTTTGGCTGCATGGGGTCTTCATTACTGTGCGCGGGCTCTCTCTAGTTGTGGTGAGCGGGGGCCACTCTTCTTTGCAGTGCACGGGCTTCTCATTGCGGTGGCTTCTCTTGTTGCAGAGCACAGGCTCCAGGTGCACAGGCTTCAGTAGTTGTGGCTTGCAGGTTCCAGAGCGCAGTCCCAGTAGTTGTGGCACATGGGCCCAGCGGCTCCGTGGCATGTGGGATCCTCCCAGACCAGGGCTCAGAACCCGTGTCCTCTGCATTGGCAGGTGGACTCCCAACCTCTGTGCCACCAGGGAAGCCCAATACTTTCTTTATATAGGATGCCATATTTATGTTTTCCACAATCTAGATATAAAACCACTTTATATTCAACTCCAATTATTCTTACAACATGAAGAAACTGTTAATAGGGACTGCTGTCTGTCAGTAAAATTAAGAAATGATTAAAGTATAGAGTATGAATGCAAACTTCATCATGCCACACCACTCAAATAGCATGACACCTCACGCAAACACATACCATCATGTACACACATACACACCTGAAATACTCCGTTGACTTTATATATATGTCGGGATAGAGTCAAAACCCTTTACCATGCCTATGAGGTCTTTCATGATCTGCCTCCATCACTGCTCTTTAGCCCCACTGCATTCTGCAATTCCTTGGCACTCTCTGCTTTAGCCACAGTGACCTCCTTTCAGTCTCTCAACTGATCATACCCTCTCCTGCCACCATACCTTTAAGACATGGATGTTCTTCTACCTGGTGCATCCTCCCTTCCCCTGTTGAGTAGTTAACGTCTAAGAATTCTTCAGAACCTCTTTATAGAAGTTCTCTTTGACCTTCAGGCTTTCATAGAGTCTAAGCATCACATAGCTCACCATCAAATTTGTCTCCACTGCAATTTCACATTTGCTTGTGCAAGCACTTTCTGTGCCAGCTTCCCCATCCCCATTAGACCCTGGGGTTTGTAGGGGAGAGTCCCTGTCAGTTTCTGCTCACCATTACATTCCCCCAGAGCCCAGCACTGTGCTTTGGAGAAGCTTGATAAATATTTGTAGAAAGGGTGAAAGGTGAATATGAGCCGTGTGTGAAAGCATGTAATGTTGGCCAAATTTCCAGCTCATATGTTAGTGCAACTGAACATCAGAAGACATAATAGATGGTTTAATTTATCTGTTTGGAGTACTGAAATGTAAAGATTTCGGTGAATGAAGTGTGATTCGTTCCTGCCCCTGCTTTTGATTCCTTAGGGAATCATTTGCCGAGTGCCTTTGATGAAAATATTTGCATTTTGCTTAATTTTTGTTTGTTTTCTTGTTGTCCTCGGGGAGCGGAATGCCTGTCTGACTCCCCCTGACAGATCAGCTATGGCAGGTCTGCTGTTATAGAAAATTCTCCACCCCAAAGGCTGTAGATCTCCTGCAGGGAAGACTGAGCAAATGCTGTCATTAGCAGCCATGCAGTGCTGAAGACATGCAGTGAGAAAATATGTCAGGCATTGTTTCAACGTACAGGTTTTAGCAGAAAACCATGAAGAATTTTCAGGATATTGATTACAGATTAAAACAACAATAACCTTTAACTTAAATCCTGAGAGTTCCTCTTGTCATTTTTATTTTCTTATTTTTCTCGTCAATTAAAAAAAATTCATGCATATGCCCCCATATTTTTTAGGGAAAGATGCTTTCATCAGAGAATATTTTAGCTCTACTATTTCACTTCACTTTTTACATAGTCTATTTCATATTTCTTGTTTTAAAATCATCAAAAGAAACCTTCCTTAAAGCTAGGACAATAGGCATATAGAGCTTCCTGAGATAAGATCTCTTTTTTCTTTTTTTTTTAAATGTACGTGTAAGCACACTGCACTGTTTTGTGCATAACCGTCAGTGAATATTCGTTGAATTAGTAAGCACTTAAAATAGTGACATAATCTGTACACTTCTCTAATAAATCATTCTGAGAAACAGTAACATTTCATTTAATTTGGTCAAGACAAAAATGTCTTTTACTATTCAAAACTATCAACTAGAGTAATAATCCTTTGCTCTGTATGGGGCAACAAAGTTGGGTGAATGGACTGATTTGACCAAGAATGAATTCCCTTGAAAATAACAGTAATGAGAATAATAGTCAAGATTAAAAGCAGATTGTTGATGGGGTACTTCTGAGATAATTGTCTTCAAGATCTTTTCTTTCAGGTTATTATACTTCAGGGTATATCTATGCTTCGTTGATAATTAAAGAAGGACTTGAAAGGAATTAAAACATTAGAGGTTCAAGTGTAAGACATAGTAAGAAAGGAGCCACAGAATGATTACTGAATACACTGGCATCTAAATAAATAGTTATAATAGAAATTCTCTTATCTGATGAGTAGAACCTGTTGTTGGTTACATCACTGAAAAGCAGTGAATGTGAAGAAGCATTAAAAAGTGATTAATACTTACCTTAAATATTGTATTTTAATCTAAAACATACAAATTTATTGTTTAGTCACCAATCTTTTGAGATGAGGCCAAGAATTTGAGTGGTGTCTTCTGATTGAAGGTCCTCATCTTCTTTTTTACACAAACCACACCCATAATGCATCATTCACATTTCCAGTTTGAGTTTCATCATAGTAGAAAAAGAAGTTAACACTTGTAAAGCAATCTAAAAGTGTAAGCATTTTAAGTTTTTATCATAACATTTTACAGTTGTCTCATCAATTTTTATATAATGTTAATTTATGTAATTACAGTGACAAGAACAACTGGCTTTCACAGGGAAAGAAACAAGCACAACTGATTTTGACTTTGGTAAGTAACATAGGTCAAGGAGCAAGAAGAGAGCAGGGCTTCCCTGGTGGCGCAGTGGTTGAGAGTCCGCTTGCCGATGCAGGGGACACGGGTTCGTACCCTGGTCTGGGAAGATCCCACATGCCGTGGAGCAGCTAGGCCCGTGAGCCATGGCCGCTGAGCCTGCGCGTCCAGGAGCCTGTGCTCCGCAACGGGGAGAAGCCACAACAGTGAGGGGCCCGCGTACCAAAAAAAAACAAAAGAAGAAAGCAGAAGAGCCCAGGTTACCTAGAGGATAGTCTATCAGCGATTGGACAGGTCATCTGCAGCCTGTGTTTTACAGGTGGAATGAAGAGCATTAGTGAATCCAACTTTGGTTAATTCTAATCAAACAATTTTCTTTTAAAAAATTACTTTTCCTTACTTTAAAGATAACATTAATTATAGAAATTTTAAAAAATATGAAAATAAAACCCACACAAACACAATGCACCACTTGGAAAATCACTATAAATATTTTCCATCGTTTCTTCAGTCATTCTATTTATTTATTTATTTATTTTTTGCGGTACGCAGGCCTCTCATCGCTGTGGCCTCTCCCGTCGCGGAGCACAGGCTCCGGACGCGCAGGCTCAGCGGCCATGGCTCACGGGCCCAGCCGCTCCGCGGCATGTGGGATCTTCCCGGACCGGGGCACGAACCTGTGTCCCCTGCATCGGCAGGTGGACTCTCAACCACTGCACCACCAGGGAAGCCCTCTTCAGTCATTCTAAATCCATAAAGTTCTTTTATGCATGGATCACATACAATACATTAGTTTTTAAAAATAGTCCATGTTTTTAGCTAATAGTGCATCTATGAATATACCCTAAGATATAACAATATGTACTTATAATGAGCCTGTCATAACTCATAAATATTAGTAGTGATGTTGGACCTAAAATCAGAGTTTCTAGATTTCCTTCTCTTCCATAAACACCCTATACAAAAGAAAAGATTTTTCATAAACAATATAAAGGATGTGAATCACTAATATGAAAATTATATAAACATTTAAAACACTTATTACATTTTTGAATATTATATTCTTTAAACAGTGCCTTAACCGTTTACAAATGAAGATACATGGGTAACATTAGAGACACTCCCAAGATTACCCTGCTAGGTAATTAATGGTAGAGTCAGAATTAAAACCCAGATCTCTTCTCCCTATTGTAATATCTATTGGTACCTGTGAAAAGTCTAGTCTTCATGATCTAGGTGAACAGTATGCTGTAATGGTCTGAGGGTATGTATTTTCCTAAATGTACTTTCCTCCAATAAAATGGCAGATTTCTAATACCTTTAACTATATTTCCCATTAATAATTAAAAATTATAGCAATTTTATAAGCAGTTACAGAACAGCAATAAAATATCTTCAAAAAACAAAACTCTGAACTGCTTTTTCAAAATGGTACCTGAAATTAAAAGAATTTCAAACTTGTTAGAAGTAAAAGCACCCTGTGTTATTGGCTCCAAAGCCTGGTACATAATTCTGAAGCCCAGTTTTAGACTGCAGACAACTCCAAATTAAGAACTACCTCGGCTCAGCTCACTTCATCACGCACCTAGCACAGCGCCACATAAAATGGTGCATACTTGTTGGTTGACTGACTGCCTCCAGTCATTTTTTTTCTTTAATAGAATCTCCAAATCTTTTTAAAATGTTGTATGTATTTTATTTCTCTTCATCTTGAGCCTGGAAAGAAGAAATGCTTTCTCCACACACCTCCCGTATTCGGTGCCAGAGTCAGGTGGAACTGTTGTCCTGAGCTAAGGACCTGGGACAATTAAATCGTGTGGTTGTATTTCCTGCAAAAGTGTGTGTAACTGGTGGTGAGACAAACAAGTGGCCCTTGTAAGAACTTCAGTCTCTTCATTGATATTCAAGCAACTAAAACAACTCAGTCCAACAGTTACCGAGGACCTGCTGCAGGTCAAGGTGTGCTTTGAATTTACATACATTCCCTTTTCAATCATTACAGCAACCTTGCAAGTCAACGAAGTGATCACCCCTGACTTTTCCTGGTCAGAACCCCTTCTCATATCGGGAAATGCCCCCATAATTCTTCTGTGAACTCCCTTCTCTGCCTAACATAACTTGCAGCTGTCTGTGGAAGCTGTTCATTTCAGTTTTGTGTATGCTCTCTGACCACATCTGAGAGATCCAGGTATGATTATCCAACCATGTTGGGTCCTTTCCTCAGATATTGGAACTAGAAAAAGGAAGTTAATATCTTTCTCTCTCTAATGATTGAACTCTTTAATGTGTAAATCTGTAAGGTGTTGGCAGGTGTATTTTATCGTATGTTTGAGGTGACAAAAGAGCTGGAATGCTGGAAGAAAGAAAAAATGGCAACCGGCAGAAAGAAGCAGAGACAAAGGATGGATCAAGGTTCGGATTAGTTCCCTGTGCCTCCATTCACTCCCATCCCGTCCTCAGGGCATTCTGTAAGGCCTCCTTGCAGGGATGTGCCCTTTGAAAATGTCTGGTTCTCAAGTCCATTCATAATACCTCCCTTTATTGTCTCTCCCCATTTCTACCTTCAACTCAATTCCCAGCCACACTGTACTACTGACAATATTTTAAGTCTATCACGTTGAGTTTTAGTTCTGCCCTAGTTTTCCCTGGATGTCCAACCCTCCCCTTCTCCCCTGCCTTCCCTACCTCCCCAACATTCATCTGCAGGTTTACAACTTTCTTCTTCAAGGGCATCAACTTTGACCCCTCCTCCAGTCAAAGTAAAACACCTTTTTATGTTTTCCTAAGCAGCCCTCACTTTGCCTGTTTTAGAGCTAACTTTGTCATCGTATACTCTAATTAAATGCTAACGTACTTGACTGGATTCTCTGTTACAGTGTGAGCTCCTCGAAGATACAGATCATAACTGTTTTTTTTTTCTCACCGCTATACATCTAGCACACATAGCACTGTTCCCGGCACAGAGCAGGTAAGCAAAAAGTATCTTTGAATAAATAAAAGATTAATATATATTTTAATATCACAGAGTAAGGAGATCTCTAAGTCAAATATTCCTAAGTATTGTGATTGAGCACTCTTTAAAAACTAAAATTGGTGTTAAGCTCTTTTTTTTTTTTTTGCGGTACGTGGGCCTCTCACTATTGTGGCCTCTCCTGTTGCGGAGCACAGGCTCCGGACGCGCAGGCTCAGCGGCCATGGTTCACGGGCCCAGCCGCTCCACGGCATGTGGGATCTTCCCAGACCGGGGCACGAACCCGCGTCCCCTGCATCGGCAGGCGGACTCTCAACCACTGCACCACCAAGGAAACCCTTAAGCTCTTTTTTAAGAACTAAAATTCTCATACACTATTCCTAGCAACACTGAAACACTTGTTCTATACACTTCCTTCTTCTCCCCATCTTGGCTGGAGTCAGTCCCTCTGCTTACAACATGGTTTCTTCCTCCTACACTTCAGTAACTAACACCCATCCTCCTGCCCTATTACCTTCCACCTCCTTCAGGAAGCCTCTCCGAACCACTGACTGATGGAACTTCCTCTTCACTCTCAAAGAACTTGGTTTTTAGTTCAAATTCGATTTCTACCGCACTGCATGACATAGGGCAAGTAACTCACACACTTCGGCCTGTTTCCTTATTTCTAAAATGAAGGGGTTGAACTTGATTAATCATCTTTAATTTCTTTTTTAGCAGCCAAATTCTCTTAGTTTGTACATGAAATTCCTTTATGAAGTCCAATCTATCCATTAATGGAAGTCTTGTCAGAGAGTGAATGTATCTTCTCTCCAGTGAGCTAAGAATCATGGGAACTACCCCAGCCTACATTGCCTAAAAGAGGCCACCCTTGTGATCACCAGAGGGTGCCTCTCTCAGAAGGTAGACCACTGCAAGGGGCCTTGGTCATATTATCACTTAAACGTCCTCTCTCTGATGCAACAGGAGATAATCAGCTTCTTTCTTATCTGCAAGTGGAAATGAAAGCCTTCCCTTCTCCTAAAAGCGATGCTCAGGGAAGGAGATTGAGTTCATAAAGGGGTGAACATGAAGCCAGTCCTGAAAAAGCACTCTGTGGACCAGCTGGGGCCCTGGAAGTAGCTGTGCATGGGAACCAGAAAATGCAAACACTAAAGAACCAGTAGTCTCAAGTATACAAATTTGATTACCTTGAGCCACATTTTAACATTTTGTTAACTTGACCATTCAAAATTTCTGTCATCAGACCAATTTGTTGTAGTAATAATACCCAGTCCCACCCTCTCCATACACTAGGTTAAAGATAAATATAAAGCAGATCTCCTTCTAAAACAAGTGAACACAAATCAGAAAGTTTATACTGGAAAAGACCATGGTTTCCACTTCGTTGACCAATCTTTGCGGTAGAATTTTATGACTCTCACAAAGTAAACATTGTTTCAGCACCATGTATATTTCAAATACTAATCAAGAAAATAATGGCTAAAAGTGCCAAGACTCAAGGCTTAGATGAGTCCATTGGATCGATTTCTTTGCTGGAGCTAAAATTTAATAGCTTGCCAAGAGAGCCAATCAATGATGCATTCTTTTTAAAAATAATTCTATCTCAGTGTTTCACTTTTCATATAGAAATGCATGCTCTTCCTCACTGGCTTTGTACAGAAAAATTACATTCTAGTGAATTTGCTAAAAATTCAAATTTACTAGTATTTTAAAATTTTAAAGAAAGACCATGCTTCTGTGGTTTAGCTTGACTGGCTTTTATACTCGAATATCATTCAGTATCAACATTACACAGAATATTGCTTGGTCAGAGATGAAGCAAAAGTAGAATAGGATGATTTGTTTAGGAGAGTCTTAGAAGGAGTCTCATTGATACAAAATACAGCTTGGATCCAAATAATGGAAGAAGGAAGTAAAATAAGTACCTTTATAATATCACATTTTCTTTGGGTAACTTGAAAAGTTCTGCCTACTGTGGTTATTTACAGGATTTAAAACCAATGTGGGGCTTCCCTGGTGGTGCAGTGGTTGAGAGTCTGCCTGCCGACGCAGGGGACACGGGTTCGTGCCCCGGTCCGGGAGGATCCCACATGCCGCGGAGCGGCTGGGCCCGTGAGCCATGGCCACTGGGCCTGCGCGTCTGGAGCCTGTGCTCCGCAACGGGAGAGGCCGCAACAGTGAGAGGCCCGCGTACTGCAAAAACAAAAAAACAAACAAACACAAAAAAAACAAAAGAAACTAATGTGCTATAACTACTAGGGAAAATGTATTATTTGAGAACTTATGAGGGACAAAAGCCCGAGGTGGTCTGGTCTCCTGGTATATCATATTGACTCAGTGCCAACCAAGTACCTTTGCTTCTCAATGCATTTTCATCCAAAGGTGGGGCTGCATTTCACAGAGAATTTACCTCTAAAGAGCTGAGAAAGGTTAGAATGTTTATGTATATGTCAGTGAATCTTCAATTTTACCCTTTGTTACATTCAATTTTCTTTTTTGTTTTTAGTTTTATTTATTTATGGCTGCGTTGGGTCTTTGTTGCTGCGCGTGGGCTTTCTCTAGTTGCGGCGAGCAGGGGCTACTCTTCATTGCGGTGCACGGGCTTCTTATTGCGGTGGCTTCTCTTGCTGCGGAGCACGGGCTCTAGGTGCGCAGGCTTCAGTAGTTGCAGCATGCGGGCTCAGTAGTTGCAGTGCGTGGGCTCAGTATTTGTGGTGCACGAGCTTAGTTGCTCCGTGGCATGTGGGATCTTCCCAGACCAGGGATCGAACCCGTGTCCCCTTCATTGGCAGGAGGATTCTTAACCACTGTGCCACCAGGGAAGTCCTCAAATTTCTTTCCAATTAAAAAAAAAGACTTGATTATGCAATATAGTGTAGTTTTCTAAACATTTTATGTATCCCAACAGCTACATTTTCTTCTGTCATAGTTAAGGGACTATTTTAATTATTGTTGATTCATTAAAAAATTTAAATACTTTAACACTGATATTTGATTTTTAAGATAGACATGATCATGTTGGTGTTTTATCCCAAACAATACCATTTTTCCCATTAATTAATTCTAGTTGAGCTCTCATATGTGGCATGGGGAGGGGATGAAGCAGGTAGTCAGTAGAGGCTTCTAAACTAACAATTTGCAATTTAGGGACAGAAAGAGTTTGCAACCACAAACTGTTTGTAAAATGAGGTATTTTGAATCTCAGAACATACTAATCTGTTGGTTGCATGTTACAATTTCTTTTAGAAAGTGGTCCCTTTGAATTCTATGAAGCCAAACAAAAGGAAAGAAAAATTACTTGAAAAGTGAATTGGGTGCTGAGTAAAACTTCTTCCCTTGTTCAGTGATGTATCTTAGAACCTGAAATAGTAATTTCTCTTATTTTGTCATGCGCCTTATTTCAGCACACCAAACACTAAATGAAGTGTAATAGACTGTATAGAAATGCCAAGACAGGTAACAATTTACATGTTCTCTTTTGTATATAAAGTCAATATTATATATTATAAACCCTGTGGGATGCTGACACAGAAAAATCCATGTTCAAATCAGTTCTTGTACAGATAAATGACCTCTGATGTAAACTAGACAGTGATTAGCCAACATCTTTTCTGATCTGTTTTTCTAAAACAGAAACTACAGAAATAGATAAATTGTGACTATTTCAATTTTTAAAATTATAGTTACATATGAGATAAGCTTTGAGAAAACATTTGAAAGACTTGTTTTTCTTTTGCAGTGAATGCTTTCTAACTTTTCTTATATAATAAGCCCACTTTAGACTTTTATGTATAAAGCATGATCTCCTTCAAGGCTTTCATGTTCTTGATGGCATTTAAATGTTGATAATAGCAACAAATAGTTGAACTACTAAAAACAGCAACACAAATATTGTACATTTGTAAAGTCTTTTCATATCTGTGTAATCATCATAACAACTTGGGTGGGCAGAGCTGAGAGGAGATATGGGTAGCCTTGTCTTACAGATGAGAAAATTGTGTTTCCCAAAAGATAAATGATTGACATTGTCCCAGACTCCAACAGGGTGGCTGGAGGTCTCTGCAATTTTATTCATGGTCACAATAAGTCTTAAGGAACCAGAGCATGGCACATCCAAGCTGGAAGGCATCATTGTTCAGGTTAAGGAGGGAGCTACTTACGAATAAGAAGGTATTGTTTCAGACAGGCACGGACAGCCCCTCCACCAGGATTTTCCTAAACCTCTCTCCAAGCTGGCTACCTCAGTGCTTCAGCTTACCACTTGGAGAATGATGCCCAACTCAAGCCAATTACATATTTTTCATTGTATTTTCTCCTGTCTCTCTAGATATTCTTTTTTTTTTTTTTTTTCCATTTCAAAATGTGTAAGGAAATAGAGAGTAAGAGAAGAGAGTAATGGATGGGGAAAGGTTGTCCTTTTAAAAGGATGGTCGGTGAAAGCCTTTCTAATAAGGTGATTTTTGAGTACTTACAAACATATATCCAGTAATCCCAAAGAAAATCCTGACAAATTGAATTCAACACCACCTGTTTTTAAAAAAATACTGTAGCATACAATAAGGCTTATCCCTAGGAATGCTAGGCTAGCTTAACATTCAGAACATTTCTTAAATAATTTATGAAATTGAGATATTTAAGGACATGGCTCACCTCTTTTAGTCAGCACTGTACTGGAAGTACTTAACAATGAAGTAAGACAAGTAAAACAAATGGTTGTTGTAAAGAAATAAATTTGGCGTTATTTGTAGGTTAGTTAAGTCTACATATAAAATTTAAAGTTATTAACAAATTTGAGAGCTACCATATGTACCTTACCAGATATTAAGACTTATATAACTGCAGAAATAAAAATAGCATGATGTTGGTACAGGGATAGCCAAATAGACCAGTGTAACCAATGAATAGAACAGAAAACAGGAACGCGTACGTAAACTTATGTGGGAGTTCAATAAAATAAGAGAACTGTCATTACAAATGGTAGGAATGGTTGGGCTAGTCAATAAATGGTGATGAAAAAAACCTGACAACCCATATAGGTAAAAATAAAATTATATCTATTTCTTCATATTATATATAAAATATATTTCATATTAAAGACCTCAATATGAACACTAAATATTTAAAACTTTGAGAATAATTTTTAGGAAAATGTCATTATGACATCAGAGTAGGGAAGATTTAATAAGCAAAACTCAAGAAGCAAAAGTATAAAGGACAATAATGATAAGTATTTCTAAAAGTTTTACATTTCTGAACCAATAAGGACACCATCAACAAACTAAAAATCAAGCCACAAGTTGGAAGCAGTCTGTGGTGCAGAAGTAGTGAGATCCAGTGTCTATCTAGGATGGGATCAGGAATGTCACAAAAGAAGAAACCCAACTTACCAATAAAAGGTGGAAAGATGCTCAGCCTCACTAATAATTATAGAACTACAAATTATAATAACAATGAAACGCTATTTTACCGAGACTGGCAAAAATGAATAACAATGATAATATCCAAACGAAACTTTGAGGGGATAGGAAGAAAAGGGAGGCTCTCATATCCTGCTCTTGGAGAAAGTAATTTGTTAATACATTAAAAAGCTGATGGTGTTAATATCCTATGAACTTGAAATAGCATGTGTAAGTATAAACCCTAGAGGAGCTCTTGCATGTGGGCACAAGGAAACTTCTATGCTTGCTTTTAAGAGTAAAAAGAATGGAAACAACTCAAATGTTAACCAATGTAGGAATGTAAAAATTAACTATAGCATATTCATAAAAAGGACAAACTAGACTTACATGTATCAATTAGGCTGAATCTCAGAATTATAAGTGTAAAAGGAAAAGAGCAAAATTCAGTGTCTTCACTATGCTATGCCACCATTTGTGTAACTCTTAAGCACACAGAACAGTATAACTCGTATATGATCTAGCATAAAAGTACAAAATATGTGGATGAAAAAATACACATCAACTTCAGAATATTAGTCACCTCAGTTGATAGAGAGATGGGAATAAGGTGAGAGAAATCTTCTACTTTAACTGTAATACTTTATTTAAAAAAAAATTCAGGAGGGGGTAACCTTGTTAGTTGTGAACAAGAAAAAAAAGTTGTCAACATAAAACTAGAGATACTCCCCCCCATCTCATTAATTTTAAGTCTCGGTTATACATGTGAGCTATTTTTTTGATCCTTTTTTTTACTCTAGATCACATTAATGTGTCACTGATTTCCACCTCTACCCAGAGAGAAATTCAAGTTCAACAAGGAAATAGCTTTTGCACCCTTCCCAGAAACTCCATTGTAATTGATAGGTGGCTTAAAGTGGCTTAAAAAACACAAATTCATTATCTTATCATTCTGGGGGTCAGAACTCTAAAAACGATCAGGCATGGCCTATTCCTTGCCTTTTCCAGTTTCTAGAGATCTCCACCATTATTTTAGCTCAGGGTCTCACTTCACTCAGACCCTCCTACCTCCCTCTTGCACGGACCCTTGTGATTTCAATGGACCCACTTGGATAATCCATGATCTTCTCCCCACCTCAAGGGGATGAGAATCCCTTGAGAAATCACATCTGCAAAGTCCCTTTTGCCATGTAAAGTAACATTTTCACAGGTATTAAGAATTAGGATGTGGACATCTTTTGGAAGGCCATTATTCTACCTACCACAATAGGCATTATTTCTCATTGTGTTTTCTCCTGTCTCTCTACATGTTCCCTTTTTTCAAAATGTGTTTATTTCTTCCTCTATCACTTGCTCTCTCTTAATCAGTTTGTCTGATATTTGTCTGTCGTATTAGCTACACCCTGACAGCTGTGGCCTGAGTGTGGGGTTTTACAGTATAAAAGGCTGGAAAGGCCTGGTCAGCCAGGCTGGAAGTTCTGTTCACGTTAATTTCCCCCTACCTATCATTTCCTTCTACTTCATCAAACAAAACTACTTTCATTGTGGCCTGAGTGGTTCTAAAGTAACCCCTGGTAGGATGCCTCCTAAACCCTTGTTAAAGGGAAAGGGGTATCCTTCGCATCCCCACTCTGCGTCCCACTCCCAGAACTGCTCATTCTCTACGATGGAAGCCTCTGAGCTTCCTTTCTTTCCCATCCTCAGTTCTTGGAAACACCTAAGGAGGCGAGCGCCTCAATTTACGACTCCCTCGAGGACCCAGGTCTGGAAGCGAACGCACGGATCTCCCCCACCCCCGCCACCCCGCCCCTCGCCTCTTCCCACAACCCGGCTCTGGGACCCGTCAGGCTGGTTCAGACATCTGGGGAATTAACATGTCCCGCCCATCCCTAGCCTCGAGCCGCGCAGGCTCCGCGCCTCCGCCCTCGTTCCCTCGCCGCTTCCAGCTCCTACGCGTGGAAGCCGCTACAAAGGGCTTGAATGAAACGTGTGTGGGTTTAGTGACCTCGTAAGCCGCCAGGGGATCCCGTCTCCCCACAAACCAGCGCGTCTCTCGCAGGAGGCTGAGCAGGGGGAGGAGGCAAGGAGCGGAGAGCTGGGTTTCGCGTGCGCGCGCTGCGGCTGGAGCGACGGCGAGGGGCTTCCTGGCCATGCACCGCCTCGCCCGCGGCGGTTCCGGGCACCACTCTCTCCGCCCGGGCTGCGCCCGCTGTCGCCGCCACAAGCTCCTGCGGCCGCCGGCACTGTCCACCGAGGAGCAGAGCTAGCCCTCCCCACCACCGATTCCCTTCTCCGCGGAGACGCGCCGCCCCCTGGTCAACTTTGAGCAAGAGGAGAGACAACTTTGGCCGCGGCCGCGGGCTTCGCATCCCGCTTCTCCTCGTCCGCAGGAGCCTCGCGAGTCGCTGGGGTTAGGTGGGGCGAGAGTTACCCCGGCGCATGTGCGCGGCGTCTGGCTGTGGGCAGCTTGTCTCCAGCAAGCGGGAGCGGGAGTGTGGCTACTAGTCATCTGAAGGTGGGGAACTTGCTTTCCTTTCCCTTGAAGCGACCTCGTCTTGCTGCTGGATAAAGCTATATCGAAAGCATGTAAATAGGCAGAGCGACTGTTACCAGGAAGGCAGCCACCCCAAAGGCAGGGAGGAGCGTGGGGCTTCGTCTGGGCTTCTCCCAGTCGCAACATTAATCAACAGTCAGGTGTTGGTTGCAAGTTTTCAAGGTCAGCCACCGGCAGCAGCGATTCCCTCTCTGAATCTTGGGGATACGCAGCGCTCGGGTTGGACTTGGCTGAGAAATGCACAGGACACCAAACGAGGAAGGATTGTAGAGGGGAAGGGCTGTGACCCCAAGACCCATCCCCCAACCTCCCCCTAATCTCCCGTCCCCCGCTGCAGGGGCGGGGGTTAGTATGTGACATGTGTCTAACTCTCAGCGGCAACTTTGGCAGCAGGTGTCCGTCCTAAGCAGGAGCCGCCGTTGCCGGGTGCGCCCTCGCCCAGCCATGCGGGCCGCGGGCGCGCGTCTCGCCCGCACCTCGCGGCTGCTGCTTCTGCTACTGCTCAAGGTTTCCGCTTCTCTCGTCCTCGGGTCCGCCCCTGCGCCCGGGAACGAAAATTGTCTGGGGGAAAGCTGTTCACCTACACTGATACAGCGTCGCAGCAGGGACGCTTGGGGACCGGAAAATTCTGCAGGAGACCTTCTGCCAACCCGTGCGCCCAGGGAGGAGGCTCAGGAGGCAGCGGTGCGCTTGGCGCCTTCATGGGACCCACCCGCGGCCCGCGGCGGTGACCCAGGCGCGGGCAGAGGGGCGGAGGCGTCGGCAGCGGAGCCCTCGGGACCTCCAGCCAGACCACCTGGCGCCTGGAGGTGGAAAGGTGCCCGGAGTCAGAAGCCCCCGGGTACTTTGGGGAGAGGGAACCCCACGGCTCTCCAACTCTTCCTTCACACGTCAGAGGAGAAGGAAAAGGGTCCCAGAGGCGCTGGCATTTCTGGGCGCAGTCAGGAGCAGAGTGTGAGGAAGGAACCCGGAGCCAGCGACCTTTATTATTGGCCAAGGAGAGCCGGGAAACTCCAGGGTTCCCACCACGACCCCCAACCCAAGACGGTCAATGGACCGTCGGGGCACGAAGGGCGGACGATTGCACCCCCTGGCAGGGCTCTGGCTCTGAACGGGTCCTCCCTTGAAGGAGTTCACGAACGCGGGGGTCCTCGGCGGGGGAACACCACGAACCCGCGCTTGCGACTGAAGAACCCTTTCTACCCACTGACCCAGGAGTCCTACGGAGCCTATGCGGTCATGTGTTTGTCGGTGGTGATCTTCGGGACCGGCATCATAGGCAACCTGGCGGTGATGTGCATCGTGTGTCACAACTACTACATGCGGAGCATCTCCAACTCCCTCTTGGCCAACCTGGCCTTCTGGGACTTCCTCATCATCTTCTTCTGCCTTCCGCTCGTCATCTTTCATGAGCTGACCAAGAAGTGGCTGCTGGAGGACTTCTCCTGCAAGGTCGTGCCCTATGTAGAGGTAATGCCTTCCAGGGGGTCTCAAGCTACGGGCTTTATTCATTTCCGGGATTTATAGCATCAGACCGGCTGCTCCAAGCACCTACTGCTGAAGCCCTTCACTTTCTCTCAGGGTTCCTCCCTCATTTCTCTTGCCAATCATTTATAGACATTGGCATTTATATACTGGGCACAGGGGCGGACCTAAGCAGCTTTGTCCACTCACCTTCAAACTCACCTGCTCCTGGATTGGGAGATAATTAGCATCTCATAATGTATAGAATTGTTTAGATTTTAAATTTCTCTCTCAACTATGGTTTTATACATATAGATTTCTGATTTGGAGACTCAGAGATTCTAGAGTGAATAAGTAGCCAGTCCATGACTGTCATTATTGGAACCTAGCAAGAAAAAAACCCCTGCATCACTCATCTATTAGGTTTCTAGTGCTCCAGTATGATTTCTTCCCCAAGGATATTATCACATTTCTTCTTAAATGTCAAAATTGGAGTAATATATATATTTTATTTAACAAAAGACATCTGCTTTTCTTTGTTTGTCACTTGGCCTGGATATATTAGTAACCTCCCAAATTAGTTTGTCTGGCTGTCTGCCATGCTATCCCACCTAAATTCGTATGTCATTTCTGTTTCTCCTTTTTTCCTTCTCAACTTTGTAACCATTTTATTTATTTTGTATGAATGAGCTTAAGCAAAAATAACACTTTGTACATCATGGCACAGAATTTATTTGACATTCCTAAAGTATATAGTATATATGTGTCGTTTGTTAGAGTATAAGGGATTGGCTATTTTTCCAAGACTAGAAAATTTCTTAAGAAGAAGGGGACACATAATAGCTTCCAAACTTTGGAAACGAAAATCTTTGAGTAAAATTTGACTGTTAACATCCTACAGCTAGTGTCCTTAACCGTTATTATGGTAGTTGGAATTTCTTTAAACACCAGCTCTTGGAAGGAGCCCACGTGCTTTGTTGCCAGTTGTGTTTTCAGCCAGCTGGCCCTTGATTTACTCCATTCAGACTGCCCGTTTCATTTATGGAAGCAGAAGAAGGGAAACTGTAAATATTCCAGAGCCCCTGATCCTGTCTGGCACCAGGGCCAGTGACATTATGTTCAACATTGTTCCGGGGCCTAATGCTAGGGGATAAGTAAACAGAAAACCGTACCTACTTAGAAGGGCCAAGGCAAGAGACTGTAAATAAGACCCTCTGTTATCCTGGCAGAGATCAGATGCAGGATCATGCCATGCTTGCTAAATCAGCTGTTGCTGCTTTACCAACATCTAGAATTTCTCTTGTTGCCAAGCTCCAAGTAGCTCCGAAACATCTAAATATTTGGTAGACAGCTCATTTTTGAATTGCAGAGAAGGAAGTGAAATTTTTGGAAGAGAATATGTGTCTACCAATTGCCTTTTCAAGGTCAATTTCAATTTAAGATTTCTCTGATTGTTTGAATAATGCAGAAGAAATTGACATATGCAAAAAAGAGACAAAAGTAAACTATAAAGTGAATAGGAGAGTTACCTCCAATAAGAGGGAAGCATATTGGCTTGTTTTAAATGCACTGGACAGGATGAAATCATTATACATTAAAGGGAAAAACAATAAAAAGGACAGAAAAAAGAAACTGGGGAAAGAAAAAAAATTACCAAAGTTCTTGAAAAAAAACTTTAAAAGAAAAGAATCCCATTCAAAGTCAGAAAAGAATATATAAACTTCGGTTAGTTTAGTGAGACCTGTGAGTTTTGAGTGATGGTATTTATTATGTATGTGTTTTAATTTTCTTTCTCTAAATAAAGAGAAAGAAAATTAAAGAGAAATCCTCTAATACTGAGGATTTTAAAAAATGCATACTTTCATTTGTATTTCCTTTTTAAATTTAATTCTCAGCTCCTTAAGAAAAACAATTATTATTTTTTACTCTCTATTTCCCCCCTTCTTCATAGCCCTTTTCTATTTTTTAATTATTGGTACTAGGCTCTTTTTTCCCCTGGAAAAGCAAAGGCTTGGAGAAAAAGATTCACTCATTTTATTTTCTTGAAAAATTAAACTATAATGTACATTTTTACTGTTAGAATAATGAATAAAAGCCTTAAGATTTAGTGTTTCTATATTCATACCTAATCCTAGTCTTCTGAAATAATTCTATAATGTTTCATCATACTCTGTGAAAATGATGATCAGACAGTAGCATTAGCTCCCTACTTCCTGATTATGAGGACAAGAAATACAATCCAACTCTCAGAATAAAGCATTTCTGCTTCCAGGAGGCACTGCTGTTTTCACAGAAGTAAGAGGGATCTAATGCCTATTTCATGTTGGGTTTCTGAAAAAAACCAGATGCTAATGTGGAGATCTGCTTCAGGAAGTTTATTGGGGTGTGAGCTCAGGTTCAACACCTGTTAGGGAATGAAGGAAGCAGGACTGGGCAGAGAGGGACGTTGAACTGTGATGCAGATGCCACAAAGACCTCAGCTGACACCACAGGGAACTCAGGGCTGGAGAGGGAGGTCCTGAATGGAGGCAAGACGGCCCAGCCTTTATAGCCCCTAACAGACCAGTCATTGGATGCAAGTTGCTCCCAGGAAGGGGGCATAACCTTGAGCCGGGTGGATCTCTTTGGTTAAGGGCAATTGCTAGAGAGGGATGCAGCTAAGAGCCATCAACCACCCATAGTCCCAGCAGCTGGGGGAGATCAGCATTTCATTCCTAAAGGACTTTGGGGAAGAAGCAATCTGGGTGGGGAACCACAGCAGCCACTACAGTGGCTTTTGAATTACCACGTTAAATTAGAACCAGATGGCATTCTAACCCAACCCCCTCATTTTAAAGATGACACATGACACTCAGAAAAGAGAAATGACCATCCTACGTATACATATTTAGTCAATGGCAACCAGACCCTTATTCTCAACACTTGATGTTGATATTTGTTTAGTAGGCGAACATCTATGAGGCAAAACAGTGTCCAGTGAGTGTTTTCTTTTTCTTTCTGCTCCTTGGCATCTTTTTTTTTTTTTGCGGTACGCGGGCCTCTCACTGTTGTGGCCTCTCCCGTTGTGGAGCACAGGCTCTGGACGCACAGGCTCAGCGGCCATGGCTCACGGGCTCCTCCCGGACTGGGGCACGAACCTGTGTCCCCTGCATCGGCAGGCAGACTCTCAACCACTGCGCCACCAGGGAAGCCCTCCTTGGCATCTTTTAAAAAGATTTTTGTATCCAACAGACAGGAAAAATAATAAGCCCAGTTAACATCATTTGTTATATGATGAAACTTGTAGCTCTTTATATTCTTAAATTTCATCATTTCCCATAAATTCCATAGTTGGTAGCTCATTAAATTTTTAAAAATTGCAGTAATCTGAGACAATTGCATTTTTTCATGTGCCAAACATGGTTATTTTAATAATCAAATAAAGATACATAGGTTATATTTTATGTTCTTAAAAATCACAAAGTGTTCTAGATAGGGGAGGACATTACAAATCTTTTTGAAAACTTTCTCCCTGATTTGCCCTCATTCCAAATCTTTTTCTTCTTGACCACAAGACTTCTGAAAATTATTTGACATTTTATCTCCTTTATTATCTAGATTTTGCCTTTTCTTTACTTTCTAATCTCTTATATTTATTTTATTTGTTGGGTAGTCTTCCTTTTCTTCCCACCACACACCTTCTTATTGATTTGTAATGTATGATTTAACATTTTTCTAGTAGTCTTTTTTGCCTTTTTCAATGTTTTTCTTTTTAAATTTTTCTTAGTTACTTAAAACTTTTAACCACAATTAATTTTTATTGATCTTTACAATTTTTCTCTCCCATCTTCTCCTTTGCCTTCTTTTCCTTCTCTCCCACAGTTCTTTTTTCTACAGCTTGAGTATTAGTATAATCTTAAGGAGGAAGTAGAATTTGGGGGAGAGTTGGCTTTGTGTAGAAAAATAGGTGTTTCTTCAGCAGAAATTATATGTCTTTGCAATTCACATTTAACTCTTCTTTTTATTTCAATTTGTTGACCAAAACTTAAGGAGAACACCCAGCTTCCAGAGTCTATCTCTAGAAAGGGAGGTTTAGTATAATACTGCTATGAGTGGGAACATAGTAGGAACATTTGTAGTTGATAATTTCTCTCTTTCTGTTCCAGGATTATGATGTCTCTGTGACCTAGTGATAAGTCCCTTAAAGCAGACGGAATGGTAGGAAAGGGGGATAGGAGAGGAGGAAATCTGGGTGGATGGTGGCCATTCTAACAGCCACATCATTTTGAACTGGTCTGTCAGAGAGTCACCAGAAAAAACTATACTCAAAGCAATAGTTGAATAGTTGTATGGAGAGAGAGAGCGTGTAGATGTGGGTTGGATATGGAGGTCTGGGTGTAGATTGCAGTAGGAGAATGGCAGAGGGGTTCCCTACCACACCATTCTCTTAGGGATCTAAAAAATGGTTAAAGCCAAATAACTCAGGCATTGGATATGGCAACCAACTAGAACAGCTCTCTGCTAATTATTTGATGAACGCCAACCAGAGTCAGTGTATCACCTGATACAGATCCACTGCTAACTATTTCCATTTGGATGTTAATTGGACGTTTTGAATAATATAGACAGCTCCTTAGTTTAAAGAACTCACACCTTCATGGTGAGTGGTAGGGAGGGAAGAAGGCTTCAAATAGTTCTAAGATAACCCCAGATCTAACTGTAGTTTTATTTTCCTGGGATACAAGATTCCTGCATGAGGGTGGTGGGTGGATAAAGGGAATACATCTCACCAGGGCCTCTGGACCAGGGATGATCTGTGGAAGGTCTAGAACCTTTCGTGATGAAAAAAGCCAGATTCTCCAATGGCTTTAGAAATACTGGTTTTAAACTGAGTGGGCAAATGACTTTTTCATTGTCTTAGATTGTAGTTGGCACTGACAGATACAAAAAGAAGGGTGGGTACCGAAGCTGAAGATGATATTGCTATACAGTTTTGTGAGTCTGCAGAGATTTCCCTAAAACTCCTAGATTCAAGTACATTGATCACGGCAGACAGTAAATTGAGGGGTGGATTAGCCATTGGGTATTCTGATAGACTTTTTAGTGGAAACACAGTTTTGTGAGCCACTTGAAAGTTACTAATGATACTATCAGGGAAAATAGACACACTGGGTGAGAATGGTGCTTAACAAATATTGTATGACTTCCTATTAATCCCTTTATAATAATTTTCACATTCCCATGCAAGTGACAGTATTTGGCTGACAACTCCAGCAGAAAAGAAAACAAGTATAAAGTGTGCTCCAGTGTATAACTCCATTCATGAACAGTGTACGGTGAAGTTTACTGAGTTTGGGTTCCACATAAGAAGTAAAAGCTTTAGGATATTCAAATGTGAAATTCAAATAATTTCCTTGACTATTGATTGTAATAAGAACGTCGTCCTTTTTTAAAGCTTGCCAATGAAGTATAAGCAGGAACGTGGATTTTTCTTTACTTGCCTTCTAGAGGTATTAGTTGGCATTCAGCTTTTAAAGATTATACACAAAACAGCAGCACCCAATAACTGATTAAAGAACAGCTTGTATAATTCATTATTTTCTATAGTCCTTTTCCATAGATGTCATCATTCTTTCATTTATTTACTATCCATTCATTCATTAAACATTTACTGGGCTTTTCTGCTATGCTAGATACTATGTTAGGAGGAAACAGGAGTGGAAGAAGAAGGGGAAGAGAGGAAAAAGTTTCCAAAGATGAGTAACATAGATATGATACTGCTATTATAGACAGGTGAAATCGTGTGCTACAGTGAGATGAATACTTTAAAAGAGGCTTAAACAAGGTGTTATGGAAGTTCAGGCATGGCTCTGGAATGGGTCAGCTCACGTTTGTACTTAGTTATGACCAAAGATGGAGAAATTCAAGTGAAAACTATGTTCCCTCTCATTCTTTTTCAAGCATAGTCTTACGCTTAGTTTTCATAAATGCATACAGCCTAGAGCCATGGTGAAAAGTTACAACTATGAAAGTCTTTTAATTCTTGTTTTCTCAAATTTTCCTGGGATAGGAGGCCTATAAGACAATTGGGCAGATGGGACAGTCCTAGAAATTTCATTTAGAATACAGAATTGTTCTAAATATTATTAAATATTAAATTATTATTTAGAATACACTGCCTGAGATAACCATTTCTGCTTTGGAATTAGTCGTCCTTATTAGCCATAAGGACATTAAGTAAATCAAATTTTTTAAAGTTTATTTAAATGAATTGTTTAATTAGCAATGTAATAACAGTACATTAAATTGAGTCCTTTTCTTCTGAAAATCTCTAAAACATACCTATTGTTTGATTTGACCTTAGAGAACATAAGAAGAAAGGCTGAAGAGGGAGACACTTTAGACCTATTATAGAGTCGGGGAAAGGGAAGCATAAAGAATGGACCTTCCTGAGACCTGGATTCATTTCTCAAGCCCACAGTCAAAGTGAGGACGTATCCTCAGTTCCTGAGGGCTGCCAGCGTATCTGGTTATATCAACAAAACATTTTTCAACAGTGAAAAAGAAGCAAATATTTCCACAAAAGCAAAACAGATCTGAGCTTAGGAGTGTACCCAAGGCTGAGGAAGTAAGGGTCTACCTTGCCCTTCACCCTTGTACTGCATGGGCCTTGAGAGAGTGATCCCACCTTTAATAGCTCTTCCTATGTGCTGCAACTAGGTTTAACAGTGTCCCATTAGAAGCACAGGGATCTGAGTCTGAGATGTGGACCGTGTGGGGAGAGGGTGGGCAGACTGCTATGCAATGAGGTTTGTCTCTGGCACTGCATTTCTGTGCCCATCCTCCAGGGATCCTCTGTCTTTTTTTTTTTTAACCACAAATTGACCTGCCAAGGTCCCATAATTAACTCAACCTTGTTGCCAAGGATACTTAACTCTTAAGTATCCTTATGAGAATGGTATTCTTTGTGCCAGAAGAGATGATCTCACCTAAAATTTCAAGGTTGAGTGGAGAATGGAATTGCTACAATCTCAAATATGGGCCCTTTCTATTTGCAAAGTAGGTACAGATACTTTCCACAAAACCTCCAGAAGAACCGGATATCATCACAATTCCAGACTTATTCTTGAGACAGAATACTTTCAGTTTGTGAATTTATGACGTTTTCAATGTGCTGTGTCAGCACACTTGAATGGTTGATGGCATGAATGATGCCAAGGTCACTGATTTGATCCTAGCCTAGAATGAGTCATTTCAATTAGGTGTATGACTGTACTCAGGGCTGCCATTATTTTATTCCCTTCTCGTCACTCCCTCCTTCAGGGAACTTTCCTCCTACCTTTACTGTCTTCTCCTTGGTTCAGATTTCTCTTATATAGGAAAAGCATCTGTTAACTAATTCACAGTAAGATGTGAAATTTAGAGATACATGCCTTTTGAAGAGGAATGAGTAAAGAAAGGGTACTTCCTTAACCTACTACTAACAATGGAATTTTGGTTAAGAACAGAGGAATTTTGTCTTAAAATGTTGGTTTCTCATAATTACCCAAGCACAAATGGATGAGGCCAACTCTGATTTTGTCTTTAGTTTAGGTTCACCATCATGCAAATCAATTTCATTAGTCACAAGAAAAAAATAGGTGAAAATTTGTTACTGTTCTTTGGAAACTTGTCAGAACCCTTAGGTGAAAAACAGAAATTCCAGTTCATTTTAAGATTGATTAGAAACATCATAATAATATCAAGCGTTGAAATGTGGACTTTGAGCTTGTGGGAAAGATTACATTTTGAAATGAATTTCTAATTATTGAGAATAAATATGGAATATATAAATGCTCTAAGACCTGTTGATTCCAATAGGTGGCTCCCATTGTAGTACACATGATGTTAATCTTGCTTCATTTGCATTTTTACACTAATGAGCGTTGGCATATTTGTAATTAAATTGTAACATTTTAGGTAAGTTGTAGTCAAATGATTATTTTTTTTTAACTGCAAAGGAATGTACTTCTACAGAAGTCAGAAGTTGTAATTGGTAGGAACATCAAGGTGGGACTATAAAGGTAAAGAAAGATTTATAGGGTCAAGACAAATTTTAGGATGATATAGTAGCTTTTAAATAGTCTCCATTGTTTTTTAAATAAGTAAGAGCATGTTATCAAGTTTAAAAAAAAGGGAAGAAAGTTGAAAATGAGGCAATAATGACAGTTGATATCTTCATTGGAAATCACATATAGATGAAATAGCCTGGATATAATAGAAATAGATAGATATTTATGATATGTGACTGTGTCAGATTAAATCTGAGTGATACTGATAAAGGTAAGGAACCTTCTTTTTGACGATGGAAGAGTGGCCTGGAAGGGCTCTGTTTCATTTCAGAGATGTGTATGTCCTTGTGAGGGTTGAGACAAATCTCTCCTACTCACTCTATATTTTGGCCTGGAAACACTAATGCAAGTGTGATGATTTGCATGTGCTCTGAAATGAAGACCTTTTGATAAAGGCCATCTCATTAACAGCAGTCTGATAAACAGTGGCTCTGAGAAACATGTTGTCTCCACTGTTGCTCAAAGAAGTGTCTCTGGTGGAGAAGTTGCCCTGAAGTGTTTCAAGGATAAGGATTATGGAAAATGCAAGAGGAAGCCAGGGCACACAAGCTCAAGCCATTTAGAATTTCAAAGGAAACTCTACCCTGTGCTCCTCGTGCTTTTTTCCTGACTGATTGTTAGGTCTCTAACCATGGACTTATAATAGGTTATCATTCATGGCTCAAATGAATGGGTTTTGTTAACAATAACGCCCTTGTTTCGAGAGTTACTTGTATACAAAGGACAGCACATAAATAGATGCACTTAAACATCTTTTTGAGGTAAAATATAAGTTAGGCTAGAGTAAGTTGTCATGACTTTGGTTAGAAATTTTCCTGTTTTATAAAAATCAGTGTATTCCAGCTGCTTCACTGTACTTAAGCATGTAGATTCGATTTCATATGAAAGAATTTTTGCTTGGAAGTACATCGGTCTTTTCTTTCCCCATCAGTGTTATCACTGATGTATATCAGAGGGTTTAGCAAAAGACACTGTTTATTTGGTATGAGTTGTACCTTCATCGCTTAACCTCATTCATAAAGGTTTCATATTTGTCCATCTGCAGTAAGCTTCTGAGAAATGGAGCAATAGCTACAACAGGAGTTCCACAGATGACTGTTTTTCTTTCTTTTTTTTCCGGCCGCGCCATGCGGCATGCAGGATCTTAGTTTCCTGACTAGGGATTGAACCCATGCCCCCTGCATTGGGAGCGTGGAGTCTTAACCACTGGACTGCCAGGGAAGTCCCGACTGTTTCTCATAAAGTATCCACGTGCTCTTTTTTCACCTCATTTTGAATGAACTTAATATAGTACTAGGTAAAGGTGGTGGCCAGGATTTCCTCAAGGCTGGATGTTTGTATTGAGTTAGCACCTTGAGCAGTGGGGAGAACATTTTGACACTGGAGCTGCCCCTTTCCCACGTGAGTGTCTCCACTTGCCCTGTGCCTGCCCAGTGCCTTGAAGCAACGCTGCAGGTGACCACAGGTGACCACAGCTGCCCACAGCCTCACCACTCTGGATGTTGACTGGACAGGGGCTGAAGTAGCTTTACTGTTGTTATTCCAGGAAACAAAGAAGAGCAGAACATTGGAAGAAAAGATTTTAGATTTTGTTTTAGATTTTGTTTATTTTGATTCTCTAGTGTCTGTATTTTGATGCCAATCCCCTCAAAATTCTCAGTACCTTATTTTCCCAACTAGTTAAAGATTTCTGCTTCCAGCTTTCCTCTGATCTTGATTCTCACAAGTAATAGTCTTGTCTATTCAAAGTGTTTATAGTTGTGCTTTTGTTGATGTTAATTATTCCTTCCATTGCAGTTTAATTAATAACAGATTGCATCTCACTCATTCCATCTCTCAGAATATTGCTTCAAAGAACTACCCATCTAAGCTAATGCTTAACTGCTTTACTCCCAAGAGCATATTTCCTAGTGGTATTGAATTTTAGCAATCAGATATGGTCATTAAATGCAGAAGATCCAGCTTTCATGATACAGTTTTATAATTGTGTATAATTGCACCATGCATCTTGGTAGAATTTCTAATGAGCTGTATGTAAACAAGTACATTTAAAAATTGTGATAGAAATCTTTTCATGTTACCCCAGCATTTAGCATTCTAATTACATGGATAGATTCCATATCTAAGTAGGCAGAAATTAGCCCACCACCCATTGTCCAGATGATTTTTATCAATTAATTTCTGAGGCATGCAGTTAAGCCTTTACAAAGGTTTACGGTCTCCTGTAAATAATTTGGGAAAGTACTGAGCTGGGACCATGTACCCTTTCTGCTCTTTCACATCATAAAATCAATTGTATAAGTGAATTTACAGAAAAATATCTGGAGTAATAACACTGCAGGCAGTGGCGGCAGGAGGGAGTAGCTATGTGGGACTGGCATTTGGGCTGTAGTTGCTGTTGGCAACTGCGTAGTAAGTACTATCTGCATTTGGGGCGGTGTTTGCCTCAGCGGTTCCTTTAACAACTCTCTCTGTAGCTCTTGTGACCTTCCTGGACGGTTCGCCCCGTTTCAGCTGGATCCTAATTGCAGAGGATCCTATCAGACAGAAGTACAATTTGAAAATAGGAAGCTGGACACAGGAGCTTCCTGAAATTGTGTATGACAAGTGGGAAGGTTCCCTCAATCTATGATCCGTCAGATATGTTTGAGGTCCTCAGTACTAAAGCTCTTGGGAGTATGGCTGAAGAACTGAGCATCTTCAAATAAGATACAGTATAGGATTCCTGAGCGAAAAATTGAGGCACATCTTACTCTTGCTTAAAATTTTTCTTGTTGTTTTTTTTTTAAATCTTGTGAGATGAATTATACAGAAGCTAGAACCCCCTTTTTTTTGCTTTTTGAAGCAGTG
Source organism: Globicephala melas (assembly GCF_963455315.2). Classification (NCBI taxonomy): domain Eukaryota; kingdom Metazoa; phylum Chordata; class Mammalia; order Artiodactyla; family Delphinidae; genus Globicephala; species Globicephala melas. The sequence continues at coordinate 26,238,547 of NC_083322.1, forward strand.
AACATCTTTTAATTAAGAGTGGATGTGCAGCACCATTTATGATATCTAAGGAGTGGTAATCTAACACACCTGTTCTAGTACCTGTCTACCCACTTTCATTTGTTCTTTGCTATTACCTCTCATGAAATGCTTTGTAACAGACTTGGAGATAGGTATGCAAATGCTAGCTCCTGTGATAATTGGTCCAGATTTTAAATCTCTAGATTTAAAATTAAAGAGGTTAATGGGGGAGAAGACACTATCTCCTGTGTGTTGTGCATTCTTTGTAAGGAATGATAGAAAATTACCAAGCACATAGATGTTCCGAGCCTCTAAGAGATTGCTTCTCTTCAGAGTCTCGTATCTTCAAAATCACCAAGCTGTCCTTTTAACAGAAATGTTATTCCTAATTTAAAAAGAATGCACAGCATAAGCCTTTGTAGCTTTGTATTTGTGGACTGACTCAGGATACAAAGTGACAAGGAAACATGCACAAGATTTGCCTCAGTGAAGACAGTGCAGAAAGCCTTGCTTTACAGTCTTATAGAGAGATGAATCAAAACATTTGAAAAGCTAATATATAAATTAAAACTTTCAAAAATCTGTAAAATAAAATACAGCAATTTCCCAGTAATCCTGTTTGGTGCAGACCTTTAGAAAATGGCCCATCCTTGTCAGATTTCCATTCAGACTATGACATTCAAAAGATGACTGACATTAAAACAAAATCTGATTTTAAGACAGTTGCACAGTGTGGACTTCAATTTTAGAATTATTTTGAGTCTCTGGCATAGATGCAAAGTATATTTCCATCAAGTCAAACAACTCACTAAGTTGAAAGTTAATTTTAAAAAGGTGAATGTAGAGATGACTCATTTTTCATGGCAGGCATATTAGATGGATATTTCTTATACCGGTGTTTATGGGAAACTTCATGAATTTTGTAGTACAAGAGCTGTGGTTATAAGTTCAACCATGACCTCTTGATTTGCCCTGATCTAGACTTTGTTGGTCATATTTTGCTTCATGTTTGCTTTTCAAACAGTTAACCCCTCATTATATCTCATTTTCAGACTGTCCCCACCAAGTTATGAGAATAGTCAGGACGTGGATGTGGTGTCCTTATTTCGCACATGAGGACTAGTAGACACTGACTAACGTGTAGTGTGTAAGAAGAGAGATTATTTGACATTGGAACTCTTATAGAATCTGCAAGGCAAGTTGTCATCGCTCTGGGGAGAGTGACAGCTTGAATGTAGTAAATAAACAACTAACATTTTGAGTACTAAAATTGTTAGGACAAATGGTTTTCCTTTTGTCAACATGATCCCTTCGAGTTCTAAAAATGTAGACATTAATGTATAATATATATATATGTATGTGTGTATATATTTCTTTGCCCCTTTGCCAAGGCATGACTTCTGCCTGTGCTTCTTAAACATTCCCACTTAGCGGGCAGGGGAGAGTGAATGCAGGTATTTGGGGTATACCCCAAAGCATCCATCCACCTAGGGAATTTTCTTTTAGTCTCCTGGTTTATCTTAACCCTCATGAACATTTTACATCCTATCCATTGTCCTTGTTTAAATATATAAAGACTATTTATTAAACATTAAATTATTTTAATTTCCCCCCAAACAGTGGGGTAAATCTGATGCTCCCAGATGATGACTGTGTTTATCTTGTGACTTGACAACCACCTTGCCCCGCTAAGTTGACTATGACTGAGCTGATCTTCATGGCTCCTTCCAGCTTTAATATTTTTTGGCTCCATGACCCTGAACCACTGTATTTCTTCTTCTTTTTTTCCTTCTAGTTTTATTTGTTGTCCTTACAATGATTCAGCTGTAGTCACCAACCCAGTTACTCATGCCTCATTCTAGGAAATCGTTTTCTTTTTCTTTTCTTTTTTTCCGTACTTTTTGCCCATCTGTATTTTTTCCGGTACGTGGGCCTCTCACTGTCTTGGCCTCTCCCGTTGCGGAGCACAGGCTCCGGACGCGCAGGCTCACCGGCCATGGCTCACGGGCCCAGCCGCTCCGCGGCACGTGGGATCTTCCCGGACCGGGGCACGAACCCGTGTCCCCTGCATCGGCAGGTGGACTCCCAACCACTGCGCCACCAGGGAAGCCCTATTGCCTAATGTCTTGATCTTTCAGAGATGACCCAGGAAAAATATATTCTGTGTTCCTCCCGCAGGCTGCTTCTCTCGGAGTTACTACGTTCACCTTATGTGCTCTGTGTATAGACCGCTTCCGTGCGGCCACCAACGTCCAGATGTACTACGAAATGATAGAAAACTGTTCTTCCACAACCGCCAAACTTGCTGTTATATGGGTGGGTGCCCTCCTGTTGGCACTGCCGGAAGTGGTGCTCCGCCAGCTGAGCAAGGAGGACCCGGGCTTCAGCGGGCGCGCCCCCGCGGAACGCTGCGTCATCAAGATCTCCCCGGATCTCCCCGACACCATCTATGTTTTAGCCCTCACCTACGACAGCGCCAGACTCTGGTGGTACTTCGGCTGTTACTTCTGTTTGCCCACACTTTTCACCATCACCTGCTCTTTAGTGACTGCAAGGAAAATCCGCAAAGCCGAGAAAGCCTGTACCCGGGGGAATAAGCGGCAGATTCAGCTAGAAAGCCAGATGAACTGTACAGTCGTGGCTTTGACCATTTTATATGGATTTTGCATTATTCCTGAAAATATCTGCAACATTGTTACTGCTTACATGGCTACAGGGGTTTCTCAGCAGACAATGGACCTTCTTAATATCATCAGCCAGTTCCTTTTGTTCTTTAAGTCCTGTGTGACCCCTGTCCTACTTTTCTGTCTCTGCAAACCCTTTAGTCGGGCCTTTATGGAATGCTGCTGCTGCTGTTGTGACGACTGCGTCCAGAAGTCTTCCACGGTGACCAGTGATGACAATGACAACGAATACACCACAGAACTGGAGCTCTCACCTTTCAGTACCATACGCCGGGAGATGTCCACGTTCGCGTCCGTTGGAACTCATTGCTGAAGCACAGCCTTTGGTTTGCTTAGGTTTCTTTATTTGTTTCATTTTCATATCCTGTGAAAGTTTTTACTTCATATTTTTCCTTAGTGGGAAAACATGCAGAAAAGGAGAGAAATATTAACTACTGTAGAACTGATTTTGCAAATTAATATTTGTGCTTTGAAAAAAATATTTATATTTAGTTATTTAAGAAGTATGAGGAGGCCAGTAGTTTTAGATCATTTTATCTGGTATGGTGCTAATATTTTATTTGAAAAAAGTGACTGCACCTTAATTAATTGCTAACTTTCTTTTGTTCTTTTAAAAATATAATCACTGTATATTGATTATAGCCATGTGATTTTGTAGGCTATTTTATGTTTGAGTTGTGATTGAAAGTATATTGTATATGGTATCGTGAGGTGAGTTGTAGTTAAGAAGCATTCACAAAGTAGCACCAAATAAATTACACTTTATTCTTTAACGTCATTGTCAATCTACTTTTAACCAAGATTCAATAAATCTTTTAATTGCCTTAAATACACAATTACTGATTCTATGCACAATTTAAAATCAGCCTTATTGTTTTATAATTCTATTTTCCTTTAAGGTGGGCAATCACTATGATATAAAGACATTTTCCTAACAGTACTATTTTATATGCATGATTCATAAAACTAACTGTATGTTTAAAAAATTGTATTTTTAATATTCAGCTAGAGATGTAAAATTACTTCCAAATATTTATAAAATATGAATAAATAGACAGCAGAGTAGGAAGAAACTATCTTTTTTTAAAGAAATTCACCTCTGAACTAGCATGTAGAGCTATAGGTTTTCCCATGAAGAATTATGAAGAGAACCAAGGACTAAAAAGCAACCCACTTGTCATCTGATTTCATCTAAACACTGACCTTTGAAGCACCATGAATTCTGTGTGAAGCACTTTGAATTCTAATTTTTCTCCTTTTAAAAAATGAACTTGATTAAATCTGTGTGACTTAATTTCTCTAAGAAATTACAGTAGTGGAATAATAAAATATTTATGCATCTTGATTAGAACACTTGAATATTCAAATACTACCTTTAAGTTGATATTCCATAAACTCCCAACAAAAATCTAACCCTCTGTATTTGAATTCTATGGACCCCTTAAGGAGTTCAAGTTAAAGCAGTTGTGTAGGATGCCTTCCATGTGGGACACATGCCTAATCAGATGGCAGAGGCAGTGACCTGAGTGACACAGTGTGGTTGTAATGTTGCTGTCTTCAGAAAAATCATATAGGGGAACCCAATTTTCTGGCTGGAAACTGCCCTATGTGTTTTCTGCCTGTTAATTTCTGTACTATTCAGCTTATCTGGTACTTTCTTTCTTCCAGACTACATATAACATGATGTTCTTTAAATCGTTAAACTTTAGTACTAGAAAAATTAAAGGGACTTAATTCAGACCACTGGTCTTCTGCATGAAACCCAGATTAACTAAAAGACAGTGTCCAGAATACCTCCTTTTTCCCAGTCCAGTACTCTTCAAAGGGATTTTTTCCCCTACTGTCTGTATTCTAAGGGGTTTGAGGAAGAATAAAAACAAGGCACCATTGTCCTCTTACAGATCCCTGTAATAGGTCTTTGGAAAACAACTGAGGATGCCTAACTGATGGCTGCCAACTGATGGCTGCTGAGCAGATCCACAGTTATAATTCCACAGTGTCTGTCATGATATTTAGTCAACTTTATAGATCAAGAAACTGATTGAGCATATGGCATAGAAAAGGTTCTGTGTTATAATCTGCAGTAAATAAAGGTAAATAGAGCTTAGTGTCGGACTTTACAAAAGCAGACAGGGGTGGGATGAGAAGAAAGGAATAAGACACACGTGTAAACAATTATGATGTAAGCTGGGACCGGTTGGGAAGGTGTAAAGTTCTGTGATAATTCAGGGAGAGCACCTCAGATGGGAGGAAGTCATGAAAGGTTTTATGGGGTACCTGGAGGGACAGACCTTCAGAAGGAGTCGATGAAAGGCAGTGCGAGAAGTGGACACTTCAGGAGGAGAGAGATTACTAAGCAGAGGAATTAGAAGAAGGCGTCCTGGGGTGTGACTGAAGAATAAATAAATAAATAGTCCAGTTTGGTTCCTATGCTATGTGTGAATAGAAGCCTCATGAAGAATACTGATGAAAATATGTGAGACCATATGATAAAAAGGTATGGCTTTATGTCTTTGGCATTCCAGATGCTCTGTGTTCACATGAGAAGCCCTGCCCTCCCTGTCCCCCGTACTCTCATACAATGTGTTCATTAGCAGTGGGGCATAGCAGCTTCCGCTCCCCACATTCATACCTGGTCCTGAACTGAAAAATGTTTTGTAGGGAGCTTGATTCCTCTGAGAAATATTTAAAATACTTCTATCAAGAAATTTTCTTCTCCGACCCTTCCCTGTCATTTAAAAAATTAGATGGACTTTTCCTGATCGTCAAGGATTCTCCAAGATAACAGGTTGAGATTTCTTCCTGATGATTTGAATTCATCTTGCATTTTTAAATACTCTTCAATTACCTTCTGTTGGTTTGGCTTTCTCTGTCCTCTTTCTAGGCAGCATCTTCCCAGTATATCCGATTATGGTAACCCTTCTCATAAAGAAAGAGGAAGAGAAAACATTAAAAGTTTCTACAATTTCACTATCGTGTTTTATGAGTGTTCTCTCCTTCTTTCTGGAGAGTAGAAAAATATATGCTATATTTTCTTTGCCCTGGTCTTTTAGTGAAAGCAATTGAGGAGTATTTACTGAACCGCAGTTTTGCTTTGCTACTTAGATTGTTAGTTTTTGAATTCAAAGCATTCAGCATGGTGCCTACAATAGATCGGAATTACATTACTTCAGACTCAAAGTGATCTCAAAGTCTTCCAGTATTAATTACCCAGCTCTTTTTTTGTATGTACAAAACTGATTTTCTGAGAAGTTAACTGAGTTACCCAAGGTCACATAATTTGACCCTGGTTGAATACTGACTTGTGAAAATTCTAAGAATAGAAGATCTCCTTTTAGGGATTATATATAATAATTCTTTTCTACTTAATCAGTTGGCTCACAGCAGTCTGTGAAATACTATCTTGATTAAGATAACATATAGTAAGTGTTCAATAAGTACTTGTTCAATGAAAGGATAAACAAATCTTTAAATGAAAGAACACTCAGAAGACACAGTTTAGCAAAAATACAGATGGCAAACCAGGACTATGAGTTAAGAAGGAGTGACAAAAGGAAAAGTAAGAAAATATAGTTTTTTGGTAACTGTGTTCAGACCATAAAATTAGCGGGCCAGCACTAATCAAATTATGTAATTATCTATGGCCGTATACACGGTATATGTGTGTTCTGGACAAATTATAAAAACTGGATGCTATAATTCGCTTTTCAAACCTCTCTATCCCAAATTTATTAAGTCCAGGTATTCTAAAAGCCACGTTAGTCCTTTGCACATTTTATTCTTTCAATCATTCACTCCATTCATTCAGTTAAACGCCTATTGCCGGCTTTGTGCCGTGGCAGCATAGTAGCCAACGAGGTTTATCTGAAGTACAGTTATTGCTAATTGAAAACACCTACATGCCAAACACTGTGCTAAATCCGAGGGACAGAATAGTGTGTGGTTTAGATACAACTCAGTCCCTTTTGGAGTTTACATTATGTGCAGTGCCTACACATAAGATTATTCCCTACTCATAGATTATTCCCTATATCAAGTATTTAGTGAAAATGTGAGTAGTGCTGAGAAAGAAAAGTTCGGGAAGAAAAGTGCTCCGAGAGTTTGTTATAGGGGATCCTGACCTAGGGGTAGTGTCAGTGAAAATTCCCTTGGGAAAGAGCTCAGGTAGAGGCAGGGAGAGTATTAAGGCTCTGTGTGGACGGAGACAGAGCAGGTCCAGGAACCAAGAAGGACCAAGAAGCCTGGCACGCAAAAAGCAAAGGCAAGCATAGACCAGAGTTGGTATGAAACAAATTGCAGTTCATCTACAAAGGGTTTCGGTTATATATAGGTAGAGTAACCTCACTTCATCAATGTTAGACTGCCCTTCTGTGGTTCATGGGAGACTACTTATCATTGTTATTAGTAAACTGACTTCCTTTTATATTTTAATATAACAGCCTCACAATTGTTTGATTTTTTATTATATTTGTGTTTCCACACTTTCACCCCAAATATTGCAATATGAAGTAGGATAATAATTCATTAACTAAAGAGACTGTATTGTTATATAAGTAGAAGATAATTATTTACTACCAAGTTATGAGACCTTAGATTCCTAGAACTCTGGTGCTAAATCAATGGTCCATTGCATTTACAAATTTGTAGAGGATTAGCAATCTTTTGCTTCCAGTGCTCAGAAGTTAAAGATTGATTTAAAAAATAGTTATAGTAATCAATCTCAAAGTGATCATTCTCTTGAACTAGTAATACTTTAATCAGTCGCGTGGCTGTTAAATGAAACATTTTCATTTCCTGTTAGTCCAACTGTTGTCAATTCCACAAACTGAATTCAATATTTTTCTTCAATTTTTAAGAGATATAAATAATTCATATGCAATACATTCTGTGAAATCCATAGAAACCTTCTGAGTTGAATGCCTTGCTATATAGATAGACAGGGATGTGACTGGTTTGTTTTACTCTCTCTCTACATATACACCAAATTTAAGTATAACCATAGACATTTTTAAATTTCCTAATTAATATTTATTTTCCTGAGTTTTAAGAGAAAAAAATCTTTTGTAATTTTATTCCTTTTATTTGTATTTGTATTGATAATGTATTTAGAAACTTAGGTCTACCAGAATTTTTTTCCCTAATCAAATAAAGTATGATGAACTTGCTAAAATTTGAAAGTTTGCTACAGACAGAATTTGGAAGTTTAAGGGAACAGTGTCTCTGAGGAGAAAAAGAAAGAGAGAGAGAAAAAGAGTGAAAGAGAGAGTGAGAGAAAGAGAGAGAGAAGAGAGGAGAGGACATTTGGGGTGTCTAGAAGAAATTGTGATGGTGTGAGGGAAGCTTTCAAAAGAGTTCATAAAAATGACATAATTATATTTTTCTTATACCCTCTTCTCTCACTAATGACTTTTGTTCCTGAACTGTTTTTGACTCTGTTTACCAAGAAGAGTGGGCTCTGATTACCAGCACTTTCAAGGCAATGGAACAATGACCTATATCAGGAAGCATTTTGGTAATGGGGAAGTTATGTTGGGAGGTATGACTATGCGCTTTTGTCATTCTAAAAACACATCCATATTTTTGTTTAAGAACATGTTTTAAACATGTAGACACATTTAAAAACCTTCAGCTTGCTTCTATCACATTGACATTTCGAGTTTCAAGATTTTAAGAACAGTTTATAAAGACAAATATGTTCTTTTGTGAAGTATCAGTATATGAGGAGGGACATAAAGAATCACACTTAAGTCCCTGAAAGTCACGTGTGCCATGTTTTCTTTCATTTTGAAAAGATGCTCTTGTACCGTATAGTTATGCTATTGTGGACAGGGTTTTGTTCTATTAAGTTTTATTCCTGCTTTTGCTACTCCTAGAAAGAAGACCTTTTTTGGTTTGTTTCTCTATGTTTGGCTCAGCCTTAGTGACTTGGTGTTGGGGTAGCATTCTGTCCTGAATTACTCTGATTTGAATTCCAAATTGATTGCACAAACCCCACATCAACAGGTTGGCATTATTCTATGGGCATAATACAGTGATTGTTGGAGAAGTGTGGCTTGAAAGTCCACCCAGGGTGTCAGAGAGTAAATGGACCTTTTGTTGGCTTTGGGGGTTGGATTATTTTTCTTTGTCTTGCTGATTTTGAGATTGTTGGACAGAAATTTAACTTTTTCTTTATTTTCATTTTGGCAAGAGATTAAAAAATCTCAATAGTGTTTCTTAACAAGGCTTCATTGACTTCCATAAAACTTTGTTTCTGAATTAACTTTTATCTCCTGAAAACCTTTGGGCAGGACAAGCCGGTCATTTACATGGCATTTGCAACAATTAGAAAGTTCACTGGTTGGGACTGATCTTTGGTCACCGAGTTTAAAAAGATGGGATGCTGTAATGCCCACTGATTGTGTGATTGTTTCAACCTCACTCATAAAGGATTTTAGCTGAAGAGTCTTTGTCTAGGGCAGGCCTGTGAGATCCAGCTGCAGTAGTACGGGAATGAATGCCTTTGTGTCAATGGTCAGCTCCCTCTGATATTTGATCAGCCCGTATTTGCATGGCAACCTATTTCTACATCAGCAAAGTATGCATATAATGCTGGGCTTTGTAATCTAGTTGAGAAAATGCATGGGTGTTCAGAGGTTTCCCCTATACTGTTACCTTTGGGTGATTAAATCTAGTAGAAAGAAGTGTTATGTGAATAATGAAGAACACAGAATGATCAGATGAAGTTGAGTTAGGACCGTGACTTTGTTTCCAGTGCTGCGACTTCCTGTGGCCAAGATGAGCTATCTGACTCGGCCACTTCGATTTTTCAAATTAACTAGAAAGTTTACAGAATCTTTATTTCATTTCCTCCAGACCCAAGGACTATGTCATCAGGTTCCAGCCACTGAAAAAGGAGAGACAGTAAATTTTATGTTAGAGTCTTTTGGAGAGTAGAGAAACTCATACAAAGCCAGCTACACACACACACACACACACACACACACACCGCTATACAATGATACAGAAATGGAAAGTTAAGCTGGTCATACCATTTCCTGATCTAGCTGTGGTAAATGCACTTAAACCTCCAGCATCTTTCTGTTTTAAATGATAATCTCAGAAAGTCTCCAGCAATCCTTACATCATAAGAGACTAGGAGCAATGTTTCCCTACAGAAATACAATTGGCATTTACGACAAGACAGTTCTTTGTTATGTGTGACTTTCCTAATATTGCCGCATGTTTAGTGTACCTGACCCCCCAGGACCTAGATACCAGTAATATCTTCGAGTAGTTGTCCTAGAGAAAGCTCCTTTCTTGTCATCCCCATCCCCCATATTTCCAAGTGTCCCAGGGAAGCTATGGAGCGGTGCCAGATCCGACAGATTGCGAACCTCCGTAATGTGTTATTATTACTGAAATATTCTGGAAAATACAGAGGCAGAGCCGCTCTCCAGAGTCTACCATGTTTCATGAAAATTAGAACATAAAAAGAAACATTCAATCCTAAAATTGCAGAATACATACAGATAACTCCCGACTTTAAAAATATTATCCCAAGAGGGTTTTTATTTTTTTAATTAGTTATTTGTAACTTTATACACACTTTTCCATAGAAACTGTTAGGCTATATCTCCAAAATTTATTTAACAAATCGTAGACTTTTTTTTGAGTGTCATCCGGTGAGAGATCCTACAGAGATGAATTTGCCAAAGTCTAAAGTGTGTTTCATGTCCTTGAACTATTTCAGCATAATCAGGGACAATGTGACTTGGGTTGACAAACTCACTGATAGAGATGTGATAGAATATCAATTAGTTTGTGTATCATGGGGTGTATACAACATGCTCCATGGTGCTGTGTCCTGCTATCAAAGACCTGAGGCTTTACATTAGTAACCACCACGCGGGTGTCTGGTGAGTGAAGGGAAAGGACAGGTCTGGATGGCTAGTCCCTCTAGGTCATGAAAATGCCTGGGCAAAGTCCTTTCATGACTGAGATGCCCATGTCTCTTGGATTATTTCCTTTGGAAAGTGATAGAGAAGCTGCAGGAATTTACTTCTGTGTTCACTTCACTCGTTAAATCGAATGCTGTTTCTCGGCAAGTTTACTGTTCCTGCATGTCTAAGAAATAATCTGTTACCTCCTATTTAGGGTTGACATTAATTTTATCTTCAGAAGGAGAAAGGTCTTCCTTATACCTCAGGGTTGCTCTGGAAGAAACTCAGAGCCATCTTAGATACAGCAGATACTCATTATAGAGATAACATAGCATCAATAACAGCAAATATTTATAGTACTCACTGTATTCCAGAAGTGGAAATAAACATAAAGTGTTAGAAAACAGGTCTTTTTTTTTTTAATTAATTAATTTTATTTATTTTTCGCTGCATTGGGTCTTCGTTGATGCACGCAGGCTTTCTCTAGTTGCGGCAAACGGGGGCTACTCTTGGTTGTGGTGCGCGGGCTTCTCATTGCGGTGGCTTCTCTAGAAGCACGGCTCGGGCCGTGCTCTAGTGCATAAGACCTTCAGTAGTTGTGGCTCACAGGCTGTAGAGTGCAGGCTCAGTAGTTGTGGCGCACGGGCTGTAGTGCACAGGCTCAGTAGTTGTGGCACATGGGCTGTAGAGCGCAGGCTCAGTAGTTGTGGCGCACGGGCTGTAGAGCGCAGGCTCAGTAGTTGTGGCGCACGGGCTGTAGAGCGCAGGCTCAGTAGTTGTGGCACATGGGCTCTAGTGTGCAGGCTCAGTAGTTGTGGCGCATGAGCTCTAGTGCGCAGGCTTAGTAGTTGTGGAGCACGGGCTTAGTTGCTCCGTGGCATGTGGAAACTTCCTGGACTAGGGATTGAACCCATGTCCCCTGCATTGGCAGGCATCCATTCTTAACCACTGAGCCACCAGGGAAGTCCAGGATTATTATTAACATCAGAGATCACTGGTTTTCAAATGATTTTAATCAAGTAAGAGAATAGAAATTGTAATCATGTATTTAAAAGAGTAAAGTAGAAGTGCAGGTATTTTAAAAATCTTTAATAATGAAAGTGTGTAATCATCTCCAACATATTTCAGAAACACACTAGTAAAATGTTGCAAAAAAAATACTCATTAGTTTCTGTAGTTTTTGTTTCCTCACACAAATTATCTCTTCATCTATGATCCCTAACAATTTTCTGTTGACTGTGATGTTAAACTTAATTTTAAACTATTTTTACTACTTATAATATAATATTGACTTTTTTCCAAGCTGACTGAGGAAGATTCAAAAAAATTATCAAAAGTTCTACTGGCAGGAGTCTTACCATGTGATTCAAACAAAATTTTCAAAAGACTGAAGTCATATAATGCTTAGAGGTAAACTAGGTTTTAACACTTAATATTTTAAAATTCATGCTTTTTCCCTCGTAAGAATAAGTTAAAGATACGATGGTTTAAAAATAAATATTATGAAAATAATGACTGCAAAGGCAGGCATTTAAGCCTTGAATCAGTTGTCCAGGAGGATACATTTTTTTTGTGTTCTCTTAGAATACTATGTCTACTTTTAATTAAATGTCTGAGAAAAATTTTGTTTTGTTTTGATTTATCAACAAGAAAGTAAACCTTGCTACAGTAGTCAATATCAATTACATAGAAGAGAATAAACACCAAACCTCTCAAACTGAATAAAAATATTTTTTTTCATTGGAATTCAATGTTTTGCTTTTAAAAAAAATAGAGGTGCAGCAGGGCAACCTCAATATAGAATTTTTATTAAGTTTGGGTAAATTTAAAATCAAATCAAAATTGTATAAAAGAGTTCCATTTTGTCCTGATTCTCTAGAAATACTCTTGTCAGGGAGCCAAAAGGAGACTTCTTTATTGGATGCCCTAAAATTTCGCTTCCTGAGTAATCTCTCCCCAAAAAGCTCCTGGCCCTTCAGAGCCCCATGTGGAGCTCACAGAGGCAATGAGCTTCATTCATTTTACAGCATTCCTGTTATTTCTTCAGGCAACTGCAGTGGAGGGTGTCAGGATACATTCATGTTTGAAATGGGTACAGAAAAGGAAAAGGAAAAGAATTGCAAACTGAGCAGCTTGATGCTTCTGAAGCCTTACTATCAGGGCTCACTGTAACGTTGATATTTCTTTCTCTGTATTCTTTTAACGTGGCTTGTCTCTGTGCCAGGATGTCTGTAGCTTCAGTTGGAAGACGCAAAGGGTGGGGGCAGAAGTGCCCTGGAGGATCACTCATTCACACATCTGGTGGTTGACGCTGGCTGTTGGCAAAGACATCAGCTAGGGCTATGGGCTGAACACCTACTTGTGACCTCTTTATGTGACCTGGCCTTCTCACAGTGGGGAGGCTGGGTTCTGAGGGTCAGTACCCCGAGTAGAGCCAGATGGAAGCTATATCTTTTTTATAATCGAGCCTCAGAAATCATATAGTGTTACTTTATGGGTTGGAGCAGTCACAAGCCTGCCCAGATTCAAGGATTGGGGAAATAGACTCCACCTCCTGATGGGGAGTGGCAGTTTGGGACCAGCATATGGGTTTGGGGAGTATATGGGACCACAAATATTAATATTACTCTGGTCATTTTGGAAAATACAGTCTTTCACATCCTGTAGAAAGGCAGCTCTAATCACTAAATCACTGTCACAGAAAGTCTAAATCTGCTTTAAAGCAGCCCATTCATTTGCTCTAACCTTACTCTCCGCACATGAATAGTGTAAACAGTGTATTACATGACAGCTCTTTATATACTTAAATTCTGTCACTGAATCCTTCTTTTCTTTATTTAAATACCCTCATTTTCTTTTAAAATCCCTATGGATACGCTCTGACTTATCAGTGTACTTAAAATGTGATATCCCAAAGTGAACACAATATCCCAATGTTTCAGGCCAGGTTTTAGAAAAGAATAAAATAAATTGTGAGCCTTCTTATTCACGTATTATACCTTGGATGGTGTAGCCTAAAGTAACTACCTTTTTAAAGTAAATCACACTATTATCTTAAACTGGGTACGTTGCTAACTAAATCTGACATTTTATTCTGTTGTGAAAGTTCCAGTTTGAGTAATTTCTTTTCTATTTTATTATTTTTCCTCTTCTCCTTTCTTCCTCCCTCCCTCCCTCTCCTTCCTTCCTTCCTTCCTTCCCTCTTTATTTATTGTTCCCTGAGTTTAGAATGTGAACAAGTATTACTTTCTCCTCCAAATGTTCTTCATAATCAAATTTAGGGCAAAATTTATGCTCATTTAGCCTATCAGTTTCTTTATGAAATTATAACACCGCCCTACTCTCAATAAACCATTCTCTCAGGTCATATACTTACTGGCTCAGTTCTTTATCCATGGAAGATATAAAAATCCATGGCCATGAAAATTAGAAATGAGAAAAAAATTTTTCTGTCACTCGAGGAGGAGAATATATAATGAAAACTGAGTAGTGAACGCTAGTTTAAACCCTTTCGAAAAGCCTGCCGTGATTAGATAGTTGTGAGTACTCTGTGTTGTGTGAAAAGCTTGCTAGGACTTGACCCTATTTAGATGAATCTTCGAATAATGAACGTAATGATAAGAACATAAATGAAAATAACTACAACTAACACTACAGTCATTTAAAAATACTTATCATTTGTGTATTGTATAAATGATTTTTTACAACAATCATGAAAGGTGAGCATTATAGTATTACTATCCCCATTTTACAACTAACAAAACTGAGCTTCAGGGAAAATGAAATAACTTGTTCGGGATTAAAACAGCTAGTAAGTGGCTCAATTTGGGATTCAACTATTGACAGTTCTAATCCCGTTTTGTGTGCCTTTCTAACTATGTAATGGATTTGCCCTTCTGAAGAATGCAGTTGATTTTTTCAAGTCAGTTATCAACAGCAATGGAAAGATTCTCCAGCTAATTTAAGTGACAAATTTATTGAAAGGATAAGGGTGCTTATATCTGAAAATACAGGAACCATGGTAGTTCTGGGATCCACATTAGGAACTAATGGTCTCTTCTGGGAAGCACCATGGAGATGAATCTGACCAAACTCTTTTCTGCACTGGCATCACTCTGCTAATATTCAAATCTCAACAGAGCTTCGCTGGCCCTGGTTGGGTCATATGCCCACCCTGTGGCTTATGGGAGAATAGTGTGATTGCAGCCCCCCAAGATTGCCATAATAGGGTTTGGAAAGTGGTGGGAGATTCTCTCAAGGGAAGCAGGGATATTATTACCAAGAGAAGGCAGAAGGACCCTGGACAGCTAAAAACAACAGATGTTCTCTGTGTTACCTCTCAGGTTTGCTGGGGAAATTAAATTAGATAAGACATATGAGATGGCTGTGACAATAGTGCTCAAAAAGTTGTTATTATTATAATCATCACTTAAGTAAAACCCAGCAGTCAGTGCCTGACACATCAAACATACAGTTCAAGAAAAATCAATACCATGAATCAGGTTTTCTGTATGGGAGAAAGGTTTACCCCACAGGAGGCCGATGCACATTCCGAGTTGTCAGGTAGTAAGCCAACCAGGTAAGCACTTCAAGTGCAGAAACACCAAAACTTGTCTCTCTTGTTCCTTCCCAAGCCAGTGCCTAGACTAGGACAAGCTCCACCAATGGGGAGGCTAGCCTAGGTAGGCAGTGACTATAGGTTTAGAGCCAGAGTTCCTTTGGAGACACCCAAGCAAGACAGTAGCTGGTTCACTGGATGATGCTCAAAGGCATATAAGGGTCCAATTGGGAGGCTTAATCTCATACCTACAAGTGCTAGGAAAGTGGTGCATGGTTACAGAGCCAATAAGAAGGATGGGTTGGCAGCAATTTGGGAAGGATGTGCTTGATCCAAGAGGGCACCTGATACTCTGTTCCAGCCAATGCAGTGAGGAGGGGAAATGCAGGCTTAGGGTGGTCAGACCACTTGATTTTTTATTTTTTTTAAAGGATATCAGACTTTTTTTTTTTTTTTTTTTTTTGTGATACGCGGGCATCTCACTGCTGTGGCCTCTCCCGTTGCGGAGCACAGGCTCCAGACGCGCAGGCTCAGCGGCCATGGCTCACGGGCCCAGCCGCTCCGCGGCACGTGGGATCTTCCCGGACCGGGGTACGAACCCGTGTCCCCTGCATCGACAGGCGGGCTCTCAACCACTGCGCCACCAGGGAAGCCCAGACCACTTGATTTTTGAAAGAACTAGAAATCCTGATTTTTAGGTGAAGTTCGTTTGCAGTGAATTCAAAAAGTTAAAAAAAATACTTTGTAATCTAACACTGTGCAGGCCAAACAAAACCCATTTGTTGATTCAATTTGTCCCATGTTGGTCTGTTTGCCATTTCTGTTCCAAGAAATGCTATCAGCCCATAACCTCATTGTCGGTAAATAAGTTCTCTTCGATCACAGCTGTGCACTCCACGGGTTGCTGCATTTTCTACATTATTTTCCCCCTCATGCTGCCATTCATTGCTATTCATATTAGCGTGAATTTAATTATAGAGGGGGCGTGTCAGGGAGAAGGTGAGAGGAGCAATGGGGAGAATTCTTCTCAGGCAGTGACTCACACTGCTGTACCTATTCCTCAGGCTTAGACCATGAGGCTAAACTACCTCCAGAAACTCAGGCTGAAGAGGGTGGCTGCACGTGGTTCTTGGGAAAAGGAGGAAAACACAATTCTCCCCCCACCCCCCAAATCTCTTCAACTGCTTCTTCCACAAAATACTTGTGGAGTTGAGAATTGGGGTAAGAGACACTTTTTTTTTTTTTTTTTTTTGCGGTACGCGGGCCTCTCACTGTTGTGGCCTCTTCCGTTGCGGAGCACAGGCTCCGGACGCGCAGGCTCAGCGGCCATGGCTCATGGGCCCAGCCGCTCCGCGGCATGTGGGATCTTCCCGGACCGGGGCACGAACCCGTGTCCCCTGCATCGGCAGGCGGACTCTCAACCACTGCACCACCAGGGAAGCCCTAAGACACACATTTTTATGTTCAGGTTTTTCTTCTGTGACACTTCCTTCCTTCTTTGTTGAGCTTCTCTCTGTGAAGCTATTCTGGACTACTTCTGCTTTTTGAATGAGATCTCTGCTGGATTTTTATACAGTGATAAACACCAAAGGCTCCCACTGTACTCTGCTTAGATTTTTGCAAGCTGCAAGTCTTGGCTTCTGGGCAATTTTCTTCCAGCAGATGGGCATTCCCAGATGACACTGTGATATCTAGAAGGGTCAAAGAAAGTTAGATATTTTTTTCAGCAGAGCTTTATCTTACACTGTAATGCTCCCCAACACCTAGCTTAGTACTGGTCATGGAATAAATGCTTCTTGACTGATTTATAAGAGGAGTGACCTCACATAAAGCAGAAATATGGGACCATGTCAATAGGGTACCTTGAAAATTCCTCAAGATATCCACCTGTAAATATCTTGTCCTATGAGTTTACTAAGGTACTTAAAATTTACATCATTAGTCACTCTTTTGGACTTTCTTCTGAAGATACAATGTAATTATTACCAAGAGAAGTGTGCTTTATTCTATTAGCTACCATTATTTTAAACAATGAAATAATTGTGAAATCATGTGTAAAATTTAAAAATAGAGGGCTTCCCTGGTGGCGCAGTGGCTGAGAGTCCGCCTGCTGATGCAGGGGACATGGGTTCGTGCCCCGGTCCGGGGAGATCCCATATGCCGCAGAGCGGCTGGGCCCGTGAGCCATGGCCGCTGAGCCTGCGCGCCCGGAGCCTGTGCTCCGCAACGGGAGAGGCCACGACAGGGAGAGGCCCGTGTACCGCAAAAAAAAAAAAAAGATATCAAAGACCCATTCAGGACAATGGCTGATTAAGGAGCGAGGAAGAACTGGGACTGGGACTCTAAAGGGTAGGCAATGCTCCCTACAAGACAAGAAGAGGCTGTCTGGAGGGAAATTATGTCCATGAACGTTTGTCTTCTCTTGAAAGTTTGTCAAGATTTTTGGTCTTGGCATAGTTTCCAGTGGATCTCAAAGCTTCAGAAAATTTATCAAGGTTCAGGTTACATCTCCAGTTATTTCCAAGAGGACAATCTGCAGTCTATGGAACAGATGAGAATGAAAGAGCAATAAAATATATAGCATATGGTCTAGCTTGTAATCAGTGTATGATTGAAACTGTTGAGGTTTATAGCCTCTCTCAATGATGTCACCTTCGGTAAACTCCACATATAAAAGAGAAGGGTCAAGTGTACTTCCCAACTTTAACTGGTTTTCCTGAGTGTTCTTAATTTAATAAAGTATCTAAACAACATTTTGAGAAATCTGAGTAGGAGGTGCACTGCAGCCACATACTCAAATACACCTGCCACATTCCAATGGAAGCTGATTGCTTAAGTAGCTTAATAGTAATTATAAAGGTTATCAGCAAATCTGTCACATCTCATTATGAATTATGAAGTATGCTTTGTTTCTTCAGTTCTAAAACTACCCATTAGAGGTTTCTTAATAACCTTAGAGACTCAGTGACCATTTTCTGCTGTTAGGCTTCTGTCCTCTCCCTATATAAGCACTCAATTCTCACCCTGGGTTTATTCAATCTTCAGACAAATCAAATGAATAATTGATCAAAATCCTCAGGTTTTATAATATTGTAAAAATACACACTCAGTTAAAGAGTTAAATAAAATAAATGGATGTGTATTTTTTAAGCAAACATCTTTTGGGTATTTCAGAGCTACACTGCTGGGTTTTATTGGTGCTGCGTGCATGTGTAAGATACAGATCCCATTCCAAATAATAGCGGAGCTCTCCTCTACACCTGGAGGCTTGCTCACAGAGATGGAGGTCACAAGGAGATTGTTGGAACATCTTGACAGAATTTGCCAGTATCATTAAATTAATTTTACAAATGCAAGGTAACCTGGAGTAATACAGGTATCAAATACGTGCAGTAAGAGTATATATCAGTGGAGCATAATTGCTGGGCCAGAACATGTCCAACCTGATGGTATGACTATGGGCAAATGCTCTACGAAGTAAACTTTAGGATCCCAGGATCACAGACTACATACACACAACTGAATAGATTATTCTATAGTGCAATTTGTATTTCTTTAATGACAAATGTTAAATTATCAGTTATTAATTTGTCTATATAAACCGATAAACTAAAGTGATTAATTGCAACTATCATTAAATAATACCTTTTAATCAATAATTCTACTCGGAGGAAGTAAAACAATTATAAATGCACTCATACTGTACCTATAAGTTTAAAGAAACATGTCATTTAATCACAGCCATAGAATGATGTAGCCACAGATGATGAGTCATGAAATTGTCAATTTCATAGATGAAAACAGTGAAATATTGGCAGTTTCATATAGCTCAGTCTAGGAGTTGAAAAAGGCAAAATTTTGAAAGATTAAATAACTTGTACAAGCTCATATGGATTGTAGTGGCAGAGCCAGCTTTAATCTAAAGGCTGTCCATATGCACCTTCTCTTGGCCACTTGACTTTCAGTGTTCAGTTCTGTCCAGTGTCTCAATGACAGCTCCAGCAACCAGGCAGTTATACCGCAGTCAAAACCACTTGAACACAGAAGCACTTCCACCTTCTGGTGGGACACAGGGACACACTACAATCTATTTCATGCCTGAACCATTCCAGTCGGCATCAATCAATTTTCCTCCCTTTCAGTAAGGTCTTGTCCTGGCTCGCACATCCCGAGTGAGCAATAAAGCAGTCTAGAGGAGAACTTATCCCACTTTCTTTAGAAACCAACTGACCAGTATATTCAGAAGTATATACAGGAAAAAACTAACCAAGTCCATTAAAAGACGACGTTCATACATACCTCTTTTATAAGCCAATAAAATTGATTTTAATTAGTGGGCTAGATGTGCTCACTGAGACTCTGTACTATTGTATGATACATATATCTCCCCCTCCACACATGCTATTTGAAGCAGGAAACAAAGATAGGCTTCGGTATTATCATAATTCATTTCCTTATTTTACTGTGTGCTTGAATCCATTTGCCACAGCTGCCTTCCTTGTTTGCTCCTCTGCCCCAGTAATTCAAAATAGATCGCATTAAAAGAAATTAATTTGAGACTGAAATTTAAAACATAAAATTGTTTTGTTTTCCTTCTAGGAGATGCAGGTATACATGCGTGTATTTTTTTTCTTTCTCTTCCTTCTCTTTTCAACAGTCTGCTGTATATGTGGCATTTTAGTGATATTTTATTCTGAACTAATAAAGACCAAATTTGGCGGGGGCTAGGGTTTACCCAGTGGAGAGATGTTAGATCATGTCAGTCATGATTTCATTTTCTGAAAAACAATTTTACAGATCTATTTCTGTTCTGCAGTGGCTACTATCATCTTTTTCTTTCCTTTACCTCACTAAGATTTTTATCCTTTGGTATTTGTAAGGAACCAAAAATAAATATGTTTCCATTTTTAAAAAGTCCATTTAAACTATATCATCAGGGGAAAATGGGCTTTTGAATATCCTACAAAGATATAACATTTATTTTAGTTTCTTTTTTTTTTTTACATCTAGCCCTACAGAACTAGTATTGTGAGAAATTATTTTTTAAAAAAGAATATTAAACCCAGAGCATAAATAAGGTATGTATTTTATTTCATGATTGTGGAGAGCATTAGATAAATTGTCAGATGGAATGCCGATTTAATTAATATAGTCCCAAAATATGCTGTAATGATAGCTGATAATATGGAATTATATGGTTGTGAGTTAAACTGGAAATAATGACTAAAGCAAGATTTGGCAAACTATGGCCCATGGGTCAAAATCAGCCTGCTGCTTATTTTTGTAAAGAGACATAGTTACTGGTTTGTGTATCGTCTATGGAAGGTTTCCTGCTACAAAAGAATTGAGGAGTCACAACAGAGATCATATGACCCACAAAGAAAGTATTTACTATCTTGCCCACTTTTCCTCTTGACCCTAGATCTACAGCAAAAGTATTTCAAAAGAAGTCCTATGAAATGAATTCAAGGCAGAAGATACAGATGCAGTCCTATTTTACATCTGAATTAAAAGGTAGGGAAGAAATTTTCCTAGGGTCATAGGCTAAATTGGCATTCCTTTGAAGGACTTGCAATTCAAAGAAAACCTGGTAAGTATAGGTGGGTGAGTATATGACATGATGCAGTTAGTAGAGCATTGCTTTTTAACTAACCTTACTGGACACACGACTTTTAGCAAATAGTTGCACTGAGCGCTATGCTTTACTAAAAAATATTGAACTAATAAAAAATTGTAAACTTTGGTGATAAAGTTGCAAATTGCTTTATTCTAACATAGAGCTCCCTGTCAACATATTGGTCCCCTAGTTTTGTTGCCAAAGAATTAAGGCATTTCTTTTGTTTCTTCCAAGTCTTCAGGAAAGTTGGAGCTTGTATTAGTCAGGACAGACTAGGTTATGGTGCAGCAATAAACAACTTCCAGATGTCGGTGGCCTTAAAACAAAGGTTTAAATCTTGTTCAAAGTGTACTGTACGTCTAGTGAGTGCTCTCTACCCCCAGGCTCCTGTCCTCCATGTAATGGCTCAGCTTTGCATCTCCATGTCAGTACATGCTTGCATGATTGCAGTAGCCGGGAAGAGAGTTCTGAAAAGTCTCCAAAGGCAAATAAATGCATCTGCCCAGAGGAGAACACATCACCTGTACTCACGTTCTATTTTCAAAAAAAAGTCATATGGCTGTTTCTAACCTTAAGGAGGCAAGGAAGTGTAATCACCCTGTGTATCCAGAATGAAGATAGGAAATTTTGAGAAGTAACACGAGAGTGGTTTTCCATATCTACCCTCAACCTCCTCTCACTGACTCCCAGGAGTATTTGTGGAATATCATATACTTAGCTTTTCATGAATAGGGGAGAATAAGTGGGAAAATGTTGGTATTCAAAGTATACGCAGGTCGGCAAGAGCATAGCTTGATAGTATTGTTGCAAAGATTAAACTAGATTTCTGAATTCTTGGTTGTTATGTATTTAATTCTCTGTCCCACTAGTCTGCTTCCCTTAGCTACCAGTGTTTGGTGGAAAACAAAGGCCCTTTTCTGACTGGGTTCCCAGTGCAACAACTAACCTGAAATAACACTATTATTTCTGCACCTACAAGCTCAGCTTCAATGAAAAGCAAAACAAAACAAAACTGAACTAGGTACTCCTCACCTAGTTTACATGAAGAGCCTTCCCAATCAGTTTTCTCCTTGTCCTTCAACCCAGGGTCAAACTCCAGAAGCCATTCCTCTAGCAGCTGCTTCTTGGTTGACTCAATTCATCCTTATCCTCTGTATGTAGGAACAAACATCAACGTTCTTGTTCCAGCTGCTTTGTTCCAATTCACATTTTTCCCTCTGATTTTCTCTTTGGTTCTAATACATTTTCATCTCTCTTTCTCTTATGGATCAGCAGCTATCATATAGACTGAATATTTACGTCCATATGTTGGAATCTAATCCCTAGTGTGATGGTGTTTGAAGGTGAGGGGTTTCAAGAGCTGGTTAGGTCATGAGCATGAAGTTCTCATGAATGGAATTAGTGCCCTTATAAGAAGAGACCAAAGAGCTAGCTCACTCATCTTTCTACCATGTGAGGATACAATGAGAAGTCAGCCATCTGCAATGCAGGTGAGCACTCTCATAGGAACCTGACCATGCTGCCACCGGGATCTCAGACTTACAACCTCCAGAACTGTGAGAAATGAACCTTTGTTGTTTAAGTCACCCAGTCTATGATAATTTGTTCTGGCAGCCAGAACTGACTAAGGCTGCTTCACCACAAATGTATAACATCATATAATATTCATGAGATAATGTCAATCTCCTCACACACAACTGGAGAAAAGCTATTCATGATGGTCATTTTATTTACTATATCAATTTTGGTAAGATTCTGTTAGAACAACAGGTGATTTTATTTTTGGAGTTTTTTCTACAGTGCAGATGAAAATAACGGGTGGCGTGCCGTGTGTTCCAAGCTTTGTAAACCACTCTATGCCTGTCCCCACCCATGCAAACATGTTTGTAGTGTTCACCAAATTTCCCTTTCCCCAAATCTCTTATGTTTTCCTCTAATGTGGAGAATTTTTGTTTGATTCTCTTAGCGTGCACACATTGTAAAATTGTCCTCAGTTTCTTTCACATTAAATTTCTTTTTCTAAAAATGGCAAATGAAAATGCTTACTTTAAACAAAATTAGTCATTGCCATGTATGGACTAAAGATTAATTCTAGAAATTTCACAGTATATGTAATTCCCCGTGCTTTAAGTTGAGATTGAGATCCCTCAAAAAGAAGATATTTGAGTTCTATTGGTCAGTGGGGTCCTCAACTATTAATAAATCTTACTATACTTGGTTTCTCACTTTAGGGATCAGACATCAGATAGAGCCCAAAGTAATTTTATCTCTGTTCTGCTGTTTAGTTTTCAGCACTTCAGTATCGACTGAGGCCCCTCATTAATCTTATATATCCCTTCCCCAGTATCCAATTTGGAAAGGACTAAACCATCTGAAACTAAAAATAGCTATCAATTGATTAATATCCTGCAGGTGTCTGAAAGGTCAGTAAGTAGAGACCAGCTTCAGAACGGTGTCCAGAATTCATAAGTCTTTGTCTTGCCATAAGAGCAGATCAATGACCATCACCAGAGGGCAATTGAGCGTAGGCCTGACAGTTTTCTATTAACACTGGGTGTTATAGATGATGCCCTCTCCCATCCAAATATTCATGTGATTCACAGTTGGCATCTTGCTGAAGATTAATGGCCCAATGTGAAATGGTGGGTTTGTGATGGATTTCACTTATGACTGTTTTTTGACTATTTCACGTAACATTCTTCTCTAGCTGGAAATTCACCAGCTGGAGTCACTGAACTCATTCAATGCAACATTTTAAATTTGTACACATTTACCGCCATATCTTTTTAAAACTTTCTTTCCTCTAAAACTGTGAATCAAAGAAATAAAACTGTTTTGTTTTGTTTTTTCTCATCTAGCCTATGGACATTGTTCTTTTGCAGGTGTAAATTGCTGGGTGACAGTTTCAAGTTTAGATTCATTCTAGGGTATGCTTTATAATTCAACAAATTCATCTAACATACTAGGCACAGGCTAGCCATAAAGCCCCATTCTTTTTTTTTTTTTAACATCTTTATTGGAGTATAATTACTTTACAATGATGTGTTAATTTCTGCTTTATAAAAAAGTGTATCAGCTATACAGATACGTATATCCCCATTTCTCCTCCCTCTTGCGTCTCCGTCCCACCCTCCCTATCCCACCCCTCCAGGAGGTCACAAAGCACCGAGCTGATCTCCCTGTGCTATGCGGCTGCTTCCCACTAGCTATCTATTTTACATTTGGTAGTGTATATATGTCCATGCCACTCTCTCACTTCGTCCCAGTAAAGCCCCATTCTTAATTGTTTAAAGGACTATAAAAGAAAGCGAGACAATAACTGGAAAAAGATAAACATTTTCGAAATTGTGATTGAGTGTTCAATAAAAATAAAAACAGAAGTTTAAAAATCAAATCAAACAGTTATAGCAAAACTTGAAGATTTTAGCTCTGGCCTACTGTCTTTAATAATACTCTTTGTATTATGATGCTTGTTGACTGATTTCAATATAACCGGACATGATATTCTGGACTCTAATTTCCTTGACTATCTATCAATAATGTCCTTCAAACAACCTCAGTCACCTACTCCCATACTTACACCTGGATATTGAGTTCCCTCTCTCTCTCTCTCTCTCTCTCTCTCTCCCGTAGATAACTACTTCTTACCCTAACCTCTTTCTTCACATGGCCAACTCTGTTTCCACTACCCTCACTCTGCAATGAAAACCTTGATTCCTATGTCATGAGTTAACATGAAGACATTTTCCAAAAGTACACGACTCCTTCTGTTCATCTACAGCATCACAGCCTACATCCTTTGTCTTCCCATCAGCACTATGGATCCACTGTCTTGGCTCCTAATTGAACAGCTGTTTTTGTCGAGCACTAGCTCCCATCCTGTCTCATCTAGTCAGTTGCTTTTGCTATCATGTCCTCTCTCTCCCATCAGTTTCCCCTCTTTGCTATATCATTCCCATAAATATAAAAAATGTTATTTCTCCTTGGTAAAACAAACAACCTTCTCTTGACCTCACTTCGTCTCCATCTACTGTGGTTTTTTTGTTTTGGTTTGGTTTTTTTGCCGTTCGCGGGCCTCTCACCGCTGTGGCTTCTCCCGTTGCGGAGCACAGGCTCCGGACAGGCAGACTCAGCGGCCATGGCTCACGGGCCCAGCCGCTCCGCGGCATGTGGGATCCTCCCGGACCGGGGCACGAACCCGTGTTCCCTGCATCGGCAGGCGGACTCTCAACCACTGCACCACCAGGGAAGCCCTCTACTGTGTTTTTAAAGCAAAAATTTTCAGAAGTGTTGTCTGTAATGTGTCTAATTCATTTCCTCCCCAGTTCTCTTAAACCCACTATAAATAGGCATTTGTTCCTTCCATGCACTAAAAATTTTCTTGTTATGGTCACCAATAACCTCCTCATCCACTCAGTGAGCAAATTCCGTTGGATCCAGCCTCACCGTGTATCTGAAATCTCATGACTTTATATCACTTCTATTGCTATCACCCTGGTCAGGTCACCTGGATTACTGCAATAGCCTCCTAACATGTCTCCCTGCTTCAACCTCCCATCACAGCCCCTCCTTACAACACCTATTTTCAATACAACAAAGTGATTTTTTTAAAAAGTAAGACGAAGCTAATCACGGATTAAAATGTTCCAGTGCTTCCTGTCTTCTTCAAAGTAAAAGCCAGTGTCCATATAATGGCCTGTGGGATTGGATGCCCCTCCTTAACTTTTTGATCCTTTTCTCCTACTAATCTCTCCCTTTTTCATTTTACACCAGCCTCCCTGATGTTCCTTGAACATTCCAGAACACTTCTGCCTCTGAGGTTTTGCCCTTGTTCTCTTGCTTTCTTCCTGGAATGTGTTCCCCTATGTAGTTCACCAGGCTCGCTAGCTCACTTTCTTCAGGTCTTTGATCAAATATCTCCTTCTCATTAAAGGCTTCCCTGACCATCGTGTAAATTTGCCCGCACCCCCTGCCACTCTCCCTACCTCCCTCTCCTGCTTAACTTTCTCAACTTTTATCATGATCTGGAATACTGCATATTTTCCCTTATTAGCTTTTGGACTCACTCTCCACCACTGCAGTGTTAGCTCAACGAGGGCAGGAATTTCGGTCATTTTCCTTTGTTGCTGTAGCTCCAGCAGGACAGTGGCTGGCACATGGTAGGCCTTTAATAAAATGCCTTAAATCATAAATGAATGGTACTTCATACTATGCTTGGTTGGAAGTACATGGCAGATGTGGCAAAACTACTAAGGCATTTCTTTAAAAGTGTTTCCCTCTACACTCCCGCAGAAAACTCTATTACAAAACTGATCTCTATCCTTTATCTGTCTTCCTAGGACATGTTTTGGTTTCTTGAGGGCACATATGGTGATTTTAATTTTCATATTTTTATCACCTGGGAAAAGGGTGTATGCAATAAATGTTGAATGAATAAATATGTGAAAGAACAAAGGATACTTTGATGGACAGCAAAGACCCAGCTATTCTGGGTCTGTTCTGTAAGCCAAAACCCTGCCTGAAGATTGAGGCTCTAAACCTCCTTGTCAATAGGGTCATGAGGATGATGATACCTGAAATTACTCTCTGACCGTAAAGAACATTCTATGCTTCTCTGAAACTAGTTCAGAAATGAACATTGTGGATAGGAGTCAGATAACACCAAATGAATTAGATTTTAAAACAAGTAGAAACAGAGTTGGCTTTCAAGGTTACCTTTAGTTTCCTCACTTAGTCACAAACTGCTAATGGCTGCTTTCCTAACATCATTATCATCATCATTGCCATTTACACATACCAATCAGAACCCTTTCAATTTCCTTAGCAAACATTGAGCATTTACGACACATTTGGCATGATAAGAGGCAGAGGCAATACAACACAGCAATGAAGAAAAATTAGACATGGTCCTGGCCTTTTGGACCTTACAAGTGATTACAAATTGCTACTATGATACAGAATGGGGCTTTTTTTTAATCTTTTAAAAAAAAACAGCTTTGTTGAGACATAATTCCCATACTATGAAGTTGACCGTTTTGAAGTATACATTTCAGTGTTTTTTAGTATAGTCGCAGAGTTATGCAACCATTTCCAGAATTTGAGACTATTTTTGACAACCCCACAACACTCCAGCACCTAGTCACTCAGTCCTTACTCCCCTTATCCCCAGGCCACCACTAATCCTCTTTGTGCTTCTATGGATTTGTCTACTCTAGGCGTTTCATTTAAATGGAACCATACTATATGTTGCCTTTGTGACTGGCTTTTCTCGTTTAGTATGGTGTTTTCAAGGTTAATTTACATTGTAGCATGTATCGGTACTTTATTCCTTCTTATTGCTGAACGATATTCCATTGTATGGATATACCACATTTCGTTTAACCATTCATCAGTTGATATACATTTGGGTTGTTAACAATTTTTGGCTGCTGTGAATAATGCTGCTGTGAACACTCATGTACAGGTTTTTGTGTGGACACATAGTTTTCATTTCTCTTGTGTTTATACCTAGGAGTGGAATTGTTGGATCGTATGATAACTCTAAGTTTAGCATTTTGAAAAACCGCCAAACTGTTTTCCACAGTGGCTGCACCGTATGCAATCCCACCAACAGTATATAAGTGTTCCAGCTTCTCTACATCCTCGCTGTCACTTGTTATTTTCTATTTTATATTTTAACCTTCCCAGTTGGTATGCAGTGGGGTCTAATTGTGGTTTTGGTTTGCATTTCCCTGGTGACTAATAATATTGAGCATCTCTTCATTTGCTTATTGGCCATTAAGAATAGTATATTCTGAGAATATTTATTTTCAGGGAAGGCCTTTCTGAGGACAAGTTATTTTAATAAATATGAAATGTAAGTAGGATTTAGCTGGAATGAGGATGACAGAAAGAACTCCTCATGCTGGGAGCACAGCTGTTACAAAGATCCTAAGGTTCAAAGGCACTTGGTTTTTGGAGGAACTGAAAGAAGGTTAGTGTGGCTAGCCAGTAGTGAGTGAGGTAGAAGGTGGCAGTGAAAGGTTTCGAGAGATCAGCAAGAACTAAAGCATCCAAACACTTCAGAGGACATAATTCAGCAAATTAATTTCATTCACAGGGTATAGGGAAGAGAGCAGATTTTTAAGCAGAGAAGTTAAAAGTCTGATTTATGTTAAAAATAGCTGATGCTACATAGCACCTAGCATATTCTAGGCACCATTCTAAGTGCTTAATGTTTATATATATTTACTACATCCATAACCCTATAAGGTAGTATATTATTTTCCTATTGCTGCTGTAACAAATTACTAAATTGATACAGACACTATGGAGAACAGTATGTGGAGGTTCCTTAAAAAACTAAAAATAGAACTACCATATAACCCAGCAATCCCACTGCTAGGCATATACCCTGAGAAAACCATAATTCAAAAAGAGTCATGTACCAAAATGTTCATTGCAGCTCTATTTACAATAGCCAGGACATGGAAGCAACCTAAGTGTCCATCGACAGATGAATGGATAAAGAAGATATGGCACATATATACAATGAAATATTACTCGGCCATAAAAAGAAACAAAACTGAGTTATTTGTAGTGAGGTGGATGGACCTAGAGACTGTCTGCAGAGTGAGGTAAGTCAGAAAGAGAAAAACAAATACCGTATGCTAACACATATATATGGAATTTTTAAAAAAAAAGGTTCTGAAGAACCTAGGGGCAGGACAGGAATAAAGACGCAGACGTAGAGAATGGACTTGAGGACACAGAGAGGAGGAAGGGTAAGCTGGGACGAAGTGAGAGAGTGGCATGGACTTATATATACTACCAAATGTAAGATAGATAGCTAGTGGGAAGCAGCCGCATAGCACAGGGAGATCAGCTAGGTGCTCTGTGACCACCTAGAGGGGTGGGATAGGGAGGATGGGAGGGAGACGCAAGAGGGAGGAGATACGGGGATATATGTATATGTATAGCTGATTCACTTTGTCATACAGCAGAAACTAACACACCATTGTAAAGCAATTATACTCCAATAAATATGATTTAAAAAAACAAACACAGCTTATTATCTTACAGTTTTGGAGGTCAGAATCAGTTTCACTAGGCTAAAATCAAGGTGTCAACAGGGCTGTGTATCTTCTAGAAGCCCTAGGGGAGAATCCATTTCCTTGCCTTTTTTCTGTTTCTGGAGGCTTGACTTTTTTTCCTGTCTCGTAAGCCACATTTCTAGGCTCATGAACCTGCATCACTCTGACCTCTGCTTCCATCTTCCCATCTTCTAGAGACATTATTCTGCCATCAAGGTATGTGCCATTATTTTCTGCATAGTAACTTGTTCACAGTCACATAGAGAGTGACAACACCAGGATTTAAACTAGAGGTCTGATTCCAGAATGCACATCTTTACCCCTTAAGCTGGGTTATGTCTCATAGTTACTAGATTTTCATAAATCGATAACTATTTCTTTTCCAATGCTGATGCCCTTTTGAACTCTGCGTCAGAATATGGTTAATATAACTGATGTGATTCTTCTGTGTTCTTGTGGGTGATGTTCAATATATCTGGCTCCTTTTAAAGTTGTGTGGTTTTTTTCTAGTTTTTATAAATGCTCTCCTACCTGTTAACATTGGCGTCTTTCTTTTACCTTTCCAAAAAGCTGGCTATTCCATGGAAAAATCTAAATGTTAGATTTCTGCCTGTTAATACAGGAAAGAAAACTTGACATTTGTGAGAGTCAGCTGTTCTGAATATCCTGGTATATTTATCAGTTTTCACAAAAGATGTATAGTGAGGAGATGTCCAGGATAATTCTGTCATCTTGGGCCACTTGAACTTTCTAAGGCTAAATGTTGATGAATCGTCTCTGCCTCAGAGGGTTTCGCTGTTTAGAGGATTTACTGGAGGAAAAAGTATATGAAATGATTTTATAAAAAGAAGAGGTACACATATTAAGTACCTAAATGGAGAGATTTAGGTACTTTTCTGTTAAACCCTTAATATGTTAAATAATAGCAGTTTTAAAGTCTGAAGTTTCTTTAAGCCTAGTCAGTTATCCCATAAATTGAATAGAAAATGTAGCCTATGATGTAAAGTTTAATATATGAATTTATATGCTCTTCATTAATTGCTATTGGTGGAACAATTACTTTTGTCTTTTGGGGAAAAAAAATGCCACAAGTTTTCCTCATCTGTAATTTAGCCCTTCTCATTTATTATAATTGTGTTCAAAATGAATACAGCTTTGTATTGTTTGGGGGAAGCACGTATTGGAACCAACAAATATGCCCGTCACTAATACACGATGTCTTACATCATACTGGAACAAAGCTTTGCTTTTTGAATTGTTGACTAGAACTCTCCTAAGTTGCACATATATTAAGATGTGTTCTGAAAATAAGAATGTTCTGTGAAATGAAACATATATCTTTACTACTGAAAGTGTTGATCATACTGTTAAGAAAAGTCTTTGTAAAGGAAAAATGTACCCTTAATTATAGCAAAGGTTTACATGTACATATTCACATCTAACTCTTGAAAGCACGTAAAATGATTTAAAATCTGACAGAGATGTTGGTGAAAAGAGAATAATAGAAGCTCGTCTTAACTGTTGTATCTCTATCTCTTTAATTACAGTTTCCTTGTAAGAAAAGAGAATAATAGAAGCTCGTCTTAACTGTTGTATCTCTATCTCTTTAATTACAGTTTCCTTGTAAGCACTGAAGGCCATACTAAGACGACAAGCCAGCTCATGCCATCTTATATGGTCCATTTCTAAGACAAAGGGGGGGACGGGGGCGAGGGGTTTCCTGCAAATGTGGTTCTCTCTTCTTCATCTTTCCTCTGCCTCATCTCATGCTTGAGTGGAGCACAGTTCAGAGGTTTCTGATGTTGCAGCACAAGCCAAGACTAACAGTGTGGAAAACTGGGTTTCAAAATTAGCTCTGCCTTAAATATGACCTTGGACCAGTCATCTAGCCTTTTGGGGAACTAATTCACTAAATTACAGCCTGGAAGAACTGGACTGGGTGATTCTGAATGTCTCTTCCTGCACAAAGTGCCCACACTATAAAAGCATAAATAAACAGTGACATAATTTTCCAGGAATTGATTATGTAACACACACTGATACGGGGTCGACATGGTCCAGGGATGGCCAGCACAGGGTCATTCCTCCTTCTTATTCTTAGGCTTGGGAAGTCTCTGTCCAGACGCTGCAGTCTTGCCTCTCCCCAGCTGAAGTCCCGTGTTTTCTTGGTTTTCTTTGAACTATGTTTTCTCAGATCCTCTTTGTTTTACCTCCAAACCAGATTTAAGCTCTTCCCCTAAACTCTCCTGGTCACTGAAAAAACCAGTTTTCATCCCCTTGGTTTTTTATTTCTCCAGGGTAGAGGAAGTAGAATAAGTAAGTTCTTAAATCCCCACCCTTCCTACACGTACACCTATGCGGGCCCCAAGGGATTAGAAACCCCCAGTGTTTTCTGTTTCACTGGCTCTCACTTTTGGCTTCCTCTTGTTCACTCTTCCTCTTTTTTTTTTTCCTCCTGCATTTTTATGACCATGCGTGGGTTATTTCTCTCTTTTCTCTCTCTTGCTATTCATTTTCTGTATTGGCCAGTTAAGCAAGTGTCTTACCCTTTACAAATCAGCACGTTTGAGCCGTTTCTTTCCTAGAGAAGACATATTTGTGTAATGACTACTAGCAAATTTAAGGGCATAAAAAGGGTCTTTCCGCACTCGTTCCTACATCTCAGTGACCAAATAAATATTTTATGGGTTTTGCTGTTAAGATGATTACAGCTTGGAAGTGAGAGGATGAATGGTCAAGTTATTTGTATTTCTTTAATTCTAATTAAGCATATCATCTGAAATAGCAAGAGTGATAAGCTTTTTCATGTACAGTATGAGAAAAATTTGAACTTAGTTTGATGATACAATGTGTTGTAAAGTTTAGATACTTTCAAAGGTCTCTAATGTATCTATTTCTTCTATGTTAATGTAACGTCAATTCTGTTGCAATGATAATTCATAATTCATAAATATAAAATTTAAACTAAAATATTTCACTTCGATGAAAACCTATCTTGGCTACTTAAGAGGTATATTCCAGACAAAGCTTTGCTACTCAGCGTGGTCCTTGAACTAGCAACATGGGCATCATCCAGGAACTTGTTAGAAATGCAAAGTTAAAGGCTAATAAATCAGCTTCTGCATTTTAAAAACATCCCCAAACAATTCTTATGCACACTAAAGTTTGAGAAACACTGCTGTAACAAGGATTAATATGAAAAAAGACTAGAATAAAATATCCATATAGGGCTTCCCTGGTGGCGCAGTGGTTGAGAGTCCGCCTGCCGATGCAGGGGACGTGGGTTCGTGCCCTGGTCTGGGAAGATCCTACATGCCGCGGAGCGGCTAGGCCCGTGAGCCATGGGCACTGAGCCTGCGCGTCCTGAGCCTGTGTTCCAGGAGAGGCCACAACAGTGAGAGGCCCTCGTACCAAAAAAAAAAAAAAAAATCCATATAGGTGTGAAGATATAAATACATGTTTTTGATTGGTTAATTTCCAAAACTTACAGGGAAATTAGATTTATGTTTACATGTAAAAATCCCTCAGTTTTATAAAAACCACAGTATTTTCATTACAGATAATCCCAACTGTCTCCAGGGAAAATTGAAATTCAGAGGTAATGCTATTTACAGGTTTTCATTTGACCAAGATATATGATAATAATTTCAAACAAAACATTAAAGGTCCTCATGCTTGGGAGGTGATATATAAGGAGATTTATTTTTCTATGTGTTGATAAAATAATATAAGTAAGGTAAGTAATATTGTGTACGGAACATCCCACAGTTTAAAAGCAAGTTGCCTTTATCCTAACTTCATTTGTTTCTCTTTATTGTGACCCCCCACTTGCATTAAGGGAATTTTCACAAAGGCTTAATCACACTGTTCTTTGTCTCCCACCTAATTATAATCACACTACACTATGCAGTAGATGGCTAATTGTTTCAAAATAGAGTTCTGAAGCAAAAGCCTCAGGTGTATAGTTAAATGAGGTGTTAATTGGATGGCAGAGGCATTAACTTGGGAGTAAGAAAATCAAGGGGATGGTGGTTACAGACTCAGCTAGAAGGTCAAAGGATCACTTTATGAATTTACTAGTCCATTTTAATGGTGTATATTTACATCCTTTTGCAATCACAAGACCTGAAATCCAGGTGAGCTCTGGGAGAAATCAAATTGTGGTCAAATGCTAACTGTGATAAGAAGTAAAAATATAACTCGTCCCTTTTGTATGGTATTTTTCTGTTTACTTGTGCAGAGTAGAGACCCAATTTTAGGACTCACAACTACTGGATTCCCCTTGCTGACACCCCCTGCCTACCTGCCCTTTCCATTCAGACCAGTCCCGGTTGGGGGTGTTTGCTGCCCTTTCTCTCATCTTCAGCACCTCTCCCCCTACCTACATATGTACCTGTGTATCCACCAATAGCCATAACCACTTCCTTATCACAAAATGGGTGCTTCTTTTTGTCTATTTCCTAACTTCACCACTTAGCGCTTGTCCTGAGACATTTACCATTTACTCCCACCCCCCTACTTAAGACACAAGAGAGGGGTGAATTTTAGGAATGGCAAAGGGAAAGTGAGCCAGAAATAGAGGGCAGGAAGAATCCAGAATGGTGTCCTGGACATCACAGTAACCTCTCTCCTCATCCCCTTCTATCTATCTCTAGCCAGTTAGTTCATACAGTTACTCTATCTTGTATGTGCCAATACTACAGATAAAATCAGTGTTTTCAATTATGGCTGTGAATCACCCTGATTATAGTCACCCGGGAGACTGTTAAAAATGCAGACTCCTGGGTCTCACTTCAGTCATACAGAATCAGAATCATGGGAGAGGGCTTTCGGAAACTTATGTATACACAAAACCTTCAGGTGGTTAATTTAATCAATGAACCACTAGTTACATCCTGGAAGAGACAGGACACGAGGCTCATTCAATCCATTGTCACAGATTGCTAAAGCAATTCCCTGCCCATCATCCTTTCCTGTCTCTAGAAAAACCAGCAAGTAAACCAACAAAATCCTCACTTGTTTCAGTGTGTTTTTAAAAATGTAGAAGTTTTAGTGTGGGAAAGATAGGTGAAAATTATATAGGTCTTATTTTCTTTTAACTCTCCATTAATGCTCAAAGTGGAGTCTCTTTAAGGACTCTTCAGCAATTAAATAGAAATATAACCGACCCACTTAGCAGCTACTCTCTGTAAGGGACCAATTTAACTGAAAGGTAACACAAAAGTAGGTTAATGTCTGTGTCATCATCCTTTCATAATATGTATTTCATTCACACAAACATATAGGATATGATTATTCTAAAAAGCAAAGCTTTCTGTATTCATATGCCATGATATATGCTAAACATGACTGCATAGAAACCATAAACATCAATAAGGCCATAGTAGAGCATGGAGAGTTGAAAGAAAATGAGAAAGATGATGAATTGGAGTTCCATCTGAGGAAGCAGTTGTGGAGTCAATCACTATTACCTTTAGGGGCTAATTAACAAGGTCCGTAGGGTGCTGTTGATGCAGTGTGTGCCCCAGGATACTGACAATATAATAATGTTTTCTAATTTAAAAGGCAAGTTAGATACTTAAAATAGGATTTCTTTTTGGCTGATCAGAAACATTATTTTGCTAATTAAACTGTCGATTGTTAAAACACCATTAATAAGTACTAAAACTTATTTACATGAACATATAAATTGACATATTCTAGAATATTAGATTATAGCAAACTATTATTTTTATTCCCTGAGTACTCAAGAATTTGCAGCAAATGACAGAGAGAGTATATATAATGCATTAAAACTTGTTCATTTCTTGTGGAAGTTTTGGTGTGTGTAACATTAAAACATCATTTTTAACAAGATCATTAAAATGTTACTATTTTCTATAAAAAGGAAGATGTTATAATATGGTCAAGTAAGAGAAAAAAAATTTATTACTGATATTATGAAGAATCAAAGATCCTGTCAGTGATTATTAACTGCTAGTTAAATGCCTTTTGCAAATTGCCTTCAAAATTTTAGCTGCCAGCCTGAATTATGTTCTTTTGAACCTTGGAATGAAAAGTCATAGTGGTTTTCTGACATAATTAGAAAACCTTTTATATCAACCTATGTATCATTCTTTCAGCGTAGATTTGGTCAACTTAAGGAAAAAATTTCGTTTATTAGTTATTTCCTTTCTGAAATAATTGCAAAAGTATATGTTTTAGCCAAATTTATCTAGGTGTATTCAAAGTGAACACTAGTTTGAGACAATTGTATTTATTACCTATGACCAAAAGCCCCATGGGAATCTGAACACCCACATAGTTTTGTCCTTATATCAAGTATATTTACTAGCCAAACTGCTTATATAATCAGTATTCATATGATATCTCCTTCTGAAGCAAAAGTTTTCAAATGTATATTTTTGCCCCCTATATCTTTATGCTCTATTGGTCGATTATCTACTCTGGAATTTAGTACAATGAGTTGTTTTGAGCTTCATTTTATAATTGTGCAAAAAGTGTTGATGTAGAAATGCTCCCTGTACAGCTTCAAGTCAGTAGCTTTGAAATAACTCCTAAACTGTGCTCCATAACTTGGTCCCAAGTTTTATTCTTTTTCTATTCTTTGTCTAGAGTTTTTTAAGATAGATGGGGATAAGAAATTAATTTGTGGATGACTAAGCAATAGATATCAAAGTTTGGAATTAGGATATTAAATAAAGCCTAAGTGGCCACAGCGATTTTCACCAGATGATTATTCCCTGACATAATTTTTATATGTTCATGTATAATGTCATCTCATGTTTTCAGCAGAATCAATTGGCAGCAGTGCAATCTCTGCAACATCAAATATTATTGAGGATATGAAGCAACTAGAACTCATATATGCTGCTACTGGGAGTATAAAGTGGTACTGCCACTTCGGACAATAGCTTCATAGAGTTAAACATATAGTACCCAGCAATTCTACTCCACATACAAAAATTTACTTAACATACAAGAAAATATGTCAAAAAAATTGTGCAAGAATGTTAAGAGAGCTTTTTTTTAACAAGAAAACCAGAAAACAGCCCAAATTTTCATCAACAAACAAGCTGAGGTGTATCTATATAATAGACCACTACTCAGCAATAAAAAGAAACAAGCAAATAGACAAACAAATTGAGATATAATCATGCAACAGAATACTATACAGCAATGGAAAGAACAGGAGACTACTACACGATGGATTGCACAGAGGTTCTGTTGAGTTGCAGAAGCCAGAAACAAAATAGCACATACTATAACATTCAATTTACATGAAGATTACAAACATGCAAGACTAATCTATGGTGTTAGAAATTAGAATAGTAATTGCCTCTGGTGGGGGGCGGTGGTATGGAAATAATAAGCAATGGATACAAAGGAACTTTCTGGGGGTAATGGAAATATTCTTTATCTTGATTGGGCAGGTGGTGGCCCAGGTGTACACATTTTTCAATACTCATTTAACTGCATACTTAATATCCGTGTATTTCACTGTATGTAAATTATAATGCAATACAAAGACCTACATCCATGTATAAATAAATAAATGGTTGGATGAATGAATGAATGGATAAAATATATAGCCTCTGGATTCAGAAAGTCTAGATTCGAATCTTGGCTTTACAACTTCTGGCTGTGTGACCTCACACAAATTATTTTATTTATTTGTTCTTAAACTTAATTTGCTACAATAGCGTTCTGTGAGGATGAAGTAAGTTAAGACATCTGAAGAGCATTGTACAGTGCTAGGAATATGGTAATGCTTCAATAATTCTTCTTATGACATTTTCCTCTTTGTGATATGAAGACATCAATTGGATTGTAACTCAACATCAATGCTGTGTTTCATATATACTGTTTCTTTCTGGGAAGCAAGATAATTTATAGGCCAGCTACCAAGGTGTGCCTTCTTGTTATACAAGCAATTATTTATATTATAAAAATGAAGGTACTAAATGATCACTTGCCATTTTACTGTGTTAGGCAATTAGCTAGATCTGTCCACAATTCACTGTTATAATCTTAGCTGTCAGGTAGAAAACCAATACATAAAGTTTAACTGAGACCACTGAAAAATTTGGTCTCACCTATTTGTATGTCTTTACACTGATTTCCAAAATTCTTGGTTTAAATGTGGAACCCTATGAATAAAAGTCTTAGACACTTTCATATAGTAGGCAGAGAGAAAGCCACTACTTATCGTAATTGAAATAATAGAATTAGTAGGAGTGAATATAACTCCCAGTTCATTCGATCCACCGAGTAAAGCTTCCTTTAAAAACACCAGGAAAAAGAAAAAACTTTAATAATTTAAACAATCCTTCCTTAGGATTTATCTGTTCACCGAAAACGTCTTGAATTTCCTATTAGGAGAGAAAGTACTGAAGGCATTACGGACGCTCGAGCCTGTCTGAGTTTAATGTCTTCTATTTAGCGCTGCATATGTGAGCAATAAGGAAGTCATCCTGTCATCTCCCAGGGCAGCTATAGTCACAATGAATGATTGGGGAAAAATTGGTCTCTCCCACTGAGGTCATTCATTATCGCCCATGATTTCTTACTTCTAAGGCCACTAGAAAAGTCATTCCTCACATTGTTAGCCCCTTAGGAGAGTGGTTAGAAAAGCAATAGACTTACCTGGTAGTGTTCACATTTACTGAGTCATAAGACTTAAGTGTTCTTCCTTTATTAAATGCAATCTCATCAGACTCCTTGTTTGAGGCCTTGTTTATTAATATAAGCGCATCAAGTTTTCTCCTATTCTGCTCAAAGAGATAGGTTATCCATCCTCCCTTTAAGAAAAGGTTTAGATTCTTGGAGGTCTGAAATTCTTGTGTCCATTTATACAAAATCTACTAATGAAGCTCCGATTTTAATCCCTGTTTGGGTTAGTTATGTGATCATATAGATTGGAATCTGTAAAAGGGGAACAGTAAAGAGGTGGATTCACCATTACTTAAAAGGAATTTAGGGTACAGAAAGTTAATTAGCAGTTATGCCGTGTCCATTTATATTAGACACTATACTAAGCACTGCACATCCTTTATCTGATTAATTTCATTTTCTACATACTTATTACTTTAAACAAGAACAGTAAAGTCATTTTTCTTAAATACAAAAACTAGTTGGACTTCCATACCTCCTACCTCTAGTAAACATTTTCCTGGTCTTATGAAGGAGGCCAGTCACCCTAGACCTATAAACTTTTAATGTGTTGTGTACTTAGTCCTACAGGCTATGATTTAACTGCAAATTCAGTGGCAGTTCTTAAAGTCTTGATATCTCTCTATTAAGTCTTGGACTGGAGTGAACAACTCATTTTGTGCATATAGAAAAAGTTTTCTGAAAGGGGGCTATAGCTATGACTGGCTGTGGGAACACAATGTCAGCCTTCACAACACTTCATTAAATACCTGTATCCAAATGATACCAGACTCCAACAAGATTATATTAGTCCAAATTACCTTCCTTTACAGCTCTCAGAAATGTTGGGATTTTCCTATAAATATTTCTGACATCTCATTGGCAGACTCCTTATTGGATGCAAACTGAGGTGTCGGAGTGGATAATTAATCCTTCTTGCCTTTTGACTGTCGGTAAGTTATTCAAAAGGCTTTTGCTAGGTCAAAGTTTCATAAAGGGGCATTAAGGAAGAAATCACTAAGCACTAGGAAAATGGGGGGAAAACATGCCATATTTTGAGTAGGCTTTTAAGACCTCTGTTTGAAAACTGCAGGGAAGTTTATTGCAACATCTCTGTATGATTATTCAAAAACAAAATAAGAATCCTCTTATGCCTCTGCAGGGAGCCTCTTATAATAATGGCCTTGTAGTTAAAAAGGATATGAAAGCAAGATTTCCCTCCGATGGCATCCATATAGCTAAAATTGTAATTTGTACAATATGGTTAAAGAAAACATTTTTCCCCTGGAAATAAAGGTTAAAATTTTTCAATTTGGTAGTTTAATATTCCCTCTTATTTTCCTGTGTTCATTAATTTTTTTGGAATCATGAGAGAAATAGTCCTTTTTAATTCACTTTCAGCCTGTCTACAAGATGTTGCTTATAAAGATAATAATGACAACAATAAGTTCTATCAATTTAATCATAGTAGTTGGCTATAGATTATGATTAGAAAGTTTTACCCTTGTTCTCATAACAACGTCCAAAGGTTAAACATGGTTTCTTTGTTTGGTCTATTTTGAGGCAATTCTCTCATGATTTACATGGGAGAAGGAATACAGGTTTTCTTCCAGGCTCCAAGGAACCCTTATTGTAGCTGCTTCATTTGCATTGTAGCTAAGGCAGGACTTTGTGAAGCAGGAAAGAAAGGGCACCATGTGATGCCCGGACTGAGGCGTGAGTACCAATGTTGATGGAACTGACCAACAGCAGAGGCTGACTGTAGAGGCACAGCCTTGAGAGTCAGGCCTCCATGTGTGTTCAGTTCTTGCTTCCAGTCAGACAGGTGGAGCAAAATAATGGCTGGTACTCAAGAGTCAGCTAGCACACCACTGTCCTTAAGATGTGTCTAGAGGTTGTTGGCTCCAGGTCCAAATCTGCAAAAAGAAAGCAGATCTCCAATGTCCCCAGCCACCAAGCTAGAGTTGGTGTAGGAGTTTAGGGAAGAGAGAATTAGGATTCAGACTGGGAACTATGACTGAATATAAGGTTGGCAGCAAGTAAAACTGGTCTGATTAATTATAATTATGTTAATTCTAACCATGATTGGACCCGAGACAGTGACAATTAGTCTGTTTTGTTTGGTAATTATACTCTGTGATGTATATATTTTTAGAAAAAGGGTAGAAAGGGCATATCTCATGGCTATCTCTTGCTTCAGACAGGGCTGCCATGGGTCATGGGATGATTCTGAGCCTTCCAGTGAGAGCCTTTCCTAACATCTGTTTCCTACATAATAGATGCTGGAAAAGAGAAAGGTACAAGGAAAGAGGCAAGAGGTAGGGCACAGAACTTTCAAAAGTCCACAATGGGACTCTACCCCTGGAATGACAATGCTTACTTTCTGAGGACTTAAGATACAACTGTCTTGAGTGTCTCTTAAATTTTTCTTTAGTGTTATATTAGCTGTTGGCTACATTTTAGATATTCTCGCTTGAACTGGGAGTAAGCTGTGGTTCAAACAAACAAAAAGATTATGTTAGGTAAGATTTGAAGACTAGATTCTTTTCTCTTGTAAAATCTGTGTTGTAGCCTATACAGCAAGATGGAGAGAGTAGGAAAAGTAACCTAAGTGGAGAACGTGGATGCCCTTTTCTGCAAGCATGGATCTTGTAACTTTGCCAAAGGCAGAGAGAAGTGTAGGAATATGGACACATTTCAATTGCAATGACTAAATGCTAATTTAAAAAATCACATATCATAATATTATGTCCTCAGCTATTTTCAAGTTGGATGAGCAGAGCTCTGAGGGAGTGAAGTGCAAGACCACAAAATGCAAATATGCTCCTGAAATTAAAACCTAGTTTCATGTTTTTTACCTGTCTTTAAGGCATAATTTGCTACCCAAGTAAACAATTAATATATTTACGTGACACGTAAACTGAGGATGATATAGGAATTTACTGGTTTTTCTTTCCCTTTTCAGATGGCTATTAATTGTGTAACTCTGAAATGTTTTATATAGTAATAGTTGGGACAATGGCACAATTAATTGAATGATAAAGGATGTTGTTGAAATTCAGTACTCTGTCCTGTAGAGAGAAAAGGAGACGTATTTGGCTCCAGTGGAAAGTGCCACAAGATGTACTACTTGGACATAAAAACAAAGAAAAACACTGAAAGGAAGTCTGTGCAGTGTATGGTACTCAGGATCACAGGGGGTCAGCTTACACTGAATGCCCTTGGGGCGAAGACTTTCATGTTTGTACATGATAAACTCATCTTGAATGTTCGACAACAAAAAGGAAGTGACAACAACATTAATTATAAATACATGAAATCAAATACACCAACATGAGATACTGCCAGATTTTTTTTTTCTTTGACGCTACCTCTTTGAAGAAACGTATGTTCAAATGCTCAACATATCCACTCCAATGGCAATTTTGGAAAAGAAAAAATGTAATGTAGTTCTACTTTCATCAGAGTTTGAGTGCACATAGCTTCTGGCTTCTTGAGATTGACACTGATAGGAATTGGCTTCCTTTTTAAGATTCATAGGTACGGTTTTTCTGATGATTCTCTAGAGATATTTCTATCATCATAAACCGTGGCTTTTTCATCATTTACCTCAAGTGACTTTCAGTAGAACAATATTTTCAGATACCTACTAGATATCAGGTATGGTTTAGCCTCAAGCCTAAATATAATAAGAGTGAAACAGTAACAATAATAATATCATATATAATAATACTATGTATATAACTATATATTCAAATATGTAAGATATCTCAATCAGTATATAATATGACAATAATAATAGCTATTATAAATTTTGAGCCTTAGTGCATACCAGGGATCTTAAGTGTTTTTTCAAAATATAATCTCATTTTATCCTCAAAATAATCTTATAGGTGTGGGATTTATTCTTCCCAATTTTACAAATGAGGAAATGGTGAGGGTAAATAACTTGCCTAAGACCTTACAGTTAGTAAAAGACAGACCATTATATGCCCCAACACCAACACTGAATCAAGTTTACTTACCTACCCAAGCAACCTAATCCGTTAAGAATGGCACACGACAGAGTCATCCAACGCAAATGTACCTTTAGCACTGCCTGCCGATCCTACAACACTTCTGTGTTCAATTCACTCAGCCAACTCTTTGCTCCCAAACCTCTTGCCCTCCCTCCTACCCTGTTACTCGAAGCAGATGAAATTGCCTCTTACTTCAAAGAGAAATTAATCAGAGAGGAACTCCTTGAATCCTATTCTTTCACCTCCATGACTCACCACATCAGCATATTCTCTTTTCTTTCCTCTCTTTATGGGAGAAAAGGCACCCCTCCTCCTATGGCAGCAGACCCGAAGACTTCTCCTCCTTCACCTCCTAGGACCACCATCACAAATCCTTTCTCTCTCTTATATATTAAGTTGTGAAATGGGGATAATGAGTATGCTCACCTCTGAGGGTCATTGTGAGCATCAAGTTAGACTATATACGGAAAAGTGTCTGACACATAACTAACATTGGCTGAACGATAAAGAAGATGAGGCAGATGACCTTACTCTCCAGGCATACTTTTCTTCATTGGAAGCTATGATCTCTACATCACTTCCTCCTTCTTAAGGATAAAACATTGGCAAAGGGATTAACAGTAGAAAAAGATTTTTTAAAGTACAACAAAATATCTGTGCAAGCTTTGGGAATAGCTGTGGCAGGAGGGTGTTTAGTGACTTGAGAAACAGGTTTAATATTCTTTCATTGCAAAAAATACTATCGTATGAAGTATCTATTGCAGACAATAAGCCTGAGTGGGTATTTTGTGAGAAAATACTATGATGCCAAGGAATTATAAAAAGATTTTCAGACTCCTTAATGTTTTTTTTCCTATAAATTTGCTCCTCTATATTCTCAAGATTTCCTGGCCCATGAATTCATGTGCTAGTTTTAGCATTTCAAGAGGAAACTGTAAAATTTCTATTATGGGCATCTCTTTGGGGCCACGTAATTTTAATAAGGAATAAAATAAGTTTCGTGTGGAGACAACTGTCTGGAAATTTTTTCTCTCTCTGTTATTTTAAGTAACTTATTTTCAATAAGTAGTAATGAACCAAATTCACTTTTATAAAAGAACTTTAACCTTTTAAGTGATATTATTTGAAAGTTTATTTTTTGCTCCCTTTCCCAAACTGCAGGCTAGCTTGTGTTTTCTTATCTCCACAATTTTTCCATTTGGTTTCCTTTTATAAAAAAGATGATTTTATCTTTTGATGTGCCTACACTACTGGCACAGTTCACCACAAGGAGATTTAATAAAACATTTTTTGTTATCACTTAAGTGAAACCTCAGGTCATCAAGGAGACCAGAATCAGAGTTTAAAAGAGTGCGTCTGTTTGGCTGGAGAATGTTGTACCCGAAAAGCACATGAAATCACCTAGTTCAATCTTTTAATATTAATAATTTGTGGACTGATGATGGAGAAGACGGATTGTCATCTGTACTAGTAACCCCGGTGCTTACATACAGAGTATGCCGTAATACCCAGGCCTCTAGGCTCCATTCCATGCTGCCTCCCATTCAAGCAGGGTGAGTTCTAGAAATGCAGGAAACATAAACTATATTTCCTCATTCAAGCAGAAATTCTGTAAAGACAACATGCTACAAACATATTTATGAACATTTCCTAATTATTTCATAGTTAAGCAGAATTTATCTTCGACACTAAAAACTCTCTTAATATACATTAATTTGCTTTTCTACTCTAATTATAGTAGTTGCAGTTTAACCCTTTTTGTTGCATGATCTTGACTGCTTCTGATTCATCTTCTTAAACGTGAATGATAGTGTATAATGAAAAGCATTATTGTATCAGGTAAACAAATGCTGACTTAAAAGACCGGTATGCAACTAACTTCCCTGCAACTAAGTTGGCCAACTTAAGGTTTCTGCCTCTCAGTTTATAACGAAAATGGAGATGGTATAGGTTTTGCTTTCTTTGCAGGATTTCTGAATATCAAAGGAGATGACCTATGTGAAGATGTTCTTTAAATTATAAAATATTTTACAATTTCATGGTGATATTGGGAGGGAGAATTATGCAAGGTATAGCGGCAAGTAAGGTTGTATCCAGGGGAGGATACCTGTTCAGTTTTCTAGAGACTTCGGGGTCAGTACATAGGTAAATTCACCATGATAGAGGGTTTAGTTCTCAGTCTTTGCCTAGGGAGAAACTCTGATTGGTTTGAACTCAGGTGAACTGACTGAACTCAAAACCTACGGATCTATAAACCAGGAAGAAAATTCCTAAATTTTAATGACCAGAATTCTCATGCTTCCTCTCCAGCACATCAGCTTCCTGATGTCAGGCAGGATACAGGCATGGGAACTTTGTAAAGAGAAAATGACTTTCTTCACTTATAAAATACATTAGAGTGTGGTTGGTTTTTTTTTTCTACCCTTTTGCTACTTGTTTTTATTATTCACTTTCTCTCTATATACACACATACATATGTATATAAAAGTTTTTCTAAACCATTTGAGAGTA
Organism: Globicephala melas; assembly: GCF_963455315.2. NCBI lineage: Eukaryota > Metazoa > Chordata > Mammalia > Artiodactyla > Delphinidae > Globicephala > Globicephala melas. Next base: position 26,282,582 of record NC_083322.1, read on the forward strand.
GGTTATATACATCATGACCTTTTATTCCTTAATACTTAGTGTATATTTTCTAAGAACAACTATATTCTCTGACATAATCTTTGGTACAGTTATCAAATTCAAGAAATTTAACATTGATACAATAGTTTACTATTCATACTCTAATTTTGTCAATTGTTCCAATAGTAAACTCTTAAATATATTTTTTTCCTTCAGTCAAGGATCACAGATTGCATTTAGTTGTCATGTTTCTTTAGTCTCCTTTGATCTGGAACAGTTCTTCAGCCTTTCTTTGTCCTTCTTGACGTGGACATTTTTTATGAACACAGGCCAGATTTTTCTTCCTTATTTCTTTTGATTTTTTTAGAGAATGATCTTCATTTGGGTTTATCTGATGTTTGCTCATGACTATATTAAGGTTATGTGTGTCTGGCATGAATCTACGTGCCACTACTGATAATAGTGTCCTCAGGACATCATATGTGGAGGTAACCCTCATTGGTGATACTAATTTTGATCACCTGGCCAAGTTGTTACTTTGTTTCTCCACTGGAGAGATACTATTGTCCCCTTGGCACTCATAAGCAATCTACGGGGAGACACTTTAAGACCATATTTTGCTCCTCATTAAACTTCTCCCTCACTATCTATCATACACTCATGATTCTTGCTTGAAGCATTTTCAGGCTGCAGTGATGGTAAATTTTAAGTGGTTGCTTAAACAGTGCAGTGGTTCTTCTAAAAGATATTTTATCCAGGCTATGATAGACCCAGTGAATCCTCTTCACCTCCCCAACAGTAGGAAACTATTTGGTGACTGGATAAACATTGCCAACTGCTGTCTGTTTCAGCTTTCCTCTTCCATGTTCCAGGTTAACAATCCCTCTTTCTGTTCAGTCTTTCTCCAGGCAGGATGAAATGCAGTTTCTTTCTTTTTTGCCTAGTATCTGCAAACACATTTCAGACTTGTCTTTCTGTAATTACATTCAGATCAAATTCATTGGAGTTTTACTTGTTTCCAAGCTCTTAAGACACTTTCAAAGACAACTATTTAGTTAATTCTCATAATAGTCACATCTGTTGTTTGAATTTGCTAAAGTTCAAAGGGCAACTTGATTTTTCTTCTTTCTGTGTTCTCGAAAGTCACCTTATTGCCTTGTTCTCATACTACTTAAGGAAGTATTATTATACTGATGGCTATTATGAATACCGGTAGTAATGTAGATAGAGACAATTCCAGAATAGACTCAAGAAGTTTTTCTGTTCAATCATTGTCTCCTCCAAAATTAAAGTCCCTAAAATTTTTTTTCAAAATTACGCTTTCCAATCAGTTGGAATTTCTCTTATTCATTTCTAAATTGATTTTGGATTTTCCCCAGCAGAATAAAAAAATTGTCAAGGCTAAGGTATTATACGTCACAGCAAAATGACTCATAACATGTGCATTTTTAATTTGTCTTGTACTTGTCATACAATTTTCAGTCTGCAAAAAGTCTTAAGGAATATCGCTTCACCAACTCCTCGTTTTCATCAGTGAGGACTCTAAGCTCAGAGCATTTTAGCATCTTGTTCATGGCAAATCTGGCAATCCCCTTTGCCTACTCACAGCCAATCTCCTTTCTTTTCTCCAAAAATGCTGGCAGATTCTTGGTTCTGGCCTTTATAATTGATTATTCAAGTCCCTCAAGAAGCTTTTGAAATAGAATCTTTGCCTTCATGCTTGCTCCCCTGTAATTAATGAGGACATAGAGCAGGGAAGGCTTAACTTAAACTAGGGAGGGGGTTGGGGGAGCCCAAAGAAGCTTCTTGAAGGTGACTCTTAAGTTTGAATTTAAATGATGGTCTGTGTAATCAGAAAAAGTGGGAAAATTCTACCTGATCTTAAATCCTCCATATGTTCCCATAGCACCTTAATTTATTTTTCACAACATTTAGTATCACATTATATTGTAATTGCCTATTTACTTACCTATATCTCAGGTGGATTATAAATTCAGCCAAAGTTGGCGCTGTCCTGTTCCTATTGTAGTTACATTATCTTGTACATAGTAAGCACTCCATAAATATCCACTAATGCTTGAAGAAATAAATGAATGAACATTCTAAAGAAATATAACTCTAGACAATTACGGTCATAATCCAATTCCTCTTTCAGCAAACTTCTCTGTTAGAGTGAAATTTCTCAGAATGACTAACTGTCCCAGTTCACTTGGGACTGACGTGATATCATCACTGAAATCTTCTCAGTGCCAGACAAACCAGGGTGCTTGGTCACCCTATCTTTCACTTCCTCTCAGTGGTATGTTGGCGCTGGCTTCTCCTGGATCATGAGAGCCAATTGTGCACACTTCTTCCCAAAATTATGTTCAGTGACATCATGCTGCATCTTGAAATCAGCCATGGAAGGAGAATTTACACCATGAAATTGGCAAACACTATAAATCTGGTTGTTGTACTTATAGTAGTTGTTAAACATCTTCCAGCACACTACAGCTTCTAACCCTTCTTAGATGCTTTCCAAAGTGCATCCACTGACTTCGTGAAGTCCTCTGCCTGTGCAAGACTTACTGGAGGCACCTGTCTTGCTCCTGCTGTAGCTTCTCCTCACCCACAGAAGCTGAGGCACTCATTACACTTTTGCAGGGCTCTACCTCTTGCTAGGAGCCTGATAAATGAATCACTCTGAAGGGCTACTTTTCTCTCTAGGTTGCATAATTTCACTTGAAGAAGGGTTTTGGAAATTGCTTCACCCAAAGAGCTCAGTAGACAGCAGGATGGTTCTTTTTGTACAAACACACCATTTTCCCTCTTTCACATACAATCTACTAGCGGTTCCCAAGAGTGCAGCCAGGCTTTGAGGGTCATCAGCCTTATGTACTTTTGAGGTCCTGTTTATAAAAATTCATTCTAAATTCTCCTCTGGCGGTGGTGGCTTATGTCCCATTGGTAGTTTCTGACACTACTCTCCTTCATTTTCATGAGAAATACCAAGAAGCAGTCATGATGGGTGGTAGAGGGGTTAGAACACCTGGACTCCAGTCATGGTCCTACCTTGCTTTGCAATCCTGCAAAAGCCACTAAATATCTCTGAGTCTTTATTTCTACAAAATATAGTTGATCCTCATTATTCACGGAGTATTTGCAAATTTGCCTATTTGTTAAAATTTATTTGTAACTCCAAAATCAATACTGATAGCTTAGTCGTTCAGAGTGGTGAAGAATTTGAGGCACCTCAAGTACATATACCGAGCTAAGTCTGAGCTTTGCCTTCTGGTTTCAGCTCTTGGATTGTGAATAAGTGTCCTTTTTGCAGCTTATTTAGTCTCGTGTTTTTTACATTTTTGTACTTTTTGTTGGTGATTTTGCTGCTTACAATAGTTCCCTAAGCATAGTGCTGGAGGGTGGTCTGGTGTTCCTAAGCACAAGAAGGCTGTGATGTGTGTTAGGCAGCAAATACGTTGTGTTAGATAAACTTCGTTCAGGCATGAATTATAATGTTGTTGCCCATGAGCTCAGTGTTAATGAGTCACTAATACAGTACACTCAGGAAAAGGAAGCTAAAATGTGCTGGTCTGTACGTGAGGCCACTCCGGAAAGTGCTAAACTAATATCTACAGTGTGCAATGAAGCTAAGGAAAAGATGGAAAGTCATAAAATTTGTGGATTCACGAGATGAAAACTGATTTTTAAAAAAAGTACATTAGATGGCATTTTTGTGAGTCTGAAAGCCAAAGAAAGCCACGGTTAGAACCATTGTTAAACCTTTCTTGGCTAGTGTTTTATTATAAAGAAATACTGTGTATAATCACTGTATTTATAAGAAAGATATATTAAATAAGGTGTCTTTAAACAGAAACACACAAAAAACAAGGTTATACTTGATAGGTTGATGAAAATGTGGTCAGAGACTCACAGAAACCTAACCCTGTATTTCCCTAGGAGCCATGATCAGTATTTGCTAATTTCATGTTTGTAGTAAATTCATAAAATATAACTCCCACGAATCATGAGAACCGACTGTAGAAATATTCAGAATTTGTAGTCATTTTAAAATGGTGCTCCTAGGACACTTGTAGTTGAGAGAGGAATGAGTGATTGCGTGGTATTCTTAAAAGAGGGTTCATGGAGTTCTTGGTTTGCCTTTGATCATAGCAGTTATATGTTTCTATTTTACATCAAGTTCTGAGCAAAATTGTGTTGGAAAAAAAGAAACTAAAGATTTCTTGTAAACTAACAATGTAAGAACCTCTGGAATTGATGATGTTTTAAATAGAAGAACCCTTAATTCTGACACTGTAAACTTTAGAATTCTCTTAAAGTTAAAAACCATCTCAGAGGGCTTCCCTGGTGGTGCAGTGGTTGGGAGTCCGCCTGCCAATGCAGGCGACACGGGTTTGTGCCCCGGTCCGGGAAGATCCCGCATGCCGCGGAGCGGCTGGGCCCGTGAGCCATGACCGCTGAGCCTGCGCGTCCGGAGCCTGTGCTCCGCAACGGGAGAGGCCCCAGCGGTGAGAGGCCCGCGTACCGCAACAACAACAACAACAACAAAAAAACCATCTCAGATAATTTATTTTCCAATTATCACCTAAGAAGACATTCTTTTTAGTAATGAATGATTGCTACCTTTAAAAATACTTTCATTTGCATGAAAAAATCAAATGTGTCATTGCAGTAAACATGTTTGGCATGTGAAATTCTCAGCACAGACAACTACGTTCTAATTACCCTGATGGAGGTGAGTTGCAATACAGAAGTGTTTTAATATAAGTTTTGGAGGATATTACAGCGGCTTTCAGGGTGAATTGTATTTACACTCTGCCAAGGAGTTCTTAAGAGCTAAACCATGTGACCTAAGCCATTAAATGCCGTGAGCTCTAAAATCAAGTTATTCCACTAAATAATAAGAAGTACAAACTAATATTACTGACTAAATGAATAATGAGTAAAATTTTCCTTTTCTCCTAAAATAAATGACTCACATCATTCTGTTTTTCTATTTTTCTTACTTGCCACCAACTTTTTCCAATTCTCATTGACATGATTTACTCCAAGTGAAACCCAATGATCAGGTAAAGGCTTATCTTAAAAGTCAGTTTAAAGTATTTTTTAAGTAAGGGACATAAGAAATTGTTTCTTTTTACAGATTTTCAAACGACTATATAACTGTCAACTGACACCAACCCAGCAGCTAATTGTATTGTGTATGATCAAAAGACAATTCAGTCTCTGATTATTTTGTCCACTTTAAGTAACAAAGTAGATCAACCAACTAGTGTTGCATATAGTTACTTGTTTTAATGGTTTCTAATTCTTTGTGGAGAATTCTGTCAAAGTCCCTTGATTTTTTTTTTTTTTTTTCCCGGTATGCGAGCCTCTCACTGCTGTGGCCTCTCCCGTTGCGGAGCACAGGCTCCGGACGCACAGGCCCAGTGGCCATGGCTCACGGGCCCAGCCGCTCCGCGGCATGTGGGATATTCCCAGACCGGGGCACGAACCCGTGTCCCCTGCATCGGCAGGCGGACTCTCAACCACTGCGCCACCAGGGAAGCCCCTTGATATCGTTGATATACAAATTTCAAAAAGTTGACCAGGTTTGAAAATGTCCCTCTTCTCTGTATCTCCAGGCAGAATAAACCCTATCCATTATGAGGATAATTCCTATCACCACTTCTGGAGAAGGGTGGACATTCAACACATGCTTTTTGAATGACAACAGGCAGCAAGTGAATAAGAACATAAACTTACAAAGATATTATCACAATTCAGTAATATATTTTTATCTTTTAGCTTACCTTTTTCATAAAAATGATTGTTTATTTTTTTTAAAACTGAAACACAGGGCTTTCCTGGTGGCGCAGTGGTTGGGAGTCCGCCTGCCGGTGCGGGGGGGCGCGGGTTCGTGCCCTGGTCCGGGAGGATCCCACATGCCGCGGAGCGGCTGGGCCCGTGAGCATGGCCGCTGAGCCTGCGCGTCCGGAGCCCGTGCTCCGCAACGGGAGAGGCCACGGCAGTGGGAGGCCCGCGTACCGAAAAAAAAAAAAAAAAAAAAAAAAACTGAAACACAAACAAATTCTACCTAAATACTACATCAAAGTAACTACAGTTGACCTTTTTTTAATTTAAATTTTATTTATTTATTTTATTTTTGGCTGCTTCGGGTCTTCATTGCTGCGCTTGGGCTTTCTCTAGTTGTGGCGAGCGGGGGCTACGCTTTGTTGCGGTGCGTGGGCTTCTCATTGTGGTGACTTCTCTTGTTGTGGAGCACGGGCTCTAGGCGTGCAGGTCTCAGTAGCTGTGGCACGCGGGCTTCAGTAATTGTGGCTTCCAGGCTCTAGAGTGCAGGCTCAGTAGTTGTGGCGCACGGGCTTAGTTGCTCCACGGCACGTGGGATCTTCCTGGACCAGGGCTCGAACCCGTGTCCCCAGCATTGGCAGATGGATTCTTAACCACTGTGCCACCAGGGAAGTCCCTACAGTTGACCTTTGAACAACACGGGTTTGAACTGCGTGGGTCCACTTTTATGCAGATGTTTTTCAATAATAAATACTACAGCACTGTAGGATTCTGAGGTTGTTGAATCTGCAGATTGGGAACCACAGATACGGAAGAACCACAACTGCATATAGGGAGGGCTGACTATAAGTTATATAAAGATTTTCCACTGCAGGGAGGGTCAGGTCCCCGTAACCTCCCCTCCCCATTGTTCAAGGGTCAACTGTATATTTTTATTATAAAAGCAATTCTGCTTTATTTCAGGTTTTCAAAACTGAACTGTGATACATTTTGCATGTATCAACTAATTTAAACCTCACAACAACCCTGTGAAGATAAATGTGAGGCACAGAGAGCTTAATGAAACTTGTACATAGATACCCCAGCTGATACATGGATGGCAGGATTCAAACCATTCCACTGGTATTAGATCAGCTTTTAAAGTTATTATTATTACTGCCATGTTTGGCCTGTGGGATATGTTGATAGATGCTTAAAAACAGGGTCTGTCTACAGACTGCAGAAAGCCTAGGTCCTGTATCATGGAATTGGCTTCTGTAGTCTTGACCCAGGCCACAAGGTATAAGTAGACATTTGGTGTCACAAACACCATGCTGAGGAATTGTAGGTATGCTGTTCACACTACCGGCTGAATGTGAAAATGTTACTCAAGCAGCCAACTTTACTTTCTGTTTTGAGGTGGGGAAGGAGCAGGATACTATGAAAATTGCAGACTCCGTTGAATGTTGGACTGAATTCACTGAATCAGGCTGAATTAGAGAACACAAGCTTCTGCTTTCAGCTAGGAAAATGGTGCATGCTCCCATAGCATAATCCACCTGAACCCAAAGGCTGAGGCAAAATATATGACGTCAAATATGTGATCTTGGGTGCATGTAATGAATATCCTACATGGTAGCCTAACCAAATAGCAATTAATTTTCTAATGTAACAGGAAGTAGGGAGGTAGTTCAAAGCAGAGTTAGTAACTTCCCTGTCACGGAGGCCTGGGTCTCCTGTCTTACTTAGTGCTTGGTGATCCTTACCATATGGCTCTGAATCAAGGTTTGCCTCATTGGTGCAATATGACTGCTCTACTTTTAGCCCCTTGTCAGTGTTTCCAGTGGGAGGCAAAAGGAGAAAGTGGTGAGTAGGAAGCATGGACTCCTTTATAATGAAAAGAAACCACTTCCAGAAATTCCAAGCACAGTTTTGTTCCTATCCCATGGGCTAGAATCACATGACTTTCCTAGCAGAAAGTGAGACTAGGAAATATGGCCTTTACCACGGACACAAAGCCAACCTGAAAAACAGGGGGTTCTGTAAATTACAAGGAAGTGGAAAATAGATATTGAGTAGACAAAAAATATACCTGTAACAGTCTGTCCATAGTTTTGATTAGACATATTTTAGGCTTAAGTTTTACAATATCTCAGTACCTTAGCATTGAACATCAGTCTAGGTACTGGGGGAATGAAGAACACAAGATATAGGACTGACCTTTTGAAGCTTAAAAATCTAGCAAGGGCTTACGAGACAACAGTTTTAACAAGACAAGGCCGCGCATTACAAAAACATGTATATTACAAACGTGTTAAATTTTTCAAATGGTCCATGCTCATTAATTTCATTAGAAATTGTAAGAATTAAGTCAATTGACCTTTATCAGTCTTTATTTTCTTTAAAATTTCTTCCACGGCTTAAGCGACTAGAATACATCTCAGTGACTCAGCACATTGGGTTTTTCTGATTTTTCCTTTTCTTTCATGCATTGTTTTACTCACTTGAGAAACAGACGGCATGCACTTTGAGGGAATCTTATGGTAGACAGTTACATAATGGAGAAACCTTATGATAGAGGAAAGAAACGTATCAAAGAAAATAAAATGTAGGTCTCTTTGAGGTAAAAGATAAAAACAAGCAATATGTTCCCAACTTCATTCTGAACTTCGGAGCCTGCTTGGAAAGGGTGATTTTAATATTATTAGAGATAGAAAGGTCCCCTTTGGAACCAAAAAAGGGGAAACTTTTAATATACATTTTACCTGAGGGAAAGTATTGCTGAAGCAACTGTTGTTAATCTTGCTTCTTCTAAATACTACTGCAATTTGTAATTTAATGTAGTTTCAGCTCGCTCAGTGTTTGTTATTTTGGGCAATACATTCTACCGACTAAAGGGACTCAGTCTTTAATCACTTCTTTGCTTAAATTACTGTTATAAGAATGTAGATTTTTGTTAATAAGTGCATGCTTATTTGCAGAATAAATAAAGCTTTACCACCCACTTCAAAACCTATCCTGAACCTTAGTTCTGAGTTCCTGTTTCACAAGAACAAATACTGTTTGAAACCGTGCTCCAATATGCAGGCTGTGGGGTTAGTTTGTTAGGTAGTAATTGAGGAAATGGTATTGAAATCATGCATCTCCCTTGTTCACCACAGTGCATACTGCTGAAAGTGTAAAAACCTTTGTTTGACCTCTTAGTAGAAAATTAAAAGAATTACAGGAAAATGGAAATAAAGATCTTGAATGTGTAAAGGAGTTACTGAGGTTACACCATCAGTGACAATTCTGGAGATAGCTCTCTGTTTCCTAATCAATGTTTTAGAACTGTTCTGCTTCCTAATGAGATGAAAGAGAAAGGTACGTCTGGGTCAGGAGCCTGGGACCATGCGCTGTTTCATGGTGAACAAGCAGCATTTGGTTGGGTATTTAAGAGACTTTCAAAGTGAACCCACTACAGAATGAGGCTAATTTTGTGTGCCCCAAACATTGTTTTACACATCATAAATCTTTGAAATCATCCTTTTGAGGTAAATGATTTCAGAAGAAATCCCTGAGAAAATTTTTAAGGAGATTCTTAAATTATTTTTGGAAGACTATGGAATTATTATAGGGGAAGAGAGTTGGGTTCTTCTGAGTTGACTATTTAACTTTAAACGCTGTGTGTGGGAGTGTGGTATTTATCAAATGCTGCAACAGAGTTTCAGGTGGAGATATAGGAAACGTTTCTGGTAATCCCCAAACCCATATTCTCTACTATAACTTGACATTTATCACGAAGTCCTTGGTTTTATTGCATTTTCTTTTAATCAGATTTTACTAAAAATAATTTGGCCACCAGATGAAACTTTGAAATATCTTTGTTGTAGAGCAAAGTATTTCCGGGGATTGTAATGCACCTTTTATTCTGGTCCACCTTACTTGATATCAAGTAGAATTCCTGATCCTGACTCTTCCTGTTGTTTAATTTGTTTGCCTGTAGAAATGTCACCAAACAGCATCAGCTCTGGGAGTTTCTGCGTGGAAGGCATTCATTTTCTATTGCTGCTGTAACAAATTACCACAAACATAGTGTCTTAAAACCACACAAATTTTATCTCATAAAATTTTATTATTATAAACTAAAAAACTATTATCTCCTGGTTCTTTAGATGAGAAGTCCAGAACAAGTTTCAGTGGGCTAAAACCATGTGTTAGCAAAGCTGTGCTTCTTTCTAGAGGCTCCAGAGGTCAATACATTTCCTTGGCTTTTTGAGTTTCTACTGGTCCACAGCATTCTTTGATTCATTCCCTTCTGTCACCTTCAAAGCCAGCAGTGCTGTATCTCCTTGACCATACTTTCATAGTCATATTTCCCTCTGACTTTCTTCTCCTGCTTCTCTCTGATCTATTTAAAGACCCTTGTGATTAACTGAGCCCACACAGAGGATCCAGAGCAGTCTCCTCACTTCAATTGTTCTTAACTTAATCACATCTGAGAAGCCCTTTTTCCCATGTAAGGTAACATATTCACAGGTTCCAAGGATTAGAACATGGACCTCTTCACTTTGTTTATCTTAGAATTCCCCAGTTCTGTCTGCCCATGGCACTGTATCTTTTTCTCCCAAATAATATCTATTTACATTCCACAGAATAATTTTCTACGGAATGCCCTTTGTAAAGTACTGGTATGGTAACACTTTACTTTGTGTACTTTTTAATCATTGCCAACATCCAAAGACATTTGGACCTTTATGTAAGGAGGTACAATTAAACTACACTGTTATGCCTCTCTCTAGCAGTTAGCACAGTTTGTTCTCAATAAATATTTTTAAATACATGAAAAGAATAAAAATGAAAGGTACTCTTTTCTATTAAAGATTTTAAGTTAATGTGTACTAACCACTACCTTATACCTAGTTTGTTTTCTTTTTACAAACAGATGTTTCTAAACAGCAAAAACTTTGTTTATGACTTACTTACAGATTGAGGTATTCATAAACAACTCAGATTTTTTTATTTGGCTTCAAGTTTCCTTAGCTTTCTTATTATTTCTTATACAAAGCAGATAAGAAACTAAAAGACACCAATTGTCACATATGACTCATAAAGACCAAGTTTTGTGAACCAGAAGTCAAAATGGATTTGTTACTCCAAATTAGTGTTAGTAAACAAGCAGCTCTGTGCTACTTCCGTTTTGTTTCTATAACTCTATTCAAGTTTGCCTTCATTTAAGCTGAATATCTCTATTGTGAGATAACAGAAATATATTGGCTTCTAGAGCATCATAGTTGGCAAAGTTTTAATGTGTTAACTTTCTCATACCTCTAATTTCATTCAATTACTTCTCATTTGGACCTTAGCAAAAATGGAGAACAACTATTTATTGTTATCTGCTTCCAATTCTTTCACTTATTTGAGAACTATTGAATAATCCATCAGAATCTCTTCCTCAGAATTAATCATCTCAATTGCTTTTTGCTAGTTCATTCCATTAGTGACAACTACTATGTACTGAGACAAATATGAAAATCCCTTTTCTACAAGCACAGAATATAGTAGCCTAAGGATAGAGAGCAATATATATGAGAAAAAATATTATATTTACATAAATTTGCATAACATTATATGTAATTATATAAAAACTATATTCATACATATTAAAACTGTTCTCACATAAGGAAAATTATACCAAGTACTATAAGGAATATACAAAGTACTATGGAATTATAGAGATGGGGAATCTTTGAAAGCTTAGTGGATGACATGGATTATAAAGTGGATATTGAGAATCATGCAGAACTTACGAAAAAAGCATATGCCAATCTAGCAAAGGGCAAAAAGACTTTAGGGACTGGAGTTTCAGGAACATACTGTTAACAGATAAGACATAGTATATTTAGAGGTCAAATTGTAAAGAAGTCTAAATGCTTAAATGTGGAGTTTGAATAATTGAAGTTCTGAGAATGTTCAAAATTGAACTTTGGGAAAACTGAAAACAATGTGAAGAATGGATTGAAAGGGCTGAGTAATTTGAGATAGGAAGACGATTCAGAGACTGTGAATTCAGAAAATGGGTAATGAAAGTGAAGACCTGAAACTGAGTCAATGAGAAAAGAAAGGGATGGAAGAACACATAAGAATTTCAGAAGTAAACACTGTAGAGGGTTGGTGGCTGATAGAATGGCCGGAGTGATGGAAAGGGAGACAGTATAACCACAGTATATACAACAAAGAAATAATTAGCCATCAACTGATTTTTGACAAAGGAGCAAAGGCCGTACAATGGAGCAAAATAGTCTCTTCAACAAATGGTGCTGGGGGATTTACCTGGTGGCGCAGTGGTTAAGAATCTGCCTGCCAATGCAGGGGACATGGGTTCGAGCCCTGGTCCGGGAAGATGCCACATGCCGCGGAGCAACTAAGCCCTTGAGCCACAACTACTGAGCCCATGCGCCACAACTACCAAAGCCCGCGCGCCTAGAGCCCGTGCTCCACAAGAGAAGCCACCGCAATGAGAAGCCCATACACCGCAACAAAGAGTAGCCCCTGCTCGGCGCTACTAGAGAAAGCCCACGCGCAGCAATGAAGACCCAACACAGCCAAAAATAAATTAAGAAACAAAAACAAATGGTGCTGGAATAACTGGACATCCACATGTTAAAAAAAAAAAAAAGAATCTAGACACAGAACTTACACTCATCACAAAAATTAACTCAAAATGGATCATGGTCCTAAAGGTAAAAATGCAGAACTATAAAACTCCTAAAAGATAACCCAGTTAAAAAATGGGCCAAAGACCTTAACAGATGCCTCGCCTAAGAAGACATACAGACAGCACATAAGCATATGAAAATATGTTCCACATCATATGTCAACAGGGAAATTCAAATTAAAACAATGAGATACCACTAAACACCTATTAGAATGACCAAAATCTGGAACACTGACAACACCAAATACTTGTGAGGATGTGCGGCAAGAGGAACTCTCATACGTTGCTGGTGGAATGCAAAATGGAAGACAATTTAGTGGTTTCTTACAAACGTAAACATACTCTCTCCATATAATCCAGCAATCATGCTCTTTGGTATTTACCCAAAAGAGTAGAAGACTTATGTCCACACAAAAGCCTGCAAGTGGATATTTATAGCAGCTTTATTCATAATTGTTGAAACTTGGCAGCAACCAAGATGTCCTTCAGTAGGTAAATGGATAAATAAACTATGGTACATTCAAGCAATTGGATTTTATTAAGCACTAAAAAAAATGAGCTATTAAGCCATGACGAGACATAGAGGAACCTTAAATGCATATTCCTAAGTGAAAAAAGCCAATCTGAAAAGGTTACATACTGTATGATTTCAATTATATGACTTTGTGGAAAAGGCCAGGGAAGGGCAGGGGAAAAGATGAAAAGGCAGGGCACCGGGAATTTTTAGGGCAGTGAAAATCCTCTGTATGATATTATGATTATGTATATATGTCACTATACACTTGTCCAAACCTATAGAATGTACAACACTGAGAGTCAACCCTAAGGTAAACTTGAATTTGGGTGATTAGGATGTGTCAATGTAGGTTTATCCTCAGTAAAAACTATACCACTCTGGTGAGTGATGTTGATGTTGGGGGAAGCTATACATGTGTGGCGGCAGGGGTGGAGGAGAAATCTCTGTACCTTCCTCTCAACTTTGTTGTAAACCTAAAACTGCTCTTTAAAAAAAAGTCTTAAAAAAGAAATAATTAGTCTAAACTATAAACAGCTTCTAAAAATCGATAAGAAAAAGTTGAAGGCCCCATAAATAATTACATAAAGGATATGAACTGCCAATTTAAAAAGAGGAAAACCAGTGTTTTATAATGACATTTTAACTATATTAGTATGATGTTAATTAAAAGGAATGGTTTGCCTTCAAAATCAGTAACTAAAATATATAAATACTATTTAATGTTGATAAGTGTGTAGATAAACGAGCCCATTCCCACATTGCTAATGGGGGTGTGTTGGTAAAATTAATAACTTACATCAAAACCCCAAAATATTTATAGTGCTGGATCTATGAATTCCACTTCTAGAAAATGATGCCTTGTTAATAATTTGAAATAATGAAAAATATTCATGTATAAAAATGTTTAAAACAACTCAGTTCATAATATTGAAATATTTAAAATAATGTGAATCTCTAGTAATAAGGAATGGTAAAGTGAAATATCACATGTAACATTAAAATTATGTTTCTGAAATGTTCTTAATGACAAGAGAAAAATGTATGTCGACATTTAGTAAAATCTTATTAAATTTCAAAAAGGGTCTTAGAGAAGCACAGAAAAGGGGTAAGCAGAGTGATATCAGAAGGTTCAGATGGTTATGAGACGATGAGATTACGGGTGGCTATTGCTGTGCTCAGACTTTACAGTATTTTCCAGTTTCTTGAAAAACCATACACTGTTTTTAAGTCAGAAAAACATGTAAAAATTGTAGAAACTGTAGAAAGACATCTGCCAAAGATGTCAAATCCTACAGAGAGCAACGGGAGTAGATTGGCCAAGAAGAAAGTCATTGGCGACTTTCAGGTGAGAGTGTGAACAGTCCTGGATGTGGAAGGAGAGCAGTGCACTTAGTAGAAATTCGAAGGAGAAGTGTTGGAGGGAGTTAGTGCAGACAGTGGAGGGGCTCTGCACACCACAAGCCCTGTACACAAGTGAATATTAAAGTTGACGGCCAAGGAAGGGTTGCAGGTAGAATGGGACCTGGAGGAGAAAACAGAGTTCAATGAAGGTTTCTTTTTAAATAAATAACGTTAAAGAACGCACGTCATTGGGGCTTCCCTGGTGGTGCAGTGGTTGAGAGTCCGCCTGCCAATGCAGGGAACACGGGTTCGTGCTCCGGTCCGGGAAGATCCCACATGCCGCGGAGCGGCTGAGCCCGTGAGCTATGGCCGCTGAGCCTGCGCGTCCGGAGCCTGTGCTCCACAACGGGAGAGGCCACGACAGTGAGAGGCCTGCGTACCGCAAAAAAAAAAAAAAAAAAAAAAAGAATGCACGTCATATAACTCTGGAGCACAGTCCTAGAAAAAAGCATCAAGGCAACAGGTACTAAATATGAAGTCTTCTCGTGTGTTCTCAGATATTATTTATAGTAATTGTATTTATTGAATTCAGTCAATTATTTAGTAGAGAAAGAAGTCCATGCATTCATAAATTAGACACATTCCCTTTAAAAAAAAAAAAAACCTCTACAAGTTTGGGTTTTTGCTCCAAAATTTCAGGCATGGATTCCTTTATCGTTAGATCTTAAATGATCTCTTTTTTATACTTCTTTGACAGAGCTGAGAATGAAAAAATAAATATATAAATGAGACCAGCAACCTTTCAATTTCTTCCATATGACCAAAATGTAGATTTTATAATTTGACTGATAAACCAGCTTGTGAGAAGTTTGGCTTTCTCAATCAATATAGCTGTATGTAATGTCTTGGAATGTCAGTCAGTCACCAGATACTTTGTTAACGTTCTCTGTTTGACAAGCATATGTTCCAGCTATGTGCTGGAAATACACTGGTGGATGAGGCCAAGGGTTCTGGTGTTAATGGAGTTTACAGTCTATTGGAAATAGGAGTACTAAACAAATAAGTGTGATTTGTTTATACTAAACAAGTAAGTATAAGTGTGAGGAATATAGGTTTCTACAAAGGGGGTGCACTTTGCTGTAGAGAATTGAGGAAATAATATTTAAACTGGAGTCTGAGGAATGAGTAGAAGTCATAGGTCAAGCTGGCAGAAGAGTGTCAGTGAACCAAATATATAAAAGGCCTAAGGCAGAAGGAAACCTGAAGTATTGTCTCACGGAGAGAATTTTAGCAGGTTGGGAGTGGGAAAGATGAGGCTGGGTATAGGCAAAAATGAGTCCTGAAGTCTCATACACCATGGTTGGAAAACAGCATTTAAATGGAAAGGCAACAGGAGTTCCCTGAAAAGGTTGAAGTTGGGAAGTCATACGATCAGATTATATTTTAAAAACATCTTTCTGGCTACACTGAAGGGCAGAGTGTGGATGGGCAGTGGTGGTCAAAGTTGATGTGAGAAGAATGAGATCATTCTCTCGGAGAAAGATGAGACAAGTGGCCTGGATTGGGGGGGTTGTCAGTGGGGTTGGAGAGAAGAGCAGGGATTTCCGGCGAATGTAGGAGACAGCTGACAAAATTTGGGTCTGTGCTGTTCCATGGTAATATAAGGAGATCCACATGTATAATTTTAAGCTTAAAGGGAAAAATGTGAAATTAATTTTCATGATATATTTAATTTAACCCTATATCCAAATTTTATCATCTCAACACATATCAATATATAAACTATTAATGAGATACTTAATAATCTTCAAAATCCAGAGTGTAATTTACACTTATAAAACTTTCAGTTTGAACTAGCACTCTTCAAGAGTCCTGCAGCCACATATGGCTAGTGGCTAAATATTTGGAGGAGCTGTGGGTTCAGATCCTGACTCTGATGCTTGTCTTGGTGACTTTTACATCTTCCATAAACTGGCAGCCTGCTCTGAATACCGCATTGCATCATTGTATGATTAAATGAAGTAATGTACATGAAAGTGAATAATGTTCAATAAAGGATTGTTCAATATGAAAAACTGGTAGGTGTCCATCTAGCCATTATCTTTATGATGCTAAAATGAGGGGCAATCTATTCAATTCACTGAGGAAAAATAGGCCAACTGATTTTTTTTAATAAAGACGGAAAACAGAAACAATCGGTTGCTTACTACAAATAAATCCTAATTTACGATCGTTGGCATGGATTGTATCCTTAGGTAAGTGGTAGGCAATAAACAAGTAGGGTGGTGAATCTTAAAATTATGTTTAATAGTTTTGTTTTAGAAAACGCGAGCTACGGGGGCACAATAAATTATAACATAACATCCTTTTTCATGTTCTGTAAGTTTTCACGGACAACTCTTTTAATGTGTGTGAATGCACTAAATTTCTAGCAAACACTACAGAAAATCCTGTTATCACTGATATTTGTAATGTTTCTGTGAAATGATTTATTTTAGAAACTAAAATAAGAGTTTCCTTACTTTTGGTAGGGGTCACAAAGAATGCTCAGGTTGCTTTTGATTATACCTACGTGGTTGAGGAATTAAAATAGTTAACACATCAAACCAATTTTCAAATGCTTTCCGCTTTTTAAATCTGTGGGAATTTTCCCATGGACACATCAGAGGAGAATTTTGCTCAAGGCAACTGATTAATGAATCACATGATTCTCTAGGCAGCTTCTCTATCACTGACTGAACTTCTGTAGCTGGAGCAGCATAATTGAACTGTGAGCTGCATGTTGGGGAGATATCTGCTTTTGTCCCTCTAATCTATTTTCCAAATTGCAGACGGTAATCTTTTCAAAATACTATTCTGATTAAGCCATTTCTCTACTTCACACATGGCAACGATTCCTCATGCTTTTACATTAAGACCATAGTCTCTAAGGTGGCCCACATGAGCCTGCACAGTACACCCACCTCTCTGTATTCATCTTACAACTTGTCCCTTACATATCTGCCCCTCATCCTACACTCCCTGTTCTCAGCATTTCAGCCACAATGGCCTTCTGTGGTTCATCAGAGATACATTAGTTCCTCCTGCCAGAGCCCTTTCATAAATGGTTTCCTATGTTTGGAATAATCTGTTTCTATTCATCACCCTTTGCCTTTTATTAAATTAGATTTTTCATTTTGCAATAATTCTAGTTTCACATGATGTTTAAAGAAATAATACAGACATATTCTCTGAATCCTTTATTCAGTTCCCCAAAGGTAACATCTTGCAAAATTGTAGTTGAATATCACAACCAGGATACTGACATTGATACAGTCAGATTTGGAACATTTTCATCACCACAAAGATCCCTAATGTTGCTCTTTTTTTTTTTTTTTTTTTTGCGGTACACGGGCCTCTCACTGTTGTGGCCTCTCCCGTTGCGGAGCACAGGCTCCGGACGCGCAGGCTCAGCGGGCATGGCTCACGGGCCCAGCCGCTCCGCGGCATGTGGGAACTTCCTGGACCGGGGCACGAACCCGTGTCCCCTGCATGGGCAGGCGGACTCTCAACCACTACGCCACCAGGGAAGCCCGTGTGTTGCTCTTTTATAACCACATTATCTCCCTTCCAGTGCTCCCACCTCCTACTAACCTCCACAACCACGATCTGTTCTCCATTTCTATAATTTGTAATTTCAAGCATGTTGAATAAATGGAAACATCAAATATGTAATCTATTGGGGTTGGCTTTTTTACTCAGCATAATTCTTTGGAGGTTCATCCAGGTTGTTGTAAGGTGTCAATAGTTTAATACTTTTTATTGCGATGTGCCAGTTTTTTGTTTTTTTTTTAATAATACAGCAGAGGGCCTCTAATTATATTACTGAGGTTGGGTCTTTTTTTTTTTTTTTTACATCTTTATTGGAGTATAATTGCTTTACAATGGTGTGTCAGTTTCTGCTTTATAACAAAGTGAATCAGTTATACATATACATATGTTCCCATATCTCTTCCCTCTTGCATCTCCCTCCCTCCCACCCTCCCCATCCCACCCCTCCAGGCGGTCACAAAGCACCGAGCTGATCTCCCTGTGCTATGCGGCTGCTTCCCACTAGCTATCTACCTTACCTTTGGTAGTGTATATATGTCCATGCCTCTCTCTTGCTTTGTCACAGCTTACCCTTCCCCCTCCCCATATCCTCAAGTCCATTCTCTAGTAGATCTGTGTCTTTATTCCTGTCTTACCCCTAGGTTCTTCATGACATTTTTTTTTCTTAAATTCCATATATATGTGTTAGCATACAGCATTTGTCTTTCTCTTTCTGACTTACTTCACTCTGTATGACAGGCTCTAGGTCTATCCACCTCATTACAAATAGCTCAATTTCGTTTCTTTTTATGGCTGAGTAATATTCCATTGTATATATGTGCCACATCTTTATCCATTCATCTGATGATGGACACTTAGGTTGTTTCCATCTCCGGGTAAATAGAGCTGCAATGAACATTTTGGTACATGACTCTTTTTGAATTATGGTTTTCTCGATGTTGGCTGTGGGTTTGTCATATATGGCCTTTATTATGTTGAGGAAAGTTCCCTCTATGCCTACTTTCTGCAGGGTTTTTATCATAAATGGGTGTTGAATTTTGTCGAAAGCTTTCTCTGCATCTATTGAGATGATCATATGGTTTTTCTCCTTCAGTTGGTTAATATGGTGTATCATGTTGATTGATTTGTGTATATTGAAGAATTCTTGCATTCCTGGAATATACCCCACTTGATCATGGTGTATGATCCGTTTAATGTGCTGTTGGATTCTGTTTGCTAGTATTTTGCTGAGGATTTTTGCATCTATGTTCATCAGTGATATCGGCCTGTAGTTTTCTTTCTTTGTGACATCCTTGTCTGGTTTTGGTATCAGGGTGATGGTGGCCTCGTAGAATGAGTTGGGGAGTGTTCCTCCCTCTGCTATATTTTGGAAGAGTTTGAGAAGGATAGGTGTTAGCTCTTCTCTAAATGTTTGATAGAATTCGCCTGTGAAGCCGTCTGGTCCTGGACTTTTGTTTGTTGGAAGATTTTTAATCACAGTTTCTATTTCAGTGCTTGTGATTGGTCTGTTCATATTTTCTATTTCTTCATGGTTCAGTCTCAGAAGGTTGTGCATTTCTAAGAATTTGTCCATTTCTTACAGGTTGTCCATTTTATTGGCATACAGTTGCCTGTAGTAATCTCACATGATCTTTTGTATTTCTGCAGTGTCAGTTGTTACTTCTCCTTTTTCATTTCTAATTCTATTGATTTGAGTCTTCTCCCTTTTTTTCTTGATGAGTCTGGCTAATGGTTTATCAATTTGTTTATCTTCTCAAAGAACCAGCTTTTAGTTTTATTGATCTTTGCTATCATTTCCTTCATTTCTTTTTCACTTATTTCTGATCTGATTTTTATGATTTCTTTCCTTCTGCTAACTTTGGGGGTTTTTTGTTCTTCTTTCTCTACTTGCTTTAGGTGTAAGGTTAGGTTGTTTATTCGAGATGTTTCCTGTTTCTTAGGGTTGGACTGTACTGCTATAAACTTCCCTCTTAGAACTGCTTTTGTTGCATCCCATAGATTTTGGGTCATCGTGTCTCCATTGTCATTTGTTTCTAGGTTTTTTTTGTATTTCCTCTTTGATTTCTTCAGTGATCACTTCGTTATTAAGTAGTGTATTGTTTACCGTCCATGTGTTTGCATTTTTTACAGATCTTTTCCTGTAATTGATATCTAGTCTCATAGCATTGTGGTCGGAAAAGATACTTGATACAATTTCAATTTTCTTAAATTTACCAGGGCTTGATTTGTGACCCAAGATATGATCTATCCTGGAGAATGTTCCATGAGCACTTGAGAAAAATGTGTATTCTGTTGTTTTTGGATGGAATGTCCTATAAATATCAATTAAGTCCATCTTGTTTAATGTATCATTTAAAGCTTGTGTTTCCTTATTTATTTTCATTTTGGATGATCTGTCCATTGGTGAAAGTGGGGTGTTAAAGTCCCCTACTATGAATGTGTTACTGTCGATTTCCCCTTTTATGGCTGTTAGTATTTGCCTTATGTATTGAGGTGCTCCTATGTTGGGTGCCTAAATATTTACAATTGTTATATCTTCTTCTTGGATCGATCCCTTGATCATTATGTAGTGTCCTTCTTTGTCTCTTCTGATAGTCTTTATTTTAAAGTCTATTTTGTCTGATATGAGAATTGCTACTCCAGCTTTCTTTTGGTTTCCATTTGCATGAAATATCTTTTTCCATCCCCTTACTTTCAGTTTGTATGTGTCCCTAGGTCTGAAGTGGGTCTCTTGTAGACAGCAAATATATGGGTCTTGTTTTTGTATCCATTCAGCCAATCTGTGTCTTTTGGTGGGAGCATTTAGTCCATTTACATTTAAGGTAATTATCGATATGTATGTTCCTATTCCCATTTTCTTAATTGTTTTGGGTTCGTTATTGTAGGTCTTTTCCTTCGCTTGTGTTTCTTGCTAGAGAAGTTCCTTTAGCAGTTGTTGTAAAGCTGGTTTGGTGGTGCTGAACTCTCTCAGCTTTTGCTTGTCTGTAAAGGTTTTAATTTCTGCATCAAATCTGAATGAGATCCTTGCTGGGTAGAGTACTCTTGGTTGCAGGTTTTTCTCCTTCATCACTTTAAATATGTCCTGCCAGTCCCTTCTGGCTTGCAGAGTTTCTGCTGAAAGATCAGCTGTTAACCTTATGGGGATTCCCTTGTGTGTTATTTGTTGTTTTTCCCTTGCTGCTTTTAATATGTTTTCTTTGTATTTAATTTTTGACAGTTTGAGTAATATGTGTCTTGGTGTATTTCTCCTTGGATTTATCCTGTATAGGACTCTCTGTGCTTCCTGGACTTGATTAACTATTTCCTTTCCCATATTAGGGAAGTTTCCAACTATAATCTCTTCAAATATTTTCTCAGTCCCTTTCTTTTTCTCTTCTTCTTCTGGAACCCCTATAATTCGAATGTAGGTGCATTTAATATTGTCCCAGAGGTCTCTGAGACTGTCCTCAGTTCTTTTTATTCTTTTTTATTTATTCTGCTCTGTAGTAGTTATTTCTACTATTTTATCTTCCAGGTCACTTATCCGTTCTTCTGCCTCAGTTATTCTGCTATTGATCCCATCTAGAGTATTTTTAATTTCCTTTATTGTGTTGTTCATCATTGTTTGTTTCATCTTTAGTTCTTCTAGGTCCTTGTTAAATGTTTCCTGCATTTTGTCTATTCTATTTCCAAGATTTTGTATCATCTTTACTATCATTATTCTGAATTCTTTTTCAGGTAGACTGCCTATTTCCTCTTCATTTGTTAGGCCTGGTGGGTTTTTATCTTGCTCCTTCATCTGTGGTGTGTTTTTCTGTCTTCTCATTTTGCTTATCTTACTGTGTTTGGGGTCTTCTTTTTGCAGGCTGCAGGTTTGTAGTTCCCGTTGTTTTTGGTGTCTGTCCCCTGTGGCTAAGGTTGGTTCAGTGGGTTGTGTAGGCTTCCTGGTGGAGGGGACTAGTGCCTGTGCTCTGGTGGATGAGGCTGGATCTTGTCTTTCTGGTGGGCAGGTCCACGTCTGGTGGTGTGTTTTGGGGTGTCTGTGGACTTATTATGATTTTAGGCAGCCTCTCTGCTAATGGGTAGGGTTGTGTTCCTGTCTTGCTAGTTGTTTGGCATAGGATGTCCAGCACTGTAGCTTGCAGGTCGTTGAGTGAAACTGGGTGATGGTGTTGAGATGGAGATCTCTGGGAGATTTTCGCCATTTGATATTATGTGGAGCTGGGAGGTCTCTTGTAGACCAGTGTCCTGAAGTTGGCTCTCCCACCTCAGAGGCACGGCACTGACTCCTGGCTGCAGCACCAACAGCCTTTCATCCACACAGCTCAGAATAAAAGGGAGAAAAAGTAAAGAGAAAGAATTAGTTGAAGTAGAAAGAAAGAAAGGAGGGAGGGAGAGACGGAGGAAGGAAGGAAGGAAGGAAGGAAAGAAGATAAAGTAAAATTTAAAAAGTAAGATAAAATATAATAAAGTTATTAAAATAAAAAATAATTATTAAGAGAAAAAAATTAAAAAAAAAAACAAAAACGGACAGATAGAACCCTAGGACAAATGGTGGAAGCAAAGCTATACAGACAAAATCTCACACAGAAGCATACACATACACACTCACAAAAAGAGGAAAAGGGGAAAAAATCCTAAACCTTGCTCTCAATGTCCACCTCCTCAATTTGGGATGATTCGTTGTCTATTCAGGTATTCCACAGATGCAGGTTACATCAAGTTGATTGTGGAGCTTTAATCCGCTGCACCTGAGGCTGCTGGGAGGTGTTTCCCTTTCTCTTCTTTGTTCTCACAGCTCCCAGGGGCTCAGCTTTGGATTTGGCCCCGCCTCTGCGTGTAGGTCTCCGGAGGGCATCTGTTCTTCGCTCAGACAGGACAGGGTTAAAGGAGCCGGTGATTCGGAGGCTCTGGCTCACTCAGGCCAGGGGGGAGGGAGGGGCACGTAGTGTGGGGCGTGTCTGCGGCGGCAGAGGCCGGCGTGACGTTGCAGCAGCCTGAGGCGCGCCGTGCGTTCTCCCGGAGAAATTGTCCCTGAATGCCGGGACCCTGGCAGTGGCGGGCTGCACAGGCTCCCCGGAAGGGGGGTGTGGATAGTGACCTGTGCTCGCACACAGGCTTCTTGGTGGCGGCAGCAGCAGCCTTAGCATCTCATGCCCGTCTCTGGGGTCCGCGCTTTTAGCCGCGGCTTGCGCCCGTCTCTGGAGCTCCTTTAAGCAGCGCTCTTAACCCCGTCTCCTCGCGCACCAGGAAACAAAGAGGTAAGAAAAAGTCTCTTGCCTCTTCGGCAGACTTTTCCCCGGACTCCCTCCCGGCTAGCCGTGGCGCACTAACCCCCTGCAGGCTGTGTTCACGCCGCCAACCCCCGTCCTCTCCCGGTGCTCTGACCGAAGCCCGAGCCTCAGCTCCCAGCCCCGCCCGCCCCGGCGGGTGAGCAGACAAGCCTCTCGGGCTGGTGAGTGCCGGTCGGCCCTGATCCTCTGTGCGGGAATCTCTCTGCTTTGCCCTTTGCACACCTGTTGCTGTGCTCTCCTCCGCGGCTCCTAAGCTTTCCCCCTCCGCCACCCGCAGTCTCCGCCCGCGAAGGGGCTTCCTAGTGTGGGGAAACCGTTCCTCCTTCACAGCTCCCTCCCACTGGTGCGGGTCCCGTCCCTATTCTTTTGTCTCTGTTGTTTCTTTTTTTTTGCCCTACTCAGGTACGTGGGGGTTTTCTTGCCTTTTGGGAGGTCTGAGGTCTTCTGCCAGCGTTCAGTAGGTGTTCTGTAGGAGTTGTTCCACGTTTAGATGTATTTCTGGTGTATCTGTGGGGAGGAAGGGGATCTCCGCCTCTTACTCTTCCGCCATCTTCCCGGAAGCCTCTCGAGACACTTGTTTTGAATTTAAAAATCTGTGCCAGTTTTTTTAACCATTCATCGACTGATGGACATCTAGATGCTTCCAATTTTGTACGATTATGAATAGAGCAGCTATAAACATCTCGGTACCTGTTTTTGTGTAAACATAGATCTTTACTTCTCTGGGATAATTGTCCAGAAGTATAACTGCTGGGTCACATGGTAGTTACATGTTAAGGTGTTTTCTTTTGTTGTTATTATTTTTAACCTGCCAAATAGTACCAGAGTGGCTGCAGTGTTCTTCATTACCACCAGTAATATAACATTATCCACCTTCTCTGCATCCTCACTAGCATTCGGTCTTGTCATTAATTTTTATTTTAGTCATTCTGATAAGTGTTTAGTAGTATCTCACTGTGGGTTTAATTAACATTTCCTAATGGCTAATGATATTAAATAACCTTTCCTGTGCTTATTTGCCATCTGTATGTCTTCTGTGAAATGTTTCTTCATGTCTTTTGCCCATGTGTTAATCAGATTGTTTGATTTTGTACTGGTGAGTTTTGAGAGTTCTTTATTCTAGATATTTTGTTGGCTATGTGGCTTGATTCTCTTACTCTGTAGCTTGTCCTTGCATCTTCTTAATAGGGTCCTATGCACAGTAAAAGTTTTTATTTTTAATGAGGTCCGCTTATTAATTTTTCCTTTTATGGATCATGTTTTTGGTATCAAGTCTAACAACTCTGTCTAGTCCAAGATATTGAAGATTTTCTCATTATTTTTTTCTAAAAGGTTAATAGCCTCACATTTTACCTTTAAGTCTTTGATACATTCTGAGTTAATTTTGTGTTAGCAGTAAGACTGAGATCAAGGTTTATTTTATTGCCTAGATATGTCATTGTTTCAGCAATAAGTTGAAAGACCACCTATCCTCCCTTGAATTGCTTTTGAACTTTTGTCAAAACATCATTTGGGGATATTTATGTGCATCTATTTCTGTGTCCTCTGTTCTTTTCCATTGATCTGTGTATCTATTTGTCTAGCAATACCACACAATCTTGATTACTGTAGCCATATAATGTCTTGAAATTGGGTAGGTGGATTCCTCCTATTTTATTGTTCTTTTTCAAAATTGTTTTAGCTATTTTAGTTTCTTTGTCTCTTCATATACATTTTAGAATAATATTGTCTAGATCTATGAAAAAATCTTGCTTAGGTTTTGATATGAATTGCATTATAGCTGTATATCAATTTGAGAAGAACTGATATCTTTACTATGTTGAGGCTTCCAATCCATGAACATATATGTCTTCATTTTTTAGACTTTTTAATCTCTCTCATCAGTTGTGTAGTTTAAACACACAAGTCTTGTACGTGTTTTGTTGGATTTACATCTAAAATATTTCATTTTTAAAAAACTATTTAAAAAAGTATTGTATGTTTAATTTTGTTGTCCACATGTTCAATTGCTAGCATATAAATATACAACTGCCCTCCTACATTCTTTTAGCCACAAATTCTCTCTGTTTTCTTTCATATGAGAATGGCTTATTTCTTCTTCATTCATGCCTACTTTCACTGGGCATAGAATTCTGGGTTGGCATATCTTTTTTTCAGCACCTGAGAAATATCCTGCCACTTCCTCTGGTTTCTATGGGAGCTGATAAGGGATCTGCTGTTATTTTAATTGCTTTTTCCTCTATAGGTAAAGTGTCATTTTTTTTCTCATTACATTCAAGATTTTTCTTTGTCTTTAGTTTTCAGAAGTTCAATTATGATGTTTCTTGGCATGAGTTTCTTTGTTTGCTTATTTGTTTTTTTCTGTTTGGGGTTCACTCAGCTTTGAATCTGTAGGCTTATGTCTCTTGCCAAATTTGGAATCTCTCATCCAGTACTTTTTCAGCCCTGACCCCTTGCTCTTCTCCTTCTTGAACTCTCCAGTCAAGAATATTAGCTATTTTGTTATAGTTCCACAGGTTTTCAAGGCTCAGTTCATTTTTTTCAGTATATATTTCTCTGTTTTTCACATTGTATAATATCTATCTTTCTAACTTCCATTTCATTAATCTTTTCTTTGTTCCCTCTATTCTGCTGTTGAGCCAATTACTAAGCTTTTAATTTCAGTTATTACATTTTTTTCAGTTCTAAAGTTGCCATTTGGTACTACTTTATATGTTCTATTTCTTTGTTGAATATTTCTATTTGTTCGATGAAATTTTCTGGTTTTTTTCATTTATTTCAAGCATGTTGGTAATTACATGTTGAAGCATTTTTATCACAGATGTTTGAAAATTGTTGTTAGATAATTCTAACATCTCTGTCATATCGTTGTTTGGCATCTACTGATTGTCTTTTTTATCCAGTTTGAGATCTTCCCAGTTCTTGGCATGACTAGTAATTTTAAATTGAACTCTGGACATTTTCCTCTTATCTTCTGAGACTCTGAATCTTATTTAAATACATTTTCCCTCAGACACTACTCCAGAGAGAAGGAAGGGAGGGGCACCACCTCCTTACTGCCAAGTAGAGGTAGAAATTCAAGTTCCCACACAACCTCCATTGATAGGTGTGACATGTGCATGTGTGCGTGTGTGTGCGCATGTGTGTTTGTGTGTGGGCTCCTTGTTACTGCTGGGCAGGGGTGAGAGTTTGGTGATACAAGCTGTCTCCACTGACATCAGCAGATGTGAACTCATTATCTCTGAGTTAATGTGAAAGTTCTGACCCTCCACTCAGCCCCCAATGTGATTTCTACTGACACCATTGGGAGTGCGGGGTGGGTACTTATTACTGAAACCTGGGAATGAAAGTCCTATCTCCCTATTTGATTTTTTCTGACAACAACCTGGCATGTGTTTGGGGCACTTGTTACAAACTCTTGAGGGTATAAGTCTGGATGCCTCTCTCAGCCTTTGTCAGCATGGATGGAGGCATGGTTACAGCTCCTCTGTGATATTTGCCTAGAGTAGAATGCTTATTGTCTAAAATTTTTCTATTTTTTACTTTTTCCTTTTCCTCATTTTTTTTGGGGATGCTAGAGATCAGGCTTTCACTGGGGATTTTTGTCTGTACTTATTGGTGTTTCTGGGTTATCAGCTTCTCATCTCCAAGTCTAAGATGTACAAGGTAGAAAGAAAACCCAAGGAACTTACTGTCATTCCTTGGGCCTTGTGGTCCCCAGATCACTGCCTTCTTTTCTATACCTTTCAGAGCCTTCTGATATTTGTTTAGTATATAACGTCCAGGAATTTTAGTTGTACTTAGCATGAATAATAGGGAAAAATATGTTTACTCCATTTTCCCAGAAGTGGTAGTGACCCTTGGCTTTTTAAAATATCCTGTTCTTTAGATTTTAGCTTAATATTCCTCCATCTGCAAAACATCCTCTCACTTCCCTTAGGACCTAAGTCATCTGAACATTAGAGACTCTCATAGAGTATGCATTTCTCTTCTTAGAATGTATTTACAATAGAAATTTTAAATGAATTTGACTGATTATTTGATTAATGAGTTTCCTTAATTGGACCCTAAGAGTCATGTGTGTAGTGATCATGGCTGTGTTTTAGTTATTATTTTATTCACAGTGCCTAATAGTCTGCCTGGCATTAATAGTAGATTCTCAATAATCTTTGTAGAATGAATAAGGCAGTGCAATAAAGTAGAAGGGGCTTTAGTTAAATTAAATTTTGCCACTTTACTAGAAGTGTAATCTTTATAAGTCTTTTTTGTCCTTTACTTTCTATTTTCTCACATGTTGATATTAAGTGATACAACATGTAAGATTTTTCACTCAATTCATCGGGTGACACGATGACTTCCAATTTCCAATAGCTATTATTTCTCTTTTTCTGCTTTCTCTCTTTCTAGGAAGCTTCAGTCTTGCTTTTTTGTTTGTTTTACTTTTTTTTTTCTTCTGTGTTTGGTGACAAGCACAGTGCCCAGGACATGATGGAAACTCAAAAATTATTGAGTGGAATTAAATTGATATGCTTATTATTACTTAGTGGAACTTATATGAGTTTTCTGATATAATATCACATACCTAGGAAAATGTAAATAAAAAGAATTAAAATTTATAGGGGGAAAGAATTTTGTTTAGAAGTGAAAAGCTGTTTTGTCAATAATTCACCCATGAACTAAAAGAGTAGCAGGCTGAAAATAGTAAATACATTCAAGGAAAGAGTACAGATATTTATTCTATAATAAATGCCACAGAAAGTTACAAAAACAAGTCCATTTGGAAACATAAAAAGAATGTGAACTGTGTTTAGAGGCCAAAAAGTCCTCTGAAAAAATAGATAAAAGAATTGTTGTCAAATGGAATCAGTTTTATCTCTTAGAGTCAGGAAAAGGGAACAAGGAAAAATGGACTTCAGAATACATACTTGACACTGCTCATGGGAGAGAAAAACAGAGAGAAAGAAAAGGAGGTTCAAAGCCTTTTGCTGACCTTTTTTTCAGCAGATCAGGTCTGGGGCCTGGGTTTGCAGCACTGCCCACCGGGTGACTGTAAAGGGGTTATCCTTGGGGCTAAGAATGCCTGTTGAATTTTGGACAGTGTGATATACACAACATAGTAGATGGCCCATCTCCTGAGAAAGCTGTAATTTGCGGTTGTAAGAAAGGAAGAGAAAATCACAAAGAAATCCAGAACATCTCTGTTCAGATGTGAATGAAAATGCTGAGACAGTGAATGTGTATAAATCATGGTAAGTTTTTATTGAAGATATACTATGAGCTTGGTACTGCTCTATGAGCTTTACATTAATTAAATCATTTGTCCTATTATGATTGGTGTTCATACCATGACATTCATGTCAGGATATAGAAGTTACAACATTCTTGTAGGTTTATTAATACTCTCTCTCGTCTCAGGTTGGAAGTTGGGAGCTGATGTTTGGGATGGGAGAAGAGATACTTCACACTCCACTGCTATGCTTTCTGTTATGGCTAGAACTGTTCCCCCCAAATTCATATCCGGAAGTATTAATCTCCAGTACCTCAGAAAGTGACCTTATTTGAAAATAGGGTTGTCGCAGATGTAATTAGTTAAGCTGGGGTCACAGTGGACTTGGGTAGAACCTAATTTCTGTTGTTTAAGCCACCCAGTTTGTGGCACTTTGTTTTGGCAGCCCTAGCAAACTAACATACTTTCCATGGAGCACTGACCTTCATGATTTTGAAGCTTATGTATCCTTTTGAAAATATAAATCAAACAATGGAAGTTCTCTCTTGAAAAATGCAAATAGCCACAATTTCACGTACAGTTTCCAAAGTTCACAGGTGTTCTGCCGTCCATCTACAGATCCCACCCCCAGTCTCAGGTCAGACCGAGAACCTTTGTCCTAGAGTCTGTGTGACCTCACCTGACCCCTTTCTTAGGCAATGCCTCCTGAACACATGGCCCTGCACTGAACACTTCCCATGAGAAGAACCTCTCTTTACTATGCGACAGTATCTTACAACAGAGGGCAATTCTGCTCTTAAGAGCTGGTCCAATGGAGCTGTGACTCACATCAGTGTATTCAACTTAGAGATACCATGGGCCTTACCACAGTCCCCTGCTAAAGCATACAGCTGCTTTTCTATGTCCTTTTTCTTGTTTTAAATTAAAACAATCTTTCTATTGTAATTGCTACATGTAATTTATAGGGCAAGTATAGACATAGGGAGAGGAAGCTGTTGCTGTTTTGGCGTGCTGTAGGGAAAGAACTTGAGCTCAAAGGGACTACTTCTATTTATATTTAAAACTCCAAATATAGTTTTGGGGGCTGTGGGGTAAAAAGAAAAGCAAAGAGACTGAGGAAGTGGTTCCTGAAAGGATAGACGGGCTCTTGCAGAGGAGGTGAGAGGAAGCCAAAAACTTACTCTGCTTCCTTCACCCTCTACTTGGCACTGTGAGTGTTTGCACATATTCTGGATCTCACAGAGTATGTTCTGTGTGCATGAGACTGAAAGGCTTTATGAGGAGAAATGTAAGAAGCACCTGCCTACATCCTTCTCTGTGTGTGTTTGTAGCTGTGTCTTGCTGTCTAGAGGTTGGCTTTCTCCTCCCACTCAAATAAGACCTATCTCTGTTACTGTGGTGGAAACTCTGTGAAACTCAGTCTGTCTTCTGTTGTCATTTGCTAGACTCAGATAGGATTGCCCTCGCCCTGGCTCCATGTTGTCCTTGAAGAACGTCCTTTACCTGCGTTTATATGACTTTTCTCTGTCATTCGCTTTGCGGAAGAGATACCTTGTCTTGATATTGCCAATGCCCCTCATATATCGACTCACAAGAGTGAGTCTGTGTTTTTCAGCTGTCATTATTATCCTCAAACAAACATTAAACACAGTCTGGCGGATAATCCGGTCCGTACATGGAATGAAATTTCAGAAAGCCCAGTTCAGAAAACCTGTTATTTGCCGCCATAGGATGGAGGGATCCTCATTTGGGATTCTTCCTCTCGTGGAAATCCTGCTCACGTTTCACCACCTGAGGCGCATGCCACCTCCAGGAAGCTAGATCTCTCAACTGCATGGGATTTTGACATTTCATGATTTTCCTTAGGTCATAGTATGGTACTTAGGGGGAATCTGTCTGCCCATGAGATCATAAGGTTCTGAGGACAATGCCTGGCCTTATTCGTCTTGCAGTCTCCCTCAGTACTTCACACATGATGCCCACAACAGAGTGCTTTGGGATTTTTATTCCCGAAGCCTTCTAACACCTGGCTCTGCCACTTAGTCTTCTCACATTAATCGGAATTGGGGTTGGCTTTTGAATTTGAGGTAGAAAGTACTTTGGCAGATGCAAACGTGAAGAATGTAGGCAAAGGGACATCAAAAGAGATGTCAGTCACTATCATTTACTGAGATCTTACAGAATGCCGTGAAAATGTAGTAGGAATTTATAAGACAGGAAAATAGAGAGTAAGGGAGCAAGTTGAAATGGGGACATTTAGGATAATTTAAAGATTGTAAAATATTTAGATTTATATAGCAGTTTGCTTTCAAGGAACTTAAAGGAATTACAGTAATATAGGCACAGGTCAATCTCTTGCTATAAATTTTATAGCAGAAACAACATAATGCCTGAAATCAAATGAGAATTCAGTTATTTGTGGGATGAAGACGTGATGTACTTGGAGCTTTGGAAGAAAGAGTGTTGATTAAAGAAGACCACTGGCCTGCCAGAGGATGGTAGAAAGCCAAGACTCATTTCTAGACCTTAGCCTTACTGAACTTAAGGAAGATACACGGAGGAGAGGGGTGGAAAACAGTGGTGAGAGTTAATCAGATTATGAATAGGGTGAAAAGATAGATATGATGTTAGTATAAATGCAAATTATTGGCCCCTGGCTGTAATCTGCTTAGTTACAGAGGCAGCACTGCTCCCCTCCCCAAAACTTGAATTTTAGATATGCTGTAATCTAACAAATCTGATAGGAGGAAGTTTTTTATAGTGATAAGAACACTTAAAATGAGACCCTCTTAATAAATGTTTAAGCATACAATACAGTGTTGCTAATTATAGCCACAATGTTTTACAGCACATATATGGAACTTAATCATCTTGCATAACTGCTTTTTAAGACATGCCTCGGGCTGCCTTAAATCAAGGTAGCCATCCCTTCCGTCAGGCCTCTCACTGGAAAAAGAAACACTTTGAGTAAGTCACAGTGAGTAACCCTAAAATAAGACTGATAGTGTTCTTTTTCTCTGGATGTAATGCAGAGTGGGTACAAAAGTGTGTAGGGAAGTTGTATATATTGACAGAAAATTATAGTGAGAGTGGAGAAGGGAAACAGCCCAGCTTACCATCATTTGTTTGGTAAATATTTATCCAAAACTAACTACGTGTCAGTAAATATCCCTGTGGTGGGAAACACATTGGTACGTTTGGGGAATAATAAGGGCGATTTGGCTTAGAGCAGTAAAAAAAAATGGGAGAACAGGATAGTAGGAAATAAGATCTGAAGGGTGGCCTGGGCCAGATCAGGAGGCAGTGAGCAGCTGGGTTTTATTCTAAGTGTGATGCCTGGACCCTGGAACCTTTGGAGCAGCATAACAGGATTTAGCCTTTACAAGCTCTGTCTGCCTGCTCCATGGAGAATGAAGTGTGGGAGGGCAGGCACAGAAGCAAGCCGGCTGGCGGGGAGGCTGCTGCGTTTGCTGAGGTGAGAGTTAATGATAACACACAAGGATGGTGGCAGGGGAGGCGGCAAACGTGACTGGTTTAGGAAATGTTCTGATATACATAAGCTGACAAGACTTGCTGATAGATTTATTGCAGGGGAGACAGAGAGAGAAGTCAAAGATGGCTTCTGGGTTTTCAGACTTAGCAACTGAGTCAGTTAAAGAAGGAGCAGGCTCTGGAGGGGTGATTAAGGCTGCTGCTTTGGGCAGATGCTTAATAGACACCCAGTGGAAATGAGGAGTAAGCTATTGGATATGAGCCTGGGATTCAGGGGGAGGTCAGGGCTGGATATATACCTTTAGTAGTCATTAGCAGAGAGATGGTATTTGCACGCAGGGTCTGGGTGAGACCATTAGGAAGAGTGTTGATAGAAGAGGAGATGGACCCCTGGACTGAGTCTCATGGCACTCTGGTAATTAAAAGCAGGAAGGAGAAAAGGAGCAAGCAAAGAAGGCTGAGAAGGAGAGGCTGCTGAAGAAGCAGAAACATTAGGAGGGTAGATGTCAAAAACAAGACCATGTCCAATGCTGCTCACAGGTTGAGAAAGGTGAAGCTGGAGAGGTGGCCACTGGGCGTGGCAAGATGAAGGTGCTGATAAACTGAAGTGCGTTGAGTGGAGAGTAAGAAGTGAGGAAACTAAAATAGCTATTTCAACTAGCTTTAGCTATAGAGAGAGCAGTAGATAGAAACAGGGAAACTTCACCTATTGTAACAGGAGGGAAGGTGGAATTTAAGGGCATGGATGCAGGTAAAGGTTGACTTGATTTTGAAAACAAGAAGTTGTTATTTTCACATCACAAGAAAAATGGAAAACAACTATATTCTTCTCAAAAGCATTCATCACCATATTTGTTGCCTGATGAGATGTTAGATCACAGAAGAGTGGAAACTGCAATAGGGCTTGTGAATATTCACTTGGTGTAAATTTGTTTTCATGCTTCACATTCATACACAAGTTGTTTCAATCAGTCATTTTAGTTTCAGAAAAGCTTTCTACTCAATTCTGTATAGAAAAGTAAATAATACAAGAACATTTTAAATTGCTGTTTGGCATCAACATGAAATAAAATTACGCTTTGATTACTCTCTTCTGTCCCACGAGTCTCTCTAGAAGTATAAAAATACAATAGTGGAATATTCAGTGATAACAGGTAATTCTACAAATGGTCATGCTTCTGAATTGTTATGTATTGCAGTAAGCATAAATAAATAAGCAAAACCCAGCTTGCTCTGGTCAGTCTTTGCAATATTCAGAATTTTAATGCTGTGTTTGCCTCTGCTTTGCTGATAACAGTGGGCTAGGAATTTAGCTATTCTGTGACCAGTCAAATATATAAAATAGTTGACAAGGGACCAGTATTTTAATAGCTCAGTGTCCTCTTAATGAAGCGGTGTTAATACATTTTCTTCTAATTTCGGTATCATAGTAAAATATATGTAACATGAAATTTACAATGCTAACCAATTTAAATGAAGAGTTAAGTGGTATTAAAGACATTCATACTGTTGTGCAACCAACACCACCATCCACATCCAGAACTCTTTTCATAATAATGTGGAATGTTTCCTGAATTTCCTGTATGACATCGTTGAGCAGGTGTCACGCTAATCTTCTCTGTATTGTTCCAATTTTAGTATATGTGCTGCTGAGGTGAGCACTGGTACACATTTTAATGAAAACACTTATTTACATAAAGAAGAAAAAATTATAGAGACTGTGAGTCTGAAAGACAAGCAAGATCCGTTTAATGACTATTATAAAAAAAGGGCTTTGATCAATTCTATAATGCTCCCTATCAGGGTATTGAGGCATGGAAGGTGAGTAAAATACCTTCTGATTCTACACGCAGAGACAGAATATAGGGATAGGTTATCTGATCCAAAATGATCATTGCTGTATTTTCCTAATTTATCTGGTTGAAAATGAAACAACTGAAAAGTGATTAAATCTAGATTAAATGCGTTCTTAATATATTCCAGGCACTATGCTAAATAATGCACAATGCATTGTCCAGCTTAATTCAAAAAGAATGCAATGAGGTAATTCCCTTATTTTCATTTTAAGGATAGTAAAACTAAGATTCAGAAATAGTAGTATAATTAACTACACATGGTCTTACAACCAGTAAGCTATGGGTGAAAGACACGGCTCTGGGTCAGCCTGCCCATAGAGCCCTTGCTCTTAATCTCTGAGATCTGCTGTGTCTAAGACCACATCTGCCCCCCACTTTCTCAATTTAGGGCCTTAGACAGCCTCCACAAACACATCCTGTTCTTATGCACACATCCTGTTCTTATGAACACATTAGTTTTGCTTGTGCAATCATTTATATGCTGAACAATGATACTTACCTCACCCAAGTTTTGAGTTGAACTCTCACTATTATCTCTAAATGTTTTACAAGCGAACGTTTTCTCAATAGCTACACTCAAGATTTGTGGTTGGGAGGACTGGGAAAGATTTCATCAATATACTCTGGTGCAGTTTCTCTGTATTCATGCTCATAATTTGCTGACTTCTGGAATGATGGCTTTGAAATTAGAACATCTCTTGAAATAAAACTGCTGTGCCAGAAGACACCATTTAGAATTCCATTACAGCCCTGATGTACAAACATTCTTGCATCTACATTTTGATCCCAACACCTGTTATGCACTAAGAGCTATATCTGTTTCCAGAATTTTCCCTAGTGGAGCTTTATTATCACCCATTCAGGAAGCCCTTAAATATCTGTCAGCCGTTGGTGAGGTTTCTGCTTGTTTTATTTAGACTTTGTTTGTGGGCTTTCCTCACACAGCGCTCCCACTCCTGTTATATTTTTTAAATTTATTTTTTATTTTATTTATTTTTGGCTGTGTTTGGTCTTCGTTGCTGCGCGTGGGCTTTCTCTAGTTGTGGCGAGCGGGGGCTACTCTTCGTTGCGGTGCGCGGGTTTCTCATTGCAGTGGCTTCTCTTGTTGTGGAGCACTGGCTCTAGGCGTGCGGGCTTCAGTAGTTGTGGCTCGCAGGCTCAGTAGTTGTGGCTTGCAGGCTCAGTAGTTGTGGCTTGCAGCGTCTAGAGCTCAGGCTCAGTAGTTGTGGCACACGGGCTTAGTTGCTCTGCGGCATGTGGGATCTTCCCGGACCAGGGCTCGAGTCCGTGTCCCCTGCGTCGGCAGGCAGATTCTTAACCACTGCGCCACCAGGGAAGCCCTCCACTCCTGTTATTTACGAGCAGCTCTCTGTTGTGGAAAGAGCATGGTTCTAGAAGACACCCCTGACCCTGGTTTGACTTTGACTCCTCCACTTATTGTACATAATGCACAATTGTGTTCAACTATTTTTGATTCCTAAGATTACAGACATAATTTTAGATTTACTTAAGATCAAGTAAAGATTTATACAGTTGAGTGAAAAAATATTTCATGTTTGTTGGGGGGAGCAGTAGAGGGGATTGGTAAAGGGCTTTAATTTTACCCCAACCAATCTAAGTGGTAAAAGAAGCTGGTCTGGGTGAGCTCCATGTTCCTCTCATATGTCCTTCCTTCCCACACTCCTTCTGTTCTCTTACCTGAGCTTCCCCCAGCAGACCTGACCAGCCATAGGCACCAGCCCATAGTTCAGGATAGATGCACGTGGGCAGGAGGGTAGAAGTAGGGGATGACTTTCCTAATCCCTTTTCTTTACTCTCCTCCTTCCAACCCGGATTCTGTGCTGCTGGAAAATGTATCCCAGCACTGAGGCCCTCAGACAACTGTACCGTTTCAGAAGCCAGGCTGGCTTTTCTCTTCATTTACAATTTTGTAAATTCTGAGAGAATTGTTTTTTATTTATTTAAGAAAATGTGGTATATACATACAATAGAGTACTATTTGGCCTTAAAAAAGAAGGAAATTCTGCAATATGCTATCACATGGATGAATCTTGAGGACATTATGCCAGAAAGACAGTTTCAGTTATGCAAGATGAATAAGTTCTAGAGAGCTGCTGTACAATGTTGCACCTGTAGACAACAAATGCTGTATTATACACTTATCAATTTGTTAAGAGGCTAGTCCTCATGTTAAGTGTTCTTGCCACAATAAAATAAAATTAAAGAAAAAAATAGCTGCTTTTTAAATCTAGATTTCCAGTGGAGAAGGCTAGATTGCACTTGAGT
This sequence comes from Globicephala melas, assembly GCF_963455315.2. Lineage (NCBI taxonomy): Eukaryota > Metazoa > Chordata > Mammalia > Artiodactyla > Delphinidae > Globicephala > Globicephala melas. Next base: position 26,318,613 of record NC_083322.1, read on the forward strand.
TCTGCTTAAACTTCCAAAATGCATCTGGGCTCTCTAATCTGGTAAGTTTTTATCCCCACCATGTAATTTAACAGTGTGGAGCGAAGAGCTGACTTTCTGGGCCTTGCTGTGCTCTTTTAGATTATGTTACCCAGAAAAAAAATCCAGACCGAGTACCATAAACAAAATACATCTTAAAATCAGGGCTATTGCTTAAATGAATAAACTTTTGAATGCGTAAAGATATATGATATTTCGCATGTTATCATTTAGGAGATGAAATACTACTTTGAAGTTTGAGTTTCCTTTTCCCCCCCTAACTTTCACTTACTTTCTGAAGTTTGTGCCAAATATAATTCTTGATAAAGCAGACACTGTTTCTTCAACATGAGCAATTCTCAATGTTTTCAGCTTCTAATTTTGTTGCCTCAATATTAATTGTAATTTGTGTTTTCTGAGCCAGAATTGTTTCAAATGAGCACAAAAGTTTCCATTGTTCTGTGTCTTACAATATGAGTATGCCTGAGTTGCAGTCATTAAAATCCTCACATGGGTCGTTTTTGTTATTGTTCCCCGGGGCCCCCTCCACCCCGACTTTTTTTTTTTTTTACATGAGTGAGCTAAGAAGCAGCAACTATTTTAACAATTTATTTAAATAGAAAATGAGTGACTGTGTGTCTCCTAGAAAGATGGTCATCAGATGTCTTTTTAAACTCTGACTGCTACAAGTAAATTTAGCCACAGTGCATTGCTTTCTGAATGCTTCCAGAATGGAACACTGTGCTTTGATTGTTGCTTTGGGAGTCTCATTAAGACTCTAAAAGGTCAAAGGAGTAAGGACTGGAGCAAAATATGTTCACTTACAATACACACAGCACAATCCAAATGCAGAAGTCAGATACATGCACGATGTGTTTCTACCAGAGTATTCGTACAATAGAGAACCCTGTTCTTGTCTAAATGGTTGCATTTATTCTACCAAATATCTACATTGTTGTTACTAGTGGAGAAATATTTCAGATTGCCAATTGTTTGCTTCATAAACTAATTTCTGAACAGAGGATGATGTTGGAATCAGATATTTTTGCCATAAAATGAAATCGCTATCTCCATAGGTTTTCCTGTCTTAAGCGATGGACATTTTTCATAAAGCCTCTGCCCTAACACACACTTTAAAAATTTCATGAGGTGAAGACAGAATGCAATGATTTTGGCCCCTGGAAAATTGCCCTTGAAGGAGGACATCAGATTTTGACAAAGAATACATTAAGAATACAAACTAACTTAAAACTCAGTTTTCCCAGCAGAGTCTGCTCCAGCTTGAAATTTAATTATCTCAGGTACATTTCAGTAATTTGTTTCTGCTGGTAATAGGAGATTATTTTCATGCGAATGTGATGATACCCTATAGAGGAATCGGTGGGAGTTTTCCTTTAATTTGAATTTAGCCTTTAATGTTTTCCTTCTCTAACATATTAAGAGGATAGCATAATTTTAAACACCTTGCTACTTGGTTTCCCACATTCCATATTTTAGCTTTTATTTGCTTTGGCTCTTGAATATCTCAAAAATTATAATGAAGTAACCTCAGAAGTTTCCTTTTTGTGTCCATAATTGATTGCTATAGTACTTAATATTCTTATAAGGATTAAGAACTACCCTATTTCAGGGAGTGGTCCAGGTGCTAACAGTTCAACAGTGAAATACAGATAAAAATCTCTGCCTATATGGGCCTTTCATTTTCGTACGTATGTCTATACCCAAGTTTATCCTTTTCACCTCAACCTCCAGTAAAAATTTCAAAAATTTTCACCAATCTTAGAATTTTAAAGATTGCATAACTTTTTGAAGAAATCACTATGAATTATTTTCAATCTGAGGATACAGTGTTCATGGTGCTCCTTGGAGGTGAGGACTAAATCAATGCTATTTAATGTTTTTATTAATGAATAAGATCAATGATTTTTAAATTGTGTCCTTTGGAGCGCCAATGTCAGAATCCCTTCAGCTGGTGGTCACAGTTCCTGAGATCCACTTCACAGATCCTGATTCAGAATAACAAGGTGCAGATCAGGAATCTGCATTCTTAAGTAGCAGTCTAAGTGATCCCTACACATGCTGAAGTCTAAGAATCAATTACTAATTTAGACAGAGCTGAAGAAAGTGAATCTTAAATTAGAAAATGACCACAAGCAATTGGACAAAAAGGCTTGAGCCTTGTGTATTCTCAGTACATAAAGTGGTGCGAAAGGGCAAAAAAGTTATTTTCTGAGGAACTGGCACCAGAATTTCTCCTAGAGAGAAGACTGTTTCTTGTTAAGGAAATACTTTGATGTCTGCTTGGAGAGAGAAAATAAGCCTATGAGAATAAATGTCACCGAGGCACAAAGAGAAAACAAATTCGAAACAAGATTGGAGGTGCTGGGGAGGGGAGACTGAAGAGAGAAACAGAGAACCACATATCTTGGGGAGAGGCTGGCCACTAGTGGAAATGGCCTAAAAGGTGTCTAAGACTGAATTTTTAGCCATCTGTGTGGTTGTGATATAAACTCCTTTTTTCTTCCTGAATACTCACTGATGGCTGCTACACACACAAGAGCCTGACATGAGTGGTTTTCATGGGAATCAAATTAAATGGGTGGAGATCTGTGTTGAGATTAAAGAAGAGCAGTGAGGATGGAGGAATACCTAGCCACCAGAAGTTGAGCAGAAAATGGAGGATTAAGAAGGGAGAACTCAGAGCCAGAGAGCTGGGAGAAATGGCAGAGAATTTTCAGAAATTCAGAGGGAGACAATCATCTTCCCATTGAACGAGGAGTTGGGGGTTCAAGCTAATTGTATACAGATCTTGAGGGGTAGGATGATCCAAGTGGACACTGGGCATTATGTTTAGTTACTGTTTTATGGATTATGCCTTATCTTTTCATCTAGGTTTTGAGTTTCTAGTTAGAGGGGTATTCTTGTCTTTTTTTAATTATTAATCACTTTTCTGCATGGTATATTTTGCACACTGTAGGCTGCCACACGCTTATTGAAAGTTTTTTTGTGCTAGAGTGAAAAGTGTAGTGGATTGTGAATGAAAAGTGTCCTAGATTTATGATCTTTAGGTTATTCCCTTATGGACCTTTTAAGTTCTGGGTCCTTGAGTCTTATAGACACTTGTAGAAAATAACTTGTCTATGCCTTTATTCCTAGAATGTCTGAGTTACTTGATATTTACTATTTCAGTGGAATGAAATGGTCATTCCTTTAAAATAACATCTATAAACTACTTTTCTATGTGAAAATATATGATAGATTAATTTCCTAAAGTTAGTTTAATTTCCCAGCAAGTATTTCAGACCTTATACATACTCTAAAGCCTTATGATTATTTTAACTTGGTGAGTTAAATATTTGTGGCTAAGCTCATTACATTTTTAATGCTGGAAGTACATTTATTTTCCTATGAGGATTCTAACTATTTAGAGTAATTATACTTGGCATCTAGAATTCTGTTGGAGGATGCATTAAAAAATACTACTTGACACTTCTATGGGTAAAGAAATCAAAGCATAAGTAAGTAGGTAAAAGAATGGCATTTTATCTTTGGAATTCTGGTCATAACTCTAACAGTAATTTCCATGCTGTGAGAAATTCCCTTAAATCTTTTCATCTGCAAGAGAGCTTTTCTGTTGAACTTACATATATTAGTTTACAACAAAGACTTAAAATAAGTTAGTCATTCCTCAGTATCCCCAGTGGATTGGTTCTAGGACCCCTAGAGATACCAAAATCTGCAGATGCTCAAGTCCCTCATAGAAAATGGCATAGTATCTCCATATAACCCACACACATCCTCCCGTATACTTTTATCATCTCCAGATTACGTATAATACCTGACACAATGTAAATGCTATGTAAATAGTTGCAAATAAATGTAAAGATTATGTAAATAGTTGCTGAGCATGTGGCAAATTCAACTTTTGCTTTTTGGAACTTTCTGGATTTTTTTTTTCTTAAATATTATTGGTCTGTGTTTGGTTGAATCCGAGGATGTGGAACCCATGGATACCAAGAACAAACTGTATATGCAAATAAGTCAGTGAGAATATATTTATGTTGTGCTTTTATAACCAACCACCTTGTGTGGCAGGCAATACTATTTCCACTTTATACTCGAGTGTGGCAGGCAGTCACCCATTGGAGGGTGACCTCCAATGAGCCACAGTTCTCTCCTGATTATTTGAGTGTGGACTGGACCTAGTGACTTATTTCTAAAGAAAAGAATAGGGAAAAAGTGATGGGATATTTTTCAAGATCAGGTTACAAAGAAAAGGTAGCTGCCGTTTTCCATTTCCTTTCTTTCTCTCTCATAGGCTTGCTCTGAAGGAAAGCAGCTGCTGTGTTGTGAGCTGCCCTATGGAGAGGTCCATGTGTTAAGGAACTAATATCAACAGTCAATGGCCAATGAGGACCTGAGGGCTGCCAACGGCCATATAGGTGGTTTGGAAGTATATCCAGTAGAGCCTTGATGTAACTAGACCTACGCTTTGATTATAGCTTTGAGAGAAAGCGTGAGCCAGAGGCACCAGCAAAACTGCATTTGGATTCCTGACCCAGAGAAAAATAGATAATAAATATTCATTTTTTTAAGCAGCTACATTTTTGGGTAAATTGTTGTCTTAGTCCATTCAGGCTGCTATCACATAGTACCACAAACTGGGTAGCTTATGAACAACAAAACTTTATTTCTCACAGTTTTGGAGGCTGGGAAGTCCAAGATCCAGGTGCCAGAAGATTTGGTGTCTGGTGAGACTCACTTCCTGGTTCATAAGGCATCTTATTGTATCCTCACATGGTGAAAGGGACAAGAGAGCTATCTGGAGTCTCTCTCACTAGAGCACTAATCCCATTTATGATGGCTCTGCCCTCATGACCTAATCACCTTCCAAAGACCCCACTTCCTCATACTGTTACCTTTGGGGTTTATGACTTCAACATATGAGTTTGGGGAAGACATAAACATTTAGTCTATAGCCCTTGTTATACAGCAATAGATAAACTATACATGAGGAAATTGAATCCCAGAAAGGTCATATGATTTGAACAATGTATCAGATGTAAAGAATTGAAAACGCAAGGGTTTTCTGACCACTTGGTCAGAGAAGGGCACTGAGGAGGTGGCATTAAACAGATACCTAAACGAACTGAGCCATGTGGACATTTGGGGAATAAGTGTGCAGGCAGAGAGACAGGCAAGGGCAAATGCTTTGTCATGAGAACACTGGATCAGCATCAAGGCCAATGTGGATACAGAAGAGCAAACTAGAGAAAGATACAGGGGATGAAGTCAAAGAGATAGGCAGAGGCCAGATTATGCAGAGCTTCCCAGCCATGGTAACGACTTTGGATTTTGTTCTAATTCTAGGGGGAAGACATTAGGGTATTTTAAACAGAGAAGTGATATGATTTGATGCACTTGTTAATATTTGTGGAGAATGGAAAGAGAAACAACAGGAGGAGTAAAGACCCAGTAAAAAGATTTCTTGAGGCAGATAACTTGCCTGGATGAGTGTTAATGATTACTTAGACTAGAGGTAGGAGTGAAATGGTAGTAAATGGTAGATTGAACGCTTGGAAATTGAAGTAGTTTTTATTTCTGGTTGCTTCTGTGGACATTTTTGTCAAAGAGCTTGCATTTTTGGAAGGGAGGTTTAATTGTGACGAGAATGCAATCTAGGTTTTTGATTACTGGAACTTAATGGTTTTGAAATTATGGCTGTGCTCTGCTTTAACCAAATTAGATGAGCAGTCTTGACTGAAGGCACTCAGACATTGGAGAAGACTTAGAGTCAAGGTCTGTATAAAGGCACGATACAGGTTTGGCATTCCCCTTAGATTTTGAGCGGGTGACCACGAGTGTTGGAAAGAGCCAACACTTATTTCTTTGCTTTTGCACTACACAAACTGAAGTTAGTTTTTGTTTTCCTCTCATTATCCTTTTGACCAGCTTTCCTGGCAGATCCCAGAGAACTCTCCTAACAGTTCACATTTTATAAGTGCTCTTTTTCTCAGAATGGGTATGCATATATATGTACACACACACACAAACACATACAAGGGAGAGATGGCACAATTTATTTTTGATTTTGTTGTGTATGAGAACGCACATTCCTAAATAATATGGAGAGATTGTCTACGTTTGGATGTTGGTTGAGGTCCCCAGGGATCTGAACACTGGCACTTTTATTTTGAAAGGTCCTTTTGCTGCCTCATCAGCATTATCCTCCCATTTTCTTCTCAAAGGTGAATTGGGGTCTTTCATTCTTTACATCTATCCCACTAGGGGGCCTAGAGTTGAACACGGTTCAGGAGAGCTCTTTGTATACTTGATTTCTTCACAAGCTTTGTTTTGGAAAAAAAAAAAAAAAGGTAAAACTCATCTGGTGATTTTGAGTCTTTTCATTTTAGAGCAAGAAATTATGTGGTAACATTTCAGTAAGTGACACTGAAATATATTTCCCTTTTGATAAGTGTAACTGCCTTTTTCAGATTTCAGAAATAAGGTCTCATATGTATTCAATATAAATGATATGAAACATTCATTTGTCTGTGGGGTGTGTATCAGATTTAAAGTAAAACATCTTAAAACCCACAGGTCAATTTCCTCAATAATAAATTCATGTAACTATGAATTTTAAAATAAATACATTCTTGGGGAATAAAATAAATGATATTTGAGAAGTTACTGATTATTTATTGAAGGCATTGTTTATGTTAAATGCTTTATGCTAAGTGAAATAAGTCAGACAGAGACAAATACTGTATAATAGCACTTATATGTGGAATCTCAAAAATACAACAAACTAGTGAAAATAACGGAAAAGAAGTAGGCTCACAGATACAGAGAACAGGCCAGTGGTTACCAGTGGGGTGGGGAGGGGCAATTTAGAGGTGGGGGAGTAGAAGGTACAAGGATGTATTGTACAACACGGGGAATACAGCCAATATTTCGTAATAATTACAAATGGAAAGTAACCTTTAAAAATTATATTAAAAATGCAGTTTAAGCAGTATTTTCCCAGCATTTTATCAACTAGGATCTCTCACCCTATCCACCATTCCTTGATCATCTACTACATTGATTCCACCCCAAATGAATAATGGTCCTGCAAGCAGTTGGTTGAATCTACCTACAGAACAGGCATTTCACACAGAAAGCGTATGTTATTTTACGTCTCTCAGATTGGAGAAATGTTATATCATGATGGAAATTGGAATAATTCCAGCTTCAGAAGTGTCCTCTAGAATTCCCAAATGTCACAAATTTCCATTTCAGAGTGGTGGTATCATAATTTATAAACTGCTAGGGAATTAAAAAAGGGCTAAACAACCATTAGGTTGGGTGTTACTATGTAGATGTATGTTTTTTGTGCTTTTCCCCATTATACAAAAGCAAAGGTTTTTCATTATGCTAGCATAGTTAATTTATTATTTTCAAGCTAGTGCCTAAACTTCTGGAACACAAAAATTAATGGGCTCTTGGAAACCCTCTCTGAATTGTCCCAAAGTCAATGGTGGTTCTTCCCATCTGTCATCTTAATTTGTAGTATGTCTCCCAGATGCATTAAAACAAAGATATACACTAAACTTCCTTGCATTCCCATTGGCACTAAGTACAAAAATAAGAGTTGTCATAAATCAATTATTTACAAGAAAACTCCCAAACTTGCCAAACTGGAAGCCCTGATTTAAAATAAACTGGGATGTCACTCACTTTGCCAACCAACTCTTTCAGACTGCAAATGACATATTTATTTATAGAGCTATTTAGATAATAATGGAAGAAGGTTTAGTAGCTTATTTTCTAAACTAGCAACCAATGTTAACTCCATGAGTTTGATGACTGCTTATAAAATAATCTGTTTGCATCTGTTTTCTGTTGAAATAATTACAACTGGAAATGATGAAAATATGTTAATATTTAACATTACCCTTGTTTTGGGTCATATTCTGAGAGAAGATTATTTTTTGATCCAGAACTATGGCCTTCAAAGTAATTGAGAATGAATTAATTCATGACTCCCATAGTTCTTTCCATGATAAAAGGGTAAAGGAAAATTTGGGTAAGTAATTTTAGCATTTTATGTTGTCTCATGTTGGAACTGAGCCCAGTTTAGCCTGGGGAGAATCCAAGTCACAGTTGAAAGGAAACCAAGTTTGCAGTCAAAAAACAGTACTACATACAGCAAGTCGAAAGAATGAGGCAAGCTCAAGAATGGGGGGAAAGAAATGAAGTCGGAAAGCTGGAGAAAAAGGCAGCTAGAATGTAGTTTAAGGAATTGTTCCAGGACAGAGGTTTATAACTAAGGTCAGCCATTTTCAGATAGTGCCAGCATTATCCTGCAGCAATGGTGCACGTCAAAGTAAGAGTGGAATTTATAGGAACTGTAAGAGCAAGACACAGACCTCCACTATCCCCACTCCTTACCCAAAATTGCTGTAGTTCCTTCAGTATTTATTGTTTCCTGGTACAGGATAGCTAAAAATTTGAGTGACGGGATAGCTAAAAAGTCAGGTTTCCCTAATTTTGTCCTAGTCAAAGCCTACCTTTTGGTATAGTTATGAAAAACACCCCCTTTCACTTTTCAGAGTTTCCTAGTTTGGATGATAAAGTTTATGGTCATTCTAGCAAAGGCCCAAGATGAGAAGGTATGAGCACCTTAATCCTTTGTGGATTATTATCTTATTATTATTACTATTTTTTTAATTTAAATTAAAAAAAATTTTTTAACATCTTTATTTGAATAAAATTGCTTTACATTGTTGTGTTAGTTTCTGCTGTATAAAAAAGTGAATCAGCTATACGTATACATATATCCCCATATCCCCTCCCTCTTGCATCTCCCTCCCACCCTCCCTATCCCAGCCCTCTAGGTGGTCACAAAGCACCGAGCTGATCTCCCTGTGCTATGGGGTTGCTTCACTAGCTATCTATTTTACATTTGGTAGTGTGTTTATGTCCATGCCACTCTCTCACTTCCCAGTTTACCCTTCCCCCTCCCCGTGTCCTTAAGTCCATTCTCTATGTCTGCATCTTTATTCCTGTTATTATTACTATTTACCCACAAATCCTGTTGAAACCCACATAGGAAAAGATTTGTTGATTATTCCTTCTTTGGGAGATGGCAAAGTGTATGGGAAGGGATGAGACTGTATTCCTGGAGAATTTTTTTTAAAAATTAGAGAAATTTGGTTCTAAAGTGTTCAGGACATCAAAGATCCACAGACCATGAGGGTAAATTTAAGAAAATTGATATAAAGTTAAATTACTTACCTCCATTTCATTAGGGGCTTTTCCTGAGGTTCTACCTTTTCTTTTGTTTGGAACATAGTCTTCGATTTCTTCGTTTTGCTTGACTCTGTGTTGATGTCTATGCGTTAGATAAACAGCCCCCTCTCCCAGTTTTTTTTTTTTTTTTTTTTTTTTTTTTTTGCGGTACGCGGGCCTCTCACTGTTGTGGCCTCTCCCTCTGCGGAGCACAGGCTCCGAACGCGCAGGCTCAGCGGCCATGGCTCACGGGCCTAGCCGCTCCGCGGCATGTGGCATCTTCCCGGACCGGGGCACGAACCTGCGTCGTCTGCATTGGCAGGCAGACTCTCAACCACTGCGCCACCAGGGAAGCACCCCCCCCCCCCAGTCTTAAAGGAGACGCCTTGGGTAGGAGATGAGCATCATTGTTCAACCCTGCCCTGGCTCTTGGTTGTCCCTCAAACCTTTGTGACCGTCCAAGTGGCCTATTTTAGTTTTAGCGGCTCCCAGTAGTTGAGGGTTTTCCTAGAACTATCAGTGTCCCAAAGGGAAGGATCTCAGGCAGCACCGAGATTCAGGCAGATTGGAAGCCAGACCCTCAGGCAGCAGCTTTGAAAATATGCAAATATATACAGTCCTGTGGGACCCTGGCTTAAATCTCGTCGGCCACGGAGTCAGTGATCCAGAGTTGTCCCCTGGGTGGCAGCTGCAAAAACCAGGGCACCAGATGCACTTAAAGCTTCCCTCCAGGAGACTGGTGCTCAGGAGCACTGCAGAGGGAGAGTGTGAAGATGGGGTGCATCCGCTGGGGTGGAGGTGAGGCGGAGGGTATAGATGGCGTGGCCAGGAAGAAGGAGAGAGATAAAGATGGCGCCGGGCAAAAAGCACGCCAAGACGGCGCCTTCCAGCTGGAGATGGACAGAAGGAGAGTGCATAGCTAGCATCTGCAGGAAAAAGAAGAAAAAAGAAAAGAAAAAAAAACTTTAGCGTTTATATATATATATATATATGTATATATATATATATATAGTGTCTGGGGCTAGAGCGAGGCACAGGGAGAGTGTGAAGACGGTGCCCGCCAGCCAGCAGAGGCCAGATGTGTGCTAAATTAGATGACTGCCCCTCCTGCCAACAGCTTTATGATAAGCAAATGAGCTTCATTTACAGAAGTCTGGGACCTCTCCATCCTATGCGTCCACCATGAGCCCTGGAGCTGGTGAGTCCGAGCGCTGGAGCCCTTTAAGGCTGTTTCTTAGACCGTTTTATTTTAACCTTTTGGGTAATGTGGACCGAGCCCTGGAGGTTTTTAAAGCTAGATGTTTTAGGAACTTGGCAGTCAGGGGCTGGTCTTAAAAGTTGGGGTCTCCAATGTGGGCGTCAAACCCTACGCTCCTCAGGGAGAAGCTCTGGGGTTTGAGTTCCCTCCCGATGGTGCATCGCTCTGCCCCAGGGTGGGGTTTATGGGGAGATGTGCCCCAGGCTCCCCTACCTTCTTCCACGTGGGACTTAATTCTCTCATTCACCTGATGCATAGCATTTGCTCAGAGATGAGGTTTATTTCAGAGGAAGTTGTTTCATACTTAGCTGCAGATTCGGTGTGCCCGTGGAGGGAGGCGAGCCCAGAACGCTTCGATGTCTGCCTTGACCCAGAACTCATTGGTATAAAGAAATACTGACAAGCCTGGTAATTTTAAAAGGTTTAATGGAATCTTAGGGTCGCATAAAATGTAGCACAGGCCATAAATGAATCGTTAATTAAGATGAATAAGGAATGGTAAAGTTAATATTAGAATGGAGCCCTTTATTTCACGTAAGATGTTCTTTATTCAAGGGCTATTATGACAGAAACACAGTTAACACTTAGATCTTGAAAAAAGGAGAATTCTTTAGGCTTAAAAGTAAATAGGAAAATAAAACATTCATGGGAATTTGAATTTGGAGATTGAAATTAATTTATCACTTCTCATTTTACTATTCAGTGTGGTGTGTGTGTTCTAGGGGATGAGACCTTATTCATGAAAGTCGGTAAACTATTCAACTGAATGGGGCTTCGTGTGGGAACCCTGACAACAGAGGCATACGGGAGTCACTTGATCACTTGGGTATTTAGTAATGCAGTTAATGCCGTTCATTGTGTGATCATTTCTATAATGAGAAGGTGAAAGTTGATTAGTAAGTGGAACTGATTTGGAAGGAATTTATTAAAAGTTTGTGCATGACTAAGCGTTAAATAGAACATTTAAGTTCTACAACCAATGTTTTCATGAAAAATTTGAGATTATTTTTTCTAAAAATGGATCGACTCTCTTGTCCCTGGTTTTCGCTAATCTAATTTCTCCTCAATATCAAGATAAAATGGTTCATACATACTCTCACTTTCTCGCTTCCCATTTCCTATTCAACCCACTACAGTCTGGCCTTGTGCCTGTTTACAGATACTCAGAAACTGCTCTCAGAGTCATTGTGACCTGCAGTCATATATTGGACTTCACAATTGCATTTGACTTGGGGATTATTTTCTCCTTGAAATTCTGTGTTCCCTACGTGTCCTGACACCACCTTCTCGTAGTTCTTTATGACCAGTTCTAGTATAATTATGTGCTGCATTTTACGATGGAAGTATGAACAAGCAACAAATAATTCTGGCTCAATCTCTTGTTTTCCTTCTTATTTGTTAATTTTCGTAGTTGGGCCAGGACATCTCAGTATCACAAACAAGAAAGCACTTCCTACACAAAGTGAATATCTAAATGTTTTGAGGACCTTATTTCTTATTTTCATTCATTTTACATATTAATGTTATACATAGTATAATATTCATTTGATAGAAGATTGCTGCCAACCTTGAAGCAGTTTCTGTTGACTCCCTGTCTTTACCTGAGTTGCAACTCCTGTCTTATCTTTGTCGCTGCATTTTGACTTTCCTCCTTTGTGGGTGTTGATACAAAGATGGAAAAGTCATGCATTTCCTTTTGTGTGGATGACATGCCCAATCCACTACTGTCTCCTCTTCTGCTACTGGTACTGGCTCCATCCTGTTGCCTTTCCTACCAATGTTCTGCTTAAAGAGTAGTTTTTTCACTCAAAGGGGAAATTTCTCTTGAAAATGTGACACCCCAATTCAATCAACACTAGAGAATTGGTTTCTACAGGAGGATAGCTCATTTAACCCCCAAATGGTAACCTTCTCTTTGATGATTACAATGTCTTGGATGAGACCTGCACATAGTGGGTGTTCAGTGAACTCCTAATACTCTTTTCAGGTACTCTAGGGATTATTCCCAGTGGAGGATAAATATGAGGGAGATGATTCTGTATCATTCTTTAAGATTCATCCAGTGTGGGATGTTTGTCCACTGATTTATCCCTGACTTTAGGGGAATACCCTGCTATTCCAGGTGTTAGAATAGTCTTCTTTGCAAATGAAAATCTTCAGGACAGAGATTGGACACAGTCAAATGCTCTTTCCATGATGGCTCCTGAAAAAAAATCTATGTAGGAAAATTTTATTATCTTTATTTTATAGACAAGGAACTTCACTGAGAGATTGTGATCCTTTTGAGGTTATTTCGCTTACACCTGCATAACTGAGACCCAGCTCAAGAGATCTGAGTCCAACTTCTGTCTACATTTCCTCCGGATTGTGTAATTTTGTTGCAATAATGTATTTTTGGAGTTATGCCTAAATCTTAAAAGAATTACTTCCAATTTTAAACATTTCTGAGTTTTAATATTCTGTAATTGAAGTTAGTTCAATATAAACAAATCTATAAACTAGGAACTCTGTATTTCAAATCTATTAAAAAGAAAAATGAAATACAATCAGCTCAATTAGTTTATCTGGTGGTCTCTAGCTAAGGAAGCATAAGCCCGTATAATAAATCCCTCCAGCAATCTGGGAATTTAGTTCGACATAAATGGTTAAATTATTATATTATTTCCTGAATGTGTCTTTCATTTTTTGAGTATTGTATTAAACCATAAATAAATTATATTAAATCTGGGGAAACAATTAGAAAAATATAAATATAAATTAATGGGAGCTTTTATGATGAATAAATGAGGAAAAGGAGTTAAACTTGAAGACAGCAGAAAGGAGTAATACCAAGTATCTATGAATAAATAAAGGTAGATCCTACGGAGAACATGGGTCAATTTTATGATTATTCGTCTTAAAATAAGGTATTAATCAACTTAACATTCTAGACAGAAAAATAATTTCTTCAAGTTTTGATATGAAAACCTCATCATTTTAAGAAGGTTTGAGTGACAGAATAAGCTTTTAGAGAAGAGAAGGAAATCCTATAATGTAAAATCCTTGAAGTCAGGTTAATGGGTGGATTAATACTCATGACATAAATCCTATAATGCAAGAGAGTGGCTTAGCTGACTTGCTGGGAACATTGCTGATTCAAATTATATTCATCTGCTTGGAAATAATACTTTGGGGGAGTCTGGGTATCTGGAAATATATTAATTTTAGCTTTTTCAAGTCAAAAGGTGTTCCAGAAACTCATCAAGTCACTCAGGCAATGGATGGAAAAATCTTCATCCTGATTTTTAAAAAATTCTCAAACTATATATACCTCAATTTAATTTTCACCTTGATTTAAATTGTAGGGACTTCTGCAGTATCATTTTAAATTTTGTCAGTGTCTTATGAGTAATAACTAAAGGATGGTTTTCTTGTTTGCTAATGATTTTATTTTCTTTTTTGGGGGGGGGCCACAGTTCCCTATTTCTTATGTGAGATACCTATTTCAAAGAAACATCAGAAATGTGGTTTGTAAAATACAGATATACCTTTCTTGGTGCAAAAGGCAAATTCCTGAAAGAATGCATATAAACTCAGTTCTGGTTTCAAATGGCTTCTTGGCTAGCATTTTCTCACATTTCTACCAAAATACGAAATCAAAGAAAAAGAAGAAACTAAAGCTTTGTAGATTTGACTTTGGAGTCATGTAGTTAAAGAACACACAAACAAACCAATAGTTTCAAACTTACAAGAATGCTGTAAAGGTAATACAAAGAACACAAATATATCCTTTTTTTTTTCTTTTTAATTAGACATGTGTTTCACTTTATTAGATACTGCCAGTATCTAATACTGCCATTTTACATCCACACTAGCAATATAAAGGCATTTTATTTGCTCCACATTCTTGCTGGCTTTTGGTATTGTCAGTCTTTTAAATTTTGGCTCATTGTGGTTCTAATTTGCATTTCTCTAATAAGTAAATCTTTGAGGAACTTTCCATTGCTTACTGTCCATTTGAATATCTTCTAAAGTATCTATTTAAATCTTTGTTCCATTAAAGATGTTTTAGTCTTTTATTAATTTATTTGTAGGAGTTCTTTATAATGTAGATGAGTCCTTTGACAGATACCTATGTTGTGAGTATTTTCTCCCTGTCTGTGATTTGCCTTTATACTTTCTTTTTTAAAATTTTTATTCTATATTGGAATATAGTTGATTAACAATGTCATGTTAATTTCAGGTGTACAGAAAAGTGATTCAGTTACACATATACATGTATCTATTCTTTTTCAAATTCTTTTCCCGTTTAAGTTATTACAGAATATTGAGCAGAGTTCTCTGTGCTATACAATAGGTCCTTGTGGTTTATCTGTCTTAAATATAGCAGTGTGTACATGTCAGTCCCAAATTCCTTTTGTCCAGGGACCCAATTAGCTTTCTTCAACTGTTCAGTCATATCAACTATAGCAAAAGAATCCAGTCTAAGATCATGTGTTCCACCTGGTTATGTCTTTTTAGCGTCTTTTCTTAAAAAACAATTGTTCCCAAGTCTTTCCCTTGTTTTCATGACCTTGACATAAATTTTAAGGTTATAGATCAGTGTTGTCTCTGTTATCCCTCAGTTTAGCTTTGTCCAATGTTTCCTCATGCTTAGACACAAATTGCATATTTTTGGGTGGAATGTCACAGAAATGATGCTGTGTTCTTTCCATTGCATCTTTACAGGTACTGTAAAATGCTTTTGTTGTTGTTGAGTATTTTTATTTTATTTTACTTTTTTTGAATTTAATTTAATATTTTTATACAGCAGGTTCTAATTATTTATCTATTTTATACACATTAATATTATAAATGTCAATCCCAGTCTTCCAATTCATCCCACCCCCACACCCCCCCACTTTCCCCGCTTGGTGTCCCTACATTTGTTCTCTACATCTGTTTCTCTATTTCTGCCTTGCAAACTGGTTCATCTGTACCATTTTTCTAGATTCCACATATATGTGTTAATATACGATATTTGTTTTTCTCTTTCTGACTTACTTCAGTCTGTATGACAGTCTCTAGGTCCATCCACGTCTCAACAAATGACTCAATTTCGTTCCTTTTCATGGCTGAGTAATATTCCATTGTATATATGTACCACATCTTCTTTATCCATTCATCTGTCAATGGGCATTTAGGTTGCTTCCATGACCTGGCTATTGTAAATAGTGCTGCAATGAACATTGGGGTGTATGTGTCTTTTTGAATTATGTTTTTCTCTGGATATATGCCCAGTAGTGGGGTTGCTGGGTCATATGGTAATTCTGTTTTTAGTTTTTTAAGGACCCTCCATAGTGTTCACCATAGTGGCTGTATCAATTTACATTCCCACCAACAGTGCAAGAGGATTCCCTTTTCTCCACACCCTCTCCAGCATTTGTTGTTTGTAGATTTTCTGATGATGCCCATTCTAACCAGTGTGAGGGAATACCTCATTGTAGTTTTGATTTGCATTTCTCTAATAATCAGTGATGTAGAGCAGCTTTTCATGTGTCTCTTCGTCTCTATGTCTTCTTTGGAGAAATGTCTCTTTAGATCTTCTGCCCATTTTTTGATTGGGTTGTTTGTTTTTATAATA
Source organism: Globicephala melas (assembly GCF_963455315.2). Classification (NCBI taxonomy): domain Eukaryota; kingdom Metazoa; phylum Chordata; class Mammalia; order Artiodactyla; family Delphinidae; genus Globicephala; species Globicephala melas. The sequence continues at coordinate 26,334,764 of NC_083322.1, forward strand.
TTGAGCTTCATGGGAGCTGTTTATATATGTCGGAGATTAATCCTTTGTTGATTCGTTTGCAAATATTTTCGCCCATTCTGAGGGTTGTCTTTTCATCTTGATTATAGTTTCCTTTGCTGTGCAAAAGCTTTTAAGTTTCATTAGATCTCATTTGTTTATTCTTGTTTATATTTCCATTACTCTAGGAGGTGGGTCAAGAAAGATCTTGCTGTGATTTATGTCAAAGAGTGTTCTTCCTATGTTTTCCTCTAAGAGTTTTATAGTGTCTGGTCTTACATTTAGGTCTTTAATCCATTTTGAGTTTATTTTTGTGTATGGTGTTAGGGAGTGTTCTAATTTTATGCTTTTACATGTGGCTGTCCAGTTTTCCCAGCACCACTTATTGAAGAGACTGTCTTTTCTCCATTGTATATCCTTGCCTCCTTTGTCATAGATTAGTTGACCGTAGATGCATGAGTTTACCTCTGGGCTTTCAATCCTGTTCCACTGATCTATATTTCTGTTTTTGAGACAGTACCATATTGTCTTGATTACTGTAGCTTTGTAGTATAGTCTGACATCAAGGAGTCTGATTCCTCCACCTCTGCTTTTTTCCCTCAAAAAAGGGAAAAAAGGGATTGTTTTGGCTATTCAGGGTCTTCTGTGTCTCCATGCAAACTTTAAGATTTTTTGTTCTAGTTCTGTAAAAAATGCCATTGGTTATTTGATAGGGATTGCATTGAATCTGAAGATTGCTTTGAGTAGTATAGTCATTTTCACGATATTGATTCTTTCAATCCAAGAGCATGGTATATCTCTCCATCTGTTTATTTCATCTCTGATTTCTTTCATCAGTGTCTTATAGTTTTCTGAGCACAGGTATTTTACCTTCTTAGGTAGGTTTATTCCTAAAACCTAAGCCAGTTTTTAGTTTTTAAGATGGAAGATAGGAGAGCTTGTTTGTATGTTAATGGAAATGATCCAACAAGAGGGCAAACTTGAAAATGCAGGAGATAAAAATGATTAAAGACCTTGAATAATTAGAGGATATGGGATCCATTGTAAAATGGAATTTAGTGTTACAAAGAAACTTGGACAAATTTATCCGTTGTGACAAAAGGGGAAATGTATATGGGTACAGATGCAAGTATACTGGTATAGTAGTTGGACAGTTGCAAAAGTACAGGTAAGAAATAATGGTCCAGATCAAGTTATTGCATGGAGATAGAAGTGTACAGATTCAGAAGATACTTGGAAAGCAGTATGGATAGGACTTAGTGCTTATTTTGAAGTGGAAGATGAGAGAGAAATCTCCTAAAACTATCTCATAAGTTGATCATCAAATAAGTTATAATTCAGTTAGTCTAGTCTGAGCAAAAGGTAAAGATTTATGAGCCACTAATTATGGAAGATAAAGATGAGCTAATGGAGGATAGATTATATGTTTTTTAATATGGGAGTTTCTTATGTATATTGCATTCAGAAGCATGGGTCAGTTGACAGAACAAGGTTCAGGGTAGAAAGAGTAGATAACAGAGTAGAGAGAGGACAACCTTTTAAAAGCCCAGTTTGAGAGCCCAGATGGATGGATAATATTTGACTAGAGGGAAGGAAGCCACTTCCTTCTGAGGTTATAGAGTTTAAGAGGAGTAGATACACATATGTGTTTAGTAGGGAGAGAAGTAAGGGCCTTAAGGTAGTTCCTGGCTTTTAATTTCTACTCTCTGTTTATCATGGATGAGAGATGATGGGACAAAGACATCCTGAGGTGCGGGAGGTGATTAGGTGCTTGGTATAGTCTCCTTGGGCTGTGGTAGGAGGAGCAAACCAAGTAGAGATCAGAGACTACAAATTTGCTAATGATACCAGTCTATATGACTGTGCGGCCATTTTTAGTGGGATTCACAACCTAGTAATAAGAATGGAAAAGTTGTTGGGGGCAGGGGTTCCTGTGGATAAGGATTTTAAGGATAACTGAGGCATACAGGCATATGAAGGAGGAAATGAGAGTTAATATGCTATCTATTATTAACTTAAATTCTGTTATATAACAGCACAGTTCTGAGTATCTGACCAGATCTTAACATACGTTTCTGAGCCAATAGTAAATTGACCTCAATAGTCATGCTCAGAGGATGTAATTTGGCCCTTTCCTGGCCTCAGCTAATTGTTCGGAGAATGATACCTGGTTCAGAGGGAACTGACCCAGAGGCTGTGTAATGCAGAATATTCTCCACATCTCTAAGTCAGCTGATAATCAAATGTAATCACATCTTCAACCATAATTTTCTTTGGCCGTGTAAGGTAACATATTCATAGGTTCCAGTGACTAGGACGTGGGCATCTTTGGGGACCCATATTTTGCCTACCTCACCATCATAACATGACTGCTAGCAGAAATCACTCTGCTACTTAAGATCTTGTAAGATTGAATAAAAATACGATCCTACAACACGTGGGCATTCTAACGTACTCCCCAAGATTCCCTGCAAATTCTTGTAGAACTTATATTTTTATGGTTATCCCTAGTGCTGAGCTATATTCCTACTGAAATACTTCTCAGTCCCACTCTTTCTGTTTCTATTTTGTACCATGCCAGACAAAATGGGAAATGTGATTTCTGGAATTAGGAGTGGGAGTGCAGGGGATAAAAATATCAATCTCACAAAGCTTACGGGTACAGGAGACTTTACCGAAGATCTGGTAGAATGGAGGAAAAGCTGGCATAATGGTGGCAATTATCCAGCCAGTACCAAATATTTTTAAATTGAACATCCCTAGTCTTAAAAATTCTTTCATTCAGTCCGTCCCCAGGGCTTTTTACCATTGGCAGTGTCATCCTACAAAGGTTTCCTGAGTTTTGGAAATCTGCTAGGGCTTTTCCCTTCTTCTCATTCCTTCTTCCTTTTTCAATTGAAAAAAAAGAAAAAAGAGAAGGAAAGCCTTCTTACCTCTCTGTCCCTCACCCCCCTCCTCTTTCTCTCTCTCTCTTTTGTTTTTCTTATACACCTTGTTCAGAGGCTACTTGTTTTGTACCCAAATTAGAAAATATTGGTAAAGTGATTCTTAGGTATTATAGTCAAGTTTTAAACATATATTATGGAATCTCCTATCCCACTTGAGTAAGTGATAGATTTTTGCTGTTTAAACAGTCTCCAATTCTGAGTTAATTTCCTGCTGGTCTAATAATCTTCATAAATTGAACTCTTGTTGATCAAGGTCAGTATAATAATTGTAGTAGATCTTCTGCTGGAAATATTTAAGACGAAGGATAATCTCACTTTTACTCCTGTATGGAGTGCTAGACACTATATTTAGCTTTATGTTTAATTGACTTATTGTACTGTCTGTGTTCTTCAGTAATGGAACAAAAATTGCATCTTTTTAAAGCAATTCATGTTACAAAAATACAAATGTAATTTTAAAATGACATTAAATAGTTGATGTACAGAAGGCATTGTTTTGAAGAAAGTGCAAAAATTTCTCCTTAATGAAATATTTACATTGTTTCAATATAACTTCCACATCAAGAAATGTAGCTAATGAAAATTAAGTAGAAAAAATTCAGAGTAATTATTATTTAAAATGTTATGGTGAATTCATATGTAAAACAAAGTATTTAAATTCATCACTGGATTGCATTCTAACTATAAATAACACCCATATATTGTGAACGGCTGTGGGTTAATTGGGAGAAGTGTAAATGGTCACAAACTTACATATTGCCTCAGCCGGTCATCTAATCCCTTTCAATAACTCACCACTAATACTCATTTCTATTTTTCAGAAACTATAAGATATTTCTGTTGTTTGATATTCCCAGGGAATTCTGTCATGTTATTGAATCTTGATAAGAATTTCGGGAATATCATTATGGTAAAAGAATCACATAGTATTGAAGTTTCAGCACGAACAATACTCCCAGTACTTCATGAGAATCAGCCTTCTCAGTAGTTTTCCACAGGACTAGACCTGAGTGAAATTGTCCTGGATAATAGTGAGAAATTGGAAGTTTGTCTTTGCCGTCCAGCTTTCTCGTTTCCTCAGGACCCTCGGTGACCTGGTGTCCCTGAGCTTGTGCAGAGGTGTCCCATATTGCAGAATCACCACAGTTCCAATTCCTTTACCAGAGGTGCTTGAGCCATACCTTCAGGGTCACCTCTAAATCAAACTTCTGCTCTTTCAAAGTGTTGTCATATCTACAGTATAAATAAAATTTAGGCAAGCCCAATTGATTTGCTTTCAGTATTCTTAAAAACTCATTTGGCCAAGATACAAATTGGTTTGGTGAATTCCTGAAGCACTGACCCTTTTTTCCGGTCACATTCTCTGTTCTAAAGGCTGAGAAAAATAGAGCCAGTCACTATACTCTGTTACGAATAACTAAAACTAAACTAAAACTAATAACTAAAACTTCTGAGGACAAATAAAAATGGGAATATGATATTGTTTATACACTTTTACAGCAACTGAAAGAAAACAGACTGAAGCTAGTATGTATTGGACAGTTAGCATGTGTGAGATACCACATCTATCTTATGATAGACACTATTTGGATTAGGAAGATAAAAGCTTGTCTGGTCAAGTAATTGGCCCAAGGGTGGACCACAGCATTTTGCAAGGTTTGAAGCTGGCCCTAGACGAGCCTACAGCTTTTACTTTTCCCACACTCCCACTCTGCCTCTGTTATTCAGAGACATTTTCAAATATCGAAAAAAAAAAGAATAAGTGAGTAGAATATGGTTTGTTTTACTTTAAAATTAGCAATGATGTCTTTAAACTGACAAGAACTGAGTATTTTTGCTATTATGAATGTTTTCTTTTCTTAGACAAGCAGGGTCATTCTAGTTTACTGCCTTGAGCATCAGACCAGGTGTTTAAATAAATGTAAGTCAATTTAAATGTTTTAAATACATTCTTAATGTTCTTTGTTTTCGCATTTTATTTTTGCATTTGGCAGCTTTGAGGACCTAGAAAATGGTATGGACAGTCCTGAGAAAAATGCTCAGTTACCTAAAATACTGTGTTTAGAAATCTCCTAAAGCCTGTCTTTATACCCAAGTTTGAAAATCTCTGAACGAGAGGACTGTAGTAAGGGAGTGATCTAAATAATATTGCAAGCATTTGTTAATAATTAAAAAAAAATCATGAATTAATTTCACGGAAAATAAAAAGTTTAAAAATTAGAATGAATTGTTGAGAACTGTACATTCCTGATAGAATCACATATTGCAAGAGGCTTTAAGTAGTTATAAATGATGACAAGAAAAGATTTAATGTAATTATTATACTGCTTAAGGACAGATATGCACTTTTTTTAGTAAAAAAAGTACAGTACATTTGTATTAGAAATTTTATCATGCTGAATTAAGCAGACGTATGTGAAATCTCCATAGGTAAATTGTCCATTTTTAATTCTTTGTGAAAGCTGTATTTGCACTATACAACAATTTTATTTCTAGTTTCTTGTTTATTTCTTACTTCTTTGCTGCAGTGTCTGTTTAATGCTTAAGTCCCACTAGACTTCATCTTCTGCTGATGCTAGGCAGCCCCTCTACTTCAAGAATAAGAGTGAATAATAGGAAAACAACAAATATGCTTCATTTGTCAGTATTCACTGGTCTTTATTAATCCTCTGGGCCACACTCTTCGTCTCCATTGTTAACTGTGCTATTTTCTTAAATGTGTGAAAACAATCTTTAATCAAAATTATGCCAGGTCATCTCTGGGAACAAACCTTCACATTTGGAAGAGGATAACAAGCTGGACATCGAGTGCTATTTAAGTGTGAATAGTGGTTAAAGAAAAATAAACAAATTTGTTCAAGAGCAGCAGTGAAAACTCTAGGGAAATTGCTCACTGCTCTTGGCGTCTTAGCAATGTTTAAAACCAATGGCGCCTTGAGTCCATGGACCATCTCGACTAAGGAGCATTAAAATTCCAAACAGTCAGCCCAGGGCATGCTTGGAAGGACTCAGGACCTTTCTTCAACAGGGTAAGATATGGAGAGTATAAATATTTCTAATGGACTAAACTTGAGGTCCCTGGTCTTAGTAATATCAGCCAACAAATAAATACCTTAATAGGTATATGCCAGAATTGTTATTCCCTATGCATTTTTATTCAATTTTATCACAAGAAAGAATTGATAAAGAACTAATAAGTTAGCTAGTGACTCTCTATTGAAATGCCTAAATAAGATTTATTCAACTCATCTGTTAATGTTCAGGTTTTTTTCTAAACAAAATCTGCATTTCCCAAATTATAAATGAACAATGCCTAAATTTTCTAAAGAAATCAAAACCATACTTCCGTTATCAAATTGCCTACTAACTCAGGGATACAAAGTCTTTGTATTTGAGAGAAGAAGGAGTGTAGAACTTTCAGGATGCTTTGAATTTACTCAATGAATTCTTTACAAGTAGAATATATATTTGAAAAAATCAGAATCATTTTAATTTGAAACTATATTTAGTTAATAATATAGTTAATTTTATCTTTCATATTAATCTTGGCATAAGGTTTATTCAGCCAATTTGAAATTATATCTGTAAGTTTCATTTCTCAGAGATTTGCTTTAAAAGAAAATCAAGATTTTCAGAGATCAATGGTACATTGTTTTTCTGATGTCATTTTTAATGAAGTAACCCCCCTCTCCTGCAACTGGTCTGGCATGTAAGGAGTTTGGAGGTTACTACTCTGTCCTAACAAGAGCAAGTAAAAAGCTGAAGAAACTAAAAAAGCTACAACCTTTAGATTCATAACAAAAATGAGGTCACAGGGGAAACTGCTGTCCCCAAAGCTGGACAAATTGACAGATGAACACAGAGAATTGTATCAATAACTTCCTAGATCAGAACCCACAAGCTGAAATCTCCATGGGAATCAGTCCTAGGGTAGGAAAATCTGAACAGTAATTGACAAATTGCTGGAGGTTCATTGTGGACAACTCTGAGAGAACTTCCCCAAATTAATGTCAGAGACCAAACCACAGGTCCAGGAAGCTCAGCGAACACCAGAGAGGATACGTGCCAAAAAAGCCACACCTAGGCACATCATTTACAAACCATAGAAAATCAAAAAAAAAAAAATCTTAAGCCAGAGGAAATAAACATCTTACCTAGAGAGGACAGAAGGTAAGAATTATATCTGACTTTCCTCAAAAACCATGCAAACAAGAAGAAAGAAGTGACATATTTAAAGTTTGAGAGAAAACAACTCACCAGCCTAGAATTCTGTACCCTGAGAAATTATCCTTTAAAAGTGAAGGAGAAATAATGACTTTCCCAGACAGACAAAACTGAGGAAATTTGTTGCCAGTATTCTGTCTTGAAAGAAATGTTAAAAGGAGTTCTTTAGAAGAAGGAAAATGATATAGGTCAGAAATTCAGATCTACATAATGAAAGGAAGAGAATCAGAGAAGAAGTAAATGAAGGCAAATCAAACTTTTATTTTTCTTATTTTTAATTTCCCTAACAGATAATAGTTCAAAATAATAATAGCAACAATGTGTTTAATTATGTACATATATTATGTACATATGTACGCTTATCTATACTTACATATGCTTATGTACACTTATATATAAGTGAAATGAATGACAGCAATAATACAAGGGACAAGAGAGAGGAGTTAGGATTATTTTGTTATTATAAGGTACTCAACACTACCCATGAATTGGTATAGTGTTATTTGAAAGTGGACTTGGAGTACTTGTAAATGTGTGTTCCAAACTCTAGGGAAACCACTAAAAAAACTGAAAGTGAAAAAACAGTACAACAGACATGCTAAGAGTGAATAGAAAATAGAATCACATAAAATGCTCAATTAAAACCACAAAAGGCAGAAAAAGAGAAGAAGACAAAAATAAGAACAAGGGCAACAAATGGAAAACAGTAACAAATATGATAGATATTAATCCAAATATATCAATAATCACTTTGAATATCAAGGGTCTAAATTCACCAATTAAAAGACAGAGTGAATCAAAAAATGAGACCCAGCTCTATGTTGTCTACATTAAATGTAGACACATTAAATGTAAAAAGACACATATAAAAGTAGATGAATGGAAAAGATACACCATGCTAACACTAACCAAAAAAGGAAGGAGTAACTATATTAATTTCAGGTTTAGTAGATTTCAGATCAAGAAAATTATCAGAAATAAAGAGGGGCATTACATAGCGACAACGACGATGTGTTGATGTAGGTTTACTGGTTGTAACAAATGTCCCACTCGGGTGGAGGAGGTTGATAATGAGGGAGGCTATGCATGTATGGGGGCAGGGGGTATTCAGAAAATCTCTGTACCTTTCACTCAATTTGGCTGTGAATCTAAAACTGTGCTAAAAAATAAAGTCTGTTTAAAAAGCCCCATATTTTCTAATTATAAATGACATTAATATGGAAGTTTTCTAGAACATGTTTTAAGTGGGCATATATATTTCATACTACTTTCAAATTAACTTACGAAGTAAGTTCAAACTCCTTTATAAAATGAAAAATATTGAAATTTTCCAATGGACACCTGATTTTTTTAGCTTTCTGAACCTAACTGCATATAAAAATATAAAAATGTTTTATAAGCTTCTCAACTAAAAAAATATTAACATTCACATGAAATATGCTACAATGAAAGTGATCATATCTTTTGAGCTTTGGTAACTTAGTTGCTTCATATATTATATTGAATTTTAACCTATAAAACAAAAGCAAAGCCGAAATTGAAGTAGGCAAAATACAGAGATCAGAGAAAAATATCCAGGTCTTAGTGATCTAATCTGCCAGAGAAGAATTCAGAGTATTTTCCTTTATTGTTGCTCATTTTCTTTATAGGATATAGTGACACATCATGGCCCTAAACACAAAAGTTTTCTACTTAAAATGAAAAAAGAGGCAGTTGCTTATCAGTTTTGGTCTTATTTTTTGAACACCTATCTTACTTTTTAAAAAGTAAGTCTTTATGAGCTTACAAAGAAGCAGAGTTTTATAATCAAAAGATTTGTTCAGTCATACAATCATACAAAAGCGCCTTGAAATTAATTAATGATATAATCTCTATTAATTCAGAAATTAATTAAATCTATCTCATATTATTATCTATTCTATAGTATATTTTAATATAGAATATATAATATTTTATTATCATTATTTGTGCATGTATCTTTACTCTTTTCCTAAACTATAATCTCCTTCAGTTGGTATGATCTTATTTATCTATTTATTTGTTTGTTTATATTTTTTTGGCATAGTACTTTTAAAAATTATTATTTATTTATTTTATTGAGGTATAGTTGATTTCCAATATTATATTAGTTATATTAGGTGTACAACATAGTGATTCAAAAAATTTATACAATATACTCTCCAGAGTTTGGTTTTTAATGTTTACTGAATAAATGTATGAATAAAACTCGAAGAATTTACACATTTTACTTATTCAAATTATAAGCAAGACTGAATTGTGTAGGTGAATATATGACCTTTGCCCTGTTTATTTAATAAAATTTTTTTCTTAATGTCTAACATTCTTTTAACATTTATTGAGCACCTACTATATGTCAGACCCTATTCTGGATACTGGAGATATATCAGAAAATAAAACAGCCAAAACCACCAGCCCACATGGAGCCTCCACTCTTGTGGACAGAGAAAAGCAAAAAATAAATAAGTAAATTGAATAGTGTGTTAGGAATTAGCAGGGAATTGGCAGAGGGGGTACCAGGCATTGGGGTCTGCAGTTTCAAATAGTTGAGCCAGGGAAGGGCTTTCTGAGAAGGAGACATTTGAACAAAGACTTCCAGAGAGTGAGAGTGAGCCACATGAATATCTGGGAGGAGAGCATTCCAGTCTGAGGGACAAGAAGTGCAAAGGTCCTGAGGCAGGAGTGTGCCTGGAGTCTTCCCAGAACAGCAAGAGGACAGTTGTAGCTGGAGTGAGTCAGCAAGTATGAGAGTAGCAGATGAAGTCAGAGAGATCATGAAAAGTTGGATCATGTAAGGTCTTGAAGGTCATTGTAAGAATTTTGACTTTTACTCTGAATGTGATGGGAGGTATTGGAGGATTTGAGCCAAGGAATGGCATAATCTGACCTACATCTTAAATAGGATCACTGGGCTGTAATGTTAAGAACAGACTGCAGAGGCGCAAAGTGGAAGCAGGGAGACCAGTTAGGCAAGAGATGACGGTGCCTAGGACTAGGGCAGTAGCAGAGATGGTAATGAGAAGTGGTCGGTATGTGGATATACTTTGAATTAAAGCCAATATTTGTTTTTTTGATGGAAAGGAATCAAGGATAATAGCAAGGTTTTGAACTGAGCAAACAGAACGATTGAGTTGCTATTGAGAGGGAAGTCTGATGAGGGAGCAGGTTTGTGTAGATTAGAAACTTATTTTGGAAAAGTTAAGTTGGAGAAGCCAGCTAAACATCTAAGAGGTGAAATCAGGTAGGGAGTTGGGTCTACGAGTCATGAGGTTAGCAGGGTGATCTTGATTAGAGACGTGAAATTAAGAGTCATCAGTGTGCAGACGGTGTTTACAGTCCTGGGATGGAGGAGGGCACCCAGAGAATGAGTGTAGTTGGAAAAGATGAGGGGTTCAATAACTGTGATTAAAATATTTGAAAAATGAGAAACAAAGGAAAAGAAAAGGAGGCTGAGTGGCTACGAGATAGGAGGAAAACCAGGAGAGTGTCATGTCCTGGAGTGAAATTAAGAAAGTATTTCAAGACAGGTGGAACATACAGTCTTGTTGTGTTAAATGTTGCTGACAAGTCAAGTGAGATGCAACTTGACAGTGCCCATTGATTGGATTTATAGATGCGAGTGACATCCACGGAAGTGGGGCTAAAGGGGTGGGGCGGAGGGGAAAGAGCTTGATCGTGTATAAAAGAGAGAGTGGGAAGAGACTGTAAACTTTTGAGCAGTTTTACTCTCAAAGAAATGAGAGAATAGAGTGATAGTTAGTTGGAGAGCCCCGTAATGAAAAGTATGTGTGTGTGTCTGTTTTAAGAAAGTGAGAAAGAAGCATATTTGTGTGCTGGAATGATACAAAAGAATGCTTGTCAGGAGAAAGACTTGCTGGAGCAAAGTTATTGAGAGACACCTAGGATTAGGGTCCAAGGTACAGGTGGAGGGATCTAGTACATTCCACCTGCCACGCTGGGAGCTTTCCCAGGAACCCTGTCTAGGAAATGTTGCTCTAACAGTTTTACAAAAGAGAAAACTGAGACTCAGAAAATTTAAGTAATTTGTAAATGTAATACAGCTAGTAGAAGGCAGAGCTGAATTTCAAGTTGTATTCTGCTGTAAATCTAGCGCTCTTTCCAAGTTCTCACAGCTGGAGAGCCATTAAAATGGCAACTTCATTGTGGTATTTAATGTTGTGCACATGACTGGAGAAGAAGGCGAGAAAATGTGCTGAGGTACATACTGCTTACTAATTATCTAGGGCTCAATTTGTACAGTACAGTAAAGCTCTTTACGCTTTAGCCCCCCAAACACATTCGCCCCTACATGAGGGGGATGAGGATGATTGGACAGAAGCATGATCTAAAAAAAAGATTTACTGTGGGAAGAGTTCCAAATTATAGTGGGGTTTTTTATTCCCCTAATGTGTTCTCTAATATAAAAGAGATATTTGAAAATGCATTCTATTTTGACTATATGTTAAGCTTCGTAAGTCCTGCAGAAGTAAAAGAAATGATATAAAACATGATATTCTTGCAGAAAGATTTTAATGAGAGCAGTGTTAGGACCTTACTCCCTGGGCCACTAAGTTTGTTGTGATCCTTGTACATTATTGATTTTTAACCCATGTCAGCAGTCTTTTCAGAGTTTGGTCATTGGTCAGATTATCTCCCGGTGAGAGGATAGGAGTGAATCCGCATAAACTCAGTCCTACAATTATCAAAGAGGTCAAAGGGAGGGACCTATAGTTGGTTGAGTAGTAGCTCCTTTCCATACACAAAGGACATACTGGACAAAAGCCAGCACAGCAGTGCTTGAATGGCCTCATCCCTTGGAGATAAATTAGGGCTAGGAGTGATGGAGTATTATTTTATTAGTTAACTTTAGTTAACAAATTTAATGAATATATTCTATATACTTAGCTCTCCTCCACTGAAGAGGTATCAGTGCACAAAACTGCTTAAAAAATCTCTGCTTTTTGTGATGGTTACAATCTCATGGGGACAGATAGATAATAAGCAATAAGGATAATTGACAAGTAAATTTTACGGTATGTCACAAGCTAATAAGTGCTATGGAAAAAAATACATCAGGGTAAGGGGAATTGAAAATGGGGGGAATTATAGTAGTTATAAATCTTGTCTTTGATGCTAACACTCCAAATAAGGACATGCATATTCTTAAAGCAGAGAATGACTTCCAAATCAGCAGAAAGAATTTTCTTATGTCTTACATATAGTGTTTACTGCTTTTAGTATAAAGGCAGTAGTACTGAATTCTGAGGCACAGCAGTGGTGTGGGAATTGGATGAACTTAACTGTCACCCTTTGAAATCCTTGTTTCTGACAGGTCAGATATTTCAAAATCTCTTGTTAAGAACACTTTGAGCATGTTCCTTTCTTGGGGACATTTTCATCTTTAACAATAACCAACTTAGAGAAAGTAGGACAGAGCAACTAGGATATTTTGAAAACAACAAAGAAACAGATGCTCCATTGCTAACTGCTTGGCACTCTGAAACTCTGAATATTTAAAAAGCATCAATTGTATTTCTAAAATTCGAGCAAGGTCATAGGCTGACAATGCCATCCTGTAAAACTCTTATCATAAAACTAATGAAATCGAAAACTAGTGATATTTTGCAGGGCAGTAAAAGGAGGAAGGAAGATCAGGTAATTATTTTTGTATTTCCCCACACGCAGTGCTTGTCAATGAGAAGCTGCAGGGGAGAGACTATCTTAGATTATTTCTGCATCCCCAGAGCTGAGCACAGGATCTGATATAAAGTATGCTTGTTCTCAGATACTGAAGTTCCAAACAATCACTCAGGATACTCACTAAAAATGTATAATCTTGAGTTCCACTGTATGGAATATACTTATACTAACTTATACTAACCAAATATGTGCTGTTCATGAAATTCAGATTTAAATCTGGCAACCCTAATATATAATTAAAATTGAGAATGTGTATCCCATACGTCTAAGGACACATTTCATAGCTATGAGACAATCACCTACCTGGGTAACAAGGGTCTATAAATTAATTCAGTTTTCTATGGCTCTGAAAAGACTAAATTCTCTTACTTGGCCCCAAAGTAGGTTTGTTTATTTCTGTCTGTTTTGAGGCTAGAAATTAACACTGGCTTCTCAGCTTGGAGGTAACAGTGATTAGTCATATAGTGGGACTCAGTAGGTGAGTCTGATGTAATAAACATTATTGAGAAACTTCTTAAATCAAATATCCTGATGACATTATTGCAGCATTTTTTGTATATGAAGATTATGAAGGGAATAATCCCTTCATAATAAGGGATTATTATCATATTATTATCATATTATCATATCATATTATTATCTCATATCATAAGGGAATATCCCTTATGATAAGGGAAAATCTAGCTATTTCAGTTTGTGTATATTCGTGTTTCAATGAAAAATGCCAACTGTTAACTTATTTGGATGGAGATCAATGTTCTAACCACTCTTTAGTTCTTAAAAATTCTCATAATGAAATGATCATAAAAGTTTCTGCAGACTGGCTGATTATTTTTATTCCTCAGGTATGCTCACCCCTGTTTCATTTTATATTCAAGCTGATTGATTTTCATTGATTCTGCTCCACCATCGGGGACTCCAAACAAACCAGTCCTAAAAAGTTATGGTTATGGCAGTAAGGAAAGGAAATGGTTCAAGATCCCCATAGAATTAGAAAAAGACATTTTATAAGTTTTCTGTTGCTGTGTAACAAATTGCCACAAATTTGCAGCTTAAAACAACTTCCATTTATTGTCTCACATTTTCTGTGGGTTGGGAGTATAGGCACAGTTTAACAGAGTTCTCTGCTTGGAGCTCAAGGCTGCAGTCAAAGTGTTAGCTGGGGCAGGGATCTCATCTGAGTCTTGGCGTCCTCTTCTAAATTTCCACGTTTGTAGGCAGAATTCATTGCATTAAGTTTTTAAAATTTGAGGTGTCTTGCTTCTTTAAGTCCAGAAAACAGAGAGAGTCTCTGACTTCTGTCTCTGACTTCTAGACCCTCTTGTAAAGGACTCACCTGATTAAGTCAGGCCCACCAAGGATAATTTCCCTTTTGATAACTTAAAGTTCACTGGTTAAGGAACTTAATTACATCTGCAAAATCCCTTTATCTTTGCCATTTAATATAACATTATCACAGGGGTGACATTATTTAATATAACATTATCACAGGGGTGACATCTCATTCCAACTAATGGTTGGAAGCAAGAGTCTCAACTACACTCATGGGAGAGGATTATATAAAGGTTTGGGTCATTGGGGGTTATCTTCGAAATTGACCTACTATTTTACTTACAGAATTAACTCTCAGATCTCAGCCAATTTTGGAAAGAAGTGAGATAAAAAGATAATTAAACTCCCCTCTATGAGATATAAATGTGTATTTGGAGAATTAGTGAGCAAAAAAGAAAAGGAGGTCAAAAGAAATAGAGAAGGTAGGCCCAACATTATGGTTCTAATAAAAAAGATTATCAGTGAAAATTCAGGGACCAGAGTGTTCAATAATTTTATGATAAGTACCATCTAGAATTCAATGTAAAATTATTTGCTTACATGTATAATTATTTGCTCACTTGCATTTAGTGAAATTATTGGTTCATTTATATGTGGAATTAAAAAAAAAACAAAACAAACTCATAGGTACAAAGGACAGATTGGTGGTGGCCCGAGATGGGGAATGAGAGTGGGTGAAATGGATGAAGGGGTCAAAAAGTACAAACTTTAAGCTATAAAATAAATTGTCATGGGTATGTAATAAGCAGCTTAGTGACTATAGTTAATATTCAAATATTTATTGCGTATTTGAAAGTTGCTAAGAGAGTAGATCATAAAAGTTCATCACAAGAAAAAAATTTGTAACTGTATGGCGATGGATGTTAACTAGACTTATTGTGGAGGTCATCTTGTAATATATATGGATATCAAATCATTACGTTGTACACCTGAAACTAATATAACACTATATGTCTATTATACCTCAATAAAAAATTACCTGCTATAATGTTTTTGGAATATAAACCTCTACAGTGTCCCAGAATCTCAGAAAAGCTTGTTGCACGTAGGTTACATATAGAAACCGAGAATTGATAACTAATAATATAGATAATTATGACTCCTTGGATATATTGTGTATACTGCAGGTTCTCCACCATATATGTGGTCAGGATTTGAGTCCATTTTTCTTAAATATTGCAAACAAGATGATCCCAATAAACTGGAAGTCTTGGGAACATTTAAAAATTTAATTTATAGGTTACATATGTTTCTGTCTGAGAAGAGAACAGTAATTAGAAATTGTCTTAAAATATATAGCCAAACCTACCTCAAGATAGGCCAGGAGAATATGGTTCATTCTGAAATGAGGGGTCATAAAACAAACAAACAAATACTTAAGCTTTTGTAAAGAAGAACTTAGAAATGTTTTTATTGTATTGGCAAGTGGTTGCTGTCATATAGCCTTCGCAACCTGGTAACACAATTCCAGATATTACCTGTGTCAGCAAAATGCTGCCCTTCAGACAGATGACAGTTTATTAGATTTTCAAAATTGCACTTTTCGTGATAAAAATCACCTCAGGACTCAAGTACAAAAGAAATGACATGTGTTTATATGAGTTTGATTCAGAGATTAGAAGAAGTGAAATATTAATGCTATTTATTGAATGTTGTAACATTCAATACCTGCTGAGTATAAATGTACACAAAGTCAGCATAAGATTCCTTCTGTCTATGAGAGGATTGAAATCATACAAGAAGCATTCAATCTATCAAAATTAGAAAACATTTTGGTGTTTGGTCCTCAGCTTTTGGTCTTGTTTATGGTTTCCTTTGCTGTGCAAAAGCTTTGAAGTTTCATTAGGTCCCATTTGTTTGTTTTTATTTCCATTACTCTAGGAGGTGGGTCAGAAAGGATCTTGCTGTGATTTATGTCATAGAGTGTTCTGCCTATGTTTTCCTCTAAGAGTTTGATAGTTTCTGGCCTTACATTTAGGTCTTTAATCCATTTTGAGCTTATTTTTGTGTATGGTGTTAGGGAGTGATCTAATCTCATACTTTTACATGTACCTGTCCAGTTTTCCCAGCACCACTTATTGGAGAGGCTGTCCTTTCTCCACTGTACATTCCTGCCACCTTTATCAAAGATAAGGTGACCATATGTGCGTGGGTTTATCTCTGGGCTTTCTATCCTGTTCCTTTGATCTATCTTTCTGTTTTTGTGCCAGTACCATACTGTCTTGATTACTGTAGCTTTGTAGTATAGTCTGAAGTCAGGGAGCCTGATTCCTCCAGCTCCTTTTTTCGTTCTCAAGATTGCTTTGGCTATTCGGGGTCTTTTGTGTTTCCATACAAATTGCGAAATTTTTTGTTCTAGTTCTGTGAAAAATGCCAGTGGTAGTTTGATAGGGATTGCATTGAATCTATAGATTGCTTTGGGTAGTAGAGTCATTTTCACAATGTTGATTCTTCCAATCCAAGAACATGGTATATCTCTCCATCTATTTGTATCATCTTTAATTTCTTTCATCAGTGTCTTATAATTTTCTGCATACAGGTCTTTTGTCTTCTTAGGTAGGTTTATTCCTAGATATTTTATTCTTTTTGTTGCAATGGTAAATGGGAGTGTTTTCTTGATTTCCATTTCAGATTTTTCATCATTAGTATATAGGAATGTGCTGGCAAGATTTTTTTTTTTAATTGAAGTATAGTTGATGTATAATATTGTGTCAGTTTCAGGTATATAGCAAAGTGATTCAGATATATATACACATATCTATTAGATTATTTTCCATTATAGGTTATTATAAGATATTGACTATTGTTCCCTGTGTTATATAGTAAATCCTTTTTGCTTATCTATTTTATGTATAGTAGTTTGTATCTGTTAATACCATAGTCCTAATTTATCTCTCCCCCTTCCCTTTTCCCTTTGGTAACCATAAAGTTGATTTCTGTGTCTGTGAGTCTGTTTCTATTTTGTTTATAGGTTCATTTGTATTATTTTTTAGATTCCACATATAAGTGATATATAATATTTGTCTTTGTCTGACTTACTTCACTTAGTATAATATTCTCTAGGGCCATCTGTGTTGCTGCAAGTGGCAATATTTCATTCTTTTTTATGGCTGAGTAGTATTCCATTGTGTGTGTGTATATATACACACACACACACCACATCTTAAACCAATTATCTATTCATGGGCATTTGGGTTGTTTCCATGTCTTGGATACTGTAAACAATGCTGCTATGAACATTGGGGTGCATGTATCTTTTCGAACTGTAGTTTTTTCTGGGTATATGCCCAGGAGTGGGATTGCTGGGTCACATGGTAACTCTATTGTTAGTTTTTTAAGGACCCTCCATACTGTTCTCCATAGTGGCTGCAACTATCTACATTCCCACCAACAGTGTAAGAGGGTTCCCTTTTTTCGGCACCCTCTCCAGCATTTATTATTTGTAGAATTTTTGATGATGGCCTTTCTGAACAGTGTGAGGTGATACCTCATTGCTATTTTGATTTGCATTTCTCTAATAATTAGCGATGTTGAGCATCTTTTTATGTGCCTGTTGGCCATCTGTATGTCTTCATTGGAGAAATGTCTATTTAGGTCTTCTTCTGGCAAGATATTTCTAATGCACAAGATGAAAGGACAGGATAAGTGACAGAGCTAGTTACCAGAAATTAGGCTTTCTTGTATTACATCATGGCCCTCTCATTTGTTTCCTCCTCCATCTCTCTCACCCTCTCTCTCTCTCTCCTTCTCTCTCACTCTTACTCTTTCTCTCTCTCACTCTGTCTCTCTCTCTCTCTCTTAATTTATATATCTATATACCTAAAGGTTAAGTGAAAGAAACTAGTTTGGCTAATTAAGGTAAAATGATACTAAGAAACATGGCACACAAAACAGACAGAGGTTAAAAGGATGCTTTTCAGATTTCTCTCAGAACCTCCAAGAAAATCAGAGTCACACTGCAAAAACAAACAACTCCCTTTGGAGGGGGAACCTATTCACTTAGTGGCTTCAGATCACACATTAATATAGAGAGTGAGGTAAGCTTCGTGTTTTGGCCAATTGTAGTCTCTATTAATAAATTTTAGAGGGTGACTTTATCAGTTATTTTCATGGTTTAGTATATTCATAATTAATCTATAAATAACATTCTAGAAAAATTTCTTATTGAGTTCTCTGCAAACATTCCTTCTTCTCCTTTTGATTCTGCTCTCGTCACTGCTGTCAGAACTCTATCTCTTAAGCAACTTATCTAATTATTTATTTCCCATGACTTGCACATTTCTATTAAATCCAGATGGCTTTCAGGAAACAATACTAAAGCCTCTGGCTAGGCATTCAATGCCCCTCCTCATGTGGCCTGAAATGACCTCTATGACCTTATTTTCACACATGCATCTCAATTCCATAGACCTACTCACGTGACTCTATTCAGGAACACTTATGTCTCATCCTTCAATAAATATTCCGTATCAAATATTCCGTATCATTTCATGAGACTAAGTGGCTGCAAATGCTGTCGCTTTGCCTAGAATATCATTCCTCCTTTTATGCCTGACAAATTCTGCTCAGGCTTCAGGATCAAGTGTAACTTTATTTATTTGTGAACTCTTTCCTGAATCCTGTGGGCAAGCAATCTTTTCTTCCTCTGAGTTCCAGGAGATAGTTTTTCTCCCTATTATAACATGTGCTACATTGCGTTGCAGTTTATCTGTTTCCATATTTGACTTCTCTGTAAACTGTAAGTTCATCTGGTACCAGGATTGTCTAACTCATTATTAATTCCACAGCACATGATATGGTGTTTGTGACCAGCAGATAATCGATAAATGTTTGTCAAATTAAATTAAAGCTCCAGAAGCTCTATTCTTTGTTGCAAAAATTTCTTGGATTGATTCTTTAAAAAAAAAAAACTTTACTTTTTAAAATAAATATTTGGAGTCCTGATTTTATGTTCTAAGTAGGACGTAGTAGGTTACAGTAAGCCAATACTCCTACTATAGCAATGTGAAGGTGGATAAGTTGCAAAATTGTAGTGTTAAAAGGTTTCAGAAATCTACGGAATCAACAAGGACTAGGTGGAATAAAATTATAGAGAGGGAGGCAGACACCGCCACCCCAGAACCTCCTGTGCTGCCCGACCATGGTCAACCCTACTGTGTTCTTTGACATCGCCGTCAATGGCGAGCACTTGGGCCACGTCTCCTTCGAGGTAAGGGACCTGGAAACCACGAAGTGACTGCTCATCCAATCCATAAAGTTATATTAACAGACTGGAGCTGTTTGCAGACAAAGTTCCAAAGACAGCAGAAAACTTTTGTGCTCTGAGCACTGGGGAGAAAGGCTTTGGTTATAAAGGTTCCTGCTTTCACAGAATAATTCCAGGATTTATGTGCCAGGGTGGTGACTTCACACGCCATAATGGCACTGGTGGCAAGTCCATCTATGAGGAGAAATTTGATGATGAGAATTTCCTCCTGAAGCGTACGGGTCCTGGCATCTTTTCCATGGTAAATGCTGGCCCCAACACAAACGGTTCCCAGTTTTTCATCTGCACTGCCAAGACTGAGTGGTTGGATGGCAGGCGTGTGGTCTTTGGCAAGGTGAAAGAGGGCATGAATATTGCGGAAGCCGTGGAGCGCTTTGGGTCCAGGAATGGCAAGACCAGCAAGAAGACCACCATTGCTGACTGTGGAAAAATCTAATAATAAATTTGACTTGTGTTTTATCTTTAAAAAAAAAAAATAGAGGGAAACTGTATACAAATGATCTTTGGATCACCAGATATTTTTTTCTTGCGGAGGAATTGCCAGTTCTTGTGTGAGCTGAGGGTCAGGGTTGGCCCCTGTGCAGAGCCTCTGCTGGGGAGAGAGAAGTAGGAAGGCCTTTTGCTATTGTGTGGATCTGGAGCTGCAAATTGGAATCTTGAGGAGCCATAAACATTTGCAATCATCAAAGACAGAATTTAAATTCATATGAAATATTTACCAAGTCAACCATCTGATGGGCCATAAAGAATTGCCAGAAATTTCAAAAGATTTGAATAGCTTAGAGTATATTCTCTGATCACAATACAATTAACTTAGAAGTCAATAAAAAGATAACAAGAAAAGCCCCACTGTCTGGAAATTAAAGAAAACGTCTCATATATGAATAATTAAGAAATCAAATGAGAATTAGTTTGAACTAAATCGTAATGAAGTTACAACATATTTAAACTTGAGGGTTGCAATTAAAGCATAGTGAAATCAATGGTTACAGGGAGATGTATGCTTGTAAACATATATATTAGAAAAAAGGTTAAAATTTAATAATTTAAAATTCCATCTCCAGGAGCTAGAAAAACAACATATCAATCCTGTGGAAAAGAGAAGAAAATAAAGATAAGATCAGAAACAAATGGAATAGAAGGATAAAATCAACTAAGCTAAAAGCTTTTAAAAAACTTTTAATAAAATTAATAAAGCTCTAGCAGAACGTTTAACAAAAATAAAGGAAATCAAATTATCATTACCAGAAATTTGAAATCCATTACTATTGGGTTGGCCAAAAAGTTCGTTCAGGATTTTCCGTAAATAAAAATCTTCCCACAAAGAAAGTGCTTGAATAGCTGCAAATATTTAAAGAAGAAATTAACACCCAGTCACCCAGTTCATGCAGCCTCTCCCAGATAATAAAAACAGGGGAAAGAGTTTTTTTAAGTGATGTCAGCATAATCCAAAACGTGACGAAGACATTATGGAAAAGGAAAATTAGAGAACAATCTCCCATACAGATGTAAAAATTATTAACAAAACATTTAAATTAAATCTAGTGGTATTCAAAAAGGAAAATACAGTACAACAAAGTGGAGTTTACTCCACCTATGAAAGGCTAATTTCACATTTCAAAATGAACATAATTCACAGTATTAACAGAGAAAAGGAGAAAAATATATGATTTTCTCAATAGATGCACAGTTAGCTTTTGATTCAATATCCCTTCTTGATAAAATAAAACTCTTAGCAAACGAGTTATAGAAGGGAATTTCCTTAATCTGATAACGAATGTTTACAAAACACCTACAGCAAACATTATATTCGATGGTAAAATATTGAAAAATGTTCCCCTTAAGATCAGGGGAAAAAAAGGTATGCCTATTCCCACTATTTTTATTTAGTATTGTACTGGGGGTTTTATTCAGTGCATTAAGATAAGAAAAAGAAAACTCACTCAGACACACACATCAAATATCTAGCAGTTTCCTCAGTTCTCTTTGTGCTTTGAGACATGCCCGTCCACATCTGATGCTGCAACTTTCCAATTTCAGGAAACACTTTACCACTTCACAAAACTTGCAAGCTGGGACCCCTCCGATGCTCACAAGCAACCTTAAATCACTTTCAAAGTAAAGTGTCGTAGTAGTTATTATGCTACTTATGAATTTCTGGACCATACATAAAACTGTTACCACTTTTATCAGACTCCTGTTTTTTTATGTATGTGTCACTGGTGACGTTTGTGAGCCTTATGCCCCTAACCCATTTTCCCCATAAGCCCTGTGGTTTTTGTTGTGAGATTTTTGCATAGCATAGTGATTTTCAGGGACCTATATATCTATATGTAATGGCAAAACTGCCCATGAAATTCACTGAAAGTCAATCAGTGTTTTTATGTGTAAAATTTATCTCAAGGTAATTGAAACAAAGTGTGACTTTGGACTCATTTTCAAAATAAATAAGAAGCTATTAGGTATTTGACTCTGTGCCCATGTTCACATGTGTTCAGGAATTCTTTTCCTCTCAGAATAACACTTTTGCTATTGTGTAACACTGCTCTCTGCAGAAAACATATTATAAAGATTAAAATAATTGACTTTCTACATATTTATCCAATAGACAAAATTGTGTTAAAGGCATCGAGCCTAAACTAGTCAGTTCACGCCACTTCTAACAAGAGGTCCTCAGCCCCTTTGGTGACGGCACGTGTCGCAGGTTGCAATGAAGTGGGTTAACGTGGATGTTAGTCATGTGGGATTTAGAGCTGCCTAGAATGCGGTAATACAAATAAAGAATATACTCTCACAGGAACAAAATGGTAGTTTTAAGGCAGTGGTGCAAAATTTGATAGCTTTGGGATGGGTAGGTATGTTTTTAATGAGGTATTTGGAAAATATTCATAAAGAATAAGCTGTCTGTGATACGAGCTGTTTAATGTCATCTGATGGGAATATGATGAGGAAGAACATTTTTAGGACAAGCTTTATGTAACATTGATTGCCACAAAAGGACTGTCTTGTAAAAAAAAAACATAAAGACCGCACCCCAGATTCCTTATTGTAACATGAAAAACAATAATAACTAGACACAAAGTTCAAAAGGAGCTTGGGGAGTTCTAGTATCTGACAGCTTATGCATCTAATTACGATATGTCACCAGAAGTCTGATTATGTTGGAGGGAGGGAAGGAGGGGGTGGGAGGTGATGAGATGGCAGTGCCTAAAACAAAGGATAACATTGTCTCTTTGTATCTGGATCGCTGTTCTTTGGATCATAAGGGAATCTGCAGTGTGAATGAACTCTTTGCCCTGTTGGTGCAAGAAACGAAGTGTTGCTGCTAGCTTGGGCACTGTCACTTGATGCTTTGGTATGAATACGGCAATGATACTTATCTTGTTTGGTTTGTTTCAGATTTTAGTGTTCACAGAGAGTATTTTAAATTTCAAACCATTTGATTCAACTTGAAGTCTCTACCTGCTCTTTTAGGGCACAGATAGGAATGGTAGGATTAAGGGGTGCTTTCTGACTCATCTCTTTCAATCCTGGCCAATACAAGAGGAACGGAGCCATACAGCTGTGGAGAGCACAGCCAGCCTCCCTCCCCTGCAGGGAGGCAGATTCCAGGCCCCCCGAGGATCCCACAGAGGCCTTCAGACTCACCTTTGCCAGCCTTTGGCAGGCTGGCTTTTATTCCCAAGAAAAAGAGAGTCAATTAAATGGACTTCCAAAAAACTGAGTCCTGTATTAAAGGGACCTAGGAATGCCGGAATACAGCTTTGGTAAACTGCTTCGGTGGGTGAAAGAGTGGTGTTCTGTAGATCTCCTGCTGCACTGTGTGGTTTTGAATTGCCTGCTGAGAAAGACAAGCCTGATTTTCCTCTGTGCCCCTGGCAAGCCTGTGTAGTTCTAAAGGTCAGAAACGAGATTAATAAGGGTACACACAAGCAGAGTTTCCAAATTACCTCTTTACCCATATATCGTTCATGCATTATTCATCAGCTCTTCTACTGTGTGCTGAGAGCTGGGATAAGCACTGGTGAACAAAGACAAGTATGACGTGGACCCTATTCTGAAAGAGCATCATCTAGTAGAGAAGGACAGGCAGGAAAACAAATAAGGGCCATTAACATGTTGTAGGGACTCTGAGAGAATCAGCGCCAGAGGAAGAGTAGTCCTGTTTACCTAGAACACGGGTCTTTAAACTGTTTTTTCCTCTGGATCCATTTGGCAGTTGACAAGATTTAGGTGTTGATGTTCCAGTTTCAAGCAAATGCTCAACAAAATATTTATTAAACATATAATTAAATGTGACCGTGTTGGGATCATAAGTTAAATTACAGAACCATAGCTACTGCCCTAGTTCCTAAGGATATGAAAAGGAAATTAAAGCATATTGTTCTAAGTTACTCTGAAAATGCCATAGTACAGGTGAAAGAACCCGGAACACCTGTTATTGCTTGACTTTGCAAACAACTAGCTGTGTGATCTTGGCCAAATCACTTAATTTGACCTCAGTTTCCTTATACGTAAAATGAGAAAGTCTCCCATTCCAGACAGTAATGATTACAGAAAAACTCAAAGATAAGACTAAAAATAGAAAAAAAAAAGAAAAGTGTAAATTCGTAACGGAATTTCTCCATGTATAAACAAACTTTAGAGAGAAACTGGATGATTTTGGACTTCCCTTGAAATTCAAGCCAAGTTGGGAGCCAGATGGTTGTTACCCACAAACCCCACATGAGATGAATCTCAGGAAGCCCATCTGCTTGAATTCCCCCCACTTCCACATGGAAGTGAGGATCTCTAGATATTCATAATCCAGTGAGTCATTTCATCTTCTCTTTTCTCGTGCGTGCCAAAGAAAATTTCTCCAGAGGAATATAAGAAATCTAAGTTCTGACTGGTGTCCCTGGAGTCTGCATAAATGGTTCTTATCAGAAGAGTACAAGGTAATATTCTGCGTTTTATAAGTGAAATTCTATTCCCTACGACAGCTACTCAGAACTTCTAACCTTGATTGTTCAAATCAGCTTCCCGTTTATGGTTTCCTCTCCCGTCCAATCCACTAATAGTGCACTGCTGGATTAATCTTTTAAAGCAACTCTGTCTAATAGAACATTCTGTGATGATAGAAATGTTCTATATCTCTCCTGTCCTGTATACAGAAGCTGCTAGCTTTTGGGCATTACTGAGAATTTGAAATATGGCAAATGCAAGTGAGGAGCTGACTTTTTCATTTTATTTAATATTGATTAATTTAAATTTAAACTTAGGCAACTACCTGTGCTGGTGGCATCTGCACTGAACATTACAGTTCTCAAGCACAGCCCTGACCATGTCCCTCCTTGACTCAAAATGTTATGTACCTTTGTTCTGCTTAAAATGTACCAATAAAGTATCTTAAACATTCAAGAAATTCCATAAACTGTTTTCAAACTTTGCTTTTTATGCAATCAGTATTTTATCCGAAGTGAAATATTTGCTGTTCTCAAACCTATCTTCTGTTTTCCAGCAGTCACACTTTCCTTACGGTTTTTTAAACGAGTATTTTGTTCATTTAATTATATCTGATGTTGAAATAGCTCAGCTCAGTTTTCCCAGCCTTTATAAGATCTTATCTCATTCTTATCAGTTGACATCTCTCATGCTCATGAAATCCCATAGCCCTTTCTTATGACATTTAGTACATTTTACTGTATATTGTAACTATTTATGTATATACATTAAGTCCACTACTAGACTGTAATCTTCCTGAGACTGTTGCCCATGTCTGATTTAACTTTGTATCCTTCCTGACTCTTTTCACAAAGAAGAAATATAAATTAATCATTAAGCGAAAGTCAATATCATTGGATTTAAATCCCAGTTACTTGAACTACTACCTGTGTAATTGATTAGCGCCATGCCAAGGTACGTAGCAAGGATGCAGCAAATGCTAGCTAATTCATAAATGCTACAGATGTAAGTTCAGAATTTTCATAGGCAGATTGTCATAGTTACTTTTGATGCACAAACAAAAGGCCATATTCTTTCACTGAAAGAATCACACAATCAGCAAATATCTTATTCTCCAAGACCAAGTGTGATAGAAAGAAGCTTGTTCTCTCTCACAGCAGAGAGAACCATTCTTGATCTATATTCACCTCTCTCTCCATCACTAAAAAGTAGAGTTTGGGGCAAAATGTCAAGAAAGAAGACTTGAAAGTTAGCCCCAGGGCAGGACCAACAGTAGATAATCCTGAAAGCTATTCCTTGGTAAAGGCAGCCCCATTTCTACGGGAAGCATGTGGTTTCCTGCCCTCCTGCCATCCACTGTGTTCCTGTTGGCAGCACCAGGGTTGAATGACTTATTTTTTTTGGCCCTGGGCTTGAAAAGAATTATAAAGATACATGGGTAAAAGGGAAGAGAACAGATTTAAGGGGAAGCTGCCCTTCTCAGCATTTGAGAGAATTCTTTGTTCTCTGCTTTTGGACACTAATCTTTGGGTTATTTAGGCTGACTTTTTCTACAATGGTTGAAATCAAATGCTTTCAAACCTCTACAGTAGAGAATTTTAAAGATTTTTCTCAAAGACATAAAATTCTACTAAAATATTGTTGATTATGTTTAAATTACCAAATTCTTGATTCAAAAATATTTCTAAGGAATAGAATTGCTTTTATCTACAAAATCACTTGAACTAACTTCTGACCTACTCTTAGTAAGTGATAATGACTGATCTGCTTTAATGAAATAATAGGATGTAAATCATCTGGGTTTGAATCCTAGTTTGCTATTTACTCACTATGTCATTAATTTTCTTACCTATTAGAGTCAGCTCCTTCTAGGTTCGAACATGAGTTGGGGCACTTATAAACTTTACAATCACTCACAAGTTACTTAAGTTTCTTCATGTATGAAATAAACTATAAAATAATGATAATTCCTACTTCTCAAGAATGTGGTTAAATATGAATTGAATTTACATAAAGCGAATAAAGCACTTTGCACAGTACCTGGCACATAAAAGGCACTCAATACATTTAAGTACCCTATGTGGGTAGTTTGTACTTTGTACAAACCCTATGTGGTTTGTACTAAGATAAATGCTATAAATTATTAAAGAACAATTTCTTCTTTGGGCTGTTTATAACTCCTCCATGTAACGTTGACTATACCATTTTTTAAATCTTTTATTTGGAAATAGTTTATAGCTTACCATAAAGATGCAATGTTGGTACCAAGAACTCCATATACCATTTATCCAGATTCAAAAAGTTTTTAATATTTTGTTCCATTTGCTTTATCATAAGTACTCTCTTCATATATTATACATCTATCATTATATCCTAGGCTGGGCTTTTCATAACCACATGTCCAGCTATCTACAACAGCAGAGAAAGTTTTTTTTCTCTTGTTATTCATTATCACGGAAGACATGTGGCTTTCTTATGTAAAAACTAGACCTAAAAACATTTTGGAAACGCCATACTCCAGATATACTCCATACTCCAGATATGATCTGTGTATCCAGCACATTACCTCCATATTAAGCCTCCCAGAGCAATACCTGGAGTGGTTTCCCCTCTAGAAAGTGAAGCGAAGCATTAGAGCAGCATTCTCAAACACTTCAGTTTTAGGGCCCCTTTCCCCACTTACAAATTACTGAGTATCTCAAAGAGCTTTTTTTAGGTCTGTTACAGCTATCACTAGTTACCATATTGGAAAATAAACTGAGGAAAACTTTAAATATTTATCAATTCATTTAAAAATAATAATATTAAACCCACTACATATTAACATAAATAATATACTTTAGTGAAAAAAACTATATTTACCAATAATAAAGATGTTAGTGAGAAGAATTGTGTTGTTTTAATTTTAATCTTTTTAATTTCTGTCTTATTAGATGCCAATTAGATTCTTATTAGATTCTCATATCTGGTCTGAAGTCAACCCATTAAAATATGCTGTTTTGGTTGAAGTATAAAAAAAAGAAATCCAGCCTCATGCAGTTCATGGGAAAAGGAGTACATTAATTGCCTTTTCAGATAATTTATCTTTAAAACTATATCAAAACTCAGTAAGTGGTAGTTTCTTAAAGATTAATTGCAGCCCTATCTTTTAATATTCTATCAGAACGATGCGCTCTATTACTTTTAAATCCATTGGCTTCTTTTTCACTTTAAATGTGTCTTTTACCCATGCATACATGGTTTTGTATCATCATTCATTGGCCATTTGAAAAGTATTGGTTCACTGAGTTGTGCAGATCTTCTGCATATTTCATAAATATCAAAAAACGCATTTGTTAATATGCCCGCTAGTCTCCTTAGAAAATCCAACACTGGGAAGCTGTTAGACACATAGTGGCTCGTAAAAGTCTTAAAAATTTGTACTTTGCTTGAACGTTTTAATTATATCGCTGGCAACAAATACTGTCAGTTGTTTTCTTTGGAGTGACAGACTGACTTCATTTGTTTTTGAGAAAACATCTGCCAAATACTCACTTCTTTTTTTAAAAGCAGTTTATTAAGATATAATTCACATACTATAAAATACACCAATTTAACTTTTAGAATTCATTGGTTTGCAGTATATTCACAGAAGTGAGCAACCACCAGTACAATAAATTTTAGAAAATTTAATCACTCCCAAAAGAAAGCTCACATCCATTTGCAGTCACCATAGCTTCAGCACAACCCTCAAATCTTAGAAATCACTAATCTACTGTCTGTCTCTATGGATTTGTCTATTATGAACTTTTCATATAAATGGAATCATACAATATGTGGTCTTTTGTGACAGGCTTCTTTCACTTAGCATAATGTTTTCAAGATCCATTCATGTTGCAGCATGTGTCAGTACTTGACTTTTTTTTTTGTTGTTGGTACGCGGGCCTCTCCCTGTTGTGGCCTCTCCCGTTGCGGAGCACAGGCTCCGGACGCACAGCCTCAGCGGCCATGGCTCACGGGCCCAGCCGCTCCGCGGCACGTGGGATCCTCCCAGACCGGGGCACGAACCCGTGTCCCCTGCATCGGCAGGCGGACTCTCAACCACTGCGCCACCAGGGAAGCCCGCCTGTCTTTTTTATTATAGCCTTTTTGGTGCATATGAAGTGGCATCCCATTTTGGTTTGGGACTGCATTTTCCTAATGGCTAATGAAGTTCAGCATCTTTTCATGCAATATCGTTCACTTATATATCTTCTTTTGAGATATGTGTAATCAGAACCTTTGCCGATTAAAAAAAATGGGGTATTTGTCTTTTTATTGTTTAGTTTTTAGTTCTTTATACATTCTGGATATTAGACTCTGATTAGATATATGATTTACAGATATTTCTTCCATTCTGTGAATTGTCCTTTCAGTTTTTTGATGGTGCCCTTTGAAGCACAACAGTTTTTGATTTTAATAAAGCTCAACTTATCACTTTTTTTCTTTTGTCAATTGTACTTTTGGTGTCATATCTAAGAAGCCTTTCCCAACCTATGGTCACAAAGATTTACTGCTATATTTTATTCTATGGATATTTCAGTTTCAGCTTTTACACTTAAGCATATGAGCCATTTCAAGCTAATTTTTGTGTATGACGTGAGGCAGGGTTCTAAGTTCATTCTTTTGTATATGGATGGATACTCAATTCTCCCAGCACAATTTCTTGAAAAGATTCTTCTTTCTCCATGGCACCCTTGTCAAAAATCAAATGACCATAATTAAATGGATTATCTCTAGCTTCTCAGTTCTATTTCATTTATCTATATGACTGCCCTTATGACAGTACCACACTGGCTTGATTACTATAACTTTGTGGTGAATTTTGAAATCAAGAAGGATGAGTCCTTCAACTTTGTCCTTTTTCAAAATTGCTTTGGTTCTTCAAACACCAACTTCTGAATAACCATAATTTGTTTGTTGGTTGTTCTTTCAAGTAAAAGTTATATTCTGTGGTAATAGTGGCTAGTTCCACTCTCAGGCTCGCAAGTGCTTTTGTTCAACACAACTACTGGACTTTATAATATGTAGCAGAAGTGCTCTATGCTTCTCTTTTTATCACACAGAATATTAAAGGATGTGTACTCAAGGGCCAAGATTTATACATTTAACAAATTTTACTACTTTATTAAGACTTCTTTAGAGAAATTGCCTTTTAATATTTATTTATTTATTTTACACGTGTGTGAGACCACAATGACCACAAGTGCTACTACCTTGATTCCTGCTCAGTCCATAGCAGTTTTGCCCATCACTGAATTTGCACCATCAGTACAAATGTCAACACAGTAAAAAAGGTAAAAATTTCTCTGCATGTATTTGGTAATACCAAGTCTGGTAAAAAAAAAAAAAAAAAATCTGTGAGGAGTAAACTTTTAAAATGCCATTTTACAGCCCGCATAACTTCAGAAAACCTGTCAACAAACATTTAATTCATATTTTATTGCATATATCTTTAAAACTATATACAGTAAAAATAATTGTCCAAGTAATCTTGTCATAGTTATGAATATTTACCTCCAATAGAAAATATAGTTATTATTAGTGCTATCATTACTTGGATAAGGATACTTTTTAGGTCTTTTAAAATATTCCTTTGACCCAGAATAGTCTGTGATTGTGTAATAAGGTATTTTCTGTATACATTGCAATTTGTGGCTATGGCATTTGAGATAGCATAAAATATTTTAGACAAAATGTTCTTTCAGTGAAGTTTACATTTTTTCTACTGTAATTACCAAATGCCAGAATTAATTTTTCTCAGATCATTATTCCTTTAGCATAGTTGACAATCCCAGGCATTTAACTCATTCATTAAAATGCAGTAGTGATTTCTCCAATGGTTTTCACTACCAGTAATGACATGCGTTATTACACATTACTAATTTCCATGAAGAACAATGAGATACTATGTTATTGGTATTTACATTTACAGGACTATACTTTGTTGCATGCTTATAAAGAAAATGAAAAAAGGACCCAGATCAAATTAGCATCAGTTTTTTTCTTAAAGATTAAATAATCACTATATTAGTATATGATGTTAGAATTGCTACTAAATATTTTTATTATTATGTAATTTCATTAATAATTGGAATAAACATATGGCTGAGAAGGACAACACTGAAATTATTAAAATAAATATATGATGATAGTTATGAGTAAACTTGGAACTAAAAAATTTTTTCAAGACAATTTTTGGATTAAATATTCTGAAGTTTTTTTCTTTGATGTTTTGCATTTGCGTTTGTTGTCATTGTTACTTTCTCCAGTTCTAAGCATTTATTAATTTCAAAACAAGCCACTTAACTTGTGAAATTATCTACTTTAAATGCTTTTTTGTGTTAAATGTTAAATGTCTTATTGTGCTGGTATTCCAGTGTTTACATTAGTACTCACTAAAATAAAACAGTTACTTTTTGATAAAAGTTAATTTGTGATTTGAGCCACTGAAACAACACAATGCAAGCATTTCTCAGTTTTGCCTTGAAGAGTCATCTTCAATTTTATAAACTAAAAATGTAGAATTAATAATCAGGCTTTATATCTGGTGGACAGTATATCAAAATATTCGCATATGCTCATTGATTAAAACACTTATTCAGCTGGACAGCCACTAATTGATATGCAAATATTTCATCCATTAAGGTGAGCTTTACTCAAAATGTATGATTTGTCTTTAAGATTATAGCTCCTCATTTCAAAGACATGCTATTTTTACCCTATTTGTATGAAGCAACTGTGACATGCAGGGACTGATTAGCTTAAACCACAGATGTGTTTGCCTTAGGGAAGTAGCAGTAGCCTAGTTTTCCCCATAAATATGATAGCCAGAATTCAAATTATTTCCAATCCAAAGCCACGACTGTCCCAATTCTAGTAGTTCAGTGATTAAATTGGAATATAGTAAAGAGGAAAGGAAGATTGAACCTGTAAACATTTAATGTCTGTATGTTTTTGTCTAAGGCTAAAAATAATAATTCTGTATATTACTAGGGATTGGCTCTCACTAGGCTAACATCGGTAGGCGACTCATTTACGCAGCACTTGAAAAATTCATTTGCATCAGTCATCGACACATGGATGCATAATGAGGGTGGGTATTTTTCAGGAAGAGAACACACATTTAATTTGACATTTTCATGTTAAACTTGAGGCAGCCAGCTTCCCTGGCTTTCCTCCATCTTTTCATCCCACCAAACCTTCCCTCCTACCCATCAAATCAGCAGAGCATTCTGCACCCTAAAACATAGGCAGATGGGTTCTTGTGTCATTATTTGTAATCCGATTGAAAGATCTGTTTTTGCTTCTCCTGGCCCCCATCCCATAGTTCTCTAAAATCAACATTCCGTTCCTTAAATTCACGATCTTTCTTTTTTCTTAGCAAGAAATGAAACTTACCAATAGCATTTCTTTGCAACTTTCTCATGTACTTTATAGTCATGCATAATCTCTGGGTGAGAGTAATTCACGTAAAGTGTTGGAAACTGTTTTTCTTAATTCAGTAACAGTAGTACACTTCTAAAATGGAAAGTGCCAGATAAATGCCATATAATAACAACAATTTTATCGAAGTCAAGTCATCTAGCCTTTCCTATAAATATAAATGCTTCATTATTTAAGCATGCATTTAAGAACCATTTTCGTGGGTTCTCTTTATTCATGACTATTTATTCTGAATTATCTCATAATTGGATGATTTCTCATTTTCTTTTAATAATTGCTTGAAGCATCTGAAAAGCACTAAGTGTTAAGAGGTCATTCCTTAACAGTGACTGTTAGAATTTCTTGGAAATGATTTTCCTAGGTTTCTAGGTTACATTTTTCTTGCCCCATTTGTATGCCTAAAATTCTTTGTTGAGCCAGGGAGGGATATATAATATTATGCTTTTAAACTGTCCAATCAATACTTGTGTACCTACATCCTTGAATTTTTTTAATCTATAAAGAACTACATAAATCTAATGTGTAAAATATAAAGAGAGCAAGCCCCGCTGGGGACATATGAAATATTGAAAAATATAGTAAGAATAAAAATCAGCTTAAATACTGAACCCTGAAACGACATTTTACAAAGTGGCATTTCCCATTCTTTACATTCATAAAAAAACCTTGCCTTGGGTCATGGGAAAAGTGAGACTCTCCAAAGTTCATGGTAGTTGATTAGACATAGTTAAATCTTTGCATAAGAAGTACGAGTGTTTGGACTTTTAGCTTGACCAAGGTAAAATTCATATTCTATATTTAGTAGGTACTCTAACCTGATTTAATCACAAATTACAGAAATACCACAGTGAGGGAAGGAAAAGGAAGGGTGGCAATGAAATGAGACAACTGGTTTTCCCAGATCTTTCATTTGACCTCTTCATCCTCAGTCCCCCATCTTCTTTGATTCTATCTTTCCAATCCTTCCAAAATAATTTGAAAGAAATGCCTTATAGGAAATGCAAACTTTCTAGAGATAGGCAACAAAAAGGTTGAAATTTACCAGTGTGTGATTTTCACCAGAGGACAAATACTCTTTCACTCCCTTTCAGTCAGATGAACAAAATGCTCGTTATTATATTTTAAGTTTTCTACTGCATACAGAGTACGTTGTTCAGTGTCAGGAAAAGTTGATTCTGGAAAGGTAAAATATCCATGCTTCAGAGAGTTTACATGTTAAGAGCAAGTTGATAGATAAGTGATAATTTAAAAAAAAAATGAGGCACAGATGTTATAAAGATTTTTATTCAACCAATAGTTTTTTAAAAAAATTATCTAGCATCATGTAGTGAAAATTCATCATACTGGGGATCAGGAAATAGTGCTGATTTTGGCTCTGGCTTGATTGGGTGTGACCTTGGTTATGTCATTGAACATCTCTGGGTTTCAAATTTACTGTCTAAAGAAAACAAAATTGATCGAACAATCTCTAATTCATAGTCATTCTGTATTATTTCTTATGAGGAAAAATGTTCTTTTTAAGGACAGGTGTTTTCACAATACTCCTGTTAATGCACTTAATGCCTCTATCATATCTTTTGAGTTTCTGTCTGGTACTTAAGATTCTCCTATATAACTATATATATCTTTAGTGCATATATTTTTTTATGAAATGAAAAACCTTGGTTTTTTTCACATGGTTAAGCACTTTTCATGGATAGCTAATTCTTCACAGCACTCTCTGAAGTATTATTATAATTATGCCTGTTTTCCAGGTAAAGACTTGGAGACACCATGAGATTCGGTCGCTAACCCAGGGTCACATTAACGGTAAATGGGGAACTGAGATTCTGACCCTGGGGCCCACTTTCTTAACCACCCTGCTGCATTTATACCTACCAGCATTACTGATTTCACACCACTCTCCATATTTTTCCAAATGTTTCTTTTTCTAGACAGATCGATTTTTTTGTTTCGAAACAGAAGGCTATGTGCTCATTCAGGACTGCAAATCTTTATATCTTGTCCCCCATCTTGAATGCTTTTATCGAATCTCTCTTCTCTAGGCTCCAAAATGGCACAGTGCTCCAGGTGGCCACTGCATCAGTTAGTCAGAGTTGGCCTCTGAGAATAATCCTCTGCATCAGCACATGTATATGGCAGTGGCTCCCAGCTGGATTTCAGGGCCCTGCCTGTTCTCCTGGGCACCTCTGCTGTGCCAGAGGCTCCTCAGCTGACATCTCATTTCGCCCAAATTTGCAACATCCCTGATCCTCTTACAGGTAAATGCACCACTTAATCTCACCAAGCAAAAACTTAGGAATTCTAGGGACTTCCCGATGGCGTGGTGGTTAAGAATCCGCCCGCCAATGCAGTGCACATGGGTTCGAACCCTGGTCCGGGAAGATCCCACATGCCGTGGAGCAACTAAGCCCATGCACCACAACTACTGAGCCTGCGCTCTTGAGCCCATGAGCCACAACTAATGAGCCTGCGTGCTGCAACTACTGAAGCCCGCGCACCTAGAGCCTGTGCTCCGCAACAAGGGAAGCCACAGCAATGAGAAGTCTGTGCACAGCACCGAAGAGTAGCCCCCGCTCGCAGCAACTAGAGAAAGCCTAAAAAAAAAACTTGGGAATTTTAGATTATTCCCTCTTTCTCATCATATACACCCAGTCCCTGAAACCTAGCAGTTTTGCTCCTTTTGTGTCTCTCAAATCCCATTTTTCTCCATTCTCATAGCCATTGCCTTAAGTCCTTATTATTTTTTGTCTGAATTATCACAATAGCCTTCTTATCTGCTCCCTGTGTCTCCCACCATGCCCTGTTCCAGTTCTGCCAACGTAAATCTGGCACAGCAATCTTCAAAAATGGCTAATCTTTCAGATTTCCTACATAATTGTCAGTATAAAATTTAAACTCTTTACCATAATTTTTAAGGTTTTTCCTTCCCTCCCTCCCTACCTCTCTCACTTCTCCTGACACTGTTCTCCTCAGGGGAGGTTCAGCAACCTTCCCCCAGTCTCCCAGCCCCTCCTGTGTATTCCTCTACTAGAACGAACAAGTAGGACCCTGTTCTCTCAGTGCTTAGAGCCCCAACACCTAGGCATTTTAATATAAAACTTAAGAACTCATACTTTGAAGGTACACAAACCTGGTTTGAATTACTGGTGCACCAGTTACTAGCTTATTTGGATGAGCTTGGACAAGTAATGTGACCTGCCTGGGTCTTAGTTTCCTCATCTGTAAAATGGACAGAATAAAGGGCCTATCTCACAGAGTTGTTAGCAGGGTTAAATAAGATAATTAATAGAAAGCCCTTACTAGGATACCTGGGACAAAATAATTGCTTCGTGAATGTGATACTACAACTAATGCAATGCCTAAAATGGAATACTAATGAAATTTTTAAATGAATAAAAAACTGAATGAATGAATGAACAAAGTGTATGGAATTGAATCTAAGGAGGAGAGAAAAATGCTGCAGGTCAATGATAGTTTCAGGATGAGATCAAGTAAATAAGCAGCACTTCAGATGTGTCCATTTTTTGCCTTCAGATTTGTTTCATGGTTGATATTATTTTAATACAAAAGAAACCATCCAAAGCTTATTTTTGATCAGGCTTTTATTTTATATTTCCACTTCCATGTTCTTCTTGACATTTGAGAAGTACTTTTCACTACTCCCAAGATTCTGGTCTTTTGTGCATCTTTACTGACTTAGAATAAGCACAATGCACTTTCTATTGATGGAGCCATCTGAGGTTCCTGGCCTGGAGGTTTCCTTCACAGATAAAGGAAAGCTGGTGTCAGCACATTTAGGGCACATCAGAGAACAATCGAGCAGTGTGCAGGGTCTGTGCAATCACTTGCTCTCATTAGATACTTTTTAAATGTTTGCATGCTTGCCAGTGGCAAAGATGGCAAACTTCAAGTAATTGATTGGGAACAAAATTTTTATTGTCCCCTGCAGTTCTATAAAAACCAGTGGTTAATATATTTTTCTTTTTTTTTTCTGAATGACATTCCACTTCAAACCTTTGGTCAAGAGTCCGGGTCTATAGTCAGTATCTGGAGTCCTTAGCAGATGGGATGACAGGGATTAACAGGCCTTTCTGCAGGTGGTGAAGTGTAACCAGCAAGATACTAGTAGCTAATGTTTTTAAACTCTTTATAATTTACCCTGTGATTCCCATATATGATCTCATAAGGGGAGGGGAGGTATTTTTCTTAACCTTCTTTTACACTTGAGGAAAACAGGAAAATCGAGTATCAGTTAATTGCTCAAATTCACTTATTAGGAGTGCCACTGTAACGGTCATTGTTAGGAATCACATACCCTTCCCCTGCTGACCTAAAAATCATTTTGGAGGCTGATTTTATAATGGATTTAAAAATTGAAGAGGCAAGAAATATTTATTACCATTGGCAGGGCAGAGATGTGGCAGATGTGTTTCACTCAAGCAAACTTAAGACAATACATTTAGGGAAGTGTGTACTGTAGGGTGAGGGGTTTTGTCTACACAGTTGTTACTTGGAGAAGATGGAGCAAGGAAATTAGAGGGAGAAAAAGTAACTACAACAAAGAATTTCTCTTACTCTTGCTCCAATCACCATTTCACTTACCTGCCGATGAGATAAAAATTTCTATTTTAAGGCAAGACAAGAAAATTTCAACATAAAATATTTCTCTGCCAGTTTGGGCCTCCTCCCTCCCCTCTAGTGTGCATTGTGCATCTGCATTATGCATCAACCAGACCTCCCCAATGGCAGAAATAGCTGCTTAAGCATAAAGATCAATTTTTCTTCTTCTGGAGCTAGTCATGAAACTCCTTAGGAGATAACATTCCTTTCTCAATCTTGTAGGGATCATGGTGACCCACCACTTGCCTTGTGTGTGCAGATGACTCTGGTGAACTTTATGTACAGTGACAATATATCATTTCCCTTAGAGATAGCAATTGGTGCAGAACAGACTGGTCAGATGACCTGGGGAGATACTGGGCCACACCTAATAGAATTTTTCAGCTTAAATACTTACTTATGACCTTAGTAATGTTACTAGTTATGTTACTTGTATTTTGCCTATTTTACAAGATTGTTGATTCTTGCATTATCAAATGTGTGACTAATCCTGAGATAAAACTAATGTGATTAGGTGACTTGAAACAATTGACCAAATATATAGTCCTATAAGATCAATGATTATAATAGCGTAACTCTAGATATGGGAGGAAGCAACCAGAGGGAACCGTTTCCTGAACCTTAACAAACTAGTAGGACAGGCGGTCCAAAAGCTTTTGGCTACTGTTAACAGGGCCAGTCCAGTAATAGCACTTCGAGTGGCTTATCAACGAAATCCTTGCTTGACCTGGGAATGGGCATTCGTAGTGCCATGGGACAAATTGGTTATGAACTGCCTCCCAAACCTTGGTGGAAATCAAGAGCGAAAGGGAAGGGATTATAAAGTAAAGAATGTTGCCCACCATCTTGTTCTACAATAATCAAATTATCATCCACTGCAGTCACTGACCTACCAGACACTCTGAAAGGAACTTGGGGTGAAGATCAGGATGAGGTAATCTGTGCTCTGGGAAAACTGACAGAACAGGCCTTCAAATAGTTAGATATTTTCAGGAGAAATCTTTTATGAAACTGGATTCTTACATCTTGCCATACCTGGAGAAGCACTAAAACCGGCAACTAAGACGTCTGTTTCTCATGACTAGCAGCAACCTTCTCCTGAGATGTGTGCTTGATTGCATGTACCCCCTTTGCCAGAATAACATGTGTGCTGACCTCCCCCTTTACCTCTTTGGAACAGTCCTCAGAGCTTTCTGAAAGACTGGCTCCCAGGTTATAATCCTCAGATTGGCTCAAATAAAATTTTCCGTCTCTTTCTTTGATAGTTGATTAATTTTTTTGTAGACACTACCACAACCACAGCATGAACCGATTTGTTAGTGAGACTTCTGAGCTTGCCCTGGAATCTGTTTTCTATTCTCTGACATCAGTTCCCATCAGAACCAAAAGGGTCTCCCAGAGCAAATAGCTTTCACTTCAAAATCATGTCATATCCTTAATTACTAATGCCTTAAAATGCCATAACGCTTAGCTTTTTGATCTATGCCTTCTACCTTTGTTTTTTAATCTTTATTGGGACTTTCAAAGTTGTTCCTATTTTTTTAATCTTTATTGGAGTATGGTTGCTTTACAGTGTTGTGTTAGTTTCTGCTGTTCCTAGTTTTTTGGGTTTTTTTCCCTCCTATTTTTCAAAGTTGTTTTGATTTCCCTAGGTTCTTTATATTTCCAAATGAATTTCAGAATCAGCTTGTCAGTTTATACAAAAAGGATTCTCATTGGGAATGCTTTTTTTTCTACAGATTAATTTGGGGGAAATTTGACATATTTGGTATATTGAGTTATCTGACCCATGAAACTTGTAAATCACTCCATTTATTTAGGCCTTTCATTTCTCTCAGCAATGTTTTATAGTTTTAAATGTGCAGACCTTAATCATGTTTTGCCAGATTTATCCCTAGGAATATAACACTTTTTAATGCTATTGTAACTGGAATTTAAAAAAATGTCAATAATGAACTGTTCATTAGTAGTATTTGGAAGTAACAGATCTTTGTATATTGATTTTACATCCTGCAACCTTCCTAAAGCCACTTATTGGTTCTTTTTTTTTTTTTTAACATCTTTATTGGGGTATAATTGCTTTACAATGGTGTGTTAGTTTCTGCTTTATAACAAAGTGAATCAGTTATACATATACATATGTTCCCATATCTCTTCCCTCTTGCGTCTTGTTCCTAGTTTTGAATGTCATTATTTTCTGAAGCTGTGGTGTGAGTAGTTGTGGTTCTCTGAATTCTTCGCATCTTTCTTGTCTTTCACCTTCAGTGGTGTATTCAGTGAATAGTTTTGAGCTCCTGCAGTGTACTAAAGGCACCAAGATGAATGCAGAATGTTCCCCGACCTCACCATTGGTTGAGAGAGATATCAATGGTGTTTCTAAAACACAGAGATAAGTGTATTCATAGTCTAGTCAATCCAGGTCATTGCTGGATCTTTCTAAGGAAACTTGAGTCTCTCTGTCCACCTGAAACAGGATATCCTTTGGTGAGCAAGGCCACAGACTGATGCTGGAAAGGCCTTGGTACTCCCCACATCTACACTCCACCCATCAACAGATTGCAGGGATTAAATCACTTGACAACCTGTGGTAAATTTAATCCACTAGGGCTCATATTATTATTATCTCTGGTCACCACCCAGTATATAGATTCCTGTTATCTACTCTTTCCTGCAGCCTCACCTTAGGCCTCCTGCCCCTGATCTGTCCTAATGCTGCTCCTCTTGGCACTGCCTTCCAGTCCTGATCTCTATCTTTTACTCTTTGAAACTCCCTGATCATAGTTAACAGACTTTTCTGTGTTTCCTACAACTGGGGGCCTTAATTGAAAAGACCTTCCGTACGTAAACCCTTCTCCTGTTCAAGTGGGAAAATCTAATATTGGGAAGGAGGTAGTCACTAGAGTCTATGTGTATTTATGGCTTATCTACAAGAATTCTCAAAGTTAGTTGTTTGGTTTGTTTTTGTTTTTAGAAGCCATGGGGTGAGAGTTCCCCAGATGTGTTCCTATGATCTTGAAGTCTATCCATAGCAAGCATGTGACACTTGCCTGGATCATCAAGTTTCAGAGTACCTGTAAAAGTAAGAGCATAAAAATAAACCAGGTGGTTAACTTATTTACAAAACAGGAACAGACTCACAGACACAGAAACAAAACTTATGGTTAGCAAAGGGGAAGGCGGGGAGGGATAAATTAGGAGTTTGGGATTAGCAGATGCACACTACTGTATATAAAATAGATAAACAACAAGGCCCTACTGTGTAGCACAGGCAACTATATTTAATATCCTGTAATAAACCATCGTGGAAAAGGATATGAAAAAGAATATGTATATATATAGACATATATGTGTATGCATATTAATATATATCTGAATAACTTTGCCGTACACCAGAAGCTAACACAACATTGTAAATCAACTATACTTCAATTAAAAAAAAAAACAGACATGTGGTCAGGTCCAAGATATTCTGTGCAATCAAGTTTTCTCTCTCTGACCAAGAATGTGTCTATTCTGCCTCATAATCACTTCAGTTTTAAAGAATATATTTCAAATAGGTTAGCTTCCTACTACAACATATTTTCTTTCTTTTGTTTGTGAACTTCTCTAGATTTTTAAACTTAATTATTTTTTTCCTTTGTAATTTTTTTTTTCACTTCTATCTCTTGAAGTAAAGAGTTTGGTGTGTTTGCTTCCTGCTGGGGAAAGTACTACAAGAAATTTTGTGTCATTTTGCATAATTGAGTAATAAAGTATTCTGGTTACCAGAAAAAAAAATTCAAGCTACACACATTCAAGAAATAAGGGTATAGTAGACTATACCTAATAATAATCCTGTTCTACACCTAATTTATACTTTCTTTGGATGACTCAGAAGGCAATTCAAGATCACACAGAAAGCTCAGGGACAGGATGGCATATTATGGTAAATATGCAGGAGTGTCAGTTAACAGAGTTTTCAGATTCTCTGAGAAATATGCTTTATGTTTAAAAGTAAAAAAAGTATGTTAATGTAAAGTGCTTT
Source organism: Globicephala melas (assembly GCF_963455315.2). Classification (NCBI taxonomy): domain Eukaryota; kingdom Metazoa; phylum Chordata; class Mammalia; order Artiodactyla; family Delphinidae; genus Globicephala; species Globicephala melas. The sequence goes on from NC_083322.1 coordinate 26,375,304, forward strand.
ATAAATAGAATTATATGTGCTGTTTCTGAGAAAATGATAGAAGTAAAAGTCTCAAGGTCACTTTCTTGAACTCTAGAAACTTCTTGCAAAGAATAAATCACTAATCTATGTTCTAGATTTCATTATCTTCTTCAAAAATGATATTCATGTTTTTGCCTATGCCTTAATGTATTTTCTAATTCCACCTCCTGTGTGCCAGTAGGACATAATGTTGAAGTAAAGAGAACATGAGCAGGCTTCCCTGGTTGCGCAGTAGTTGAGAGTCCACCTGCTGATGCAGGGGACACGGGTTCATGCCCCGGTCCGGGAGGATCCCACATGCTGCGGAGCGGCTAGGCCCGTGAGCCGTGGCCGCTGAGCCTGCGTGACATTTCCCAGTTTTATTTTTCTAATCTATAAAATAAAAATAACTGTTTAGCACATTGAGTTCTTGTGAGCAGTAAATAAGACAATTTAGGTAAAGCCTTTAGAATTGTTCCTGGAATATACTCTGGGTTCAGCAAAAGCTTTCTCTTAACACAATCATTTTTTTCTTTAAATTTATTTGTTCATAGGTGAGGCCTTATTATTTTTGAAATTTAGTGCATACATCTTTGTTAACTTGAAATGGACTTCATCATCTTCAAATGGTTGTTTTTCCAGATGCAAGAGGCCTAATCCCTTTAATCAGTGCTTATCATCCACGGAATGGATGCAGCATCTGGCAGCTGAGGGCGTGAGGAAATACTGTGGAGGTAGAGGGAGGATTCAGGATTGTCCTAGTCTCTCAGTCTGAAAGTTCTGTTTCATACCAAAGCGAAGTCAGCTTTTTTATATCTTCCTTTTAACTTCCCTACTCCTGCTGCCTGGCCTGCACTGACTGCTTAGTCATTCTGGTCATTGGACAAACCTTCTAATATTTAAAAATGGCCATTGTGTTTCACATAAAACTTCTCTCTTCCATTTCAACACACCCAGTTCCTACAAGCCTTCCTGATAACTGTTTTCCCAAACATTTATCATCCTGGTCACTCTCCTCTGTTCACAGCATCCTAAAGTGGTCTCGGAGCAGGACATGCTATTCTAGGTGTTGTAAAGAATTATGGGATTTCCCCCTCTTGTGGACACTGTTTCCATTAATGCAGGATATAATTGTATTCATTTTGGAAAAGTCTTGGTGTCCTGTTGGATGTTGGGCTTGAATTCAATGACAATATTTGAGGTTTTTTTAAAATTGAAGTATAGTTGATTTATAATATGTGTTAATTTCAGGTGTACAGCAAAGTGATTCAGTTTTTTATATATATATATTTTCATATTCTTCTCCATTATAGGTTATTACAAGATATTGAATATAGTTTCCTGTGATATTGCAGTAAATCTTGTTGTTTATCTAGTTTATATATAGCAGTGTGTATTTGTTACTCTCATACTCCTAATTTATCACTTCCCCCGTATTTGAGTTTTTTTAAATTGGAACGACTTGTTGTTAAAACAGGTTTCCTCATCATGTAGTTGCTCTAATGTATTTTGAACTTAATTCTAGGATTTCATATTTTTATCTGTCAAATTTTATATTACTTTTATGTCATTGCTCTCATGTATTGAGAGTTGTCGATCTATATTATATTATTATATTATATGTATTATATTATATATTAGTATTTGATCTCAGCATTAGGACATCTGATGTTTTAAAATACAATGTATAATAGTGGAAACCCTACTGATGAAGAAGTAGATCAAATCAAAGCTTTATATACAGGTGGCTGACATGCTAGACATCTCTCTTCAGGTTGGAAATGAACAATAATCAATATCATTCGGTCTCTAGCATTATTTTACCTCTCTCATCACTGATAGTTTTTCTAATTGGGTAATTTATTGAATGAATCTGGTGAATCTTTCATCATTCTATGATGTAAATCATTAGGACTGGAACGCTGGACTCATTTAAAGCATATGTGTACTCTCTTACTATTTCCACACCTTTCCTCAGCGTTAAAGTTTTGCTCTGAACACAAACATGCACACACATACACACACATTCACACACACACTCACATTCATTGCAGAAAATTTAAAAACTACTTTTCACTTAGAAAATTTAGAAAGCACATGCAATTCGATTCAAAGAACGGAACCAGTTGTATGACTGTTTCTCCTGGCTCACTCCTAACTAATAGCTACATGTCCCTTCTCTCTTTAAACACACACACACGCACACACACACATACACATCTCTTGTTTATATAAGGTTGGGGTCATATGATCCATAATAATTTATCTTATTCTCATTTACTTTTTTTAGCATTTTCCAAAGTCGTGAAAAAATATGGGAGAATATGAACGTTAATGGCTGCATGTATACTATAAAATAGATTCAACATAACTTATGTAACAAATTCTCAGATTAAGTATATATCCAAATTTTGGCTATTGTGAATAATCTCATGACAAAAATAATTATAGCCAAATAATTCTCAGTACCTCTGGTAATTTCTTCTAGATAAATGCCTAGAAGAGATTAATTAAACAGTCATAAGTTTACACATACATACAATATATATTATACATTTATATTTCTTTTAACAAAAAGTATATATTTTAGAAAATATATAAAATGCAAACATTGAAAAGTCAAAAAAATTATAACCCACAACCCAGAAAACAATGTTATTAATTTAATCTTAATAACATAGTGCATATATTTCCTGTATTTTTTTACATTTAAGATTTAAAATATAATAAGGTTATACTGTACATATTATTTTTAGAATTTTTTTAGTTAAAATTAGGTCATCATTATATCATTCATTACTTTTCTACAATATAATTTTAATATCTATACAGTATTCTTTTGTATGACTTAATTTTAAAAAAGAGATTTCTTATTATTGGTTAGTTATGCCAGTTCTATATTCTTTGTTATGTAGACTGTGATGAGTATTCCTGATAATAAATCTTTGTATATATTCACATCAATTTTCTAAGGATAAAGTCTTAAAGATGAAATTGCTTGTCAAAGAGCATATGCAATTCTAAAGCTTTTTATGGCCCTTATTCAATTGGTCTTTGGAAAATATCCACAAATTTTCCCTCCCAGCAGTATAAAATCACATTTCCTCAGATTCTTACCAACATCATTTATACATTTTGGCCTCGCTTTAAGTGAAAATTATGTTGTATGGTTGTTTCTGTTTGGCATTTCTTTGATTACCAGTGAGGTTTCACGTTTGGGGCTGCGTCTGTGTGTGTGTGAGCGTGTGTGAGAGACAGAGACAGAAGGAGATGGAGAGAGAGCTTGTGTGTGAATTAGCTCCTTAGTCTTCATTATTTTCTATAGATTTTTCTGTTTTTTATTTAGAAAATGTATTTGATATTAATGAAATTAAACATTTATCTTTGAATAACTTTTACAACTTTTCTTAAAAATGTTTCCCATTCTCCAATACTGTAAAATATTCAACATTATTATTATTATTTATTTTTTTGTTTTGCGGTACGCGAGCCTCTCACTGTTGTGGCCTGTCCCATGGTGGAGCACAGGCTCCGGACGTGCAGGCTCAACGGCCATGGCTCATGGGCCTAGCCGCTCGGCGGCATGCAGGATCTTCCCGGACCGGGACACGAACCTGTGTCCCCTGCATCGGCAGGCGGACTCTCAACCACTGCACCACCAGGGAAGCCCACAACAACAACATTATTATTAATACCATTATTTTTATTGCATTTCAATATTGTCTTCTGGAATTTATTCCTGTGTGAGTTATGATGTAAGAATCTGACTTATTTTTTTCCAAAAATTTTAATCAGTTCTCCCAGCACTAAATTCATCTCCCTACTGATTTGAAGTAAAGCAAGCAAAGTATAATTAATTCAGATATAGAGAATGGCTCTTTTTATTCCATTATCTGTCAGTGTTACTATTTTCCATTTTTAATTTGCAAATGTTTGTTTGTAGTGATATAAACACCTATGTGAGTCTTTATACAATTTGGCATTTCAACTCTGATATTATGTTATATTTTTTCATATATGTCTTATTTTAAGGAAAATCTTTGAATTCAGTTTTGCAGTTATTGTCATAAATTTTTTATACTACTGACTAGATTCAAAGCTTGCTGCAGATTTGATATCTTCCCTTCTCAGTTATTTGGGATACAGTTTTAATGATTATTTTCCAAAAGGAACATGCAAGCAGTATTTTTTCTGAAATCTTTTATGTCTGTGAATGGCTCTCTCTTAATTTCATCCGTTAATGACAACATGGATTGTTATTTTGAGTGTCAGCTTTTCATTTTCTCTGAGCCTACAGGATGATGCTTGCTTTCTTTGTTTCTGCAGGGATTTTTCTTAGGCTCCTGTTAATTTACTGTTCTCTCTTTTCAATCCTGTGCAGATTTTTCCCACAGTCCCTTAGCTCTGTAGTCTATCTTCTTGAGCTGAATGTATGGATCCCTTCCTCAGTTCCATGACTAGAGCTTGGTGAGAAATATACTCCAGTCCATTTTCCCATGTCTGATAAATACTCATCTACCCTTCTACTCTCATAATCTGTTTCTCTGAGACTCTGGACCATTGGATTACATGAAAAAAATTATAATTCTCAACATACACTTCCCCAAAATCCTTCTTAATTCTTCCCCTTCCTTGAATGTCTTACTCGTAATTGCATTGAAAGCCATAATTTCAGCTTTAAATTCTTCTTCAATATATAAGCATTTGGGGAAAATATTTAAATTTCTATATGCCTTTTTTGGGTCTAACTTTTATTTAATATTTTGATGTGCAGCTTTAGTTTTATTTGATTAAAAAACCACCTACAGGGGCTTCCCTGGTGGCGCAGTGGTTGAGAGTCCACCTGCCAATGCAGGGGACACGGGTTCGTGCCCCGGTCCGGGAGGATCCCACATGCCGCGGAGCAGCTGGGCCCGTGAGCCATGGCCGCTGAGCCTGCGCGTCCTGAGCCTGTGCTCCGCAACGGGAGAGGCCACAACAGTGAGAGGCCCGCGTACCGCAAAAAAAAAAAATTAAAAAAAAAAACCCACCTACATAGTTCTTCTCTCCTTTTTTTAATCACAAGTCCCTTCCACGTTCTTGCTCAGGTTTATGTGTTTTTTTGTGGTCCAGTTTAATTCCTCTGTATCTGTGATTTTTATACACCCTACACTTGCTTTAAAGGTAACAGAATATCATTTAATTTGGGTCTTTATTGAAGAGCTAGGAGTCTGGTAACAAGTGAATCCCTCTTCCTTCATCTATCTTCTAACCCATGTCTACTACATGAGATAGTTTACCTAGGAAAAAGACCCACATTCTTTATTTTTATTTTTTATTTATTTATTATTTTTTTTTTCTGTACGCGGGCCTCTCACCGTTGTGGCCTCTCCCGTTGCGGAGCACAGGCTCCATACGCGCAGGCTCAGCGGCCATGGCTCACGGGCCCAGCCGCTCCGCGGCATGTGGGATCCTCCCGGACCGGGGCACGAACCCGTGTCCCCTGCATCGGCAGGCGGACTCTCAACCACTGCGCCACCAGGAAAGCCCCACATTCTTTATTTTATTCACTTTTAACTCTAATCTTTCTGATTTTGTCTGTTTCATGTGAATGTGTATATGAACTCTGAGTTAATTACTATGCTAGACACTGGCTCTATAGCAGAGATATGGCTAGAGCTTGCAGTCTAACAGAGAACACATATAAAAGACAGTAAGGTAGAGTTGGAAGGTTCTTTTTTTTTTTGAAAAGGGGATTTTTTTTTAAAATTAATTATTTATTTATTTATTTTTGGCTGTGTTGGGTTTTCGTCACTGTGCGCCGGCTTTCTTTAGTTGTGGTGAGCGGGGCTCCTCTTCGTTGTGGTGTGTGGGCTTCTCATTGCGGTGGCTCCTCTTGTTGCAGAGCACAGGCTCTAGGCGCTCGGGCTTCAGTAGTTGCAGCACGCAGTCTCAGTAGTTGTGGCTTGCAGGCTGTAGAGTGCAGGCTCAGTAGTTGTTGGCACACGGGCTTAGTTGCTCCAAGGCATGTGGGATCTTCCCGGACCAGGGCTCGAACCCGTGTCCCCTGCATTGGCAGGCGGATTCTTAACCACTGTGCCACCAGGGAAGTCCCAGAAGGTTCTTTGAAGAAATGGTTAAGCAAGAAAAAAAAAAAGACCTTCTGACACTGACATTTTACTGATCCCTAATGAAACAGCCTAATTGTTGCATGCCGTCTTCTAGATTACCTGGGATACATGGGAACGTTTCGAAGACCTTATTCCCCCAAGTATCCCACTCCACAGCTTTTCTTGCTGGAATTTTCAGCATGTCCATTGTTTGCCCCAACTGCTATCCTTTGCCTCAGGTCTCAGTAGCTAGTTTCTTTTCCTTTCTCAGTGTTTTCAAGGAATTTCCTTGCATAGCCCCCTTGCTCCTCTGAGAGAGTTCTGAGTTAGGTAAAATAAAGGCAAGCCTTTTGCACTAGTCCTTCAGGGAGCTCCCAGAGAGGTCAGAAGAGATACACCGTTTTTTGAGAACAAGGTTCTCTCTGCTCTCTCCAGACCAGAACCAATATCAGGAAATGGGGACTGCCAAGCTGTGGAGGGGAGAAGGGACCAAGGCAAGTCAAAACACCACACAAGTCTCCTACTGGGTTTCAGTCACTGTTTTCCTGATTAAGCATTCATGTGCTTACTGTAAACCTCGGACTATATATTATTCTAGAGTTCTGATAAGGTTGCTTCTACACATTTTTTGCCAGAATTTTTGGTGTTTCTGAGACATGATAGGCCGCTGGAGGTCCCCGCTCTGTCATTTTCACTGATGTTACTCTCGACTTAACATTTTTTTACTTAAAAGGATGTCTGAGTGCTCTCCCATAGAAATACATAAAAGCTTCTTTATTCTTTTTATCAGTACAGTGTTCCATTGTGTAGTTCTACTCTGATGATTTAATGAATCTCCTATTGCTGTACATCTAGCTTGTTAACAACCTTTTGCTATGACAGGTGGCAAAAGGTAATGCATTGCTTTATACATGTTACTTCATATCTCTACTTGCATATTTCTATAATAAATTCTGAATGCATTGGTGTGCCAATGGATATGTGCGTTCATAATTTCAAAAGTATTTCCAAACTATGTTATATGTGACTCTTACCAGTTTACAGAGTTACTAACAATGCACGGGAATTCAAGGTTTATTATAGGCTTTCCAACATGGTGCTTCATCAGGTTTTTTCATCTTTTCCAGTTTGATGCAGTATAGTTTTTATTTGCATTTCTCCAGTTATTAATGAGGTTGAGTATCTTTCAATAAACTAGAGACCCACTTTTGTTTTAACTTACGTGACTATTTTATTTATTTATTGCTCATACTTTTATGGCCATTTGCTATTGGTTTGTGAGAATTTTTGTATTGGGAGAGCACTCATAATATTTCCATACATATTATTACTGTTTGTCATTTTTTTCTTCTAATTTGTACTTGTTGATTTCTCCATGCATATTATATGCAGTCGTATCAATCATTTTTAAATGTTTCCTGGGCTTTTTATCATAATTAGTAAGACCTTGAAAACTAGGGGATTAAAAAAAAATTTAGGCATGATTTCTTCTAGGTTTTTTAGACTTCACTTACTAAATTTAAATATTTACTGAGGATATTTCTTATTGTAGTACAGGAAATTTGGATCCAACTTTAATTTTTCCAAATGAGACTCCACTAGAATGTAGTTGGCTCAACACCTCTTACTGAATAATTTCATTCTTCCCTCCTCCCCCTACCCCCTACACTAATTTGAAGTACCAAGTTTATAATACACAAAATTTCTATAGTATTTGAATATATATACATAAATTTTCTCTTAAGGGATTATGTCCTATCAGTTCTAAAAACTGAGATTCCTTCCAATATATTATCAAGGTATTTGTAGACCATCTTTTATCCTGCTCAACTTTTAATTTTCTCATTAATCTCATTAATATTCTCTGATAATCGTCTTTTATGGCAGCCTTGTTAGAATGAACATAACTGGCTCAGAAATGTTGAAGACTCACTTGTAATTACCGCTAGTTTTCTATGTTCTATATCCGCCGATATGAGATGGTAGAGATTGTTCCTGACTATGTCACATCATGGGACAAGTTAACCAGACATATCAATGCATACGTTTTGTTGGATAATTACAGACCCCTGGAACATATTCCACTATATATACCTGCTCTAAATTAGATTTTAAATTGTAAAGGTAAGCTACCCAATATGTGATGTTGTTCTGGGTAAGTGGTGGTTAATGTCATGGATCTGTAAGAAACCTAAATTTTGGAATATTTATAGCTCCATATCAAGGGTTTAAACTTTATAATTTACAGCTATCTGAGGAAAGTCCTAACAAATTTATTCTAATGGTTTTGAGTATATTATATGGTAAACTAGATATAATTAATGTGTTTTTCTGGGGGTGGGGAGAGAGTACACTTAGATTTTATTATCATTTGGCAAATAATGATGTAAAATTAAAATTTGACTTCTAGATAGATGTTGTTATATACATTTTCTCATTACTTGAAATTATTTCACTATACGTGCTCAAGAAAGTGGTAGATTTCCTAAAATATTAGTTATACACTTTTATTTGGCATATAGTTCTATTATATTTAAGGAGATGTAGTGAAAAATACAGGATTATTAAAATTAAGAAAATTGGAGCATTTTGCATGTTTGTAGTATTAAAACACGAAATATATATTAGGAGTATCTTTAACCAACAAAAGAGGACAAAAAGGAAATGATAAATATTATTAAGAAAGAATAAATAAACCTGAAGAGCGGCAACATAAGATTATGGGTTTCAGCATATAATTTTATTAATTTGAGAACAGATCTCCAGAGAAAAGCACTTTCCTTCTTTTAAGAATTTTCAATGACACTGGACATACTTTAGCTGTACTGTCACGTGGTTTATAAATCAAAATGATAAAATTCTGGTGCTTCCATTTAGAGATGAAATTAAGTAGTTATAAGGGAATGAAAATTAATAAGACTTCAAATAATTTGAGAAACATAATTGCCTATTAAAGTAAGATTAACCTTTATGTGCAGGACATGAATGCAAATTCTAAGAAATAGTCTTATGTTTTGTACTTGCTAAAGACATGTGTTGTAACTTTAATATTGAACATATCACCCATACTTATCTTTGAAAGATAAATGCTCAAAGATATTAAAAAATTAGCTACAAACACTGTAAGATCAAGTATTAAAATTATGTAAATTGTGAGCCAGTGCACACTCAACATGGTTTAACTATAGCATTTAATTTTAAGATACTATTTTTTAAATTCACAAAATTTCTATAGGTTACTTCGGCACATTCATTAATCACCCGAGATTTTTGGAAATGGAGAGTTAACTTTCTGTCGTGAATGAGAAAGTCTTCTTTCTTGGAAACTAAAATCTTTCGGTCAGTGCCAAAATCCACATAATTGTTTTGACATCCGGCTGACTCTTTACAGTCTTTTGATGATTATTTGTTGAGATCTCTCAGCTTTAGTTTACCCAGCTCTCTCCAAATGTAATCCAGCTTATTTTTAACCTCATTTGAAAAGATTTCCTTATGCCAATAGAAACACTTTTAAATCAAGTTGGGAGATACACAGAAAAGAAGGTATTTGTTCTGCCACATCATTTATTGCAGATTACCTGAGTTATACCCAGCACCTAAGTAAGCCAGGCTAGCCTGTAGGAATTTCGTTTCTGAAGATGGAAATGACCCCAAGAAACTGACTCGTATTTTCCATTTAATTCAACTTACAGAGATTGGTTTTGATGGGAGTTAGTCACCATAAATATTGGATATCAATCCTCTCCAAAACTCAATGGCTTAAGAAAAAAGTATTTATTTAGCTCACAAACTTGTAGGTTAGCTGGGGGAAGGGGCACTATTCTTCTCTTAACTAGGCTTTCCCAGATGTCTAGGGTGGGCTTGCTTTGGGGTGATCTTGAATGGCCTTGACTGAGATATCTCATCTCTTTTCCACGTGTCTCATCTTCCAACAAACTAACGTCAGCATGTCCTTCTCATGGATGACAGAAAACAGGAGAGAAGCCCAATTGTGCCAATGATATTCAACCCTGTGTTTGGGCAAGTCACATGGCTGACCCCAGAGTCAGAGTGGGAGGGCCCTGCAAGGCTACATGGCAAAGAGCATGAATACAGGAAGAAGTAAAGAATTAGAGCCATTTTGCAATCTACCACTGTGATTGTCCTAGGATTGTATTCACCACCGCACAATATATGTACTGCCTGTATGCTCTGCTGCTTCCAGAGAGCAGAACTACTTTAAAGCTGTTAAAACCTCACAGGGGAGACGACGAAAGCTGTACTACCTTATGGCACCACGTCCTGTAAATGTTGCACTCAAATACTCAAAGCTCCTCTTGTTGACTAATAATAGGAAAGATGCCATTTGGGAACATTATTCTGATGCTAAAGTCTACTGAAGCTTCAACAACACTGCAATTCAGATTTTCCTAGATTTATCTCTTAGGAGAAATAAAGGAAACTCAATTAAATGTTGAATTATTACTCTCGAGCAACCAATTTGTGAAGGATAATGATCTCCCCTAGAAGACAAAAGTTTTCATATGATCAGCTTCTTCAGTCCGTCAAGCATTGTCAAACACCTGAGAGTAATATGTAAAAGATCTTCCCTCACTTTCTTGGGCTAATTAAGAGGAATGGCATCCCTAAGGCGTCTTCATGCACAGATCCTCCACAAGGGCCTTACTCTGATGTTTTCAGTTACAAGTTGTGACTCACAGCAGGTGAGTTTTGTTCAAGATGATGCAGTTTATTTTCACGACGTAGTATGAATTTTTCTTGTTAGGCTCCTTTGCTAAGCAAACACCCTCACTACTCAGCTCATAAACTGTACAACACAATTGCAAACATTTAAAAATATTTCTATTTTTATATCCCATGAAAAGTCTAATTGTTAAAAAAAATTCCATTTACTATGATTTACCTTTATGTGGATTTTGCCATGCTTCTCCCAATTCTGTGGTCTTGTGATAAGCGCTGAGTTTTCATGAAATTCTAAATTTTCTTTAGTTAAATCTGGTAACCTCACGGTAAATGAAAACATTGTGATATATCTAATTAATAGTAATAATAGCTAAATTGTACTGGGCACTTACAGTGACTCCAGTGCAGCATGTTTAAATTTTGCATCAAATCTAAACAAGGTTATTATAATTGTCAGGAAATTGAAGCTCAGAGCGACCAGGTTTCTAAGAGATCACATTGTAGGTGAAAGAAGAGATTGTGTTCATCTTGGGAACCCCTTCCTGCACTGTTCTCTGGAAACTGCCTCTAGGCAGAAAATCAGGGAGACTGTAGGACTCATCTCCTTTGTTACCCTTCTCTCAGATATCACAGAGTTCCTACACTGCCTCTCTTTTATATATATATAAAAGAGAGGCAGTGACGACCCTTCTAGGTCGTCACAAAGCATCGAGCTGATCCCCCTGTTACACTGCCTCTTGTTTGATGTCTGAAAACAGTTGTTTTATGTATTCTTTCCAGTTTTCTATTCGTTTATTACAAGAAAATAAGTCTAACACCAGTTACTTGGGCATGATAGAAGCAGAATTCCTCTGGAATGTTGTTTGTAGCTGGTGAACTTTTCCCAGAAGGGAGGTATAAAGAAATTGGAAAAGGCCAATCACAGTATTTACCATACACTCTCATTCAAATTTTGTCTTTAAAAACTGTCTTTTGGATGACCATTGTTTAAATGCTCCATAGCCTTTGGGGTGATCTTAGGCTTATAGAATCTCAGTCCAGATCTTATACATAGGATGATTTGGGGGCAGTCATTCTTTATCTGCCTATTAAAATACCTTCATAGTACTGCAATTTAGAGTTCTGCTATCTTCTTTCTCTTTAGTTTTGAATCTCAGGTCATCAAACTATACACCAATTCTTACTAATCCTTCTCTGAGATGCAGGTGGGTCCTGTTAATCCGTCAATTTAGATATTCCTTCATTTCAGGGAATTTTTTTTTTAACATCTTTATTGGAGTATAATTGCTTTACAATGGTGTGTTAGTTTCTGCTTTATAACAAAGTGAATCAGCTATACATATACATATATCCCCATATCTCCTCCCTCTTGCATCTCCCTCCCTCCCACCCTCTCTATCCCACCCCTCTAGGTGGTCACAAAGTACCGAGCTGATCTCCCTGTGCTATGCGGCTGCTTCCCACTAGCTATCGGTTTTACATTTGGTAGAATGGGAGAAAATATTTGCAAATGAAGCAACTGACAAAGGATTAATCTCCAGAATTTACAAGCAGCTCATGCAGCTCAATATCAAAAAAACAAACAACCCAATCCAAAAATGGGAATTTTGTTAATATTATATATTCAAATTCTTTTTCTGCTCAATTGTTTGGATTCTCTCTGTAAGAGTTCCAGTTATCTTTACGATGGTCCATTTTTGTCTTGCCTCAATATCTATTATTTTCTCTCAAATTGCTCTGATTGCTTAGTCTTTTGTCTGCACTCACTAATCTCAAGTCATTCTTCTATATTATCATCTCAGTGTTAAAGCGTATCTATTCTGTACTTTATTTCTAACTTTTTTTATTTCTGTAATAGTATTATTTTGACCCTCAATTCATTTCATTGGCTCTAGTGTAACCTCTTCATCACATTCTATTGTTTTATCATCTTGTATTTGAGTTTTTATGTATTAAATCCTTGTTCGCATTAATTTCTCCCTTATTGCAAAACACTAGTGGGAACATTTCCTCTGGCTTTTGGCTAACATTTTTAAAAAAGTGTTCTTTTTTAATATATAGAGTTTTGGAAGGGTTGTTCAGTATTTTTGCATGCATGTGAGAGCATTTCTTTGACTTTTACTGGATCTAGAGAGTTCATTTCTCGTAATATATAGTGAATGACTTCTCCTTGACTCCCCTTGCACCTCTGACTGACGTGTGTTTCTAAACTGCAAGAAAGGGCTCTTTTGAGAATTTCGTTACTCCTGTGCAAATGTTTTCTTTACCTGGTAAAGACCAGAAGTTCTACTTCCACAGAGGTGGTGGTAGGAGTTTGGAGAAGAGAGTTTATTTACTCCAGAATTTTGGATCATTTTTTTAGTTTATGGAGGATGCTTGGAGTCTAAGCATGTTGTGCAGTAAGAGCGATTTCCACTTACTCCAGGCCCACTTCACCATGTTCTTTCATTCAAAATTTAAAAAAGCAATCAAAATTGATGGTGTGTGTGAGAATTGTCAATATTTAATCAACTCTCAGTACCATTTATATAAGGTGGGGTTGTGGCTAAGGTCCACATTGCATTGTGCCCTTCTTTACTTGTTTGTGGACTGGTGAATGTTTTTTCTTCTGGTTATTATTTTTTATAATAAAGGAGGGAGAAATCTATCATTTTTACGTGGAAGTCTGGTGCTAATTTTTAATTAATTAATTATGGGTTAAGTTTGGATTCTGTGGTAACAAAATGTAACAAAATGTCTATTCCTGTTGCACTGAAATATTTCCCATTATGATTTAATTAGATTTGTGTCACCTTTGTTGCCAAGGAACTTAATGCAATAGCTCTCCTCAGCCTGATTTTTTTAGTATAAGCATCTATTCCCAACTTGTATAATATGATTGCATGACTTTTGTTATTTTATTTGTCAGTGGTTCTATGCACTTTTGCTTTTGACTGTAAGCCAATTCAAATTCTGTTTGGAATTAGGTAAAATATGTAATTTAAAAATAAAATCACTTTCTGGGAAAGAAGACAATATACTTTAAATCGCTATTATAACAACAGCTTCTATGCCAACTGTCATAATATTTTCCCTCACCATCATAAAGGGGCTCAAATTATTTTAATTCTGTGGCTTTAAAATCAAAATGTGATTAAGTTAAAAATTAAAATGTGCACATACTCTTAGTTTTTATTCAGCCAAGTGGTCACTATTTTATAGAAACTTTCAAGTAGAAATATAGCTGATAAATGGAGACCAATTAATGTGTATTTTAAGGTTATTTGATCTTTCCATCATGCCCTTGGTCTACTTGGAGAGATGGTACAAGAAACAGCTCTGTTAAAATTAATTAGAGGGATGTCATTGGAGATGAAATTTATTCTGTTAACCTAATTTGTCTTCATGAAAATCGAAGGAAGAAATTTTATCAAGTCATTGTATCTAGAAAAAGTGAAGCTACCCCTGAGAATAGCATTAGTTTACTCCTAAGAATTGAGACTCAGGTACTGAGACTCACAGTATGTTTCCCATTCTGGTTTGGCTATTCAGAAACTCCAGACAACATTGTGACTTACTTCTGTTAACTGTATGGGATCTTAAGTTGTGAAATGTTTTGAGTATCTATGTTCCTCTGACTCCATTTCCTTTCCTAATTCTCATTTTTCCTGCTTTAATTTATGTATTTACTTTTTCATTTGAAGGCTTTAATATTCATAAAATATTTTGAGTTAGGTTTGGCATAATAAATGAATTAAATATTTGACTCTTCATCTGTCACTGATATACTATATTTAAATTTTCATTAACAGAATGAATTATAAATTCACTTTACTCAAAGTAAAACTTAAATATTTGTATATTAATCTCAGCCCATTTAGAATACCAAAAAAAGGAAACATCTTAACATATAACAATAAAGGAATAGTTAAATATATTTTCATTTATGTATATGATTTCTTCCAAATAATATTAAATGGGTAAATGTTTATGACATAACATCATTAAAATAATGGGATACAAAATTCTATTACAATATGATCTTAATTTCATTGACATCATATAAACAGAAAATATTTTCAAGTTAAATATTACTCATGAGGATTGATTAGAGGCGATTTGTATTTTGTCTCGTGTCTATAGTTTTCATGCATTCTACAATGAGTATCTATTATTTTTATTAACAGAAACATACACTATTTTAAATCACCTTTTACTTTTCAACTTATTGCTATAATCTTAAAATATATTTTGTAGAGTGATACTGGTATTTTTTTGTTAATCTAAGATATCGACTTAATTCCTACTCCCACCCATACCTAATTAGGCTACTAAGGGTCCTAAGACCTTAACTCCTGATGAAATTGTGTTTTCCGTCTTAAAATATCCAGAGATGAGTCTCTTTTTTGCCGTAATGATTGGGGTAACTTTTTTTTTTATCATGAAGGTGAAAATCTAAAGTGTCAAAAGTCATATGTGTGGGTACTTAAAATGATCACTTGGGCCCAGGAATTTTCTATAACTTGTGAAATAAGTAACGCTGACTGAAATTTCAGTGATACAGACTTGCTCTTTCATAAACCAGACTTATTCTGCAGCATGCTGTTGCTAAAGGAACTGAACTTTTCCATGCTATGTAATTTTAAATTTTTACTCTACTTCAATGGCTTTTATATTCTGAAAAAGGTAGTGTGGGAAATCTGGTTGTGCAAGATATGTCATGATTTGAATGCTGCCATTTTCCTTCATGCATAATTATGCTGATTCCATTTTCATATTATTCTCTATTGATATTAGTCTCATTCCCCACATGTTGAGAACACATAGAGTATATTTTATTGCAAAGGAGAGAAAACAAAGAGATGGATTGTAATTGGTCATGTTGCATTATGAGCGACTTTTGTCGTCAGCAAAAGGAGCGCTATTTTAGTACAGCCTCCAGTTCATTAAACACTTGGAAATTTCTTTTTCTTAGTCTTAATCTTTTCTTCACAATAAAAATACTCTCTTTAGTGTTGGGATAAATGTGCTTTCTTTCTTTTCTTGTCTACTCTACATTCCTAGCTAAATTATTGCTTTCTGGGACTTTGTTTATTTGTGTGTGTGTGTGT
Organism: Globicephala melas; assembly: GCF_963455315.2. Lineage (NCBI taxonomy): Eukaryota > Metazoa > Chordata > Mammalia > Artiodactyla > Delphinidae > Globicephala > Globicephala melas. The sequence continues at coordinate 26,391,166 of NC_083322.1, forward strand.
GTGTGTGTGAGTGAGTGTGTGTATGTGTAAGTGTATGTGTGCTAGAGAGGACCAAAGAATTCAAACCAAAAAGTGATCGCTATATTTAATTACTTTAATATTTCCAATAGTATGAGAAATCAACATTCAAAAAATATTTGTTCTGTAATCTATAACGTTAAGTTGTTCTACATTCCCTGACAGTGTCAGTGCCTTTGAATTTCCTGGCATGGACACAGTGAGAATTCTACTTAACAATTTTTAACCATCTATAGTTGTTATTCAGTCCTATTCATTAGGACTGAATAACAGCTATAAATGGTATTAGTTAGTTTTCTCTCCTTTGACCATTATTAAAAGTATTATTTAATTTACAAAACAATACCATAAGATTGTTCAGTTTCTTTCCCCAAAGAGAAATTTATTTTAATACTAAAAATATGCCCAAAATAGATTATCCTTTTAAGTTATGTAAGCTTCTGGAAATGAAAACATTTGTTTAACTGAGATTTGGCTTGCGTGTTTTCTAGAGTGACTTTCACAAAACATAAATAAAAGTGATGGAATTTAAATATCCTTAGATATTCTCTTGCAATTAAAAACACTGATTCTAGTCTCAACCTTCTTGTCTCTTAAGATTCATTCAGAGATTTGGGTTTTGCTTCTAGTATTTTGTAAACATAGGAAGAAGAAGCTTAGTGTGTTTGAAAGAAGGTCATATTGTGTTTATGTAGTATAAACCACTGCTCTTGCAATTACACAAACCATTACTCCCCAATATTAATGCTTCTGTGCCCTCAAAACAGATGTTCAAATGTTATATTATCTTATTATCTTGTTTCTCTTTGGCACACAGATTCTTTAAAATATTGCCTTTTTTTTAACCACTCTCAAATACCTAAATAGAAGAAAAAAACCATCCTATTTTGCCCATTAAAAAAAAAAAGGAAAGGAAAAGAAAACATGCTAGTCCTCATTTCGCCTTTGTTCTCTTTTACATCAAAACTCTTCAAGAAGTTTTTCTACTCACAGTCTCCGATTTTTTCTCTTAATTCTTTCTTGAATCATTCCAACCAACTTTTATCTCCACCACTTCCCTAAAACTACTTTTGTCAAGGTCACCAGTGACCTCTACATAGTTAAATCTAATGCCATCTGTCAGTCTTCAACATGGTTGACCTATCAGCACCTTTTGACACAGATGATCCTTCTCAAGAAACTTTTTTGGTTTCCAGGAGTTTTACTCCTTTCAGTTCCTTTTGTCAGCTGCTCCTCATTTCTCCACTGCTAAATAGGGCAATGATCCATGCTCAAGCTTTGAACCTCTTCTCTTCTCTCTATACATTTTCCTTTTACAACTTCAACTGGTCTCATTGACTTAAATCCCTCCTATAAGCCAGTGATACCTAAATGTACACATTGTGTCTGAAACTCCTTGGAATGCCACACTTACATGACCTGTTGCCTCATCTAAGGTTCTCTTGGATTTCTAATGGGCAGTTCACACCTAATGTCTAAGTTTGCCCTTCCTACAGTCTTCCTCATCTCAGTTAATGGTCACTCCTTTCTTGCAGTTGATGAAGCTAAAAAAGCTTGAAGCCAAAATTTATGCTCTCATATTTCACATTCACTTCAAGAGTATATCCTGTAGAATCTGTCACCCCAGACACATCTAGTGCTGTTGACATGATCCAAGCTGCCATCATCCTTCAACTAGATCACTATATGATAACCTTCCAGTGGTCTTGCTTTTTCTTCCCCTGCCCCATTATTTTCCACAATGCATTCAGGGGCTTGTTAAAATATAAGTAAAATCATGTCACCCCTCTACTCAGAACTCTCTAATGGCTTTTTATTATGACTTCAAAGCCCTAGGATATGGCTACCCTGATCTCTCTAACCTCTCTCAGTATAATATCGCTCACTCTCCAACTACACTGGCATCCTGGATTTCCCTTGAATACTACAGGCGCATTCCTGCCTCAGAGATTTTGCACTTACTTTTCCCTTTGTCTGGAATGCTCTTTTCCCAGGTATCCACAAAGCTTGCTTTCTCACCTCCTTCAAGTTTTTATTTAAATGTCACATTTTCACTGACACTTTCCTTGGATCTCTGTTTAAAATTGCACCTCTGCCTGCCTTTTATCCCATTTTTCAGCTTCATTTCCCTTTTTAGCAGTCCTAACCATTTTACATACTATATATTTTTTAAATTTAGCTTGCTTATTGTATGTCTCTCCCAAAACAAGAATGTAAGTTTGAGTTTTAACACTTTTGTTTAGAATTGTATCAACAGAACCTAAAACAATGTTTGAAATATATTGGGTACACAATAAATATTTGTAGAGTTTATTAATGAATGCAGCAAAACTGTTACTAATGTGTCATACTTTTAAACTTCAGAGTGAATTATGTTATTTTGGATAGTAGACTTATTCTTCTAAAATACTTTGCATGTACATGCATAGGTTTATTACACTGAACTTCCATTGCCTTATGCAAAATAGAACCCCCATAAAAACTTCTTGGATTAATAAAATCTTCATGTGCATATAAATGGAAGTGAAGAGATATGCTAAGATGTGAACAAAGCATCAGGCTAGGATTTTAAAAATGTATCAAACGAATAACGCTTCAATAACTGAGTTAAATTAATAGGTGACATAGTAAATACAAAATTTGTAGGATCCCCTCCATTAGGCAATAAAATAAAATTGTTAAAGAGCTTTGTTTGGAGACATCTGGAAAACTCTAAATGGTACCGAAATGACATTCTGAGAATGGCTTTCCTTGTAACATTGTGCTGCCTTAATTGACCATTTTCTAGGCAGGCTTATTTGGAAGTCTAGATATATGTTTTAGGTAACCTATTATTAGGAGAAACGCATTTTTTTTCCTCCAAGAGAATGATGAACTAATGCCAAAAGTATTCCCTTGTTGTGTTCCCTGAGCCAGGATTTTGCTTTCTCTAGGCAGTCTGGATGGCATCATTCTGGATTCAGCGTAAGAAAACCTGGCAAGGAGTCTAGAGACAGGAGTTGTAGTCTCAGTTGTTTTTATCCCTCTCTTCTTTCACCCATCACCCTTCACTCAATATACAGTGTTTAACCATCACAGTCTGCTAGCAGCACATTTGAAAGTCATAGGATAAAATCCATTGTGTATATAAGAGAGATTTTTAGGTTCTTACTAGGAAATGTTGATATGGTTGTTTTCCAGAGGTATTGTTGAGAGGGTTCTTAACTATATGAAAGGTTGGACTAGATGTCTTCCAAGTTCAATTTTAAGTCTCCAGATTTGATAATCTAAAAGTGGCTCATTGGTAAACTAGACATAGCAGAGGAATGAAATTCTAATCATTAAGGTATCTCAACAGAAATCTCCAAAACCGAGCGGAAAAGAAGACTAAAAATTCAAAACATAATATCCAAGAACTATGAGATGACTACAAATGGTGTAACATACATGTAATGGGAATACCAAGAGAATAAAGAGAGAAAGGAACAAAGGCAATATTTGAAGCAGTAACGAGAATTTCCTCCAATGTCAGACAACAAACCATAGATTCATGAAGCTTAGAGAACACCAAGAAGGATAAATGCCAAAGAAACAAACAAAAAAAAAAAATGAAAACAAACAAAACCAACCAACCAAAACAAAAAAAAACCCTATACCTGTATAATTTACAAACTAACATTCTGTATTTTTTCAAGCCAGATTCCCTGACATAAAATCCAAGCAAACACAACCAGGGAAAAAATGTTACATAACCTATTCACTTAAGGAAAAATGTGGAAATGTAACAACCTTTAGGGATGGCTGTTTGGGAAGAACAGCCCTACCTCCAGTGGAGGAACCATAAAACACATTTGTAACCTCAAACTTGTTCTCTCTTCATGGAAGTAATCCACAAAGGGTGATCTCTCCTTCTCTTTCTTCTCTCATTTTAGTTTTCTGAGGGCTAGCTATTAGAAACTCTGCTATTAGAAACTACACAATGCCCTGCCAACATATTTAATTGTCTGCCTTGTTCAGTAAAGTTCTCTCACATCACAAGGCCTATTCTACTCCTTTGTGTTCTTTTGGAACACTTAATTACTCCTACATCATAGATCTCTTCAATAGCAACAAGATACAGAGAGAGATTCAAGAAAGTAGATTATTTTCATTTTGCTCCACTGCCTTTGGGTAAAACTGTCTCCATAAGATTCTCATTGATGTCAGAACAATAGAGCTTAGCCCTGGCCTGCACTGTGTTCCTAGGCTTATATCTAGCCAAGAATGGATGTTGCCAAATATTCAAAGAACTTTCTAAACAGCCTCAGCTTGTGAATCTTTAAACATATTGTACTGAGTTATTCCACCCAATCCTTGGTAAAATTCATGTTTATGAATTCATGCACAAATGACAAATGTGTCTAGTGAAATTAAAAGCTGTTTGATCCATTAAGCATATTAGGAGTATTGTAATTTAATTTTCTTGTTTTTATTTTTCACTTTTGTTTTAACTTTGCTTTAAACAACAAATCATTTCAAACATATATTAATCCATACCTGATATGAATAGAAAATGACTTCAGTAATAGATACCTAGGCTTACATAGCTAGTCCCTTCTAAAAAAATAAAGTAAAATTTACTGCAAGGTAAAGTCAGCATAGTACACATTTTATTTGATATAATAGAAATATGTGGAGGATTTCCCTGGCAGTCTGGTGGTTAAGGCTCTGTGCTTTCATTGCACGGGACACAGGTTCAGTCCTTGATCAGGGAACTAAGATTCCTCATCCTGCCTGATATGGCCAAAAAAAAAGAAGAAGAAGAAGAAGGAAAAAGAAAAAGAAATGTGTGGAAAAGAATTGAGAAGAATAAGAAGATGGCAGAGTAGAAGGACGTGCACTCATTCCCTCTTGTGAGTGCACCAAAATCACAGCTAACTGCTGAACAGTCATCAACAGGAAGACACTGGAACTCATCAAAAAAGATACCCCACATCCAAAGACAAAGGAGAAGCTGCAATGAGAGGGTAGGAGGGATGCAATCACAATAAAATCAAATCCCATAACCACTGGGTGGGTGACTCACAAACTGGAGAACAGTTATACCACAGAAGTCCACCCACTGGAGTGAAGGTTCTGAGCCCCATGTCAGGCTTCCCAACCTGGGGGTCTGGCAACGGCAGGCAGAATTCCCAGAGAATCAAACTTTGAAGGCTAGCAGGGTTTGATTGCAGGACTTTGACAGGACTGGGGGAAACAGAGACTCCATTCTTGAAGGGCACAGACAAAGTAGTGTGTACATAAGGACCCAGGGAGGAGGAGTAGTGACCCAATAGGAGACTGAACCAGACCTACCAGCTAGTGTTGGAGGGTCTCCTGCAGAGGCAGGGGGTGGTTCTGGCTCACCACAGGGACAAAGACACTGAGAGCAGAAGTTCTGGGAAGTACTCCTTGGTGTGAGCCCTCCTGGAGTCTGCCATTAGCCCCACCAAAGAGCCTGTACCCTCCAGTGCTGGGTTGTCTCAGGCCAAACAACCAACAGGGAGGGAACTCAGCCCCACCTATCAGCAGACAAGGTGATTGAAGTTTTACTGAGCTCTTCCCACCAGAGCAACACCCAGCTCTACCCACCACCAGTTCCTCCCATCAGGAAGCTTGCACAAGCCACATAGATAGCCTCATCCACCAGAGGGCAGACAGCAGAAGCAAGAAGTACAATCCTGGAGCCTATGGAACAAAAACCGTATTCACAGAAAGACAAGATGAAAAGGCAGAGAGCTATGTACCAGATGAAGGAACAAGATAAAACCCCAGAAAAACAACTAAATGAAGTGGAGATAGGCAACCTTCCTGAAAAAATATTGAGAATAATGATAGTGAAGATGATCCAGGACCTTGGAAAAAGAATGGAGGCAAAGATTGAGAAAATGCAACAAATGTTTAACAAAGACATAGAATTAAAGAACAAGCACCTAGAAGAATTAAAGAACAAACAGGGATGAACAATAAAATAACTGAAATGAAAAATACACTAGAAGGAATCAATAGCATAATAACTGAGGCAGAAGAATGGATAAGTGATCTGGAAGACAGAATGGTGGAATTCACTGCCATGGAGCAGAATAAAGAAAAAAGAATGAAAAGAAATGAAGACAGCCTAAGAGACCTCTGGGACAGCATTAAACGTACCAACATTTGCATTATAGGAGTCCCAGAAGGAGAAGAGAGAGAGAAAGGACCTGAGAAAATATTCGAAGAGATTATAGTCGAAAACTTCCCTAACATGGCAAAGGAAATAGCCACCCAAGTCCAGGAAAGGTAGAGAGTCCCAAGCAGGATAAACCCAAGGAGAAACATGCCAAGACACATAGTAATCAAACTGACAAAAATTAAGCACAAAGAAAAATTATTAAAAGCAACAGGGAAAAATGACAAATAACATACTAGGGAACTCCCATAAAGTTAACAGATGATTTCTCAGCAGAAACTCTACAAGCCAGAAGGGAGTGGCATGATATATTTAAAGTGATGAAAGGGAAGAATCTACAACCAAGATTACTCTACCCGGCAAGCAACTCGTTCAGATTTGACAGAGAAATAAAAGCTTTACAGATAAGCAAAAGCTAAGAGAATTCAGCACCACCAAACCAGCTCTACAACACATGCTAGAGGAACTTCTCTAAGTGGGACACACAAGAGAAGAAAAGGACCTACAAAAACGAACCCAAAACAATTAAGAAAATGATGATAGGGACATACATATCGATGATTACCTTAAATGTGAATGGATTAAATGCTCCAACCAAAAGACACAGGCTTGCTGAATGGATACAAAAACAAGACCCATATATATGCTGTCTACAAGAGACCCACTTCAGACCTAGGGATACGTACAAACTGAAAGTGAGGGAATGGAAAAAGATATTCCATGCCAATGGAAATCAAAAGAAAGCTGCAGTAGCAATACTCACATCAGATAAAATGGACTTTAAAATAAAGAATGTTACAAGAGACAAGGAAGGACACTATAAAATGATCAAGGGATCCATCCAAGAAGAAGATATAACAATTATAAATATATACACACCCAACATAGGAGCACCTCAATACATAAGGCAAATGCAAACAGCTATAAAAGAGGAAATCGACAGTAACACAATAATAGTGGGGGACTTTCACACCTCACACCAATGGACAGGTCATCCAGACAGAAAATTAGTAAGGAAACACAAGCTTTAAATGACACAGTAGACCAGATAAATTTAATTGATATTTATAGGACATTTCATCCAAAAACTGCAGATTACACTTTCTTCTCAGGTGCACACAGAACATTCTCTAGGATAGATCACATCTTGGGTCACAAATCAAGCCTTGGTAAATTTAGGAAAATTGAAATCATATCAAGCATATTTTCTGACCACAACACTCTAAGATTAGAAATAAATTACAGGGGAAAAAATTAAAAACACAAACACATGAAGGCTAAACAAGATGTTACTAAATAACCAAGAGATCACTGAAGAAATCAAAGAGGAAATCAAAAAATACAAATGACAATGAAAACACAATGATCCAAAACCCATGGGATGCAGCAAAAGCAGTTCTAAGAGGGAAGTTTATAGCAATACAATCCTACATCAAGAAACCAGAAAAATGTCAAATAAACGATCTAACCTTACACCAAAAGGAACGAGAGAAAGAAGAACAAACAAAACCCAAAATTAGCAGAAGGAAAGGAATCATAAAAATCAGAGAAGAAATAAATGAAACAGAAACAAAGAAAACAATAGCAAAGATCAATAAAACTAAAAGCTGGTTCTTTGAGAATATAAACAAAATTGATAAACCTTTAGCCAGACTCATCAGGAAAAAGAGGGAGAGGACTCAAATCAATAAAATTAGAAATGAAAAAGAGTTACAGTGCACACCACAGAAATACAAAGCATCATAAGAGACTACTACAAGCAACTCTATGCCAATAAAATGGACAACCTGGAAGAAATGGACGAATTCTTAGAAAGGTATAACCTTCCAAGACTGAACCAGGAAGAAATAGAAAATATGAAGAGACGAATCACAAGTAATGAAATTGAAACTGTGATTAAAAATCTTCCAACAAACAAAAGTCCAGGACCAGATGGCTTCACAGGTAAATTCTATCAAACATTTAGAAAAGAGCTAACACCCATCCTTCTCAAACTCTTCCAAAAAATTGCAGAGGAAAGAACACTCCCAAATTCATTCTACGAGGCTACCATCACCCTGATACCAAAACCAGACAAAGATACTACAAAAAAAGAAAATTACAGACCAATATCACTGATGAAAATAGATGCAAAAATCCTCAACAAAATACTAGCAAACAGAATCCAACAACACATTAAAAGGATCATACACCATGATCAAGTGGGATTTATCCCAGGGATGCAAGGATTCTTCAATATATGCAAATCAATCAAGTGACACACCATATTAACAAATTGAAGAATAAAAACCATATGATCATCTAAATAGGTGCAGAAAAAGCTTTTGACAAAATTCAACACCATTTGTGATAAAAACTCTCCAGAAGGTAGGCATAGAGGGAATCTACCTCAACATAATAAAGGCCATATACGACAAACCCATAGCAAACATCATTCTCAATGGTGAAAAACTGAAAACATTCCCTCTAAGATCAAGAACAAGACAAGGATGTCCACTCTTGCCACTATTATTCAACATAGTTTTGGAAGTCCTAACCACAGCAATCAGAGAAGAAAAAGAAATAAAAAGTATACAAATTGGAAAAGAAGTAAATAAATACTAAGGATATCCACATAAATCCACATAAATACTAAGAATCATAAGAAAATATTAGTATCCACATAAATACTAAGGATCATAAGAAAATATTAACAACATTAAATGGCAACAAATTAGAAAACCTTGAAAAAGTAAATTCCTAAAATATATAACCTACAAAGACTAAATCATAAAGAAACAGAAAATATGAACAGCCCAATTAATAGAAAGCAGGTTGAATCAGTAATGAAAAAACTCCCAGCAAACAAAAGTCCAGGACCATATGGCATCACTGGTGAATTACCAAATATTAAAAGAAGAAATAATACCAATACTTGTCGAACTTTTCCAAAAAAATTGAAGAGGAGGGAATACTTCCAAATTCACTTTACAAGGCCAGCATTACACAGATACCAAAGCCAGAAAAGGGTACTACAAGGAAAGAAAATTACAGGTCAATATCCCTGATGAACACAGATGCAAAAATCCTCAACAAAATATTAGCAAACTGAATTTAACAATACATTAAAAGGATCATACGTGATCAAGTGGTATTTATTCCTGGGATTCAGGAATAGTACAACATATGGAAATCAATAAAGGTAGTATACCACATTAGCAAAATGAAGGATAAAACATAATAAATTTCAGTATGGTTATGTCAGAACATGATCACTTTGCTCTGTGACTAGTAATCTATATTTAGGAAATCTCATGTGGTTATGAGTTTTAATTCAGGGAGCATAACTGGAAAGAGGCAGTGACTTTCTAGCTGTTTCTCTTTCTTATTCTTTATTGCCCTTTCCCTGTATTTTACATTATGTAAACAGAATAATATCAAAGATCAATATAAAGTTCCCTAAGAGAGAAGAAAAACAACAGCTCGGACCTTCTATTTCATAACAGCAGTTATTATTTCCGCTTCCAGGCATAGTGACTATTGTTCAGTCTGACTTCCATTAACTTAATGAATAATTCAATTGGAAAGTTATGGGTTTTTTTTTTAATTTCTTGACTGAAAATGCAATTAACCTATATGCTATTCGAAAATAAACCTCCATTTATCGTTGAGATTATACCAGATGGCAAAATGTAGGCTCTCCCTTTCTCTCTCTGGGCAGAATGAATGAAAAAGAAACATTTGTACAAGTAAAATTGTTTTTTTTTTTTAATATAAGTAGAAAAATAAAATAACTTCCTAAATAAAATGCATAACAAATATTTCAGAAACCAGGTTTCAGTTTTAGTGTGTGCCAAAGGTTTTCTCAGGATTGTATAGCAATCATCACAGTGGTTATGAAGAACTAGGCTACAGTAGGGTCTACATAGTTACAATTCTTACTGGTTGTTTAACATAATTACAGTATTTACTTTTACAAATACTGAGGAATTTGTATACTAAATAAAGCGTCCTGTAACGTTTCTCCCCAAATAATAGAGATACTGGCTGTGTAGTATAGGGAGACTCCTGGCACTATCTTTGCAACTTTTTTTGAAAATCTAAATCTATACTAAAATACAAAGCGAAGCAGAAATTCTAATGCTTTCAGCTTCCATTCGGCAGAATTTTAAAGGAGTCAAGAAAGAGTACAGTGTGAGCAACAATCCCGCCTGTGCAGAGACATAAAGCGCTGCTTAGTTCTCACCATAAACTGAAATATTCAAGATCTCCTCTTCAAAATTGATTTTCAAGCCTCTCAAAGTAACTCTTCATGCTTATTAGAAAGTTAACTCAGTAATAGTGATCTGAAACTTCTCATCTGCAGACAGGCAAATGACAAGTTAAATTAGAGCCACGGTGTATGCATAAACTCTCTCAGGAGACCTCATGCCGCTTGACCAAGGTACGGCTGCCCCATTGCTGTGAAAGCCAAGGGTAGTATCACCTTGCATATTGCTAATTACCTGTGCTCAAGTCCGAAGGTGGCTTAGTGTCTATTCTCAGATTCACCTTGATAGCCACTTAAATATTTTCTGTGTGAAGCCCAGTCCAGAGACACAGAGCATTATCTCTCCACCTTAGGAAGTGATGACTCTGCATAGTCAGGCCCAAATTACACTGACCTTTTTGATAGCGGTGTCACATCCTTCAGTGATAGTCAATTAGGCCGCCCAGCTCACCCTTCGGTTTTTTTAAGCACTGAAGATTAACAAGATTTTTTTCCTGTCTCACTAAATGTCTTATTTCTGATTTGTGTCTCCATGCATTGAGCTCTATTTCTGGGTCCGTTTTAGCTCTGGATTTATAGTTTGTCCCTTTCTACATCCACTTTTCTCTTCAAAAATCCTTAATTTGTGTTAAGAAATAAATAATTTACTGCTTTTAAAATGCTGAACACCCAAAATACCTCTGACATTTTCTGTTTTATGAGTGATTGGAAATCAAAGTCATAGTTAAGGTATGATTAAAATATGCATCTTAAGTATAAAATAAAATAAAATATGCATACCTTAAGTTAAGGTATGATTAAGATGCATCTTAAAATATGCATCTGAGACTTAGGGGTAGACAGACAATTATTATGATGATAAAATAATTGCTTCTTTTTTTCCCCACTATGTACTTTTTTTCCCAGCATGTATGAATTTGTACTTCATTCAGAAAGTCAGGGTAGATTTACAGAGAAAGACAAATATTTTATCATATCACTTATATCTGGAATCTAAAAAGTAATACAAATGAATCTGTGAGAAACAGACTCACAGACATAGAAAACAAACTTATGGTTACCAAAGGGGAAAGGACAGGGGAGGGGTAAATTAGGAATATGAGATTAGCAGATATAAACTAATATATATATATAATAGATAAGCAACAAAGATTTACTATATAACACAGGGAACTTTATTCAATATCCTGTAATAACCTATAATGGAAAATAATCTTAAAAATGTATGTATAACTGAATCACTTCGCTGTACACCTGAAACTAACACAATATTGTAAATCAACTGTACTTCAGTTAAAAAAAAAAAAGAAAAGAAAGAAAGTCAAGGTAGATTTGCCACCAGAAAAGCCTCTGAAAATAGAAGTACTCATTTGTCCAGGGGAGACTTTCTGGAAAATTTCATGACAAGGATACTGAAGCAGCAATAAACTTGAGGCATTTACCTCCAATTTCCCCGTAGCCTACCAGGAAACAAGAGAGTCCCTTCTTCAGAAAATGCAGTGCTCACACTCCTTGACTAAAGAAGACATGCTAATTTGCCTTCCTGTTTAATTTGTCTTCATTGTTAAAATCATCACCACCATGAATAAAAAGTATGCATTTGTTACCCGTGGCTCGGGATCCTCTTCTGAGCAGCTTACAAACATAATTGCATACATCTTCTTGGATACTCTTGCAGTCAGTACTGCCCCAGGTACACAATGAGATGGATGCATCCAGGTATAAAGTTTTTGGATGGTAAGAATTGTCATACTCATCTATTTCCCAATGTACTCAGCACAGTGCCCTTTTTGTAGGTGCTTAAGAAATATTTGTTGCATTGAGTTGAATTATAGTGAGAAGAGGCAGGGAAAGTGAGTATCTTGCCAAATCCCTTAATTCCCCAAATCTGCATACTGCCAACGAAAAACTGTAAATTAGAACTGCCACAGATATGTTTGAACTTCTGTTTAAATTCCTTCCTAAGTCAGTGCTTCTAAATTTAACACGCTAGTCACATTCCTGGCAGGAGGATGAGCGCCGGGATGGAAAATGAGAAAAGCCTAGTCTAGTGCTCGTCTTGGCATTACCTACCGTTTGGTTGCAGAAGCCCCAGGGCAAGGATACATCGTACTTCTAGCCTTATTTCCCTTACTTGAGTGGTGAGGGGGAGAAGAGGAACAAAAGCTAACATTTGTAAAGCAATGTAATCACTTAAAAGAAAATAGAAATTCTACAGATACCTATATTCAACTCTTGGATGACTTTCTGTCAGCCCCATGATAATAAATGATCAAAAAGCAGCTTTCAAAAGCAATACAGCAGTTAGGTATCTTAACTCATCACAGAGTCTGATCTTTGGAGATGAGAGGACATTTTATAGCTGCCCATATTTCAGGTAGCATGTTTGGACCAGGATCATATGAAAACTGCACTAGGGGCTCATTCCAGTTTGCCTGGGTCACACACTAGCTGAGTACTGGGTGACTCCCCTTTTCCCAGGCAGAGGGGCAGTGCCCAGTGTCAGCTTACTCTGGAATTGAAGCTTTCCTCCCCAAGCGGGGCTCTGCAACCTGTGCATGAGCACCAAAATTTGCGCACGGTCTGCTCAAGGTCTTTGATATTAGGCAGTTGGTAATCCCAGAACACAATTGTAAAAGTCTGAAACTCAAAATTCAGACTGCCTGGGGTCAAACAGCCAATGTATTCCTTCACTAATGAAGTTATTTTTTTCATACATATAAAAAGAGATGCCCACAAGTCCTTTGACTGGAATAAAGTCCACACTATGTGAGGCAGACTCCCTGACCTGGCACGTCTCTCCATAGAGAGATGGGGAGACTAGAAGGCTTCCTGTATCTCTGGTTTGTTGACTCTGGCCTTGTGAGTGTTTCCTTTCCCCTATAATGCTTGTTCTTTAATTTATGCCGTGTAATATTTTGAAAATAAACCCAACTCTTTACTCCACCAGTAGAAACCTTTTAGGGATCACCTGACACAATGATATCATAGGGCGAAGAGTATGGACTTTGGGTTCAAAATCTGTAACTTACTAATATAAGTCCATTGATTAGTTATTTAAGTCCTGTGAGTCTCTCAGTTTCCTGCAGTTTAAAATGAGATTGATAACCGTCTCAATTTGATTTGGATATTAAATAAAATGATGTGACTGGCTCTGGCACAAAGTATGAGCTCAATGTTCTTTTCCATGACTTTTCCAATGTCTTCTACCATCTCCCATCACACCTTCCTTTTTGTTTTAAAATTAAGAGAGAAATTGTGGAAACAAGGGAGAGAGCACTGAAGAAGATTCATCATATTAAGGCCTAGGAGCTGAGAGGAGCAAGGCAAGGAAGCAAACCCAGAGGAAGGATAGCTTTAGAATAAGGGGCTTCCCTGGTGGCGCAGTGGTTGAGAGTCCGCCTGCCGATGCAGGGGACGTGGGTTAGTGCCCCGGTCTGGGAAGATCCCACACGCCGCGGAGCGGCTGGGCCCGTGAGCCATGGCCGCTGAGCCTGCGCGTCCGGAACCTGTGCTCCGCAACGGGAGAGGCCACAACAGTAAGAGGCCCGCGTAACGCAAAAAAAAAAAGAATAAGGGTGTGAGATTTCTGGGAAACTTTTCTCTGACTTCAGATGAGCTTGAATATCGCCATCTCCCCTAGGCCTAAACAAAGGGCAGTTGCAGATAATTTTTCTATAAATATTATTCTCTATTTATCCTTAAATAAAGATGGATGTTGATTTCTTTACCACTTCTGGTGCTTGTGAGTCCTGCCTGGTGTTCAAGGCACACATCAACAGGTGCCAAAGGACACAGCAGCATTTCAGAACAGCACAAACTCTGCCTTGGGAAGGCATCACTATTACATCTTATAAACCTCCCTGCACACTGACTTAAGCGGTAGCAGTTCCCAAAGACAGAGGCTGTGCTGCCCAGATGCTGCCGTGATAGGCTTTCATTTATGACCATATAATTTACACTTGGCAATGACAGCAGCAGTATCATAATCACTCTGGAATTCAGCTTAGAAAGACTCATAACTCTTTAAATGGGTACAGTAGCTTTCAAGCTGTCAGAACAAGAGAAATCGTTTATAATAGCAGCAACTTACCAGGATAAGGAAGCAGAGTCCTGTGCATACCAGAATGAGACAATCAACCCACCAATAATAGGAACAGTGCTTTCAAAGCAGATAAAAAGCAACTTCCAGTCTTTCTGTTCTACTTTTCTAAGTCAGTCTATCCTCTTGACTTAAAATACTCATTTGTAAATGGCATGCTCAGAATTAGAAGTGTAGACAGATGAGACCAAATACCAGTTCAGAAAGCAAGGAGCTCTATTACTATTGGTATTTACCCTCAAAGCTGCATTGATTTTGCCATTTTTAAGTTATATTAACTCTGCTCATGTACACCCCTGTCGACAAAGAATAAAATTCTGTTTAAGTTTTCTATCCCAGGGGATTTTTATGATGAGTGCAGCAGAACTTTAGAAATCATCTTCCAAAGAGGAGAGACCAGGTCACTGCTTATCAAAGTTGGAGAAAAATGACTGTCCGTGCCTCCCGGGGATGGTCTCATATGAAGGAAGGTGATGTTGAAAATCTGTCTTGAATTTGCATGGATTTTGTAGTTTATAAGCCACTGTCCATATTTTGGCTGAGAGTGGCAGGTGCCACTGGTATATATGAACGTAGGGGCATTTTAGGGGCCTCTTCTGTCCCAGATTTCTTACCCATTGACTACGTCAAGGTGCATGAAATGCCCATCTAATTCACCACAGCAAAGTGGCAACGGCCCTGAGTTTGGAATCAGAAGTCACGTGTGTAAGCCTCATCTTGGCCATTTACCAGCTCTGCTTCCCATGAGGACAGTTACTTACTCTCTTTGAAGCTAGTTTCTCATTTCTAAAATGGAATTATGTGACCTTGATGCCCCCTAGGACCCTTTTCAGTTCTAACATTCTGTGATGATGTAGGCTCTCCTTTTGACTCACTTCTAAGTTTTCTACATTTAAACTAGGGATCGAAGCAGTCAAACGGCAGAAGTATTTCAGGACACAGGGTCAAGAGCAGAGTCAGATGCTATGGGAGAGTCTCCAAACCACACGGAGGATTCTGAGTGGAGAACGGTGCAAGGTAGAGCTCACAAATCTGGAGACTTGAAGGGAGCAGATCTGGCTGGGGGCATAGGCACCCCTGCACTACTGTCCATCTAAAGTGTTGAATGTGATGGCACGTTGGAGATGCCTAGACAACCCTATCAAAAGACGCCCAAGGAATCTATGCTCTATATACTTAACACTGGCCACACCATCCATAAAAAGGGCTTCTGTAAGGGGCTGGAAGCTTCAGTGAAGACTATATTTGCCTACTTCTCAAACTTTATCCATCTCAAAAGACTGCCTGGTGGCTGGAAGTTAAGATATTAATAGGGCCTGAGGAATGATGATTTATATATTATTCTTTTTTTTTTATTGCTGTATCACTTCGTAGTAGCAAGCCTGTCAAATATCCACAAGCAATTAGATAAAGTGAAGGATTTGGCAGAAAATTGGAAGAACAAGATCTTTCATTGAGAATGCTTATTTGAGTGTGAAGAAAAGTCATAGAGAAAATTACTTGCAAGAAGAAGCTTTTGTGGAATCAAGGACTTGTGACAAAAGTGGTTAAGAACTGTAATTGAGGTTTCGTGTCTTCAGCATAAGCCTAGTTTTAGAAAGAGTAGTCAGTGGTGAATAGAATTTGAGGTCTTAGTCTTCTAGAAAAAGTAAAGTAAAGCAAGAAGTATCCAGCGAGAATGTTCTTCCATGGGGCCTCTAAGGCTTTAGATTCTCTCTGTTACTCAACATAAACTTCCCTACAGTTCTCTTACTCTGGAGAACAGCAGAAACATCAAGTCGAGTGTCTGAGTTCAAAGAAAAGTGGATTAAAAGGGAAAAAAAATCCAAATTCCAGTGAACACAGAATATCACTAAAAAAGAGAACAGACAGAAAATATCCCTAGGGTGTTAGATGAATTTGCCTTTGACATATAATGTTTTAAGTGACATGATTGTATAGAAGGCAAAAAATGAATTTCATGCTGTTACCAAGGAGGCAAGTCTTAAAAGATATGATCTGTTTTTGGTGTTTAATCATTTACCTTTTCCACAAAAATATTGAAGTTGGAAGAAACCTTGAAGGTTATTTTTCCCAACAGACTTATTTTGCATTAGATTAGAGGAGTCGGAGCATTGGGAGAGGTGAATTGATGTCCTTGGATTTGACCAGGTGAGATTGGAAGATGCACCTGGAACCAGAACCACTTACTCTGAGTCTGAATAGCCTTCATTTTGCTCTTTTAAGCATTTCCCAAAGCCACTTTTAGGGCTTTTTCCCTCCATTTTTTCTTCCCTAGTTTTTGTCTTTCTTTCTCCCCTCCTATCCATTTTCTGATTATTAATGTTCTTAACAGATCTCTAATTCCAACAATTCACATTGTTTCACTAAAGACTGTACTTTCTTTTTGAGTCAATTGTATTCTATTCTCTTTCCATTTTCAATGATTCTGAAATATCCACCAATGGAAGACTTTTAAAATTTTATGAGAAGTCGGCAGGGTTATGAAAAAGATACTATGGTATAGCTGTCATGGGGATTTAAAACATTCCAGTTAAAAAGTCAATGAAGTGATGATCAAAAATAGATCGGAAAAAAAGAAATAGATCAGAAGAGATTACAGCAACAGCAGCTCTTGGAAGAGTGTGAAATTAATCATCTGGGAAATATAGTAATGCAAGAAGTATCCAGGGAAAGAATCTCTCCAGCAGGGCCTCTAAACCTTTAGACGTTGATTCCTGGATATTGCAGCTCGCATGTGCTACTAGGAATAATTCCTGGAAATAGTATTAACCCAAATCCCACTAATACATGAAGAGTCCTGAGTGCAGGCTCTGGACTCTGAACAACAGGTTGTGCGACAAATATAAAATATTGTATTATCAGGGGCTAATGTCATCTACAAATTTTAGTTGCCTTAATTATAGTCTGCAGCTGTTATGCAAAACTAAAAATAATGTTAACTGTCACCATTGAAACGTATTTTTTAAAGGAATGTCTGTACACATGGCACCGTGTTGAATGTTTTACAGACTGAGTAGAGTTAAAAGCTCCCAACTTAAAGTGGATGACTAGGTTCTATCGTGCATCTGGTGAAATTTGCTAAGATCTTAATTCTTTAGAGATTCTTAATTCTTTAAATATGCCTTCATATTTATATTTATAAATAAATAAATCATATTTATTTAACCAAGCTCTCTGAGCAATTGCAGACCTCTACATTAAGTGTACCTTCTCATGTATTTGCTATGAATTCTCTGGTTTCAGTTGAAGGCTTCCCTCCTCTGGGAACCTTGAAACATAATAAATTTCATCATTTGTTTCTTTCATAATGATAGGGTTACTTGGAAATAAATAAGTGGTAAAGAAAAAAGAAATAAAGTATAAATTATCATCTTAATAGTTTTTATTTTAATTGTCAGGTACTTAAATACAGACTTAGATAATTGTCACAGAAAGATACAGAAATGCCCTTTGATGAGAGAAACACCATAAATAATTTTTATTGTATATAGAAGACTTTATCACACTTTTTTGATGACAACGGAGGTATTGGTACTTTCAAAAATTAAAATACTTATTATTCAGTTTTCAGTATTTAGATTACCATAAGCCAGTTCTTCCCCCTAAAGCATAGAAAGAGATCTCTATCTACAAAATCAAAATCATTACTAGATAGTGAAATATCCCACCAACCAGGTAGTGTTTTTTTAGTAATTGTGCACAGATGATTTGATTTGTTATGCTAAAACTTTGCATCCCTCAGGTTTTTGTTGTACTGTGGACAATGCTAAAGTATTAATATGTGGTTGGCGTTTATCAACATCATGTCACAACAACCAGAAGTGAGGATAATTGAATTATTTGGAAGTGATATCTGAAGAAAGGAATTCCATCTTTTGTTGTTTTGAAATATAACCAATCAGGAGCTGAAAACAGCAGAGAAATTTTAAAATATGAGATTGCTCTTTATTTTATGATAGACTGAATTGTGAAGGAAAGAAGCAGTTTATCTTGGAAATATTTTCAAAAGGCTATTTTTTCTTTTTATAATATTTATACATGTGTTGTGAGAACAACCAATGAAATATAGATAAGCAAGCAAAAGAAAAGTATTTCCTCCTATCCTATAATCCTGGCCTATTGGTTTCATGGCACCGGCGCTAAGTCTGTCTTCCTGAGAAGCATCTTTTTCTATATCTTGCCAGTGTCGGTGGTTAAAGAACTGTCATGAGAGAGCAGAAGAGGACAGACCAATTTTGAGATAATAAAAATAAATGTCTCTGTAAGACTGGTCATGATAAAGAAAGACTCACATTTTGCCTCGGCCGGCATTCGAGGGGAGAGCTATTTTTAGTCACGGATTTACTGTGGAGTCCATTAACCAACTAAAACCAGTGAATACTTAGGAATAATCCTGGATATAGTCCGTTGTAAAATATAAATGAGGATGGGGTCATCAGAAAAGTAATTTTAGGGAGTGGGGCTTTACAAATAGGAATACCAGGGTGGACATTAAGGATGGAAAAGGAATTGTCTGGGGATTTATTAGAAATTGGTGGTCTTTAAAAGGCCGTTTTGGTCACCCCAGAAAGGTCAAGCACTAAAATGTCCGTGGTCAGAGGCTTTCAGACTTTGTTGATTAAAGTCACAGCTTCAGTTGACTATAATGAGGCTTCCTAAATTTCTGTTTCCAAAGCCTTTTTCCTCTGTCTCAGGTACACCCTACTCAGTCATCAGTAAAGCTTCCTCCTGAGAATCCGC
The DNA here is from genome assembly GCF_963455315.2 of Globicephala melas. Classification (NCBI taxonomy): domain Eukaryota; kingdom Metazoa; phylum Chordata; class Mammalia; order Artiodactyla; family Delphinidae; genus Globicephala; species Globicephala melas. Next base: position 26,410,444 of record NC_083322.1, read on the forward strand.
TCAAGGGATTGTTTTTCAGCCACCAGCTGGAAACCTCATTTGTGTTGTACTGCTCTTCCTAGCAAGAGACTCAAGCCTCCACAGGCACAGGGAACCTTGGAGCCTATCTCTGCTTTGCATTAAAAGAAGGAGAGTCATGGACATATACACACTAACAAACGTAAGGTAGATAGCTAGTGGGAAGCAGCTGCATAGCACAGGGATATCGGCTCGGTGCTTTGTGACCGCCTAGAGGGGTGGGATAGGGAGGGTGGGAGGGAGGGAGACGCAAGAGGGAAGAGATATGGGAACATATGTATATGTATAACTGATTCACTTTGTTATAAAGCAGAAACTAACACACCATTGTAAAGCAGTTATACCCCAAAAAAGATGTTAAAAAAAAAAAAAGCATCCTCCGGCACCTGCATAATGAACAAAGTTCACACCCAATCACACAAGCTTCAACTCTGCAAATTTCCTAGGCTATACAACTTAAAACTACACTGAGCCCTAATAAATAGGGGACATCTAATCATCTCAGGTTTTCCCCACATCTAATTCTAAGTTGAGTATATGATAAATGAAACACGGCTCTTGGAGGGAGCTAGAAATTCTCACAAGGAACATAAGATCTCTGATTCTTTTATTATTTTAAATTCACTTCTGTTTTTTTGTGTGTTTTCAGTCACAGAGTATATTGTCATTCTAGGTAATAACAAAAAACTTAAAAAACCTACTATTTATTGAGTGCCTACTGTTCTCCAAGCACTATGCTAGGGATTTTACAACCAATGTATCAAATTCTTACATAAATCTTTTATGGCAGGAATTGGTAATAATAGAAGAAGTTAAAAACCAAGATTGGGGAAGTAAGGACTTTCATGATACTGCTGTTATCACTTTTCTTTCATATTATTTCCAATCTTTCGCTAATACAGGCCATGCTGCAATGAGTATCTTGGGTCTCTTGTAAACATATCCTAGGGTTTGTAATACCTCATCATCCAGAATCACTGGTCATAGGGTATAAACAGCTTTAATTTATCAAGATAAAATTTACACTTTTAACCAATGGTAATTATATAGTATTCACTCTACCACTATATAGATCTAGGACCCAACAATGGGCATAGGAGTGACCCTGCTCACTTGGGGAACTTTTACTTCCTATCCCCTCCCCGATAAGTTCAGACTCTACTGGGGTCTTTGTTCCCAGAAGAGTAATGATTGTCCCAGAAGACATAGTAAAGGTTTCATTAAACCTAATGTTATGGCTTCTGCCTGTCATTTTGAGCTCTTCAACACAACAGACACACAGAAAAAGAAAGGAACTGCTCTCCTGGCAGAGGTAATCCACTCTGATTATCGTGAGGAGGTAGCTTTGCTGCTCATAATAGGGACAGGAAGGCATACGTGGATCTGGAACTCAGAAAATTCTTTCTGGTGCTTCCCTTTTCCAGTCACAATCTTAAAGGGGAAATTGCAGCAACTCTAGCCTGACAAAACCAAGGTAACTTGGTCCTCAACCACTCAGGCAGGAAGGTCCAGGTTACTCCATGGGGCTGGCAATGGTAATGAACACAAGCGCTAGCCAAGTGGTAGGAAAGTCTTGAATGAATGGTAGAAAAGGTAGATAATGTCTATCAGTCATGGCCTTAGGATCAACTATAACTCTCCTCACTAAACCCGTTGTAAATTTATTTTGAGAAATTGTAACTGGATGGCGCTTGGAAGAAGCAATGAGAGAATGGAGGAAACTCAATGTTGGGTCTAACGAATCAGAGTGGTGCAAGGAGATTGTATCAGTGTCCTATGCATCTTATTCTTGCTGACTTCAATGACTGTATCTGCATCTCCATGCCTATTACACAGGCAGCCCTGAAGTGCAGAGGAGTTAACACTTCTAGAAGGAGCAGCTCTCAATCAATAATTCGCTGGCGTTTGTGTATATATTTCCCAGTCCCTTGCCCTTTGGGTGGGATCATTCTAACATATGTGTTTCCCTGCAGATTTAATCCTCAGTTGTACACCATAATGGCTGGCTAATTAATGTGTCCTATAATGCCTGCCTTCCACTTCTATATTACGTACACTATTTGCACTTAAATTTTTGTCTCACATCCTGCTTCTGGAAAAACTCAAACTAGGACACAGGATCTCAGCTGTATGCAAGAATCTCGTGAAACTCAAGGTCGTATCTTTATGTAGGAGTGGGCCTATAGATGCATCCAATTTATGATGGGGCAACAGAATGTCAGCATTGACTTTGGGCTCCCCTTTTATTTTTTGTACCACCAAGTTTCCTGTTTCTACTTTTTAAAGTTTAGATATGTTTAATTTGATTTTCAGGATGAAACTAAAACAGTGAGGTATCATGTCACTGCTATTAGACTGACAAAAATAAGAACATTGGATAATGGCAGGTGTGGGTGGGGTATGAGGCCTTATAAATATTCATGTACTTCTGCTGAAGGAGAACATTGGTGGAGGTGTTCTACAGAACAGTCTGGCAGTACTTAGTTATTGTACAATAAGTTTGCACCTACTCTGTGAGACCCAACAGTTCTGTTCCTGTGTGTACAGTCCAAAGAAATGCTCAGTGGATCCGAAAGAAGACATGTGTGAGAAAGCTCAGCAGGGTGCTATTTTTGTTGGCGGGAAATTGCACCAATCAGGCATCCACCACGAGAGGAGTAGATGCTAAACTGTGTTGCTGCTCACCTTGTAGTACATGCATCAGTACAAGCAACAGATTAATTATATACACAGTGACTTGGATACATCTTGAAAATATTTGCTAGGTGAATAAAGTAGAAATCACAACAAGATATATAACATAGTTCTTTTGCGTGCGTTAAAATACGCATACGAACAACAATCCATCTTTTGTAAGAACACACCAACTACAGTCTGTGCAACAAATGCATGGAGAGGGACGAAGAAACAGAGGAAAGAGGAGAGAGGAAAAAGAAAACAAATGAACAAAACAAGAACCATGCCATGTGGAGACCACTGATAATAATGCAGCAAGGGCTGACACATAAGATAAACACAACCATTGGCACCTAAAGTAAAAAAAAATATATATATATATATATATATATTTCAAGCATTTCTATAGGTTTGTGTCAGAGGGAAGTTCGGCAGAAGTTTAAAGTGTTGGAAATACCTGTAATTCATTTAATAATTTTCCTGTTGATGGTTCCAATTTTTTTCTATTACAAATAGTGCTGCAATGAGTAGCCTTTTGTGCCATGTGCAACACATGTAGCTCTACCGAGAGAAGCAATGAGATGTAATGGTTAAGAATGCTGGGTCCAGTGTTGGAGTCTTGACTCCACTACTGTATGCCCTTGAGCACACAGTTCATTGCTCTGGGCCTCAGTTTCTTGATAATAATAGTATCTACCCCATGGAGTTATGGTGATAATAAAATGAGCTAATGTTTGTAAAGCACTTAGAGCAATGCTGGAGAATACAGAGCACTCAATCAATGTTCGTTGTCAATCCTACTCTTTTAGCACGTATTTCAGCAGGGTAAGATTACAGATATGGAATTTCCTGCTTACAGGGAATACATTTTAAATGTTTATACCTTTTTAAAAAATTCCAAATGGGCCATATCAATTTAGTCTACTGCCAAAGATTCCTGGGAATATAATTTTTCTGCACTCTTGCCAAAATCAGATATCTTCATTCTTTTCTCATTCATTTTCACCTTTTGGTGAATAAAACATGACATTTTTACATTACATTTCCCTGGTTACAAGTGAGTATGTGGACCTTTAAACTTTTATTTGATATTCATTCAGAAACTGGCATATTAACAAGATTAATCTTGACCAGTGTTAGACAAAAGAGGCTTCAATCCGCTTTTGTATTTATTTGGCTTACGACCTGTAATAGATTCCAACAGTGCTAAGCTTAGCATGAAGCAACCCTACACACTGCCTTACAGATTCTGCCATTTTCTTTCTGGCCAGATGGGCTATTTGGGATATAGAAATGATCATGATTATATCAGAGTGTTATTGTATTTCTTTTCCAAATATTCATAAGCATCATCTTGATTAAAATCAAATCTCCAAAGCCGCTAGAAGTGAAAATAAATTGATGCAGAATTATTAAACATTGGATTACTTTAGAACATTGGTTTTGCTTTTAAATTTTTTTCAAGACATGCAAGATTCTAGCAGCATAATTTTAATCCAAATGCCTAAATTCTATTCCATGACCTTAAAGAAATTTAAATGTTTATTATATCCTTGTTAGAATAAAATGCCAATTCATGAGGTTTTAGAAAATGTCAGCCAATATAGCCAAAGGGGCTCTTTATTAAGAAGTTCACTTTGACAACAATCAAAGCACATGGAATCCTAGGGTAAATTATATAGGAAAAAAAGTAAAAGACTGAGATAGAAGTCACTTCCTGTTAAAATTATCTTTAGCCTATGACTATTTCTTCTGTTGGGTTCCTAGAAAAGTTTCCCAGTAAAAACATTTTTATTTAGTGTGATATATATTCAGACAGTTCTCCCTCTTCTATCCCATACATATCCTTGAAGCCCAGAACTCATGCTGATTCCATAGCAACTTCATCAATATAGAAAGCCTGCCGATATGTGAAGAGACAGGAGAGAAGTAAGAGTTAGAACATATGTCATTTCATCAGTCGATTGCAATGAAGGACCAGGAGTGGTAGGGGAATTGCCAGATATTAGAACGCTCATTGCTGCCCTGTATTCTCAGCTCACAGCTTTGGGAATTTGAAAAACAACTGTAAGACTTCATATTCTTGTATTTTTCAGTATTAAACCAGCTTATTAATTATTGCTTGCATAATCCTTAGAGTAAATGCTTTTATACTCCAAAGTTCAGGTTATATTTTAGGGAGCTCATCTATCTATTGACTCAAAACCTTACCTAGAAATAGGGTCAAAAAATATTAGGAATACAGAGCTTTCACACCTGAAAACATGTTGGCCACAAAATCCTTCCAAATGAAGTTTTAGTCTAATGCCGTCATAATGCAAGGCAGTTTATGCTTCGTGGATAATGGCTTTAACAGAGACTCATTTCTTGTTATATAACTGGTACAGTCTTTATACAGTCTCTACAATATCGTGATGTAAAAGTGCTTCGGGATAACCCTATAGAGACTAATTCTCATCAACACATCCTTTGCATAATTTCTCACTGATATCACTAATGAAATAAAGCAGAGAACTCTTCTCCAAAGACTCTTGGTATTAATAGCCTATCCTCTTATCTTTTATGCATTTCCTTATTAGATCTACTATAATAGAGCAGAAATACATGCTCATCTGTAGCAGAAATACTACATCAGCACTGAAATACACACTTGTCTTTTTTCCTTTATTACTAAGCATATTGAAATTAAGATGTTCTGATTATGAAAATCATAGACATAGTCTAATTATTAACTCCACATCAGCTCAAGTCAGATATTCATTCATTCATTCAGTGAGTGTTTAATGAATCCTGACCATGAACAAGTTACTGTACATTATGGAGGATTCACATGTAAAGAAACAACTTTCCTCAGTGTGTCCAGATGGACTTTATGCACTTAATTATTTGTGATGCAAAATAGAAAGGGACAATTTCTATAGAAAGTTAGCAAGAACTCACCACAGGGAGACAAAGGAAAATGAGAGTATTTTCCAAATGAAAGCATCATAATGTCCTTTGTAGAGACATCATTTAGTCTGAGCCATGAAAGGTAGGTAGTATTTCAACATGTGGATATGGGGCAAACCAAGATTTGAACGCGAAGTAAACAGTGGGAAGAAAGCCTGGAGTAGGACCATGTGGAGAGCGTGTAGGAAGTATGTAGGAGTCTGGTCTTTCTGGGGAATAAGTAAGTGAAGGGGATGTGTGGAAAGCAGTGAAGCAGGCAGCTGAGACCAGATGGTAAGGACCTGGTGTGCCCATGCCGAAGAGTTAGGGCTTTTCTTGGTCATTGCAGGTTTTAAATAGAGATAAAATTATCAGAATTATGTTGTAAAGGGTGAATCTGACTGAGGAGCTCAGTCTGAATTGGAATGAGAGCCTGGAAATAGTAAAAAGAGAATCTTCTTACAAATGTCAGGGAATTTGGTAACAAGGGCCTCAACTAAGATAATGCCACTGAAATAAAGGAGAGAGGTGAGGTGGGAGAGAGCGGTGGAGAACTTGGTAACTGGATACAGGCAATGGGAAAGGAAAAAGGACGAGGTGATGCTATTAACAGAAGAAAAAGACACAGGAGAGGAAAAGCGTATTTGGGACAGAATATTTCATTTTAAGACATATTGAATTTTAAGTTTGGAGAAGTAGGTAAGTTTACTATTAGGCGTTAAATCAAAGGAAGACTAATTTATGAAGAATGAAGGGAGGGTTAAAGTTTTAGAGAGATTGGAGATTCAAGAAAGTCACTTGAATTTCGTGACTAAAGTCACTGGTGAATCTCTTTTTTTTTTTTGTGGTACACGGGCCTCTCACTGTTGTGGCCTCTCCTGTTGCGGAGCACAGGCTCTGGACGCGCAGGCTCAGCGGCCATGGCTCACGGGCCCAGCTGCTCCGCGGCATGTGGGATCTTTCCGGACCGGGGCACGAACCCGTGTCCCCTGCATTGGCAGGCGGACTCTCAACCACTGCGCCACCAGGGAAGCCCATGAATCTCTATTTTTGAAATATCTGAGCAAAAGAGAGAAAGAACATATACAAAAATATTAATTTTATATATGGATAGAGAGATTATGAGACTCCTGTATATTTTTTTCTATAATGACCAAACAATTCTTCTGCAACAAAGAAAACAACAATGAAATGTCAACAGTCTTTGGTGGCGTTTAGGTAATGAGAACAGAAGCCATATGCGAAGAGATTGCAAAAGCCAATTGTCAAAATCTCTGATTTGGGGAGGATTATAATTATTTCTTTCAAAAAACTCCTTCGAGCTCCATTTCTGCATTCACAGTAAATTGTCCTGCCAGGAATTTTATTCCATCACAGCTCCCTGATCTGACTGAGATTTCATCACCTGTAGATCTATTGATCACATCTAGTGCCCATCTAGTGATTCCTTAATGCTCTCACATGAAAAAAGTGATCCTGATTTTCTACAGCTTCTTCTCATACCCAGTGTTCTACAGAGGTCACTGTAACTGACTCCCCTCACCAGGCAATTATAATTTCAAAAGCTAACTTTATGCAACGTATATTTTAATAGTTTATTTACATGCATTATATACAGGAGTTCTCAATGATTCTGTGGCATCTCTGCTATTATATTCCCAATTTTGCTTAGGAGGAAGCTGGTATTTAGCAAGTGTAAGTGGCTTGCCCAAGGCAACTCAGCCAGTAAGTAGTGTAGAACATATTACTCCAACCTTTGTGTCTTTTCCAGAATGGGGTAGGGTGATCTCCACCCAAGAAATTATATGCTAAATGGTTTAAAGGTTCATAAACTGCACAGGAGTTCTCCCTAAATTACTAATATGATTCCTTTTCTGTCATTATTAGCAAAATGGAATTACGGAAAGTCAGAAGACCATAGTTCCATTTCTAGGTCTTCCAGTGTGTACATAGGAAAATCACTTAACCTCCTCGGGTCTTTGAGTTCTCTTACAAAAAAAAAAAAAAAAGAATTAATACTTGGCTATCTACATCACAATGGTTTTGTAACTATTGATTAAGATAACTCCACAAAAGTTCTCCATAAGCCATAAAGTGCCTTGAAAATGATCCAGATGCTCCTTGCTCTTCTGCCCTGCACCCCAGGTAGAAGAATATTTCAAGTCTGTTGCTAGGGGTATTTCTTGCTGTCTAAATAAAGGATATTCATAAAAGCTGGGCCTCTGACTCTTATTCCCACTAAATAGGATTATACTTGGAAAATGCAACTAAACCTTGGATAAAACAAGAGATTATAGTATTACTGGTTTTACTTTTCAGAATACTGTATTTTCGGTTGAACCCAAAGTTGAAATGCTAAATATCATGCAGGGAATTATAATGTTTCTAGTAAATTTTTTTGGAAAAAACAAATCATCCTGTTTGTTTTCAGTGACCTCCGCAATTCCTATATCTAGGTTTTCATTCATTCAACATTTTTGAGGAGCTACTGTGGGTCAGGCACTCACAGACCTCGTAGCTCAGTGCTCAAATAGGGAAGAAAGTAACATTCAGCCTTGGCTTGAGAAGGGGAAAAAGGGCTCTGGGTGGATAGAATAACATGTACAATGATGTGGATGTAACTTAGAGCTTAGTGTGTCTAGAGAACTGAGAGTGATCTGGAAAATTAGGGTGAAATCAGCAGATTTTGGGGGAGCCAGCTAGTCAAGGACCTTGTATTCCATGCTAAAATGTTGGTACTCTATCCTGAGGACAGTGAAGAGTGTTTGATGGATTTTAAGCATAAAACAATTTTCATATTTTTCAGAGATCTCTCTGGTTCATGTAGAGACTGGATTGAATGGATGGGATCAAATTTGTCCTTCTTTCTCCTGTTGTAGCACTATTTTTAGAAATCGAGTTTACTGTTCTGTAATTTACATAAAATGTACTAATTTCAAATGTACATTTAAATGCATTTAGAATAATGTACACACCTGAGTAACTACCACAACAATTAAGATAAAGACTATATCCATCACCTCAAAAGTATTATCCTGCTCTCCTACTGTCCATTTCTTCCCTCTAACCCCAGCCCTGACACCCACTCTGGAACCACTAATGTATCTTTTGTCACAGTGATTAGCTTTGGCTTTTCTATAATATCATAAGAACGATATTTTAGTATTTTTTTTTTTTTTTTAGTATTTGTATTTTTTAGTCAGGTTTCTGCTCAGCGTAATATTTTTGAGATTCATTCAAGTTGTTGTGTATATATATCACTATTACATTCCATCTTACGTGTAGTATTTCATTTTATAGTTATGTCACAAATGGTTTTTCCCAATCATGTGTCATGGAAATTTGCATTATTTCCAGTTTTCACTATTATAAATAACGCTGCTAAGGACATTTATGTAAAAGTATTTGTGCAGTCATAAAATTTCATTTCTCTTGCCTAAATACCTAAGAGTGGAATGGCAGGGTCATATGGTGGGCAAATGTATATTTAACTATATAAATAACTGCAAAATTATTTTCCAAAGTGATTGTCATATTTTACATTCCCATCAGCAGTATGAGGGTTCCAATTTTTCCACATCTTTACCAGCACCAGGTCTTGTCAGTCTTTCTAGTTTTAGACATTTTAGTGGGTGTATAGTTATATCTTGTTATGATTTAAATTTGCATTTCCCTAATGATTAATGATATTGAGCAACTTTTGGTGTAGTTCTTTGCCATCCCACATATCTTCTCTGGTAAATTTTTTTTTTAATAAATCTTTATTTGAGTATAATTGCTTCACAATACTATGATAGTTTCTGTTGTACAACAAAGTGAATCAGCCATATGAATACATATGTCCCCATATCCCCTCCTTCTTGAACCTCCCTCCCATCCTCCCTATCCCACCCCTCTCGGTCATCACAAAGCACCGAGCTGATCTCCCTATGCTATGCTGCTGCTTCCCACTGGCTAACTGTTTTACATTCGGTAGTGTATATATGTGAATGCTACTCTCACTTCAACCCAGCTTCCCCCTCCCACCCCGTGTCTTCAAGTTCATTCTCTATGTCTACATCTTTATTCCTGCCCTGCAACTAGGTTCATCAGTACCATTTTCTTTTGTTTTTTAGATTCCATATATATGCGTTAGTGTATGGTATTTGTTTCTCTCTTTCTGACTTACTTCACTCTGTATGACAGACTCTAGGTCCATACACCTCCCTACAAATAACTCAATTTCATTTTCTTTTTATGGCTGAGTAATATTCCATTGTATATATGTGCCCATCTTCTTTATCCATTCATCTGTCTATGGACATTTAGGTTGGTTCCATGTCCTGGCTATTGTAAATAGTGCTGCAATGAACATTGTGGTACATGTCTCTTTTTGCATTATGGTTTTCTCAGCGTATATCCCCAGTAATGGGATTGCTGGGTCATATGGTAGTTCTATTTTTAGTTTTTTAAGAAACCTCCATACTGTTTTCCATAGTGGTTGTATCAATTTACATTTCCACCAACAGTGTAGGAGAGTTCCCTTTTCACCACACCCTTTCCAGCATTTATTGTTTCTAGATTTTTTGATAATAGCCGTTCTGACTGGCGTGAGGTGATACCTCACTGTAGTTTTGATTTACATTTCTCTATTAATTAGTGATGTTGAGCATCTTTTCATGTGCCTCATGGCCATCTATATGTCTTCCTTGGTGAAATGTCTATTTAGGTCTTCCACCCATTTTTTAACTGGATTGTTTCTTTTTTTGATAATGAGCTCCATGAGCTGTTTGTATATTTTGGAGATTAATACTTTGTCCTTTGTTTCACTTGCAAATATTTTCTCCTATTCTGAGGATTGTTTTTTTGTATCGTTTATGATTTCCTTTGCTGTGCAAAAGCTTTTAAGTTTAATTAAGTCCCATTTGTTTATTTTTGTTTTTATTTCCATTACTCTAGAAGGTGGGTCAAAAAAGATCTTGCTGTGGTTTATGTGAAAGAGTGTTTTTCCTGTTTTCATCTAAGAGTTTTATAGTGTCTTGTCTTACATTTAAGTCTTTAATCCATTTGGAGTTTATTTTTGTGTATGGTGTAAGGGAGTGTTCGAATTTCATTCTTTTACGTGTAGCTGTCCCATTTTCCCAGCACCACTTATTGAAGAGGCTGCCTTTTCTCCATTGTATGTTCTTGCCACCTTTATCGTAAATTAGGTGTCCATATGTGTGTGGGTTTATCTCTGCATATTCTATCCTGTACCATTGATCTATATTTCTGTTTTTGTGCCGGTACCATACTGTCTTGATTACTGTAGCTTTATGGTATAGTGTGAAGTCAGGAAGCCTGATTTCTCCAACTCTGTTTTCTTTCTCAATATTGCTTTGGTTATTCGGAATCTTTTGTGTTTCCATATGAATTGCAAAATTTTTTGTTCTAATTCTGTGAAGAACCCCATTGTTAGTTTGAGACAGATTGCATTGAATCTGTAGATTGCTTTGGGTAGTATAGTCATTTTCACAATATTGATTCTTCCAATCCAAGAACATGGTATATTTCTCCCTCTATTTATGTCACCTTCGATTTCTTTCATCAGTGTTTTATAGTTTTCTGAGGACAAGTCTTTCACCTCCTTAGGCAGGTTTATTCCTAGGTATTTTATTCTTTTTGTTGCTATGGTAAATGGGAGTGTTTCCTTAATTTCTCTTTCAGATTTTTCATTCTTGGTGTAGAGGAATGCCAGAGATTTCTGTGCATTAATTTTGTATCCTGCAACCTTCCCAATTTCATTGATTAGTTTTGTAGTTTTCTGGTGGCATCTTTAGGATTTTCTATGTGTAGTATCATGTCATCAGCAAACAATGACAATTTTACTTCTTTTCCAATTTGTATTCCTTTTATTTCTTTTTCTTCTCTGATTGCTGTGGCTAGTACATCCAAAACTATGTTGAATAAGACTGGCAAGTGGACATCCTTATCTTGTTCCTGATCTTAGAGGAAATGGTTTCAGTTTTTCAGCATTGAGAATGATGGTTGCTGTGGGTTTGTCATATAGGGCCTTTATTATGTTGAGGTAGTTTCCCTCTATGCCCATTTTCTGGAGAGTCTTTATCATAAATCAGTGTTGAAATTTGTCAAAAGCTTTCTCTACATCTATTGAGATGATCATGTGGTTTTTATTCCTTAATTTGTTGATGTGGTGTATCACATTGATTGATTTGCATATATTGAAGAATTCTTGCATCCCTGGCATGAACCCCATTTGATCATGGTGTATGATCCTTTTAATGTCTTGTTGGATTCTGTTTGCTAGTATTTTTTCCAGGATTTTTGCATCTATGTTCATCAGTGATATGGGTCTATAGTTTTCTTTTTCTGTGATATCTTTTTCTGGTTTCGGTAAGAGAGGATGGTTGCTTCATAGAATGAATTTGGGAGTGTTTCTCCCTCTGCAATTTTTTGGAGGATTTTGAAAAGGATCAGTGTTAACTCTTCTCTAAATGTTTGATAGAATTCGCCTGTGAAGCCATCTGGTCCTGGACTTTTGTTTGTTGGAAATTTTTTTTTTTTTTTTTTTTGGCGGTACGCGGGCCTCTCACTGTTGTGGCCTCTCCCGTTGCGGAGCACAGGCTCTGGACGCGCAGGCTCAGCAGCCATGGCTCACGGGCCCAGCCGCTCCGCGGCATGTGGGATCTTCCCGGACCGGGGCACGAACCCGTGTCCCCTGCATCGGTAGGCGGACTCTCAACCACTGCGCCACCAGGGAAGCCCTGTTGGAAGATTTTTAATTACGGTTTCAATTTCATTACTTGTGATAGGTCTGTTAATATTTTCTAATTCCTCCTGATTCAGTCTTGGAAAATTGTACCTTTCCAAGAATTTGTCCATTTCTTCATGGTTATCCATTTTATTGGCATTTAGTTGTTTGTAGTAGTTTCTTATAATCCTTTGTATTTCTGCAGTGTCAGTTGTGATTTCTCCTTTTTCATTTCTAATTTTATTGATTTATGTCCTCTCCCTTTTTTTCTTGATGAGTCTGGCTAAGTGTTTATCAATTTTGTTAATCTTCTCAAAGGACCAGCTTTTAGTTTTATTGATCTTTGCTATTGTTTTCTTCATTTCTATTTCATTTATTTCTGCACTGATCTTTATGATTTCTTTCCTTCTACTGACTTCGGGTTTTCTTTATTCTTCTTTCTCTAGTTGTTTTAAGTGTAGGGTTAGATTGTTTATTTGAGATTTTTCTTGTTTCTTGAGGTGAGATTGAATTGTTGTAAACTTCCTTCTTAGAACTGCTTTTGCTGCATCCCATAGGTTTTGGGTCATCATGTTTTCATTGTCATTTGTTTCTATGATGAAATTTAGAACTAAAGATGATCCTCTTAGTTTATTGGAAAAAATCCAATATATTTTTTTTATTTTTTCAATATTTTTACTTTAAAGAGAAGTTTGTTCTTGACTATGTGGCTCAGAGTAGTTAAACGACTTTAATCTGATGTAAGCCCTCTCCCTTGAGCACTAGTTACACCTTTGAATCTTAAGCCCTGACAAAGCCAGTGAAAATTGTCTCATTGAATGGCCTTTCCCTTCTCTGTGAACAGCCTGGTTGGCTGACTTGATCTTCTCTCTCACTTTCCCACTTTTTCTTTTTCTGATGACTTGGGTTTGGCTCTAAACCTTTATGACATCGTTCAGGATCAGTGTATACCACAACTTGTGTCACCTTCCTGGACCTGTCTCCCCTTGACTGGTCTGTCCTTCAGCTTCAGCTTCCTGCCCTATGGTTTTGCTCAATGGGCTTCCCATTCAATTTTGTTATTCCATCTGCTAAATCTGAATATTATATAAGAACATCTTTGGTGTTATGCTTCCTTCTTGCCTGGTTTCATATCTGGCCTCTGTTGGTTCCTAAAGAATAGGATACCATTCTTCACCCTTTTCAGGCCACTTCTGATGAAGAAGCCACCTAGAGAGCCACAGTCATCCCCAGTATGTCAGCAACTCCAAACACAATTCACTTCTGTTCAGAGGAGCACAGGAGAATTGTAATACATCTTTTTTGTTTTTGAGTGAATTTATTGTGGCAACCTTAATTACTTGAGGCATTCTAAGTGTATGGACAACACCAACATTAAAATATGCTGGAATCAGAGGGGAAAAAACAAAGGAATAAAAATAACCAATTATTTGGTGAGCAAGAACTGGTATTGTATTTTCTGGAGTAACTACTTCTTGCCTACAACATAGAGTTAACAATCCCTGACTGGCATCAAGTGTCCATTTTCTTCCCCCCATGTTGCTGTCCTATTTCAGGTTCAGGCACTGCATATGACCAGTAGAGTTGTATATAGCTAGAATCGATTTTACTTAACTTACAATTAGCAAGACTGTACTCAGAGCTTGACCTATATGAATATAATCCTTGTGGCCTGAATCAAGCGCTGTTATTACCTTTGTTGTATAAATAATGAGCCAGTGCTAAGTCTATGGAATAAGATAAACCTAATTTTGATCTTAGCTCATCAACTTCCTAGATGTCTAATGTTGGGCAAGTTAACTCATGTCAGTGTCAATGCTTCCATCAGGAAGACTGCTATTTGATTGGCAAAAGAGGCTATCTTATAGACAGAGTAAATTAAGGTCTCAGAAGTTTATCTAGGTAAATCCCAGTCATCAGAAGCATTTGTCTAGGCTGTAACTAATGTTGAGGACAGGACGAGAGCTATTCCTGTCGCACACATACATACACTTTCACAGATGCATGAGAAAAGGCAGTGATGACTTGAACTTGGTCTTTCCCGAGAAAACCAAGTGAATGGTAACTGTCATAAATTTGCAAAGGCAAGAAGGAAAATGTAACAATGGCTATATGGTACATTCCCCCATATAAATTTGGTGGAGACTTAATGGTCATTAAATACAGATGTCAATACACCATAAATGGAGTTAAGCACCAGCTCTGCTAGAATTTCCAGGAAAACTACATCAAATCCATGGACTTTCATTATTTCAGTTTGGGTTATATTTGTTAGTGTGAATCTTCCTACATGACCAGCTGGTTTTGTTAAGCAAATACACAAATAACAAGAGGCCCAAGATTAGCAGAAGATGGGATTTATTCATTTTAAAGACATTTTATATATACAAAATTTTGCTATTCACTGGATTTATTATTTAAGGTAGATAATACCTGACCTCATTGTGTTTCCAGTAGAGAATATAAACATTGATTAGATATACAAATAATAAATTAAAGTCATGAAAAAGTAACAAAGTGTGCTATGAAACATAAGAATAGGGGTGGCCTAGTTAATAGCTTCAGTGGAGTTGGGCGAAATATTTTTGGCAATCAAATTCAAACTTGCCTGAAGAATAGACCTAAATTATTATTATTGTTTTTGCTCTAAGAACTTTTGTTATACTGCAAAGGAGATGACAGTTATTTTTATTATGAGATATAATGGAGTTTAAACTCTGATTGCTGCTGAGATCTACGATAAGTGAAAGTTAGCAGAAAACTAAGCATTTTCCTAGATAGGGAAATAAGTCAGCTCTTTAGGTACCACATACCAAGCATGGCTTGGGACATCTAGACACCGTATTAAGCCTGTCTCGATCACTGAATATTATATGGCCTTGGATATGATACCTAAAACCCTGTGTCTTCCTTCTTGAAATAATAAATAATAACACCATTCCAGTTTTACAGTGATATAATATAGATGAGTAAAAGCTATGCAAATTCTCTATTTGAAGGTTGTGTAATAATGGTAAATAAAATTATTATCCTGATTGATAGCAATGTTAACCCTTAAAAAATTAAATGAAGAAATTCTACATCGTTCTCAGAGCAAAATTCTTGGTGTAGGTAGTCGATAATGCTATTTCCCTTCCACTGTCTGTTCTCTTTCTTGAGAAGTAAAATATGCATTCAGACAGAAAATATCCATGTCAGAAAATGTGGACAGTAGTCGAAAGTAAATTAGCAGCCTTTTTCATGAATATTTAAAATAGCCAGTATGAAAGCCCACTTTCATTTGTGCTAATTTTTGTCATTTTAAAAGTCATCTGTGGTTTAGGCTCATGGAGGATGAGTCTTAAAGAATTTATTTTCCTGCACAGCATAATCAGTTTGCAAAGAAAAAACCTATAAAGCATTTTCCTACTAGCAGCACTAATAAGAGAAAAATCTGATCTTCAATTCATAATAGCCTAGACTGATTTTTAAATTAGGGGTTCCTAATCTCAGAAAATAAACAAGCTACCCCCCCTCCATGTTTCTAGATAGCAAGATTGGGAGGGAAGGAGATAGGTAGATAGATAGATGATAGATAGATAGAGGTAGCTTGTTAGATAATTTTCCTTCTTGTCCTACCTATCATAATGGCCAATTGCAATCTATGGCCAGGTTTCCAATGACTAAAGAATAGAAGAAAAAGATTATTGATGCCTGAAAGAATTCTGTTGTGTTGTTCCTCTTGGGGCTTAATATATCTCTACTGCATAAGAATGAAACATGAGATCTAAGTGTAGTATTTCCATTTCAGAGTAGGGCACCAGCTGTCTTCTTAAATTTCCATGCCACTTAATCTAGCTCTTAGGCTTGGTTAGCTTTCGATTCACAAAGAAGGCAACAACAGCTACACAGGGTCACATTTTTAGCAAGGTCTCTAAAGTAATGAAGTGTACAAAGTATGCTAACAAGGAGAGCAGCTAAGTTAATTCCTTGAGGCAGGTGCAAATATATGGCTTTAAGAGCCACTTTTCAGTGCAGTGCAAGAAGTGACCTGTGAACAGGAGGCGTTAACAGCGGAAGGCAAGAATTTGAGAGTTTCTCAGCATTGTTCGGGGATTATCACTCAATTTGCCTTTTGCTCATGCTAATGTGGAATTTACTACCTTGCAGGTCCACTTCCAGCTACATAAATCAGAAGATGTCAGTACCCCCAAGATAGTCATCTAGAGAGCTACTCACATCAAAATCATCTGCCGCATCAACCATCTAAATGCACAAAATAAACTAGCAAAAGATGTAACGTGGATATGTCCATTCTAATCGCCACCATGATTTTTCAGAGGCTACTAGTGTATTTGTCAAAATTTCCAAGTCCTTCGTGCCTATGCTAGGTCAGAGGGGGAAAATGGAGATATTTAAATAGGATGTGTTCCAGTTTTTTAAAGAAGTCAAGTAACTTGGTCAGAACATGATGGAAAGAGTTTTAGAGCTGAGGATACCACCCCCAAAATAACTTCTCATCTGACTTCCTAATACGTGCTTGTCAGAGAAGTTGGTTTATTAATATCAAATCCCTGAATTAAGCCTAGACTACGTAAGCACACACAGAAAAATACATGGAAAACAAAACCTCTGATAGTTACCAAGAAGTCATATTATTATTCACGTGCAAACCTTACACCTTTTTAAGATGAGTAAGTAGTTGATAGGCATAATCCACAGTAAAGCATAGAATTAGAGTCACAGAATATTAATGCTATAAGCTATGCTGGTATGTTGCTCCTGTACTGCCACTTTAAACACTGGGCAACAAAACACCCCAAAACCCCGTGGCATAAAATGATAACCATTTGTTCTCTTGGTTTTTTGAGGACACTTTTACATCCATTTTTATTATTAATTTAATTCCTATGAGAACAACACTATAAAATGGTACTGCTATTCTCCCCATTTTACATTTGAGGATATTAGACACAGTCACAGTTTACTCCATTCCTGACAAATTACCTAAGAGCAAAAAACATAAAGTTTGGGGTTAATCTTTGGTCTATATAATTTATTTTTAATTGGCCATAACTGCCTTAACATTGGATTTCAGAATTTGTTTTTTAATTTTTAATTTTTTTTTTTACATCTTTATTGGAGTACAATTGCTTTACAATGGCGTGTTCGTTTCTGCTTTATAACAAAGTGAATCAGTTATACATATACATATGTTCCCATTGTTCTCTTGTTTACAGATCACCTAGCATGGCTTTGCCTGTTTGCTGGCAGTGGGACTTCTGAGCCTCTGCCTCACGCTGTGGGTCCTTCCAGGTCTGCTTTATGAGTCTCATTCTAGGCCTGCAGCTACTTCGGGATGTTCTTCTAATGACAAAGTTTGGAAGACCCCAGATACATGAATAAAAACATACAATGTTTCTTAATATTTAGGCTCTCCTGCCAGAACGCACACACGGTTACTTCTCTCAAACTCCATTGGCTGGAGCAGGTCACAAAGAGAACAAGCATGCTCCTCCCAAAGAAGTGGGTGGGGGAGTGGCTACAGCTGAACAATAAGTGATTCTACTCAGGCTTTAAACAGTAGCCCAATCTCCTTCACAGAGAGAAACATTGGAGGTGCAAACACAAGCATGCATGTAGATGTTATACGTATGTGACGTGTCCCAGGCCACACGACGGGATAATTTCCAAACTGGAATAATAACTATGTGCTCCATATTTTAAAATGGGAAATTCCAATATATTTTAATATAGTGCCCTATATGATATACTGACATTTTTATCGAGTGATAAAATGAACCATTGCTTTTTGATTGCTCCCTGGAGACAGCAGGAAGGGTAGGTTTTGAGCTTTTTTAAAATTGATGGCCCCTTCTTCCACATCGAGTAGACAGACATCCACAAACACACACACATCCACACATATATAGTAGAGGGAGGGGTGGGTAGAGAGGAAGGCAGAAAGAGACCACTAACATAGAAATGTAATTATTCACTGAATTTAAAGCTAAGCCAGTCCTAACTGAGTTTGGAGCTGTGTTTTCTTTTCTTCCTAAGAGTTTAGGAATTTCAAGGACAAAATAGAAGCTGCTAGGTGGTCCCCTTACCAAGTGTGTCATTTTGTTAACAGGAATGTGAAGTGTGGTTTGATAATCAGGGCAACAAACCTAGCAGAGCCAAGAATTTGTATTCCTCTTCTTTCATAGGGATGGAAAACAAAAATTAGCATTTTAAAAAATTTACTAGATTCTTTTTTTTTTTTTTTTTTTTTTGCGATACGTGGGCCTCTCACTGTTGTGGCCTCTCCCGTTGCGGAGCACAGGCTCCAGACGTGCAGGCTCAGCGGCCATGGCTCACGGGCCCAGCCGCTCCGTGGCATGTGGGATCTTCCCGGACCAGGGCACGAACCCGTGTCCCCTGCATCGGCAGGCGGACTCCCAACCACTGCGCCACCAGGGAAGCCCTAGATTCTTTTTTTTAATCTCAAGAAAGCAGGATGTGCTGACAAGATAGGTTAATGAGGAGCTATAGGAAGGAAGAACATTTTCTTTCTTGACATAAGCCCTGTGAGTATCAAAAAAGGAATTGCTATAACAGAAAAAAATACTATCACAGCTATGACTGGTGATATGTACGGAACAGCCTGCAAATCTCACCCAGCATCACTCTGGAATTCACCCACCACACATTTACTAAGCTGCAGATGGTCGTCTTGTTTTCCACAGGCAGATATCTCTAAACTGTTGGCTGCCTCAGTTAACTTTCTGAACAAGTTTTTAACATTTTCCCACAGATTTCTTCTTTAATGCACTGGATGTTGAAAGACCCCATAGTTAATTTACACACTGCTTTGCAACCCACTTTGATGAACCCACCTTGTGTCAGTTTGTTAACGGAGGCAGAGTACGCAATTAGTTCTACAAAGCAAAAGGCAAAATTCACAATTTCTTTTTACTTTTAAATTTATTTATTTATTTTTGGCTGCATTGGGTCTTCGCTGTGGTGCACGGGCTTCTCATTGCGTTGGCTTTTGTTGCGGAGCACGGGCTGTAGGCTCACGGGCTTCAGTAGTTGTGGCACGCGGGCTCATTAGTTGTGGCTTGCCGGCTCTAGAGTGCAGGCTCAGCAGTTGTGGCACACGGGCTTAGTTGCTCCTCGGCATGTGGGATCTTCCTGGACCAGGGCTCGAACCCGTGTCCCCTGCATTGGCATGCAGATTCTTAACCACTGCGCCACCAGGGAAGTCTCCACACTTTCTTGACAATAATCATTCGACTCTGCTTAGAACTTTGAGTTGTGCTTGTGTCCAGTTTATACTTTGGTTTCTTACAAGATTTATGATGACTATCATAGAATGTGTCTTCCAGATACTTCCCTCACTTTGAGTTTCCATTAAATTAATGGAAGGATTCACATGTTCCAAGAAACACCACATTCTCCCCATAGGCAAAACGATTAATTTTTCCTCTGCAGGAATTCAAATTAATATTCTCAGCTCATGAAGGGAGGGGTTTGGTGGCTTAAATATCTTTAAGACAAAATTGGCCTTTCTGTGGCTAAACAAAAAATCTCTTATTTTTCCCTTCCATCACTAGTTTGCCTTCATCTCCTAACAAAAATAGAAGAGTTAATCGGAGAGAACAAGAGTCTTTTTTGATATGATTGTAGAAGGGATGCAAAAGGAAAGGATAGAAAGACGAGTGTTTTTCTTTTTCATGAACTTTATGTTATTGATGAAACATATTTTCCAAAGCAAGCAATCCAAACACCCACCTCTGCTTCCAGCACACCTAGCCTGTGTTGGAAAAAAGAAAATGAGGTACATAGACAGAAATTGAAATCCCATCTCTGCAAATAACAGCCTATGTGGCCTTAAGTCAGTTACTTATGTTTTAATTTCCTCCTTGTGATGAGGATAAAATAATATATGCAAAGTGTGTGGCCCTTGGTGGGTATTCAGTAAATGATAACACTTACTGTATCATTATATTTGGAAAAATAGTAGTATGTGGCAAGCAAGAAGATTTTAGCCTTTGGAGCCAAGATGGATCTGGGTTCAAATTCAGACTCCTCCACTGGCTATATGAAGAACCACTGATGGGTTTACACTGCATGAGATTTCATTTCCTAATTTTTATAGAGTCAGACGGTGTGGGGAGAAATTTTTGGCGCCTGGCCCCTTGCTTGGCAGACGGTTGTCACTCAGTAAATGTTAGCCTCCAGTAGTAGTGATAAAAGTAGTAGAAACAGTACTCACAGTAAGCCAGTGAAAATCCTTATCTGATAAAACTCTTTTTTTTTTTTTTTTTTTTTTTGCGGTACGTGGGCCTCTCACTGTTGTGGCCTCTCCCATTGCAGAGCACAGGCTCTGGACGCGCAGGCTCAGCGGCCATGGCTCACGGGCCCAGCCGCTCCGCGGCATGTGGGATCTTCCCGGACCAGGGCACGAACCCGTGTCCCCTGCATCGGCAGGCGGACTCTCAACCACTGCACCACGAGGGAAGCCCTGATAAAATTCTTATACTTTAGTTTTCTTCATACAGTATTTTAGTCCCCATTCCAGATAAAAATACACTGAGATCTTCCTGAGAAGCTCTACTGAAATCAAGTTTCTCTCCTGACACCTCATCTATCCTAAACACATATATGGCTCTAAAAGAAAACTCATAATTGTCATTGTGACTTTCTTTAAGCATCCCTTCCATCCCTTCAGTTCTAGGGGGTGAGCTCTCATAGGTGGGGAGAATCACGTGCACTAGAGAACCCCAGGGTGACAGGGAAGGAAAGGTCTACTCTCTCATGCTTGCCTTCTTTTCCTCCATGTTTCTTTGATTTCCTGGGGCATATTGTCAAGTGAAATGTCTCCCTGGAGAAAACCCAAACATTTTAAATTTGAAAGGTAAGACTGAAAGAGAGAAGGAGTGCTCCGGACTCACAGGCAGTTGGCTGCCTCAGTTAACGGCTCACCCCCTGACAACTCGAGCCATGGAATATGCAAAGCTGTGACATTGCTCTTTCAACATCCCATGAGGTTGGTGGGGAGGACAGTTTGCTGTAAAGATTAGTCTCACTGAGCCACTGATTGTATATTCTGATGCTTATCCAGGAAGGTAACCATTATGTTCCAGCAAGGCAGACATAAAGTAAATCTTATTTCTATTTAGAGGTAACAGGCAGAAAGAAGGAACAGCAAGAATCATTGTTTTTGTCTGACACAATTCTTAGGGTTTCTTCAAATGTTGTTGACATTCGTAACTCAGTTGATCAAATTTGCCTTTTCACTCATTTTTATTTAAGGAGATTTTTTTTTAAAGCCCTCCTTTTTGTTTGTATGGTGCCAACAAAACTGATGATTTTAAAAAAAGGAAATTCATTCAATCAGTGTATCTCCTGAAGTACAAACTTCCGTTAAACAACTTGTTTGATTGATTTCCCCTCTGCCACCCTGAATTAACCAGATTAATTTTAGATAGTCTCATTCCCAAACTTCAGTCAAAGGATGTTTGTAGGTCTGGCTGCATAGGAATCATCTTGGGAACTTTACAATAAATACAGATTCTTGGGCCCACTCCTGATACTTCAGAATCAGAAGCTCCTGTCTCAGGAATCTGCATTTCAACAAAGATCTTGACCATCAGTGACAGTCTTAAATTTCTCATATATATGAGAACTGGTAATTCAGATGAAAAAATAGAGATTTTGGTCGTTTCCTCAGAATCTTTTGCTCTGATTGCCTTGATGATTTATCAGCCATATTATTTGACCAATTCTTAGAATATAAGTTAAGTATATGTAACTTCAGAGAACTAGCTCTGAAGCCCATGGGGTAATAAGCACAGGGGTCGGGGAGCATATACTTTGGGGGTTATTCTCTCTCCCTCCATCCTCATCTGTTATGATCACTGATGTCATTCTACATGTTTTTCCCAATATGGTAAATAAGTAAATGGATGGGTGAATAACAATGCTGCACTCTGAACAGCAGCAGGGATCCTAAGAAGAAGCTAGATTTGAGTGTCCTTGTGAATCATTCTGAGCCTTGGAAACTCTGGCTTCCGACGAGAAGACAAGATGTCTGTAGCATTGTTGTAGCCAAGTTGGCAGAATTTCCAATTGGGCTGTTGACTAAACTCTCTGCAATACCTGGAGAGACCCTTGTCATAACCACCTGACATTACTGTCCAAGAATGTTGCATCTCTAATTACTGCCGAAGTCAGTCACTTTACTGGCTCCATGGCTGAAAGCCTCAGCCCTTAAATCCAGCTAGATTTTTAGCCAATCTTTGTTGTTAGCCAGAAAGTGAGGGTGAAAGATGTGGGTCATTAGTGTAAACCTTTTTTCCAACGTGGAGGTAGATGGGGCAAAACAAAGTACATGCCCATCTCAAAGAGCCATGTTATTGCACACAGGGCAGCAACTATTTTGTAGGAATCATCTGGGAGAACAGGGCTACAGGCATTAAAATATAGGCATGTCAATTTCTAAAGTATTTAGAAAAATGATCATTTTTATGTAAGAATGTCAGTAATCTGGTAACAGACTTTTTTAAAAGGCAGTCTATTCTGTTAAAATGGCCCAATATGGGGCAAACGTGGTATTTTTTCCGAAGTAGTCACTTGGAAAAGGAACAGCTGCAAACATTTAAAAGGGTCTGATGCAGCCCTGAGACATCATAGCAGGATACTATTGGAAATCTTTGCAGCTGGGATTCTTGAGCAGCAGAAAGGTTCACATAGCAACTAGTAAGCTACAGAAGAATGGTGGCCAAAAGGTGTAACGATTGTTTCAGAAAAATAAAGCTTCTTTGGTTGCTCTGCTACAAATAGCCACAAAGCAGAAATGCCTTCATAGGAATCATATAAAGGATATAAATACAAATCTACCTTTGACGAGGTTCATCATGCTTGTTACAGGACTCACAATATGAACTTACATTTAGCCTTCATTTGTTTGGTGTGGTTGTTGATGCCAAATCTAGTTAGGATGATCTATAATGATAGATGGATGGTAGATATATGGTACCCACTGATTATCTTCCCAGCCCCTCTTCTTTGGAACCGCCACCCTGCCCACAGAAGTGAGACTTCCTCATCTTTATTTATACTATATATCCCCTATCTTCAGCTCATAGCTGATTAGATCAGAACTAGATATCTGACCCAAGATGGATTAATCTCATTCTCTCTTCAGAATTTGGTTTTATTTAAGCTAGCTTGGTACTTACACATGGTAAAATGTACACATATCCACTCATATAACGGTGCTATAGAAGGACCATATTGGATTGCTTCATTTCCTTAAACAGCGTAGGAACTGAGAATTAAAAATAATGAAATAAAAAGAGTTTAGAAACAGTTAAACATGATTCTGTGACACACTCTCTTCTCTTCCCACCCACTGATGTTAAAGGGAGAGCCGTGAAACACCCCTATATCACTGATGTCAGAGGACATTTTATTAATGATAAGAGTGATAATGTTTTTGTCATTAAAAACAGCAAAATGATTTATTGTTTAATATATTCTCAATGATAAAAAAAGAATGCAAATGCAGGCAGAGTCCCATTTTTACCGTTGGTTCTGCCTCTGACGGCTGAAACCGTGAATCACTAAATCGTCCGCCAGCTGACGC
Source organism: Globicephala melas (assembly GCF_963455315.2). NCBI lineage: Eukaryota > Metazoa > Chordata > Mammalia > Artiodactyla > Delphinidae > Globicephala > Globicephala melas. Next base: position 26,434,410 of record NC_083322.1, read on the forward strand.
CTCCCCACCAGGGCTCCCGGAGATGCTTACATAGAGGACAAAGCCAGTGGCCCACTCTGCATTACTAAGTGCCCTGTTCCAAACTCCTATCCTTCAAGACCAGGGATGAATGACAGGTTTCAAGAGCTTCTTTACCTCCTCTGGCCTAAGGCCTCACCTAACTTCAACCCCTTTCTTCTATTTTTAGTTCTGATGCCAAATCAATCAACCAACCAATTAAACAAACCTTGGGGGGAAAAACACTCCATGAAAAGAGTCAAAATAACATAGTTTCTTGCTCAATAACATGCACTCCATGATCTTTCCTCTGGGTTCTACTTGGCTTTGTATCACAGCGCCTCTCAAACTTTAATGTGCACACAAACCAACCGAGGATCTTGTTAAATTTCAGATTCCAAGTTGGCTTCACTCTCTAGTAGGACTGAAATTCTGCATCTCCAGCAAGCACCCAGATGATGCTAATGACCGTCACTTTGAGCATCAAGTTTTAAGGTCAAGCGAGGAAAATGCTTCAGACTATATTAACCAAATGGGGGAGAAAGAGAGAGTAGTAGGGGTCCTTAAAAGAGGGAGTCCCAAGTGACGTTCAAAGAGAACCCATCACACAGACACGGGAGTGGCCAACTTCTCCTGAATCTCATGGCTGCACGGCATTCTGGGTTTGATAAATATCTCAACTCCAGTTCAGGAGTGAAGTAAAAGGCAAAAAGGAGGTATGATTCCTTTGTGATCATTCCTACATAAGATTTCTCGTCTGAATAGTTGGTGGAAGACTTTTAAAGAGACCAATTTATAAGACCCAGAAGAATCACTGAACAGCATCTTGGTGTGGAGACCCAGATCTGTGTATGTTTACATTGGCCCAAGAGGTGATTCTAATATCTTCTCCTGGTTAAGAACCCCTGAATAGTAATTAGAGTGTACCCCTAACAAATGCATATCTGGTTTAATAAAATGAGGGTCTATGCATATCACAGCCCACGTTAGCACTTTATTGCTAGGTCTGATGGTAATCTCATTGCCTAAGAAAATCTTTTTTAATGGGTATGTCCCTACCAATATTTGGAAAAACATTATTTTCATATGTTATTGATATGTAATACTTTAATTATATTTATAATGTTAAGTACACAAAATATAATTTAACATGTTTTTTTAAAAATGATATGAATGGTTGTAACTGATCTAGAGAACAGGATTCCTTTCTAGGTCTCTAGGTCCCTTATATATGAATAGTTCTCGGTAGTTTACAATTTATTTCCATATATAGTACCAAATTTATTCCTGCAAGGACCCGATAAAAATACTGTTACTTTCTCTTTTATAGATGAGGAATTTGAGACAGATAATTTAAGTATTTGCCCAAAGTCGCAAAATTACTAAGTGGCAGAGCTAGGATGTAAATAAGGTTTGTCAGATACTTATCCTCAACCTCTGTGATGTACTGCTAGTTTTTAAATCAGTATAAAACCTTTGAACAAACAAATCTATTATTCAAGTCTTATTGAAAATTGTCTTTCATTTTAAAAAACTTAAGTGTTTGATTTACAATTTTCTGTCTTAATCATAATGACAATTTGATCACTCTTTGTCCTTCTGTCATATTTTGCATCCTCTGTTCTCCATGCAAAGGCCAGATTGAGAGTTGAATAGCAGAAGGAGATGAAACCAGAATAAAATAAACAGAAACCATTTCACTGGTAACAGTGTCCCAGTATTCCCTTTTAGAAGAAGAGATTTTTTAAATGGGTTATTTTTATTGCCATCTGTGAAAAATTCAGTTTCAATTACAAAAAAAAAAATTGAAAATAATTTATGGAGCAAATTTTGCTCTGAACTGTGAAAAAGTTTTGTTTTTAACAGAAGGATGTGGAAACTGGTAGAAGTAGTCACGTTTTTCCTAGGAAGTGATCTTGATGTCACAGAAGAAAGCAGAGGATCCAAATGCATTGCAGGCGAGGGGGAAAATATACTCACATTTAACTCACCACTGCAGAGATTTTACCTCCTAAAATTTATTTGTGTAGTTACAAAATCCTGTAGCAGTTGAATGCCATTCCTCTTAGCTCAACAGCTATCTCTTGAATTTTCTTCTCTATGAAGCCAATGCTTATTTCTGTCAGAAGACTCTAAATCACAAGTCATTTGACACTTCTAGTTTATCTTCTTTAGCTGAAAAGGTTAATTTAATGCTTTCTACGCTGCATTTTAGAAACAGTTCTGAGAGCAGCAGCTTCATAAAAGGAAAAGTGTTCAGAACATGACATTTTACTCGCTTGGATTCCAAAGCCATCACGAGGTTTGCCCCCATAAGCCAAGTCTAAGCCTTTGTCTCCTGTTGAAATGTGTTGCCCCGTCACCTCTGTGGTGCATCCCTCTGTGGCCCAGTTCCCCTTCCAGATTCAAGACTCTCATCCCCCAGAGCATGTGTGTGTTGGAGGCGGAGGGCTCACAGCTGAGCCTTTTCTGGAAATTTCCCTGACAGAAGTAAGTTGCCTCATGAAGGTTTCACTTAATCCATGGAGTACTGACATGGGAGATACAGAGGCCCAGCCCCCTTGCCTCTCTTTGGGCAACTGGAAGATCCATCCCCCAACTGAAGTGCCCGATGGGACCAGGGAGGTTACTGCTACAAACGTGTCCCCGTTAAACTTCTCCCTCTGCCCAGTCCCGTTTCCCTGTTTCCTCACAAGTGTTGTTCCCAAGAACACTCCCCAGTGAAGCTCCTGTGTGCAGACCTCAGGGACTCAGGGTCTTGGGTCCCCACCTGCACCACCGCCAGTGCCCTAGAACACTTGTCCTCATTATAAAAACATCGTTCCCTTCATACATAAGTCCCTTCATTCACCAAATATTTTTCAAGTTTCTACTGTGTCAGGCATAGGATTAATTGCCGGGGGATACGGCGGTAAATCAAACAGATGTGATACCTGGCTCTGGAGATTACATTCTGGTGGCGTGTAAAAGAAAAGAAACGGTATTTTAAATGAATTGTAATAACATGCTATAAAAGGAGAAATCCAAGAAGGGAGGGCCAAATCCATTATTGTGGAGCTAGGGAAGAGTATCTGAAGGCAATGATCTCTTGCTGAGAAGTAGAAGGTAAGTAGGATGACCTAGGTTGTGGGCAGCAGGTACCTCCACGTAGAGAAAACACTGGGTTTTGAGAGCCTCAGTATGAGTCACTGAAAGAGTTTCAGTGTAGCTGGAATTTAGAGGGCAAAATGTGGGGTGGCAGGCATGACAGCCATATTAAAGTGTTCCACTGAAGACTTTTTAAGCATATTTTAACAGCCCCATTGAGGTAGAATAGATATAATAAATGACATATATTTAATATACAAAATTTGATAAATTTTAATACGCATACACATCATCATCATCATCGTCACAGTCAAGACACTGAACACATCCATCATATCCAAACATTTCCTCACGCCCCTTTGTAAACCCTTTCTCCAGTCCTCCCGTCTTAAGGTAAACACCGATATATTTTTGCCACTACAGGTAGTTTGCATTCTGTAGAATATTCTACAAATGAAATCACATAGAATATTTTGTTTGTCTGAATTCTTTCACACAGCATAATTATTTTGTAGTTCATTCATGATGTTCATTGTCAATGTTTTATTCCTTTTTATTGTTGAGTGGTATTCCAAGGTATGGATGTACCACAGCTTGTTTATCCATTCACTGTAAATGGACATTTCAGTGTTTAGTTACTACAAAAAAAGCTGCTATGAACATTCATGTATAAGTCTTTGTGTAGACAAATGCTTTCGTTTCCCTTATGTAAATACCTAGGAGTGGAATGGCTGGGCCATGTGGAAACTGTATATTTGACTTTGTGCAAAACTGCCAAAATATTTTTCAAAGGTTGTACCATTACGCCATCCCACAAGCAGTGGGAGTTGTAAAGAAAACACCTTGCCCCATATCAGAGTTGGAATTAACTAGAACCCGCTGGATCTCCCGGCATAAGCCACACTACTGCCCTGACTTGTGTTACTGCCTGTTTCTCCTCTCTTGGTGATAGGCTCTTTCCTCTCTCCTCTCTCCGAGGTACCTCATAGCTTTCCTGAGTCTTCCCATTGTCTTTACTATCAAAAATTGCTCACAGGGGGGGCTTCCCTGGTGGCTCAGTGGTTGAGAGTCCGCCTGCCGATGCAGGGGACACGGATTCGTGCCCCCGTCCGGGAAGATCCCACATGCCGCGGAGCGGCTGGGCCTGTGAGCCATGGCCGCTGAGCCTGCGCGTCCGGAGCCTGTGCTCCGCAATGGGAGAGGCCACAACAGTGAGAGGCCCGCGTACCGCAAAAAAAAAAAAAAAATTGCTCACAGGAAGAGAAATAAATGACTGATAATGTCGTTATCCTACAGCACTACAGCAATATAGATGAAGAATAATTAACGGAACAATGAAGGTGATCAGGATTGAAGGATAGAACTGGGAGTGTTACCAAACCCAGGTCCAGCTGCTCGCCTCTTGAGAGCCAATTCAAGAGACAAGTGTTGGTAGGAACGGAAAGCTTACTTTATGTCGGAGGCTGGCTACTGGGGGAGAGGGTGGGCTCCCGTCTGAGAACCAACTCCCGATGGCTACTCGGGGGACAGGGGCTTTTAAAGGAGAGTTTCGGGGTTGTAGGCGGAGGGAGAGAGCAAAACAGCACAGTCAGACAGTCATCTTGAAACCAGTCACGTGGTGGTCTGATCAGTGTCACCTTGGCTGTTTTAAGTACAGTCAATCTTTAGTTCCAGGGTTCGTTCCCATTTCTTTGCGGCCAGTTCTCGGAATTGTGTGAAGTGGAGTAGCTTATGTCATGGCTTCAGTTTGGTCCTCATGTAGTCATCCTCACCTGGTGGGGCTTCAGTATCTGCAGAACAGCTCACAGGAGATGGCTCAGAATATTATCTATAATCCTTAAGGAGGAACTAAAGGTCCTTGACTATGCTTAATGATGATTATTATTTGGTCTCCTTTGACTGTTTTCCCTTGTTTCTGCATTTTCTCACTTCTCTGATTAAACTTATTCTTCCGCTAAAGTTTTTCCACAGACAAAAGGCAGGCTGAGGACATGGGGTGGGGGAGGGCAAGGACCACAGGGTCCTGCTCCCTTTCAGGAGAACCTAACATCCAGGAAGTTTTCTTCCTGTAATTATCATATTTACCTCTGATATCTGCCAGAAACAGATCCTGAGTTCTAGAAGCCTTGATCTATACTATCTTTCTACCACAGGAAAAGTCTCATATGTGAAAGTCCTCAGTAAATGTTGACTGACTGACAGACACTTAGGGAGTGACCAAAGACAGGCGATTAAAATCTCTAACCTCTACTTTTGCTTCTGTGCAATTAGTTTTTAACTATTTCAACCCCCTGTGTATTGAGGAACCTAATACATGCACAATATGAAACCTTGGTCCCAGAATCTGAAAAAGCCCTACAGCAGTTCTATAACACCTGTCTGTATCCCAATTCCCTGCCCTAGAGGGCAAAGCTTTTAATCTGGTTTGAGTAGAGGGAAGCTACTAACACACCACTGTAAAGCAATTATACTCCAATAAAGATGTAAAAACAAAAACAAAAACAAAAAACCTTGACATCAGACTGGTAGGTGTTTGCACAGGTAATTGTAAGATTCTCACCTAAGAAGAATATATATATGCATCATGTTAGGTACAAGGATAAAACCAAAGTTAGACAAAATATGTTGCCCATTTATCATCTATGCCATTTTTATAGCTCGTAGCACCTTTGAGTAAGTCTCAGACCTGGAAATGCCCACCTTAGTCCAATACCTCATGTCCCTTTCAAGTCAAGAATCTCCTACTGGGTCTGACCAGTGACACATCTGTTGCAATGAGCTGATGAACAGTAGTAGCAAACCTCGTGGCCTTAGGTTAAATTCTGCAGGTGAAATATCCAGTAGATTGGTATCTCAAGTTAACTTCTGAATCCTCCCTAGAAACAGTAGAGGGTAACATTACTCTATTTGAAGCATGGCATTAAGCACTTCACAAACATTACTTAATTCATTTCCACAAAAACTCTGTGACTTAGGTAGCTCAGAGAAACTGAAACTAGAAGTTTAAATAATAAGCCCAGCATCATAGATCTAATAAAAACAGAGCAGGTCTGGAGACTGAGCCTTTGACCTCTATGCCCTCTTCACAGCCGCAAGAGTTCATATCTGGGCAAACAGCTTTGGCTGTGATTCTGTTTCAGCCCCTTTCATGCAAACTTCTCACCTCCAAGGCAAATGTCTACTTAATATAACAGTAACTCTCCCTACTAAGTATTAGAAATTCCTTCCTTTTTTTTCATGTCACCAACTCTTTCAATGTGTCTTGGTTAAAACTCAGAGGTAAAATTCAACATAATTTATTTCAAATTTGGTACACCTTATTCTACAAGATATTCAGAACCATTTTGAAAAGTAAAAGGAGATATTTATACCAATTAATGGTGATCCTAATGTTATTTCATGTTATAAAATGTTTAAAGTTTTCTGTCTTCTGCCAACCAAAAATAAAACTACATGCCAGTTGCCAGATTGATTAAATTTTAGCAGTATATGATTTTCTCTTTTCTCCTATTTTCGGAATACAGGGAATGTGAGATCGTGGTAGCCTCTGGACTCAGTTGAATTGTGCTTGATGTTTATATCTGATTACTCCTCACTAAATATTAGAAATTCCTTCCTTTTTTAAAATGGATGCTCTTTCCTTTCTAAATTAGAAATTCAAGAAAAAATTATAAAGAACAGGATGAGATCAGCTATCAAATTAATAACTTCTCTAATAAACAGAAAAATTAAAGAGGTCTAGTAGATTTCGTTTAAGAAGACATTGTTGAAAATGTTTTTGTCAGGCACTGTGCTGTACATGAATTGCAAAAAAACACCTTTGCCTTTGGAAGTTAATTACCTTGCTCAGAAGTTCTTTTACATCACAAAATACAGGACCGGTATCACAATTTTTCTACTTATTTTTGTTGTAGCTTAAAAACAGATAATCTCAGTTAACTGACTTCACTGAACTAAACCATTTTCAACAATTCCTTTACAGAAAGTGATTCTGGAAATGAGCAGTTTTCCATCATGTCAGAGAGCGATTTAGCTGGAAATCATCCATTACCATTAATAGAATTTATATAACTCAATTTTATTGCCATTAAAAGGTCAAACCTGAAAGGCTTTATTAATGTTATTTCCTTTCAAAGAAGTTGTTTCTGTCAAAAATAATAAATTATAGAACTCGTAAATGATCATTAACTACCCCTTTAATCTGTAATCATTATTTTTAATCTGACTTTAGAATTTTGCCCCACTAATGATACAGATATATCATGTATATGTGTGTATATATATATATATATATATATATATATATATACACCTTTTAACTGTAGAGACTGCCTACCAAGTGAGATAATTAAAGGCACAGCCTCCCTTTGCAGAAGGAATATTTTCCATTGAAATGCCTTCTAATCAACAATCCCTGGTAAATATCTTCTCTTTGAAGAGCAGGAGGCAACTTCCTAGAAGCTTTATCCTGGACTCTCTCAGTGATTGATGATCTCCAATGGTGTTTCGTCAAGCAAACTGGGACGTCATGAGAGTAATAACAGACTAAGAGCTTAAGCTTGAACATAGCCCAGCCTGCCAGTCCTCTGTTAGGAAGCCATCTGTTAGCAACCTTGCGTCATCCCCACCCTCTATCTCAGTCAGTTGACTGCTGGTGTCTGAATTGCGGGTGGCTTCTTTGGTTAACTCAGATGCATTGTGTCTCGGTTCTTTTTTTTTTTTTTTGAAACTCCCTGTATAAACAGGCCAGGATAATGAGTAAACAAACAACAAAAAACCTTCAGTTACAGTTTGATTCTCATTCCCAAACACACAGCCATGCCTCACTCTTACAAAAGACAGGCTGATCTGGATTGCGTCTCACTTAGGAAAATGACCACCTGACACTAGTTGGAGAAGTGATAAATCTCCAAAGTTTTATAATCACAAATCAAAATTAAAAAAAAAAAGCCTGGATTTCCCTCCTACTAGAGGCACACTGAAAAACAGAACCACAGTGTGCAAGGTCATTAACCAAGTGCATGTAACTGCCAGAAAGTTGAAATCGCACCTCACTGTTTGCTGCCAGCAGGATTTCTCCTCGCAACCCATGGCTGTTTTAAGTGCAGACAGAATGGAGTTGCACAGCCAGCTTTCTCCATATGGGGTACAGCAAGGCTGTGCAGAGGAAGAGTGCAGAATGTAAGTGCTTTAGGAAATGACTTCTAGCTCTAGTTCTTCTTTGTTGTATCAACATCTAATTTACATGGATAAATAAACACCTATGAATGAATTCGATGTTCACAGAACAAAAACAGTGGGGATTCATGAGTAATGTCAATGATTGAAAACTCCGAAGTACTGAAAGGGGCAGTTCATAAGTTTGTTATTTTGGGAGGAAAGAAACTGTGTATGATGCATGATAAAGTAGAGAGTTTAAAATGCAGTAGGCATATTCTCTGCCAGTTTTGTGGTGCAAAATCCGACCCCAAAATACAGCTGGCATGTCTTTCTTTCTCACATTTCTACAGGTAGACCAGGGTATCTCTGCTTCTGGCTACGCTCTGTGGGTGGACCCAAGCTGGAGGGTACAGTTACCTGAGACATCTTCTCCTGGCAGAGGTCAGAGCGCCTAGGTGAGTGGGTATACATGAGAGATGCCTCTTGAAGCCTTGGGTTAGGACTGGCACTCAATCAGTTCTTCCCACATTCCTCTGGCCTAAGCAAGTTCCCTGGCCAAGCCCAGCTCTGATGGGATAGGGATGCTTGCTTCTCCATGGAGTTGGGGGAAATGAAATGACTATTTGCTGAACCTGAATGATGAGCTAACCTGACAATTTTTTTTCTCATAATTTAGAAAATGTCAGTAATTAAGAAAGAAAAAAATAAAAATCACTGGATAACCCCTCATCAGTGTTAATCTTTAGCATATATCTTTCCTATTTTTTATTTATGTGTACAGAGTGGAGTGAGTGGTAGAAGGCATTAATGAAAGTTTTGCGGGAAAAGAGGAAGGGTTACCAGGAAAGCGAAAAGGGGAAAGGCTGGGGCAGTTTCCAAACTTAGTGGGATACTAAATCAGACCGTCTGTGTTTTTATGCCAATCTCACTCACTATATAACCATGGGTGCATTAATTAGCCCTTCTGAGTCCCAGTTTTAATCTGTAAAATTGGCTAACAGTTGTGTCTACCTCATGATGTAATGTGAAGATTAAATGAGTTGTTGAATGTAGATAGAATAGCACTTGCAACATGATAAATGCCCAGAAAAAATTAGCCACGATCCATAAATATAATGTGTCAGGGTTTTATCTGTAAGTATTGGCCTATTCATCTCATATGCGTTATCCATACTCATGCTTGTTTACAGAGTGGCAGAGCTTCCCAGAGCCTAAAATAACTTTTGTATCCTCTTGAACATTTTTTACTTGACATCTAAGATTTTCCTTAATGAGTTTAAATAGATATAATTTATGGCATTTGATTTTAAAATAGGGTTATAATACTCTTCTAAATATCTAGTGAAATTCAAATATCACAATTCAAAACAATACATCAACAATTTGTTCTTTGACATTTAGGAATTTCACATCTTTGGTTTTTATTTCCCCTTGAACTCATATTTCCATTCCATTGTTTAACAATAAAATTTTATCTTAATATAATTTATTTTTCGTTCTTGAAAGACTTTTATTGATAATCTTTCCTTTATTCTTTGCAAAGAAAAGATACATATGAAAAGTGGAAAATTCTTTAAAGGGTTATAAATATTAAATTTTTTTCTGGCTTGAGTCATTACAATTATTACTGTGCATCATAAATATAGTATTGATATCGCTATATAATTTCTGACTGTCAAAAGTAGAATTTTATTAGAAATACATTTCTTATTGAGATTAGTGGTATTTTTTTCAATTAGTTCTTATCTCTGTGAATGTGTAAGAAATTGCAGAGTGGGACAGAGTCCTGCGTGAATTGTATTTTGATTTGTTTTGATTTTATAGATGTGAACACCGAGAAATTATTTTCAAAAAAATCAGCAGAGGGGAATGGGAGGAAGTTTTATTTCTTTTTCATAGATGTGTCACTCAATTCCTTAAATATCAGAAATCACAGTGATCTATCATCAAAAATTATTTTTAATTATAGTCTGGTTGACACATATTTGAAGTCCAAAATCCCAGTGATATATCACCAAAAATTATTTTTAGCAATTTTTAATTAAGTCCCATTTTGAATTGGCAATAGCAAAGAACTAGAAAGTACATAATTTGAAATATGATTTATTGCCCAGTCATCATTGTCCATGCTTTCTCAATATCTGGGATGTAAACCAAAAAACAAACAAACAAAAACTTTACAAACACATACCAAATGACTATAAATTATACCTATTATTCTTTTATTTAGTGGTGAATTATTTAACCCAATATACCCAAAAGGGTTAGAACAAATCAAAATGCTATTTCATTACACTCTTTTTAATACAATATTTTTGTATTAAATTCTTTTTGATCTTATTATATGCTTTAAATATATTTTTGTCAATATTTTGGTATTGCAGAATTAACCTATTGAATTTGTGGAGAATGTCTGCCCCACAGCCTAATCAGCCAAGCATCCCCAAGCTAATCAGACTCACATTCTGTCAGAAAAATTCTGCCTTCGTGTTTCAATTCAAACAAACGTATTAATACACTTCTCAAGTGTTATTATAAAAAGGCTCGAGGAAATAAATTATATATAAGGAGATTGCCAAAGGCAGTCATTAGGATTAAAATGATGTCAATCACGAATAATTAATGTGTTATGAAAATAATAAATCAGTAAGCTGTTTCTTATTACTTAATTTGTCATAGTTTAGTGAAATATTTAGTTATAAACTATGAGTTCTTTATAAAGCAGAAGGGATAATATAAATCTTGGCAATCCTTCAGTACCTGTGTCGGTTTATCAGTTACCTAAGGATACAGTACCATGGCAAAGCAACCAGGCATACAACATCAGTGTCCTAGGGCAATAAACATTTATTTCTCGCATTTGTTTCTAGTATCAGCTGATCTAGGCTAGCCTGGACTGGGTTCGTCTTCTCTTCTTAACTAGGTTCCTTCATTTTCCTGGTAGTCAGCTGATCTAGGCTGGGCTCAGAGGGTTGGTGGCTTAGCTTTTCTGCACATGTCTCTTGTTTTTCTAAGATGAGCAGGCTAACCTGGGCATGTCCTTCACAAGGCGATGGCAGAATCAAAAAAGAGCAAGTGTTTCCAAACACGTAAGCCTCTTGTGGCTTAGGCTAGAAGTTGGCATACTATTTTCTTATTTTATTGGCCAAAGTAGGTCGCAGGGCCAAACCTAGGAGTGGGAAATCGTGCTGGGTCACAGGGAGAGCACATGGTGTAGTTGCGTGGTTAAGGACACGGATACAGGAAGGAATGGAGAATGGATGCCATTCAGACTAATTCAGTCTACCACTGCCTGGGTAATGAACTTTGGGCTTCAGCTCTTGGAAGTAATTAAAAGTGAATCAAATATAAATATCAGACATAATTCAATTGAGTTCATTAGCTACCGTGATCTAACATTTCCTGTATGCTGAAAAAAGGAGAAAGAGAAAATCCTATACTGCTAAAATGTAATCGGTCTGGAAACTGCCTTGTAGTTTTATTTTTTGTTAGTAGGAGATAGAAAACATTAAACATTTTATAACATAAAATAAAATTAGGATCATCATTATTGGTATAAATATCTCCTTCTACTTTACAAAATGATTCTAAATATCTTACTGAGTAAGGTGTACCAAATTTGAAATAAATTATGTTGAAATTTTACCCCTGAGTTTTAACCAAGATACATTGAAAAACTTGGGTGACGTGAAAAAGCATTCCAGCTACACTTAAAAGAATGAACATCACTCATCTATACTACGTAGGCTATTTGAAAGCTGTCAAGTTCAAGCAATATCTTTTAAGATTTGTCTTGGAATGGGTTTAAATGCATAGATTACCTTGAGGTAGCTATCACAACTTTGCCATATTGTCTTCCTATACAGGATTATGACATCCACATGTTTATTTATTAAAGAGTTTCATTAATATTCATAAGCTAAAACTTGCCTCCTTCCCATTTCTTTCTTAGGTTATTATTTGATATTCCTATTTCTGCTCTTGGGAATGAAAATTGTTTTTAATTTTAATTAATGATTCTTTGAATAAGAAAGAATCTCAGAACACTTATTTTCTGGGTTGTTAGTATTTAAATGGATGGCCTCGGGATTTTTACCTGTAGGGAATTTTAATTAATGTTTAATAACATAAATATTAATTTATACTTTTGAGATGCATGTATATGTTTTATCTTTATTTAATAATCTAGGTACTTTTAAATGACACACAAAGTTTTAAAGTTTTCCACTGCTGAATTTGCAAAATCTTTAGTTTGAAAGGTCTCTGCTTTCTACTTGTTATTGTTGGTTATAATGAACCATTCAGAATTTCAAAGATCTAAGCCCATTCTCTAAAGTATATAGGTACAATTAGGTATGTTTCACTGCTTGCTGTCTCACTGAAGTATAATTCCCATTGTCTATCCTTGTAAAGATATTTTTAGCAATTCAAAGTAACAAAAAATGTTCTGAATAAGCTTTTGTTAGAAATTTCCAAGGAACACAGAAAGAGTTTATGGTTCTGTTCTTTTCCTAAAAAGAGTTCTCTTCTACAACCACAATAAAATATGTGTCATGGACATATATTTTGATGTACCCGAAAAAGAAAGTCAGATTTATAACCTCTGGTTAGAATAGGGAATATATATATATTTGATGTAGATTTAACTATAAGAGTATAAGGGCGATTTAAGCAACTGTCATACAGAGATACAAAAGAAAAAATTTTACTTTAATTTTCTTGCAGTAAGATATGTGTTGTTCTAAATTATTTTTAGTTCAAAGACTGATGGAATCAGTAATTGTTCAAAAAGTATTGTCACTCCTTCTCTGAAGTCAATCACAATAACACAACAAAAAGAAGTAGAACCCATTACTGTGTCATTAGCAGACACCTTACTCAGTGCCTGCTGAAAATTGATGGCAAAATAGAGAATGACTCCTCTAATTTGCTCACATTCATCTTGAAAGTCAAAAGACCGAATGGACTATTTTCAAAAGATGGGAAGAGGCAACTTATCTTTGTTCACACTGGACAAAATATCTCTGCCCATCAGCCCCTATACAAAAAGTAAAGAGAAATAAGGGAAGGCGATGGGGGGAAATGACAACACTGGGGGAGGGGAGGAGAGAAAAGATAACAAGTTTTTAATAAAGGATGACACAATATTAGAGACAGAATTTTTAAAAGGAGAAGTCATGGTTAAGACTGAGAAGAAAAATCAACAGAAACAATAAAAGAAGAATGGAATAATAGACATGTTACAATGAACTAGACACAACTATAGTCATGGTAGGAAAGAGAATCTGTGAAACAAAGAAAAAAGAAATAGGGTATTATTACAGTTTAAAATTCTGAACCTCTGATGTTATTGGATTATAACCCATAGAATAATGTAAATATCTACGAGTCCATACTGATATAAATTGAATAAATAAATCAATGAGAAGGGACATCTTTTTCCCTATTGAAGAATTCCAATTAATAAATGTTGAAAGAATAAGAGGAAAACAAAATTACCATTAGGCAAACAGCAAAATAATAATAATTGTTGCAGGCATGATCCACCAATGGATGCTAAATTAGTACATAAAATTTTGAGGGGGAACTGAATATTTGAGTAGCCTCAAATATTCTCCCCAAGAAACAGTAACTTACAGGGAAGAAATTCAAGACGCACATATAGGACCTTAGCCAAGAAATCACTAGTCCTGTCACTAGTAGTAAGACATTGACATTATTACCCTCTGAAGGGCACAAAATCACTTCTGTGATCTTTCTGAACATGTATAACGCCATGAAATTACATCAGAAAAAAACAGATGAGAGATATTCTAGAAATTAACTGACTGATACTCTTCCAAATTGCAAGGTCTTGAAAGACAAAGAAAGACTGAAGAATGGTCATAGATTGGAAGAGACTAAGGCGAGAGGAAGACAACTAAATGCAATGTGGAATCTGGGTGGGGAAAGGTCATTAGTGGAAACCTGGTGGTATTTGAATAAGGTCTGTATTGTAGTTAATAGTAGTATACCAATGTTAATTTCCTGGTTTTGATCTTTTTACTGTGCATATGTAAGATGTTAACATTAGGGGGCGCTGGGTGAAGGATATATGAAAATTACTATTTTACAACTTAAAAAAAAAATTTTATTGGAAGATAGTTGATTTACAATGTTGTGTTAGTTTCAGGTGTATAGCAATGTGAATTAGCTATACATATATCCACTCTTTTTTAGATTCTTTTCCCATATAGGCCATTACAGAGTATTGAATAGAGTTCCCTGTGCTATACTGTACGTTATTAGTTTTCTATTTTATATATAGTAGCAACTTCTCTGATACCTAAAATTATTTCAAAATGAAAGTTAAAAAACAGTTTAAAAAATTCCGGCCTCAAGCAGACATTTTAGGCAAGACTTCTGTTGTAAGAATAATGCTCTGATACATTTATTTGTGTTTGGTTTTTGCTGGTTTTTTGATATATCAGGTGGTGTTTTTCTTCAGTATCTGTAACCTTTATAAGGAGTGACTATGCACCCTTTCCTCAAGGGTGAATGCTGGACACTGGAATTCTTAGCTCCAACCAAGATTCTGGATACCAGGCTTAGCCGTGTGATAAAGACCTTGAACAGTTATAACCTCCTGGTGACCTTGTGGACTTGGGTCATAGACTCATGTGAAGGGCATTTGCCTATTCTCCTGGTACCAGATAATTCTGGATCCCTATGTTATGAGCGGGGAAAGGAGAGGGGAATAACCCCCAATTCACTTAAATTCCCATCAAATGGCTGGATAGAGGTTTGTATCTGATTTAATTTGATTTACAGAAAATAATAGGGTATTTCTTGCATCTTCAAGAGTGTGGATTACGATTTATACTCACTACTCCTCCTAAGTCTTCTGTTAATTACTAAACAAATAAAACCATGATGAAGAAATACCCTCTTGGGCTTCCCTGGTGGCGCAGTGGTTGAGAGTCCGCCTGCCGATGCAGGGGACACGGGTTCGTGTCCCGGTCCGGGAAGATCCCACATGCCGCGGAGTGGCTGGGCCCGTGAGCCATGGCCGCTGAGCCTGCGCGTCCCGAGCCTGTGCTCCGCAACGAGGAAGGCCACAACAGTGAGAGGCCCGCGTACCGCAAAAAGAAATACCCTCTTCTTTTTTGGAATAGCATACAAAGCAGAAGTTCTTTGACTTGAAATGATAATATTTCTAAATTCCTCTCCTCCAGCCTTTGGAAAAATTCCTACTATTGATTAATTGGCTCATGTACCTGTAAAATATGGTTTCTCCATCCATTTATTTTCTTTTTGAGATTTGGAATAACTGACAACTTTCAGGATGTTTCCATTTCTGTAACTTTGAGGTTTAAATTGGTGTGTTTCGTGGCAGTGGATTCAGAGAAGGCACCTGACAGGCTCGTCAAGCAGGGCATGAAACATTTCAGTAACCACTTTCTCTGCGTAGCAACCAGATGAATATCTCTCTCTTGTTTGGTTTAGACAAACAAGCAAACTGTTAATTTACACAGGACTTTGATTTTTGCTTGATTCTACTAAAGTTCAAAGAAGAAGTTCCCACGGTTACACTCCATCCCTACCAACTTCTTTTTCTCCATGGTGTGTGAGTGCATTTCAGTGAGGAGAGAAGAGTTTGTTAGATGGCTTATCTAGAAAATAAATAACACAGTGTTTGCCAACTGCCACTGCCTTTTATGCCTGGGTAACCTGGATTTGCATTAGAATCCAGCCACAATTTAACAGCATAATTCATGGTGCTTCCCAAAGACCTGCTTTTTTTTTTTTTTTTTTAAATTCCCTGGACTGATCATCCAAGTTTATTCTTACTGCCACATTAGCAATTTAGAGGTTTCTATTTTCCCCTTGAAATTGTTAGTTTGAGAATTGATAGTTGTACCCAAAGCAAATAGTCTTTAAATCATCACAAATAGTTTATAATGACATTATTCCTGACTTACATGACTTTCATTGGGCTTTGGAGCCAGACAAACTTTGATTCTCTGGTAAGTACTTGGAAGATTCACTAACTAGAAAATTAGGGTTATACATTTGTCCTCTGAGCTTTAAAATTTATCAACACTATGGGTTAGAACATAGGTTGTCAACGACTTAAAAGGAAAAGATTGGAAACTTGGCCACAAGAGTTTCTGGTAAGTAACTTCAGTGTGATAATACATATAAGACAGTTTGTCAATCAGAATGAAAGCACAGCTATCTTAGAGTAATACCATTAAAAGTGTGACTTATCTAACTCTCCTTCAGATTCCATGATCTCCAAGGACTTCCATGATTTCCTTGTTGGTCTATCTTCAGTTCTTTATTTACTCATTCACCATATAGAACTAACAGTGTAGCAAGAGACAATGTATTGATTCTCCTGTATTTCCATATCTCATGACCGTGACTTTTCTTGGTAAATAAATAAAACGGCTACCAATGAACTTTTTCCAAAGTGCTTAAGAGTAGGGAGTATTAATGTGAATGTTTTCAGAAAGTATATACAGTCATACACCTGATTGTTTATTGATAATTTGGCTTTCTGGAGTTGGCCTCAGTGAAATGTAAATCTGTCTGGCTACCTCTGAGTACTGAAAGAGGAAGTCTTTGGCGTCTTCAAACAACGATGAACCCCAGCCATGCTAACCTTCAGTTGTAACGCTACATCAACTTACAAGCTTATTCTTCTACTGATTTGCATGGAAACCCATTTCTGTGCTACTTACTAGCTATGTGATTTAAGGCAAGTTACCTAAACTTCTTTAAGGCAATTAAGTGGTAAGAAAGTTAAAATATAATGACTTCAATGGAATTAATGTTCTTATAACAAAGTCTGTCACATTTTACTCCCTTTGAGGTGAGGACAAATCCAAGGGTACAACCTCAGAAAATCTGCATTAGAAGATCAGGAATACAGCTTATTTGCTTACGGAAGTCACTGTCCCCAAACCTGAACAGTGATGGCAATGTTACTGGTCATCTGGTCCAATCTCATCACAAGGAAATCCTTACTAGAACTTCATCTAGATTCTTAAAAGCTTTTTAGTGATTGAGAACCGACCTCTTTATAAGATCCGTTCCTTACCCTAACTTTGGGTAAACCTACACATGAAGCTGAAATGTGTGTCTTTGTGACATCAGTCCTTTGATTCTATTTGCCTCTAAATAACAAGTGATACAAATAATTCCTCTTTAAAAATTTTTATCATTTTTTCCAGGTTGAACATCCAGGTTGAATTCCCTCAAACATTTCTCATGTTTCATAATTTCTAGGTTTTTTACCATCTTTTAAATACAAGATGAGACTTCTCCATCTGAACATAATAGTCCATAAGTTCACAGTGACAGTGAATGACAGGAAAACGGGGCTATTGTCTTCTTTGATCCAAATACTGCCTTCCTACCACTGTGACTTGAAAGCAAATTGATGTTTACTACCTTGTTTTAGCATCCAATCACAATTTTTTGTTCACACTGAGCTTATAGACAACTAAAGTCTTCTTTACAATAACTTCTATCAGAGTAGATCTTCCCTAAGTGCAATGTCTGAGTGTGATATTTTTAACCCTGACTACAGGCCTCCATGGTTATTTTACATATCATCTCCTTGATTTGTTTTCATCTAATATATTTATTCCTTTTAAACTTATTCAGACATAGGTGTGATACTCGTTATATTATCAAACAATTCACAATATATTAAACAAAATAGGGAAGTTGATCTGATAACCACTGAGCTATATAACGGGTTTGAATTTAAAGAGTTTTTTGATATTTCTCTAGGTAGAAATCTGAAGGGAGATAGAACATAAAATACTCCTATATTGAGGTATATTTGTTAATTTTCTTATACATAGTTTACTTGATTATAAAAGATTCAGTAGGACACATAGAATAATGAATTTTAAAATGTATACGTGTTCATTGATGGTTCAAATTAAAATAGGTGAATGGATCCATGGGTTAGACTCAGAGATTTAATTAGGCAATAGTGTCATTTACAAAATTTGGGTACATAAGTCAGATAATAATGACTTTTTATTTTAAGGTTTTACTTATTGCAGTTTATAAAATCTTATAATCCTACGAAAATTTCAGCCCGTGAACTTAATTGACATCATATGAATTCCACACAGTTTTTGTCACTATAAAATTTTTGTTTTTTGAGGCAGAATTTTCTATACAAAGAAGACAATGCAGAGTTTATTAAACAACCAGCAGTGGCTATTTGCAGTGAACTTGGGCTTTCAAATAAAGTTTGGTGCTTTTTACTTTTTAGAATTTAGTATTTATGCTTCCTTAGATAAATTATTTTCATTAGAAACTTGATGATGTATGTTCCTCACAGTAGGACAAGTGCAATAAGAGGAAGAAATTATTCCTCTCAATTTGTGACAGCACACAGCTACCAATAAGACAAAGCAGCCGGGTATCTGAGAGTGTTTCTCATAATTTTACTATTTCAAAGCATCTAATGTAATTAAATACTTACCAAGAGTTTAAAAAAATGAGGGAAATGGGCAATATAACCTTTTATTGGCTCCACCCCAATATGCTGATTAGTCAATTCGATTAAACAATATGTGCAAACACAGCATAATAACAGAAATCTATTTATTACTAAATTATTACTAAAAGCTCCCTAAGCTTCATTCCATACAGTGATTCTAAGCATATTATGTTATACTATAAAATGAATGCAAGTCCTACCCCCAATTTTAGGGGCTCTTTATTTAAAAAAAAATTAAATTTCAAGCTAATTGTATACCATAGTGGGCTCCTTTTCTACCTTAAGCCTTGCTATCATTCTGAGTAAGCAGACTTCACCATTCTTAGACCAAAATACAAACGCACCTTTTCTGTACATTAGCTACTTACTCCAGACAATATCTCAGACCTGTTATCACTCAGAACTGTTTCTCTCTAATCTCCTTTAGTATGATTTTTTTCAGACCTTTACCTATTTAACTAGATGTACCCCCAAAAAAAGAAGGGTTAGTGAGGGAAAAAAAACAAAGAAAGAGGCCAGTGTTATTAGCAGTGATGTTGCAAGATAGACAGAGCTCCATCCGTTCTTGGGGAAGAAAGAAGCCGTACCTGGCCTGGTATTAAGCAGCAGAGGTGAGGCCCAGACTCCACTTCAGTGCAGTGAACACAGTGTAATGAAGTTCAAAGCCCCAAGGGCAGGAACTAGACCTTTCTCTCTACTTTATTCTGTGCCAAGTTCTCAGTTGTGGCTCAAAAATATTAAAATTAAAATAAGAAACTCCATGTGTATAGTGAGGCCATGTTATATGTATAAGGTCAAATTCTAGAAAACAAAGTAACTATTCAAATATGAAAAATAAAATAGTAAAATAGCAATTAAAAGCTGTAAAAAAAAAGGAGAAAAGAAAGATCAAAAATGAATTCTGTGCTCAAAAGGAAAATGCTTCAGTTGTTAAATGATATATAAAAAAAATGGCACAATAAAATGTTTACTTAGAGGCAATGAAGTTCTAACTACAAAATAAAATGTCTTTGAAGTCAAGTCAAAAACATGTATTACTATGTGTAATGCACTGTGTTGGGTACAATGAATAGACAAAAAAGAGTACTACCCTTTGCTAGGAAATATACAGACCAGCAATGAGAACGTACACAAGCAAACAGGATGTGTAATTCTTTGTGGCCCAGGCCTTCAGCAACTCCAATCTGTCCCTTCATAATCTCTATAAAGTACCTCTTGTTCATGGCCAATGTCCATTTAAGATTTGGGAGTCTGGATCTCAGACTACCGTAAGTCTAACCAAACCTTTGGGTTTCTTCAACTTTCCTGTTGAGACTAGTCTCTCACTTTCATTTCAGAGTCCCTTGATTGGTTTCAGTAACCTTAAAAGCAGATCCAGATTTAGTATTCTTTAGATGAGAAATCACAACAAATTACCAATTTTAAAAAGCTATGTAAAACTCTATCATAAAATAAAGAAACTTTATATTTTTTATTAACTAAATGCTTAATAAACTTTTTATAATTAGTTTTTCTACTTTTACAGTTGCATATTCTGATTACCTGTTCCTAACTCAGTGACTTTGTAACATTTTCTGTAAATAGAATAATTTAGTTTTTCCTCGGACAAATTTGGTGGAAGTTTGTATTTTTTTTTAATACTGAAAACATAGGAAAGTTCCTTTCAGCTTCATAATTCATTTTGTTAATATCATATGCATAATGCAGGATTGTTTTCCATTTTGGGAAAACTTTTATCAATTTTCTTTTGTGCATGCGCTGTTAGTCTTCTTGCACAATGACTCATCTGAAATATATTTTGAACTGAAGACACTTAGCAAGGTAATTTGCTGTCAATGTCACCATGCCAGGAAGATGCATGGGTCCACTGTGTGTGATGGGAGTGTTCCTGGAACCCGTCCCTGCACCAGGAAACCTATAACTCAGTTATACATGGAAATAACTGTAAGCTATATAAATATATCCCAGTAAACTCACATTAAATGTTTTCCTAAATGAATTTCACATTTCTGTGCCTACTACTCCAACACCACTCAACAAAAGGAGACATACGATGAAAGGGAAGTGAGAGTTGAAAGAAGCAACAATTTAAATCCATTACAGTTAGAATATCTCACCTTTGCAAATTATACTGAACATATGACCGTATTACATCAAAAGGGCCCTTCTCCAGGGCCTGGGAACAGAAAGTCTCTCATTGGTGAACTGGCCTCTTCATTATTTCTTTTGCATTTCTGTCATCCACTCTCCTGAGCATTCTGTGGTTAACAGTCTCTATTTCATCCTTTATCTCTCTCTCTTTCCCTCCATTTGCCCCCCCTCCACCATCCTCTATGTTGGTCTAGCAAATTGAAGACCGACTATAAATCTCAAAACCTGGGAGTCATCCTTGATTTCCTCCTAACTTTCACCTCCAGTACAATAAATCAACAAGTCCTTCAGATTCTAAATCCTCCATCTCTCAACTCATTCCCTCCCTTACAGCTACCAGTACCATAATCTGGGCAATACTCCTCCATCACAGGGCTCCTGCAACTGCCTCCTAATCAGTCCTTCTGTCTACAGTACTGTGTCCTCATACTGCTCTTTGCAAATTTTCAATAATAATTGATTCATAATTCAATTCTGACCGTCTCGTTTCTCTGCTGAAAAAAACAACTCAATAACCCTCACTACCCACAGGTAGTACCCAACCCCTTTGCTGGCACACAAAACCCTCTAAAAAATAGGTCCTGTATATTTCAGTCTTTTTCTTTCCACTCTCAACACACACTCTATAATCGGGGGGAAAAAAACCCAAAATAACAAAAACTAAAACAAAAAATAACCCTTCAAAGTGTATGTAATTCTCTTCACTCTATGCTCCAACCAGTTACAACTCAGCATCCACTATCCAAAATACTTCTACTCACCTTCTCCAACTCCACAATCATTTTTAAAGACTTGGCTTAGACATCAGCTTCTTGGATAGACTTTTCTGGGGCCCAAGTACCGAAAAAGTTTCCCTCTGCTGGCTTCCTTTACTATTTTGTGTGTAGTACCATTACCAAACTGTCCACAAAATTTTTTATCTCCCCCCACTCGTTTGCAACATCCTGGAAGCCAGAGACCCTATTTTATTCATTTTTGTGTCTTTGTGACAGAATATAGTGCCCAAGAAATGAAAGGTTCTCAATGAATTTGAATGAATAAAAAGCAAAATGTGATGTCCAATGGTACAGGTGAAATCAGAGTGATGAAGAATTCAAGAGAAAGAGCAACGAATTGTGAATTGTATCATGAAGTAAGGAGCATTTGAAATGTATCTTGCAAAATAAGTAAGATTTGGAATGGCTGTCATCTTATAAGATGAAGAGGGATGCATTTCAGAAGAGCTATTTAATGAGTCATGACCAAAGATCAAAGAGCTTCACTGCAAGAATACATCCAAAATTAAACTAATGAAGGAGATCCTGGTAGAATAAATGAGAACAAAATATTCTTTAACTCCTGACATGGATGATAGGTCTCAAAGGATAATCAAGAGGACCTAATTAGATGAGCAAAAGGATGTGTTCATGGTTGAAAAGGAAATATTATCTTTTGCATTAATGGAAGACCTATGAGTAAGAATGCCAAAATTGGAGGAAAAAAAAAAAACCTCTCTAGAAGAAAGATTTTTTAATGCAAATAAAAATATGGTACATATGAGTAGTATTGGTTATATTTTTGTGTTGGTAAATTGCTGTATGAATACAAATAATTATGTGTAAATCATTAAAAAACTAGTGCTAAATAGGAGACGTTAGCAACTGGGAAATGCTGGTCAATCAACAATTTATTGAGCCACTTCTCTTCTATTTACTGTAGAAGATACAAATGAAGCAGCAAATAAGAGTCTTTACCTTAAAAAGCCTAAAATTCAATTAAAGGAATTTGATAAGCATAAAAGTAGAAATCATAAATACACAACAGATTCTAACAAGTGAATTGTACAATTACACGTTTTTTAAAGAGGATATCCCAGAGAAGACATAGTTGACTTAGATATGAATATTAGGTGGAAGGAAGGAATTCTATGTGAAAGTACCTTTAGCAAAGGAATACGTGTTCTGTCAAGTATGATAGATTCACAGAACGGCTGGGATGCCAGAAGAGCGAAAGTGAGGGCATGTGGCGGGGCTAGTTAGTCAGTTGTAGTGATGAGAATATAGGGGAGAAGCCTGCAAGACCAGGACCATTTAGAAATAAACTAACAGATGATATGAAGGTGGGATAAACTTTTAAAAAGGGAAATCACATGAAAAAAATTTCACTTTTTTTTCAGTGTATAAGGTTATCTGGGCTGTACATATAAATGAAAAACAAATAGTTCCTACAGCATTGTTAAATAGCCATTGCTTCATTTCCTTAATAGCCTCCCTCTCTACTTATATCATTTCCTCTGTTCCCTACATTTATGCATGCGTACACACTCTTACAAGGTCATATTTTTTCAATCTTTTATGTTTTTAATTTGCCTTCCTTATAATATTTCTTATAAAACCATTGTGGATTTTACTCCTAGGTCTTTTTCTTTATGCACTTAATCTTACAGTATTTAATGATTTCTGAACTCCTGTAAGGTTTGTGTCTTTAACATCTCTCTTCTATCTTCATCTGTAGTGTTTAAATAGTAGTGTTTAAATACCATCACGAAAACCATCAAGTTTTAAATCTTTCAATAGGTTCTGTAGTTTATTTATTCCTACCATCTCCATTCCAGTATATGGGAACACAAGAACTATCTTAATTTTTTGTTGTTGTTGGTAACTAAAAAAAAAAAGAAAGAAAAAAAAGACAGTGTAACAATAAACAGTAACATGCTGGACACTCTGCAAAAAAATTTACCCACATTATTTAACCAGCATAAATACCCACATTATTTAACCAGCATTATTTAACCAGCATAATTTATCAAGCAGGAATTATTATCCTCAATTTACAGATGAGGAACCAGGGGATTAGATAAATAATCCACCGAAGATCACACAAGCTATCCATGAAGAGGCAGGGATCTACACTTCGGGCTTTCTGACTTGAAAACCTCTGCTTTCAATCCCTAGACTACACTATCTCAGCCCTGATCATGTCTGTTCAAACTCCAATCAGGTAGTGTTTTTAACGAATACACAAAGTTAAAAATAATTAAAGATGTCCTTTTCAAGAATGGTATTTAGGGGATTTCTCTGGTGGTCCAGTGGTAAAGAATCCACCTTCCAATGCAGGGGATGCAGGTTTGATCCCTGATCAGGGAACTAAGATCCCACATGCTGCAGGGCAACTAAGCCCGCTCACCACATCTACTGAGCTCGTGCCCCTCAACTAGAGAGCCAGCATGCCACAAACTACAGAGCCCACACGCTCTGGAGCCTGCACACCACAACTAGAAAGAAGCCTGCACGCCGCAACAAAAGATCCCGTGTGCCGCAACGACGATCCTGCGTGCTGCAACTAAGACCTGATGCAGCCATAAAAATTAATTAATTAATTAAATTTAATTTTTAAAAATGCAAATGAAAGCTTACGAGATAAAAATTAAAAATATATTTTAAAAAGAATGTTATTTAGATACGGCTATGAAATATAGTGATTTCCACGGTTTATTTATTCCACAAAAAAGTATTGAGTCTTAACCTCCTAGAAACACTCTTTGTTTTTTACATTCCAAAAAAAGCTATAACTTGTGTGATGTATATGAAACAAAAACTTCAGAAAAGCATTCAGACAGATAAGGATATTTAGTTTAATTCACTTGTTCAAAAGGGCATTTGGTTTAATTCACTAAAGGATATTTAGTTTAATTCACTTGTTCAAAAGGAACAGGAGGAAGAAGAGGAGGAAGGAAGGAAGAAAAGAAAGGAAGGAGAAAAGGGGAAAGGAAGAAGAGAAGGAGGAAGAGATCTACTGAAAAAGAATAAGCTTCATGAGTTGGTTAAATGACTGCATATAAATAGCAAAATAGTATAGGATGAAGATAAATGTTAACAGAAAGCTCCAGGAAAAACAAATAAACTCAGAATCATAGCAGATTAAAAAACAAATAAACCTGCATGGGACTTTGTAGTATCTGATGCATTTGGGAGTGGGTGGGTTCAGTGAAAATATACTGTGCAGGGTGGGGGGTTAAACAGAAAGATTTAGGAAGAAGAGTACAGAATAAATAAAATCACTAGAAGACTCCCTGTGTCGTTTTTTTTTTTTTTTTTTTTTTTTTTTTTGCTTTGCTTTTTTTTTTGGCTGCGACCCGCAGCATGCGGGATCTTAGTTCCCCGACCAGATATCGAACCTGTGCCCCCTGCGGTGGAAGTGCAGAGTAGTAACCACTGGACCACCAGGGAATTACCTAGAAGACTCGCCTTTTGCTTGCTGACTTTGATAAAGTCTGAATGTTCTGAATAAATCCATTCTCCCCATACCTCTCAACATCCCCTACGTCAATAGTTTCCATACTAGAATAATCTGATCTCAGTTCCCTGTCCCTTTACTCAAGGAGACGACTCCTGATTTCACTGACAGGACTTGCAGGACTGTGGTCCCCATCTAGGGAGAAAGGTTGTCTTCCTCACTAGCAATGCATTTCACTTCCATTTATCACCTGAAAGTGCCAGAGTTGTGTGTAGGTCTTTTTCTTTCACTCAAGCCTGATGTACAATATATAGCAGGGGTTTTGTCAGGAACTTTACTCTTGAGAATAGGAGGATGGATGAGAAGCTACATTATGACTTTCTGAAAAGTCCTCAGTAGCACATCTGGAATAAGCAAGGCATTAGAAATATGTCCACTTTGAAGGAAGTGACTTGTGTTTCTCTTGAAAGGCTCGACTGCATGAATAGGGTATAAATGCCCTGAAGAAGCAGAGGAAGATCCCAGACAGGTCACCAAGAGTGAAAACAGTCCCCAAAAGTTAATTCATGCAGAAGGGTTGGAAAACATCATATTTTTTAATGTCAGTTTCTATTACATCATACGTTGAATGGTGTCAAAATATAGCTTAATGAAATAAAACTCAAAGCTTAAAATTATTTAAATAACTTCCCAACTCTAAATCATTCTAAGATCTCTAAGTAATCATGTTATTTTCATGGGTTTCTTATCCTCTTTCTTTTAAAAGTCTCAAAATATATGTTTCAAAGCATCAGGTGGTTTTTGTTGTTGTTGTTGTTTTGGTAAGAAAGTACAGAATGATCCTTTGACCTCATTTTAACATAGGGAGAATCGGAATCACAAAGAAGTCAAATGCTTTTATTTGGCCACAGCAAAAGGTCACCAGATGAAGAAAGACAATTTGAGGGTCTGATTTCTTCCTCTGGATTATAAAGTTCACACAGTAGTAAAGAGAGCAGGAAATTTCACAAGCATACTGGGAAGACAAATCCTGAGTGCAGCTCCACTAGAGTCAAGCGCTCTGCCGCAAACTTGTTTCCTCATCCACTTTAAGATGTACTAACTTTTAAAGAAATATTGAGAAGATAAATATATAGTTCCCAAACATAAAGAATTCCTGAACTTTTGGAGCTATAATGCCATATCACTGATTTTTGTGACACTCTATCTTCTCAAAGTCCTGCCTCAATGACCTTTTTTAAAACATTATGTGTCATCTTTTTGCTAGGATTCTAGGGTTAAACAAAATTATTCTACAGTTTAAAGTATCCTCCCCGCCCCGGGCTTTAGAATATATTTGTTCATTCATTCTCTGTCTTCTTCTCTCTCTTCCTTACCTCTTCCTAATACTTTTGTTCAACCGCTATTTTTGTTCCTTACTCCCTGAAACCATAATTGTAAACAGTTTACTTTTAGATTTGAAGCAGATTGATGTTAGCGGTATTTTGTGCAACAGGCAGCATTGTATAGCGGTTAACCACACACACTCTGGAGGCAGGCTGTCTAAGTTTGCTTCCCTGTTTCCCCACTTATTAGCTGGGTAACACAGGCAAGACTTGCATAAGTTAGGCCTTTCTTTGCCTCAGTGTCCTCATCTATAAAATGGATATAATTATAGTACCAACCTCACAGGATTGTGTTAAAGATTAAATCAGTTAATGGGCTTCCCTGGTGGCGCAGTTGTTGAGAGTCTGCCTGCCGATGCAGGGGACACAGGTTCCTGCCCCAGTCCAGGAAGATCCCACATGCTGTGGAGCAACTGGGCCCGTGAGCCATGGCCGCTGAGCCTGCACGTCCAGAGCCTGTGCTCCGCAACGGGAGAGGCCACAACAGTGAGAGGCCCGCGTACCGCAAAAAAAAAAAAAAAAAAAAAAAAAAAAGATTAGATCAGTTAAGATACAGAAAGCTCTTAGAGCAGTGCCTGGCATATGTTTTCATTGTGTTAGTTATGGCTGTTTTTGTCCCCCTAGTCCATCACCTCGCTAAATTGTTAGGAGCGGATCAGAAGTTCAAAGCTGCTTATGGTCGTCTTGCATCTTCAAATCATGCACAGAATGATGCCCTACCAGATTCTAACCCAGAAAAGTTTGACACCTTGACACATGCATTCTTTGGCGACCAATGGCGTGTACGCGGTCTTGGCTCATCTGAAGATCCCTTGTTGATTTTGCATCTGGACATAGTGGGCCAACATTTTATGATGTACAAGGTGTCACTAAAGCCTGCACGGGCTCCTTCGATCATAGGAAGATGACAGGTCTCATTGTTCCTGCAGGGGAGCGGACACAGAGACCAAATGATTTAACTCTTTCAAGTGAGTAACATCCTGATTTGGCTTCTGCTTTGGAAGATGAGCTTCCCTGAGCTACATAGAATCAAGTAAAAACTGTATTATCAGTAAATGTTTATTGACTCTGCCCCAATCCCCTCCAGACCTTCATTTCTTCTCTATGATAACAAGCATAACTTTCTCCGTAAAACAGCTACATCAGTGTTAAGAGTCTTTGTTATTCTCATGAAGTGTGTCTACATTAGCTGCTTTAAAGTTTCTTCTGAATCATTGCTTTAAAACATTTATATTCCCAGACAACTTTAGAAAGTAATATTCTATTTTTTATCCTATACCCACTGATGTGCTGTACAGAAAAACCCCAAACTTGTCTTGTATTAGAACAATGTTGCTGACATTGATGAAATTCCAGAAAGGGATTATGTGAAGACTTTATCATCCAGAACCAAGCAAAAAGCTTAGACTTTTTGTGGTTAAAAAAAAAAAAAGGCAATATCTTCATCATATTCAAAACAACCTGGTAACATTTCCCTATATATGTAAAACACAATGATATATGGAACTTGCACTGTTTTCAAGCATTTTTGTATGCATAAAAACAAAGTAACAAAAATGATTATATACAGGTAATTTTACAAAAGAACACTTTCCTCCATATCAGTTTGGTGAGCTCTCACCAGGACACAGTATCCTGTACTGTTTCATAAATTTAGGGCAGAGACTCTATAATACTCAAACTTGTAACTTCAGGAGGAAGTGCCTGGAATATTGTAGATAGTCAGCAAATGCTTATGAAATAAATAAGTGAATAAATATCTAGGTATACTATTTGGCTGTATTTAGCACCATTGCTCTAAAAATAATGACCTATTCCAAATTATAAGCAATGCCTCTATTAGAGGAATGTCTCTAAGGGTCTTTCTCCTGAAATTAAGAACAACAACTATTCTTCCTAGTAGTTCAGGTAATACTATACTAGGTTACACCAAACTTACTCGCTTAACCAGATCACAGCAAAGCAAAATCATTTTCTTTTTTTTTTTATCTTTATTGGAGTATAATTGCTTTACAATGGTGTGTTAGTTTCTGCTTTATAACAAAGTGAATCAGTTATACATATACATATGTTCCCATATCTCTTCCCTCTTGCGTCTCCCTCCCTCCCACCCTCCCTATATCACCCCTCCAGGCAGTCACAAAGCCCCGAGCTGATCTCCCTGTGCTATGCAGCTGCTTCCCACTAGCTATCTACCTTATATTTGGTAGTGTTTATATATCCATGCCTCTCTCTCGCTTTGTCACAGCTTACCCTTCCCCCTCCCCATATCCTCAAGTCCGTTCTCTAGTAGGTCTGTGTCTTTATTCCTGTCTTACCCCTAGGTTCTTCATGACATTTTTCCCCCTTAAATTCCATATATATGTGTTAGTATATGGTATTTGTCTTTCTCTTTCTGACTTACTTCACTCTGTATGACAGACTCTAGGTCCATCCACCTCATTACAAATAGTTCAACTTTGTTTCTTTTTATGGCTGAGTAATATTCCATTGTATATATGTGCCACATCTTCTTTATCCATTCATCCGATGATGGACACTTAGGTTGTTTCCATCTCCGGGCTATTGTAAATAACAAAATCATTCTTTCTTAAGTCTATAATCAGTTCTTATTTTGAAGAGAAACAAAAATAATGCCCAAGATAAGTTGAGGGGAGAGGGGTAGCATTAAAATGTACTGCTGGGCTTCCCTGGTGGCGCAGTGGTTGAGAGTCCACCTGCCGATGCAGGGGACACGGGTTCGTGCCCCGGTCCGGGAAGATCCCACATGCCGCGGAGAGGCTGGGCCCGTGAGCCATGGCCGCTGAGCCTGCGCGTCTGGAGCCTGTGCTCCGCAACGGGAGAGGCCACAACAGTGAAAGGCCCGCGTACCGCAAAAAAAAAAAAAAAAAAAAAAAATGTACTGCAAGTTAGCTTCCAATTTAAAAAAAAAAATTGCTTTGTCACAAGTCAGAAGCATTTTATCTTCTTTAAAAAAAAATGATTTGAGGGACTTCCCTGGTGGCGCAATGGTTAAGAATCCGCCTGCCAATGCAGGGGACATGGGTTCGAGCCCTGTTCCTGGAAGATCCCACAGGCTGTGGAGCAACTAAGCCCGTGAGCCACAACTACTGAAGCCCGCGTGCCACAACTACTGAAGCCCATGCGCCTAGAGCCCGTGCTCTGCAACAAGAGAAGCCACCGCAATGAGAAACCCTCACACCGCAAAAAGAGTAGCCCACGCACTGCAATGAAGAGTAGCCCCTGCTCGCCGCAACTAGAGAAAGTCCGCGCACAGCAACGAAGACACAGTGCAGCCATAAATAAATTATTTGAAACATTTTGACTAATGTCAAGGTTTCCAGTGAAGAAGAATCTCATAAATGTGCTGGTTTAGATGAAAGATGAAAACAGAATAAGAAGAACCACAGGATGAATAATCTGTATCTCTGATGCATACTGATTTATTGTTTTAAACATGTACCAGCAGCAAGGGAATTCATTTGACCTAGAGGAGATACCAGTTCTCATTTCTAGCAACTCCCTTTAACCTGTTTGAAAGAACTATTTTGTATTACATTGTTAAAATCAAATAAACATTTAAATGCTGTAATCAAGGCTCAAAATAATGATAACTAAAAGATAATTTATGAAGAACCATTGTAAATTAATACCTCTCACATCAAGAATATGTGTGAACAGAATGAATAAGAAAAGGAATCGGAAGGAAAAGGAATCTGTAACTTGTAACTTCCATATGCTGATAAAGGTTTAATTAATTTGAAACACAATCTGCTGAAAAAATTTTAAAGTTTTTGTTTAAAGTTATAGTACTAAGTGTTCTCTGTATTTGGAAAACTGCCACCAGTGGCCTGGACCACATTTAAATTTTAGGAAGCTTAGCGGCTTATGTTCAGTGTTACTTCAAAACAAATACTATTCTAACCCTCTCAAGTTATGGGAGGGTTGATGCTTGCTTCAAGGTGTAAGGAAGAAAAACGGGGGAAGAATGACTGTCAAGTTACTATGCATGTTTGGGCTTCCCTGGTGGCGCAGTGGTTGAGAGTCCGCCTGCCGATGCAGGGGACACGGGTTCGTGCCCTGATCCGGGAAGACCCCATATGCCGCAGAGCGGCTGGGCCCGTGAGCCATGGCCGCTGAGCCTGCGCGTCCGGAGTCTGTGCTCCACAACGGGAGAGGCCACAACAGTGAGAAGCCCGTGTACTGCCGAAAAAAAAAAAAAAAAAAGCTGCACGTTTGTTGAAAAACTTACTTAGATATGGCAATTTTTAAATTAGTTGTAAGGACTCTAATTATGTCTCTCAGCATTTCCTCATTGAGGGGAAGAGAGTACACATTTGTATTGTGGTATTTTCAGAGCCAGAAATATTTAAATCCCTTTGGGAGTGAACAGTTGATGAAGAAACAAGGTCATGGGTTTTCAGAGCTGCTTCCCTGGGCCCTGGACCAGCAGGTGGAGTGCTTTTCCGGACACAGATTATCATCTTTTCTCACACTCGTGATCCCCTTGGCAGTTATCTTGTGAGACAAGAATAAATGGTGTGGAGTCAGGTCTGATATCTCCTTTATATGAGTGATTTCCATAAAATTTGGAAGAGTAATGAGTATCAGGGGCCAAAGATTACAAAACTGGAGAAACTTTTTATAGGTAAAGGATAAAATCAGCAAAATCATTTCATTTCATCTCTGACAGTTTCTAAAGCATACCTTTCGGAGGTGCGCTTGAAATAAAATTTTACATTTTTTCTCACCCTTGAAAAAAAGGGTTTTGTCTGGTTTTGGTGCTTCTGCCACCCTGATCTGCAATCCGTAGAAAAATCAATGAGCTGCTTTTGCATTTGATACATATGTAGGGAACAAAGCACTTATTACAAGTATTGAAAAGAATGGCTATGGTGAAAATTGTCAGCAGTATAGCCAACATAATTTCCGTAAAACTCAGTTACTGTGGAAAGTGAATTTGTTTACACAAATTCTAAAATTCATGTAAAAGAGCAAAAATTCAAGAATAATAGACTTGTCCTAACAGATACAGAGACCTGCTTTAAATCTATAACAATTTAGAAAGTGTGGTGTTTGTGCAAGGAGAAGGAAATAGAGCAATTGAACAAAATTAAGAGCCCAGAGACAGACTCAAGCATATATGGAATCTAGATACAAGATACAGGAGGCATGGCAAATCACATCCCTAATCATTTCAGTTCCTGAACACTGCTCTCCGGTTCTTGCTGCCTGACACCCTTCACTGGCCCTCTCACATCATAGCAATTTACTTCAAAGGAGCAGAATTTCTCTCATGCTTTGAACCTTTCTTCATGAACAGCTCAGTTCCTTTTAAAGGCTCACCTGATTAGGTCAGGCCCTTTTGGGATAAGTTATTTTTCCCTTCCTTCCTTCCTTCCTTCCTTCCTTGCTGTAATGTGGTATAATTGACAAATAAAATTGTAATATATTTACAGTGTATAATGTCATAATTTTATATAAATTGTAAAAGAATTCCCAAATGAAGTTAATTAACACACCCAGCATCTCAGATATTTATTATTATTTTTTGTGACAATAATTTTAGCAAATTTTAATGATACAATACAGTATTATTAACTGTAGTCACCATGTTATATGTTAGATCTTCAGACCTTATTCATCTTATAAGTAAAGTTTGTACCCTTATACTAACATTTCCCTATTTTCCCCACCCTGCAGTACCTGGCAACCATCATTCTACTCTCTGTTTCTGAGTCTGATGGGGTTTTTTCTTTGTTTGTTTTAGAGTCCATATAAGTGATACCATGTAGTATTTGTTTTTCTCTGTCTGGCTTATTTCTCTGTCTAGCATATTGCCCTCCAGTTTCATTCTTGTCACAAATGACAGGATTTCCTTCTTTTTAAAGGCTGAATAATATTTCATTGAATGTATTTAATACGTTTTCTTTATCCATCCATCCAGTGATGAACAATTAGGTTGTTTCCCTACTTTGGCTATTGTGAATAATGCAGTGAATGTGGGAGTACAGATATCTCTTCAAGATAGTGATTTTGTTTCTTTTGGATATATACCCAGAACTGGGATTGCTGGATCATATGGTAGCTCTATTTTTAGTTCTTGAGGAACCTCCATAGTAGCTGTACCAGTTTACATTCCTACGAACAGGGTACAAGGGTTCCCTTTTCTCTACGTCCTTGCCTGTATTTGCTATCTCTCATATTTTTGATAACAGACTTCTAAGAGGTATGAGGTGATATCTCCTTGTGGTTTTGATTAGCATTTCCTTGATGATTAGTGATGTTGAACACCTTTTCCTATATGTGTTGGCCATTAGTAGGTCTTCTTTGGAAAAAATGTCTACTCAAGTCCTTTGCCCATTTTTTGAGTGGGTTATTTGGGGGTTTTTGCAATTGAATTTTATGAGTTCCTTGTATATTTTTGACATTAATGCCTTATCAAATATGTGGTTTGCAAATATTTTCTCCCATTTCATGGGTTGCCATTTTATTTTATTGATTGTTTCTCTTTTGTTTCTTGTTTGATTTAGCCCCACTTGCTTATTGTTTCTTTTGTTGCCTTTGTTTTTTGGGGTCGTATCCAAAAAATCATTGCCAAGACCAGTGTCAAGGAGCTTACCCCCTATATTTTCTTCTAGGAGTTTTATGGCTTCACACCTTACGTTCAAATCTTTAATCCATTTTGAGTTGGTTTTTGTGTATGCCGTAAGATGGGGTATACTTTCATTCTTTTGCATGTGGCTACCCAGTTTTCCCAGCACCATCTATTCTCCTATTATTAATATCTTACATTAGTATGGTACATTTATCACAATTCATGAAACATTACTGATTCATTATTATTAAATAAAGTCTACACTTTATTCAGATTTCTTTAGTTTTTTTTCCCTTAGTTAGGGTACCTGAATGTCTCTTTTTCTGGTCCAAGATTCCATCCAAGATACCACATTATATTTAGTCATGTCTCCTTAGGTTTCTCTTGGGGGTGATAGTTTCTCAGACTCTCCTGGTTTTTGATGACTTTTTGAGGGGTCATGGACAGCCAACTGAAAGAACCCCCAAATGACCAAAGCTGGAACAATTTGGGCTACAAAATAAATGAATACTGGATTATAACCCAAAGTATAAAATAAGTATCCATAGTGATGTACATGAATGATTGATTGGTTGAATGAATGAATGAATGAATAAGTTAATTAATTAATAATAAATGAGGCAGAAGAGTCCCAGCTAATTTATATAGCTAAGTCTACCCTCAAGGAGGTGGAGCATAACTCCCCACCTTTCTAAAAATAGATTTATTTATTTATTTGGCTGTGTCAGTTGGGATCTTTGCTGCAGCATGCAGGATCTTTCGTTGTGGCACGCGGGCTTCTCTCTAGCTGTGGCATGCGGGCTCTAGAGTGCATGGAGTCAGTAGTTACAGCACGCAGGCTTAGTGCCCCACGGCATGTGGGATCTTA
Source organism: Globicephala melas (assembly GCF_963455315.2). Lineage (NCBI taxonomy): Eukaryota > Metazoa > Chordata > Mammalia > Artiodactyla > Delphinidae > Globicephala > Globicephala melas. The sequence goes on from NC_083322.1 coordinate 26,468,381, forward strand.
CTTCCCTGACCAGGGATTGAACCTGTGTCCTCTACATTGGAAGGCAGATTCTTAACCACTGGACCACCTGGGAAGTCTCAACTTCCCACATTTTAAGTACAGGTTACACATGGTGACTTCCTTCCAAAACTTACCATACAGAAAATAGGGGGAAAAGAGTAACTTTATAGCGGAGAAATCTGACAAACATAGCCTCAGCCAGGTAATCGAGGTTAACATCAACAATGATAAATTATGTTGGTAGTTTGTGCATCTGATATGATATAATGGTTAAGACAGTTTATTTTTGTGGTCTTCCTCCTCAAACCAATGGCCCAGTCTAATTAAGAGAAAACATCAGGGCTTCCCTGGTGGCACAGTGGTTGAGAGTCCGCCTGCCAATGCAGGGGACACAGGTTCGTGCCCCGGTCCGGGAAGATCCCACATGCCGCGGAGCGGCTGGGCCCGTGAGCCATGGCCGCTGAGCCTGCGCGTCCGGAGCCTGTGCTCCGCAACGGGAGAGGCCACAACAGTGAGAGGCCCGCGCACCGCAAAAAAAAAAAAAAAAGAGAAAACATCAGACAAATCCCAAAAGAAGGGCATTCTACTATAGACCCTTTCCCAGTTGCCATGAGAACAAAAGGAGAAAAACAGTGTTGGGATATCCATCAGATAAAAGACTAGTTGTAATGATCGGTTATAATTTCACAGCGCTATTTTTTCCCATCGGCACCTAGAAACTCAGAGAAGAAAGTAATTCTAAAACCCAAGGAGGCAATCCTTTTCTCTACTCTTGTTTCACTTTGGTAATTAAAGGCTGAAGAAGGCATGCCATGTTATCTGACATGATGTTGGGTTCTCCTGTTATAAACGTTATCTGGTGGTGGTGGAGACAAGCAATAATAGTTTACAGCTCCTGCTCTAACCATATTGTCCAGTTTAGGGTAAAGTGATGGGAGAGCTGACCATCAGCAAACAAATTAGATCCACACTCCCAAAGGAAGTTTATCATTATAGAAACGATCATTTCCATCTAAGTCTGGAACCCTACAGCTGAGCGTGTGATGCAAAATTACCCTAGTGATATGGCTATATTTGAGTGTGGAAATATCTTAGTAAAACCTCAGAAGTCATTTTTCCTCAATATTTGATCAATATGAATTTGATTACAAAGTATATGCTCTCCCAAGTCTGAATGGTTTCTATTTCTATTTTAATACTGTACATTGTTGGGAGTAAGCCTTTATTGCTCCTCCTTCTGGATTGTTGTCATGTTTGTGGGCCTACTTTATAAGATTCATTTGCAATATTCCTTATGAAAAGAGTGTGAGGCTTGTCGTTATTACTCTCAGAGGGTCCATTCATCAGCATTGCCCCACTCACACATTTCAAGGGCTGCTACTAAAAAGTTATTTTTGAATTCATAAGTCATGTATAACGCTGATAGAATTTTATTGTCTAAATATAGTAAACCGTAGACTGAATTTAAAAACTAAATGAAAATCATTTTGTAAACACACTTACAATTTCTAATGTGCGTAGATATGTAGATATATCTTTAAAATTTGTAAATATACTTTGTCTTTAAACAGTCAATACTTCTTCCTCTCTAAATGGATTTATCATTAATCAGAGACGTTAATGATAAAAAGGTTTTAAGCATTTTTCATGTGATTCTTTGGATATTTTTTCTCTTTGAAGTATTTGGATGCCTGATGGAATTAATTTATTTAGAGATTATTGGGCATTTTACACTGCCATCTAGTGATATGCAAACTCAAATAGGTGGAGGTTTGGGTGAAACTGAGCTATCTGCCGAGCGCATCTGAAAAACCTGACCGTCCACTGCCAGCCCTTTCCAATAGTTTAGAGAAACTCTCATTTTCGTAATGCTTAGTTTTAATATGTTTCTTCATTCTTTATCAGTCACGCTCCAAACTGCAGGTGAATATCGCTTTTACCTTTGAAAAAGATGAAGTTTGAGTTCGATGCACAGTATTCCTCTGATGTGTGTACTTGGGACAGTGACTAACATTTATTGAGTGCTTGCCATTTGCCAGGCACTGTTCTAAGTGCTTTCCAGACACTAACTCATTCAATCCTAAACCGGCCTTAGGAAGCAGTTACCATTTTGTCTTTGTTTAGCCCAAAGTCACATAGTAAATGACCAAACTGCTATTTAAACCCTGTCAGGTTGGCTCCAGAGTCTATACGCCTAACCAGTAGGTTATTCTCTTACTTAGCCTCCACTTTCCCCCAACACACACACGCGCGCGCGCGCGCGCGCACACACACACACACACACACACACACACACACACACACACACACACACACACACACACACACACACACACACACACACACACACACACACTGGCTCCCCTCTCGCTCTCCTACATACATGCTCACACATATTGGCCCCTGACTGCCTCAGGTCACCTTACTGTGGAATCCCACCTTGATTTTTGCTTTGTACATGGAGTTACCTTGCTGCCTCTGAAACTTACAGTCTTGTAGACTTGAATAGATTGCTGTGTTTTAAGGTTTTTCATTCTTCAGTAAAAGTGAGGGGATTATTTCTATCTTGCCCCAATTAGTGTTAGCAATTTGAGTTCTAACCTTAAAAATAAAAACCAAGGCATACTTGATGATATAATCTTAAAAGAAGCTATTTCTATGTAAAGACAGCACAATTTTTTTCTTTTCTTTTTCTCCAAGAGAATACAGAATAAGAATGAGATAGAGCTGATTGCAGCAGGACCATGTAGGATATGACTACTCAATGTTGTTTGTAAAAAAAAAAAACATTCAAGTTAGCTGATGATTAGTTTTGACACAAAATGTGGCGGTAAAATTGCATATTTCACAGAAACTCTAGGCAACCCTAGCAATCAATCAGCATTGGCTTCTCCACTAGGTGATTGCCTACAGTTCAGAGAGCTGTGTAAGGAATGTGAGGTGTGTGTGTGGAGCGCGGGGAAGGAATGCAGATGATAGCAACACACCTGTATGTTTTGCGGTGGCGGGATCATTTATGTGTTTGTGGTCAGAGGGGGAGAGAGCCTTGTGCCAAACAAAACAGAACTCTGTCATGGACCCAAATAAATAATTAAGAGATGAACAATGTTTTACAAGTAGAACATATTATCTTGTATTTTAGAGCATAGAGAGTGTTCTAAGAATTAAAGAAATAAAAGGTTTCCTAGAAACTATAGGGTTTGAGCTGAGGCTTGAAGGGTTGTTATTGTTCTATATTAGTTGTTTCTAAACTCCATCACAGCACTTTCACAGCACTCTCACTCCTCCCTTTGCAAACATCTACATAGCAAATGACACAGTGGAATGGAAAAGTATGCATGCCTTTCTAACATAGGAGAATGATGGTTTGCCTAAAATAGTCAACAACCTGATGACTCCGGTATTGATTCTTGGGCATCTGTTAATTATGCAAGTGGTATATTTTGAAATGTCCAATCAAGAAAACTTCAGAAAACGGTATTCTGTGGGGACTGCAGTCCTGTCCCTAGCAATGGCCTTGCCCTCTTCAGGAGAAATATTCTGTCAAATCATTTTTTCAGGTCATTCAATACGTAACTTCAGTCACAGATCCCTAATCATGACCCTTCTGTTTTTGTCATGTCACTAAGATTTGGGAGCGTCACATAGGTACAGCCAGAAAAATCACAAGCAAGATAGATACACAGGAACCCGGCTGGGAGTCCGATGGAACGTTTTTGAAATACCTCAGCTTGCTCAGCCCCTCTCCTCTGGGATTCCTATGCATGTTAATGCAACCGTGTCAGGACGCATCAGCCATCATCTGAATACTGGGGATATAAAGATGAATAGGAGATATTTAATTAAGGTCTGCTTAATTAATGGCTTCTTGAACTTAGGCTTTCAGACAATGTCCTTTTGACCATTCCTCAAGGCTTAGAGCTCCCAACCTATCAAACAGCTGGTTAACTTCCATTACATACCAGAAACACCCCCAAACTCTAATACGTGTGTTCACAGCCCCGAGAATGCTTTTCTGCTTCTCCACCAGGGGGAACATGGTCTTGCACTGCCCTCAGGAGCATCTCCAACCCCTACCTACAGCTCATGGAATCATTCCAGGAGCTCTGTTGGTCCTTTTGAAGCTTTCAGTGGATCCACAGCTCTTGCCAGAAATGGTTCATAGAGAGTTCCCTGATTTGGAAATAAGTCAGATTCATCGATGTCCAAAGACAAGGCATGGGTTCCTGAGTTCTAAGAATTTTCCTATAGCATGTAAGATATTGAGGTGGAAGATGAATTTACTGATAATTCTGGACTACAAATCCATATCTTTGAGTTGTTTAGGAAGGTCACTGTATCCCCCAATAGTGACAGCTTCCCTTTATCTCACTTCCTAAAGAGGCTTCAATAGACTCAACTCAGCGAATGTGGAGGAGAAAATCTGGAGTAGTCACCCTGGGATAAAATGGGAGTTAGAGGAATTAAACAGGGCTGATACATAGAAGAAACACTAAGAAATGTTTCTCAGGAAAAGGTGCTGAGAAAGGTCAAGTCTATTTCTAGTCTTAACTCAATGGAGTCCAGCAATAGTGATTAGAAAAGTGTTTTTAAGGTTTCTGGTGAACTTGTAATTTGCCCTTATTTATTATTTTGTTTCCTTCTGTTCCCACTAATCAGAAAGAAAGAACATGTTTTAGAAAATCTGTCTGTTTACTCACTTAGAGGAAGGAGTGGGATGCAAGAAATGGTAAACTGGGTCCCACTCCTCAATATCACAGGACAGAGGTCCAGTTTGAAGAAACTTTCATCAAAACAAGAAGCAACAGGAGCAGATCCTAAGCTCTACCCAGGATGGTGTAGACAGAGCAAGCTCTTGGCTCAGAAGTGATTTCGGGAAAATAAAGACCAGCGGGACCCGTGGGTGATAGTATTCATCATGTCTTTTTATTCTGGTTTTTTTTTTTTTTTTTGCGGTATGCTGTCCTCTCACTGCTGTGGCCTCTCCCGTCGCAGAGCACAGGCTCCGGACGCGCAGGCTCAGCGGCCATGGCTCACGGGCCCAGCTGCTCCGCGGCATGTGGGATCTTCCCGGACCGGGGCACGAACCCGTGTTCCCTGCATCGGCAGGCGGACTCTCAACCGCTGCGCCACCAGGGAAGCCCTTATTCTGTATTTTTGATGCTTTGCCATCTTGGGGCCTTGCTGACTCTGGAGAGGCTGCTCCTCCCAGGATTAGCTATTCCTAGAGATAATAAAGGACTTGCCTGCAAGTGTGCCTTCCAGATGCAAACCAACCAGTCCAGTGCCTGTCTACCTCTTATACTTCAGACCACTATCCCCTTTCCCTATTGACTCTGGGGCCAGGTACCAGACAACTAGGGACAGCTCTATGCTCCCAAACCCAATGAAATGATTCAAATTAGCCAATCCTAAACTTGATTACCCTGTCTTGCCCATTCCTTCCCACAGAAACCACAATAAAGGCTCTTGCCCACGTTTTCCGCTCACTTCTTCTGCCTCCTGAGTAAGCCTGGTGTTTCCTCAAGTGCCCGGCACCCCGACCTCCATGGTGTGCCATGCCCCTGTGAAAACTTAACAGACAGAAAACTCAGTTAAGTAGAGTTGGGAGACCAGAAGACGGAGCTCTCATGCCGTGCAGAGATAACAGAGCCCAACGAGAACAAAGACTCCTCTTCTCTCCTGGCAAGGACTCAGCCATTGAAAAGCCATCTTTGTTTACTAGAGTCCTCCCAACTTCCTTTTCCTCCCTGTAAAGAATTCTCCTTTCTTTGCTGTGCGGGGACTTGCACGTGGCTCGCCATGGTTGCAGACCCTGAATTGCAATTCTCTGCTGATCCCAAATAAACCCATTTTTTTCTGGAGAAATACCTGGCAGTCTATTTGCTTCAGGTCAACACCCCCATCTCTTGGGATCTGTGAATATAACAAGCTGTCTTTTCAATGGCAATTGTATCCTGATCTGTTTGCATCACCAAACATAAATAATCATAAAAATCCACACTCTAGGGCTTCCCTGGTGGTGCAGTGGTTGAGAGTCCGCCTGCTGATGCAGGGGACACGGGTTCGTGCCCTGGTCTGGGAAGATCCCACATGCTGCCGAGCGGCTGGGCCCGTGAGCCATGGCCGCTGAGCCTGCGCGTCCGGAGCCTGTGCTCCGCAACGGGAGAGGCCACAACAGTGAGAGGCCCGCGTACCGCGCAAAAAAAAAAAAAAAAAAAAAAAAAAATCCACACTCTAAAACAGTGATTTCAAAGCAAATTGTCTTCCCTGTGTCCTCCATCATTATGGAAGATAAGATTCATTCTTCTGGATGAGGCCGCTACTGTTTTCTCCTCTCCCTTTTGGAAACAGAGGGAGAATGACACAGTTTATTTTGAAACAGTTTTAAGATAGTTTTTGTTTAAGAATATTTGTTTGATTCAATGCAATCAAGATTTTTTTTTTTTTTTTTTGCGGTGCGCGGGCCTCTCACTGCTGTGGCCTCCCCCGTTGCGGAGCACAGGCTCGGGACGCGCAGGCTCAGCGGCCATGGCTCACGGGCCCAGCCGCTCCGCGGCACGTGGGATCTTCCCAGACCGTGGCACGAACCCGTGTCCCCTGCATCGGCAGGTGGACTCTCAACCACTGCGCCACCAGGGAAGCCCTGCAATCAAGATTTTGTTTGCATATTCACACTCGATAATATAATAAGTCATATTTACTCAAACCCTTGACATACTTAGTATTACATAGGTCAAGCTCTCCTCCATTTCCTGTCCCTTTCCCTTTTTTTTGTCCCCAGGTAGGGCCATTTGAAATCTATGGGCAGATGAGACCTGTTCCCAGATGTGGAGGTGAGCCTAATTTTAATCAGGAGCGACTTTAGTCTCTCTAATTCAACACCTGGAGTATGCAGATGGGAGTTACCCTTGCCCCTAGTCACTCCCCAGCCCTATACCCAACTCTGGCAGCTAATTTAGTCCTGAGTCCTTCCCAGTTCTGAAAAGTGGCCTAATAAAAAGGGATTAATCAAATGAAAACAAGTGAGAATAGACAATAACTTAGCTGAGTAATGCCCAACAGCCTACAGTATATAAGGCAGGAGAAGCTGCTGGGGGGTCATGAGGGCTGTGGGTTAACTGAAAAGCAGATGGAAGTTCATACTTAAGAGGATCCAATAAAAATTTAAAAATAAAAATAAAGACGATCCAAATAGTGAGAGGAACAAGCGCTGAGTTACAGCTTCCTCAGACCTAGGAATCCTGAGAATGCTGAAAAGAAAAAGGAGTGAATCCAGAAAAAGAAAATACAGACAAGAAGTGCTTTTTTGTGTGATAGAGTAGCGTATAAGTTGTCTAAGGGCCTAGAATAAAAGGATTAGAATTCTGCCTTTACAGTTTCTAAAAAATTTTGGTTGCTAAGACCGCTGAAAAACAGTATAGGATGAACACAAAGGATCATGAATCAGCATCAGCAACGTCCCAAGGGTATGTGTTTGATGAATTCTTAGCCATAGTCTTAGGATGAAAGAGAGAAAAAAAGTGATTAAACTGAATTGCGTATTTGAATTGTGTATACATATATTTGAAATCTCACATTGGAAGACTCGTGTAGAATTCTAAGTTGACCTGAAAAAGTTATATTAAAATTGCCTGCGTGTAAACATAGGATTGAAGGTCAAGGACGGAGAAATTCAATAAAGGAAACAATTCAGGTAATGTCTAAGGGTTGTTCACCCCGGGGGGTTGGATTTTGTTAATTTTGGAACCCTTGTTCCTGATGACCTTGATTTCCTTTGTGTAGCATATCTGCTGGATATGTGTAGCATGTCAGCTGCTGGAGAGTGACAGAGGACAGACGGCTGGTTTCAGAAAGAGCCTAAGACAGCTGGTGAGATCACTGAACCTAGGAGGCAGGAAGGGAGGAAAGGAGGAAGTCCCTTGCAGGGCTGAGGTCAAGCCTGCTGCACTAGGCCTTTCACAGGAAAGCCTGCATGGTCCCAGAGCCCTATGCTCTACTCCCTTTTAGAGACTTTTTATGTAAAAATGAAAGCAAGCAAGACTTTAAGCCAAGTCTTGCTATTAAAAAATATATATTACCTTTAACATTTTTGTCTTTTATATTACAGCAAGGTTGTTTGTTGTGAAAAGCAATTTATCAAAGCTATAGGGGCATTATTTTTATTTTTATTTTATTTATTTATTTTTTTGGCTTCCAGACTTTTTTTTTTAATTGTGACCTGCAATTTACATTACAACCCAGTACACACATGTAAGGGGCATTATTTTTAAAGCCTTGCTTCTCTGTGTTCTTTATAAAGGCTACTATGATCCCGTATTGCATGTGAAAATGCTCTCTGCACAGTAAGTAATGTCATTGAATGAATAAACTGTACTTTCTATGGAGATAGAAGTTATACTATTCAAAAACAACTTTTAGAAAAACTGTAAGTCTTTAAGATGAATTTTGTGTGCTGTGATAAGATAAATTATTCTTTTAAAGAGGTTTGACTTTGCTGAATTGGCTTTTAGTGAGGGACTGAACAGTTCTTGCGTCTGTCATCTTTATTGTATTTTATAGATCCAGGCATCTATTTGAATAATTATAATCATATTAGATATGTGTATATACATAGAGATATACTACTTGAATATTTATTTATTTATACCTACACACATAGGAATTGACTCTAGTGTGGCCTGCTGACATTATAAAATATTTGGCCTTGATGAACATTGCTGTATCTGCGTGTAGCGAGGGTCACACAAAAGCATTCCCAAGAGTCTTCTGCAAAGCACACTCAGAAATTATTTGTCTTCCTCTTTCCATGATGGTACCATGGGTTGGAGTTCTGCTGTGTGTTGTCATCAGTGGTGACCTAGAGACCATAGTCCACTCACTGGGCAATGTCTATCGCCCATGTCCGCAGTCTACTTCACTAACACTCAGGAAGACTTTTAGGAAAACTCATGGTATCTGTTTGAAAAAAATGGAATCTTGTGCACATTTATCACATTAAGGTATGATTTACTTTCTCCAGCATCTATATTGACACGTTATCAGTTATTTTTCATGGGGTAAATTCAGCCAAAGGCACACAATTCAAATCTTTCAGTTCTTTATTCTCTGAGTGGAACTTACCAATAAGACATTAATTAGCCATATGTTACTTCAAAAAATGTCTCCTCAATTGTATGGCAACACCTTAATTACAGGAAATGATCAGGACCATTTAATACATGCAAATTGCCCATAGCACAGGGGAATTAGAGGGTAGACTGAACTGTAACACCTTGCTATAAAAGATGGGCCCCTGCAGAGAGATTTATCATTCTGTCCTATTTCAGTCTTTGCCAAGTGTAGGCCTACCTCACTCCATTACCTATGGACAGATGCAAAAAATCTATTTATTAAATGATCTGACAGCAAACCCATATTAATATGCTGAGAAAATAAATAATAAAAGCCTATGGTTAAATCGTATGGAAAATGTGACCTGTCGAATGCCTGTGTGCCATGACTAGATCAATATAGACTGAGGCAAAGAGAAAGGAAAAAAAAAAGGATTTCGTACACTGACACTGCTACAGTCTCTCTAAAGACAAGCGTCTGTAAGCTGGAATTTAACAACAAAAAAGTCATAAAATAGCTTTTTAAGAACTATTCTATCTTGCCAACAAAAACTGACAGAAACTTTGGGTTTTAGTACAAGTATAAATTTAATGTAAAGCATAAAAGTTTCAGGAAGGTTCTTAAGAGCTAACATCTGTGGATGGTATACTAGGATCTCTTATTCTCTCTGCCGTGCTGATGAGTGGGCTTCCTCTTTGTATGGAATACGTGATAAAAGCACAGGTCGGACAGCTTAGGTGGTACCAGCCATAAGGTAGGCTCAAGCACAGATGGGCACCTTCAGAAAGACCTTTTTTTCCCCTAAAGTTATAGAGGCTTTTGTAGCATTTTCCTTGGCATAAAAACTCAAGGAAAAACAAAATGCATATTAATATTGGCAGAGTGCAACAATAGGGAGATTCTAATAAGGAAATCAAGAAAGATAACATGGCTTTGATTACTATTACTGATTTCCTTTAACCTACTAGAATAATTAAGTTCCTTGAGTGCAGCACTTATATTTCTTTAACTTTGGGTCTTCCGGAGACCCAAATAGTATGCTTTACTTAATTGTGTCCAATATATATTTAGCAAATTGTAGTATATTAAAATTTCATGATTCTTGGAATTTAAAGAATTTTACCAGAAAGTCAACACCTTCAGTCAACATACTTATATGTTAAAATTTCTGCTTTAAGTATCAAAAAACATATTTCACAAATGTTGTTATTTTTCCTACTGAAAGAAATTGATATAGATTTGGGATTTTAGGAGTTGGAAGTGTCCCCTGTTTTTTGGGACTTTCAAACTGTTATACGGTCTTGTCAGGTGCTGGAGGAATCTCAGGGCCTGATAGAGAAAGTACCAGAGGTTCCTACTTCTGCTTTAACCAGAGCAGCTGTGCTTTTATCTGTTTTACATAATTTAAAATCTTGTTTGAAAAATATATGAAAACCTAGTTTAAAACATACATCTCTGAGAATTCCTTTTCACATAATTTCAGGTAAGTCCAGTAACAGTTTTTAACTGGCTTATGCCTATAATGAATAAGTAAATGCTATAACTGTTTTTCAAATTGTATGTATTTCTTTTTCTTTTTTTAAAAAATTTATTTATTTTATTTATTTTTGGCTGCGTTGGGTCTTCGTTGCTGCACGTGGGCTTTCCCTAGTTGTGGTGAGCAGGGGCTGCTCTTCGTTGTGGTGCCCGGGCTTCTCATTGTGGTGGCTTCTCTTGTTGTGGAGCACAGGGTCTAGGCGCGCGGGCTTCAGTAGTTGTGGCTCGCGGGCTTCAGCAGTTGTGGCTCATGGGCTTTAGAGTGCAGGCTCAGTAGTTGTGGCGCACGGGCTTAGTTGCTCCGAGGCATGTGGGATCTTCACGGACCAGGGCTCGAACCTGTGTCCCCTGCATTGGCAGGCGGATTCCTAACCACTGCGCCACCAGGGAAGCCCTGCATGTATTTCTTATAACATCTTCCACTCACAAACTTTTATTAAAGTTACCGGTAATCATTGCTGACATTCAACTGTAATACTTCCATGTACATGAACTTGTTGTCAGTGTCCTATTTGATTGGGTGGTGCTCATGCTAAAGCAATTGTAAATAAATTAATATAATCACTGCTGCTATGGAACATATGATAACTAAATTTCATAAATTTTTCCCTACTTGTAGATATGCTGATGAAATGGGCTATAAGAAAAAGTAGGAAGAATACGAAGTAGAGAGAAAAGTTAAAAACTCGACCACAGATTAGAGCTCGCATCAGTTCCTTGAGGGAAATCTTATCTGGTCAAAGTCAAGTTCTCTATTCCTGTAACAGACCATTTTCCCCAACTAGTAGAGACTGATTCATCACAAGGATTGAGCACTTCAGAGATAGCTGCTCTTTAAAAAATATATTGTGGACATAATGTTTACGTCACTGAAAAGGAATATCCATCTCTAAACTCAGTTCTAGAATTCCAGTACATTGTCAGTCTGAAGTATTTGGTCTACATGGGGACAAGGTGGGAATGGGGTGGTTGGAATAGCAATTGCTTATGAATACTGAGTAAATACATACAGTTTGTGAGTACATAGGTGATATCAAGGTAATTCTCTGATTGTTCTACTTAATTAATATGGGTGAATAATGATTCTCCAGTTTCAAAGAGACCAGGGAAATTAAGACTAGCGCTTGAATTGGATTAAGTAAACATACTAGGAAAAACTTGCATGGGAGATTATCTTGCAAGAGGTTGTTAGAATAAATTTAATACTATTGTAGAAGTTTATAGGCTTTTCATGTACGTTATCTTATATAATATTTTAAAAAATTCTTTGTAGTAGAAAGGACTATTAATTCTTCTTGACTGATGAAAAACGAGTCCCAAAAGTTAGTTATACTGTCTCAAGTTGTACAGTTAGTACATGGTGAACCAGAGATTAAAATTCAAAACCTCTTATTCTAGTTTTAGTGCTATCTTCATGTCATCGTTATAGTTTCATAACATCCTAGATGCAGAAAAAGATATTATTGATTGATCTCTGTAATTATATTGTTACTTGCTTTCCTTTATAAAGAGGAAAGCAACCTTTAGTATAAAATGGGCTTCTTACTCGTTTTAGGTAGTGGGACTAGTCATGTAAGGTATATAGTTCATAAAGAATTGTGCTCCCTGACCTAATGACCATGTTGGACTCCCTGATCAAGTTACTTTTAGTAATAGCAAGATAATATCTTTGATCTGAGATATGGTAAACATGGACTGACAAACGTAACCATACATAGATAAAATCCTTAAGTAGACTTGGTGTTTTTTTCTCTATTATGAGATGGAAATAGACAGGCATGCTTATTTAAACCTGGGCAGTAACCAGCACTGGGGATCAGGGCAAAACTTCTGTTAACATTGATGGCTCATTTCCCAACTGTCATATAAGTTCCTAACCAGATTTAAATCATCCTTCCTTCTAAACTCAGCAATCTCAGACAATTAAAAACAAACGTTGTTGTTATTGTTTTGCTGTTGAAAAACAGTAAGTGCTTTTAATGGACTCCCTACATAAAAAGTTTCATTATTCAAATTAAATCTTTTCTTTAAAAGAGAGGATGAATAGTTATTTTTTCTAAACTGCTATTGTTTTGTTCTTAGAATTCAAGAAAATCAGTTCATTAGGTTTTAATTATTATTAACAAAAGATAAGTTTCTCCCTCAGAATCTTGTGCACTAATTAAAATTGACAGTGGTTGGAAAATAACACTAATGCAGGAAAAGTGGTTTTATTTTAGAGAACTGTCAAGGAAATGTGAATGATAAAGTAACAGGAAACAATATTAATAAAAGGATAAGTGTTAGAAACATACAATACTGTGTCAAATTACACCGCATTGGATAAACAAATTCAGTGAACCATTTTCTGACTGACAAAGCACTTAACCAAAGGAAAAGTGTGAAAATTAACAACAAAAAAATATTCCAAAGAGCTACTAAGATTGGAGTGACAGCTGGAGAGACAAAGTGTACTAGGATGTAAAGGAATTGTGTTTGATCAAGTCATGTGTCAAATATGCAGGGGACTGAAAGTCATTCAGACTCTGAAAGATAAAGGTAGAAACGTATTGCCAAAAGGATAATGCTCAAAGTGAAACTGACTGAGGTATTTGGAATATTAAATAAAAATTCCATTCCATTCCATAAAGCTATGGAATATGCGTTGAAAGTCAGCTTTACTGGAAAGGATGTTGGATAATGTCCAACATTTAGCACGTGCTCAATCTTACATGAAAGTAAAGCAATGGTTTAAAAAGTAAAGCCCAATCTTATATGAAAGTTTGCTATTGAAACTATGTAAATATGAATATAATAAAATGGATAGATATTTATTTCCCAAGATACCCTAGTCTGCCAAAAGTTCTGAAAAGATAAATGGAAGTTTGTACCCAAAGACAGTCATGAACCATTTATTTGAAAACTTATTAAGTAAACAGGCTATTATAATTTAGTATGAAATATCACATGTTCAGTTTAGCATCTTGCAATAAATTATTAGGAGGAAACAATGCATAAAAACACATGACAGTGAGATTTTTCTAAGTATCAAGCTATTTCATTGCACAAAATACTGATATATTTGGTATTCTGGGGGTGCGGGGAAAGCTGCTTATAGCTTCATTGGCTGAGCTAAGCTACCCCATTGCTTGAGCAGTTAATAACTATGGACAATTTTAAACATCTTGGGCAGATGAAGAGTATAGCTTGCCTTACGTTAGAGAAAAGATAATACATTATAACTAATGCAGTGATCTCAACCTGATAATAACTCTGAGTTCCAGCAGGGATAAATCTCATCACCATTTTATTATTTGGCTACATGAATTAACAGAACTAGTAATTAAAGGATTAGTAAATCTTTAGTAAAAACTTGGTAGCATTGAGGAAAAGTTCACTTTAATTGGTCACCCTGACCAGAGAATTGCTTGTCTTGGGCTCAGTTACTTACTCTTTTAAAAGGATAATTTCTCTTGTGAAAATGTAACTGGACTATACACTCTCTCTAATTCACTGTCCAACAGTTGCAACATCTTAGGTTTCATCTTGGACTCCTTCCTATCCTTAATATCTGTTGAAACCATTTTCATTGGTTTTCATCTCCTCTGTCAACACCATATTTCTCCTGAATTATTGGAACATCCCCCTGCACTGATCTTTCTGCCTCCTGCCTTGTCCTTGACCCATGGCATCAAGCTGCAGTGAGGAGGGGGGTGTTATAACACTGTAATGTTTTGCCTAGTACTCTGTGTCACCTGTGCTTTTGAGGAACAGAAATAGTGTTTCCAGCACTATTAAATCCCCAACACCTGGCACTTATCATGCACTGTACAATATTCTTTAAATGAATCAATGAATAGATGGTTGGATAGATGCCTGGGAAAGTCCTCTATCTATGGGAGCAAAATTATAAATGATGATTAGCACAGAGAAATGTTAACTCTAGAACTACGGTTTTGGTGCATAATGAAGTAGATGCAATTTCAGCGTTAGCCATAAAAATTTAATGTGCATTCATAGCACTGCCCTGTGGGTAGATTCATTCCAAATTCCAAATAGCTGAATAATACAACAGGCCTTTACAGCACATGCCAGTCATAAGGTAGAGCTTGTTATATTTAAAATACATAGCATCTATTAAAACTTATAAAGTCTGTGGAAATCATGAAATACAAAAGATTAATAAAAATAGAGTGTTTTCTATACTGAAGTTGGAATGTCATGTCAGGCGAGTAGAAATAAAATGATTAATGTAGGATCTGGGAAAATGGACGGTGAACCCATGCAAATAATTACAGATATAGATTGTACTGTCTCCATTTCCAGTGTGACAAGTGAGATGTACCATCCCGCCATGGAATTCTTTGCAAGTACTGCTTTTAAAATCCTCTAGACTTTTTATTTTGTCCATCTAAATTGGCAGGCCATAAATAAATGTTGACATGACATTACTGTGTCTGTTCCACTTCATTAATTTTTGAACTTTTTTCTTATTTCCCTAGAAAAACAGTACAGGATTGCAAAGGAAAAGGTAGCCGGAAGATTTTTTTTTTAATTCTTGAGAGCTCAGTTACTGACTGGGATGCTTCTCTGAAAAAGATTAATGATATCTGGAATGACTTAAGACTGTCCTTAATTTCTTTATCAATAAAATTCCAGGTGAGATGAGCTAGCCCTAAAACAGTGTGTGTCTTCAATGTGTTTCTTTAGAGTTTACTAAGATTGTCAAAGTCTAGAAGGGAAGATGGTCCTTTACAATCTTCTAATGTCCAGTGAAGTTTCTAATACTCTCAGTCGTGTATATTCTCTTGGGAGAAACTCAGTAACAAAGTCCTTCAAGGGACTTGTTGAGTTGAACTGGATAAACCTGTAAAGGATGGATGGCTGTGAGAGTGCTATCTAACCATTACACAAAATTGCCAGCTGATAGGAATCACTGCTAATTATTAACCCCATTTTACAATACCCCATAATCCTTCAATTCTTTCAACAACTGTAACATTTTTCCAGTAAGGTGATTTTAATTTGTTTTAACTGAAAGGCTATATGGTATTCTGACGTTTATGGAAACTAAAGATGTGAAAAGAGGTAAAGCTAGAAGATAGATGAAGAAAAAGATCAAATCAAATAAAGATAAGTAGCTGCAATTCAAAAGAGATGCATATCACTTGTTCATTACAAGAGAACAGTCATAGAAAGGCATCAGCAGTACTTCTTGTAAAGTGAATGTTGTACAGTATGGCATTAAGTTAAGCAGGGCTTGGAAAGGATCAAACATTTGGTTGTGAAACCACAGATGTAGTTTGTAGCAAATAGTTTGAACCAATCTTTGTATCCCAGTCATTAAACCTACTTATAAATACCAATACAAAAAAAGAAACCAAGTTTGATTATTTAATAAATAATTTTCAAGAGCAAATTATACTGAAACAAGCTTAATATTAGGTAGTATCTAGTCTCAAGGGATTTTTTTTAGCCATTTTAGTAAAAAGTGTTAGAAAATAAGATTCAATTTTCATTATTGTAAGACTTTAAAACACTATGTAGACAGAAGTATAAAAAAACAAAATGGTTATTTACACTACACCTATTTTCAAGGAACTATGGAAAATCCCTAATGTAGCTTATTGGATTTCACCAGCTATTATGTGAAATTCCTTTCCCTACAAAATGTAAAAAACCAAGTAGTGAATTCCACAGGGTATTTTCTTGAGTGTAAAGCCATCAGTATTCTAGTGTATTTTGTGTAAGTATACTAATGTCTATTTTATAGAACACACAGCTGCATGGTGAATACAGTGCTAGAGTTTGGGGACTTATCAGGTTATTATTTGCATGAAGTATGTAGCAAAAGTTAAAATAATTTAGCTCCCAAAACATATGGGAAGAATTTATAACCTCCAAATAATCACATAAGCCTAACAACTAAAATTCTTTATAGATGATGGAGAAAATGATGTCTCCATGATCCTTTGCACATTACAACATATTACAATTGTTAATTTATTAATTCTACATAGATTTATTGGCCATCTGCTATATGCATAACACTATGCCGTCTCTTTTTGTTTGCCCATTTGGGAGTTTTATTTTCAGTACACTTTCTGAAGAGAGGAAGGATATAATTTAATATTTCCATTTCTTCATCTACCCATTCGACATATATATGCTCCCATTTACCATATCCCTCTAAAGTTACCAAGTTTAACTTGAAAACTTTTAGTTACAAGTTGCTCACGACCTCATTAAATAGCCCCACTCTTTGGAAATATTCTAATTCTAAGGAATCTTTTTCTTCTTTGAATCATTGAATGGAAATATGTCATATATATACATATACATATATATATGTACAGATGGAGAGAGACAGAGAGAGAGAGAGATTTATTATAAAGAATTGGATCACTTAGTTATGGAGGCTGAGAAATCCCAAGAGCTACAGTCAGCAAGCTGGAGATGTAGGAGAGCCAGCGGTGTCCAGTCCAAGTCTAAAGGCCTGGGAACCAGGAGAGTCAGTGGTATAAGTTCTACTTTGAATCCAAGTCCAAAGGCAGGAGAAAACCAATGTTCCAGTCAGGCAGAGAAAGCAAATTCTCCCTCATTCAGCCTTTTGTTCTAGTCAGGTCTTCAACTGATGGGATGAGAGCCACCCACATTAGAGAGGGTAATCTGCTTTACTCAGCCTACCAATTCAAATGTTAATCTCATTGAAAAACTCTCATAAACACATCCAGAATAGTTTTAACCAAAAACCTCCATCAAGTTGACACAAAATTAACCATCACATTTATGTTGCTTCCTTGAGCAATGTACTCCTCTTAACGTGAAAGACATGACATCCAAATACTTTAGCAACCCTCTTCAGCATTAGTCTAAGTCCTCACCTCCAAATATCTTGCTAAACTCCAAGTATAGTTAAGAAATGACGGCAATAAGTCATATATTGTTTATCTGGTGATTGCTTGGGCTGAGACGGTACCAGCAAAGGTGGTGAAAAATGTTTGGTTCTAAACATTGAATCGCAGACCCGACAGAATTTTTCTTATAGAGTGGCATAAGAAAGAGCGAGGTAGAGAATGATGCACATTTGGCCTGGACAACTAAGAGAATGAAGTTACTACTCCTGCAGCAGGAAAGATTCTGGGAGCTGCAGGTGTGAGGGTGGTGGTAGGAGGAGTCAGGACTCAGTTTTAGAAATATTCACTGTGAGAAGCCTATTCAACACCCAAGTGGAGAGGTTGGTAGGCCACTGAACATAGTTGGTGTTTAGTAGAGACATTAATTCTAGAGGAATAATTTTGAGTCAGTCACACCAAATAGATACTTTTTTTTTTTTTTTTTTTTTTTTGCGGTACGCGGGCCTCTCACTGTTGTGGCCTCTCCCGTTGCGGAGCACAGGCTCCGGACGCGCAGGCTCAGCGGCCATGGCTCACGGGCCCAGCCGCTCCGCGGCATGTGGGATCTTCCCGGAGCGGGGCACGAACCCGTGTCCCCTGCATCGGCAGGCGGACTCTCAACCACTGCGCCACCAGGGAAGCCCCCAAATAGATACTTTTAAGTCATGAAGCTGATGAAATCACCAAAAGAGTAAAGACAAATAGAAAAGAAACAGAATGTGTGTAAGTACATACATAAACAGAGTTACCTGTGTTCACCAAAAACAAATCATATGCGTTGGAGAACTGTATAATATTGCTCTGCCTTTTAACAAATCCCTCCATACATAGACCTCAGACAAGCTCAACTAACTCTAAGAAACCCAAATTTAACTTAACCTGCTCCTGAATTTTTTTAGAACTAAAAATAATTCTGTTGATACTGTAAAAATAGAGAAGAATTTGTACTGAGGCCTCAAGGCAATGGGGCAGAAGAAATAATGAAATGACCTTAATTTGGGAACAGAAACGTTTTTAAAGAAGCCAAAAATAGTACTGGGATCACAAATTATATACAAGCCCTGAGATTTTAATGACGTTGCCACATCAGAGTTACCTGTTCTCTGTTGCTTTATATATGTTTAATTTTTATTATGACAAAATAAAACAGGGCATTTGAAGTGAAAGGTCAAGAAAATAAATCTGCTCATATGGATCCAGTCTATTTAGACACTATTGATTTTGTTGTCTGTATCTGCTCCAAACATTTCCTGTAATAATTTTAAAGTTCATCAATCAAATTTATCCTATACATAAAACATGTACAAGGGAAAGCAAATAGAAAATATTATTTTTTTCAGCATTTATAGTCCTGCCTACTTAGCAGTATTTTGTAATCAGTAACATATTTCTCATATGATTGATAGTACTCTATCTGGAAAATGGTCATACTAAGTCTGGTCATACAACTTTGATCACTCTGTATTCATTGCTGAGCTAGCTCTATTCATGAAATAATAGTGTGAGCTATTTCCATGGATGATATTAAAGACTAAAATATTATACTAATGACCTTAAGCAAATCAGACACAAAAGCAAAGATTTTAAGCAGAAAACTTTCATCAATTCAATTATGTCACATTGAAAATCTTCCAAATGATACCATAAAAGATAAAACTAGGCACTAAAAAACTTGAAACATGTAAAGCAGGCAAATATATATATTTATTTATTTATATTGTTTATATTGGGAAAAAGGATGTGAACTAGAAATTCACATAGGATGACACAAGAATGGTCAAAAAAAGAATGATAGGATGTTCAACTTCATGGATAATCAGGGAAATGCAAATTAAAAGAGTGACATATAATATCTCACCTATCAAATTGGCAGATGTGTTAGTCTGATAACTCCAAATGTAGGCAAATGTATAGGTAAATGGGCATCCTCCAGTTTTCCTGGCTGGAGTGGAAATTCAAAATATAACCTTTTTGAAGAGTAATTTTGCAATAGCTAGTAAGGTTGAAAATACCCATAACTCAAGACTTCCCTGGTGGTCCAGTGGTTAAGACTTTGCTTCTAATGCACGGGGTGTGGGTTCAATCCCTGGTTTGAACCAGGGTTCAATCCCTGGTCGGGGAGCTAAGATCCCACATGCCTTGGGTCAAAAAACCAAAAAACATAAAACAGAAGCAATACTGTAACAATCTAGGTATATACCCTTGAGAAATTTTTGCACATGTGTTCAAGGAGACGTAGTCACAAATATTCATTGTAACATTGCTAAAATTTTAAAAACTAAAGCAACCAAAATGTTATCAACAGATAAGTAAATCATGGTATATTTATGTGATGGAATAGATTTGTTATAATACTAAATGAACAGTATAATACTAAATGAAGCATAATACTAAATGAAAGGAAGCTAGTTCCATACTGGCAGGTAAAGACAATACGATTTGGTAATTATATGATAAAATTTATGTAAACTTTTAAAACTCACAAAATATTACATGCTTTCATGGCTGTATATATGTATGTTAAAATGTATACAGAGCATAAGTATAAAGAATAAATAAACTTCACGATGGTGTTTGCCTTAGACAAGAAGGACGAGGAATGGATCTGGCAAAATGTACAGAGACGTATTGTTGGGTTTTCTTTCTTAAAAATGATCTGAAGCAAGTGCTGTAAATTGTTACCATGTATTAATTTCAGTGGTAGTATATGTAAAGTTTATCGTATTTCTCTATATACTTTCCAATTAGGAAATTATAGTTATGTATTTTCTATGAAACATTAACTTAGGAGTCGTTATATTACACTTACATTTATAATTACATTTATTTTTAACAGTATTAGTGTTGGTATCATATAACCATTTTTAAAAGGTTACAGAACTGTCCTTTTACAGATCACATTTTTAAGCCAATACAAATGATTTCCAGCTGAAATACATTTCCTCTAAATTCTACATGTTCCCGGTAACTTTGTTCCACTTCTGATCTACTCATCATCTTTGATGGCTCTACACACTCGTGGCAAGATCCTCATCCTTCCCCAACATTAGCAGCCTCTATATCCCTGTCTGTCTCCCTGACCATAAAGAACAACTCATCATGACATTTATTCTTGTTTACTTTTGTTACCTTGACAAGCCTAAGAGAGAAGGCTGAGAGTCCGTGACTTGTCTCTTAACACCCAGAAATCCATGCCCATACAGCTCGGTATAGCCCTTATTCTGGACCTGTCGTTCACCCCGCCCCAACCCTTGAAATCCATTCTGGCGGCGAACCTCTGGAACTCAGTCAGTCATCAGCAAATTTCTTTATAACTTCTAACAATTGTTTGCAAGGTCCCTTTCATCTTTTTTCCTGAATTGAAATCTGGCCCTCCCCTAACGATATGCATTCCTCTGGAGCCTTTTCAAATGGTGGCTGTCTCTCTCACACATTCTGCAGGGCTTTCTTGCTTTTCATTTCCACCTCTAGACAGCTACTCCATCTTCTGGAAATCCCAGCATATTTGAAGTTCATGCTTCCTACTCTATTATCCTTACCCTCCTCACTGCAGCTGTTTAGATGCCAGGGGACAATTCACCTTCATTCCTTGGAGATTTCAGCTCTTGGACTGCTACGGTTCCAGAACAAAGCAGAGTAAATGTCTGGTTTAAGGCACCTGGTCTCTGGTATTTTGTTATAGCAGCCTCAGTTGACTAACACAGTGGTTATGAATAACTAGTGGGGAAAGTGCTGCTGTCAAACCATAGTACAACTTGTCTCTTTTAGAGGAAAGAACGTCAGGCAGGAAGACATGATTTGAGCATTGCCCTTATATCCTATTAACTCAAAGACTGAGTAGTTCTGGAATAGATGAGTATAAATATGCTTGTTCATTGTACACTTTACACATTCTGTTTTATTATGAGGCTGAATAAGTGTTTGTCTTAACCTCAGGCACTAGCTGGCATGGGCCTATAGGTATAATATTACTACAGAAAGAATAGACACAGAGACAACAGTACTGGCCTTGCAGTTGCACTGCTCTGAAATGTGCATGATACCATCTATTGAAGTTATTGAAAACTTCTTGTCCCCAGGTGTCACTGATCTTGTATTTTCTGGTAACTTTCTCCTCAACTAATGGCTGATTTCCACTGAGTTTGTACTTTATAAATATCTGATGAATGAATGAACAAATGAACAGATTACATAGAAAGGAAAAATTTACTTTCTTTAACTGATTTTTAAAACATAATACAATCTTTTAAACATTATATAATTTCTCTTTCCACACTGTAAACCATAAAATTAAAATCCCATCTATCTCATAAATTTAAGCATTTCCTATCCCAGTAATTTTTAATGTTATCATTATAAAAACTTCCACTGGGATTTTGATGGCTTATAATTTCCAATAAAATGAGACAGAAGGAAAGTCTTCTTTGTAAAATAATTACTTCTTCATTCAACCTTTTAATGAAGCAGGAATATTAAGCCCATTCTAGAGGAAGAAACTGAGGCGTCAAGAGGTGACTTGCCCCAAATATCATGGATAGTAAACAAGAGTCTTCAAACTCAGGATCATCTGACTTACTTCATTTTCCTTTCACAACAAACTACCTCCCAGAACTTATATCTCTTCCCTTCTCCGACATAGATACAAATATAGGTTCATGTGGTGTCTCTTCGAGAATTTTCCTCGGATAGGGAGGAGGGGAAAGTCATGCTCAAGTTTATTTTCTCCTGGAAACATCTCTGATTGACTCCGCATGATCCGGTTTAGTTTCTGTTTAAAATCATTCTGAGCTGAACTTGTACTCTATTACATAAACTTGTCACTTACCAATGTTTTGCTTTGTTCTATGTTTGTTGATAATTTTGAGCCCTCAGATTTTAGCTCTCAAAATATAATAAAATATATTGTTTATTTCTGATTAAAAGAAAACATGTTCATTGAAAAGAATTTGAAATACAGAGACAGACACAATCATGAAAACAAAAATCGTACATTATCCAACTACCTAGAAATAAACTATTAGCATTTTGGAGTTTTCAATTCTTTTTATTCTATAAATATATTTATAGATTAATATACATTTTGTCAAAAATTGTACTATAACGTACTTTTCATTTTATATCTGTCTGCATTTGATTATGTCATCATGTTATTAAATTCATGTCACCATTTTGGTTAATTATCAATATTCATGAAGAAGATAAATCTGGTGTGTGTGTGCGTATGTGTGCAGCAGTGTGCTAGAAATGGCTTGCACCAGCTTGTGAGGACCACTTATATGTATGTTTTCCCAACTTTGTGCTCAGTGAAGTCATGTGGTAGTTTGAAAGCAACCATGGCAGGAATAGCTACCACCTTGCAGAGAGGAAATTGCTATAAGTTGCACCTTTTTTTCTCTTAATTGGCAGAGAGCTAGCTTACCAGAACTCTACTGGGTTTGGGTGTACAAGGTATGCTAACCTCATAACATAAAAGGAAATTAGCATATTTTGGTGTTCTGGAAACTTTTATATGGCACATGTATTATCTGTTTCCTAATGTAGATAAACTGGACTTCTCACAGATTGCTGGTGAGAAAGTAAAGTGGTACAGCCACTCTGGAAAACAGTATAGCACTTATGAAAGTAAAAATACTTACCATATGATTCAGCAATCACACCCTTGGGCATTTTTCCCAGAGAAATGAAAACTTACATATCTGCATGGAAACCTGTACATGAACGTTAGTAGCAGCTTTATTCATAATAGTCCCAAACTGGCAGCAGCTCAAGTGTCCTTCAGCAGTGAATGGTTAAACACCGTGTGATGCATCCATAGTGTGGCATATCACTCAACAATAAAAAAAAGAATGGGCTATTGTTGAACGTAAGCACTTGGATGGAGTTCAAGAGAATTATCCTGAGTGAAAAAAGCCAATCTGAAAAGTTTACGCAATATTTGATTCTATTTATATGACATTCTTGAAATACTACTGTTGTAGACATGAACAGACTAGTGGTTCAAAATAAAGAGGTTTTTTTTAAAGCAACCTTTTACATTTACAGACTTTTTTATGCATTTTCTTACTAACTATATTAGTTTGCTCAGACTGCCATAACAAAATACCACATACTGGTGGGCTTAAACAACAATTTATTTTCTCACAGCTCTGGAGGCTGGAAATCCAAGATCAAGCTGTTAGCAGGTTTGTTTTCTTCTGAGATCTCTCTCCTTGGTTTGCAGATGGTACGTTCTGTGTCCTCACATGGTCTTTCTTTGTGCATAAGCACCCCTGGGGTCTCTCTGAGTCCACATTTCCTTTTCTTATAAAGGACTCCAGTCAGATTTAATTAGTGCCCACACTTAGGGCCTCATTTTAACTTAATCACCCCTGAAAGGTGACTCCCAAACAGTCACATTCTGAGGTACTGGAGGTTAGAGTTTCAACATGTGAATTTTGAGAGTACACAGTCCAGTCCATAATACTAATGAAACCATAGAATGAGCTGTTTCATTTCTTTTTTTTCCATTTGCTGCTGATAAGAAAATCCTTAAATTGCCTCTTTCAGAAACAGTTCAGATTTGTGCTACTCTTATTTCCTCAGAAAGACCAACAACTCAAGATTACAGATGAAAGTCTGGCCACCACTGGGGAGGTGTGTCCTTCTCTTGAGACAACCACCCTCTTGTCAGAGAAGCTGCTATAACCCAAGAAGTTATGGTTGTCTAGATACTTTCACCGGACTGCCAGGGAAGCCCCCCACCCCGGTGTCTGACACTCATCCTCTCTTATCATTGTTGCAGGTTCCAGTGTGAAACCACTGATTCTTTGAGAGGTCATTTTCTTTTCCTTGTTCAACAGTATGCTTTTCCTTACACCTCATGTTGACAGAGGAATATTTTTCATAAACAAAACTGTGGGCTTGCCTGTACTCTGCATCTCTTTTCATTACGTCTTGATCACATTCTCTTCTCAGGAATTGATGTGCACAGTTCCCAGTTCAGCTCTCCATCCTTCACTTGAAATGCATCATTCTTTTGTCTTAAGCATTTTTTGTTAGAACTATACCTCCTAGGGTGACATGGGCACCATAAGGCCCTCCTAACCTAACCTCACAATTCCTACCCGCTCATTCTCTATGAATTACTCTCTCTGTATGTACATTAAAAAAGAATGGTTAAGGAAAAGACAAATGTTTATTCTGATCCCCTTACAAATCTGCACTTACAATTTTATTATTACCTCTTAACATTCTACATTATACAATTGTCTCCTAAAATTGTATACTTATAAGAATATCTCTAGTGAAAAGATACTTTTCGAAATACCAGGTCATTTATTATGCAGTTTCCTTATAAATTCATATCCCTCCATCAGCAAACAATTTTGAGTATTTACCATATGTCTGTCATTTTCTAGGTATCAACAGGTGCTGACTATATGAATAGAAATATCTTTTAATATCCTTTGTCCACAATGTAGCTGGCATACCTTGTATTCGATGACATGATTTATAGTTAAAAAGGAAAATTGTTGGGACTTCCCTGGTGGCGCAGTGGTTAAGAATCTCCCTGCCAATGCAGGGGACACGGGTTCGAGCCCTGGTCCGGGAAGATCCTACATGCCGCGGAGCCACTAAGCCTGTGTTCCACAACTACTGAGCCTGCACTCTAGAGCCCACGAGCCACAACTACTGAGCCCACGTGCCACAACTACTGAAGCCTGCGCGCCTAGAGCCCGTGCTCTGCAGCAAGAGAAGCCACCACAATGAGAAGTCTGTACACTGCAACGAAGAGTAGCCCCTGTTCGCCACAACTAGAGAAAGCCCATGCACAGCAACAAAAGACCCAACACAGCCAAAAATAAATAAAAAAATAAAATAAATTTATTTTTAAAAAACCTATTGGTGTTTTTCTCTTGATATTTACTATTGATTGGTATGATCATCTCAATCTGAAATTAGACGTGTCTTTCCTACATATAAAGAAATTATATGAGGATTATTAGCATTATATTAGGAATACATATATATAGAAATGGTCTGTGTTCTAGAACATATAGTTCCACTTTTGCTCCAATTTGTGATTCTCTGAAATCCTGCATTCCTTGTGGTTTGTAACTATAACAATAAATTTAAGTCCAATCCAAACAATACATTCCCAGGAGACAAATGTCTTAACACTGTCATCAAATGTCAGCTTGAACCCAGGGCAATAGTAGAGGCTGTGACTGGAGATTAATTAAGCTATTTGTGGTCAGTGTTCCATTGTTCTTTGTTTAAGAAACAGTGACATACTGAGACACAGCAGACTTTCCTCCTCTCTCTTTCTCCCATTCTCTCTCTGCTTCTTTGAACTATAGGATGACCATTTTTCTTTCTTTCATCTTTGCTTACATTATTACAAGCTGAGAATTAACTTGTGATTCTTCCAGTGTTTTTCTTCTATTTGTCAGTCTATTTATCAGTGTACATTTAAAACCATAAAGATTCTAGAATGAGATGAGAATCACGTCAAAACCATTTGGCATTTAACTAGTTTATCAAATACATATCAAACACTTTTTAATTGCAAAAGACGTGTAAATTAGGCCAAACTGTCTGACTCTGGGAAAAGGAAGTGGGAAGAAACCCACATTTTAAAAAATAAGTGAAGCAGGGCTTCCCTGGTGGCGCAGTGGTTGAGAGTCCGCCTGCCGATGCAGGGGACACGGGTACGTGCCCGAGTCCGGGAAGATCCCACATGCCGCGGAGCGGCTGGGCCTGTGAGCCATGGCTGCTGAGCCTGCACGTCCAGAGCCTGTGCTCCGCAATGGAAGAGGCCACAACAGTGAGAGGCCCGCGTACCACAAAAAAATAAAAATAAAAATAAAAAATAAGTGAAGCAATAATGGATCTGTGTTTTAAAATATTCCAAGCAGTATTTTTTCATGAAAGAAAATAACACTTAGAAATTTTTTAAAAATTATGAAGTTGCCAATAAATACTTTCAGAAAGGATAATTTAAAGGACAATTAAAATTCTTCACAAAAATGCATTGTTTTGAAGGATCTTTTTCTTAAGATCATGACTTAATGAAAACCAATATACAGTCGTCTCTTCATATCGGTGGATGCAGAAACCGCAGATAGTGATAGCCATCTCATATTAGGGACTTGAGTATCCTTGGGTTTTGATATCTGTGGGGATCCTGGAACCAACCCCCCTCAGATACCAAAGGAGGACCATATGGTCCTGTGGGCAAAGTGTGCCCCTAATAATTTCCTATTTGGCACTCCCCTTTTGGAATGTATTTTTGCTCAAATTCTTAAAACTTTTATTATGCCTCAGTTCATCTTTTAACAGATTTATG
Source organism: Globicephala melas (assembly GCF_963455315.2). NCBI lineage: Eukaryota > Metazoa > Chordata > Mammalia > Artiodactyla > Delphinidae > Globicephala > Globicephala melas. The sequence continues at coordinate 26,495,234 of NC_083322.1, forward strand.
TACTGGTATTAACAGGCCCATTTATACATTATTAACACCTTCATGTTTCGGCTTTCCTACTTCAGTGAATCTGTAATATTTGCTTGGTGGTAAAGAGCTGGTTCTTGTTCAATAATGAAAAGATATGAAGGAAAAACAGACAAATATTTCTCTTTTTTTGCAGTTGATGCTATTAGGTTGAATTTAAATTAGGTAACATCCTGAGAACCTTCAAACTCAAGTTTTTTAGAATTGAATGATGTAAAAATTATCTTCTGTTTGAATGGAAATGTTTTTGAATATGCTTAGTGCTAGTGAATATAAAATATTTTTACTACAATCAGCCCTCCACATCTGTGCGTTCTGCATTTCCATCCTGGTTGGTTTACTCCATAGATACAGAATCTGCAGACACAGAGAGTGGACGGTACTACCCCCTTTTATATCAGGGACTTGAGCATCTGCAGACTTTGGTATCCTCAGGGGTCCTGAAACCAATCCCCAGCAGATACCAAGGGATGGTGGTACTTTAAAGTTGAAAGGTTGAAAGTCACACAAACAAGCAATTTTGGAAGTATATATGAACTCTAGAAATACGAAAAGAAGAATTTTGCATTTTTAATTTCTAAGTGTTATCTTGCCATGGGATAGCCTTCAGTCTGGGTTTTCATTTGTGTTTTACTTTTGTGCACTTATATCTGAAAGAAGTTTTGTGCTAAGGTTTTACTTAGAAGATAATTCCGATGAAACAGTTTATTTAATGAATGATCTTGTAACCTATGAAGAATAAGTGTGAGCAGGACTTTAATTTTCAGGATGGTGGTATTGTTTTTATCTCCTCTCTCTCTCTCCTTTCAGTGTACATAGGCACGTACAGAATAAAATGGACTATAACCAAAATTCTCAGCTACTAGACCATTTTTGATAATTTCTCCTTAAATATAGCATACCCTTTAACATTTTAATTACTAAATGCCTGTCTTATAAATCCATTAACTTTTCCTTATATGTAACTAATAGTAAACAAAAGTAAAATTTCTCAAAGGAATTATTCTCCTATTCTTTTGGAACTACCTATGCACAGAGGCATAACCATAGGCATAATACTGATCACAAGGTACAACGTGATTTTTTAAAAAAACTAATCGCTCATAGTTTTATAAATTTCTTCTTCCATAAAAAGTTTAGTTCAGAAAAAAATACTATATTTTTATGTATATAGCTATTTTATTTACCAATATCACACACATGCACCATATACGGTTTAATGCCCTGTTTTCTGATAGTTTTAAGACAATCAGTTAACTGACTTTTAAATGAATTCGGAAGCCCTTTTTGATAGTGTTAGAATTCAATAATGCTAACATTATTTTTTTGAACTGGATTTAAATCTCTTTAAATGGAATGACAAACCCCAATAGCTTGATGAAAATAAACTTGGATGCAAGTTTTAGCCTTCTGGTGGACATCTGCCAAAAAAGCTTTCACTAGATAACAATCACTGTAATTATAATAGCAACTGAGAATGGTTTAAACATGACCCCACACACATCCTTTTAGAAATCATGCTCTTAACCAATAACACGGTCAATGACAGGGTTATGGGTATGAGTATGGGAAGCCAGGATGACAAGGATGGGGAAAGCAGGTGGTCCATACAAAGAGAAGACCACCAAACCTGCTGGGATAATTTAGATAATTAATTTTGTCCTTGAATTGAAAAGGTTGTTTTAAATTTGACATTTTGCCATATTTTTTATTTTGCTTATAATTTTAGAAAGCTCTTCTATGAGTTGTTGATTTGAAGTGGGAGCATTAATAGTATTTTGATAAAGTAGCCCCTTCCTTTGTATTCCTTTGATTTACACTATTCCACACTAGCAATCATCTGAAATATTTTAAAAGAAAGTTTACAATTTAAGAAGCAGATGCCTTATTAACCCAATGTATAGGTATAATTATTTTTTGTACTAAATTTAACTCATATTCACTATATGTGCGTACACATATATATAGTATGTGTATAGATGCGTGTACCATACAAATGTATATACACATATAGATATGTATATCTATACATATATGTATTATAGCCAAACATTTACTTGAGAATGTAAGTAAATACAGAGAGTGAATAATTGGACATGAAACATGTAAATTAGCAGAAACACATATTTTGGCTATGCAAAGCCCATAATCAGAATTTCAGTAACTGTTTAAGTGTTTGTTATTTGTCTAAGGCTCCAAAATTGAATCATTGATGTTTCTGGAAATAAACACAGCTTTACTGTGGTCTAGAATAGTGCCCTCAATTGTGCTTCAGTAATCAGATAATCTCTGCTATTTGTCAAAAAATCCCTAGAGGAATAGATATATTCCAAATGCTGCTGTGAAATAGGAAACTAGGGTGTAAAAGTCAAAAATGGGATCAATGCCTTCAGTTAAGCAGTCACATTACTAAAAATGTCTCGTTGATATGGTCAAGACTGCTTTTTTTTTCGAATTTTATTTAACTTACTTTTTTATACAACAGGTTTTTATCAGTTATCCATTTTACACATATTAGTGTATATATGTCAATCCCAATCTCCCAATTCATCACACCACCACCCCTGCCCATGCCACTTTCCCCCTTGGTGTCCATACATTTGTGCTCTACATCTGTGTCTCTATTTCTGCCCCGCAAACCGGTTCATCTGTACCATTTTTCTAGATTCCACTTATATGCGTTAATATACGATATTTTTCTCTTTCTGACTTACTTCACTCTGTATGACAGTCTCTAGATCCATCCACATATCTACAAATGACCTAATTTCGTTCCTTTTTATGGCTGACAAATATTCCATTGTATATATGTACCACATCTTCTTTATTCATTCGTCTGTTGGGCATTTAGGTTGCTTCCATGACCTGGCTATTGTAAATAGTGCTGCAATGAACACTGGGGTGCATGTGTCTTTTTGAATTATGGTTTTCTCTGGTGTGAGGTGATACCTCATTGTAGTTTTGATTTGCATTTCTCTAATAATTAGTGATGTTGAGCAGCTTTTCATGTGCTTCTTGGCCATCTGTATGTCTTCTTTGGAGAAATGTCTATTTAGGTCTTCTGCCCATTTTTTGATTGGGTTGTTTGTTTTTTTAATATTGAGCTGCAGGAGCTGTTTATATATTTTGGAGATTAATCCTTTGTCCGTTGATTCATTTGCAAATATTTTCTCCCATTCTGAGGGTTGTCTTTTTGTCTTGTTTGTAGTTTCCTTTACTTTGCAAAAGATTTTAAGTTTCATTAGGTCCCATTTGTTTATTTTTGTTTTTATTTCCATTTCTCTAGGAGGTGGGTCAAAAAGAATCTTGCTGTGATTTATGACATATAGTGTTCTGCCTATGTTTTCCTCTAAGAGTTGTATAGTGTCTGGCCTTACATTTAGGTCTTTAATTCATTTTGAGTTTATTTTTGTGTTTGGTGTTGGAGAGTGTTCTAATTTCATTCTTTTACATGTAGCTGTCCAGTTTTCCCAGCACCACTTATTGAAGAGACTATCTTTTCTCCATTGTATATCCTTGCCTCCTTTGTCATAGGTTAGTTGACCATAGGTGTGTGGGTTTATCTCTGGGCTTTCTATCCTGTTCCATTTATCTATATTTCTGTTTTTGTGCCATTACCATATTGTCTTGATTACTGTAGCTTTGTAGTATAGTCTGAAGTCAGGGAGTCTGATTCTTCCAGCTCCTTTTTTTTTCCCTCAAGATTGCTTTGGATATTCGAGGTCTTTTGTGTCTCCATACAGATTTTAAGATTTTTTTTGTTCTAGTTCTGTAAAAATGTCATTGATAATTTGATAGGGATTGCAGTGAATCTGTAGATTGCTTTGGGTAGTATAGTCATTTTCACCATATTGATTCTTCCAATCCAAGAACATGGTATTTCTCTCCATATGTTAGTATCATCTTTAATTTCTTTCATCAGTGTCTTATAGTTTTCTGCATACATATCTTTGTGCTCTACATCTTTCGTCTCCCTAGATAGGTTTATTCCTAGGTATTTTATTCTTTTTGTTGCAATAGTAAATGGGAGTGTTTCCTTAATTTTTCTTTCAGATTTTTCGTCATTAGTGTATAGGAATGCCAGAGATTTCTGTGCACTAATTATGTATCCTGCAACTTTACCAAATTCATTGATTACCTCTAGTAGTTTTCTGGTGGCATCTTTAGGATTCTCTATGTATAGTATCATGTTATCTGCAAACAGTGACAGCTTTACTTCTTCTTTTCCAATTTGTATTACTTTTATTTCCTTTTCTTCTCTGATTGCTGTGGCTAGGACTTCCAAAACTATGTTGAATAATAGTGGCGAGAGTGGACATCCTTGTCTTGTTCTTAATCTTAGAGGAAATGCTTTCAGTTTTTCACCATTGAGAATGCTGGTTGCTGTGGGTTTGTCCTATATGGCCTTTATTATGTTGAGTTAACTTCCCTCTATACCCATTTTCTGGAGAGTTTTTATCACAAATGGTGTTGAATTTTGTCAAAAGCTTTTTCTGCACCTATTTAGATGATAATATGGTTTTTATTCTTCAATTTGTTAATATGGTGTATCACATTGATTGATTTGCATATATTGAAGAATCCTTGCATCCCTGGGATAAATCCCACTTGATCATGGTGTATGATCCTTTTAATGAGTTGTTGGATTCTGTTTGCTAGTATTTTGTTGAGGATTTTTGCATCTATATTCATCAGTGATATCGGTTTGTAATTTTCTTTTTTTGTAGTATCTGTCTGGTTTTGGTATCAGGGTAATGGTGGTCTCATAGAATGAGTTTGGGAGTGTTCCTTCCTCCACAATTTTTTGGAAGAGTTTGAGAAGGATGGGTGTTAGCTCTTCCCTAAATGTTTGATAGAATTCACCTGTGAAGGCATCTGGTTCTGTACTTTTGTTTGTTGGAAGATTTTTAATCACAGTTTCAATTTCATTACTTGTGATTCATCTCTTCATATTTCTATTTCTTCCTGGTTCAGTCTTGGAAGGTTATACCTTTCTAAGAATTTGTCCATTTCTTCCAGGTTGTCCATTTTATTGGCACAGAGTTGCTAGTAGTAGTCTCTTAGGATGCTTTGCATTTCTGTGGTGTTTTTTGTAACTTCTCCTTTTTCAATTCTAATTTTATTGATTTGAGTCCTCTCCCTCTTTTTCTTGATGAGTCCGGCTAATGGTTTATCAATTTTGTTTATCTTCTCAAAGAACCAGCTTTTAGTTTTATTGATCTTTGCTATCATTTTCTTTGTTTCTATTTCATTTATTTTTTCTCTGATCTTTATGATTTCTTTCCTTCTACTAACTTTGGATTTTGTTTGTGCTTGTTTCTCTAGTTCCTTTAGGTGTAAGGTTAGATTGTTTATTTGAGATTTTTCTGTTTCTTGAGGTAGGCTTGTATTGCTATAAACGTCCCTCTTAGAACTGCTTTTACTGCATCCCATAGGTTTTGGATGGTTGTGTTTTTGTTGTAATTTGTCTCTAGGGATTTTTTTGATTTCCTCTTTGATTTCTTCAGTGATCTCTTGGTTTAGTAACACTTTGATTAGCCTCCATGTGTTTGTGTTTTTTATGTTTTATTCCCTGTAATTAATTTCTAATCTCATAGTGTTGTGGTCAGAAAAGATGCTTGATATGATTTCAATTTCTTAAATTTACTGAGGCTTGATTTGTGACCCAAAATGTGATCTACCCTGGAGAATGTTCTGTGTGCACTTGAGAAGAAAGTGTAATCTGCTGTTTTGGGATGGAATGTCCTATAAATATCAATTAAACCTATCTGGTCTATTGTGTCATTTAAAGCTTGTGTTTCCTTATTAATTTTCTGTTTGGATGATCTGTCCATTGGTGTAAGTGAGGTGTTAAAGAACCCACTATTATTGTGTTACTGTCGATTTCCTCTTTTAGAACTGTTAACAGTTGCCTTATGTATTGAGGTCCTCCTATGTTGGGTGCATATATAATTGTTATATCTTCTTCTTGGATTGATCCCTTGATCACTATGTAGTGTCCTGCCTTGTCTCTTGTGACATTCTTTATTTTAAAGTCTATTTTATCTGATATGAGTATTGCTACTCCAGCTTTCTTTTGATTTCCATTTGCATGGAATATATTTTTCCATCCCCTCACTTTCAGTCTGTATGTGTCCCTAGGTCTGAAGTGGGTCTCTTGTAGACAGCATATATATGGGTCTTGTTTTCATATCCATTCAGCAAGCCTGTGTCTTTTGGTGGGAGCGTTTAATCCATTCATGTTTAAGGTAATTATCGATATGCATGTTCCTATTACCATTTTCTTAATTGTTATGGGTTTGTTTTTGTAGGTCCTTTTCTTCTCTGTATTTCCCACTTAGAAAAGTTCATTTAGCATTTGTTGTAGAGCTGGTTTGGTGGTGCTGAATTCTCCTAGCTTTTGCTTGTCTGTAAAGCTTTTGATTTCTCCGTCGAATCTGAATGATATCCTTGCTGGGTAGAGTAATCTTGGTTGTAGTTTCTTCCCTTTCATCACTTTAAATATATCATAACCCCTCCCTTCTGGCTTGTAGAGTTTCTGCTGAGAAATCAGCTGTTAACCTTATGGGAGTTCCCTTGTATATTATTTGTCATTTTTCCCTTGTTGCTTTCAATAATTTTTCTTTGTGTTTAATTTTTGTCAGTTTGATCACCATGTGTCTCAGCATGTTTCTCCTTATGTTTATCCTGCCTGGGACTCTCTGTGCTTCCTGGACTTGGGTGGCTATTTCCTTTCCCATGTTAGGGAAGTTTTTAACTATAATCTCTTCAAATGTTTTCTTGGGTCCTTTCTGTCTCTCTTCTCCTTCTGGGACCCCTATAATGCGAATATTGTTGCATTTAATGTTTCCCCAGAGGTCTCTTAGGCTGTCTTCATTTTTTTTCATTCTTTTTTCTTTATTCTGTTCCACAGAAGTGAATTCCACCATTCTATCTTCCAGGTCACTTATCTGTTCTTCTGCCTAAGTTTTTCTGCTATTGATTCATTCTAGTGTATTTTTCATTTCAGTTATTGTATTGTTCATCTCTGTGTGTTTGTTCTTTAATTCTTCTAGATGTCTCTTCTTTAATTCTTCTAGGTGTTTCTTCTTTAATTCTTCTAGGTCCTTTTTAAACATTTCTTGCATCTTCTCCATCTTTGCCTCTATTCTTTTTCTGAGGTCCTGGATCATCTTCACTATCATTACTCTGAATTCTTTTTCTGGAAGGTTGCTTATCTCCACTTCATTTAGTTGTTTTTCTGGGGTTTTATCTTGTTCCTTCATCTGGTACATAGCCCTCTGCCTTTCATCTTGTCTATCTTTTTGTGAATGTGGTTTTTGTTCCACAGGCTGCAGGATTGTAGTTCTTCTTGCTTCTGCTGTCTACCCTCTGATGGATGAGTCTATCTAAGAGGCTTGTGCAAGTTTCCTGATGGGAGGGACTGGTGGTGGGTAGAGCTGGCTGTTGCTCTGGTGGGCAGAGCTCAGTAAAACTTTAATCCGCTTGTCTGCAGATGGATGGGGCTGGGTTCCCTCCCTGTTGGTTGTTTGCCCTGAGGTGACCCAACACTAGAGGCTACCTGGCTCTTTGGTGGTGCTAATGGTGGACTCTGGGAGGGCTCATGCCAAGGAGTACTTCTCAGAACTTTTGCTGCCAGTGGCCTTGTCCTCATGGTGAGCCACAGCCACCCCCTGCCTCTGCAGGAGACCCTCCAACACTAGCAGGTAGGTGTGGTTTGGTCTCCTATGGGGTCACTGCTCCTTCCCCTGAGTCCTGATGCACACACTACTTTGTGTGTGCCCCCCAAGAGTGGAATCTCTGTTTCTCCCAGTCCTGTCAAAGTCCTGCAATCAAATCTCGCTAGCCTTCAAAGTCTGATTCTCTGGGAATTCCTTCTCCTGTTGCCGGACCCCCAGGTTGGGAAGCCTGATATGGGGCTCAGAACCTTCACTCCAGTGGGTGGACTTCTGCAGTATAAGTGTTCTCCAGTTTGTGAGTCACCCACCCAGCAGTTATGGGATTTGATTTTATTGTGATTGCGCCCATCCTACCGTCTCATTGTGGGTGCTCCTTTGTCTTTGGACGTGGGGTATCTTTTCTGGTGAGTTCCAGTATCTTCCCATCAATGATTGTTTAGCAGTTAGTTGTGATTCCGGTGCTCTCACAAGAGGGAGTGAGTGCATGTCCTTCTACTCCGCCATCTTGAACCAGTCTCCAAGACTCTGATTTATTGATGCCTGGCTAAAATAAATGAAAAATATCAATGTAAAGGAGAAATCAACCTTTTTAAAAGAAGATATAATTGAATTCCACCAACTTTTTAGATTTTTAGTAATTAAAGCATTGTTTCATTCCGCAACTTGTCACCTCATTAACTGTTTTCTACATTTATGTCTTTTCACGTTCCATGAGCTTGCTTCAAATACAATCCTATCTTTTCTAACATTGTATACTTACCAGTCTAGTTTTAGAATCTCCTACACAAAAATGTGTCTCCAATTAATTATACTCCATTCTGATTACTCACTTCATTTAGCACTTACATTCCATAATATTTTACATATACTAATATTTTTTACTTGCTCTTAAAATTACGGAATCTTTTAGATTATCAAAGAATTGTTCTATTATTTTACATAATTTAAAACTCATATACTTAAAATGATTTAGTATTATAAACCAAAGGTGCCACATTTACCAGAAAAATAATTTTTCTTTCCCTTACAAATGTTAGAACAAATTCCATTATAACTGTTACAAAATTTTGATGATGTTCAGCTTTTTGAGAATTTAAGGGTAATCATTTTTAATGCAGAAGTCTTTTCCAACTTCAAAACAAAGAACCAATTCTGAAAATTGAGTTTAAACATAATAAAAGTCAGAGAACAAACAGTTCAGATGGTTAATTTTTTTCTTGGAACATTTCAAACTGCTTTGCATTAGTATTGATATGTTTGCATGCACTGGCAGGTAGAGGTAAAGTTAGAGCTTACCATAGTCTTTCCTGGGTGTAATAAACTTCTCAGGCTAATCTTAGTTTAACAAAGTTTCTCAACAAAGGCAGTACTGCCCCCCAAGCGGGTATTTTGGAAATTTGTGGGTATTATTTTGTTGTTACCATGATTGGGGTGGTATCACTTACAATTAATGGAATGGTACTAAAATTGCTAGGTATCCTGCAATGAATGGTAGAGTCCAAAAAGACAGTTCTTTATCACACACCAACTCACAGACCTGGAATATCCTACTGAACTTTAATGTAGATGAAAAATCTGCTCTTGATTGTGTCCACCTAGAACTTATCTCCACTTTGCATAGAAATATAAAGATTTTCTACAAAAATTTTAATTAACGGTAAATTTTCTAGGAATGGGAAATACCATTTAACTTGAAGGAAGATTGTATCCTATTTTGTTGGGAAGTTTACCAGCCATTGTTCAATATTTTAGAAAAATCACATCCCCAACCACGCTACTACTCTACTTATGAGTTGCAATAAAACACATCTGTGTCAGTCTGCCTTTTCAGCCATCACATTCTGATGATTCCATCCATCACTGTAAGCTTCTAACCCTCTAGTGTTGCCATGCCTGAACACCAACAGCACACGTATATTATATTACAAATAATCACCCTTATATATTTTTCTATATATTACCCCAGTATGATTGTTTTTAATTATGTGTGCACATAGGTTATATTGCCTATAAACTTCATTTCAGGAGAGTAAAGCAAGCACTACAAAATGTTTGTTATAGAAGAAGGACATTGGATCTGATAAGGTTGAAAATCACTACACAGGATGGGGGTGGCAGGGTCGAGCTTCCCTTGGAGCGTATAAGGTCAGTGTTTTGTCTGCTCAGGTATTCCTTTTCTAATAATGGGATAATCTGGGAAGTCTGGGTTTCATGTGGTGGCTAAAGTGAATAGGAAAATAAGACATGATATAGTTAATCCTATATGGTGGTATAGGTGGTATGGTGGTGGTATCGATGGCGGACATGGATATAAGTATAAATTAGAGACTTCTGGGGTTGGTCTTTTAGTGAGTTTGCAATGGTGAGCCTGGTAGTATTGAGAGAAGACAGGGTGTATTGACAGAAATACAACATGTTCTCTGGGTTTCCTATGCAGACCTCTTGAGGGCAGTAAGGAATAGACTGAAAGGGCCATAAAACTGATATCTGATGTCTCTTCTGTCATTTTGTTGATGCTTTACATTTTCTATGATTTCTTATTACTGTCTGTTTATTGCTGTCTGTGTATTATCCATCTAGCTGGCTGAATAATTATGCTATTATCTTTACCAGCAATAGTCTCAATGCAAAATCTTTTTCGAGTTACTTTATCCACATTTTAAGATCTGCATTTTGGTGTTACATGACTGGAAAAAGCCTTTAGAAACCTTTTAAAAGACCATGAGGTAGTGTACTTTCACAGCTCTCATATCAAAGATTATCTGTTTCTTTTACTTATGAAAGACAACTTGGGCACAAATAAATTAAGATATAAACCTTGAAGATCTATATAGATGCATCTCCATTGACTTAAGAAATGTATTTTGGGAAAAGAAAAGAGTATGGGTGTTGTCTCAGTTAGTGATTGATTCTAAATTTCTTTTACCTTAAACATTTTTTAATTCTTTTTTTAAAATTAATTAATTTTATTTATTTTTAAATTTTTGGCTGCATTGGGTCTTCACTGCTGCACACAGGCTTTCTCTAGTTGCAGCAAGCGGGGGCTACTCTTCGTTGCAGTGCACGGGCTTATCACTGCAGTGGCTTCTCTTGTTGCAGAGCATGGGCTCTAGGCATGTGGGCTTCAATAGTTGCAGCTCTTGGGCTCAGTAGTTGTGGCACGCAGGCTCTAGAGCGTAGGCTCAGTAGTTGTGGTGCACAGGCTCAGTTGCTCCATGGCATGTGGGATCGTCCTGCACCAGGGATCAAACCTGTGTGCCCTGCATTGGCAGGTGGATTCTTAGCCACTGCACCATCAGGGAAGTCCCTACCTTAAACAGTTTTGATCAGATGTGCCAGGATGCTTTTTGGTGAAATTGTCTAGAATGTGTTTGGCCTTTTTGATATTCAACTTTTTTAACTTCAGAAAAATGTGTTTGAGCTATATTTTCCTATTCCTTTCCTATTGCTCAAAATGTCTTCTTTACACATACCAATAATGCTTAAGTTGCACTTTCATTTTCTGTTTTTCTCATCTATTATGTTTTCTCTCATTAATTTTATCTTTTCCCTCTGCATTCTAGGAGAGCCCTTTAGATCTTATTCTTTTACTGTACTTTGTCAATTCTAACCTATAGGCCTCTGATATAGGCTTTAAAATTCTGCTATTATGGGTTTATTTATCTTGTCCTTCTTCTTTATAACTCATTTTCTTATCCATTTAGCTTTCCCTTCCCTTTGTTTAATAAAAAGTTCCTTGGTTCTTAACTGATGAGAATCAACACATTTTCTAAATGTTATTTTGAATTTTGGAATAATTATTTCCTGGGAATTGCTGTTTCTCTAATGTTTGATTTTGTTTTCACTTCCTTGTTTGGGGGCATTTTCCTTTGCCCTTTTTATTTCTCTATTGTGTCTTTTAATTTTCCTCACCTCCACTGGATTCAATGTAGTGCTGTTTGGATTCCTGTCTTAGGTAAACAAATACATAGATGTAAGCAGTTTCAATTTCCAGTGTCTACAAAGCTCTCATTTACTACTTGAGACCATTTGCTATACAGGTGTCCCAGTGCCATGATACCATGACAGCACAATACATGAAAATCTCACCCTCAGTATGTACCACTTACAGAGCAGCCTCTTGGGCGGCAGTGTGCCACTTCAATTACCACATGCTTCCGGCCCAGCTGTTTTCTGGAAAGAGAAAGAGTGATGTACGAATGATGACCAGCCCTCTAACTGCCCACAGAAACCTCCATCGGGCAATAGAAGAAAGGCTGCCAAGTTTCCTGTTTAGAACAGTCCCTTTTCTTATTTAAGAGCCAAACAGTGGCAAAGGGATGTTGAAGAGTGCATTTACATGGCCAGGTTTTCTCTGTTCTGGATACAAAGTATGGATGGAAGAGTGCGTGGATTTTCATTCCTATTCAATCAAGTTGTAACTAGTTAAAAAAAAAAATCCTACCAAGTTCTGACAATAACTTCAATGTCATTCTTAATTTTCAGTGTAGTGAATTTGCATTTTCTGTGTTTTTGTAGGAAAGATGTACTTTTGGAGGCAAAGAGAAGAGGATATTGTAGTATAACATGCCAGAGATCATGAGGGCCTGGGTGTGGGCCATAGCTGCACACACTTCATCACTGAAGATAGGAGGGAAAATTTGGATTTTCACATGCAAACTTCAAGGCCTGTGAGACAGCAGGAACAGATATTTATTAGGCAGTTTGATCTTTAGGACTGCACCAGAACCAGAAGAGATGCTGACATTGGAGTTATAGAGTTAGAAGTCTTATTATATATATGACAGTTGAAACTATGGCACTAAGGACAGAAGCCTGGGATATACAAATCCTTAACTCATCAAGAAGCATTTGGGAAAAGAAGCAAGAATAAGTAGAAAAGGGAACTTTGAAAAGAACGTATTTTCAACAAAGTCAAAAGCTGAAGAGAGGTTAAACTGGATGAGCCCAAGAGGTTTGACCTTTTAAATTTTCAGTAATGGTTTAGAGATGAGTGTAAGAAGAGTCATCGACGTGGAATCCTGTAATGCAGTGAATTGATGAGAGGATGAAAAGTGAGGTTATGACTGTTAAATGGACTTGCAGGAAATCTGTCTTTGAAGGAGGGGGCTAATGAGATAGAAGTGTACAGAGAAGGGATGGTCGAGAGGCTTTTTTAGATACAGAAAAAACAGCACAGAAAGGCTCAATTTACACTTGAACTCATTCAAAAAGTTGAACAGCGGAAGGACTAAATGTATTGTTCTTGAAGTCTATTGTTCCTGGCAGAGGAAAGGAAGCCTTAGGAAGAATTGTTTTGTTGTATGGAGTCTGCAGTGTTTCTGTTACTTAGCAACTTACGTTAAGAAATGCATCACAGTAGAATGATATACTTGGCAACAGAAGCTAGACTGCCTACATGTGAATCCTGGCTCTGCCTCATATCAGCTGTGTGACCTTGGGGAAGTTACTTAACCTATCTTAACCTCTTCATGCTGCAATTCCTCATCTGTAGAATGAGGAAAATAATCGTATCTAACTCATAGGTTTGTTAGGTAGATTAAACAAATTAATACTAGAACTGTGGAACAAAGTAAAAGTTACACACATGTGCATATTAAATACACAAGTATCAATCACAACTATTACTTGACCTATAGGGTTGGCTTAATGTTAGCTGGCTTTAATTAATGGAGTTTAAGATCTTCTCACAGATGATTATTTACTTGGATGATCTATAACCCAAGGGTATAGCCATTGGGGGTACTTGGACCAGAAAGAGAGCTATTACCAGAGACAAATTTTTTATCTGGAAGATTTACCTGTATGAGAGAACAAACATCTGCTCTTCTTATCTTCCTATAAATTGCCCTCCTCCCCTTTGAAGCTCCAGACCCCTATCCCATTCCTCAGCTCAGGATGACATAGAAGTCGCAATTGCCCTACTTGCTCTTGAGTTTCATATCCTTGCGGATCCTGCACGTAGAAAATTAAATTTGTTTTTCTCCCGCTAATCTGTTTTACATTATTTAATTATTAGACCAGCCAAAGAACCTAGAAGGGAAGAAGGAAAAACTTTCTACCCTTAGAGGGTGTCATTGCTTTGAGGCCCTATCAGTGGACAAAATTAGGAAAAACAAATGCACACACATCTATTTTTTTCTGTATTTACTTGCATATATTGAAAATCATATATTTCCCCAACACCTTCAATACCAGTACACTACAACACACCTATTCTACTTTCCATCTTTCCATATTTATAACTTCTTCTCTGGCAGTGAGAAACCGAGCTCCCACTGTTCTGAATATATTTACCCATGTAATCGATATTCCCTAGGTAACCAATCTCTCGACCCCACGAGGCCACTGTCCCAAATGACTACTTTTCCCACTTGGGCTTCAACCTCTGGCTCCCTTCCTTTGCTCAGGGTCTAAACTCTGACAGGAGGACCACCCACTGCTCTGCCTGGAAACCATTGCCTCATCCTCTGGCTTTTAAACTAAATTATTCAGAAAGGAAAAAGGAAGAAGGGGGGGAAATGAAAGAAAGAGAGCAGACAAGCAAGCAGGAAGCACAGTCAATATATTTTCAATATGGCCTCAAGTTCAAAAATTTAAATGTCAAGGTTGTATTTAAGAAATTATGTTACTAAGACTAAAACAAAATCACTCTTACTAGATTAAACAGTCAAAATGCTGGCGCACACAAAATCTCAAAAGGGCATTACTTAATAATATGCATTTGGTCTTAGATACAGAATCTACTACTATGTAATTCATAATGATAAATATTTGCAGTGACACTTTACACTTGTTATGTTTGGCATTTTTCTAAAGTGAGAGAATCAAATATCTGGATAATCAACCACCGTGAAGTCAGTTAAAACACATAGTTATATTAAGTGAACAAGAATATTTGCAAGAAAAACTATTTCTAACATTCTCTTAGTTTCCTATTTTTAAATCATCCTGGGACCGTGCCAGAAATTTCTTTGATTGACCTTACCTAGCTCTGAACTCACTGTAAATAAATTATTGAGCTATTCCATCTTTGTAAAGTACCAAAGAGCTCTTGGGTGAGATGCATTTTTAAAATTTCAAAAAAAAAAGATCAATTTCTTTTCACGACAGATTACTAATAGCTTCCACGCATCCTTTTAGGTGCGTACATCTCTAGGATCACAGGAAGTGAGAGGAAAATTGACAGAATGGTGCCAGGTCAATGGATATTTTTATGCCCAACTTGAATTAGCAGTTTCAAAAACTGCATTTCCTTCTATACTATGCATGCTACACATATATAGTAGCAACACACAGCTTCCCAGGAGACAACTCCACAGATTTTTAGGAAATCAACCTAGAAAGTGCATCCTAAAGTTAACAAGACTGATCTCAACTGATCTTCTTTTTTATTTATTTACTTAAGCTTTTTATTCCTTAGTATTCTAAAGCCAAGAATTCTTTGCTTATGGCATTATTATTGGCCAACCTTATAGTAGCAAGTTTCTGAGCTCAGGAACTTAATACTGTTGAAATAAATGCATTATTAACCTATAGGTACCAATCAAGTGCCTCATCAGACTTAAATACAATTTTAGCCTATTGTATCTTAAAACGTTTTAAAACAATATTTGAAGAAGACTGTCAATATTTTTTTCCTTATGTGATCACAGCACTAACCTTACCTTAAAATATGTGAAAACTTAAATGCATGTATTCCAGCTCTTAAATGCATGTATTCTAAACTCTGACCACCAGACTTGCTTATCTGCTTCCAGCTCTTCCACAACTTCACTCAGGAAACTTTGATTTTTGACGACACAGACCTCAAATCTCTGGATCCTTCCCCTAGTCAATATAATTCTGGCCTTCCATCCTTCCCTACCATCTAGACTCCATGACTGATGTGTCAAATAAGACTCCGTTTCCTTTACCCTCTTAGCCTACCTACCCCCAACATGAGGGAGAAAAATCCCCATTCCCTTTCCCTAGTTGGCTTAAGTGCTACAGGAGAAGTCTTCAGATTGGTACAAATACCAGTGCATGTTTTCCAACTTTGTTTGGTCTTTCAACATCTGTCTTTCTTTCTTTTACATTATTTCTATTATACCATCTCCTGTTCTCCTAAAATATTCCAAATCATTGAGGCTGCCCTTATCAACACTAGGAAATTATTTCACCTAGCAAACAGGAACTAGTAGAAAATGCCCTCAGCTTCAAATGGACGTTGATCATACATATCCTGTGTTCTTTTTTTGCTTTCACTCTCAGGAGATCAGTGGAGGGCCCTCCATTCACAACTCCTTCCCTGACTGGTTCTTGTTCCCTCCTGTACTATGCTCTGGTTTCCACCCGCAACATTACTACCTGTTGGCTTTTCCCCTCAGACTATAGAAATATTTAAATCTCTTTTCTCATAAAAACAGACAAGCAAACAAAACTAACATAAACTTCTGTGATTAAATCACCCTGCCTAAACATTGCCTTCTTGTTTCTTTTCTTTTCTTTTTTTTTTCTCCTCCTGAGCTTCTTAAAAGAAAACTCTATGCCTTCTTTTCACTCCATTTCCATCTGATGGCCTCCCTTCATTTACTCCACCAAAGCTACCTGGCAAAAATGTCATCAGTGTCCTGCTAATTTCCTAATCCAGTGGAAAAGTCTCAGCTTTCATCTTTCTAGACCTCTTTGAGGATGGCAAGGCTTTGTGCTACTGTCTCCCATGTTTTTAACTCTTTTTGTCATCTAGCATTACACTATTCTCTCCTGTAGCTTCTCTTCCTACCCTTCTGACTATTAATTTTCAAATTCCTTAACTAGGGTCTCTAGTTAAGGAATTTGAAAATTAACACCCCTTCTATGCTGCTGTGTCCATTTACCTTAAATAAGTGGCTTTAATTTGTGTTCAGCAGATTACTAGAGGTTAAATGCACAAGAGATGCATCAGGGTGGTATTTACATATGGTGTTTACATGTAAGATTACTTTTAAAGAACACATTAAGCTTTTCATTATATATTATGCATTTTTCTGAATGTGTTACCATGCAATCTAAAACAGCAGAAAGAGCATAACATACAAAATCCAGCATAGTAATCACCTCAGATGGCAAGACAGAGTAATATCATAGAAGAAAAATATTGATAGATGCAAATTTAGCAAAGAAACAACATTTTAGAAAAATATGTAATTACTTAGGAAGAGTTAAAAATACATTTTAGGTAAAAAAGAAGATCAAAAAGCAGTGTGCACAGGTGAATTCCATTTTCATAACTGTATACATAATTATTCATTAAAATGTTAAAAGTTATTTTCTCTAATGTAAAGGAATACTGGCATCATATTTTCTAATTTTTGTTCACATGTTTTAAAAATAGTTTTGTAAGAAATATTACTTGATAATAAGGACAAAATTTTTTTTTCTTAAATCCCACAAAATGTATCATGATCAGAAAGGTCATTAATCTTGATGTAAAAGTAGATATGTTGAAAAGCATATGAGTTACTTTTTTAAGATTACCTCCCCAAATTCTCTTAAATGAGCCATGAAGATATTATATAAAATAGTACACCCTACTGAGAAATTCTCCAGGTTAAAAACAAAATCAACAAACTATTATTCATCAATGTGGCAAAGAAAAAGTGTTCTGATTTTTACGTCAGAAATAAAATGGGATAAAGAAAGCAGTTATAAAGTTATCTAAACAGAATACTTCCACCTTGCCATTCATGCTCCTTCTAAAGCAAAAATGAATCAGTTATTTTTCTTTGCTCTAAAATTCATATCAAACAAAGGGAGGGCTACTGGATAGTAAGATTGGGAAAGTTCAATCAAATCTCTGTATGTTCTCTAGGAAAACTGCTTCATTACCTTCTTTATTTTCCTCCTTTCTATGTCAAACATAATCAGACAAACCAATGTCAATTTCTCATTTTTCATTTGTAGCCATGTAGTATAAAAAAAGTGATATATTTGGAGTTGTTCTGCAACAGTGAAGTCTTGGGCAAAGAAAATATTTTACTGAGCCTGTTTCCTCATCTATAATATGACTATAATGATTGCTACCTCATAGGATTGCTTAAAGGCTAAAATAAAATATAGTGGGAGAAAAAGAAAGCCATTTTTAAATGATTAAAAATGCTGGAATTTTTTTGCTCTAATTATTCAAGTCCTGACAGTCCTGGATTCAATAAAATAATTACTTCTGAATCAAAAAATGAATTATATGTTATTGAGAGCTCTGAACAGAATCATCTGTAGCCCACATCCCACCAGCTTTTTCTCCGGCCTTTAGGGGAAACGGGAAAGTTGATGGCAACCAGAGAAAGTTAGCAAACAGAAAAATAAACTTAGATGAAACATAGAGGCAGACTTTGAACTCTTTGCATCTGCTCTGATCTGGTGGAATCAGGAAGAGCTTTGTATAAAAACTGTAGCTGGGCTTCCCTGGTGGCGCAGTGGTTGAGAGTCCGTCTGCCGATGCAGGGGACACAGGTTCGTGCCCCAGTCCGGGAAGATCCCACATGCCGCGGAGCGGCTGGGCCCGTGAGCCATGGGCGCTGAGCCTGCGCGTCCGGAGCCTGTGCTCCGCAACGGGAGAGGCCACAACAGTGAGAGGCCCGCGTACCGCAAAAAACAAAAAACAAACAAACAAAAAACTGTAGTTGTGTCAATCCTGTTTACAGGTAAAGAAACTATGGCCTAAGGAGACAAAGTGACCAGGCTAAAGTTACATTCTTGGCAAGTGATTGATTTTCTGTCCCCTAAACTCAGAACCTGAGAGGTCAAAGACCAACGCTCATTAGCAGAATAGAAAAATAGGTGGAAATGTCAGATGGCACAGCTATGTAACTACTGAGTCAGAATTTCTTATCTATATGCAGGAATAGTAATCATATCTTAAGGAGTTATTGATAATTAAGTAAAAGGACTTGGGGCCTGGTTTACAGAAGTTGCTCGATGAATATTCCCTACTTTAATTACACAGGCAATTGGTGCTAGGGCTACAAATATAATGTCTAATTCATCCTGGCAAAAACAAGCTTTATCTAGATGGACTCAAGAAGGAATAATAATATCCTGATTTTTGCTCACTGAGCATCAAAACCTTCAAATAACAATCAGAAAAGATCTATTCAAATGTGGCATCCTTATAACCCTTCTGGGTTCTTTATCTCAGAATCTGATGAAAAGGAATAAATGATTTATGGAAACAAGTGAATTTACAATCCGGAATTTTTAAAAAAATCTGTTAACAGACCCAAACAAAAACAAGATATGCTGTTCTGAGCATTTTGGTGTTAACTTTAGCTGTTTTTCCCTAAGGAGCAGGTGATAGTTTTAGTCAATGTATTTCACTAATGCATTTTACAAATATTTATTGAAAACTGCTTTGTGCCAGATAGTGTTCAAAGCTCTTAGGACCCACCAGTAGATAAACAGGTAAGGATCTCTGCCCTTGTGGAGCTTGAGTACTCCACATTAGAGCAGTATATTAGAATATGGGAAGTGCTATGGGAAAAAGAAAATACAGAGCAAGGTAGGAGGATTGAGAGGGCCAGAAATGGGGTCCAGATTCCAGCTGCCACTAGAATGGTCGTAAGGTGAGCGAAGGCTTGAAGGAGATGAAGGAGATAGCTTTGCAGATTAGCTGAGGAGCGTAAAAGCCCTAAAGTAGGAGCATGACTGTTATACATAAAACATACGACATACGTGGGCCAATGCGTAAAAAGAGAGAGCGAGCGAGCGACAGAGATAAGGGCAGAGGAGGAAAGTGATTCTAGAGCGTGAAGAGCCTTGTAGGCCAAAGAAGAACTTCAGCTTTTACCCATGAGTGAAATGGGCAGAGGAGTGACATGATTTGGGGTGTTTTGAGACTCACCCTGATTGCTGTGTTGAAAATAGGCTATGGAGGGTATGGGGCCAAACCCAGAAGCAGAAAAGCCAGTTCTTAGATCAGGGGAGTAGCAGTAAAAATAGTGAAAATTGGTTGAATTCTGGATATAATCTGAAGGAACCACCAAAAAAAATTGCACAGATTGAGTACGGAGTATGAAAGAAAGGGAGACATCAAGGAGGACCACAGTGCTGCCGGCCTGAGAAAGTAGAAAGATGAATTTGCCATCAGCTGGGATGAGGAAGGTTGAAAGTGGAGTGAGCTTGAAAGAAAGGTCAAAAACTGGGATTTGGATGTGTTGAGTTTTAGATGTTTATTTGAAATGTAAGTAGAGCTATTGAACAGACCGTTGTGTATTAAAGTTGACTTGGTGGGAGATTGGGATTGACATATACACACTAATATGTATAAAATAGATAACTAATAAGAACCTGCTGTATAAAATAAATAAATAGAATTTTTTTTTAAAAGAAAGAAAAAGAAAGTTGATTTTGGAAATATGTCTGGGCTCAGGAGATACATTTTGAAGGTGGTGTGATTGAAGAGATATTTGGAAGCATAAGACTGAATTAAATAATAAATAGAATAAGTGTAGATTGAATGAAGAGAACCGTAGACAGAACTCTGAAACACTTCCACATAGTCAGGAAGAAAGGGAGGAACCAGTGAGATAGCAGGAAATGTAATGTCCTGTAAGCCTATAAAGAGAGCAAGCATTTGCCCCAGTTTGCCCAGAACACTGCTAGCTTGTGACTGTTGTCTCAGTCTAATTACTAATAGTGTCAACATATTATTCTCAAATGTATCTCAGTTTAGATGATAAATTATAGTATTCAGTTATGGCAAATGCTACTGATAGGTCAAATAACAAGAGGAATGAACACTGACAATTGGATTTAGAAACATGCAGGTTATTCTTGATAATGCTACTTTCAGTAGAGTATGAACCTATGATCTAAATGTTTGTGTTCCCCCAAAATTCATACATTGGAATCCTAATCCCCAAGGTGATAGTATTAGGAGATGTGCCTTTGGGTGGTGATTAGGTCACAACAGCAGAGCCTTCATGAATGGGATTAGTGACCTCATAAGAAAGAACTCCCTAACCTTCTACCAAGGGAGAACACAGCAAGAAGTCGGCAGTCTACAACCTGCAAGAGGGCCTTTGCCAGAACCTGACCACGCTGGCAACCTGATCTTGAACTTCAAGTTTCCAGAACTTTAAGAAATAAATATCTGCCACCCAGTCTGTTGATGTTATGTTATAGCAGCATGAACAGACAAGGACACATGGGGGCAAAAATCTAGAGTTTGTTTAAGAGAAATGAAGATTAGATCATTCATACCACTTCCCCCAAAGAGGAAAATTACAAAAGCAGGATAAAGAAAAACAAAATCTGTGTGAGAGCATAGGAGAATCAAACATGGTGATAAAGAATTATGGGCCAAGGTCTAGGACACTATGAAATGTGATCTGACATTTAATGTTATTTTTCCCCAAGAAGTGATTGCTGGTGGCAGAAGAGGAGGTTGAGTAGCTGAAAAGCTGAGCAGTGCTTATGACTACCTTATGTGTTAGAGAAACAAATATTGGAACCAAGACCCCACTAAGGGATCTCCATCTTTGAGTTAAAAACCAAAGGATTATCCCTTATGGGTAATAAGCTTTGATTTAACTCAGTACCTAAGATTGGCTTGAGATGTTTCCTGGGTGTTGGTGCTCACAACCATCTACCAGAGAAAAACAAATTCTCATTGAAGGAAGATAAAGTTATACTGGCTTAAATTATTTCTATAATTTTCCATATACAACATACAAAACTTATTTAAATATATAACCAGACTGACATATCAGCAAGGAAAAAATGGAAGCCAGAATGTTAAAAGAAAGTAACCACCGGGACTTCCCTGGTGGTCCAGTGGTTAAGACTACGCGCTTCCAATGCAGGGGTTGCAGATTCGATCCCTGGTTGGGGAACTAAGATCCCACATGCCCTGTGGTCTGGCCAAAAAAAAAAAAGAAAGTAACCACCAACCTAGAATTGTGTAACCAAAGAAAAATCTTCAAGAAAAAAGGTAAAATAAAGATATTTTCAGGAAAACAAAAACTGGAAGAAGTGGTCATCAGCAGACTTACAGTAAGTGAAATATGAAAGAGTATTTTTCAGGTAAAAAGAAAATGATCCCAAATCTAGCTCTGGAGTTATAGGAAGAAATAAAGAGCAATGAAAAATGCTGAATATGTGGACAAGGCTAAATGGATATTGGGTGGGAGAAATAACATTAATAATGCTTATGTGGTTAAAAAAATACACAGGGAAAACAGAAAATGAGTCAGGAGGGTGATAAATCTTAAAGGGTTCTAGATCCTTGTATTTTCCATGAAGAAGGTAAAAATACTAAGTAATATTCAAGTTTGTAAGTCAAGGATTTGCACTTTAATCTCTGGAACCAGTAGTGAAAGTAAAGTTAAAGAATGTATACCTAACAAGGTAACAGGCAGCAAGGGAATACAGATAATAAATAATACAAATCAACTGAAAAGAAGCCAAAGAAGGGGGAAAATCCCTGGAAACATTGAAGTAATCTATGACAAATCCTATATGGAATTAGTTTTGGGTAGAGCAGAACTAATGGTTCAGAGACATATAAGACCAAAAAGTCTCTGGTAGGGCATCAAAAGTATTTTGTACAAGGGTCTGATGTCTAAGTACAAATCAGCTCAATTCCTAATTAAACTGAAGTACCCTATCTCTACCTTAACTTTATCCAGAGGCAAAGATACGTCTTCACTTAAAGAAAAAAAAAACTTTATCCAGAACCTCATATTTCACTACCTTTATTTACACAAGAACAATATAAACATTTTTAAAAACAAAAAAGAAAGGAAAATTGGGGGAATGGCAATGACTTTTAAGATGAGACACCAAAGCCATGAACCATGAAATAAATAATTGATAAGCTGGGCTTCATTAAAATTAAAAATTTCTGCTCTGCAAAAGTCAATGCCAAGAGAATGAGAAAACAAGCCATAAACTGGAGAAAATATTTGCAAAAGACGTATCTGATAAAGGACTATTATCCAAAATACACGAAGAACAGTTAAAACTCAATAATAAAACAAACAACCTGATTTAAAACGAGCCAAAGACCTTAAGAGACACCTCACCAAAGATGATAAACAGACAAAAAATAAGCATAAGAAAAGATGCTCCATGTCATATATCATCAGGGAAATGCAAATTAAAATATAATGAGGTACAACACACCTATTAGGATGGCCAAAATCTAGAACACTGACAATGTCAAATGCTGGTGAGGATGTGGAGCAACAAGAACTCTCAAAAAACAAACAAACAAAAAACAAACAAAAAATCCCTCTCAATCATTGGTGGTAGGAATGCAAAACAAGGTAGTCACTTCAGAAGACACTGTGGCAATTTCTTACAAAACATGCTCTTACCATATGATCCAGCAGTCATGCTCCTTGGTTGTGTTTGGGTTTCAAACTGAAAGGAGTTGAAAACTTACATTCACACAAAAATCTGTACTTAGATGTTTATAGCAGCTTTATTCACAATTGTCAAAATGTGGAAGCAACCAAGATGTCCTTCAGTGAGTGAATGGATAAATAAACTGTGGTACATCCAGATAATGGAATATTATTTAGTGCTAAAAAGAAATGAGCTATCAAGCCATGAAAAGACATGGTGAAAGATATATATATGAAATTATAGTTATGGAGAGAGAAAAGAAAGAGTGAAAAAGAGAAGGATTAAAACAATATTAGAAAAATAATGATGAGTAATTTAAATAATTTTCTCAAAATTAAGAAATTGTGCCACAGATTCAAGAAGCGTGGTAAACCCAAAAGGAAAATTGCACAAGGGAAGAGGAGGTGGAAGCAAACCGAGGCATCATCAGAGTAAAACTATTAAAGACCATAAACAAGGAGAGTATCTTGAAGTGTCCAGGGAGGATGGGGAAGATATATTACCTCCAGAGGAGACACAAAAAGTCTGACAGTTGATTTTTAATAAAAGCAAGGGGAAATAGAAGACTGGAACTAAATGCTCAAAGTGCTGAATGAACATGACTACTAACCTAGATTTCTATACCCAGAGATAATATTTTTATAAGTGAAAATGAAGTAAAAACATATTAAAAAACAAAAACTAGGTGAATGTTTTACCAACACAATTGCACTAACTGAAGAAAAAAGAATCTGATACATGAAAGGAAAATGCATTCAAAAGGAAGGACAGGGTACATAAAGGAATTAAGGGTAAAGGAGAGTGTAAAAATGTGAGCAAATCTGAAAGAATGGGACTTTATGAAGCAACAATAATAAGAATGTCATATAAGGCTAAAATATATCAATATTTAGAAATTAAATATATGGCAATGATATTACAAAAAGTGGGAGAGGTTCCAAAGTCCTCCCATTGTTGGAAAAGGATAAAAAGTACTAATATATGTTAGACTTCGAATCAAGGAAGCATGTTATTAGGGGTGGCCAATAAACAAATAGTAAAATAATATGTAATCAAAAACTAATAGAGGAGAAAAGTAAAATAAAACAAAAAGTTTGAAAGAAAAAAAAGAGACAAATATATGAAACAATAGAAAACAAAATGGCAAATTTAGACCCAAATAAATTAGTAATTATTTTAAATCTACACATTCTAAATGTAAACAAACGAATCCGTAGAAGACTGTATTAGTCTGCTCGGGTGCTGTAGCAAAGTACCACAGACTGGATGGTTTAAACAACAGAAATTTATTCCTCACAGTTCTGGAGTCTAGGTGTCTAAGATCAAGGTGTTGGCAAGGTTGGTATCTTCTGAGATCTTTCTCCTTGGCTTGTAGATAGTCACCTCTTCCCTGTGTCTTCATATGGTCTTCTCTCTATACTTATCTTTGTCCAAATTTTCTCTTCTTACAAGGATACCAGACATATTGGATTAGGGCCCACCCCAATGACCTCATTTTAACTTAATTACCTCTTTTAAAGACTCTATCCCCAAATAGTCACATTCTGAGGTACTGGGGTAACATATAAATTTGAGGGTGAGGACGGGACGCAATTCAGCCCATAATGAAAGCAAAGATAAAACAATGACTAAATGCTCCTTACAAGAGCAGCACCTTAAAATAAGGACATAGAAAGATCAAAAATGATATACCATGCAAATGCTAACCACAAAAGAAACAGAAAAAATGCTGTCTTAGCTATACTAACATCATACAAAGACTTCAAAGCAAGAAGCATTACTACAAACAAATTTAAATGTTTCATAATGATGAAGTCATCAGTCCACCAGAAAATTAAAACATAGTTCCAACTGTATTAAAATTTGAAAGCATTAACAGAAGAAATAGACAAAAAGGAAAATGAAAACACACTTGTCTCACTAAGGGAATAAGCAGACCAAAAAAGTCAGTAAGAATATAGATTTGTACTGTAATCAAAATTTTGACCTAATTGACTATATTGAATCTTATGCCCAAAGACTACACACTACAAAATCTTAAAAATGGTACAGATGAACCGGTTTGCAAGGCAGAAATAGAGACACAGATGTAGAGAACAAACGTATGGACACCAAGGGAGGAAGCGGGTGGTGGGATGAATTGGGAGATTGGAACTGACACTAACACTAATACGTATAAAATAGATAACTAATGAGAACCTGCTGTATAGCACAGGGAACTCCACTTCACTATACAGTAGAAACTAACACAACACTGTAAAACAACTATATTCCAATAAAAATAAATAAATAAAAGAAACTATAGAAGAAAACTGACCACTTGCTAAGAAAAGAGCAAGTATCAATAAATTTCCAAGAATGAAATCAAATTTTCTGACCATGATGGAATTAAGCTCAAAACCAATACAACATATCTAGAAAGTAGCCAATAGTTTAGAATTTAAAATACACATCCAGGTACCCACAAATGAAAAAATAAATCACAGATGGAAATACGGAAATTTTAAAGTTGAATCAAAAGAATTTTTTTTCTGTTCTGGTTTCTTTTCCTAGACTTGTCACATATCCACTGATTACTGTGTCCTCTTTGCCCGCATTAGGATCTTCATTTCTTTGATTGTATGTTCTTGTTACTGAGTTTCAGATTTTGCTTTCATAAATACAGCTACTTAATAAACATTTATTATGTAGATGTGTCAAGTGGTGTGCTAGAAGCTGGAGGAGCTATTGCAAATAAGACATAACCTATGCCTCAAGATGCTCCAATTCTAGTTGAAGTAAAAGCATATGAAAGATGGAGTAAAAGAATATGAAAGAAGAAAGAAAGGTGTATGTAATAAGCTGCTAGATGATATGGGAAATGAGCTCTAGGAAGACAGGGAAGGATTCAGGAGGTGATGCCTGACATGAGTCCTAAAGAACAAATTAGAACAGTAGAAGGACGGAGAACAGAACTTCTAGACAAATGAAATCATGTGTTTAAAGTCCACGGGGTAAGGGCAGATCTAAGGTCTGGAGACGCATGTCTTATATGTAAAGTTTACTTTAAACATCTTACAAAAGCTTTCCTCCTCTCTTATATGCTTATTAAATGTTGAATTTTGATTTATTTTTGAGCTGTAGCTGGGAAGACCTCTGGTCCTTATAACTAGCTGGTTCGCTCCCTCAAGCCTGTGTTCTCTATGACATCTGTGTTTTTTGTGTGTGTGTGTGTGCATATGGTGAAGAAGGAAACAGATTTACATTTTCCTTTTATTGCAGAAAAAAGTCATTTTCCTTTTTGTGTCTAAACTGAAAATATTACATAATGGCATCTCCTATTTAAGTACAGTAAAAATACCCTTTCTTCATCCTCAATCCCCCCACTTTCAAGCTACTCAAGTTCAACTACTTAATGCTGAGTGTCACCTGAAGTGCACAAGAAGAATCCGGCTGTCTTATCTTCCTCTCTAGAGAAATGTCTTTATGAATTCACAGCTCTCTATATTCACTAATTCACTTTTACGTGGCAAACAGGAGACCACAAATATGAAGAAGACAGTCCTTTATATCCAAGAACTACATCCCATAGCCTTGCAATCTTCACATTGTCTTCTTTACTTCCAGGAGTAAACTGTGTTTAGAAAGTGCCCAGGCAATTCAGCTAATGCACAGAATTAGTGGTATTAGCATATTTGCAAGGTACAGAAAGACTGCCAAGTTTTATAAAAACTAATAAAGAAGCAAAACCCATCATTTCTTGATGACTTTTACTGCCTTTGTTAAAAAGTCTAGAGTCTGAAAATGGAATTCTGTCAATGCTCTTATTAGAATAAGAATGTCTCTACCCATGTTGACAAGTGGGCAAAACACATTTATGTTCCATTTGTTACAAGCCTTTCCTGTAATTTAATTGATCTTTCAAATTTTGCCACATTAGCCTTGGGCTGCTAGTCAGAAAAATTACCCTGAGATTTAACGTTGCCCTGCCAAACGTAAGACCTTCCAGGTGACCTAATGATATAATAGAGATTGACAGTACTCTGGCCCACATGTAAAATAGTATGAATGAAAGGAAAATCTGCCTGGTTTCCTCTTACCATGTCTTACTGAGAATCCAGGGTCAGCCAGACATTTCATTACAGGGAACTTATTTGTCATTGCTTGTCATCCTGTGATGGAGTAATTCAGTCTGTAATCAAATAAGCCTGGAAGTCATTTTTATTTATGTATAAAATGGTAAAATATGGCTGTCCTAGGGGATAGGAGAAAGAAAAATCACAAACTTTAGCTGGTGGTCTTTAAGAAATCTATTCTTGCGTGTACCCAATCTTTTATCTTCTTCTTATGTTTAGATAACTTTCAGTGTCTGGACTACCAGCAGATAATTCTTCTGCCTTCTTTCTAATCAACTGCCTCTCTCTTCAAATCAGCCCTGTTGGGTGAGTCTTTTTCTTTATTTCCCTCTTTAAGTGCCTCTAAGAAAATAAATGCAAAGCCAAAAATGAACACAACTTCTCAGAACTGTCCTTTGCTTTTTTAATCAGTTTTATCACTGAACTTTAGCTAAACTCTCAAAGAGAAATGAAATCTTCAACTTGATAGTTAAAAATGCCGACATTTTTATTATTAAACTTCCTTTTGGAGAGCACTAGTAGCCTAAGACTACTTGAAAGAGGAAAAAAAAAATGACGTTTTGGCCAAAGATCATGCCATCAAAACAAACAAAGCAAGTCAAAAGTCAATAAAATGAGCCCAAGAACAATATTTCCTTGTCGAAAGAACAGTCTCTTCATTTCCTATAGTCTGTAAATGCAAAAAAGTAAACATTTAACAATATTTACCAAGAAACAAAATAGGAAAATATTCCAGAAAAGCCCCAAGGTTTTCCCATACGATAGTTTCTATAACATTTTCAAACACTGACTTTTTCCCTAACATAAGTAATATGCTTTTTTAAAAAAAAAAAAAAAAATCTATTTATTTGGCTGTGCTGGGTCTTAGTTGTGGCACGTGGGATCTTTAGTTGTGGCATGCGAACTCTTAGTTGTGGCATGTGGGATTTAGTTCCCTGACCAGGGATCGAACCCAGGCCCCCTGCCTTGGGAGCGTGGAGCCTTAGCCACTGGACCACCAGGGAAGTCCCAAGTAATATGCTTTTGAATGCTAATTCAATAAGATTTATTTTATTCTGTTACTAAGAATGCTTACGATCAGAAAATAAAATAATGCAGTGGTTCATCTGACTCTGCATAAACATTTACTTCTGTTCTTAGAAAAAAGAAATGCCTTTCCTTGGATTACAGGAATAAGTATGAAAGGAAATTAAAGAAAAGATCAGCAACAGGGTGCTGCATAGGCAACATGCTAGTAAATTCTGGCATCTTCTAGAATCCAATCACTTTCCTTTATACATAGCATATGTTCAAGTCAGACACCAGATAGAAACTTTGGAAGCTCAGAGATGTTTCCAAAAAAGAAATGATGCACAGAAAATCTGAGGTCTACAGCGGTGCAATCAGCCTGATTTCTGAAAGGCTGGCAAACTCTTCACAGGCTTCCTTTTATCATGGCTGCATGCTAAAAATGTGGACGATCGATACGCTAAATAGGAAAACCTGGTCTGTCCATTGCCTGAGTTTGTCTGCCAGAACCTTGAAATTAGGTCATGGCCGCCAGGGAAAATTCCTTCTCCAATGGCAGGCTGTGTGAACGTGTTACCAGACTCAGACAAGAGAAAACACCTCCTGAAAATACTCTAAGTGGTGGGAATGACACACACTATTCAAATTACATCAGCTTGTGATTCCAAGATCTTTCAATATGGAACCAAGAAATGTAGCTCTGAACTTCACACCTCGCTTTCCATCCTGCCCTTGGAAGAAAGCAAAATGGAACATATCTCCTCAGTTTTTCCAGCTGTTTCATCAACCTACTACTTAAATATTCAACATTCCAAGTATAGGATTTCTTTTAATGAGTGCCATTCCTGATACTTTTAAAGTATATTAATTTTAGAATTCTATTTTTATGCAAGGATTACATTCCTGAAAGATAAACACATGCATACATACATATATTTTTTTTTTAAGGAACTGCTGGTATAGCCACAAACATTTACAATGGCTGTATTTTACCATCTTCAAAATAATAGATTATATTTTTAGGTAGTAAAACTGAAATACTGTTAAAATGTTTTGCTAAAATTTCATAGACTTTAATGATTAAATTAAGCCTTTGTTCCTAAGTTAGTAATAATGGGAAAC
Source organism: Globicephala melas (assembly GCF_963455315.2). Lineage (NCBI taxonomy): Eukaryota > Metazoa > Chordata > Mammalia > Artiodactyla > Delphinidae > Globicephala > Globicephala melas. The sequence continues at coordinate 26,524,554 of NC_083322.1, forward strand.
TTGAGGCTGATAAATATCTCCATTTTAAAAAAGGTAATCCATGTGTAGTAGTGGAAAGACCATCAGTAAAAAATTCAGGAATAAGAATTTAAGTTCTTTTATTATTAGTTTTTTAACTTTTACTTAAAAATAATAATTAATAATAATAATAGTAATAATAAAGTTACTTAATAACTTTTAAAATTTAGGTCTCAGTTTACTTATCTGTAAAATGATTAGTAATGTACAGATTAATAAGCCTACTTCTGTCTGTAAGACAGCATGATTATTTTATTTGAATTAAAACACCAATGGAAAAAAATCTGAAATACTCCTAATGTTTGGATGCACTATTAATTTTTTAACAGTTAAATAATAATCATTTATATTATGTACAAGAAGGTGTAACAACAACAGCGATGACAGTTAAATATGGTCTTGCAAAATATGGAAAGTGGTCAGATCACGTTGGAATTAAGATTTCAATACCTTTTCTTTGGCCACGATAATTTATTGCACCTGTTTTCCTATGCACAGCAGTGGAGCCATATATCGGGGGGAGAAAGGTCCCTTTGGTTCAGTTAAGGGTCTTTGCAGCCATCAAAGATGAGAAACTATGTCGGTATTTACAGTAATTAAGACGTCAAATTGTAAATCTAAACATTATCATAATGAATATGTCACAGCATAAAATTCTGATTGAGGCTCTTGGGTGACCATAGTTTCATAATTTGACATATTTTAGTTTGAGAAGCCCAAGATTTGCAGGACTACAAGGACAACTAAACCTAATTATTCCAAATGCCAACCTACTGTGCAATTTTGTTGGAGTAACAACGCAGCAGCTCTCAATACTCCAAAGAATCCATACATAGTCTGAAAAAGAACACTTTATAGTTTTTACTTATTGAACACCAGTGACTCAGAGAAGAGCGAGTGACCTGATCACATAGGAAATGACTGATCTACAGATTGAGGTCTGAAATCTGGGACCATCTTTCAGCCTGGAGAGAATTCCCAAACTTCCCTAAATGGATTTTTCATTTTATTATTCTTTGGATTTTTCCTCCAAGGAAATTGCTAAATGTCAACCATGATTGACATGGTTCTTTGATATTCTTCCAAACCCTCTTCATAAAATTAGAAGACAAAGAGTGGAAGCCTCTCATATTTCCACTGGGAGGTCTAAAGTTAGAGCTGTTATCTAGATTTCTAATATTTCCATATTATGTTCATTAGAAAACAACTACCATGACTCTCTCAGCCTCCTCTACTGTATGCAGTTTCTAATGAGGCCGTTTCCAAACTTCTCTTCATCCTGTTTTTCTTCCCTAAGCACACTTGCCCAAACTCTCATTCTAGATAAGCAGTTTCATATTGTTATGATTACAAAGGTTTAAAATACTTTGATGTACATTATCCCATTCCATTCTATTTCCTTCAAGATTCCTAATTTTTAAATTGTAACAGAAAAAGTTGTTATATCTTTCACTCTAAAAATTCAAAAGCATTTTGCCATAAATTACCTTCTACCCACTACACAGGCAGATTGCTATGACCTCTCTCTACACTGTTCCACCAAAATTCTTGAAAGAACAATGTATATGCACCATAGACTCACGCACACTTTCCTTACGATCATTGGTTCCTTACCCCTCTTTTGGTTCTCTTCAAACTCCACACCATTCTGTTGAATACTGTTCACTCCAGCCAAAAATAACCTCTTTAGAACCACATCCAAAAATATTTTTAGCAGTGCTCATTCTGCACCACTTCTCAGGAGCAATGAATAGTGTTGATTACTCTTACCCACCTCTTACCCTTAGCTTTTCAAACTATTCCCTTAATTGCCATATAACTATACTTTCATTGTTTTGCATTTATGGTTTAGATCATTCATTCATTTTTACATTCAAGTTATGCCAGAAATTGTGTAAGCCCCTGCCCAAAAGGAATTCACAATCATGTGGTAAAAATACAATTCTCCCTCCATTTGCGACTCCTTAAAGTGTTGTGTGAAGTCTTCCTTGATCTCCTTTTTATTTTTAATTGCAATATTTGCTTTTTTTAAAACATCTTTATTGGAGTATAATTGCTGTACAATGGTGTGTTAGTTTCTGCTTTATAACAAATCAGCTATACATATACATATACCCCCATATCTCCTCTCTCTTGCATCTCCCTCCCACCCTCCCTACCCCATCCCTCTAAGTGGTTGGTCACAAAGCACCCAGCTGATCTCCCTGTGCTATGCGGCTGCTTCCCACTAGCTATCTGTTTTACATTTCGTAGTGTATATATGTCCATGCCACTCTCTCACTTCGTCCCAGCTTACCCTTCCCCCTCCCCGTGTCCTCAAGTCCATTCTCTACATCTGCACCTTTATTCCTGTCCTGCCCCTACGTTCTTCAGAACCATTTTTTTTTCGATTCCATACATATGTGTTAGCATATGGTATTTGTTTTTCTCTTTCTGACTTACTTCACTCTGTATAACAGACTCTAGGTCCATCCCCCTCACTACAAATAACTCAATTTCATTTCTTTTTATGGCTGAGTAATATTCCATTGTATATATGTGCCACAACTTCTTTATCCATTCATCTGTCGATGGACACTTAGGTTGTTTCCATGTCCTGGCTATTGTAAATAGAGCTGCAATGAACATTGTGGTACATGACTCCTTTTGAATTATGGTTTTCTCAGGGTATATGCCCAGTAGTGGGATTGCTGGGTCATATGGTAGTTCTATTTTTAGTTTTTTAAGGACCCTCCATACCATTCTTCATAGTGGCTGTATCAATTTACATTCCCACCAACAGTGCAAGAGGGTTCTCTTTTCTCCACACCCTCTCCAACATTTATTGTTTGTAGATTTTTTTTTAAATAAATTTACTATTTATTTATTTATGGTTGCACTGGGTCTCCATTGCTGCACACAGGCTTTCTCTAGTTGCGGCCAGCGGGGGCTACTCTTCGTTGTGGAGCGCCGGCTTCTCACTGAGGTGTCTTCTCTTGTTCTGGAGCACGGGCTCTAGGCACGGGCTTCAGTAGTTGTGGCTCACAGGCTCTAGAGCACGGGCTCAGTAGTTGTGGCACCCGGGCGTAGTTGCTCCACGGCATGTGGGATCTTCCCAGACCAGGGCTCGAACCCGTGTCCCCTGCATTGGCAGGTGGATTCTTAACCACTGTACCACCAGGGAAGCCCTGTAGATTTTTTGATTATGGCCATTCTGACTGGTGTGAGGTGATACCTAATTGCGGTTTTGATTTGCATTTCTCTAATGATTAGTGATGTTGAGCATCCTTTCATGTGTTTGTTGGCAATCTGTATATCTTCTTTGGAGAAATGTCTATTTAGGTCTTCTGCCCATTTTTGGATTGGGTTGTTTGTTTTTTTGTTATTGAGCTGCATGAGCTCCTTGTAAATTTTGGAGATTAATCCTTTGTCAGTTGCTTCGTTTGCAAATATCTTCTCCCATTCTGAGGGTTGTCTTTTCATCTTGTTTATGGTTTCCTTTGCTGTGCAAAAGCTTTTAAGTTCCATTAGGTCCCATTTGTTTATTTTTGTTTTTATTTCCATTTCTCCAGGAGGTGGGTCAAAAAGGATCTTGCTGTGATTTACGATTGACCTCCTTTGATTCTCTGCAGTGTCTCTATTAGTAAGCTGAGTTACTATAATGGCTTTAACATGCTTTTTAACAGAGCTCTTTTCCCACAGGAATAATTACCACCTGGGTATCTTCACCAGCTTTCTTACTTGGACCTAAAATGTATCAGATCTGCACATCTTCTTCAGTTTCCTATTCACGCCCTGGAGTGAGTGGCACTAAGATGTAACACAAGGAGAAAGGGACTATTAAGCAAAGATGCATCATTTCTTTGCTCAGCAGACCAACAACAGAGACATTCCTAAAACGTGGAACTCGTTTCCCTTGCATCTTCCTGGGAAGCAGCATGTTTATTCTCCTGCTCAAAGTAACAGTCATTTTGAATATTGAGCATCATTTCACACGTACTAATGGCAAACCTAACCCATTTGATCCAGTCTATTCTTAGCCATTAGGTTGAACTGGAGTCATATGTGACATCAATAAACATCAGAGTAAATGGAAATTGATGTCAAAAGGACATCTAATCAGTAATAAGTCGTATGACCATGAAATTTAGTACTAAGCTATTATTAGCCAGTTAGCTATGTTCAAGTCTATAAAATCGGGATGAAGGAAATCACTAGCTATATAATACTCCCTTCTTATAGACAAGTGTTTTTGGTGGAACAAAAGGAACGTTGAATTGTTAGCAAAGAATCCAATTTTGATTGCTTACTGAGTTACTTTGGAAATAAAAAGGAGAACACAGCTTATTAAGCTTCTACTTTCTCATGTTACCAAATAATTTTTTTTTTTTTTTTTTTTTTTTGCTGTACGCGGGCCTCTCACTGTTGTGGCCTCTCCCGTTGCGGAGCACAGGCTCCGGATGCGCAGGCTCAGCGGCCATGGCTCACGGGCCCAGCCGCTCCGCGGCATGTGGGATCTTCCCAGACCGGGGCACGAACCCGTGTCCCCTGCATCGGCAGGCGGACTCTCAACCACTGCGCCACCAGGGAAGCCCAAGAAGTATATTATTAAGTGAAAAGATTACAAAGCAGTTTTAGAAAATTACACCATTTTTGTTAATAAAAGAAGAATTAAATGTCAAAATATCTACAAAATGTTAAAAATTATTATTTTCAAGGGATAAAATTAAGGCGAATTTTATCTTCTTTTTAAATCTTAATTGTATACATTTTCTATAATTAACATTTATTATTTCAGAACTAGAATAAAGTGCTTCAGCTTGGTTCATTTATTTTTTTTTAGGATCTATCTATTACTTATTTGAATATGTGACATATCCTCTCCCCAAACTGGCACACGACTACTACTAGCTTGTAGTTGTATAAGGCTTTACAATTTCCCAAGGTTTCTGATATATCTTTAGCTTACTTGCCCTTCAACAAAACTCCAGAACATAAGCAGGACAGGTCTTGTTCCCATTCTGCAAAGGAGTCTGTGATCACACTTTCATACCAATGTTTGATAATCTCTTCTTTTTCTACTACTATATTCTCCAAGGTCCTTATCACTAAAAAGTCATTACTCATCACACCTAAATTAAGGAAGGCAGATATCTATGTTGTTTCATCTACTCCTTGAGGAGTAGATGAAGGTGTCAGGAAAATGAGTCCAGATTTTATCCTATGATCCACCTTAACCACTTAACAAGAACTAGAGAGTTGAAATTTCCATGATAATTAACTTTTTCACTTATTCAATAAATACTTACTGAGCAATTATAGTGTATTAGGCACTACAGTTATAAGGGTGAGACATTTTCCCTGGCTTCATGGAATCTGCAGTTTAGAGGAAGATAAACAAACGAGGAAATATATGATAAATTTTTTTAAAAGTTAAAGTGGAAAAGAAAACATGCAATGAAAGAGAATAATAAGAAGGACTTCACTTAGATTGGAATGGTGAGTAAAGGACTTTCTGAAGCGTGAGTAAGACTTATCCAGGCAAAGAGTGGGAGGAAGGGTGTTTCAGTCAGAGGGAATAGAATGTGCAAATACCCTGAGACAAGAAAGAGCTTGGACCACCTGAGGAACTGTGAGAAGGGGCTGCTGGGGCAGAGGTAATAAGAGCAAGAGTGGCACAAGATGAAGTAGGGGAGACAAAATACTGCTCTTCCCTTTCCATTAAATGATCTTTTATTACATTCACAGGAATCAGCCCATGATTTCTCAGCCTTCACTATGATGAATCAGTCTTTATCATAAGCCCTTTCTATCAATTCCCTATACGAACTGTAAGACATGAGTTACCTTCTTACATAAAAAAAGCCATCTTCACCTTGTTTATTATCCTCATTTTGTGCATTGCACAGAGAAAATTGAGTGTTATTGTGTGATGGAGGAGAGTACTTCTTAATTAGCAAATTATTGAATTATTATTACTTATCTTTAATTTTTACAAGTTCCTAGAACCTTATATCTATGATTCTATATATATATATATATATATATATAATTTAAAAAATTTGAACAGGAATGAGTACATTTCAAAGACCACAGTTACGCTGTGAAGATTTATTCCCTAAGGGCAGAAAGTACATGTAGTGTTAACACATCCATTTATTCTTTAGGAATCAATTTTAGTTAAGCCTCCTGAGGCTTGATAAGCCCATTTTAGGTACACTTTTGGAATGTTCTAATGCACTGTGTTAAATGGCCTCAACATACGAAAGACTCTCCACAATCTTTCAAAAATATCATTTTGACCACTTGGTTAAAGTTAGTTAAATTAATTCTAAAATTACTGAAACCTAGATTTCCTTATTGATGAAATTAACACATATCTATTTAAAGTTTTTTTTCTATTGGACACTGCCCATATCACATAAATGTTTTTAAGGGAATATTGTGGGTGTGGCCACATCAGTCTTCTCTATAATATCTCATTTAGCGGCCTCTCTTGATGATCTGTTTTTAGAAATGATCTCATTCCAGTTACTTTATATACACCTTGTCTGGGGCAATTAAGCTATTTTTGAAGTCAGTCCAAGGATGTTCACACAGGGCTGAGTCTTAGGGAAATCTCCAGGGCCAAGAGCTTGTGCAGAACTGGCTAAGCCTTCTGGAAGGCCATTGCACTCTGGGAAGAAGGTTTCATACTATTTCTTAAAATTCTGATTAGGACCATTTCTGTGACTGTGCAAACTTACTTGTACACATTAGAAAGGTAGAACTATGTATCATAAAGGTGAACTTTTAATAAGCCTATACTTCTTAACACCCTACTTTTCCAATCTTAATTTAGGGAAGCCAAGCACTTCCAGAGACTTTGCTCATAGTAATCATGCCTTAAATTAGAACTCTCGATACAGTTTGTTTAACATCACTTTGCTATGTGAGTTTGGTATTTTAACTAACAAGACATTTTCTCATGAATCCTAGTGTGTTAGCTATGTACACAAAACCCTCAGATCATTAGCCTAGTTGGTTCAGTTAATTAGAGAACACATTTCTAATGCAAATAAGGTCATTAAATCCCCCAGAAGCCAGTTACCTTTGTCCTAAAGGCACAGTCTATACTGAAATAATAGTGAGTTTTCTTACCATGTGTACCTTTAGCCTCAAGGTAAACCAGATGAGAAAATGAAGATGACAGAGCTCAAACCTATATGCACTAGAGTAAAAAAGCAATTCAGTCCTTTCTTCTAATAATGTATGGGAATACTATATTCATGTAGGAAAAAAAATAGGCAATTTTTGGTGTCACAGCCTCTTATAATTGGATAAATTAATCATCAATTGCTTCTGCTCCTATACATCTATAAAAGCATATCTGTGGGGAAGGACACTACATTAGGGAAATGAGAAAGACACTACATTAGGGAAAGGGATGTTCTGAGGTTGGAATAGAGGGAATTTAGAAATCATCTCTCCTCATTTTACAAAAGAAGACTGAGGGCTGGAAAGAAGGAGTGAGTGACTTATTTACTGTCACTAGGACTGCAAGGAAAAAACCCTGAGTATCAGAGATTAATTTTATATGTCAACTTGGTTGAGCCACCTTACCCGGATATGTGGTCAAACATTCTTTTGAATGTTCCTGTAAGGGTGTATTTAGATGAGATCAGCATTTAAACTAGTGAACCTTGAGTAAAACATAAAATAGATTGCCCTCCATAGTGTGAATGGACCTCATCCAGTCAGTTGAAGGCTTGAGTAGAACAAAATAACTGAACTCCCCAAGGAAGAGCGAATGCTGCAAGAGTTGTGCCTTTGGACTTGAACTGCAACATCAGCCCTTCCCTGGGTCTACAGCCTGCTGGTGCATCTTGCAGATTTTCGACTTGTCATTCTCTATAATCATGAGCTAATTCCTTAAAATGAATCAATCTTTCTCTCTCTCTCTCTTTCCCTCTCTCTTAGATATACCTATATCTGTATATCGATATCTATAGATAGATATCTTCTATTGGTTCTGCTTTTCTGGAGAACCCTGAGTAATAGGATGTCATAAATTACTTGTACCTACAAGTGAAAACATCAAGTGTTTTCCTTTCTAAACATTTTTTTTCTTTTTAATTCTTTGGATGGGATTTTCAAAAGCCACAAGAATAAGCCCTATACAAAGAGATGGAATTCCCCTTTAAATTAGGATATTAACTCGTGAATTAACTCGTTCATCTTCTCTTACTATGAAGTGTTCAACTCGGTCTAAACAAACTGAATAATTGTAGAGCTGTTAATTTTCTAAGAACAGTAACAACGCCAAATTACCTTTTTATTACAAAGAGGATCAGTATTTTTAGCTACTATTGGTACCCAAATCACCTATATCTATATGGCTATTCATCCCTCCTGCCTGTTCTTATGCTATTTTCATTCAACTTCTCTTACTTTGAAGCACATCTCAAGCCTCACCTTAACCATGACATTTTCCTATTAGCTACAGCTGAACTCTCCCTTCTTACACTTCTTTTCCACATTAGCACTTTATCCCCCCCATTGTTTTCCATCTGAACCACTCAATATAGTGTTTAACCTTATAGGTTTATTCTTTAAGATGAAAGAGAGTCATTAAGGCTTAGAGAGTATGCCTGAATGACTTAATCCTCTAGGAATTAATCATACAAGTGGTGTCACTGTTGGACTATGAGAACAGTAGGAAGCATGATTATAGAAACTCAAACCTAGATTTCTCTCCTAGCAAACTCAGATAATTATAGTGTAAGGTATGAGGAATCCCGAGATTGATGGGGGTACTGGTATGTCCCCTATCCCAACAACTGGAGCATAGTACCTTAGCATGTGAGGGCACACAAAGTTAAAATCATTTCCCAGGCCCACCCTTAAACAGGGTCTTAAATCTTGTACAAAGAGGGAAGGACAAAAAAGCTGAAACATTAAAAGGCCTTGCCTTCTGAAGTAGTAGGGTGAGTATGACAGTTTGGTGTCAGTTGCCCAAAGGTGGGTAAAAATGGAGAAGAGTTTTTAAGGGACTTCATTAAGTCCTTGCCATGGCAGGCTGACGGGGCAATTCTTCTTACTGCTGGGCAAACAATTTGCATCATGGAATAGATATGAGGAGAGGCAACGGTCTCTTGAGGATTCAGCAGAAAACCAATGAGAGCCTTTGACAAGATGTGGGTGGTAGGAGGCCACTGGGTGAGGTGTAAGAAAGGAGAAGCAATAACGTGGTCTCCAGCTAGAGGGAGCATGGAGCTTCATCTATTAAGGTAGCAGCAGCATTACTGCAGAATCAGTAGCAGCCAGTAGGGATCTGGGGTGATTGACGGAATTTTAAGAACCCAAATTGAGGAAAACATGCTGTGAACTCAGACAAAAGTAGGAGTGGGAGAGTGTCGGTAAATGTTAAGGACTGGTCCCATACAACATGCAAAGAGCCCCTGGGGAGGTGAGGCAGTCCAAGGAGTCCAGGGCTATGGATTTTCCTCATCTCTAGCCGTTTTGTTCTTGAAAAGAGACTTTCTTTGAGAGACAGAACTCTTTTAAAGCCTAGCACTGCTTTCCAGCTTTGCGATTCCAGATGTTTCTAGGGCAGTATTAGATAAGCAGCAAAACCTTCATTTACCCACGGCTTTCTTTTCTTAATTTTAGGAAAAAACAGCTTTCTCTCTTTGCTGCTCTCTGTCTCTCCTTGAGAAAATGAGGCACGATTACTGAAGTGCTTCTGAAAGAACTTGATTGTCTTGCATTTGGAAATCCTTTGGGTGGAATTCAGTAAGAGGTATGCAGGAGAAAGCTCACTTCAAAATGTGCCTTGTTTGTATTGATTCTCACTTGGTATGAGTTATGCTATTACCCACAGCTGTTCGTTCCACATTATCTAAATGCCACATCAACATGGAATGCATAGCAACTTGTGTAGCAACTTGCTTTCTGGTTTTGCTCTTTAAGGATAATTTGTTCTGAAGTGACAAGTACCTGTGACAGAAGTTCTGGCTCTTCATCAGCCTGTGATCGTGGGTCTCAATATTGTGGCAGGAGTAAAGGCATCATGCAGCTCCACCTCAAACAGAGAAACGTGATTCTTCTGCAACACACCAAGATGTTAAGTTTTGTCTGGAGACATCTCAAATCTCCAATTAACTCCCTGTTTCTCCTCCCCAAAACACACACTTGAGGTTATGAAATATTCCATAAAACTTAGATATAGAGAATGCAACACTTGAAAAATAAATGCTAAGGCTCATTAAGTTTCTGGAGGAAAAGTAAGATTAAGAAAAGTTCCCAAAAAATTGTACAGAGCATAAAACACTTGATTTAGTATAACTAGCAAAATATTTCTCAAGTTTAAGACCTTAAATTATATTGAGTATAAATGTATAGATCTTTTTATACTCATTGAGACTGTGTCCTCCAGCCCACAGCCAGGGAAGAAGTAAACTTCTCAGTCAAAGAGCCTGCAGTGAACTGAATTCTGTCAAAAACCACTGGGAGAATTTGTAAGCAGATCCTGCACCAGCAGAACCTTGAGATGACTGTGGTCCTAGCCTATACCTTGGAGCTTTGTAAGAGACCTTGACCTTGAGCTGAAGGACCCAACTAAATTATGCTTAGATTCCTGACCCACAGAAACTGTAAGATAATAAGTGTTGTTTTAAGCCTCTAAGTCTTGGGGTAACTTGTTACACAGCAACAGGTAATTTATACACACTCCATAAAATGTTCCTAGTGGATATTAATCTCCTTCATTGCTGAATGATGCCATCATTTTGGAACTTCATCACAAATTATTTTGCATTGTATACTTAGTGTTAATTGGCCACTTTCAAATGGTGTTCTGCAGAGCCCTAAAGGGTGTTTGTATATAAGGGTGTGTAAAAAAAATATCTATCTATCTATCTATATCTATCTATCTATCTATATACTCAATCAGGTAAAATAAAACTAGATAGTCTATAAATCAGGCAACAATATTACCACTTTACAGCTTGGGAATGTGATTAGCATGACAATAAATTTAGGGAACAAAATTGATTCTATGCCTGAATGACTGTTTAAGCCATAATATAATAGAATCTCAGAATTGGAAAAGATCATAAAGGTTATCATTACTTAAAATACACACCTGATGTCTTAACCTCCCTATAAGCTCTTTATCACATTGCTAGTCTGTTCTTTTTTTTTGCGGTACGCGGGCCTCTCACTGTTGTGGCCTCTCCTGTTACGGAGCACAGGCTCCGGACGCGCAGGCCCAGCGGCCATGGCTTACGGGCCAGTCGATCCGCGGCATGTGGGATCTTCCCGGACCAGGGCACGAACCCGCGTCCCCTGCATCGGCAGGCGGACTCTCAACCCCCGCGCCACCAGGGAAGCCCCTGCTAGTCTGTTCTTGAAAAAGTGTGATACCAAACTGGAGGTTTAAAAAATAAGTGCACAACTTGGACTGAGGATATCATCCCTGGAAATCCACAATTTTAGTACATACATCCTCAATAAGAATTAGATAAGCTTAATGTAATTGGTAAAACCACGGCCTTTGGAAGTAAAACATTCTATAACTTTAAGAAGGTGCACCACATTTAGTACATTCATTCATTCATTTATACTTTCATTAGTTCTTCTCCACTGCTTACACAGCTTTTCAAAAATGTTGTCTACATTCACCTACTCTTCTTCACTTTCTCACCCTTCCATACACTACTCAATACTCTGCACTCTGTCTACCAGTTATACCACTCCACTGAAATTGCTCTTGCTAAGGTTAACTATGTTTTATATGACAGTATTTCTTCCTGAGACTCTCTAACGTATGTTCAACAGTCAGAATGCCAAATCATCAAGATGCTGTACTTCATTGGATATTGAAGGAAAGAGGAAATGAAGGCCAAAGATGATTCCCAAATCAGTTTTAATAACCAGGTTACTGCATCTTCAACCTGCATCCCAAGGAAATTTCTAGAATGCTTACTCAGATTTTTCCCTCTCCTTCGTATCTCTTAGATCTTGTTGTGATCATTTCAGTACTCTTTAGAAAGAGAACCAAAAAAGGGAGAATGTCACTGAGGAGAGAGGAAAACAGAAGCATGAGGAAAGAGTGAGAGTGGAAATAAAAGAAGGAGTTTTTGATTGGGAGTTGAAAGTGAGGAATGACAAGAGAAAGGTCTGCGCACAGCTGCGGTATTTAAGAGACCATATTTAGCAGTTGGAACAATGAAAGGGATGTTAAGAGATGTGTGTTATCAATTGGACCTTCTATAATGTTCTGAAAGAAGCACCAAAGAAGATCAAAAGATAAGAATTATAAATTTCTTTCATCAGGTACACTATATATTCTTTCATATCACCTAAGCTGAAACTTGTAGGATCCCAAGACTGATTCAAGTAACATATTATCAGTATCCTTACAACAGAGTAAGTGTTACTCTTTCCTTAGTCCTGTGCTTTGAGATGTCCCTACTCTTGCTTCTTCTGGCCACATCCAACCTCATAGGGCAAGAAGGCTGTAGGGCTAAGATAATGGGCCACACAAAGCCACAATTCCCAAGCTCCAAGTACACTGAACCCTGTAACACCTGTCCACAAATATCTTTACTACATTATATATGAATGCTGTTACTGGAACATTACACACTTTGTGAAGGATGGAATATAAATGATAAAAAACAAAAAGGAAGGAGAGAATCTAGATAGCTAGCCCATCTAGGAAATGCTATGCATTACATTAGTCTTGGATAGTCACAGCGCACATTAGCATATAAAAGACTCTCAGAAGTACTGAAACAAAGAAATGTGTTTAACTTTGTTTATCCATAGTTCTCAAAGTTATTTACCATTAGGGCCCTTTTTCATGTACCAGCCAAAGTACAGTTCTGAAAAACTGAGACTATTAAAAGATTTTTAAAGGTGAGTGACAACTCTCTAATTCATAAAATATTCATAAAGTGGAATAGCTCATAAAAATGGAATGGATAATTATGCCTAATGTTAATTCTGTGGGAAACAGCTGTACCCTTTGGGACAATTAAAAAATATATAACTTTAGATCTGTGTATGAGAAAAGCAAAGAATGAATCTACTTGGGACATTTATTTGGAAATCTTTAATAGTGTTAAGATTTCAGTGTTTGGTGATTAATTTAATTTTCATATATGATCCAGAATTATTCAGTGACTGAAGAGTGAGGTGGGTATTTAAATAGGATCATTTTACATTTAAAAATGCAATGTGACTTAGGAAGTAATTAGGTGAATTTTATACATCACAAATTTAATCTTGAACTTGCTTCCAAGGCGAGATTTTTTTCTAAAAGCCTTTGCAAAATATCAGCGTCATTAGTATTAGCATATTTTCTCAAAGTATCAATTTTTAAAAGTAATATGTACATTGCTCATTTGAAAATCAACCTAAGAGACTTCCCTGGTGGTGCAGTGGTTAAGACTCCGTGCTCCTAATGCACGGGGCCCGGGTTCAATCCTTGGTCAGGGAACTAGATCCCACATGCATGCCACAACTAAGGAGCCCACATGCTGCAACTAAGGAGACAGCGAGCTGCAACAAAGGAGCATGCCTGCCACAACTAAGACCCAGTGCAACCTAAATAAATAAATATTAAAAAGAAAGAAAGAAAATTAACCCAGGAGATTTCTAAATCAAAAGAAGAGAATAAAAAAAAAAGAAGAAGAGAATAAACGTAGACTAACCTATTCTTCTCAACCCATACCCAGGGAAAACTCACAGAATATAAGAAAATGAAGAAAAAATACTACAGATAAGCTTCACATGTCATTTGCTACTACCCCCAAAACTCATGCAAAAAAGCATATCTAGCTAAGAAGGTAAACCCAAAATCTGAAAACCAACATGTGCAACTTAGACTTTAAGAAAGTTCAAAATATGAACCCCTAGCTATCCATTACGTACAATGCTGGGATGGAGAGCCATGAACCAGCATAAGTGTAGCAAGAAATGTCACTGAAGAGTCCAGTGTGATAGCACAGAACATCATGGAAGGTGAGACTGAAGCAAAACTCATGTCCACATGTTATTCCTATTTTCTATAACCCAGTCCCCAGATGAAGGGCCTGCTGAGTAAGAAGCACAGTGAAGAAGTGACAGGAGATATGGTGACTATAAAGAGAGAGGTTTGGTGTAAGCTACAACTCTTGAATGCCAAAAACTGCAGAAAAATTATCTACCCCACAAAAGAAATAACTGTTCTCATGTGTGTGTTCTGAGAAGAAGCTATGCAAGGTCCCAGATGACTCTTCTCTTTCCCACCCACAAACCACGCACTTTAGCAGCCAGCAGGCACTAGAAATGAGAAATATTTTTATTATAATAAAAATAAGTCTAACTCTACTTCAAAGCTGGTATCATGCTTAATGGTCAAACACTTGAAACAAACCTACTAAAAAACAGAAAACTGAAACCATGACCATTATCTCCACTGTTATTTAGTGTTTTCTTGGAAGTAATAGCACAATTAGATAAGATAAAGGATTTAGAGATATAGAAATTGAAAAGAAGAAAGTAAAATTGTCCTCCTGGAAAACTCAAAGGAGTCAACTGAAAAGCTATTAGGAATGAGAGAATTCAGTGCGGTGGCTAGGTTAAAAATTAATATGCAAAAATCAATACCTTTCATATGTGGAAACAACAAAAAATTAGAAATATATTAGAAGAAAAGATGCCATTACAATAGCATCAAAAAAGATGAATTACCTAGGACTAAACATAATAAAAATGTATAAGACCAATATGAATAAAACTTTAAAATGCTACAGAAGAACACAAAAAGAAGATCTGAACAAATGGAAAGACACATCATGTTATTGGAAAACACTCAAGATCACAAAGATGCCAGTTTCTCTAAAGTAAACCAAAAGTGTAGTATAATCCCACTAATAATGTGAATAAGATTTTTAAACTGTGTATAAGTTAATCCTAATGTTAATGTGAGCAATAAAACTAGAAAGAGGATCCAAGAAAACTCTGAGACTACAGAATGCTGTGGGGGACTAGTCTCATCAGAAATCAAAGCATGGGGCTTCCCTCGTGGCGCAGTGGTTGAGAGTCTGCCTGCCGATGCAGGGAACACGGGTTCGTGCCCCGGTCCGGGAAGATCCCACATGCCGTGGAGCAGCTGGGCCCGTGAGCCATGGCCGCTGAGCCTGCGCGTCCGGAGCCTGTGCTCCGCAACAGGAGAGGCCACGACAGTGAGAGACCCGCATACCACAAAAAAAAAAAATAAAAGAAATCAAAGCATGATAAATTTACCCAAAACAATGTGATACTGACACACAAATATACAGAGAGAAATGAAGTTGAAAAAATAGCTATGAGAATGAAAAGACAAAACACAGACTGGGAGAAAATATTTGCAAAGCATATATCTGATAAAGGACTAGTATACAGAACATATAAAGCAGGACTCAGAAACAACCAACCCAACAACAACAAAAAAAAGAGTTGGGCGATTTGAATAGACATTTCATCAAATAAGATAGATAGATGGCAAATAAGTACATAAAAAGATGCACAACATTATTAGTCATTAGGAAAATGCAAATGAAACCACAATGAGATAGTGCTACACCTCTACAAGCATGGCTAAAATTAAAGTCTGACCATTTCAAGTTGTAACAAGGATGTGAAGAAACTAGAGGTTCATACACTGCTGGTAGAAACGTTAACTAGTATAACCACTTTAGAAAACAGTTCGGCAAATTTTTTAAAATTTAAAGCTACACCTCCCATATGATTTGTCCATTCAACTCCTAGATATTTAACCAAGAGAAATGAAAGCGTATGTCCATACAAGCACATGCATATAAATGTTCATGACAACTTCATTGGAGACAGCACAAAATTCCACCAACAGGTGAATGAATAAACAAAGTGTGATGTGGCCTAACAATGGAACACAACTCAGAAATAAAAAGAAATGAACTTTCAACAAAATACCTGACCAGTATTCTTACACACTATAAAGGTCATAATTTTTTTATAGCTAAGAATTGTAAGGTTATCAGAGGATACTAAGGAGACATTAAGACTAAATGCAATGTGGTTATCTGATGGATTCTGGCACACACACAAAAATGGTCAATTCCAAATTAAGTTCATAGTTTAGTCATTAGTGGTATAAGAATGTTAATGTCTTAGTTTTGACTAACGTACCACAGTTATATAAGATGTTAACATCCAGGGAAACTTTTTGAATAAAGGGTGTACAGGGGCTGTGCTTTCTTTGCAACTTCTCTATGAATCTAAAATTATTACAAAATATTGTAAAAATGTTTTGTTAAAGGAATGAACTATAGACACACATTACATCGTGGATAAATATCAAAATTGTTGTGCAGAGTAAAAGTATTGTATAACTGCACTTATATAATATTCAAGGAGTTGCAAATTACTGTACAGTGACAAAAAGGAGATCAATGGCTGCCTGGGGGTGGGGGAGGGGAGCAGGAAGTGGCAGAAGGGAGGAATTGCAGAAGAATAAGAAGAAACTTATAAGAAGATGGATATATTCATTATCTTGATTGTGATGATGGTTTTATGAGTGTGTGTATGCTGAGTCTTAACAAATCTCACATTTTAAATATGTGCATTTTATTATGTCAATTATACTTTCATAAAGCTGTTGTAAAAGTCATTTATTTAAATATTTGTTTTAGTTTAAAGGAAATTGTAGACAACATAATGAGACTTAAAACAGTCAGAGCTAAGGAAACAAATTTAAAATAGTAAGTTATAGGAAAGAAACCCATGTTAGAAACAACAAAAGTAAATGAATAAAACTAAAAATTGCTGGGCTGGAAATAAAAGCCATCTTAATACACTGAATAGAACATTTACATAGAAAAAAATAGAAGCTTCTGTGTGTGATTCCTTTTTTTTCAGCTTTATTGGAGTGTAATTGACAAGTAGGAATTGTACATATAGAAGACGTACAACTTGGTGTTTTGATATATGTATACACTGTGAAATGATCACCACAATCAAACTAATTAACATATCCATGAACTCATACAGCTACCATTTTCTTTCTTTTTTTATGGTGAAAACATTTAAGATCTACCCTCTTAGCAAGTTTCAAGTACACAACACAGTATTGTTGACTATAATCATCATGCTGTATATTAGGTCTCCAGAACTTATTTGTCCTGATAACTGAAAATTTGTACCCTTTCACCAACACCTCCCCACTTCCCCCTCCCCTCATCTGTTACTCAGTTTACTGGTTCTTGCAAGCCGAAACTAAATTCCACTACTTCTGCATTGACAAAGCTCATACCAAGAGATTAACATCAGATTAAAAGCCATATTAAAGGCCTTTAATGCAAGAGATTGCCGCCGCATCAGGGAAAAAAAGAAAACAAAAACCAGGGACAAGGATACTTGTGGAAGAACGCTCATCAGAAGACTACGTTCAGGGAAGGAATTGAGATGATACTTCAACTAAATATTTCACAGGGAGGTGTGGAGCAATTTATCAAATGTCAAATACCAAGATATATTTTTTAACTCTTGTGCACCTAGGAAACTAACTTTGGTGATATCAACTTGTTTCATCACCACTTTATGTGAAATTGATTTTCAAGATCTTAATTTCAGTCTTCAAATCTTAATCGGGCACAACGTTCAGGAGAACTGTTGTGCAGAACATCAAAGGCCCTTAGAATAATTTATGGTTCCAATCTTTCCAAAACGGTTTTCCCTACCAACAGAAAATATACTGAAGACAGAAAAATGCACTGAGCATAAACACACTCTGAGAAAGGCTGGGATTTTTCTAGGAGATCAGTGGAACCTCAATTATTGAAATGGTAGAATACTTTTCTACCATACTTCAAGAACACTTTAAGAAATCACAGTGGAGCCAGCATGGACTTTCCTCCCAAAATTTGGTTTAATGACATCACTTATGCCCCAGGAGGGCATGAAAAGGTTTCTGATTCACATCATGAAGCTGTGTTGGGATACCAGTGCAATAACCAAAGGAAACATAAAAAGATTTGGGAGACAGCAGGGAGGGAGGGGCAACTGTCTTGGAGTTTTATGGTTGGAGGGGAGACTGGGCTAGGGGTTTGGGAGGTTTGAATTTCCTTTCGGTGTCAAAGGAGGGACCACCAGCCTTTCTTATCAACTTGCCCAGTTGTGGGGGCAGAAGGGGAATGGGGAGTGGGGGGGCTTAAAAGCCATCAGCAGTCCAACATCCAAAACGGAGCCAGATTCTTTATTGCACATACAAAAAAAATAGACAAAAGCAGCAACATGATGCCTTTTTCCAGCTGCCTAAGAGGTCTCATTCGCTGGACAGATCACAAATATGTCAGACCAAGTTATTCTGTTCCTTTCCCTTAGACGGGCTTCTCCTTCTCTATTCACAGTGTGATTTAATGGTCTGCCCATTGCCTAAACCAGTAACCGGAGAGAAGGCTCACTCCTGACGTTTGTGAGGCCCAGGATAAAATTACAAAAGGAAGCTCCAGGCCTGAGGCTCACTCCTCACTCTTCCCACTCCCTTCCCCCTAATTATAACGGGACTTGTGCACACGTACTTCAATGCCTCACCCCTCACGTTCTGTCTCTGTTCACCCACCCTCACAACAGCAGACCCTTGTCCATGTCTCAGACCTGAGGATATACAGGGGTCTGCTACGCCCTTGTGAGAATGGATCCTGACAAGAGCCTGCTCAGGCAGTAGCACTGGAGTAGTTTGGGCAAGGAATCTGTGGTCCCAGGTACTCGGCATAGTGTAGAAGGGTGAGCTCCATATGAATATGCCTTTAGCTCTGCAGATTCCACCTCGGGGGTTGGGACGACAGATGAGGGTCAGAGCAGGGCTTTCTAAAGCTCAAGGTTAGAGCAGGAATCCCCACTGTTTGGGTCTAAGGGGGGTACCCTCTTAGGGCATCTTTGGCTCTACGTTTTCTAACTCTCACCATATCAGACTGAATACTCTGCCCTCTAAAACCTACCGCAAAAAACATTTCCCAGGTTTGGCGCATCGTCTCCATGTGCCCTTGTGCAACTTCACTTCAGGATCCCTTTATCTCTTGTTATTAATAGATCGACATCCTTCTAATTGGTCTCCAATGCAGTGGCCTTCCTGAAATGTAAATCTGATTACGTTTCCCTGCTTAGCACCTGCAGTGAGGCATTGTCATCTATAGGATAAAGTCCACACAATGTTGTTTTGTGGTATGGCTTTCACCAACCTACACCCTTGCTTCTCAAATCTACCTGCTGACTTGAACAATACTGAACAACCCACAGTTACCCTAACATATTCTATTGATTTCTGCCTTTTTGCTTTATCTCTCATGTGGATACCCATGCCTAAAACTGCTCCAATACTTCCCCTACACCTGCTTCCATCAGCCAAAAGGCCACTGTTCCTCCTAAACACATGGTATGGCCCCCCTTCCCTGACAAGCCTTCCCTGCTTCCCAGAGTCAGCAACTGCTTCTTCACTGCTACTTCAGGAGGCAACATATGATGGTGTTTGAAGTCAGTCAGGACTTGACTTCAATCAGATTTTCACCATTGTGTAATTTGGGGTAAGAAAATGAAATTTTCTTACCATCTCTTAAATAGGAAATATATATCTACTTCTTAGGATTTCTGTGACCATTAAATGATATGGTCACCTAGCACAGAGCATGGCACATAGTGGGTCCCCAGGAAATAGTAACTATTGTATTAATTGATTGAATAATTTCAATAAACTGAGTCTGATTGCAAGTACTGTACACACATACACACACACACACACACACACACACACACACACACACACACACACGGGTCTCTATTGATGCATTCTATCTTAATCCTTTATTTTCTGCAATTCATAGTACCTGCACAGTGAGTTCTCTTCATATAAGTGTTCATTAAGTATTTGTGGCATGAAATGCTCTCCTGTAACTGGAAAGATGATTCAAATGATTGGCATGTGGTCCACAATCCCTTTCTTACATTGTTTTCACTTTGCTCTTTGTTCATTCACATTGCTGCCTTCAAGGCCTTTTTCTATATAAGGTCTTGTCTCTTCAGCACTGATGTGTTTGGATAAAGATGAAAGCATAAATGTAGATTTTTATTATATATGCTTTAAAGCACTCTCTTCAGAATTTCTCATGGATAACTTTCTAAAGAATGTGATGATTTTTTAGACCCAGGCTGAAAGCCACCCCTTTTTCTCAAAGGATTGACTTAGTCTTAAAATTTTTTTAAAGAACCATTTTTTATACAAATTACTTTAGAGTGAGCGAGACTAGTTTCCAAGAACCTAAAAGCGATATTTAAGTCCTGAAAGAGAACCACAATCCATCAATTGCCCCCCAAAATCAGTACTTACTGTGCGCAAAAACAAGTACTTATTTTTCCGTTAGGAAATAGGTCTCAGAACTCAATATACATGAAATGATCAGAGAACGACTAAGTAATAGTCTGTGAGTTTTGTCTTTACTTGCAAACCAGTTTTAAAGGAGGAAGAAATCGAGATGAACTTGAGTAGTTGGGGAAGTTGCATCAAAGACAACAAACTGACGTGATATTTGAACTGGCCTCAAACACAGTCATGATGTTTGTATAGCAGAAGGGGAAAAGAGGCTATTTCCAGACTGTCGGCAGTGTGAATCAGTACACTGAGAGAAAGCTGAGGAAGGGAGTAGGGTGGTTTGACTTGGATAGGTGAGCATTCATGAGTGTGAGCATGGTGGCCTGGGGCTGGGAGTAAATTGAGTTGATAGATAGGGTGGAAACAAGAAGAGACAAGCTTGAAAATCAGACAAAGGAATATGAGGTCATGGATTAAGTAACAGAGTTACTAAATGCTTAAGCACAGCAGGCTGAAGAGATGCCTTCAAAAGATCCCCCTCACCCTTGTCCAATGGATTGAAGGTAGGGGAGACTTAATTCAGGCTGTTGGAAGCATGGGCTAAATCTGAAAGACACTTCCAAGGACTGCAGAGGAGAGGGAAGTAGCAAAGAGGAGTTCGAGTCTTCAAGCCTGTGAAAAAGATGTTTCTATTGACAAAGTGAATAATCATTAAGATGAAGCGTCAGAGTTGGGTTTTTTGGTTGCTGTTGATGTTGTCTGTTTTGGAAAGGGGAATGTAAAAATTCCATTTTAGACAAATGAACATTGGAATAATTATAGAATAATGAGTAGAGAAGCCCAGAAGACAGTAGTAAGAACTACAGTTGAGGGTTGACATACTATGTCATATCTGGAGATTCACATTTAGGAACTTTGAGTGGATGGGTGAGAAGCTATAACTAACTCCATATACGTGAATGAGAGATAAGACAGCTGCTGTTTATTTTGAAATAAAACAGTTAAAACATCAACTTCTGTAAACTAACCCCGTGGTTGGTTCCTGTCCTCAAACTACCATTAGTAGGTAGTCCTGTGCAAAGAAATATACTTTAAAAGTGACAAGAGTTTAAAGCAGACACATGAGTGTCCAGGGTTGGATGGGAATGCATTTCCTAATTTTTTCTCTCTTTAGAAATATAACCCACACAACTCATGGAAATGCAGTTAGTAAGAAAACATTTAAGAAGATCCCACTGTACAATGGAGTTAAAATCAAGTTTAATGACTCTAGAAAAGGGCTTGACTTAGCAACACCCAAGCAAAATCTAATCCATCTCTAATTCTTCACCTTAAATGTATCCTACCACTTTACCAGCCTAAAGCATTCTTAAAATAAAGGCTCATTTCCAAATGCTTTTTCGTATCTCAAAAGCTGAAGGCAAAAATCAGAAAATCCTGAAAAAGTGCCTTTGATGCCGTTAATGAAATGCAAAACAGATGCATTTGTGTATTACTAACTACCACGAGTCTTCAAAGAATATGACTTTCGTTCTTTTAATCAAACAGGCTTAAAGCATGCCTTTTGGATTCATTCTAATGTCTATGGACTTTAATGTTTGAGACAGAAAAAAGTCTCTGTGGCATAAAGGCAGTTTATCCTTTTAAACTTTTTACTAATTGAGAAGAGCGTAGTTTTGAAAAGGTGGTTCGTTATTCAGGTTGGGCCAATTTTTTAGAATAAGAATAAATGCCAACCATTTATTTTATTAAGTGTAAGCCCTCCAACTTCAGATCCCATCGTCATTCTACAATATCCCATCTGTCTCTGAATATCTGCTTCATTCCTCTCTCCCAATTTTCACCCTTCAACGCTTAGCAAGAACCTTTTCATGAAGCTTTTCCTAAATACCTATGTACTTGCGTGGCCATTAGCTCTCCTTTCTTTAAACTTGTAAAACTTACCATTTAATTTTATTGTATAATCATTTAATATGTCATATATGTGTATACACACTATATATACACACATATGCACTTATGTGTATGTACATACACACATATACATAGAGGAGATATATATACATGTAGTATGTGTACATATATACATCATACGTATCATACATAGTAAGTAGTATATATAGTATGTATATAGTGTGTATATATGACTTTTATATGTATGACATATATACTCATATATATGATACTTATAGTGTCTTTTATATATATGTACATGACATTATATATACAATATATACACCACATATACAGTGTCACATACATACATTTATATAGAGAGAAAGTTACCATTTGTTAAGGGGTTACTATGTGCCAGGCACTAACACATACATAATGTTATTCAATCATCTCCATAATCCTATAAAGTGATTATTATTATTTCTATTTACATTAGAGGCAACAGGGATTTAAAGAAGCTAAGGAAGTTATATTCAGTTTCACAACTGGTACTGAGTAGTGAAGTTGAAATTAGAAATTCAGACATAGGGACTTCCCTGGTGGCACAGTGGTTGAGAATCCTCCTGCCAATGTAGGGGACACGGGTTCGAGCCCTCGTCGGGGAAGATCCCACATGCCGCAGAGCAACTAAGCCCGTGCACCACAGCTACTGAGCCTGTGCTCTAGAGCCCACAAGCCACAACTACTGAGCCCACGTGCTGCAACTACTGAAGGCTGTGTGCCTAGAACCCGTGCTGTGCAGCAAGAGAAGCCACCACAATGAGAAGCCGGCGCACCACAATGAAGAATAGCCCCCACTCGCCGCAATTAGAGAAAGCCTGTGCGTGCTGCAAGGAAGACCCGATGCAGCCAAAAATAAATAAATTAAAAAAAAAAAAAAAGAAAGAAATTCAGACATAGGATATGTCGTTCAGGCAAGCAGCATAAAATCACCTATTGGGTCACCCCTTGGACATTTACCTACACCACCAGAATGGAACCAAAAGAATGCAAGATAAAGGATGTTTCATAAGATACAGCAGAAGAGGAACTATCTGGGAATTGTGTGTGCTCTGGACAGCCGATGGGTGGCAGCTCACAGAGGTCCACTATTTTTCCCTGCAGTGAAAGCACCTCGTTCTCAGCCCCAGCAGCCAGACTACGGGGCTTTTCCTAATTACCACCAGCTCCTGCCCTTAACATGTCAAAAGACACCCAGTGTATAGAAGTCAAGAATTAACAAATTTTTGGCTTTGTGGGACCAATTAAATACAGTGTTGTCAATTTTTTTTTCCAAATAAAGATGACAGAAGGAAAAAAACCTACCATACAGTAGCATGATTATTTCCTAAAACTAGATATTTTAATAAGAAAAAGAGAAAGGAATTCATCTCAGAAAAAAAGGACTATATTTTAAACTGAGAGAATTTAAAATATTTTTAAATTATTTATTTCTATTTTACTATATCTTCATTTATCCCTGGACTGATTTACAAAAACCTCTGATGTGAATTGACACCACTCTTTAGTTTTAGGGAAGCACCACTCTAACCATGTGGATTCAGATAGTAGCAAGCTCAGAATAATGCTCTCTCACATTATCTGTTAATTTTATGTGTTAACCTCTTACAGAGGAGTGCTTGGAAATATAGTCTTAACTCACAATAGAATCTCTCCTTTGGTAGCTGTTTCAGGCAGTCCATCAGGCGTCACATTTTATTTTATTAATTCAATCAACAAATGCATGTTCCCATTATTGTGCTTTAGACCAAGGCTTTTTTAGTACACACGTGCACTTCTGCTTATAGAGTAGGCCTGTCCTGCCAAAAGAACCCCTGGGAGCCACTTAAGGCTATCACCTAGCTCAGTTTATGTTGCCAAAAACACACTCAAAAGTTAAAAGCATAACTAAAAAATTCTCACTAGATGGTCTCCATTTTTTATTTTTTAGGTATAAAACAATGGACCAGAACAATCTCCAAAAAGTCTGTTGCAATTCTAAAATAACACTGTTCTGTAAACACATAAGCATCAGAACTTAGGATTTAAGTACATAGTTGGATTTGTCTCAGTAGACACAGAAGTATAGCAGCTCCGTTTAAGAAGAATACCCTCATTCATTAAATTTCCAACACCAGAATATGTGACAAGGATCCCAGGGGAAAAAATTAAGGCAGAAAATTTAAAACCGTAAGAAATTTTGAAGATTGAAGACAATGTAAATCCTACAGTGATATCGTGGGTGGGGAGTGCTCCGGAAATTGCCTCCACACATTGCATTTTTCCCTCAATTTAGGGAAGTCCTATTTTTCTGTTCGCCTGCCTGTTTTTGTTCAAGGTCCTTTTGCCTTTAATTGCATTTGCTATTGGTGGAAAAGCTTTAAGCCTTTTACAGTAAAAGGGCACACATAAATAACCATGTATTCATAACGAAGCATAAATACTCCTCATAAACAGAATAAAAAGGCTCATTCCTCATTTGGAAGACAGGGCATTGTCTTTTCAACAAGCTTTACTGTCAAGCCCGGGAGACACCATTAGAGCGCTTTTTCTCTTCTTCCCAATAAAACCACTGAGCCTGCAGTGGCAAATGTTAGTGTCTCGAAATTGTAGTGCATTAGAGAAATAGAAAGCATCCCTCGCCACCCCACGCCCCCGCCCCAACATGTGCTTTCACCTTTTCTATGGCTTACAATTAAGCAAGGGGATAAAAGCAGCTTCAAGACAAATTCCTTTTTCGTCTTCAGCTCTATTGTGGATATCACGGGAAAATGAAAGCATTTCTTCCATTTTACTGTAGACCAAAGTCTGATGAACTGGAAATAGAGGGAGAATGTACATGACAGACCTTATCTGTAGCGTGGGGCTTTCGTGTCAGACACAAGTTACATTTTTCACTTAACTACATGTAGGGCAATAATTATGCTCTACTTCTGCTTTGCTGCCTGGAGAGAAATGAGAGGAAAAAAAATGTTTCTGAATACAGAAAGAGTGAAAAACAAGTGGAGAATCATTTGAAATACAACAGATTCTTAAGAAAAGAAAAAAGTTCTTGAATGTCAATGCAGAACTAAACGTGGAAAATAGCACATGTCTGATATCTGTTCATTCATTTATAGAAAAACCCACAGAGGTGCTGTTTATATTAAATGTCAAAATCCAGGTTAGCAAAGATGCTTTATATGGCCCTTAAGCCAAGGGGCTTACCCAAATAGGCAAGAACCTGATCAGATGTTTTTTCTTTAAAGTGTTGAACTTCAAAAAGATGGTTCCTCTAGCACATAGAATATGCCATTTCTAATGAATCAAGGACACAGTATCTGTTAAGGTTCTGTTGTCTCAAATTATTGCTGTAGGTCTTCAATTCTTGTGCCGTGGGCCCTGTAGCAGGCACCTAAGTGAAAAGTTCAGAGGGATAGGTTGAAGTGTATTAAAAATTATAGCATGCAAAAAATGACTGTCACAGTACTATGAGTTTCTGGGGAGTTCCCTGCCATTTTTTAA
Organism: Globicephala melas; assembly: GCF_963455315.2. NCBI lineage: Eukaryota > Metazoa > Chordata > Mammalia > Artiodactyla > Delphinidae > Globicephala > Globicephala melas. The sequence goes on from NC_083322.1 coordinate 26,550,343, forward strand.
GAGGGTCCCAAGAGTTACTACCTGAATTGTTAATACGCAGACAAAAAAGAAATCCAAGCTCATAAAACAGTCACATTCAGCATGAATGTCAGTACTAAGAGCTAGAATATTTCTTGATTTCTCTCTCTGATGTCTAGCTGTCTAATCATGGATTAGGAATTTAAAACATCATCACCAAAATTAAAAAGTTAAGTCATGCTGATGTATAATCAAATCTGTAGGTGTTCTATTTAGAATCTAGTGATTTAGGTGCATAGGATGAGGATAAAACATATCTTGCAACTTATATATTGATCTTATGACTACTAGTTTAGAAGATGGTATCTCCCTGCATAATAAGATTGCTAGAGATTGTGATTTAAGAAGTGGCCACCATTCTGACAGGCAATGCGGCTTGTAGTGCACTTCTAAAAAACAATATAATTATATCCATGTTGCCAAAGCTGTGATGCACTGGGAAAGCTTGTCATTTTCCTTACATACAGTAGTCTGAGCCTTTCTTCTTATTTATAATCACGTTGGTTTGCACAAATGCATCCAAAGCCCAACAGTCCTTGTTGCCTTACATTGCTTTTTTTTTTTTTTCAGTGTTGACCCTTATTTATTACTGCACTAGAGATACTAGCTAATGCAATTAGACAGAGGAGAAAAAAGGAGAGTAATGCCATTTGAAATGTGGAGGTAAATGTGTCATTTTTGGCAAATGGTGATTTTTTTAACACCTTTATTGGAGTATAATTGCTTTAAAATGTTGTTAGTTTCTGCTATATAACAAAGTGAATCAGCTATATGTATACATATATCCCCATATCCCCTCCCGCTTGCGTCTCTCCCTCTCACCCTCCCTATCCCACTCCTCTAGGTGGTCACAAAGCACCGAGCTGATCTTCCTGTGTGATGCAGCTGCTTCCCACTAGCTATCTATTTTACATTTGGTAGTGTATGTATGTCAGTACTACTCTCACTTTGTCCCAGCTTACCCTTCCCCCTCCCTGTGTCCTCAAGTCCATTCTCTACATCTGTGTCTTTATTCTTGTTCTGCCCCTAGGTTCATGAGAACCATTTTTTTTTTAGATTCCATATATATGTGTTAGCATATGGTATTTGTTTTTCTCTTTCTGACTTACTTCACTTTGTGTGACAGACTCTAGGTCCATCCACCTCACTACAAATAACTCAATGTCGTTTCTTTTTATGGCTGAGTAATATTCCATTGTATACATGTGCTGCATCTTTCTTTTTTCCTAATTACCTTTTTATTTATTTTTTTAACATCTTTATTGGAGTGTAATTACATTGTTGTGTTAGTTTCTGCTGTATAACAAAATGAATCAGCTATATGCAGACATAGAGAATAGACTTAAGGACACGGGGAGGGGGAAGGGTTAGCTGGGACAAAGTGAGAGAGTGGCGTAGGCATACATACACTACCAAATGTAAAATAGCTAGTGGGAGGCAGCTGCATCGCACAGGGAGATCAGCTCGGTGCTTTGTGACCACCTAGCGGGGTGGGATAGGGAGGGTGGGAGGGAGATCCAAGAGGGAGGGGATATGGGGATATAAGTATACTTACATTGCCTTTTTTTTTTTTGCGGTACGCGGGCCTCTCACTGTTGTGGCCTCTCCCGTTGCGGAGCACAGGCTCCGGACGCGCAGGCTCAGCAGCCATGGCTCACGGGCCCAGCCGCTCCGTAGCATGTGGGATCTTCCTGGACCAGGGCACAAACCCGTGTCCCCTGCATCGGCAGGCGGACTCTCAACCACTGCGCCACCAGGGAAGCCCCTTACATTGCTTTTTGAACAAAATCATTGTGAAGCAATTAATGATGCTTTCCCCCCCTTTTATCCAGTTTCAGAACAAACTAAGATCAGTGCAAATTTCTTCCTGCTTTATGTGCCTCAGTCCCCACCATATCCTCAGTACATTTAAATCATTCCTCCTGAAATATATCTCTGGTGTCTATATCACAAGTGAAATGAGATTATTAACTTACAGGTAAATGCATATCATCTCAAATTTCTAACTATGGCTACTTTTTGAAATATGAGAAAAATGTCTAGAAGAATTTAATATGGTTTTGTCCTGCTGAATTTGCACAGTTTGTACAGTTCTTAGTCCTTTCAATTGACACCAGAATAACTAGCAGCTTCATAACTTATAATGCATCATTTATGATTTGTGCATGCCAATGGAATCGGCTGGAATATTAAAATCACCTGGAAAGATTTTAAAAGAGTAATATCAGGACTCCACTTCAGACCAATTAAATCAGAATCTTTGGAGGGGGGAGTATCCCAAGGTATTGGTATTTTTAGAAAGCATACCTGGTGATATAAATGTGCAGTGGAGAGCCACTGTTCTCGGATATGTAAGATTATTGGTGAAGCAGTGATTCTTACTTTCAAGGAGAGAAGTAACTGCATATTGTTGTTACTCTTATCATTTGGCTAGAAAGTCATACTTAGTACATTAGAAGAAAGCTTCCTCAATGTGAGGGCAGGGATCATTATGTTATAAATTCTTCCAATGTATCTATAAGTTACTATGTTTTTCCCTAAATAAAACCAAGAAGGCAAACATCTAAGGGTAGCGGTGCAAGATGCAGCTTTACCTTGTCAGGTCATGAGCCTCCCCGTTCCAGTCTTAAGCAGGGCACTTTTCACTAGACCACATTTGCTAATGGGCATCCCAAATAGACACTGTGGGAGGTGAAATAATAACCCCCAAAAGATGTCCATGTGCTAATCCCCAAAACCTGTGGATATGTTTCTTTAGATGACAAAAGGGAGTTTGCAGATGGGATTAAGGATTTTGAAATGGGAAGATTATCTTGGATTATCTAGGTGGCTCCAAGATAGTCACAAAGGTCCTTATATGTGGCAGAAGGAGTTCAGAATCAGAGAGATTTGACGATGCTACACTGCTGACTTTGAAGATGGAAGAAGGGGCCACAAGCCAAGGAAGGCAGGCAGCCTCTAAGAATCTGGAAGAGGCAAGGAAAAAGATTCTTTCCTTGAGCTTCTATAAGAAATGCAGCCCTGCCAACACTTGATTTTAGGACTTCTAACCTCCAGAACTATAAGGTAACAAATTTGTGTTGTTTTAAGCCACTAAATTTGTGGTAACTTGTTATAACAGCAATAGGAACTTAATACAGACATGTTGAATTACCTCTAACTTTGCCCACCCTGAAGATTCCCTTCCACTTTTCTTTAGGTGTAGCACTCAGTCATTTATTTATTCAGAAAGCTGAATTAGACATTGAGTACACAGATGTAAAAACATGGTTCTTGCTGTCAAGGAGTTCAGAGTTAGTGGCGTATAGAAACCATCATCAAACGACTTAGCGAAGAACATGAAAGAGGGTTGCAGAGTGCTAGAGAGAGTCTTGTCCAGACTAATGAGGTCGTAAAAGTTTGCTGGGGGAGGTGATACTTGACCTGTTTCTTGAAGGATGAGCAGTGGAAATATTAGGGGGAGGTGAATGAGGTGGGAAAGTTGGAATATTATAGGTAAAAAGCATAGATAAAAAGTATAAGCAAAGAATTAATTATGTATAGGCAGAAAGGCTGAGTAATTAGTATATAGGGCTGTAGTATAAAGAGTAAAACTAAATGCTTCGTATGGCTAGAGCTCCAGTACAAATTAGGCAGTGCTGAAATATGAAACATTCAAGCTACACATATCTCCTCAGCTATCATTTAGCAACACCTCACAGGCGTGTAGCACATGCATTTTGCTTAAAGAGTGATTCATCCCAAAATAAAAAAGCTATTCCTGGAACACCCTAATTTGCTGATCCTCATGCAAATTAGGCTTCCTATAGACTGAATATCCTCACTTTCCAGACATGTTCAGGTAGAGCTGGCTCCAAATTCAACCCAAGCTGAGAAAGCTGAAAATTCTGTTCCAAATACTCAGGCTGGTCTCATCTGTCATTCCATGATGATATAAGGAGCAAATGCATTTTATATTAATATCATTTGGGCCAGAGTGGAAGACTCCCCTACTCCCGCTCCATCCATGCCAGAGAAACAGTAATGGGAGTAAGACTGGGGACAGAATTCTGAAATAATAACCAATTCAGCATTTCAAATAGGAAGAGAAAGATTTAGAATGCATGTATTTGTGTGTGTGTGTGTGTGTGTGTGTGTGTGTAATTTTGCTCCCGCCTCTTCTAAGCAGGTAAAACCGTATCAGGAAAGGGTCTCCCATATTGTCTCTCTTTCCTCCAGTTTACCTGTCCCCTTCCTCTAGACTCAGGTAGGACTCTACCATCAAACATGCTGCTGGAATAAAAGTTAAAAATGGTCCACACACAGTCTCAGTCTGAAACCCTGAAGGTGGTTATTTTTATAACTAACCATTATCGGCATCTTCCACCGTACTTTCCTTCATTACTATTACTTGTGCTTTTTCTACATGTCTCTCCTGAGGGATTATAAACAATTGAAAAGGAAAACATGGGTCTTAACACATTCACCCAGTCACATTCAGTGATTTTAAGTCCCCATTAAAGATCTCTTCGTGAAACAAACCTCAGTTCCTCAGAGGTTGAGGTTTAGATGGTTCTTAATTCATAAGGCATTAGGCAACAGGGAATTTCAAGCTCCCTTGAGCAAATGAAGATTTGAGTCAATCGTGGGTTTTGTGCTTTACTTCTTTTAGAAAGTTGTCTATGAAGCATTTAGACTTTTGAGAGAAAGTACATTTGGTATCTGAGTCCTTTGTAGCAAAGACTTTCATCACAGCTTCATTCTGGAAAAATTTTTGAAACATAGGTTTGCTCATCCTGCATGAATTCAGTTTTCCTGATACTATTCAACCTGTCATTGGATGAAGTAGCAAAGAGTGTGTAGCCATGTTCAATCTACTTATTTTTACATATGTTTTAAACACATCATTTTACATAATGAATGCTTTATTATATCCATAATTTTAAATCCCTGGAATGTTAAAATGCAGTCATTATTCAGGGAAAATTGGAAGAAATAGCAATCTGTTTATACATGGGAGATATTTCCTACGCCAAAATTATTCAAGGACGACTGAATAGTTGTCCCCAACACTGTTAACTTGTTAACATTTATTTCTACAGATGTCTCTGATCTGCATAGACAAAGAGTATAGTTTATCTACGTTTTCCAAATGGGTTCATTTCATTTCTCATAATTATAAGAACATTAGCTTACCAGACCTGTAATATTAAATATATGCTGTTCTCTCCTTGAAAAATTGAAAAGCTGAAGCTTCTCCAATTACTGGTCTGCCTTGGGACCTGGCAAATTACAGTTACCGTATTTCTTCTATTAAAGTATGTTATATTTTCAACAAGTCATGGAAAATCTGCAACATAAAAAGCTAGTTGACACATTTTTTTTTCTTTTCTCCGGCATTTGACTCTGTGAACAGAAATGAGCTGTGGAGTATAAATTATATATATATATATATACCAAATGCCTAGAAGGAAACAGACAAAAATATAAGTGGTTTTCTATGGTTGATATGAATAAAATAAAAATATTTTTACTCATATTTTTATCTACCAAGAATATAAATTATTTCAATAATAAAATTTAAAAAGAAGGGTTATAGAAAATTTTTCAGAAAAAAAATTTCTGGATGATTCCCTCCCAGCTGCTATCTTCATTTTTAACTATTTGCTCCAAGGCTAATAAGTCTAAAATAAATAACATTTAGTAACTGCAGTTGAAATTTATACATCATAACCTGTTTATCTTGGAAATTAGAGGATAAATTACATAGTTAGGCATGAAATATTCTATGGACATTTTACTAAACAGAAAATTGTAGTAAATATGCCCATTAAGTTATATGCATTTTTAAATATTCCAGGCTAAAATAATTATAGCCAGATTGTAGCATAAAAACTTCAGACCATGAGCACTCCTTCGAAAATACGTTATTAGAATACATCCAAAATGATCTCTTGAGGAGTATCTTGCTGTTGTAGATAAATAACTCTCAGCTTGTGCCCAAGCAGAAGGGCTTCAGCTTTCTAGTAAAGCTTACACCATGGAGAACAAAAGTTTGTAGCTTTTGTTTGCAAAAGTTTGTAGCTTTCCCTTAACTGGCAACACTGAGTCAGCTGTACTCAGGATATTTGTTAATTTAGAGGGTATGATCTTAGAGCTTCTCTGGCCCAGGTCTTATCAGAAATACTGTTAAGAGAAATAGAATTCATGAGCCTGACTCATCCACAGACCAATGTCCATCCTTGAGAGATCACAGTGCCAGAGACGACCCCCCACCCCATCTTCTGCCCTGTCCTCCCAAACAGCAAAATGCTTTCACTGAACACTGTTTTGAATGATGCCACATTATGGGACCTGATAAGAAAAGCTCTATGCAGGTCATTATTTCATTTATTCTAAGGTGTTCCTGAGGTTGTCATTTAATATGGTACACAGTTTATCCCTCAGGAAGAAATTTATCTCTGTTCTTAATGCTGTTGTGCTTTTCCAGAATATCTGGCTTATTAATGTTCTGGTCGTTGTGCCTTACGTAATTTTTGTGTTTTTCCCCAATTCATGGGTACTAGAAAATGAAAATCAAATTTCTGGAAAAATTATCATTTTTGGTTTTTAATCACGTTTTCAGTGTTTAGGTGGTAAGATGAACAATACTTATTGATGGGTGACTAGAAATTAGCCATATTTAACTTGAATTTCATGTCATTTTTAGGTATTTTTCATTTGGGAAGACAACAAAGCTAGAAGGAAGGAGCACAAGAAAATTCTGGAGGCTTTGATTTCTCAAAGTAGTTCCTAGGTTCTTAGCTTGCTGAGGACTTTGTTTTAATGAATAATGCAACATGAGTTAATCAAGCATTTATCAGTGATTATATCAAAAGTAATCAAAAAGTCGAAAATCATCTGTTCTTTTAAGATTAAAGATCCTGTGGCCTCACTTCCACCATTCATTTGCCACCAAGAGAAATTTCATACAAAATGAAATCAATTTAGTCAGTTTTCCTACCAGGGAGAGATTAAACCACAGGATCTCTCTTTGGGAATTTTAATTCCAAAGAAAACCGTGTGTGGAATGTTTTAATGGGCTTTACTTAATCACATCAGGAAGGGTGTATTTTTAGCCTCTGAAGGCACAGTGAGAAAAGTCCCTGTACACATTTCATCATCTGAAAGTATATATTTAGCATATCTCATGCACAAGGACCTGGGTCACAGTAAGTTCCATAAAATAAGATATAAATATCAATAACATCCTGCTTATTCCGTCTTGCTTTGGTCTTGATCAGGGACCATGTATTGAGAGTATGAGTATTTTTTATTCCAACATACTGCCAGAAAAGATACTCAGCTGAACACAACTGGAAAAAATATTATTTTTATTTACTAACTGAGCAATATTTTTCTCATTTCCAGAAGCTGAGTAATAGTTACCTTAGGGAATGAGACAAATTAAAAGGAAGAAGTTTATAGGAAGCCTCATTGCTACCTGGGACAAATACGATTCTCTGGGCTCCCCAAAGAATATCTCCTACAGAAAAAATGACATTTTCAGGATAAAAGCTGACATTTCCAAGGTCTTGTCCTATGTTTGTTTCTTATCCACCCGGGATTCTCAGTACACAGACTGGTCTTAACCAAAAGAAAGGAACACCACTGACAGCCTCTTCTTCACTTACCACCAGATGTGCTAAGAAAATGAGCAGAGGTGATTTAATTATGCTTCCTCTGTTGCACAGATACCTTCTCATTCTTTCTGCAACCCAAGTGCCTAGGAGAAATAAAGAGTCCCAATATCTTGTTCCTTTCTTGGTGATTATTTTTCTTCCTTAGAAATTTTTTTTCATTCCAGACTATCAAATTCCTACTTGACTTAGTCTAATGAATAGACTATATTGCACAATTTGGTGAATAGAAGTGTGATGTATGAAGTAGTAAAAGTGGACATGGGATTGTTCATTCCCTGACAATTCTGACTACACCAACCGTCAATTAGTGTCTCAGGTGAAATAATTTTCATTTTTATCACCAATAAAAAACATTATCAGGGATCTGGAGACACTATTTGAGTGGAGAAAAAATTCCAAAAACTAAAAAAAATTAAAAGTTAATGTCCCTAATTGAAAATGAGAATGTTACCTGTAAAGGTTAATCCCCTTTTCTGCTTACAAACTGTTTATTTTTAGGTGGTTTATTAATCACTCAAGGTTGAAAATTATCAAGTCTTGCAACAAACGAATTTTGTTGCTTAAATACAAGAGAGAATAAAAGACACCACAAATTTCCCCCTGGAAAGGCAATGGAACACTAGTCTTATAGCAATTAAACACCTCACACAAGATGGTATTCAGCAAAAATGAATGGATCACTGAGAATAAATGAGTGAAATTCCACATACTACTGTATAGCACAGGGAACTCTGCTCAGTGTTATGTGGCAGCCTGGATGGGAGGGGAGTCTGGGGGAGAATGGATACATGCATATGTATGGCCAAGTCTCTGCCGTGCACCTGAAACTATCACAACGTTGTTAATCTACAAAAGAAAGAAATTCCACATACTGACTCAAATGTACTCATGTATTTAAATTCTGCTTAATGACCACAACCCAGAAACAAAAATTATAGATACATCTAGAACTTTTTACCCAGAGCTTTAAATTTCATCTGTGTTTATCTCTGACCTTGGGGCTGTTATGATCTGTAACCACAGTGGCCTTCAAGAGTGTAAAAACCAGTTTGTGATCACTCCAGTATCTATCCCCACACCTTCACTTCACATTGGAAATTCAGATATTGCAGCCCGTATCCCTAGGATATCATCAAGAGAAATTTACATAGAATAAGTTGGATAGATTAGAAGCATATGACAAATTTCTATAAAGATAACATTCTTTGTTGTTCTTCTGCCGACCTGACAAAGATAGAAGTAGCCACAACTGAAGATCCTAAAATACCTCAACACAAGTCGCCAACTAACTGCCTTAGAAATTAATTCCTAAGTAGTGCATAGTAAGGTGAATTTGAAGTTTCTTTGACATTTAGGATACCAAATACACAGGAAAGTTCTTAAAACAGCCCCGTCAGTAATGAAAGAGGATTCAGATGATCAAATATATGTTTATAAGCTATATCTTATAACAAAAGTATGAGGTTAAGGGTATATGAGATTTTAAAAGAAGTCATAGTTGCATAATAAAAATATTGATTTAAAAATAGGAAAAATGAAAATGTTTTCCCCACAAAATAAGAGTAAGTGAAGATATTCATATTTGTGTATTTAATTTTGGGGTTTATATTTGCATAATTTACTTAATGAACCCAAATCCAGAAACTTGGATGATGGCTACAGAGTAAATTTTATCTCACACTCACTAGCAGAGTAACATGTTCCCTGCATTCTCAGCCACTTTTATAAAATGCTCGTGACTCACTGAAGTCAGCATTGCTCTGTGGTCAGGAAACTGAAACAGGCTTCCGTTCAGTACAATTCCCAATTCTTGGGGTTCAAGAAGATGGCTATTTGCCACTTGAATTTCATTCCAAGGCTCAAAAGAAAATCTTCTCCATAAAACACCCCCAAAGTAATCAGATGCAAACATTAGTTTTATTTACGGTTGGGGTTTTCATTTTTAATCTACCTTTGTGTATCAGGAAGGAGAAGAAATGCTTACTGCCTAAGGACATTTATTAGTGGTATATTGGGATATGAGTAGACCTGAAATCTGTGCCTGATACATGTCCATACTGCATACGAAAAGCAATCGGAGAGGAAGAACCGCCTTTCTAAGGAAGCAACATGTGGTTGGAGGGATGTGACAAATCCAGAGCATGGCATTCAGTGAAAACAAAGGGGATGGTACAGGGTGGGTGACACGATTAAAAGTGAGAGAATAGGTGACTCTCAAGATTTTCTAGAGAGCAGACCAAGCCAAAAAATTTTAATAGAAGTTACTGAGGACTTTGTTTTTGGACCCATTTGAATATCTGAGACAGACACAGACACAAGTACAAACTGGAGTTCCTGTTTGGATTATGTTTCTACAAATGAGACATCTTTCCAGGAATATGTGACATGGTCCATGGATTTTTAGACATTTTATATATAGACACAGATATATTATTGATACAGTGACAACTATCAAATCTATATTCCCAACCTGGATATCTCCTCTAAGCTTCAGACCATAGTCCCGTCCACCAATGCAAAACCTTCACCGGTCATCTCAGAACCCAACATGTCCAAACCTGAACTTATTAAATACCCCTAAAATCTCTTCCTCCTCCTCCATTTCTTTTTCTTCTTCATTTCCTGCATCCCAAGGCTAGTGAATACACCACTGGCCACCCATTTTCCTAAGGAAGACACTGAGTTTTTCTCTGAACCCCCCCCCCACCCTCCTATCTTTCATTTCTAGTCCCAAAATAGTGGATTCCATCTGCTAAATAACTTGCGAATCTATCTACTTCTCTGCATTTTCAGTGTCTCCAGGGAAGTTCAAGACAGGATCATCTTTCATATATATTTCTGTAATTGTTTCCCTGCCTCCTTCAAACTTGCCCTGTTCTAACACATTCTCCAAACTATAGTCAAATTGATTTTTGTAAGATGGAAACCAGGACATATCACACCCCCGTTTGAAATCCTTTAATGGCTCCTCACGGACTTTAGATAAATTCCAAATTCCTAAGGTGGTATGCAAGGCCCTATATGACCTGGATTGTTCCTGATGTTCAAGCTCATCTCTGGCATCTTTCATCCACTCTAGATCCAGTCATGATGAAGAACTTTCAGTAAGTTTGCTCTTGCTTCTGGGTCTTTACATATGAAATCTCTTCTTGCCCTTTTGCATTTACCGAAGGATATTGCTATTCATCCTTCAACCTCCATTTTTATTAGTCATAATAAGAGTAATAATGATGGCTATCATTTATTAAACACTTCTATGTGCTTAGCGATATACATAATTTTTTGTTTGCACAGAGACTGATGAGGGAGTATTAGTGGACAATTTAAAGATGAGGAAACAGGATAAATAACATGAAGTCATTTATTACAAATTCCTTGCCTCTTAGCCATCATCTTTCTGGCCCAGCCGTACCTGGATTGGTTCTCTGCTCTTGTGTTCCATATGCTCTATACATACCCCAGTTGTAGTATTTTTCAAGCTACTGCCTCCTCTTTCATATGTGCTGTTTGTTCTGTTTTCCTTGCTAGAATTCCCTTACATTCAAGAAGCAAATCTTATTCCATATTGTACTTCCTACCACCAGCACTTATCACAGTGGCTGACACAGAGGTATTCAGAAAATATACATTTATTGAATTGATAAAATAATAAATGAAATCTGCTTTTCTCTAAAATCTGCTCGGATTCTCAGAAGGAAGAAGCTATTGGATTTTATTATTTATTAACCTTCACTTGTCCCCCCACCCCAAGATCTCAAGGCTTTGTGGAATAAAATTTAAAAAGAAAAAGCTTCTCTTCACAAAACTGTTGGGAATGCCCTGCTTTTTACTTCACTCTTTAATTTAAAGAGATTAAAAACTGAATTTGATCCTGAAAGCTCTTAAGTGCACAAAGAGAGGAACACATTAAAACCAAAGCTGCTATTTGTTTAAATTACAAAATAGCCAAATTCTGCATAAGCTTTGCTGGTAAAACAAAAGCTCCTTGTTCTTTTCTGTGTCACTAGGAACTCTTGCATTATTTAGGGAAAAAGAATCCTCTCACCTACTTGAGCCAAGTAACTTGCACTCATTGAACAAAACCAAAAGAGGCGGGGAGTGATATTTCATCCATAATTTCAGCATATATTGTAGTAAAAAGAGATATGCACAATCCGACCATGTAACAGAAGACTTGAGATCTGTTCATCGTATTGCAAGCTCTTCATTGTTTAATTATGGGAACAAAAGCCATTTAACCTCTTGGTGCTTTTTAAAATATAGAATTTGATACATTATCCCTCTGCCTCTGATGATGTTAAGGTGATAAATAAAATAATAAGTTGGAAGTGCTTTTAAAATTGCATAACAGTGATAAGGAATTGTAAATTTTATTTCAAGGTCGATACTTTTATTCAAGTATGATTATTTAGGTAGAATCATAAGGAATGTACCCTTCATGTTATCAAGGGTCTATTAATTGTTTCTTGCCTATTTTCTCTATGTGCTCCATACTGTTGGCAAAAGATCTCACTGATCTGTCTTTCAAACAGAGAAAAAAATTGAGTGATTTGAACAAATTTAAATGTAAATACACACAAAATAAATCCTTTAAACTAAATTTTACATTTAGTACATGAAAGCAAACTTTTCTGAAATAGCCCTTTGTGTTTTGCTTGTTATTAAAAACAAAACTAAACAAAATAAAAAAATAATCTCCATTGTCCCAAAATTCAGATGTTCTTTAGGTCAGTATTCATATTGCTTAAGTACGATTTTCAAATAGTAAGTCACGACTCTCATACAAATATGAAATGAGCATATGTCAAAGATTTTAATTAATTAATTAGTGAGGAATTGAGTAAGGCGTTAGAACCTGTTTAAAGAGAATTTGAAGATCAGACATATGTGTATAGTATAGGCAATTAGAAATGCTGAAATACATTTGCTAATAACTGCAAAGCAGTTTAATATCTCATAAGGTAATCAGATGTAAAGCTTGGAGTCATCTTTTCTACAGGGTATAAATCACCTTTGACAAGAATAATTTGCATTACTCTCAGTTTCCTACAACTTAATATTTTACCCCTACAGAGCTATAAATCGCTCTACCTAGGAGAAAGACAATCAGAGGGGCATATACCTATAGAATCAGACATTTCCCCAAAGATCCACTGGATAATATCCAGCAGTCCTCTGAAAGGACACCCAGGAATCTCTTTGGCCCATGTCTAAGTCTAACAAGTTTTCCTGACAATATCTATGGAAAATAAAATATAGAAAGGTACGTCTATAGAAACCCTTCCTTCCTTAACATTTTTGTTCTTAAATAATCACAAGCTTAAATCTAAGTGATCACCAAGTTAGAATATTTAGTTGTTCCAAGATAGACAACCAAATTTCTAGAACTAGAAAATGGTCTAGGAAATAATTATTGTGGTTCTTTGTTTTTGAAGTATAGTATTGATTTACAATGTTATGTTAGTTTCTGGTGTACAGCAAAGTGATTAAGATATATATATATATATATGTATGTATATATACACACACACATACGCACTCTTTTTCATATTCTTTTCCATTACGGTTTATGACAGTATACTGAATATAGCTCTCTGTGCTATACAATAAGACTTTGTTGTTTATCTATTTTATATTCAGTAGTTTGTATCTTCTAATCCTAAACTCCAAATTTATCCCTCCCCCACCCCCTTACTGCTTTGGTAGCCATAAGCTTGTTTTCTATGTCTGTGAGTCTGTTTCTGTTTTGTAAATTAGTGTGGAAGTCCCTATAATGACACCATCTTTAATACAACTGTGACCTTTCAAAGAAACAGCTTACAAAATAAAGCATTTTAACACAGGACATCATCCAAAACAAAGGTGGTGGTGGTGGTGTTTGATTTTAAATCTGCTTTTCCTTAGACCACCATGTAATCTTTGGTTACATTTAAACAACATCAATAATTTCAATTCTATTTGTGTTTCCAGCTACCTCAAACAGCACAATTAATTGGTTGGCTTTCTCTCCTGCTGGAAAGTAAGCTCCATGCAACAGAGGCATTCTCCTATTCATCAATGCTGCTGAGGAGGAAGAGCTCACTAAATATCTGTTAAACGAATGACTTGTTGGCTGATCTGCAATTTGAATAGTCTCTTAGAAAACAAGAATACAGGGCTCCCCTCATGGCGCAGTGGTTGAGAATCTGCCTGCCAATGCAGGGGACACAGGTTCGAGCCCTGGTCTGGGAAGATCCCACATGCCACGGAGCAACTGGGCCCGTGAGCCACAGCTACTGAGCCTGCGCATCTGGAGCCTGTGCTCCGCAACAAGGGAGGCCGCGACAGTGAGAGGCCCGCGCGCCGCGATGAAAAGTAGCCCCCGCTCTCTGCAACTAGAGAAAGCCCTCGCACAGAAATGAAGACCCAACACAGTAAAAATAAATTAATTAATTATTTTTTTAAAAAAAAAAGAATACAGAATTGACTTTACTCATTCAACATTCTTTTAATAAATATTATTTAGTATTTTAACCTAACATTTTTATCATAATGCATACATACAGCTCATAAATAAATGAGCATAAAGTTAAGCATATTGAGAAAAAACAATAACTTCCATCCTACATTTTTTTCCACTGAGCACAAGATCAGCTTTGATGCTCAGCAGAAATATAATTTAAAAAAAAATTATCCTTCGCTATTTTTAATAGATTAATAACAAGTCACTGGATTATTGTAAAATTTTCTAGCAGGACCAAAAAATAAATGTATTATTGAAAAATAACGAAAGGGAACCTATCTTGTTAATATCCTAGGTTTTTTCCTTTTTAAGAATTTAGCTAATTTTTTTTAAAAATTGAGATATACTATGCATACAAAAAAATGCACAGTTCTTAGAAAAATAATCCTGATGCCCAGGATGTACCCAGACCAATCAAATCAGAATTTCTGGGGGTGGGACCAGGTATTGGTATTTTAAAAAGTGGGCCCAAGCCCAATTCACACCAAGCTAAGATTTACTATTGGCTACACAAACCTGAGTGATTTGACAGAGGAGAAAACAGATTATGAACTATCTATTTTACAAGTACCAAGTCATCACCAGTAAAGAACTCGCTGTTTCTATTTAAAAAAAATTAGCTAAAAAAAGAAAGAAAATATCTATATATATAAAGAGAAAGTAATGACATTTTGCTTTTCATTACATCCAAAGAATGTTCTGGAAGCTGGGCAAAGTTAAATAAATACTTAATAGTTTTACATGGAGTATATTATAGTTGAGAACTTGAATTCTTAATGATAACACTTAACTGCTACAAGATACTCAGACTTAAAAGAAAAAAAATTAAATGAAGCTCAATAGATTAGAGCTACAAAGATTGAAAGGTAAATTAATATTCTAAGAACATAAAGATACTTGCTTTAATTGCTCTGAGTTACCAGGAATAGTTTATATATATAAAAACATCCCATTTCTTAACCTTCTGTTAATCCTGTCTAAGACAAAGCCTTAAATACATATGTAACAAAGAGGAAATGTTGCTCTTTATAATTAAAAATATTTTAAATGAATAATTATGTATATTTTTCATGTTAGAAATGATAATGTTATTATTCTTGTAAAAATTATTCATGGTCTTTATAAAGAAAAAAGTAAAATATCCAAGTCCATCACTCAGAAATAATCTTCATTAACACTGGATAATCATAATTTTCCTACACATATATATGTAGGAG
Organism: Globicephala melas; assembly: GCF_963455315.2. Taxonomy (NCBI): domain Eukaryota; kingdom Metazoa; phylum Chordata; class Mammalia; order Artiodactyla; family Delphinidae; genus Globicephala; species Globicephala melas. The sequence continues at coordinate 26,565,741 of NC_083322.1, forward strand.
ACAGAGAAAGATAGAAATAGTTTTATAATATAAATGATACTTGGTAATTAAAAGCAACAATTTTAATTGCTGAACCAAAGAGAAGTGAAAAAAAACACAAAGAAACTAAAATCAAGCTGGCAGAATTCTGAACATTACATAAGTGTTTCTTCACTACAGGAGATATTGTTTCCTAAAAGGCACTCTAAGAGGAAAAAAAATCTGTAAGGAACAATATTTTTATGTTTAAGGCTTAATACTCTTGGCATCCACAGGTGTGAGTACGTTTCTCTGGAACACAAAGTGCCTTTTCAAGCTGCAGTTTCATCTCTTAATTTTAGGGAACATTGCTTTGCTTTTTTTTTTTTTTTTTTTTGCTTTGCTATATTTTTGACTAATACTTTTTCTGCCCCATTCTTTGGGTTCTTAACTTCTAAGATACCATTTAACCTTCATGAGACTGTCTGTCCTCAACATCTGGCACGGAAGGTAACAGAACACAGTGCTGAAGAGTGAAGGCGCTAGAGTCAGGATGCTTAGATTCAAATTCCAGCTTCTCAATTTTCTATTTGTGTGACTTAGCCAAGTTATTTAACTTCTTCAGGCATCAGTCTCTTCCTCTGAGAAATGCAGACAAACGAGCACAAAAATAACTCCTTTCGTTGTGTTGGTATCAGATGAAGAAATATGTAAGGCACTTAAAAAGCACCTGGCACATAGTAATTTCTTAATAATCTTACATTTTAATCTATTGGTATCTCTAGTACTATAATATCATTATCTTTGATTTATTTTATTTTTCTCTAGTCTTTGTCCTGTGTCAGTGTTACGAGTCAGGAAACAGCACTATCAAATTGGGTAAAATCTCTGATCTTAAGATTCATTATATTCATGTTTTAATTTGATCTTAAAATTTATGTTGCATTAAAATAATTTATGGTGCTATGGAGCTTTTTAAAAATATGTTCTTTAGAATACAAAAGATCATAAAAGACTATTAGAAACAATTATATGCCAACAAATTAGATAACTCAGTAAATGGATAAATTTCTAGAAACCAACAACCTACCAAGACTTAATCATGAAGACACAGGAAATCAGAACAGACCAATAACGAGTAAGAAGGAATCAGTAATCAGAAACCTCCAAACAAGGAAAAGTCAGAGACCAGTGGCTTTACTGGTGAACTCTACCAAACATTTAAAGAACACTAATCCTTCTCAGGCTCTTCCAAAAATTCAAAGAGGAGGGAATACTCCCAAACTCATTTTATGCAGGTCAGAAATGCTGATACCAAAGTCAAACAAGGACACTCTAAGAAAAGAAAACTACATGCCAATATTCCTGATTTGTAGAGATGCAAAATTTCTCAACAAAATACTACCAAAATGAATTCAATAGCACATTAAAAGAATTATACACCATGATCAAGTAAGATTTATCTCTGGGATACAAGAAGAGTTCAACATAGGCAGATCAATAAATGTTATACAACATATCAATAGAGTGAAAGATAAAAACTATATGATCATCTCAATCAATGCAGAAAAAAAGATTTGACAAAATAAAACATCCTTCATGATAAAAAAATCTTAACAAATTGAGTACAGAATAAACATAACTCAACATAATAAAGTCTATATATGGAAAAACCCATAGCTAACATCATGTTCAGTAGTGAAAGGTTGAAAGATTTTACTCTAAGATCAGAAACAAGGGTACCCATTCTTACCACTCCTATTCAATGTAGTAGTGGAAATCCTAGCCAGAACAATTTTACAAGAAAAAGAAATTAAAGGTATCCAAACTTCCAAAGAACTAAAATTTTCACTGTTTACAGATGATATGATCTCATATATAGAATATCCTAAAGACATCACCAAAAAACTTTTGGAACTAATTAACAAATTCAGTAAGGTTGCAAAACACAAAATCAACATACAGAAATCAGTTTATTTCTATACACTAACAACAATATATCCAAAAAAGAAATAAAGAAAACAGTTCCATTTGCAATAACACTGAAAATAATAAAATACTTAGGAATAAGTTTAAGCAAGGAGGTGAAAGATCTATACACTGAAAACTATAAGACTTTGAGGAAAGAAATTGAAAAAGACACAAATAAATGGAAAGCTATCCCATGTTCATGGTTTGGAAAAATTAATATTTCCATACTACCCAAAGCCATAGATTCAATGCATTCCCTATCAAAATTCCAATGGTATTTTTCACAGAAATAGAAAAAAATAATCTGAAAATTTAGGTGGAATCACAAAAGACTCCAAATTGTCAAAGCAATCCTGGGAAAGAAGAATAAAGCTGGAGAAACTAAAAAATAAAACAAACTAGTGAATACAACAAAAAAGAAACAGATTCACAGATACAGAGAACAAACTGTGGTTTGTTCTACTGGTTACCAGTGGGGAGAGCGAAAGGAGGAGGGGGAGGGGATTATAGGTACAAACTACTATGTGCAAAATAAATAAAATAAAAGAATATATTGAACAACACAGGAAATATAGCCAATATTTTATTGTATAACAACTATAAATGGAATATAACCTTTAAAAATTGTGAATCAACATGCATTGTACACCTGAAACTTATGTAATATTTTACATCAACCACACCTCAATAAAAAGAAAAGAATAAAGCTGGCGGCATCACACTTCCTGATTTCAAACTGTATTACACAGCTATGGTAATCAAAACAGTATGGTACTGGCATAAAAACAGACATATAGACCAATGGAACAGAACAAAGGGCCAGAAAATAAATCCCTGCATATACAGTCAACTATTATTTTACAAGGGAGCCAAGAATGCTCAGTGTGGAAATGAAAGTCTCTTCAATAGATGGTTTGGAGGAAAACTGGATTATCACATGCAAAAGAATGAAATCAGATCCCTGTATTACACCACTCACAAAAAGTGACTCGAAATGAATTAAAGATTTAATCATAAGACCTGAAACTGTAAAACTCCTAGAAGAAAACATATGGAAAAAGCTACAACATTGGTCTTGGCAATGATTTTTTGGACACCAAAAAACTGCATAAGCAACAAAAGCAAAAATAAACAAGTGGGACTATATCAAACTAAAAAGCTTCTGCACAGCAAAAGAAACAAGAAAATGAAAAGGCGACATATGGAATAGGAGAAAATATTTGCAAACCATCTATCTGATAAGGTGTTAATATCCAAAATATATAAGGAACTCATACAACTCAATAGCAATAACAAAAATAATTCGATTTAAAAATGGGAAGAGGGTCTGAACAGACGTTTTTCCAAAGACTTTCAAATGGTCAATAAGTATAAGAAGAGACATTCAACATCACTAATCATCAGATAAGTGCAAATCAAACCTCAATGAGATATCACCTCACACTTGTAAAAATAGTTATTGTCAGAAAAAAAAAAACAAAAAAAAACCCCAACCAAACAAACAGGGGATAACAAGTGTTGGAGAGGTTGTAGAGAAAAGGGAACTCATGTGCACTGTTGGTGGGAATGTAAATTGGTACAGTCACTATGGACAACAGTATGGAGGTTTTTTAATAATTATAACTAGAGCTACCTCATGACAGCAATTCCAGTTTGGCGTATATATCCAAAGGAAATGAAATACTGACTCGAAAAGATATCTGCACTACCATTTTTATTGCAGCATTATTCATAAGCCAAGGTACAGAAATAACCTAAGTGTCCATCTACTCATGAATGGATAAATAAAATGTGAGATAGATATAGATAGATGGGTGGGGGGAGAGAGAGAGGTTATTCAGCCACTAGAAAGAAGAAAATCCTGCCATTTGCAACAATATGGATGGACCCTGAAGGCATTATGCTAAGTGAAATAAGTCAGAGGAAGGTAAATACTGTACGGTCATGGAATGGTAGTTGCCAGGAGTGGAGAGGTGAAGGGATGGGGAGATGTTGGCCAAAGTGTACAAACTTCCAGTTGTAAAATGAATAAGTTCTGAGAATCTAATATACAGCACGGTGACTGTTGTTAACAATACTCTACAGTATTATATACTTGAAAGTTGCTGACAGAGTAGATCTTAAATGTCTTACCACAAAAAAAGAAAAAGGTAATTATGGGAGGTGATGGAGGTGTTAAGTAAACTTATTGCTGTAATCATTTAGCAATATGTACAAGTATCAAATAATCATGGTCTACCCCTTATACGTATACAATGGTATATGTCAAATATATCTCAATAAAACTGGCAAAAATAAAATAAAAACAACTCAAAACAAATAAAAATATATCTTCAGGTTGCCTTTTATTCAGAAAGTTCTACACGCTTCTTTTGCATATGGAATGTGCTTGTTTGTTATCATTTATTTCCACACTTATCATACCATTTGTTTTTATATTTGCCTTGCTTAATACAGAATTCTTTCTCAAAATTTCTGTTTGATCTGATATAACATAGGTTAATTCTCTTCTATAGCCCCCTAAGCTATAATACCCCTGAAGCATTGTATTCTGTAGTTCTGCGAAGTGAGAGTGGGGATGGGGAAGAAGAAAAGGCTCTTCTGAAGCTTTGTGAATCTTTTGTTAATGGAACTTGCGTCTCTCCTCTCTAGAATGGGCGAAATGTCCAGGGTGCTCTTATAGTTCAAATCTTCCCCCCAAATAACTATAGTCTTTTGTGAGCGATCTTTAGCCCTGATTCTTCGTCTACATCTCCCCACCAGCTATTTCCGCTCTCCCTCATGCTAAATGGGGAAACAATGAGAAAAATCACCGCTGTCACTTTTCTGCAAATATTGTACTATTCATGAGAATTTTCAGAATGCTGTCATAGTGCTTCTAGCAGATGGTAATGGAAGTGGGGCTAGGATTCTCCCTTGAATCTGTGGACTCTGTTCTCATTACCATCTCTTGAGGTTTAAGGCATGTGGATAAGACTCTTCCACTGTTTTGTCATTGCTGGTATTTTCACTATTTTCAGGTGTTTTTCATTTCATTAGATATTGTCAATGTATATATACATATGTGTGTACGTGTGTATATATACATAAATATACATGTATATTTTTTTAAGAAAAGAGTATTAAATACCAAGATCTCGTAATGGTTAATAAAAAATCCATTGTCAATTCCCCATCCCACCTAAAGTAACTGTCAGAATGTATACATAAATACATATATATAAGTCTATATGTATATATACAATTCCATTTTCTTCAAATAATTATATATTTTGAGAATGACTTGGAGAAAACATATATCAATATAATTAGCATTTTTATATATCTAAAAATGCAGGATTTTTTGTTTGTTTGTTTTTATCAAATAGAAAGAGGAAATGATTATCATAGCTTCAGTATGGGAGAGTTCATGGTAGGGAGGGAGCATTCCTTCACATGAGCTTAGCTTCAGACCTAGGAAGGGAGAGAGGGCACTCCTGAATGCGCTGCTTGAGGCATTTCACAAGTAGTAAGAACTCAACAAATATTTGCTGATTGATTAAAACTCTAAATATAAATTCCTGCCTCTTCGTAAAGACTAAAACTCAAAATATTCTAATTATATTTTTCAAGTCGGTGAAAAATATTTGAGTTGCAAATAACCTTGTCTTCATGTGGCACAGAAGCTATTTTACCCAATTATTATTATTGGAATTTTTCTGTGGCCCTGGGCATGTTTGGTGTGTCCTATTCATCACAGCAACCAGACAATAAACCTGTTCCCTGAAGTTTATCAGAGAAGTGCTGGCTATGTTCAGGGGCAAGAGACAAACAGAAGACAGTGATGGTAGTTTTTAATAATAATTAATTATTTATACCGTGCTGACAGAGGGCTCACTAATGGGGAAGGCGCAGAATCAGAGATAGACTCTTCCCTACCTCAAGGACTGAATTCTATGAGAGATCAGCAATTCAAAAGTGAAATAAGCCTTGTCAAGCTGAGGTTGCAGCTTATAATTTCAGAACTCCTTTGGCATAAGTTTCATTCTAAAATGTTATTGAGGGTATAATCTATAGTGGTGACAAATGGCCTTCCAATATTACACAAGTTCCTCTTCTTTGCCTTTACCTCAATTTTGTCAAAGCAACAACTAAGTCATACTAAGTCATACTGGGGCTCTGTTTCTTAAAAACTGGTCGGTTTCTTAACCCTTCACTAAGTTCATACTATCTTAATTACTACAGTAGTTATAACAAATCTTTATGTCTATCAGAATCCTTCCTCTTTCTCCTCCTCCTTTTTGTTCTTGCGGTTACACACTGAAATGATGACCCATCAAATGATAATTTTCCTGAGAGATGGACTCGGTGTTAATGAGGCCAAGATTGTGTTATCAGGATTGTAAAGAGATAAACTGTTCCAGGATCACAATTTCTACATCCAGAGATTTGTCCTTCTAACTGCTGTTAGCTGTCCTACAAGGTGCAGGAGAGGGGTGACTTAACTAAAACCTATTTTCACTATTAAACTATTGTATGGCACTGTCAGCTGTGATGTCTGTATGCTAGACATTAACACGTTATCACAGCACAGCCTGATGTTTTGAGAGGTTATTTGCTAGTGAGCATGGGGCAGAGCCTGGCAGAAGATAGTCTGGACGCTCTCCCAGGCACAGTTTCTTAGCAGATGTTAGTCTCCAAGAAAATTTCGTTGACTGTCAGTATGTGAAGAAATCAGTGCAAGGTGAATCGTGTTTTAAAAAGAAAATATGAATTTCTTTCCTCCTTTCAGTTTATAAATGTATTTTAGAACTCTAAAAAGAAAAAGCAGAATGAAAATGTTCATCTTCCCAGAGTATGATTTCATTCAGGCGTTGAGCCTATAGACCTGCAACAATTTACAACTGAACTGATGTCTTTAATGTGTGAACTTGAGGCATCTGAAGACATAGCACATGCTCCAGATAAACACCCTCCAAGACAAGCATGTCATCTGGAAGACTTTCCCCATGAGTAGCATGACTGACACATGCCCTGACAAAGTCTGTCAGATGTTTTCATTTTCAAGTGGAAGAGACAGCCATCTGGTACCCAGAGTAAATAGTCTCAGATCACTAAAAGAGAAACCCAATATTTTATTCCACCCGAAACTGAGGCAAATTCAAAGAAAAAAAGATAAATTTTTGATCACTAGAGTAATTTTCCACCCAAGTTATCAGATAAAATTTTGATAGAGGAAATGTTCTCCCAGACGTGAAATGCTCTATTGATCTGGGGTAACTTAAGACATACAACCATTTCCAGTAGTCTATTGAGTAGGTAACACAGATACTACTTCCAGAAGTAACCTGCATCTGGAGGCAGGTAGTTGAAGTGAATTTGGAGATGTATTTATTCACTGATTCATTCAAGAACTACAGGCCAGGTATTGGGTTAAGTGTTAGGGACACAAAAATTATGGTCCTTCCCTCAAAGATCTTAAATACAGTAGTAGAAATACACAAAGAGATCATTAAAAGCAACATTGAAGAGTTGGAAAAAGTCTACACAGAGGAGAGCAAAGGGAAGGAACCCCTCACCCAGCTGGGTGTCCAAAGATGGCCTCTGGAGCCAAGAATGAAGATTCATTCCACACAATTACTCATCAGTAAGTTTTCATAATAACAATTCAAAGTTATACCACTTTTCAGATGATTCCTTTGTTTTCTTCATAATGATTTTTTTATCCAAAAACACACCCAAAAATTATGCTCCATATTACTTAACTCCATTAGGTAATAGTTTAAAATTGTAGTTTCAGGTTAAGACACACATGTTTACTCAACATAAAAGTTTGTAGCCAGAGGCCATCATGTGGAACAAATCTGAATTGTGTGCCATATTTAGAAGAACTCGAAACATTGTTCTCTGTGTATGTAAGTCAAGTGAGTGGAATGAAAAGTTTAAATTTTCTGTGACTTTTCATAGAAAATGTGCACATGCACTTTTTCCATGGGCTTCAAAGCACTCCTGTGGTTAGTTTTTATTCTGCCCTAAAAGCGAGTTTTCTAAGCTGCAAATTTGCTTTTAAGTGCAGTTTGAGGGCAAGATAGCCATGGGCCTCATTATGTTTGAAAAACTGATGAAGAAAACAGTGCAGAAAAAAAGAATTTACATTCAAAGGATGATTAGCTCATACCCTTTCATCCCCAAAACTTACCATCATGGATTCTCTGCCTCATTTGGTACCTACAATAATTTTTCAGTACATTTCATTTTATATACAACCTACACTTCTTTACGTGCAAACTGTTTGCTTATATAAGCCTGCTTTTATTGTTTTATCGCCAAATGTTTCTATCTGTGAAAATTGTTTGGATGTCTTACGTTGAGAGGAAACACATCATGATCTTTCTCTAAAGGTTTTTTTTTTTTTTTTAATTTAACAGATTTTCACTTACTAGCAGGGTTTTCAGGAAAAAATTAAAGTTGTTAAGCAAAGGGTCAGTCTACCAGTCTCGGTTGGATCTGAGAACATTCCTTGGCATAAGCCAGGCAAATAGAGGATCCAGATGCGTGTGGAGAATAAAGGAGTTACTGAAAAACTTAGGGGAGTCAGGTTAGCTCAGGTAAATGTAAAGAATAAGTTTTTTTTTTTTAAGAGAAAGGAAGACTTGTTCATTATCTCTGAGGAAGTGATTTTACAGTCCCAAGTATCGAATCATTGAAAACTAGCCTTCTAAAGATAATTTATAAAGCAATAGGGTAAGTGATTGCATTGTGAAGAAAAAAAAATATACACACATAGAGGAAGAGACACTGTCCTAATGTCCCAATATTACATAATTGGGTACTCATACCCAAGATGACATTTCTGGGAATAGAATCATACACAGATTCACTTTTAGGCCGATATCACAGTTTAGCTGGAAGCAAAGATGTTTTGCTCTAGGTAAACATTAGTCGATTCCAAAGAAGTTCTAAAAATTAAGTCACTGATACTGAACATGCATATGAATATAGTCTGAGGAAAATTATTTCAAGAAAATGTGCGTGTTAACTACTGCTCCAGGGATTTAGCCAGGTACTCTTCTATACTATTTCTAGTTTATTTTGATTTGATCCAATGTTTCATGAGTTTCTCTTTCCATTCAAGACAATAAGCTTCTCCAGAATAGGTGTTATATCATACCACCAGGCCAAACTCTTTTGCCTAGCTCATGGGTTTAAGCACATTAAAGCAATTAATATTTGTTGAATTAAACTGCACTGGCATATACGGAAATCATGAATTCAAAGTAGGCAGAACAGAGTGGACTTGGTAACCTTCTTTTCGCTATTGATCATGTGTGAAGTCATAACTGACATAACATCAGTAAGGTCGGACTACCAGTTAGGTTCCTGTTGGTAAGATGCTTGGCAGGGCAGAAGAGAGCAGAGCTGGCTGGCCCATACTGGACTTCAACCTGTGACCTCGGCCTCTTTAAAAGGATGGTTCAACCAACTGAACTCACCCAGCCATCTGGCCATCTTTACACTTGGCAGGAGAAACAGCACCATGAGGTGTTTTTGTTTTTGTGCAATCACAATTAATAGGCCATTTCTTCCAACAGTGAAGAATTTTCCTACCTGCTTTTTCACACTTCTAGCAAACAATAAAAGCTAATTACTAGCTGCAAATCATGATGACAGAAGTCTCAGTACTGAAACTGTGTTTCTATATTTAGTGAGAATATCACCACTTTTATGACCATGTGAAAGAATCCTTATCCAAACCCATTCTTCGTCATCTTTGGAAGAGATTAAAGATACTATGAACTTACAAGTCAAAGAATTACTACCCTTTCGTTTAAGTTTTGCTTCAAAGTGAAGAAAGGGGCCAGAAAGCTATTAATAGCAAAAGAAACTAAGGAGCTTATTTGACATACATACTCAGATTGCTCATCTTTCCTTCTTTCCTATCGAAATAACTTCTCTGGCTATTCTTTTCTCCTGTTTTTAAGATTTTTTAAAAATTATTTATTTGTTTATTTTTGGCTGCGTTGGGTCTTTGTTTCTGTTTCTATTTGCGGTGAGCAGGGGCTACTCTTCGCAGGCTTCTATTGCGGTGGCTTCTCTTGTTGTGGAGCATGGGCTCTAGGCGCGTGGGCTTCAGTAGTTGTGGCGTGCGGGCTCAACAGTTGTGGCTCGTGGGCTCTAGAGCGCAGGCTCAGTAGTTGTGGAACGCGGGCTTAGTTGTTCCGCAGCATGTGGGATCTTCCTGGACCAGGGATCAAACCCGTGTCCCCTGCATTGACAGGAGGATTCTTAACCACTGCGCCACCAGGGAAGTCCCTGGCTCTTCTTTTCAAGGTAAAAAGAAGGTGGAAATAATATTATAACTCAGCTCCATGAACTGTACTTCTTGAAATCCAACACTGGAAGAGACTCCAAAGATAATCAAGTCCAACCGTCTCACTTCATGGTAAAAGTACTGAGGTTAAAGTTCACAAAAATACTAAGTGGCAGAACCACTCCTAAAAATATCTATCTAGTATTGCTCATATTGTATAAAGACAATGAATTAAATAAATTTGAACACAATTCTATCTTTGGAATTGGGGTAGGTGATTAAAGACAAGAATTTCCCACCTAGTTCTGTTTTTGAATCTCAATTACCTTATTTCACTTGTTCTTTCAGTCTCTAAATATTTACTAATTAACTACTACCTGCTAGGCTACTGGCTAAACTAAACCCCTGAATAGTTACAATAATAAGACATTTTTGGGGACATCTATTTTGGTTTCATTTAGGCATACTGAAAGAGCTAACTCAAAGTGTAAAAGTATTCTATACATGGTAGGAACCCGATACTCACCCTCTCCTGGAGCCACACTTTCCCTGAGACTCTAGTGGATGAGACTCAAGACAAAGACGAAGGGTGAATTGATGATTGTGGATGGCATTGGGTCAGGGTGTCTGCTGCCCACGTTGCCTTTGTAATAACGGAACCATATTTTCTAGACATTATAAGATCAGTTGTATGTAAATGTCAGGATACAAAAATAAATTTTAAAATATATAAAATAAATGAAATTATATCTCTGCCCTAAAACAAGTCTTTACTATTACGGTTATTGAAATAGCTTCTCAAGGGTATACCCTTCATAGAAAAATTATGATAGATTTGAGATTTTTACACTACTTAAAGCAACAAGTTAGCATGCCCTGGTTTCATGGATTATGGCTGAAGGCATGAGACTTTGGGGTCAGAAACAACGTACTTTATTAATCACAGCACAGCAAGCAACATAAGCAACATATCTATGTCAGTTCCCTTTACTTCCAAGTTCCACAGGGCACTGACGATGGGCCCATATAAATTCCTGCATATACAGTGGGAAAACTGAATCTTTTATAAGAAACATGAAGGTCTGCCTATGTTTCTGCTCTCTAAGGAGACACTATCTCTGTCTCCCTAAGCTGTTCACTAAAAAAAACCTCCTTGAAAAGATAGTTCAGGACAAAAGCAATCAGTGCCTCTGCCTGCAAAGTATGCATAAATGGGAGATGACTGGGCAATATTCCCTATCTCAGTCTCTGCTTTCTCTAGTGTCTCGCATAACACCTCTAGATTCATCTTCCTTAAGCACAACTGTGACCTTGTCAGTCTCTTCTTGATTAGCTGCCATTCCAAACATCATCAAATAAACCTCCTTAGCCTGACATTATAGGATCTGCACAACCTGGCCTCGCCTTCCCCTGCAGACTTACCACCTACTGTTCACCCTTAGCTCCAGTGTCACGAGAAAGTTCACCTTTCTCCAAACACAGGGAGCCCTATCCAGCTCCATGCTTATTCCGCTTAAGCTCTCTCCTCAGTCGGAAGGCTGTTCCCCTTTGTCTGCTTCGCGTCCTCAGTTGTTCCTTATACCCACACCTGCTCCATGAGGCTTTTCCACACACAACATTCATTACTCTGTTCTCCTCTGCTCCCAGGCTATTTGCTTGCATCTTTAATTCAGATCTTACTTCAGTGGGATGTGAATTATTGTTTCTTGTGAATGTGTCATCTCCCTGGCCATACTGCAATACCTCGAGAGGCAGGGACTGTTCTTTCATTTTCTTATCCCTCACAGCATGAAATATGGTGTCTGGCATAAGCTAAATCCCCTTTTATCCTGTTAATTAGATTGAATTTTATGCCACTGCTTCCCAAAAGATAAAAACGATAGACAGCGGAGTTAAGTGGTGTTCTCCCTCCTTTGCATCCTCTGATGGAAGAAGATTTTCTAGAATCATCTTCCATGCCTTCACTTGTGCCATTCTATTTATTCTTTGCCCTTTACTGCTTTGCCTCTTCTCTCTTCCTTTCCTCTTACCTTTTTCTCCTTGAATCCAAGAAATGTTCGTCAGGATTAGTGGCAGGATGGTAGTCACCCTACTTTCTTTTCACCTCATTTAAGCCGCACTCCCAGTAACTACATAAATGTCAGCCTGGTCTCTTCTCCAATCTTCTGGACCCAACACATGATGTAGATGTGTTTCTAAACGCTCACCAGCAAGCAGAGCCGGACAGGAGAGACACTGATCCTAGTGTGGCTCTGGGACAGCTCCTGCAAATCCTTGCTTAAGTGGTATATGTTCTCAAAGATGACAGTGACCTTGGAATCTCCACCAGGTCTCCCTTCCAGGTGTCCCTACCACTTGCAGTTTCCAGGTGTACTCAGGTCTTTCTTCTAGGTGTCCCTTCCAGGGAGCCCTGTAGGAAAGTCTGGCCTTTAGAGGACACAGACACTTATGTCTGCCATAGCCTCTACACAGTGACCTTCATCTGACCCTGATGGGGATGTCAGCTCAAGGGCTGTGTCCTCACACATTGTTTTATCATTTTATTCTTACTCAGGATCTTAAGCAGAGTTTTACCTTTATCTTTTTTTTTTTTATCAGTTCTTTTCCTGGTTAAGTCTGTGTGTGAATCCAGAGAGTACCTGCCTCCACCAAGTGTCCATTACAGCCACAGACATGCACAGGGTAAGAGGTGTATCCTAGGAAAATAGCTAGAATAATGCCAGCGACTGAGGTTCAGAAATATTCTGCATAAATGGTTGGATGCTGGCATCGAATCAAAGGAGGAAACCCAGCCAACACACCCTAAGGTTTGGAAAGAAGTTGCGCTCAGTCAGGTCCCCAGCACATGTGCTCCCTGATGAAAGAGGCAAAAATAATAGAGTAGTCATTTTTTCTTATTTTTATTACCATAACTTTTGTATTTCCCAATGGGGACAGCAGATAATAGGAGGGGGCACATGAGAACTCTGTGGCTCAGGCAGGAAGAACTAGATGCTTTCTGATGGCATCAACCCTGCGTGAGCTTTCCCCAGCCTGAAGCAGAAGTCCTGCTAACCCCTCATGAACCCGGTCCTACTAACTAGAGGCAGGTCAAAGACTGACAGCTTATTTTTATCCATTCAAGTAACTCAGGAGATCCCCAGCGCAAATTACCCCAGCAGAAATTTAATAAGGTCAGTTTCAAAGACAGCTTAGGGAAGTTGCTGGCACAAAGCTCCTCTCTGGCTTTCCAGGATGATTCAGTGCCTCTGTGAGGATGCTTGTGGACCAGAATTAGAGGTCCCTGCTGTACACCATGCCCTGATTGTGGCCACGTCCGAGCAGAGAGTGTTACCTGAGGACATGCATCTGGTTCTCTCTGATTCTTAGCCAGGTCATATTAAATCTTAAAAAAAAAAAAAAAAAAAAACGTTTTGGAAGAAGAGACCACAGAGGGACAATATACAAATAACTGAAGTCTTTTTATGCTGACCTACTTCCAGGATAAACTTTAATAAATGGATTCATATGCCTTCAAGGCAAGAACTTAAAATAATAGTAACTCATGTGTAGGTGTTCCCAGATTTCCGTCCTCATGAGAATTAAAGCAAAGATGATTAGAATCGGTATTATTTCCAAAAGAAAAAGTCTTTTTTTTTTCAGATTGTGGTTCCCTTCTTCTTAAGAACCTAGGTCTCTAAATCCTCGCACAATCAGAATGTTACAGAACAGAGAGCCCCTAATTTCAGAGAACTCACTTTACCTCCTGACCTCCTTTCAAGGTGACTGAAATGAGCAGAATAGGTGTTCAGAAATTTTTTATTGATTTATCAGTGGAGGAAATAGAATGTTATTAAGGGCAGATTTAAACCCTATAGAGCAAAAAGATTTATATATAAAGTTACTTCTTATATTTACAACCCAAATTTCACAAATCCGTATGTATAGCGGTCCTTACAACTCAATGCCAAAGAAAAATAAATACAGGGAAAAATATTGCATGGAAGGAGAAGAAAAAGAGTTTTTGCAAAGGATATTTACTCTCTTCCTTTTACCACTACTTTCCATAATAGCGTAACTGAGTTCGTGTCCTTGGACAGGACTCAACTACATCAGCCCTCTCCCCGCTTGCAGAGTTGGAATATGTTGACTAAAAAAAAATCTAAGCAATATCCCTCAAAGGACACACACTCTTCCTCTTGCCTTAGGTAACATCCAAGTCTCTCCTTCTCAAGCTGAGAATCCGTGTCATTCTACGTGTTATCATCCTTGTCCTAAAGGGATCTCATTCCAAATTCTCTCTCCCTTATCCCTCTAGGTCGATCCCTATCTATCTTCAGTTTCACTCTTACCAACCATAGGATGTCATCACCATTTATGTCTGTCTGCCTCCTCCCCTTCTCAGAGAAACTAGAGTAGAAGTCAGGCAGCCCTAGGAAGGGCTGGTACTAGTGTAAGTTAGAATGAATTCTCAGAACCAAAAAGAATGAAATTTTGCCATTTACAGCAACATGGATGGATTTGGAGGGCCTTATGCTAAGTGAAATGAGTCAGAGAAAGACAAATACTGTCTGATATCACTTATATGTGGAATCTAAAAAATACAACAAATTAGTGAATATAACAAAAAGAAGCAGACTCACAGATACAGAGAACAAATTAGTGGTTACCAGTGGGTGGGGAGGGGTTGGGCAATATAGGGGTGGGACAGTGGGAGACACAAACTACTGGGTGTAAGGTAGGCTCAAGGATGTATTGTACAACACGGGGAATACAGCCAGTATTTTGTAATAACTGTAAATGGAAAGTAACCTTTAAAACTTGTATAAAAAATAAAAAATTTAAAAAATTTTAAATTTTCTCATAAGATTTTGTCACAAATAAAAATTAATTTAAAATTAAAAGATTCTTCAGTGCTCATTTCTGTCAAAGCAACAAATGAGTCATAATTATTGTATTTTTCATGTCCAAACTTAAAGTCTTATTTTATTCCTAGGATTTTATCCACAGAGTACAGCTACATTCCTATCTCTACAAATTCATTCAGTAGGTTAAAAATACCAGCAAGATACAAAGCCAGTGCAAGTCTTTATAATTCTTAAAAACAGTTGACTAATATACTTTCTTTATCAATAATATACATGGTGAACTATTTATACCAACACCTTGCAAATGAACCTAGACATAAAAGAGTAAGATTATGGACTCCATTTCTCACATAATTACAAAGAATTTTGAAAAGTTTACAGTCAAAGAACATACCCTCATAAAACTGACATTCTGTGTGAAAATTAACCAATGATGTTTTGAAAGACGTTGGTACCTGCCTAACACCTGGAGGATATATAAGCAGCACACAAAGCTGACACTTCCTGAGCACATAACACATCGTGAGTTGACTTTGAAACCTAGCTATAGGTGAAACCTAGCTGAACATATGCAACTCCCCTATCTTATTTAATCTTCACCCAAACAAATTTATTAGTGTGTATTGGGATTTAGAAGCTTAATATATAAATCAGAAGTAAACCCTGAAGAGAAACGGAGAAGTTCTGAATTTTCTCCCCCGTAGCCCACTCACAATTAGGGATTTTACCATAAACACAAATGAAGAATGTTTTGACTTCCCAGAAATCTGAATAGAGCTGTAACCTGAAACTATATACATATTCTCACTTTATGAGAATTTTAAGGGAACTTAGCAGCTAATACTCTTGTGATTTTTGTCAGAGAACTTACTTCTTGGGCAAGAAGCAGCTCTACTTTACAAGGACTTCTTGGCAACATTTTGGATATTACATTACAGGAACTATCTCACCTGCAGTCTTCCGCTATTGTAATTATTCTATCAGCACAAAGGTCACTAGATTTCACTTTATTTGATAGTGTACTGAGAATCGATCTTAAGCATTTGATAGTTTCCGCTCCTAGAATGCATATGCTGCTTGCTTTAAAAGTAGCAAGTGCCCTCGTATTCATCCCCCAGAACATATGGCATCAAAGTCAAGCCAAGTGGAGCAACCTAAAGCTTTTTAATTTAGTGTCACTAGAACTATAACAATGTTACATAATTTCTGTCTTCAAGGGAGTAGATGTATAGATCAGTTAGGATTTTTTAAAACAGAGTACGATCGAAAACCGTAATAATAGTGTCTTAGATAAGACAGACGTTTATTTTCTTTCATACAAAAGAATTCAGTAATAGGCAGCCCAGGGCTAGTAAGGTGGCTCCACAAACCCAGCAGACACTGCTCTACCATTCCTCAGGTGACCAGGATTGCTGCCAGAGCTCCAGCAGTCACATTCATGTTCCACACAGTGGGATGGAAGAAAGGGGCAAGAAAGGACAGAGGCACTCCCAGAATATGCCATGTAAAATTTCTGTTTACGTGACCATATCTAGCATAAGAAGGTTGAGAAATGCAGTCTTTGTTCATGGAGGTGTGTGCCCAGCAAAGAGTCAGGTTCGCTCTCTTAGGAAGTAGAAAGTAAGGGATATTGGAGAAGACAGTTTGCCACCATTGTCACAAGTGCATGTTTAGATGCTTCTCTAAACTGTATTTACGAGACAACAGCCGTCGTCGTTCTATGAAAGCTCACGTAACATACCTGCTGCAACATCACCAGCACATACTTTCATGAGATTTTCCTCAGTGCTGTGTTCTGTTCCCTCACCTACCAAATGGTCATTTGAAATGATGTTCAAAAGTATGTTTTCACTGTCAGGTTTCAATTTATTTCCTTCAATTTTATCTTTGAAAGAGGTGGAGAATCTTATTTATATGCTTACTGTGCTATACTTCAGGATGATATTGTAACTTTGCAGGGATAACAGAAATATTTTATACGATTTCACTGTATAAAATACATTGAGGACTTCAGCTTTTTTTTTTTGCTATAAAAGTTGAACCTCTCATATAAATAAACATAACTGTATCGTCACAACTCCAAACGACTTGGTGTGAGTTTCCGAGCATTGCTTGCCATCCACAGGGCCGCAGCACCAGCCGAAGATGGGCATCAGCTGGGGGGAGGCGGGACCTCTAAGCTTTGGCTGGCATTCTCATAAGTTCAGTGTGGATGTGCTCTACTGGGTACTTGCTAATACAATTTAGCTCGGCGACTAGGTGAAGGCCTGACCTTTTAAGACTTGTAATACATCTACAGTCTTATAATTCAGTGTTGGCAGGGGGAAAAAAGCCTTCTTTTTTTTGCATCTGCCCCAAAATTAGTTAGCCTACCAGTACAAGCTAATGCACTAGTGGTTTCCAAAGTGTGAAAACTGGTACACAACCTATGTTAGAAAGTGCCAATTTCCATTAAAGTTTTTAAATGGTTTAAACCAATAAATTTTTTAAATAATTAAATCAGATCAAATCTGGGAATTCAGCTTAAATGAATGCCATAGCTCTAGAAAATAAGAACTGTGTAACCCATAGAGGTTTTCCTTTTACTTTTTTGATCTGATTTATCCACACAACCGCCCTGAATAGCACTATCACCCCTACTTTAGAACTTGTTCTTTCCTTTTTTTTTAATCAAATGGGTAAGCTAAAGCTAGGAGACGTGATATAACTTTCCCAGTGTCACTCCAGAGCAGGTAAGAATGCAGCCAAGGAGAGCATAAACTCCTGCTTCTCTGCCACCTGATATCAGGCCCCCCCAAATCCTCTTAGCCCTTTGCAAACACGCAGTCCAGGGCTTGCACGTGACAGACCTCGATGACTGCCAACAGAACACTTGGCTTACGGAACAATCTCACACGGTGGTCACGTTGTGAATAGAGAAGCTCCTTGTTACTGGAGAGCTCTCGGCCACATTCCACGCCAGATGAGGTGACAAGGGGAAGAAAAGCAACAGAGATCAATGGAATTAAGTCTCCAGCGTGCCTGTGGTGTTATTTTTAAAAGACAAGCTAAATATGCTGTGTTGTCATCGTCGTCGCTGATCTGAAGGTTATCTCTGGGGCTCCTGGCTGCAGACTGCTACACCAGTTCATTAATCCAGCCCCGACGAGCTGAACGTGAAGCTTGGTGGTAAAAGATCACTATGAATGGAGTGTTCTCAGGGAACAACAGGTTGGAAGAAATTTCGCTGACTTTTAGTAACCACAGGGGTGCCCATATAACCTGAGAGTAAAAAGGACACCAACTATCTTGTTACGGCTGAATGATTTTTGGGTTTCTCTTTGCTATCTTGCTCTGCTGACATTTCAAGTTGATGAACTCTATCTTCAGTGCATCCTACTTCCTCAAAGATAGTCTAATTGCTTCTCGCCTTCCTTCTTTGAGAGTACTTTCCCCGTGCACAAATAAAGCCAGAAGAAAGGTATTTATTAAAATTAATAACACAAAAGTGTGAGTGGTTTAATATGCATCACCTTCAGAAATATTCTTATTTTTTAAAAGAGATACATAGGAGAAGGAAAAGAAAAAATTAATGTTTACTGAGCAATAACTAGGTACCATGCATTATCTTACATAAAATTTAACCAACCCATATGAGGTGTCATTAGCCCCATTTGTTCAGAAAGTTGAAATTCAAAGAAGTTAAATGTTATCACGCATATAGTTTGAAAGTAGTATTAGCAGTTGGAAGTAAAGAGAGGAGTTCATGCTTTGGACCCTATTCCACAGCAGTTCAACCTATCAACAGAATGAATTGCTTAGAAAAAAATTGGTGGACAAGGGAGATATGAACTATAACATTCTAAGCTGCTGTTTACCTCTGGCGAAAACAAACTCTATGCCCGCAATGTCCAATACAGTAGCCACCAGCTACTCATGGCTATCTTAATTTAATCAAAACTAAATAAAATGAAAATTTTAGTGTGTCGCTTGCTCTAGGCACATTTCAAGTGTTCAATAGCCACATGTAACTACTGCCTACTGCCTTGATCGGTACAGATTCAGAACATCTCCATTATCTCAGAAAGTTCAATTGGACAGAGCTCTCTTAAGCTATTTTGGACATGGAGAGATGAAGTAAGATATATTCCTACTCTCAATTTAAATAACTTGTGTGTGTGTGTGTGTGTGTGATGTTTTCTCTCTTGAAAAGAGAGGAGGGATGAAATAAAGGGAAGAAGAGAGAGGAAGAGAAAAAAAATCTTTCAAACTATAATGAGGGCAATTACCACAGGCTTCAATTATGATGGAGGAGTGATGTGAGACATAATTGAAGCTTGCAAGAAAATATTTTCTTGTAACAGTAAACAAACTGTACAAAGAAAGGTTTAAAAGATACACTCTAGGGACTTCCACTTCTGGCCAAAATGAAATAACAAGCAACTGATTCACCTTCCTCCTTGAAACAACTGAAAAAAACAAACAAAAACAAAACACTTGAAACCATTATTTTCAAGACACTAGACAGAAAACAAAGGACAATTATCTCTGAAAGATGGTAAACAGATGAAGTAAAACTACAACTGCCCCAGGTTACAGCTTGAAAGAGATTCTGGGTAATGGATCAAGAAAAAGGAACCCAGGCAGAGCCACACAGAGTAACCTGAGTTGGGGAAGAAGAGCTGAATGTCCTAGAAGACCAAGGGAGATGGAGTCTGCAAGCAGAGAAAGCCACTCAGAGGGAGAGAACTCTACAGCTCTGGTGAGGCGACCTCAAGAATTCAGCAGGGTACCAACCAGCACTTGCTTGTGAGAAAACATCTCAAAGCTGAGTCATGCCTTTCCCTGGGCATCTGATACGGCAACTGATCTGAGGGAGGCCAGAGTCCTACAGAGCAGCCACTGTATCCTAAGAAGGGACAACTCTGGTGGGCATCATTCACTCAGAGTTCCCAGCCAGCTTGGCTGAAGCACTGTTGGGACTGTACTGCACGTTTTAATCTCCCCTCTGCCTAATCTCACCTCCACCTGCTTCCTTTCGTGGGTGTTGGTCCCTAATAAAGATCTTGCATGCCAAACTTCATCTGAGCATATGCTTCCAGAGAATCCAACCTGTGGCAGAAGAAGAGGATTCCAGGGTGACAGCTAGTTTTAATCTGGCATGAACAACTGTATGAATGGTGGTGCAACTGACTGAGATGAGAATTACTGACAAAAACAGGTTGAGTGTACGAACGTGTGGCGTGGACATAGTCTGTTTGACTATATTAGGCTGGAGATGCCTATTAGATATCCAAATAGGGATGTGGAGACAGTTAGCTATGTGATTCCGGACCTCAAGGGAGAAATCAGAGCCAGAGATGAAAATACGGACACCATCAGCATTTAGAAAAAATTTAAAGCCATGGAACTGGATGGAAAGACTTTCGCGAACTGCTTGAAAACACACTAGAGGTCCCCCAACTATTATAATATATTTAATTGGGAAAAAAAGGAGTTCCTGGTTCTATGACTTTGAGAAACACTGAGCTCTCTACACCATCTGGGGATTCACAGTGCATGTTTATTACCAAGACAAAGGTTTTGAAAGTTCTACAGCTTTGTTTCCCTTGGAATTCTCAACATTTTTTGCCATGGAAACTTTTTTGGGAGGACGTCCATTAACATCTTTTCTCCTGAATCGTAGTCTGAAATTGGTGATCTAGACTAAAAATCCAATCTAGAATTTTCACTTTGATTCAGATATAGAAAAAGTTAGAAGACTACATTTTAAAATTCTGCAACATTTGCCTATATCTATATAGACTATGCCTTTGAATCTGTACTTTTTCAAAACAAAAAATCTATAATTTCCCAACCTTGATGTTTACTAATTGTGTTTTCCTTCTATTCTTCTTCATCACAACTGAGCCAGGTCACATGGCTGAAAATGAAAGTAAGAATGAGCCAAAGAGACACCCTGAGATTTAGTGGACAGCACCCTGTGCCATTGGTCGCAATAGCCAAGTATCAGCTCTGCCTCTGATCTAATAGGGTGGAGATCCTGGACCAGTCACAACTCTGGATCTCAGCCTGCTCACTACAGAAAAAGGTGAGCAGATGAACTTTGAGTCTCCTTCTAGTGATTGCTTTGGCAGCACAGATACTGAAAATCTCCTTCTAGCTCTAAAATTATATAAAATGGAACAAATGACAGTAAGGCATAAGGAGAGAAAAATATACTTTATGTTGAACAACATCAACATCTAAACCTTTTCTCCCTTCTGCAGCATATTGTGGTCATTTTATTAATACCTCTGGAATAGAGATGAGAGCATATTCCTCACTAGTATCTTACCAGTTGTGAGCAGACATTTTTTTTTAAAGGTTACTGGTGAAAATGAAATTTTCAGACTGATGGATTTTTATTCTTTTCCATAGTACAATGAAGACATGAGAGTTACCTATGATTGTTTTCCATTTTAGGCTTATTGTTTTCTGGGGCTCTGGAGACACCCATATTTCTTGCTCCTAAATATCATGTCAAACTTGTAGATTAATGAAATAGCCTTAAGCGTCAACAATTTCCATAGGAGGTCTGGCATTTAATAGTGCATATACTCTAATCTTCTAACTAACACTTGAGAAATGTGGAGAAGAGCACATAGAAAATAAATGCCTTATCATAGGATATCCAGCTTTAAATCTGGAAGCCCTGAGAGCACTGAAAGGACTATATTGAAATTAAGATCATTACTGAACAGAGTTTATCAATTCTAGGGGAAGATAATAAAGTATCTCCCAAATCCTCATATATTTTCTTTAAGATAAAAAAAACAGGGTGCTAACACAAGGGATTTTCTCTATCACTTCATTTTTATTCTTCTATGACAGAAGGACAGTCTCACATGACATATCAAGTATGATATATCAAGTAAATGACCAAAGACATGAGTGCAGACCTTGCCTATGCAACACAGACATAAAAGTGGACAATTCATCCCCACCCTGCCAAGAAACACATATAAAAGTTAAGCTGATGATCCCTGATGCCATGCCTATCAGAAGGTACAGGTATTGTTTGTTTTTAACTAAACAGCCACGTCATTTGTCCAAACATTTATCCTGTAGAAAACCATGATACTTTGGCACTATGCAGCCTCAGCCTAACAGAGACAAATGGTTCAGAGAATAAAAATTAAGAGGAAATTTCATATATTCAGCAGAGAAAAAGAACACTGGCCAGCAGGGGAACACCTAGGTAATCTTAATCTAAAAGATTTCAAACAGACTTGTTCATTTTGGAAGAGTAATTATAAATGGAGGATGTTTCCTAACCCCAAGGTCAGAGTTCCTTTTGTTAATAGACAATTAAAGAATTCTGGGAGACAATCAAAAAGGAACTAACCTACCCTGCACCTCTAGTTAGTAGGGGGAAAGCATTCTCAGCTGCTGAGTTTGTATAGATGCTAGTGGTAGAACAGAGTGATAGGATGGCCACGATCCCAGAATGAGGCAGAAGACATCTCTGGAGTAAAAGAAGGCCTGAAACCTCAGGCAGCAGTGGAAGCAAGAGGATATAAAACTAGCAATGGCCAGAAGATGGTTTCAACGAGCAGAGCTTTCCAAAACTGAGATGATCTTTACAGGACACTTAGCAAACTTAAAGGAAAAATAGAATATTTTGCTCATCCATTTCATAAGCCAGCTGTGTAAAATATCTCATGAGCCAAGGTGAAAAATGGAACTGAATGTAGCATTAGGATTTTAGAAGGAAGCATTTTCAGTTTAAGCAATAGAATTTTTTAACTGTATACTTGCATTTTTAATTTCTTGTCTCCGTAACTTATAAGCAAAGAGAGAGAGCATACAAAAGCTTTCTATTAAAAGTCTTAGACTGTAATAGCAAAATAATTTCTTAGGGGGCCAAAAAAAAAATTAAAAATCCTCTGCTACATTTAACCCAGCAGTAATCTCAATCACATTTCAAAATTCTCTGTGACATGTACAGAAGCATGAAGAGGGCAATCTGCAGTTTGTCTGGGGATGGTGTAGCACAAAATTATTTGTATTGTATTATACTGTACATTATATTACACTACATTGTATCATATCATACATTACTGTAATTATATATTCAGACACTTGTCTGCTTATATTTTGGTTAAAGCCTGAGACAAATACTAGAGAAAAAAACAGCCAGCAGATTTTTCTCCATCAGAGCACCCAGAGCTGAGCTGCAGCTTAATAAGCTAGCATGTCAGAGAGCTAAAGAATATATTTTGATAGAAAAAGTAACCTTCAGGGCTCGGGAGAAGTTTTCAAATAGAAAAGTGGTTTTCGCCACAAACATAATATTAAGTTAGAAAAGATCTGTAACACCTGCTATTCATCTGAGCTTAGGGAAAACAGAAGTGTGAAGCCTGGGCTGCATGGAGATGGCGATGGGAGCTCCACTAAGAAAAGATGAAGGGGCTCCTCAGGCACTGACAGGAGGGCAGAGGGCAGACAAACAAGCATCCTAATAAGAAGTGCCCAGGAGGCTGCATTCAGAAAGTGTTGAAAATACCACACACACATGCACACACACACACAGAAAATAGGCTAACAGCATTTCCTTATGTTGTATAGTACTTTAAACACATCTTCTCATTTGAGCTTTAAAAAAAGAAAATTAGCTAAAAAGAGGTTACGATCTCCTCCGTAGTAATGAAGAAATACTGGCTGGAAGTTAAGTGCTTTGTCCAAAGTCATACAGTTTAGAAAGTCGAAGTACCACGTATTGGTGTATTCATTATTTAAGAATATTCAGCCCTTCAAAGCCCATAGCTCTTTATGCTAAGCCATATATAAATATAAAATATTAGCCTTCTTGACGGTATTTCTCAATTAATAAACTTAAATTGCTGCAATTACCTTTCCTTTTCTCTGTCTCTGGGATCCATGAGGAGGGATTTTCCCTAAGTACCATCACATTTCTGCCATTCCTTTGCTCACTCTTCAGCAGGTGATAGACTCCTGACAGGAAAGCAGGCCTGCATGTAGAAAGCTAAGGTTGTCTCCTGTTTAGCCATATGGTCAGAACAGCTACATGGAGCAACTGCACTGTACAGCATGGCCTGTAACTGGCTGGGTACATCTTCCTGGTTCTGGGTTTCAGTTAACAGGTTGAGTTGACTGTCATGCTAAGCTATTTCTGCAACTTTGACTCTGTTATTAATAAGGGAGTTCTCTTGGACACAGTTTTTATCCTTTGCCTTATCTCTCAAGTTGTTAATCCCAAATGGAGGACAGGTATGCCATTTATTGATGGCTCACTCGGAAACCCCAATGCCACCAATAATACTTTCATTCTAAGTATGAGTAACATTAAAATTTCAGATCCAGATATCAGGTTCTGGTAATGATGAATTGAGTACTTTGGCCCAACCTCTGAGTAGGAAAGCTCATGTATCATATTTCTGTTTTAATCTCTTTAAAGGGCTTGAAGACTTAAAATAGTGAAGCATTACCCAGAGGCTCAGGAAGATGAGCCCAGAAGTTTGGAGATGCTTTTCCCTCGCAGATTCCAAAAGAAATGTCACAGAGGTAAGAGACTGAATTGTATCTTTTGCAGGGCTTCTTTAAGAAAGAAGTATCAAAATTAGATTTAAAAGCGTTAAGAATCAAAGAGAGGGACAAAAAGACTACACCCTAGGAGTAAGTGTAAATCAGAAATCATTAGGCCTTTGCATAGACTGCAGCTGAGATTTGAATAATTACAATTCTTGAAACAGAATTGACATGGTCTGCATTGCTAGAGCTACCAGATAGCTGGAAGAAGCAAACATAAATCTTTTCTGAAGAGAGGTAACATCACATGACAGATCCTAGATTATTCTACAAACAACCTTGCAATTATAAGTCCCAACACAACAAAAAATAACATGGCACAAATTGACAGAAAGACCCCAAAAACAGAAAAATGAGCAAAATAATAGATTGACAATTAACAAAAGGGCATATATGAATGGCCAGCAATTATGAAAATACACTCAAAATATCTAGTAAAAGGTGAATTTCAAATTAAAAATGAAATAACACATCTACCCATTGGATTATTATAAATTTAAAAAGGTATCATTTAAAAAAAAGGTATCATTTCTCGTTTACAGGGAGAATCAATATACTAAAAAAACTGTAGTTAGAAATGTTTTTATAAGACTTTTTTGGAAAAGCATCTTTTAACAGCTATTAAAATTAAAAATATGCCTACTAATTGGACCAGCTTATTCACAGAACTCTATTCTATAGAAATAAAACTATCAGTATATAAGGACATATGTTAAGGGTGTTTACTGATCCATTATTCTTAATGGCAAAAAAAAAAAGGTAAAGAAAAGAAAAAGAAAATGATGCTAATTCCTTTGGAGCATATCTGAATGGTCAGCAATCATGAAAACATACTCACCAATCTCTAGTCATTGGAGAAAGGTATCAATTTTCATAAGTCAGAAAGTCATTTCCCAGAATTCCCTTCCCTGTATGGTTGCACATTAGGGTTGGGGCACAAGACAAATTTGCCCAAGATTGGAAAGCCACAAGGGAAGCAGTAGTCATTACATTCTGAAAGTCTATACAGGTGGCCAGTTACCATTACAGCTTGCACGTGGTGGAGCTGATCTTTTGTCTCACCTTGTAGGCTTGGGGCACCTGCCAGACCTACATCTACTTCAACTCCCATGGAATCTCTTATGAGCTTCTTTGACTCTTGAGACAGGCACTTGTGCAACTCCTTTGTGAAGGTCACCAGCTTTTTCTTCTAGATCAAACACATAGCCAAGGTTAAAGGCACTGAAAGGCAGATGTGGGTTCCAGTTTGATTTCATAGATACTAGTTGGTCCTTTCAGAGTTGCCATTTTTCCTAACTCTCCCCCACCTCATTTCCAGCTTTTTCTCCCTAACTGTTAGCGCTTCTGACCTACCTCAACTTCAGACTCACTACACACAGAGATAACCACCCTCCACTGACTTCTTCACCAGCTTCCACAGGTGCATTGGGTCTAATTCCTATAATATTGTAAATGCCTTTTTCCTTATCACTTACAGCCATTCTGTTTCCCTGATCAAACTCTAACTGACAAAACTCCCATTAATAGGAAACTGGAGGAAGAAATTAAAAACAGGTAAAAACAAAGACTGCAAAAAAAATTTATAACGTTAAGCTTGTGCAAAAATTATGTGTTTATAAAGTTTTTTTAAAAATTATATACAGAAATTGAAATATTTTCTTCCTAAATCCCAATAGATAATCTTGTACATGTTTAACTATGTATGCCATTATCTAAGAACACTACTCAAAGGTGGTGAAGTGTTCTGTATTTCTTGACTCCCTTTTTTTTTTTTAACTCTCTTTATATAGATTCCTAAGGACTTGATTACTGGAGAGAAATCCAGGTTTGTGTGACCTTAATCATATGCAATTTGGGGGATATGATTTTTTAAGGAAAACAATACAAAATTGGGTCTTAGAATGAATGTATAGGTATTGGAGAGAAGGCATCACAAAAAATTACCAATATTAAAAAGCTGACAATATAAATGTCCAAAAATCCAGAAAATTAATATAATTTAATTATTAATTAAAATACCTTACACGCTTCAAGGTTATGTTTGCGGATACATGCTCTTTGATTACCTCTTCATAGACATCAGTTTTGTAAAATCATTTTCTATAGAGAGAATAGGAAGGTAATTTAGTTTTTCCTCTAGCATGGCTGATGGAAATTTATTTATTATTGATAGTTTAGCTTTACAACTCATGTCATATAAATTTTAAGATTGTTGTCAAATTTGGAGAATCTTCTAACAAGTTTCTTGCATAGATGAGATATAAAATTTTAAAGCTTATATAAGCTGTAGTATTTGGGAGAAACATCAAGTTTTGTTCTGCTGTGACTACTTTTAAGTACTGTGAGTTGACAGCACTCATAACCAGCACTCAGTTGTTGATGTCACTGAGTCTGTTGACTCAGTTGGGGTATGGAAGAATTCTTGGAAATCATTCCTTCACCTGGACAGCTGAAACACACTGATGCACAATGTGACTGCAACCACATAAATACAATCACATTAAATCCAAACTTAAATATATCAACAGCTTAATTTTTCCTCAGGCAGATGTCAAAAATGTCCATGGTCACTCTAATGCCACCCATATAAGAGGAATTATGATTGAGTTGAGATAAGAATCATTAACAGAGACTGTGGTATTAACTGTGATCAAATATTCTGCTTTTGTAATCCCACTCCTGGGCATATATCCAGAGAAAACCATAATTCGAAAAGATACATGCATCCCAAGGTTCATTGCAGCACCATTTACAATAGCCAAGACATGGAAGCAACCTAAATGTCCATCGTCAGAGGACTGCATAAGGAAGCTGTGGTACATATATACAATGGAATAATACTCAGCCATGAGAAAAGAATGAAATAATGCCATGTACAGTAACATGGATGGACCTAGAGATTATCATACTAAGTGAAGTAAGTCAGACAGAGAAAGACAAATATATGATATCACTTATATGTGGAATCTAAAAAGTGATACAAATAAACTTATTTACAAAACAGAAACAGACTCATAGACTTCAAAAACAAACTTATGGTTACCAGAGGGGAGAGGTTGGGGGAGGGATAAATGAGGAGTTTGGGATTAACATATACACACTATTACATACAAAATAGATAATCAACAAGGACTTACTGTATAGCACAGGGAACTCTACTCAGTAATCTGTAATAACCTATATAGGAAAAGAATCTGAAAACGAATGGATATATGTATCTGTGTAACTGAATCACTTTGCTGTACACCTGAAACTAACACAGCATTGTAAATCAACTATACTCTATTATAAAATAAAAATTAAATTTAGAAAATATTTTGCTTTTGTAAATTTTATGAAATATGTGAATACATTGCAAATACCTCTCTTGAAATGGTCTGGGGACATAATGATCCTGAAGCATAAGTTCTGCTAACTTCATGGTAAATCTTGGTTAAAAACTCTGTCAAATATGGGCAAGTTTTTGGCAAAAGCTGAGACTCAACCCAAGTGGCCCCTTAATCCATAATTTCTTGTTTATTCTTTTTTTTTCCTAACCTGGGAGACAGCAAATAATTTCTTCAATAAAGAAGTCTTTTTCTACCAGTCCTAAGTCAGTGAAATATTAGAGGGCCTTCCTAGAGTACCAGTAAGTCCTTTCCTCAAGCTAAAATATGATAACCATAGGCAGCAGTCCACAGTAAAAATTCTTCCAGTTTCCTAACATACCTCCCTGACTCTAGTCTCTCTACTTTCCAATTCATCCTATACACCCCACTCCAAATTAGTATCTCTAAAACTATTTTTAATCATCTTACCCTACAATATAACAGTATTGCTTTAGGTCTTTTATGCTACAATATTAAGGTATGCTACAATTTAGGAATTTTCCAGTGAGCTTTAATTATTTGAGGCTTACCACATATATTACACATGATTTATACTATATATGATTCCAGGAATCTGAAAACAAAGAAAACATCTCAATGTCGTTTGTATAATGAGAGCAAAGGCTGTTCTGTGTCATGGCAAAGGCAAATACTATCTGTTTTACTCCACTGTGTTGTTGCACTGGAAGCAGATAATGAAAAGCCTGTTTCTCATTTATTTACACTGCAACTTTTGCACAAGACAATTCACAGGAACACGATTTGCTGATCTCAAATTACCCTGGGTGATGGCATCTTAATTAGAAGCAGAGAGCAGACTGCAGTTTAAAACAAATGAAAACTGGAGCACCAAGGAAGCAGAGGGCTTCTACCCTTCCATTGTTGACAGTGACAAGGATATCAGTGCCTCACACCTAGAAGCACCACAAAGAAAGCTACAACCAATGCCCATTCTTAGAATTCATGACACCGCTCAACATAAGTTGAACAATGCTGTCATGATAGTTTTCAGTGGAACCGAATATGAAGATTGGAGGGTTTCAGTTCAGAGCTCTGAGACAGTCTGGCCACCGATTCACATAATGGAGATGCGGTCCATCTGATTAATTAGCACTGAAACTTATTATCAATTTGTCTAGATTTTGATTTTTCTTAAAGTAGCATTTATATGCTAAGAATTTAAAAAAAAGATTATCTACAGCATTTGCTAGATACCATCTAAATAACATTCTGATTCAACAGACTAGTTATGTCCTTTAAACATCTCAACTCAACAAAATGGTGACTTTGCCAAATGGAAATAATCCACACCTCAGATCTGGGGACTTTTCAGGTTATAAATCAACATAAATGACTCAACGATATCTACTGTTCTCGACTTCAGTGAATTAATATGTTATGTAAATATGTTGAAAATATTAATGTGGCAGGGAACAAATTATGGCATGGGGAAAAAGGCTAAATGATTCACACCATCAGTTTCTCTTCTTCACTGCCCGGCACTGAAAGGTGTACAATTCTGGGAACTAGATACTCAAATTCCAAATCTTAATTCTACTTTATTCTAAATGTAAAATGCCATGAACTAGAAGAGAAGAAAATCTGTCAATTTAAATTAGATGTTTTTCAAAGTAGAACATTGGGCCAATGGAATGTATCAAACATCTACTAGTTAATAATTCTTTTAGAAACCCACTAGTACTCTAATAGAGTCAACATAATAGTGTACTTATCAAATTGAGGTTCAACACAATCTAAGAATCAAATTTTTAATTTAACCTTTAATTGCCAAAAGCAATTTGGCAACTAAATTTTGGTTCTGGAAATTAAGAGTTAGATTAATAATTTGGTACTTAAAAGAGAATTTTAAAAGTAATGAGTATAAAGTATGCAAAGCCAAAAATGTCATGGGCCGAAAAATTTAATTTTGTAAAATCAGACTCCTGTGCAAAAGCTAAATGATAATGATGCCCCATTTTGTTTCAGTTTATTTTCAGGGTTTGGAAATTACCTTCTTTTGTGTAAGGTGACAAAAAGAATATAATGTGGGCAGTGGTAAATCTTAAGGGATTTCGTCTCATTACATTTTCAATCAGATAAAGGTGCATAGTAAAGAGTACCAGAATACGCCACCTTGAAATACGCCTCTGGCATATGGATGATTTTGAGCTAAAGGCCATTAAAAACTAGCCCTTATCCTGCCCCTAGTTTCAAGAGAACCACTTTTTTTTTTTTTTTTAGATTCCATATATGTATACATATAGTTGATTCACTTTGAATCAGAACACTAACGCAGAAACTAACACACCATTGTAAAGCAATTATACCCCAATAAAGATGTAAAAAGAAAAAAAAAAGCACTTAAATCTGCATAACAGACTTTACTAAACAACCCTTGTTAAACATACTTTTCCTGATGACCTTCCCATAACTTGCCTCCCCTGCTCTGGAGCCCCGAATCTCTTTTCCTTTGTTTAGCCTAAGTATATAAACCTAAATTCTAAGCACCCCTTTGGGTTACTCATCACTGGGTGCTTCCATGTATATGTGCAATGCACATGTTAATAAGCTTCTGTTTCCTTTTCTCTCATCAGTCTCTTTCGCCGGCCTGATTTACAAGGCCCCAGCTGGACGACATAAGATGGGTAGAGAAAAAAGATTTTTTTTTTTCTCCAGTACAATAGGAAGGTATTTCCTGGCCCCAACTCTTCATATTTCAATATATACAATACTTGATCCACATGCATATTTAACAGCTCATTTATGTGAAATAAGCCAGATTCTTAATTGTATAAATATGTGAGCCAGAATATTCCCACTGTGAAGGCTATGCTTTTCTTTTCACCTCTTGCCCTCTCATGTCACTCTTATGCCGTGGTAGAAGCATCTCTTCTCCATTTTTTTTAATTAATTAATTTATTTACTTATTTTTGGCTGAGTTGCATCTTTGTTGCTGCACGCGGGCTTTCTCTAGTTGTGTCGAGCAGGGGCTACTCTCTGTTGTGGTGCGCGGGCTTCTCACTGCGGTGGCTTCTCTTGTTGCGGAGCACGGGCTCTAGGCGCGCGGGCTTCAGTAGTTGTGGCTCACGGGCTTAGCTGCACCGTGGCATGTGGTATCTTCCCAGACCAGGGCTCCAACCCGTGTCCCCTGCATTGGCAGGAGGATTCTTAACCACTGCGCCACCAGGGAAGCCCCTCTTCTCCATTTTTTAAATAAGAATTAACTTTAAAAGTCCTTCCTTATTTTTTAGATCCAAACACAGTCACATTCATTCTCCTTTTTAACCCAGCCCTCCCCTACTCCCCATCCTATTCACTTTCTCTTCTTAAACCTTGTCTTCCCTTCTTAAATTCTGACTCTTGACGTTCCTGGAACCCAAATGTTTAGAAGATACTCTCATTAAGCTAACAAATAGATGAATCTCAAAAAAGAAAAGGAGGAGGCAGTTTTCCTGTCCCCTTACCATTTATTCGATCTACCATGGATCCGAATAGCTCGATTATAAGCACTCCCTGTTCCATTCTCCTTGATACCTTCATTAGCCAACAATATTTCAAAGTTTCCTAAGTAAAGTAAGTTCATTCTATGAAATGTCAACTAAATATTTTTCTGGGTGTTTTTTTACTACCTTTTTCTTTCAAGTCATAAGACATTATGAGCTGATGAAAGGTTTAGTATATGCCTCTTACAGGGTCTTTAATGTAGACTTAATAAAGTTTAAATGGGTCTGCTGAAAATATTAAATATTTCAGCATGTCTAATTAGAGAGCACTCTTTTTGAATTGCTATCGTACTGAAACCATTTAATTACTATGTCAGGTGACACAATTAATAACATGTATTTAGTTTATGGATATTTTCCAGGAAAGAATTTAGAGTTCAGTTATTCTACATTTCTTAATGCGCCAACTAATTGAGATCCCAGAAGGACTAAGTGATTTCATTTCTTCTTCTGTACCATCAACAAATATTTATTGAGCACCAAGTATGTGCCAAGTACTGTGGTTGTCCCTGGCAATGTGCGTATGAATCAGACAATGTTCTTGTCCTGAAGGAGTTTACAACCTCCAGGGGAAGAGTTACACCTGGCACCATTATAACACCTCTGTATGACGTGATAGAGGGCACAGCTGACTGAAGTGGGATAGAGTGTACCAGGCTGGTCCAATATTCAGCCCATGAGCATCATCGAGTCATGCCAATTGTGGCCAGCATTGCTTCTCATTAGGCAAAGCATTCATTCTGATGAGTTGGTACCTCACCCTACCTGTTATTAAATAATTTGATCCTTACCTGTAGTACCAGGAAAGGCTTCCAGAGAAGGTGATACCTGAGCTGAATCTTAAAGGATGTTCAAAAGCAGACCAAAAGGGAAGAATATTTCAGCCTAAGAAAATGGCACTGGTAAATGTACTAAGGCCTGAAATTTCAGAAATAGTTAAGTTTAATGGTTTATTGTGGATAGATTTCAGTGTGTGTTAGAGATTAAGAAGAAATGCAGTGACAGCATATGCAGGGGGTTGAAAATAAAATTTTAGAAGTCAAAGCATTTGTTAAGATAGATGGTATAATGCAGTATTAGAAGCGTGACCTCTCCAGTAAGGTACTCCTGGGTTCAAATTACAGCTCTGCCACTTAATGGCTGTATAAGTTTGGACAAATTAGGCCTCCACGCCTCATTTTAGCATCTGCAGAATGAGACTATAATAGTTTCCACTTCATGATGTTGTGTAAGGATTAAATGAGCTACATACACATGTAGTCAGAGAGTTCCTAAAATGTAGCTAGCGTTCTGAAAGTTTAATTGCCTTTATTATCATCATGTAGAAAATGAAAGTCATTGAAGAAAGCCTTGAAGAAAATAACTGACATGGTCAGATTTGCATCTCAGAAAAATCCCTTTGGTATCTATCATTAGCATAGCTTGAATAGGGTTAAAATGGGCAAGTGAGAAAATACTATCTTCATAAACTCTATCTCATATTAATAGCATTACATTACCTTTCTTTGTACTTTAAGCTTGCAATGAGAATGAATCAGATAAAACATATAAAGGTCCTAGAATAATCTTTAGAACACAGAAAATGCTCCATAAATGTTATTTATAACTGTGAAAAGTGGCAAGAGGGGAGTGGAGGTGGTGGTAGAGATTATTTTCCATTCTCTTCTTTTTATCTTCCATGTCACTTTATTTTGGGTGCACCAATTAAAAATAGCTCATCATTGTTTCTTTCCAGAGTATCCCTGTAATAGATTAATTTAATCAGTTTATATTTACTGTAATTACTGATATAATTGGACTAGTTTCAACCATCTTAGTTTATATTTCCTATTACATCTTGGCTTGTTTTCTTCTTTCCTGCCTGCTGTGGGATTGAAATTTTCTATTTTTATCTTTTCTGGGATTTCCCTTAAACTCTAAATACTCCTAATTGACTTTTTATGTATTAATAAAGTCTAAAACTTAATCAGTCTCTCTATCCCTCTCTCAGGTAAGACATAGCAAGCATGAGCTATCCATTCCACATGTCACCTGATCACTGTCTAGAATGCTAGAATGTTAGTTCTTTTTAAAAAATATTTATTTATTTGGCTGTACTGGGTCTTAGTTGGGGCACTCGGGATCTTTAAGTTGCAGCATGTGGAATCTTTTAGTTGCAGCATGAGGGATCTGTAGTTGCAGCATGCGAGATCTAGTTCTCTGACCAGGGATTGAACCTGGGCGCCCTGCATTGGGAGCTTGGAGTCTTAGCCACTGGACCACCAGTTCTTTATTTTTAAATACGCCAAAAAGTTTACGATTGCAGACGTCACTTATTTTTATTTTCCCATATAAATCTTTGCTAAACATTTTTTCTTGCATCACACTTTTTTCTTCTGGGTTTAATTTTTCCTCTTGCTAAAATACATCCTTTAGGGCAATTTCAATGACATTTTGTGGCAAAAATAATATATTTTAGTCTTTAAATGTCCAAACATATGTTTCTTTCATGATTGTTTTAACAATTTAGCTGGACTCTGGACTCAACACGAATCCAGTCTATCCAATCTGAGTCATCTTTTGTTTATTTATTACACGTGGCATTTAAGGTGCTTTTTCAGTATAAGGATTTTTATCATTTTCCAATTTTGTAAATTGTTGGGCTCTCTCTCTTTCTTAGATTTTCCTTGAGCATCTAAATTTATGTTCTATTTCTCTGAACCTCACTTTATATTTTTATTTATCTTTTTAAATGATATTCTAGGTAATTTTCAAAATTCTCTATTAGAATTTTTCTCTTCCACTGACTCAAGTATAATGTTTATTGCAGTTCCCATTTTAATTACTTTTTTCTCTTACAATTAATTTAACTGGCTCATGGTTTTACAGCTATTGTTTTTGTTTTATAGATATTGCTTCAAGGTTTTTAAACATATTTATTTAAAGTACTTTCTAGATAATTTAATTACTTCTATATTTTTATGAGTGAATTTTTGTTTGTTGTTGTTTTCATGTTCATGTGTTTGTCTGCAGCAAGGGACAACTCATATCATGGGGTTGGATTTCATCAGGTGCTTTGTAAGTTTGGTTGGTATGTCTTTTTCCCATGGATTTATTTTTCTTTCTCTCTCTCATTTCTCCTTTCCTCTTAGTTACTATTTAAGTAGCCTCAACTCAACCCCTAGGGGTCCACAAATCAGTAGCATATGTTACATATCTTCAAGGATTTCACATTTTCACAACTGAAGCCAATACCCAGTATTTGTCTAGTTTCCTATCATTTAATATTCTTTGCTTTCTCCCTTCCCCATCCATGCAACTGTTGTATCCGGATGCAAACTTAGACAGGAGAAAGGTTTTACAGCTTTCATTTA
The DNA here is from genome assembly GCF_963455315.2 of Globicephala melas. Lineage (NCBI taxonomy): Eukaryota > Metazoa > Chordata > Mammalia > Artiodactyla > Delphinidae > Globicephala > Globicephala melas. Next base: position 26,600,601 of record NC_083322.1, read on the forward strand.
TGGATGCAGAAATATCGTCTCCAATCTCCTACCCTCATAGGATACCTCCAGTCCACTTTTCCCAGAGGCACTGAAGTCTGCAACCCCATTGTCAGCTCTAGGTGTCAGCACCCTGTGTGGTTAATGGCCTTTTAGTCCCACTTCAATACCGTGGGCTTGGCCATTTCTGATAAAAGACATATTTTTTTAATGAGGAAATGTATTTTAACCATAATAAAAATAATTACATATATTGTCTACATATTGAATATGGAAGGGAGAGATTGAAAGCAACCAGATCTTCAAGGTAACATAGCTAGCTAGAAACAGCGCCAAATCGACACGAATCTGGTTTCCCTATGCCTAATTAGGACCACCACCTTCCTCATTCACTCAGCAGTTTTCCTCCTGTATTCTGCGTTGGTTTATCTAGAATGTGCTCACTTTTCCACAATGTCCATTATGAGCTGAATATAAACCTAGACTTTAGAATATAATCCCTCATAATTTACAAACTTTGAAAATATTTAACCAGGAATGAAGTGTTTCTACATTGTCTAAATAGCAAAACGTTTTTCTTGAGTTCTTCTCTCTGTACAGTCTTTCAAGAAAAAAGAAAAGTCTATATAATGTATCCCTGACATATGATTCCTTAGTCCTTTAGTAACAAACAGCAACAGATGATGATAATTGGGAGATTACTATTAAACACTAATGTTCTTTGGCAAAATTGGGTGTATATACATGTATGTGATTCTGTTGTAAAATAAAGAATTTGAGTGACCCTTGTTCCTGGTTCCTGAAAGGGAGACTCTAAATCCTTGGGCTATCTGAGTTTCAGGAATATCTTTGTTATGCTAATGAGATGACTCGTGGTGCTCCCTAGAGAGCTTCAGAATGGGAGCTGGTCCTGGAAAGACCAATCACCAATCAGATTAAAGGGTTGGAGCTGCGAGCCATGTGATGCCAGCCTGACTCCCAGAAAACTGTGGACACCAAAGTTCAGTAGAGCTTTCCGGTTGGTAAACACATTGATTGCCAGAAGAACATGCCCTGATTCCATAAGGAGGGATACAGAAGACCTACATTATCTCGCAGACCTTGTGCTATGCATCTCTTCATTTGGCTGGTCCTCCTGATTTGTATCCTTTGTAATAAAATGGTAATCATAAGTACAGCACTTTCCTGAGTTCTGTGAGTTATTCTAGTGAGTTACCAAAACTTAAAGAGTCATGGGAACCCCTACCTTTAGATCCAGACAATCAGAAATGTGAGTGGTGGGGACTTCCCTGGTGGTCCAGTGGTTAAGAATCCACCTTCCAACGCAGGGGACTCGGGTTCGATCCTGGTCAGGGAACTAAGATTCCACATGCCATGGGGCAACTAAGCCCACGTGCCGCAACTACTGAATCTGCGCACCATAGCTGAAGAGAAGCCCATGCGCCGCAATGAAAGATCCCATGTGCTGAACTAAGACCCGATGCAGCCAAAAATAAATAAATAAATATTTTTTAAAATAATAAAAATAAAATAAAATAAATAATAAAAAAAAAAAAGAAATGTGAGTGGTGGCCTGAGGATCCCCCTGAACTTGTGGCTTGCATCTGAGGTGGGAGTGGTCTTCCTGGGTACCCTGCCCCTAATTAAACCTGTGGAGTCTAATACTAACTCTGGGTGATTAGTGTCAGAATTGATTTTCAGCACTCCAGTTAGTATTGCATTAGTTGGCGTAGAAACAGAATAAATTCTTACTATTATTAATCAAAAATTATTGCTACTGTGTCGTAAGTATTTTATAAAATCTGATTTGGAAACTTCAAGATGAATAGAAAAGCCAATACGAGGTATGTTTCTAAATTTTAGTAGCTGGCTGCCCCCTACTGACATTGTCTTAGTCACTGCTAGTATGTGAGTCTAAAAGCTGATGGATTCTCTTGGGTTTTGATACAGTTGATTCTATAAAATTGAAAATTTCTCTAAAGCTTGTTTCTAGCATTGCTTTAACTCAACAGTCTACTCTTTGAAATTTAAATGCTATTGTAATCCTTCAGATACCAATTTGCTGAGCATTGAAATAAAGAGGCTGCTACTCATTGATAAATAAAGTCTAAAGTATATACAACTTAATTTCTCTAAACTTCTCTCGGGTAAGACATAACAAAACCTAGCTTTTCTCTTATTTAATCTTGGGCAAATCACTTTAACATGACAAGTCTACATTTCCTTATCTGTAAATTGAAAGTGCTCTACAAAATGATATCTGAATTCCCCTTTATGTAACAAATAATAAATTTTTCAAGAAGAAAGGAATGAAAGGACTTAATATAACAAAACAGAATTAATATATGATATTATACTTAGGCAAGTAAAAAACCCCTAATTTTTTAGTTCTGAGTTCTCAGAAATTCACGTTTTATGAATTTTTGAACTAGTGTTTAGTGAGGCCCAAAGATAAGTCATACGTTATATTACTCAAAGATGTAGAGCAAAAAGATAAAGTGGTTAGAGGGAAGGACTAGAGCCTGGTAATTGATCCACCTACTAAAATGACAAAGAGCCAGTGCCTAAGGTGTTCAGCAAACTCTGGTCTCAAGTCCAGTAAAGAGCTGGCATGATGGATCAAAGATAAATAACATAGGTACCCTGGACAGGAGATAGGAGCTTGGCAACAGGAATAGTGCTGAACAATGCTCAGAAAACCAGACAGTACCAGCATTACAGAAATCCATCCCCAAGAAGGAGGGACCAGTCCTTGGAGGTATTCTGGGAAGCTTCTCTTATTAGTGAAGCATGATTTGGAAACCGTGAGATAAATACATTAATCTAATAGAAACGTACGCTTTCAAATTTCTTAGATGGTGAAACTAAAGGCTTTGCCAAGCAAACACTGACCCATCAGTGTTTACAAGCAATCCTGCGGGGTCCAAGAAGAGAAGCCCAGGCTGCTACCTGGAGAAAAAAGTAGGCTCTGAGTTTGCATCATTGGGACACCATGCAATAGCTAAGCTGGTAAAAACGATGACCGAATGCACCATTTTGGAGGACAGGGGTCAGCACTGAGAACTGTCTCCTGAATCACTGCAGAAAGAGGACATTCAATATTAATGCCTCAAGTTAGGATTGGCCTGGGAGCTGGGTTGAGTGTGTGGGGAGAGAAGTCAGTGGGCCAAGCCAGGGGAGATAGGAAAGGAACAGAAAGAGAAAACGATGAGTAGAGACCAAGGACATCTGGCAGGCTGTATCTAGCAACAGTGCAGTACACATCTGTCCAGCAAATTCCAATGAACCTGACATGTTGAATTTCAAACAGTTTTTTAAAGTGCTCCTTAAAAAAAAATGTAAACATCATCCCTCAAATATGAGGTAGAATGGGAAAATGCCACCCAGCAATCTTAACAGTGCAGAAAAATAAGAAGCAGTTAGAAAATATGCCCAAAGTAATGTTCTGTGCATGCCTACTTAGGCACCAGATTGAACTCCAAAAATAGCCTTAAATATTACCACAAATCTGATACCATGTGTGTCAAACCTCAGCTTTGACATTTATTAGGCTTCAGAAATCTCTCAATTTGTCAGGTATAAATGAGATTTCATAGATACTCCTTGGAATTCTGGAACATTTTCAGGATTTAAAAATACGTTAATGCACATAATGATAAGTCTTTATGTAGTTTAGAAGAGTTTCATTGACAGCAATCACAATGTTTCATTAAAAAGGCTCTAGTCGGTTTAGATTTCAAATCTCATTACTGCTAGGACAGTCACGGAGGAGTGGGTTACAAATGAATACATGTGTACAATACAAGCTACTGTTTAGGAAACCACAAAAAAATATGCATAGTAACTCTCTAGAATCCATGTATCTAACACTTTTACAAGTGGCACATGCTCATATAGGGAGAAGTGTGAAATGTTAGTAACATACAGACAGATGAGAAGGATGGAAAACTGCATCATTATAGAAGTATAACTTTACAAGTGCATATATTACAGATGGATCAAAGGTATAAAATCAAATCATTTTTTTAATCACAAAATTACTAGAAGTACTTTTTCAAACAATATGGAAAAGCAGATACTTTTGAAAAACCTCTTAGTATAAAACAGCTGGACTCTGGAGAAAACATAATTTCTATTTTTCACAAGAAGCAAGGGAAACCACCTAAGTGTCAATCAAACAAATACAACCTGTGAACTGAAACCAGAGGCATAAGCTTTGAGAACATGTGAAGAGTGGGGTTGCCCTGAAGGCAATCGCTGATATGGGTTTTGATTAGTTGAAAACACTAAACCTAAAATTCTGGGATTGAACCAGTGATGGTTCAGGGACTGGAGAAGTGTCCCCCGGCTTCAGCAAAAGCAAACACAAGTACCGTCAGGATGTAAGTACCCTCAATCCAGTCAAATAGATTTTCTGCATGTAAAGATCAACCAAATATGTACTCACCTTCAAAATGTATCAACATTCAAGGAAATAAACTAACTTTAGAAAGAGACAACAAAAACAGACAAGCATGACTTCAAATACTGTTATTAGCAAAAAGACTATAAAACTGCTGTTGATATGTTTAAAGAAATTAAAAATAAACTTGTAGCTTATTTATTTTATACATAATAGTTTGTGCCTCTTAATCCTTTACCCCTATCTTGCCCTTACCCCCTTCCCTCTCCCCACTGGTAACCGCTAGGATTTACTGTACAGCACAGGGAATACAGCCAACATTTTATAATAACTTTAAATGGATATAATCTATAAAAACTTTGAATCACTATGTTGTACACCTGAAACTAATATTATAAATTAACTCTACCTCAATTCAAAAAAGAAATTAAAAATAAATTTGAAAATAAGTGCAATGAGCTATAAACTATAAAGAAATGACCAAAGATATTTGAAAAGAAACCAAATATGTCTTCAAGAAATGAAACCTGTGATAAGTAAAATTAAAAACGTGAGTTTAACACAAATACGTGATGCTCCATTAACATATATAGATTAGAATCAATCAATCAGTGAAGTGAGAAATTACCAAATACACATTTAATTGGAGTTCCAGAAAGGGAAGACAGAAAAATGAGGTAGAGAAAATATTTGAAGAGATGATGACAGAGAAAATGACTGAAGGAATGATGTTAATGTTTCAGAAATAATGAAAGATTCCAACTGAAGGATTTAAAGTAGAACAAATGAAAGGAAATACTACTTCGTAAATATTAAAGTGAGGCTGAAGAAAACCAAAGAAAACTAAACAGCAACCAAAAGAAAACTAAAGAAAGCAACTAGAGAGAAAATAAAAATTAACTTTCAGGGAGTGACAGAGAGCAGATCACTTCGCATCAACAAGAAGGAAAGCCAGGAAATAGGGAGATTATATGTTCAATGTGTTGGGAGAAAATAATTGCCAACCTAGACTTATGGATTCAGCAAAAATATCCTTCAAGCACAAGGAAGATCTAAAGATATTTTCAGACAATTAAAAACTAAGACGTTTCCACCACTAAACATACCTCAAAGGAGTTAACAGATGTACTTCAAGGAAAAGGAAAGTAACCCTGGATAGAAAGTCTGAGGTGCAAGAGAGAATGAAGAACATCAAAAAATGATGAATTTGTGGGCCAATTATACTTCAAATAAATAAATGAGAAAAAATGATGAATTTGTGGATTTATTATTTACAGAAGGCTAGGTTACATTATGATAGCATATTAACCCCCAAATTTCAGTGGCTTAACATAGCAAAGTTTATTTCTCGCTCAAACTACATAACCCACAACAGTCACTAGGAGAATCTGCTCCACCTTATCACTGGGGGACCCAGGCTAATGGAGTCCTCCTCACATATCCGTATACCTGAAAGATGCAGCCTCTCACAACTCTGTGGTTGGGGAAGAGAGCACTTGAGGATCTTATTTGCTCTTTTATACATATATATGTGTATACATATATACATGTACATATACATACATGTCATCACTTCCACTGACAGCCCATTGGCCAGAATTAGTCACATAAATACATCTAGTAACAAGGGAGCAGGTAATGTGATAACACAACATTTAAAAGAAAATTCATCCATGGGGAATTCAATCTTCTAAAGCCCTTGTGTTTCTTGGAAAGAGAATAAAGATATTGATTATAGAATCATTTCTTCTCTTACCTTTCTAGATGAAAACTGGTCCCCAGAGTTTTCTCTTCGTTGTTGGGTAGCAAACTATATCCAGTTACTCTACACCACAAAATGGAGATTCACTGAGTAATTAAAATGCCCAGGACCATGTGATTATAAAATGCTAGGCTTGCTGTTAACTCTAGATAGGGTAAGTGGGAGTAAGGACGGGTGGGATTAATCAAATTCGCTAACTTCCCATCTTAGCTTCTATTCTTCATCCCCATACTGTACACTAAAATGTCTAGTTCTTTAGAGTTGGAGTTTGGGGTGAGCACAGAGGCAAGGGAATAGGAAAGTTCTTTGATACTGTGCTCGTGATCTCGTGTCAGCTTTTTGGATTTTGGAAATGTTTATATCTGAATGTCAGGTGGTGATAAACTTAGTGAGAAGAAAAATAAAGCAGGATAAGGGAAAGCAAGTACTGAGGTGGGATGGAATGGAGAATTGCTTTAGATCACATGGTCAGGGAAGAACTTTTTGATATAGAGATATCCATATGAATAACTTAACAAATAAAACTGTGTATACAATTATTGGACCATAAAATGTGGCTGTTTACATATGAGCTTAAGGATCAAATCAAGAGCATCATCTAGGAGACGGATTTCTTTTGCTCAGCGCCATGGAATAGAGTCAATATAAACAGGATAAATAAAACAGTGACAAAGGGAGATTAGATGCCACTCTGGAACTGGAGTGTCTGACATTTGACGCCCTGAACTTTATCCGTTGCCCTAGGGTGTGTGAGACCATGGGAAAAACCATTAAAGATTTCTGTGAGTCTTGGAAGTTTTTGAAATGGCAGCAATAGCCCAAGCCAATTTCTGAGACCCACTCTTCCTCTATGATATTCCTTTCATAAGATTGTCTATTTCAAATCCTTTCGAGAAAAAGATGGAAAGGGGAAGTTACTATACGACTGTCATTGTGCTCTTTTCATATAACAAAAAGGAAAAGTTTGTGATACATTTATGTTGAATGCTTGATAATAACAAACTCCCATGGTCACTAGATATTTGAATGTGTACTTAATTTCTCAGCTCACCTTAATGGGAGTTATATTTTCTTGTTCCTCTGCTTTCCTTTGCAAGACCAGCCTTTAAATTCTTTGACTCCCTGAGACAACAATAAAAATGTATGGTGTTGCTAAAATAGGCCCCAGGATATGGCGAGGAACAACACAGATAGGGCACCTATTATCATGGAATTGACTGTCCAGAGAAGCCATGACTTCCGGGAGCCATAACTGTCCATTTGGAATCACCCAGCTCTCAGGTCCACTGACTCCAGGGTCTTCAGGATGATTCTCTCACCTCCATGATATACTCCGCCTGCTTAATATAGCCTGAAGTTCTATTTAATACTTTTATATGACTTTGATACCTAATCAGTTTCATCCATTTGAAAGAGAAATTCACCAAATTTCCACTAAATTTATGAATTCCTGTCATAGGGGGTAGGAAACAGCCTTCACTAACCTACTGGATGATGGCCCTACACAAATTAGGCAACTCAGTAGATAATTGAATGTATACCTGAGAATGAGTTTTTTAACTTTTTTGAAAGGAGATGTTGCCCCAGCACAAGACAGCTGGGGAAATAATAGGGAAAAGCCAACAATATATAATAAAGTAAACGGAAGCAGTCTCTGCATGATGGAAAACACACTATCTAAGCGATTATTTTTCTTGAATTTCTGAAACCATTTCCATCCTCTCTTGTCAGTTTTCACTAATTTATCAGGATCCTTTGCTCAAAGATCAGACTGGAGCTCCTGGAAATACTTCACGACTGACCAGTTTCTGTAATCAGCTTGAACTAATGTCAATGTTTTTCCTGATTCCTCTCAAATAAAAAATTAGGGAAGCCCTGATGCAGGCGACATGGGTTTGATCCTTGGTCCGGGAAGACCCCACATGCCGCGGGCAACTAAGCCCGTGCACCACAGCTGCTGAGCCTGTTTTCTAGAGCCCGTGAGCCATAACTACTGAGCCCGTGAGCCACAACTACTGAAGCCGGCGCGCCTAGAGCCCGTGCTCCACAACAAGAGAAGCCACTGCAATGAGCAGCCCACACACCGCAACGAAGAGTAGCCCCCGCTCGCCACAACTAGAGAAATCCTGTGCGCAGCAACGAAGACCCAACGCAGCCAAAAATAAATAAATAAATAAAATTGAGTTTTTCAAAAAAAGAAAAAAAATTAGGGAAGCCCTGATATTAGCATTGATAACAGGATCAGGTACTACTGGGAGACAGGGACACTGAATACGTACTGATCAACAGCAGAGGAGATATAATTGGGGTAGGAGGAGGCTAGAACTGTTAAAATGCTCACAGGCTACAGTGTCTGGAAAGTTACAAAGTAGGGATGGTTATACAGGCAAGAAAGCAGGTTAAGTACGCAGTGAGGGCAACGGCACGTGATGCCACGAGAAAATGTCTGCCTTGAAATGCGCCCCATCTTAAGCATTGTTTTTAATCAGATTACACATGATATATAACCAAGGCAAATGTATCAGACCCTGATAGTGTATCAAATACTTTGTAGAGTATAACTCTCTTGGTTGAATTTGAATCTGAATAGCAGCATAATATCCCAAAGGTTCTTTGTAACATTCCTGTTTTCTTGGGAAGTTGAATCCTGTAGGTCATATCTAATCCTCTCCCATGAACACAGATTACTTCACATTTTCACCATCAATCTGTTCTACTCCATTTGCTTCCTCCTCTCAGCCTATACCTGCTCCTCAACTAGAAGGGGGCAGTATGCACCTCTCCAAACTTGTTGCTTTGGTCTAGGCACCAATGTCTGGTGGCTACTGCTTAGTGCAAGTAAAGAGAAAGCAGAGATAGGTCAGCCTAGATGCTTTGAGTAGAGATATCTTCTCCTTCCTCCCTCCCTCCCTCCCTCTCTCTCTCTCTTTCCTTCTTTCTTTCTTTCTTTTCTTTCTTTCTTTCTTTCTTTCTCTTTTCTTCCTTCCTTTTTCTTTCTTTCTTCCTTTTCTTTTCTTCCTTCCTTTCTTTCTGTCTCTCTCTTTCTTTCTTTCTTCAGTCTATTTATTGAAGACTTATACAGTGCTAGGCCCCAGATGAAGTTATGTCTAGAGACATGATAGAAGGAGAGAGAGAGATGATAGGTGAAAGAAAAAAAGGATAGAGAGAGAGAGAAACTTAATAAATCTTTGCAGCAATAAACCTATAAAGTAGGAAGTGTAATTGACTTCATTTCACGTGTCAGGAAACTCAAGTTTAGCAGAGTTGAGAAACCTGCCCAATGGCTCACATCATCCTGACTTTCTCAAAGTCTGTGCTGTCCAGTAGGTGCTTTCCAAGTCTCCAGCTCTGATGCCAGCATCTCCTAGGCATATTGACTTACCTTCCCAGCCCTCCCGTTTTTTTCCTGCTTTTGGTTTATCGTCTCACCATCATGTCAGCTCACTATAACTTCTGATGCCCTTTGAGAAGACCAGCCCAGGGAGGATTCCCCCCAGGATGGTTCTGATCACCTCAAGGACATGAAGAAGCCTGGGCAGTAAGACACTCAGGGATCTCCTGGTGGGAGATGAACTGTGGCAGAAAGAACCAAAGGAGAAGAGGAGACATTAGCTGAAATAATGGTTTCCCAGTGTGACGCAAAGAAGCCCACGTTCACAAACATGAAGAGAAAACTATATCCATGAGTCTAGTATCTTTACTACCAGCTAGTGGTCAGGACAGTGGGTTCAGGAGGTGGGGATCTGAAAGCTGATTTTACATTCCTTAAGTCATGTTCCCAGCTTGGAAAGAATGGACAAAGGCAAAGTCAGGAGCCCAGAGTCTGTCTGCCTGTGCAGTAACTTTGGTCCTACTACACCCAGGCCATGAGCTTCCCTGGTGGTTGATTCAGAATAATGAGGGGAGGGAACATGGAGTTTCCTAAACTGCCCAGGGACATCCAGAACTCCTCAATAAAAACAACAAATAACAAGAATAATGTTTCACTGTTTCTCTGCATCAAGCAGCATTTTAAGTCTTTTTAAATAAATTAATTCCTTGACTCTTAACAACATCCTATGTTATCCCCATTTTACAGATGAGGAAGCTGAGACAGAGCAGTTATTTAACTCAAGACGTGCTGATCATAAACAGGAGAGCCATATTTCAAACCCAGGAAGTCTGGCGACAGAGGCTGGACTCTCAAAAGCATCATCTTTCTTTAACAAGTATAAATTCTATAGTGTAGCTTTTTTAAAAGTAGAAATGTGGATTTGATGAGACCCAGAGAAGAATTAAATAAACAGACAGCACAGGACATTTATAAAGACGAATTGTGGAAAATCATTCGTCATGGAAAATTCCAAAACTGGTTATTAAGAAGAATGTTAAGAGCAGCTCTAGCAAACCCTGCCAAGAAAATTCTAAAAACTTAGAAATCAAAGAAGAGTTCTGCAGAGAAAAGTAAGCTTTGGTGGAACCCAAAAAGGGCTAAGACTCTGATCTCTCTTTAAATGAATAAGGAACCTGCAGAGTCACAGACTAATGAGCCACGTTCCACGTCTCCTTTCTCAGTGCTGAGGGGAGCCCTGTTCACTGCTGACCCTGTTACGATGCGCAACTCACTCAGGTTCCTGGGGAATAATCTGTCCTAGAGGATCAGAATATGTAAGGACTGATCTCATTACTTACAGGAGTTTCATTAGTCATCTGAAAATTAAAAGGAGTGCAGATTCAACAAACAAAATCTGCTTGTAAAATGAGGTTGAACGATTTTGAGTGTGTGTTTCCCCCAGGTAAGCTGACTTGTAGTAATAACTCTGCATTGAAAAATACCACCACCATTTTCTCAAATTAGTTGACAACACAAATCTGGGAGGATATCATAAAAAGAAGTTGTCAACCCATGTCGTGAGACTGTGACAGTTAGTACCACGTGTAATGGCCTGAACTGTGCCCCTCCCCGCACCAAATTCATATGTTGACTCAATTGTGGGGAAAAAAACTTTTGTCCTTAAAACAACTATAATCTATTTTATAGAATCTTTAGACTTTTGTCATTTTTTTCACTCATTCAATAAAACTTTGAAGCCTATTTTCCATCAGGAATTGTGTAAAATCCTAGCGGATAATGGAAAGTGAGACTAACGTAATCATGGATTTATTTAATAGCCATGAAGAAGCAGTTGGCAATGTGGTTAAGTGTGTCCCTCTAAATTAAAATGCCAGGCCCTTAGCTAGCTATGGGGCCTTGATCATGTAACTGAAGCTCTCCATGCTTCAATATCTTTTTTTAAATTAGAGATTAGGACCTAATTTATAGCAGGATTTTCTTTTTAATGGATTGAATAAGATAGTGTATACACAACATCTGGCAATAGTAAGCATTCAATAAATGTCATTTATTATTATGGTTGTTATTATTATTATTTCTAGAATAAGAGAGAGCCATTCTACCAATAGCAGAAATTCCAAAGTAGGTAACATAAAAACACCCTGTTGTTTTTTAATCCCTCCTTATCTGCTTTAAAAACTATGAAAGCGTTGAAAGAGATTGTGAAGAGATTTCCTGGAGGGAGCAGCTCCCCTGAGTGGGTCTCCACCCTTCTTCAAGGGGGCAACAGGCTGCACTGTGAGAGTCAGGGAGACAAAGTGAGAGCCAGTGCTTCTTCCTTCCCTTCACCTTAAGGCTTCCACAGAACCGCTTTTAAAGCTCAGAACCTGTTCTTTGCAACTGGAAGATTCTGCAACGCCTGGCATATAACCGGCACGTGGATCAGACAGGGAAACATAGAGAAAAGCGTTTGGGAGGTAACTATGCTCCCACCAATGGTGGGGGGAAAGAAATGAGTGATTTTCCTTGTGGACTAGATGTGGGCTCAAAGAAAGAAAAACCTTGTGCCTGGAGCCATTTCAAACTCTTCTAAAATGACAACCTGGCAATTGGGAGGGTGTTGACAGGGACTCCAACAGGGAGAAGGCATGCACAGAATCTGCCCTACACCCCCAGAGACTGGCTGAAGGAGTCATGGCCTGCCAAAGGGAAGGCCACTAGAGAAAGAGCCAGGTTTAAACATCTCCGACAGCTAGAGAAGAAGTTCGTTTATGTCAGGTTTAGTCATCAGGCAAGCAAGAATGTGGCTGTCCCGTCCCCTATTCTCCCCTCCCTCCCCTGATTCATCCTTGGTGTTTTCTGACATGACAGAGAGGGAAAATAAAAAGACTGCATGATGATGTCTCACACTCCCTTTCCCACCTAAGGCACACAGTCAACCAACTGCAGACCCCAGAAGGAGAAGGAAGAGGGGCTGAAATTGGAACTCTGATGGAAGAGTGAAACATTAATGCAAATCTTAGACAGAATACTAGATTTATGACTGGACGGAATATTTAGTGTCATAAAGTAACCATAATTCATTCTGTGCTTACATATTCTTACCTTTCTTAAGAATGAAAATAAAGGTCACGGACCTGCTCAGTTTTCATCTAGTGACAGAGAAACTCTCTTCTCGGTGAGTAAATTGTAAAGGGTCAGTCGGAGACAAAAATAGCTTTTCATTATGATTACAGCCCAACCATCCTACTTTTTCACTGCATCATGTACACAATTATCAAAAACCCACTCCATGGCAGGCACTGTGCTAAGAACCACATCACCGCTACCGTGAGTCAGCACTGAGGAGTGTCTGTGAGCTTGGCACGCTACTAAATTCTTTTCAGGGGTAATCTTAATTGTTCCTCAAACAACTTTATGAAGGACATACCATTGTTGTAGCCATTTGTCCAGTTAGGACAACAAAGTATAGACATCATGTTAAGTAATTTTCACAAGGCCACTTAGTAAATTAAGTGGTCAGCCAGGATTTTATTTCATTTCTAGCAGAGTCATTTGTACCTTTACTCTTTTCCACAAGGGTCATTTTTTCTATTTATTATTAAAGTTTTCTTACTCAGAAAGATTAGTGTTAACTTAGTGGGGAGCCCACTAGCCTATACCTACCTTTTAGTCATCATTTTCTAGCGGTTTCCCAGCATGTGTCTAGAAGTAGTCCCTTAAAACTTGATTCCATTCCAGCAAGGAGCGCAACGCTCCAATAAGCAAATCTGAGTCGAGGTTGTAACAAACCCTCAGTGGATTTAGAAAAGATGAGGTTGAAATAGAATGTCAAAAGAATTCCAGTGCATCTGAGATAGAAGCAACTGAAGGGGTTTTCTCTCACTCATAGGCCACGTGTTGTGTGTGCATGCAGAGTTCAAACAAGGGGCTTGGACTTCATTTAGTAACAATTAGAACAGCCAAGTAAACATCTACTAAATGGATACCATGGGATCCATGACTTACATATGCCATGTGAGTAAATGACTTTAATTCACTACATAATCACTGTGTACTAGATATGATCACTCTATAAAACAATCCTATAACACAAATGTAGAAAAACATATTTCCAAGAAAGATGCGGTTGGTAGGACTAGTATCTGAGTAGTTCCCTTGCATTAACATACATCTCTCCAACCCAAATGACAAATTATGCACATTTAATTGTGTACTGAAATGGCAAATTATACCTTCATCACTGGCTCGTTGTAGAAATTTATAATGAAAAAAGTATTTGGATGATACAAAGATGTTCTGCTTACATTTTCAGGCCTGAAGGAAGAGTTCTTTTTACATAACACCAAGAATGAACGCCTTAAAGCATGACTTAAGCATTTAGTTTCAGGAATTAAAGACTAAGCAGCAGAATACTTCATGAATTCATAAATCATCCATTCCTATTGCAACTATTACCTGACCATCAATAAATCAGAGAAGTAATACGTTTACTTGTGTGTTACAATTGTATTATTAAAATACAGTGTTTACCACTTGGAGTACAATCTTTACTGTTGTTTTCTGCTATAGATTTTCATTTAGCCTTTGGATAGCATCCATATTCACAAAGTGCTTTGTACTCATTTTGTACCTTTTAGTGGCAGCGTTCTAAGGCTATCTACAATATTGAATGAGAAATCTATCCTCTGGCCTTAAAGAAGGCTCAGGAAAGCCAGGGAAGAGAATGGGTTTGTTTTTTTTTTTTTTCTGTGCTCGAAAAAAACCCTGAAATCCATATCTTGTCTAGTTTTTTAAAATCTCTGTTTTGTTTAGTCAATACTGTTTAAATTATTTGTAAAGGTTTAAGGTAAAGAGCTTTAAATATATATCAGTACTTTGAATATGAAGTCGATGGTCTGGAGTCTTTGATTGTCAGTTTCTTGACTCGTTTTCCCTGGTGTTACTCAATACATGATGCACGTGCTCAATTCCTCCAGGACTAGTAGACGAAGCAGACGGCAGCCCCCTTAGGAAACTGTCTTCACTTGTTTAATAATTTGTTTGAAACTACTCATGCTGCTGTACTGAAACACTAATGGAAGTAGATGTGTCCACAAAGTTCTCTAGCGAAGAATAAGCTTGCTTTGCTATAAACCAAAGTTCATCACATCAAATGGCCAAGCAAAGGAAAAACAAAAAGCAGTCTCTTTTTGAACTAAGGCTTTCAAAGCCAGACTTCTTTTGCTCAGGTTCTGAGCAGGCCTTAGAATGGAGGAATGGAAGCTGACTTTAGACACCCCCCGAGGCCTTTGCAAGCCCTTGAACAGGAGTAACACCTGTCTAGGTCTTCAGGATCATCTACTAGTCCAACTCTTTCACTTCACATGTGAGTACTATGCAGCTCAGACATTGAGTTTCCTAATCCTTCTTTGGTCTCCTCCAGTGTATTGAAACAGTAAGGAATTTACACTGAATATCTGCCTTTACCAATTCGGAATATCATTTACTCTTAGCACTAAAATTTAATTCTTATTGTAAATTATTGAAATAAAGTGGTTTATCCTTACCCCTTATCAAGTACTAGATTAATACAGGCAGATTCACTTTTTTTTAAGTTAGACTAATTGCACTGACATTGCAGTTTGTAGGCCTTAGTGTCATAGGCAGTTGAAACACTTATTTGCATTGTCCTAATTCAAAGATAATTTAAGTAAATAATCTCACAGAATAAACTCAAGTCAGCACCCACCGAAGTCCTAAGTGGCTTTATACATATTACCCTCTACTGTTATGAAGGAGCAATTTGCATTCTGGGCATAGGAAAGTTCAAATCATTGTAACTATTGGAGAGTCAATGTTCTGAATGATTTGCCAGGGGCAGATTGGACATCATAATAAGCTTTATTTACTGTAATCCAGTCCCTGCCAGGAAGATACTCGGTTCAGTTTCTTTGGCAAGATCCCAAGGATTTTTTTAAAATAAATGAATAAATATGAAACACTAAATCTGATTTAATATTCTACATGAATGAACGCAATAGCAAAAAGGATGTATGGCCCAGTTTTCTCTGGTTTCTGCTTACAAAGCAGCATATAGTACCGTCTATTAATTGATACACAATTTAAAAAATGAAATACCAAAGAATCATCTTTGTCTACTAGATTCTGAATACTATCACTGAACACAGAATCATGTGGCATGGTGCTAATACGTAAATATGAATATCTTGTAAATAAGTAAAGTATGGCAGTCTCCCTACCACATAAGTCAACATAGCATGGACTGCAGGGTACACTGGACCCATATTAGCATACCATGTAATAAAGCAGCACATGAGCCTCTTTATATCATTAATTGAGAAATAAACTGTCAAGCTGTGAGTCTGGGAGAGGCACCACTGATGTTTTATTCTGGTGAGAAATCAAATCAAGTGTTTATATGATATCGTTAGATTCCATAGGACATTTTCTAGAAGAAACATTTTCAGAAGATCTTTAAAACATTTGACACATATTTCTTTCTGCTGCATACGCAACCATGAGCCATTATATTCTTGAATGCAACCATTAGTGCATTCAAGAACATAAACCACTATCAGATAAAACTGGGTCATAAGCCATTTCTGTTAAAAACACATTGAACACTAGGTAATGGGTAAGTAAAAGGCAAAGCACAAATAAAAAAAACCATAAAAACAGGGCTTCCTGGTGGCACAGTGGTTGAGAGTCCGCCTGCCGATGCAGGGGACACGGGTTCGTGCCCCGGTCCAGGAAGATCCCACATGCCGCGGAGCAGCTGCGCCCGTGAGCCATGGCCGCTGAGCCTGCGCGTCTGGAGCCTGTGCTCCGCAACGGGAGAGGCCACAACAGTGAGAGGCCCGAGTACCGCAAAAAAAAAAAAAAAAGAAATGTGTATTTACACACACACACACAAAGCAAGTTTCTATCAGCTTCAGGCCCAAACTCATCATACCCAGTCAAGGGCCCCAGAAGAACACACGTGGTGAGTGAGCCAGGTGCATGGTCGTCAAGCAGCAGATGAGGGGTTCAGAGATAGCTAGAATGTGTTAAGAGGAAAGGTGGGTGACAGCACAGGTAGAGCCATGGAGGATCCAACTGAAATCAACTGGGTAGAGAAACAGAACCAGGTATGGCACAGATCCAGAGAGCCTGCAAAGAGGAGAGAAAGTCAAGCCTAGGGCTCTGGAACTTAAGCAAAGAGATTTTTGGGGGGTTCCTTCAGCCTTGTCTATGTTGGGGAGGGATGCTGACAAGGACTCCATACCTCCTTAAGCAATCCCTTCTCTTTAATTTCCCTTTCCACCCAGACTGGACATAAAAATATGAAGGAGAGACAGCAAGACAACAGAACATGCATTTTGATGGAGTTGAACACAAGTAGAGAGATAGTTCTGAGAAGGTAGACACGGGCCAGAGGGTTAAAGGGCCTTAACTCCATGGACTTGGACATTCAAGAGCAAAGATAACAAATGTCAATGTGTCTGCTATTCCCTGACCCTCCAGTAAGTTCTGCTTTTGGAATCACTTCTACCTGCAAAGTTTGGACTTTTGAGGTTGACTCTGGCCCCAGCCAATCAGCACAGTGTGTGATTATAAAAGAATGAGATGGATATTTTAAGCAAGACTATCCAAGAGTATACAGACAGATGGTTTTGTTCTTCAGACTACAGGCAGCCTCTAGTTAGGTCCTAATGATTTGAATTTTTATCACTGACTAGCATTACTCAGTCAAAAATACCATATTATCAACTTGGGTGGCCATATTTCTTAAATGAGAAGGAGGTATTTATTTTACTGTTCATTTTTTTTTTTTTTTTTGCGGTACATGGGCCTCTCACTGTTGTGGCATCTCCCGTTGCGGAGCACAGGCTCCGGACGTGCAGGCTCAGTGGCCATGGCTCACGGGGCCCAGCCGCTCCGCCGCATGTGGGATCCTCCTGGACCGGGGCACGAACCCGTGTCCCCTGCATCGGCAGATGGACTCTCAACCACTGCGCCACCAGGGAAGACCTACTGTTCATTTTGACTAATGATTCAGATCAGTCCTTAACGCCTCAATTTGTGTAGTTCAGAAATTAGGTAGAGTTACGTTGTTCACAGCAATAATAAAGCAGAGTTGGTCAAAACTGGCATTTGCTCATTTCCTCAAGCCTAATAATAGTTACCACAGAAATGAACAAGTGAGTCAGACTTCCAGGCTGGGCGGCCCTCCTAACCCTCCTCCTGCCCTTCAGCTTGTCCTTATGGTCTGGGATGCACACACCAGAGTCTATCTTTGGCACTCCTCAGATTCTTGTTTGCTGTTAAAGGGCAGATGAAGGAGGGAGGAAGAGGAAATACACTGAGTGAAATAGGAAAGGTCAGGGGGTGGGGAGGGAGTACACGGAGAGAAAATAAAATGATTTCTCTTCTGTGTTTGGTACAGTCTCTGAAGGTGACTAATTCCAAAATTGTAAAAACAAAGCTCCAAAGTAGTTCAAAGCAGGGACCGAGACAGAGAATCACCTTCTTGTTGACCCCTGCCTGCTCCTACACCCTGTCCTGTCTGGCTCACGCCTTTATCCCTAACTGCGCTGTCTCTCTCCTTAAGCAATCTGCAACCCAGAGAGATGAGTGACATGCAAACTGCAACCCAGAGAGATGAGTGACATGTCTAAGACCCCACAGCTGTTTATCGGTGCCAGAATTCAGACTGTTTTTTCACTATAGACTCATGGACTCTGGAATCAGCGTGGATTTCAGATGCAGGGCCAAAATGATTCTCTGTCCTTGGAATCTAAAAGTAGGGACAAAGAGATTTCGTTAGCCAGGATGAAAGCTTGAACTAAAAGACCAGATGGACTTACGAATTATGCATAAATAGCCAATCTGTAAAAAATAAAGAAAAGAAAGAATGAAGCCAATGCACATCCAAGATGAAGGACGTGTGTGTGTAAGAGACTGAGACAGTGACAGAGAGAGAGACAGAGACAAAGATAGAGACAGAAAGAGACAAAGAGAAAGAAACTTGATTATTTTTTCCTTTCCAACTCCTGTGAGGACCAGCTGCACTTACTGAAATTGGATCTTATAAATGCCCCTGTATTCTTTTTTTTTTTTTTTTTTTTTTTGCGGTACGCGGGCCTCTCACTGCTGTGGCCTCTCATGGCTCAGTGGCCATGGCTCACGGGCCCAGCCGCTCCGCGGCATGTGGGATCTTCCCGGACTGGGGCACGAACCCGTGTCCCCTGCATCGGCAGGCGGACTCTCAACCACTGTGCCACCAGGGAAGCCCACCCCCCCCCCGTATTCTTAACCATCCCCATCAAATCCTCCTTGCCTTAAAATAGCATTAAAAAAATAAACTGAGGCATACAAAAATTTTTAAGAGTTTGAGCAAAAACTGAATCCGAATGTGCAGCACCAAACTGGAAGTGTTTAGGGGAGAGACTTATAAAGAGAAAGTGCAGAAGCAGAGAAAGGAAATTTTTGATCAGCTATAGCTTAGAGCCCAGCTGGCTCTTTGTGATTGGTTGTCCTTAGCATTTTGACCTGAGGCACTTAGAGGCTTAGATTCTGGTTTGCTTACCTAGGCCACCGTGGTACTAGAGACACCTTAGTCTAATGGCCTCCTTGTTTAATTAATTAAACAATAGTTTGAGGAAATTTCTGTTTCTTGTAATAACTCCTTAGCTACAGGACTTCTACCAGCTGAAAAGTGGGGTACTTGGTGAGGAAATAAGAAAATGGTACTCTGGCCACAACGAATATTTTATTAGCCCGAGGAATCTTTTGTTTGAATCAGTTGCAGATCTTTCTCTGGAAGGGGCAACAATCACTCAGTGGTTGGTTTAATAGTCTTAATACACAAAGCATTGCTGATCCAAGTGTCCCGGGTGACAGAGAAACACTGCGGCTTCTTCACTTAGCAAAGATTACGTCAGAAACATCCTGCAAACCTGCCCGTTCCAGCTGACCATCAGTGTTCTTTGCTTTCAGAGAGGCCACACTTCTTCCCAAAGATGTTGATAGGATTAAAATACCAAAATTGATATTTTGGGGGTAACATTTGCTATACTATAAACTGAAAAAAAAGTTTAAGTCTAATGTAGATTTTTGCATTGGAAGTTTCTTTCTTCCTTTCTTTTCTTTTCTTTCTTTTTTTTTCTGTAAATGATTATTTTAACCACTTTTATTACCTTCATACACAAGAAAAGATTTTGACAATGGAAAGACATATTGAAGTTGTCTTCAACTGCCACGAATTTGGTTTTACGAATGAATGATTATTGTTCTAAAAGTAAAGAAAGCTTCTGAATAAACGGATGTAAAACTGAGCCAACATATAAACACATTTCTCAATGGCATTTTTATTACTTAAAAGTAAATAGTGAATTCCAGACTACTTGTGTTTAGAATCTCAGTGTGCACTTTACCAGACATACAGATGGGACTGAGTGAGCTTCTCTCATACGGAAAACTACTAACATTGACTAAAGCATACTTTAATATCGGGGTATGATTTTCAATCAAATGTTAAAAGTTAGTGGAGTCACTCAGCTGTCTAACTTCCTTTTTATATAATCAGCTCTCCTTTTAAATACTTTTGTGACACTCAGTTGAATGATTATACACAATAATAAGAGTTATGAAATAGCAATTTGTATTCTCAAAAAAGATAGTCACAAAGATACATATTAAAACATGAGGCAGTGACTTCTCTGGTGGCGCAGTGGTTAAGAATCTTCCTGCGAATGCAGGGGACACAGGTTCGAGCCCTGGTCCAGGAAGATCCCACATGCTGCAGAGCAACTAAGCCGGTGCGCCACAACTACTGAAGCCCGTGCGCCTAGAGCACGTGCTCCGCAACAAGAGAAACCACCGCAATGAGGAGCCCGTGCACCACAACAAAGAGTAGCCCCCTCTCGCCACATCTAGAGAAAGCCCACAAGCAGCAACGAAGATCCAACACAGCCAAACATAATTAATTAAAAAAAAAATTAGGCAGACTTTGGATGGACAACAGGAAAATAATTCCCCATAAATCAGCTCACCAGGTAGTTCAAGTACATTAAGAAACTATTGAAAGAATCACAAATGTCACTAATGGAATTCTAGATCGTGAAGAAATACCTACTGTACCTCAAGTCCAGAACAGATTCGTGACAGCAGTAACAACCCTCCTTGGAGGAGCACCCTTTCATCGTGTCTCTAATTTCACAACAGTATTTCCATTGCCCCTTATTTGTGAATTACATTTTAAATGATTTCACACTCTGAAGTAACTGCAAACAAACCAGATGACTGTGTCAGGATTGGAAGCCATCACAGTGTTATGGTTTGACATTTTTTAAAATTTCTTTCTTTTTTTTATTAAAGTATAGTTGATTTAACGCTTTGCCATTTTTTTAATGTAACTTTACCACCAAGTCACTAACATAGCACATTTACCCACCTAAGGTTTAAACTGCAGAGGAGGCTTCATCTTTTCAAAGTAGAAAGCAAAAAGTTAAGCAGTCAACCACAGCAAGACTTGGGTGTGAGGGAATCTTTAAAACCAAAGTCCATCCTGCCATTAAAAAAGTTAAGAAAATTTTCTTTGGTGTTCTTTACCAAGTTACCTGATTATAACCAAAAATTGGGGGACCCCCCATAAGTCAATCAGCAACCTCACTAAAATGCTACCTGTGACACTGTCTTTAGCAATTTGTATTCTCAAAAAAGATAGTCACAAAGGTACATATTAAAACATGAGGCAGTGACTTGTGTTTAGAATCTCAGTGTGCACTTTACCAGACATACAGAAAGAAATCTAAACGCAACATTTTAAATGTCTTTAAAATAATCTCATACTAAATTAAAGACCATCCTTCTTCTCAGCCCACAGAGTGAGATTTAAGAGGCTCAGAAATTCCCCATTCACTCAAGAATGATTTATATTTCTTTAATTAAGGTGAAAGACACCTTGTCTATTCAGAGTTAGAGATGGAATCCTAACACAGTGACTTAAGATGTAAGTGAATACTACTGCCTTGGAGTCGTGGGAAGGAGAAATAGTATGAGAGTTCCTGAAGGGCTGGATAAAATAATTCTCTGGGGGAAAGAGAAAGTTGTGTGGAAAAGTAGGCTGAGAGACTTAAAAGGACATTATAACATTGCTGAGTATAACCCCTCTTTAATAAGGTTCTTATGGTTCTTTAGAATAGCTTGGAAGAAATCCAAAAGGCCCTGCTTTAAAGTATATTGTACTTTATAGCAAGCATCAAATGCATTAGCTTAGGTCATGCTTCTCTCCTGTACTCTTCCAGCATATGCATCCAGGACATGTATAGCATTTTAAAAATCTTGCATCTTTTTCTATACATTTCAGTGAAAAGATATCATTCATACCCCTTGTGCTAAAACAAAATATAAAATATTACCTGCCACTGAAGATGAAACACCATTTACAAAATCTTTCTCACTGCCAGGGTTATTAACATTGAAGAATACTGGGGTGAAACGGCAGTGATATACTCACAAAATACACATTCACACACCATCATTGACCATTATTGTTAAAATTATAATGGTCACATGGCTTAGTGCTTCAGAGGGTGTCTTGTTAATTCAGACTCTTTTCCGAAATGAACATATTCTCTCTGATAAAGAAAACATATTTCCCTGTTGAGTTCTAAAGTGATTTCTAATCACTTCAAAATACACAGACAAGATGAGTAATGGGATTGGGGTGGTTATAACAGAAAAATAAAAGGCTAGAAAGGAAATAATGCAGTAAATAAAAGACATTTTAAATGATGTCATTTTAAAGATATACAAGAAAATATAAAAGCTGCCTTTCTGATGAGAGGAAATTGGGAGTGTGGGAGTGAATGAGAGGAGATCATTTTTACTTTAACTTAATTTTTACTTTAAGCCTTTCCATCCTAATAGCTTTTAATTCTGTGCATGAATCACTTTTATAGTGAAGTCAAAGTCCCCAAAATGTACCAAGGAATATGTTTGAACATTAACAAAGCAGTGCTATTTTATAGAATTCATTTGGATGTCAGTAGCATCCAAGGGGAGTTCCTTTGACTTTTTTTTTTCAGTTAGACATATAGTCTCTGCATATAAAACTGTCATTCTGTTAGTTAAAAAAGAAAAAAGAAGAAGAAAGCAAAGGAGGGAAGATTTTGGATTGGCAACCAGCAGTTTTCAACAAGGTCCTTAGGCCCATGCGATACTCTGAGGATAACAGGGTGAAAAGAAGGTTCCTCAGTAAGAGCAGGGCTCTGCTGAACCAAATACGGAGCTGCCTCTTTGCAGAATGTTTGTGGAATAGTACCACCATCATTTAAGCCACTTTATTAGGAGATTCTTTTATTTCTAGCTAAAAGCTAGAGGAGTACTGAGAGTAAGTGAGGTGGATGTTCCGAGACTCACAGTCCTGCAGGTATTAGGGAAATTTTCTTGAAGACGCTAACACAGAGCTGGGTCTCTCAGGTTTGGAAGCAGTTACCAGTGGACAATGTACAAGGTGAAAAAGCCCTGAATAAGGAACAGATTCTTTGATCTTCTGAACACTAGAGAATAAACTCTTTGTATACAGTGATTGACAGGTGTAAGATCTCTATTCTTGAAAACTTCAAAACAAAGTAATTTTCATATATCAGAATTGCTTCAATTGTGAGAGATTGAGAGCAAACATCTGTAAAGAAATAATATGAAGCAAAAGTATAATAGAAGAAAAAACTATAAAAGTCTGACTGCCAATTTATTCTCCATTGCATGCATACAAAACTACTATCTAGCTGAGGAATGTATACATATCACAAAAATTTTATTTTGACTTGTAGAAAGCTTTATATAAGGTCAACTGCCACAAAATAATAGGAAACATCTACTGAATGCTTAGAATGCCAAATACTGTTCTCAGCTCTTCACATATATTAATTCATTTCATTCTTATAACAACTCTAATAAAGAGGTACTATTATTTCTACATCTTTACAAATGAAAACACAGGCAGGTTAAGTGACTGGCTCAAGCCACACAACTGGGATAGGGCAGAAATGGGATTAGTACACAGGTAGCCTAGTCCTAGTATTGAGATCTATTCTACCGTTTCTCCATGTTAGTTGAGTACCATCTTTATATGTTTTCTCCACCTCAGTGTTACAACGTATAGTTTTTTGTATACTCTAGGATCTCAACCAATATTATTTAACAATTTTCCTACTACCCTATGGTTGTAAAAGATTTGTGCTCTTTTTATATTTTGAGCTAGAGATTGGAAGAACTCTTCAAACGCAAAAATAATGTTTCTTTTCATTGAAACACTCATTTTAAATTGCTTTTTTCAAAAATGAATTTGGATTTGTTCAGATTCACCCAAACAGTTGGTCCCTAATCCACTGGAGGCCAAATGTTGTGCATTAATGAGAAAAGGGCACAGGATTTGACCTCAAGATCACCAACAAAAGGTTATTCAAACAAAATTTTAAACATATCATCACAATCCATAATTTTGATTAATTCTATAAAATTAGCATTTTCCCTTACCATTTAGAAAGAAATCTAAATGCAACAATGAGAACAAGGAAAAAGAAACAATATTCATCATTGAAAAACTAGCAAAATAATGACTCTCCCCCCAAATTTAACAGATGAACAAGGTTGAAGAGGTGTCAATGCAGTGAGATCCAGTAGGTTTATAAGGAAGAGTCAAGACAAGAATCTAATCTTTGCACAAAAAGGATCAAGGTACACATCTCCAGAGTAGACCCTGATGTGCACACCCTCAGATACACAACTAAAATTAACAAAACGGCAAGCATGCTAGAGATGAGAGCTTCAGTTAATCCAGTTTGGTTCTAATAAGCAGAAGAGAGTTAAATACAGAATTACACAGATAAGCCATATTTGCAAGAAACAGCTGACCTCCTGTAAGGAAGGAAGACAAATTTTGAATGGTAAACCAGACCTACAGCTCTTGATGTCTACTGATTGGGAAAAAGAAAAGACTAGAAGTATTAACTTATGAAAATGCAGAGACATAAGGAAAATGCCTACAAACTTGGAAAATGGTTCTGAGTCCTACCCCTTAAATCACTGGTACAGGAACTCAATCAAAGATGAGTGATCAAAATGAAGCCAGCAGAAAATCTTTTTTAAAAAGGACACTACCAGAATAAAGGGAGAAAAGAACAAGAAAAACAAAGGCAGTTAAGAACACTCACCACAAAAATACTGTCATAGTGCAAACAAAAATATGGCAAAGTATACCACCTTGAATGTAAAAATCTGGCTGAAGCAATTGCCTCTGTAAAGCGAATGCATGACGTCAAGGTGGAAGAGATTAGTAAACAATCAGAGGCAAAGTGTAAGAGAGAGAGAGAGAGAGAGAGAGAGAGAAGGCAGAAAACATCAGTATGAGGGATGGAAATGGGAGCATAACTATAGATCCCACAGACATTAGAAAGATACGACGATATCAACTTTTACCCATAGATTTGGAATTTTACATAAATAGAATATTTCTAGAAAGACACAAATGCCAAAACCGACACGAAAAGAAATTGAATATGTAAATGATCCTATAAGTATTAAACTAATTCCATCTGTAGTTAAAAGCCTTCCCACAAAAATAATCCCCAGGTATGTATAGCTTTATTAATAAATTCTACCAACACTTAAGAAAGAGACAACACCATTCTTATACACACTCAGACTACAGAAAAGTAGCAAAATCTTTCCGACTCATTTTATGAGGGCAGAAACATCTTAATCTCAAAAACTGAAAGAAAAAACATCAGTCTCTCAGGAACATAAATTTAAAATCTTAAACAAAATATTAACAAGACACATCCAGCAAAATACAACAAGTATAATCTTTCAGGATAAAAGGAGGTTTATTCTAAGAATGCAAGTATAATTTAACATGAATAATTAATCAATGGAATTCACCACAGAAACAGAATGGAGTAGGCTCTTCACCTCTCTTTGTATCCATGACTTTTGTCATTTAAATTGGCCTTCCCTCTCAACTACATTTGGAATGCATTTCCCTTTTCTTTGACTTGGAGCTCAGCTACGTGATTTTTCTGGCCAAGGATATTTTACAGTAGAGGAGGCAGAGACTTGAAATCGCTCACTTGGGTGGGCTTGATACCTTGTACTTCTGCCACCACCATTAGAAGAACATGCCCTGACTAGCCAATTGGTCCCAAGATGAGTCTCACAAACCTGAACAGAGCCATTCCAGCTGACCTGAAGATCTGTGAGGATAAATGACTGTTGTTTAAGGCATTAAGTTTCAGGATGGTTAGTCTGCTGCATTATCGTGATGTTAACTAACCAAAACGGGACTGGATGCTGCTTTAACAAAAAACTAATATGTGTAGCATCAGTTTGGGACCAGATAGTAGAAGGTGAGAAAAATGTTGAGTCTTGAAAATTGGCAAGGAACTAATACAAGACACTGAAAAAATGATGACCTATGTTATGCAGTGGCAACACTGTCGCTATTACATGGAAGATGTAAAATATAACTAATGAATTTGTAAGGCCAACTAGCCCGAGGCAGGGGAACACAATCAGATTCACAGGTTGCATCAGACCGAAACTCTCCGGACCACCCAGTTCCACAAACTGACCTGGAGACTTTCCGGACCACCCAGTTCCAGGAACTGACCTGGGGACTCTGAACCCGGCCCAGCCTTCCCGCCTTTCGAGGGGCGGGACCAACGATCCCCCAGGACACCAGAAAAGACCACCAAATAAGGAATACCCTGCGCCCTCCCAGATTCACCACACCCCTTTCCCTTCTTCCCCTATAAAATCTTGCCCAACCCTCGCCCGGGTGCGACTTCTCTGGCCCCTTTCTCTCGGACCAGTGAACCTCTCCCCGGAGCGCTCCCTAATAAAGCTCACTTGAAGCTTTCCTCTGTTTCGCGGTGCCGTTTCTTAAGATCCGACCTTACAGAATTTATAGTCTAAGGAAAGATGTTTTCTAGGCAGGACATTCAAAGCTTCAGTTGATCGCTTTTGCTTCATGAAGTAAGGCACTTCAAAGCAAGGATAAATTCAGAAAACAACTGCCCAGTTTGTAAACAGACTTTAAAAGGATATAAGGAGGCCAGAACTTGCTAGGTTGAAAAATAAAACTTTCTCATCTACACATGTCCAGAGAGTTAAAGATTCTCAAAATATGATACAGACTGGGGGTGGGGTGATTAAATCAAGGCTTTGGCCATTTGATTAAGCTTGGTAGTAAAAACCAAATCATGGACGAAGTAGTCATGCCCTATGTGAAGAGCTCTAAAAAATTAAGGTGGCATCTAGTAGATCCTTCCAGCTGAATAAAAAATAACTAGAAAGCTTAAGGACTTGGTCCCATAGAAACATAAGACGCAAAATATCCATAATTAAGTCTAAAGAAAGAAAGAAATGTCTTTGAAAGAACTATACAGTAAGCATTTGACAAAGAGTTGAGTGAAATCAAATACATAATCAACAAGCTTTGTAAGAGATCTCTATTAGCAAAAGTGTCACCACACTTGGCTAATAAAAGACAGATACTGTTGGAGATTTTTTAAAAATCTCTTAGTCCTCAACTTTCTACAGGCAGGAAACAGGACAATAAAACTCATCTGCTCCCCCAAAAGGCATATGTTTTTTTCCAAGGCATACTTTTTAATGCCTTCCTCAGAAAAAGCCAGGAAGAATAATGGAAAAGGAAAGGTATCCCAGAGGGTACAGGCAAGAGCAAGGAGAAGTGATGGGAAGCCATTCTCAGACAGCAAAATAGGTTAATTAAGGAGTATTTTCTGTCTCTAAATAGGGAGAGATGCTAGCATTTTACCAGTGGAATTTCAGAATTGCCTTGGACTAGTGACGACTATATACCTCCTTTCTCCCATTACCTGAGAGCATTTATTATGTTGTCCTGACCATGGTTCAATGTTGCCTGTAAATGGGGAGGATAATTTGACCTTTTTGGTTTATTGGTCTCTAGATGGGGAGGAGCAGCCTCTTGATCTCATCTTAAGCCACATGTTGTGCATTGTGAGGTTTGGGGGATCCCAAGATACGAGTGTAGTTTGCAGGTGAAGTGTTGTGAATAACTGTGGCCAAAGAACGGAATGTGGAAGATCTTTTTATTGGCCCTTCCCTGCGTCCATGCCCTTTGTCATGGAATTTTGAAGTTCTTCTCCTGGTGGCAGAGTGGGTTCTCCTCCTTTTGAGATAGGACTAAGCCATACTTGCTTTGGCCAGTGAGATATTAATAGATCTGACGCAGATGATTGTCTTTTTTTTTTTTTTTTTTTTTTTGGTGGTACGCGGGCCTCTCACTGTTGTGGCCTCTCCCTTTGCGGAGCACAGGCTCCGGACGCGCAGGCTCAGCGGCCATGGCTCATGGGCCCAGCCGCTCCGCGGCATGTAGGATCTTCCCGGACCGGGGCACGAACCCGCGTCCCCTGCATCGGCAGGTGGACTCTCAACCACTGCGCCACCAGGGAAGCCTGATTGTCATTTTAAGTTGCTGAGTTTAGGGGTGATTTGTTATGCAGTTCTATAGTGACACAAGCTTTCCAACACATAGACTAAAGAAGAATCATACGGTCATTCCAGTGACTTAAGGAAAAATATTTGATTAAATTCAACATCAATTCATGATTAAAAAAAAAAACCAAACTTGTAGCAACTAAAAGAGAATTTCCTTATTTTAATAAAGGATCCCCCAACCCTCCAAAAAGAACTGCACCAAACATACTTAATGGTGTATGTTGAAAGCGTTCTTTCTAAGATAAGAAATGAGACAGGGATATTTTTCCCATTTCTATTCCAACTGTAGTGAAGAAAAAAGATATAAAAATGAAGGAGAAAAAAAGTAAAAGAAAACTTTTTACACACAAACATACACACATTATGTATATAGAGAATACCAAAGGATACGCAGATAAATTATTAGAATTAAAAGTTAATGTCTAAAAATCAACTGTGTTTCTCTATAGTAGCCACAAACAAAGTATATTACTTCTGCAATAAAAAATAAAACAACTTCAGGATTTATTCATTCAACGAACACTGTATATAATTAGAATATTTATCATTAACAATGATGCTTATTAAAGGAGAAGCCTTATACAAAACTAAGATGCTTCTTGGGTTTGGTTTCATTAACCACTGGAATTTATTTAGTGCATGCTTGAACAGGGTTTTTTGTTTTGTTTAGTTTGGGGTTTGGATTTTTAAATGATTAGTTCAGAACTCTTCTGGTATAACAGGTCTCTTGGGCATGAAAAGTCTGATAGAAAATTGTGAAGATATTCATTCAATTTCCTTGTCCCATGCTCACCGTGAATAGTTCTGAATTTGCCATTATTTATTATTTTCAGCATTCAAAAATCAACATCAGTGCTCCGGTTCAAGATGGTGACAAAAGAGGATCCTGAACTCACCCCCTCCCACAGACTCATCAAATCTACAGCTACATAGGGAACAACTTCCTCTGAAAAAAAGCTAAAAACTGTCCGAGTCACTCCCACACATCTGGTAGAGGAGAGAAGCCCATGGAAGCCGGTGGAAGAGGCTGGGCCACCATCTCGCCAGACATCCCCAACCCCACGTCAGAGGGAACTCAAAACCCAGAGCTTCTCCTTAAGAAGCAAAGGATTTGAACTCCACACCAGGCACTCCCAACTTTTAAGACCTGCCCCCGAGAGATGAACCCCCCCAACCATCTAGCTTTGAAAATCAACAGGGTTCACGTCCCCGAGACCCACAAGGCTATAAGCGCCTGAGAAACAGGTCTTAAACGGTTCGCACGCTCGGACTCACCAGCTCCAGGACCCAGGGAGGAAGCGGCAGGTCCAGGGACACCCGTTCTTTGTGGAACAGGCCCACTGGCTGGTCTTGGCGCATCAGCCTGAGGGGCAGGGGTCTAACCTGACAAACGTTTGGGGGCCTGCATACTCTCCGGGATGGAGATGGCTGGGAGCCATCTTTTTTTCCTTTTTTTCCTCCCCGGTGGACGTCGTCCTCCTGCTTTCCCTACGCCCGGCTGCAGCTCACTGCTGTCTCCCAGGTGGAAGCTCATACACTCATCTGGTGCCCTGGTTTTGCAGCTGCCACCCAGGGGACACCTCGGGATCTGCCGGCCACGGGGCTTATGCTTGGGGTCCCACAGGACTGCATATATTTGCATATTTTCAAAGCTGCTGCCCGAGGGTCTGGCTTCCAATCTGCCTGAATCTCGGTGCTGCCTAAATTCCTCACTTTGGAACACTGACGTCTTGGAAAGCCTTCAACTAGTGGGAGCCACTAAAAATAAAATAGGCCACTTGGACGGTCACAAAAGTTTGAGCGACAACCAAGAGCCAGGGCAGGGTTGAACGATGACGCTCTTCTCCTACCCAAGGCGTCTCCTTTAAGACCGGGCGAGCGGGCTGTTTATCTAACGCATAGACACCAACACAGAGTCGAGCAAAACGAAGAAATCGAAGACTATGTTCCAAACAAAAGAAAAGATAGAACCTCAAAAAAATCAATGTCATGTTCAGCCGCATCATAAAAAAGACCTTGTCAAATAGAATGTAGTATTTGCTCTTCCTTCTTCTATAAAATTCTTTTATTGTGGTCTTGTTGTTGTTTGTTTGTTTGTTTTTAAAGCCTCCTCTATGTCTTCAAGTGTTTCTAGGTCAATCTAAGTCCTTATAAACCTTAGACATGCTGTAAAGACAGGGAGAAGCAGGGAACTGGATTTTGAGACAGAGGGGAAAAAGAGAGAATGAACAATTCTAGTTTACTGCTCACCTCTTTTGGGGACTGAGGGTGATCCAACGTGATTAGTACATGTTGGGACCCACAAAATGGAAGCTGCCCCAGTGGCCTGGCCCACGTCACAGATGGAAACCTAACTCAGCCTGCACTTACGGAAAACACCTCACAGCCAAGGAAACTTAACTCACACCAGTCACACCTCCAGCTCCCCTCCAGCTAGCTCAGCTTACCCTGAAAGACAGGACAGTTAGCCTTTTAAGAAAATCCCTGATCTTCTGGCCACTCGTGCCCTACTTCTGTACTGCCTCTTCTAACGCTCTATAAAACTTGATTTTGCCTAAAATCCCAGGGGAAGAAGTGGGGGGGGGACTATTCTCCCCCCAATCCATGGATTGTTTTCCTGAATAAAGGACATCCAACCCTTTACTGAATTGTTTTATTTTTGTTGTTTGCCAATAACAAATGAGGCTATGCTTTTACTTCCTCTGTCCTATACCAGTGACTAGAATGAAAGAGGTCTTCAAAGATAGAAAATGTGCCTTTTTCTTAGTGACTATCTTGTACAACATTTAATAAAATGCTTATTTACTGAATATTTAGATTTCTACCTACTGTCAATCAGTCCTTCATCATTTTCTCTCTTTCATTTTCGGCTGTTTTCTGCTTTAGAACCAATCTTTAGAATTTTATTTCTAACAGGTTTTGATCAGGAAGAAGTGAAAGCCCACCTGCAATGTTGATATCTCTCTTCCTTCAACTACTGTCTTTTAAGAAGAGGCCAAAGATTGAAGAATATTGTTTCTAGGTGCTCTTATATTTCAAGGAAAATTAAATTTGATGGTCTTCAAAAGTGTTCTGGCAGGAGCTAGCCCAAAATATTAGTGGTTAAATGCTTAGTTTCTTATCTAGGGGCATCTTCCCCATGAGCTTAGGTTGCTGAGGAAGGGAAACTTGACCCACTTCTGAACACCAAGAATGTGTGCATTTGTGTTTGTAACATCCAGGATCTGTTGAAAGGGTGAGTCAGATCAATAACAAATTTTACAGTTATGGACATTTGCAAGCACAAACAGTACTTGCCTGTGTTCAGTTTTGGTTTTAGTTTGTATTTTTTATTTCCATTTCAAAAGAGATTGACTGGGACTTCCCTGGTGACACAGTGGTTAAGAATCCGCCTCCCAGTGCAGGGAACACAGGTTCAATCCCTGGTCCGGGAAGATCCCACATACTGCGGAGCAGCTAAACCCACGCGCCACAACTACTGAGCCTACGCTCTAGAGCCCATGAGCCACGACTACTGAGCCCATGCGCCGCAATTACTGAAGCCAGAGCGCCTAGAACCCACACTCACAACAAGAGAAGACACCGCAATGAGAAGCCCATGCACCACAATGAAGAATAGTCCTCGCTCGCCGCAACTAGAGAAAACCAGCATGCAGCAACGAAGACCCAATGCAGCCAAAAAATAATAAAATAAAATTTTTTTTAAAAATACATAAAAAAAAAAATCAGAAGAGACTGACCACTCGTAAAAGGCAGCAGAGATGAACCCCTGTCTGTGCTGGTGATTAACCCTACATTCAAAATTCCAGTATGTACAGACACAAATCGATGCAAGGTTCTCGTTAATTACACAAAAATGGGAATATGGGGAACAAATGGCTTTCTGAAATGCATGTTAAATCAAATTATCTGATTTTAGCAGTATCTGTATAGTTAAAGAGCTTTCCTCTCTACCCCCTGCCCTCAGAAAAGAAACCTGTGGGATTTAAAGGCCAAGAAAATAGTAATAATAAAGGGCATTCAAAAGGGGCAGCAGAGATTGTATGTTTCCAATTATCTTTCTCATTATTAAGGACTGTTCCTTTCATATTACTTTGCATCAGCTTTTAGTGAGCTGAGCTGAAAAGCAGTTTCACCTTGCTCTGGGAAAATAAGAATCTGAGTCCCCAGCTGGAGAAAAGGAAATGTGTACCAGCCATCATTACCTAAGCACACCTCTAGTTTCGGATCTGTCTAAAAATGTGAATAGCAGGAAAATAAAAGAATCTATTCTTTGTGCCAGTCTGAAACCAGGAAGTGATGAATCCCACTGTAGAGAGCTTGTTTCTACTTGGTTCCAAACCCAGTGTTCAGATGAAAGCGCCTTGGAGAGGTAGAGTAAGGCCTTGCTTTGTTAAGCAAATGGTCGGCTTACCTCCAAAGCTTTAAGCAGCCGGGCTTGTTCTTTCTATTCTGTCCTGAACCAGTTTCAAGAGCAAAAGGATGTTTGTTGTTTCAGGACTGGACGCTATGAAGGACCTTTGGAAACCAAATAGTCTCTGGTACATGCTCTTGCATACCGATGTCTCCAAAACTCATCTGGCTTTCACTGATAATTTAAGGTTTCATGTCCTAAAATAGTTGAGTATGTTTATCTCTTGCTATAGCACATTTTAAGGAAGAGAGTGACTTAACATTTTTAAAACTTAAAAGTTATGAGAAAAAATAAAGTAAATTGAAAATAAGACTCTAGATATATATATAAAAAAAGAGTAACTTTCCTTTTTTCTCTACTTTGAAATGAAGACAGCATAAAAGAAAAAGATGGAGATCAATGGGAAGGAAGGAGAGTGGAAAGTGTGGGAGAGCTTTACAAAATCCAGATAATGAGGTTGTAACTACAGGAAAGAAATAAATATTAAACTATGCAATAAAAATTTTGAAACATTTCCACATTATTCCTCTTTACTCTCCTCCTGCATATCAGACCTGATACACCGGGGTTTCCTGCCAATATGAGTAATTTAATCAAGACCACGGGGAAATGAGGTCCAAGAGTTTTCTAAAGCCTGTCATTGTTCACCAGCATGTACAAATTAACCAAATTTCTATCCGAAATAACCTCAACAACCATTTTATACACATGTTTTTCCCATTCTAAACTCTAATATTTTCAGCAACTTAATTCACTAGTGCATTGACAATGAATCTCCCTTTGACCAAAATTTAGCCAGGCGCCTCTGAGTCCTCCCCACCCCAACTTTAGCCTGCACAGCTCAGATTTAGCAAAGAATCCGGCTAAACCAGTTTACAGAGAATCCCTGCCCTTGATATCTAACCAAGTTCCTCTTCCCTCTCACCCTTGCCACCTAACAAAGTTAGTAACTTTCCATCCACTCCCTCACTTTACCCATTGGCTACACGTTCCCCCTTGTCCTTATCGTATTCAGGGTTGAGTTCAAACTCTCTCCCCTATTGCAATAGTCTTGGGTAAAATCTTCCATGCCATTTTAACACGTGTGCAGTGCAATTATTTCCTTTAACAGCATCTAGCCCAGGATAAAGATGTGGTTAATGTTGGGGCTCTGCAATAATCTGATTGGGTTTAGACCCAACTACAGCATTTGCATGGGACATGATATTTCTCTTGCCAGGTTTTAATTTTCTAACCCATTAAATAGGAATAATTAATAAAGTCTAGATCATACAGTAATGACAGGACTAAGCAAGAGGACCCTTATAAAGTTGTCCCTGTGTCTGACCCAGAGTTGGCCTTTGCTTCTTTTTTTTTTTTTTTTTTTTTTTTCCGGTACGCGGGCCTCTCACTGTTGCGGCCTCTCCCATTGCGGAGCACAGGCTCCGGACGCGCAGGCTCAGCGGCCATGGCTCACGGGCCCAGCCGCTCCGCGGCACGTGAGATCCTCCCGGACCGGGGCACGAACCCGTGTCCCCTGCATCGGCAGGCAGACTCTCAACCACTGCGCCACCAGGGAAGCCCGGGCTTTGCTTCTTTAGAAAGGAACTGGATCAAGGGTCAATAAGCTTCTCTTTTAATATCCTGATAAATACTTGACAAACCAAACTACCTTCAGAGGGCATTGAACATTATTAGGCTTTCCCAATATCCAGGGCTTTTCCAGGGAAGAGGAGGATGAACTACCAACAACCAGAGGACCAAACACATGAGCTGCTTGGTGCTCTTGCTCTAGCAGGTGATGTTGGATTGAAAGTCATCAGTCTCAAACTCCACCCCAGCAGTAACAAGCCCTCAATCTTGCTTCTCAGAAACTTCCTTGAGTTTTTAGCATTGTGGGGTTTTTTTTGTTTGTTTTTTGCGATACGCGGGCCTCTCACTGTTGTGGCCTCTCCTGTTTTGGAGCACAGGCTCCGGACGCACAGGCTCAGCGGCCATGGCTCATGGGCCCAGCCGGTCCACGGCATGTGGGATCTTCCCGGACTGGGGCACGAACCCGTGTCTCCTGCATCGGCAGGCGGACTCTCAACCACTGCACCACCAGGGAAGCCCAAGGGTTTTTTCGGTTTTTTTCGCGTAATTCCTTAACTTTTATAGAGCCTCTTACTCTGTGTGGGCTGATACAACAGTACTAAGGCTATCCCTTTAAACTGGTTACACAATCAGAGGCTGTCCAAATGAAGCGGCTGATCCATTTTTCCCCCCATCTGATATCCATGCTCTAAAAAGTCCTGTTTAGGTGGTTCTAAAATCACCCCACTTGTCAGAATCTCCCCTCATCATTGCTCAGGTAGACCAACTTGGATTGCAAGGAGCCAGTTTAGTACCACAGGTTTGCAATCTGAAGAAATTCTGAGATAGCCAATGAAATGAATCCAAGCAGGAGTTCTTTACACAGAACTAAAGAGTAAAGACGGAATACAAGTAGAAATGCCTGGTCTGAAGGGCAGGAGGAAGTGAGGTCATACATTAAAGACAGTGTTTAAAGTCTAAAACACCCAGACATGAAATAGTTAAAGCAGTTACACTTGAGGCCCAAAGGAGGAGAGAAAGAAAAATAGCAAGAATATTAACCTTTAAGACTACTGCATGTATATAGAGGGCTAAGAGTGCATCTACGATAAATAAAACCACCATTTGTTAAGTTTCCAGTGCTCACCTATAATTATAACTACGGTTGACCCTTGAACAACGTGGAGGTTAGGGGCACCCACCCTTGTGCAGCTGAAAATCAGCATATAACTTTTGACTCTCCCAAAACTTAACTGCTACTACTAACAGCTTACTGTTGACCAGAAGCCTTACCAATAACCTAAACAGTTAATTAACACATATTTTGTATGTTATGTGTATTATACACTGTGTTCTTACAATAAATTAAGCTAGAGAAAAGAAAATGTTATAAAGAAAATCATAAGGAAGAAAAAATACATTTACAGTACTGAACTGTATTTATCAATACCATAAGTTTATGTCATGTTTCCAAGATGAATTGTCTGTCTGTACCTATATCAATATTGTCTTATATGATACAAAACACTGTAGATGTTATATGTATTTATAACATTAGACATCAAAATGAAAAGGTAATGTGAAAATGAAATTCATATTTATTTACAGATACTACATTTATGGAAAAAAATCTGCGTATAAGTGGACCCACACTTATATTTCAAACCCATGTTGTTCGAAGGTCAATTGTACATCTATAATTACAGGAAGAAGCAGAAGAAAGAATCCACTATTTGTTGCTAGTTGTAGTGCACTATGTCTGCAACTCTGTGTTGCAGAAGTCAAAACAGAGCTAATAAATTCTAGTTATAGGCAAAGCCATTCAGAACAACTTTATACCTGATAATCCAAAAAATTCCCATAGAACTGCCTATTATGGCTTCTAAATATCACTCCAGATGAAAATGAAAATCCTGTGCTTGACAGTTTTTTTTAAAGGTGTTCTCTCAGCAAAGGTACCTACGTTTTCTTTTTTTGTAAGTGGTTTACAGTGACCGCATCCATTTGGCAATCTACTGTTAAAATCAACAACTTTGACACTTGTGTAAGGTTGAAATCAATGTTTGTCAGAGCTCAACTGGCTTATTTTAATTGCAATATTTTTTGAATTGGGACCATCTGAACAACTATGTTCAATTGAAACCAGCCTTTGAAAGAGCCTAAGTAGAGTTGTTCAAACCATAATTTAAATGTTTTATAAAATATTACTTTCTGTCCTAAAGAAAACTCCCACTTTTGAAACATTTATTATGCCACATAATTCACAGATATTTACCTGGATACTTTTAGAAGACAAAAACGTATTTTCCAAAATTTAACAAGTCTCTCAAATTTTTTCTGAACATGTTTATCTTTTGTTCTCAACTTGTTAACTAAATGTGTTTCAAAAATTCAGTTTTTTAGCTTTTTTACTTGAAGGTAAGTACTTGAAACTGCAATGTTATAACTTCTATATTATATTATTTAGAATTAAAAGAATATTTTAAAATTGAACCCTTTTAAATTTTAGCACATTTTAATAAAGTTTAAAAAGGAATATATTAAAGAGATTTTTCATGTCATACAGTTCATTTTAATTGATATTTTATTAATTATTTTTAGATTTTATTTCTTCAATTTGAAATAATCTCATACTTATAAAAAATAGTTGCAGAAATACTACATCTACAATATGCCCTTCATCCAATTTCTCAGAAGTTAGCATCTTATATAACCATTCTACAATTATTAAAATCAGGAGTATGTTTTTCTCCATCCATTTACTTTTAATTTATATGTGTCATTATATTTAAAGTGGGTTTCTTGTAGACAACATATAGTTGGGTCTTATTTTTTATTCCCTCTCACAATCTCTTTTAATTGTTGCATCTAGTCCACTGACGTTCAAAGTGATTATTGATATAGTTGGATTCATATCTACTGTATTTGTTACTATTTTCTGTTTGTTGCACTTGTTCTTTGTTCCTATTTTTGTCTTTCATTCTTTTTCTGCCTTTTGTGGTTTTAAGTGAGCATTTTATATCACTCAATTTTCTCACCTTTCTTTGCATATCAGTTATACTTCATTTTTTACTTTTTTTAGTAGTTTCTCTAGAGTTTGCATCATACATTTATGATTAATCAAAGTCCACTTTAAATAACACTATACCACTTCATGGGCAATGTGAGTACCTTATAACAATAAAGTAATCCTAATTTTTCTCTCTAGTCCCTTGTATCATTGTTGTCATTTATTTCACTTATATATAAGCATACATAAGTAGATATGGATGTATATACATATGCATATAATTGAATACATTGTTGCTATTATTATTTTGAACAAACTGTTACTTGTTAAATCAACAAGAATAAGAAAAATAGAAGTTTTTATTTTACCCTCAATTATTCCTTCTTTGATGCTCTTCCTTTCTTTATATATATCCAAGTTTTTTACCAATTTCATTTTACTTCTCTCTAAAGATTTTCTTTTAATTTTTTTAATTGCAGTATAGTTGTTTTACAATGTTGTGTTAGTGTCTACTGTAGAGCGAAGTGAAGTCTTTTTTTTAAAATTGAAGTGTAGTTGTTAAGATTTTCTTTGGAATTCCCTGGCAGTCCAGTGGTTAGAGCTCCACTCTTTCACTGCTGAAGGCAAGGGTTCAATCCCTGGTTGGGGAGCTAAGATCCTAAAATCCGTGCAAAAAAAAAAAAAGTTTTCTTTTAAGATTTCTTGCAAGGTAAGTCTACTAGCGACAAATTCCCCCAATTTTTGTTTTGTCCAAAAGTCTTTACTTTTCCTTCATTGTTGAAGGATAATTTTGCAGGGTACAGAATTCCATGTTGGTGGATTTTTTTCTATCAATACTCTAATATTTCACTATACTCTCTTCTTGTGTGCAGTTTCTAAGAAGAAATCAGGTATATGTCTTATCTTCATTTCTCTATAGGGAAGGTGTTTTTCCCTCTGGCTTCTCTCAAGATTTTTCCTTTATCTTTGATTTTCTCTAGTTGGAATATGGTATGCCTAGCTGCAGATTTTTGCATTTATCTTGTTTGGTGTTCTCTGAGCTTCCTGGATCTGTGGTTTGATGTGTGACATTAAAATGGAGAAATTCTCAGTCATTCTGTTTCAAATATTTTTTTCTGTTCCTTTCTCTCTTTCTTTTCTTTCTGGTATTCCTATTACATGAACATTACACTTTGGGTAGTTATCCCACAGTCCTTGAATATTCTGTTCTATTTCTTTTCAATCTTTGTTTTTCAGTTTTGGAGATTCCTATGGAGATATCCTCAAGCTCAGAGAGTCTTTCCTCAGCCATGTCCAGTCTACCAATAAGTTCATCATAGACCCATCATAGACATTTTTTTTTAAATCTCTCTTCAATGTTATAGCTTTTTTTTTTTTTTGGTTCTTTCTTAGGATTTCCATTTCTTTGCTCAAATTGCCAATCTTTTCTTATACGCTGTCTACTTTATCCACTAGAGCCCTTAGCATATTAGTCATAATTGTTTTAATTCTCCATCTGATAATTCCAACATCCCTGCCATAACTGGTTCTCACCAAATTATATTTTTTTGCCTTTTGGTATGCCTTGTAATTTTTTTTTTGTTTTGAAGCCAGGCATAAAGCACCCGATAAAAAGAATTTCTATAAATAGGTTTTGAGGAATGAGGTGGGAAAGTGTGCAGGAAGGAGAAGCATCCTATCATTAGATCTCAGTCTTTTTGTAAGCCTGTGCCTCTGGACTATGTACTTCACAAGTGCTTCTCAGGGTTTCTTTCTCCTTCCTTAGGTGGGAACAGATGGCTAGAGTTGGACTAGCATTGGGTATTTCTCTTCCCCATGTCAGTTAGGCTCTGATAATACTGCAGTAGGCTCTGGTTAACTAGTTTCTCCTGAGGGCAGGCCTTATTAAGAAAACTGAGTCTCATGAATTTCTGTTCAGTAAGCAGCAAGTCCTTGTACTCACCCGACTGCCTCTTCCATTTTGGGAGAAGCTGTTTCCCTTGCGTCCTCACTTCTAAGGTTTTTCAGTCTGTTCAGCTTTTTACTCCTTAGAACATAGAGGCAACTTCCAAGTTCCTTACATGAAAAACCCTCAACTGTCTTTTGATTCGTTAATAGTTTTCTTTGAATGCAAATTATTTTTATGTAGTCAAATGTATCAATTTATTTATTGTCTGTAAATTCTAAATATAGGTTAAAGCCTTTCCATACAATGAAGTTAAAGAAGAATCTACTTATGTTTTCCTCTATCACTTTTATGGGTTCTTTCTTTTTTTTCCATTTATATCCCTGTTCCATTTATTCTTACGTACAGTATGTTTAGGTTATTATAGGAGTTTATTCTTGTATATAGTATGAGGTATGTATCTAATTTTATTTTTTCTCCAAATTGTTACCCAGTTGTCTCAAGACCACTTACTGTAAGGCTCATTTTTCCTGTAGTGATTTGAGATACCACTTTTATATTATACTAAATTTCCATATGTGCTGTGTCTATTTTGGGAATTTTTTTCCCCCTGTTCTATTGCTCTAGCCTGTTTGCCTATTCATGAGCTCGTATCATACTGATTTAATTACAGTGATTTCATGGTGTGTTTTTATGTCTGGTAAAGCTAGTCTCTCTCATGGTTTTACCTTTTCAGTGTTTTCCTGGCCATTCATTAAATTTTTTATATGAACTTTAGAATCAATTTGTCTAGCTCAATAAAAAAATGTTCACTGGTATTTTTATTGAATTGCATTGAAATTTTAAATTAACTTAGGGGGAACTGACAACTTTATGATGTTGAGTAATCCTACCCAAGAATGGGAATTTTTTTTTTTTTTGTCCAAGTCTACTTCTGTGTCTTTCAAGAGAAATTCATTCATACATACAAAGCCATTTAAGTGTATGTTCATTTAACAAATCAAAGACAGCAACTAAACTTGTTCACAAGTCCAGTCCAGATCCCTCCTGGATATATCCTGAGACCCAGGGCCCAGTAGAAATCCATGGATGGACTTCAATACCATAATGAATCCCTAAAATTATATACAAGACTCTGTGTGTGGGTGTGGGTGTATGTGTGTGAATGTGTGTATAGCTTAAATTGAATTTTTATTTTATCTTGTTTTCTCTGAGAGACCAGTATAGTTTTCCTCTGCATTCTCATTCAGGTAAAAACTTTCTAGAATGTGAGATTTCCCAACAATAGCAATCTTATATGTTACAGGAAAGAAATACATACATAACATGACTTTTTTTCTTTTTTTTTAATGCTTTCAAGTCCAATGAACCAAGCAGCAAACAATTTGTCTCCACCCAGAATCGAGCCAAGCAATCTGATAGAAGGGCATATAGGAATGACCCTATTACTCAAAATACTTGCAGACTTCTTTGCAACAAAACACTAAAAATCAAGTCGATAACCATAAAGTCCCATGAAATCTAATTCAACAAAAAGTTCAATAACAAAGAGACAGGCAGATATCAGAGCACTCTGTCTGCACAGAAATGCCTTAAACTTAGTCTTTTCCATCTGGAAAGAAGAGAGAAGAGATTCCAAATAACATGATGTAGGTTATAAAAACATGATTGTGTTATTTCTTACTCCCAACATTTCCCGCTTTAATTTCCCTTCAGTGATAAAGGTTTGGAATGGAAGGCGAAGAAAAATGTTTTTTTTCTTTTCTTTCTTTTTTTTTTTTTAATATTTATTTATCTGGCGGCACAGGGCTTAGTTACAGCATGCAGGATCTTCGTTAATACGTGCGGGATCTTCTTTGTGACCTGCAGAATCTTTAGTTGTGGCATATGGACTCTTAGTTGCAGCATGTGGAATCTAGCTCCCTGACTAGGGATTGAACTGGGGCCCCCTGCATTGGGAGTGCAGAGTCTTAGCCACTGAACCACCAGGGAAGTACCATTTTCTTTTTTTTTTGTTAACAGAGCAATTTTCTTCATTTGATTAAATTTTCCGAAAGCAATGACAACTTGAGTTTGTCCATATTCCTGCCACTTGACCCTCTATTCTTCTGTATTTTTTCCCCAGATTTATGTCTCATATCTTTTACTTTCTCTTTCTTCTTTTATGTTCTTATTTTTCCATTTGCATCTTTTCCCCTCCAGGATTATGCCTACACCTTCATCACTGTTAAGAACATTGTTTATCCTCTTTAAAGGTTTTTAGCTTTAATAGTCTTTTTGATTATCTAGATCAGTGATTCTTAGTCTTGTTTGTGCAATAGAATGGCCTGGAGCACTTTTAACAAATACTGAGAGCTCTGTCCTACCTTCAGAGATTCTGTTTAGTTGGCCTGGGTGGGTGGGACCCATCCACTGCTATAATTTAAAAATTCTCCCCAGTGAACCTGGTATGCAACGGTGGTTGAAAATAGTGACCCAGAACTACCAACAATCAACAAACTAGTTCTATGCAAGGACCTGTAAGTTAACTTTTCCTAAGACTGTGAAAGCTCTCTTAGCCTGTATCTTTCCCCAGTTGAACATGCAATTACTTTTCCTCCTTACTCTGTAGTTCTGTTTGGCAATCAGAATTTTAGAACTGTCGTATCCATAGAC
Source organism: Globicephala melas (assembly GCF_963455315.2). Lineage (NCBI taxonomy): Eukaryota > Metazoa > Chordata > Mammalia > Artiodactyla > Delphinidae > Globicephala > Globicephala melas. The sequence continues at coordinate 26,642,103 of NC_083322.1, forward strand.
ATTATCTAACTCTATTTCATCATTCCAAAGAGAAGTAATCTAAAGGCCAGAGAGAGAGAAAACCTTACCCATGATCACACATCTTATAAGTGGAGTGCCAGGACTCCACTATGTAACTGCTTCTGAAATAAAGCTTTTCCTCTTTATTGTTTCAGATAACCCTAGATATATGTTCAGTTGTTAGCTCTCTCTCCCCAAATCTCTCATCTTCCCTTCTGCTTTCCAGCTTGTATGTTTCCCACCCCATAATAATGAAATTATGACTTTCTGTTTATTGGAATTTTAGAATCAAAGGTGTCGAGGTATATGCTTGCTCTTACCTCATATCACTATTTCTCCCCTATCATAAATTTTGTTCCTTGTAACAATTTCACCCCCAAACCCTACCTTCAGTTGTAAAATAAGAAGACAAAATCATTAGGTAAAATCTTGTTAGCCCATAGGACTATCGAAAGATGATAAGATAGGGAACATCATATTGCTTTGAATTAATTATCTGTATAAGGAAATTGTGAGATTTTTCTCAGCATAAAAACCTAAAAGCAAAAATATACCGTGAGCGCCATCTCCTGGAGAGATCATGCTAACTCGTGGGCATGCTATCATTTGCTACTACGTGGAGTAGAGTTTTCATTCTTTTTTTATTTATTAGTTCATTCATTTATTGGTGTTTAGTAATAGACTTAAGGTAGCTTCCAAAACATAAAAACAATAGAAAAGTAAAAACTAAATTTAAAAGCATGAGAATCTGGGAAATATAACTTGGGAAGGAGGGTATGGGACAAGGAGGAGAATTAAAACACCGATAGGGCTTCCCTGGTGGCGCAGTGGTTGAGAGTCTGCCTGCTAATGCAGGGGACACAGGTTCGAGCCCTGGTCTGGGAGGATCCCACATGCCGCGGAGCAACTAGGCCCGTGAACCACAACTACTGAGCCTGCGCGTCTGGAACCTGTGCTCCGCAACAAGAGAGGCGGCGATGGTGAGAGGCCCGCGCACCGCGATGAAGCGTGGCCCCCGCTCACCGCAACTAGAGAAAGCCCTCGCACAGAAACGAAGACCCAACACAGCAAAAATAAATTAATTAATTAAAAAAAAAGAAAGAAAGAATCCGCCTGCCAATGCAGGGGACACGGGTTCGCGCCCTGGTCCCTGAAGATCCCACATGCCGCGGAGCTACTAAGCCCATGCGCCACAACTACTGAAGCCGGTGCTCTGCAATGAGAAGCCACCGCAACGAGGAGCCCGCGCACCGCAACCAAGAGTAGCCCCCACTCACGGCAACTAGAGAAAGTCCGCGCACAGCAACGAAGACCCAACGCAGTCAAAAACAAAAATAAATAAATAAATTTAAACAAAGAAAACACTGATAAGCAGAGTTCCCACACTGCAGCATAGAAAGAGCTTTACATTTTAGTGAAGAGTTTGGAAGGGTTAAATGATGAGCTGTTTTATATGCGTTACGTTCGAGTTGCCTGAAGGACATCCATGAGGAGCTGTCAAGTATGTGTTTGAGTGTTTAAGGCTCATGAGATAGATTTGAAGGTGGTCAGCCTGTGAAGCACTGGGCTGCATGGGATTTCCCAGAAAGAGTGTGGAGAGAAAGAATAAAATAGGGCCCAGCAGAGAACCCTGAGGAATATTAATATTTAAGGGATGGTTAGTTAAAGGTAAGCAGTGTCACGAGTATGGCTTTTGGACCCAAACTATCTGGTTTACCTCCCAGCGCCTGTACTTACTAAGGCTAACATTTAAGTTACACTGAAAAGATATTTTTAAATCGGTTTTGCATATAAATTCATTACATTAAACAGACTTGGAATCTGTTTGTTTATGTATTTATTTATTTTTAGCTGTGTTGGGTCTTCGTTGTTGTGCGCGGGCTTTCTCTAGTTGCTGTGAGCGGGGGCTGCTCTTCATTGCGGTGCACGGGCTTCTCATTGCGGTGGCTTCTCTTTCTATGGAGCACACACTCTAGGCACGTGGGCTTCAGTAGTTGTGGCACGTGGGCTCAGTGGTTGTGGCTCACAGGCTCTAGAGCACAGGCTCAGTAGTTGTGGTGCACAGGCTTAGTTGCTCCGCAACACGTGGGATCTTCCCGGACCAGGGCTCGAGCCCATGTCCCCTGCATTGGCAGGCGGATTCCTAACTACTGTGCCACCAGGGCAGCCAGTTTTTGTTTATTTTTAAATCTCTAATCGATGATTTCTAAACACATTGGAACTTCCTTTTCTGACACTTAAAGCTCTAATCTCTGACCTGGGAAGAGTCTAGACTAGAAGTGTTTCAAAATTATTGTATCTTATTATTTCTATTTCTAAAGATGGATGTCAGCTGAGCTAACTGGCTCCCTGTTCTTCTCCACCTGTCTTTCAGGCTGTAAAATCCTGGTTAAGGAAAGGAGCAGAGGCCTCAGCAGTTCTTCCCCCTCCACACTTTCCAATAGTCCTTCCTGGTCACCTTCTTAGCTGTAATACAACTTCCTGATCTTGAGAAGGAACAGGAAAAGAATTGCCCTGATTTTTCTGGCTACATCTTTTTTTCTTAGAATTATTTAGAATACTCTTCTTTTTGCCTTTTTTTTTTTTAATATTTTGGGTGATTATAAATGTTGCCTGTTTCAGCAAAATTCCCATTTCAGTTATTTTCCATTGAGAACCAGATGAACTTTTTCACTGAAATGGTCACATTGTCTCATTGAATTTCAGGTCACTTGCAATTTCTTTTCTTAACTCCACAGAGAAAAGAGGACTGAACTCCTAAAAACTCTGCCCTGCTCTCACACACACTCCCTTGGTAGAGCTCAGTTTCAGTTACAGTCCTCATATATCACTTCTGTTCAGGAATATAGTCAAAAGAAATATCTTCTACAGGGCCAGGAACCTTGGTTAAATGGTTCTGTAACTCTTTAAGACTAATTCCTTTTGCATTTTCCCTGTCAAAGCTCTGTGATCATTTCTAACCAGGTTTAGGTAATGGGTTATAAAGTTTCTTAATCTACTGGAACTTTCCATGCCTTTGAATATTTTAATCTATTAGAAAAAATATGTCATTTCTTTCCATCTGTGCCAATAGCATGACCAGCTGCTGGTGTTTCTTCTAGCCTGGGAAACTGTAGCATTTTCCTCTAGCATCTTCCATATGTTCACTTCATGTAGTTTCTATATCTATTTCAGATCTCTTTTGATTCAATTACATAGTTTAATGATGTATTTCATCTCTAAGGCAATATTTGATGTGTTTTCTGAATTTTCTTGTTCAATTCAGGGATAATTTTTAATGTGGAATCATATCATATGAGCAGCCAAGGGATTGCATATAAATTCTTAATATCAGGATATTTATTTAATGAAAACACACAAATAGAAAGAACAAGCAACTTAATAACCAAAAGATAGGAAAAAGATATTGTACCACTTACTAGTCTGTCAACAGTTTCAGTGAAAACAAGAGTTATAATGTTAAAAGAAAATGTAATATAACACAGTAAAAATGACTTAGCAAGTTTTTTTTAAAGAATATTGAATTTACCTAGAATTTATGTGTGTTAACAGTACTGTGGATATGCATTTTCTAATTACCAAAGGTGGAGGTTTTAAAGATATATAGTGTGTTTCTGAAAATATATAGAAATCATGTTTAATGTCCTCAGATCGTTTCTCATCAGTGAAGAGATAGATACAAGTCAAACTGACACAGAGCTACTAGTCAACTTGGAAACACAAAATCAGAGTTGAAAGTAAGTTTGATTCATCTTCAGAAAACAGCAGTGGGTATGTCCTCAGCGTTACCTCGGGATTTGGAAAAAGTTCTTATTACACAGAGAATATGGTATAAGAATTAGCTAATCTTAGAATCACAGAACATTACCAGTAGGACAGATGGCTTAAGTGATCTGACTCCATTATTTTGTAACTGAGGAAATGGAGGCCTTATCCAGAATAGTGGCTTATTTGAAATCACACAGCTGGTTAAAGCAGAGCCCAGATCAAGGCATAATTCCTGCCTCTCAGATAAGTTTTGCTCCCATTCTGCTAGTACAGCCCCATATGCCAGTTCCCAGCAGCTGGAACTCCTCTGACGAAGGGACCAGGCATTTACCATAACTGTGCCTCAGCAAAATCAGTCTTGTCTGTTTTTTCTTTCTCTCCCAAACCCTCACCTAAGCTTTCCCCTGCTGTGGTCCAGCTTACTCCTTCCTCACTGAAGCTCACCAGTCCTTCACCTGATCCCCCCAGGAGTCCAAAGTGGCTGCTCACAAGTCTGACCCATTAACCAGGTCAACGTGCTCAGGAAGAGGCCCAAAAAAATTTCCCACATGCATGTGGTTTCAGTGTGGCCATCATAGATTAATCCCCAGCCTGTGATCACGGAACCCTGTGGCAAGCAACTGGTGCGAGTTTCAACCTGAGAATATTTTTGTAAATGTTTTGAAACTCCCTTTTATTTTTTCCATTTAGTCTGAAAATAACTGAATTAACCTCCATGGTGAAAATGTATTTTCTTATGATTTAGATCATATGACCTACTTTATTAAGTAGAAAAAGATTTTTGAGAAAATGACATTGATTTTAACCAACAAAATATTAGTATCTGGGCACATTTGAGAAGAATAATACAGCTTTCTAATCTTTCATGCAGAAATTAGATCACTGGCCATGTCATTGTCCCAGCCATATGACCATATGCCTATAACGTGGCAGAGCTGTTCTCTGGGCACAAATCCAGGTCTCCAGCTACCACTCTCTAACTTGGATTAATAATTCATTGTATTATCTGAAAAGGTTGCAAAATATCCCTAGCCAGCTGAACCACATAGAATCACTCATCCCAAGTCACACACAGTTTTCAATGTTACCTTGCAAAATAAGCCTTCACTCTAATCTGCCGGTAGTAATACCCATTCACTCAATGAGAATGTAAAAGTATCTACCGAAGGCGACTTGGCTATAGGTTCCATGGAGAAGAAATGCAGAGAAGAGAGGAAACAAGGATGATAAGAAAGGAAATCAATGTTAGATGCCTGCCATGTGCCAAGCATGCTGGGAACATACAGTCCTCATGACCATTCTGTAAACCGGTAGTAGTATTCCCATTGGAGAACTGAGGAGATTAATATTTAGGAAAGGTAAGTAAAGCCAGCATTCATTCATCTAGTTAGAAGGACTCCAAGTTCTTCATGAAAATGACCTCCTGAATGGGCAAAGAAACATACCTGAATAAAAGAGAAACTAGTAAACAGCTCCTAGGCAACGTATGAGCAGACACTTGATGACTGAATGCACAAGTGCAGAAGACATTTCAAGTAGTAATATTATTCAAATAGTGTTAGTAAGAATTAGTCAGAATGCTTCATGGAGATGAGGTTTGACATGGCTCCAAAGCTTCTCAAGTTTTTAAATAATGTTTCTCTATATTTAAATGCTGACCTAGTTCCCGAAGCTGAGGAACTACAGATGGATGTGAAACTTAAAAGTACTCGAGTCTGAACAGGAAAACATCCAGGCTGGCCAGAGTAAAAGGTTAAAGATAACATCTCACTTTTCTATGAGGAGAGAGGAAGGAAGCAGAGAAGACAGCTTCTTCCTCTTCTAGCAGAAACCTATCCAGCTGGTTGAAAGATCACATCTCCAACTAGAGACATCTTTTACTTCTTTACTGTGTAATAATTGAAATTCACTCATGCAGATGTATCAGCATTGCCCACTTTAAAAAGTCACTCATACTAAAAGTAGGATTTTACTCTTGTCAAACCTTTCTTGGCTCTTAATATCTATCCTCCTTTGTAAAATAAATTACTTTGAAATTCTAGAATTAATGACACTTTTTAAAAAGACTTGCTATCATGAAGTTCACAAATGAGACTCATTAGACACGCAAAACACAAGTCATTTTCATTCTGACCTCTTGTTGAAAGCATTTCACTTTCAGCATCACGAATTTGCAATGATTTACCCTGGTAGAGCGATGGTCAGATGAACAGTGAAGACTCTTTTGGCAACATGACATTTCATTTCTTTCCCTTGACTATGGAAATATTGCTCAGAGTGGAAAGGAGAACACCTTGAGTTTTCACATCTCCAGTTTTCACGTCCATCACTGTGGGGGGTGGGGGGAGCTGGAGTGGGCAGTGTAGACGATTTTTTCCAGATGTAACATTCTGTGGTTCTATAGATCAAGCAACATAAAAACTTAAAAGTATCCTTTAGGTTTAACAAGTAGGCAGTCAATGGTAACAGTAGAGAGCAATTTCTGTGATGGAATTTGGGACAAGGGTTAGAGCTAGATGAGTAAGGGAGGGTCAAGTTGAGATGAAATGCACTGAGGTGTGAGTTTGGGCAGGAGAGAGTGGAAATAGGAACTAGGCATTTATCTTTAAAACAGCTTGGCCCTGGGGCTTCCCTGGTGGCACAGTGGTTAAGAATCCTCCTGCCAATGCAGGGGACACAGGTTCGAGCCCTGGTCTGGGAAGATCCTACATGCTGCAGAGCAACTAAGCCCATGTGCCACAAATACTGAGCCTGCGCTCTAGAGCCCACGAGCCACAGCTACTGAGCCCACGTGCCACAACTACTGAAGACCGTGCGCCTAGAGCCCATGCTCCACAATGAGAAGTCACCGTAATTAGAAGCCCGCACACCGCAACGAAGAGTAGCCCCCACTCGCTGCAACTAGAGGAAGCCCGCGTGTGGCAACAAAGACCCAACGCAGCAAAAAATAAAATAAATAACTTTATTAAAAAAAAAAAACCTAGGCCCTGAGGAGTAGGAGAGAATGACGGTAGATGGACAACAATATCCATTTGGGGGGATCAGGGAGATTGGTTGCCTGCTTGCATTTAACGGTAAGAGAAACATAAGCACATTTAAATGGTGATGGGAAAGACCTTCTAGAGAGAGACAAGTAGAAAGTATTAAAAATAAATAAATAAATAAGGGCCCTGAAAAGGTACAGGTAGATTGGTTTCAAAGCAGTTAAGTGCAAAGATTCACCTTCAAGAGAAGGAAGTGATAAAACAGTTCAGGAAAATGGTTAAATCCCCTGAGGAGGAAGGGGGAAAAAAGAGGTTGAAATAGTGACTCTGTGAGAAAATGAAACTTTATGGAGCTTCAACAATTCTATCCCCTTTTCATACCAAGATTGACTCTCCACACATTCAGGCACGAAACAACAAGATCTGAATATCTCTGTCAATCTGAATAAATGCATAGAATTAGGTGGAATCAAAATATGTTTACTTCTGAATTTAATGCCAGAGAACTTTGTTTAAACTTCCCCTTCTCTATCTCAGAGTAATGCCCTCATGAATAACAAGGTCAGCAATAGATTCTAAAATTGGTCATCAACCCTCTTTCTTCTGTATTATAATGACTTCCTTTTTAAATTTTTCTTTTATTTAAAGAAACTACAGAAAGAGTATTCTTTAAAGGAAAGAATACTGGACTAATAATCTGAACACAAGGATACTTTTAGCTGCCATTTATGGTTTGGATAACTTTGGACAAATCCGTATAGCAATATAGGCCTCAATTTTCTCGTCCATAAGAGGAGGGGGTGGACTTAGAGAATTGTATAAAGATCTTTTCATGTCTAAGAATTCTCTGACTCTAAATTAGAGAACATTTTCCAAACAGTGAATAATCTGGTTTTAACCAGGAAAATAAATAAAGGAAATGTTTCTCTTGGATTTTCACCTTGAAATTAGTGCTTACATTAAAAAAAGAAAGAAAGAAAAGAAAACAGAGTTGAGACTTCTTTTTTGAATAACATTAATATTTTACATGAAGTTCTTTTCTACTACTGTTTAGTTTTCTGTCTGAAATACTAGTCAAATGCCATTAACATCACTTTGGTCCTTAATATACTTAATGCATCAATCTGTGTTTTCATCTATTAAAAAGATGGAGCTTAACTCAATGTAAAATTTTTATTTTTTGTGCCTGTTTCACTCCTATAGTACACTCAAAATCCATCTAAATATTTAGAGAAACAGAAGTATATATACTGATAAACTTGGCAGGATTTTTTCAAAAGTTCTGATTTCTAAAAGTTTCAGAATATAGAAAATCAGAATTTGGTAAACTATGGTTTACATGATTTTTAATTCAAATGAGAATCCATTTATTTTTCTTCTACATGGGAAATGATATGTGCCTCTGTGATTGTCTTAGATAGGACACTTTAGTGCAAAAAAGTGAAATCCCCTCAAATTAGCTCAAGTCAATGGGGTATTATTAAAAGGATAAAATAGGAATCTCATAGAAATGACACAAAAGAAATTTCAACCAGAAAAAAAGTAAAAGCAGGTCCCAGAAATAGGCCTACCCCAATATCTGTAGCACATGGCATAAGCGTACAATGGAGACTTACATACCATATGACCAAATATTTAAAAGTGATAAGTCAAGATACCAAATTGCTGGGCTTCCCTGGTGGCGCAGTGGTTGAGAGTCCGCCTGCCGATGCAGAGGACGCGGGTTCGTGCCCCAGTCCGCGAAGATCCCACATGCCGCGAAGCGGCTGGGCCCGTGAGCCACGGCCACTGAGCCTGCGCATCCGGAGCCTGTGCTCCGCAGCGAGAGAGGCCACACAGTGAGAGGCCGGCGTACCGCAAAAACAAACAAACAAAAAAGATACCAAATTGCTAAATATCACAGATAAATAAATTTATTATTGTATATATCTGGGTGTTCTGCTGATAAGTAGATATTTGGGTGACTAATGAAATATATATGTATGCAATAAATAATACATTCCATAAAATTAATTATTGCTTTCATTTCAGCAAAATTGCTGATTATATTGTTATAGTCAAAAATGTTCACTTAATTTGTGTTTTATCAATGGTAATGCTAAATTAGACAACCACTCGAGTTACTACAGTTTTAAATAGTATATTTCTGTATGTCAATTTGGACAAACTTTGTTTTTATCAGGCAGTGGAAACAGGAAGTTAAAATAACTCATAAATGAACCAAGAATTTTATATACCATAATTCAAAATTTAGTGGGATTGCATATGAAAATTATCATTCCACAGAAAACATTACAAAATATAGTAATCTTATAATATCAGTCTATAAAATTTATGTTTCAATTTTCTTCATTTCTTTGAACAATATCTCAAACCTCTCAGTTATATAAGGAATCAGCATCTTGCATGTTACAATGCACATTTGCATATTTATAAATAATGTGAATTGTTTATTATTGTAAAATGATGCTTTCCCACTCTGCACCAGTATTCTAAATACTATACAACTTGTAAATTCCTCTGGAGTCACAAATTGGAGTATTTGAAGAGAAACAACAAAAAAAGTATACATCCTGCACTACTGTAAATCACATTTTATTGTGCAAAAATTTATTGTGTTCATGTTGGCTGAGAAAAACATGAGTTTGACAGGTAAGTTAGTCTTTTCACTTACCCAAGAGCTTCTACTTGACCAAGCCCGCCCTACACTCTAAAACAATGCCAGTCTCTGCCATCAAAGAGGCACAACCACAACAGGCACAAAATACTATTCAAAATTCAAATATTTCATCTTGTGTTTTACCCTTCAGGAAGTGAACGTTTTAATATCAAGAAAATGATTAAAAACATAAACTTTTTAAAAAGTTAATTTAACTGCTGAAAATACCAGATGCCAAGGCAGCAGTTTTGCTGTTGTGATTTTTGTGTTTCCAGTAGAATATATTAAATAAATGAAGGAGTGAATGAGTGATGAATCTCTTCTACATTCTATCTGACGTGTCTGATGACATTACACAAAGTGAGATCTATGACTTTTAACACTAACTAGCTGTGCGTCTCCAGATAAATCATTTACTCTCATCTTTTTCCCAGAAAATGCCAAGCTCTTTTTCCTGCCTTAATATTTATTATCTCTGCTTAGACTGCTCTTCCCAATAATTGTAAAACTCATTCATTCTCAAACCTGTGGTCAACTGTGATATTCAACTATTATCTTAATATACAGACATCATTTAGGCATATAATAGGTCCTAATTATTATTTGTTCAATGCATGAATTGTGAAATAAGAAGGCTGAACTTGTCCTAATAGATCACGGTACTAAAATCAAAGTGGCAAGACATTAACAATGGCAGACAATCAAAATCATAAGACTGTAATTTCTAGTTACAGTATAATTGTGGAACAAAATTGATACCAAGTAGTATGGAAGAAACTGGTCATAGAGTAAGAAGTTAACACCTAATGTTGCATAATCAAGAGGTAGAGATTTCACAAAAACTTCATTAAGCAGACCATTAACACGCGATCTACATTAATATATAAATTTCAAGTGTTCATTGATTCTGTTTACAATCTGATTATACAATTCAAAAATAGGATGATGTAGGGTCAGAGCAAGGCTACAACATGATAATTGAAGCATTGATCTTTCAATTAGTTGTTTTGTCTTTTAAAAATAGATAATTTCATTATCAAGTTAAATCAACTATTTCCAAATTATAAGCAAATTGCCTAATTGTAGCAATTAAGGGGTCAAAAGGAGTGAAAAGTTTTATAGCTTACATTTCATGTTGCGCTACTGAAAAGGGTAATCCAATTTGCATTAATGCCAAGGAGAGAACAATTATCAATTGGTTGATTGAAACAGAGAGAGTTTCTTGGTTGAGATTTTCTTCATCCTCTTTATGACATCGATTTCTTAATAGCCTCTTTAAAATTAAAAGCAAGTACTTTCAATATCCCCTGACTAAAGCAAGTTTTAGAAGCCTGTTAACATGCCATTTATTAGACTGTGAGATCCTAATTTGGGGGACTGTCATATGTGTCTTTGAATCTCCCAATCTTGTAGTAGCTAGCACATTTTAGGTAGTTAATGTTTGTTGAATTGGTAGAAAGTAAACTGTGAAAATAAACATATAAAACAATATTTTTTGGACTACTATGAAATTAAGAACTTCAATCTAAGTCTAAATGATAAGTTAATTTTGCCAAGTCATTAAAACAATACCCTCCAATCAGTGGTTCAATATCATGTAATTAAACAACAAGCTGAATCCTATCATTTTTACTTTTCAAACAGTTCTTTGGACACAGTCTCCAACAAACATTCAGTTCTTTCAATTGATTACTAAAATTCAATAAACATCATAAAGGCACAAAAACAAATGGGTTTTGCCTTAATAACTAGCTAATGGAATATTTAATAGGAAAGGAATTATACTCATACTTCAAAGAAACCCTGTGAATCAGACTGGAAATTATCAAAAGGTTTAAAAACACATCATTCATAAGTGTGAGAAGATGGCAATTTGGCAATACTCATCAAAATTATTGACATACGTTCCCTTTGACCTAGATGTTCTTCATCTTTGAATATAGAAGTACTTGTACATGTGTGAAATGACATTTGTACAAGGTAATTTATTTGCTGTAACTTGTACCAACATAACATTGGTAATATCCTAAGTATCTAACAATAAGTAACTGGTTAAATATATATTCAGTACATTCACATGATGGAATACCTTGCAGCATTAAATAAAAATAAGTAATGTGCAGAAAAATCAAGGTGCAAAATATTTGCTTCCATTTATGTACAAGAGGAGAAAAAGAATATCTGTGTTTGTGTGTGTGTGTGTATTTATTTGTATTATGTAGAAAATAGCTCTGAAAGGACACAGAAGAAACTTGGTCTTGTTTTCTGTCCAGAGGCTAGAGGATAGTGGCTAGAGGATAGATGTGAGAGGAAGATTTTTCTCTCTATTCCCTTCTCTAGTTTTGAATTTAGAACCATGTGACCGTATTATGTAGTCAACATAAATAAATGCATTTTTGAAAGACAGAAAAATAAAACCAAGGGAGAAGTAGTTTCTTCCTATAGTTGTGGCCTAGATTGCACTAATTTCCCTATAATCATCTTCTTCTTTGATTCACTGACTTTCCATCACCATTGCCAACTTCTTAAAAATAAACTTCTAGGAATAAAAAGGGGGAAAAACAAGCATATAAAACAGACATGGAGACAAGGAGACTAGAAGGAAGAGGTGAAAGAGGAGCAAAAGAAGAGGGGTGGGCTTCCCTGGTGGCGCAGTGGTTGAGAGTCCGCCTGCTGATGCAGGGGACACGGGTTCATGCCCCGGTCTGGGAAGATCCCACATGCCGCGAAGCGGCTGGGCCCGTGAGCCATGGCCGCTGAGCCTGCGCGTCTGGAGCCTGTGCTCCGCAACAGGAGAGGCCACAACAGTGAGAGGCCCGCGTACCGCAAAAAAAAAAAAAAAAAAAAAGAAGAGGGGTGAGGGGAGGAGAAGAAGAAATAAAACAGAGAGCTTTCTACAAAAACAGAGAGAAAATCCTTGACTCTTCTGGCCAAGGTTTTGACAGAAATACAGTACCTTTAACATTCATTATTTATTCTACTTATCTCAGTAATGTCCCAACAGCTCACACCTTTCAACTGAAACTCCTATTTTTTTTTACATTTAAAAGTTTCACAGTATCATGATGTAGGTGTCCATGACTTAAGTGACTTATAATGAAGCCTGAGAAACCGTCAATCAGAAAACAACATCTGAGTTGAGTAAAGGATGTAGGTAATTAGGCAAGTAATAGAGACTATAGTTATTTGTTCTTTTTTGCTGTTGATTGGTTCGTTGTTTTCTGTTTCAGAAATAACTTGATGTCATGATAATCCTGGACTGGACGCCAGTTCTGGTTCCAGCACTAACATCTACTGGGCATTACTAAGCATTAGGTATTCCAGGAGGCCCTGGTGATATATAAATGGAGAAAACAGAGCCTTGACCTTTGAAGGGCTCACCCTCTAATAAGAGGGAGAGATTTGCATATAACTAACCCAAACATAATGTGATAAACATCAACTGGCAGCATAACTTGCTATAAACAGCTGAGAAGTGAGAGCAAAGTTCAGCTGGGTTGGGGGATGAGAGCTGTTAGTAAAAAGAAAGTGACACTTGATCCCTGCTTTAAAGGATAAGCAGATTTCTTTTTCCAGACAGGGAAGGAGTGAAGGACATCTCAGGCTGAGTAATATAACAGTAAGTCACTTAAGGGTTTCATCATGGGTAAGACGTATGAAATTCCCAGTATACTAACTGTAACTATACTCCTTTCTCCCCACTCAAGAAATAGTAATGAAATGAAAACAAGTGAGAAGGAGGTTATTTTAGCAATAATGACCTCTGCCTTACCAAATAAATAAATCAATTATCTACAAAGGAGTACTTTATCATTTGAAAGATATGAGTTGCGACTTTGGCATTTGAAAGCTCTTCCACCAACCCATCTCTAGATCACGCCACCCATATTAAGATTCTGGTAAGAGGAGAACATGTTGTTTCGTATCATTACAACCTCTTTCGCACCCCACCTCGTCACCCCCACTCTACTCTTTCTATGTGTCCTGAAGAGATAAGACAAATAATGGCAAGAACCTCACCAAGGAAAACAGGGAGGGACTTCCCTGGTAGTGCAGTGGTTAAGAATCCGCCTGGCGATGCAGGGGACAAGGGTTCGATTCCTGGTCCGGGAAGATCCCACATGCCACGGAGCAACTAAGCCCGTGCACCGCAACTACTGAAGCCTGTGCTCTAGAGCCCGCGAGCCACAACTACTGAGCCCGTGTGCCATAACTACTGAAGCCCACATGCCTAGAGCCCGTGCTCCACAACAAGAGAAGCCACCACAATGAGAAGCCTGCGCACCGCAATGAAGAGTAGCCCCTACTCGCCGCAACTAGGGAAAGCCTACATGCAGCAACGAAGACCCAACGCAGCCAAAATAAATAAATTTGAAAAAAAAATAAAAACAGGGAGGTCACGTCACCTATTGTGTGACCTAAGATATGAAACAAGTCTGAGAGCTTTGGTTGGTCAATGGATAACCACCATCTCCACATCAGGGATTGAAGTCCAGCATTTATTATACACACATAACAGTCCCCAAGGCCTGACGTGTCTGAAATAAGCAAAGATGTTTCTTCTTATGTGTAGGTGGCATTTGTTAACAATCTGTTAAAATCTCAATAGCAATAAGATTTTAGTCAAGGAATGATCCTAGTACAAGACACTTAACTTCAGCAGAAGGAAACGGATCTCTGGCCACAGATTTCCCCCTAGCCAGATCCAGCTCTCTTACCTCTCCGAAAGAAATCATGGGAGAGAATATAAACAACTCCGAACAGCATATTTCCATGCTAGCAAAATGACTGAGGTTATACCAACAACTCAATGATTCATTCAGAATTTGAGTGGGAAAAGAAGTTTGTCAACCAGAAAGTGTTTGGTGTGAAGTATGGAATCCTGGCAGTGTTAGCTCCAGGCTGGAGTTATTTCAGTCTTGTTCTCTTCATGGTCCCAAAGATGAATGTTTTTAACAACACAATTTTAATAATACATGGATTAGTAGGAGACTGGGGAGAATAGTATAGTAATATGTTACTTCTTACCAAGCAGTTTTCTTATTTTCTTTGCTTCTGGAGAAAGTATTGCTTTTCTTAATAACTGAATCCTAGACGAATCATCAATCTCGTTACTACCTTTTAACAGCTCGTCCACCATTTCCTCCACATACCTACAGCCATTCTGCAGTTCAACCTCATCAACTTCCTGAGGAAATGTACTTGGACATGACATTGAATCAGCACCTCTGAAATTATATAATACAGAATGACATGGCATATCACTTCAGATAGGCAGCAGCTATAAACTGAGCCCCAGGAAACCAGAATTATTCCATATCTTCCCACTCTCTCACTCATCAGATTCAGAGTCTCAAGTACTCAAGTCCAAAAAGGCCTGCTCTGGGGGTAATTATATCAAGATAGATATTTATATACTCATATATCACATAATATGCATACTTTTATGTTACCTTTCACCTAGCCTATATTGTAAAACTATTTCATTTATTTAGCTTCATGGAAAAATGAAGTGTCCAATGGCAGTGCATTTTACTGCAAAGCAAAGCCTACTGCTTAAATGCCGACAACTTTTTAAAAAATTTATACTGATTTCTATGGAATTCTTTTGGAAAGAAATTACATATATCCTTATTAAACAGTAGTTCGTGGGTATCATTTAAATTTTTCTTGTTGATTTAAAGTCTTCATTGAGAATGGATCTCATTAAGAATGTATGTAGGGCTTCCCTGGTGGCGCAGTGGTTGAGAGTCCGCCTGCAGATGCAGGGGACACGGGTTCGTGCCCCGCTCCGGGAAGATCCCACATGCCGCGGAGCGGCTGGGCCCATGAGCCATGGCCGCTGAGCCTGCGTGTCCGGAGCCTGTGCTCTGCAATGGGAGAGGCCGCAACAGTGAGAGGCCCGCGTAAAGCAAAAAAAAAAAAAAAAAAGAATGTATGTAAATTGACTACCAAAGGTAAAATAGATACCTAGTGGGAAGTAGCCACATAGCACAGGGAGATCAATTCGGTGCTTTGTGTCCACCTAGAGGGGTGGGATAGGGAGGGTGGGAGGGAGACGCAAGAGGGCGGAGATATGGGGATATATGTATATGTATAGCTGATTCACTTTGTTATACAGCAGAAACTAACACACCATTGTAAAGCAACTATACTCCAATAAAGATGTTAAAATAAAAAAAGAAATGTAAAAAAAAAAAAGAATGCATGTAGATTGAATCTGTCTCCTTTCTTATCTGCTGTTCTTGCCTTCCTTCTAGTTTTTTATTCTAAATTTCTACTTATAGAGAAAACAGATAAAGCTTCTTAACCTCATGTACAGTATACACAGACACATCAAATTAAAAGTCAATAAACTCAGTCTTGTGGAATCAATAATTGTTAAGGGCACAGATTCAGTACAGAGGTTTTGTGACAATTATTTAGAGAACTTAGAAGGCTTTTCCACATAATTCCAATTCAGGGCTCTGTTCCAAAGGGTTTAGATTACTGGCAAGGTGTTAATGTGATTTTATACTAAATATAAAAGGCTCTGTTCTTCAAACTTTTTGGCACATCTACAAAAAATAGTAAATGATACTTCTTTCTGAATCTGAAAAGTCTTCCTTCCCTACACACCAATCAAGGATGCCCTAAATTAAAGTAGCACATTAAGCACTGAAGATTAAATTGTAATTTTTTTGGCTTCATAGTGGATAAAAAAATATGTCACACTATGGCAGCTTGAAAAGATATGGTCTCCTCTTTAACAAGATTTAAATTTAGGAATTATTAGCAAAACCTAATTTATTCTATTTGTAGGTTCAAAGGCAAAAGATAATTTCTGAATTATTATCGTTTCCAAGGGTAATTCCCATATAACCTGATTTTTGAATAATCTGATTTTAAATATATTTGAATATCTGAAAGTTTAGGTATATATAATGAATGTCAACTTCAGAAATTATTTGCAGGTATTCTGGTATGAATCTACACCAGAATCAGAAGTATCACTTGCTTATTTATGCTTAAGCATGTTTCTAAATTGTTTCCCTATTTGCTATACAAAAATACAATAGGAATATTAATAAGCAAACATCTAAATGCTCATTTGAAACAAATATTAAAAAAGCTTAAACAATCATCTCCATTTTAATTTTATCTAGCTCTTTATGAAGCAATGGTGGCTCTGAAAATCTCACAACTCAGTTCACAGACCCAGTCCCAAATATTTGAACATTCTACCTCCGAGAATTCTGCACATTATCCCATCACTCTGTTTCATAAGTTTACAGATGATTAGATTCTATCTGAAAAGATGCACTCAGAGAGACTAAACCTTGTCTTGCTGTACAAATAGACTGACCATACAGTCCACTGTGTCCAGGACAATGCCTGTTTATGTCAGTTATACTGCGTAATCTTGATAACGCTCCCATTTCATGCAAAATGTCTCGGTTTAAGCTATAAACTATATGGTCACCCGACCTATTAGGTTAATTCAGAGACAACATAATAAATGGAATGCTTTAAAAAAAAAAAAAAAAGGGAATGGTTTTGCTTCTCCAACCTAAACTTGAGCAACTTGGGTTATTAGGAGGAGAGGGTAGAGGTACCAAGAAAGAGAAAAGAAGGACAGAAAGTGATGTAAGAATATTTAAATTTCTGCTCATAAAAAGAGAGTGAACTTCGAGGTGGAAAGGCTGCATTATCACTCAACATGTCTCACGCCTGCTTCTAATCTGGCAGTTCAGTAATATGTGACATATTTTCCAAGAATCAAAATAACATATAGAGTAAGAAGGTATTTAGAACTGGGTCATATTGGGACACACGGCTGTGAGACTCTCTAGGACAAATTCTTTTTTTTTTCTTTCTTTTGGCTGCACCGCACAGCTTGTGGGATCTTTGTTCCCCAGCCAGGGATTGAACCCCGGCCCAGGCAACGAGTGCACCGAGTCCTAACAACTAGACCACCAGGGAATTCCCTGGGATTAATTCTTAAAGTGATATTCTACACTCATCCTTTTGGATAGTACCATTTCTCTTATAATATGCCTTCTTCTAATCCAAGAATATATGAAAAGTAAAAGACAGATTATTACCTATTTGTGCTAAGGTTACTTATAGCTTTAATAACCCCTGTCCTATCTTTTGCTGGCTATTTTTTTAAGAGCAAATGATTGTGATGTTGCTGCTGCTGATGCTAATGATGATGATGGTGGCACTGGTGGTATGAAGATGAACAGACAATGATTTCCAGTCATACAGCATGGCACATAGTCAAACTCACAGTTAGGCAAAGTACTAGGAATAACGTCCAGAGATTTAGGATTTAACTATGCCATTTATTAGTTGTGTGAACTTGAACAAATCAAAGTCAGATCACAGCAAGTCAAGGTTCTTTAACATTCTGTAAAACAGGGAGATGGACCTCCAGAAGTAGATCTAGCTCAGTCTAGAAATTTCTTGAGTTTATTTTAAGGGTACAAACAAACAAACTATATATATATATATATATATATATATATATATATATATATATATATTCTCTAAGGAAGCTTAGCAATCGACACTCTTCAGTTCTAGGACATCACCCCCCAAATTTCCTCCTAGAGTTTGCCAAGGGACTCCTCTCATGGAAACAATTACACTAAAGATGCAATCATTTTCTGCTCGGAGCTGCTTTTTTTTTTTTCTTTTTTTCATTCAACCATTCATTCCTTTCCCTTTCATTGAGATTCCAGAATGAGTCCAACTTCTTGGTTTCCAATTGTCTGTCCTATATTGTTTTACTAAGGTATCAGCTAGTTATTAACTGTGATATTTTCTCTCCAGTCTCCTTCCTGACCTTTGATCTGTCTCCATCTCTAATTTACAGTTTAGTTCCCTGAAGCAGAAACTATACCTAAAACTCAATATTTAGTAACAAACATTATGCCTGCTCTGAAAATATAGCTTCTTCTCATTGTTTCTTTGTGTGTGTGTGTGTGTGTGAGATTGATTATTTTATTTCCAGGTACTCTTCAACATCTTAACCCTTCATAGTGTTATGTAAGAACTTGTGTTAACTGAACTAATTAACTCATTTTTTAAAAATTGTGGTTAAAAAAAAAACCTGTAATATAAAATTTACCATCTTAACCATTTTAAAGTGTACAGTTCAGTAGTGTTAAGTATATTCACATTGTTGTACAACAGATCTCCAGAACTTTTTCGTCTTGCAAAACTGAAACTCTATAACCCATTAAATAACTCCTACTTCCCCATCCTACAAGGGGCCCTGGTAACCAGCATTCTATGTTCTGTTTCTATGAATCTGACTACTTTAAATAGGTCAGATAAGTGACATTTTTAATTTAAAAAAATGTATATATGCTGTCACTAAAGTCATGACTTTAACATAATTTTAAACCTTATGTATACAATACTTTAACTCTTCGAAAGAACTTTTATAGATTAATCCCCGCCTTATCCTCAACGGATGTATTTCAAGGCTCCCAGTGGATGCCTACAGTGGATAGAATGAAACCCTGTATATATTATGTTTTTTCCTATACATACATACCTATGATAAAGCTTAATTTATAAATTAGGCACACTAAGAGATTAAGAACAACAATAATAATAAAACAATTATAACAATGTAATATAATAACAATTATGTGAAAGTGGTGTCTCTCTCTCTTTCTCTATCTCTCTCAAAATATCTTATTGTACAAATGTAATGCCTTTTCCATCTTAACTAAGCACTTATCACACACTGTGGCCACAACTTTTGCAGTTTGAGATGTGACAGCAAAACTAGCACAAATTTCTTTTTCCTTCTTCACAATTTCACAGATGGAAGTCTTCTTCTTACTGTAGATCTTAGCGACATCAGCATATGATTTTTTTTTCCTTTTCTTATTGAGTTGATGACTTCTACCTTTTCACTTAAAGGAAGCACTTTACTGCTTCTCTTTGGCATATAGGAATTGCTGGCATCACCACTCTTGCGATTTGGGACGTTTATTAAGTAAAATAAGGGCTACTTGAACATAAGCACTGGGATTCCATGACCATCAATTTGATAACTGAGGGGGCTACTATGTGACTAACGCTAATGGGCTGTGTACTCTGGACACAGGATGACTCACGTCCCCGGGGCGATGTGAGATTTCATCATGGTGCTCAGAATGGCGTGCAATTTAAAACGTATTGTTTATTTCTAGAATTTTCCATTTAATATTTTTGGACTTCAGTTGACTGTAGGTTGCTGAAACCCTGGAAAGCAAAACCACAGATAAGAGGGGACTACTGTTTACTTTAGCTCCTCGTTATTCTCTACTCCTCTCCTTTCACCCTCCTTCTCACACTTCCCAGGCTACCAACCTTTTCCATCACGGCCTCTAACGCTCCATCCCACTGTAAACAAGCACTCTGTACTTTTTAACAGAAACTTCACTTTCCCTGGAGGATCCCTCTCTCTACAGTCCTCTTTTCTTTTTTTTTTTTTTAATTTATTTAATTTATTTATTTTTGGCTGTGTTGGGTCTTGGTGGCTGCACGCCGGCTTTCTCTAGTTGCAGCGAGCGGGAGCTACTCTTCGTTGCTGTGCGCGGGTTTCTCATTGCGGTGGCTTCTCTTGTTGCGGAGCACGGGCTCTAGGTGCACGGGCTCAGTAGTTGTGGCTCCCGGGCTCTAGAGCACAGGCTCAGTAGTTGTGACGCGTGGGCTTAGTTGCTCTGTGGCATGTGGGATCTTCCTGGGCCAAGGATCGAACCCGTGTCCCCTGCCTTGGCAGGCGGATTCTTAACCATCTACAGTCCTCTTTGTTCTCTCACAACTCACATAGTCCAAGCCCATCGTGATGAGGTGTAGGAAGGAGTATATTAGTTAATAGTCTTTTGATTGGTAGTAATAGAGGCCCAAACTCAAATCTAGCTTAAGGTTTAAAAAAGGGACATATGAACTTACATAACTAAAGAGAGGTAATCTCAAAGCCACAAACGATATCAGAAATATCCCTCCAACCTTCAACCATTATTTCCACTTGTGCTTGAATTAATTTTCTCATGATTTTATTGCAATCTTCTTCTAGACAGTGGGTAGGACAGCTACTGATAACCACAAGATTACATCATCTCTCTCCTCTTTTCAAGAATTATGTCTACAATGCAAGACTCTAGTTGAAATAGCGTGTGTCACAAAACTATTCTTTGGTCCAGTCACTATCTATGGAGAATACTATACTACTGGTCCAGCCTGGGACATGATAAACATGCCACTGATTTGAGAGACTGGACACCAAAATTGATAGCTCCTCCAAAAACATATAAAGTTCATATTTCCAAAGAAAAACAAAATAAGCTTATCTACTAGAGAAGAAATGGCGCTCCCCTAGCACATCACGTTAGTTTTAAATAGTTTATTCTCCATCATCCTCTAATAAAGCAAACAAACCTCTTGTCCTTTGAGACATGTTATCCAGCCCTTATTCTCTGCCATCTACTGCCATTAGTCAATACCTAGGTGGTTTTGGCACTAGTCTTTCAAAATATCAGTCATCATTTTGTATGACTTCAATGTCCACTTAGATGATTTATCCAACAGCTTAAAGTCCTAGATTCACAGTTCCTTAATCTCCTAAAATCTTGGGATCTTAATCTTGCATTTTCCGAATCTTATCAACCATGGAACTCTTCTATTTCAAAACCTGAGGATTCTAGGGCTTCCCTGGTGATGCAGCGGTTAAGGATCCTGCCAATGCAAGGGACACGAGTTCGAGCCCTGGTCCAGGAAGATCCCACATGCCGCGGAGCAACTAAGCCTATGCGCCACAACTACTGAGCCTGTGCTCTAGAGCCTGCATGCCTCAACTACTGAAGCCCACGTGCCTAGAGCCCGTGCTCTGCAACAAGAGAAGCCACTGAAATGAGAAGCCCGCGCACCGCAACGAAGAGTAGCCCCCGCTCGCCATAACTAGAGAAAGCCCGCGTGCAGCAACAAAGACCCAACGCAGCCAAAAATAAATCAATTAATTAATTTTTAAAATATTTAGGATTCTAATAATACAGTCTCTGGGTACAACCTCCAGCTTCCTACCAGCATGTACATGAGGACATCAACAGAAACAGCAAACTCAATGTGTCTAGCTGATAATTGCTTAGAGCCTAAGACTGTGCCCCAGGCACTGCTATAGCTCATGTACCTTGTCCTCACCTGCTTGCTCACCTCCCTGAAAAGGAGCAGCAGCAGGTCCATAGCGACCCCAGCTCGCACCAGCTCTCTTCCTTTTTATTTTCTGAGTCCTAGACCAGGCATGTGTGCAACAAGATGTGAAAGGCATCACTTTCTTCTTTAGGTTACCCATGTTGCCAGACTTAGATGCTAGGAGAGTCAAACAGGGTTCCCTTCGCTGGCATGTGTTCCTATTTACATCTTCAGGTTCCATTTTTGTCCCCATGGGTCCCATTTTCCATTCTCCTTCCCCTACTTCAGGTCCAAATTTCTCTCCCACCAACTTGTCCTGCTGACCTACAGTGACTTGAGGCCCACCACCATATGTAGAGGGGCCTTCGAGAAATTACTTCACCAGTTCCCCTTCATGATGATTAGTGACATTTTTCTGTACTTCCAACCATCACTTTTTGGACCTTTGTGCCTCCAGAGTCTCCCACAACTTTGTACAATCTAACTGCTACAATAAACCCATTCTATATCATTCGTAGTGGTTTTTCTTCCCTCATCAAACTGTAACCAAGACACCAAAATGGAGGCTATTTTACAAAAATCTGAGAAGTTTCTATAGAAAAAAAGAGTCTTAAAATGCAAAAGAGGACTTCCCTGGTGGCGCAGTGGTTGGGAGTCCGCCTGCCGATGCAGGGGACGCGGGTTCGTGCCCCGGTCCGGGAAGATTCCACATTCTGCGGAGTGGCTGGGCCCGTGAGCCATGGCCGCTGAGCCTGCGCTCCGGAGCCTGTGCTCCGCAACGGGAGAGGCCACAACAGTGAGAGGCCCGCGTAACACACACACACACACACACACACACACACACATCTCAGACAGGTTGGTTTCATTGTTTTGTTTTGTTTTGTTTTAAGACATTTTTTTCTGTAGCCCACCAGGAAGCAGATATTTTGTCTTGTAATCCTTAGAGTGAGAATGAATCTACACATTCCTTTCTCATTCTGTTACTCATTCTTTGGCTCATTATAGAACCAGCACAGTGTAGGAGCAAAAGAACTAAACTGAGAGGCCAGACATCTGAACTGGAGACTTATATGAGCAACCAGGCAGTTGGGTAACCCTGGCCAAGTCACTTCCTCACTCCAGAGCACAGGGTTTTCTCAAGCTCTCAAGCAACAGGAGACTGACAAGAGTCTGATATCCAGAATGGCCAAAGGCAAGTCTGTGGCTTGGAGCAGAGAAAAGCAGTCTGCCACACCAAAGTTTGACCGGGGGAATTACCCAGTCACAGGCTCTTGTACCACACAAAACTCAGCAATGGCAATGGTTTAACCCCGTGGAGTCTATTCTTTTACAGAATTTTGCTGTGGCCACATTTACTTGGACTCATTAAGTTCTCTCTACACTCAGACGACAATGAGTCAGTGAAAACAACTTCTCAAGGTGCTCTAATACACTGAGCAGGCTAAGATGGAGAGATTCCAATTACCCATTACTGTCAGAGACTTCTCCCTGCTCACATATTTCAGGAGTTCCAAGTCCATATTTCCTCAGTGACCTGATTTTGCAAGTGAGCTATAGTGTGGGCTTACCGTATTTTAGTTTCTTGTGCTCATCACACTTTTATTTTTCAAAGTATTATTCTAATACTTTATTCTAATAATATGTTATAAATAAAAGATCAAGTTTGTATGAAATAAATTTAAAATATTTCCCAACAAGCCAAAATGTACCCAAAACCTGTTTAATCAAAATTTCCTTGAGGGGGGCTTCCCTGGTGGCGCAGTAGTTGAGAGTCCGCCTGCTGAGGCAGGGGACACAGGTTCGTGCCCCGGTCCAGGAGGATCCCACATGCCACGGAGCGGCTGGGCCCGTGAGCCATGGCTGCTGAGCCTGCGCGTCCGGAGCCTGTGCTCCGCAACGGGAGAGATCATGACAGTGAGAGGCCCGCGTACCGCAAAAAAAAAAAAAGAAAAAATTTCCTTGAGGAATAAGGAAGTTTAAAAAAATTGTATTGTTACAAATACCAAAAGCTATCAAAATCTGCCCAGGAACAACTATTTACATTTTAGGTGTATATTCATTCCAAAATGGAAAGGCACAGTGTTGGTTTGCAAACTGGTCCCCACACACAGAGGGCAAGAAGAGACCAAGGAAGGAGACAGATCATTCCAGATTAGTTAACGGTGGGTTTAGTAAGCAAGAGAATTTATGTACAAGGCTTGTCTTGGGCAGCCACAAGATGAGTAGATCTCCACAGCCACCTGCCAGAATCTTAAACGTTTGCATAGAGCTCTTAACAAAGTTCAGTCATGTATCCCGTCCAGATGGTCTCAACAGCACATTACTGTCTCAAGGCTGTGTCCTTGAAAATAGCTCCCACTGTGGGAACCGTAGGCAGAACGTACATTCCAAGGACAAGGGTGAGGGTGAAGAGCCTCCAGTTGCCAGGGTCCAGATCACAGGTCAACTTGTGGTCACATCCTCTCAGTGACCTCCTCCAACAAACAGCAAAGCAATAATCAAAATAATCACAAAGTCCTCTCTTTTTCTTGAGTTCGTTTCAACCAGAGTAGATGAGAACTACAGAATCTATGCAGAGGGAAGTAGAAGTATTGAGTTCCCTGCTCATCCCTTACTCTGTGGACTACGGTGGGTTCAGAAGTACCTTCAAATAGGGTCCTTTGTTTTCTAGTGGCCTGTTCACTATGAATGCTTCTTGGAAATCTATCCTTAGCTTCTTATTCGACTTCTGATTTCAATCTATGTCCTTTCTCTTCTATGTTCTCTCAGCTTCCATTTCTCTGTGTACACAAATACTTATATCTATTTCCTCCCCCTTTGGTGTTCTTTTGTATTATCTGCAGATCTCTTTTAACTAAACTACGTATACCTAAAAGGAAAACTCCATTAAAAATTCATTAAGGAAATATCAAATACTACAAAAGTTAGCACAAACCCTGTCCTCACAAAGCTTATAGTCCAAAAGAAATAAACAAAAATAGGGAATTCCTTGGTGGTCCAGTAGTTAAGACTCTGTGCTTTAACTGCTGAGGGTGTGGGTTCAATCCCTAGTCAGGGAACTAAGATCCCACAAGCTGCGCAGTGACGCCAAAAATAAAAAACAAAGGTGTTGGCAAATGCTCTGAATAATGAGTTATCAGGTGTTCTAGAAATACTTGGTTGGGGCACTAGAAACTGGTGTAGGTAGAGCAGGGAATTACATTTGAAATCTTCTAGGTCTAAATACATCATCTTCAAAGCTATACCCCGCCCTGCAGATAGAAATGTC
Organism: Globicephala melas; assembly: GCF_963455315.2. NCBI lineage: Eukaryota > Metazoa > Chordata > Mammalia > Artiodactyla > Delphinidae > Globicephala > Globicephala melas. The sequence continues at coordinate 26,666,956 of NC_083322.1, forward strand.
ACCATCCCACCTGCCCCGTAAGTTCTAAAATATAGGGATAACATCTGACCTGTCCTTCACTTTTCATATATATTCATCTGCCACTTGCTATTATGGAAATACTATGAATATGGTTCAGAGGAAGTATGGTTTCCTCTGCAGGGACAAAACTCTAAAATATTGAAGTTCAGTCTCAATAAAGTGCTTACATGAGAACATATATAAGATTATAAATATATCCCCTAGTATGCTATAGTTAGCTGGATAGGGAATAAAATGCAAAGCGATTCCTTTAAAATAAGCCTTGCAAGCAGGCAGTCCTGTTTTTGAATAAACCAAATGCTCTAGTTGTATTTTCTAAACAGCAACTAACTTATTTATAAGACTGTTTAGCATTTCAGGCAGTTTACCACTATAATATCAAGTCTTTCTTGGTATCAATTTTGGTTCCATTATAAAGTGTCTATTTTTAGTGAAGCCGTGATGGAGCATTATTTGATGATCCCTTTCCCCAGAAACCTGAATCATTTTATCTGATTGCCTATGCCCTTTTTCATCCACTTGACATCATTTTAACATCCAGCGACAGCATTTTCTGAAACAAACAAGAAGTGATTAAATGGGGGAAAAAAAGTGATTCCCCTTTTTCTGACATGATTACAGTTTTATTTCTCTATATCAAATACTCTAGACATTAACTTCAGGTATCCCAGCAAGGTCAGAAGCTTTTGCTAAAGACTTCATTTGATAATGATGGGTCTTCATTTAATTATCACTTAAGGTTAATTCATGGTTTGGATGTATACGTACTAATCTTTGCCTTCTCTAAACTGAAATTATCTTTGCCTCTCTATGGGGAAAAGCATGGACTTTGAGCTAGATATATCTAGGTTCTAGGCTTGGCTCTGACATTTATAGGCTATAACTTTGGGCAAGTTACTTAGCCTCTCTGAGTTTTCTTCTTCTGTAATACAGAGGTCATACGACTTTATAGCAGAGTTTCTCTACTTCTGCATTATCAGCATTTTGTACCAGTTAGTCCTTTGTTGGAAGAAGCTATCCTGTGCATTGTAGGATGTTTATCAGCATCCCGGCCTCTACTCCCTAGATGTCAATACATCCCTCAGCTGGAACAATCAAAATTCTTTCCAGACTTGCCCACTGGAGAGCAAACTTGTCCCTATTTTACTGGATTATTGAGTGGGTTAAATAAAATCACTTGTGGGTAATTTCGCACATTATGACATAATATATACACAATAAATGTAATTGATTATCGATAGACCTGGATTCTCAATAAGAATAATAACAACAACCACATTGTACTGTATAAAAACAAAGAAGGAGAAATCAGAGGATGAAAGATTTTTGTTGTTGTCAGGGAAAAGGTTGGCCATTGTTCAGAAAGGAAATAATTTAATGTTAGTTTGGTTAGATTTATAAGCTTTCGGTTATGCCTGTTTGGGGGGAAGAGGGATACTGAATAAGTTAAAGGCATTCATGAATTCAACAGATAACAATTTCAACACTAACTGACATTTTTTCTTTAATCCCCTGAAAATACAGCCATTGGAATTTCAAACTAAATTCAAGCCTTAATTTCCAAGTGTCTGATAACGTAGAAAAGGTTCAGCATTGGGAGACAGACAGATCTAGGTTCAAATCTCAGCTCTAACTTTCAGATACTCTAAGACCTTGGGAAAATTTCTAACAATTTTGAGTTATTTCTTCATCTACAATTTAAGAAATAATAATATTACCAATTGATAGTGCTTTATGAATATTCTGTGTTTTATGTGGCAATCTAAAATAGAGCTCAAAGATTAAGCACCTGAGTGAGAGACTATTAAGCCTGGAGAAACAAACACTACAGACAAAAAGCAGTTGCTTGAACAATGGCATTGTTAGAAAGCTATCATTTATTGTGTATCTGCTATAAACCAGGCATTGGTCTAAGAGCCTGGCAAACATTAACCCTTTTAATCTTAAAAAAAAGAAAAAACTCTGAAATAGGTACAAAACTAGTCTAACCCCCATTTTAGAGAGGCACCAAGTTACTAAGGAACTTGCCCACGGTCACATGACCAGGTGATGATGAAGCTAGAATTATAGCCTTCCAACTCCAGAGCCTAAACTTCTAACCACTAAAGTGCCCTAGCTTTTATCCTCATCTAGTTAGATATATATAGCCAGAGTCTGCACTGGGTCCTCTAAGTTGACGAAAATGACTTTTCGAATGGACTGTTGGGTTAAAGAGATAAGACACAGGCACAAAATTCAGATTCCAGATTCTGGATTCAAAGTCTTATGAACATTTGAATCCCAGTGAAGGAAAAGAGTCTGAATATTTAACAGACTAGAAAGAAAAATGATTAAGAACTTACAACAACCAAATAGCTAGGGCTCAACTGCTTACAGAGCAAGTTTATTTTTTTTAATGGGTCATTCACAAATCTTTAACAGAGTATGGAGGGTAAAGTTGGAGCAGAAGCAGGTAACTCTGAAATGTTCTCACTTTCCTGCGAGTCTGTAGGCTTTGGAGGGAAGATTGTAAATGCAGTGAATATAAGTGAAAAAGCAGGTACATGGTTTTTATTTCTTGGCAACTTTTTCACTTGTTGAGACACATAGAGATGCCCCATTCAGAAGATAGCTTCTGATTTTGCATTCACTGTAGTATGTAAAACTGGTTGCTCGTGTAGGTTTTTAATTACTATCTTTGTTAAAAAATTAACCCCTTTATTAAAGAAATAAATATCTTGTTCAAATTTTGCCTAGAAAACTAAAAATATAAATATTTGTTTTATCTTTTTAACAGAGTAGCTGGAGTACAAGATGTGTGGGCTAAAAAATAAATTGGAGTCAGACTATGAAAGGCCTTGTAAACCACATTCTAAAGACTTGTGAAATTAAGATAATGAATAGTGAGAGTAGAGAAAAGAGTGTGTATCTGAGGGACATTTTCCAAGAACTGACACCTCTTTGAAACTAAGATAGAGTGAGTGAAGAAAAAGAAGTAGCAGAGAGAGACCCCAAGGGAGATGGGTGGTGAAGCCATTATCCAAGACTCAGAACAAGAACGGCAGAGCAGATCTCCTCTGAGTGGGTAATAATGAGAGACAATAAAGAGTGACATAAGGACTTCATTTTTTTGAAATGTTGAGTTGGTTGTGCCTGTGGAACACCCAGGTGAAAAGAGCTGATTGAATCCTGTACATATAAATCTGCGTTTGAAATGATAGCAGTCATAAGAGCTTTAATTTGTTGCTAGATTCTGTGTTAAGCATTTTGTACCCTATAGCAGAAGTTGCTAGATATTTTGAAATATCTGCCTTCTTTCTCTTCCTCCCCAACAATATTCCCCTATCATCTATACTAAGAGAACCACTGATTTGTGGCTACAAATCAGTACCCAGCTGCTTGGGAAAAAGACTAAGCTTCCCAATCTCCCTTGTTGGTAGGAGTCATCATGCAACTAAATTGTGACCAAAGGGCTGGGAATGCAAGTGTTTTCAAGAGCCTTTTCTTCATCCTTCCTGATGGCTAGAATGCAGACAATAACTAGATAGCTAGAATAGACGTATACTTTAGGAATGAAAATGATTCATAGTAGGGTAACCACATGAGCTAGGACCTGGGTACCAGGAACTGTATAGCCCCACATAATTCCAGACACCTACTGGAAATTATTCATAGGAGAAAAATAATTTGCCTCTTGTTTAGACCACTAATATTTGAATGTACTGCCTTTTAAAACAAAACCAAATCAAAACTAGGACACGTACGTTATCTCACCTAATCCTCATAACAACGCTATCATCCCTATTTTAGAAGTGAGAAGTGAGACTGGGACAAGCGAGGAGAGAGGTTTACCCAAGGTTATCCAAAAAGAAAGCAGCAGAGCTAGGATTTAGTCTAAGCAATCTTATGGCAGAGCCACACTCATTACCACCAAGCTTCAGAAAACCATCTAGCTCTCTGACTATTCCAGAGGCATCCCACACAGACAAAAATCAGATCTTCTTTTTTTAACTTTTTATTAAATTATACTATATGTAGAGAAAAGAGCACATCCTTATTTTTAAATATGGAATATATTCAAAGTGTTTATTTTGTTTCTAGCCTATATTTTTCCTCATATTTTATGTGTTCATTTTCCCTTATCCCCAGATAAAGAACATGTAACCATCCTTTCCATGTTTATTTTATGACTCAGAAACACTTATTAAAGGACTCTGGAGACTTCTCTTTTGCAGACTAAATAACCCTGGGTCCTAATGCCTTTCTTTATAGTTAAGTTCCCAACTACATGAATTTCTCCCACTGTGAATCTTTGAACATTCTTTAATCCCTCTCAGTTTTTTACCTCAGTACTGTTTACGGTGGCAAATTTAGCAGCATATATGGCTCGAGAATGAGTTTTTCACAGCACTTCCTTTGTACCAGGCCAGGATTCACGCATTAGCCCACCCATCATATTGAGTAGATTTAAATACTTGGTGAGTTGAGAGGTTCTTTCTGTTTTTCAAAGACAAAGAGAGCTTTGTGTTATTGCTGAAAAGCCACATGAATAACTTGAAAACAAAGGGGTTGTCAATTACAATCTGTTCTTTATGTTTGCAGAATTTGTATTTGGTTAAGCATAATCCACTAAAATTCTTCTGTGGACAAGAAGGGCATGGGAAAAAGTGTTGCAACAGTTTCTTTCTGGGACAGACTCAATGGACCAGCAGACAGGAGGGGTAGACCACCCTACGGAGGTAAATTCAGAGCAGGAGTGGGATAATTGCCACCAGTTAGGTGCGAGGAGGAGTGAGCTCAGGAATACAGCTTGCTCTCTCACATACCCAGAAAAATCTGGGTGCCCAAAATGCTTGGATTCGGAAAAGAGATCTATGCCACTGTGAAATTTTAAAATGCATAAGTTAATTTGTTTCCAGATATTTGGGTAAAAATTTTCATTAAAGGGAAATGCCTCTTGGTAAGAAGGAGTATTCTTACAGGTAAAATTATTCTTGGTAGAATTTTGGAAGGTCCCCAAAAGATGCTTCAGAAATCAGGAAAATTAGACAGAAGGTGAAATTCATCAACATTGTAAGTTGTACCCAAAAGTCTTGTGCTTTGCACAATGAATTTCTCTAATAAATAAGAACTGCTGCCAATAAATTTAAAAAGACCTATTAACCCAATGGAAAAGGATATGAACAGATAGTTCATAGAAAAGGAAAGACAAATAGTTCTTCTATATATAATATAATGCCCTACTGCACTCATAATACCATGATCGAAAATTAAAACTACAATGAGATACTATTCTCACATATCAGAATGGCAAACATCAAAAAGTGTAATAAAACATCACTGGCAAAATTGTGTAGAAATAGTCCCTTTCATAATTGCTGGTGGGAGTGCAATTGATGTACTTTCTTGGGAGAACAATTTGGCAATAGCTATCAAAATTACAAATGCACTGGGCTTCCCTGATGGTGCAGTGGTTAAGAATACGCCTGCCAATGCAGGGGACACGGGTTCAAGCAGGGGAGATCCCACACGCCCGCGGAGCAACTAAGCCTGTGCGTCACAACTACTGAGCCTGTGCTCTAGAGCCTGCGAGCCACAACTACTGAGCCCGCGTGCCACACCTACTGAAGCCCGTGTCCCTAGAGCCCGTGCTCCGGAGCAAGAGAAGCCACCGCAATAAGTCCGTGCAAGGCAACGAAGAGTAGCCCCCGCTCACTGCAGCTAGAGGAAGCCTGCGCACAGCAAGGAAGACCCAACACAGCCAAAAGTAAAATAAATAAAATAAATTAAAATAAAAGGAAAATTGTACAATTTAAATAATAAAAAAAATAGTTGTGTGTAACTCAAACAATACATGTAATGTGCTAGAAAAACTTGTGATATCAGAAAATTCTACTGTGAGGATTTGCTTACAAAGGAGAGAACTTTTATAGAATAAACAATTATCCGAATCATGAGAGTATAAGTGTATAAATGCTGATTTCCATATATCTAATTTGCTTAAAGAGAGATAAATGTCCCATATACATTCTAGAACGGGCATTCCAAGTAAGATTCATTTTTTCCGCCAACTCCTGTAGTGGTGATGTCTTCCTAGATCACTCTGTTGAATAGGATTCTAAGACAAGTCTGGACTTAGTAGGAAAGAATGCTGCAATAATTATGTCTGCCTCATACGTGAGAGTTAGGAAGGGTGGGAGGAATCAGACACAGTCACTCTCGCTCTGTATTTTTCCATATGTTTCCCCTTCCTTCTTCCTTTCTGCTCCCCTCCCCTGCCATAATTTCCCACAAAAAGATTTCTAGGTACGAGAGTTACATGATAGAAGGATTTGTAAAGCCTTGTACTGAGAAAGAAAGAGGTGGCCCCCTCCCTAGATTTCCTTAGGAAAGGATGAAGAAATGGAAGAAGAGTTTGTCCAGAGCCTAATTAGATGTTTTTATCTCTGATGATTAAATTAAAATGTGGAAGGGTAGGAGAGAGACACATGACCTAGTTCATATCAACATGACTAGATTTTATTTACATATAATCTAATCAAGGAAGTTTGAGAATTGTCAAAATAGCAGTTCACTTAAATCAATATCAGAATCCACAGACGCTGAATGAGCTCTCTAAGTTTCTATGCTAGGAGCTCCAAGAATGTCGACAGTATTTGTGACTCAAATGAGTTTTCAAAATGACAAAATATAAACATGAGATATCTTGAAAACTTCAGGGTAACAATTAAAGCGGTATATGATAAAACTTTATGGTAACGTATCAACAACTGAAAAACCTCAGGCAGGTGCAGTCACGCTCAGCTTTAAGGAGGGTATCAACATGAACAGGCCTTGGAGAATGGATGGGATTTGCTGAAGTAGGAAGAGGGCCTCAGGGAGGTTATTGAAGGTGAGTGGAAGAAACAAGGTTGGAAAACTAGGTCACTATCCGCCCTTGATGATCAAGCGAAGGTACATAAGTTTTCTCCTATAAGTCACAGAAATCATTTGAAGGTTTTTGACCAGGGTAATGAGACCTTCAAAGTAGTGGTTTAGGGAGGTTACGCTGATAGCCGTATCCAAGGTAGATTGCAGGAGGGTAAAGAAACTTGTGCTGGGTATGTCAGTTAGTGGGTTATTGGAATAGTCCTGGCCGAGGTGGTAGAGTTCTGGATGAGGGTGATAGCGTGGAATTGGAAAGGAGACAATAAATTATGAAAATGTTTACAAGAGACACTGAAGAGTAAACATAAGCAAGGCCTCATAACTGATGAATATGAGGGTTGAGAGATATTAAGGAGTCAAGGTTAGTATACTGGGAGAACAGGAAGATCCTTCTCCCAATTAGAGTCAGGTCCCCCTCCTGGGTGAGCAAATACACTTAGCGCTTTTCTTCTGTCATGATAGTTATTATTCCGTTGTATGGTCTCTATTTATCTACCTCCCTCACTAGAAAGTGAGCTGCTTGAGAGTAAAGATCACATTTTAGTTGCGCTATATCTGGCACAGAGATGTTTGTATGTGTACAAAATGGAAAGGGAGAGAGGGAAGGAAGGATCTGTTTCAGAGGGAGAGATAAGCAAAGGATTTCTATACATGGAGAGATGGAAGTAACAGTGTGTCATCCAAAATAATGCATTTATATTTCATTTACGCATATTAGATTTTTTCAAAGATTATCTTTATTACCATCCACTCGGTACAACCCATGGTATCGTACACCCCAAACATACATTCTCAACACAAGATTCTACCATAAAGCCGAACCCCCCACCAGCCATGACTTCTTAGTCTCATCAGAGGGAAATATTTATTCCACAAAAGTTTTCAAAGTTTCCAGCAAGGTTTCTGGAGGCCCACTTGGTAGCAATAACCAAAGCCTTAAAATGTACATAACTTTGATTCTCCAATTGAACTTTAAGGAATGTATCCTAGGTGAATAACCATGGCTACATGAAAAAGATAATGAAGAGGATGCTCGTCACATAGAAGCTCATGACAGCAAAAGTTTTTTGAAGCAAACTAAGCAGCCCAAAATTGGATTGGCTAAACAAATTATGGAATATCTATACGAAGGAATCCTTTGTCATCATTACCAATGATGTAGCAGACTATCACATGGAAAGATACTCCCTAATCATCAGTAAGTGAGAAAGCAAATTACAAATTACAAAAGGAATGCATGATATAACCTCCTTCTGGTGATAGTATAATGTGTTGAAAGGCTATATACCAAAATATTAACAGTAATTATCTAAGGGTTGTGGTATCATGGGTGATAGGTACTTGTTTTATCTTTACTTTTATATCCAATTTCTTCAATAGGCAACTATATCTTCTGTAATAAGCTATATTTTAAACTCCAAGAGGACATAGACTTTGCCATATTTATTTTTGTATGTCTGGGACATAGCACAAAATATTGCTCAGAATTGTTCCATAACTGTTTGCTGAATTAAGAAAAATATATTTAAAGATGTTTCTATTTAGTTATTTTAAATTAAATAAAATTTAGATATGAGATAAATATAAGAAATATCTATTCTTTAAGGCAAGAGTTATTTATGGCAGTCATAGCCAGAAGATAGCAATATGTCACCAACATGACTAACCACAGAAGAAACATGACCACACAGGTCAAGCCAAATAACTACAGCTAAAGGAGGAAGGAAACCACCAGGCATCACTAGTGACCAGAAACAGAGCCAGCAGTTTAGCTAAGGAAGGCGATGAATATACTGGGTCCTGGGAGCTGCACCCTTACCTGAAGGTCGAAGAAATCCAGGCTATAGGCTAATGAGACTATTCAAGCTTCCTTCACCTGTCCTCTGGAATTGAAGTGAAAACGGCTCCCCTCTTCAGAGCCCTGATCAGTGAGCTTGTCTCATAGCCAAAGTAGGCACTTAGAATCCTCCCGTGGGGAAGAGACCTCTTGTCAGAGAGGCAGTGTGGTCTGGAAGAAGGAGATTTCAAATTCTACATGAGAAACAGCGCTGCCACTAACAAAGTGTGTGAGTTTTGGCAATCAAGTCATATTTTCTGGTTTTACTTGTTAAACATGCATTATAAAAATAGCTCCATAGTCACAAGATTGAGGACGAAATGCGATAATGACTGAAGAAAAAAGTTAAGACGAGCCATAACTAGGTGTTAAACTATAAAATGTATAATACTACCTTTATTCCTGGTAATGAAGTCATTTCACAACACTCTGTGGTGCAAGAGGAAAGACCTTGCCTTCTGGTGTTAATGTAGTTTCACCAAAACAGCCAATAAATTCCACTCACCCCTACCTACCTCCTACCTACTAATCTACCTCTTGACTGGTGGGACAAGAGCTGAAGGCAAACAACCAGCAGAGTTCTGTCCTGCTCTGTGAATCACGGGAGTCGGTAGTTGGGTTCTTGCTAGTGCGCACAGGACCTGTCAGTCCTGGCAGACGCAACAAACCAGATCCCTCCAGAGCCCCATACCCACTGTGCTATATACATTTCTTTCTGTCCAGAATTTACCATCTCCCTCATGATAATTAAGAATGAACCTTGTAGCCAAAACCTTGATCTCAGTGAGGATAAGATCCACGTGGCGCTCAGCTTTGCATCCTTGGTTCACAGCAGGATACCTCGAATGCAGTAGGTTCAGTAAATGTAAGAAGTGGAACAGGGTGCAAGCGCTCATGACACTTGATTTCCACGGCAGAACTGGAATTCTTTGACTGAGGTGTTTGTTCAGCTACCCTCTTACTGCACCCCACTGCCAAACGAGGCTTTGAAAAATTGGATAGATCTTTTCCCAAAGTCTCCAGGTGAGCAGACAACGTATTTTTTGACTGGTATTTTTTTTCTATATTGAAAATATTAAAATATAATCTGCACTTTGGTTTTGGAGATCCACCAGGTATAAATGGACTTGGTTAAATAAATGGACACAGGCAAATCTATTTAAATCACTGCACTTAACCAAGCCAAGGTTTTCAAATTATGGTAACCACGAATAGGGGTGTTAACAGCTAGAATAGCAGGGAGCCGTTTTGCTGAACTTCGATGTCTAGAAACGTGTACTAACAATCCACAGGGATACGTTTGCATTCCATGCTCATTTTCCTATCGTCTAACCCCATCTTCTTCCATTCTCACATCGGTACCAGATAGCAACCCATTCCACATAGCCACACTTGTCCAAATAGCCATTTACTAATCTGTAAAGGAACCCGGAAGGAAAGATGGGTAAAATAAATAAGTAAACGTACAGAGAGAGAAAAAAAGATATAAAATGACTGTGTAGATAGATGATTAAAACAAAAAGCATGGTAACAAAAGAGAGACAGTAACAAGGGAGGAGTTAGGGATTGTTAAATTAATACTCACTGGAATTATAAACAAAATTGATTTCTTTACTTATTAAGTCTGCCACTTCAACTCATTCAAGTGACTTCAGTATGAAAACATAGTGGGTAAGACAGTATAAGGCAAATGAAATTTAGGGTCAAGTGGAAACAGCTTCATGGCTTGGCTTTTGGCTTATTAGCTGAGACATTGAACAAGCAACTTTTCTGAACCTTAGTTTCAATATAAGTTAAAAAAAAAATAAGAGAACCACTGTATGAATTACTGATAATACATATGAAGCTCACAGCTGGTAAGTAGGTATTCAAGAGGTAGTATCCATTGACTGTGATCATCTATGTTACCAATCAACCCCTAACCAATATAAGGGAATATTATAATTCAAAAGAAGCTACTTCCTATGAGAAAAAATGGAATTAACGGGGTGGGGAAAAGAGTCTCCTTGGGGCACTCAAGGTGAGGCACATGCAGGCAGACAAAGATTACACAAAGGGAGTATTTCTGATTTGAACATTGCTCAAGGTGAAATTTTATTGTTTAAGCAAGCTTTATCAAAACAATTTACTTCTTTTTTTTCCAAGCTTTATGAATTAAAAGAATTTATGGGCTTTCCTGGTGGCGCAGTGGTTGAGAGTCTGCCTGCCGACGCAGGGGACACGGGTTCGCGCCCTGGTCCGGGAAGATCCCACATGCCGCGGAGCGGCTGTGCCCGTGAGCCATGGCCGCTGAGCCTGTATATCCGGAGCCTGCGCTCCACAACGGGAGAGGCCACAACAGTGAGAGGCCCGCGTACCGCAAAAAAAAAAAGAAAAAAAGAGGCAATGAGTGAAAAGAATTAAAGATAATTTATACAATGAATATTTTTCTTGCACTTTGTCTCATGCCTTTTAAAAAACTTTTCTTTTCACCTTTTGCTTTTTTTTTTTTTTTTTTTTTTTTTTGTGCGGTAGGCGTGCCTCTCACCCCTGTGGTCTCTCCCATTGCGGAGCACAGGCAGCCGCTCCGCGGCATGTGGGATTTTCCCGGATCAGGGTATGAACCCGTGTCCCCTGCATCGGCAGGCGGACTCTCAACCACTGCGCCACCAGGGAAGCCCTTGCTTTTTCTTTTAAGTTAGTATTTCCCATTCTGAAAGTACTGTGACTAAGTAGAGGCCACAGTGAAATATAAAAAAACATGGAAAGAATAACAAGTAATAGATGCACTTTCTACTCCAGTTTTAAAACTATTGACATATTTTTCATCACTTCTAAGATAAATGAAAAACAGATTTTAAAAGTGTCCTTGAAGAATGAGATTTTTAGTAGTCTAAGCCACTTGGTAGAGCACTACAATGACCACAGTGGTAAGATCCAAACTTTTTATTATATATCCCCTCATTTAAAAAGTAAGCATGGGACTTCCCTGGTGGCACAGTGGTTAAGAATCCACCTGCCAAAGCAGGGGACACAGGTTCAAGCCCTGGTCTGGGAAAATCCCACATGCTGTGGAGCAACTAAGCCTGTGCGCCACAACTACTGAGCCCATGTGCCACAACTACTGAAGCCCAGACACCTAGAGCCCATGTTCTGCAACAAGAGAAGCCACTGCAGTGAGAAGCCCGCACACCTCAACGAAGAGTAACCCACGCTCAGAGCAACTAGAGAAAGCCCATATGCAGCACCAAAGACCCAATGCAGCCAAAAATTTAAAATTAATTAATTTTTAAAAGTAAGCACGTTTCATATATGTGTATGTATTACACATGTATAAATTTTATATACGTCCTATTATGCCGATATAATTTATATACTAATATTATACTAATATAAAATTTATACATGTCCTATTTACTGATATCATACTGATGTAATAGAAATTTTTTAAATGCTGAGATTTAAAATATAGAAAAAGAAGCTCTAATTTTTCATTTAGTTCAAAAGATTTTCCTATACTCCCTGGGATGAACTAGACTGGATTACAAAATTAGACGTTTCAAGGTTTTCTTTGCATCTTTAAAAAAAGTTAGAAATGCACATAGCATCTTATATATAGTAGGTGCTCATGAAAATGTCTGCATTATTATTTCTCTTCATCATACTTGCTCATGCCCTTGGGCAACTAACCTTGTCTGTTTTACAACAGGTTTGATGAGCCTGCTGCTTGATGCTTCTGTCCGTAGCATGACAACGTCCACACACTGACTTTTGACAGTTGCTAAAAGAAACCTGCAAATGAACCACATTCAAACAAAGCTTTTAATAATAAATAAATAAGAACTTGGCTTTATTCAAGTGTTGATATCACCTTAACAATTTTTCTCCTCACCACACTCTTATTTCTCTCTCTTCCCTAACTCACCGACAATTTAGTAACCACAGACTGATTGTAATATAAGGGGTTGAAATGAAGGGGAGAGAGTAGAGAGAAAGTTACTTTAAAAATAGAGGACTGAGGCTTCCCTGGTGGCGCAGTGGTTGAGAGTCCGCCTGCCGATGCAGGGGACACGGGTTCGTGCCCCGGTCCGCGAAGATCCCACATGTCATGGAGCGGCTGGGCCCGTGAGCCATGGCCGCTGAGCCTGTGCGTCCGGGGCCTGTGCTCCGCAACGGGAGAGGCCACAAGATTGAGTGGCCCGCGTACCGAAAAAAACAAACAAACAAAAAAATGGAGGACTGCCTCAGAATATTTATTTTCCCGAGGAAAAAAAAATCCCCAGAAAGCTTTCCACCCAGGAAACATCTGAACTTACAAATTAGATCTGTTATCTAGTTTGTGCCTAGACATGATCTATGGGTTTTGGGTTTTTTTTTTTTTTTTTTGGTTTGTTTGTTTTGACGGGGTGGGGGGAGCTGTCAGTATAATTTATCTCTAAGGTTGTCTCCAATTCTAAGCCTGATTCAAAATTGGAGAAAAACAGTGGAGCAAACACCAAAATTCTGGAGTCCCTCACCCTCTCCACCTAAAAAAAAAAAAAAAAAAAAAAAAAAATCCCCGCTCTCTTTTTCACTCTCCATTTTTGGGATGACCTAGTTCTTCTGCAAGGAGAAAAAGTGGCCACTGGGGTGTGCCAGTGTGAGCAAAGGTACTACTCTTGATTTAAGATAAAGCAATGCCCGACCCAGCTGGCCTCCAATCATTTCATAACTTCTGGCGGACTCTGAATCTCGGTCCCCGGCCCGGAGCAAACAAGCCGCCGCAAGCCGACTGGCCAGGCAGAAAGATTGACAAAGAGGACCAGGCCCCGCGGCAATACTTCCCAAGCAGGGAAACGCAGGGGCGCGCCGGCCTGCAGTCTCCGGTTTATTCTCTGTGACTGGGACACAGCTGGCTTTGAATAAGGACATTAAGTATACAGCACCATAGTTCGGTCTCAGGCCCAGCCTCTGGTCGGTGGCACTCGGCCATTCGTCTCCGCCAGCCAGGCCCTCGCCCTGGTTCCTCGATAAAAGGGATGCCCACCAGCTCGCAGTCACACCTGTTGGGTGTTTCTCCACTCGGAGCCTCCGCCCCAGCAAACGCCTCCGGCCCGGGCGGGGAGCGGGTACGGAGCGTGGTACGCGGTCGGAGAGGCAGGGCCGGGCCTTCCCCAGCGGACCCCCGCGGGACTCAGCGCGGAGGGCTGGGGCGTGGAGGGGGGACTGCGAAGGCGGGAGAGGTCGACACGGGCTGAGAGGGGCATGGGGAGGGCCGGGGGAAGGGGCGTCGCTGCTCGCGTTACGCTTCTAGAGCCTGCAGCAGAGGCGGCGGGGCTGCGCCGCGGAGGAGATGGGGTTTGCACCAGCCTCTGCATTTCTCCCCTCGGCCCCGGCGCCACTGCACCTCGCCGGGCCTCGGCGCCCGATAGGCCGCGCAGGGTGAGCGCGGGCGCTGGCCGGCGGCACCTCGCCCGGGACTGGAGACGAGGGCGCGGCGGGGCCGCGGCGGGGGGACTCCGCGAGCCGGGCGGCCCGCGCATCCCCCAATCGCAGCAGCTCCGGCCGCCGCCCGGCTGCGGCCGGGACGGAGCTCCCCGCGCGCCCCCCGGGGGCCGGCAGCGTCCGGGAGGCGGCGCGGGGCTCGGCCTCTCGGCCCCGCAGCTCCGCGCACCCGGCAGCGGCGGCGGCAGCGGTGGCGCGGGCTCGGGCGCCCCGGCAGCCTCTGAGTCGATGGCCGGCAGGGACGCGGACGACGAGGGTCGCACGCGGAGGGGCGGCGCGGCGAGGCTTTCGGGGGCCCCCGGCGGACGGGGAGGCGAGGCAGCCGTCAGCCGCCCCGAGCCGCTGTCCACTGCTGAAGCGCCGGCCGAGGGCGCCGCGCTGCCCGCCTGGATGCGCCTCTACTTCTACGGGATGCACGGGATCACCCTGGACGTGCTCCTGTCTGCGGCGCGGCGCTTCGTTCGCAGCCCCGACCTCCGGATGCTGGGCTTCTCCTCGCCCTACCACTGCCTCCTGCACTCGCTCACCCACTTTGCCCTGGAGAAGGTCTACCTGCAGCAGCGGCGCTGCCCCAGCGCCTTCGTCTTCAATTTCCTCCTCTACCCCTCGGCCCACGTGGGGCTGCAGACCCTGGCGGGCGCGTTGCTCAACCAGGGCGGCGGGCCGGGGGGCGCAGCGGCGCCGGGGGCGCTGGACCTGGCGCTGCAGTACGTGCTGGCACTCTACCACTGCCAAGTGTTCCTGAAGCGCTTCCTGCGCTTACGGTACCAGCCGCGGCAGCAGCAGCAGCAACAGCTGCTGCGGGGCGCGCCCCCCGCCCCTGCAGGCGCCCGGGTCCCTGCGGCAGCCGGCGGCCGGCGGCGGAGACCTCGCGGCCCCAAGGGCGCCGGGGGAGCCCCCAGCCAGGGGCTGCCGGACCTGCTCCGCTTTCTTTTCTTCGGAATGCACGGCTTTTTGGATGAGATTTTCTTCACATTCTTCTTTAACCTGCTGGGGCAGGGGGACGGGACAAGCAGCGGCCACACGTCTCTCTGGTCCTTCTTTATGTACGGCAGCTGCAGTTTCGTGGTGGAAAAGCTCTACTTCCACCTCCACTACAGTCGGGGCTGGGGCACCTGGAAGCGAGTGCCCTTCTACGTGATCTTCATCTACGCGTGGGAGTTGTCCTGGGGTCTGGGACTCCGCACTTGGGGCGCCTGTTCCTGGGACTATTCTCACTATCCGCTCAATTTCATGGGCCTTATCACCCTGATGTATTTACCTGGTTGGATATTCCTTAGTGTGTACCAGGACCTACTTTCCAACGTGTTGTGGCAGGTGCAGTACGTACCAACTAACTAAGACCAAAAAAAAAAAACAGTCACTGGATTTCCATGAATGAATGTGATTTATTTTTACACACTTAAAACGCGGTGAGGTTTTTTTCGTTTTGTTTTTGTTTTTTAGCCTTTTAATTTTTATACATTTTACTAAACTTTTTCAACCTGTTTTATTCGATATTTTAGTTTTTCTATTTGGAATTTCTGCATAATACTACAATACTTTGAAATATTGCTGGAAACATAACTCAAAGTACTTAACTCGTCAATATTTTAAAACCCTCACTAGCCCAAACAGCAAAACCATCATACCTTAACATCGAAAAGCTGTAGTATTCACTTATTTGGGTGGGGGGATAGCCACTGATTTTTCTTTTTTCTTTTTTTTTTTTAAGTGAGGAAGTTCTTCAACTCAGAGACCAGTGATTTTTACAAGATTTGGTGAAATTTTCTGATTTAATGATTTGTTTACTTTCTTTTTAATCCAATGTCATTTTAATTCCTTGCCATATTTACCAATGACTGCTGAAAACCAGTCTTGTACTCCTGAGACTACAGTTAATAGCTCTTAAAGTGCCTCTGTCTAGCACACAAATGAAAAGAGACTGACAAATTTGAAAACATATGCTATGGATCAATTTTTAGATAAGAAATCTTTTCTAGCAACTCAGACAGGTAACACTGTGTTAAGATATTTGATCTCCATCCTGGGAATGATTGCTTTCCTATGTGGGTTAGCCTTAAACGCCAAGTGTGTTAACTTTAATCAGATCCTGTGTCATCTTTGGCTGTAAATTTTTGTCCCTGTGCAATAATGTAAAATGTTTACTTTACGTGTACAAGGGCCAAGCAAAATTATACCACCCTCAGTAGGGTTCTAACCATAAAGACTCTTTCCTACATGGGGCTTCAAGAGTGAAACAGTTCCATGGAATAAAATGAACCGGAATATTCACCTTAATTACATTAGCCCTAATTGTTTTTGGAGAATACAGATATGTGTTTTCAGCCTATTTCTGCCATGGCTCAGTTGTAAACATTTTTCTGTTTCCTTTGGGGCCCATACAGATTTCTTGGGCCAAGTCCGATGTAGTAATGTGCATTATAAATCAATGATAGCTTTTTGGTGACTCATTATTAATGTCTGGAAGCTTGGAAGAATGGAAGTTAAAAGAGATGATGTAAACCATTTTAAGAAATCATATCTAATCAATTAATAATGTACTTTAAATTTATTTGCTGTGTTTTCATTATATTTAGAAAAGTCAAGTAGAACTGAGTATGGCTCATCCAAGGATGACTAATACCTTCTCAGTTTTCATTACAAAGAAAATTAGGAAAACTTATGGTGTGCATAAAGGAACATATATTCCTATTCAAATTATTAGTTTGCCTATGCTATAAAAAGGGACTTCTGTCTGTTTTCAAAAACATGTTTGCTATGACAGTAAAAATGAACATGCATTTAGATTTAAGTCAGGCATAGCTCTAAGGATGTTAGATTATTTTAATCTACAGTCCGAGGTCATGAGGTAAACCATAAGTAATGCTATAGGATAAACCCCACCTGTGAAATAAATCCTGTCACACTGATAGTGTTAGCCAGTCAAAGGTTGAGTAGAAAGCTAAAGTAAGCTAAATGTTTGCAGAGAGTAAAAGTATCACTTTGTGAAAAAGGTTTCTGAAAACCTGGGGAGAGAAAAAGTATAAGTATAGACACTGAAGTTAGATGCTGGACAAAATATTTGCGATTCAAATGTGTCACATGTGCATGAATCAGAGTTGAGTGCGGCACCTCTCCACACCACACGTTCCTGTGAAGCCTTAAGCAAATCCGTGGCTTCTGGAATACTTGCTAAATGTACGTATTCACACTGCTGTCATTCACGTGCTCCTCCTCAACCCTGCTTAATCTGCTTACCAGCATTCTTGGGGTCAGAAATCCATCAGGAAGTAGGAAAGCCTGCTATTTTGTTTGTTTTGCTTTTCCTGTTAATCCTATTTAAAGGAAAGGTCAAGATTTTTCATTCATTCAAGAAATAGTTATTGTGAACCTGCTGTTTGTCAGGCACTTGTCTGGACCCTGTGGAGACAGCAGTGACCCAACATAGACAAAATCTCTGTCCTGATATAGAGCTCACAGTCTAGTGTTTTGATTTATACGTGATTATACTTATTTGCAAGGCTACTGTTTCAGTAATAGGCAACGAGAGAGGCAGATGTTGTAAGGGCTCTCATCAGGCCTCTCCCTCAATCCATCCTCTCTAAAACAAAAGCCCATTAACAGTCCCCCTGCTAGTTCTACAAAGAGCTCGTTCATCTGTATTCAGGAAGTGATTATCCTGTCTATTAACTCAACACCTTGCTTTAGGGCTTCTCATTCTGTGTTTACTCAACCTCTTAAAAGTAACATTTTGCTGCAACTTTGAACGTTTAAAGAAAAAGCAGGGAAAGGAAAGAACCATCAGGTCAATCAACTTTGTTACTCATTAGTAGTTCAGATATAGAAATGATAAGGCAATAAAATAATAGTGAAGTAGTGCTTACCACCTGCCAAGAACTGTTCTATTATCGTATATGTATAATTGTAAGTGAATATATGTACATAGCCATGTATATCCTAAATGAATATATTATTTATATATCTATCTCAAGTATATATGTATTTAATTTTAAGTAATGTATATCTTATGGTTCATATATGATATATATTAAAGATACATACATATCATATATGATATGTGTATACCTTAAGTGTATATATATATATACACATATATATGTACACAAACACACACACATATTTACTTAAACCTCTAACAACTTTCCTTTTACATGAGGACAAAGAAACTGAAGCCCAAAGAGGTTAAGTAACTATCCAAGTCATACAGCTATTTATCAATAGATAGAATCCAAGTACACTGGACTCCAGTGTCTTCTTAACAGCATGGCTGTCATGCCTCTATCTACTGACCACAGTGATTTTGAATCTTCTATGGATTTCACCTTACAATCTGTATTTCTCTTCTCTTGCGCTATGACAAACGCAAGGGCAGCTGTATAAAAGCTAGATACTAGTAGCAAAGACTCTCTTTCATGTTGCCTTTTTATTCCGTGGAAAATAACAAGGGCACTAATACCAGGTTGCATAACTGACAATCAGCTTAGTTCTAATCCCCTGGTGGGTGATAGTCTATATTCAAGTGGTGCTCTGAAATAGAGTTCTTCATTTGAAGTCAGATGATCTTGAGTATAAGAATAATATATTGAAATGCAAGATTCCTCATATCACAAGCTAGGAAAATACATATAATTATTGCTATACATTTAATATAGCACTCAGAATTGGCTTCACTGTAAGAGCTAAATAGCCCAAAAATTAAAATTAAATTTTTGCAGATATTTGTTGAGTTCAATTAAACACCTCAGAGTCTAAGAAAGTGCTTAACAGAAAAACATGAGAAAAAAAGTAATAAATATGGTTTTCACTCCATGTTTAACTTACACAGTGCTGAAATTTCTTACTAGAAGTGCTTTAAATTTTAAATCAATTCTATTTGGGCTTTCAATCTAAAGAGAAATGTTAAGTTTTTTATGTTATCAATGAATATAGACATTCCTATGCTATACAAGGACTCCAACAAGGTTGATAATCCTTTCAATATTTCATACATTTCACTGTACTTAACTTTAATATTTTATTATAAATATTTGACATTTTGTGTCAAACACAGCTTAGAAAAATATGACATTCTTTGTTGTTTAAGAAACATCTAATTGAAATAGTCTCTGTTGGCATGATAGACCTGGTTCTATTCAAGAAGGATGGTGAGGAAGAATTTTGGTAGACTGCTTTGGTTCTCTCTCCACTTCCAAAATACACAAAATCAGTATACTTGGAAAGGAAGTTATACACATGATACAGACCTGGAGTGATAAATAAGTCATTGTATTGTAATATCTGAAGGCATTTTAATAAAATCAATGTTTGCTTATATTAAAAGGCATTAAAAACCCTTTACCTTTTAAATTAATTTTAAATATACTATCTCCAATATACTTTCCAACAGTGCTTAATGGAACTAATATCCTTTACTGAGCGAGAGTTTGAAGAAGCACACTTCCTTCCCTCTATCAAACACATGCCTCAGTTTATGCTGAAGGGAAAGATGGCAGTAAAAGATGGTTCTCTTCTGTTGCCAGTTTTTTTTTTTTTTTTTTTCCCTTTCTATTCTTAGACTTGGTACGAGAGGAACCAACAGAAACAACACTTGTCTGTGTGGACCTCTATTCATTAGAACTGACCTCTTTTCTAATTTTTAACACGGAGACATGAAGCTATCACACAGGCAATGAATTCCAGTTGCTAGCAACCCAAATTGTAAATTAACCTGTGATGTGTATAGAGAAATTTTTCCTTAGAGATTTTTTTTCTTAATATAAAGAGAATGTAAATATGGAGACTTTTTTCTTTAATTTTTAAATTCTCTTTTCAGAAATGGTCAAACAAATGACCAGACAACTCCTAGAGAGAGAGAGAGACAGAGAGAGAGAGGGAGAGAGAGGGGGGAGAGCAAGAGAGACAGAGAGCCTGGTCTTTGATATACAGAAAAGTTTGATGTTTATCTTAACCTCTTAAAAATTCTGTTAGAATCCACTGTTAGAATGCAAGTCACATGGATCAACTTTCCCATTTAGAAGAAAATATATCTTTACCATAATTAAGAAGAATTAAGGGTTGAAAGAAACCATGAAGATTAATAACATCCAACCTTCCATCCAAGGCTGGAATTTCTTACATCTCTGACAGATGGTTTCTCAACTCAAGACAGCATTAATTGTGTTTTTCATGCAAAGACTAAATGAGGGGAAAAGTGTTAAAGCTGAGATGAGAAACCCCACTGTCTATTTGTGAAGGAAGAAGGCTTCTCAAAGTTTCCAGGAGCTAATATATACTGGTCAGCCTGCTTGCGTATTGCAATGAAACACTTTTTAAGACACTCCTTTCTCTTTATTTAAAAGAAAAAAATCAGTATTTCATTCTTTTACCATGATACTTATGGTCTACTTATCATATCTTTTCAAATGATGCTCCATTCACTGAGTCTAAGCAATAGGACTTTGAGAGCTTTGAGTATAATTTAAATTACTTCAGAAAAACAAACAAACAAACAAACAAGTAAACCAACATTGGCTGCAGGCATAGGAGTAAAAGATTAAATAGTAGGAACCCTGTTTGCGTCATTGGAATCTCAACCTAGTTCAACCCAGGAAAAGCCTTTGGTGGTTGCTCAGGTCCACCTATGGAATATTAGCTGGGGGAGTTTCATGGTAGCTTCCCAGCCAGACCTAAACAGCTTCATCAGGAAAGGAAGTGAGAAGACACAGGTACGACAGAAGCAATTAGCTAACCAGAAACGATGAAGGATGCCATGGATCAACCCTCCCATTCAAAAAAAAATTATACTTACGATATTAAGGAGAGAACTAGACCAACTTTTGATGGGTTTCCAACAAATATTTATATTACATACAAGATATTTTATTAACATATTATTTATAATCCATGCATGATGAAAATAAAAGTAGTCTCAAAGGATCTCAGATTTGAAACTTTAAATATTTGAAAATAATATGGAGAGGAACATGCAGAAAGTTTATATAATTTTGATTACGCACTAACTTCTAGGAACAAAAACTAAAATATACGCCCTTGTACATTTCTGAAGGGGAACTATTTCCGTCTAAACCTTTTATTAGAACCAATGAAGGGAAGGAAGAAAAAATAAATAGAAGAGTTCCCCGGAGTACATCAGAACACGGATTCAGATTCCAAGTCCTTAAAAGCAAGAGTTTAACAAAATTTATCATTGTACTTACTTGTAGTGATATTTTCAGCAAATAAAACAGAAACAAAAGAATAATAAAGGCAGAAATAAAAGATACATTGAAAGGGAGAGTGTTCAATAGCCTTAGAGAGACCTTGTGTTATTTTTCTTTGGCTAAAATAATTCACATTTATAAATATTATTCTAGGTCTTTATAGCATGTGAGATTTGAATTACAAAGAAAACTTTATGTTCATGAAATATTGCACAGGCTAAGTTTGGTTGGGTACCAAAATGTACACTTTATTGTATCGATATTTATTTAATGAGATTTCTGAGTTTATTTTTTGTGAAATGATGCTATTGAACATGCTATAAAAGTTTTAATAATGTGTCATTGATGCGTCTACCCAATGCACGGGTAAACAGTCTACAACTTATTGAAATCTAAAATCATGGAACTTTAGAGCTTGAGGAGGTAACGAATGTCATGATTCAACTCCCAGCCAAAAGAATAAGTTCTTCTAGATTATCTTTGACAGGTGTCCGTCCATCCTTTCCTTGATCACTTCTGATAGAAATCTTTGTACTTATTCAGATCCCCAGGCCAACTCATTCCTTTGTTATATACCTTGATAGCTAGAAAAGACCCCATCTGTAACTTTCACTCATTGTCCCAAGTTTTTCATCCATAGATAAACAGAAGACCAAAGGTTTGAAGGAAGTTTCCAAGTGTGTCTTAATTGACTTACTCCAGGCTAAATATCCAAGATCATTCAGCAATATATAATAAAATATACAGTGGTAAAACTATTGCCTACTTTGATCTAGATGCTTTATTTCTACAAATGTAGAACAAAAGTAAGCATTATGAGCTCTTTTAGCAGCTCTGTCACATCACTGTTTCAGTTGAATTTTCTACATCCCCTAAGTCTGTCTCCTATAGACTCCCATTAAGCCGGTGGTCCTCTTCATGGACCTGTACATTCTGATATAAGTAATTGGCCAGGATCTGCTCTTCACATACTCATTACCGAGCCTGAAAGTGAATTAGAGGGAAATGAAGGCAAATAGAGTGAAGAACAGAAAAGTTGCCGTTGAATTCACTCTTCACTTCTTCTGTTCCTACTATTTTCTAATTTCATCTGTTGGGAGCAGGCATATGTCATTCTCCGTGTCTTCTCAACACTTAGCAATGAACTTAGCACAGAGCAGATGCTCAAAGAATTTTTTTTGGTGAACTCATCTGAATTCTCATGCCAGATATAATTCAATAGTGGAAGCAGGAATTAGGAACGCTGCCAGGTGACATGTGACTTCAACAGGACCTTTATTTATGGAACATAAATAAGACCCACCATGTACGTAGAAAAAAGGTAGGAATTGCTTAATCTTCTCATAGTCTTTCATTCTCTGCTAAGCAACTTCTTTTAACAGAACTCAGGTCGTTCTCTGAGAGAGTTTAGCCACATTATAGGTTTGTTTTTTGTTTGAATTTGTAGGCTATTTAAACTTAACTATCCTTTAAAACATTATTTCTGAAATATGAATTTTTAAATATGAACTGGTTGGCAGTGCCTGTTTTACTGGGTGACACTCCTCTAAAGAAGGAGTTACTCAGTTTGCAGCTTACTGATGCGTCTTGATTTTCATTACTGTTTTTGCTGACCTTCCGGATTGGGGCAATTTTTGAACAGAGAAATGAAAATAAAATTCAAACTTGGTTAAATTTAGAAAACTGCTGCTCGTGGCAGTTTTATTGTCCAGCAGTAAATATTTTTGTTTTATTATCTATGAATCTGATTCACTTCATGCTGTATTTCCAACCTCATATATTATTGGCAGATTGTGTTAGCATTCTCCTGAGAAACGGAACCAACAGGCTGTAGATAGATAGGTAGATAGATAGATAGATAGATAGATAGACAGACAGACTTATTGTAAGAATTGGGCTCACACAATTATAGAAGCTGGCAAGTCCTAAGATCTGCAGGGTGGGTCTGCGAGCTGAAGACCCAGAGAGCCAATGATGTAGTTACAATCCAAAGACCAGGGGGCTCAAGACCCAGGAAGAGCCGACGTCTCAGTTCAAGTCTGAAGACAGGTAAAAACCAACATCCCAGCTTGAACAGGAGGAATTCCCTGTTATTCAGAGGTCAGTCTTTTAATTCTATTCAGGCCTTCAATTGATTGGATGAGGTCTACACACACTAGGAAGAACACTCTGCATTATCTGTTGATTTAAAGACTAAACTCATCCAAAAACAGCCTCACCGAAGTACTAAGAATAATGATTGACCCCGTATCTGGGCAACCCGTGGCCCAGCCAAGTCGATACATAAAATTAACCATCATACAGATGAAAGCATTAAAGGAGTAAAAATGAGCATAAGGAAAATTGAGAAGAGTTCATTCATTCATCTAGCCAACAACTATTTAAATGTGTACTGTGTGTTAAAAAGTAAATAAGACATAAGCAATTCTTCTTTCATCAAGCAGAGGATGAGGAGTTTAGAACAAAAGTGTGTTACAGAAAGATGCTGCTGGAGGAGACCATGGGGCAGCCACCAAGACTGGAGAGCATATTGGGAAGATTTTAGATGGGGGGCCCAATGTGCTCAAAGACCTGTCAAGAGTGAGTGTCAGAACGCCGAGTAACTCAAAGCCTGTTGTGTCTGGTTGAGGACAGCAACGGAGGGATGAGTGAGACCTGAAGCCAGAGGGGTAGGCAAAAGGCAGGTCTTGAAGTTTATGGGCACATTAAAGTTTGGAGGACCATTTCCTAAGGGTGTTGACAAGTTAATTAGGGATTTTAAGCAGACAAAGTACTAATCCAACTTGCATTTTTAAAAACAAAACTGAGGGCTTCTCTGGTGGTGCAGTGGTTGAGAATCCACCTGCCAATGCAGGGGACATGGGTTTGAGCCCTCGTCTGGGAAGATCCCACGTGCCGCGGCGCAGCAAAGCCCGTGCGTCACAACTACTGAGCCTGCGCTCTGGAGCCCGCGAGCCACAACTACTGAAGCCTGTGCGCCTAGAGCCCGTGCTCCACAACAAGAGAAGCCACCGCGATGAGAAGACTGCGCCCCACAACAAAGAGTAACCCCTGTTCACCACAAGTAGAGAAAGCCCGCGCGCAGCAACAAAGACCCAACGCAGCCAAAAATAAACAAATAAATTAATTTAAAAAACAGAAAAACAAAACTGAGATCGGAGAGGACAAGATTAGATGTAGTGAAAGACCAGTTATGAGGCTGTTATACAAAAGGTGAAAGATGATGGAGAGCTGGACCAGGATTGTGACAGTGGAGATGGCCTGAAATATAGATTTGAGAGATATTTAAGAGTCAGAATAGAGAGTGTGTAGTGATAGGATGGTTGTACAAGTTGAGAGAGAGAAGCAGATGCAACTGGCCAAGTGAATGTAGACTCAGAGCCTTGAGGACTTCCAAAAGAAAGTAGAAAGAGGAATCCTGCAAGAGATATGGGAATAAATGGTCAGATAGGTATGAGATCCTGAGAATGTGATAGCACCAACAACAGAAGAGAGGAAGGAGAGGGCGTGTTTGGTATCATCTGTAAAATTAACGAACAGAAACTGCAATTAAATAGAGATGGGAGCTTCCACACCCCGCAACGAGAGCAGAGCTCAGTGGGAAGAAGAAAGACTCCACTTCTTTCCGGGCAAGGACTCAGCCAATGAAAAGCCATGGACTCTTTGTTTACTCTGGCCTTCCCAACTTCCTTTTCCCCTCTATGAAATCTCCTCCTTCCCTTGCCTTGTGGGAACTTGCATGTGGCTTGCCATGGTTGCAGACCCTGAATTGTGATTCTGTGCTGATCCTGAAAAAAATCCATCTTTGCTGGAGAAATATCTGGCAGTCTATTTGTTTTAGGTCAACACATCAAGTTCGTCCTAAAATTAAGGTAAATTTAAGAACAGAGTTAATGACCACTGTATTTCAAGATATTCAGGAAGGGGGAGTATAGGCACAGAAGGGAGGATGCTGTCAATAGATTAAGCTATTTGTTTTCTTAGCATGACAAGTGTCTGTTCATTTAATTCTCACAGCAACCTGATGAGGTAGGTTATTATTATCTCTGTTTTTACATATGCTATTACTGCCACCATCTTGCCCAAGGCTACAAGTAATAGAGCGAAGATTTGGACTCAGGCAGTCTGGATCCCAAGCTGCATTCTCTAAACACCTACACAGACAGGTGGAGGAAAAGGGAAAGTATAGAGAGGGAGAAATTCCTGGGATTGGCACTGTACTGGATTTTCATGCTGTCTAACATATGCAATCCAATAAAGAACTCAGAGAAAGTCTGAAGTCAGCTCTGCTCAAAGAGAATTTAAATTTGTATGTAATGACTAACTTTTATTTTTTGATTCAATCATTTATTCATTCAGTAAAGATTTATTGAGAACCTACTAGATAATAGGCACTGAGAATGCTGTGGGATTAAATATCAGCAAGCCTGACATGGACCCTACCCTTTATCCTACCTTATTGTATCAGTCAGCTCAGGCTGCCATACAAAATACCGTAGACTGGGTGACTGAAGCAACAGAAATTTACTCTCTCAGTTCTGGAGGCTAGAAGTCCGAGATCAAAGTTTGGCAGGATTCTCTTTTGGTGAGAGCTGTCTTCCCGGTTTGCGGATGGCTGCCTTCTCACTGTGTCCTCGAATGGTAGACAGAGAACAAGCTCTCCACTGTCTCTTCTTAAAAGGACACTAATTCTATCAGATTAGGGCCCTACCCTTATGACCTCATTTAACCTTAAGTAACTCTGTAAAGGCTGCATCTCCAAATACGTTGAGGGTTAGGGTTTCAACATATGAATCTGGTGGGGAAACACAATTCAGTTCATACCACTTCTTCTTTTTTAATTCCCACAATGACCCTGTATGGTATTATAGTTACTATTGTTATTATTATTATTTATAGCTTACAGATGAAGTCACTGAAATTTGTCTGCCACACAGCTAAGAGACAGGAATGAGACTCCATTTCAGTATTTTTTCTTTTTTTTAAAATTTTTTGGCCACGCGTGGCATGCAGGATCTTAGTGCCCCGACCAAGAATAGAACCCGCACCCCCTGCAGTGGAAGCATAGAGTCTTAACCACTGGACCACCAGGGAAGTCCCTCAGTATTCTTTTTAAGCAACATTATGTGTCTCTCAGAAAGTTCAGGGCTGTATCATTAGACAGGCGAGAAGAATATCTGAAAAAAGAAAGAAGGAGCTTCCTCTTTTATCCTTCCAATGTTACATAATAAATGCATCATTTTTTTTTAATTCTCTCTAGGGACAAGTTCTATTTCATCCACCCCTAATTTTAACCTTTATTGGTAGTTGTACACAGATTTTTTAAGTGAGCCCCTCCCCATTTTTATTTTTTTCTTCAAAGTCTATCTGTTACTTTGAAAATTAGCTCTCTGGAAACATCTGAACACAGACACTGTGTCTCCAAGACTTTCTGACAGCTGAGACAGAGGCCTTAAAGGGCAACTCTACTGAGAGCCAATTCACTTAATTTCATAGAATGTATTTTTAGATTAGCATTTAAAATACTTGACCAGGGTATTCAAGTGTACAAAATCAATTTTCAAGGTATTGTAACTATTATTACATAACCACATTTCCATCAATGTATAGGGTATTCATTTCATAAACATAAATTCCTAATATTATTTCTAGATGATCTATAAATAACTCCAGATATGCTTATCTACATGATGTTTTGCTTTTGGTGACATAAAATAGAAAACACGGATAACAAGGTATTGAGCTTTCTTTGCCTGCATTGGCAGGTGGATTCTTAACCACTGCGCCACCAGGGAAGTCCTGGAAGGCTCTTCTTAACACGACTGCACTTCTGATTCTCCTTATGAAATTAGGAGGAAATTGGAAAAATGGAGAATAAAAGAATAAAGAAACATAAACTAACTGTACATCTCTGAAATTAAAGCAGAGTCCTCTGTATCAGTGTATAGCAAAGCTCTTAGGAGGACAAAACTTTTGAAATTCAAATATAAGATTTTGTGTTATTTGAAGGAAATGAGTGTTAGTGCAAGTTTCACGTATCCGTGTGAATAAATATATGGGAATGAAGTGAAAGGGAAGGTTGTAAAGAAAGCCTGTCATTGTTCAGAAACAATAGGATGTGCCTTCCCCGCATCTGATGGTGCTTCTTAGAGCCCTTTAATCTCTTTCACCCCTTTCTTTTTAGAGACTTCAGACTTTCCTCTGGGTTGGCCTTCTGTTCTCCCTGCTCCCCCTTGGGGCTCTTTGCGGAATTCACTCACCTGGATACGGCCCCAAACCCTTGGGCCCCACCGTGATCAGTTACTCTTTGATTAATGGACGACCCACTCCTGTGGGATCGGTCCCAGTTGGCATTTAAGATTTAAATTAATCTTATCCTTCTGTGTTCAGTCCTCCTCGGAGTCTCCCTTTACTGACCAAATAAATGACATAAAATTTTCACATGAAGATTGAGTAGGTAAATATAAAGTTGAGTATGTAAAAGTGTGAACTGACTCTTCACTTCCTGTTAAAAATTGGCTTCAAATTAGAGAGGAAGACTTAGCTATGAGTTTTCAGGGATGAAAAACTATTCCATAGGTAGCATTAGCCTTTGCTGTGTGTTTTCTCTATCGCGTATGAAACTGAACTTCCTCTCATAGGCCAGATCTAACTTCATATAAGTACCAGGAGGCATTTCTCAATAGAAACTTTTAAGTACATTTTTACCTATGGGGGTTAGGTTTTTAAAAAACCTTCATAAATAATACATTTATTTAACTCAAAATTCCAGACTCTCAAGATTTCTTTAAAAGTCTGATTGGAATTATGCTGTTTAGTGATGAGAGTGTGTATTACGTGCCCTTTTTCTGTAACCACAAGGGAATAGGTAACTGCATTTTTCACAAATTCTGTCCTTAATCAAGCATAAGGACAAAAACTTCACTGCGATGGTGATGGAGAGCAGAGGGTGTATTTCTGTTAGAGTCAGGGAGGAAGGAAGTCAAGGGAGGAGTGGCTGCCAGGTAAAACTGGGATAGGGGTCAGGCGATGGAGAGATGTGTATTCCATGCCAAGTTTGGGTTTATCCTGTGGATATTGGGTGTTAATTGAAACAGGAGAGCGAACTATCTGTAAGCAGATATGGGTTTTAGAAGGATTCCTCTGATTAGCAGGGAGAGAATAGTGAATGACAGAGAAACTAGGAAGTCGATGTGATAATTCAGATAAGAAATGCTGAAGGTCTGAGTTAAGGCTGTAGCAGAGTGGATAGGAGAAAGTTATTTGGAAAGTAGGTTCCGGGAGAATTAATAGATACAGCAAAAGAGGGATAGGAGGGACTGTGATGGCAAGATTTTAGTCTTAAATATGTGAGAGATGAAACACTGCATCATCTTCATCCTTTTCTTTCTTTTTTTCTTTATCTCTTTCTTTATGTATGTATTTTTTTATTGAGGTAAAATTAACATACAATATTATATTAGTTTCAGGTGTAAACATAATGATTCAATATTTATATATATTGCAAAGAGATCACCACAATAAGTCCAGTTAACATCTGTTAGTTACAATTTTTTTTTAGATAGTTACATAGATAGTTACAATTTTTTTCTTGTGATAAGGACTTAAGATTTACTCTCTTAGTAATTTTAAAATATGCAATCCAGTGTTATTAACTACGATCAGCATGCTGTACATTACATCCCCAGGACTTTATATTTTTATCAAACATTTGTGGGGTTTTTTTTTTTTAATTTATTTTTGGCTATATTGGGCCATCGTTGCTGCACGCGGGCTTTCTCTAGTTGTGGCGAGCGGGGCTACTCTTCATTGCAGTGCGCGGGCTACTCATTGTGATGACTTCTCTTGTTGCAGAGCATGGGCTCTAGGCATGCGGGCTTCAGTAGTTGCAGCACTCGGGCTCAGTAGTTGTGGTTCGTGGGCTCTAGAGCTCAGGCTCAGTAGTGGTGGCACACGGGCTTAGTTGCTCTGCCGCATGTGAGGTCTTCCTGGACCAGGGCTCGAGCCCATGTCCCCTGCATTGGCAGGCGGATTCTTAACCACTGAGCCACCAGGGAAGTCTCTAATATTTTTGTCTTAAAACATAGTCCTGTCAAGACTGACAGAATTGGCCACATGTAAAAACTTCCCATGACTTTGCTGTATTCTATGTAAAACAGATAGCTTGCATAATTTATTTGTCTTGTTTTTTTTAATTTTAATAAACATTCACTTTGCCATTTTCTGGTTTGCTTCCTCTTTTAAAACGCTTTGTATATATCGTGTGATATTTAAAGATCAAAAGTGCCTAACAATCTTGTAAGGTAATGGTTCAGGGTGAGGTGTGGTTGAAAAAGCACCTCAAGGTACCTGTGAATGGAAACTGACTAACCTTGGGCCACCTGAGATCACAAACCTGCTCCCTGGAGGGGACACTAGGGTGCCCAGGGGCCTTTCCTTGGCCCACTCCCCAGAAAGTGCAGCTGTCAAAAGATATTCTAATTAGCGTGACAATCCGAATATTTTCACACCCATTGAGAGGCACAAGGCAAATACTGCCAATTGCAAATTAAGTGGTGTTAGGAGTAATCTCAACACAAGGCAGGTCTGAGCAAGTTCAATCTGTTCCCAGGAAGAAATAACAGAATTTGAAGATTGGTGCTGGCCGGTTCCAGGACCTGGGCTCAGCAAATAAGCAGATGCAGCACTTCCAAGCAAGGCACACAGACCGTTGGTTTCCCACCCTCTACTACCCTCCCTCAGGCTGCTACAAGCTGGGTTTCAGAATGTGTTTTTTTAGCAGCAGAGGTAAGACATCCCTTCTAATTGCAGCTTGCAGGGAAGCACTATGATCAGAACTATGTCAAGGACACTTCTCTAGGAGGGCACAGATGTGCTGGTTGAAACCCCAGCTCTAACGGCTGTGTGAATCCTCCAGTAAATCCCTATTTTTCTACTCCAGAGAGTTGGTATATGATCTGACTCTGAGCCTGTTGCAGACCAACCTGTGCTACAATTTTCTGACCTACCAGCCTAACTGGGGTGAGTCATGGTACCTGACCTATTTTCACATTGTC
The DNA here is from genome assembly GCF_963455315.2 of Globicephala melas. Classification (NCBI taxonomy): domain Eukaryota; kingdom Metazoa; phylum Chordata; class Mammalia; order Artiodactyla; family Delphinidae; genus Globicephala; species Globicephala melas. The sequence continues at coordinate 26,697,441 of NC_083322.1, forward strand.
TAAAAAAGAGTAAAAAATGCACTTAGCCGCTGTAGGCTACAGAAGTGCAAATAAGAAAGAGGGAAGGATTTAGTAGTAGAATAGACTAGATTTACAGTTGTATATAAACACTTTATTTTTCTACTTGTCTATCTTATTATCTCTTATCTTAGGGTTAAAAGATATCCATATTAAAACAAAAACACCATCATAGAAAAATAACATTTTTGTACTATTACCTCTTAACTGATAAACATAAACATGACACATATAAATATATATTAATAATTTTCTTGTATCTGTCTGAGGGTTCTTTTGATTACTTTGCATGGTATATTAAATGATTTATACAGCTGAATCCTTTTACAGTTTTTAACAGACAAGCATGTCTTAAGATAATTTGCTTAACATTTTCAAACAGAAATTTGCAAGTGACCTTGTTTTCTTCTAGAATTTATTTATTATTTAGTGGTCCCTAAGGAATGGGTATATTAGCATGTTATAGTAGCATATTTTAAAAATGTGCCTTTTATAAGTTTTAAATTATGGATATGGTTTAACTCTAGGAGTATTAATTAGGAATAAAATTGAATTGTGTATTTTTTTTTTTTTTTTTTTTTGCGGTACGCGGGCCTCTCACTGTTGTGGCCTCTCCCGTTGCGGAGCACAGGCTCCGGACGCGCAGGCTCAGCGGCCACGGCTCACGGGCCCAGCCGCTCCGCAGCATGTGGGATCTTCCCAGACCGGGGCACGAACCCGTGTCCCCTGTATCGGCAGGCGGACTCTCAACCACTGCGCCACCAGGGAAGCCCCAAATTGTGTATTTTTATCATTCAAATATTTAGTCTAAGAGCAAGATACTTTAATGTTCTGCTTTAAGGTTCAAATAAGTTAGTTAAATTTTATTTATTTACTTAAAATTTATTTATTTATTTATTTGGCTGCATTGGGTCTTTGTTGCTGCGTACTGGCTTTCTCTAGTTGTGGCAAGCTGGGGCTACTCTTCATTGAGGTGCATGGGCTTCTCATTGCGGTGGCTTCTCTTGTTGCGGAGAACGGACTCTAGGCGCGAGGGCTTCAGTAGTTGCGGTCCGTGGGCTCAGTAGTTGTGGCACATGGGCTTAGTTGCTTCGTGGTATGTGGGATCTTCCCGGACCAGGAATCGAACCCGTGTTTCCTGCATTGGCAGGCGGATGCTTCTTTGGCAGAAGGATTATTTTAAGCTGGCTATTTTTTTTAAATTAATTAATTTATTTTTGGCTGCATTGGGTCTTCGTTGCTGCGTGTGTGCTTTCTTTTTAGTTGAGGTGAGTGGGGGCTACTCTTCATTGCGGTGCGCCGGTTTCTCATGGTGGTGGCTTCTCTTGCTGCGGAGTACAGGCTCTAGGCGCGCGGGCCTCAGTAGTTGTGGCTCGCGGGCTCTAGAGCGCAGGCTCGGTAGCTGTGGCGCATGGGCCTAGCTGCTGTGCAGCATGTGGGATATTCTCGGACCAGGGCTCGAACCCGTGTCCCCAGCATCGGCAGGCGGATTCTTAACCACTGCGCTACCAGGGAAGCCCTACGCTGGTTATTTTTAAGAAACTGCAGGCACAGGAGAAGCTCTGAAAACCGAGTAGAAGCTACCCTTTTGTAAGAGACATTTACCTGTATAAGAGCTATCTATATGATGTCACTTATATGTGGAATCTAAAAAATAATACAAATGAATTTACTGACAAAACAGAAATGGACACACAGACATAGAAAACAAACTTATGGTTACCAAAGGGCAAGGGAGAAAGGGTTAAATTAGGAGTGTGTAATTAAAAGTTACACACCATTATATAAAAAATAAACAAGTATTTACTGTATAGAATGGGGAACTATATTCAATATCTTATAATAATCTATGATGGAAAAGAATCTAAAAAAATACATATGTATAAGTGAATCACTTTGCTGTACACCTGAAACTAACACAATTTGTAAATCAACCATACTTCAATTAAAAAAAAGAGCGAAATCTCCCCTTGTAAGGGTGTCTCCTTCACTGTATCAGGAAGAGTGTGATAACTTCATCTCTAGAAACTCTTATCAATGCGGAAGGGAATGACTTAAATTTGCATAACAATCTTACCCTTATTTACTGTACTTTTCTCGGTAACCTCCCATAACTGACTCCCCCCTCTCCCATCTTCTTTTGTCTTTAGCTGAAGATGGTATTTAAGGTGGTGGCTTTGGTGATTTTGGTGAGCTACTCAGTTTTCCTGAGTCTCCCCAATGTATACAGGAGTTATACATGTTATTAAGATTTCTTTTTCTCCTTTTAACCTGCTTTTGTCAATTTGATTATTAGACCAGCCAAGAAAGATAGAAGGAATATTTTTCTTCTCTAAAACAACAATTGTGCTACATCCAAATTGAAAAGTAAGAGTGACAGGAACTTCGTGGCACTCTATTTACATTTACCCTGAGGCTTCTCAACTTCATCACTTTTGACATTTGGGGCCACGTAAGTCTTTGCTGTGGGAAGCTATCCTGTGCGTTGTAAGATGTTTAGGGGCATCCCTAGTCTCTACCTATTAGAAGCCTGTCGCACCCTCCCCAGCTGAAAATCACCGATCTGCCCTAATGAGAGAGTGGTATTGTAATGTCTAAAACTGTTGAGGTTTTTAGGATGTAAAAGTGTGTTTCAATTTCTGATTTTGCACCATCTATTCCTCATTTGGGAAGTCCATTTTTTCTGAATAATGCATTCTCCTGAAGCCTGGAGCACAAGAGATGCCCATGTTCAACTAAGCTTTGCAATAAAATTTAGACTAACAATCCTCACGTTAATAACAATACGATGGCATTTGTTTCCTAGGGCTACTGTAATAAATTACCATAAACGTGGTGGCTTAAAACAGCAGAAATGTATTTTTTCACCGAAGCGACCAGAGCAGGAAGCTTTTACACCTTAAAGACAAAGAAACAATAAATTTGTGAAGAACTGACAAGACAAAGGTTTGGGCTTGGGGTAGTAAATGGTAAAGAAGTAACTAAAAAGATAAGTGTTTGTTTAACATAGTTTGTTTGCAGATTCCTTTGGTCACTGTGCTGATAAGAATCTGTCTCTAGTAAAAGGAGAATTTATTTCCTGCCTTAAGGCAGAAAAGGGGGAGCTTTTTCTTCATTTATTACTTCTTAATTGCCTTCAGCCTAAAATAATTTTTGTGTTAAAGAGGCATATTTTGGGGTGATATTCTAGCTCCTTCACTTACATACAACGTCCCCTTCCTTGCGTGTTTCTCCCTCTTGTCCATCTTTTCTAAAATCCAAACCTGGAAATATACACTCTCAGCCTATTCCATCCATGCCTTCACTCAAGTAGCTAATGATGGCTGGAAAGGAGCTAAGAGAACTTATATTAAGTTTAGAACTCAGAACTCATGTGGACCACAATGCTGTCAGGCAGTATTAATACTCTTCCCTAGTCAAATAGTTCTTTTACTGTTTCATAGTCTTTTGTGTTTCTGGACCCAATTCCGAAGTGTGTGTGTGTGTGTGTGCGCGCGCGCGCGCACACGCATGTGTGTGTGTGCACGCATGCGTGTGTGTGTGTGTGTTGCCAACTACAAATTGGCACTTGCCATCTACCTCTACAAGAATTGAATCATGAACTGCTGCAGCTACTGACCTTCAACACCCCCTGAAAGGAGTTCAGGGTGGAGACCAGGAATGAGGCACTCTGTGCTCTGGAAAAAACTGGCAGAACAGGTCTTTAGATAAATGTTTTCAGAAGATTCTATGAGCCCAATTTTTGCATCTCCTGGTATCTGGAAAAGCACTAAGCTCATTAACAGATACATCTGCTCCTCGCGACTGGCAGCAAGCCTGTGTCAAATGTGTGCCTGACTTCTCGTACACCCGCTTCACTAAAATCACATATAACGTGGACCTCCCCCCACTACCTCTCTGGAGCAGTTTCTGAGGTCTCTGAAATGCTGTGTCTAGTCTCTAGTCCTCATTTTGCCCCAAATAAAACTCAACTCACAACTCTCACGTTGTGCATTTTTTTTCCAGTCGACAGTGTGTGTGGGGGGGGGGCTGGGGGGAGGCTTCCCCACTCAATAAGCAATTCTCAGATCTAGCACAGTGTCCAAGAAGTCAATTTAATTTAATTCTGACACTATCTACCTGGAAACAGCATCAGATTCTACATGTTGAGGACTCAGTCCTATAAGATTGCCTCTTCAGCATCCTCCCCGCATTTCAGTTGCCAGTCGAAAGACAAGGTGGTCATCTGTACTTCTGACCAACTAGCTACAAATTAGATGTTCCTATAACCCTCCCCCCTGTTTGATTAATTTGCTACAGCATCACAAAGAACTCCAAGAAACACTTTACTTACTAGGTCCCCAGTGTATTATAAAAGGATGGAACTCAGCAACAGCAAGACTGAAGAGATGCATAGGGCATGCCACTGTCCCAGCACCTCCAGGCGTTCACCAACCCAGAAGCTCTCCAAACCCTGTCCTTTTGAGGTTTTATGGAGGCTTCATTACATAGTCAAGATTGATGAAATCATTGGCCCTTGGTGATCCATTCAACCTCCAGGCCCTCTCCCCTTCCTGGAGGTGAGGGGGTTGGGATGGGGTGAGACTGGAAGTGTCAACCCTCTAATCACCTGTTTGGCTCTCCTGGCAACCAGCCCCCATCCTTAGACTTGGACCAAAAGTCACCTCATTAACATAACAAGATACACCTTTGTTGCTTTCATCACTTAGGAAATTCCAAGGGTTTTAGGAGCTCTGTACCAGAAACAGGACAGAAGACCAAATTTATATCCCTTGTTTTAAATCACACTATCACGCATAGCTTCTCCTTTTCCCTCAAATCTCTGATTCTCTTCTTCCCTTCTCATGTCAGATGATGACTTTACTTCTTATGCACTGAGAAAATAAGGCAATCAGAAGAGTGTATCCTCATCTTTCTACATCCAGCTATCAACCTCCCTGCATGTACAAATCCATGTATTCTGTTTTTTCTTTTGTTCTTTTCCCCCCCAAACATTGACAGACTTTATTGTGGGAGGGTTCCCACCTGGTCTTTTGTTCTTAAGAATAAACAACTGTGTTCCAGTATAAGACCAACTCCTCTGCTTGCGCACTGCCTCTAATCACTTCTTACCTAATCAAGGATTTTGCTCTTACAAGGTAATCACATTACCTCCTATATCATCAAATTCTCTCTTTCCGTTAGATCAGTCTCATCAGCTGACAAACATAAGATAAATAAATAAAACAAAACAAAATAAAACCTGCCCTGCCCTTACAACTCTCTCTACCTACTGCCCACTTCTCTCCTTCACAACAAAACTCCACGAAAGAGATTTCCACCCTATGTTGGGGAAGGGGGAAACTTTCCTCTCATACTCCTCTTGAGTTCTTGTGGCTGGACATATTAACAGGAGAAAGAGAAAAAATTTAATTCATACACACAGAGGTCTCATAGAAATAGGACCTAAGAAGTGGCTAATGCAGGTAGTTTTTATACTTTTAAGACAAACGATACATTTGAGAGGAATTGACAGGACAACGACTTAGGTGTGAGTGCTTCATTTCTTATTAATTAACACATTTAAGCAAAGTTTGGGTTTGGGTGGTAAATTAATAATGAGGTAACGAGCTTTGTTTATACAGGCTTATTGGCCCTGATCTCCCTATCTTTGATGATAAGGACCTTTTTCTACCTCTGGCTACTGGAAGAGCACCTTTCACATGGGAGATTTATTTCCTGGTTTCATTGAGACAGAGGGGAGGGTCAAAGTGTCCCTCTTACATGGGCCATTTCTTAAGTAACTTTAAAATAATCAACATGCCACTGAGGCATATTTTGGGGTGGCCTGTCCTGGGCCCCAACAACTTGCAGTCTCTACTTTCTTACTGCTCATTCCCTCCTGAACCCACTCTAACTAGGCTTTGTCTCCACCACTCATGGAAATCGCTCTTGTCAAAGTCACCAATGAGCTCCAAGTTGCCAAACTGGTGGCCCTCCAGCCTCGTCTCCCCTGCCCTCCCCGCAGCAGGGGTGGTGGTACCCACCACCCACCGTGCTCTCCCCACTCCTCCTCTGTGCAGGTTTACAACAGCACGTACTTGACTCTACAAGAGTCTCTCCAATAGAGCCTCCACAAAGCTCCAGGGTTTTTTTCCTTTTAAAGCACACATATTACTTTTTCACTTAGAAATTTCCAACATCTCCCCGTTTCTTGTGGTTCACCTAAAAAGTCCTTGTTCAAGGCCTTGTTTCCACACAGAGAGGCTGACCATTACAACCCACATCCAAGAGCTAATGTCTGAACCTCTGCCTCCCTAAAAGTCTAGTCCGAAGAGAAAAATACCAGGTGTGGGCACGGGAATTCCTCCTTCAGCCTTTCTAAGGCCAGCCTTCCTCGTCCCAGCTTCCTGCCTAAACCCGTCTCTTCTTCAGGGATTGACACGAAGAATATTCATCTCTTCGTAAAAAATTAATGAACAGAATCCTCAATTCAATAGAGTCGGGAGACCAGAATGGGGAGCTGTCCCTCCCTGGGACATGGCAGAGCCCGTAGGAAGAAGAAAGACTCCACTTTCTCCTGGCAAGAGCTCAGCCAATGAGAGACAGTCACCACTCAACCAATGAGCTTTGGTGGTACAGTGGTGAGCATAGCTACCTTCCACAACTCAGCCAATGAAAAGCCATGGACTCTTTGTTTACCAGAGCCCTCTTAACTTCCTTTTCCCCTCTATAAAAGAGTTCACCTTTCCATTTTTGCTGGGGTCTTGCAAATGGCTCACCACGGTTGCAGACCTTGAATTGCAGTTCTTAGCTGATCCCAAATAAACCCATTTTTAACTGGAGAAATAAGTGGCAGTCAATTTGTTTTATTTTTTATTTTACTTTATTTTTTAATTAATTTTTTGGCTGCGTTGGGTCTTCGTTGCTGCGCGTGGGCTTTCTCTAGCTGGTGGCGAGCGGGGTCTACTCTTCTTTGCCGTGCGCAGGCTTCTCATTGCGGTGGCTTCTCTTGTTGTGGTGCACGGGCTCTAGGCGTGCAGGCTTCAGTAGTTGCTGCGTGTGGGCTCAGTAGTTGTGGCTTGTGGGCCTAGTTGCTCCGCGGCATGTGGGATCTTCCCACATCAGGGATCGAACCCGTGTCCCCTGCACTGGCAGGCGGATTCTTAACCAATGCGCCACCAGGGAGGTCCCAGTCAATTTGTCTTAGATCAACACCTTCAAGGAAGACTCTGCCTCCTAAGTATAGGTGTGTGACTATAACAGAGCAGGACCCTATGGGACCTTCCCGGGACAGACCCCTCCCCCACATCCTCGGCTTTATCTCCTCTCTGAAGTGCCTAGATAATAGTATCTGATGCATATTTCCTGAGCTATTTTACAGATACCAAAATCACCACCAAATGGTAGAAATTAACTACTTGATGACCATGGGCACGTAGCCCCAGATCTACTGGCGCCTAAGGATTGATAATGTTAACCCCTGTTGCCTCACCATCGACCAGAGAACCGTGCATGAGCTGACCTCATACCCCGGGACTACCCCGCCCCGACCTTGCCTTATTTAAAAAAATGCTTTCCAAAAACCCATCAGGAAGTTTTGAGCACTCGCTGCCCTGGACTCCTTACTTGGCCCCTTGCAATAAGCATTGCACTTTCCTTCACCACAACTTGGCGTCAGATTGACTTTACTGCACACAGGTGAGCAGATCCAAGTTTTGTTTGGTAACATGACTTTTACACTGTGCCTTCAGCTGGGTGTCCAGGTCAGAATAGAGGCAGAGTTGGGCAGTGATTAAAAAACAGGCGCTGGGGGCTTCCCTGGTGGCGCAGTGGTTGAGAGTTCGCCTGCCGATGCAGGGGACGCGGGTTGGTGCCCCGGTCTGGGAAGATCCCGCATGCCGCGGAGCGGCTGGGCCCGTGAGCCATGGCCGCTGAGCCTGCACGTCGGGAGCCTGTGCTCCACAACGAGAGAGGCCACAGCGGTGAGAGGCCCATGTACTGCAAAAAAAAAAAACAAACAAAAAACCCAAACAGGCACTGGAATCAAATCCTGAGTTCCAATCCCCACTCTGCCTATTATCAGCCATGTGATTTTGAGCAGGTTACTAAACCTCTCTGTGCTTCCGTGCCCTCCTTTGTAAAACAGGGATAATAACAGTACTTACCTCATGGGGTAAATGTAAGGATGAAGTGAGATGATAGATGTCAAATACTGGAAACAGTGCTCAGGACATACACAGGTATCAGGAGCAATGTCTTCTTACAAGGACATGGATTATGGAAGACCTACCCAGAATACATTTGTTAAGACAAAAAGCAACATGAAACCAGAGCGCAGCAGAACCTTGACCACCAGGTGAAGCAATCCCTACATTGCTCTACCAGCGCTCATTTAAGAATGCTGGTTTCCAGTTCCCTCACCCTAAGTTCCCTTGCCTCCTCTGCATTTAGAAATCAAAGCTATCAACGTTTCCTGCTTCACCGGGATCCTTTGAAGTGCACGTTTAACTCTAATCTTTAGTGGAGCCTCAAGGCCTCAGTAATTCATCAGCTCCTTTTATTGTGCCACAGCGTTTCTGATCAAACAGAATTTGAGAAGGCAGAATCCATCCAGTCAAAGAGTAAACAAAGAAACTCTCATAATAGCCCAGTGTTCTCACACGGCCTCAAGCCTTAGGTGTCCTGGAACGCTCTTGATCTGTAGAAAGGCACTAAAATATCTTGAATATAGAAAAGGGACAATATAGTGAAAGGACAAGTTTGGCTGTTAAATGTATCTGTGCCTTATAAAGTCATGATTGTAATGATTACATTTTGTATGGGCTGGTAGAGGGGTCAGCACATTTTTTCTGTGGAAGGCTAGATAGTAAGTATTTTAGGTTTGTTGGACTATATATTCTTTGTCTCAACTGCTCAACTCTGCCAGCGTAGGGGAGAGCAGCCACAGGCAATACTAAACGAATGGGTGTGACTCTGTTCCAATAATATGTTAGTTACAAAAGCACTGGAGAGCCGGATTTGGCCCAAGGGCCATAACTTGCCAAACACTGGCCTAGTAGCTGTTTCTCAAACTTGAGTCATGTCCGTACCACCTTCATAGTTTTTTCTAAATCTCTGCACATCTATAATCTTGTTGATTATAAAATTATTAAAGCTCATCCTATTTTTAAATAAGTAGATTGTAAAATAAAAATATTACTACCGTAAAAGGAAAACTAGTATTGCATGTACTAAAAAGGTAACCTTAAAAAATAAATACAGTTAAAACTAAACATCATGGGGCTTCCCTGGTGGCGCAGTGATTGGGAGTCCGCCTGCCGATGCAGGGGACACGGGTTCGTGCCCTGGCCCGGGAGGATCCCACATACCGCAGAGCGGCTGGGCCCGTGAGCCATGGTCGCTGAGCCTGCACGTCCAGAGCCTGTGCTCCGCAACGGGAGAGGCCACAACAGTGAGAGGCCCGCGTACCGCAAAACAAAAACAAAAACAAAAAAACCTCTAAACATCACAATTAAAATGCTAATTGAGGAAATGACAACAGGGCGGAGTAGAAGGACATGATCTCAACCTCTTCTAACAAACTAACTGCTGAACAATTATCAGCTGAAAAATTCTGGAACCTACCAAAAAAGATACCCCACATCCAAAGACAAAGAAGATGCCACAGCGAGAGGTAGGAGGGGCACAAATGTGATAAAATGCTAACTGACATTTGCAGAAGAAATGAGGTTTACCTATAAGGACAAAGCTCCCTAACAGAGCTAGTCTCACATTGTATCCCGCTCGTCCTCACTGTTCTCCCCACCTTAGCCACCATGTCTTTTTTTTTTTTTTTTTTAATATTTATTCATTTGTCTGCTCTGGGTCTCAGTTGCGGCATCTTCATTGCAGCATGCGGGCTTTAAGAATTCCCTGACCAGGGATCGAACCGGGGCCCCCTGCATTGGGAGCATGGAGTCTTAAACAATGGACCACCAGGGAAGTCCCATCACCATGGCCTTAAAGTCCCTCCTTGGTTTATCCCCACCACCATAACGCATGTGCATGTGCTATTTTGCCCACTTAGATGGCTTGTCCCTGCTTTTCTACCTGGTTAACTCTGTCAAGGAGAAAGAAATTTTCTTCTACCCTTCCACGTTCTTCCGGCTGGTCTAAGAATTAAATTGACATGAGACAGATTAACAGGAGAAAATCAAACAAAAGTTTAATAACATGTATACAAGGGAGAGACCCAGGAGAATTGAGTAACTCACCAAAATGGCCGAAGCCCTCACCTTAAATAGCATCTTCAGGTAAAGACAAAAGAGGATGTTGGGTGTCGTGCTTGGAATTTCAAAGGAGAGGAAGACAATTCACGTTGTGACAGAAAAGCAAATGTTTGGTGAATAGATGTTTGGTGGCTGTGCAGAGACAAAGGGACACAGAGTAGACTCTAAGCTCTGCCATGTTTTCCCCACCACACCTAATCCATAGTCTTTGCAGACATCGCTGATGATTGCTCTATTCTGGAAAGAGGTCCTCTATCTAAATTATTTTCGGCCATTAGGGGGAAAGGTCAAAGATTCTTGAGTCTTTGGGCCTTGATTGTTTTCGGCTTGAAATAATTTGCACACTAAGAGGACATTTTGAGTGGCAAATTTTGCTCCCCTGCGATTCCAACGCATCAGGGAAGCGTTACCCTTGAATAAGTTCGTAAGCCAGCAGGTCATTCCGTGGAAGTACACATTACAAACGCAGTTATATATTGGCTGGGAAATTATTACTCTAGATTACTTTCTGACTCCCCTGCTATACCATCTTCTTGAAGTCAAGGGATTAAAATCTAACATGGTTCCTCGCCACAATAGCTTTTCATAAGTAATTATTGCATGGAAAGAATAAATGAAGTAACTGAGATTTTAAAAAGTATAACTTACTCAGTTCTGGTTGGAACCTTTCTTTTTCATAATCCAAATCTACATTTTATCCCTGAGGCTCTGTAAATTTGTATTTTTATATCTACTTAAAAGTTAACACTTTCTTAAGGGAAATATTTAGCTGTTTCAGGCAAAGTCAGAGGTTGGAATTGCTCCCTCAAGATATGGAAGAGATGAGGTAGGTGGTTCTGGGCAATTTTGAGGTTTAGCTTTCTCCAAATCTTCCCAGATAGGATCATTCCAACTATTAAGATCCTTCCTTTCTTGATCAGTTCCCTCACATCTCAGGAGACCTAGTAAGAATGTAAATGTAATGCTTTAAAGTAAATACACAATTCTTTAAAATAAAAAATACTCATACCTACGCCATCCAAAATGATCTTGCATTTTACAGTTCTGTTGTACATACTTGGGAAGAGTGGCAAGTTAAAAAGTTTTAGATTGAAGCCAGTGCGGGTTAGAATCCTAGTTCTGCCATTTACTAACTTCTGTAATCTGGGTTTCCTTACCTGTGACACAGGGATAACAAGAGCTACCTCACAGGACTATTCCAAGAATTTTGTTAGGATAATAGAGTAAAAACTAAACTCAAGATCCTACTAGAATATGATAAGCAATAAATAAATATTATTATTTGTGTTTAGTGTTTTTTATATAAGTTACATGCTACTTTTTCTTAATGAAGTTGAAAACACATCAGGAACATTTTTTTCAATAGAGAAGAAAAGGATTATCTAATATCTGTTTCCTAACTTAAAAAACCACATCATTTCTTCAGCATTTCCTTTTGCCTTCATTTAGCACAAAAATCTAAAAAAATTTCAGGAAATAATGATATAGTAACAAACTCAATTTCATACTTAAGCAACATAAATGCAGATAAAAAGAATAGAAATGTAAAACTTGCCAATCCATGCATCCAGGGTTGATATCCGAGAAAGTTGGGTGCAGGGAAATGTGTAATGCTTTCTTAATTTTTTAAAAAACATGTTGTTTTAATGAATAGTGTGTCATTGTTGTTAAATAAAATCTCCTTCATCAGTTTCAGCCGTTACTCAAATATCTTTTCTCAGAAAAACACCCATTTTTCTTTCAACATGATTGGGAATATGGTATACTAATTTTGCTTCTTTCCTGTTCTCAGAGCAATTGAAAAAAATCCTTTTATAATTGGATTTAAGCAGATTGTAGGAAAGGCAGCTATATATTATCAATATGAATGAAAAATGGAAAATGCCCTCAATTCATGACAACTTTCATTTTGTTTACACATAAGAAACTTTCCCTTGCTCCATACAGAGGTATGTTTTCTCTTCCTTATGTGATCTTTATAATTAATATTCCAAATCAGTACCTCTTCATGCTTATGCTAAAAGGCAAGATGTCTTTGTTGCTTAATACCAGCCAACATCTCAACTGGGAACAATGTTCAGGGTTCGAAGAGCTGGTCTTCTGAGACCTTCCTTTTACGTAAATAGAGTCCCACCTTCCATGACAACTGTGGGATAACTAGTGATTCCAGAAATGCCATAAAATTGTTTAACTCTGTCAAACATATTCCTTTTAGGAATTCTATTAAAATGGTAGTGGGTATGTGTATAGTAAAAACGGACTCAGGGAACCATTCACTTGCTTAACAAATGTTTCAAGTTTCCACATTCATCAGGTTGAAAAATTGCTTATGATAATTGCTTATTAACCATTTGTTGAAATAATATTAATTTCCTGTGTTTAATTTGTCATCAGAAATTCCGGTTACCATTTTTTAGAATAGAAGGGGAACTGAGCTGGGAGATAAAAAATAACAACTGGGATCTCCTTCCAGCTCAACTACAAGTTTGATGTGCAATCTTGGACATGTCATTTGGCCTCTTTGAATCTCAGTTTCTTCTTCTATAAAACAAAGGAATTGTACTAGATTATACCTCAAGACCTCTCTCACTACACAAATCTTCCAAATAATAGTTATTTAAACTCATTTAAAAATTCCTGAAGAAGTGTTATTAACAATTATTCTAGAAATATTATTTTATCAAAAAAAAAAAAAAACATTGAGGGGCTTCCCTGGTGGCACAATGGTTAAGAATCTGCCTACCAATGAAGGGGACACGAGTTCAAACCCTGGTCTGGGAAGATCCCACATGTCGCAGAGCAACTAAGCCCACGTGCCACAACTACTGAGCCTGCGCTCTAGAATCTGTGAGCCACAGCTACCGAGCCCACACACCACAACTACTGAAGCCCACATGCCTAGAGCTCGTGCTCCGCAATGAGAGAAACCACTGCAATGAGAAGCCCGCGCACCTCGACAAAGAGTAGACCCCGCTTACTGCAACTAGAGAAAGCCCGCACGCAGCAACAAAGACCCAATGTAGCCAAAAATAAATACATCAAAAAAAAATTACACTGTTCTGGACTTCCCTGGTGGCACAATGGTTAAGAATCCGCCTGCCAATGCAGGTGACACGGGTTCGAGCCCTAGTCTGGGAAGATCCCACATACCACGAAGCAACTAAGCCCGTGTGCCACAACTACTGAGCCCGCATGCCACAACTACTGAAGCCCGTGCACCTAGAGCCTGTGCTCCACAACAAGAGAGGGCATCGCAATGAGAAGCCCCCGCACCGCAACGAAGAGTAGCCCCTGCTCGCCACAACTAGAGAAAGCCCGCGCGCAGCAACGAAGACCCAATGCAGGAAAAATAAATAAATTTTTTTAAAAAATTACACTGTTCAGACAACTTTCAAGTGCTTCCTCATCTAAATGGAATACAGAGAGAGCTATCAAATCTTCCCGTTTTACTCTGTAAGCTTCACTTTTCCAGTTTTTTTCAACCTGGTTTCCTTCTTTGGGAAACACAAGTTTGTTAAAGTTTCTCTTGAGTTTTGATGGGCAGAATTGAATTTAACATTCAAGATTTAGTATACTGCAAAATCAGAGACATTATTTCTTAATTCAGGTAATAATATGGTTTGATGAAAAGGACACCCCCGCCCATATGTGTGTATCTTGTACTAATATTGGACTAGTGGGATATGACATAGTTGTCCTATTAAGGCCAAAGTGTACTGTCATTCCAATCACATGAGTAGACATTGGTGCCTCAGGTCATGAAATAGTCATTTCAGTGCCAGTTATCCATGGAAAAGAAGCATCCTGGGAATAGATTTATAACTTGGAAGAAAATCCACAATGAAAAAGAAATGGGCCATCTTCCTTGCTCCACTCTGGGTCTTTCCAAGTGTTCAGAGGGCTCTTGGTTGATGAGGCAAATGGGTGGTTAGCAAGGAGAAACAACCTTATGGCTGGACAGGAGGTCAAACCAGGGGACCCTGAGAAGAGACAGGGTTCTGTTTTCTGAGAAGAGCCAATCTTAGAAGCCAGTTGTTTATGGTAGTCTTTGGGTGGAAATTCCCTCCAGTTTCCTGGAGCCCTCAGTTAAAGTATGGCTTGTGCCAGAATAAGGATAGATGGGGTACAGCTTGTTGGTAACAGTGGAATCTCTTAAAGGATAAGAGAAGAGCTGTGAAGTCCAGCAGCCCCTCCTTGTCTGGAGCCTCTCTGTCCATTGCCAAGCCTGCAGAATTAGAAAGTGATTCTGTAAAAGCAGCTGGTGAGCTTCCCTGTAGCATGCTAATGTGTTTAGCTTTTCAACAGTTAGGTTACACCTTGTAAATATGATACACTTCAGATCAACTAAAATGCTCAGGACTTATTCCGATTGCTCCACTGTACGTATACCATATCTTTTCGAATTATATTTTTTTAACCAAAAAAAAAGAGCTCACAGTTTTTCAATTAATTTTTTCCCTGAATGTTCCAGCATGTCAAGATCTTATAGCCCATGTTAGTTTGATTGATTACAGTGCTAGTGAGCTCTCCCAGCTTTGGTCACAATTCAAATTGCACAAACAAGTGTTATTAGATGTTCTTCAATCAAATCATTTATTAAAAAGGTAAATAAGCTAGGGTCAAGAACAGAAGCTTGCGTCATTTATTTGGCCAGCCTTGAAATGAATTCACTAATATTACGCTACGTATTTCATCATCATGTCCTCAAGGATACCATAGGAGGCTTGTGAAATGCCTTGCTGCACTTAGGATACACTAACCTCATAATCTTACTTGAAAAAAAAAAAAAGGTTAGCGTATCAAACCTATCCTATCGTTCTTGTGATTAATTTATTCCTTTCTAAAATACCAAACTCTCAGCTCAATACTTGTTTTAAACCTTTTGTCAAGGATCAATTTCATGGGGAGGGGGAAGGGTAAGCTGTGACAAAGTGAGAGAGTGGCATGGACATATATACACTACCAAACGCAAAATAGATAGCTAGGGGGAAGCCGCCGCATAGCACAGGGAGATCAACTCGGTGCTTTGTGACCACCTAGAGGGGTGGGATAGGGAGGGTGGGAGGGAGGGAGACACAAGAGGGAAGAGATATGGGGCTGTATGTATATGTATAACTGATTCACTTTGTTATAAAGCAGAAACTAACACACCATTGTAAAGCAATTATACTCCAATAAAGATGTAAAAAGAAAAAAAAAAGAATCAATTTCAGAATGAATAGCATTGACACCCTCATTTTTTTTTTTTTTTTTGCTGTACGCGGGTCTTTCACTGTTGTGGCCTCTCCCGTTGCGGAGCACAGGCTCCGGACGCACAGGCTCAGCGGCCATGGTTCACGGGCCCAGCTGCTCCGCGGCATGTGGGATCTTCCCGGACCGGGGCACGAACCCGCGTCCCCTGCATCGGCAGGCGGACTCTCAACCACTGCGCCACCAGGGAAGCCCGACACCCTCATTTTTTGAAAATCTGAAAAGCGTTAGTCCATTAATCCATTTTCTTCTCACAGAAGAGGAAAAAAACAAGCAACATATTGGATATCTTCCACCGACATCCTCTTTTGCTGTTTCTATAGATTAGGCAACAACAACAGAGAGTTAAGGATGACAAGCCAATTATCAGATAGGCTTTCTCTGTTCCGATAGCTCCCAAATACGAAAGTCCAGCAGAGCCAAGTGGGGAGTGTTTCTTAACCTGTTGGCTGTTTATTTTAATATGCATTCCTTGGACCCGTCCTCCAGTATTCTGATTCAGCTGGCCCGGGAAGGGATCCAGAAATCCCCAGGCCGTTCCAATGAACAGCTGAGTTTGGGAGCTATCATGCTCATACCTATATTTTTTTTCTTGTATATGATGCTGTAAATTATTTAGAGAACTAATAAGATTATCATATTTCATAGGTTCCAAGACATTTTTATGCATTTTAATATATTAAAAATTAGCATGTATCTTACAATTAATGTTTCATGGTTTCATTGAGAGCATTTTTTTTCTTTCTTACTGGTGCTTAACAGGATGGTGCTTCCGACAATTGATGGTGCATTAGATTCAATGAAATACGGTTGTTACAAGTTGTAGATTAATTTTACTGCATTTCCTAGTCACAAACTTATCTTTAACCTTTAAGCACTTGGCAAATAAATACATTGTCACAAGGTGGAATTAGCTGAGAACATGTAAGAGGAACTACACGTTTCCTTGGGCCTACTGGAAAAATCAACACTCTTTGTATAGCGAGAAAAGCTGTACAAAAGTTTTTGGTAACAAAAACTGAGAAAAAGAAATGAGAGGGGTCTGAGAGGAATTAAAGGCTATTCCAAGCTCTCAGCTTAACTTGGCCACAGCGAGTTTTCAGTGATAATAGTTTGAAAGTTATATTTAATGAATTACAGAGGAAGAAAGTTCATTGCTATGTAGCAGCCTTTTATTTTCTTGCCCTCAGGAAAGTTTCCCAAATAGGAGGTAAAAAAAAAGAATAAAACTAATAAACAGAGGCCAGACTATGGCCCAGGCGTGCACCTGCGTGTAGGTTGTACAATGAAACATTTGTGACACAGTCACAACAGGAAAAAAATAAGTACTGGCCTGCATCACTTAATGGTAAAAGAAGGAAACGAAGAAGAGTTGATAAGTATCTGGTGGTAGAGCCCGAACATGGGAACATGACTCTTTTAGCTCTATCACCCTGTCAGGGTATCTCTCTTGACACCTAAGCAAAGCGTATGATTTTATTGAACCTCGGAAATCCAGGCTTTTTAAAACTGTTTACATCTTTTCAACAATCTAAGAAACTTAAGTGTCTTCCAGTTACATGATGCTAACTACATTTCTGTGACAAGTCTGCTCTTTGTTTCTTTTTATGGAAGCACAGATTTTTTCCAGCAACAAATACGTTTTACCTTGGGAAGAAAGTTTGACCTTAAGCATTCTCCCTTTTACTTTCTGCCAATGATTCAAAAAGAAATAAAAGCAACGCAAAAACCAATTTAAGTTGCTTTCTCAAGTCCATGGCAAAAATCCAAGACCACAGTCAAATCTTGTGGTCGTCTTGGTTTAAGGATCATTAAAATGTATCTAAAAAAACAAGTCCAGCTTAGGAAAAAAAAATTTAGAGAAATCTTTTACCATAGATTCCAGGTACATAAACAAAAAGATGTATGGGTATTAGAAAAAACAACATTGTTCTTAGGTTTTATTCCATTTAGTTTTTGGTTTTGTTTTGTTTTGGGATGCACTACACTGCACAGCATGTGGGATCTTAGTTCCCCAACCAGGGATGGAACCTGGGCACCCTGCAGTGGAAGTGCAGAATCCTAATGACTGGACCACCAGGGAATTCCCGACTCCATTTACTTAGTATTATTTAAAACCAGTAGAAAAAGATGACACTGAAGAGTAATGGTCTTGTCACTAAATGGTTAATTTGGGTATCTATAGAGGAAAACAATTAATCTTGACCCTACCTTTCACAATAGGAAAAAAATTCTAGGTAGAGTGCAGGTCTAAATATGAGAGATAAAACAATAAAGCTTCTAGAGAATAACATAGAACTAATAGCCTTGGTCTAGGCAGAGATTTCTTGAGTAAGGCACAAAGCCACTACCCTTAGGAAAAAAGATTGATAAATAGGCCTACATGAAAATTAGGAGCTTCTGTTCTTCGAAAGAAAGCATTAAGAGAGGAAAAGGGAAAGCCACCAGATTGGAAGAGAATGTGCTGATGGACATTTAAGTTAGACCAGTGCTGCTATGGACATTCCTGAATCTGTCCTTTGGTGCACATTCCACACATTTCTCCCACATATAACATAGGATTGTTTTATTACATAAATTAATATATATATATTCATACGATAGAATATTTACAGCAATAAAAAATAAACTACTATTACAACAATGGAAATGCATATCAAAAAAATAATGTTGGAGGGAGAGAAAGGCAGGCACAAAAGAGTAAATACTGTATTATTTTATTTATATCAATGTATAAAACAAAAAAAAATCTATAATCGTAAAAGTCAGAAAGGAATTACCTTTGGTAAGGAGGAGAGTGACTGGGAAAAAACACAAAGGCCTTTCAATATGAAAATGCTCTGAACTGTAGCTGTATGATCTGTACAGTTGTCTGTATATAAGTTATACTTCAATAAGACAATAATTATAAAGAAGAAAAAACTGTATAATAATAACCATCAATTGTGGAATTTATTATGAATTGTAGGCTGGCTGTGATCCAAAAGAATCACTGATTTTCAGCTAAAACAATTACCTAACATGACTCTACACGTGTCTGATTAAGGAGGACAGTTATCAGTATATTAATCTTATTCTAGATAAAATTTGTTTTATTTTTTAAGTAATTTCCATTAGTTTATCAGGTGGTCTTTTGAATGTTTAATATACACTATTCTTAATCTTTTACTTACCTTGCTTCTATAATAGAAACTGATCCTGAGCAATTTGATGAATTGCAACTTTTCTTCAGAGTTGGTTTTTCCTGCTAAATTTTCTAATATTAAAATTTTCAGTAGGAATTATATTCTGTGGTGGGCTCTGACCATAAAATGAAAAATTTAGCAGGTCAGATGTTTAACAGACTGTAGAACTTAGTTTCTAAATCTCTGTAAGGAACACGTATTACTACACCCTCATTTGAGTTTGATGGAAAAGTAAAAGAGAAAACACAAAGCTTCATGATAGAAGTACATTGCCACCAACAAAGGTAGTCCACGGTCAAACGTCACTCTTCAGAGGCCCCTCAGTGGCATAAAAATGGACTATGGGGGCTTCCCTGGTGGCGCACTGGTTGACAGTCCGCCTGCCGATGCAGGGGACACGGGTTCGTGCCCTGGTCCGGGAAGATCCCACATGCCGCGGAGCGGCTGGGCCCGCGAGCCGTGGCCGCTGAGCCTGCGCATCCGGAGCCTGTGCTCCGCAACGGGAGAGGCCACAACAGTGAGAGGCCCGCGTACCGCAAAAAAAAAAAAAAGGACTATGGGACACCTACAAGGAACTAACACTCCCTGACCCACACTCATCCCTGCTCCTGTTTCTGCTTCCTGACCAACACCTGGTGCTCCTTATGTGTCCATGTGTGGTGAGCCAAACCTCCTGTTTCTAGAGAAACTGAGTAATGTTAAACTTTCTTTTTTCAATGGCATTGACTTCTCCATGTCACACTCAGTCACCTTCATAAATTAAGACCCAGACACAAAACAAACCTCTCCCACCACTCCTTCTAGACCTGTTTCTGCCCTTTTTCCGACTCCACTCCTGCATCTCCAACACTTTACATTCAGTCCCTGCATCTCTCTACCTACCCCTTTACCCTGACACTTGACCTTTGATCCCTGCTTCCTTCCTGTCTCCTCACCAGCCCCTTCCTCATCCCAGCCCATGCTCGGATGCCTTTTCAGTCTGAGGAAAGGCACAGGGCCTACATTTACCATCGCGGTTCCCTGAAATGCCATATCATCGCTGTGGAGAACACCTACAGCCCGGCTGCATCCACCCGTCGTGCTCACTGCCTGACTTTGTTGAGCTAACAGTTCCACACCAGCCCTGTTCCTGTTTCCTGCCTGCCTTGGCTCTCTGTGACCTTAAACAAGTCAGACCAGTGTTTTACCTCCTGCTCGGAGGCAGATGAAAAATGTCCCACTTCACAGGGGATTTGTGAGGATTTATTAAAAGTTCCTGAAGGGTTTTGAGAACCTGCCCGGTCTCAGGCAAAGGAGGCAGCTTTGACAGCAGGGCTGCGTGGATGCGTGGTAAACATGGCAGCTCACTACAAGCGCTCATGCCTGGGCTTCAGAAACAGCTTTCTCAAGGTAGGAAGGGACAGAGATGAGATTACGGTGTGGTCAGCTGTCCCTTCAAATGCCACCACCATGCAAGGCCCCTTAGCACTGCGCTCCTTCTTATGTCCAGAGTGGTTCCAATATAAAAATAGCATTTCTTTATCCTGACCTCCTCATTTAGAGGCTTTCGTGCAGGAGACCCGATGGTTAGGACATGCCACAGTGTGTATGAATATTTTTTATGGTAAAGAAAGCAGGTTATAAGAGGTTTCTCTAATATTATCATAGTTTCTGTTATCTATGAGAGATATCTAGCTGAGAGAAATCACTCACTAATTTATATCTGTAAATATGCCTTTGAAGTGACAACAGATCTAGCTCAAAATATATTGTATAGTCAAAATGTGGGTAAGGGACACTAAGAAAAGCAGATGGTGCCACCCGTGAGTCCCTCCGTATGACTTTCTACATAACTGTCTCAAGCAGGAGGAAAGATTATATCCACTGTGGCAGGGAGCATAAGACATTATTATTTTTATTTTTTTAAAGAAATACTGTTTTTTAAAATTAATTAATTTTTTGGCTGTGTTGGGTCTTCGTTTCTGTGCGAGGGCTTTCTCTACTTGTGGCAAGCGGGGGCTACTCTTCAACGCGGTGTGCGGGCCTCTCACTATCGCGACCTCTCTTGTTGCAGAGCCCAGGCTCCAGACGCGCAGGCTCAGTAGTTGTGGCTCACGGGCCTAGTTGCTCCGCGGCCTGTGGGGTCTTCCCGCACCAGGGCTCGAACCCGTGTCCCCTGCATTAGCAGGCAGACTCTCAACCACTGCGCCACCAGGGAAGCCCGAGACATTATTTTTGAATTAGGATCAGGAAGGAGTCCAGGGGGCTTGCAGGGCTGTGGATGATGGTAACTTTAGCCCAAATCTTTTCGAGCAGTGGGATGAGAAGGAAGTTTAATCTTCTGCTTCTATTCCTTTTTCATCTTTACCATGTTACTTCACAGAATCAACCTCAATAAATAAAAATGGCAGAAATGAACTGCCATGGTTTGAATGTTTATGTGCCCCTCAAATTCATATGTTGAAATCCTAATTCCCACAGAGAATGGTATTAGGACGTGGGACCTTTGGGAGATACTTAGGTCATGAGGGTGGAGCCCTTGTGACTGGAATTAGTGTTCTTATAAAAGGGGCTGCATACCGCAAAAAAAAAAAAAAAAGGGGGGGCTGCAGAGAGCACCCTAGCTCCTTCCACCAGGTGAGGACACAGCAAGAAGGGGCCCGACTATGAATATGGAAGAGGACTCTCACCAAAACATAATCATGGGGCTTCCCTGGTGGCGCAGTGGTTGAGAGTCCCTCTGCCGATGCAGGGGACGCGGGTTCATGCCCTGGTCTGGGAAGATCCCACATGCCACGGAGCAGCTGGGCCCGTGAGCCATGGCCGCTGAGCCTGTGCGTCCGGAGCCTGTGCTCCGCCACGGGAGAGGCCACAACAGTGAGAGGCCCACGTACCGCAAAACAAACAAACAAAAAACAACCATGCTGGTGCTTTGATCTTGGACTTTCCAGCCTCCGGAACTGTGAGCAATTTCTGTTGCTTATAAGCTACCTGTGGTATTTTGTTATAACAGCCCCAATAGACTATGACACCAACTAATACACTTTCCTCCTATAACCTTGAGCTAGATGGGTAAGATAATTTGGCAGGGAAAGAGAAGAGGGAGGAAATTCAGAAATGTAAACAGTTCAGTCAAGCGAGACCCAGCTGGAGTCACTTCCTTCAGGCAGGACAGGCTCCTCCACTGGTGGTAGACAAAATTCCTAGGAAGGAATGGAAAGAAACCCAGCATGCATTTGTATACACCCAGAGAAGCACCTTGCGTCCACTCTGTGATCACCTTGAAAAACAAAATCTGTTTTAGTTTTTTTTTAATTGTAGTATAGTTGATTTACAATGTTGTGTTAATTTCTGCTGTACAGCAAAGTGACTCAGTTACACATATATATACATTCTTTTTTATATTCTTTTCCATTATGGTTTATCCCAGGATATTGAATATAGTTCTCTGTGCTATACAGTAGGACCTTGCTGTCCATCCATTCTATATGTAATAATTTGCACCTACTAACCCCAAACTCCCAGCCCATCCCTCCCCCATGTTTCAGATTTTGAGATTCCTTCTTCCTTCACTCTCTGTCCTCTCTGTGCTCAGTTTCCTGAACCTGACAGTGAGACCCAGAGCAGTCACAGCTTTGGGTTGACACAATTTCATGTCGCTCATAGGGGCACTCATTTCTAGGACATTCCAGGAAAAAGTATTTTACTTGGACCTGACAATAGCTGACTTTCCAGACTCCTGGAAAGAAGTCAATCTAATGTGAGCAGGCCAGCAAAGGAGGCTTCAATCTGAGGGGCTGGCTGGAGGGGGCGAATCCAGGTGTGGAGCTCACTGCATACGAGTGAAGAAGGCCAGCCACCAGAGGAAATTTAAAACAGAGTAGAGGAAAGAGCCCGATGTAAGTGCTGGATCTGCAGCTGCTCCCTGAGAGATTTTGGCTGTGTCTCTTAAGCTACTTCAGCCTCAGTTTCCTCCTCATGGGCATAATGACAGCTTCTACCTCAGGTTTTAATAAAGCAACATGTGATGATACGTGCAATAGACAATGTAATATCGGGTTGGCCAAAAAGCTCATTTGGGATTTTCCATAACATCTTATGGAAAACCACAAATGAACTTTTTGGCCTACCCAATACTTAGCGCAGAGTAGAGGCACGTTATACTTCCTCTACTAGGATTATTACTACTATTATTATTTTTTAATACTTATTTATTTACTTATTTATTTTGGATGCACCGGGTCTTAGTTGCGGCACGCAGGGTCTTTTAGTTGTAGCATGCGAGCTCTTAGTTGCAGCATGCAGGATCTAGTTCCCTGACCAGGAATCGAACACAGGACCCCTACACTGGGAGCGCAGAGTCTTACCCACTGGACCACCAGGGAAGTCCCAGAACTATTACTACTATTATTGTTATTGTTATTTACCCTAAACAAAGGGGAGGGTGACTGTATCCACTTTTATAGGACATTCATGTACTTGGTGTGGCAAATAGGCATTCAAGAAATCCCATTTGGACAAACACAAGATCCTGGCACAAGTTGACCCTCAGCTGCCTTCCTTATTTTAAAAATAAGAAAACTGAGGCAAAAAGAGATGAAGTAACTTGTCTGGGGTCACACAAAAAAGCAGAGTTAAAAATTCATACCTAGGTAGTTTGTGCTGTCTTCGTAGCTGAACGCTTCCAACAGAAGGCTTAGAGGCATCCACACTGCCCACATTCCCCCAATTATGGCACGTCCCTTTTTAGTTTCTGTCTGGAATGTCCTTTCTCCTCTTCTCAACCTAATAAGCTACTATCCAACCTTCGAGTTGCAGCACCAATGTTATCTCACTGAGTCCTTGTGAGGCCTTTTCTGAAGCCACCAGGAAAGTGGGTCTCTCCCACCACCGCTGGGCTTAACTCCATCTTTGTCATCACATTGGATTTGGGCTTGGGCTGAAGCTACTGCCCACTCCTTTTTTCTGTTTCCCCAATCTGTATGTATTTTATTTCTTTTTTTCCTGATTACACTGTCTAGAACTTCAGTATAATGTTGAAAAGAAGTAGCTAGAGCTGCCCACTCCTTTCCATCAGGGCTCTTAACTTGATGTCCATGGGAGGGCATCAGAGGGAGGGCTGTGATTCAGGCATGCAGATACATGTGTGCACGCATACATACACGGACAGATATGCAAACACACGTACACAGGAATAATTTTTTATGTGATTTTTCCAAATTATCTTGGAACACACACTATTCTGCCTAGTGTAGCTGCTCCTGTAGACGTGCACTGTATACTCATCCGTGTTGTCATATGTCAGAACAGCTTTCCACTGGAAGGAATTTTAAAATATGTGCCCTGCCATTATGATGATGAGCATCTGTCTCTGTTTACTTGAGGACTGGCTTCAGTTAGAAAATGTCAATACAAATAATAAAGGAGAAATAGCAAATACCCTGTGGCTTTGCCTTCCAAAGAGGGTGATAGGACACCAAAACACCAGTGCTATTTGCATAACAACATCCTTGCTGATGAAAGGAGCATGAAGCCAAAAATGCTGAAGCAGCACCTCATACTTTGGGTTCCAGAAATATATTAGCTTAGATCTTTTTCAAGAAAAGGAGGCTGGTTGAAAAGGCAAGACTTCACCAAACTTTGGGTTGCCCTGATGAAACAGGCTAGTCTTAAAATAGCAACAAGGTAACTGGTAAAATCTGTATACCCCAGAAAAGGTCAGGTTCCTATGTGGTTGGGAGTAGAGGAGGTGGGTTAAAGTATTGCCTCTAGAAAAAAGAAATTACGCCATGATGGTTGACTTTTTAAAAATAATATTTTGAGGCATGCGATGGAAGGGTTAGAATCTTCTTCATGCAGCCACCTGACGCCTTTAGAAATGAATTCCTATTTAGCAAGTTCTTTTTGAAATTTCAAATCCGGCAATATCTTTGAAATGCTGCAACGTCTCTCCTGCAAATAAAACTCACAGGGGATTTTGTGAATAGATAGAACACCTGTGATGCTTGGTAACACATCTTAGAGGAAGGATCTTTATGCAGTAAACTCTACTACCCGTTGCTTTGTAGTATCCTGCTTACCTACAGCAAGGTGTCAACTTTGTTAATGCCAGGGCCTTGAATTGTTGCCTTTTCAAAATGTTTTCTCACAAGATAACTGTAGAATATGAACTTCTTTTCTTTTACAAATCTGTGATACAGAAGTATGTAAACAACTTGAAACTCCTCATGACTTTTTTTTCTTTTTTTTTGCGGTATGTGGGCCTCTCACTGTTGTGGCCTCTCCCATTGCGGAGCACAGGCTCCGGACGCGCAGGCTCAGCAGCCATGGCTCACGGGCCCAGCCGCTCTGCGGCATGTGGGATCTTCCCGGACCGGGGCACAAACCCGTGTTCCCTGCATCGGCAGGCGGACTCTCAACCACTGCGCCACCAGGGAAGCCCTCCTCATGACTTCTTAAAGTACTTCTGCTCAGACAACCTGAAAATTGAAACGTGGGTTCCTAATCGTCCCTTTGCTGACATCAACAGTATCCCCTTGCTGAAGGTGAAACTCAATGATGTGAAGCCAATAGAAATGAAAGGACATAAATCCAGTTCAGATAGTCTTGGAATACCTTGGTGCTCCCTTGTCACAAGCCCATTGTGTCATCTGGGAACATGAACTGATTGTGTTTGCAGCACGTGCTGTTGTGAACCCAGCTTTTCAGTGTGTGTTACCATCAAAACAGAAAGATTACAGGAAAGTGCCTGTGCTGCCAGGCCAAAGACCACTCAGTAATTTTAACTTCTCGTTTAACCCAAGGTACAGATGCTTTCTCATTGAAATTTATTTTTTTAGCAAAACCAAAGTTTATTTGTGTATTTTTTTGTTTTGTTGTTTTTTTAATAAATTTATTTATTTTTGGCTGTATTGGATCTTCTTTGCTGTGTGTGGACTTTTCTCTAGTTGCGGAGAGCGGGAGCTACTCTTCACTGTGGTGTGCAGGCTTCTCATTGCAGTGGCTTCTCTTGTTGCAGAGCACGGGCTCTAGGCACGTGGGCTTTAGTAGTTGTGGCACGTAGGCTCAGTAGTTGTGGTGCACAGGCTTAGTTGCTCCGCAGCATGTGGGAATCTTCCTGGACCAGGGATCAAAGCCATGTCCCCTGCATTGGCAGGTGGATTCTTAACCACTGTGCCACCAGGGAAGTCCTGCTTTATTGTTTTTTAATGATTTTTGTTTTATTGTTTTTTCTTTGTGCCTTTTTTTTTTGGCCTTGCCACACTGGGGCTTGCAGGATCTCATTTCCCCCATCAGGGATTGAACCCAGGCCACAGCAATGAAAACACCGAATCCTAACCGCTAGACCACCAGGGAACTCCCCCAAAGTTTATTTTTTAATTTTCTTTGCACACTTTGGATTTCTTTCTTTCCTTCTTCCTATTTTTGTTTTTTAATACTATTGCCAGAAATTCATTTTCCATGCAAATAAAAATGATGGAAGAGGCACAGTTCTTTATAAAAAGCATTTTGATCCAATGCAATGAAATAAGTTGCATGCATAATTGTGCTTATACTTTTTTTTTTTTGCTTATACTCTTAATGTAAGTATCTCCAAGAAGAGAAGCTCTAGCTTTCACCAGATTCCCAAAGCCTCCATGATGCCAAAAAGATTAAGAACAATAGCATGAAATTATAAATATCTTGAGGTCAGGGTCATTCTTCTAACCTGCCTTTCCTGCAGAACCTAAGAAAGTGACTGTATTTAATACCCAGTGATGTTGGGGATTGGTAGTCATGGTTTTCCCTAAAGGATATTGACCACAGGAAAGAGAGTTGGCTGAATGAACATGTTTACCTATGGATTATAACTTTAAAACAGACTGCAAATTTTTATTCCTTATCAAGAGAAGGAGGAAACCTTCTTTATTAAGTAACTTATTAATTGGAGAAGGAAGATCTAACTGGAAGGATATAAAAAGAAAATTTACTTCCTTTGGTTGATACCACAAGTGGTGGGATAGAGTATGTTTCTTTACTTGTACTGTATTTCTATACTGGATTCAACAAAGTCAAAGCCTTTAACCATTAAAGTAAACTTCATTAGGGTATTGATATAGTTATTGACTGAATTATGTCCTCTCAAAATTCATATGTTGAAGTCCCACCCCCAGACCTCAGAATGTGACCTTATTTGGAGACAAGATTTTTACAGCAGTAATTATTTTAAAATGAGGTTATTAGGGTACACCCTAATCCATTATGATTGGTGTCATTCTAAGAAGAGGAAATGTGGACACAGACAGGGACAGATGGGAGGCACAGAGAGAAGACAGCTGTCTACAAACCAAAGAGGGAGGCCTGGAACAGAGCCTTCCCTTATGGCACTCAGAAGAAACCAATCTTGGTTTCTTGGACTTCCAGCCTTCAGAACTGTAAGAAAAGAAGTTTCTATGGTTTTTTTAATATATAAATTTATTTGTTTGTTTATTTTTGGCTGCATTGGGTCTTCGTTGCCGCGTGTGGGCTTTCTCTAGTTGCAGCGAGCAGGGGCTACTCTTTGCTGCGGTGCGTGGGCTTCTCATTGTGGTGCCTTCCTTTGTTGCAGAGCACGGGCTCCAGGCACGCAGGCTTCAGTAGCTGTGGCACGTGGGCTCAGCAGCTATGGCTTGCAGGCTCCAGAGCACAGGCTCAGTAGTTGTGGCACACGGGCTTAGTTGCTCCGCGGCATGTGGGATCTTCCCGGACCAGGGCTCAAACCCGTGTCCCCTGCATTGGCAGGTGGATTCTTAACCACTGCACTACTAGGGAAGCCCAAGTTTCTATGGTTTAAGCCACCCAGTCTGTTGTACTTTGTTAATGCAGCCCTAGCAAACTAATACAGATCTACAGAATAAATCTCAGGGGGGCCCAGGCAAAGACAGAGAATCCAGGCTAGGGGATCCTGGAGGAACGCTAGGCTGGGGCACAGAAGCAGATAGGATTATTAATCCCTATGGCCACTGCCTAGAGGAAGGGGAAGCTCTTCGGACCTAACATAGAGGAGCAGCTCTGAAGTTCAAAGTTCAGAGTACCTTCATCATACATTAAATCTATTAGAGAATTTGATGCCTCTGGTGTAGGAAGCATGTGTCTGTTTAGTTCCTTTTTTCACGCAGAGAAGTGTAAAATGTAAAACCTCAATGTTAGACGTAGAGAAAGAGGAGTAAGAGCAGACTGAAAATGAGGAAGGCTTTACCTCACTGGACTTGCCGAACTGCTTCTTCCCAGCCTCCCACACTGCGTATTTTCAGTTGCTTTGCTCTATCCTCATCCCACCACGGAGGAACATCAGAGCTCCTGGGTTCCTCCCCCTTTACACACTCTCCCGTGGGGTAGTTTCACCTACTCTCGTGGTTTCAAATACCTAAATGGGCTTAGACTCCTGTTGTCCTTCAGACTGGAGTTTGCATCCTGGCTCTCCCTTTATTTCCCAGCAGGTTCCTTTGGGAAGATTGCTCAGCTTCCCTAAGGTCGGTGTTTCTTCAGATAATAACAGAATTACCGTCACAGGGTCTTATGGAGATTCTATGAGAAATTGCCCATAAGCTCTTAGCACAGGCTTGGCCCAGAGCACGTGTCCCATAAATGAGGGCTAAAATAGAAGTCGCAACAATACAACAAACAAGCATCTGACGTTTACTATGAACCAGGTACTGATCCAAAAGCTTTATATACATCAACTCATTTAATTCTCACCACAGACGAGGAAACTAAGGCACAGAGAGGTTACGTAACTTGCCTAAGCTCAGGTGGTCTGGCTCCAGAGACCATCTTCTCAAACTGTCAGGCAGGCTGTATTTGACTATTATTGTTATTCATTGTTAATAACACTGCTCTACTCTCTCCCATGAACTTCTAAATCATATGGCTTAAAAAAAAAAGCACTTTATGTATAAAGTAGATAACCAACAAGGACCTACTGTATAGCACAGGGAACTGTACTCAATATTTTGTAATAAACTAAAAGGGAAAAGAATCTTTAAAAGAATATGTATATATATATATATATATATAACTGACTTACTGTGCTGTACTCCTCAAACTAACGAGACATTGTAAATCAAGTAAACTTCAATAAAAAGAAAAAAAAACAGCTGTCTGGGTACCGCAAGGCACCTCAGATACAGCATACTCAAAAGAGATCCCCAAATCTCCTCTCCTCCTGTGCCCCTTTCTCAGGAGTGGATGACACTGTGAGAAACCTGGGGTCACATTAGGTTCCTTGCCTTCCCTTAACCCTCCCACCTCCAAGCAATCAATTATTTTTTTTAATTTTATTATTATTATTTTTTATACAGCCTGTTCTTATTAGTTATCCATTTTATACATATTAGTGTATATATGTCAATCCCAATCTCCCAGTTCATCCCAACCCCCCCACTTTCCCCCCTTGGTGTCCATATGTTTGTTCTCTACATCCGTGTCTCTACAGGCAATCAATTATTGATTTCTAACTCTATCCTCTTCTCTCCATCCCTAACACTTCCCTAGTTCAAAATGTCATCATCTCTGCTCTAGATAATAGAGCTTTCTAACTGGTTTTCCTGCCTGCAGGCTCCAAGAGTCTTCAGATCTAAAACACAAATCTGACCATTTCAATCCTGCTTAAAGGATTAATTATGTGTTCATTAGCGTAGCCCAGAAGACCCCTCATATCTGACTCCTGTCTACCGTTCCAAGCTCAACTCCCACCTCCCACCAAGTTCTACTTCCCCCGGCACATCTGCAATCCCCAGACTCACTCTCTCTCTCTGTCTCCCTCTCTCTCTTTCTCTCTCCCACACACACTCACACCACGCTGTTTTACAACTAGTATATTAGAGTCTACCTTAAAAAAAATTATTCAGCTTATCTACTAAGAATACATAAAACAATCACTCACAGGGAAGGTATGATCACTCGCTTTCCCACCCACCATTTTCCTTCCTGCAAAAATACCCACAAAATTAACTTTCTTACTAGCAGGGGGGAAAAAAATCACTTTTAAGTCAGTTTTATCAGTAAGCAAAATTGTTTAAAGTCATCTTTCAAAGACATAGAACCTACAGAACAATCACAAACCAGCAATATTATTTGTATATTCTGTTCTTATCATCTTAATCCACATTTTCTATCTGAAAGAAAAACTGACTGATTTTCTTCTAGTGACATAAAAGGCTAGCATGTGACTAGTTATTTCTGTTTGCTGGAACCAAAAGTCTTCAAGGACATAGAGACTTATTGTTGAAGAAGCCCAGGGGATTGACACTGTTATCCTACTGCCACCTGCTGCTGAAAATGTGAAGCTTTCCATTTTGTTGTGAATGAGGCCGGGACAGGTCAATGTGATGCAAACTTCTGGTAGCCTATCTAAGCTTTCTTTCTTTGAATGTCAGTTTCTCCTTTACTCCATCCAAGCTACACTTTGAAAGTATATATAAAAAATTAAGTGCCCCGTGATCACCTGTGCCCTATGGTCAGAAAAGTCTCAGCAGTTGGCAGACACACATGGTCAGATACTGTTGTAGAGTAAAAAGAAGGAATTGGAAGTGGTTCTAAGTTCTACGTGCCATGATGCTACTTCACCTCAGAACTTTATGGGAGGTCAGTGTTGTGTAATGGTGCGGTGCACAGGCCTGCAGTCAAACCACCCAGGTCTTCATCCCAGCTGTACCTATGGGACCTATTCTAAGGCTCAGTTTCCTCATCTGGAAGAAAAAATAAACAAACATTGTATATAAAGCACATAATTAGGTGCTGAATAATAATAATTGGAAGCTCTTCTTATTTTTGAAGGGTTATAAAGTAGTGGACTGACAATTTCAGCCAGGCCAGTTCCCAGCCAGTTCCACGGGGACCAGACATCACTAAAATGATTAGTCCCTAAAGTCAACTCTCACCTTTCAAGGATTAAACTTTTCTACGGGATACAAAAAGTGTATCTTTTTTCTTTTTGGCTGCGCAATTTTTGAAAACATTTGTATACTGCATATGACAGTCATAATGGTTTTTTCCCTACTTTATAAAATGATTAATCTAGAAATTTCTTCTACCCATGGTCTTTTATTAAAACTTATTACGGAAAAATAAAATCATTCAGAATCATTTATTCCCTAAAAAGTATATAACTGTATGCTAACGCAAACCCATCCTGTCCCTACAGGTGGAATCTAAGATTAGTAAGTTGCTCTGGGGGAAGTACTGTACTTCAATAAAACTATATGTGCTACCTTCTACTCTGAAGATTGTTATTAAACATGTGCTGTAATTAAATGATTGGAAATCAAATAAGTAAACAAAGTTGTATTAACACGTGTTGAAATTCATTACATATGTATCACCCCAGGCATCTGAAGGTATAAATCTTTTTCTGGTAATATTTGCGCATCCGTGTGATAGCACATTGTACTAGAAATAGACATTTTCTGGTTTTCAGTCAAATTAAACATATTTACACCTTTTAAGTAAAGAACAATTATAAATACATTTTACTTACCCTATTCCTCAAACTGAAAACTTTAAAACCGATTTTGGGTTTCAAATTTCAACTCTAAATCATCTATCAGAGGGAATACTCAGGAAAGTATATAAAGGCTTCAGATAAATAATGATCACTATCTGTCAAGTGCCTACCATTTTTATGACAAGCACTATGCTGATTTCTGTTTATTTTCTCTAATCTTCTCAACAGCTGGCCTTCCAAGGTAAGGGAACAAACTCAGAGAATGTAAATATCTAGCCCAAGGTCAACAACTTGCAGATGGCTAAACTGGGATTGGTTTGTTCTTTCCCTATATCTTATGACCAAGGATTGGGCTTCCCATGAAAAACTATTAGAATTTTCTTTAAAGGATATCTCTTATAAAATAATTATTTGCCAAAATTTTATGAGGCTTTATGGCTGCATGAAAACAACGAGACTCAGTAGATAGATGAATTGATAGCTCCTAGTGACTGATGTACTTTAAAAATATAACAGTGATGGGCTTCCCTGGTGGCGCAGTGGTTGGGGGTCCGCCTGCCGATGCAGGGGACATGGGTTCGCGCCCCGGTGTGGGAGGATCCCACGTGCCGCGGAGCGGCTGGGCCTGTGAGCCATGGCCGCTGAGCCTGCGCGTCCGGAGCCTGTGCTCCGCAATGGGAGAGTCCACAGCAGTGAGAGGCCCGCGTACCGCAAAAAAAAAAAAAAAAAAAAAATAACAGTGATAATCAAAGCTGAATGCCACGTTAAGAAATAAGAAGCAGAAGAAATAAAATGTTCTTTTTAAACCTGGTCTTTGGTTTCCTGTTTCATATTATAACCTGTTGATATCTGAAATGGTATATCTTAATTTTCAGAAATGGCAACAATTTCCTAAAAATAGACTTTGAGCAGACATGAGAAACAAAACAAGGTTTACTCTTTAAAAAAAAAAAAATGTCTTGGCAAGAAAAAAAGAATACCCTTTAACAAACTATGAAAAAATATATTCTTTACTACGTAAGAACCAAGTTCTTAAACCAGGATGGCATTTTCACTTATGGATGAACAATACAGAATTTGATTATGCCCAGTGTTGGTAAGGAAAATTGGCCCTCCCATTCACTGTTGGTACAATCATTAATAGGAACAAACTTTTAGAAGAAAATTTTGCAATATCTCTCTAAGCTGAAATGTATATATCCTTCGTGTTAGCCACTCCATTTCATCCTGGCAAAAGCATGCCAAGACATACATGTACACAGGTGCTAACTACAACATTTTTGATAGAGCTGGGAAAAAAATCTCCAGAAAATGAAATGTCCATCAATAAGAACTTTCTAAAAAAATTGTCATGTTGTGGTATAGTGGAGTACAATGTGGTCATTACAAAATGTCCTGATGTGGACAGACACCCAAAATATATTGTCACGTGGGAGAGCACGCTATAGATGATTATGAACCATAGCCCAATTTGTGTTAAATATACTGTTAAATTAATTAAACAAGGAGGCTGTTAGACTAAGGTGGTTCTTAATGTACATAAGCAAACCAAAAATCTAAGCCTGTAAGTGCCTCAGTGTTACAACATCAAGACACTAAAAACAGCCAACTAGGTATTAAGCTCTAATCAATCAAATATTTCCTTTCTTTGCTTCCACACTTTCTCTATATAAGTCCCCTGATTCCTGTCGGCAGGGCACCCCTAAACACTTCAAGGCTGGTGCTCTTGGATTCTCATTGATTTTGGCTCAAATAAACTCTTTAAATTGTTCATATGCCTCCGTTTACCATTTAGCAACATACACACACATTCACTTCCTTACTCCCTAGAAATTTCTCAAATTATATAAAGAAACCATAACCAGGAGTTATCTCTGGTAAGGGAAGAGGACTTTTAATTTTCCACTGTGTAACTTTGTATTATTTTACCATGAGCAGCAATAACTTTAAAAGAATAAAAAAGATTTTTAAACCAATACAAGACTATACATGTTTCCATTAAAAAAAAATTATTAGAGCTTAAAAATGTAAAATAAGACTTTGAATCATCTTGGTTAGTTTTGCAGCTCTATCTCTACTCAAATATTAAACAAAGTTTAGACATAAAGAGACAAGTTCTGTAACAAACAAAACATGTTCCTTTTTCCTCACAGGAAATACAATGCCTCAAAGAGTTTGCTTTTTAAAAAAATTTTTACTGGAGTATAGTTGCTTTACAATGTTGTGTTAGTTTCTGCTGTACAGCAAAGTGAATCCATTATACGTATACATATATCCACTCTTTTTTAGATTTCCTTCCGATTTAGGTCACAGAGCACTGAGTAGAGCTCCCTGTGCCATACAGTAGGTTCTCATTAGTTATCTATCTATCATAGTATCAATAGTGTGTATATGGCAATTTCATCCTACCCCCCCTTCCCCCCTTGGTATCCGTAGGTTTGTTCTCTATGTCTGTCTCTATTTCTGCTTTGCAAATAAGTTCATCTATACCATTTTTCTAGATTCCACATATAAACGATATTATATGATATCTGTTTTTCTCTTTCTGACTGTATGACAGTCTCTAGGTCTATCCACGTCTCTGTAAATGACACTATTTTGTTCCTTTTTATGGCTGAGTAATATTCCATTGTATATATGGGCCACACCTTCTTTATCCATTCATCTGTTGATGGACACTTAGGTTGCTTCCATGTCCTGGCTATTGTAAATAGAGCTGTAATGAACACTGGGGTGCATGACTCTTTTTGAATTATGGTTTTCTCAGGGTATATGCCCAGTAGTGGGATTGCTGGGTCATATGGTAGTTCTATTATTATAAGCAACCTCCATACTGTTCTCCATAGTGGCTGTATCAATTTACATTCCCACCAACAGTGTAAGAGGGTTCCCTTTTCTCCACACCCTCTCCAGCATTTACTGTTTGTAGATTTTTTGATGATGGCCATTCTGACCGGTGTGAGGTGATACCTCACTGTAGTTTTGATTTGCATTTCTCTGATGATTAGTGATGTTGAGCATCCTTTCATGTGTTTGTTGGCCATCTGTATGTCTTCTTTGGAGTACTTTTAAAATCTTAGTGACTTTGTATCACAACCTGTAAGTATATAGCTCCCTGCGGATTTGGCACATTCCAAAGAGTGCCACCACTTTGTAGCTTCATCACTGTTGCTTCTTAAAGGAAGTCTGAGGCAAGGGGAGGAGGCGGCAGTGACATTTGTTCAGGTGAACCCGAGTAGGGCATTCAAGGACAACCACTCTTGGCTTTTACAGGGAGTTGAAGGCTAATTGTGTCTGCATCAGATATTCTTTTCAATCCTGTGCAAATGAGAATCCTCAGTGGAATCACAGAAAGCAAAGAATTCTAGTTCTTTTTCCTTATCGTTCTCTCCTTTTATTTTCTTCTCTCCCACCCACTATCCCCCACCTCCTTCCTTCCCTCTCTCTCTGATGGCAAGCAGAGGAGAAAAGAGAAATATCCAAGTTCTCAATTTTACTGATGGGTTTTGTTGACGGGTTTTCACATTCCAGTGATTAACCACTCCATATCAAATTTCAGTGTCATCAAAATGTCAGTATCTTTTGCAGGAGGATTGTGTTGAAACAATCCTGGCAGTTTTGCATGTGAAACAGATCACGTGAGTCTTACTGCTCTAAGCTGGGGTCACTGACGAGCAAGCTGCTGAGTCCTGAAATATCAATCCTAGACCCATGGCTGAGATTGCACTGTTTTTTCAAGTTCAAAGGAAACTGCCGTTCACTAGGTACAGTAATTCAAAAAGTTCCCTCCAAAACGACCCCTCCATGAGAGGTGCTCCTTTCAAAGTTAACTAGTCTAGAAAACACACTTTAAAATGGGCATATTGTTCATTTCAGCTAACAAGAAGACGTATGAACTTATTACAGAAGAACAAAGTATGAACATAGGGAAAAGCAGTTTTGCTTTTTCGTTTGTTCTGTGAGGCTTAATTTATAAAGGTGACTGAATGGCTACACAGAGGATCACATGAGGAACACCAGGTTTTGGACAGGATGCAGAAGCTGCAGCACGGGAGAACCTACGCCAGCCAGCACCCTTTATTGGCGTTTCCTTGGGGAAGGCAAGGCAGGGGAGGGTGAACAGTTTAAGACTGGCTCATTTGAATAATTTCAGCAGGCTTTGTGCTGCAGGGAGGAAAACATTCTCTTTGACCCTCTTAGGGTCCTTAGTTGGGTCTGAAAATTAAACTGACAAAGGCAGATTAACAGAAGAAAAGCATACAAATTTATTTAATATAAGTTTTATGGGACACCAGAGCCTTCATTAAAAATATGAAGACCCAAAGAAAACAGTTCGACCTGTGTATTTTTATTCTAGATTGGATGAAGAGGGGCAGTAGGGGAGAAAGATGATGGGTTAAGGAGTATGACGTAATTGTAGGGAACTGGGGAAACTTAGCAAGCCCTGTTGGTTTGATTCTTCTTGGCATCCCTTTGTCTTCAGAGAAAAGTCTGCTTCTTTCCTCCAGATCCACAGAGGACACCTTTCACATGAGGGTCTTATGGTCTGTTTTGGGGAAGAAGAGTGAGGTGGGGAGGGGGTTAAAGTGACCTTCTGGCTCCTGCCGTTTTCTCAAAACTCCTTCAACTTAAAATATTCAATAACCAAGGTGCCATATTTGGGGTAGTGTGTCCAGAACCCCATCAGGGCTATAGAGGTGCTCTCTAGTTGCCTGGGACCTGGCCCTGGGATGCTTAAGGCAGAGGAGTATTGCCTCCTGGTGTGTAGAGGCCAGATAGAGGAGGTAGGACTCTGGATTGGTTAGTTTCCATATCAAATAGCATGTCTTTTGTTATCTCTGAGAATCAGCTAACCCTGGAAGGGGCAGTCCCTCCCCGCCAGAAAGGTGTTTTAAGATGTCAAGACATCCAAATATAGAAAATAAATGATTATTACTATTATTATTAAACAGGAATTTAGGAGTAAGACCATTTTCAACATGTACCCAAAGAAACAGAGAAGAGTGGTGGGGAGCATTTCCAAAGTCAAAAATAATTTTAAATGAAGTGCTTTCAAAATAGATACACTTTGGGCTTCCCTGGTGGCGCAGTTGTTGAGAGTCTGCCTGCCGATGCTAGGGGACACGGGTTCGTGCCCCGGTCCGGGAAGATCCCACATGCCGTGGAGCGGCTGGGCCCGTGAGCCATGGACACTGGGCCTGCGCGTCCGGAGCCTGTGCTCCGCAACGGGAGAGACCACAACAGCGAGAGGCCCGCGCACCGCAAAAAAAAAAAAAAAAAAAAAAAAGATACCCTTCCAACAAAGAAAAAAAATGGTAGCCAACCAGCTGGATTAGAAATGTATCAAATTCACTTTCAGTCCATAGTAATTATATTCAGTAATCATTGCAACATTTTTTCAACTCTTTCTTGAGCACCTATTCTGTGCCAGGAATTGTGCCATGTCTAGGAGCCCAAGCACGTGGTTGTGTGTTTCCTAAGGTTATCTGGAAGCAAGATGGGAAGAATACAGGCCAGAAATCGCTCTAACATTGCAGCGTGAAGTCACATGGCAAGTAAATACCCTCATAGTCCTCCAATATCTAGTCACACAACAGTAGTATGTGCCTAACTGTCCTCTTCCTCAATAGTAGGTTAGACACCTTCTAAAGATCAATTAACTTGACAGCAACCAATTTATTAAAAAACTGGAGAAGTGAATTTTTTAAATTACTACTACATTACCAAATAAAGGTCAGCATTTTGGAAAGATTTCTCTTTTCGTGCCTTCTGCTTTTCATTTTGTCCTATATATTCCTGTGGGCTGTCATTTTCCTGTTAGTCATTTTTGTGTTTGCATAATGTTTGCATAGATTAAGAATCCAGCAGTTAATTTTCCTAAATGGATATATTTATCCAAAGTTCACTGCCAAGAGCTTTTTTTTAACACCACTTCTCATGTCTTCATTACTACTTAGCAAATGTCCTTAAATCATTTTTCAGCATCTCTTAGTGAATGTCTGTTTACTTCCCACAATATTGAACATATCTATACAATAAGTTCAATGGCCTATTTTATATCTATTCTCCATTCAAATTCACTTTCAAAAATAAAAGCATATATTCTCTCTAATAACTTTGGAACTGAGCCCTCTGCTGGGAGGGAGACAGGTTTTGTATACTTGAGAGTTTAGAGAAGCCATCTGCATCTAACAAACTAGTTTCATATCTTTTGAAACTAAATTACTCAATTCCTTTAGTACTCTGTTAGTTAGATGAACCTGTGTTCTTATAGTGCTTCAGTTTTTATACTTTATGTATATGCTGCGTCTATGGACAGCTTCTGTTTACATACCTAGCAGCCCATCAGTGTGCAAGTTCATGAAGAGCAGGGATACTGTACTATTCTCTTTGTATTTCAGATACAAGCATGATCCCTGGCAAAAATACTTGATCTAAATGGAAACACAACTTTGCCCCTGCAAACCTAACCATATACAAAGTTGTGTATTACACAAAATATTCCTGCCAAGTCTTTTTTTCTATTTAGTGGCCTCTTTTCTTACGGGGTTCATGGCCAAGTCTGCCATGACAGATGTCTACTGTTTTGACTTTCCATCCAACAACAGTAATACAGGCATCTTCCATACCCAGTAAAAACGTATCCATCCCTTTCCCACAGACATTTACTGTGTTATTTCTAAGGCTAACTCTTTCCGTGTATTATATGAGTCAATCCTCTCAAGAACCCTAAAAGATATAATTATCGCCATTTTATTAGAATAGAAGCTGAACCAAGTTACCTTTCTCAGGCTCATAGAGCTAGTAAATGTTGGAAGTTCCCCTTATAACTGTCCAACTCCAAAATCCATGCCTTTTCCAATTCACCTGCTGTCTCCATTCTTTCTAACTCCAATCACCTGACAGCCATTTATGTATACTAAGGAAACTAGTCCATATGTAGCATCCTTCCCAGATCATTACCAAATTGGCTCACTTTGCGGCTTACTTATGAAAACACGGCTTTGACAATAGAATCATAATTGGAGCAGAGAATGAAGGGCAGAGCTAAGGAAAAAGGCAGAGCTAAGGAAAAGGGTAGCATTAGTTTGAGAGGATCCAAGTGGTCATGACAACTTCCACACTTAAAATTCTTTAGTGGTTCCCCACTGGCTTTTATTTGTTCAGCAAATATTTCGTGGGCACCTACTAAGTCTCAAATGCTATTCATTACACTGTGGATACAGCAGCAAGAGAAACAGACCAAACACCTGTCCTTATGATGTTTACATTATAAGAAGGTGATGGGAAGTAAAAGTAGAGAAATATATCATGCTGTGATATATGTGCCTGGGAAAAAAAATGGATCAGGTCAGCAAGTTTGGGAGCATCTTCCTTGTAAAGTCCAAACTTCTTAGTATGGTTTACAAAAGGCTTCAGTACATCATTTGGCCATCATCTACTGAATACCATTCTAAAACCACACTCAGTGTTCTGTCCTACCGAAGTTCCTTTTGTCTCGTGTCTCCATGTGAGCTAACTGCTATTCAGCCTTCAAGGCAATAGACACATCATCTCTTTCATGACATCTTTGGAATCCTTCTCTGACACCCTCAGATTCTTGTCTGTATGCCAGAGCGTACTGAACCATATTATAGCACTTCTCACACATTATGTTGTCAGTTTCCACTTTCGATGTCTGTCTTCTTCAAATATGCAACAAACTCACCGATGGCAAGAAGCGTGCTACTTCACCTTGAATCTGTGACACAATATTGAGTCTGGCAAAGAATAAACACTCAATAAATGCTATATGAAGGATGTGAATGCTTAGATAAAATAAGGATTTTTAGGTACACAAGACTGTCAAATTTGACAATCAAGAATGAAAAGAAAATTAGAATTTTCATATATGAATTCTGAAGACATATTAAATCATGTACAAAAGTTGATGGGTTAATCATTTTTTTTTTTTTTTGGTTAATCACTTTTTAAAGGTTACCTTTTTATAAAACACAACTTGAACAAATTATCAAGATGAAATAGCTAAAAGCCATAGTTACATGCTTGAGACAGACTAGTATGCTTAGAATATTACATTTTAAAAGATATTGCATTTAATATTTTCTTGACACTTTTATTACATATTAAAAACTACTTATAAAGACATTCATTCACAATAAATTGGCATTATTCAAATCTTCACTTTTATCAGAAGAACACTAGGCCTCTAAGTATTATAGGCCTTACAATCAGTCTTTGGTAGAACCAAGAATATAATAGGTACCTCTTAGTATATATACATCCACAGTTTGTGAAATATCTGCTATACACATGGGAATTAGAAAATACAAAATTGGATATCATCTTACAAAACAAATTCTATGCTATCTTATTTATCAAGAGTTTACTTTGAATTTCAAAAGTGAAATGTAGTATCAATGGATTTAGTAATAACACTGCCCTCACTATGATTTTGAAAATTAAAGGCATTGGTCACAATTCCTTGTTTACCAGTCAATAATAATTCCAAGTTCAATTTGATCATGGAAGAGCAATATTTGCTCAAAAAATTAAAATACTATCTTGGCCATGAGTTTTGATTCACATTTCAAATATAAAACTTTAAATATATAGGTATCATCACTTGCTTAAAAAAAATAAGCTAGTGAAACTATTAAATATAAAAATGTAAGGGACTTCCCTGGTGGTGCAGGGGTTGGGAGTCTGCCTGCCAATTTACGGAACACGGGTTCAAGCCCTGGTCCAGGAAGATCCCATGTGGCGCAAAGCAACTGGGCCTGTGCACCACAACTACTGAGCCCACGTGCCACAACTACTGAAGCCCGTGCGCCTAAAGCCCATGCTCTGCAACAAGGGAAGCCACCGCAATAAGAAGCCTGCGCACCTCAACGAAGGGTAGCCCCCACTCGCCGCAACTAGAGAAAGCCCGTGCGCAGCAACGAAGACCCAACACAGCCAAAAAATAATTAATTAATTTAAAAATAAAATGTAAAAAATATAAAAACACAAAGAATGTAGACAGGAAGCTTAATAAGCACTGAATTTGTACTTTAATAGGTTGTTTCATTTTTCTTGTTTTGAATATGTAACTGACTGGAAGTGTTTTTCCAGTTAACACTATGACAGCCCCCTTGGGTGTTGTTGAAGAGGGCTTCCACTGAACAGGTGACTTTGAGGCACCCACGGAGATCTTTCCCAGGAACACATGGAGATACTGTGACCGTTGGTGTAGAGAATGAGATATTGCTGAGAGTGGTAGAAGATATCTCTTTCCAGCGAGAAGAATGATTCCTGGGTTCAAAGTTTAGAAAGCCATCTATGCAAACATCTTCAGCAATACATACATTAATAGTATGAATGTTTCTTAGATCAACTCTCTTCTTACAGTGGATGTTGGCATAACAACTGCAGTAAAATTTTTTGGAAAATTGTTGCAGGTCTTTGAGTGTGGGTTTCCCATGCACTGTGTATTTTCCACCTTTCCCAGTTTGAATAGCAAAATTCTGTGGGTTCAGGTGAAGATAGTTGCTTGAATTCCAGTATTTCCTTGTACACACTCCCTGCTCTTGGCAAAGTGCTTGGCTACACATTTTGGCTGCTAAGGTGACATTGATTACGTAAGGATTCAGTGTAGTCTTCATGTAATTGTCTAGGTTCATGCAAGATTCCTGTAAAATTATATGAAGATCAGATTATTAACATCCAAGTTGGTTCATATGTGAATTAATTCACTACATTAAGCAATTTCTAAGGAAGCACACACACACACACACACACACAAAACCGAGAACCAGTAAGAGCAGGAAATGTTTTATCTTTTTTTACTTGAACAAGCAAGACTATTCCAACAGTTTTTTGTAACATTTGTAAGTTTCACATGCCATTTCATGTCACTAAATAATTGACCAGTTGAGGTTTAGTATACTCTAGCCTCGGTCTTCCTCAATAATTCATAAACTAATGGGGGTGGAAGGGGCAGAATGGTACAGTGCGGGTGGAGGAATTAGAGCATGGGCTCTGGAGTCCATCTGTCTGGATTGGAGTCACAGTTCCATTAATGGCTAGCTGTGTGAGCTTGGGAATCTCTTAAGCGTTCTAAGTCTTAGTTTCCTATCTGGGAGACCTTGGACAAGTTAATTCATCTGGCAGTGTTTCAGCTTCATCATCATACAATAAGGGTAATTATAGCACCTACTTCATAGGGTTGTTGTGAAGATGACAAGATAGAAAGTACATAAAAGGGCTAACACAGGGCCCCATATCATTGGTTAGCCCTCAATGTATAAATTATATAAAGTACAAATAAATGTAATAAGTATCACATTTGTCAGACAAGTTTAGGCGTTGGAAAGAGTGGTTTCTAAATTGCTAGCTCAAAACAACTAAACGGGTTCAACCGAGTATATATTAAATGTTAATGTATAATTCAAGTATGGGCGAATTATGACAGCTCTTTTACAGATATACTTATTTGGCAGAGTATGAGTGATGAGTAACTAAAATGATTCATCTTGAAACTGATACTTTCTAAAACTGGGACTCCGTCCTTTTCAGAACGTAGAAGGTAGTTGCTTGCTTTCATGATCAGCAGTCCCATGGAGTGAGTTGGCAGTGCTAGTCCTTCAGTAAAAGATCAAAGGAAGTGGTGGGCGGGTGGGCAGGCAAGTTGAGGAACCTCACAGCTTCCACTTGGATCTACTTCCTGTTGCCTTCCTTGAGGTGGTGTCATCGGTGGTAGGCAGAACAAGGGCCTTCCAAGGATGTCCCTACCTCAGTCCCACGGAACCTGTGACTGTGTTACTTTACATGGCAAAAGGGACTTTCCAGATATGATTAAGGGTATGGATCTTGAGACGGGGAGGTTATCCTGAATTATCTGGATGGGCTCAATCACAAGTCCTTAAAAATGTAGCTTGGATTTTTAAAATGAGCTGGAAGAAGGAAGACAAATTCAAAGCTAAGGGAGACTCAACCCGGCATTGCTGGCTTTGAAGATAGAGGAGAAGGCCAAAAGGGAAAGAATGCGGTGACCTCCTGAAGCTGGAAATCGCCTTAGCCACAGCCAGTCAGAAAATAGAGATCTTGATGCTATAAACACAAGGAAATGAATTCTGCCAACAACCCAAATGAGCAAATGAGGGTCTTTCTGTAGAAAGGAATGCAACCCTGCCGACATCTTGATTTTACAGCACTAAGATCCATATGGGACTTCTGAACTACCGAACTGTAAGATAATAATTTTCTGCTGTTTAAACCACTGTTTGTTGTAATTTTTATGGTACCAATAGAAAACCTCTTCTTAACCCTCCAATAGCTTTACATGGTGTTTATTATACAATTCAACTTCTCTCAACTTGTATACAGCCTGATGGAATGTAACCTCTCCTTGCTCTTGTACAACTCTCCCTTACCCACTCGGCCTTAGATATACTAATTGTTTCACAGGGGTGGCAGGTTCATTTCAAACTGCACTTACTGTTCCCTCTGCCCAGAATGTTCTTTCCTCTCATCTTTAACGTGGTTGACTCCATGTTGTTATTCGGATCACAGCTTTAATTAGACAAGAGCCTTCTCAGACACCTTTCCAGTCTACTTTCTTACAGCTCTCTATTTTAATTTTCTGCATAGAATTTATCACATCGAATATTTTTATTGTTTTATATTGTTTCTATCCCTCCAACTTTAACACCGGTGCCAGGGATATATGAGAATTTATACCAAGATCAGATGACATTGGAATTGTCTACAGAGACAAGAACTAGACAGGAAGAGGAGTAAAGGGATGAGAATGTTTTGACCATCATGAGCCTATACAAGATGCAATATTTGGAAGGATCTAAAACTGTTTCTCTAAGAGATAAAGCCTAGTTTATAGCATTTGTCAATACCCATGGTGTAAATACTCCTACCATGGCCAATTTTAAGCTACCAACCTGGCATCCCTGAGTGCAGAATTGGAGACCAATTACCCCACCATTATGGTAGTATGGTGTGAAGTAGCACACCATTACACAATACCATTTCCGCTTAGACAGATACAGTAGGTGTAAATAACCTCAAAAGCATGGATAATAGTAAAATAAAGTAAATAATTGATACATTTTAAGTATTTGTTATCAATACTTTCTGTTTTTACCATACTTAATTTTATTCTGAGTTTTATAATTTAATTTTTAATAATGGCTGTGTTCAACAGTTCACAAAATTTCTGAATATTTAACAATCAGGTCTCATGAGCTGGGACCAGTGGAAACTGGCTCTGTCACGCCATTTGATCTCATAAGATGGAAGGAAGGAAATGTTTTGCCTACATTTGATAACAATTGTTTTAAATCAATTCAGTCATCGCAAGTAAACTGCAATTACCATTGTCTCTAGTTGTCAGTGAATCAGGAAACACAAGTAATCCATGATTCTATTGATTTCAAATGACATAGAAAAAAGGGGAAGTAATGACAGAATTAACATTCAAAATCATCATAAATTGGGAAAGGTAGCAGAAATATATAGAACAGAGTCCACAGGGAACAATTTCAAGGCAGTGTCATTAAGTAGAAAATCATCACATTAAAGTTGAAGGACTGTCCCTGTATGAATAATACTGAAAGTGATTTGAGAGTCATGGTAGAAGTACATGAATCTAAGATTAAAGTGCAATTAAAAAAAAATGTGACAAGTAGTATGCCATGCCATCCTACTAATTGGAGAATGCCTGATTCATTCCTCATCAGAGTAAGGGTAGAGTTCTCAATTCTGAAAATTTTTAAAAAAGGAAATAGTATGGGGAATTTATAAATTGTTCTATCGTAGAATTAACAGGATCCTTGAGAAAGGAGTTTGTAGGTTTGAGAAAACAACTA
Organism: Globicephala melas; assembly: GCF_963455315.2. Taxonomy (NCBI): domain Eukaryota; kingdom Metazoa; phylum Chordata; class Mammalia; order Artiodactyla; family Delphinidae; genus Globicephala; species Globicephala melas. The sequence continues at coordinate 26,741,449 of NC_083322.1, forward strand.
ATAAAAACTAGGAATACTCTTATATTTAAGAATTATAATTCTTAAATAACTTTCTGCCGTATAGAAGATTTTGCAAAAGGGACATATACCTTTCCCTGAACTTATATTTTTTATTAGTTCTCTTTACTGTTGATCAAACCAGATACAACAGAGTCTACCAAATAGGTAGGAGGGCTCAGATTACCTTAAAAGAATTTCACAAAGTTAAGTACCTTTATAAATGAAGGAAAAATATGGCTAGTCTATCTGAAGGACAAGATGTCAAAAGATCTGTTCTTAGAGTATAAAGTCTAGTATAAAGTCTTAGAGTATAAAGTTCTCTGTAGGTCCTAGGATAAGACATCTGGGCTAAGAGCTTCATTAGACATTCTCCATGGCACCTATGTCACTAATATTTCCACATCCATCAGAGAAGGAAAAGTTCAGCTCCAACTCAGCAGTGTCCATGTGACAGTTTTACTTATGCTTTGAGTCAAGAAGATTGAAGAGGTGAAGGATAAAGACCTCATATGGAGAATTAAAAAAGGATGAAAATAAAGGAAGAGAGAAAAGGTTTAGGTCATGATAGTTAAAGTCTTTTTGAACTGAAGAAAATGCATTAGCAGAAAGTGAATACAGAACAAAACCAACATTTTTCCTAACAAAACAAGTTTTACTTAAAATTTTACTTAAAATAGACACTGTTAAATATAACCTGTGGAAAATAAAGAAGGATTCCTTTTCCTCTCCCTTAAGGAAACTTTGAACAATTTAGTAATATTTTCAAAAAGTAACTAAATCCCGACTGCCCACACCCTGCCCCCAGTTGTTGGCCTCCATGGTAAACTGTCATTAAATGACTAACTAAATAAAAGTGCTTAATAAACAGTAATTGGGTGAATGGAAGAATGAGTGAATACATATTGACTAGTTGAGCTCTTTTGAGAAGTGACACAGCACGGTATAGTAGAAAAAAACACCAAACACCACATAAGGAAACCAAGGTTGTAGTCCTGTTTTTGCTACTTCTTAGCCACGCAGCCTAGGGAATTTCAATTAATCTCACCAAATTTCTGTTTCCTCACTAGAAAACAGCCTTATCACACAACCACACGAATGAAAGATAGTTTGACTTAGCCACGATCAATTGAGCCCCTACTACTTTGTGCCCAACATAGTGCTTATTTTATTATTCAATCCCACAACAATCCTCAAAAACATTAAAAGTAGAAATTATTTCATCTATTTCCTATCAATTCAACTTACCCTAGTTAGACTTAAATTGAGACTTCCCCACATTATAATTCCAGAGGCACCTAGAGCAACGCTCTCACCAATTGTATTCACAAGGTCACCCTGGTAAATGTGTAGAAAGAGTTAACAGGGAGGAATAAAATGAAAGTGTTATACATAGGACAATAACACCAAAGCCAAGAATGCTGACCCAACAATAATTATTTAAATATTTCACCACTATTTATTTCTACCTTTCATGTCACCACTGCCCTACTATAAGAAAAACACAAATTTTCTGCTATTATTTTAATTACTTCTATTGACAAGAGACCGGGCCCATAAAAGAAAAAATGAAAGGAACTGAGATAATACATTGTCTATACTACCCAGTTCTCCATGACTGCTAAGATATTATATGATTACGTTAAAAATGAAACATGTTTGGGGCTTCCCTGGTGGCCCAGTGGTTGAGAGTCTGCCTGTTGATTCAGGGGACACAGGTTCGTGCCCCGGTCAGGGAAGATCCCACATGCCGCGGAGTGGCTGGGCCCGTGAGCCATGGCAGCTGAGCCTGCGCGTCAGGAGCCTGTGCTCTGGCCACAAGAGTGAGAGGCCCACGTACTGCCAAAAAAAAAAAAAAGAAAAGAAGAAACATGTTCTTATTTTACATTCATATAATAATGGAGAACTACCCGGGTGCATATTCCTAAAGGTTATTAAAAGTTAAATTTCACTCCCTTCAAAAATTATGTTCAGTCCCACTAAACACCATTTATGAACAATATTCCATAGCCTTCTTACCTTGATTTTCTTACCTGAGAAAGGAATTGCAAAGTCACATCAGTAAAAACTGGACGGGCATACACAAAAACTGGAAGTGGGCTTTTAGCACTGGCCACTTTAGACATCCGGATGGCTTCCTGGACACGATTACGAACAAAGAGGGCAGCTTGTGGAGAAGATTTTAACCTGCTATTCAAATAAATGGATGGGAAAAGAGCAGTGCTTTCCTTCCACAACCAGTCGAGTGCATCGTTTCTTCTTTTCTCTATATCCCGGCAACTTCCATTGTAACTAGGTTGGTTATAATTATGATTGTAACAGTCAGGAAAAAGATAATAACCCCATAAGTGATTTGGCCGAAGTAATTTTCCCAATTTTAAAGTCTCCTGCATGAAACTCTTTGCTGCCTTTTCAAATTCCACTTTCGCTATCTTGGCAGCCTCTGGGAAAGTAAGTTGTACATTTTGTTGCAGAACCAACTCGATAGACTGATCCCTGTAAATGTCTTTAGGTTTCCAGTTTCTAGCCCAGGTAGGCCTCCATTCTTCCCAGTCAATGACAGCCAAGCCCACGTTGTCGATTGGCATGTAATAGGAAATGTCTTTTTTAGCTTTGTCCAAATGCTCTTTTAAGGATCCCATCTGGGGGATTCCTCCATGCACACTTCTGCCTGTTCTTTCATCTATGTGAGGATAGTAGCCAAGTCTATCAGCATAAAATAATGTAATAAAATTTCCTGTCGCACCTTTTTGGGGGTATCCTACTAAAGGGAAGAAGCTCAGATCTGGAGACGTGTCAAATATTCTAGCACAACGGTCAGTTGGGGCATTCCAGGCCCAAAGGAAAGACATATTTGCAATAAGAGGAGATGCTGTGAAATCCATAGTCAAACAACATGGAACCAGAAGGAAGGTGAACACTGCCTGGGGTACTCCACTGGACACAACAAAGCTCCCAAAGGAGGTATGTTGGAGCCTTAGTACTCCCATCACAAAGAGGAATGACTATGAAAATCACTTATTTCTTCTACACACTTTGCTTTATCTAATATTTGATGCAAGATATAAACACAGAAGAGAGAGAGTGGAATGAAGCCACTTTGATGGCTAAAGAGGTATAATGATGATTTACATTTAAATATTCTTCTTCATGTTTTAGGAACGTTTTGCAAGTTGCTTCATCTATAACTGGGAAAAAAAAAAGAAATGTAGAATATATTGTTACACTACATTTCTGTAACAGAGATTATAAGCTTTACCAAGTTCTCAACTTTAAGTGCAGGGAGTCTTATTCAGTGTTTGAAGATGGAGGACTCCAGTGCTTGAATCAATCAAATTATTTTCTCTTATGTATGATACAAATCCTATAATAGGTGGCCTTTGTCTCGTCTCTCCAAATCACTATTGAACCTGCAGAGAAATGAATGCAGCTAGTTTTCCTTGTGCCTTTCTACTTGTGCAGAATGCCGTACCAAGCAATGCCTTAGCCAAAGACTGGTAAATAAAAATAAATTCCAACTTGAACCTCTCAAGTTCGTTATTTCATGAAAGACCACTTTTTAGTGGTCTGCCAAAAAGTGAAAACACCTCTCATAGAACTGTGACGTTTCAACTTTTTTTTCTTTTTTAAGGGAGGCATGTACAGGAGGAAGCAAAAGTCACTTCTGCCAGAGGTAATAAGTCAAAAGTTTGCTTGAAACTATTGAATCAAACAAAATCTCCTATTGAGGGGTAAGCTGAAGTGCTGTTTATAACAGTGCTCCATGATATCTCAAAGGAATGTACACTCATGTTTAAAGTTAATAAAATATTTTATGACTTTATATCTTTCACTAAAAGGATTGGTTCTGGCCTAGCTTGATAAAAGCAATAGATGCACTTTATTCTTTTATAATCTTTGATAATTGAGATTGTATTGTCATTCTGATGGTCACAATGTGAAGCGTTATGGTGCATTTTGTGGTACAATAAAAATAGTCTGAGGCAAGGATAAGAAATTAAGCTACGTATTTTTTTTTGATGTGGACCATTTTTAAGATCTTTATTGAATTCGTTACAATAATGCTTCTGTTTTCTGTTTTGGTTTTCTGGCCAGGAGGCATGTGGGATCCTAGCTCCCTAACCAGGGATTGAACCCACACCCCCTGCAGTGGAAGGCAAAGTCTTAACCACTGGATTGCCAGGGAGGTCCCAAGCTATGTATTATTTAACATTTGGTAGTTGCAAAAATTACCTACAAGAAAACATATTTAAATGTTCTGTGATTCTAGGAGGAAACTAGAACATTTATTTTAATTAGATTAGTAGCATACTGCTATATGAGGGTACAATGAGAATTGTACCACTTTTCCCATGAACATGTGGCCTTACCATAGCAAATTAGCCATTTATTCCCATTGCTGAAAGAGCAATTACTCTAAAGAGAACACCATAGACAGAATAAAATAAAATCTTAAGAACCATTACAGTCTCATGCTTTGAAGACAATGGATTTTTTCCCCCTAATGTTTAGAACATGTAAAGGAGCTAAAAATTTTCACAGTTTAAGCCCTTATAAACTTCCTTACTTAGGACCTAGAAAATCTTCACCTAAAGTAACATTGGAGGAAAAACGAATTCCTTTCAACCACCAACTAACAGCACAAATGCCTGCACGGCAGGGAGTGGGACAAGTACATGGAATAAAGAAATGATTAGATGTCCCCATATCTCAAGGAAGGAGTAGGTTAAGCTTATTGAAATAATTAACATTCAAACCTGATATCCACACGATCATTTTATATGAGGAAACCTCAGGGCAGAATGAGCCTATTGGGAAGATCTCTACCCACAGAAACCTTCAAAACAGAATGGACACTTCTATCCTTGAAAATTGTGAATTTAAAATTTAAAAAGTAATAAAGCTGATGACATTTAAAGGAGGATAGGTACTCTAATGGGTTTCAGTGTCCCCCCTCCAAGTGCACTTCTACCCCAAACCTCAGAATATGACCTTATTTGGAAACAGAGTCTTTGAAGATATAAATAGTTAAAGATATTAAGATGATATCATCTTGGGTTTAGCTTGGGTCCTAAATCCAGTGACTGGTACCCAAATAAGAAGAGGAGAGGACACAGAGATACAGTGAAGAAGTCCTTGTGACTATGGAGACAGAAACTGAAATAATGCAGCTACAGGCCAAGGAATGTCAAGGATTGCCAGGAGCCAAGAGAAGCTAGGAAAAGACAAGGAAAGGTACTTTTCTAGAGTCTCGAGAGGGAACACGGCCCTGCTGACACCTTGATTTAGAACTTCTAGGCTTCAGAACTGTGAGATAATACGTTTCTGTTGTTTTAAGCCACCAAGTTAATGGCAAGTTTTTACAGCAGCCCTAGGAAACTTGTGGTCATCACCAAAGGTAAAAAAAAGGATTGTAGTTTCTACAGGTCTCTTTTCTTTTCTCAAACCAGTTTCATCTTTAAGAGAAAGATCGGTATATTTATATGTATCATAATGTAACTCTTTCACCCAAACTGACGTAAAAACAACAAACCAGTGACACAGACAGAGCCAGAACCTGCGTCTTTCAGACTCATTCTGTGGAATAAAACCTTCTTGAAGTCTTCGGAGTTTAAGGAGAAAAGAAAAACTCTTACAGCCTTTGGGCCACCTGATGCTTATCAACATAATCTCCTCAAATATCACTGTTTCATACAAAGCAAGACAGTTGCTATCTGTGTGAGCCAAGACAATGAACAGAGTCAAAAGCACAGGAGGCCAGGAAGGCTCACTTGAACTTGAAATTGATCGCAGGTCTGAGTCCCAGTGGTAAATGCTCTAGAGGAATTTAATTTCTACAGGCAAGTAGACAGACAGTTGAGAGACTGATGTGTTAATATATAAGTGAGAGAAAAGAAAGGAGGCAGAAAGAAACATTTTTAGGTCTAAAGTACAAAGGCAAGATCCAGAAATCACAGATCAGAGGTTTCTGACTATAGTCAAAAAATTAAATGAATTCTATTTAGACAGCAGACACTTAAGAGTTCTCAACATTCACTTCTGAGACCCAGTTAGAGGCACTAGTATAAGCCCAGCGCGTTGTGAGTAGCAAAGAGCATATTTGGACTGGCTGTGATCTTAATTGTCCTGAGCAATTCTTATTAATAAGAATAAGCTATGATATTTTATGAGTAACTAATTTTTAAAATTTTAAGTTAATAGCATTTTTGGTGGTATTCCATGAACTCTTCTTCCTTCCCCTTTCCCTTTATTATTATTATCATTATCATTAGTATTCCTTATTATTGTTTCCTTCTCCTACTTTGTCTCACCTTTGTATCTTCCCCCGATAAATTTTGCACAGGCTGGAGACCCTCAAGGCTAAAGAAATTGCTAATTCTTAACCTGTGTATCCCTTACCAAGCACAAATAAATGCTAAACAATCTCCCAAAGCCAACGTGTTGGCCTTAAAAACATGGCACATTACAGAACTTCTAATTTTTTTCACCGAAAGCCATATCTCATTTTTCCTATCAGGTTATGTAGTACAAAATTTAAAAGACAAGTTACTTTTGAAGCACATTTAGAAGTTTTCCTCTAAGAAGTCTGTAGTTCAGAAACTGGTCCAGCTCTTCAATATTTAACCTGTTGGGTGAGAAAAGGCAGCTCTTTGCCCGGTCAATTAAAGACTTAATCTTTTGAGATATTATTGTGTGATGGGGGAAAAGGGTTTTGTGTGTGTGTGTGTGTGTGTGCATGCGTGTGTGTGTGTGTGTATGTGTGTGTGTGTGTTTGAATATCTGTGTTTGAATCCCAGCGAATTCAAGTGCCTACTAACAGAATGGGTTAGCAAGGATGGTAAATTAACATAAGAATACTATAGGGCTTCCCTGGTGGCGCAGTGGTTGAGGGTCCGCCTGCCGATGCAGGGCACGCGGGTTTGTGCCCCTGTCCGGGAGGATCCCACATGCTGCGGAGCGGCTGGGCCCGTGAGCCATGGCCGCTGAGCCTGCGCGTCCGGAGCCTGTGCTCCGCAATGGGAGAGGCCACAACAGTGACAGGCCCGCGTACCGAAAAAAAAAAAAAAAAAAAACCTGAGCACATTTACCCTTGTGGATGAGCAGAGCACGCAGTTGTGTCTGTCTCCTCACCAAGAACAGAGGTGAACAGGAGTGCCCTAGGATTCTCACCTAAAACCAGAGAATTAGGAATGCTGAGCTATTGTGACAGGCGACTAAGAATCTGGCCAGTTTGTGACAGGGATGTGAGTGTCCTTGAGATTCACCAACTGGGAGAAGGCACAGGAAAGAAGGAACTCTGAGAGGATGGGGAAATCAGCTATGGAAATATCCAGGAATATTCACTAAGATTGTAGGCTGTTCCGCTTCAGAATTTTTGAAGAGCTTGAACCTAGTATGAGCTTAGAGGATGGACCAAGGATGAGTTTGAGGGATAGGGACAAGATCTTTAAAAGCCCTACTTTTTTTGCTACAATAAATAAATAAAAGCCAAAAAAGCCAGAACAGACAGATAACATGATAACTTCAAAGAGTTAAAAAGAAATTTCAAAGGCACACGTTCCCTTGTCAACAAAATTATAAAGCAGTGTTGCATCTAATTAGTACTTTAGCTACTTAATGAATGTTCATAGTTTGGACAAAGAATATTGTTTTTATTCAATTGCGTATGGCTTATTTGCTTTTAATGCTTAACATGTAATAGCTATAGTTAAAAAATTCCAAGGTATAAGTAATATTTATGGATGGCCTAAACTGCCTTAACCAAATGTTCAGTATTTATTATATTTCAAATGTTAACGTGAGTACAGCAAGAGTTTCATTAAAATGTCATTAAGAGACAGTGTTTACAGGAAAGCAATTTCAACCAAATCTCTAAAATCAGGCAATCAACAACTGATTATGAAATCATCTAAGGACTTGCAGTAAACAATTAATTTTGGCATTTAAATGTTTCAGTAATACCCTGGGGTAAGAATTATCCTCATTTTCCAAATGAAGAAATAAGCATTAGAAAAAAATTAAATGACTTGCCCACCATCCCCAAACTGGAAAACTCAGTTCTAGCTAATTCAGATGCTCTAGCTCTGCCCAATGCCCTCTTTGGAAAAGTCACTATCATAGAGATGAAACAAACACAGGACATTTTCTTGAGAGGGAGCCTGAATATTTTAATTATCTAGTACAGTATGTAGATGATGGACATCTTTCTGCTTCTATAATTAACCATCCTACTTGCCTATTAGAGTCAACCTCACTTGAAAGAAAGGAACTAAAACTCAGTCTAAATATTTTCAAAAGTATGCATTTAGTTAGACCTCAATGCAGTTCTCTTGCCCCTAAACCATCTGCCTGTTTTGGTTTAGATAACTTTTACAGAATGGTTACTTCTTCTATTAATTTTTTTCACTCAAGTATTTGTGTGTGCGTGCATTTACTCCAAATGATTAGAGGTGTTAGTGTGGCAGTTATGCCTTATGTTTTAACTTAGTTTACTCAGTTTTGATCAGGAAAATGGAAATGCTGTATTCAAATTTACTAACTTTCCACATCGTGGCACCTAAGAAGTTGGAATGAGAAGTCCTTTAAACTAAGAGACTAACACTTAACCTAGAGTTATATTTGAATAATTTGTGGAGGTCTCATCTCCTGGTTAATGTTTGTGACCTTGTAACTTCGCCAACAGTGATTAATTAAAGCCCTTATCATCAGTACTCATCAGTACTGAGCCTACACATCTTTGTGGTATAAAGCACAATGAAGAAACAGGACAAAGGGCACTAGCTTGAGTCTAGCCTCAGCCCCAAATCTGAGACAAGTTGAATAGTCACTAATATTTTCATTTTTCTTCTTTTTCTTCCCTCCCTTTCCCTTCCTTCCTTCTCTCTCAGACACTCTACACATATTAACACATTTAATACTAATAACAACCCTATGAAGTTGGTACAAGTATTGTCCCTATTTTACAGATATCACTCAACTTCTTTTTAGCTCAGGCCAAGCAAATTTCAGTTGAATCCCTTGGATTCAGATTTCAGAATCATTTCTAGTCCATTGGCAAATCCTGGAGTGCCTTAGTGCAGCAGGTCAGAAGAAGAAAATAAACCAGTTGCACTGAGACCTGTTGAGTACTTCAGCTCAAGAGATCCGTTTCATCAGAAGACTGGCTTGGGCGAAGTCTGAGATGTTTCTGGCTATCTTCAAAGACGTAGAATAAAATTATTATTATTTTATTTTGGCAGCACCACACGGCTTGCAGGACCTCAGTTCCCTGACCAGGGACTGAACCTGGGCCATGGCAGTGAAAGCAGTGAATCCTAACCACTAGACCACCAGGGAACTCCCCTAGTATAAAATTTTTAAATCTAAGGAAGACAACTGTAGAAAGTTGTCTCCAGCCCAAAGAGGTGTGGCTGGAACCAAAGTCCCAAACCGAAGGTTTGGCTGAAACTAGACTGTGTCTGGGAGCCCTCTGTCTCCTGTAGCGGGGGTATCTGCAGTCAAGTGTAGCCCTGGCAGCAGCTGGACCATGACACAGGGTCGTACAAGAAGGGCCAGAGACTACTCCACACCTCAACCCGGCCCCTTCCATATTCCTACAAGTGGAAAAATTGAGGAGTCTCCATTTTTGTCATATTTCAGCCTAAACTCACTGGCACCTCAAATGCCTCCCTTTACATCCGGAAATAATGCTGTGGATTCTACTCTAGGGCTTGCTGGTCTCTCTAGACCCTTGCTATGACACACTGTTTCTCGCTGCTTGAACTGTTCTGATGCTTTCAGTTTTCCTCTGTGCCCTTGCTTTCACTTCCCCACTTGGAACTTCGTGACAGACACCGTAGTACTCTGCCTGCTTTGGTTTGGATTCTGGTTTCTCCTCTGTGCTATCTTAAGACGTCTCTTGTCTTACTTGGGTTGGATAATCTCTACATCCCAAGTGAGGCTCCCCACACTACCTGCAAAGTCTGTCACCTACTTGTTTGCAATTAATTAAAGTCTACTTCATGATTCTGATCTTACCTGGTCCACAACCTCAGTGAAAATTTACTTCTTTCTTGCTCTGGTTCCTTAGCTAATTTCCTTCTATTTAGATTATCATGAAATAATAGTTTCATAGGCTCCCTCACGGTCTTCACTGATTGCCTAAGTAAGAATTTCAGACATTGCAGAGGGCTATCAAGGAGATGTTCTGGAGTCACTGGGGTACCTCAAATCACACTGTAAGTACCGACTACTTGATTTATTGATTCAACTATATGTAGCATTTATTACATGCCAAGCGCAGGCATGGAGGATACTACATGCACCAGGCTGTGTTCTTATGGAGACTGTATTCTAGTAGGAGAAAACAGACAATAAGAAAATCAACGAACAAGTAACTTCCGATTGATAAATGCTGACTTAGTACATTTAGGTTGCTAACAGAATACCACAGGCTGGGTAGCTTATATACAACAGAAATTTATTTCTCACAGTTCTGCAGGCTGGGAAGCCTAAGATCAAGTTGCCAGCATGGTCCGGTGAGGGCCCTCTTCCAGGTCGCAGACTTCTCACTGTGTCTTCACATGGTGGAAGGGGGCTTGCAAGCTCTCCGGGCCTCTTTTATAAAAGCACCCACCCCTCATGATCTAAACACCTCCCAGAGGCTCCACATCCTAATATCATCACAACAGGCATTAAGATTTCAACATATGAATTTTGAGGGGCACAAACATTCAGACTTCAGCAAATGCTATTACAGAATTTAAAGAGAAGAATGGGAAAGAGTCGTCAGGGTTGAAAAGGCAATTCCTGTCCATTTTAAAGGTATAATATATAATGCTGACAATGCTGACTCCTAAAGAGATTGTACCAGTTGACACGTCCTCCAAAAATTAGTGCTTATTTCCTCATACCCAAACTCACATTATATTATTATACTTTGTAGAGCCTTTGCCAATCTGAGTAATATAAATATGATATCTCATTGCCATTTTAATAATAATTTGTTTTATTTTGAGAAGTTAGGCCATGCATCTTTTCTTTGCTGTAATTCTTGGTCCATGTCCTTTTCCCATGTTAGGTTTGGGTGGTTTTGAATTGGTTTGCTTAAGAGCTCTTTATATATCAGGGGAATTAGTGTCTTGTCATGTGTCCCAAATGTGTTTTTCCAGTTTGTGCTTTGACTTGCCCATGGTATGGTTTCCATGCAAAAGCAAGCGCCTTTTTTCATGTTTGTTTCTAAATATTTGGAGAATAAATGAGACTTAGTTTGAGTTCCCCACTAGCAGACTCTAAGATGAGGTTTAATGTGCAAGTGATTTATTAAGGAAGTTTTTTCAGGAAAAAATTCTTAGAGGATGAAAGCAGCAGAAGAAAAAAAGGGGATGAAGCCAAGAAAGGGTGCAGTTTCAAGTAAAGTCCTGTGGAAGGCAGCATTAGCCTGATCACACAAAGGATCCAATTAAGTGCTGCAGGAGGCAAAACCACACTGAATGGGAGGGAGGGAGGAGGGGAAGCCACTGAATCTCGGGGAGGGGATACACAACAGACAATAAAAGGGACCTTGGGGGATCTGTATGGACGCTGTCAGTGTCTGTTAACATTGTGTGGGGCAAGAGTCAATGAAAGGAAAGAATTAGAGAAGTTCAAGCCCAGCATTTGATTTCAATGTGGAAATTTCTTATTATTTCCTTGTGATTAATTATTAAATGAGGTAACAGAAGGAATCCACCCAGTCAGGACAGTTTAGTCTCCTCTCCTTCACCTCTTCCCGGATTTCCACAGTCAGGCCTGATGGTGCCAAAGATATTGGGAAAGGCACTTTTCATTAAGCTGACGGCCAAGTAGGTAACTTTAGATGTAGATCTTAGGAGTTTATGAAAAGAGGTAATGGACTTAAAAGGGGATGCTTGGTCTTGGTTAAGGAGCACAGAATTTAGTCTTGCACCATTACTCATAAAGGATGTCCTTGCTATATTTCTGGAGTAACTTGAAAATAGTCCCTGATATTGACTTTCATTAATATCACAAATTATTTTCTTTTTGGAGGACATGCAGGCTCCACTAAGGAAACGTCTTAATCCTCTAGTGGAGAAAAATTTGATCTTGTAAGGTAGGTATTAAGTAGAGAGCATTTGAACGACTTACAACTCTTTTAATGACAAACAATTGTATAGCACAAAGGGCTATACAATTAGGGCTGTCCTTTCCCAAATATCACTCCCAGGTATGCCCCTGTGTGTTATGTAGATTAGTGGTTCCCTAGGGAGGCTGGGGATTGGGGAAAAATAGATAGTGACTGCTAATGGATTAGGAGTTTTTTGATGGGGTGATGAAAATGTTCTAAAATGTGATGGGGTGATGGAGGCATAACTCTATGAATGTACTAAAAACCATTAAATTGTAGACTTTAAATTGATAAATTATATAATATGTTAATTATATCTCCATTAAGATGTTATAATTTTAAAAATTCTTTCTGGAGGAAAGCAACTCAAATTTTGACACTTAGAATTCCCACAGACTAAGATCAACAAAATACACACATAATCAAAGGTTGCCAAACACACAAATAAATAAACTACCATGACTGAGGTCAGCAAGAATTAAAAAAAGCCCAAAACAACAGGAAAACAGGTATAGGATCTCCTAATGTTTAAGTAATTATAAATATCAAATAGAAAATAATAAATATCTCTGTATAAATCTGAAAATTTTAAAAGATGAAATGATAATAATGATTAAGCAAAAGACTCTTATATGATAAGCAGGATAAGCAGAAAAAATTGCCTGTTTAGACACTAGACCAAAAATATAGAACTTCAAAAACAGGTCTAACGTTTTAAAGTGGGCCCAGAGGGCTTCCCTGGTGGCGCAGTGGTTGGGAGTCCGCCTGCCGGTGCGGGGGGCGCGGGTTCGTGCCCCGATCCGGGAGGATCCCGCGTGCTGCGGAGCGGCTGGGCCCGTGAGCCGTGGCCGCTGGGCCTGCGCGTCCGGAGCCTGTGCTCTGCAACGGGAGAGGTCACAACAGTGAGAGGCCCGCGTACCGCAAAAACAAAACAAACAAACAAAAAAAAACGAGAGTTCGCCTGCCAATGCAGGGGACATGGGTTCGTGCCTCAGTCCGGGAAGATCCCACATGCCACGGAGCGGCTGGGCCCGTGAGCCATGGCCGCTGAGCCTGCGCGTCCGGAGCCTGTGCTCCGCAAGGAGAGAGGCCACCGCAGTGAGAGGCCCGCGTACCGCAAAAAACAAACAAACAAAAACCCAAAACATAAAGTGGGCCCAGAGAGAAAAGACAGTTTACTTACAAAGAAAGGCATTCAGATAAAAAGTAGTATTATCACAAAAAATAACATAAAACTATGAAAAGGATCTACAAAATGCTAAGGAAAAATAACTGTCAACTTTTATAACCATCAAAACTTTTTATATTGAGTAAAAATTAAGACATTATCAGACTAAAAAATAGAGAGTTGTCCCCCAGCAGACTTTCACTAAGGGAAACTTTTTTTTGGCCATGCTGCACAGCTTGCAGGATGTAAGTTCGCCAACTGGGAATTGGACCTGGGCCCATGGCAGTGAAAGCACTGAGTCCTAACCACTGGACTGCCAGGGGAGTCCCAAGGGAAACCTATTTTGAAGGGAGAAGGATGGAGGGAGGAAGGAAGGAGAGACAACCATCCCCATGTTATGGTTCTCACAACTCCTAAGAACAATCTAGTTGTTTCTGTTGCTCCTGCTTAGGATATGAAGCAGAAAACTCCAATTAATGTTCTTTAAAAGATCACATAAATTTTTCTTTTCTTATTATATATATATTTTAACTTTTTTCACTAGGAATACCCATCATAGTTGATTAGGGAGCTTTTTCAAAATATACAAGTTAGTTAAGACTTCTGACTCCACAGTAGGTGGTGCGCCCAGGAGTATTTGTTTTGGGATGGCGCCCCAAATGATTTTAATATGCATCTCTGGCTAGGAATAACTGAATTACTATTCTTTGTTTTAACTATTCTTTGTTTAAGAAACATTTTTCAAGTGCCTCCTGTGTGCCTGGTCTGAGCTTGACCTAGGAATACAATGGGGAACAAGATAGTCCCTACTGTTTAGGAGGTTGTAGTGAGTAGTGAGTAGAGGGAGAAAAATGAAATGAAAAAAGTGTCCGTTGTGCAGGACATAGTAATGGCAGAGACTGCTCATTATTCCCCACTCTCCTGTTCCCTTTTTTAGTAGTAATAGATTTTAATCTAGCCAAATGGCTGCCAGAAAAAGAACACATTTACCATCCTGCTTGCAGCCAGCTGGGTCACGTGACCAAATTCTGCCAAAAGATGTAAGCTGATGCATCATGTGATAGATTCTGGGAAATTTTCTAAAAAGAGATTTATTTTATTCATTTGTTTTATTTCCTCTTTGTACTATTCTCCATTTTACTGCGTGGAATTTAGATGTGATAGCTACGAAGTCATTCACCATCTTGAGATGATCAAGTAGTGGGTCTGACAATTCTTTCCCCTGTCTTTCTGTAGAGCAGAGTCTTGAACTATCTGCCTCCAGAGGGAAAAATAAACTAATATTTTTAAAAAAGAGAATAAGGGCAGATTTCTTAAATCCAGAGGGAAATATGGATTGCTAGAATACACACAAATTAAAATCAGTAAATGCTCCTAGGTGGAAAACTGTAGCACCTCATTACACTTAGGTTTACCAACACAGTACAATCTTTAGTAGATTAGAAGTACAACATTTACTATATATTTTGCCTTGACAAAAGAATTGTAAGTAATTTGGGGGTAGCAATAAATTTGATTGCAGAAAATTACTTCTTTCAGTAACTGAATAGAACAAAATGCAGTAAGTGGCCTAAATAATGACCTAAGACTTCTACTTTCCAGACACAGAGAATAGAGTACCCTGTTCTAAGTTTGCACAATAAAAGCGGTACTTGAAGTGAAAAATTGTTGGTTCCTGGGCTCGCAGAGAGGAACAAAATGTCGAGCTCATAAATGAACGTTCAGTAACATTAAACATTTTCCAAGTTCTTAAGATTAGTAATAAAGACAAAGGAAACAGTAAGTTTATATATTTAGTCCTTTGATAGAAACAAAAATCATAATACTAACATTCACTTTGACACAATATTTTTCCATTATTAAATTTTATTCTATAATTTTAAATTATAACAGAGCTGCTGCTCAAGGTTTAGAATAAGCAAATAACTTAAAATTTGATAGCACTATATATCACTTTATACTTGATGTACATGGCTTAGTAATGGTTTCTTCAGGTTCCCTTTCTTTGATGAGATTATCATTTCCTTGAACTTAGCTGGCTAGTCACATATGGCTTTTACATTTGTATACTTTAGGGTTCCATACCAGTAGATGCTTAATAAATTTTAGATTAGTTTAGCTATCTCCAGGAAGTCTTTCTAAAATGTAATTGGAAATACATTTCTAATGTATAAGATTATGAGTCTCCCTCAATATGATTAGAGAGAAGTCAAAATAAAGCCTAAACAAGACTCTTGTATTTTAAACTTCTTTTGACATCAGCATATAGAGAACATCCTCGTTCCTTTTTAAGCTGAATGCTATCCCATTGTACTATTGAAAGTGCTTGATGATAATCGCTAACATTTGGTTGGGGACTTTTATGTGCCAGGTTTTGTGCTAAGTATTTTATCGACTTGATATGATTAAATCTGTATGAAAGGAAAAAAGATACCATTAGGATCTCCCTTTTGAAAAAGAGAACACGGAAAATTAGAGACGCTGAATACCTTGCTATTGGAAGTTAGGACAATCCCAAGAAGCTGCAGTCATTAAGCAGCTTTAGAGGTGAATTTCCCATCCACCTTGGAGCAGTGAGCCAAGTGAAACAGAGAATCTGTATCTGGAAGATCTGGGGACTGGTTGAACGTAATCAGTAGTCATAGCCCAAATTAATAAAAAATGCATTAAATTCATGGTCAAAAGCTGAATGAATATATTTGGATTCCATTGCGACAAGAGTTATGGTGAAGAGAAAACTCGGCAACTCAGATTCCAGACTGGCCTCTTTTACAAACTGGCTCTTTGACTTTGCCAAGTGATTTATTCTCCTCAGGCCTCAGCTCTTTACAGAGGAGTTAAACTATGTGATTTCAGAGGCTAATGAACTAGGATAAGAATAAAACAATAACACTGGCCAATGACTTTGCAATCACTCTCTCATTCATGTGCAAAGTTAAAAAAAAAAAAACCTGTAACAAACTTATAGCTTCTATTGATTCAGGTTTCTGAATCACTCATTCATTCATTCAAAATATTTGTTGGGCACCTACTATGTGCCAGGCACTGTACCAAGTAGTGTTCTGGCAGTGAACAAAATGAAGTCCTCATTTTCCTAGTTTACATTCTAGTAAAAGAAGACAGAAAATAAGGAAATATTTAACCTATACTATGTCAGTTGGTGATAAATGCTACAGACCGGAGAATAAACAAGGAAGTTGATGGTGAAGGGACGTGTCCAGCCCTTGTGCCCTCTATGCTCTTCCTTGAATACACCAGGCCCACTACCAAATGTGCACTTGCTGAGTCATTTGCCTGAAATACCCTTCCCCCAAATATCCCCATAGCTAACTCTCTATCATTCAAACAGCATCTTCTCAAAGTGACCCAGCACATGGAAAATCCCACCCTCCCCCACTCTGCTCTCTTAATTTTTTCGTATACATCTAACATCTGATATAAATTGTTTATTTGTACGTTGAATGTCTGTCTCCCCCAGCAAGAATATGAGTTCTAAGAAGGTAAGGCTCTTTGTTTTGTTCTAGGATATATTTAGTGCCTAATAAGAAGTAATGCTTAATAAATTGATTAATGTACAAATTGATTAATAGGTGAATGAATGAATTAGGAAGATGATACAGAAAGTCTTCTCTGATGAGGTGACTAAATAGTAGAAGCTGGATACTCAAAAATCAAAACTTAAGGAAAATTGCTAATTAAGTTTTGCTACATCCAGTTGATAGACTATTATGTGGTATTAAAATTATTTAAATTATATTTATGAAGACTATGAAATAACATGAAAACTATGATGTATGGTTAAGTGAAAAACACAAGATGCAAAAATATGTGTATATTATTATTTACAACCATGTTTTTAAAAAGTCTTTAGAAGAAAGGCCAGAAAGAAATACACCAAGAGTTACCAGTATATATTATAGAGATTATTGGTGATCTCCATTATTTTTTTCTATTTACAAATTTTCTATAGTGTATTTATATCATCTTTGATATAAAAATAAAATAATGAAAAAATTTAAAAAGTTAACCTACATAATGTTACCTGTATTTTATGGTATTATAAATTTTTTTTGTTTTGTTTGTATTTTACATTTAGAAATTAGACCTTCACAATGTCAGTAACGTCTGACAAGCAGGGACCCAGAGTTGAAAAGGACACACCTGTATTGCAAATGTTTCACAGAAAGACAAAAGAGGCAGAGGAGGAGGTTGAATCAACTCTCATGCCTTCTGTAATAGCATCATACCTGTCTTGAGTTTACCTTCTAAGTAGATCATTTCCAGTAGAAGGAAATCCTGTCAGTTGAAACAGTGGCTCTCAAGAGAACACATGCATAAGTGATTGTACATAGAACATAATATCAGAAAGAGGAAATTGCCCAAGACTGTTTTATCCTAAGTGTCTCCATTACTTTGGTGATCAAGAGAAGATAATTGAAGATTAGCAACATGTATTAATAGCTGAAGTATGCATGGGATGTGTTATCCCATTTATTCCTCAGAATAATTCACTAAGGTAGGAATTATATTAACAAATTTCACTTGAGAAAATGGGGAATATGAATAACTTGCCCAGAGTCACACAACCAGATGGAGAGTGAAACAATGATTCAAATCAGATTCAAACTGACTCTAAAACCACTACTCAAAACTCATATGTGGGGACCAAAATAGCGATAGCACTTCCCAATAGCACTTCCAGGTCCCTTAAATATCATTTATTTTTAAAATTTTTAGTAATGATTTTTGCTTGCTAAAGACACCAACTGCATTTTTATTAACATGGCTCTCCAGTTTCTAGATCTAGAGCAATGTCAGCCTCGGCAAGCATGAGTACTATCCTGAAGCCTTTTGCTGTATTTAGATCACCAGCCTCTGTGAGGGAGGGACTCACGGTGGGTGAGAAAGGCGCCATATTGGAATAGATGTCTTTGCAGTGACTACAGCTCCCCTTGCCTCAGTTCCTGCGCTCTTCTGTTAAGACACATCAGTGACTGGTTCTGCACTCATCGAGCCCAGGCATGGAGAAGAAGCCTGAAGAAGAAGTTTGAACCTAAGGCTGGAACAGGAATTCTGCATTTGGTCCCCTTTGGTGGACCAGGTGACCAGGTCACACCCTGAGGTGAGCCCATTTGTTAAATCAGATAACCGCATAGGAATCTGTCCTTAAATAAGTTGCTAGCTGGAAAACCAGTCTTTGAAATCAATAATTTAATATTTATACTTTTATGTATCTATGTTCATATGAAGACTAAAATATATTCGTTTTAGGTTAAATACAACTTAAACATTCCAGTAAGGAAGAAGAATGCATTGATTTCACTCCTGGATCTGGTTTCTTAGCCAAATCGGAGCCAAATGAAGTAATACGTTTCCTGTTTATGTTAAGTGACACACGTGTCTACTTACAATACCTCTCAATGGATTTCATGTGAGAAAAAGATTGTTGTAAGTTTCATCTCTTCCCTAAGTGACGACTCTAGAGGCCAAACTTCATTCCCTTTAAACTCAGTTATCTCACAACTGAATGCTTTGATAACCTGCAGAAACCAGCAGATACAATGTGATTAGGGAGCCAGAAAAAGAGGAAACCGCAGAGCAGCCGTCAGCCATCCTCATTTCTCTGCAATCAGCCCCTTCGTATCCCTGATAACAATGACAGGAGAATCTCTTCGCCAGCACCGCCAGGTCTGTATCAGATGCTTTGCCTTTCACAGTAAATTCTCCATCCTCGGAGGCCTCTATGTGGTAACTTGCAGGGTTCAAGTGAAGGTAATCGGGCGTTTTCCACACCTTCCTTACGCATCTCCCATTATTCCTGCAGAGGTGAGAGCTGCACACCTCAGCGGCTCTGGTCACGTTGACTATGTAGCTCCCTAAATCAGAACTCACAAACTGCTTCACCTTTGTACAGTTGCCCTAGAAAGGTAGAAACAAACGGGATTTAGTGCTTTTTCTGGTACTGGTAGGGTTAGAGCATCTAGATCCACAAGGCAGCTCTTTGGACTTGATTGAAACTTAATGGCTTGGTTCCAGCCCATGAACTCTTAGGTTCAAGTGCTGTAATACAGGGGACCCAGATCAGCAAAATGAGAGGTGGTTGCGACAGGAGATGGAGAATATGTTACCATAGGCTATCTGAACTTGCAAATGGGCCCCAGCCTCAGCATATATGACCTTGCCTTCTTTCAGTTTACATCCTTTATTTCCTCCTTCTAGATCCCAAGTTAATGGGTGTGAGAAAAAGAGGAACAAACCCAAATTGAGAAATCGTGCCAGAGTTGCTGTCCTCTGGCCACCTTTCAGGTGTGTGTGTCTTTCAGGCTTGTGTTAGAACCTGAATCATCATGTTCTACCAAATTGTTGTTGACTGTCAGCCTGAGCCTTCTGGATTTTCCTGTTAATTATGCTCAAATACCGACTGCCCTGGGATCTAGCCCCCTCTAAACAATTCAAAGACAGGAAAGCCTGGAAGGCTGACCAGGTCATTTGTGTGTGGTTCCTATTGTGTGTTCTAAACAGAGGCCACCTGGTTGTGCACTCAGCTTCCTGAGGATGCTCTTCTCAGGAGCCACATGGGCTGGAGGGGAAATGTCGCACCTGGAGACTCAGGTACTGATCCTCAGTTTCTACCTAATTCTCATGTGTGGACAGAGGAGACTTTTTAACTTTATATTGTCACAAACAGTTTCATGAACAATGTCTTGGTAGCAACAAATTGAGCCTGTGAAATTCTAAGAAAAATATCAGATCACCATGAACTTGCAAAAAATTCAATTTAACAAAAAGCATTGAGGGCTTCCCTGGTTGCAGAGTGATTAAGAATCCGCCTGCCAGTGCAGGGGGCACGGGTTCAAGCCCTGGTCTGGGAAGATCCCACATGCCGCAGAGCAACTAAGTTCATGCGCCACAACTACTGAGCCTGAGCTCTAGAGCCTGTGAGTCAAAACTACTGAGCCTACACGCCACAACTGCTGATGCCTGCACGCCTAGAGCCCATGCTCTGCAACAAGAGAAGCCACCACAATGAGAAGCCTGTGCACCACAACGAAGAGTAGCCCCTGCTCGCCGCAACTAGAGAAAACCCATATGCAGCAACAAAGACCCAACACAGCAATAAATAAATAAATAAAAGCATTGAGGATACAAGTATTATAATTCAAGGCAAAATGCAGTACACTATAGGGATATAAACAAACAACATCTGGAAATACAGAAGAGATTGTGATTAATGTGGATTGGAGAAAAGTAGGAAGACTTCTTGGAGTAGATAGTGTTTGAGCGGGAAGAAATTCAAAGAGACATAACTCATATTTTAAATGCTATTAATTTTCAGCTAATTTCTCCATAGAAGAAAAATAAGTTCAATATAGATATTAAAAATTACCATCTGATTCCACTTCTCTAAATATGATATCATACATTTTATGTAATGGCTAAATGCAAGGGCTCCAAAGTCATACCATCTGTGGTTAGTGCCAGCTCCACCACTAGCTAGCCTAACTGTTACCCTAGTTAGATTTCCTTTCTTGTTTCCTCATCTATAAATGAGGATGCTAGTCCCTACCTCATAAGGGTTATTATGATCAGGAAGTGAGCAAATCCGAAACCAAAAGGCACTTAGCACAATCCTAGCATAGAGTAAATATTCAACAATCGTCAGTATTATGATTACTATCTGAACCAAAGCTAATCTTCATGGAGCTCCTTCTATGTATCAGGTGCTGATTTGGACTTTAATTCTAAAGCCGGTTTACTATGGGAGACCTGAGAGCTCTGATTAGAGTAAGTTCTATAGGAAAACAGAGCAAATAATGTAAATATTGTAATATTAACTATACCGCCAAGGTACTGTCTTACCTCAGATGAAGTCAAATTCATGTCTCCCCAGATAACGATGCCTGCAGCTCCCAAGGCAGCACTTTCTCCAATAGTACTGATTAGGTCTTGCTAGAATGAAGAGAGTTCATTACACTGTATTGAACAACCTGCCAGGGATTAGGATTGGAGGCTAAATTCAATATAATGCATGAAACTATTCTCCAGTTTCTTAGAGTAAAGCAAATGTTAAATGAACTGGGGCTCAGAAATTTCACTCTATAATCATATAAAAACATATTAAATACATATTTTTAAACTTATATTTTGCCAAACAGGACATTACTTTTAAACAATTAGCCTGTAAATAGCCACTAAAAGTTGTTTAATTGAAGTTAGCTAGGAGTATACACATACAAACCAGCTATGAGTATACGACCTGGAAAGAGAATCCAAAAGTTTTCCTTCTCTAAATGTGACGACTGCCTTGCATTCATCTTAGCCAAGTTCCCTTCCCAGTATGCAACACTCTCCTGAGAACTTTGCCTCTGCAGTGACTTGGAAGGCTTTTGGGTCATTTGGATTCCCAGGATAGGCAAAGGAGCACAGTGTTAAGGGCCCTGCGGGATCCGATTTGATCCAGCCCTTATATTTGGTCCCTGAAATTATTTGTATTTAAGTTTAAACTACCTGATTTAATTGGCTTTACTTATGATTCTTCCAGTCACGGTAAGGCTGCCGGGATTTTTCTCAATATGGTTAAGATAGATGAAAACTAAATTTCAGCAGGGAGAATTTTGGTTTTGTAATCCTAAAGGATTATTGTTTTAGTGTTTAAAGATTAACATGAATCTAGGTCATTTCAGAGGGAAATTAAAAGTTGAATGTGTGCAGTTGGTTTCCTAAATAAAGTTTCTGCAGTTGATTTTCTAAATAAGTTTCTTATTTTTTTTAAAATAAATTTATTTATTTACTTATGGCTGTGTTGGGTCTTCGTTGCTGTGCGTGGGCTTTCTCTGGTTGCGGTGAGCCAGGGCTACTCTTCGTTGAGGTGCGCAGGCTTCTTATTGCGGTGGCTTCTCTTGTTGCAGAGCACGGGATCTAGGCGCACGGGCTTCAGTAGTTGTGGCACATGGGCTCAGTAGTTGTGGCTCGTGAGCTCTAGAGCACAAGGCTCAGTAGTTGTGGCGCACGGGCTTAATTGCTCCGCAGCAGGTGGGATCTTACAGGTTATTGATCCATATTCAGTAAGTACGGAAACTACAGATGTTTGTGGTAAAAGCCACAGCTTCTGAGGTTGATATCAGGAGGGAACGTTAGTTTCTTTCCAACGTGTCCTTTAGCGTCATTATCAAAGAGAGTTTATTGGGACTGATTCAAAATGGCAAGTCTTCTAGCATGTGTTGACTAGAGGTAAGGAGTCACTAGCAGATATTTAGGCAAATTCCTCTAACAAATTAGCCCACCGTCACCTAGCTGAGAGCAGGGTGCTGGATGAAACACAGAACAGCTATGCTTGGGGAGCCAAAAAATCAGGGTACTACTCAGTGAGGGAAGTCACAGGTAAGATGTCACTAGGAGTAAATTGGGACCACCTGAGCGCATAAGCCACATGAAAGGAGAAATAAAGGAAGAGCACCTGATGTAATAGCAACACATCTTCCAGGTCCCAGCCTGGTGTAAGGGAGCCTTGCCCTACCCATGATTCTTGGCTCAAATCAAGGTTTTGGAAGTTAAGAGTAGGAGCACCCAGAGGACTCATTCTTTACCCTTGGGTTTCAGTCCCTGAAGCTTTACCACAGTGCGTGTAAGTAAGGAGCCCACTGTGGGGGGCTGGAGCATCACTAATGTGCTCCCTTTGTGTGTTATCAGAGGGAATATGAATTAATTACAGGGGAAAACATCTTTAAACCTATAGTCAAGAAAACCCCTTTCATTATTTTTTAAAAGCATAGTATCAACAATATCTAAATTGCATTTATATATGTGGTATAGGCAACCTACTGTGTGAAATGAGGCTTTATAGCCCGCATATGATTCCCCCAAGCTATGGTTGCTGACTGAAATTTCATTCTTACATATTCCCCTTTCAAGTTTAAGACTCTGATACTTGTTAAAAAGTGTTATCTATACCACATATATTTCTGTAGTGCTTTAAATGTTCATTTTTATCTTCTTATTTGGTTTTCATAATATTTCTCCTAAGTAGATAAGGCAGGTAATATTGTGCCATTTTGTAGATTAAGACAATGAGGCACTGAGGTCTGGAGAGGTTGAGAGATTTGGTAGTTATTGGTAAGTTGTTTTTCTAATCTTAATTATATGCGTGTGTACGCACACAAACATTTTAAAATGCAGATATCTTTGGGAAGGCAGAAATGGAAGCCATTACTAGTATTTACAATTTGGTATAAGTGAATATCACGTTTTAAAAAGTTTGTGGGCAGGTTTTTATTGAGGATGGAATAAAATGGTGGTTTGATGGTGTAAAATATGTGGAAATGCCTTGTCTTTCAGAAAGTTTACAGAATGATACCACGAGACTAACAAAGAAAATTGTTTCTAGGTGAGACCCTAACTGTTGTTCCTTCTTCCCTTAGAGGGAACAGAAATGTTTCTGAGGCTGTAGCTGTTCAAGAAGGAGCTTACCGTTGGCTTGCAGAATGTGCAGAAGGCACCAGTAGTTTAAACTAATCTATTGAAATGAACACTTTGTCCTTTAAAGTTGATTGTTTCTTCCAAAAGTAAATTTGTTATCACTAAAGAAAGGAACTTGTTTGAGCCAAACACAGAAAAGCAAAAGAAGTTTCATAGAGGAAGGTGGTATTTAACTTTCAATTCTAGAGTCAAGACTATTTTATAAAGATGTAGATAACTTCCAAATAGTGTTAGTTTCCTACCATTCTCAATCAGTTGTTGCTGATTTTTCTGGGTAGTATTAATATCAGTTCACAAGACAGAATTTTTTTTTTTTTTTTGCGGTATGCGGGCCCCTCACTGCTGTGGCTTCTCCCATTGCGGAGCACAGGCTCTGGACGCACAGGCTCAGTGGCCATGGCTCATGGGCCCAGCCGCTCCGCGGCATGTGCGATCTTCCCAGACCGGGGCACGAACCCGTGTCCCCTGCATCGGCAGGCGGACTCTCAACCACTGCGCCACCAGGGAAGCCCCACAAGACAGAATTTTTATCTTTACTCATCTCATCAGTGGCCTCAGAGGCACAGCATTTACCAAATCCTGATGCATTTGTGTCATTTCTCCCTCTGAGGAGTAAGCTCTACTCTCTGTCTGCTCCACAGATACCTACTGCTCATGGTAGAGTCCTCACTGGGGTGTTTCCTGAGTCTCCTTTGGATACTTCATACTCAGAACATCTTTATATTTTGATACATGCTGGCAAATTGAAACTTGTTATAGTGGAGAAAAAAGAAAGGTGATCAACCCCTAGTGTGCAGCAATATCTTAAAATACCTCTGCATCACAAATGTGAAGGTCTGAACAAGGCTCAAGTCTATTCATAATCACACATAATTATCCAAGTCCAAAGGTTAGAGTAGCATCTTTGAAATTTTTGTCTCTACAAGTTTCCATTTCAGTGACTAGAGTAGTAAAGGGAAAGTAAGGGAGAGAAAATTGGGCTGAAAGTTCATCTATCTTAAAAGCTACACTCACAGTTTGTGTGAGGTCTTTGGCTGCATATATGACTTAAGTAAAATAAACAGAATAAAACTTCTATATGTAAGTTTTAACCTAGGGTTATGAAACCATCTACTAGTGATGAATTTACTATTGAATTTAGAAACTCACACCACTCTTACCAACTTTCCACTAATTGTGGTCATAGAGACAAGAATAAACCAGATGGTTAAATCTATAGGGGTCACCTACTTTTAGCAGATTTGTAACTCCCTTATTTCTTAAAAAATTATTTTTAATTGTGTGAAAAAAACACATAAAATTTACTATCTTAGGTATTTCTGAGTATATTCATGTTGTTGTGCCTCCCTTATATCTTTTATAAAACCTGCTATTGTGCCTTAAAAAGAAAACACTATTTTCCTCTTAAGATTTTTTTTTTTTTTTTTTTTTTCCGGTACGCGGGCCTCTCACTGTTGTGGCCTCTCCCGTTGCGGAGCACGGGCTCCAGACGCGCAGGCTCCAGACGCGCAGGCTCAGCGGCCATGGCTCACGGGCCCAGCCTCTCCGCAGCATGTGGGATCTTCCCGGACTGGGGCACGAACCCGCGTCCCCTGCATCGGCAGGCGGACTCTCAACCAACCACTGCGCCACCAGGGAAGCCCTCCTCTTAAGATTTTTAACAATGAGGCCAGCAGCAGAAATGTCTACAATTCTACTTCCACACGTATGAGCAAACTACTCCACCCCCCAATTGGTTCACCCCCAATTGTTTCAGTAACCTTCGCAAGAGGCCAGTTGTAAGGGAACACAATCAAGGTTGGGGAGCGGGAAGTAGTTGCTGACATTGCACTTTAACCCCTTCCCTCCTTACTTTGCTCCTTGAAAGACAAATAATAAATGAGATAATCAAAATTCAGTCTGTACAAATGAAGAATCTGAGTGATTGACTACTCATAGGAAGAATTATGCTCCTATCTAATGGACCACTATTCTGGAATCCTTTAAAGAACATAATTAGCAAAGAAATGTCTCTTTTAGAGATAAGAGGAAATCTCCTTATCTTTGTCAAGGGGTATCTTTCTTACCTTAGAAAGAAAAAATAAAGGTTGGTCTGTGTAGCCTAACCTTGTGTAGACGAACACAGGCAGAGCATAATCATGGGATGTCATGGTGGAGATCCTCAAGGATTCATGCACCCGAAATTGCGAGAAACGCAAAATGTTTTTGCTGTCTCCAAGAGATTTCCTGACACCGATAGAAGGATATAAAGCAGCACTGCTGTTCCAGAGCCAAGAGAGCTCATTGTTCCTCAAAACTTCTTCTTCTGGGCATGACCCAGTATAGTTTGGGGCATAAACATTATAATTGTGGCAATCAGGATATAAATAGTAACCCCAAAGGCCCTTGGGTCTGCTCTTAATTCCCAGTTCGATGGTTTCCTTCATAAAAGCTTTTGCACTTTCTTCAAAGGTTGCTTTGGCTAAATATTCAATATCAGCAGCTGATACATTCTCTTGCATCTCAGAAATAAGCTTTCTTGATTTCTGTCTGTAGACATCTTTTGTGTTCCAGTTCCTGGCCCACTGGGGTCGCCAATATTCCCAGTCTATAACGGCAAGTCCACTGAAATCTTCAGAAGGGATGTAATAATTAATATCTTGGTCAGCTTTTTCCAGATGTACCTGCAAACTTATGTTCTGGGGGAGACCCCCATTAATGGGAACTCCCTGGGATGTATACCATGGATAGTATCCCAGTCTGTTGACATAAAATATAGTGACATTTTGCCCCCTGGCCCTGGCCAGTGGACTTCCAATCACCTGAAACATTTTCAAATTTAGTCTTAAATTATATTTTATCAAGCACTGATCTGTTGGAGCATTCCAGGCAGCTATAAAAGGTTTCCTTTGATAAATTGGAAGTTGGGCAGGTTTTAGGGAAGAGATAGACTTCAGAATGAAAAGTATGGGCAGCCATGATGTGAGATGTATTGGTTGAACAACACAAAACCTTAGTTGTCCTTCAGATAATGGTTTCATGATAAGATAAAAATCTTCTCTTCTGCTTTAATGCACTCTGGAAGACCTGAGGAGAGATTCAATTTTCTGTTAACGATAATTTTGAGGAAAAAGAGTCAAATGTTGGCTGGATATTATTATAGTTCTTATCTATTTACATCTTTAAGTACATTTTAGTTAAAGGTCTTAAAGATCCCTATAAATAAATTGAGATAGAAGTGAGTGCAGTGACCTAACTTCTATTCAGGGGGAAGCAATGCAACTCAACAAACATCATGGAGCATCAGATGCTGTTTCCAGAATCCAAAATGAATAAGATGTGGTCCTTGCCCTCAAAAAAGCTCATGATCAAATAAAGATGTAAAAGAGTATTCACTACCATTTTGGAAAACTCATGAAATCCCAGGCTCAGTGCTTACTTCCTGAATAAATATTTATCTCATTTAATTTTGTAATACCTTTTTATTATTTCATTCAATAAGCCAAATGTCTGGTTGCTTTCCCAGGCTTCCTTGCCGCTAGGGTACTTGTATGTGACCACGGACAGGACAATTAGATGCAGCCCACTCTAGACTTTGAATTGAGATCTTGGGAATCAAAGTGGCTAAAAGGTGGTGGTGCCCGTGATAACAGAAATTCCAGAAATGCCGGGAGTGGCAGTGCCTGTCAGGGCACCCACAATCTGATACCCATGGTGTTGATGTTAAGTGGCAGCATTGCCCTCATGGAACAGCACTCTTCTGCGCAGACCAGAGAGGTTTTGTTTTGGTTGCTTACAACCAGGAACTCTGACAGAGATGCTTTCCATGCAATCTGTGGCTTGTGAGTACTTCCTCCAGCAAAGGTGATCACTGTGGGCAGCATGTTGTATGTAATTATCATTTTTAACCACCAGGTGTCACCAGGCAAACCTTATAGCATTTCTCAGGCCTAGGACACAGAGGTAAACAAAAATTATAAGTAATCTGTAAAATTTTATTCAGTGACATTAAGAAGTCCTAAGTTATATATAAAATATTAGTTGGGGATATACACAAAATACCACTTTTTAAAGCTATGGAGGTAGATATTTTCCTCAGTCATTCACAGAATAAATATCTGTATCCTTCCACAATGCAAAGATGAGTAAGATTACTTAGTAACATGAAATCTACTGAACGTATAAATTATGGTTTGAAGAGAACAGTATTTTCAAGGGAGTATAATTTTATGAGTACAATAAGAATTGCGGTCCTCAAAACTGCCTCTTATCTTTGAATGTTTTTATCATATTCTGCCTCAGGGTAAGAAAAATGGATGTGCATAAGGTGTTCATTCACAGAAAAACATTTTTTCTTTGAATTTAAAATTCAGTTTATGTTAGAGAAGGCTACGTATGTATACAAAAAAAATCTATTCTCCCAGAACACTTCCTGCTTTGGGTTTCATGCAAAACATAGTTTTCCACTGATTATTGTTTCCCTTTTGGTTAGTCTCCTCATCACTGCCACAGAAAGTCCTCATTCATTTACTACAAAGTTACCAAGTGGTTCTGTTCTACTATCCTGGAACATTGTTATTCTCCTTTCTCCAGTAAATGGTAGGTGCACTTTCCACGGCAGGTGGCAGGCAGAGCTCCTGATAAAATGTGCAGGTGCACAACCAATACAGGCGAAATAAACAAGGGAAATCCA
The DNA here is from genome assembly GCF_963455315.2 of Globicephala melas. Taxonomy (NCBI): domain Eukaryota; kingdom Metazoa; phylum Chordata; class Mammalia; order Artiodactyla; family Delphinidae; genus Globicephala; species Globicephala melas. Next base: position 26,769,868 of record NC_083322.1, read on the forward strand.
GTGCCTGTGTCTTCTATTTGCTGTATGCCTTGGGTTTCTGCTTCCCACGCAGGTTTGTCACGGCGTTGGTGCCCCCTCTCTCACTCTCCTAGTTAAGCATGGCTTGCTGGGAGGAGAGTCCCTCGCTCTGCACCTCCCAGACAATCTTTTCAGTCCCCTGCCCCCGCTGCGCTATCATTAGCTGTGTGCTTCTCCCACCCTCTTTCCTTCACCAGGGAACCTCCGCAGGCCTGCCAATGGCTTCAGAATCCCTCTAAAACCCTTTCCGTCATCCTACCCAGGCCATCAAAATCCCCACTGCCAAGCTCTACCTGTATCTTGACTAGTTGTCACAGCATAACAATCTCTGAATTATCCACACTTAACCATGAGTCACCAGTAGCACTTTCCTTGTCTTTTTCCCTTCCCCACTCTCATAATCTTTCCAGGAAGTTTTGCTTTTTTAAACAAATCTCGAATTAGTGGGATTTTAGGAAGAATTGGCAGGATATTGGGGGTGGGTATGGCGAGGAGTTCAATCTGGATTTTTCCCCTAAAATTTTATCACCCAGCTTTCTCTTCTTAGGTTTGTTCTGAGAACATATATGAAAGACTAGTTCCCTTCCTCCAACTGGGAAACTTCCATGAAGACGTTTTGAAGGGCCCTGGATAAATGATTCCCAGCAAAGTGACACATCCGTGAAAGCCAGAGGGTAAAGGGAGGTAGATTTCTCCTCAGAACCAAGGCTTGGCCACCACTGCTTTGACCTTGGCTTCACAGCTCTGGACTTCTTCACCCACTGAGAAGAGAACGTGACACCCACAACAGGAAGTTGGGTACTGCCTTCCATTAAGCAGGCTTCAGACCTCATCGCAGTACAGCTACCCCTCCTGGTGGTGAAGGATGGTGAGGAAGACAAGGGGTCCCCTTGGGGGAGGAGGCCCTTCATGTACAGATACAAGAGTCTGCAGAGAAGTCTCTATCCCCTGCTTATTCCTATTTCCCCTCTCACTCCTTCCTCCGCAAAGTTTACTTGCTTGTGATACATTAAAACAAATCCCCCCCACCCCGATTTCAGAAGCTGACAGCACTCACAGCCAGGCCATGTTATTCTCCTATTAGACATAAACAGTCTCACAAAATGCCAACCTCAGGTTTATTCTCAGACTATAATAACATGAGATAAAACAAGACCACTTTTTCATTGTGTCTGAGCAGAAATAAAACGAAGATCACTGTGCTACCCACAGAACACCAAGCATCCCTCTCTTGCTAAATGAATGACTTCTGTTCTTTACCCACGTAGAAATGCCCCTGCTTTCTGACCACACCCAACCTGGAGAAAACCCCGGTTTTCTCAGACCCTCTGCCAAATCACCCAACTAAACCTAAATTCTGTAACAGGTTCTTTCTGACACCGTCTTACGGGAACACCTCACAGCTCCCTGTGGTGTGTGTCTTCCTTTTTTGCAACATGTCATTACCCAACTCATGGAACTGCAGGTGTGTTCCTGGTGGTCTTTGGGGAATTGGCACCTGGGTGAGAGCAAAGGTATTGAACACCTTCTACACATCAGGCTCCCATTCCAAGTACTAGGAGCAAAACAGATGTAAACACCTGCCCTCACAGAGCTTAAATCCTTTAAGGGGAGACAGACAATAAACAAGGTGAGTAAAATATACAGTACATTGGATGGCGGTAACAACAAAGAAAAGAATTAAGCAAGGATTCATTTTAGATGGGAAGGCCTCATTAATCTGAAAAGAAGTGATCTGAAAAGAAGATAAAGAGTAAGGCTGGAGGATGTCTGGGGAAGCATGGGGGGAAAGCAGGTGCAAAGGCCCTGTGGCAGGCACATGCCTACCATGTTTAAGGAACTTCAAAGAAGCCAGTTACTAAGTAAAAGGAACAGAGAGGTAAGAGAGGGGGTCTTGTAGGGCCTTGTTGGGGCTATGGCTTTCACTCTAACTGAGATGGGAAGGAGTTGAGAGAGTTTGGAGAGAAGAATGACACTGTCTGATTTGGGCTTAACTGGATTTCATAGGCTGCTGTGTTGAGGCAAGCATGAAAGTGAAAGGGCACAAGAAAGAAGCAGCAGGAAGCCTGTAAGGAGGCTCTTGTCATAATCCAGGACAGAGATGACAGTGGCACGATCCAGTTATTTAGAAGAACTTCACAATATTTTTAATAATCACCAACACAGAAAAATAATAAGATTATAAACCTATAAATTAATCCTACTAATTTTGTTTTAATTTTGATTACAACTCTAAACTTCTGTTATACACAATGTAGTTTTTTTTTTTCATACAGCATGGTGATTCTTACTAATCTTTAAGATTAGAGGGAATACTTTTGGGAGTATTCCCCAAAAACATACATGTTCATCTCTTAATATTAATGTATTAGTGGAAGGAATTAATTTTCCAAGTCTACAACTCTTCTGTTTCTTTTTTTCACGATATTGGGATTTGTTTTCAAAACCTTTAGGACTCCAAGTGTCTTACCCTAAATCCACAAGGGTTTAAAAAGGTATCCTGAAGGTCATTATCCCCATTTTTATTGGAAATTTAAAAACACAATGTTTTATTTCCAAACCTTTAAGGAAAGTACTGACTGAAGTGATATTTTGTTGCCAATAATAAATATATATGCATAATTTTTTTTTTTTTTTTTTTTTTTCGGTACGCGGGCCTCTCACTGCTGTGGCCTCTCCTGCTGCGGAGCACAGGCTCCGCACACGCAGGCTCAGCGGCCATGGCTCACAGGCCCAGCCGCTCCGCGGCATGTGGGATCTTCCCGGATCGGGGCACGAACCCGTGTCCCCTGCATCGGCAGGCGGACTCTCAACCACTGCGCCACCAGGGAAGCCCTATATGCATAAATATTTATCAGAATGGAAAATAGAGCGGAGCTGCTGAGTTCAACTCAACTCTGTAGAAACAATTGTTAACCTGCTTTCTCATAAAAGCTTATTAGAGAAAAGGCCAATTATAGGCTTCCATTTTTTTATCTGAAGAATGTTATTACCTTAGTCTGACTGTTAATGTCTTATCCTGATGGTTCTTAAGATCTTCTCTCATGAAATATCAATATTGTAAAAGCTGGCACTAAGTGTTCCAGCAGAAGAAAAAATATAGTTTAATGGATAGAGTTTTTCCCATACATTTTTCTTAAAAACTTGATGCCTATTGGTTTACAATATAATATACTATATGATAAGATTTCTTTAAGTTCCACAATTCATCATTAGGTACTAAGTTTTATTATAACTCTATTTCATGTCATAATCAAAGAACACTGATGTCCCTCCATCTGAACAAATTTTAGAACCACTGGACTACCTTGATTATACAAAACGGCTTCCCTTCCTAAAAATGAGCTTAAGTTTTGTAAGTATATAAAAATGACTATTTCAGTGTTGCTTGTGCTAATGGGAAATTCACTCTTCGGTGTGAAAGGCCACATTTCTTATGAAGCAAGAGCATTTTAAAACCTGAAAGAGAATGTAATTGTCTTTACATAAGCGTATATACTTAGTCTTTGTCAAAAAGTATTACTTCTCTTTTAGGACTTGAAATTTCTTGCAGCCAAGATCAACAGCTTCTAGGAAAAGCACACAAAGTCTTAGAACCACATTTTGAATAAAATGTTCCCTCTGTCAAACCATTTTTAACTAAGCTCCTTAAAATAACATTAGGTTGATTTGAATCCTCAGTTTTCTACTTGAAGTTTTTGAACTGTAAAGCCATCTAGTGGTCTGTGAAATGTTACTAAGGTTTTTTTCAATGTCCGTAGTCAAGATTATAACTTAAAACACCCTCTAATCCCATAATATGACCCAAGCCACTGACCAGAAGAGCTGGGATACCAGGCAGGGTAAGCAGACAGAAACTAGGAAGCTGGGGGTGGGTGGTGGTGAGGCCGAACCTCAGGCCTAAGGACTACAAGGATATTTAAATAGGAGAGTTTGATCTGGGTTCTCTAGATACCAGATCCGAATGTCAGGGTACAGACTGGAGTGGAAGGGCAGGCACTTGAGAGGAAAAAGGTTGTGGCCAGGTCACATGGTTTTCTCTTAAGTAATCATGGCTTAATTTCAATTTCTGCCTTTGTCCTGACAGGAATAGCTTGGAATCTAGGATTGGCCTGGTTTTGTTAACAGCACCCATTCCTCTGTGGGAGCACGCATATTTTAGCAAGGTAGGAAATTTGAGCAAGGTGAAATGTGCAAGCACTGGCTGGAAACTCTCTGTAATGAAGAAAGAATAAAGAATAATGGTGCATTCCTGGTGGGAACAGAAGGCAGAAAATTTTTATCTGAGTGACAAATGCACAAAACCTTTCACCTGGAAATTCTGCTTCTGTGTTATTCATTGCAGCATTGCCTATCATTTCCAAGCTGGAAACAAATGTCTATCATTAAGGGACTGGTGAAATAAAGCATGGCTTTCCACACAATGGAATACTATGCAGCTGTAACAAAGAACGAGGTTGCCTTTCCATGTTGATATGGATATTCACCAGATATCATAATTATTCTTTAAAGTATATATTTGTTTTATGTATATGTCTGTACATATACTTAAAATTCTTAAAAAGCTAGATATGTATAGAATGCAGCCATTATTTTTCTAAGAAAGGGATATATATATATGTATGTGTATATATGTAATATATATATACAAATATATATATTACATATATATGTAAATATGTGATCTGTGCAGTAAGGAATATCTCTGGAAGAATTATGATTGCATTACTTGCCTCCAGGAAGAGGAACTTGTGGCTGAGGGAGAGAAACTGCAGGGGTAGGATGAGATTTGGGGGAGGAGGAAACTTCTGTTGGGATTTTGTACTATGTTGATGTAGCAGCTATTCAAAACCATTACTCAAATTTAAAAAAATGAATAAAATTCTTTGGAAAAGAAAGAAGATGTACATTGATTCTGACTATAAGGAATCTGGCATGGCTTCCTAAACAAGGTAACATCTGAGTTGATTTTACTACAAAGATCATTTTTTTATAAAGTTATTTGAGAAAATGGTATGCTTTTCTGCAACAGGGCAAGAAAAAGACCTTTTCAGGAAATAAGAGAGGTTTTATTTTTTGTAGTTGAAGTAAACACCATCAGCCAGAGATTTAAGTTACCACTCTATGCTGTCACGCGGATATTAAGAACTAAGTATAGGTTGTTTAATTATCTATGGTAAAGGAAAACTAACAGTGGTTAATGGTTTAGGAGATGTTCAGTAGGAACACAGAAGATAGGCCTAAAGAAATTGATTAGGGCTTCCCTGGTGGCGCAGTGGTTGAGAGTCCGCCTACCCGTGCAGGGGACACGGGTTCGTGCCCCGGTCCGGGAGGATCTCACATGCCGCGGAGCGGCTGGGCCCGTGAGCCATGGCCTCTGAGCCTGCGTGTCTGGAGCCTGTGCTCCGCAACGGGAGAGGCCACAATAGTGGGAGGCCCGCGTACCGCAAAAAAAAAAAAAAAAGAAAAGAAATTGATTAGTGTTATTATGCACCACAAAAGGCAGTGCACAATACCACTACATTACTTATTACAAGTGGGAAAATAGGCTGTAGGGTAATAGGCCTTCTCTGATTGCAAACAATGCAAAGCTCTAGCTATAACAGTAAAAGCATTTGGAGGGATTTGATATGAAAAAAATGCTTTGATCATTCTTTTTATTTCCTTGCCTATACGTTAATTTTGGTGATTTATCCAACTAATTTTAAATAACTCAGGAAGTTGCATTTTACCCATTCAACTTCAGATCATTTTTTCTTGTGTTTTCTTAAACACTTCAATTCCAGTGTATTTTATCCAATAGTACCTTTCTGACAGAAATTAACTTCTGACTTCTTTTTTTAATTCTTCAATGTTTATGGCATTATTTTTATTTTTTATTCTTCCTCACACTTCCCTATTATAAACCCTTTCTCAAATCATATTTCTTTCTTTGAGTTCTATCCAACTACCCTGGTGTGTTTACAACACAAAATAAGGAGATCTCAGTGCAATATAACAGAAGCCAGTATGAAGCAGAGGTTACTGGAAAAAGTTTCATTGTCTCACCTATTCAATTTTTATTTATATTGTTTTAATTTGCCTTTATAGCATATCACAATACTGTCTTTTGGGGGGGCAGCAAGGGTATGATGATAAATGATAGCATTTTATATATGCAAATATAGTACTGACATCTATCCCCTGTCTATGAGCTGAAATCTCAGTTTTTCAAAATTATACTTGTGAACTTAAATTCCACTTTTTAAATTTATGAATATAGGATAGAATCTTGCCCACCACCCCTTCCTCCACACCCCTCTGCAACTTTATAGCCCTCTGGCTGACATTTTCATAAAAGACAGATTTTCTAACCAAGATGGCAATCCCTCTGAATTGGATTGCTCTCTGGACATCTCACCACTATGGTCTCGCTTCCTGATACTCAGTTGATTCATGCCTGAGTTTGCAGTGCCCTTTGGCATTGCAACTAATGTTCCCTACCTAAAATATCCCTTTCAACCTTCAGTAAACTTGGTTATAAACTGTCAAACCCATTACAATTAAGCAATCTGAAAAGACTGTGGCACATAAAAAATTAAGAGCTGGCAAAATTATGTTTGCATGTACTTTTCTTCACTTTTCAGGTTTGGATGTAGGTATGCTTAGCTACCTAGATATCTCATATCTCCTTCTAAGTCTCTAGGCTTCCACTTCAGGTACACCTGCTGGATGTATGATAAAATTTTTGATGTTGCAAGTGAATGTGCTGGTCAGCCTGAGCTCCACCAGGTTTTAATAACAAATAGTATGTATTATCGTGTAACCAAGGAATTATGCTTTATTTTTTAAAAATTTTAATAAACTGTTGAAACACGAAATATAGTAGCTAACTAGTCATTAATTTGTATGAATTTGGAAAAGATCATTACTTGATCTCTACTTTGGTTGCCCTTTCACATGATATGAGAGGTGTGTTGTACTTGGATATTAGTAAAGAAAGTTGAGTTTCTGCATTAATTATAGTAGCATATACTAACCATAAATGTGAAGTAAATGCTTTTTCATACAATGAATTTTTAGTTCCTTAAAAAGTTTACTCGTTCATGACCATTAATTCCACGCAGTTTAATTATACAAACAATATAACTTGAAAATATTTTGAAATAGATTTTGGTTTCCAAATGTAACCTTGACAGAATCTCTTAATACAATAAGGAAATCTGGAAATGTTCCAGTCATGGGTTCTGGGTTGGACTAAGGATGCACCAAGATTGTTCTGGGATACCGATGATAAAGGCAGAGCAATTCCAGCCTAGGACAGTAGACAATTCTTGAACCACCCAATATAATGCATCTAAGAAACAGTGTTCCTTGAAGAGTGGAATTTGTTTTTTTTTTTCAAGTATACTTGATAAGAGGGAACATGGGATATATTCATTTGGATCTATTATGAACATTGGACCAATGCTTAGGTGAAAAGCTTCCCTCTGTGAAAAAGACAACTGGAGATTGTTCCTGTTAGAAATTCATAGCAACTGCAAGTCTATTATATGTAGAAAAATTCAAGGATGTGCTAACCTAAGGAGAACTAGATTTCAACAAACAAGTAATTATAGATGATGATGTAAATATAACTATAACTTTAATTACTGAATTTGCTAAAGTTTTTCCCAAGAAAGAGTCAGGTTCCCATAGAAGTTTATTGCTAAGAAAATATGGTACATATTATGATTCTCAAAAACATTATAAAGGACATGAATCCTGAATCTCTGCACGTGAGTTTTTTATAAATTGTTATTTTTAAAAATTTCCTTAACTTCACCATTTAACACCTTTTCAACTCTTTGCTCCTGACTCTACCTAAACATTAAGAATCTATGAATAAATACTTCAACAAGGAACCTTGTTTCTGTCATCAAACTGAATTCAAATTTACAGACAAGGCTGAAATAAATCATGTGACTAAACTCTCTTAAGTAAATCTACAATATAAGTATTTATTAGTAATATGAATATCTTAATTAGTAATGGCTCTAGATTAAAGATTGTTGTTCAGGAGCTGGCCATGAAGGAGTTAGAGATAATCAAGTTTCATTGCCTAAGCTATGTTATTCAACTCATAATTTTTCAAAAATTTCACTTTACCTTTGGTGTATGTAGCCACCAAAGTAGATAGCTTTTTTCTCCGTCTTTAGGCTATTTCTTGACTTTAAGATGTACTCTCTCCAATGGATTAAATGATTTAAGATTTGTCTTTCTCATATTGTTTTGGTAGTTGTTATTTCTTTTCTGGAAAATCTAAATCTAACTATCTTTATATATATATATGTTTACATCCTCTTCCCAATTACTGATTTTGTTATTTGAAGTGCCTGTTGATTTTCATCTCTGAATATTCAGTCCCTTTATTAGTATTTGGAAAGAAAATTTAAAACATATTTTATGACCAAAAAAATAACCATCTTCTGAACCATTTTAAATGTCATATGTTTCCTAAAAACTGCAATACTTGTTCCAAATAACAGCCCTCTAATACTATCCAATACAGTAGGTATGATAACTATGTAACGTATCTTCTAAAATACATTTTATTAACGATCATGCAAAAATAAAATCTTTATCAAATAAAGAAATATACTGATATGTAAAGAAAACCATTTAGGTATATAAAGTTAGCTTGAGGGACTCTGCACAGCTATCAGTTATAAAAAATATTAAAATTGTGGGTCTCTCATAAAGCCATATGTTCTATGGCTTATCTACAGTTAGTTTACTAACCTGCTTCAAGGAATACATTCTGATGCTATTGTATTAAGGATTAAGTATTAGGTTATGATAACACAATATACTGCAAAAAGCTGCTTTTCAGAGAAATTGTTCATATAGAAGAGAAATGAAACAAGTCTCAAATACATATTAATGTAAGAATCATCCTCAAATACAAATTTATAATAAAAAATGAACTGGAATTTAAGTTATATCTGTCAGCGACAAATGTACTTTTTACAATGTTAGGTTCATAAAAGCAAGTTCACATTTTGAAAGATAACTGAATTTGGAAACTAAATAAAATAAGTTAGGACAGAAAAGAAATCAGGATATTCCAAGAAATGAAACAAAACTAGTTTTCTTCTAACAAACTCCTCTGAGAAAGCATGTTTCTAAAAACAGTCCTCAAAAAATTTTCAAACAAAACAAAAAGTGTATTTTACCTTTGCTTTTGTTTGCTGCCCGTCCTTTAGTCACCTGATGCAAGCAGAGGTTCAGTGGCAAAAGGATGCCCTATGGCTGTTCAGAGAAACATGTCATTACAGAGGTGACTCAGTCCTCCAAGTTAAACTAGAGGCTGGCATTACATCTCTTTATAACCAAAGTCAGACTCTCTTAAAAGCACATTGGTATAAGTGACCATTGTTTCTGAAAATACCCAATTTAAATTCACTGACCTAAGAAGGAAGAAAGAAAACTTTGATTGAGACTTTAGTTGGAGAATAGAGGTAAAAATAACCATACATTGGAAAGATTTCCTAGGATGTGCTATCCTTGATGATAATGGAATAATTAACTAGTAGCGTTTTAGTTATCATACTGAGTAAATACATTAATCTACTAGAACCACTGGTTCAAGATGATAAATTGAGATCATGTATTTACTGTGTCATCTGCAGTACATGTCCTTAGAAAAAGTACAGTATAAAGCTGAAAACAAGAAGAGGTGACATGACTCAAAGATCGAAAATAGATTGAATTGAATCAGAAATTTTTAACAGTAGAAATTTACTTTAGAGGTATGAACTGTCCCTTCCACTGGAGAAATAAACCTTAGGTGCAGCGACAACAGCTCCAAAAAATGCAAGTGCATGGGGAACCAATTATCTGAGCAATCAGTTAAAATATTGACTCCAGTATAGCAGAACCAGTCAGACCATTCAACTTCCCAGAGTATGGAGCACGACAAGTAAGAGAGCCATGTGACGCCAGGACGCTGAAATATAGAGAAAGACCTTCCCAGGTAGGGTTCAGAGTGTCTGTGAGACCCAATACAAGAGCAGTGCTGAGCTGGGTATAGTTGGGTCTCCCCAGTGGGCACAGAGGGCATAAAAAGGTTTCTCAGCCCTCGAGGGAATTACACTCCTCTTCCAAGGTAATTTTCTCCTTACTCTGATGATTGTGAGTGTTCCTACCAACCTGCCTGTTTTCTGCTCACATGCCCCAGATGGAATCTTACTTGTCAGCGTGCCTCAGCCCCTTTCACAGTCTACAGCCCATTCTCCCATTCAACATAGAGTCCTGTTGAGTAAATATACCCAAACAAAGGCAGGGGGCTGGCAGGGGTTGGGGGATCCCTATGACGGTTTGCAATCACTCTGTTCCCCCATAAATATAAATGGATAGCCAAGGATCACATACACACACAAGAAAAGAATTCTTTGGAATTAAAAATACGAGTGTCAGAATATTGTGAAGACTAGACTAGCATTCCAGAAGAAAAAGTGGGCAAATCCATAATACAAAACAAAAAAGACAAAGGCTTAGAATACATGAAAGAAAAGCAACACTGAGTATAGATCTAGAAGTGCTAAGATCCATCTCATAGTAATTTCTTAAATGAACAGAGAGAATGAAAAATAATGAAAGAAAATTATCCTGAGCTGAAGATGGGAGTTTGAATTAGGAGAGAAAGCTAGGCGGCTTTGTAAAGAATATCTCCAATATACAAATAAACACAATGACATGAATTTACTAAGGACCAGAAAGTATGACATACTGCTACTGAGATGAAGACATACATTCTTTCTGATTTAAAAGTTAATGGTGTGGAACAATTACAAGACTGGAAAAAAGCAAGTATCTCATCAAAAAGTTTGTGTCCAATAAAGGGTACTGTGATTTTTTTTAACAATTAATGGGAGGTAAGAAAGAGCACTGCCCTAGACAACAGACAAAGTATCATTGTTCAGGTAATTCGGGAGCGAGATGGGCACTCTCAGGGTTTCTAACAGGTATTACCAATCATCTTACAAGGTATGTTTCATTTACTAAAGTGGTTTGTAGTATTTATAAGATATTTTGATTACAGTGTATCCTTTATTAATGTCTCTTGGAGAATTATCATAAACATAGTAATGGAGTTTAAATTTCGATCTTTTATTTAAGAAAAATAGAGATGTATGTGTTTGTCTTTGGATTAGACATAATTGATGAGTTTTTATGAGACAGTTTACTAAGCACTATGGTCTGGAAACCCAAAGTTATGCAAGTCAAAATAAATAACAAAAATTCAATGTTTTTCATAATCTGTTTTTAACCTGAGCAGATTTTTTTTAACAAGCCAAAATTTTTGAAGTATCTGTTGTTAGAAATGTGGCATCCTTTGGTTTTAAAACGTTTCTTTTGCTTGCTATTAAATATAAGTGAAATAAAATATAACGTTTTTTATTTAGAAAAAGTTAAATGATTATTTCTGGGGAATAGAATTGGGGGGTCCTATTTTCTTCTATGTCTTTTCCATACGTTTTCCCTTTTTCTTTCATCTACCTTAATCCTTCTTATGCCTTGACTATTTTGGAGGCATGTTAGTTTAAACAGTGGAAAGCAGTGATGTGTATGCCATCCTTTATATATTCACTGATTAGTGGGTAAAATTGGCTATACCTCTCAATATCTCTGTATCTTATTTTCTTTATCTTCAAAATGGTGATAATATGTATTAATATTTGCCTTTGCCTGCCTTACTGGAATCCACTGCATATCGAAACTCGTATAATAATCGTTGAAAAACCTATTACTGTAAGGATAGAAGGAGCTATTCTTTTTCACTTATCATGGCTTAGCACCAACTTTTTAACAGTTGTAGAAACATTTCTTGCTTGGGCACGAGAATCGAATTACTGTAATTGCAGTCTTGGTGCAGCAGGATACCAACAAAATAGGGGAACTTACAAAGAGCCCCCAATTTAGCTTACTATATTTCACTGCCTCTTTAAAGTTACTTCTCCTGAAAATGAGAAAATAGACAAACAAATGAAGTTTGAAGCTGAGTGTGATCTACCTATCAACGTTCTATATGGCTGGATAAAGTACCAAGAAAAGTCTAATATTTGGAAAGTTTCAGGCAGGAAAACATCTTCCCTAAACTAGGGAGGGAAACGGTATTTGAGATAGTATAATTTCTTTTGAATCTTTATGAAAGAAAATGATCTGGATTACAACTAGGTCAGATCAAGTCATCATATGAATTTTTCAAATGACTTGCCATGCATTCAAGACTCAAAGGAAATTGCTTCGATACAGTACACTTTAATAAACGATCAGGTATCACATCAAAGAATTTCCTATACAAATTCCATTTATGGGAGTCTAATAGGGCTTACCTTCTGATACTGATGATTGCCAAATGAATTTCTAAGAGCCCTAGAGAAACTTTGGATTAAATTGAGCCCTACAGCACTCAGTATAGATTCCCTCTTGCCCCATGACTTGGTATCCTGGGGTCACTTGTATCATGTAGGATTTCCCAATTGTTGGAACAGAAACAGCTATAACACAATGGTCGCCTTCTGTAGCTCCCATGTTATTGTACGTTCCATATCTCACATGACTTTATTACCAATTTCTCAATTTGCTATTAGCAATCAGAGTCTCAAAACTATCGTAGCAACATCTAATCATAATAGATGCTCCTGTTGCTGTCCAATTTAAGTGTATATTTATTTTTTTAAAAAATAATAAAATGTAGATAACATCTTACTTGACCCATTTTCTTCCAGAAATTTCTCTTCTTTTTTTAAAGTTACCTTCACTCAAACTCTTAGTTCAAATAGAGTCAGTTAATGACCTGGCTCACTCTTCATCCTGCATCAGCCACAGTGGCCTTCTTGAGGCCCTGAAACCCTCCAAACCTGCTTCCACTTAACGACTTTTGCATTTGCTCTTCCCTAATCCAAGAATGCTCTTCTCAGACACATCTGTGATCTGTGCCTCCTGCCTTCAGGTCCTCTCATTAGGCAGCCACATTTCACGACCTTAGATGTAATTTCCAGAGCTCTCCCACACTCCCTAATCCCTTTACCCTGCTTTGTTAGCCTCCACTGCACTTAGCACCATTTGATATAAACGTATTTGTTTATCTATTATAGTTCATTTTCCCACAATAATTTAAGCTCCCCAAGGACAGAGACTTCGGTACATTCACATCCTTATCCTTAGTGCCTCGCATGAAGTAAGCACCCAATAAATAATTGCTCTATCTAATGGCTCTATGGAGCCAATGAATACCTTTATTTATTTATTTATTTTACTTTAAAGCCAACAGATATTTTAGAAGTAGATTGAAGTTAAAGAAAAAAAATCAGCATCTCCTACCATTCAGTATTTCAAGGAAATATTGACGTTGTCGTAGGGGGTAAAAAAAAATCAACAGAATCGCAGAGAAGGTCATGTAGAGAAACCGATAATTTAAAGTTAGCCATAGGAGGCTTAACCTTCCCTCTCAAGACATCCGAAGAACGTTGCTGGCAAGACTCTCCATGCCAGCCATGACAGCAGTGACACACAAGCCCATCCTTCATGTCCTTTATCGTCTTCAGTTTACTGGCTGGAGAAATGATGACTCTCAAGCTCTTACTTAGGGCATATTTCTTACTGCTACTTTCAGGCATATGCAGATAGGAGGAGGATTCAGGTGCTTTCCGAACACATCTTCCATTATTGTGACATAGACTTTGCAGAGTTTGGCTGCTGTTGTCACATTAACAGCATAACGGTCCAGTGGCCCTTGAATGAATTTTTGCACAGACAAGCAGGTCTCCTATAGGAAAAACAGAGATCTATTTAGGTCACTTTCATAATGTGATTCCATTATCCAGGTGGTATTTATTAATACCTGAATTTTATATCTGGTAAGGCTGGGAAGAAAGAGCGTTTCAGTGATTAATCATTTAAATGATAGACTAAGTCCTTATAAAGTCCCATAACTGATGATCCATGCCTTTGATTAGGAATACACTAACGAACCAATTTCAAACCATTTTCGGGGGAAGATGATTCCACATTTTTCCACTAGAGACTATCCTTAAAGAGATATTTGTAGTAACGCTTTACAAAGAAAATCATTAATGTGGGGTTTTTTAAATTTAAATTTAATTGTGAAACAATTTTGATACTGATACTTCATCTATGTTAATATCAGGTCAGATTTTTCTAAGACTGCCAAGTTCTCCCACTCCTCTTCTTACCTCTGCAGAGATAACCGTCCTCCTGAAGTTGGGGGCGGGGCGTAGTCCTTGCATCCATCTTTTTATAACTTTACTACATATAAATGTAATTATGAACAATATGTAATATGATTTTGCGTTTTTAATTTTTTTATACTTTTCTTTTTTCTTTAATTAATTAATTTATTTATTCATTTTTGTCTGTGTTGGGTCTTCGCCACCACGCGTGGGCTCCCCCGTGCTGTGACGAGCGGAGGCCACTGCTCACTGCGGTGTGTGGGCCTCTCATTGTGGTGGCCTCTCTTGCTGCAGAGCATGGGCTCTAGGCACGCAGGCTTCAGTAGTTGTGGCACGTGGGCCCAGTAGTTGTGGCTCACGGGCTCTAGAGCGCAGGCTCAGTAGTTGTGGCGCACAGGCTTAGTTGCTCAGTTGCTCCGCGGCAGGTGCAATCCTCCCAGACCAGGGATCGAACCTGTGTCCCCTACATTGGCAGGTGGATTCCCAACCACTGCACCACCAGGGAAGTCCCAGTGTGTTTTTAAATTTTTATATAAATTTATATTATTTGGGATATTTTATTTTATACAACTTGCTTTTCAAACAACATTCTTGAGATTTTTTCCCCCATGTTCATACATGTAGCCCTTTTTAATAAAAAAATTTAGCAGTGATTCAGTTTCATAGTATAAATATATCATCCATTATTTATTCATCAGTTGGGTTGTAGGAGAGTCTATAAAAGATCATTATTTACAACCAAATACCTAAGTCACTTGTATAGCATATAGAAAGTAAGGTGTCTTCCCACAAGTCTACGGTTGGGTGCCATTGATGTGTCCACAATTTTGGGCTTTAACACTAGGACACATTTCCACCTATGGATGATCACACTGTGCGGCTAGAATGGGCTAGCCTAATTGAAACGACATCATCAGCTAACCCAGAATAATCTGGCTAGAATCTTCATCAATGCCTGCCTTGATCCATAAAGGAAGGACCATGGGAAAATCCTAGTAGATTCAATAAACATCAAGTGTGTTTTCAACTAGCGCGTCAGTTATTTTGTATAAAAAACTCCAATTAATTTAAAACAGTGGGATAGTTTCTCTGGGAGAAGAGGCCCCGGAAATGTGAATCCATCTAATAAGGATTTAGGGGTTCAAATGCAAAGTCATAAGGCAGAATAAAGCACCTAATGGCAGGCAGTTGAACAAGGATCACTTGGGCAATTACAAGTTCTGAAAATCCTGTGTGTAATATTTTTGTTCAAGGCACATTCAGTCTAGGTCAGCTTCATACTATATTTAGGAAAAAATGTCATTTTTAGTCAGGGCAAGACTCCTTATCTGAGGCATGAGCAGGTTTCTAGGACAGATGGAAAAAAATAAAACCAGGAAACCATAGAATAAAAAAGAAAGGAAGAAAAAGAAAGAAAGTGGGGGGAGGAAAGGGGGAGGAAGGAAGGAAGGGAAAGAGAGAGAGAGAGAGAGAGAAAGAAAGAAAGGAAGGAAGGAAGAAAGAAAGAAAAAGAAAGGAAGGAAGGAAGAAAGGAAGGAAGGAAGAAAGAAAGAAAGAAAGAAAGAAAGAAAGAAAGAAGAAAGAAGGAAGGAAGGAAGGAAGGAAGGAAGAAAGAAAGAAAGAAAGAAAGAAAGAAAGAAAGAAAGAAAGAAAGAAAGAAAGAAAGAAAGAAAGAAAGAAAGAGAAAGGAAGGAAGGAAGAAAGAAAGAAGGGGGAGGGAGGAGGGAGAAAAGAAAAGACTGGGGGGAGACTGTAATCAAAGAGAGCATAGAACACAGGTAAACCCAATCAAGTTCAACTGGGGCATCCCCTGTTCTGTCTCAGCCCTCTTCCTTGAAATTCCTTCTTCACTCATCTTCCAGGATGTCACACTCTCCTGGTTTTTCCTTATCTCACTGAATGCTCCTTATTAATCTCCTTTACTAGCTCTTGCTCAGCTTCCCTACCTCTTAACCCTGGAGTGCCCTAGGCTTAGTTCTTGGACCCCTTCTCTTCTCCAGCTATACTCTCTCTGGATAAACTCATCCCATCTCACTGCCTTAAACAGAACTCCCAAATGTGTATTTCCCAGACTTTATCCCTGACTGACTGTACACCCACCTGCCTGTTTGACATCTCCACCTGGATGTCTCACAAACAGTTCAACCTTAACCTACTCCAATCTGATCTCCTAATCCTCTTCCCAACCTGCTGCTCTGACGGCCTTCCCCATCTCAGCATATGCCAGCTCCCTCTTTCCAATGCCTCAGGAGCAAAAGCTTGGAGGTGCAAGTTTTGTGGGTGTTGGGAGTGTCCCTAACCAAATCTCAAGGGTCCCTCATGCAAGAAGGAGCCAGACCCTACATGGCAGCCATGTGCAAAGGTCTTCAAGAGACAACAACAATTACAAACGTCACCAAATAAATAAAAATTACCTTGCCCAGCTGTCTCCTCTCCACCCTAGTCTCCTTACCCATCCTTGAAGCAAATGAGCAACGAAACTGATGGTGCTCCTCTTCCCTATAACTGAGACCCAGGCTTGGGGTGTGGGGAGGAGAAGCAAGAAGTTTTAACCTGGAGAATAACAACCACCACCTATATGGCACTTACCATGTGCCAGGTACTGTTTTAAGTGCTTTACATGTATGAATAATGTCATTCTCATAACAGCCCTATGAGATAGATACTATTATTTGCCCCATTTTACAGATAAAGAAATTGTAGAGATTTGCTCAAGGTCAAATGGCTAGTAGGTAGCAAAAAGTGAACACTGGAACCCAAGCAATTCAACCCTCCTGCTCTTACTAACCCCACCACGCTGACTCGTGCAATGCCGAACGAGAAAGACGTGGCTGTTTTTATATTTCGTGAGACTGGATTTTTTTTTTTTTTTTTGCGGTACGCGGGCCTCTCACTGTTGTGGCCTCTCCCGTTGTGGAGCACAGGCTCTGGACGCGCAGGCTCAGCGGCCATGGCTCACGGGCCCAGCCGCTCCGCGGCATGTGGGATCCTCCCGGACCGGGGCACGAACCCGTGTCCCCTGCATCGGCAGGCGGACTCTCAACCACTGCGCCACCAGGGAAGCCCAAGAGACTGGATGTTTTAATATCTGAAAATTGAACTATGTGTTAATACCTAGAAGTGAGGAAAAACTGTGGTTTCAGAATTTTCACTTAGGTAGTGTGACAGGCCACCAACTGAATATGTCCAAAGTCAGCTGTGGAAAAATAATAGGGTTATTCCACGTGAGCATTTCTATCAAGAGTAGATTGTTAATAAAGTTTATATAAATATATTTTTCCTCCCATGAGCATTTCTATCATAGATAATCAGAAAATAAAGAATCACTTTTGGAGAATCCATCCTCCATGTGGATGAAAAAATATTTATTTTTAAAGTTTAGTATTCTTTCTTTGCCACATATATATTACATCATTTAATCTACCAAACTTCTGGCAAAGTAGGTTTTATTTCAATCCTTTTTTTTAGATGGAGAAATGGAGTCTCAGAGAGGTTAATTAACTTGTCCAAGATTACACCCCTAGAATGTAAAATTTGAACTCTCACTTAGGGTTGTCTGATTGGAAAACTTGTGCCCTTTCTACGCTACAACCAGCAACAGTGGCTGGTACAATGTGAGTGCCTGTCCTCTTTGCGCTTTATTAAAGTCAAGTGAGTAGATAATCTGCAACAGTTTGTCTCCAACCTGAAAAATTAAAAAAATCAATATCTAGAAGACCTCCAAGATGCTGACGGAGTAATCACTGCTTACCTTTGAATCAGAATATTCATATCCTCCCCACAATATTATTCCTGCCGTCCCCAATGCTGCACTCTCACCAACTGCATGTACTAAGTCCTCCTAGAAAAGAGAAGGATCACAAGCGGTTTGCGCCAACCATATTTAGTCGTTGACAATTCAGTAATTCTCAATCCACCAACTGTGGTAAAGAGCACATTGATAATGTTATCTTTGTGTCTAAAACAAAGGACTATAGAGCAGAATTGGAAAGGGTAATTCTGCCTGGGATACTGACCTGATAAATATTTATGATGCTCCAGGCAATATTCTAGACACTAGGAATATAAAAATGAAATAGATTCCAGTTCCTGTTCTTGAGGGAGTGCTTTACTGTGATGATTGAGACAGACATATATAACTACAGCGTAACAAATTAAATTACATATTAGCACCAACAAGATATATATAGATTAGAGGAAGTGCTTAATGCTGCATGGAAAAGTCTGGGAAGACTTCCTTCAAGAGGTGAAATTTTAGAAGGGTCTTTGGAAATGAGTATAAATTGATAAAATAGACTAGAGAGAGCAGAGTTTTATATCCAGAAGGAAGAAAAATGGCAGAGGCTCATATGTACGAAAAAGCATGATCCATCCAAAGACGTGCCAGTAACTCTTACGGTAAAAAGCACAGGGGACTTGGGGAGAAGTAAAGGCATCTGAATCATTGTATATAAGTAGGATCCAAATACAAGTGTCTTTTATGCTATTTTATTTTATTACGCTATTTTAAAGTCCTAGGGTTTAGCTACAAGAAAGTTTTAGTACTGGAAGACAACACATTTGCAACTTTTTAAAAATAAATTTATTTATTTTATTTCATTTATTTATTTTTGGCTGTGTTGGGTCTTCGTTGCTGCACCCAGGCTTTCTCTAGTTGTGGCGAGCAGAGGCTACTCTTCATTGTGGTGTGTGAGCTTCTCATTGTGGTGGCTTCTCTTGTTGTGGAGCACAGGCTCTAGGTGTGTGGGCTTCAGTAGTTGTGGTGCATGGGTTCAGTAGTTGTGGCTCGTGGGCTCTACAGCACAGGCTCAGTAGTTGTGGCGCACGGGCTTAGTTGCTCCTCAGCATGTGGGATCTTCCCAGATCAGGGATGGAACCCATGTCCCCTGCATTGGCAGGCAGATTCTTAACCACTGTGCCACCCGGGAAGTCCCCATTTGCAACTCTGATAGGTATTTTTGGCTGTCACAAAAAATCTTATTGGAGGGGGAAGTCAAGATGGCAGTCAGGGACCCCAAATAGGAGATGATGGAAACTGTTCAGTGAGAAAAGATGAGGGCCTCAACAAAGGCAAGGTCAGTCCTTGTAAAGCAGAGGAGACAGACTGAACAGTTATTTGGAAATTAAGATGGATTAGTTTTAGTTACCTACTGGGTAATGGAAAGAGAGGGGAGGCAGCCAAGTGACTCTCAAGTTGGGTGACTAAATAGATTATAATTCACCAAGATGAGAAAGAGAGGAGGTTACATTCATGATTATAGACCAAGAGTAAAGAAGCAGGAAATAAGGAGAGATGAAAGACAGAGGGAATGATTGACGGACCATCTGCATTCTTTCCTTCCCTACAAGGAGTGGAGAATCAGAGATCCAGTAGAAAGGCAAAGTGTTCAAAAGCCAGAATGAGAAAGTGGCCATGCTACAGCAAAGCTCCTCTGCATTGTATGAAGTCTCTACTAACACTAGTACTTGTGTTTCACAATTTGTCGAAGTAATGAAACAAGAAAGAAAATCATTCTTCCATTATACTAACTAGTATTCTGTTCATTAAATGAAAATCAAGTCTCTCAGTTAAATTGAGACACTGGAAAGAAAATATTCAGCAGAGTTGGTTTTAAGTGATTTTGTAATTATAATATGAAGAACATAATGATATTATGATAACATAATAAATGTTATTTAGACAATAAATGAGAAAGATCCATACTCTTTGTTGATATGTGAAAAATGGAAAGCAACAAGATAGTATTAAAACACTTCAATATACTATTATTCAGGTAATACTAGAGTTTTAGTCTTCTGAAGTAGAGCTCATTTATTTAGCCCATAATTTACTTCCAAAATCAAAAAGTACCAAAAAATGGGAAAGTTATGAAACAGACTTTCATTAAAATATGGCTCATCTCATTCTCTCATTTTCTATCAAGACAAACTATCTGCATGGATTATTATTATTTTCTACTCAATATTATTAATAACATATTTTATCTGACATACTGTAGCAACTCAATAAATATTTTTTGAATGAATAAATATAACCTAGTCTTTTTCCCAAAAGGATTTGAGAAAGTGACATGATTTGAGAGATCTGTTACTTGAGGAATAACTTATTGAGAAGACTTTGGTAGGCATGACTGGTGTCTTCAAATACCTGGAGAACTGACTTTTGAAATAAGGATTTGATTTATTCTGTGTTTCACGAGAAGTTAGAATTAGAACTAGTAGTGGTATGAAGTTATCCAGAGGCAGAGTAGACTCAACATACTCAAGAACTTTCCAGGGATTAATACTGTCCCCATAGGGCAGTTTTCCTTCTGGAATGGGGAGAGCCCCATCAAAAAGTGCTAAAGCAGGTAAGAAAAGATCCATGTCTGAGTGAGAGGCGGGTTAGAGACCTCTGAGATCCTCCAACTTTTTGTCATGGTGCTATGTTTCTTTTCCTCCTAAACTTATTGAATGAACAGCTGGACTTTGGGAAAATTAAAGACTTCTGCTCTGTGAAAGATGATATCAAGAGAATGAAAAGACAAGCTGAAGACTGGGAGAGAATATTTGCAAAAAGCATATCTGATAAAAGATTATTATCCAAAATCTACCAAAAACTCTTAAAACCCAACAACCTGATTTTAAAAGGGAAAAGATCTGAATAGACACCTCCCTAAAGAAGATATGCAAAATGCAACAGCTAATTTGGAAGACAGTTTGCCAGTTTTTTACAACGCTAAATATACTCTTACAATTTGATAGAGAAATTTTGCTCCTTGGTATTTACCCAAATTACTTAAAAACTTATGTCCACACAAAAACCTGCACAAGAATGCAGCTTTAATCATAACCGCCAAAAGTTGGAAGCCGCTAAGAGGCCCTTCAACAGGTGAATGGATGAATAAACTGTGGTACATTCAGACAATGGCATATTGTTCAGCCTTGAAAAGAAATGTGCTATCAAGCCATGAAGTGCATATTACTAAGTGAAAGAAACCAATCTGAAAAGTATTCTCAGTATATAACCTGCTGGAAAAGGCAACGGAGACAGTAAAAAAAAAAAAAATCAGTGGGGCTTCCCTGGTGTCATAGTGGTTGAGAGTCCGCCTGCCGATGCAGGGGACACGGGTTCGTGCCCTGGTCCGGGAAGATCCCACATGCCGCGGAGCGGCTAGGCCCGTGAGCCATGGCCGCTGAGCCTGCGCGTCCAGAGCCTTGCTCCACAACGGGAGAGGCCACAACAGTGAGAGGTCCGCGTACCGAAAAAGAAAAAAAAAAAAAAAATCCGTGGACTTCTAGGGCAGTGAAACTATTCTATATGATACGACAATCGTGGATTCATGTCATTTTTCAAAACCCTGATGTTGTAAAATGTACAACATCAAGAGTTAACCCTAATGTAAACTGTAGACTTTGGGTGATGATGATGCATCGCTCTACGTTCACCGACTGTAATGTACCGTTCTGATGCGGGATACTGACAGCGGGGGCGGCTGTGCATGTGTGGAGACGGGGTGGGGGGAGGTAGGAAAACTCTTTCTGCTCAGTTTTGCTGTGAACTTAAAAATTCTTTAAAAAATAAAATCGATTTAAATGGGAAAACATTGACAAAATTGTGTTCATGGGAGCTATATTTGCAATAGAGAAAAGCTAGAAACAACATACACATGTGGAGTTTGTTAAATATATTATGAAATATATTATGTAGTTCCATTAAATAGCATGAAGTATTTCCCAGTTTCTCATCGTCTTTTAACTTTTTCTCTTGTTTTGCCATGAAAGCCCTCATAAGACAAAAGTCAGGTTTAAAGATTCAATTACAGATTGATACGTCTCAAGTAAACATTTCCTGCTTCTCCCTGAAGCCACTCCATCCCCTCTTCCACCCTGAAGGAGCCAGCAGCAGCCTAGTATTTGGAAGAAAGACAATGGAGAAGAAGCAAAACATACCTCCCTTCTCTCATGACAGATATGTTCCCAAAGGATTTAAGCCAAAGAAAAAAGAAAAATATTAACTTTTTTAAATTGAACTTTGAATTTAACTCTATATCGAGTGACCAAAGTGCTAAAATCTGGTCATCGCAACTAGCGATCTGTGGATGATGCAGCTCTGAGAGGTTTGGCCTGATGTTCAGTTTAAACTGATGCCATACGCTTCAGTAAATTGGGGTTGTCCAATAAGTAGCGAATGGAAGGGCAATGGTCCCAAACAGTAATGAGGGGACACCTGCTCCTTCCCTGTCCAATGGGAGGTGACAGGTGAGAGAGAAAATAACCATCAATCAAGAGGGCTTCAGGGAAACAAGTCCAGGAGGTAGACAGTGGAGGTGATTGTACAACAATGTGAATGTACTTAATATCACTGAACTGTACATTTGAAAAATCATTAAAATGGTAAGTTGATTGTATGTTTACTTTACCATAATTAAAGAATAAACTTAAAAAGAATGCTGCAGGAGAAGCAGAAGACAGCCAGTTTTCTGTTATATCAAGAAAGTTAAGTGACCATTCAGAAAAAGAGATGTATGATCTAGGGGATTTTCTTGACGACAGATTTTAAATTACAGAGGATATAATGGACAGGTTTGTCAGGTCAGGGAGGGATGTGAATTTGGCTCCATGACAGGGTATAGAGGAAAATACAAGTGATAAAAATAACCTGGGAGTTTGGGCTTTATGTGTTAAAGGCATGATGGAATGCATTCTGATGGAGTCCTAAAGGGAGGTAAGTCATCAGTTCCAATTACAGCCTCCTACTTGTCATTGGTATCTTAGATATTCTGTAGTGAGAAGTATTGGGAAAGGGACATCATTTTGCCAATAGCATTCAGAGTTCTGTGGGCCTCACTTTCAATTCTGCCCAGGACAGTGTCAAAGGTGAAAAAGATGTGGTTTAGCTTTTTGTTATGCATGTTCTTCAACTAAAATGTGAACCAATTAACATGGTTCTAAACACACACGTGTGTGTGTGTGGTGTGTGTATAGAGACATATATACAGATATATATGTCTATATATATCTCCAAATTCATATGTAATTGGGGATTTCATTCTTTCCACTCAATGACAGTAAACTTTGTGACGTATCCCAGATAGATATGTTTTTTACATATGATGAAATCAACAACCACTAAGTTCATTATGATAACACTTAACTTAGGATCCAGTAAAAAATCACACTGCAGTTTACAACAACTTTAAACCAACAAAGGTTTATAACAACATCATAGAGCCTCTTACAATGTGCTGTGGGGCATTCCAGACATAGGTGAAATTTTCTCTCAAGGCATGTCTTGTTTGCATGAAAGTTGGAGCCCTGTAGAAGCCACATGGCATCAATAGATTTATTTTTTACCTGCAGGTTACTTACGGTTTTGATTTTCTCAGAGAGAGCCATAGTAGTTTTCTAAAAAGAAAAAGAAAGGAAATAATGATTAAAGCAGATTTGACTCCATAGAGCATTTGTTCAAATTCACCCATATTTCCAATTTGTAATAAAATGATGTCAGGTCAAATTCAAATTATTTAAATTCCCCTACAAAAAAATTAATAACAAAGGAGTAAAAAATTTTCTATAAAGCTTATAAAATACAGACTTAGACTTTGGTTTGCTTACTTACACAGATTTCAATGGCATTAGAGCCACGTCAGTCTAATGACCTCAAGGACACTGGAACAGGAGTCCAGACATATTTTCTGATCTTCAGAGTCTAGGACTGTGGGAGAAAATATGAATCTTCCCTGCAGATAGGTTTCCAATTTGTAAGATCTGTCAGATGAACTCAGGCTCCCTGAAAGAGATTCGGCTGGAGCGGGTACAAGAAAAGTATAGTATTCTTGAAGGGTAGGTAGATTGAGGTCCAGCATCCAAAGATTGGAGGGAACAGGTACAAGTACAGTGTGATACTGGGCTTGACCATCTTCTGACCCTTCTTTGTCTCCTCCCTTCAAGAGCTTGACTGCTCTGGATAAAAGAGAACAATGATATAGAAGAAAGCACTGTGATTCCTACTGCCACAGGGACCTATAATTTCCCCGTGGAATTAAAATAGCAAGCTTCTCAGATATCTGGGGAGAGATAAGAAGATCGCTCTTTGGAGGAGTGGAGTAGATTGGTAGCCACACAGAAAAGGGGTGGAACAAACCCCTTGAGTAAACTGTGACAAGGGGTCATAAAGTCTGGGCAAAGGACACTGGAGCAGAAGGAATGCAACGTGCTGATTAAGTCAGGATCTTTCTTCTCCCTTCCTCTAGGACTCCTCAAGTTACAAATTGGAGGGGACAGAGTAAAGTATTGTATAGCCACATGAGGGGTCTCAGACACTGGAGTTTGTGTATTATTACACATGTGAACCATTTATCCTCAATGGTGGGTAAAGTCAGGAAAAATATGTGAATAACCACACTCATCACATGTTTCTTTAGGAAAAAATTGTCATGTCATATATGCCATTTACTACTGTGCTTTATTCACATCAGTGGGTGGTGGCTTGTGAAGGTAATCAGCCTGGCTATAGGGGGGGAAAGCTACATTTTCTTAACATGTATATAGTATAGTACGAGTAAATTATGAATTACAGCATAAGGATATATAAATAACCAACAAATTATACGAAGTTGAATCATTTCTGTAAGTTAGACAACCCAGAGTGCCACCTGAGTTCAAAACGTGAAGATATCAAATGTGGTTAAAGGAAGTCTTGATAAGCTTTGAGCTGGAAGTGTATTTGAGGCTTGAACTTAAGCAGGATTTGAACAGGTTGAATTTGCAAAGGGGCTCCAGATGGAGGGAAGAGCAGGAAGAAAACCACAGAGGAAGAGAGACAAAGGGCCTGCGCAAATGGTAACACACGCTGCTTTGCGAGGTGTAGATAGCTCGAGGTGGAGAAGTCTAGCAGGAAGTTAGGAATTTTTCTAGAAGTATAGAAGTGGGAATCTTCTTTGTTGAGGAGGCGGTTGACACAAAGGAAGAAAATATCTACAGGCAAAAGGTGAGACAAGAAGATTTTGGAAATCACCTCAAAATTGAAGAAGGAGAGAAAATATCCACTAACAGAAGGAAAAAACAAAAGCCACGAGAGAAAAGGGAAGTCAGGACAGTGTACCCAAGGATAAGAGTCCACAAGCATTTAAAGAAGGTAATGAGCTGTGCAAGATGAGAACCAAGAAAAGACAACTTGCTGAGGCAATCAGATGCTGACTAATGACCTTCAGTATAGCAGTTTCAAGACAGTTATGGGTTTTATGAGTGAATCCACTTAGTGAAGGCAGCATTCTTCCTCAGACTCAAGTGCAGTCTCTGTGTCCTCTTGATGTCTCTCCCTAGGGATCCTTCAGCTAGAGTAAAGAGAGGATTCCGTCTCAAAAAAAGATGCCTGGATGGTTCAGGCCTCTTGACTCCCATATACTCAACTGAATTTACTCCTGAAGAGGTAAAAGAACAAACTGACACTATATTTAGAGTCATAGTAGATAATCAGGAGCTTGATGTCTTTTAGTCCTGAAATACTAGTGGATTTAAGAGATATGGGTAATGCTAGCTGATACAGTAGTATACGACTGTAGATATTTCATAATCTAAAAGATATATTTGGAACAGTACTGCATCTTTCTTTTTGTGTGTGTGTGTGTGTCTGTGTGTCTGTGTGTCTGTGTGTCTGTGTGTGTGTGTGGTACGTGGGCCTCTCACTGTTGTGGCCTCTCCCGCTGCGGAGCACAGACTCCGGACACGCAGGCTCAGAGGCCATGGCTCACAGGCCCAGCCGCTCCGCGGCACGTGGGATCCTCCCGGACCAGGGCACGAACCCGCGCCCCGCATCGGCAGGCGGACTCTCAACCACTGCGCCACCAGGGAAGCCCTGCATCTTTCTTTTTTATTTATTAAGCCATCTTATTTTTTCAAGCAGTTGAAAATAGGCATTTGTTAATGTTTAGCTTTGCTTTTAGTATCTTTTGTTTCTGTCTTTAAAATTAAAGATTCAATACCATGGAAAGATCTATAGGCTGCTCAAAAGTGACATATACTCATTGGCACTCTTTTGTAGGGAAGTCTTTAAAAGATGAAAAACAAAAACAAAAACTTCCCAACTTGGGCTCCACAATTTGGGTTAGATTTTAAATTTTAGATTAATAATAAATGTAGCTCAAGAATACACAAAATAAAGTAGGTTGAACTTGATTTGCACCCTTAATGAGTGCAAAAAGGCAAAAGCTAAATTTAAATTTTATTAAACAGAGGATTCTCAGAAACAGAGAAGGCATCTTTTGATGATACGTAAAAATGAGAAGAAAGCTTTCCTTTAAAAAGAAGTTTCTACCTGAAGACTTTGAAAAGATTTACAGTAGAGGGAGTTGTAGTGAAGACAGAGATATTTTTTAATTTAATTTTTCAAAACTCCACATGGATATTGAAAATTAGAATTATCAAGCAAACATTTATCATTTTATATAATATCAGAACCTTCTGCAGCAAGCATCTGGGAAAATCTTTATTTTTGGAAGTATCAAGTATTACATTGGTTGCTTTGGCAGTGGTTGTACTTGGAGATTACATGCTCAGTTTTCTCCCAGACACATGAATCTCCTCCTCTTCTGGGGAGGGATAAGGGAAGAGGCAGAGAAAAGATAAAAGTGTTTCTACCATACTATTCTGGAAATTTCTTTCCCTTCAGGACACAAAAACCGTGGAAAGAAATGTGCTTCTCCAATACATGTCTATAGGGTGATGAGATATTTTGGTGTGCTGGGGACAGTCACAATTACACCCATTGTCCTAGGTTCTAGTGCACCTTTTATTTCTCAGTTTTGCTCCAATTTAGAAAATAAATTATATGTACACCCTACATATGTAGCAATTGCCCTATATAGACTCAAGAGAAGTATAACACAGATCTTTCTCAGTTTACGGTGGATTGAGTCTCAATAAGCCCATTATAAGTTGAAAATATTAAGTTGAAACCACATTAATCTACCTAACCTACTGTACATCACAGCTTAGTGCAGCCTCCCTTAAATGTACTCAGAACACGTACATTAGCCTACTGTTGGGCAAAATCATCTAACACAAAGACTGTTTTGTACTAAAATGTTGAAATGTCACCTGTAATTTATTGAATACTGTAAGGAAAAGAAAAAAACAGAATGGGTGTATGGGCACAGAATAGTTGTAAGTGTACGAGTTGTTTATCCTCGTGATTGCGTGGCTGACTGGGAGCTGCAGCACTGCCGCTGCCCAGCATCACAAGAGAATATCTTAGGGAAAATCACTAGCCCAGGAAAAGATCAAAATTCAAAACTTGAAGTACAGTTTCCACTGGATGAATATTGCTTTTGTATCATTGTAAAGTTGAAAAATCGTGGAACCACCATAAGTCAGGAACTGCCTGCACCGAAAATAGGAATTTCAAAGATTATGTTTTCAGGGATCATTTCTGTAGTTCATTATGAGAGAAGTTTCTCTGAATGTGCAGAGCACTTGAAACTCTGAGGAAGAAGCTTAGTGTTCTCTCCTGAGTGTGAAGCTGGTTCTTGGTGTTGGTTCTGCAACTGCCATTGGCCACTGATGATCATTCTTCTCTTCCTTTGGGAGAGCAAGAGGAAGAGGACACTGCCTGAGTAAAACAAACAACAAAAAAAGAAGTTTCAAAGTACTTTCTAATTAACCTACAAACTGGAGGAATATGAAATTGCAAAAAAAATTATAAAATCAAAACAAACAATAAAATTGGTGACATCAGTCAATATGATAATTTTATTTATTAACTTTATTCTTTATAAGAGTTTAATGGCTTAGAAATAAGGGTAGGTTTTTTTTTTAATTTGAAAATTTAACTATAGAATTATTAGTCATCTTCAATAAACCAATTTGTACTTTTTTACTCTTTCTCCTCATGAGAGGAAAGGTTTCATGTAATTTTTGGCTCAAGTTAATGAGCACACTGAAACATCTCATCTCTATTTAAGAGCATGTTAAGATCCATTTATACAGAATACACCAAAATTCCTTTTCTGGATTAATAACTACCAGTGCTACCCCTGAACCAACTCAATTCCACTTAAATTTAAGAAACAATAGTTTTGGACTCATAGATTGATGGAACAGAATAGAGCCCAGAAATAAACCCATACATATATCGTCAAGTAATTTATGAGAAAGGAGCCAAGAATATACAACGGGGAAAGGACAGTCTCTTCAATAAATGGTGTTGGGAAAACCGAACAGCCACATGCAAAAGAATGAAGTTGGACCATTATCTTTTACACCATACACAAAAATTAACTCAAAATGGATTAAAGACTTGAATGTAAGACCTGAAACCATAGAACTCCTAGAAGAGAACATAAGTAGTAAGTTTCTTGACATCCACCTTGGTAATGATATTTTTGGATTTGACACTAAAAGTAAAGGCAACAAAAGTGAAAATAAACAAGTGGGACTACCTCAGACTAAAGCTTCTGCACAGCAGAGGAAACCATCAACAAAATTAAAGGCAACCTACTGAATGGGAGAAAATATTTGCAAATCTTATATTGGATCAAGTGTTAATATCCAAAATATGTAAAGAACTCACACAACTCAATGATAAAAAAACAAACAATCTGATTTTAAATGGACAGAAGATCTGAATAGACATTTTTCCAAAGAAGACATAGAGAAGGCCAACAGATATGTGAAAAGACAATATCACAAATCATTAGGAAATGCAAATCAAAATCACAATGAAATATCACCTGACACCTGTTAGAATGACTATTATGAAAAAGACAAGAAATAACAAGTGTTTGTGAGGAGGGATGTGGAGAAAAGGTAACCCTTGTACACTAATGGTGGGAATGTAAATTGGTGTAGCCACTGTGGAAAACCATATGGAGTTTCCTCGACAATTAAAAGTAGTACTATCACATGATACAGCAATTCCAATTCTGGGTATTTATCTAAGGAAAACAAAAACACCTAACTTGAAAAGATATATGCATTCCTATGTTCACAGAAGCATTATTTACAATAGCCAAGATACGGAAACAACCTATATGTCCATTAATGGATAAATGGATAAAGAAAATGTGATACACACACACATATGTATACATAATGAAATATTATTTAGACATAAAAAGTGAAATCTTGCCATTTGCAAAAACATGGATGGATCTTGTGGGGATTATGCTATGTAAAAACAGAGAAAGGGGCTTCCCTGGTGGCGCAGTGGTTGAGAGTCTGCCTGCCGACGCAGGGGACGCGGGTTCGTGCCCTGGTCCGGGAGGATCCCACATGCCGCGGAGCGGCTGGGCCCGTGGGCCATGGCCGCTGAGCCTGCGCGTCCGGAGCCTGTGCTCCGCAATGGGAGAGGCCACAACAGTGAGAGGCCTGCGTAACGCAAAAAAAAAAAAAAAAACAGAGAAAGACAAATATAATAGGAGCTCACTTGTATGGGGAATCCAAAAAGAACAAAGCCCATAGATACAGGGAGGAGGGAGCAGATAGCTGGTTGTCAGATTGGGGGGTGGGAGGAAGGAAGTGGGATAAATGGGTAAAGGTAGTCAGAAGGTACAAACTTCCAGTTATAAAATAAATAACCCATGGGGATGTAAGGTACAGCATAGTGACCACAGTTAATAATACTGTGTTGCATATTTGAAAGTTTCTAAGAGGGTAAATCTTAAAAGATCTCATCACAAGAAAAAAATCTTTGTAACTATGTATGATGACAGATAGTTAACTAGACTTATGGTGGACACCATCTGGCAATATATTCAATATCAAATCATTATGTTATACACCTGAGACGAATATAATGTTGTATGTCAGTTACACCTCAATTTTTAAAAGTTTTAAAATGTTTTAGTTGGTTCAGTAAGATTTTTTCAAGTGCCTCAGTATGGAAACCAGAAGTGAATGAGAAATAACATAAATATATGCCTAAATTGATCACATCCTCATGAGCCAACAAGGGACAGGAAATGAGGGGTGGGTAAAGGAAGATTAGTGAAGCTTCTTCTTCAAGAGGATGAAATAGACATAGAAACCAATGCTGCATAATAAATTATCTTTCAAAATAACATTGAGATTTGAAATAGATGAGTAGAAAGAATTTTTAAAATGCAGAGAAACAGAGTGACTGCATTCTAATTGAATCATAACAGATGATATAGACTTATTTGATTTTTTTATGTACCAAGGGAAAGAAACTTCTATTTTTACTTTATAATGAACTCATGTACCAAAAAAAATGTATTCAGAAAAAAATTCTTGTTGGAATTGAAGTCAAAGAAAGAGCTAGTTTAAAATGTAAGACATTCATTGTAGAAAAATATGTCTGATAAAAAGAGCAAAAAAAAAACATGGAGTCAAAATGAATAAATAAAAAATGACTAACAGAGGAAAGGAACCAAGATGGCACAGTAGAAGGACGTGCTCTCACTCCCTCTTGTGAGAGCACCAGAATCACAACTAGTTGCTGGACAGTCATCGACAGGAAGACACTGGACCTCACCAAAAAAGATACCCCACATCCAAAGACAAAGGAGAAGCCACAATGAGACAGTAGGAGGGGCCCAATCACAGTAAAATCAAATCCAATAACTGCTGGGTGGGTGACTCACAGACTGGAGAACACTTATACCACAGAAGTCCACCCACTGGAGTGAAGGTTCTGAGCCCCACGTCAGGCTTCCCAACCTGGGGGTCCGGCAACAGGAGGAGGAATTCCTAGAGAATCATACTTTGAAGGCTAGTGGGATTTGACTGCAGGACTTCGACAGGACTGGGGGAAACAGAGACTTCACTCTTGGAGGGCACACACAAAGTAGTGTGTGCATTGGGACCCAGGGGAAGGAGCAGTGACCCCAGGGAGACTGAACCAGACTTACCTGCTAGTGTTGGAGGGTCTCCTGCAGAGGCAGTGGGTGGCTGTGGCTCACTGTGGGGACAAGGACACTGGCAGCAGAAGTTCTGGGAAGTACTCCTTGGCATGAGCCCTCCCAGAGTCTGTCATTAGCCCCACCAAAGAGCCCAGGTAGGCTAGAGTGTTGGGTTGCCTCAGACCAAACAACCAACAGGGAGGAAACCCAGCCCCACCCATCAGCAGTCAAGTGGATTAAAGTTTCACTGAGCTCTGCCAACCAGAGCAACACCCAGCTCTACCCACCAGCAGTCCCTCCCATCAGGAAGCTTGCTTAAGTCACTTAGATAGCCTCATCAACCAGAGGGCAGACAGCAGAAGCAAGAAGAAATACTAGCGAATAGAATCCAACAACACATTAAAAGGATCATACACCATGATCAAGTGGGATTTATCCCACGGTTGCAAGGATTCTTCAATATATGCAAATCAATCAATGTGATTAACATCAATAACCATATTAACAAATTGAAGAATAAAAACCATATGATCATCTCAATAGATGCAGAAAAAGCTTTTGACAAAATTCAACACCGATTTATGATAAAAACTCTCCAGAAAGTGGGCCTAGAGGGAACCTACCTCAACATAATAAAGGCCATATATGACAAACCCACAGCAAACATCATTCTCAATGGTGAAAAACTGAAAGCATTTCCTCTAAGATCAGGAACAAGACAAGGATGTCCACTCTCACCACTATTATTCAACATAGTTTTGGAAGTCCTAGCCACGGCAATCAGAGAAGAAAAAGAAATAAAAGGAATACAAATTGGAAAAGAAATGTAAAACTGTCACTGTTTGCAGATGACATAATACTATACATAGAGAATCCTACAAATGCCACCAGAAAACTACTAGAGCTAATCAATGAATCTGGCAAAGTTGCAGGATACAAAATTAATGCACAGAAATCTCTTGCATTCCTAAACATTAATGATGAAAAATCTGAAAGAGAAATTAAGGAAACACTCCCACTTACCACTGCAACAAAAAGAATAAAATACCTAGGAATAAAACTACCTAGGGAGACAAAAGACCTGTATGCAGAAAACTATAAGACACTGATGAAGGAAATTAAAGATAATACCAACAGATGGAGAGATATACCATGTTCTTGGATTGGAAGAATCAATATGGTGAAAATGACTATACTACCCAAAGCAATCTACAGATTCAATGCAATCCCTATCAAATTACCAATGGCATTTTTTACAGAACTAGAACAAAAAATCTTAAAATTTTTTTCAAGACACAAAAGACCCCAAATAGCCAAAGCAGTCTTGAGGGAAAAAAACGAAGCTGGAGGAATCAGACTCCCTGACTTCAGACTCTACTACAAAGCTATAGTAATCAAGACAATATGGTACTGGCACAAAAACAGAAACATAGGTCAATGGAACAAGATAGAAAGCCCAGAGATAAACCCACGCACCTATGGTCAACTAATCTATGACAAAGGAGGCAAGGATATACAATGGAGAAAAGACAGTCTCTTCAATAAGTGGTGCTGGGAAAACTGGACAGCTACATGTAAAAGAATGAAATTAGAACATTCCCTAACACCATACACAAAAGTAAACTCAAAATGGATTAGAGACCTAAATGTAAGACCAGACACTATAAAACTCTTAGAGGAAAACATAGGAAGAACACTCTTTGACATAAATCACAGCAAGATCTTTTTTGATCCACCTCCTAGGGTAATGGAAATAAAAACAAAAATAAACAAATGGGAACTAATGAAACTTAAAAGTTTTTGCACAGCAAAGGAAACCATAAACAAGACAAAAAGACAACCCTCAGAATGGGGGAAAATATTTGCAAACGAATCAATGGACAAAGGATTAATTTCCAAAATATATAAACAGCTCATGCAGCTCAATTTTTTTTTTTTTTTTTTTTTTGCGGTACGCGGGCCTCTCACTGCTGTGGCTTCTCCCGTTGCGGAGCACAGGCTCCGGACGCACAGGCTCAGCGGCCATGGCTCACGGGCCTAGCCGCTCCGTGGCATGTGGGATCTTCCCGGACCGGGGCACGAACCCACGTTCCCTGCATCGGCAGGCGGACTCTCAACCACTGCACCACCAGGGAAGCCCATGCAGCTCAAAATTAAAGAAACAAACAACCCAATCCAAAAATGGGCAGAAGACCTAAATAGACATTTCTCCAAAGAAGACATACAGATGGCCAAGAAGCACATGAAAAGCTGCTCAACATCACTAACTATTAGAGAAATGCAAATCAAAACTACAATGAGGTATCACCTCATACCAGTTAGAATGGGCATCATCAGAAAATCTACAAACAACAAATGCTGGAGAGGGTGTGGAGAAAAGGGAACCCTCTCGCACTGCTGGTGGGAATGTAAATTGATACAGCCACTATGGAGAACAGTATGGAGGTTCCTTAAAAAAGTAAAAATAGAATTACCATATGATCCAGCAATCCCACTACTGGGCATATACCCAGAGAAAACCATAATTCAAAAAGACACATGCACACCAATGTTCATAGCAGCACTATTTACAATAGCCAGGTCATGGAAGCAACCTAAATGCCCATCAACAGATGAATGGATAAAGAAGAGGTAGTACATATATAGAATGGAATATTACTCAGCCATAAAAAGGAACAAAATTGGGTCATTTGTTGAGACGTGGATGGATCTAGAGACTGTCATACAGAGTGAAGTAAGTCAGATAGAGAAAAACAAACATCGTATATTAACACATGTATGTGGAACCTAGAAAAATGGTACAGATGAACGAGTTTGCAGGGCAGAAGTTGTGACACAGATGTAGAGAACAAACGTATGGACACCAAGGGGGGAAAGCAGTTGGGGGGTGGGATGGTGGTGTTATGAATTGGGTGATTGGGAATGACATGTATACACTGATGTGTATAAAATGGATGACTAATAAGAATCTTCTGTATTAAAAAATAAAATTCAAAAATTAAAGAAAACATAGGAGAAAATTTTTGAGATCTTAGGTTAGGCAAAGATTTTATAGAACATATATAAAAAGCAGAACCCCTAAAAACTGGGTAATTGAATTTAACTCCCTGCTCTTTGAAAGACACTGAAAAGAAAATAAAAAGACAAACCAGAGACCAGAAAGAAAATGTTTGTAAACACATATCTGATGGGAGACTGTATCAATAATACATAAAGAACTTAAACATACTCATTAAAATACTTGAACAGATGCATTACCAAAAAGAAATGATTTGGAGAGCAAACACATAGAAAGGCGCTTTCTTTCCATCAGTTTTCATCAGAAAAACTCACATTAAAATCACCATGAGATAGTAATACACAGCTACTAGGAGAGCTAAAATTAAGCAACAACAACAAGAAAAATTGGCAACATTAAATGCTTGAGTGTGCAGAGCTGGATCTCTTCTACGTTGTTGATGGGGTGCAATGGTGCAGGGTCTTTGAATAGTCTTCGGTATTTACGCAACAGAAATGTAAAAAATACCCACACAGAGATTTGAACATGAATGTTTATAACAGCTTCATTCATTATAGCTACATACTGGAAACAACCCAACTATCCATCAATTTATAAAGAGATATATAAATTGGGACATATTGATCTAAAGAAATAAGGGCTGAGCAATAAAATGGAGTGAACTACTGATGAATAACAGGGTTAATTTCAGAAGTGTTTTGGTATGTGGAAAAAGCCAGGTCATTTATAAAACGTTCTAAAAACGCAAAACTGTAAATACAGAGATCAGTAGCTGCCAGAGCCTGGGGGTGAGGGATTGACTCTAAAGGAGCAGGAGTTAATTGTTTTTTTAAATTAATCCCTATTGGAGTGTAGTTGATTTATAATGTTGTGTTAGTTTCTGCTGTACAGCAAAGTGAATCAGTTATCCATATACATAGATCCACTCTTTTTTGGAAGGAGTTAATTTTTGAAGTTATAGAAAGGTTTTCTATCTCAGTTGGGGTGGTGATTATCCTTTATATTTGTTACAGCTCACCAAGCTTCACACTAAAGGTGGGTGAATTGTGCTGTTTGTGAATCGAATTTCATTAAAAGTGACTTAAAATTTCATTATAGCAAAATGTATAACCATACTTTTAGAGACATTCAGGAAATTATCAAATGCATTTTCTTGAGCCAGGAAAAGTGTTTCAAATTGTTTCACTAATTTTCTTCTTTTTATTCTTAGAAATTTTCCATTTCCATTATCCTCTCCTTTTATATAACTTAGGTTTGGGTCTTTTCATTGACCAGAAAATAAACAATAATCTGTTCCGTTAGGCTTCTGTGGGTCTCCACACCTGCGAGAACTCAGCCAGTGCCTCCAATCTTCTCACCACTGGAGGCCACGTTTGATGCCTCTTTCCCACCTCAGCGGGTGTGAGCCGAGGGTCCACGGTGGAGGGCTGCCAAGTCCTAATAGTGACTTTCCACAAAGGTAGCCTTTGAGGTCTGTGGTTGCCATGGCTACTGGCACGACCAAATTTGAGTACACCACTGCTTTAAAACAGTCAAAGAATTTAAAAATAGGGTTGATCTATTAGATTGAGACATGGATTATAAGCCATCTTGACATAAGAGAAGGTGACATTTTCTCTGTGATACAAATTTTAGAGATAGAATAAATAAGCTTAAACATACTACAGTTTTCTTTTTTTTTTTTAATAGTCTATCATTTACTTGAGGAGAAAATGAGGAAACCTGGACCAGTAATAAAACATTGACATTGATTGGCTCATAGAAACCCAAAGGGTCAAAATGGTCACCCCATTAAAGTGGGATCTAAAGGGGTCAGGGGCGTCTTGACTCAAATGTGGCTCACAGTGATCACGTCTCCAGTACCCACATGTATATTTGGGGATGATATATTTAGTAGTTGCAATAACCTCATTTTGGTTTCCAGTCCTGTGGGTAAGACCCGTCAGTGTAAGGAAGCCCTGAAATTGCACCCAAGTCGAGGTAGTAAATGAAAACCAATTATTACATTCTAAGTGAGAGAGTGGAAATTAATGTCACCGTTAAAATCCTGGGATGCAGAGGTGGTGGTCACCATCACGTCACTGGTGTTTAATTCACCAGTCTGATCTCTGCAAAAACCAGAGGAAGCCCAGAGAATGACTATAGACGGTTGTACCTTCCAGAAGTCACCGGCCTCACTGAATGCTGGAATGCACTATTAAAGGCAAACTTACATGGCCAGGCAATACTCTGAATAGATGTGGTTCTGTACTTCAGGGTGCCATATTTGTAATATGTCAAAGGTTTCGCTATGGTGATTTTTGCTCAAAAAAAACCCCATGGGTTTGGGAAAAAAAATGACTAACAAAAATGTTAACAAAAGAATTCATAATTGCCTTTCAAAGTAGTATATTTTTGAAAAGACCTAGAAAAATTAGTCTGCTGATAAAAGAGTAAGAATTGAAAATATTAAAAAGGAGCTATGAAAGTAAGTGATTTTTTTTTCGGTACTGCCTTTTAACAAGAAAATTACAGGAAATGTGCAATTAAGAAATAACATCTTTACATAAGGCCATGAGGGGAAGAGAAGAGAATACATTGAATGTGACTCAGTCAGAGGGAAGTGGCATCACTGTAACAATACAAAAGGAGTTTGTAATGAGCCTACTGATGTATTTAGAGTTAACTGATAAAGTGGTTGCCTCCCCTGAATGATTGTAATAGCCTCTTACAAGTCTCCCAACTTATACTCCTGTGTCCTCCAGTCTAGTTGCAGCATGGCAACCACAGTGTCCTCTTAAAACCTTAAGTCAGATCATACCCCTTCTGTGCTCAAAGCTCTTCAATGATGCCCCATGTGCCTCAGAGTAAAACTTAAGGTTTTACATGATCCTGGACGGCCCTGCGTGATTGGGACACAGTTACCTACCTCTCTGACTTCCTCTCCTGACTCTCCCCTGGATCACTCTCTGGTCACACAGGCACCCTTGGAGTTCCTACAACAGACCAGTCGTGTGCCTCCCTAAGAGACTTTGCTCCAGCTCAGTAGTTCTCAAAGGATGCCCCAGGGATCCCTGTAAGTCCAGGACCCTTTCATGGGATCTAAAATGTCAACTATAAAACAAAAGCTCAACAAATTTGAAGAGTGTAAAGGAGACCTGAGACCAAAACACTGAGAATCATTGCCCTAGCTAATCCACTGCAGCTTGGAGGGCTCTTCCCTCACATATCTGCTTGGCTCAGTTCCACACCTTCCTCAAGACTTTGCTTGTGCTTCACTCTCCCAGTGACCCTACCCTGACCACCTCCTCTAAATCTCAGACTTCTGAATCTCACTCACATTTTCTCTTTCCCATGACGTTTATTACCTTACAACATATTATATAATTTACTTAAATATTATACTTATTGTCTATCTCTACAACTCTACAACGCAAGCTTTGAAAGGGTGAACGTCGTGGTCTGTTTTGTACACTGATCTATCCCAAGAGCATAGAAGAGGGCCTGATACTTAGTGGATGTTTGTTGAATGAATAAATGAATGATGAACAGCTGATAAAAATAGATTTCCAAGACACGTTGAAGTAATAGCTTTACAAAACAAAGCAAATGTTACATACATTCATCAAAATTTAATAAATGGGGAAAATGCTTAAGTGTCTATAAACATCTAAAGAACAAATAATAATAAGAAGCAACATAAAGACTACTACTTTCTCTGGTGAACCTGTTGGCACAAGAAATCTTTGAAATCTTTGAAAGACCTTGTATCAGTAATTACGTGCTCCAGTCTGCGAATGAAACACACCACTTCCATCACAACTAATTACTCATTAGCTAGAACTAGCCACGTGGCCCCTCCCAACCAAAAAAGGGACCAGAAAGTACACTCCCACCATCTACCTGAAGGCAAGAACCTGGAAATATTTGATGACTAGCACTACCACATGGTGAATTATGTTTCAAATTTGGTAAAACAATTTAATAACCAAGATTAATGAAACTTCCTGGGCTTCCCTGGTGGCGCAGTGGTTGAGAGTCCGCCTGCCGATGCAGGGGACACGGGTTCGGCCCCAGTCTGGGAAGATCCCACATGCCGCGGAGCGGCTGGGCCCGTGAGCCATGGCCGCTGAGCCTGCGCGTTCGGAGCCTGTGCTCTGCAACGGGAGAGGCCACAACAGTGAGAGGCCCGCGTACCGCAAAAAATATTAAAAATAAATAAATAAAATTTCCTGTGACATTAGTTCAGAATATGCAATGATTGTAAAAAACAAATAATGCTAATTTTATTATAAATAATAAATGGTTTATTAAGACTCATATAGCAGAAAATAGGTTAGGATATGTTACAGTCATTATAATGAATTTTATTAATGATTTGGACTTGGGAGTCTTCATTTGTTACCCACATCTTTCCTTCCTTCCTTCCTTCTTCCTTCTCTTCCTTTTTTCCTTCCCTATTCCTCCCTTCAGCAAATAAGTATTGAACTCCTCTATGTATAGCTAAGGGTACTGGATGATGAAGATACAACAGTGAATAGATTCCTGCCCCCACAGAGCTCATAATCTACTGACGACAAACAGGTAAGCAGAGTTTGCAAATGAAAATAGTTATAGATTGTGATAAATGTTATAATGGAGATAAACATTTGATAAAGAATGAGCAGGAGAGTCAAGAAAGTCTAAAGTGATACTGGAGATGAGAGCTGTGGGCTGTGAAGGAGCTAGTCCTGCAAAGACCCCAAGGAAGAGAATTCCAGACACAAAGAACATGAGTGAACAATTTCAGAGTCCTGCGTGGTCTGATCTGTGGGAGGAAGGGGGAGAGTGGTGAGGGAGAAAGAGAGGCAGGCAGAGAGCGACCACGCAGGGCTTAGCTGATGAAGGTGATGAGGTTCGATTTTACTCCAAGAGCAATGGAAAGTCATCAAAGTCTTTGTAAGCAAGAGATTGACCAGATTCCTCTTACGTCTCTAAAAGATTACATTCGCTTCTGGGAGAGATACAGAATGGATGGGGGACTATTAGGAAGTTAAATGCAGAAATCCAGTTGGTTTTGATTAAGTTTAGATAATGAACATGGGGAGAAAGGAAGATTCAACACATATTTAAGAAAGCCAACAAGATTTCATACTGGTACATATGGAATCTAAAAGAGAAAAAAAGTGGTTCTGATGAACCTAGGGGCAGGAAAGGAATAAAGAATGGACTTGAGGACACAGGGAGGGGGAAGGGAAGGCTGGGACAAAGTGAGAGAGTGGCATTGACATATATACACTAGCAAATGTAAAATAAATAGCTAGTGGAAAGTAGCTGCATAGCACAGGGAGATCAGCTCGATGCTTTGTGACCACCTAGAGGGGTGGGATAGAGAGGGTGGGAGGGAGACACAAGAGGGAGGGGATATGGGGGTATATATATACATATAGCTGATTCACTTTGTTATACATCAGAAACTAACACACCATTGTAAAGCAATTAAACTCCAAAAAAGATGTTTAAAAATAAACAATCAATTAATTAATTAAAAAAAGCAAAGACCAAGTGCTGACATTAAAAAGAAAAAAAGATATGCTGGATTAGATGTGGAGTTGAAAGAAAAGGGAAAACTCAAAGACTGAGGAAATTGGCTGGATGGTGAGGCCATTTACTGAAATGGAAAAGGCAGAGAAGAAATAAATCGGAATTGTGGGCAGTCAAGAATTCTTTATTTAACATACTAAATTTTATGTGCTTCTTAAATATCCAAGAAGAGATTCCATGCATTCTGGAAATTTTAACATTAATTTAACATTTATTAAGCACTTATTATGAGCACTGTATTCAGAATTTAATATATATAGCAGGGTCAGAATTTTACATCATACTATGTAATGTATACATTTTACATATACATATATATGTTTATTTATGAATGTACTTCTTATCGTAAATAAATTACATAAAATGTAATTGCTTTATTTTGTCTACAACTACTTTGGTTTTCAACTTGAATTCCCTACATTTGAACAGGAAAAAAATTAACTGTCCAATTCCATTTAAATTTAATCCAATCCAACATCTTTAAAAGTATAATGTTTCTGGGCTTCCCTGGTGGCGCAGTGGTTGAGAATCTGCCTGCTAATGCAGGGGACACGGGTTCGAGCCCTGGTCTAGGAAGATCCCACATGCCACGAAGCAACTAGGCCCGTGAGCCGTGGCCGCTGAGCCTACGCGTCTGGAGCCTGTGCTCCGCAACAAGAGAGGCCACGACAGTGAGAGGCCCGCGCACCGCGATGAAGAGTGGCTCCCGCTTGCCGCAACTAGAGAAAGCCCTTGCACAGAAACGAAGACCCAACACAGCCAAAAATAAATAAATAAATAAATTAAAAGAAGGCTCAACATTAAAAAAAAACAAGTATAATGTTTCTTTCTATAGAATAAAAGTCTCATAGGGTCTTCTCCATTCTTCTGCCTCTCTCCCTAAGGATGGTGCCCTCTCATGCTGGGGTACAACTTGTACAACTGCGTGGCAACAGGGAAGTGTCAGGGGCCTTGAATGTAATATCCTTTGCCTCTTCTGGTTTCTAGTGCAATATTTTTTATCCACCAGGATGTTGCTGAAAGCTCTCCAGCCCAATGCTCAATCTCTTGGGGTCAGTCTACCGCACGCAGGATCAAAGGCAACGCAGGAAGCCTAAATACCCAGGCCTTCCTCCACATGAACATAGTTCATTCTTATGTGCCTGTGCTGCAACTTGGGACATGGCAGCCCGCATGTTTGCTTCCTCCCAGAATCTCAAATGGTGAGTAGAAGGGTGAAAGAGTACCTCTCCATTCTCTGTGTTCCTTGCACTTAAAGAATGCCTGGGTCTAGGCCAGAGCCAAAACCCAGAGAAGGAAAAATGCAGAGACATCCACTCTCTTCATTCTCCTACTGTCCTCTTCTTCCCATAATTACCCTTAGTTTGAAAGGAGTGTGTTTTACCCCAGAGAGGGCCTGGCTGGCCACCATAGGTAGAAGGGGAAACATCTCTCCATCACTGGTTAACTGCTAAGCTGAGTCCTCTAAGCTTATAAGGCTGAATGAAGTCTTACTGCACAATCCAAATGTATAAGTCAGAAGAAGAATTTTAATTTATTCTATTTGCATTCATCATATAAACAAATTTTAGATTCATCCTGCACAGATGGAAGCTTTCTTAACACCAAGGTAAAAGTCATGAGTTCAGAAAAGCAAAAAAGAAAATTATATTATTTATGTTAAAAATTACCAATCCTCACATCAAACTTCTAAGATTGGTACGCTTATTAATTCTATTTTAGAAAAGAAATAATCGATGCTCATAAAGGTTATGTAACACAAATTATAAGATGACATTATTGGGATTTCAAACAATTCTATCTACCAAGCTCCTGCTAAAATGCCTTTTCTTGAAATTTTTGTGGTTAATCCTTGCAAAGAGAAGAAAATGAAAGTAGAGGATTCCAACACAATATGTAATACAGATGACTATAGACTGACTTAAAGTCTACACCCTAACAAGGGCCCCAAAAGTAAATAATCTGAAACAGAATCAAGTCATGTATTGGTTAGGAATGACATAAGAGAGCAGAACATCCTTGCAGAGAGAAAGCTGGCATTATTCTGGGCATGTGCTCAAGGGTTACGATCAACTCCAAAATCTGAGTAGCTTAACACATAAGTTTATATTTTTGTCCACATTACACCGCTCATATGAGTTGGCAGACTTTCTGCTCCACACGGTCATTGAGAGACCCAGGCCAGTGGAGATGCCGCCATGTTGTAGGTGCACCAGCCTGAGCACGCAGCTTCCTCTGGTGTTCAGTTAGGGAAAGAGGGAAACGAGGCATTCGCAAAGGCGTTTCAAATAATACACTTACATCCACTAGTATTTCACTAGTCAGAACTAGTCCTTTGAACCCATCTAATTGCAAGGTGACCAGGAAATGGCAGGAGAGCAAATGGGTTTGATCTGCCCCTGCCACGGCCCCATGAACATAATTCATGTATCCAGCCACCTGCCTCCTCCTTACTTAAGTTCTTTCATTTCCAAGGTTGCCTTTAAATTCAGGATAAATATTATTACCCTTGTTTTCAGGATAAATATTATTATCCTTGTTTTAGAGACTGCTTTAAATATTATGATCAAGGAAAAATATTGCAAGATCTTTACAAAGCTTTATTAAATGCTAAATTACTGTTCTAAGATCATTGCAGGTAATATTTTGTGTGTGTTTTTTAATGAAGCAGTGTTTATGGCACGAGAACTCATCTACT
This sequence comes from Globicephala melas, assembly GCF_963455315.2. Taxonomy (NCBI): domain Eukaryota; kingdom Metazoa; phylum Chordata; class Mammalia; order Artiodactyla; family Delphinidae; genus Globicephala; species Globicephala melas. Next base: position 26,812,222 of record NC_083322.1, read on the forward strand.
CTTATACCTGTTAGGAATAAGGCACCACACAAGTAGAAAGGTGGAGTCTACTGAATGCATGGTTTCTATCACCACAGCTTGCCCATAACCTTGGCCTTACTTCTGGTTTAAATACACAAGAGTGACTTCAACGTTAAACATCTGATTGTGTTGCAACTGGCTTTTCAACTACAACTGACTGGTTTCCATTTACAAAATTCCTTATTATATTATGAGTCTCGAACAACGGAAGTTTGTGAGTCAGTATTAACACAGGGAACTTGAACCTACTCTAAAAAGTTACTTCACAAGTTGAGGTCTTTAGGAAATGTAAGGAAGAAGCACCACCTGGTGGGTAAGAATGACAGGAGAAATCGGAGATTTGCTTATTAAGAAATGAGTAGTTGTGGGCGCTTTTAAATATTATTACAATTGCTGTAGATATAATCAGTTTTCCAAACAAAAGCCTTTTGAGAGCTTTGGAACTGATACCTGAGGAATGAAATTCTCTCCTTAGAAAACAGGGACAAATAGAGGGTGTATGACTTTTCACCTTATCATTTCTGATTGATGGCTGTTCACCGGGATCTGGGGAAACCCAGGTCAGTGAAAATGGCCTGTGGTAGTGATGAGAGGGTGGTTTACAACCAACCCAAGACTATTATCATCAAAGAGCCGAGAGTCTTGGTAATTTTAGAAAGTTTACACGTGCTAGGCCAAGGCACTGAGCATAGGCCTCCAACTCACTTAGTACTTATTAGTAAAGTGTGAGCAGGGGGCCCTTCCTCATATCTGTTTATTGGTCAGTATCAGAATTTAATGGTGAGATTCTTTTTGAAAAAGGCATGAACACAAAAGTTTTCAGCTTTTCAGCTTTCAAGTATCTGTGCCCCATTTATTTAGCTGACATTTTCGCACAGCTTGAAGATTGCTTTGTTAACCTGAAACAAATATTTCTGCCATAGTTCTCCAGCCAAGATAGGTTTGTTTGGGATCAGTAAAGAACTGCACTTCAGGGTCTGCAACCATGTCAAGCCATGTGCAAGTCCCTGCATGGCAAGGGAAGGAGCAAGCTTTTATACAGGGGAAAAGGAAGTTAGGAGGACTCTAGTAAAGAGAGTCCATGGCTTTTCATTGCCTGAGTCCTTGCCAGGAAAGAAGAGGGGTCTTTTTCTGTCCAATGGGCTCTGTCATTTCTACAGGGTATGAGAGCTCCTCTTTCTGGTCTCCCAACTCTATTTAACTGAGGCTTCTGTTTATTAATTTTTCATAGCTTCCTTGAGAAATTAAATTTGGGGTTCTATTTAGCCATTTTTGAAAGCTGAACTTAAAGAGAGCAACAATGTAATGAACCTGCTCTGGAATACCCCACGGTAACACTTTAATCCCAGCTTTTTCTGATATGTTCAGCAGCAACAGGACAATGGTAGACCTGATCTACAGTAAGGGAAGGTACAAGAATAGTCAGCGAACAGATGTTGAAATCTCAACATGTTACCCATCAGTTTATCATTGAAACTCATTAAGCCAGGCTCCCTTAAGGGACTGTTTTCACCTGACTTTTCCCCCCTGTGCATATCAAAGCCAAATGTATTTTATAGTCTTCAAGTATATAGAGCAAGAAGTTGTAGTCAGCAGGCTTCGGGGGTCAAGAAAGATGCCTTAGTCCAGGAGCTGAAAGTCCAGATTTTGAACCAGATTTTTTTCTCTTTTGAGATCTTGTTACCCATTAGCTTTACCCTCCCCTCCCCACCCCCATTTCCCATCCCTCTCACCCTAAGCAACCACTAATCTACTTTCTCTCTACAGATTTGCCTATTTTGGACCTTTCCTGTGAATGGAATTGGCTTCTTCGTTATTGGCTTCTTTCACTTAGCATAATGTTTTCAAGCTTCCTCCATGTTGTAGTATATATCAGCACTTCATTCCTTTTTGTAGCTGAATAATATTCCGTTGTATGTATGTACCACATTTTGTTTATTCATTCGTCCTCCAAATGGCATTTGGATTTTTCCACCTTTTGGCTATTATGAATAATACTGCTTTGAACGTTAGTGTACACATTTTTATGTGAACATATGCTTTAATTTCTCTTGGAATGAAATGACTAGATCCTAGAAATGGAATTGTTAGGTTATATGATAACTATGTTTAATAAAGAGTACCTGATTTTTAATCCTGGCTCTGGTGTTTCTAACTCTGTGTTTTTAGGAAAGTTATGCCTCAGTTACTTTACCTATAATATGGAGCCAACAGTACTTCGTATGCTTGTTTTAAAGATAAAGGAAGTTACTATATAAAAGGCTCATAGGGACTTCCCTGGTGGTCCAGTGGCTGAGACTCCACGCTCCCAATGCAGGGGGCCCAGGTTCGATTCCTGGTCAGGGAATTAGATCTCACACGCCACAACTAAAATTAAAAAAAAGATCCCCACATGCCACAACAAAGATCCCACATGCTGCAACTAAGACCCAGCGCAGCCAAAATAAATAAATAAATTTTTTTTTAAAAGGCTCATAATATATTTATAAACATCACATAAGTGTTTTGTTTTTGTTTTTTTAATCAATTTCCATATCCTCTTCCCTGCCCCTTTCATGACAAAAGGAATAGTTTCAGGTTTGGTCCGATCTGGACAATTCTTCCTGTATTGTCCCAACTCTACTAACCATTTTCTGTTTTCCCAGAATGTCTAACCCCACATTGTTCTGTGTTTAAATTGTGGCTTCTTTTCTTTAGTGCCTTATAACGGTTAATAAATAGTGCTTATTCTTTACATTGGCAAACGATCAAAGTTCACTTAAATATAAGCTTTATAGAGGCTTCGTTTCCCTGCAATATAGCTTGCAAACAGTTGCCTTCCTGATTTACTTGAGAGCTGTGGGGAAGATATTTAATTATTTGCTTGGCCCAATACTCTTAACGCTAGTGTCTTACCCTATATGTCTCTGTCCCACAGGACTCAAGGAGCCAGTTTTATTCTGCTCCATTTTTGGTAAGAATTCCTTGTTTGTTGGGGTCCAAGGTGAAATGGCTCCCACCATGGTGCAGTACCATGACTCTCCCCGGTAACTATTATACATTCCACTAATCATATTTCTGATTAAGCCAGTCATGCTTACAACCATGGAGACTACGTTGATAGTAAGCTCTCAAGTCCTGAGATGCTCTATTTAACAATATGACTCAAAGGACATTGGGTCTCAAATTTTATCACTGTAAAAACAGTCCGCTTGGCATAAAGATAAAATATGCTTAAAGTCAACTATCTAGCAAATACATCAAATTGTTCTTAAGCAAAGAAGACAGAAGGGGACTTTATTTACTGAGAGCTTACTATGTGGCAGATGCTAGCTGCTTTAAGTAGTATTTTGGACCCGCTCAAGGCTGAAGCATGAAGTCCTCTATTTGTGCCTAATAGCACAACTTCTTGTTACAAAATGTCCCATCACAGAATGCTCCTAAGGACTAACACAGATGCCCAGACACACATCTTATTTTGCATGGGCCCAGGATATCTGTAGGTGAGAACTTAAACCTGGTCCACATATTGTGTTCAGGCATCCACAAACCAGTCTAGGGGACTGGGATTCCTTGAAAGAGGCTGGCCTGGAGAAGGGGACCTTAGAAACTATGAGAAGATATGGAAGAGCAGGTCTGAGCTGGTACCTTGCCTGAATGTCAAAGGGAGCCATGGATGTGGCAGCAGGAGGCTGCACATGACCTTCCCTGACATTGTTCCTCACCAAGCGTGAGTGTGCTATGGCTGGGACCTACCTGCAGATCTGGTTCTAGGGGCCTAACTTGAAATATCTCTGATCATGAGACTTGAAACGAGTTTTTCTACTGTCCAGAGATGGAGAGAGGCATGAGGGCAGCAGCCTGGGGCTAAGAGCAGAGGACGTGAGAACAAAGTAACTGCAGGCAAACCTCACCCACAGGGCCTCCCAGACAGAATTAAATGAATGGGAAGGGCTGCCACCAAAAAACTGATTTTTCTACTAGTCGAGCAGCTGTGGACTCAAAGCCTTGAGATTAAGGATATTATTATAAATGTGAAATACTTATATGTCCTGTCAGGTGAAGCCTAAGGCTATATGGGTTATGTGCATTTAACCTACACAATTGATTTTACAGAAGAAAGACTGAGGCTGGGTGAGGTAATAAGTCACCTAAGTGCACAGAGATAATAAGCAGTAGAGCCAAGAACCAACACCCGAGCTGTGTGACTCCAAAAGCCAGGATCCTTCCCCTATACAATTTGCTTCTGGAGATACAGAAGATTCAATGCAGCATAAACAGCACGCACTTATAGTCTTCCAAATAACAGTGGTAAAAAGCAACACATGTTGAACAACTATTCTATGCTAAGTGATTTGCCTAGGCATCAGTGTGATTTTCTGAGAAATTAATTAATATTTTGATTTTTTTTCTATTGTCTTTACACCAAAGAATAATGCTAGTGCCCTACGCCTTTGAAATCTAGATTCCCTTTATCCTCAGAGTGAGAGCAATAGGAGTCATTTCAAAGCCCTCAGCCAATATAGGGATTAAACTGAACTATCCCAAAGGGGATGAAAATGGAGGCTTCAGGAAACTGGCCCAACCCTGGAGGTTGTTCCCCGATTGAATCATGGGGAGGACTGTAATTTCTTCAAGTGCCTGGACTCAGCACTCTGGAGATAACAAGTCCTTGTATGAGAATGGATGTTTGAATGCCTGTGAGAATTGGCCCTAAGTGCTGCAGCTTGAGCACCTCGAGTAAGTCGTTTGTGGCTAAGGAGTCAGCAGAGAGGAACATCTCGAGTATATATTGGTCAGCCCACCCAAGGAGGCCATCTCCAGTATATGGCATAGAAGTGGTGCCCAACTATTGTTGAGCATTTAGAAGACTGAGCTACCATCCGTGTCTGTGAAAGTTGTGTCCCAGTATATAGCAACTAGATGGAACCACGGGGAAAAAGAGCCATCCCTATTGACCAAGAGCCAGGCCCTTCCCCATGTTCCTAGGAATATGTAAGCCCCAGGGATTTTGTAAGCTCAGTTAATCACTTACATTGGACTTCGTAAGTTGACCTTGATAAGTTGCTGATTTGGAGATGGCTTTATTTAGAAAATAAGGAACCATGACATCTCTTGTACCTTGAGTGTTATGGAGATATTCATACTTATTATACACTTTCTATTCACATAAAACATTCTTGAGGTTCTAGTATCATCTTCTATTTTACAGATAAAGAAATTAGACCTTTGAGAAGTTGAGCAACTTGCCCATGTTCACACAACTCATAAGCATTTCTTAATACAGAGAATTTAGGCCTTTCACACTTGCCAGCCATATAAAAGGCACTGAAACACAGCATCATCCACATGCCTTGAAAACTAATTCAAGGAGTCTGTCACCAGAAGCTATATAAACAAATCGTTACCTAGTGTAAATAGGATTTGTAGCAGAATTCACTCTTATAAAACACTTATTGATATTCAATTATATATAGGACATAGCGGGGTTTTCTATAATAAGGCACGTCTTAGAATTTAGTTGGCGAGTAGAACATATATCAGTAAAGGTACATTTAACTGTCAAGAGACTGTTACAGATAATCAATGCTATAGGAATTTGTACTGGATCACTAGTAGATGGTGCAATGGAAAGACCATTAGATAACGCGTCAGAAGACATCAGTTCCAATTCTGACACCAACTGTGCCACTTCTAGCTCCTTAACCTTCAAGATTCTGAATTTCCCTCTGCCTCAGATTTGTCATTTAGAAACTGTTGCTAGCAATATGCTCCCTTCTTTCCTCACAGGGTTTTTAACATTTGCAAAAATGTTTACAAAACTATGATGAACTACACAGAGATACTGTTTCCCTCTTTTCATTAGCGCCATGTTTTCATGCTTCGTGGTAACTATGATTATTATTTTCATGTGTCAACTTGACCAGGCTATAGAGTACCCAGGTGTTTCATAAAATATCAGCCTAGATGTTGCTGTGAAAATATTTTTTTTACATTGTCATTTAAATCAGTAGACTTTGAGTAAAGCAGATTACCCTTCATAATGTGGATGGGCTTCATCCAATAAGTTGAAGACCTTAAGAGAAAAAACTAAAGTTCTCTGAAAAAAAAGGAATTCTGCCTCCAGGCTGACTTCAGACTCAAGGCTACAACACCAACTCCTGCCAAAAATATCCAGCCTACCGGCCAGCCCTGCAAATATCAGACTTGCCAGCCCTACACACGTATGAGCCAATTCTTGAAAATAAATCTCTCTCTCCCCAACCAATATGAAAGGTATATGTATATATGTGTGTGTGTGTGTGTGTGTGTGTGTGTATACATACATAAACAGTCATCCCTTGGTATCTATGGAGGATTGGTTCCACGAGCCCCCATGGACACCAAAATCCATGGATACTCAAGTCACGTATATAAAATGATGTAGTACAATGAATAGAGTTGACCCTCCTTATCTGCAGATATGGAGAGCTGACCGTATGTGTATATACACATATATGTATATGTACACACGCACATTCATACACACACACACACACACACGCACACAACCTATTGGTCCTGCTTCTCTGGAGAACACTAATACAATAGCTGCTCTGAATGAAGAACTTACTTTGACAAGAAAAATGTGAAAAGCAATCAAAGAAAACTCTGAAAGTACTATTTTATTCTTAACATATTTTCTGTTGGTCCAGTTTTGAATGTATATGAAATAGTAAATATATAGGATGTTACATGATAATATTTCATTATTCCAAAGAAATACATATACTTGATATACCCAAGTAGGAAATATGATAAAAAGAGAATGTTTGCTTTTCTTTGGGGGAGCATGTTGTGGCACGAGTGTGTCTTTGCTCAAGGCACTCCTTGCATTTGGAATCCTTTCCCTCCTAGTCATCCTTTGTCCAAATGGTATGTAGCCCATTTTCTAAGGCACAGTTCAATGACGCTTCTAAGGGGAAATGCCCAATTCCTCTAACTGAAAGTTGTCACTACCTCTTTTGAACTCTGTTCCTCTTTACAGTATTCATCACTTTATGTCCTGAATTACAGTTATTTGTGTGTTTGTGTTGTTCCCACCTCTGGAGATAGCAATATTCTTGAGGACAGTAGTTACTGATAAATCATAGTTTTCATCAGAGCCTCCTATAGCTCCTTTCCTAAGGTATCTTGATAAATACGTACTGAATAAATAAACCTTCGTGGGTCATTTTGGTCTCTCGAGTTTAAGCTGTTTTCTCTAATTTGTGCTAGAACAAATCCTATAAGTAGTTTCTATCAGAGTGACTGATATGTGGTAGGGGTCTGGTGGTGAACATTTATTAGGTAGTGAAGGAATGAAAAGCAGCAGCATGGGGCTTTAGCTGTGAGGTTGAAAGTTGGCTTAAAATGACATTTTAAATGAGGGAATTTTAGGAACAGAGGTAGTGAAATCACACAGGCTTTGAAGTGTACTCTGGTGACTGCATAGTAACCAAGGTACTTCCTTGTTCTCCCATGAAATGTTCTTGATATTTATCAGTGATATAAACCCGCTGCTAAATATGTAACAAAAGCAAAGTACAAGCATCTGTGTACACAGCAAATATTTCACTTTCAAAGATATTGCTCTGCCCTCAATGAACAGTGTGTACTTTCCATCTAAATTTGGAACACTTTACTAACTTCACATTATGTGAAGAGACACAGTGTCACAAAGAGTTAAAATGACTTCTCAGGGGTAAAAAGCAGAGCTGAAATCTATTTTAGATCCCAGAATTTTAAAATTCCAATTTACACGTTTGGCAACCAATATTCCTTACATCTCTAAACGAAAATTCATTGAAATGTATGGTTGGAGAGCAGGGATTTTTTTTTGAGTGCTATTCAACTAGTTTTACACTTTGATGCACCTAAAAGTTCTAAAACCAGCATTACTCTAAAAGATGAGAATAATGATCTATAATACACTCAATTCACGGATCCAGTATCTATTGATTGATAACATATAATAAGCACTATAAGCACATAAGCACTATATTGAGTGCTGAGGGTCCATCTATGAAGAAAACATTGCTCCCACCCTCAAGAAGACCACTGACTACTGGGAGGGGGTGGACATACACACCAGACCAACTGGTCAATCTTGATTGTTGTTTAAAGTTAGTTTTAGTTTTCCCTGCAGTCAATTCACTGTGGTAAAATAAATTATCTCCTCTTCTACCTTGCACCTGAAAAGGTGAGATCTCTTCTCCCGTTATATTGCAATTGCCCCATCCCCGCTCAGTAAACACAAACGGAACTCTTCAGAAAGAAAGTTAAACTGTTCTGGATTCAGGCCTACTCAGCAAGATTATACTGGATTATCACAGAAGGGGAGTGGATAGAGGTTATTATTTGGAATTGAAGAAGGGGTGTGACTGAGACCTGGAGGTGATTTCCTGAGGTGGGTAGGGGCTTGGATCTTATTCCCACTCAGAATTTCATTAGGTGGAAGGTCCCCTGATAGGGAATGTATGTAGGAAGCTGGTGGCTCAGTCTCTATTGCTGTGGTCTTTTGAGCCTTGGAGAAGGCTTCCGGGGTTGAGACGACAATGGAGGAAGGGTACTACACAAGCAAGAGAGTAGCCTACCTTAAAATAGGTCACGTGGGCTTGAGCAACGGGCATGACAACTAAAGCAACTAGAATGAACTCAAGTCAAGAATTCTTTCCTGGGGACTTCCCTGGTGGTCCAGTGGCTAAGACTCCACGCTCCCAATGCAGGAGGCCTGGGTTCGATCCCTGGTCAGGGAACTAGATTCTGCATGCCGCAACTAAGAGTTTGCATGCCGCAACAAAGATCCTGCACGCTGCAACGAAGATCCCTCGTGCCGCAACTAACACTCAGTGCATCGAAATAAATAAATAAATATTAAAAAAAACAGAATCCTTTCCTCCATGATGACATAGGATAAACTATATAATGTCCCCTGGGAATCATGAACAACCTCAAGGAGGAGCTCTCTAGTAATTGGTATTAAACATGTTGACAAGAGAGTTCAGAGCAAGACTTATTTTGATTTTTCAAAATAAGTTAATATGATTTTTGTTTCACCCAAATCTCATGGGGAAATTCATATTCCTTACAGTCAGATACATGGATATATAAGTACTAAAACAGAGAATGTACTGTGCTAGAAATGCTCCTAAAAGAAAGGAACTACCCCACTTGCCAGATTTTAAAACTTGCTTGATCACTTTAGTGTTTCTCTATTGGAACATGTCTTAAACCTGATGCATATCTTTAACGTTCTACTTGTTTTGCTTCGATTTTCAAAAAACACTGCTATTTCAGAATCAAGAAAATATTATCAATATAATTCCCTGTAGGAAACTAAGGGGGACAGGAAGGTATCATAGAGCAATTGATTTTTTTTTAATGGACTCAAAAGATGAGTAGTGAACAAAGTAGAGTAAATACAAAATATTTGTAGATGGAAATATATGGAAAAAGCACCGTGAATGCAAGAAAATCTAAACATCATTGGCAGGCAAACGGCCTGGCACCTCTTTCAACCAATATATAAAAACTACTTGTTGAAGATTTACCTAGGGAGTGTGGAAAATTATATCAACAAAAAATTCTTCATAGAAACAAATTCCTTTACTGATTGACGTCTACTGGTCAAAGCATAGTCAATGTTCTGAAAAAAATGTGACCACTTAGTGGGATGCTTATCCATAGATTAAAAATCTAAATAAAAAATCAATCATGTCCCCATTAAGCAGCATTGTGACCCGTATCCTGGACCTTGGCATCTTGACTGTTACTGCTAGTTTGCGAGAAAACTCAGTATAGCTAGCTAATTCTAGCAAGAAGAGTTTTGTTTTGTATTTTTATTTCTGCTCAAGGGCTTGCCTCTTTTGGCAGAAGTGGGACCAAAATTTGAATTTTGCCAAGGATGGCAGGTCAAAGCCTGCATTATCTGGCAACATATTTTCAATGTAATTCAGGGTTGTGCAGCACTTTTATAAGTTGGCACCTGGCTGGGGCTGTCCATGTGGCCCATGCCTTAATCTAGCTCTGAGATCAAGGAACTTTAAGAAGCAAAAATGTGTTTATGGCAGGGATGGCAAATGAGGCAGTATAGTAAATTACTGTTTTAATGAAATACTTTGGCAACACACCATCTCTCTTGATCCCTACATCATTCTGCTATAGGTATCATCACTTCCGTTTTAAAGATGATGAAACTGAAACTGAGGAAATTAACCTACCTTAGGATGAGACTAATCAAACAATAAATAAGTAGAAAATGGAGTGTAGGTCCTCCGAATCTCAATTCATGCACTGCCCACTAGCCCCCTTAACAGGCACTGTGATTCTCTAATCCAAGTGAGAGATTCCTTTGTTTGTTCAAAGAAATCAATATACTTAATTTTTCAATAATTGTTTATGCCACAAGTATTAAAGCAAATGAGAGAATGAAAGTAAATCATCCAACTGGTTTAGATTAGAAAAACACCACATCTCCCTTTTTGACACTCAAGGTAAAGGGGTCCCTACACAATTATCAGGCTCCCAGTTGCTAATGGTGGAAGCTACAGCTCATTATCTGCCTTCTTCTAAAATGTGAACCATAACAAAAGGGACAACCACATAATTGGACCCTGTGACTGCCAGGGCCCCTCCCACATCCTGGAAGGTTCCTGGTTTTCAGTGGAGTTGGGAGCTGTTGTGAAAACTGGCAAATTCAAATCCAAGCAGTTGTGGTTTGTAAAGCTCTTTATAGAGTTAAGGTAAGCAAATTTATTTGTAGCAAAATATACGCAATGAAAGTCCTTTGGAATAAACATTCCTAAATAAGTCGCTGAAATACTGTGGATTTTTAACCACAAATTAATTCCCTAGTAATCAGTTTTGAATGTTTACAGGCTTGTTTTCTTCCTCGTTTCTTATTTCTGAACCTTTTAATTCCTTTCCTTAGCAACAGTGAGAATATTCCAACGTAATTCTTTCCAAGGACTCTCTGTCAGCAGCTGTGAAACCTCTACACTCCTGTTTTTATTCGGCTAGTCATTAAGTGAGGTCAGTGTGGAGCTGATGTCACACTTTCTAGTGGAATTAAGCAGCTTCTCAACTGGTGAAAAATGAAGATTCTTGATTACAAACATCCCAATAGTTTCTAAAACCTACCATGATATTGCTATTATGGAGTATACGAAAAGTCTGTGCTAAATTTCCAACATGTTGAACTCATTCATCTGACAACTTATTTTTTTATTGTGTAAATACACAATATGTTTAGTTTTTCCTTGCCGTCTTATTTTGGTAAATAGACTGAAATGAAAGAATTTGAAAAAAAAATCAAAACTAGAGATACTTTAATATACCAGGATAATATTATTAGACAGATGGGAAACTAAAGGAAATCACATTCAAACCACAGAATTAAGCCCCCTTTTACAAGTATACTCTGCTGCAGCAGCAGCAGCCAGGTTCCTTCTGCAGGAAGTTCTTGCTAAAATAATAAGATTAGCTTATGAACACAGTTTATGACTATTATTTGATTGAAAGGGAGTGACTAAATGCTATTATGCACGATGGTGATTCAGCATACTGTATTGTTTTGGTAGAGTTTTAACACGCCTACGGAAGTTCCTCTTCAGGATCTTAATGAGTTGTCTGAATACAGATGTGTACTCATCCAGGTCATAAAGTCATAGTAGTGAGAAGCATAGGTACTTCTCAAGATTTCTTCAAGATCCTTAAGTGGTATTTAAAGAACCTTTATATTTGGTTCACAATTATCTTTCCAAACTTACATTTGTCCCCTGTCAACACCTAACCTACCCACAGCAGCATGAAACAAACTTTTCTGGCATTGCTTCTTTGTACAAACAATTCTCTTTGCCTGGAAATACTGCTACTCCTTCTGTGTCTGTGAGTATTTTAACGTTCTCTAATCACATAGCACCTCCTCAGTGAAGTACTTTTCAATGACCTTGGTGGGGTGGTGTTGAGCAGTTACCCTCTCTGTGTTTTACTAACACTTTGTTTATACCTGTGTTACAGTACTTAACAGGATAATGTGTGCTCTACCACTAAACTCCACTAACATTTACAGAATTTTGGAAATGTGACAAGAACTAGAAATACAATTAGAAAAAACAACCAATCAACCAAAACTTGAGGAAAAGTCCCTGATAGAGGAGGCAAATCAATCCATATAATTATGTGCAACTTGAGGCTAATGATCATGCCTGATTCATCTTTGAATTATCAGTACTAGGCCAGGACTTGATGTATAAAAGGCATAAAGTGAAAATTTATTGAATTGAATCGGAATTTCAGAGCTGAAACTCAGATTTCCTGATCATGAATAAAAGAGGAACATTTCCTTAAACAGGTATCTGTTCATGTCATTGCTACACTCTAGAAAAAGGCAGAGGTATATTATATATTTTATAGAGGTATAAGAGGTATAAAGGTATAAATATTTTATATTTATTTTCATAATGATAAAAAATAATTGCCACTATTAGTTAAAAATCTGGCCTTGAAAAATTCTAAGTATGGTTAAAACAGTTTTAAGTGTGTTCTGTGGGATGTTAATATGTATTACAGGAAAAAACGAATTCCACAATTAAGTAAATTTAGGAAACATTGAGTTAAATGAAGTTAAACAAGTTTCTTTATTGTATAACTTCTCAAATGCTGGTATGTGTTGTAAACTTCTAAGAGAAGGATGGAGTGTGATTCATTTCCTAAACTTATCTGACGAAGGAATCTTTTCATCAATGAGGATTTCATGAAGGATGACCATGAATTTATTGCTCAAACTGAGCAACTGCTCTTGAATGCAAGAGAGAGCTGTTAATAATTATGTCAGGACAGTAGGTGTAAACTGGGATTATGCCTGGCAAACCAGGATGTATGGTCATCCTAATTCTACAGGATTAGTTTTCTTTTGGAATGCACTTTGAAATAAAACTAAACTAACAGGTCAAAGTTCAAAACTATTTGTATGTTAATACATATCCAATATTAGTATTTGAGTTGAAAACAGCAACAGGAAGATCACAAAACTATTAAACACAATGATATATTTTTATTTTTCCAGCACAACAATCCTCACCATTTTTACCACTTTTCCTTTGAAACTGTATAATTTGAATGATGGAAGTGATGACAGAGTTATGCTGTTGGGGAAGAATAATACACAGTGGAATTCCTCACTTAGCAGCTGGGAAGATGATTGAAAAATATTGGCTTCTGCCCATGAGGTCATCCCCATGCCACTCAAAATACTAGGATTGCAGAGACTAATGCTTTCTCCTTTGTTTTACATTATGAGCATTGACCATATTGTAAATGATTTCAACTACAGAAAGGTAGCAGTATTTCACGCTTTGGTGCAAGGGTTAAAAAAAGCTCCATAAGCGAGTCAGCACTTGTGAAGTAACCCAAATTCTAGACTAGCACCATCCATACAAACACAATGAGAGCCACTATGTAATTTTAAATGCTTCAATAGTCACCTTACAGAATGTTTTAAAATAACAGGTGGGACCTAGAGTCTGTCATACAGAGTGAAGTAAGTCAGAAAGAGAAAAACAAATACCATATGCTAACACATATATATGGAATCTAAAAAAAAAAACGTTCTGAAGAACCTAGGGGCAGGACAGGAATAAAGATGCAGACGTAGAGAATGGACTTGAGGACACGGGGAGGGGGAAGGGTAAGCTGGGACGAAGTGAGAGAGTGGCACGGACATATATACACTACCAAATGTAAAATAGATAGCTAGTGGGAAGCAGCTGCATAGCACAGGGAGATCAGCTCGGTGCTTTGTGACCACCTAGAGGGGTGGGATGGGGAGGGTGGGAGGGAGACACAAGAGGGAGGGGATATGGGGATATATGTATACATATAGCTGATTCACTTTGTTATACAGCAGAAACTAACACACCATTGTAAAGCAATTATACTCCAATTAAGATGTTAAAAAAATAATAAAATAAAATAACAGCTGGAATTCACTTCAATAATATTTTTAACTCAACATATCCATAGTAATATTATTTTAATATACAATCAATGTATTATTGAGATATTTTCTTTTTCATACTAAATCTTTGAAGTCTGGTGTGTATTTTACACCTACAGCCCAACTCAATTCTGACCAGCCACATTTCAAGGGCTCAGTAGCTACATGTGGCTAGTGGTTACCAAACTGGAGAGCGACTTCTACTATCCAGATGATTTCTGGGTAAAAATAAATCATTTTTTTTTGGCATTTCTTATTTTCCTACATGCTAGCCACTTGTGTCAAGTGTTTTACATACATTGTCTGATGTAATCCCTGTGCCTGTGAGGTAGCTACTATTTGTATCCCTATTTTATGAAAGAGAAAACTAAGGCTGAGAGGGAAGAAATAATTTGTCCAAGGCAGTTAGGTGATAAATAGGGCAATGTAGCGCAGTGGATAAAGCAAGGATGCTGATCCAGCTGATCCAGTGGCCCAGCTTCGAATTTCTGCTCAATCCTTTATCAAATGTGATCATTTGGCAGGTCATTTCCTAAGCAGAGTAACTTCTGATTCTGTGGTAAGGATTCAGTGAATACACTAATGTAAAGATTTAGCACAGGGCTTCCCTGGTGGCACAGTCGTTGAGAATCTGCCTGCCAATGCAGGGGACACGGGTTTAAGCCCTGGTCTGGGAAAATTCCACAGGCCGCGGAGCAACTAAGCCCGTGCACCACAGCTACTGAGCCTGTGCGTCTGGAGCCTGTGCTCCGCAACAAGAGAGGCCGCGACAGTGAGAGCCCCGCACACCGCGATGAAGAGTGGCCCCCGCTCACTGCAACTAGAGAAAGCCCTCGCACAGAAACAAAGACCCAACACAGCCAAAAATAAATAAATAAATTTATATTAAAAAAAAAGATTTAGCACAAAACCTATCACATATTAAGCTCAATTAATGTTGGCCTTGTTAGTACATTATTTCTGTTATTGTTATTATAAATATTATGAAGTAGCAGAGCCAGGAATCAAACTCAGGTCTATCTGATTTTATGGTAATATATACTTCACGACAGCTAATTCCAAAAATACAATAATATTACTTGTCATTTTATGAGTTTTTGATGTGTACTCAATGTATTTGTTTTTATTTTGCAAACTTCCCTAAGATGTTCAAAAGGTCAAAGAAATATATGAGTATTCATGTTGTAAAAACCAGTCAAGGTCAATCAGTTTGAACTTTTTAGAAGAAAGATATTTACATAAATCCAAGAAAGTATAATTAACATGTTTTAAATTATTATGACATTTCAGGCAATCAAGCTTGATTCTCTCCTAAATCCATAACATTAAAAAGTTTATGGAACATTTAAAATAAATTTGAAAATCTTCAAACATACTCAAAATAGAATTTTATAATGAACCCATATGTACCAACCACACAGCTTCAACAGTTAAAGCACAATCTCATTTCATCTATACCCCTATCACCACCACACCATCATTATTGCCATTGTATTATTTTAAAGCAAATGTCAGACATCACATTATTCCACCTCTCATTACTTACTTTTTTTTAACATCTTTATTGGAGTATAATTGCTTTACAATGGTGTGTTAGTTTCTGCTTTATAACAAAGTGAATCAGCTATACTTCTAAAAGATAAGAATTTTCTGTGGAGAATTTCAGGCTTATACTGAAGATACTACTGTCCAAAAGATAGACTTCATTTGAGAACCTCAGTTACAATTTCCCCTCATTGTTACTTTCCTAAGAAATTTCCAGATTATAGCAGTGATGTCAGCATTTCACTTGGTTCTGGACAATAGTTCTCAAACTTTTTGTTCTCAAGGCCCCTTTACACCCTCAAACTTATTGAGGATCTCAGAGAGCTTTAGTTTTTGTGAGTTCTTCCTATTGATGCTTACTATATTAGAAATTGTTGCTGAGAAATTTCTTAAAAATTCATTCATTTAAAAATAACAGTGAAGTTTAGTTGAAATGTGGAATCATAAACCCAATAATACATTAATATGAGTAGCATATTTTTATGGAAATAGCTTTATTTTCCAAAACAAAAATAAACTAGTAGAAGAGCGGCATTGTTGCACATTTTTGCAAATCTCTTATTGTCTGCTGGATAGAATTCATCTGGATTCTCATATCTATTTTTGTATTTAATCTGTTGCAATATATCGGTGGTTGAAGAATATAAAGTATAGTTAATTCAGGTAAGAATCATCAATATAGGATAAAAATAAGGGTGAAAGTTTTAAGAGGAATAGGACATTTAGATAGTTAAAGTATCTCCCTCCTAATTATTTATGAAGTACAAATTCATAAAAATTAAAATTTGGGAATTGCAATCGTAACTTAACAGTGGAGAAACCTAGTGGACACCACCTTTATAGAGCTGACATCATCAAAATGGGAAACTGACATCATGTTCTCCTGATGTGGTTCCTGAGAAGATCACCTTTGTTACACTTGTGTCAAAAGATTCATAATCTGCCTTCTAATCGCTAGGAAACTCCTGTCAAAGAACACCATACAAAACAACTGTCCCAGACTCTTAAAAATATCACTGTCATGAAAGACCATACCAAAACAAACAAACAAAAGGCTGGGGAACTTGCTCTAGATTAAAAGCAACTGAAAAAGACATGGCAATTAAATGCAATGCATGCTTTTGAATTGGACCCTGGATTGGCAGGGGTCGGGGGGTGGGGAAGTAGGGGGTGGGGATGGAGGTATAACACAAAGAGAATTGCCAAAATTTAAATATGTATCGATTAATAGATAATTGCATTAAATTAGTGTTAAATTTCATAAGTTTGATCATTGTACTATGATTTTATAAGAGTATCCTTGTTCTCAGTAAATACTAACTTAAGTATTTTGGGGTAAAAAAGTATGTCTGTGTCTCTCTCTCAAATGGTTCATGAAAAAATTAATAATATGGATAGACAGATAAAGGATAAAATACAGAGTAATAAAACAAATGTGGCAAAATGTAAATAATTGATGAATCTGATTGAAGGGTACACAGGAGTTTCTTGTGCTCTTCTTATGTCTTCTGTAGGAAAATTATTTCAAAACAAGTAGTTAAAAATAAAAATACTAATTTGGAATTTTAGAAATTCAGCTAAAATTTCTCCCAATTAGACTAAGTTATCAAAAGGCTTATAGAAATAAACACGTTAATGAAGAAAATTGCCCTAATGCCTTTCTTAGCTTTCATTTTAAAAACTATAAAGAAAATGGATAAATGAGCTCATGATGGAATTAAAGTAATTGTTATTTATTAATACATTTTCTGAACTGAATACTTTTTGTAACAATACCAAGTTCTGTTTATAACCAAAATACACTTATCTAGGACACAATCTAAAAGTACGTCACAGTTTTATAGAAATAAACAAATAGTCTTTTTAAATCAATTCAAATGAACATGCATGCAGTAAAACCTATCACATACTATCAGTGATATAAGTACCTGGAAAAATGAAAAATAGAAACAGAGAACTTATCCTTAAGGAGTTTATAATTTTATCAACCTAAAAATCTTTGTATGCATAACTTAAAAAGTAAAATAAATGGCATATGATTGACTGGCCAAATGTTAATTATCGGTTAGCCTTGTCCAATGGAAATACAATGCAAGCCACTTATGTAGTTTTTAATTTTCTAGAGCCACATTTAAAAACGTAAAAAGAAACAGATGAAGTTAATTTTGGTAATATGCTTTATTTAACCCACTATATCCAAAATATTACTTCCACATACAATCAATATAAAAATTATTGAGATATTCTTTTTTTAATACTAAGTCTCAGAAATCATTATTTTATATTTACAGCACATTTCAATTCAGATCAGCCACAATTCAAGTACTCAACAGACCAGTATGGCCAGTGGCTACAATTTTGCACAGAGCAAGTATAGATCATGATGGGAGAATTTCTTCCATAAAAAAAAAAAAAAAGCAAAAAACAAACAAACAAAAGAAGTAGACACATATGGAACAGGATATGTGGAACAGATCAATGGAACAGGATAGAAAGCCCAGAAATAAACCCATGCACTTAAGGTCAATTAATCTATGACAAAGGAGCAAGAATATACAATGGAGAAAAGACAGTCTCTTCAGTTAGTGGTGCTGGGAAAACTGGACAGCTACATGTAAAAGGATGAAATTAGAACACTCCCTAACACCATATCCAAAAATAAACTCAAAATGGATTAAAGACCTAGATGTAAGACCAGATACTATAAAACTCCTAGAGGAAAACATAGGCAGAACACTGAGATAAATCGAAGCAATATTTTTTGGGATCCCTCTCCTAAAGTAAAGGAAATAAAAGCAAAAATAAACAAATGAGACCTAATTAAACTTAAAAGCTTTTGAACAGCAAAGGAAACCATGGACTAAACAAAAAGACAACCTACTAAATGGGAGAAAATATTTGCAAATGATATGACCAATAAGGGATTAACATCCAACATATATAAACAGCTCATACATCTCAACATGAAAATAAACAGCCCAATTAAAAATGGGTGGAAGAACTGAATAGACATTTTTCCAAAGAGGAAATGCAGATGGCCAACATTTACATGAAAAGATGCTCAACATCGCTAATCAACAAGGAAATGCAAAACAAAACCACAATGAGATATCACCTCACACCTGGCAGAAGGACTGTCATCAAAAAGAACACAAATAACAAATGTTGGTGAGAATATGGAGAAAAGGGAACCCTCTTACACAGTTGATGGGAATGTCAGTTGGTATAGCCACTGTGGAAAACAGTTCAGAGGTTTCTCAAAAACTAAAAATAGAACTACCATATGAGCCAGCAGTTTCATTCCCGGCTATATATCTAAAAAAAAGCAAACACACTAATTCAAAAAGATTCATGTACCCCAATGTTCATAGCAGCCACGATATGGAAGCAACCTAAATGTTTATTAACAGATGAATGGATAAAGAAACTGTGCTGTGTATATATGTACACACACACACACACACACACACACACACACATATATGTATATATATACACACAGCCATAAAAAAGAATGAAATTTTGCCATTTGGAGCAACAAGGTTGGACTTGAAGGACATTACGCTAAATGAAATAAGTCAGAGAAAGACAAATACTGTGTGATATCATTTATATGTGGAATCTAAGAAATACAACAAACTAGTGAATATAACCAAAAGAATCAGACTCACAGATATAGAGAACAAGCTAGTGGTTACCAGCTGGGAGAGGGAAAAGGAGAGGGACAATATGGGGTAGGAGAGTAGGAGTTACAAACTATTATGTATAAAATAAGTTACAAGGATATATTGTACAACACAGGGAATTAGCCAATATTGTATAATATCTATAAATGGAATATAACTTTTAAAACCTGTGAATCACTATAGTGTACATCCATAACTTATATAATATTGCACAGCAACTATACTTCAGTAAAAAATATAAAATAAAAAAACAAAATTTAAAAAATAGCACAATGGTAATTATGGCTTAGACTGTATCTATATGACCCTTTTGTAAATTTAATCCAAGTTTCCCCTGGTGTCATCATCCTAGGGATACAAAAGAGTTGTTTT
Source organism: Globicephala melas (assembly GCF_963455315.2). Taxonomy (NCBI): domain Eukaryota; kingdom Metazoa; phylum Chordata; class Mammalia; order Artiodactyla; family Delphinidae; genus Globicephala; species Globicephala melas. The sequence goes on from NC_083322.1 coordinate 26,831,842, forward strand.
TATTGATAGCAATTACTCAGATTTGGTGAGCTTGTTGTTCTTTACACTTCACAGGACAATAGTCTGTTGCAATATTCCACTTCATCAGCATATTTTTTCAGTGTCCAGGGATGTCTTGCCTGTGTTCACAGCCAATCCCCATACCTACTTCAGTTAAGAAGCCACTTGAAGGGATGCACCATCATTGTCAAAAGCCGTGTCTCCCAGTGCATCCCAAATCTGCAGTTGAAGGATCAGAAGTGGCACCACATTCCAGTCACAATTTACTGTGCCAGTGCAGCAATGTCTTGCTCCAAAATGTAGAAAATGTCCCTCTCCCAAATCTCACCTTCTGTCATAAAAACAGCTCCTTCAGCTTCCACCCAAATCACTTCTTCCCCAAAGGCTCTCATTTAATAGGGAAAGATCGGGAAAGAGACATGGTGCCCTCCATAGCATTTGTTTCTAGAGCCCAGGCTCCCATGCACTAAACTTCCTCAGACTTCCCATAACTCCAAACCAAAGTCCTCCTGACAAGCAACCCATGAAAAGCAGGATCTTCTGAGGCTTGTGCAAGCAGTTTTCAAGAGATGCTTAGTCAAGACTAAATCCTGGCGGTGGACCCAGTCCACTTTGAAGTTGAGATCCCTGTCACATAAGGATTTACATGTAAGTTAAGGTAATTCAAATGCAGAGACCTATAGAAATATACCTTACTTTATGTAGTATTTTCCTGAAACTTTTATATAAATTGAAAATTTGTAAATTAATTCCTATTTAAAATGGAATATAGAATAGTAAGTATTTGATGTTCTCCGGGAATAGTCTCTTCTGATCCAATTCCTCTAATTTCCCAGATGAATAAAGTGGCCCAGCCAGTTTAAGCCTGCCCTTGAGATAAATGTAGTCTCCCCTATTTTTCCAAATTGCTGCAGGTCTTCCACTTCTGGTTCAGTGGGCTTTCCATTACACCAGTTGTCTAGGAATGTTTGCTACTTTAAGGATTCATACGGAGAATGATGACAAAAAGGTGTGTGTGTTTGGGGGGGGGCACTCTTTTTGTGTGTCATTTAATGGGGAAAAAAAAGAAAAGGGAATCCAGAGATTGAAATTAAGAAACCTAATTCTAAGTCCCTGTCGAAAATTGGCTGCACTCAGCATTTTATACATGACACAAAGCAAAGTGACTCTATTCCTGCATGTATTTTTTTTTTTTGTCTTATTCCAGACATGGTTGAGAACTAACAACAAAGTCATTAGTTATTTTCTATTTATAATCCTAGTATGGAGTATAGAACATAGACTCTAATGGCATTTTTTAAGACTTAGAAGGTTGTTTTTTAATATTTGAGATACTTGATGAGTTGTTCACTTGTTCAATCATTCATTCATTCAACAAGTACTTATTTAACACTTATAATGTAACAAGTACTAAGCTAGTTTCCAGGTATAAAGAGTGGAAAAGACAATTCCCTTGTCTCATAAAGACAAGAAGAGACATAAAAACAAGAAGACAAGGATATAAAGGATAGAAGGACAAGAAGAGTTTCAGGGAGGAAGTATCAAGAGATGAGGCAGGTGAGATATACTTGAGTCAGATCAGGAAAAGCCTTGAAGAATGTTAATGATATTGACTTCACTGTAGGAGAATGAAAGGTTTCCAAGGGGTTATGAGTAGCTGGTTTGCATTTCAGAAAGATCCTATGACTGCAGAGTTGAATAAGAATCAGAGGAAGAGAGATTCATCAGTCGTAGGTATCCCAGTGACAAAAGATAGACACTTGATCTAGGAATGTGGTAACAGAGACAGGTAGGAGCAGCAAAGGACAGATTTAGCAGTTGAAAAAGAGGCAGACTTGACAGGATTTGCTCACTAACTTAAGGGCAGGGCAGGGGAGCATACCTCACTGGTGAGCAAAGCGTAGAGGCAAGAATCTGGCTTGTGAGGTAATGTCCGTTCACTGCCTAGCCAACTGCCATGCAGGACATATTGTGAAGCAAATATTTTATGAACGGATGGGTGAATATGGATTCACTGATTGACTGACTACTTACATTTATTCATTAAAAAAGCACAGAACCTGAGGGGAGAGATTAAAACAAAGAATGAACATTGCTAAAGAAGAAGAAAGCTCAATTTGAACAGCTCGAAATTCCCATCTAGGTTGAGATTTCTGTGGTATCTTGTGAGATCTGAATCATAAGCTTAAGGGATTTAAGTAAAGCAAATAGTAAAGATTTGACTCAAACAATGCATTGGTTGATGTAAAGAGAACACACACACACACACATACATACACTAAGGTAAAACTAAGAAAGCTAATACCATGTGAGAAATGCATGCTAAGTAAAAACATTTTATGTGATGAGCATATAAATACACTGTAGTTATCCTTTTCCAAACTAGTATAAAATTGAGCTAGTACAATTTAATATAAAATTTAAAAACCAATAATGTAATCTCAGGTAGTGATACTTTACACTTATCTTATTTTCCATAGAAAAGAGGGAAAGAAATTAAAAAGAATAACAGAGCAAACTTTACATTATTCCTTCATATATTATTCATAATTATAATTATTAAATAACTGAAATAGTAAATGTCTAATTTTTTAAAAGTGTAAAACTAGGGACTTCCCTGGTGGTGCAGTGGTTAAGAATCTGCCTGCCAATGCAGGGAACACGGGTTCGATCCCTGGTCTGGGAAGATGCCACATGCCGCGGAGCAACTAAGCCTGTGTGCCACAACTACTGAGCCTGTGCTCTAGGGCCCGTGAGCCACAACTACTGAAGCCTGCGCACCTAGAGCCCGTGCTCTGCGACAAGAGAAGCCACTGCAACGAGAAGCCCACACACCACAATGAAGAGTAGTCCCCGCTCGCCGCAACTAAAGAAAGCCCACACATAGCAACGAAGACCCAATGCAGCCAAAAATAAACAAATAATAAATTAAATAAATTTGTTTAAAAAAATGTAAAACTAAGGCTCAAGCCTGATAAACTACAGCTTGTGCAATTCTTTCCCATACAAGTGCACAAACAGGAACTCATACAAGAAGAACATGGACCATTGTATTAACAGCAAAAACTTCTGAATTGACTGCCAAATCTAAAGAAGCAAGTAATAAGTCTGAGCAAGAACCAGGAAAAAGATTAAAGACTGCCAGTAGCTTCCACAGACAAGAATAGACTTAAACCCATTATAAAAATATTCTACTGAGGCAATACAGGTTCCAGTGACATAGAAAAAAGAAAATCAAATCATGACAACCAATGAATCTTAGGAGACATCATGTTGTGTCATCAATAGTTGGTACTATGAATCTTTTTTCAGAGGTGTTGTATAGCCTGCCATCAAATCCAGTTTTTTAACTGGAACATCGGCTATCAGCTTCCATTGCTCATCAGTTGGCAGATAGCCCTCTGGGTTCTTTGATCTGCTCACCCCATGGCACTTCCACTTTGACTTGAGGCAGAAAGTGCCCAAGAAGCTTTCATCAGGCAAAGCTTAGTTTTAAGCCAGTTTTCTATAATTCTGTTCCAAAGATACCTCACTTACCATTGGTTTCCCTTACTATTCCATAAGTCACAATTTCTATACCACATAGTTCAACTAATGGGACCTCTGTGCTGTCCAGAATTCTCAGTTTCAATTCCAGTTTTTTGCCTAGTTGCTCATTCCCACCACTTAGATTAGGGGCCATTTATTTTTTTAAACTTCAGTCTTTGGGTTTGAAATTTTGTTCTAGAAACATCATTTTAATGGTTGGAAATGCTATTATTTGTGCACCACCCTCACAGATGACAAGTACATCTAGACGTCAGAGTATCACATGTCTGATGATGCTCTTTCCACCCACTGTAAATTTTGGTGCCCACTTTACTTGAATTGTGACCGGATATTGCAGTTATCCATGGATTCTATCCACTAACCACTCAGCTTCCAGTCTTAGTGACCTCTCTCCAAATCCAAGTAATTAGAGTCATGTACAAACTACCCATAACAAAAATGCCAAAATATTATAACAACCAAAATGTTCTAAACTGCAACCAATATACTAGCAGGAAGGTAAAATGCTATAGCATAGCTCAACTATAAGAATATATATGGAGGAAAATTATAGAATTACAAACATATGCACATGATGAGCTGAAGAGAAGAACAACAATTGATATGGATTGAAATCAAATACAATTTCAAACATAAATAATGGCTATAGAATTATGTGTGAGAGCAGCAACTGACAGATTCCCCTGATGTACAGTAAAGTTGTTTTCTCTCCTTTGTCATGCAAAATAATTATGAATCCATGAGGTAGAGATATAGAAGCACAAGCAATAAATTCAATAAATCTTATCAGTGACCATACAACTAAGGATAGTCTTTATGTAGATGTAATAAGGAAGGAAATGTTGGTCATGGAGTAGTTATAATACCATCAATAGCATTTTACCATTAATCACAAACCGGGATCAGCAATGAGGCTCATTTCTAACTGTAAATGTCATTACATTTGTACATCTATATCTACATATATTGCAGTGGTTCTCAACTGGGGAAACTTTTCCTCCCAGGGGGATTTGGCAACGTCTGGGAATATTTTTGGCTGTTACAATGGAGGATGCTACTGGCATCTAGCGGATAGAGGCCAGAGATGTTGTTAAACATCTTAATGCTGCACATATGCTGCATTAAGCAGCATTTATTATATAAACATGGCTGCACTTATTTAAACAGTTGTCCTTGGGGGAGGGGGAGGGAAGACTGGGAGGTTGGGATTGGCATATACACACGACTATATATAAAATAGATCAGGGGTCCCCAAGTCCTGGTCCGCGGCCTGTTAGGAACCGGGCCACAGCAGAAGGTGAGCAGCGGGTGAGGGAGCGAAGCTTCATGTGCAGCTCCCCATCGCTCGCATTACCACCTGAACCCCCCAACGCTTCCCTGAAAAAACTGTCTTCCACGAAAGTGGTCCCTGGTGCCAAAAACGTTGGGGACCACTAAAATACATAACAATAAGGACCTACTGTATAGCACAGGGAATTCTACTCAATACTCTGTAATGACCTATATGGGAAAAGAATCTAAAAACGAGTGGATACATGTATATGTATAACTGACTCACTCTGCTGTGCAGCAGAAGCTAAACAACATTGTAAACCAACTATACTCCAATAAAAATTTTTAAAAATAAAAAAACACAACAAAAACAACAAAAAAGTAAACAGTTATCCTTGATTCTGATATTTCAACTTAACTTTTAGTTTAAAAACCCTCCAAAGCGAAGAATTAGCCAGTCCAAAATATCAACAGTGCCGAGGCCCAGCAACCCTAATATATAGTTGCTAAAATCCCACTCTTGAAGGTTTCAGCCTCATGACCAAACTACCTCCCCAAAGCACCACCTCCTGATACCATCATGTTGGGGGATTAGGATTTCAACATATGAATTTGGGGGAGAGGAGACATAAATATTAAGTCTATTACAGCTGGTAACCATACCCTTTTTTACTTTAGAAACTATCTACCCTAGTATTCTTATATCTGCTGTGGGTGGAACTGACCCATCTTCCCCAGGTGCATGACGCAAATTTATTAGTCAGACACTGCAAAACTCCGTGCTACAGTGATTAGTTAAGTAACATGATGTTTGTCAGAGTAATGAGAATCAGACCTAAGACTTTTGCTCTCGTTGTGCGAAAAGAGGAATCTGCTTGTGTGTTTTCCCCTGGAATTATTGCTAAACTGGTAGGTGATAAGTCCTGGAGCTGCAGGGAGCCAGTACACTGAGAGTCTGACCAAGAATCATGGCCACATAGAACAAAGCTGAAAGGTAGAGAATGAAGGGCTGAGACATACTGACATCAATGAATGACAGATCCAGCTAAGCCTTAAGAGGTCTATCTTGAACTTGTCAGTTAACAGACCCAGTTCTCTCTCTCCCTCTCCTTTTTCCTTCTTCTCCTTCTTCTTTTCTTTACATATGCTAGTTGCACTTAGATTCTGACACCTGCAGTCAAGAGTCCCTTTTATCAAAGATATTTTGAGGCAACAAAAAGCATACACAATAAAATTATTTAAGAGAAAATCAGAACCAGGTATAGGAGAGCAAAATAAACTAATCCTAAGTTAACACAGTTCAATGTTTTCCAGTGCATGATATATGTACTACTGATAGTATTTGAGATGATTTTAAGCATTATACAAAGCATTTATTTTGACAGTTTAATAATATTTTGATGTGGATTAAAAATATATCTAGCATATCAAACCCAAGTTTTCTTTTAAAATACATTTGTTAAAGTAAAAAACTGCTTTGATTAAAATTAGAATATAAATTCTTCTGGAGCTATGAGGATATGGCAAACGTCATGAAGGTATCATGCAAATGTCTGAAATTTTGAAAGCATTGACATAGTTGATATGATAGCATCAAATTTTGCTCTGAGTATTTGAGCAGCCTGAGGTGGGGCAGGTGGGGTTGGGAGGGGGTGTGTGGAAAGAAATACATTATTTTACAACTATCATCGGAAAAGAGAAATTGTACCAGTGCTTCTGGACAGCTTATTCTCTGTAACTAAATTCCGAAAGAAACTTCTCACTTAGCACTCTTATAGAGAGACTATTAACTTATATTACTTAATAAAAATATCCTGAACAATAGTTTTATCATCAATATAAAAGTGAATTCATAATACTTTTTCTTACAATAATCTTCTATTAAAATCAAGAGTTTTACACTATAACTTAGTGCACTTGATTCTATAAGTGGCTTAAGTTAATGCAGTACAACCATGCGGCCTCCCAGGGATTGAATTTAATGCAAAAATAAAAGTTAAGTTACCTAGGGGTTTCGATGGAGAGCATTTCCATTGAAAACTTTTCAAAATCCCACATTTCTCACTGGGTTTTGAGAGTAGCTGAATAGCAAAAAATTATGGTTTATGCTGTCTGAGGTGGTTTTGAAGGACTGGTGTTCTACATTTCTACTTGAGGACAGACTCAGACGTTTTCAAACTCAAGAAAACAAAGGCAACTATTATTGATGACCAAAAGAAAAGGCTTTTTGTAATTCAAAGAGTTCTGTAGCAACTACAATTAGGAACCTTGTCATAATAGGTAAGATATCAACATAATGTCCCTCAGAAGAGAAAATAAGCTATTAGAAATCCAAATTTAGTAGGCCTCTTCAGTTAGGAACTATAGGAATAGAAGTTGGAGAGTGGGAAACCTAACAATCTATTTGTTGGAGAAAGAATAAGTATTATAATGGAACAACAGCAACAGGCAAATGAGAGAAACATCAGGACTTGGCCTTGGAAAGCTTATCTTCAGAAGGAAATTAAAATAGCTTTAGGAAGAGTAAAGCGATAAAAAATGAAACCTGACCTAACAGAAGAGAGTGATAGAACATGTCGATAGACTAAAGCTCCTTGGGACAATGTTTTGCTATACTAAGGAAGCAAGAAGAGTATATTGCTTTCTATTTTTAGGTATGAAAATAGTTTTAATCATAGCCTTAGTTTAAATAAATATGAAGACTAGGATAAAGACCTGAACTGTTTTTGTAGTGAATTAGTTGAAGAAACGATGACTCTAGAAAGATGGACTACGAAAGCAGTTATTCCTTTAAGTCTTCGTTTCTGGTAATTTAAACATGTAAGTTATTTTTTCTTTTACTTGCATAAATATTTGCAGGAAAAACTACTTCATTAGCATATACTACTTCTCAGAAATTTATGGAAACTAAGAAGGGAATTAAAGGCAAAATATTAGAGTAAGAGACCATAAGTCCCTTTCTTATCATATTTCCCATAGAATTAACAGATACCCAATAGTGTCTTTTTTTTTTTTTTTTTTTTTGCGGTACGCGGGCCTCTCACTGTTGTGGCCTCTCCCGTTGCGGAGCACAGGCTCCGGACGCGCAGGCTCAGCGGCCATGGCTCACGGGCCCAGCCGCTCCGCGGCATGTAGGATCTTCCCGGACCGGGGCACAAACCCATGTCCCCTGCATCGGCAGGCGGACTCTCAACCACTACGCCACCAGGGAAGCCCCAATAGTGTCTTAAGAGCAGTGATTTCTCCACCCAATGATTACAGTTTAAACCCTTGACTTGCAAAAACCCCTAACATACTGTTTCCCCAACAACTGTATACTGTCAATTTCTCTATTTACTTATACTGACATGGTCCCTCTTTCCTACTCCTGCCCAACTTGCTTAGAAAACAAGAAGATTGTTCTATACAGGCAATATCAGTGTGACAATTCATTTTCTTTAGTTATCACTTGTAGCTTTGTTAATTCAAAAGAAATACAAGGCAAAAGCTTCCAGAAAAATGTATGTTCAGTTTTCCATGAGAAACTGACAAGTTTTTTGACTAACATATACTTTGAATGGTGAATAAAATGTCCACAGTGATTAGCTTCTATGTCTTTAATGTTGCATTTTTGCAGTAGAAATATATTTAGACAGATTATTTAAATATAATATATAATTCCTGGGCAAACCAGTACTACTATTGAATGTATTTCTATTATTCAGAGTCATTGTCACCTTCAAAATAAATTTTTGTTTTCTTTGCTTATGAGAGTGTTATGTATCAAGAGTGTCAAAGAAAAGCAAGTAAGATTAGAGAGGAAGCTGGTACCTGGCAAAAGATCTCCCAATGAAAATCGGAGAATTTTGAAGTCTCACCTGGCTGCAGAGGGTAGCTTCAGCATTTATATCCTGATGGGTGAGAACAGAAGTCTCGGCCATGATTCAAAAATTTTGCATTGGGAGAGCCAGGATTATTTAGAAGAAAAGTATATTGAGAACTACAAGGATATGAAGCAGTTTCTTAGAACGCTGAACAGTCCTCCTTTAGTTTTTCCCTCCCTTCCTTTCTTTCCTCCCTTCCCTTTCATGTTTCTCTAATTCTTAGTCAACGAATATTTATTGAGAATCTGTGCTAGGCAGTGGGGGATCATGTAACTGAAAAATACACATATATGGGGTCGTATGCACATAAAAATACAGGATCCATCACCTTAGAGTCAAATGAGGAAACAAGTAAATACACATCAGTTTAATTCATTTTAAGCTGTAGCGGAATTGCGTGCAAGTTTCGATGTGGGAACCAAGGAGAAAAGGGCACCTTACCTGGGAAATTCAGAAAAGCCTTCACAAAAGTGGTAAATACTTGACCTGGTTGTTGAAGGAGGGCTTGCCACACAGACAACCTTAGGGAAAAAGGAGAGGACACTCCAAGCAGAGGGAATAAGGTGTGAGAAATGTGGCCTGTTGAAGCAACTCTAAGCACTGACGGAGTGTGAAGTGTAAGAGGCTGGGCGCAGGGGGAAGAGTTACCAGAGCATGAGGCTGAATAAGTTGTGAGGGATAGATATTGAAGGGCCTTATATATCTGAGTGAGGAGCTTAAATCTTATCCTGTTAAGTAATGAGGAATCTCTGAAGAAATTTTTAGGGAGGCTAACATGATCGGCTTCTCACTTGCTGGCAAAAATGTACGGGATGAACTGGGGGCACAGCAGTGAGACTTAAAACAGGGAGACCAAGAAGGCAGTCAATGATGGTCTGATTTGGGGCGTAGGCAGAAGAGACGAAAAAGAGGTGATGATAGAGAGTGAATAGGAGGTAAAACTGACAGGCTATAGCGACTGGAGAGAGGACGGGGACAGTGTGAGGGATAGGAGGACAGGACGGTTTTGAGGTTTCTGACTGGAAAAGAGTACACAGCTGTGTTATTCACTAAGACAAGAAAACACCTTAAGAAGAAAGATTTGCAACCAAGATCAATGAGTTCGTATTTGTGCACCATGCCTTTAAGGAGCTTATCAGTCGGAGCTACAGATCTAGATTAAATCCAATGGTGCTTGGAGAGCCTGAGGAAGATAAGATTGGGATGTGTATGAACCTGCATGAAAACAGCAAATTGTGAAAGAATGACACATGCTCCTTACGTGTGTCAGAACACTATAACGTGCATGCACATAGACACCATCGTTACGTAGGAGCTGAGTCATCGTACCAAGTCAGTCTGGATGCTTATTAGAACTTCCCTCTTTCATCAATTAAGAGTCCTAGTCTAATTGAATATAACGTAAACATACAAGAATTTCAGTATGAAGAATTTCAGTATGAAGAGTATCCAGGTAAAAAAGAAGTGCCAGTATTCCACTGTCTTTATCTTCCTACAAATCTTAAAGGAGGAAAATGGAAATGTGAGAAAGAAAATATGAAACTTAATTTTTAAACAACTTGTTCAAATTAGTTTAAAATGTTATCTTGGTCAAGGATCTTTTAGGTGCAGGTAATAGAAATGAGACAGGAGAGAAGGGGGCAGGGCACAACCATTAAAAGAATGACATAGCCATTGAGGATTAAGACATAAACTGGTTGGAACCAACTAAGCCCAAGACGGTGGAAGATTAGACTTTCAGTAGACCTTGAGCCTCATTATACAGTCTTTATAATGCACTAGCATGCTAAATGACACACCCACAGATGTTATGATAGTTCTGAGGCCAACCATCAAAGGCCAAAACATAGCCCAGTTCCTGGAAATCCCCACCCACACCCCCAAAAGAGTTGGAATTACCTTCCTACTCCTTAGCCTATGAAATTACCCAGCCCATAAAAACTAACCACTCCTGCAGCCTGGGGGCTCTCTCACCTCTGGGATGGTCCACACTCTTATCTATGGAGTGTGTATCTCCCAGGGCTGTCTCACTTTCTGAGACGGACCCCATTCTGCCTATGGAATGAGTATCTAAGTAAACCTGCTTTCACTTTATTCTGGCTCGTTCTTGAATTCTTTCCTGCACGAAGCCAAGGACCCTCATTTGGCGGCCTGTCCCAGGGACTCAGCTGAGACCCGGGATATGACCATCCTCTCATGCCCCATTTTCTTGCAACATCTTTTGAGGAAGGTGGTCTTCTACCCTTCCCCACTTTTCCTTTGATTATAAAAATGTAGCCCACTTAGTTCTTGGGGCAGAGCCCTCTTGCCTGCCCGCTTGAATCCTTCACAAGCGTCCTATTTTAATAAATCTACTTCTTACCTATCACTTTGCCTCTTACTGAATTCCTTCTGTGCCGAGACATAAAGAACCTGAGCTTCATTAAGTCCTGAGATGAGTTGTGGTTTTCAGTTGGAAGACTGTGGGTTCAAGTTCCAGCTGAGGTGCAACTGGGTTCCAGTACCACCTGAGGTGCACTTTCAGAGAGCTCTGGAATAAACCAAAAAAGAGGAACTTACATAGGACGATGGAGAATCCAGGAACAAGAACTGATACTGGCCCTCAACTAGGAAATGGAAAGCTAGCAGGGATGGAGACTTCTCTTCCTTTTATCTCCCTCTCTAGAGATCCCATGATCTCACATCTTTGCTTCTTTCTTTAAGTCCGCTTCATTCCAATTTCTCTCTGTAAATTGCTTTGTTCTTCTTTCATGAACACAGCAGAAAATGGCCACCCCACATTCCTTGAATTTATATGTCCTTAGTTTATGCAATTAGCATATACTAACATCTAGAATACATGATCCCCAGATCTCAGGAAACAAATTTGTTGGCCCAGAGATTATTTAGCCCTGGTCCAATCTTCTATGGCCAGAAGGGCCTTAAACCTTAGATGTGACCTTCTAAGGGCAAGGTCACAAAATATAAATGTGGCTACCACTACTCAGGATCATGAACATCAGCTTTTGAAAAAGAATAGGTATCTATTACAGGAAAATATAGAAGAATAAAGATGACATATGGATTCCAGGGATCAGTACGTGATCTGAAAGCTAGCAATGAGCAGAAACTGAATGGGAAAAGTACAGCCAAAAGGAAATGATTTGAAAACATATATATATATGCTGCTATGCCCAAAGGAGATACAGGGACTGGGAACTTAGACGGCCAAATACAACCTTCTAAGGTTATTTTAGCAAATAACTGTACTTGTCCTTGAGAAATTGCTATCGAACCAATTTCTCACCCTGTCTCTGCTCAGTTCTATATTGTAGGGGGGTCACCCTTACAAGATACAATTCCCAGCTTCCAAATCAGCTGATTTCCAGCTGGGTTCACTCAGTGAGAGTGCTGACCAAGCAGAGAAAAACAATTTTTGGACTTTGATGAAAAGATAACTTATATCCAAGTACTATTTCACTTTAAACGTTTGTCAGTATTGCTTTCCTTGCCCTGCTCAGGACTAGTTATTGAGGCCCTTCACTTGCAGCTTATGCTTTAGAGCTGTCACTAGTCTATTCAATGCTTTTGTAGGAATTAGCAAAAGATGTCTCCTCTGGGTGCCAGGGCACACGACTTGTCTAACAGCGTGTGAGCCAGATATCAGCTCATACAGATATAGAAATTATCATTTGGCATCCTGTGAATGCAATGGAAAATCATGGATTTAGAAACCTTCCACTTAAAGGAACTACACTGTTGACAGTTTCCCTTGACCAGTTCATGCACCCAGCTCCCAGCTGCTGGGAGTGTTGCCTGCTAACAGCTCACAGTTGCTCCCTTCTCCAGAGATTTGGCATTGCTTTTGGCTAACGGGAGTCAGCACCCAAATCCCAAAGCTCCCTCTTCCCAAAGCCAATGGCTGAGTGTGTAATAAGTGACACACAAAAGGCTGATCCTCTTGCCTCAAGGTGACATTTCTGTGAAGTGAAATTTCATTTATGATCCAGTGTTTCATTGTCTTGGATCAGGCTAAGGCTAGACTTCATCAGACATGTCAACTGTGCAGTGATTTCCCCTTCCCTATGCAGCTTCCTTCATTCCCTTGTAAGTGTTTCCTGAAGAACGTTCTTTCAATAAAGCATGTGTGCCTGAACCCCTGTCTCAGGCTTTGTTTCTAGGGAACCTGCTCTAATACAAGCACTAATGATGATTTTTTTTAAAAAAATCTCTAGAGGACAAATAGTTTCTGGAGAAACACAGGAATAATTTAAGCAATAAGATAAAATGGGTACTCCAATACTAAGATTTAGGGAGTCGATCCTTAAATAATATGCAAAGTTGTAATTATTGATGAGATGACAAAATATTTTGTTTGGTATTGGAAACTTAAGAACTGAGAAAACAGAAGGGAAATAAGTTTTAAAACTTGTTCTACACTCTATAGGGTGTTCAGGTTACAAGTTTATGGCTGAGTAGAAAAAAGGATTCTGGAAAATCTTTTTTTTTGTGTGGGAGATCCATTAACTTTAGTTCTATTTAGTAGCAATAGCTACCATTCAGTGAGCAACCATTAAGTGCCAGGTTTTGTAGCAGGTGCTGTTATATACATTATTTCAATTTTATTCCCTACAACCATGAGATAGGTATTATCTCTATTTTACAGATGAGAAAACTGAGCTACAGTGAAGTAATCTGACCACTGTAGAGCTGGTCTTCACCCTAGGTCTGTCTGACTATAAGGATTGCATTATTTTCATTATATTATGCTGCCTCTCAGTGAAATTTTTAGACACATTTAATCGACAGCTAAATAGCAAACCATATGTTTGCTAAATAAACCATGTTGCTAAATAACAAACCATATACATCCACATATTCTCTTATACTTTTCTGCCTTTTCCATTTTTAGACCCTGGTGAACGAGGAGTTTGAACAAATAATTGCTAAGGCCCCTTGATTCCCAAACAAGGAATAAGGAACTTATTTCTAACATGACCACTGACTTTGGCTAAATTATTTGAGTGTTCAATGTTTTTCCTCAACTACTTAAAAAAAAAAAAACAACCCAAAAATATTAACTTCCAGCCATGGGAAATTGAGAGGCATGACTGATTTAACAATGATCAAGTATTATGCAGTCTAGTTTTGAATATAAATGATACATATTAGAGCCATAATTCCATGAAACCACAGTCACAAATCACCCATTCCTTTCTACTGAGGTAATTAAAAGTAGGATATTTATGCTCAAGGGATTGTAATTCTTCTCACCCCCTCTTAGAGGTAGGCTTATAATAAGGTTTACATATTCATTTCTATACCACCAAAAGGTTGTTTGTAATAATAAAAAAAAATATTGTTTATATTCTCTTTTGCACTGCGTTTTTACCCATTACTTTTTAAAAAGCTGGATGTCTTTTCCCATGGGATTGATTATATAATTTTAAGCTGAAAGGGACCTTAGCAATCAGTAATTCATTCCTTTTATTTCACAAAGCAGTAAATGGAAGCATACAGAAGCTGAGTCACTTTACTAAGATTACATGGCTAGTTAATATCAGAACTCAGATTAGAACAGCTAATCCGTTTGCCCTAGCAGCTGTTTTGCCAGATGTGAACAATGAAGACATTGTCCCTACAGAGCCTACACTATCTAGGCCTCAAACTGACAAGAATATATCCCAGGGGGTTTTACAGTTCCCTCCCAAAAAAGCAATGGGATTCAGATACAGCCTGACATACACTACTGAGTGTCATATGTTGGGGGAGGAGAGGGAAGGTGCTTGTTGGTGGAGGTAATTTGAATCTTGAATCCCCTGGACGCCCTCATGGAGGCCCGGCCATCGTAATCACCCGGAAGGCTCTTTTAAACATGAACTGATGAGGCCTACCTCCAACATTCCTAATTCAGTTTCTGATTCAACGTGGTGCCTGAGATTTTGCATTGCTGACGAGTTCCCAAGTGATGCTACTGGTCGGGGGAACCACATTTTCAGAACTACTGGTCTATCCCCCCAAGATCCTAGGGATGGCCAGTCTACTATATCTTGTTCTGGTTCTTGTTCTTACTCCAGTATTTGCTTCCAGAGTTGCTTTCCCAAACCAAGTCAACCTTGATTTACTGTTCTGGCAATTGCACCAAGCTAAAAACTATTACTCCCAGAAACCCATAAAACATACCCTGTATTTCTCCTCTCAGACTGGGACCCTGGATATCTACTCCTGCTCAGGAAAAAAAAAAAAAATCACTTCATGCTCTGGACTTGCATTAATTTGCTGGTCATCCAAGGTGGAGGCCATTCCTGTCTACTGCTGTTAGCCACGACCCCTCTCCCTGCTCCCCTTAGGTTGTGTGCTGATTTCAGCAGATTGCATTTTCTCTCCCATGGCTCGCAGAATATCACATGCTTAATACTCTGTGGCAGGGTTTGGACAAGGCTCTAAGTTTCTTGACCTGATTTCAGACCATGTATAGCTATCTTTGTACCTCATGAAAAATATTCACATATTGTGCCTTGGATCAGATGTGATCACTTGATTTATAAGTATACATTTAATATTGTATAGGTTCAACATTAAGAAGATATCAAGATGAATAAGACATGCTCCCAGCTCTCAGACAGCCTTAAGAATAACAATGGAGACAGACATTTAAAAAGTAATGATAATTTCCAAATGGAAAATCTGTATATCACTGGCTATGACAATATATTATATTAAAATGATACACTATGATTTTCTTTAATGGATTAGCTAGGTAGCTATTCATAGATAAATGACATCAAAATGTATTATCTTATGGTACCAATCCATTCAACCATACTAGCTTTCCAAGGGCAAATAACCTAATTTATGTGGAGGGAAAAAAAATTGCTAGTTCATATTAAAGACAAAAAATGGAATAAAAAGGACTGCTTACTTCGAAGAGACAAAGTTTTATAATTCTCTCAGGTATGTATGTTATATGCATGTAATGCAGTACACAAAATGCTATCGTTATCACTTTCATAAAATTGGAAAGCAAGTACTATTTATGTTTAATATTTTATATTCTTGCTTTGTCTAAAAAGACCTCCTCTCCAGTCATCCAGTGTCCTAAAGTTCCTACTGTCTCTTGCTAACTTCTCCCCAACTAAATTAACTAGTTGCTGAGTACCTATAAATACTCCCCCTATGTTCAGGGAGTTTCTGACCTTATGAATCTGCAGATCCCTAAAGTTGAACCTGAAATCTCAGGCTGTCTTCCAGCTAGGGCACAGCTTTGTGACTTTTCTCCAAACAGACAACTCATGGGCAAATGTGACTTCAAAGCACATAAAGAAGCAGGTGGCACAAGGGTGGCAGCAGAAATATACAGCTTCTAGAAACCCAGAAGAATTCTAGTTTCTAGTTCTCAACTTTAGCATTGGATTTACAGTGTCTCTCCAGACATGACAACAGATCACTGTTCACTGCAGCAGTTCCAGAGTGAATCCTGGGTGTAGTTCCTAGTTGCATAGAGAATGAATCAGGAGGCCTAACATATGACCAACAGGTATTTCAGAAAGAGAAGAAAAAAACATCAAAAAGAGAAGAAAAGATGAGAAAGTGACACAAGAAAACTTTCCAGTACTAAAGGACATGAGTTTTTAGATAGAAAGGGCATTTGATATACCCATTTAATATAATAAATGTTAAAAGATCCCACTGTTGGTATATCATCAAATTTTAGAATTCCATGAGCAAATAGAAGATCCTAAAAACTTCTAGAGACAATAGCCACACACAAAGGATCAGCATCAGAATAACATCATATTTGAACAGCAATGTTAAAATTAGAAATCAATGGAATAACACATCCAAATTCTGAAGGATAGTGATTTTCAATCTGAAATTCTAGACCCTGTTAAACTATCAGCCACTTGTGAGATTAGAATAAGACATCTGATGTGCAAGGTCTCAAAAATTTTACTTTTTACATATATTTGTCTAGGGAAGTCACTAATGAATACATGCTATCCAAACAAGGGAAAAAAACAAGATAGTTAACATAGGATCCAAGAATCAGAGAACCCAACACAAAAGAGGTGAAAGGAAATCCCAGACAACAGCCATGCAGTCAAGAGAGCAACAGTCTAGATTAAGCGGAGGGCCCTGGGAGACAGGTCTCTGATTAAAACAAACAAACAAAAACAACATAAGTACATCTAATAGATTCCTGATACATTTGATTATGTGGAAAAGAGTATGGGGAGGGATTTTACAGTTGTTAAAGAATACAGAAGAAATGAAACAATTAAACAAAATAAAATTTGAAGAAATCATCGAGGGGAAAATAAACCCAACAAAGTAAAAGCCCTACAGGAATGTAAATATTGTAATGTAAATACCAAAAGAAACAGTTCAGAGTGGAGGATGACTCTGGGGGGGAGTAAATGGGGGTAGAGAAGGATGCTTGGAGCTTCTGGGTTATGCTGTTGTTATAAGCTTTGTAGTATCATTTGATTTTTTAAATCATGTGAATGTATCATTTTTAATAAAGCTAAAAATTGATTTTTAAAAATTTATATGTATTTTGCGATATGTACAAATATTGAATTACGTTGTACAACTGAAACTAATATAATGTTATATGTTAATTATATCTCAATTAAAAAAAAAAGAAAATATGTAAGCCTAGATTTCAACTCTGAAATGGAAAATGAACTACTAATAAACCTGAAGAAAAGAGTAATAAAAATGAACACAAAAATTACTGAAATAGAAATAACAAACTTGATCAAAATTACAACAAAAAAGTTGTATGGTAGAAGAGTCCATATCCTTCATCTCAATACTTTCAGTGAAGTAATCCATGGAGACTCAAGACATCGTCAAAACATCATAAGTATCCAAACTGCCTACTCATCCATAAGGTAGACTGACCTTGAGCACACTAAAATAAAGAAGCCAATGTCTGCCCTCTCTCATTTGGAATAATCCAACTGAGAACCACTGAGTATTCATTAAAGTTAAAGAGCAGTGGAAAAGAAAAAAAAACAGTTAGCAGCATCCTGGGAACTATAACATACATATTTCAAATAATTTCTTTTTTTTTTTTTTTTTTTTTTTTTTTGCGGTACGCGGGCCTCTCACCGTTGTGACCTTTCCCGCTGCAGAGCACAGGCTCCGGACGTGCAGGCCCAGCGGCCATGGCTCACGGGCCCAGCCGCTCCGCGGCATGTGGGATCCTCCCGGACCGGGGCACGAACCCGTGTCCCCTGCATCGGCAGGCGGACTCTCAACCACTGCGCCACCAGGGAAGCCCTCAAATAATTTCTTGAATAAAGCTATGTATTAGGTATGTGGAGACTAGTGGTACTGGCCATATAGTGGTAGTAACTATCACTGGTAATTCACTAGCACGATTAAGAATTCAGTTTTCCACTAAGACCAATAAGAAATCAGAATGGGTTGAAAATAAGCTGTCTATTTCTAGAAAAGTAAGCCCCAGAGAGGCTTGTACTCAAAATGAATTTAAAAGGGAGAGGGAGTGGAATATCGTTTGCTAGCTTACTTTTCAAGATTTTAGTTGATGAAAAATAAAACATTTAACTTGGGAGGACAAGGACAAATTCTCTTAAACATTTCTATATGCAATATTCGCATAAACATGCAGAGATATTTTACAAGGCGCATATTCTAAACCCATGGCACTTGGAGGTTGCGTGTGGGAAGTGACATTCACCACTCCTGCAGCAGCCAGGTTTGCTGTTGTTCTGTCTCTACAACTCAGCTCTGCCATGGGAAAGCAGCAAGTCAGGACTGGTAATTATGACTACAATGGCTGTTGAATGTCACAGATCCCTGTGTGCAGCTACCTCTACATTCCCCTACAAGGAAGGGTGTCATTCCATTTTTAAATGATTAACATTAGCAAGGGGGACAGGGTGCTTCAGAGGACTTGTAACAGTACATAAACAATGATATTTGTAAAGGAGAAAAGTGGATTAACAGAGCACTAGGACAGGAGAAATTGGCAAAGTATAACAGTAACGGCAGGGAATGCATCTGAAAAAAATGCCTTCGTTTCTGTAAATAAGCTACCCTAATGTTTTCTGTTAAAATGAGGACTTTACCTTAAAGGATTATAGCAAAGAGAGAAGAAAATAAAAGACCTAAAATAGATTCTAAGTGAGTCAAGGAAAGTCAACAGGAAAAATTAAACATGAATTGCCTTATTCTGAGTGATATCCATAGACATTTTAAGACAGCTTATGCATTTTATACCTACAGGAAGATAGAATTCCTACAGTCTTCTTCACCTAGCTTACAAACTTCAAGATACTTAGTTGAAGGGAAATAGAATCCTTCTTATTTCCTGGATCAAATCCAGTCTCTCAAACTGGGTAAAAAGAATTTGAGATAAGAAAATAACTTGCCAAAGAAAACAGAGAGAAGGTTGTCTTGTGTTCTGCCAAATAAAGGATACGCTCTCAAGAATCAAAGGAAGAAGGGGACTTGCTAAAACCTTTCAAACAAATACAGCTGGTACTGCTTGGTCTCAGGATGATCGTGGAAAAATAGAATCCTTGTATGCATGGTAAGGCAGGAAAATCCAAATATTGCTTGTTCACATGTTCATGAGAGTAAGGAAGTCCTATTGCCAATGCAATGTCCACGCTTACATTTCCCACAATTTAAGAATTAAGAACAAAAAGCTGGAAAAAGCCTAGAGAAAAGCAAAAACGACAATGAAGGGGTAGAAAATAAGAACTTAAATTGCAATTCTGTGGACAAAACCATATTTAAAATTTTGAGGAAAAGTTAAAGACATGTTTTGGGCTTGAGACAAAAGCCTATGGTCGTTATAATTTCCCATCCTCATTTCTAAAGAAAAAAGAACAAGGGCAAAAGAGTCAGAAAATTGCATTTAGAAATAGACAAGTTGTTGAAAATTTCCTGAAAGAAAAAAAATCAATTAAAACATAAATAGTCTAGACTAACAACAGGTTGTGAAAGGATTGGAACCCAACAGTTGTCAGCACGGGACAGATTCTTCAACTCATAGCTACTGTCCATTCAACTATCCTCCTATAGCTTCTTTTTTCAGTCCTTTTCCACATCTCTCTCTCCTATCTTCAAAATAGTTTGGTAGTCTGCAACGTTTCAAAGCTGGCATTCTGGCATAAAAATTGCTATCTTTCAGTTTTTATTAGAAATTAATATGATTCTGTCTCTAGATTGATAGTTTCAAAAAGTTTTGTAATTTCAGCATACTGGGACACATAAACCTATGTGACATAACATATAGCCTAACTAGAAATTCTGCTAACAAAGAAATTATGCCCCCAATTCACCACTATCTATCTGAAGAACTATATAGAGTCCCAAATACGAAGGACAATTTTCAAAGTAGCATGCTTAGATACGACCAAGGCAAAAGCACACATTTCAGCTCAACGCTTGCTCCCTTAGCTAAGGGAAGGCAGAGCAGACCACAGGCAAGGATGGTCAATGACAGGACAAATAGTATTTGAGTAACCACTCTGTATCAGGTATTTTACACGTTATCTTGGTAAATTTTGTAACTTTGAAGTATGTTGAATTATCTGTTTATGCTACACCTTTATTCAACAGAAATTATTTTCACTCTATGGATGAGGAAACAAACTCAGAATAGCAACTTGGCCAAAGTCCGTAAGGTTAGAATGACAGAATAAGAACTCCAACTTAGGCCTATCTGAAGCCTATACTTGTTACTATCCTGGTTCACAGGTTTGAAAATATTACGGAACTAATCTCTACTTCTCAAGAATTGGTAATGCTTTCCACTATCACTGTGGCTTTTATATATAGGAACCTCACTTTTTTTTTTGTTTTGCGGTACGCGGGCCTCTCACTGTTGTGGCCTCTCCCGTTGCGGAGCACAGGCTCCCTACCCGCAGGCTCAGCGGCCATGGCTGACGGGCCCAGCCGTTCTGCGGCATATGGCATCTTCCCGGACTGGGGCACGAACCCCTGTCCCCTGCATCGGCAGGCGGACTCTCAACCACTGCGCCACCAGGGAAGCCCAAATTTTTTATATTTTTAAAGTGTATTGATAATGGTTTAGCAATCTGTTTAGTACATCCAAGATTTGTACTGGGAGCTTTCAGAAATATTAAAATCAAATAGTTTTACCAAATTTCATTTGGCAAAGGACAGATGTCCTAAGTTTAATATAGGTAACTCTTTTGTTTTAACCGAATAGCAAGCAAACATGATGGTAAAGTTTATGCAATAAATGCTAATTTGTTTAAAGTGGAGATGCTTATTTATAATTCACAGCAGTGGGTATTATTTATCATTTACATATTCCAAAACTTGGTTTTAATACAGCTGTCTAGTATTTAATTTACTGAACAAAGGGGGTTATCCTAGGTGGCTTTCAGTATTCTGAGACATACAAAAACAAAAACAAAAACAAAAAAACTCCTGAGATCTATAAGTTCTAAGGATTAAATCACAATATGTATTTCCCTGGGTGACACCCCAAAATGGGCACATTCATTTTGGATAAAGAGAACACAAAGTCTTTGGGGTTTGAGAGAAAGAAAAAGACGAGAGGGGGGAAAAAAGAAATATTTTTTAATTCACAAAACGGGGGGGGGGGGAAATGTGTGGAGGACCCTTCGAGAAGAGGCTGAACTGAAATGTTACAAACACATTTGTCCTACGAGACACACCAGCGGGCGGTAGAAATCTTCTCTAAGTGCGTCTGCTTTCTCGGAACATCCATCAGCAAGGTCTCTGTTTCAGAATTCTGGGAGAGACCTGGTCCTTCACTCCCACTCCCACTGCTGAAGTCTGGACAAACTCTGAGAAACCGTAGGCACCTGCGGCTCTGACGGAACCAGCGAGGAGCACGGGGGAGCGCGTCCCTTCTCCCATTTTCCGTCTGCAGATTCCAGACCTTTCTGAAAAGCGGCGTGAACGTCCGGCTGTCGCGCCCCTCGCCCGCGGAGGATGACCCGGGTCTGCACTGAAGCTCCGCAAAGGTGTGCGTCAGCATAAGAGAGACGGGCAGCTCGGCCACGGAGACCTGACGCCTCCTCCCTCCAGGGCTCTGCCAGCGGAAAACACCCGAGAAAGAAGCCCAAACCCGGGAGCCCGCGCCTGACCCGCAGCCCCTCATCCGGCCGCCCCTCGGCCGGAAGGGGGTGTGGCCTCGGTCCGGCGCGGCGAAGCCAGCCGCGACGTGGGGGGGGGTCCTCCCGGGGCCGCAGACGCGCGTTTCCGGCGCGCTCCCCCGCGTCTTGCGTCCTGTGGTCTCGCCCGTCCCCGCTGCCATGTTGAATTGTGCGGCCGCCGCCGCTGCCGCCGCCGCCGCCGCCGCGGAAGGAGGGTTGGAGGAGGAGTTGGGAGTTTAGCGCAGTCGCCGGAGTGCGAAGACAACGAGCCTCCGGCCAGAGCCTGGGCCGGCCGGAGCTGGGAGCTTCCCTTTCTCAGCGCGGCCCGCCGTCGACTCCTCCTTCCCGTGGCCTCCTCCCCGCGCCGGCGGAGCTGCGAGATGCTGCGCCTCTGATTACCCTCCTCCCGCCCCTGTCACCGAGAAAGGGGACGAGCGCTCGCCCACTCGCTGGAGGAGACTGCCCTGGCCTCCCTACCCCGCCGGCGAAACCATGAGCTCCGGCCAGCAGCAGCCGCCGCCGCCGCGGAGGGTCACTAACGTGGGGTCCCTGCTGCTCACCCCGCAGGAGAACGAGTCCCTCTTCACCTTCCTGGGCAAGAAATGTGTGGTCAGTGGCCGAGACCCGCGTCGCCGCCCCCGACCTTACCTCACGGGCCCGGGCTGGAGGGCCGGGAAGTGGGAGTGGGGAAGGAGGCGGGAGCGGCGCGGGTGGGCGGTGGTGCTGCCGGCCAGGCCTCCCGTCGGCCCCGGCCCCGCGTCGGCCCTCCGGCCCCGCGTCGGCCCTCCGGCCCGGCTTCCTGGGTGCGGGCCGGCGCGGCCGGACGCCGCCTCCCGGACCTGCCCGGGGAGCACGCAGGGAAGTGTCACCTCCGCAGGCCTGCCCTGGAGCCCTGCTCGGTCGGACCCGGGTCCGTGCCCTTGCTGCTGATTCAGACTTTACTGTCAGGCCTCACGGGGATTTTCTTCTTGCCCGAGATGCTTGATCTTAGTAACTGGGCCCCTGGACTGGCCCTCGCTTCTCCACCTACAGCCGATCTGGGGGCGCCTTCCTTCACAATGCCAGAGGTTTCAGGAGTGGGTCGGTCGGGGACCGAGGCCCAAATATGAATGAATCGGACCATAAGGTGGTTTTTTAATCTCCTTTGAGGATCTTCATTCCTTTGAGGAATGAAGTCGAGTGCGTCTGTTCAGAATGAGGGCAGGAAATGCTACTGCTCCCCATTGCAGAGAAACGAGGTTTATTTCTCCAGCGGTCTCGCCCAGGCCTGGTTTTTCTCTCCTCTCCACTGTTTTTTGATTTTGGGTTTTTTTTTGTTGTTTTCTTTTCTTTCTTTCTTTCCATTGGTGGGAGATGTTGCTCTCCCACACCAAGCGCAGAGGAACCGCAGTCTCCAGCAGTTCTTGGCCTTTGGGGGTCTGAGAATGGTTCTTAGGTTGGTGCAGTGCGGCCTGGTCCAAGCCCCGATGGCCGGTTGGGAGCGAGCAGCTCTGCTGTGGGAAGGGGAATGTGTGTTGTTGACGGAAGCGTTCATTACACGGGCCGCTGGCACTTCTGCGGGTGGGGAGGTTCTGCTCTGCGGGGTAGGCCTCGTTAGGCTGCATCTTACTGCGCTGGCTGGGTTGAACTGTGGTTGAGTTTGTTGGAACGCTGTTTGGGTCCCTTTCTCCCCCCTTTACTGCTTAACACCTGCGGAGTATGTGCCACTGGAACCCGGGAAGCACCGAGTGAAATGCCAACAGAGCTGTACCTTTTACAGCTTTGCTTAGTAGTGCTAAGTGTGTCAAACCAGACTCCACCTGCTTGTTTGAGAAGTTGGGATTAGGCAGGTTCTGGGAAGTTACCAGCTTAATTGTTAATTTTCTAGGAGTTTACCCTTTGTATCCTGTGCCATCCAGTAGGAGATTGAATCATTACATTCAGTTCAGATGTGTTTCAGATTTCAGAAGTTAGACCTGATTAGAAGAATAAAATGAGGGGGGTGGCTTAAAATGAGAACTGGGGGAAACAACTGTAAGGGCAGTCAAGCCCTTTACTCCCCACACACACTGTTTAAACCAATGAGAAAACTGAGCCAGTGAGCCCGAAGTCACCCAGCAATTTAGTAATGTAACCAGAACTAGAAAACCAGGACTCCTGATGCCTACTCTGTTGTACTTTCCACTACATCATGTTGTTTTAGAAGAGTTTTTTTTCTTACTTGTTATTGACTTATTTAAAAGTGGTATGAAAGGAATAGTAACTTCTATTTTTCATCAGAAACTGATATAATTAAAGTGTAAGACTCTTAAAGCAGCACTAATTTTTGAATATTTTCAACTTAGGAAAATCTTCAGTACTTTAAAAATGACATTATTTAAAGTTTGTGGGTTTACCACTTTTGTGGTGTAATCTGTATCAGAAAGCAAGTAGTTGTACCGTGTGTAACCTACCAGACGCATTAACTTTAAGCAGGAAGGACATTACATTTATACCCAAGTATACTGACTAATTGCTCTGTGCTTACCTGTAATGTTTACTGGTTTCAAAAAAATGACTGATGTGGAAGAATACAGCGATAGATAGAGAATGAATTTCTGTCATTTAAAACCACACTGTTGTAGTTACCTGCTCTTGTGGTGTGAAATGGTTGCGGAGATTAACTTTAATATTTGAAGTCTCCAATTACAGAGTAAAGAATGATATGTTAATTTTTTGGAACAGTCCTTTTTTTTTCCTTTGCTGACTATGCAGTTTTTTGTACAATACTGAAATACATGGTCTCATTAAAAAAAAAAAATGAAGCAATGAGATTTATAGGTCAAACCAAATTTGTTTAGCAAGATGTATTCAGAACTCTATCTAAGAATTCAGGAAATGAAACAGGAGTAGTTGTAGTTCCAGCTCTCAAGGAGTTTCATTCCTTCTTTCACTCAGCAAATATGTATTGAGTAGCTAAATGTTGAGGTCAAAATCAGGGTTGATGCCTGCACTAAGGGAGCTTACTGTATCTAAAAAGAGAAACAAATGTGTAAACTGATGAGTATGTCAATACTTCAGAGTGATGTGCAAGAGGCTGCATGTCACAATGGAAAATCCTGTATCCTGGCTTTGTAATCAGCAGATCAGGGTTTAAACTCATATGGTCACTTTGGACAAGTTTCTTAAGCCCCCTGTCCTAGCATTGGTTTTCTCTTTTCTAAAATAAGGATACTATCTCTTGGGGTGGTTGTGTGGATTAGAAGGACTATATGTGTAGATGCTATTATTTTTATAAAAGTTTAGGAGATCAGAAGAGAGGATGAGTAAACGCTTTTTAGAATGGTCAGTATCTGAACATTGAAGATTAGTAGGTATAGTCGTCATCGGGTGCTCAAGTCCCTTGCAGTCAGCCCTCCATGTCCAGAGATTTGGAGGGCCAACTACCCCCCAGATTGATGAGAGGTATGAAACAGCTTGGGAAGTCAGGGGACCTCCTAATAGTATGTTATGGAGCAAGAAGGGGTCTCAAGTTTAGGTATACATTGGAATCATTGGGGAGATTATTACAAATGCATATGGCTAGGCCAAATTCCTAGATAATATTCAAATTCATTGAGTCTGAGGTGTAACTTGGACATTTCTATTTTTAGCAAGCTTAATAGAAGTCTCCAACTTATATCACAGTTTGAGAACCACTGCTAAAATCCACTGTTTTCTAATAGGGTAATTCTGAAGCACTTTGGAAATGTTAATAGGTTTTCCCTCAATCTTTGGTCCATAAACTCTTTCAGGACAGCATTTCTCTAACCCCTTCAGATAACAATGTGTATTTCATAGGTGTAAGAGATGCAGTTGAGGAAGTATTGCACTAGTTAGTGGGGTACCACAAGATCAGATTTGACTTTTAGAAAGTTTGGGGAGAAAGGTAGAGGCACTCTATTATAGAAGGTGGATTGAGGGTTGTTAGATTGGAGGCAAAGGAGATCAGATACGTGTTTACAATCACCTGCATGAAATATGATGACGGTGTGAATTAAAGCAGTGCTAGTGGGATAAAGGAGCAAAAGACTCCAGTAGGATTTCATCCCCCTTAGGTAGAGGGCATGAAGGAAGGGAACTGGGGGAAAGTCAGGTATAAAACCACCAGCAGAAAAAGTATGCAGAAACAGGCATGTGTCACTAGATGTAAATATGCCTAGATGTTAATGAAACTCTAGGTTGCTGATTGTTTTCATGGAGGAGGTGAATTTTCAGTAAAGCTATAGTTTTACCACAGTTTTTAAAAATAGATTTTGAAAAAGTTGAGGTTCATTTAAAGTTATATGTAAATATATGTTATGTAATTTTACATAAAGTTAATAGTTCTGTTGCAATTTATTAGCTGGTGGTATTTTCTTAGAACAATTAAGAAGGGTTAGAAACAAGATTACTAGGTCTAGTTTTGTAGTTAGTTCTGTTGCCTTTCATGTGTGTGATTTAACTTATTTTCTGTAAAGAGTATATCCATCTTGCCAAGAAAAGTTAAATATATACATTCCTGAATAAGTAAGAAATTAAGGATTGGGAGAAAACAAAACCTTATACTATCCCTCTGGTCCAGATGGATTGGGGTTAGAAATGTTAACTATTACCATTCCCTGCATACTCACTTGGTTTGTTTCAGGATTTAGTGATATTTAAGAAGGCATTTTTATTAACTAAGTTTAATTTTTATTTTCTTTAGTTCCTCAGCACTTGTTTTAAACTTGCTTAAAGTCTTTAGTTTTTTTTTTTGTTTTCTCACCCTATATACAATTCTGGGAGATTAGACCTTATGCCTACATAGTCTTCTATAATTTTTATAATAACCAGCATACAGATCACTGAATACTTACTGATTGCATAATTATAATAGCTAACTTGTTTACTCCTTAGGAGTTCATTCAGCATTTCTCATTGCTTGATCAGGTTGTTAAAACCTTCAGTTTCTAATACAGATGGTATCTGGACTTCAGTCTTCGTATATTAGGAGAACAAAGTGGTTTAATTCTTCTGCTGAACTAATGTAGTTGGTAGCAGTAGCTGTCCAACATTTGTTTCTGTGCTAAATTCTTAAATAGGTTTAGAGAGAGAGGTGCCTATGAGGGATGATTGTCTTGATGAAGCCCTAAATTGAGGCGGTCCCGGAGGGAAGTTAGTGCTGGGAATGTATTTCACCTTGAGTGATATTTAAGGAGAAAAAAAAAGGTAAAAATTCACAGGATTTGGAATAGACAAAGACATGAAGGCAACCTAGGCTAGTGAAGAGGGAAAAGGTGAGTACAAAAGTGAGTGTCATACGGGGTGAACTATAAGCACAGGAGATTTAGAAGAATCCAGCAGATCTGGGTTTATATATCCTTTTTTTTATTATTCTTAGCTCTGTAGTATAGTCATATTTCTTAACAAGTATGAGCCTTAGTGTCTAGATTTGTAAAATGGACTTAGTCAAGGATTTCAGAGAATAATGCAATAACGTGTGTAAAGCTGTTAGAACGCCGGCCACTTACAAAGTGTTCTGGGAGTTGGAGAAGCATGTGAAAGAATGTTGTCATTAATACTATTCACTACTTGGTTTAGATTTCTTGTTACTGGCAGAGAGGTTTTAAAGTAAAATCTTGAACTGTATATTGTATTTGTTTTGATTTAGGTAAATTAATTCTAACATTTTGGCTTAAAGTCAGTACATTATAGAGTATGTAAATTAAGAGTTAAGCAGCAGCTGGAACAAATCTCTTTGGGGAATTTCTGGGCAGCCTAAGCCCCTCTGGCTGCTGACTGGAAAGGAAAAAAGGGATACTGGTATAAGAGTTAGGAGTTCCTGGGTTTTAGTCCATGCTCTGCCACCAATTAATTGTGAATGTGAACAGGTATCTACCTTCCTGAACCTCACTTTCCTGGTCTGAAAAGGAGTGGTTGGACAGGTAACACCACAGTCTTTCCACCTTTAATGTTCTACCACTCTAAATGTTCTAGTTGCCAGGGACTCTAGCAGGGAAAGAACAGAGCTTCTGTTAACCTTGGAATATGTGTGTTTTGCTCAGTGGAGACAAAGATAGTATATATCTAAGTGCAAGGTAGATAATCTACAGTCATTTCACTGCAGATTCCCATTTCTAACTCACCTTTTTCTTAGCATCATAATTTGATAGATATTTTACCATAGAAAAACCAGGGTAAACAGAATTAAAAAGCATTAGTAATAGAATAATCAGCTCTCACTAACTTTGAATTATTAATTATTTATTCTAATTACAAGGAATTTTTGGCTTATTATAAGTATGCCTTTTAATTAAGATGGAGTTATTTTAAAGAGTTCCTCTTTTGTTAACCAGTTCCGTCTAGAACCTCATTTCTTGCATGAAACTTTATTAGTGATGTGATAGTTTGGTGTTACCTTTTATTGCTTATTATCTAAGGTTAAAAATAAGTTTTTTTTTTTAAGTTTTTAGTTTTAAGTGTTAGACTCAGTAGTTATAGTGAACTGACTTGGTTATTTTAGAATGATTAAAAGTTGAGGTTTAGAAGAGCAGATGGAGTTCAGCTTCATTATAAATTATTCTGTCTGAGAGCCATAGCTTTGATCCAACAGATAAGAACTCAGCATTATTAATAGAGTTCACTTTCATTGTAAAGGTTCTGGAAGCAAAACAAGTTTATACACTCTTCTCCAGAGTAATCTAATATATATTGTTAACTGTAAATAAAATTCTTATTGCTGTATAACTGAACAATCTAGTATTTTTTAAAGTATTGTTTACTAATTAGAAGACATTTGGCATATTTAACTATATTCATAAATGTAGTGTAACAAAAATGTATTGTTTTTCTTTATTGTATCTTATCAGTATTCTTGGAAATAGAGGATTACATCACTATAGTGTTAATATAAGAGAGTGGAATTATTAGAAAACATCAGTTTCCCTTTGGAGTTAATGTGTTGTAAAGGACTTTATGACCCCTTATTTATTTAGAAAAGCATATTTTAAAAAATTTATTTATTTATTTGGCTGCGCCGGGGCTTAGTTGCAGCATGCGGGATTTTCACTTGCGGCATGCGGAATCTAGTTCCCTGACCAGGATGGAACCCGGGCCCCCTGTACGGAGCATGGCGTCTTAACCACTGGACCACCAGGGAAGTCCCTATTACCCTTTTTTTTTTAAAGAAACCAAATAACTGGTGTAATGTTGAAGAGGTGAATCTAGAAGAACTCCCTTTAGAAAATAAAATCAAATGAAAGATTTGTAGTAACTTCATATTTCAATTACTATGACTATCTGTTAGTTTAATTGTTCTCTATGTCCTTGGTTCCTCTGCCATGATGATTTGGCTTTTTAACTTATTTTTTACTTGACCTGAAGATTACTATAGAAATCTGTGTCTATAAAAGAAGTACTCATTAAAGACCAGATAAATTGAAACAAAAGGAAATGCGAAAGACATCTGGGAATATAAAATGCTGTTAAAAATATGAGGAGATCGAAATTATCATCAGACAAATACACAGTAACTTTAGGACAATGAAATATTTTAAAGTTTGATTTTAAAGTTAAACTTTCATATTAAACTTGGAGAAGCTCAAATTATCTAGTGTTTTTAAGTGTTAAAATAGAGGTGAAGTTGTTTATCATTTTTTTTGGTTCCAAAATAAAAAATTTTAAGTGAAATTCTCCCTCCAGTAAGGTGAATACTTTTGTTGCCATAAAAATATCAGAGGATACCTAAATACCTAAGAACTATTCATAGTAGTAAAGGAGCTTATTGATTTGTATGCAGTGCATGAAGCTAATCAAATGATTTCCTCTATTCTTATTAATAAAATATAGTCATGATCAAGAATTGAGGATTTGCTGAGTACATAACACCTTCCCGGTATGTTGGACTACATGGAAAGGGTAGGGAAGATTTAGTCCTTACCCCTCAGTTGTTCACTAAGCCAGGGAAGACAAAAATTATGCATGTAAAGATAGTTTTACAAGCCAGCATATAATAAAGTTTTGAATAATAGGAGAGATAGGTGTATCACTGTGGGTTTTAATACATCATTGTGGGGTTTGAGCATGAGAACCTTAAATGGCCTACAGAATTTATGTCAGAATAAGGAAGTAGCCCAGTTCAAGTGTAGGAAAATGTGTGAGCAACTTAGGAGTAGAAAATTTTCATGGAGTGTTCTGCAACACTGAATAGACTGACTTGGCTAGAACTGAGAATGGTATTTGCTTGAGGAGATAGTGAATGATAAGTTCGAAAGATAAATTGAGGCCAGATTTTAGAAGACCTTGAACGTCAAACCTAGGGATTGAGCTTTAGTCCCTAAGTAGGGAGAAGTCACAAAGATTTTGATTCAAAAAATGTCAAGATAGGAAGGATCTAGGAATGGGGAAAACTGGAAATTATTATTCGTAATAAGAATAATTAACACTTTAAAGTTTACTAAACAATTTCTTATTCATTATCTTAGCAGACCAGACCTGGCCTGGCTAAGGAACCTGAATTGTAGCAGCATCTGGTACGGAAAAAGGATTATGAAGGATAGTAAATCCTTGGCCTTTGCTCTCATGGCAGACACCACTTATCACTAACAGCATTTTTTCCTACTTTGTCCTACACACAGCCACTACCAATCAGTCCATGTTCACAGTTGATGAAATCTAGTTGCCATTCCAAGGCTCTATTCTAGAAACATTGTGAAGAAAAAAATGTCAGTACTTGGTTGGCTTTGTGAATTCAAGATGACAACAGAACCTCCTTGTGGAAATGGCTAAATTGTAGGATTAGAGCTGTTGGAATCCTTTTTACAGTGTTGGTTGTCGAGGCCTTAGGAGTGGAGTTAGATCCGTGAAGGTGTCAGTGCACGTGAAGATTACAGAGGGAGGCAGTCTAGTCCATATTTGACTTGACCAACATTTGAAAAGGATGGGTTTCAGTGAGGAGTTGAAGGGGGAGAAAGATGTTCTCTTTAAATTACCAGAGAAGTGGTATTCTGCAACTTAACTTTTTCACTTATATTGTATATCTTTCAAACATTTCCATGTTCATTTATATCTGGTGCATCCTTTTCATTACTACATCCTATATTTTATGTATTTCGTATAGCTTATTAACCTCTAATAGTTTCCTAGGGCTAGTTTAACAAGGTACCACAAACTGTGTGGCTTAAAAAACAAATTTAATCTCTCTCATTTCTAGAGGCTGGAAGTCCAAAATCAAGGTGTTGGTAGGGTTGGTTCCTTTTGGCGGCACTGAAAGAGAATCTGTCTCATGCATCTTCTAGCTTCTGGCATCTGCTGACCATCCTTGATATTCTTCAGCTTATAGATTCATCACTCCAGTCTCTACCTATGTAATCATCACAGGATGTTTTCTACTTGTCTGTTTCTCTGTCTTCTTTTTGTATAAAGACACCAGTCATTGGACTAGTGTCAACCCTAATGACGTCATCTTAACTTGGTTACATCTGCAAAGAATCTTTTTCGATATATGGTCACATTCACAGATACAGGGGTTAGGACTTAAATGTATTTTTTAGGGAGACACAATTCAACCCATAACAATGGGTATTTTTATAAACAGTGTATTTTTAGAAACAGTGCTGTAATGAACATTCAAATACCTATTTCTTTGTATCCTTTCCAAGTATTTCTATAGAGTAAATTCAAAGCAGTGAAGTCAGAGAGCATGAGTATTAAAAAATAGTAATAGATACTGCTGAATTATCTTACAAAACAGGTGTTACCAAACTCTGTATAGTCACATCAACACTAGAATTTAAAAATCTTTTTTTGCTTCTGACAGTTTCACTGGTCAAAAAAATCTCATTGTTTGATTTGTAGTTTTTAGTGAAGTTAAATATTTTTTCATGTCTGTTGGTCATTTATATTTCTTCTGTGAAATGCCTATTCTTGTCTTTAGACCATTTTTCTATTGGGTTGTTTTTTCTTAGTGACTTAAAGAACTCTTTAGGGATAGTAATTTTACAGTATTTTTTGGCAGTCATCATTTTATTTTTCGACGAGTATTTTTGGTCATTGCATAAGTTTTAAATTTTGTGTAGTTAAATATGATAATCTTTCTAGTATATCAAGTTCTTATTTAATACTGTCCTAGTTGAGAACTGCAAAAATATTTACTCACATTTTCCTAGTACTTCTATGGTCTTATTTTGTACGTGTTATCTTTGATCTTTCTGGAGTGATTTTGGAAAACAAGGGTAGTAGAAAGCCAGTGCTACCTTTTTACAAACGATGTCATTTATTGAGCAATTGATTTTCTCCCATCTATTTGAAACGCTGTCTTACCAGATGTACTTAGATCCATTTCTACATTCTCTTATTTTTTGTTTCTTTCTTTGCCAGTATACTGAATTTTTAATTAGTGTAGCTTTATAATTATGACATAGTTTGATTAAAGTCCCTCATTACTCTCCTTTTCAGTATTTTCTAGCTATTTTTATGTGCCTATGCTTAGTATTTTTTCAAGACTATCTCCCACCCCATCTCCCACCAAAAGCATATTTGCTTTAAAATAGCATTGGATTTGTAGATTAATTTAAGAAAAATTGACATAGTGGGGATTTCCATTGGCAAGCAAGTCTGTTTTATTTGCCACTTGTCTTATTTCCTTCTGTAGTTATATAGTTTTCATATCATCCGTACTAGCCATTAAATTTTTTTTTTTTTTTAGGTACAAAAGCGATACCCATTTATACTCATTGTTTAGACACACACACACCACGCGCACACACACACACATACACACACACACACACATGCAGTCTGCACTATATGGAGTTAAAAGGTAAAACAGCCCTTTACACTTCTCATCCCCTAATACAATTAGGCTCCATAGAAAGCTCTTAAGGTTTTGATGTGTCTCTTTCCCTTCCTTTTTGTTTGTATGTATGTATATGAATACGTATCTCTGCATTTTACCTGAAAGGGGTCATATTCTGGACAGATTATATTATGTACATATAGATTGACCTCATGCTTTTTTTTTTTTTTAACATTTTTATTATGGAAACTTTTAAACATATACGAAGTAAAATAGGATAATGAATCTACGTGGACCTGTCACTGAGCTTTAGTAGGTATCAGCTCATGGCCAGTCTTGTTTGCTGTATATCGCTACCCACTTTTGCCTTTCCTGTATTATTTGGAAATAAATAGCGGGCATTATATAAGGTTTTTTTTTGTCCTAATCAGTCTGGCTAGAGGTTTGTTATTTTTATTGATTTTCTTAACAGATTTAAGTTTAACTGATTTCTGTTGTTTTTCTTGTTTTCTATTTTATTGATTTCTGTTCTGATATTTATTATTTCCTTTTGCTTACATTGGGTTTAAATTGCTTTTCTTTTTTAAGGTGGTAACTACTTAGGTAATTGATTTGAGACCTTTTTCTTTTTCTAATGTAGAGATTTAGTGCTATACATTTTCTTGTAAATACTGCTTTACTGGCATCCCACATATTGGACATGTTGTATTTTATTTTTTATTTAATTTAAATTACTTTCTAATTTTCCTTCTCATTTCTTTGACCCACAGGTTTTCTAGAAGTATGCAATTTAGTGTCCAAAGATTTAGGGATTTTCCAGATGTCTTTCTGTTACTGATTTCTAACTTAATTCTATTATGTTAGAAAATACATGGATCCTTTTTATTGATAAGAATATGGTCTAAATTGGCATTGCACATGCCTTTGAAAATAATGTGTACTCCACTGTTGTGTGGAGTGTTCAGAAAATGTTAATTATATCAAGATGGTCCGTAGTGTAGTTTAAGTCGTCTCTCTCCTTACTGATTTTCTGTCTACTTGCTCTATCAATTTTTTGAGAGAAAGGCATTGAATTCTTCCACTGTTATTACGAATTTGTTTCACTTTGCAGTTCTATCAGTTTCCCTTCACTTGTTTTGAACCTGTTTATCATGTACATAAACATTTACAACAGTTATGTCCTGTTGAAGAGTTGACCATCATGAAATGACCCCCTTTGTCCCTGATATACTTTGCTCTGAAATCAACTTTGTTATTAATAAAGCTACTGAAGCTTTCTTTTGATTGGTGTTATAATGTTTTTTGCATTCTTTTATTTTTTATCTCTTTGAGTCTTTATACTTAAAATGGGTTTCATATAGGCGGCACATAGTTAGGTCTTGCTTTTTAAGCCCAGTCTGGTAGTATTTACTTTGGGTGTTTAGACCATTTACATTTAATTAGATGATTATTGATATGATTGGGTTTAAATCTACCATCTTGCTACTTGTTTTCTGTTTGTCTCACATTTTCTTTGTTCCTTTCCTCCTCCTCTTTCTGGCTTTCTTTAGATTGGATTAGTATTTTTAAATTTTCTTTTAACCTCCTTTTCTGGTTTATTGGTTGTAACTCTTTATTTTGTTTCTGTAGTTGCTTTAGAGCTTACAGTATATAACTTATTACAGTCTACTTTCAAAGGCTATTATATCACTTCACATTTAGTATAAGAACTTTACAATAGCACAGTTCCATTTCTTCCCTTCAAGCCATTATGCTATATTGTTGCCATACATTTTACCTTTAAATTCCTTGATACATTGTTATTTTGCCATAATGATTCAAGTATCTTTTAAGGAGATTTGATGGTAAGGAAAAAAAATTCTTATATTTATCCACTTGTTATCATTTCTGTTGCCTTTAATTCCTTTGTCTAGATCCAGACTTCTCTCTGCTATCAGTTTTCTTCAGAGTATTTTTTCCTCTCCCTCCCTCCCTTCCTTCCTTCCTTCCTTCCTTTTCTTTCTTTTCTTTCTCCCCCCCCCCCAAACATCTCTTGTAGTACAGGTCTGCTGCTGGTAAATTCTTTCAGCTTTGTATCTCTGAAAAAGTCTATATCTTGCCCTGAATCTTGAAAGATATTTTTTCTGGATATATATATAATTCTAGATTGATAGTTTTTTTGTTTTTCTTCTTTCTGTAAAGATGTTGCTCCAGTATCTTTTGGTTTGCAGTTACTGCTGACAGGAAATTTGCTGTTGTCCTTTTCTTTAATCTTCTGTATACAACATGTCTTTTTTCTCTGATTACTTCTAAGATTTTTCTCTTTATTACTGGTTTTAAGGACTCTGATTATGATG
The DNA here is from genome assembly GCF_963455315.2 of Globicephala melas. Classification (NCBI taxonomy): domain Eukaryota; kingdom Metazoa; phylum Chordata; class Mammalia; order Artiodactyla; family Delphinidae; genus Globicephala; species Globicephala melas. Next base: position 26,866,727 of record NC_083322.1, read on the forward strand.
TGCTTTGCTCTAGTTTTCTTATTGTTTCTTATGTTGGGATTTCTTAAACTTCTTGGATATGTGAGTTTATAGTAATTTTATATCAAGTTTGGAAAATTTTCAGTCTTTTTTCCCCCCAAATATCCACCCCCCCAAAAAAAAACCCTTGACTTCAAAAAAGCTAGACACATACAGACTGCTTGAATTTGTCCTAGACTTCACTACTGTACAGCTCTTTTTTTTTCTTTCCATCTTATTCTCTCGCTGTTTCTTTTAGATAGTAGCTAATGCTATGTCTTTAAAGTCACTAATCTTTTTTGTCTACAATGTCTAATCTGCCATTAATACCATTTAGATGTTAGTTTTTTCATCTCAGATGTTATAGTTTTCATCTCTGGGGTTTAATTTGGATTTAAAAAAGTATATTCTGTGTTTCTACTTAACATGTTCTATCTTTGCTCTAGCATGGTAAGAGCTTTTTCACATACTTGGTAACTTTTTTATTGGATACCAGATATTGTGACACTTATCTTTGAATTTTTAATGGTAAGGTGTTATTTTTTATTTTCCATCAAAGTATTCTGCATTTGCTAGTTGCTGTATTTTAAGAGCAGCCTCCCCCCTCCTTCTGCAATAATAATTAAATATATCTGAAGATACTAATTTTTTTTTAAGTTCTCATCATTGAAAAAAATTTTCAATTAATATTCATATAGTTGCTGTCTTCTTTGCTCCCGTTTCCTCAATTATCTGATTATTCTTGGCTGTGGTCCAAATTTATGTTTGAAAGTCTGATTTCTAATATAGATAGTTAGCTTGTATTTTTTTTTATTAATAGACTTTATTTTTTCAGCTGGTTTAGATTTACAGAAAAATCGTGTGGAAAGTGTAGAGGGTTTACGTTACCCTGTCTCCCTCTCCCCACCCCCACTTCCCCTATTATGAATACCTTGCATTAATATGATACATTTGTTAAAATTGATGAACCACAGGCTTCCCTGGTGGCGCAGTGGTTGAGAGTCCGCCTGCTGATGCAGGGGACATGGGTTCGTGCCCCGGTCTGGGAAGATCCCACATGCCGCGGAGCGGCTAGGCCCGTGAGCCGTGGCCGCTGAGCCTGCGCGTCCGGAGCCTGTGCTCCGCAACGGGAGAGGCCACAACAGTGAGAGGCCCGCGTACCGCAAAAAAAAAAAAAAAAAATTGATGAACCAATATTGATACATTGTTACTAGCTAAAGTCCATAGTTTACACTAGGTTTTAGTCTGTACAGATATATAAGTTTTGGTTTTCACAAATGCATGTCATATACCCACCATTGCAGTATCACACAGAATAGTTTCACTGCCCTAAAACTACCCTCTCCTCCACCTATTTATCCCTCCTCTCTCCTGCTGAAACCCTAGGGTCCATTGATATTTTACCTTCTTTATAGTTTTGCCTTTTCCAGAATGTCATAGTTGGAACCATGCAGTAGGTGGTATTTACAGACTGGTTTCTTTCACTCAGCAATATGCATCTAAGATTCCTCCATGACTTTATGTGGCTTGATATCTTGTTACTTTTTATTGATGAAAAATATTTCATTTTAGTGTGGATATACCACAGTTTATTTATCCATTCACCTATTAAAAGAAATCGCAATTTCTTCAATGTTTGGCAGTTATAAATAAAGCTGCTATAAACATTCATTTGCTGGTTTGTGCATGGACATAAGTTCACAGTTGATTTTGGTAAATATCTAGGAGCATGATTGCTGCGTCATATGGGAAACATGTGTTTAACTTTGTGAGAAACTGACAAACTGTCTTCCAAACTGGCTGTTGCATTTTGTATTCCTACCGGGGATAAATGAGAGTTCCTGTTGTTACACATTCTCATCAGCATTTGGTGTTAGCAGTATTTTGGATTTTAGTTATTCTAATAGGTTTATCGTCATAGCTCATCCTTTTAATTAGCAAGTCCTAATGCCATATGATGTTGAGTATCTTTTTGTATGCTTATTTGCCATCTGTGTATCTTCTTTGGTGAGGTGTCTGTTCAGTCTTTTTGCCCAAGTTTTAGTTGAATTGTTAATTTATTCTTATTGAGTTTTAAGAGTTCTTTGCCTATTTTGGATATACATCCTTTATCATATATGAATTTTGTATATATTTTTATTTAGTCTGTGGCTTTTCATTCATTTATCAGTTTCTTTTGCAGAGCAGAAGTTTTAATTTTTTTTTTTTTTTTTTTTTGCGGTACGCGGGCCTCTCACTGTTGTGGCCTCTCTCGGTGCGGAGCAACAGGCTCCGGACGCGCAGGCTCAGCGGCCATGGCTCACGGGCTCAGCCGCTCCGCGGCATGTGGGATCTTCCCGGACCGGGGCACGAACCCGTGTCCCCTGCATCGGCAGGCGGACTCTCAACCACTGCGCCACCAGGGAAGCCCCAGAAGTTTTAATTTTAATGAAGCCCAATTTATCAGTTTTCTCTTTGACAGGTTGTGCTTTTGCTCTTGTTCCTAAAAAGTCATCATGAAACCCAAGGTCATGTACATTTTCTATGTTATCTTTTAGAAGTTATTTAGATTCACACTTGACAATTAAATCTGTGATCAACTTAGAACTAATTTTTGTGAAATGTGTAAGATCAGTATCTAGATTTTTTTTTTTTTTGGTAAGTGGATGTCCGTATTTCAGAAAGATTATCCTTTCTCCACGGAATTGTTTTTTTTCCTTTGTCAAAGATCAGTTGGATATGTTTGTATGGGTCTACTTCTGGGCCCTGATGTTATTAATTTGTGTCTTATCTCTTTTTTGTCTTTTGATTTCTTTCCTCCTGTTTTCAATTGCATTGATTTCTGCTATAAATTTTATTTTTCTTCTTTTCTTTTGTTTACTTTGGATTTAATTTGCTCTTCATTTTCTAGTTTCCCAAAGTAGATGCTTAGGTTATTGATTTTAGATCTTTTTTTCTTTTCTCATACATGCATTCAGTGCTATAAATTTCCCTCTAAGCATTGCTTTTGCTGCATCCCACAGAATTTGGTAAGCCATGTTTTAATTTTCATTTAGTTCAAAATGTTTTAAAGTTTCTTTTGAGACTTCATTGATCCATGTGTTATTTAGAAGTATATTTAATCCCCAAATGTTTTGAAAATTTCCAGCTGTCTTTCTTATATTGATTCCTACATTGTTGTCTGAGAACAGACAACAATGTATGAATTCCTTGTTGTTGTGTTTTATGGCCCAGAATGTGGTCTGTCTTGGTGATTATTCCACGTAAGTTTGAGAAGAATGTGTGATCTACTGTTGAAGTATTCTATAAATGTGAACCAGATCCAGATGGATGGGATTGAGTATTCTCTAAAAGATGAGCACTGTCTATTTTTTAGGTTCACTTGAAAACCACAACATTGTTTGTTTATTTAAGTGAATGTACTGGAAATTATTTCCTGCTTCTGTGCTCATCTTACTGGCCTTGACATGCTTTGAAAATTAGTGGGGAAAGTACATTCTTATTTTTAAAAATATGTTTTGACTTTGGTATGCTTTTTTTGTCCCCAAACCCTTGCTCACTCCCCTTTTCTGTGGGTGGAGGTTGTGGTGGAAGCAAATTCCTGTGTTTTGTGGCATTTAAAATATTAGGAATGTGGTTGCATTGACTGAAGTTTTTCACTATGTCATGTAGATGTTTTTTTCGGTTAGTGAAGTGCCAAGAAGAGAACTGTTGTCATCTAAAAATAATTTAAATAGCACAGATTAGCAATTTCTACCTTTTTGAAAAAGTATTTAAAATAATTTTGATAATGTAGCAATAATTAATATGATTCTAAGAAAGAATCCTTTCACTTTTCACCTTTCTCAGTTTATTTCATCCAGTGAATGAGTGCACACTGCATTTTAAGTACTGTGCTAAGGCTGAGGGACATACATGGCCCTTGTCTTTAGAGGATGAACAGTTTATTGGTGAAGCATACCTCACATAGGAATCTATAACAAGTCATTCAGTGATAAGTGCTTCATTGGATGTGTAAATGAAATGTTATGGCTTAAGGAAAAAGGAATATATTGGCTACCAGAGGATCCCATGGAATCCAAAACAGAATTGAACCATAAAGTTTCAGGAACAGCAGGAGGCTGGGAAGCTCTGAGAACAACAAGAGTCAGTGGAACTTCTCTCAACTCCATTCATCTCTTCCCTGAACTCCTCAGTCTTATGACTCAGTTTGGAATTCTAAATTCCTGGGAGAGAATCTAAACTGACTGAGCTGTAGCGCCTGTGCTTGTCCCTGGGAAGAGGCAGCAGTTCTCTAACAATTAGAAGTATTGGGGGTGGGGGACAGGCAGGACCTGCAAGGTAAGTTTATCATATATATAAAAGCTAGTGAAAATCCTACCAAGATACAGTACATGATTATTTATTTGGTCTCTCACTGACCTAAACCTTCTTTAGGTGCCATTATTAAAAATGTTTACTCTGTACTATACTGGCGTACTTTTTTAGTCACAACTTTGATCCTAGATTTGCAGATAGTAAAGGTGTAAGAGTATCTTTCGTGTTTTTGGAAGCTTGGGGTTTTTCCTGGTTCTCTTTATTTTCATTGACCAACTTGCTGAAAACTGAGGAATGCTGGAACTCCAGTTACTAGTTTTTATAAGCTGGTAGTAGAGCTGTTCTTATTATATAAAATCCTCACATCTTCCCCACTCCCCTGCCCCTGCTACCCACAAGTTCTTGATCTATTAAATGGTAAAGTTCTTAAAAAAAAAAAAAAAACTAATATGATATACCTTTTAAATACAGTCAGTTTCCTACTCCTTTGTAGGGGTTGCAGTCTAACATCTAGATATGCATGGTCATTCGATTTCAGTAATAATAACCAGAGTTAGAAATGTTGGCTCATGCATTTAGAATAAAAATTGCCTTTTGAAACTAGCAACATTGAGCTTTCTGAGGAAGTATATAAAGCTTGTTTTGTTGAGTAAATTTATTTTTCAAATTACTGACTAGATCATTATTAATGTTTTACACTACAGTTTTAAGTCTCTGAAATTGTAATAAAGTGTAAATCTTTTTTTTTAAATAGGTGCATGGAAGCTTGTACATATCTTTTTTTTAAATTTTATTTATTTATTTATTTTTGGCTGTGTTGGGTCTTCGTTTCTGCACAGGCTTTCTCTAGTTGTGGCGAGTGGGGCCTACTCTTCGTTGCGGTGTGTGGGCTTCTCATTGTGGTGGCTTCTCTTGTTGTGGAGTACAGGCTCTAGGCATGCAGGCTTCAGTAGTTGTGGCTCACGGGCTCTAGAGTGCAGGCTCAGTAGTTGTGGCTCATGGGCTTAGCTGCTCCATGGCATGTGGGATCTTCCCAGACCAGGGCTCGAACCCGTGTCCCCTGCATTGGCAGGCGGGTTCTTAACCACTGCACCACCAGGGAAGCCCTATAAAGTGTAAATCGTAAAAACAACTTCAGAACTGTTCTTGCCTATCTGCAATCCCCACTCCCCTTTTTGCCTATCTAATTCTTATGCATAATATATGGGAGAGTCTCAGATGTTGTACTTAAAGTCCTTAAGTTAGGTTGTACATTGAATTTAAACTGTTACTGACTCTTAGATTAACCTTCTCTTTGCATGTCCTTCCCCAGCTTGATTGTACATATGAAAGTCAAGCAAATTAAATGTGCTTATATATATAATATATAAGCACATTCCTGTGATTGTCTTTAAAAGCTTGGATAATTATGAATTGCTGCATATATAGTAACAAATATAGGCGATAGAGCCAACTGTATTTTAAACTTGCTTACTTGATTAGTCATGTTTAAGAGTTCAAAAGACTCAAAGGGAAAGTTTGTGAAAGAAATCATAGACTTTGACCTTCATTACAGACATAGGCTATCTCCCTGTACTAGCCAAAGTTTGCTTTTCTCTTACTTTATAGCTTTAGACACTGTAGTATGTTATTTTCATCAGTGTTCACTTCTAATTCTTTTTAAGGGAAAGGCTTTTAAAAGCTACTAGAAATGCTTCCTCAGTTATAGTTTTCTAAATCAGAAAGATGATGTTTTTATTTTTCTCAGACTTATACCACGATATGACACGAATAGGTCTTTTGTTTTTCTTTTGTGTGTGTATTTTTCAAATCAATATTTAATTTTTTGAAAAGCTAAAATATTTACTTGGTTTAAAATTAAGTGTATGAAAAGTAAGTGAAAAGTTTCTCTTTCATCCTATCCTACATTTATTTGCCCAGTCCCTCCTTGCCCGACAAAACCCATACACACACAGAAAACCCCTAAACAGCTGGCAACTGTTACTAGCTTTCTGTGTCTTTTTCCAGATGGTTTTTATGCATATTTAGGCAATGCAAATTATTTATTCTTGCTTCTGCTATTGCACACAAATGTTAGCGTACTATACCCTTCATTTTATATCTTGCTTTTTTCTCACATAACAATGTATCTTGAAGGTCTTTCTTTATCATGAGTTAAAGAGCCTCTTTATTTTTTTTTTAAGCAGCTGTATAATATCCCATTGTATAGCTGAATTGTGGCTTATTTAATAAATTGAGTGGGTATTTTTCTTGATGATCTAGAAAATTCCAGTTGCCTGAGTAATTTTGGATAATTTTAAGGTTCTGAAGGTTTGAATTAATAAATGTAAGATTTGAATTATTTTAATAGTTTTGATGGAAGTGTTTCTAAAATGAGTTATTCCTTTACCCTGGTTTAAATAGACCGAACTGAACTTATTTTAACGCCTATATGATAAGGTAGGTCATCTATGTGAACATTTTGGGTACCATATATTTTACTGTGTTGTATTTCCTTGCCCCAAAGTCTGTTGTTACTGTAGGATGCAAATTATCTAATCATCTTATGAATTTATTCATCTTGACCATGGTAATACTTTTTAGGGTTATTGCCAATCAGTTACAGCTCTTCTTTTATACTGTATGTTATATTATCTTTGATTATGTAATATTTCTCATCCCTCTTAATTACTAAAAACTTTTGTCTCAGTGTTTTATAAATTTATTACTGTTCCACATAGGCAAGATTGTTTGAGTAATGCTTGCCTATATTTTTTGAGTGCATGGGCTAGACTGCAGAGGATTTATGGCAACTCTGCTGTCAAGGAAACATTCCATTAGGCTTCCTTGTAGGAGAGTTGTTCTTAGTATCTGTGAGTGCTAATGGGGAAACCCCTGTACTAGCTACATCAGAGATTGTAATTTTTCCTGTTCCAGGCTTTTTTTTGTTTCCAAATGAACTTTAAGTTTCTCAGCATGTTTGCTTCTTGTTGGCTTTTAATTCTGTATTTCATTTTATTCTTTAGTATTTCCAGTCCACTAAAAAATACTTAACCCACTCATTTGTATAGTTTGAAAGGACCTAATTACCTAACCAGTCCATTGGCATTTTTGAAGAGTCTTCTTTGTTAAGGCCTAGTGAAAAGAGGCACTGCTTTCTCCCTCTAGTTTTTGATGGCTGAAGCTGACCAAAGTATTTTGTTAGGCAAGCTCATGTTGCGTATCCTCATAAGTAGTAGGCTATAATAGTAGGTTAAGTGTTAACACTTAAGGCATCCCATAGATGACCCCTGAACTGAGATTTGAAAGATGAATAGAGTTAGCCAGGTAAAAGGAGGGTGCGATGCAGGGTGTTTTGCCTTTGGGAGCATGGAATTGAAATGGAAGATCAGGATATGAGAAAGGATAATGAGTTAGACAAAGACAATCCCGTGTGTCTCCAATATGCAGTGTGATAGATGAGAATGAGGCTGTACATGCATTCCTTTTTGTGATTGGGAATAAATTATTTCCCCATCATTTAGCTAATATCCTGCATTGACGAGACCACATCTAAATATCATCTACTTCATTTTACCAGACTGATAAGGAATCCATAAATCAGGTCAGATGATGAATGATCAAAATAAATTTTAGCTGGAAAGGAGATGACCTGAGAAATAGGGTTGTGGGGACACATCTCTAGGGAAGTGAATGTTCTTGCCGCTACACAGGAGTCAGTACGCTGTAATTAGTGAGGACAGTACACACCTCCACTTTTATATTGCTGTAGCTACAGTACCTAGCGCTGTGCCTATCACATAGCAAACGCTCAACAGGTGTTTAAATGGATAATTAAAGATTAAAATACCTATGAGTGGTAATTGCTAGGAAAACAGGTTTAGGTTACGTATTAATAATTTTCTAACTGAGCTGCTCCATGATGAGATAGTTTTTTCCCTCAAGTTGTAAGCTCCTCATTACAGCAGGCGTTCAAGCAAATGCTATTTAGTCATCTATTAAGAATGTTATATGAAGGATTCGACTATAAAAGCATCCCCTCCCTCCTTCCCCCCCCAAAACACATAACTGGCCTTTCCAGCCTGTTTTATTTAGTGGGTTTTTTTTAAGTTGCTTAGCCTGTTTTCTTAGTGGGGAAAGGTCATTGTATGTTAAAAAATAACTATGTTAAATTTGGTTTGGCAAAAGGAATATATTAGCTTAGATAGTTCATTTTCTTTAGATTCAGAATTTTGTTGCTCTAATTGATGCATCATTTTCTCACTCCAGGTAAGGCTGATCCAGGTTTTGTGGTCTGAAACTTACTCAATTTGGAGAGGCTGTCTTTAAGAAAAAGAATCCAAAAACTAAATACAAAAATGAATGGTTATTTAGTATGAGCAAGGATCACAACAAATAAAAAATACCATAAACATTACAAAATTCAGAAAAGTAGCTCCTTAGTATTATAACTTATTTCTGCTACTACTGACTGATACACCTCCTTAATAGTTTTTATCTACTGTTTTTGGCCACATATTTATCAGCGCCTCTTTACATGACAACAATCTTATATTTTCTATAGAGAGAATCTTTCCTCTTGTCCAAGGCTTGGCAAACTATGGCCTCTATACCAAATCCAGCCTGCTTGAGTTTGTAAATAAAATTTTATTGGAACACAAGCATCTCCAAATTATCTGTGGCTGGGTTTGCACACTACAGTGTAGAGTGGAAAGAGACCACCAAATGGCTCACAAAGCCTAAAATATTAACTGTCTGGCACTTTGCAGAAAAAGATTCCTGCTTAGTACATTTGATCAAAATTTATTGTTTCTTATTATTTATTGATAGTTGTAAAGCTGAAAGAAATTTTTTGAAAGCAGTTACAGGTAATGGCACATCTCTAATTTCCTTCAGTTTGCTTAGAGGGTGCTTCTTGCCTTGGGAAAACTCCACCTCTTTGATCTCAGTTGGCTGGACCGCTGCCACCACCCCCAGAAACGTCCATGAAGTTTGGTCATAGTATTCCACCCCCAGCAGGGAGCTGGACAGCACTTATTCAGATCCTTCTGCTTAGAGTTAAAGGTTGGGTCTGCGTGGATCATGTGGTCCAAGAGGGACAGGTTATTTCTGGGGCTGGGCAAATGTTGGGATAAGGCATCATTGGTGGAAATACCAAGATCACCACCAGGGATAGCTGGAGAGGATCCCCTGGGAATGAGAGGGGTTGCTGCTACTTCATGTGTCCTCAAAGGAGAATAAGCCAAGCCTTATAAGGGACTTTTCCAAGTAAAGGAAACTTAACTTAACCTGACTTAAACTTAATTGACTTCATGGTAAATCTGCCTATAACTTAAACTTAACTGACTTCATGATAAATCTACCTGTGTCCTCAGAACATAGAATGTATATCTGTTTGAAGTTTTTCTTTTCACAAAGATCCTTTTCTCTCAGGCACTAGCAATCTTCTATTTCCCACCACCTTCACCACCGCCAGCCTCTCCCTTCCCTCCCCCAAAATAAGGTAAGAATCTTAAACCAAATGGGATCAGTAGAGAAATAAAATTATATTAAGGGTATATTTTTCTTAGAGAATCATTTAGATGGGATAGGGCAAAAATATGACAATATAGGAACTAGATGAATCAATGAGTATGGTGTACAGTGAATAGAAAATGAGCAGCTAATTGGAAAATGCATCCAGAGCTGACCAATATATGACCTTTGGCAAATAAAGTGACCTCATCTATAAAATGAGGGGATTGTTTGTCATCAGAGAGCTTGGGTCTCAGCTGGTAACGTTAAACTTTGGTTAGCTGAGGTGAGCATCCTAGGGAACCCTTCCCACCTTCATTCCCTGAAAACCCAATCCTAAACTTCAGGTTTTACCATAAGCCAACTGACCTTGCAAGAGAGAAGCAGACAAAGGGAAGAGGCAACAAGAGAAAAACCCCTTTTAAGTAGGTCCACTTAAGCTGCAGCGAAGGGAGAAGCAGAAGAGAGCAAGCCATACCTGTGTGCTCACACTTTTAACAGTGTCCTCACCTGCTTGCAAATGTGACCCAGTCTGTAATGAGATTAGTATCCCTCTCAGAGCCTTAATCTGTATATAATTATCCTTGAAATAGAAAATTAAGAATACAGTAAGCCTTGCCATTTGTAGTTTTAGCATCTGTAAATACCAGCATTTGCAGGTAATGCTGAAGATCTGTGCCATATAATTTACAGTGTTCTAGATGTATGAATTTAAATCACAGGCACCGTGTGAGATGATGTGTGGCTGTGAGTTTACTGAGTGAGCTTCGTCTGTTGCACAGCGTATATCTTTTAGTAAGGCTTTCATTTATAAAGTGATTTTTTAAATGGTTTCAAAAAAGAGAGTGTACTGGTAATGAGAGTGAGCTCTAGAATTTTTATGATTTTACTTGTAATTTTAAACACAGGTCCAGTGTAAATGGAATGGAGGCAGGAGCTACAGTTACCTATTATAGGTTACTGTGCTTTTTAGTATCTTAAAACAATCCCCAACATCTGTTATGTATTGCCACAAACAAAGCGTCTAAAATTTTTGTGACTTAAAGCAATATCAATTTATTTTGCACGATTCTGTGGACTGGCTGGGTGTTTAGTCTACTCCTGTCATCTGGGCTCACTCATGCAGTGGCGTTCACCTGGCAGGCCTGATGGGAGCTGGGCTCAGCAAGTGCAGGTGACATGATTGGGCCCATGTTCTCCGTGTGGTCTTTTACCCCAGGGCAGCAGTTCTAAGAAGGCAAGGCACAATGTGCAAGTACTTTTCAAGCTCTACTTTGCTGAAATCTTACTGGTTAAAGCAAGTCATATAGACATACCCAGGGTCAGGCGGGGAGGAGAGTTTATAAAAGAACTTGGATTCTGAGAGGAATCAAGGGCCAATATAGGAACGATTAACCCGCTGTACCACATCTCCAAACTGTGTATCTCTGTTTATCTCTCTCAACTGGAGTTGAACTGTTTGATGTTGCTTTAATATTGGCTGTAACTTCATTCCATACCACTCTTTTCTTTCTTATCTCCCACCCCAAACAGCTTCTAAAACTCCCCTAGCACTTTCCCGTGGTAGAGTCTTTGTTGATGTGTCTACCTAGAATGCTGTTTCCTCTCCACTTCCCCCCAACTCTTTGCTCACCTGACTCATCCCTTTTCATCCTTCAGGTATAGTGTCACTTTAGGGAAGCCTTTCCATACTCGGTAGACTGTACACACTCCTTGCATACTGGATTTTTCCTTTATAGCATTTGTAATAGTTATTAATGTCTGTCTGCCCATTAGAACTCATGTTTCATGAGGACCGTGTCTATCTAATTCACTTTTGTGTTTGACCCCACTTTTATTCCTCCCCACCCCCATTGATCAGTCCTGTGTTCATAGTAGGTGCTCAGTAAACATTTGATGAATGAATACATCCAGCACCAGTTTTCTTAAATAGCTAATAAGACCTAAAAGACTACTTGTGCTTGGTCCTAAGGCAGTAGCTGCTTTTATATGGCTCCATTTTTCCTCATTGTTGGGATCCTGCTTTTTACTTACTGCTTTTGTGCTCCTCCTCTTTCAGTCCTCCAGCTTTGCTTTTTTAAAATTACTACTCCTTGTGGAGCCTTTTGTCTTTGATGTATTCTTTTTCAATCTCTACCTTTTCTATTGTTTTTTTTTCTTTCTTTTTCTGGTTATTTCTCATTGTGGAAATTACCAGGTAATAAAAATCTCTTCTTTCCAAAGTGAATTATTTGTTTTCTTTTTCTGGATAATTTTTACTGGTACTTACCACTTATGAATCTTGGTTCTGTTTTTTAAATGGGTGGTTTCTGTATTGGGTTTTTAGGTTGCCATGTAACTTAGGTGGTGTTATAATTTAATTATTTAGGAAATTGCTCTTTGAGATCACTGTATAATTAATTATAAGAATTCAAATTTTTTACAGTTAAATTTTTTTTAATTGAGGAATAACCAAACTCCTTATCTTTCTTTACTTTTAAAATTTCTTTTATGTTTCATATTAAAATTTCATGTTCAGGATAATAATGGGACATTTCATGTGAATGTGTCATCAGAGTATCTAGGAACATATTTAAAGCTTAGTTTTTATGTATTAAGAAAACTTAGGATGGATTTTCCCAGATTCGTTTTTAGGAACTTGGGGCCACACACGCACGTAAAAAAAGCTGAAATCTTTTTTTTTTTTTGCGGTATGCGGGCCTCTCACTGTTGTGGCCTCTCCCGTTGCGGAGCGCAGGCTCAGTGGCCATGGCTCACGGACCCAGCCGCTCCGCGGCATGTAGGATCTTCCCGGACTGGGGCACGAACCTGTGTCCCCTGCATCGGCAGGCGGACTCTCAACCACTGCGCCACCAGGAAAGCCCAAAAGCTGAAATCTTTTGACTATTAATCTAGGCCATTGTGATTGCAGAAAAGACTTTTATTTATTCAATCATATGATTTCCTTTTGCATACTCAGTTTATTTTTCATATTCATTGAAAATATATTAAAAATTTTTTCTTTAACACCATTGTATGTTTTTTGATTATTAAAACAGTAATCATTGTAGACAATTATTCAGTATTAAGTCATAGTACTTGTTGTAGACGGTTGTCAAGCAAGGATCTGTAACTCCTGGTGTTTTTCAGTCTTTTCCCTGTCATTAGCTGATTCTAAAATAAAAATCTATTTTCTTGACCTAAAATTCTTATTCTGACCTGTTATATAGTATGGTTGTTCTGATAATATGATTTGAGTCTTATTCAAGATGAAACTCCTTTTAACAAAGTTAGTATTAGTATAGAGGGACTTGGAAGAAGTGGCAGTTTTCTTAGTTTTGGGTCAGAGTGGCAGTGGCTAACATGTGTAGAGGTAGCATTGACTCTGAGAAGAGAGCCACCTTCGCAAGCCTGTCATGACTGTGGAAGGGGGTTAAGAGTCTTGCATTGTTTTGAATCATTTGTGCTTTTAAAAATTTTCTATTTCAAAATAATTTCATAACTTACAGAAAAGTTGCAAATGCAGTACAAAGAATTCCTGTATATCCTTCGAATATATTTGTCAGACATTTATAACATTTTACCATGGGTTACCATTTTACCATTTATAACATTTTACTCTTTGTGTGTATATACGTGCATATTATTATTTTCTGAATCACTTGAGAATAAGTTGCTGATATGATGCCCCATATACTTCAGAGTGTGTATCCTAAAACAAAGGTCAATCTCTTTTTCATTATCATAGTATCATTATCAAAATCATAGTATGCAGTTTTTAATTTAATTTAACACGTGTCTGCTTACTTGGGGCAAAGTATAGGTGACGTAGAAATATAGGCTTACAAAACTATTTTAGGTGCTTAAGGGAGTTACAGTCTACTTAACGGATAGTAAATCAATATAGAAAATTCTATTTTAGAATAAGATCTGTCACATGACAAGATTTTGTACAAGATACACAAAAAGGTACTCTAGAAACACGAAGAAAAAGCAGTCGTTTCAACCTAGAGAATCAGCCAAATACTTCTTGACTGGTGCGGTCAGCCCCAGAGAGGTGGACATGCCATGCTGAAGGAGAGTGGGAGGGATTCACATCCCAGAATTCATCCTCCATTTTATTTCTGCCCTTGACAGTGAAAGTTCTGAGGACGGATGTGCTATTTATTGCAGTAACTCACTACTGAAATATCAGGAATGTGTGAGATAGGGCAGGTTCTGTTTCTACAAAAATTGATAGAGTACTTTTTTCCCCTTTTAATTAACAAATTTTAACCCTAACATTATTGAGCTAATAAGAAATAGGTTTCCTTTCCTAAGCACTTGTCCTTAGGTTGTTTTTCAAGACTACCTTCTTGATTATGAAAGACAAAAAGTAATAGAGTTGATTAGCTATAATTACTTTAAAGGAATGGAAGGAATGTTTTTAAAAACTTAATTAAGCGACTGTCAATCTAGAGTTCTAGGGATAGTCACTGTTGTTATTATTTCTGGCATTTGTATATTAAATGTTATGCTATTCTTGCATTTACTATAATTATTCTGAATTAGTCAGAAAAGGCTTTTATAAGGTATTATAGTATATAATTTTCAGACTTTTGACAGGTTAAGATAAGAAGGAGTGAAATAGGCACACTTAGACTGACAATAACATTGTAGCAAAATTTTGAAAATCCCATTACTGAAAATTGCTGGTTAGTTGAGTTCTTCAGTATTAAAAGTTTATGAATTGGGGCTTCCCTGGTGGCGCAGTGGTTGGGAGTCCGCCTGCCGATGCAGGGGACGCGGGCTCGTGCCCCGGTCCGGGAGGATCCCACGTGCCGTGGAGTGGCTGGGCCCGTGAGCCATGGTTGCTGAGCCTGCGCGTCCGGAGCCTGTGCCACAGCAGTGAGAGGCCCGCGTACAGCAAAAAAAAAAAAAAAAAAGTTTATGAATTGTTTATAATGCCAAACATGTTTGTGTGGAAAATTATAACATTGTTTCCAGGGTCTTTATTTCTTAAAAGCAGATGTTTTAGATTTTGTTTTAAATTTATGTAAATGTTTAAATGGGATTTGGGGGGTTTTGTTGTTGTTGTTATTAAGTTCACATATACATCCAGACAGTGTTTTACATTTGGTTTTATATTTGGTTCTTTTGACAAGGGGATTTCCATAATGGAATTTCATACTCTATTTAATAGCATATTTTTTTCTTTTGCAAGCTGTAACTTCTTATTTTCTAGTTAAAACGTAAAGTAAGGTTCTTAGAACTTTATCTTGGTATCTAGTTTACTAATTGCTTTTCTGTTTAGAAATGACTGCAGTTTGACAGCACCATACTAAAAAGGGCTGTAATTTATATGAATTTTCCTTGGAAAACAAATTTTCTCATCTGATTTTTAAATTTTTCAGCTTGGTCTTTAACATCTTTGTATAATGTATGCAAAATCCATTTTTCTGATGGTTTCAGTGCTAGGGGTTTAGGGTCAGGGGGCCTGTGGAGGTATCATGCTGAGACTGTGCACTTGCAGCACACTGGTATGTTCTGAGCAGGCCAAAGGCACACCCACATTCTTCAATCTACTTTTTAAAAACCCAATGTCCTAGTTTCTAAGCTATCTTCATAATTTTTAAAATGGCTCTTGTGGAACTTTTCCTGCTGCTTTGTGTCCTGTTCATGACCGTCTATGAAATTCAAAGATGAGTTTGGTCTGCAAAAGTTAAAAACAGCATCGATCACTGTTATCTGGGAAAGAAAGTTCTTCTGAAATTCTGATCTCCAGCAGTACACTGATCTTACATTTCTGACTTTATTATTATTAGAAAAGACTCGCGTGTAGAATAGGTCTTTGGAATTCTCTTGTCAAAGGAGGGCATTCCCTAGGCATAGTTACGTAACCCAAAACAGTGTCATCTCCAAATCTTAATGTAGTCTGTTTTTTATTACAGTGCCCAGTATTCATTGAACTGATGTACCAAGTTACTTAATTGTCTCCTATTTCTGGTTATTTAAAAAACCATAATTAATATATATTCATATAACTATTTTGGTTTTTATATTTATATTAAAAATACAATTTTTGGTTTTATTTTAAATTGTTTCCTTAATTTCTAATTTAGGAGTGAGATTGCTGGATCAGAAGAAATTATCATTTTTAGAAGATTTGTAAGTGCTGTACCAGTAATGGGTGTATTAATAACTCTTACAGAAACTGGGATTGAATAGTTAACATTCTAGATTATAATATACAGGAAACTTAAATTAGAGTTAAATGAAAGTTTCCACTGGTTCATGATATAGTCATGAGGGAGGTGGCAGCGTGGTGTACTGGAAAACCCTAATGCACGTTCTAAGGTGTCCATTGTATGTAATGAATTAGCTTCTTTACTGTGCATCTAAAAGAGTACTAGTTAGGTATATCCTTGGGATAATTGGGACAGTCGTCACTCAAATCACTTTCCATATCTTCAGTATAGCTTTCAAGCTGTATGGCCAGGTGCAGTTCACTTTAAATCTTTTTTTCCCCTCAGTTTTATCATCTTTAAAAAAGATGTTTGGGCTTCCCTGGTAGCGTAGTGGTTAAGAGAATCTACCTGCCAATGCAGGGGACACAGGTTCGAGCCCTGGTCTGGAAAGATCCCACATGCCGTGGAGCAGCTAAGCCCATGCGCCACAACTACTGAGCCTGCGCTCTAGAGCCTGCGCTCTAGAGCCCGTGAGACACAACTACTGAGCCTGCGCTCTAGAGCCCACGAGCCACAACTACTGAAGCCCACGCGCCCAGAGCCCGTGCTCTGCAACAAGAGAAGCCACCGCAATGAGAAGCCAGCGCACCACAGCGAAGAGTAGCCCCCGCTCACTGCAACTAGAGAAAGCCTGCGTGCAGCAACGAAGACGCAACACAGCCAAAAATTAATTAATCAATTAATTATTTTTTAAAAAGGAGATGTTAGAATTTATCTTCATATGATAATATGTTCAAAGTTTCCAGCACTGTAATTAGTAAACATAAATCTTGCTTTCAGGTTTGACTTAGTATCTTTACTTAAGGGGTTAACTGCTTTATGGATGTCAGACTTTATTGATACTACTACTTTGTTGATCAAATGTTCATTTTATTGGAAAACAGTATATAGTACAGGGAGTAAGAATACAGGATCTAAAGTCACAAATTGCCTGGATTAGAATTTCAGCTCAGCTGTGTGATATTGGGCAAATTATTTATCCTCTTTAATCTTGGGTTTCTCAAGCATAAAGTGAGGTTATAATAGTAATAACAATTGAGTTATGTTGGGTTGGCCAAAAGGTTCGTTTGGTTTTTTCCATAAGATGGCTCTAGTAGCACTTAATTGTCTTTAACTTCATTGCAAACAATTTTGTTAGATTGTATGTGACAGCTGTCATATCAGTGTGCATTTAAAAAAAGACTTATCAAAATTGGTGAATTTTTGTGTAGCCATTTTAATATTGAAGATGGAAGAAAAAAAGCAACATTTTCAGCATATCATGCTTTATTATTTCAAGAAAGGTAAAAACACAACCGAAACGCAAAAAAAATTTGTGCAGCATATGGAGAAGGTGCTGTGACTGATCAAACGTGTCGAAAGTGGTTTGCGAAGTTTCGTGCTGGAGATTTCACACAGGATGATGCTCCATGGTCAGGTAGACGAGTTGAAGTTGATAGTGATCAAATCGAGACATTAACTGAGAATAATCAGTGTTATACCATGCGGGAGATAGACGACATACTCAAAATATCCAAATCAAGCGGTGAAAATCATTTGCACCAGCTTGGTTTATGTTCATCGCTTTAATGTTTGGGTTCCACGTAAGTTAAGCGGAAAAAAACCTTGGCCATATTTCCACATGCACTTCTCTATTTAAACGTAATGAAAACATTCCATTTTTAAAACAAATTGTGACGAGCAATGAAAAGTGGATACTGTACAATAATGTGGAGCAGAAGAGATCGTGGGGCAAGCGAAGTAAACCACCACCAACCACACCAAAGGCCAGTCTTCATCCGAAGAAGGTGATGTTGTGTATATGGTGGGATTGGAAGGGAGTTCTCTATTATGAGCTCCTTCCGGAAAGCCAAATGATTAATTCCAATAAGTACTGCTCTCAATTAGACCAACTGAAAGCAGCACTAGACAAAAAGCATCCAGAATTAGTCAACAGAAAATACATAATCTTTCATCAGCATAACACAAGACCTCATGTTTCTTTGATGACCAGGCAAAAACTGTTACAGCTTGGCTGGGAAGTTCTGATTCATCCACCGTATTCACCAGACACTGCATATTCAGATTTCCATTTATTTTGGTCTTTACAAAATTCTTTTAATGGAAAAAATTTCACTTCCCTGGAAGACTGTAAAAGGCACCTGGAACAGTTCTCTGCTCAAAAAGGTGATAAGTTTTGGGAAGATGGAATAAAAAGATGAATATATTGTTCAATAAAGATCTTGGTGAAAATGAAAAATGTGTCTTTTATTTTTACTTAAAAACCGAAGGCACTTTTTGGCCAACCCAATATTTTAAAGTGCTTATTAGCACATTCCTTACACATTTTAAGCCTAAATGAATGTTAGCTTTCAATAATTATTTTTAGTATAGTTATTATATTAGTTATTACTACATAAGAAATTACTTCAAAAAGTAGTTTAAAATAACAATAAATGTTTATTTCTTCAGGTCCAGAATTTAGGAGCAGGTTGGCAGGGGGTCCTGGTTCAGGGTCTCTCACGAGATTGCAGTCAAGGTGTTAGCAGAAGCTATGGTTATCCTAGTGTTATTTTGAACCTAATGGCTATAAATTTTATATTTTGCAGACTATGTCTTCAGCAGTGGTACAGTTATATGCAGCAGATCGGAACTGTATGTGGTCAAAGAAGTGCAGTGGTGTTGCTTGTCTTGTTAAGGACAATCCACAGAGATCTTATTTTTTAAGAATATTTGATATCAAGGTGAGTTTTATTTTGCTTCCACTTAAACTGTAGGGTTTTCTACCTCAATTGTAATTTATAATAGTATAGATTTGTTTATCCTGTATGTAATATTTATATTCTACTTCAGTTAACACTAGAAGAGTGAAGCTTGGTTTTAGATACTGAACCATGGGCACTGTGACCAAATTGGGAATACATTCTAAACCAGGACATGAATAGTTCCCCATTTTATCTGTCTGCACACTAAAGGTTTTGTTGGTTTGTCTGTTTTTATTCCTTTGGGTCTTGAGCTTTTCCCACATTCTCTCTTTTTCTAATGATACTCTTTTTATCCCATCCTGTCCATTACAGACTAGTGTATATAGTTCTTTCAGAGAGCTACAAAAGTATATTTAGCCTGGTGTGTACTTACTTACTTCGGCCTGGGTTTAAAGCATTATACAATATCTATAATAAAGTATTTGCTACCCATTTTATGTTGTTTGTCAACATAGGTATGTTCCGATTTTCACAGCTTTGTATCCCTCACTCTTAAACATAAATCCACCTTGTCTTAGATTGGATGCCCTTTGTCAGGAATTCATCTCTGATAGTCACTAAAAATAATTTTTTGGCTGAGATGAAGTCTCCATTTATCCTTTAAAATCTTTTCCGTGGGTAAGCCTCCTTGCTTAATATTCATATGTGGCTATAAGTGTAATGGGATTGTAGTTACAGAAAAATAAAACTGAGTTTGAACTCCTGGACGATACTTACGGTTAGACAGATTGTATTCAAACTGGTTTACTTCCCTGGGCTCCGGCTTACTTATTTGTAAAATGGGATAACCATCTGGATCTGTTGCAGAGTATTCCCCTGAGATTAAATGATATTTAAGTTACTGCACTTTGTACATTAGAAATTTGTAACATCCCCTTCTCCATACCCCAAGACAGCTGAGAGATGTGGCATACTCCTGTTACTAACAGTAGCTTACTTACTATGGCAGTGATTCTGGGGGATGGGGAACACATGCATAGTTTGAAAGACACTCCTAAGTCCTTTGATATATTTATTTCTCACCACCAAGGAGAAGCACTGTTTAGAAATCAAACGTACATATAACTCCACTGAGAAGAAAGGGATTCTATTACAATGGTCATAATGTGTGTACAACATTTTAAAATATTTTAAAATTGTGGTCTGTGTAGAACCTTGCATTTCAGAATAGGGCAATGGGGGCTTCCCTGGTGGCGCAGTGGTTGAGAGTCTGCCTGCCGATGCAGGGGACGCGGGTTCGTGCCCCAGTCCGCGAAGATCCCACATGCCGCGGAGCGGCTGGGCCCGTGAGCCATGGCTGCTGAGCCTGCGCGTCCGGAGCCTGTGCTTCGCAGCGGGAGAGGCCGCAACAGTGAGAGGCCCGCGTACCGCAAAAAAAATAACAACAACAACAACAAAACCAGAATAGGGCAATGATTATATTTGTCTAACCATTCATCTCCAATTATAGATAGCCATTGCTAAATACTTGGAATTAGCCACCTTTGGTATTAAGGTTAATTATATTTCTTGTACTACAGCTATCAATATGACAATCACCATGGATCTCTTAACCATAGTTTAACCTCGGTGCACTTTAATCCTCAGTCTCCTTCTGCACGTGATTGATACTGTTTATACCAATGTTTAATTAGACCACTCTGCAAAACTTAGGAATTCAAAGATTGTTAATGAGCAGTACAGAGAAGACTTATTTGACCCTCCCAGCATCTACAGAATTGAGGAAAAGAATGAAATCCTTCTGTAATATTTGATAGCATACAGTCTAGGTACTGCTGATGGAACTATGCATTGATAATCAGTGCATATATAAAAGTATCCTACCCCTTCTATCTGACGTTGATGATCTAGTAAGTGTTTGGTTATGTATTTGACCAAGTGACTATATTTGGAAATGCTTGGCTGATGAGATTATATCTTAGCATACTGAATTCAACTCATTTGGTATGTAGTTTTTATGAAAGAAACATTATCCAGTATTTACTGTTACTACTTACTAAATTATGTGATATGTTACTTATGTATTATATATATATGTGGTCTGTGTGTATGTAAAAGCTAGTATTAATATAAAGTTTCTTTAATATGAGTCATCTGCTTTTTTTTTTTTTTAATTGGCTGCATTGGGTCTTCGTCGCTGCACACGGGCTTTCTCTAGTTGCAGCGAGTGGGGGCTACTCTTCGTTGTGGCGTGTGGGCTTCTCATTGCCCTGGCTTCTCTTGTTGCGGAGCACTGGCTCTAGGCATGCGGGCTTCAGTAGTTGCAGCATGCAGGTTCAGTAGTTGCAGCACGCGGGCGTTAGAGCTCATGGCCTTCAGTAGTTGTGGTGCGTGGGCTCAGTAGTTGTCGCTCGCGGGCTCTAGAGCGCAGGCTCAGTAGTTGTGGTGCATGGGCTTAGTTGTTCCACGGCATGTGGGATCTTCCCAGACCAGGGACTGAACCCACGTTCCCTGCATTGGCAGGTGGATTCTTAACCACTGTGCCACCAGGGAAGGCCCATCGGCTTTGTTTTTTGTGTGTGTGTGTGTGTGTGTGTTTTTTTTCCAAGAGGCTTACTTATTGGTAGTTCTTACTTTAACTTTTACTTTTTTCTAGGATGGGAAACTATTGTGGGAACAAGAGCTATACAATAACTTTGTATATAATAGTCCTAGAGGATATTTTCATACCTTTGCTGGAGATGTAAGTCATATTTTCTTTATTGCCCTGTTTAATGTAATTACTGTTACATTTGTCTATGGAAAGTATTTTTGAGCTTTTTGTGTAAACATTGTATAAAATATAAAGAATTATTTTACTTTTAAAAGCCTCCATATTATGGCTTAGTAGGAAGCAATGGCTAAGATTTTAAGGGGAAAAAAAAGGTTTCAAAGAGTACTGTAAATGTAATTTGGTATGTAGAAAAGAGGTTTGTTTTTTCGTCTTCTCTTTCTTTAGTCAGATAGTTTTACCTCTGTGTGACTTTGGACAAATAGTTTAACCTCTCTTGAGTTTTAGTTTTCTTATCTATAAAAGTGAAACCACTAATCCATGGTAACTTTTAAAAATTGAAGATTATATTGCTGTTCAAATTATTTTGTGAAAGAATATGATCTAGAAGAGTACTAAAATATAATAAGTAGAAGGATTTTTATACCATATACTCACAGGACTTGTCTGAGTGACTGGATTATGGGTGACTTTAATTTTTTTTGTTTTCATATTTGTATTTCCTAAATTTTCTACAATAAAAGGTTGGATTAGATGATATGTCCATCTTTTCAAAAAGTGTTTTCTTATTTGTTATTTTTCACATTTTTCTGGATTGTATATAAATATATGTACATATATAAAAGTGTGGACTAAATGCCATAATAATTCAGGGTGTTTCCACACTTCTAATAATTTACATGAATTAAGGTTATAATTTAAATAATATCTGAAAAACATAGAGTTGATCTGCATTTGATCAATGTTTCCAGCGTTTGCCTTTTCAAATCCAAATGTTCATAGAGCTCTTTTGAAGGATCAAATTCTATTTACTATTTTGTTTTTTTAATTGAAGATGAAGTATTCAGTTTAACATTTGAGTGTCTACTGTGATAGGTAACCTCTCTAATAGTACTCTTTTACTCTACCTTCTCTATGCTTTTTGCCTTCTTAAGTTATAAGTTATAACTTTTAAGTCATAAAGTAAGTTCTTGTCTGCTAATAAAGTGAAACTTTTCTTCTTCAGAGTGTACTTCTATTGGTTATTAATTTTTTTGTTAAGTAAAGCTAGATTTGTGGTTTTTGTTGTTTACCTTTTTTGATGAAAATATTTCAGACCTGTCAAGTTGCCCTTAATTTTGCCAATGAAGAAGAAGCAAAAAAATTTCGAAAAGCAGTTACAGACTTGTTGGGCCGTCGACAAAGGAAATCTGGTAAACTTTTTAAACAAAAATTCCTTTAAACAGGAGCTGGCTATGGCTCATGGGGCAGATCTGGCCTGCCATCTGTTTTTGTAAATAAAGTTTTATTGAAAAACAGCTATGCTTGTTGGTTTACATATTGTCTTTGGCTGCTTTTTTTCCACAACACAGTTGTCTAGTTATGACAAAGACTATGTGACGCATATCTGGCCCTTTACAAAAAACAGGTTGCTAATCCTTACCTTACAAGAAATACTGTTTTCATTGAGAGCTGATTTTTTTCAGGTTTATTAAAGAACTCATTCCAATAACCTTTTCTGTTGATAACATTTTACATATACTGACTCTTAACTTTGCATTTTTATGACATTATTTGTAACTTACATTTACAAAAATATTTTATAGTTTGTGAACAAATACTTTAGGCAAGCCTAGAAGCAAATAAGCAAAGTTGCAAACAAGATTGTAAACATCTGTAAACATTGCCTTGTCTCTATTTTGTCCCTAATGTTGTATATTGTAAAATTATAAGGAACTTAGTTTAATGCATGAGACTTTAATACATATAAGACAATTAGAGAACGACGCAGGATAGTGTAAAGCTTTAAATTCATTGATGTGGAACTATTTGACAGCTGTCACATACCAGGCCTTTCTGTTGTAACGTGGGAGAAGGGTGATTAGGAAAGGTGAACCTCTCCAAAATCATCTTCTTAAGCAGGTCACTTTTAGGAGAAATAACATATGGGAGTTGAGATCAGCAAATAAATCCCCTTAAAACTAACCATGCCCATATATTCTTTGAAAAGTTTGTACATCCAAGTATACATGTTACCCCAGTCTGAAAATCACTGTATTCAAGGATGTGCTTTACCAATAGGAGGGAATAAGTCATGAAAAAGGAAGGCACTGGATCCTGAAAACAGAAATGTAAACACGTGTGTTACATTTTATATATGTTTATTGTTATTTTAATGGGTTTCCGAGAGGAAGGTAATGTAAAAATGAAAATGAAATGAACTAAGTTGTTGCCTTACTTACTGCCATCTTATATATCCCCCTTGTCATGAGTGAATAGGAGAATGATTAGGCGCCTATTGTTTTTTGTTACTTCTTTTTGGGGCCAAGGGTGTTTACCACTTGATTCCATGCTGTGGAAGAATTTTAATTCTGTGGAATAATTCACGGTTCAGTTCTTATTTCAATGACATGTTGTGGTGCCAGGCCAGGGACTCCCTGGGACTTCTTTTAGTCAAACTGTGTGACTAAATTTTCAATTAAAAAAAAAGTAAAAAATACTTCTTAAAATATCGAATAATTGACTTTTGAAATAGATAGGTCACTTGAAGGTGTCTTTTAACTGGTATGGGAATTCTGTTTTATACAGTTCCTAAGCTTTTAGGCATAGTGTTTTCAGAAGCAGAAGATCACAGCATATGGGAGACAGCTGATTGATTGTTGGGTAGCCCCTTCATGCTAAGTCAACCTTCAGCCTTGCCTCTCTTTAACTTAGATGCATGGGGTCCAACTTTTGGAGCAACAAAGAATTAGTGTTTTCTTTTCCTTCCATTAGCCATTTAATGTTGGAAGCCATCTACCATGCCCTCCTTAGGCCTACACTTCTTTAGCTTAACCAGTTCCAGTTTCTTATTCCTCACATGATATGATTTATAGACTCATCATACTGTATAACTTACAGACTCATCATACTGTATTCAGAGCACTATATACTGTGCTCTGAATGCCCTGTACATTTTTATGTCGTCTTCAAATGATGCAGATTTGAGAAAATGGTCCAGCTCAAATATGATGTCCAGATTTGAACACAGTAATCCAACAGTAGTATGACTAGTACTGTGATACTAAAAACGTCCCCTAATATGATTAAACACTGTTCTGCTAATGTTTCTAGCAAATACATCACACCATCAACTCCCATTCTTAGTTCAACCAAACCTCTTTTTTTCATAAGAACGGCTCTCAAGCCAGGATAGTGTCATGTTTCTAAGTAATTGCTTTTTAGAACTTATACTCTGAACTTTACATTATCTCAGCATATTTCCATATTTGTGGCACTGCCAATTTAAGAAGTATTTCCTTTGTGGATGCAGAGGTAACATCACCTTGGAAATTGGGGATTTGACATTCATTGACATTAGATAGGATGTGCTTACATCAAATGTTTCAGAAAATTACTTCATCAGACCACCAGATGGAGTAATACATTTATATTTCCCATTGCCAGGATTTTCAACTTGTCCCTCAATTAAATCCAATTAATTTTAGGATTGTGGCTGTTTATAAACTAAATATTTTATTATATTATTATTTATGGCTATTTGTCTTATAATTTTGGAAATTTTTGTATTAGAAAAATCTGTGGAAATTATATTTGTTGAAAATTCTTCAACCAGTTTTGAGCTTTCTTGAAACCAAAATTGTGTCAAACTTGATACATAAGAGTATGAGTGCAAAGGGTTAATAGAAGTTCTCCTGTTATTACTCCTACTTAATTGGCTATAGCTTCTAAGTATTATTTTGGTCTCCCCCATAGCTCAGGCATCTCTAGGTATTTTCATTATCTTTATGCTTTCATTCAGTCCCATAGCTTTGAACACTGTCTATATACTGCTGACTCCCAAAGTTTTCTCTCTCCTGTTGACCTCGCCCCTGACTTTCAGACTTGTGTGCTCCAGCTGGGTGTCAGAATAGCCTTCAGACCTAGTATGTATGAGCAGAACACCTGACCCGTGTTCCCCAAGCCCCAGTTCGACCTGCTCCTCCTCCTCTCCTAGCCGTCCCCATCCCAGTAAAAGGCGTTGGCTCCACCTTGTCAGTCTGGCTCACAGTGGTTCTTCATAAGCCCTATCAGTGAGTCCCATTTTCTCTATCTTCAAAAACAAGTCCTGGATCTGTCTCACCACCTTTGTTGCTACCACCCTAATCCAAGCTACCGTTGTCTGTCATCGGGACTATGACGGACTCCCTGCTGTCACCGTATGCCCCCTAGTAGCTCTCTCCCACATAGTAACCAGGCAAAACTTTTAAAAACATAGATTGGGTCATGTCACTTCCCCTATTCAAAAACCTGTAAGAGCTTCCTATCATGTATAGAACACTATATTCCTTAACCCATGCCCTGTGGGACCCTACACGCTCCAGTTCCCTGGTTCTCTTTCTGACTTCTCTCCTTCCGCTCTTCCTTTGGCTCACTGCAGTCCAGTATTATGGTGTTCCTTCATGTTCTTCCCTCCTGAGGGCCTTTCAATATGTTGTTCCCTTTATTGCTTTATTCAAATGTCTGCTCCAATGTCAGTTCCTCAGAGAAACTTGTTAACCACTTATATATGGACGTAGGAATAAAACAGTTTAGATGAGTTGATTTTTTTATGTTGAGTTTTGTATTGCATATGTCTAATAAGATTCCTTTATTTCCTAACAGAGAAAAGACGAGACCCTCCAAACGGTAAGCTCTTTGATAATTATTGATCAGAAAGATTTTAGATTTAATTTAATCCTTGTGGAAACATGTATCATATATTAATACCTAGTATTTAATATCTACGATTAAATACTGTAGTTTATTGTGTTCTTATTTTAAAATAAATAACAGATGGGACTTAGAAATGTACTATTCTTTGGCTTTTTTCTAGGATGAGGGAAGACTGTATAGGGTGAATATCACTATTACTTATATCTTAATTCCTTATTCACAGTTGTTTAAGTTTAGAAATTGTACAACCTGGTCTTAATGTCTTCCTTAAAAGTGGTAAGTTTTATCTAGCATATTTCTTCATTTCCTATTTTCATGTTAGTCTTTTTTTTTCTTATTTCAAAAGATTATTTCACACTGGGAATATAAAACTAGCCCCTTTCAAGAATGAACACTTAACTATTCTGGTGTGTTTAAACAAATAGTAGCTATGCTTACTGTGCTGGTGCGTTTAGAACACATAGTAGCTGTACATAATTCTCCTTAATTTGCTAACGAATACTTGAAGTAATATGGATTCATTTAAAATATATATATTTATACCAAAGAGTAAAAGCAGAATACGAAGGTCCCAGATCTCTAGGGCATAGAATCTCATCCTGGGCCCCATAAACCCTCGCTGAAACTTTGTGCCAAATATTGTAAGTATATATGTTCTTTTCTCTGGGGAGAGAGGATCCGTGGATTTCATCAGATTGAAGTGGGACCCCTGACCCTATGATAGTAAAGAACATTGCTCCAGGAGCCTTCGTTATAATGGGGAATATAGCTGCTGCTTTTTAAAGGCATCTCAAATTCTCTCATCAGAATTTAGAGTGATTATTCAGGGAAACACTTAATATAGTACAGAGTCCTTAATATATGACAACTGTTAGTGGTTGTTGGGTATTTTTTCTTTTAAACCAATATATTGCCTTCTGATTTTGTCCTTAAATTTGTTTTCCTGATACAAAAACATGAACCAAATATTGCTGTATTAAATTTTGGTTTACTTACTTTAGTATAATTTAAAAAAACTCTGACTGTACCTTCAGTAGTGCTTACCATGTGCCAAGTGTTGTATACTTTGACTTTCTCTTTTAAATGGAAATTTTTAATACGTTATAGGGCTGCTTGGAGATAAATGAAGTAATCAAAGTGTTTAGCATGGTGCTTAATCAGTATAGTTATCACGATGAAGGCAATGACAGTGATAATAATAGCAGCTACTATTTAGTGATCACTTACTACCTGCCAGGCACTGTCCAGAAACCATATGAAGTAGCTGCTATCATCCCTACTTCAGATGAGTAAACAGGCACAAATAGGTAACTTGCTCAGGGTCACAAAACTAGGAAAGTGGAGCAAGATTCAGTCTCAAGTGTTCTAACTCAAGAGCCTGCCCCCTTAACCACTGTGCTGTGTCAAGATGATTTTGAAGGAGAAACTGAGACCTGAAGAGAGTAAGTAACATGCCTTGAGGTATGCAGCTAGTATGTCACAGAAACAAAGGAAGCAGAAGCAGCTGAGCCAGAAGTCCTTCATCCGTGAACCTTTAATGTGGCGTTAGAATTTTTCCCCCTTGTTCTGTGCTCAATATTTTAATGTCTTTTTTAATTTATTAAACTATTTGGCATTCTGTGAGCATATATTAAATACCAGTGCAGAAGGCTTCCTAGTGGTACCATCTTTGGGGAAAGTAACCTGAGTGTGATTTTAAAGTGTAGATGTTGTAAAAATAATATAATTAAAGTTAAGGATGTAAATACTTCATGGTTTTTTTAAAATTTAATCTTTTCAATACATATAAAATATATTTTTGAAAAGGCACCTAATCCATAATAGAATTTGGATATTCTTTATGTGACAATGGTGTCTTACAATTTTATTACCCATAGTAAGAGAGATACTCATAATTAAATGCAGTTTCTTTCTCTGAGTTTGTTCTTGGTTTTAAATCTTTAGATCTAAAGTTTTAACCCTTTGATACAGTGGTGCCAAACTTTTTTTCATTAAATGAAAGGAGAGTTTAAAAAAATGGCATTGTTAAAATGCGAAATTATACAGCATGTCTTGACAATATTTGCATACTTATATATTTTTTAAATATACATAACATAATTATTAATAGAAGTTTTAATATTTTCTCCTGCTGTGCAGTGGGTTGCCTTGCTCTCCTCATGGTGTGGAGACCACTATTTTGCAGGTGGCATATTACTTTTTTGCATTTGCTGCACTGCCACTAGGTGGCAGTGGACACCTTAACTGCCTAGCAGTGTCCATACAGGAGCTTTGTCCCAGATCCTCATTTAGAAGATCAGTTTAGCAAACCTTTTTCACATTGTTAACTATTAAAAAGACACTTTATGTAGAAGTAACATATATTCCTGAAATACAATTCAGTGTCTTCCTCATTAACTCCTAATCCATATATTTTTCTTTTTTTTTCTTTATTGGTCAGTCTCACCTTTTAGCTTAGATGCTTTCCAATGATTTGTTCTCAGCTTCATGACTGCTTGACATTAGAGGCCTCTAGGCCCCCTATTTCTCAACTATTTTACCTTGGTGAGAGCTCTCTGCTTTTTATGTAATTAAGGGGAAGACTTTAGTTTGTTCTTTTAGTTTTAAAATTAACTAGAAATGCTGTTCAGTGAGAATATTAAAAAATCTTTTCTCTGACAGTTGTCCTTAATCAGAAGAAGGTAATTTGTCTTTTGACTGCTTTTTGAAAAAGAAGGGAAACAATCCCCTTTATTATCTGTTTACTTCGTACATGTTCTTAGGATGAGTGTAATTTCAGAAATGGAATAATTAAACTTTACTAGATATGATTTGAGTATTTGCATTACCATATCTTTCATAAAGTTTATTAAAAAATACCTCTGTGCCTTATACAACTTATCACTTTTTTGGTCTGTCACTTTTGAAACAAATATTTAATTGGGCTTTAGAACATTATTTTAAATTTATTTCCTAACATCTTCAAACTGTAAAATGACGCTTGTCAACAGGAATATCCAAATACCTAATCTCTTAAATGTGTAAAAAGCCTTTTTTCTAAATATTGAAAGTTATTCGTAAGTATTTCTTGAATGATGAACTGTTGGACTGCAAACTAAGAGAACTGATAAATTGGTAAAGAAATAAAATATAACATTTGTAAAGTTAGCATTATCAATCACCTTGTCATTTAACTTTTGTGAAAAAAGTTATAATAGTTAATAGAAAGAGTAGTGGAGTAGGAACCAAGATAGTAGAGTCCACCTTTCCCTTTGTCACTAATTGTGTGACTTTAGACAGGTCACCTGACTCTTCTTGTCCTTAGTTTTTATCTATAAAATGAAAGATTTAGAAAAGCTCTTTAATTTCCCAGCTAATATCAATTTTCTGTACATCTCTGTAATCTGGACTTTTCTATGTAGAGTTAATTAAATAATGTTTTAACCAGTACTGATGAAGTTCATGTGTAAGGACACTAAGGAGCTAATGCCACAGCTTTATGAACTGCTTGGTGGATGCATACAATATATCCACACCTGATTTTGGGGTAGAGAGAGGAGGGGAAACTTTGGTATTCATTCTGCATATCACTTATATTTTATTCCTGTCTTCTTCATCCTTGAGCTTTCTTCAGAGATGGCTGAGTTATTTTCTCTAGTGAGTTATAAATCAGGCTTATAAGAACCTTAACTTTATTGTTTCCCAGAAAAGAATTTACTGGTTTGGATAATTTAAACTATTAACCTTACCAACTCTATAGCATTTAGGACATCCATAGTATAATTGGTTACTTTTACGTAAACTAAAGTAGCATCAAAATGTTTTTATTTTTGTTTTTTTCCTAAAAACTAATTATAATTTTTAAATTTTTGTTTTCATTTTTTTGGCATGCCACATGGCTCGAGGGATCTTAGTTCCCTGACCAGGGATCGAACCCCGGCCCCCTGCAGTGGAAGCGTAGAGTCCTACCCACTGCACCGCCAGGGAATTCCCAAATTTTTTGTTATTTTTTAATGGTGAATCTGGTTGTTCCTTCATTATTACTATTTGGACACCTATTTCAGGAAGGATGACATGTATAAAGAGAGTGCCTAACTCTGACTTAACCTAAATCTGTCTCAAGGAAGTTCTTAAATGTTATTAAGTGTAAAGATAGGAGAGTAATAATTTACAACATCTTAATTTGGACGGTGTTGCTGATGATGATTGGTAATGATAAACTATAAGAGGAGAGAAAGCAGAAAGGGAAGAATGAGAAGTGAAAACATATTACTAGATTAAGTCTATGAAAATGTTAGTATCACCCCAATTCAACCCTCTAACGCTCAAATTCTGGATATTTTTAATAAGTCCCTTATTTTGTGAAACTACAGTGATTTCTGAAATCTTGAATCTGAACCAATTTGAAAATCCAGTTCTTTATCTACTATTTAATAAGCCTTCTATATTGTTTAACTAACCTTTAACTTTTGATCCAATTATTTTCAGATTATTCCTTGACACTGAATCAGCTTTTAAAGGTTTTATCCGTATTGTTCACTAGCTTCCATTTTTTCCAAGAAGAATTTTTATTTCTTGCCAATATGAGCAACTTCCCATGGAATTTTGTGTGAAATTATAAATAGAACTTTAGACATTTACATATTATACTTATGTAATTAGACTTTGAATATTAAGGGAAAATAGCTGAATTTTGCACCTCTTTCAAAATTGTTTGTCTGATAAAGTGGCAGATGGCATTTATAATTTTATTTTAACTCTGTTTCGTCTTTAATAGTAGAGTTGAGGGAGAGAAAATTAGTTATATATAATTTCCCATATAGGTAAATATTTTATTTCAGACAACTTTTATGAATAGGATGCATTTGAGGTTTTCAGCATAATTGAAGAATTATAGTCAAGTTAGCATTTAGTGATCACTCGATATACATTAGCCTGTAATGTCTTGGGATTTCTGTCTGCCATTCTATGCTTGCATTGGGGATTCCACAGACCACTCCTCCAGTTGGTGATTCATTAGGGCTCACAGGACTGAGCACATAGAGGTACTCATGGCAAAGATTTATTACAGTGAAAGGATATAAAACAAAAATTAACAAAAGAGAAAGACACATGGGGTTAAGTCTGGGGGAAACTACACACAAGCTTCCAAGAGTATTCTCTCATTGGTCACAGGGGATATGCTTAATGTCTCCAGCAATGAATTGTTGCAATACACATGAACTGTTGTCTAAAGAAGCTCAGTGCCTAGGGTTTATTGGGGGCTAGTCACGTGGGCATCTTCTGTCTAGGACATACCAAGATTCTAGACTCCCAGAAGGAAAGCAAGTATTCAGCATAAACCACATTGTTAGCACAAATAGTTGAGACACAATGAGCCCATCTTATCAGGGGATAATGGGAACCCTCTTGAAATCCTAGATCCTAGATGCCAGCTAAGGGCCAACCTTGCAAAGCAGGCCTTTCTAAAGATAGCAGTCTCAGGCCTGCTATGTTGACTGTTTCTCTGCACAGTAGTGATTATATTTTATACAGTATTTTAAAAGTCATCAATAATATCATCTCAGAGGAATTTGGTCTAATAGGAAGTTATATCAGAGAATCATATGTTAAAATGGGATCTCTAAGGAACATGTGTTGCCCTTTGGTTAAATTTTTTAAGGAATTTTTAAGATGAATATATTTCATTCAGACTCTCATACTTTTAAGACCAAAATACTTTTGTGAATTACAAATTTTTGTGTGCTACGTTTAGTGTCATTCCTGAAGATGCTATTAATAATACCTGAAGATGCTTGAGATCTTTTTACTGTTGATCCTTGTGGAAGATGGAATGTTTTGAGAATTTTTCTATTTTAAATTTTTGAGCTCTGTACTTCTGCTAGCCAAAGTGTATGTATAATGGGAGAATACTACTAGACTTAAGTATGACAGTTTTGGAAAAAAATGGTAGTAATATTTGTATAAATTTTTGTTCATCATAGACTAATAAAGTTGAAATAAAGAAGTAAGACTAGACTTCTTTACTAGATTTAAAACAAAGTCGATGCTTCTTTTACTCTTCCTATGTAATATATGCCACTTTACCAATGAGTAATGTGTTGGATGTGAGGCTGTTACAGTCAAAATTTGATGGATCAGATCAATTAAATTTAAATTCTTGTTGAAAATTTATATTCATGAGATTTAATGTTATAAAAAGAGTTTGCTTTGAAATAATGTATCTATGCTAATTTGTTTAAGAATTTATTATAGTTGAGGTCTATCCTGATGGGGCTTTTTCTGTAAACCTACATCGTTGGAAACGCCTCATAGATTAACTGCGTGGTTTCCTTTACTCATAGAACTACCTGTTAGATCTGTGGGAAAGAACTACAAGACAGAGCTGCCAAGTAAACTGTGAAAAACCTAACAAACTTTTTATCTTAGGTATTGGCATATCCCAATGATCTGTACTAGGTTGTGATGGCTTAGGAGTGACTATGATTTGAACCTAATACGTTTTTAGAGGGTGTCAAATTCAGAACCAGGCAGATCCATCTCCTGACCCTAAACATGGTCCTAAAGTAAATTGCTTGAGGAAATTGGATCCCAAAGATTACAGGTGGGGAATTTTGAAGTGTGTCCATATTTCATTGGAGATCAAAGAAGCCTAACTAAAAGAATTGTGGGCTGACTCACATGATAACTTCTTTTTGAAAGGGCTGTTTTATCTTGAAGATTATGAGTTTGGAGGAACTAAGGTGATTGGCAGTGGAAAGAATCAGAACGTGTGAAATTCCTTAAAAATTTATTGACTTAAATAACTTCGTGTTACACATAATAAAAAAAAAAACCCTTTACACTTTGTACGGAAAGTCAGCATATATTTTTGGCTCGAGGTGTCTCTAATGTTTTCTGTGGAGGGAATAATAACATTTATCAGTTATAGTTCTGATGTGCCTTAGACATAAAAAATTGGGGGGGGCGGTGGCTGCTCACCTTATGAAATTCCTTTGCCCTTGCTCTGTTTTGGGCATATGCGTCTTGCTTTGCTTTCTCTTTTGCTTTTTCACTTCAGGTAACTGATGGTATAATCTGTAAGAAAGTTATATGGAATTAAAGACAGACACTTTAAAAAAAAAAAGAATTTATTATAGACTTTGGAAATATAGGAATTTTTGAAATTATAAAAAATTAACATGCAGGTTTAAAATTTAAATAATTTATAGTAATGAAGTGGTCCTACCGCAGGAAAAAATATTTAAATTATAAATTATGATTGTAATAATTGTTGTCTTAAATTATATCCCTTTTATATTATTTTGACTTTATTTGCAGGTCCTAATCTACCCATGGCAACAGTTGACATAAAAAATCCAGAAATTACAACAAATAGATTTTATGGTCCACAAGTCAACAACATCTCCCATACCAAAGAAAAGAAAAAAGGAAAAGCTAAAAAGAAGAGATTAACTAAGGCAGATATTGGAACACCAAGCAATTTCCAGTAAGACAGTTCTTTTATTATTCTTATCTTTACTTTTGATTTACTCATTTCTGCTCTTGATTTTTTAAATTGTTAGAAAGTTTGGTTTGCTTTTTGGGAGAACCCTTATATTTATCACTTGCATACATTTTCAGCTATAAATTTTGTTGGAGTTTTTTAAAGGCTATTGCTCAATAGACATTTTATTAATCTTAGTTTGTTTACTTTTCCACCCATGAGAAAATAAAAATTAGAGTTGTTTTTTCAACTAATTGTTGGACATGAAAAGGAAATCTCACTTTTCCCTATAAATGATATTTGGAAATTGCCTAAAGGCATTGTCCTAATCTGTTTGGGCTGCTAACAGAATACAATAGACTGGGTAGCTTATAAACAACAGAAATTTATTTCTCACAGTTCTGGAGGCTGTGAGAAAGGAAGAGGCAGGCAAGATTCGGTGTCTTGTGAGGTCCCACTTCTTGGTTCATAGACAGCCATCTTCTCACTGTGTCCTCACATGTTGGAAGAGGGCGAGAGAGCTCTCCAGGACCTCTTTCTTAAGGGCACCAATCCCATTCTTGGGGAATCCACTCTCATGACCTCCCCAAATCCTCATCTCCAAGAACTATCACATTGGGGATTAGGTCTCAAGATAGGAATTTTCGGAAGACATACTCAGTCTATAGTAGGCATCATACCTTTGGTATTTATTTGACATATTTCAAGCATTCTCTTATCCATTATTTCATTACTTCATTACAAAACTCCTGTCCTCTCATACATATAATGCTTGTGTTCTTATGCTAGTTTGTCAGTTAAGGAAATGGATACTCAGAAAGATTGTGTAAAAATGTTACGGCCCAATTAGTAGCAGAGCCTGGGCTAGAATCCTGGTTTCTTGACTACTTGTACAGTTTTTCCCTGAATATGGTTATGTCTATGAGAACTGTTAGTTCAGGCCAAAAATTCACTGAGTGGATTGGATTTCATATATATTAGGTTTTTAATGCCATTTATGCATTTTATTTTTCTGTATTTTTCTATCTACTGCTTTAGGCACATTGGACATGTTGGTTGGGATCCGAATACTGGCTTTGATGTAAGTGTCTTTTCAAGCCATAAGCATTATTATTCTAAATATGTGGGAATGTCATGGCCTATCTTTAGACTTTTATTCTTATTCATTTTTGTTAACTCTAGTGTTTATTGGAATGTGCTTGTATTTATGTTCATATTCCACTGAGGTTTTAAATCATAGACTGTTCTATCATTGATGGCTAAGTCTCTAAAGAGAAAGTTTTTTTTAACTCCTTGGCTTTATCTACTATAATGTAAAAACTCTATGTTTTGAAAGCCAAGAGAAGAAAATTATTTCTGCAAAGTGGTCATTCGAGGGGAATATATGCCAAATTACTGGAAAGTACTATAATAAAATTCTGAATATCCAATTGTTAAAATTATCTAGGTCTTTTTATTCTATTATTCTTTTTGGCACTTTCATCATTCATTAATTTATAGCATTGTGAGCAAAATAGTTGAAACTTGGTTACCTAAGTTACATATTTAACATTTGGCAGATAATCAGGGTTTGGAAAAATTACTTGAAAAGAAATATTATTTGTGATTGGGGTCAAAAATTATTTTGGTTATTTTTGTTAGAACTACAATGTTAACACCACAGTTTTTTTGAGTGCCTCTTTGTGTTGGGCACTGTACAGGGTGCTTGGGTCATAAAGAGGTCCTTGACCTCAAATTTTCAAATGATTTACTTTTTTTGTGGTATTTGTGATTATACCTAAATCTTATTTAGGACAAGGTGGAATAGTAGGTGAGCATTAGAGGTGTCTGAGTCATGGAAGGATTAGTAAAACTTTAAATGAGATGCCTTCTTTTTAAAGGTAGGGAACAAAGAGATGAGATAAAATATAAAACCTATTCTTTGTTCTTATCTTTTCTATTTTTTGTAAGACAGTTTAGTTAGCATATAAATAATCTAACTATATTAAAAATTTATAAACATAAAAGAAAATAATTTCATAAAGGGCATAGATATGAGAATAATATTTCAACTTGCTATTGTAAAAAATTTGACATAGGTTTTATAGTTAGCAGTTATTTTGTCTGTTGTAGCTGAATAATTTGGATCCAGAATTGAAGAATCTTTTTGATCTGTGTGGAATCTCAGAGGCACAACTTAAAGACAGAGAAACATCAAAAGTTATATATGACTTCATTGAAAAAACAGGAGGTGTTGAAGCTGTTAAAAATGAACTACGAAGGCAAGGTAACTTTTATTTCTATTCAGGCATTCTGATCTATTTTTTCTTTTGAATCTTTTGAGGTCAGTTTCATGGACGACAGCTACATACATTCACGTGAACCTTCCTTAAGCAGAATGTTCAAATTTATGGAGAACTAGTTTGGCCCAGTGTACTGTGTTTTACATTACTTCAGTATAATTGAAAAATTGTCAAGGCTTTCCTTATTATTAAAAAGTCTTATATTAAATTAATGAAAATTCATACAAAATCTTCTGGCTATTTGTTTTAGAATAAAAAATAATAGTTGCATAATATTTCACTTACTGAATCTTAGAGACCACTATCAATGTTGTTTTTATTACAATTCAGAAGTAGTAATTTAAATATAATCATGGATTCTGTAATGTATAATAAGCATTTTCAGAATATAAATAATGAAAAATCTATTTATTTTGAAATACATTTTTTTTCTTGGCTAAAGTATAAAATTTGTCATTCGGTACCTGAGAGCACAAACAACTTGCAACCTTTTAAGATCTGATATTTTATTTAAATCACCTTGTTTTTTGGTCATATCTTAATAATTATCACAGTAAAATGCAAATACAGTTAATTCTGAGTTTTCTAATATGACTGTTATCTCTTTGCCACTTTATTCATTTGGGGTTACTTTTCTTCTTCCTAGTCTTTGCATACTCATGATAGATAGTGTAGCAAAACAAAAGCTCCAGTTAATCATAGCATTCTTCTGAAGAATTTAACTCATTTTCAATCAGGTATTTGACTTACCTGTATCTTTTTCACTGCTGATGTTCATTCATTCACTCATTCATATATTCCGTAAACATTGTTATGTCAGCACTGGTCTCTACTCAGGATATTTCGATATAAAGGTACGGTTTCTGCCCCCAGAAATCTTAGTCTGGTGTGACAACAGGTATATAAACAAGTATACAGTCATAATTACTGTTGTGGAAACACAATGCTAGTTCCACTGAAACTAGTATGATGCTAATTTATCTTATTTCATGAAGAGATTACATTTCCAAATTCTGTGGATTTTTAATAAAAACATCTGGGGCACAGCAACATTATTGTTTTTTAATGCGGCCAGAATGAGTTGTAGTTACAGTTAGTATACAGATGATGGAAGGTCTTGTGGACCTCTAGTTTGTTCCTTGACTCTCTTTTTCTCCACTGTTACCACTCACCTTCACCTTATACCAAAATATTTTCAGAGTCTCTCTGAGTTCTCTGAATTTATAAGTTTATAAATACCCTTGACATTTGTTAGTCCATACTGCTGCCCTCTCACCTGAATATCTGTAACTGAGAGTTGTCTGTATTAACTTAATTGAGTTTGTTTTTTAAACTTATTATTACTGCTTTTTATTCTAATTGCTTTTAAAACATCAAATTAGGCAAGGTCTTTCCTCAATTAAATTACATAAAACAAAAAAAATTCACAGGCATTACATAAAACATGCTTTGGGAACTTATACTCAAGATTCATATACTCAAGAATCTAACTCCCAGTTTGAAACCTTTTAGACAACCAAGATTGATTTTATAGAAGGTACATTTTTTTAGAGGAAGAATAAAAAGACAGATTAATGATTTTTATTAAGGAAATGTTTTCTAGGCAAAACATATAGTGTGTTCAGAAGTATGAAAAATTAGAGACAGAGAAGTTTATGAAGTTATCATAAAAATATATTTTGTAAAACTTAAATCTCTTGAAATTTATTTTGTAAAATCATGTAATCAAATTTGTAAAAAGTAGGAGACCTTGTGATTTCCAGTGTATCTTTTTGTGTGTGTGTCTTTGCAATTGTTTGAAGTCCATTAATTTCTAATAATCTGTTCTTAGGTCCACCACAGTGGAGTGGTATGTATGGGGGATGTTATTTGGCCCAGTGTACTAAATTATGCATGTGTTTATTTTCAAAGAAGCTACAACTCATTTATCCTGCCTCCAAATCTAACATCCAGTAAGGTTTTCTGCCTTCTATTCAAACTAATGTTTGGGGCTATGTAACTAATGTTACATAGATGCTAAAGTAAAAAAGGAAGTTTATTTCTATATGAGTCAGAGCTCATATTTCATCTGTAATTTAGATAATTTTTTTGAAATTCTGTGGATTACCTCTTAACGGCACCACTGTTTTTATTATTAATATACTTATTTTTAGTGATTGCTTTTCACAATTGGCATTATTTCAATAACCTACATAAAATATACTTACATTTTTACATTAATTTGGGGCAGTGGGGAGGACTAAACATAAGCAAACATGCAGTTATAAATGACTACTCAGAGAGTTGTTAGTATTCCCATAAGTTTAAATTTGTCTTGAATAATACTTGCCTGGTTTACTTCATCTTCATGAGAGTAGTTTCCTGAATTCTATAAAACTACATTTCTTTTAAATATTAGTTATATTTATATTATTTTACAATTTCTGCTTATAATCCCCTTAAATAAATATCTAGAGTTATCTACCAATTACTCTTAATATTAATTTGATCTGAAATAATATCTGAAAGTTAAGTATATCAACTTTTCTTTATAGTGCAGCATCAAGATGGGGTTTTTTCCATAAGCCTCAGTCTTTCTTCTTTTCTAACTAAGTTTTGATAGTAAGAACAGTTTTATTTGTTGTAACGTTTGTGTCATGCTTTTTACTTTATGTATTTATTAAATATCTAAGAACTATCATTGTCATTCTGATTCTGGTGTTTGTGTGACTCAGTTTTGAAAATCTGTAGGCCGCCAGACTTTCTCACAGTGGTGTGTGATCTGCTCAGCAGACATTTTTGTGCATGTGAACCTAACGTGCCGTCTCTCCTCTCCTCCTGTTTTAATTCTTTCACATTTTTACCTTGGTATGATATGGCATATCTTCTGCATACTTTCCTTTTTTTATGTAGGCATAATACAGATTTTAAAAATAGAAAGTTGGTAATAGATGTTTTCCTCATGAAAATACAGAGATGTTACTGCTCACTTTTCAGATAATAGAAATGCTGAACTTGTGCTGTACCCAAACTTGGTGCAGTTGATAATTTATTCACTATCAATTAAGGCTCTCCCTTTGCCTGAACAATAATTTACTGTCTCTTTGAATGGGTATTAGCTGAGTCCCAAATTATTCCAATAAATGTGCTTATTCCCAGTTCAAAAGAACTTTAAATCTATCTATTGAAGAGATACATCATTGTACATAGAAAAGATTATGGTTCCAGAGTCCTTGGTGAAACCACAGGAAATGATGGACTAATACCTTTTGTAGTAGAATAGAGTGGGTCCTTTTCCTCTTGATTAACAAACAACTAAATCATAAAAATGCTAGTTCAGACAACATTGATTTTTGAAATGTAAACCTCAGTTGATTAAAATGAAATCTTTGTATCTGCTTGAAGGATTTGATGTACTATCTTATTCAGGGAGTATACATAATATACATATGCCATATCCTCTTGGTTTTACCCTGTTATTACAAATTATGTTAGGAAAAGAATTTGGTTTTAGCAAGTTTAAACCTCCTTGCCTTGGATCTGGTGAGAAAATTGGGTGAACCTTAGCTGCAACACCCAGATCTCCAGTATGCCTTGAGTGTAAATCATAGGAACTTCCCTCAGTGATGGCCTGTATCCAAGTAGGATGACTGTCCTGTTTGCAGCTATATATTATTTCCAGTTTTAAAAGTTTCTATGCCAGGAGACAGTACCCTTGTGAGCTTTGGCCTTTCCGTATATTTCATCTAATGTTTATGACTATATTTGATAGCATATTTTAGAGTGTATTTCCATGATAGTCCCAAATAAAATCAGAAGATAATGTTTGATTTCCTTTGAACGAGGGGGGCCTTTTCTTCTCTGGTATCATTGCATTATTGAGCATCTGAGCCTATTATTATTTGAAATTAAGGTAGGTATTTTTATTATATAGATTGTCGAAATATCCATCAATAATATATTAGTTGGTACCAGTAAATACAAATAGCTGTTATGGGTTTTAGGATTTCTTTATTCCTAAAAATAGTTATTTTTTCTAGTCACTCTTTAAATGAATGGAGAAATAATGAAGTTCATTATTATGTAAGTTTGTATATGCTGTTGGTAAAATCATGTCTCTAGAAATGTAATAAATTTTGTACTTTGAATTTGTTTCTCTATTTTAGCTTACATTTTCCCTTAAGTAAAATAAGAATGTATATGTCATTACTACCAGGATAATGTTAATATTTTATTAATAACTTTAATTTTACAGTGTTTAGAAATTCTCAGTTAATTTGTTAATGGATAAGTAGTTGAACATTTCAGCTGAGCAACCAGCCTCCCTTAATGCCATCACTGGAATTGCTGACCATCTTTTATTAATGTAGTACAACAGATACAATATATACATGATATATTGTATTATATATCACTATAATATATATTTATTACATAACTTGTATTATATGTTATTATATGTTCTATACATGTAAAAATGTAGGACAATATAAATTACAAATGTAAGTTAGGTGACAAAGATTTACATTGTCAAAAAGTTTTGAGTTTAGCTCAGATTAACTTGAATAAATTCTAATAGATTATACTACATTAGCTATTTAATTCTGAATGTAAATTAATTTTATAAAACAACTAAATATACTTGATTCTTTAAAGAGAGAAGGTATCCATTTTTATGAAAATGTAAAATGTCGCTTATTGCCCAAAATGTTTGATATCATTGTTATAGTTTTATTATTATTACATAAAAATGTGTTTATTCCCTTACCTTGATAAGTGGTGCTGATTCCTAAAAACTAAATTCTACTATTTTAGCTAGTATTTTTTCAAGATAGACCACGAAGGCGATCTTCAGGCCGAGTAGTCCCAAACAGAGTTGTAAGATATCATCTGTGCCCAGGTATCTTTGTAAAGTAACATACGAAGATGAGGCCTCTTTTTTCCCCCTCATATTGGTTTTTCTTAATACATGTTGAAATGAGCCGCTTTTTCAGTATCATGTTTTGGGGGGGGAAAGCATGCTTTTCTTTTTTTCTGTTTTCATTGCAGCACCACCACCTCCACCACCGTCCCGGGGAGGGCCGCCTCCTCCCCCGCCGCCTCCGCACAGTTCGGGCCCTCCTCCCCCTCCTGCCCGGGGAAGAGGGGCTCCTCCCCCGCCCCCTTCAAGAGCTCCCTCGGCTGCGCCGCCACCGCCGCCTCCGTCCAGGCCAGGTGTCGGGATGCCTCCGCCACCGCCAAACAGGATGTACCCTCCCCCTCCTCCGGCCCTTCCCTCCTCAGCGCCTTCCGGGCCGCCGCCACCTCCTCCGCCAATGTCGGTGGCGGGGCCGGCGGCACCGCCCCCGCCGCCTCCACCTCCCCCGCCGCCGGGGCCGCCACCTCCCCCCGGCCTCCCTTCCGATGGTGACCATCAGGTTCCAACTTCTGCAGGAAGCAAAGCAGCTCTTTTAGATCAAATCAGAGAGGGTGCTCAGCTAAAAAAAGTGGAACAGAACAGTCGACCGGTGTCCTGCTCTGGAAGGGATGCGCTTTTAGACCAGATACGGCAGGGTATTCAGCTGAAATCTGTAAGTAATCTGTTCCTTTCGGTTTAGACTGCCTGTCTTAATGGAATTTTAAAGCAATTATAAGACATCTTTGAAAAAAATTTTTTTACTTTTTCTCTTGGTGTGTGTTTTTCCAACCCTTACATACCCTAAAATGCGTAAGTTTATACCTTTACCTGTGTGGTCCATACTTCTGTATCAAAATATCACCCCAGAAAGTTCCCTCATGCCTCTCCCTTCTCAGAAAGGATCACTGACCTGATTTCTATCACCATAGGTTTAGTTTGCCTATTCTAGAACTTCATATAAAGAATATTGCACTATGTTTGCAATCTGTCGTTCTACACTTTTAAATAAATTTTAATTTAAAGAAAAATCTTTATTAAACTATACAGAAGTAAAAATAGCCCTGTTGAAACCAATTGTAATCATTTTGGCAAAGTCAAACCATTAACTTTATGAAAACTAAACCATATTTTAAAGTTTATGTGTCTGAAATTTAGATTAGTAGAGAATGAGACTCCACAGAAAATTCAAAGAGTTCTAATTAGAATTTCTATAGTGACAGATAATTTTGGATTCTCTGAATTGGTTGAGGTCATCGTTTCATCTTCCAGAGCAGAGGTTGGCAAACTTTGTTTTTAAAGGACCAGATAATAAACATTTTAGGCTTGCAGGCCATATGGTATCTGTTACAGCTGCTCAACTCTGCTATTATACCACAAAAGCAGCAGCCATAGACAGCACATAAGTCAGTGGGCATGATTGTGTTCTATAAAGCTTTATTTATGGACACTGAAATTTGAATTTCATGTAATTTGCACATATCACAGATATTCTTGTTTTCTTTCAACCATTTAAAAATGTGTAAAAAATCATTCTTAGCTTTAAAAAAGTTATACAAAAACAGGGGACAGGCTAGATTTGGTCCATGGCCGTAGTTTCCTGACCCCTGACCTAGAGCCTAACCTGGCTAACATTCACATGCTTCCTCTGGGCCTTTATGTGTGGTCTCTCAGTTCCAGGAGGAACATTTGCTCTGCAGGGCTTCAGGCAGGTTACGGATGGTAGATTTTTCTATGAAGTAAATGGAGCTGAAAGGAGATTTTAATTGAAAATTATTTTGCAGTGTGTAGAGAATTATGATAACTTACTAAATCTCAGAAGCTTTAGCTAGGAAGAGAATGATGGCTAGGGAACACAGCTAATCGAAGGAAAGCATTTAAACATCAACCTAGCACAGATTTAAGAAACTTCTTTAAAATGTGTCTACATCTTTTCTTAATATGTATTCAGGATGATACTTAGATCAGCCTGTGAAAAATCACCTCTGCTCCCTCTCCCCATTTAGTTCAGACTACAGGTTTCTCAGGAGCAGTTGAAGAACTTTGAATAGTTGTTGGGGGGGGGGGAATTATTGTCAAAATGACCACAGCCCAGGTGAATAGCAGATTTTAATGGGGTCATATACTTTAGAATTTCAAATACATAAGTTGACCCTTGGACAGCAATGGGAGTTAGGGGTGCCAGCCCCCTGAGCAGTCAAATCTGTGTATAACTTTTGACTCCCCAGAACTTAATTACTAATGGCCTACTGTTGACTGGAAGCCTTACCAATAACATAAACAGTTAATTTAACACATATTTTGTATATGTATTATATACTGTATTCTTACAACAAAGTAAGCTAGAGAAGGGAAATGTTATAAAGAAAATCATAAGGAAGAGAAAATACATTTACAGTACTGAACTGTATTTATTGATGCTGTAAGTACATCATCTGTTTACAAGATGAATAATCTATCTGTTAGTACCTACATCAATTTGGTCAATATTGTCTTATTAATATAATACAAACACTGTAGATGTTATATGTAATACTAACAGTAGACATCAAAAATGAAAAGAATGTGAGAAATTTATATTTATTTACATGTATAATAATTCATGCAGCGTTAACGGAGAGACAGCCATATGATTGCTTTATGGTAGCCTAGCATATTCGATATGGTTGCTTCACAGTAGCCAGCCTATATACTAGTGAATGAATCGTTATAAAATTTTTATGGCATATGTTAGTACAGTCATATTCATAATACTGTATTGGGAACATTGTTATATGTTTTTTCAAAAACCACTTGCCTGTGAAGGTAGGCAGATACGC
The DNA here is from genome assembly GCF_963455315.2 of Globicephala melas. Lineage (NCBI taxonomy): Eukaryota > Metazoa > Chordata > Mammalia > Artiodactyla > Delphinidae > Globicephala > Globicephala melas. The sequence continues at coordinate 26,910,286 of NC_083322.1, forward strand.
AGTTTCTCCAGTTACGAGAGAGGGGGCATACTGTATGGTAATGTAGTTCTCCAAAAGCAAAGTTGTAGAACAGTAAGAAAACTAACACAGTATTAATTTTATATTAAATATCCCTCACCTTACGCCTATGTAAGGAGCGGCTATCCACTTCAACTCTTACACACAGTGTTCTACATGATGAATACTTAGGTGATGATGATGACACAAAAATATTTCATACACTTCTTGCCATATAGTTATTAGATTTTCACACAGAGACACACATACACAACAGATAAATTTATTAACTGTACAGCATGATGATTACTATTCATTAAGTGGAAGTAGGTCATCGTAAAGGGCTTCATCCTTGTTGTCGTCACGTTGAGCAGGCTGAAGAGCAGGAGGAGGAAAAGGAGGTGTTGGTCTTTCTTGCTGTCTCAGGAGTGGCCTCAATGGAAGATGTGGAGGGAGGGGTAAGGGGAGGCAGGAGAGGCAGGCACACTAATTTTATAGAACTATATCATACTGGGTTGGCCAAAGAGTTTGTTCGGTTTTTCCCGTAAGATGGCTCTAGTAGCACTTAGGTTGTCTTTAACTTCATTCAAAACAATTTTATTAGATTGTATTGTGACAGCTGTCATATCAGCGTGCATTAAAAAAAAAAAACTTACCAAAAATTGGTGAATTTTTGTGTAGCCGTTTTAATATTGAAAACGGAAGAAAAACATTTTCAGCATATTATGCTTTATTATTTCAAGAAAGGTAAAAACACAGCCAAAACGTAAAAAAAGACTTGTACAGCGTATGGAGAAGGGGCTGTGACTGGTCGAACGTGTCAAAAGTGGTTTGCGAAGTTTCGTGCCGGAGATTTCACGCTGGATGATGCTCCACGGTCAGGGAGACCAATTGAAGTTGATAGCGATCAAGTCAAGACATTAATTGGGAACAATCAGGGTTATACCACGCGGGAGATAGCCGACATACTCAAAATATCCAAATCAAGCGGTGAAAATCATTTGCACCAGCTTGATTTATGTTCATCGCTTTGATGTTTGGGTTCAACATAAGTTAAGCGAAAAAAAACCTTCTTGACCATATTTCCACATGCAATTCTCTACTGAAACATAACGAAAACATTCTGTTTTTCAAACAAATTGTGATTGGCAATGAAAAGTGGATACTGTACAATAATGTGGAACGGAGGAGATTGTAGGGCAAGCGAAATGGACGACCACCAACCACACCAAAGGCCAGTCTTCATCCAGAGAAGGTGATATTGTGTATATGGTGGGATTGGAAGGGAGTCCTCTATTATGAGCTCCTTCCGGAAAGCCAAACAATTAATTCCAGCAAGTACTGCTCCCAGTTAGAACAACTGAAATCAGCCCTTGATGAAAACATCGGGAATTAAGTCAACAGAAAACGCATCATCTTCCATCAGGATAATGCAAGACTGCATGTTTTGTGATGACCAGGCAAAAACTGTTTCAGCTTGGCTGGGAAGTTCTGATTCATCTGCCTTATTCACCAGACATTGCACCTTCGGATTTCCATTGATTTCGGTCTTCACAGAATTTTTTTAATGAAAAAAATTTCAATTCCCTGGAAGACTATAAAAGGCACCTGGGACAGTTCTTTGCTCAAAAAGATAAAAAGTTTTTAGAAGGGCTTCCCTGGTGGCTCAGTGGTTGAGAGTCCGCCTGCTGATGCAGGAGACACAGGTTCGTGTCCCAGTCCGGGAAGCTCCCACATGCCGCGGAGCGGCTGGGCCCGTGAGCCACGGCCGCTGAGCCTGCGCATCTGGAGCCTGTGCTCCACAACGGGAGAGGCCACAGCGATGAGAGGCCACAGCGGTGAGAGGCCCGCGTACCGCCAAAAAAAAAAAAAAAGTTTTTAGAAGATGGAATTATGATGTTGCCTGAAAAGTGGCAGAAGATAGTGGAACAAAAGGGTGACTACATTGTTCACTAAAGTGCTTGGTGAAAATGAAAAATGTGTCTTTTATTTTTACTTGAAAACCAAAGGAACTTTTTGGCCAACCCAATAATTCCTTGTTTTAGTTTTAGTACCCATATCATAGAAGGGTCCGTGTTGTAAAGGAAGTCAAATGCAGTCTTGAATAATCCGAGAACCCTTCTTTCTTCCAGATTGTCTCATGTCCATTTGTTTTCCTGGCACTGCTTCTTCTACATTTTCTTCATCATCATCTGGCACTGGTTTGGAAACACTCATCTTCATCAAGTCATCTTCTGTTAATTTTTCTGGTGTGGTATCTGTTAGCTCTTTTATTTCTCCAAGATCCATATCTTGAAACTCTTCACCACCACTGCCACCACCTCCCGCCACCTTTTTTGCCATATCAATGATCTCTTTCATGATTTCCTTGCTTGGCTCTGTTGTAAATCCTATGAAGTCATATAGAACATCTGGACACAGTTTCTCCAGCAGGAATTTATTGTTTTGGGCTTGATGGCTTTCACCACATTTTCTGTAAGAACAATGGCATCTTCAATGACGTAATCCTTCCAGACTTTCATGATGTTCTCTCTCCCGGAGTTCTCTTCTATAGTTGACAGTTCGTCACATAGAGTACCATGTGTAATGAGCCTTAAAGGTCTTTATGACCCCCTGATCTAGAGGCTGAATTAGAGATGTTGTGTTGGGGGCAAGTAGACCACTGTGGTGTTGAAGTCATGGGGTTCTGGGTGGCCTGGGCACTCTCCAATATCAAAAGAACTTTATAAGGTAGTCCCTTACTGGCAAGGGACCTCCTAACTTCAGGGACAAAGCATTGATGAAACCAATTCAGAAAAAGTGTTCTCCTTGTCCAGGCCTTTTTGTCATCTAACCAAAAAGACTGGCAGCTGGTGTTTATCTTTTCCCTTCAACAAGAGTTAGCAAATTTATAGATAAGAGCAGTCCTGATCGTAAACCTGACTGCATTTGCACACAACGGCAGAGTTAACCTATCCCTCCTCAATCGTGGTGCTTGCTTCTCTTCCTTACTTATAAGTGTCCTTTGTGGCATTTTTCTTCCAGGGTACTTCTAGGACACTTTAGTCTACATTTAAAACCTATTCAAGCAGATATCCTTTCTCCTCTATTATTTTCTTAATGGCATCTGGGAACTCCTCTGCTGCCTCTTGGTCGGCAGAAGCTGCTTTTCTTTTAAAGCCAAACCTCTTTCTAAAATTATCAAACCGTCCTTTGCTGGCATTAAATTTTCCAGCTTTAGATCCTTCACCTTCCTTTTCATTTAAGTTGTCATGTAATGACTTCACTTTTTCTCAAATCATTAGAGTCTATAGGTATGCCTTTCTTATAGCAATCCTGCATCCACATGGAAGCTGCATTTCAATATGAGATATAAAGTTATTTCACAAAAAGTGCAAGGTTTTTGCACCTGATGATGTAGCTGCAGCGATGGTTTCATGAATTTCTTGTTCTTTTTTTTATTATGGTCCTTAATGCCAGATTCATTTGTCTTGAAACAGTGGGCAGCTGCAGCTGCAGACCTCAGTCTACAATACATATCACACAATTCAGCTTTTTCTTGTAATGTCATGACTTTTCTCCGCTTCTTGGGAGCACTTCTAGCATTACTAGTGGTGCTTAGTATGGGTCCCGTGGTTTTGGTCAAGGTTTGCAGTATTGCACTAAATACAATGAAAAATACATGAGAACTGCGAGAGATCACCTTTTACTGTGATACGCAATTTATTGGAGGGACAAACTGCTCACACTGATAACATCACAGGGAGTTTTAAGCATATACTTACAACACTTGAGCATACTGAAATAGCAATAGGAGGTGGGTACAAAATTATTACAGTAGTACAATGTGCACTACAGTTAATCTTATGCAGTTATGATTTAAAACTGCATCTTTATGTTTGTTTACATTTCTCTCAACAGGGAATGGTGCCGTGTACAGTCTGTGTATAAGCTTTAATAAATTCTATCTTTTTATAATAGATTCGTGTATATTTTATGGTAGTAAATGATAAAATAGATGTGTATATATGTTTTATGCAATCATGACATATCTAACTTTTTCTTAATTTTTTCCATACTTCTAGGCAGTGTGATTCATCTGTAAGTTTTTTCAAATGTAGCAAATCTTTAAAAAGTTTTCCAATATATTTGTTGAAAATAATCTGCATATAAGTGGACCCATGCAGTTCAAACTCGTGTTGTTCAAGGGTCAACTGTGTGTGTGTGTGTGTGTGTGTGTGTGTATGTAATTATTTAGTATAGCTGTGCTATTTCATTTTTAATTATACCAGTATCATCCCAGGGACAAAGTTAACAAAATGACTGTTTTGTATAAACGACTGCTCATTTTAGTCAGAGTGTACATACAGCAATAGTTTCTAAATTGTATTTTTTTTCCCTAAATCTCTACAAACTTCCTGTAGTTTCTTTTTTAATGAGTGTTGGAATCAGGGATTATTTTATATAGAAATTAGATTTTAATGAGACCCTTTGATATTGATTTTTTCCCCCCAAATGTAGTTTATATTAGGTAAAGTACTTTAGTTAGGGATAGTTAGTTGCCTTGTGAGGTACATTTTGAAAGCTACGCATCTGATCTCCTCCTCCTACATGATATGAGAAGGAAGGTTCATTTTGAATTCTAGTATATTATATATTATACATATTTACATTATAACTTTATAAAGTATAATATTTAAAGTTATAAAGCCTATTAGTAAAGCTGAGTTTTTCTAGGAAACCATAAGTCTCTTTAATTGCTCTTAGATATCCTAAAATGTTCTTCTCTAATAACTTTAGGCATCTAAATACTACCTTAGTTTTGTAAAATGATGTCCTTTGATAATCGTTTTAAAGTTTCTCATCAGCCAAGGCTTTGTGTACTAGAATGAACAGAAGTAACCCAGCTGTAAGGGCAAGTATTATTTAGGAAAAAGTTTGACTGTTGTATTAAATTTGGAAGTGTATTAATGGCTTATACATTAAGGAGGGGAAATGTATCTTGGAGAATTATTTTAAGGCAGCAGTTTTTTTTCTTCTTAATTTTGTTAATCCTATTCTAGGCTTGATTGTTTGCTTTTTTTGTTTTGTTTTGTTTTAAAATAATAAAGTGATTCTAAGAGAGAAAGATTTTCTGGAGACAGAGATTTGTTGCTAAGGATGTGTTACTAAATTTTGCTGATTTTCCTTTCCAAGGTATCTGACGGCCCAGAGTCTACACCACCGACACCTGCACCCACTTCAGGAATTGTAGGTGCATTAATGGAAGTGATGCAGAAAAGGAGCAAAGCCATTCATTCTTCAGGTATATTTGCATGTGTATATATATATTTAATAAATTTGAATATTTGAAGTTCTGCTTCTCTTTTTATTCTGTGACACAGTCTTTGCTAGATTTTCCCCTGCTATTGAATAACTTATTGATGTAGGTTCTAGGATATATTTTAAGTTGTTGCAACTGTGACTAGTCTATTTGAAGCTTAATGGATGTCAAGACACCACTGTCATAATCATAAATTGGAAGAACAACTTTAGCAAAATGACAGTTTTGTTTCCTGAACCAGAAATACTAATAGAATGCCTGGCAAACAACTTGTAAACAAGGCTGGAGAGTTCTGAATCTCATTCCTGTGACATTCTTGTGACATAAGAAATTTAGGTTTCCCTGATTTGCAAGAGTTGGGGCTGAGAAATGAGATAATTTATACTGTTTCTAGGGTTTAGTAAAGAATCCTAAAGTTTTTTGTTTCCTCTTTTTTTTTTCCTAAAAGGTTTATTTGAATAAACTAGTACTCATTTGAGGTTATTAAACATATACACACCACCACGTAAATGAATATCACTTTTAAAAGAGAGAAAGAATATGGGTTTTGCTGATGTGTTGGTTGAGGTTTACTGGAGAGCATGATGTACTAGAAGCAGATCTTTGTTCTTATTAAATCTATTACTTACTCCCTGTGGTGGACCTCAATTCTCCAGTTTGTTACATGTAGAGAATTCATAAATCAGATGATTGATATGAACAGTAAGTAAACTAATATGCAGCTAACCAGCAGATTGCCTAGCACATAGTAGGTGTTCAGTAAATGTTATTTTCCTTCTCTTTCTTTCTCCTTAAGGATGTGGGTATCTAAGATCTTTTAGCAACATTTGTTTTTCTTAAATAGGCATTTTTATTTCCATACCATGTTACAAAGATAGGATAGGTTAATTCAGTCCACAAATATTTATTGTGGAATAATAATAAAATAACAAAACAACAAAAATTCCTGCCTTCATGGACCATGCATTCTAGTGAGAAAGAGAGAGACAATAAAACAAATTAGAAAATATGTATATTAAATGGTGATATGTACTAAGGACAGAAATTAAGCAGAAAAGGGAGATATAAGGACTAACAGGCCGTGAGAGGGAAGTTCATTTTGAAATAGGATAATGAGGCCTACCTAAGATGTCATGTGAGAAAAGACCAGACGGAGTTCAGGGAGTAAACCATGTAGAAAACAGGAAAGTGTGTACAGCCAGTACAAAGTTCCTGAGGTTGAGGAACAGTGCCAATCAAGGTCAGTAGGGCTGGAATAAGAGAGCAGGAGAAAGAAGAAGGAATGTAGTTTGAGAGGTGGCAGCGGGTCAGGAGTAAGGCTTTGGAAGCCATGAATGTGATGGGAAGCCACTGGAAGGTTCTTAGCAGAGGAGTGGCAGTGATCCAAGCTAGAGATGATGCAGGTTTGAATCAGGTTGGGAGCACCTGAGAAGTGGTTGGATACCAGTTATACTTTGAATATGGAGGTCATTGGGTTTGCTGATGGATTGGAAGTGAGGTTTGGAAAAAAAGGAGTGATGGATAACTCTGAGGTTTTTGAACTGAGCAGCTGAAAGAGTGAAATTTTCTTTAACAGAGTGGGAAAGATTTAGGAGTAGCAAGTTGGAAAGGAAGGATTAGGAATTTGATTCTGTACAAATTAAATTTGAGATACTTATTAAAAAATTAAAAGTAGATATTGAGTAGACATTTGGTTATGAGTCTGGAATTCAGGGGAGAGATGTGAACGGTTAATATAAATTTGCATGTCATTAAGATATACATGGTATTTAAAGTTATGGAACTGGATGAGATCATCAAAGTGGGTATAAATGGAGAAGAGAAAGTTTAATGAGTTTGGAGCACTGGAGAGTGTGGTATCTTAGAAGTCAGGTGAAGAAGTGTTTGAAGGAGGATGGAGTGATCATCTGGGTCAGGTGGGTGTGATGGGTCAGGAAAATGAGAACAGAGAATTGAGCTTTAGCTTTAGCGACGGTAGGTCCTTGGTGACCCGGAAAGAGCGGTGTCAGTGGGTTCAAGGGAGAATAGGGGGTAGAAGAGGAGATTAGGTACTGGGACTGCCTACTCCGTTTCCTTTATGGCTTAGTGCTGATGCGGTTCCCACCTGTCACTGGAATTATAATTAAAATTGGTAGCCAAACAATGTGCTGGTTATATTTTTTACAACTTTTCTTTAAAGACAGTCATTGAAGGGGCCTTTGTTGGGTTTGCGATATGTGAGCCTAAAATTCAGAGAGATCAACTCAAATGTGATTTTACATATAAAGAAACGCAGGTTGAAACTGGTTACATAGATACTTAGGGACTAGAACCCAAGTCTTCTTAGTCATGTTCTAATCTTCAGCTTACTATCCAATACTCTTTAGATGTATTTTACTGATTCATTTTAAATCATTTTAGTAACTAGATTCCTCCAGGTTTGTGTTTTAGAAACTGAATAATTAGAGAAGTCCCCTAAGAATTATGAAATGTCATTTGATTTATACATACGTTTTAATTGTTTGTATTAATGATTCTCTTCTAGATGAAGATGAGGATGAAGATGATGAAGAAGATTTTGAGGATGATGATGAATGGGAAGACTGATCTATATATTATATATATATTTTTAAGGTGAAATACTAAACACTACTTTCTGTCTATGGATTCTGTAAAATTATCATGTAAATGTTCTACCAATTTGCTGTATATTTTTGTTGCCTTTTTTGCTTTTTTTTATTAATCTGTGCAATACCTCATTTAATCTGTAAGGGTTTGTCATAATCCTCTGCAAAGCTACTCCCTGTTACTGTGTGCACGTTTACACCAGGATGCTCACTTAATTTGTGAATATTTCTCATTCCATCAACAAGGGAGTTTAAATATTATATGTGAGACTGACAAAAACCTTAATGTAATTTAGTTATAATGCCAGAAGGAAAACACTATTTTCATACCCTACTTTTTCTGTACCTAAATTTTCTTATTAAAATCTAGTATAGCACTACATTCTTTTTTAAGTGATGCAAACTTTAGTTTATTTAGCCCCTTCATTTCGAACACATGCCACATGAATGTTGAAGCTGATACATTGCACAGTTCTCTAGACATCACTACACTGATGCAGTTTCTCAAATTTTAGCAATATGCGCTATGTAAAATCACTACAGAGATGCTAGTTGGGAAAATGGTAACACACCTCTTACAGCAATATTGCCTGTTATTGTACAGATGTGGTATTTGGAGGCTGGAATCATAAGGAGCCCTTGCATACCTATGCTTGACTGAGGTTATTTTTGTGCTATAGCAAATGTGGCAGGCTCTTTTAGGCAAAAATTTAAAAAATATTTTTGGTACTATTCTGAAACAAAAGTTGTTGAGGTTTGGGGATCTTAGAGATAATTTCGTTGTACATGAACTGAAGGAGGCTATACATTGTGGTTACTTCAATATTTGGTTAAATATACTGTAAAAATCAGAACATCATAAAAGTGGTGTGGAATTAAGTATTTTTATTTTGCAGTCTGTATAGATTGAGGTATTCAGAAATACCAGACATAAAAATCTTACCTATTTGGCAAAGGTATACACTGTAATGATGAAACTATTATGCTGTTTTTTTAAAGTTTGATAATTTCTCAAGATTTTTGTCAAATGTCAGGTGAAGGGTTACATTTTTCTTAAAAGATTGGTGGTCCCAATGTCAAATTTCTTGAAATACAAAACTGAATGACAGGTTTAAAAAAAAAAAAACAAATAAAACTTTACAACCTGCACATTTGTTATGTATGCTAAATGATACGATGCCTCTCTACAATACACTAGTCTGCCTAAAGGTGGTTGTTTCATATTTATAGCATTAATTATCATACCTACCTACTTTAAATTTTAGGTAGAAAAATTATCTGATTTACATACAGACACCTATTTTTCTCACATTGAGTCATACTCAGAATGTAGTTGCAAATGTATTTCATTACTATAGTCACAATATCCAACTAAAAATTAAGCTGTCTATAATTGTACCGACCAAAATCTGGTGTTGGCATGATCTTGACAGGCTGGACCTGCAAGATGTGGCTTGAATTTTAACCAGTTATCACATAATCTCTAGTGATCATGCGTCTAGTTATCATGAGAAATAATTTAAAAGGTTTTGTTGCTGAAAGCAGTAAGTGGTGCAGTAAAACAGTTAAGTTATTCAAAGAATGTTACCTACCTTGCAGGAATAATTTAAGAACGTGGGAAAGATTCTAGACTTTTTGTTTCTTGCAAAAACAGTGCCCTCTGCTGCTGGAAACCTTTTTCTGCTTACTCTCATTTTTATTGTGGCTTGAGCTCTGTGGGTCTGGTGTGGATGAGGCTGGACAACTACTAACCAGTAAAATTAGAAATTCGTGCAAATGGTAAATAGAACATTGTAATTATTTTAAGTAATAATAAACGTGTTCCTTTCTTTTATTTTAGACATTATACAGAATTTTTAAAATATCTTAGAAATATCTTTAAAGTAATGCCAATCTAAGATCTCTGTTAACTTTGGGGCAAGGAATTCAGGGTTTCCCCGCTGACTTTGTTATGATAAAGATTTATCAGGAGCTGCTCTGAGCAGAGGATATCAATTCTTTGAATTGGAAACGCAATTTGAAATACGTCAGGTGGGTATAAAATTTGCCAGTGATAATCGAGTTTATTCTTTCTTCTTAAAGGAAAAGTAAAAGACTTTGTTGTTGTTGTTTGTTGTTGCACAAAGTCTGAGGCGCTATTGGTTTAAACACAGCAGCTGTGGAGCTCCGTCCAGCCACGAAGACTAAATCCGCTTTAGACGTAAAGGTTGCATGTTTCAGTCCCCCACTGCCTTGCGTTGTGGACAGCACTACACCTGTGCACAGCCTGAGGGCCTCCCACGTGTGCTCCAGCTAAATGATTGTCTGACAGCCTTCGCCTTTAACAAACTAGCATGAGGCTTTTTATATCTGAATGCTGCGTGATAGTTTCAGCTAGCCACATGCTGTATGTATGAGATTCATAAAGACTCTCAATCATTCACTTCCATTTATCAACTGAAATTTTGTTTAGTATGTGAAATATTTTTTTGAAATGTATAGTGAATAGGATGTTGCACTGGTGGCAATTCATCATGGAGCATAATAAAATTAATTTGACCCAAATAGTATAAAATAGTGTGTTTCTTATTTGTTTATTGTCAAGAGATTAAAATGGGTAAAAAAATCTTAAACTGTATAGTAACGGGTTCATAGCAGTGAACAATAGGGTTGAAAGTTTTAGCTGACTGCATGCCCTGAGAGTTGGAGCGTGCCGTTAAATAAACATGGTGAGCAAAAGAATGTTACACCCTGTTCTGGGAAACGTGACGGCTGCTCAGCTGTTCCCCTGGGAGCCACTGCTGTGGTACACAGAGCATTCACATTGCAAGGTCAAACCAGAACTCTCGCACACCGAAAATGTTGCAGTTTCCTAAATCAGAGTAATAGTGGAGTTTACTGGTAGTTGCAGTAGAAACCAAATGTAAAGTTCATGTGGGACTTAAATAGCTTTTAATAAATGGTATCAAACATGGTGCTTCCTTTTAAATAGGAAATTCAGTTTTTGATAAATAGAATTTTCTGTTCTCCTGGCCCTGGCACAAGTGGGTGTCTAAAGATTAAACTGAGTTACGGAATCCAGCGTGTAGGATGCTACAAAAATGCCTTCTAAGAGTGTTAGTCAAATTTAAACATTTCCATAATGATATGTCCTATTACAAATTTTGTTTCTTAAAAATTTTTTTAAAGAGGGAAGTGCCTCAGAATTGCTCTTGTCGCATTATATTAATCTAATCAGTGAAGAAATTCCTGAAACAACTTACTCTGCTTTAGAAAGGGAGTTCTTAAAGGACAACTATAGAGATAAGGCCTGTTTATTGTACAATAGAAAATTATTTATGGAAAAGTTGAGACATTTTATTTTGCACACCTATCTTACTGACATTGTCACATCATACCTCCAAAACACAGCATACTCTTTGTAATCACTTGTTCTTTTATTCATAGATTGTTTTTTTAACTTTGCTTTTAGTGAAGCCACTGGAAAAAGGTGTAATAACTTGGCTGTTATGAATATGATGGGGAACTTACTTTGCAGTTAATACGAAGACTGCCTTTACTTCCATATGTGATACATGGTATCCTCCCTTGCCATGAGGGAACCCATTGCAAATTTTGGCTTTAGAACAAAATCTAGATAAATCAACCATAGCTTAAAAAAACATTTTTTAATATATACCAATGGCCATACTAACTATTGATACACATATAGTATTACTTTTTACACAAGTCCCGTGTATATCTAAACTGGTCATGTGTACCACCATCACGATTGACAAGTCAAGATATGAATAACAATTATTTTGAGTAAAATGTAACAGCTTATGGGTGGTTTCTGGCTTAGATGTTTGTGTGTTGGGGAATTTCTAGTAAATCGAAGTAGCCCCTTAATTTTTTAACAACCAAAAAAATTTAAGGATTTAAACATTTTTTTTATTTAAGAAGAAGTACAGCTTTAGCAGTATCAAATTGCGTTGCGGAACTTGAAGTTCCAAGTGTCATGTTGGCATTTTCTACCTTGAATTGGTTGGCGTGTCCTGACCTAAATTCAGTTTTATCTTAGTTATTGCTAGATGTGTGAGGATTTTCATCAAGGCCTAAAGTCTAAGATTTTTGTTTTTGCAGTACGCGGGCCTCTCACTGTTGTGGCCTCCCGTTGCGGAGCACAGGCTCCAGACGCACAGGCTCAGCGGCCATGGCTCACAGGCCTAGTAGCTCCGCGGCATGTGGGATCCTCCTGGACCGGGGCACGAACCCGTGTCCCCTGCATCGGCAGGCAGACTCTCAACCACTGCACCACCAGGGAAGCCCAAAAGTCTAAGAATTTTTAAGCATCAATATCACCTTATTTAAACAACTGTTTATTAAAATTAACTATGTGATGGGTATTGTAAAATATAACAGTTCAGTCAGCTTCCCTTCCTCCTGAAATCTAAAATATTTAACTTCACAATTGAAAGACAGTTGGAGACAGTCGAGTTATATCAAGCCTATTCTCCTTTCCTGGGTGAGAGGGTATCCAGGGTAGTTGAGGGCCTTGCCTGAAGCCCATTAGAAAGCTAGGTACTAGAAGCCAGATCTGGCTACTAGGTCAGTTGCTCTTTTCCATTTATTACCATAATACTGTTTTATCCTTGTTTTCTCTATTTTCCTTAAGTTGTGGATAAATTGCAGATTTACTTTGTTTCTGAAAGATTTATGGCTACAAATGTCACCCATGTCAGCTGGGTGTTGATAGAAGCCTCCAGCACATCCTGTTGTCATCTGCCCCGGAAAGCTGGCTTACTTTGAGGAGCCAGCCTCTGACTCTAAGGCATGTGGTAGTATTCTGGCTCAGTGATGGCGGCCACCCTACATTGTCAAGGCATTCAGTCGTCACAGGACACTCCTGTCATTTAGTACTGGGTCGAAATGAAATTGAGCTTTCTATTCTACATCCAAATTATTTTCATTCGTTTCTTATAGATGTAAAATGGGCAATACCTTTATATAAACATACGTATTTTGTAAAACCTTAGTCAACGGCCTCACAGAAAATTACTTTGAGGATGTATTAATCTTTCTGTATAATTTCCAATCAACAGCTGTACTGTCAATTTAAAGACCAGGAGTTCTTCCAAGGAGTACAAGGACAAACTGAACACTTTAAATCCAATTTCCTGGTTTTCTTATTAGTGAGACAGGGGAGATTCTAATTTGGTTGCATGTACTTCACCCTTATTGTAAAAGAGGCAGGAAAATAAAACATATTTAGTATTTGTGGTGTTGAAAGAAACAAGTGAAAGGAAAAGACATTATGTGCAGTTAACTGTAGGGAAACAAATCATCAAAGCTGTTCATAATACCTCAATTCTGTAGTTGTCTGTAAGACAATTCTGGTTCTTAAATCAGTTTCTGGGCCTAAAAAGAAGCAACCTTTCCTTTTTCTTCTCTTTCTTTCTTTCTTTTTTTTTAACTAGAGTGGGACTCCAAGGAGGCAGAGAACAGAAGGGATTTGTGTCTGCTGCCAGATTTTTGTTTTCAGAATGGGATTGGGAAAACACTCGGCAAGTAAAATTAAGTATATTCACATCTCCATTCTGAAGGATGATAACTAGTTAGGGAGAAGCTGATGAAATATTCAGCATATCTGGGTTTTGTTTATTGCACAAGGATGTAAATGTAGTAAGGCCAACATCTTAGTTGTATATTCAGCTAAAGCTCAATCCATACTAGCCCATTCAAATGGAAATTAAAAAATTTTTTTTTCTTTTTAAGACTCCTGTGAACTTTGCTATGGATATTTGCTGAAGGTTGTGATGTAGTTAACATTAATAGTTAAGTGATTATGAGAGTCAAGACTTCCCTGGCGGTCCAGTGGTTAAGGCTTCGCCTTCCAAGGCAGGGGGGTGCAGGTTCTATCCCTGGTCGGGGACCTAAGATCCCACATGCCTCATGGCCAGAAAAACAAAAACATAAAACCAGAAGCAGTATTGTAACAAATTCAATAAGGACTTTAAAAATGGTCCATATCAGAAAAATCTTTAAAAAAATAAAACCAACTTTAAAAAATTATTATTAGAGTCTAACTTAATAAGCGTAGTTCTAGAATTGCAACCACTTTCCAAACCACCTGTAAATGGATTCTCTCCTGTAAGTGGTCTTGCTTTGTTCATGCATGAATGCCTCTGGCCCCTATGGAACATGTTTATAAGGACCTGTTGCCTCAAGATGTTTAGAAAGTTCAAGTAGATTCTGAGCCCGATGAATGCTTTAGATCTGTACCAGTGCCCCACGGTTTTACAGCCAACATGTCTGGGACAGCCTGATGAGGTTTATGCCAGTTAGACCACGAGCAAAGAGAAATTCTACACACAACCCGAGCCCTTTCAGCATCCTTTTTACTTTCCATTTTCATCACTTTGTTTTCCAGAACGCAGAACAACAGAAAAACTGGTTTGACGGGGAACACTACAGTCAGCTCTCTGTTCCCGCAGGTGTCGCATCCTCTAAAGACGAAGGGCCAACTCTATTCCCTGTACTACTACATTTTATTTTATTTTATTTTATTTTACTTTTATTATTTTATTTATTTACTTTTATTTTAAATTTTTTGCCTCAACGTGCAGCTTGTGGGATTTTAGTTCCCCAACCAGCAATTGAACCCGGGCCCTTGGCAGAGAGACCACAGAGTCCTAACCACTGGACTGCCACTTTATATAAGGGACTCGAGCAGCCTTGGATTTTGGTATCCATGGGGTTCATCCTCTGTGTGTACTGAGGGACCGCTTTATATTTTTCTTATATGTTTCTTCATTTCCCAGCTAGCTAAATCTGAAACCAATCATCATTACGTTGGCTATTCCAATAGCCTGCGTGGGAGAAGATGGATAGGGGGAAACATTATGCATTTGAGTTCAGTTGTAATTCTGTAAAGCTTACTCCTCAAGTGGGATTTGGTGGTTGTTGGAAAAGATAGGATACTTGTAGGAAAAAAATGTGGTGGTATTCTTTCCACTGCATGGCTGGTTAACACTTAGATGTAACACTGTTTTCATATCTTGGTCTCAGTTCATGATATATGGTAAATTATAATTGCAGTAATGACCCCGCATATGAACTGTCCGACATTATAATAAAACTTTGGAGTATCTTTCAACACATGAAAACCATTGCTGTGTCTTTATGTTGATAAGATTTTCCACAAAACTGAGGATGGGGATGGGCGTTGTAAAAACTGTTAACATTTTTGGAGAATCTTGCCCCCAAAGCCTTCAAATACACAAGTTTCTTAAATATTAATAGGAACCGGTGAATCAAGCAAGAAGAAACAGAAACATAAGGAAATGTTCTCCTAGATCATGTTCCCAAGTTGTCACAAATTCCCAGACATCGTATTTTCAGAGCTACTAGGTGAATGCACTTGAACGCAAGTGTTATCCTAATGCCCTATCCTAAACCAAACTATTTTAAATGATTATTGTTACTGTAAGTTGGAAGTAGGCTTCAGAATAAAACACATCTCTCATTCCATGTATTAATATATCTACATCAGGGTAATAGAGGAAATTCATGTGACCACGTAATTCTAAGACCCATTGAGAAATCAGGCTCCTCTCTCAACCCCGCCTGCCAGCTCCCTAGCAGGTTTTTGTAGTTTACTCAGTTACCTTCACACAATCAGGAATAGAAGGTGTGCTCATGACCGATCATGAAAGAATGGCAAAAAGGCACACGGTGAAGAAGAAAGAAGGGCTGGAAAAAACGACACTAGATGTTGGAGAAACACTTGTGTGGGTTCCTCTAGCAGGTCACTGGGGAGACACTTGACGTTATTCAAGAAATTTTCTTTGTGTTAGGGTGTATGAACAGGAACATTTATGTATTTTGATGTATAGAAAATATATTTATGGAACTATCCTGGCCTGTGGAAATTACTAACTTGACCAGGTATAAGTAGGAGGAATTAGTGCACAGTTTCTCAGCTGACTCCATTTAGATTGAGAAATAGCATTTTAGCCATAGGTCATGATTCTTAGGGAGTTCACAGGACCGCACTCAGCATCTAATGAGAAAATGTGGGGAAGACAGAAAAAGATAGGGAAAAGGCTTCTATCGGTAAGCGTTACCCACAAGATTGGCAATGAGCTTAGTGATGAAAACTTAGGCTAGTTTCAAGATTTGGTGACTCCAGACTGTTTTATGTAGGAGTGTTAACATCAAATTGCCATAAGATTTATCTCTAAATATGGCAAGAGTTTGAATCACTGATGTAATATAGGAAATACATCTCAAGCTTTGTCAACGCTATGTCAGCATCTCTCCATGGCTGTTTGTTCTCTTATAATTGGGAAAAACGACCAACTGTTAGACATGGACAAATCTCGATACCCTACACACTATTCAGTGAAATGCAGGCCCAGGCAACATTTAGACGGTCATCTTTTTCTTCTGGAATAACTGGCCTGAATAAATGTGCGCCTTGACGACGGTATTAATTGACTCGAGATCTGTTCTGACAAGTCTGAAGGAACAAAAATAATGCCATGTAAAGTTCAAAATACAGAAAACTTTCCCCCAAGTTGTTTGGTTTCCATACCTGAATTCCCAATGGCATTTTTTTCACAGCATCTCCCCCAGAGATAGAAATTACTACACAATGTTGACTAGGGAACTGGAAGCAGCAACAGGTTTCAGAAAATTATGGGGGCTGCTTCCCGGTCTTCAGTTACTGCTTCTCTTGAAAGCATTGTCCCCTTAAATCATCCTCCAGCTTTACTCTTTCTCTGACTATTAAAGCAATAACCTCCATTCTGCTTACCTCTCCTAGAAATTATCCAATACAATGTTTTTCGTTGTTGTTTTATGGTTCCTGTCATCCCCTCCTACATCTCTCCCCCATGACAGAAGTTAACGGTAATTATCTGGTAACCAAGAGAGCTAGGGGGATTTGGTTTCGCACGTGTGGGTTCTTGAGACTTGTGAGTTGATACTGGGATTTGGGGAGCACAGTGAAAATTCAATGGATTTCTTGTATAAGTAATGTCAAGAACACCTTCAAATAGGGACTCCCCGGCAGTCCAGTGGTTAAGACTCCATGCTTCCGCTGCAGGGGACGCAGAACTAGGATCCTGCAGGTTGCACGGCGCAGCCAAAAAGGAAAGAAAAAAAAAAGAAAGAAACACCTCCAGGTATTGGTTCTGCTTTGTACAGGGAGTACATTCCCTGCCCATACAAGTGTTTTTCTGATAAACACTGTCCCCAGAGGGCACGGTCAACACCTGCGCACTTAGTGTGCAATTCCCAGTGTAGACTGCTCTCTAACTTCCACAGGGAGGCATCCCCTGGCCCTGTCTCCTTTCTGCAGGGGATGCTGTAATGTGAGCAATCAGCTAGTTCAGACCAAGCCACGTTTTGATGATAATGATGATGCCATTTAAAGGGGCTTCCAGAAGCCCCTTGGCTGTGCTTATTCCACTCCCGGACCTTTCATAACTGAGATGTTTTTCCTTTGAGAAAAGTCATGTTTAAAAGGACCCATCATAATACTAACCACTATTTATTGGACCACTTATTAAGTGTTGGGCATTACATGAAATGTTTTACATGAGGAGGTTATTATCCCAATTTTTCAGCCAAGGCAAATGAAACAAACAATTTGCACCAAGTTAAATAGTAAATGGCAGAGCTGAGCATCAGACAGGTCTGTGTTAATACAAAGGACGTACCCTCGACCACTATAGTTCCTGGCCTCTCAGGTGCATCAAGACACCAGCAATGATCTGGATAAAAAATATCACTCCAATATCTTTACTTCAAATGTAGGAGGCTTGGGATTGTTCTGCTTTTGCACATGTAAAGACCCAAAGGGAAATGCTGTCATTCTGTTTTCCAAAAGAAAAAAAGCAGGAAGGAAAATATGTTAAAATCATGCAGCCAAACCAACAGCCACTCAAGCAAAAGCCAAGGCCAGCTTTGAGATCGGTACAGCCTCAGATGGTTGGACTATTCGGTAAATATAATCTTTCATAATTGTTGTGTTTGCTCATCCCCAATCCCCATTCCTCCTTCCATCGCCATTAAAATTTTTTTTCCATTTAAATATTAGATTAGGTAACTGGCACGTTTGAGTAATCCCAAATGCTTAATAAATGATTACACAAGCATTTATTTGGAATTACCTCAGAATCTTCTCTCTGAATTTCAAGTAATCTCTGTCAGTGTGTCTCTTTACTTAAGCATTTTTCATTGATGTCATATTTTTCATCACCCCAATGGTGACTTTTAACTTGTGAATATCATGTGTAGAGAAGAAGCTGGATTTGTTTTGCCTTTTTTTTTTTTTTTTGCTTCTGTTAAAAATAATTTGCATTTCTTTAAAAACAAACTTATTAATGACAGCTTCTGGGGTAAAAGCATAGTTACCATCCCAACAAGTTCTGACAGATCAAGATTCTTGTTAACCTTCTTATGAGTGTCGCAGAGAAGAATCACCAAAACTTCCTGGCAGCGTTTAGAGAAAGATAAATGAACATGTTGGTGAGTATGATCTTGTTCTTTCTGACTGTGATATTTTCAGCTTTCTGCTGGTCTCCTGCATAGTCTGCAACTATGAGGCAACAGCTAAGGGCAAATTTCAAATTGTGACTTGAGACTGACTTTAGATCATTTGTTTTTGTGTTTATGTAATGATGATTACTCAGATGGATCAGCTGAGATTTCATTCAGGAAGACAGAGAATTTAGCTGTGGGTACGAGTGACAACAGTATTTCGATCAGAGGAGATGGCTAGACTTCAAATACATGCTTCATTTTTAAAACTTCTAAATCTATAACCCCACAAAAGTCGTGTTGCTAAGAACCTGCTGAACTTGTCATAAAGACTAGATGGCTAATTACACAAAGTTCCAATATGGAACAAGTGATTAGTCATCTGAAAATTAGTGCAAAATAGCCAATGTACGAATAGATAGTATATCAGAGTAAAGACTTCTGCTTCGGCGTGCAAATTTGTGTAATGAATTCAAGGGTTAGGGGTTTAAGGATGATACTCATTTGACCTCAGGATGTAGAGAACAGGACTTCCACCCGCCAGCTGTCAGTCCTCAGCTTACCCGAACACTCTCCCGACTGTAGCTTGCGCAGCCGCTCGTGACTACATCCTGACCATGGCCCCAGATCACACGGGAGAAGGGGTGGAGTGAGGCTTTGAGAGAGGAGGGCCAGCAAGAGTGGATGCAGATATTCTTAGAGCTCTGGCCCTGCAATGCACACAGAGGGAGTGCCTACCACTGGCTGCTCCCTAGTGATGCACTCCTTGGAGCCCCTCAGCCTCCACATGTAGGTCCTGCCCTGTCACAGACCCTGGGACCAATCTCGCCTCTAAGCTTGGTTTCTCGACCATGATCGTTTTTGGTCCCGCATCACCCTTTGGCCACCCTGGGAGGGATGGCGAGAAGATACCGTCATTGGTCTCTTCATTGTTGCTGAGCAGCTAATCATCTCCGTCTATTCAGATATATGCATTGAGTGTTTGCTGATAAAGTCCCAGATCTCCACGATATAGAATCCAGTAGGATAGTAGGAAGATTAAGACATCTACACAGGTAGTATATAATGCAAGGTAAAATGTATTGCGAGATAGTGGGATACAGACTATAACAGGAGCAGTGTTGGAGGAAAAAGATGAGTTCAGCCTTAAATACGTTGTGTCTGATGTACCTGTTCTTTTGAACGTATGGGTCTAGAATCACGAGGGTGGCATTTGTGCTGGAAGTAAGGATTTGGGCATCACGTGGTACGAGTGGAATTTAAAGATAGGCGTTTGGTTGAGGTCACCCAGGGAGAGTGTGGAAGAGAATAGAGTCTCCTTTGAAAGGCGCCCTGTTCCCCATCTCCTTGGTTCAATTAGCTACTCATCCTTCAAGGTCTCTTGAAGAATGAGTAGGCGCTCCCCCGAGGTAAAGAGTGGGAGGGGAATTCCAGGCAGGTAGGATGGTATGTGAAAGGTGTGTGTCAAGAGGCAGCATCACTGCTTCAGTGAACTGCACGATGCTAGGATGGCTTAAGCACAGGGCACGTGAGGACAGATGAGGTCGAAAGATCAGCAGGGCCATGTTTGCCAGGCCAAGGGATTTGAAGTTTATTCTGCAGAATATGGGTTACCACGGAAGAATTTCAAGCAGGTGACTGATGTCAATAGAATTGCATCTTGGAAAAATCTTACTCTAGCATGTGGAGGAGCCATGTGGGGTGAGGGAGAATGGAGACAGAGAAACCAGTTAGGAAGCAACTGGTTAGGAACCAGTTAGGAAGAAGCCAGTTCAGAAGCAACAGTCCGGATAACAGATTGTGAGTGACCCACCAAAGGTTTTTGTGGTGACCAGTGAAAGGATATGCCATTTTCAAGGGGAGAAATTCTATTCACAGCCATAACCTTAGGGAGGCTCCTGTTAAATAAAAGCATCTTTTGATCTGCACCACTCTGACCAGTTTGGATATGCAAAGGTAAACTGGAGCTGCCCTTCGCCAGGGGTTGGAGAGAGTTGAATTTGCTGTGCAAAACAAAATGAAGAGAATCTGGAATTCCCAGGAGTGACTTAGGAGGATACTAATGAGGGTGAATCATGAGAGAAGAGGCAAGTGTAATAAACTAACAAGAAAATACAGACTATTATGTGCGATAAAATAGCCAGTGGGGGAAGAAAATCTCTGATGGGGAATTAGCCCCTCTGTTATTGTTATAACATCTCATGTTTGATACCAAGTCATTTGTGTTGCTGTAATGTCAACCTTACCTTTATTTCCCAAATTTTCATGTAATGTTGAACCTGTGGAAACCAAGAAAGAGGGCTGATTGCCACAGGTCCATTTCCATGTGGTCTGAAATAGGACCATTAAACCATAGGTTTGCTAGATGCATGCTTGGTGCGTGGAGCCAGAGACAATGATGGGCAGATAAACCTCCGGCCCCCAGCCCCTTCATCCCAGAAATTCTCAGAAACCTTGCAGAAGACTTTGGACTGTCACAGAGGTGGACTGAGGTTTCCAGTTAACTTTATCTAGACTGTATATATACATGTATGTGCACATATATGTCCTTTCTATTTGACATGAGGAAAGTATGTATATAATATATAAATGTATTTACAGAGAAACATATATAACATTTTTTTCTCACATAAAGTAAAGATGATAATGTATGTATATATTTGTGTATGTGAAAATATAATATAATGTAATATAATGTAATGACATACCAGGAAGATGTGCCTTTTTAATTTTGAGATTTGTGGACCGGCTGACTCTGCAAGAGAGCAGCACACCCATTATTTGAAGCATCGCCCTACATTCTTCATTGCAGTGGTAGAGTCGCCCCACTCTACCCCTACAGTCTAGTTTCCATTTCCACGGCTCCCATGGACTTGCTCCCACCAAGATCACCGGCTCAAGTAAACCCTGTCAAGCTGCAGAACTCACTGAGGCATCTTATGCTGCCGACTGGCCCTTCCTTAGCGCAACTCTCTGCTTTGCCACCTGACTCTCGTCTGGTTTCTCTCTGGACATACTCAGCCTCTGCCCTTCTCCACGGTCTCCCTGAGTGACCTCGTCCAAATCCCCATCTTTAAATGCTACTCATATACAACCCCCAAATCCTCACTTCCAGCCCGAATCCCACCCCATGATTCTAGACCCCTACTTTCAAATGGACAGGCACCTCAGACATGATACTATTCAAAACTGAGCTCACCTTCTTCCTCCAAGCCTGCTCCTGCTGTGTGCCATTGTCCCGTTTTGCGGCACCACTACCCACCCAGGTGGCCCAGCCAGGATCGGATCCACCTAGACTTCTCTCTTTTGTTGCCTCCTGCCCCCTACGTCTAACCAGTAACTAAATTCTGTGGAGCGTGCGCCTTCTCAGTCTCTGCTCTGTTCTGACCTCTTCATACCTACACAGCGGTCAGTTCGTCTGCATTACTTTGTTTCTAGATCATTGCAATGGTCTCCTAACTGGTGTTCCTGTCGCCAGCCCAGGCCTCACTGAGCCCATCTTTCTCTCGGTTACGCAAGCCATATTTTTGTAAAGCTGTATAAACATCATGTCACTCCTCCTCTTGAAATCCTCTGTGCTCTCCGTGACTCTCATAATGAATCCACATTCCTTAGCCCACATTGAGTTGTTCAGGACGGACTTTTGTGACTCTCAGCCCCTCCCAGGCTTTTTATTCAGACATAGAAAATTGAATGGACTTTTTGAAATGCGTCTTACCAACGCATGCCTCTGTGGTTCAGACAGGCGTATAATTTGACCGAGAGGAAACTGGTAAACATGACAATTTAGTTGAAACCTAATTTCCAGTTTTGGTATACCGCAATGATGATGTACTTGCAACTCTTGTCTAACTGGGAGATGGCTCCTTAGCTGTGATTTTTCAGTCAATCCTTTCTTCTAAGGGCTTTTTGGAAAAGTTAAAAGTTAGAATAACTCAAAAAGATAAGTTGGGACAAACTAAATTCCAACATCAGCGGTCTAATCAGAATAAGCTGAATATTCAAGCTATTGAAATTGCTTAAATAAAATACGCTAGGCTACATAATGGCATGTGTGTTATTTTCCCCTTTTTGTAGAAAAAAAGTTATATGTGTGTTTAAGTATGCATTAAGAAGGATCTAAAAGGATATACACTAAAAGGTTATCAGTAGTTCTGTGTGGGTGAGACTTTGGGGATTCTTTATGTTTTTTGCCTTATCTATATATATTCTAGTTTTTCTTAATGATCACATACTATTTTTGTAAAAAGAAAAGACCATACTGAAACTACATACTAGTACTATTCTTAATCCACCAGAATTATCAATACCAGAAAAAAAAAACTAAAATATTAAACCTGCCAAATTCTTGTTTTTATAGAATTACATTAACCCTATGATTTTCTACCATTTTCTATAATACCCTGTTTTCTCAAACTTAAATATCTCTCTTCATTCATCACCCCTACCATCTGATTCCTTTTTTAGTCTGGCATCTTCTCTATTCTTTAAAAATCCAAAACAAGTGTCACCTTCCCTGAGAAGCTTCTCTTGACCCCTTATCTGCTTTTGGTCAAGGGTCTGTGGTAAACTGTAGCTCACAAGTCAGATGCATTCAACATTTGTTTTTGTCCAGTCTGCAGACTAAGGAGAGTTTTAACATGTTTTAATGGCTGAAAAAAATCAAAGAAGAAAATTAACAATACATGAAAATTATACGGAATTTAAATTTTAGTGTCCATAAATAAAGTTGTATTAGAACACCAACACATTCATTCACTTACATATTGTCTGTGGCTGTTTTCACCCTACAACGGCAGGGCTGAATAGCTGTGACAAACACCAAATGGCCCACAAAGTCTAAAATATTTAAATATTTTATATGCCATTTTAAATATCTCTGGCTCTTTACAGAAAAAGTATGCTAAGCCCAGCTTGAGGTAATTAAGCTGCCTCAGTGCTCATATAGGACCCTACACCAGCCTCTAGCTCAGTTCTTACTGTGTATTCTGGAAGGAATGAGGATCCTCACTGCTTGGCATTGGAGGACACTTTCTAATTCAACTTGGTCTCCCCAGCATCGAGGAGAGTGCCTCATCCACGGGAGGCACCTGATACACAGACGCACGATGCGTGAAAGAATGATGTCAGCTCCCTCTCCTAGACTGTAAGTGACACGAGGACAGGCGTCTTATCTCCTTCATTCACTGTGTATCCTCAGTATCCAGAAGTATCTGGAACATGGCAGACGCTCAGAAAATAGTTGTGGAAGTTGGGTGCATCCGTATTGGTACCCTATTTCTGAGTTTTGTAATTCTTACCTCAGTTCTTTGTCTTTTACATCCGCTATTTGACGACTGATGGAGACAAACCCCCACCTTCCAAACCTCAGAGAAACAAAGAAAAGACAGTGTGAACTTGTCTGGAAATGAAGTAGTTAAGAGGTCTTTTCAAGAATGTATCGATTTACCCCAGTCTTCCGTGCCTCCCAATACTGGCCACTGCAGTCTGTTACGACCTCTTCCCTCTCACTCACTTGGAGCAACTACATCAGGGCAGGGATTAAATCACTGAGTTATTGAATACCTCTGGCAGCAGGGCTCAAGAAGCAGGGTGAGACTCGGCATCCTGGCCCTGTTTCAATCAGGATGAGGCGTACTTTAAGAGATTAATGTGCAGATATAAATCATGGTCTAAACGCTTCATCTGGTCTTGGACAGCCTCTCTCCCAGTGAGCTGAACGCTCTTTAGAGACGATGAACTAACTGGCCTTCATACCAGCTCTGTGAGTTTGCAGGAAGGATGAACTAAGGATCCCTGTTCTGTGCTGAGGAGTCATGACACCTTGCCTGTTTACAGTGCTGTATTCTGAAATCACATTCGAGAAATGCTTTTCCTGAATGAAAAACGTGCCAACTTAGTGCCTGACCATATCATACTTGTCTTATTAGGGGCTTTCTCATATTTTGTTTTGTGGGTTGACTGTAAGGATATCTTTATTTACATTTTGTGAAGTGCCTCGTAAGTGCACGCTGCTCTCTCCCGAAGCCCAAAAATTTCCAGCAAAGCAGTCTTTTAAAATGTGAAGGAGATGGGCTTCCCTGGTGGCGCAGTGGTTGGGAGTCCGCCTACATGACCTACATGGTTTTATCAAAGGACCCTTTTATCAGCAGCCATTTGCCCCTCTGCCTCATCATGATGGAGCTGAAAGCTGTTGGCGTTCAGAAAAGCCCCGTCCTCATGCACACACAAAGGTCAGGGGAAAGGAAGGTCAGTCTTGGCTTTCTGTCCTAAATTCACTACACACACACACACACACACACACACACACACACACCATACACACCCATGCACACCTTTTAAAAACCTACATTTTAGCTTTTCTTTGTGCAACAATAAGGAACATGATTGTAAACACTAGTGGAAAGGGGTAAAGTAGTGAAGTCACTACTAAGGGAAACTGAAATCCCCACTGTTATTCTAAGAACAGGGAGCCTTCGTGGGGTGGGGCGTTTGAGCCCCGATGCAAGCAGAGACGGGCAGCGATGCAGAAGGAGCACGGGCTTCTGAAACACCCAGGCTCCCAGGCAACCCCAGCCCCCCTGAGCCCGGGTTTCCTCATGGACTAACTGGGGAGAGCACCTTTTAATGTTGCTGTGAAAACTACACAACTTAGTTCTGAAAATGTCAGTCACTCCCTACACAAAGTCAGGAAACAGTTATTAAACGGGTGGCCCAGGGAGCTCGCCAGGACCACTGTCATACTCCGTAGGACACAAGGGAAACATTGCTAATCATAGATAATACAAAGGACTTCAGAGGAGATTTATAGCTTTCATAAATTGGAGAGGAACGCTAGGGTGGAATGAGGGGAATCTCTGATAGGTCTTTCTCTAACTGAATTCAGATCTTTCTTGGGGGGGGGTAGAATGATTGCAGATACATGTACCCTTGTCCCTGGATGTGTGTGGTGGACTCTGACATCATCACTATGTATTCAGAGCACAAAAAGGCTGAGACCCATTAAACTAAAGCTCATCCAGGGAGAGCTTAAAGGAGACTTGAAGGTGAACCTTTAGCATCAGCCTCAAGAGAGCTCTGAATTCAGGGGAGCCCCTATCTTCCAGACGTTCCCTAAGCACTTAGTTCCTCTCTACCAAGAGATTTTTTTTTTTTCCTTTCTTTTTTTTTTTTTTTTTTTTTTTTAGGTATGCGGGCCTCTCACTGTTGTGGCCTCTCCCATTGCGGAGCACAGGCTCCGGACGCGCAGGCTCAGCGGCCATGGCTCACGGGCCCAGTCGCTCTGCGGCATGTGGGATCTTCCCGGAGCGGGGCATGAACCCGTGTCCCCTGCATCGGCAGGCGGACTCTCAACCACTGCGCCAGCAGGGAAGCCCTACCAAGAGATTTCTAACTTTCAACTGTTTTTTTTTTTTTTCTTCCAGAAATAGTTGGTTTTAATTATAAATGATTGAATGACTTCTGGGTACCTATCAGCCTTATGGAAATATGGGAGTGTCAGCTGCCATCCTGGGTCCAACATCCATGCATCTAAGATGATAATGGTCACTTTGGGGTCATTTCCCAAGCTCTTATCTCACTACCAAAAAGACTTTTAAGAAGGTTCTTGATTCCAGACCTTCAGAGATCACTGATCAGATTTTCTTAGACATGAGAAAACAAAGGCAAATGCTAAGGACCCAAACCTTTTGGGGGGGCTGAGAATGTAATATTTTTAATATTTAGCAAGGTTACAAACACACCTGACAGATGTGAATATCAATTTACAAAAAAAAATTAGTTTGTTTAAAAAAAAGAAACGAAAAACTTCAATCCAAATTTATTGGGATTACAAAAATAACAGCACATTTCATTAACTCATTACAGCTCAGAATTACCAACACAGCCAGAGCATGTTTAAATAAACTGCTTCTTGCCAATACAAATCTCATGACATAAAAAAGAAGTTTATTTTCATATTTACAGAAGAAACATGGTGATAGTTTCTTCAAATTCTCTTTGGAATTAATGGGTGAGGCTACTTTTAAAGTCAGAGAACATTTCAAATTAAAGAAGGTATTTTAGAAACATCTCACAATGCATTTTATCTAATACCACTGAATAATTCTGCATCCTCTTCTAAAGATCGGGTTTTTATCGCAGAGCTTCTGGAACTTCCACCTACAAAAATAGGGGATTTTCTTTCAATAAAAACAGTACAAATGATAAAGTGAAAAAAATATCTGTAGAGTATGTCTTTAGCAGTATTCTCCAGGAAGAACTCAGATATAGATTATTGCCCGTTGGTACTCAAATTTTATGTTATAAAGTAGGTTTTAAATCACTTGCAACTCTGTGGTAAAATTTTTGACAAGTGATGAATCTGTTCTGGAATGTAGATGATAATGCCCTGATTTTCTTATTAAGGAAATCGGGATTTTTTTTAGATTGAAGTATCTTAAGATGAGCCTGGCCCTTAAAAGACTGAGATGCCAAGGAGGTGGACCAGGCACATCTCTCAAATGGAAATGTGCTATCTGGTGACCTGCTTCTGAAGCTCCAAATTTGGTCGCCTGCTCTGGCATACTAAAACATTTAAAATATTGATTAAGTATTTGAAAGGCGACTTTGGTACCTTTGTGCGGTGGAGGCCGGCTCCTTTACGAGGTCTGTGCCCCAGGGTCTGCCCTTGGGTTACTTACGCGCCTTAGCTGTCTCATGCTGCTGCCCCGAATAGCTTCCATGAGATTCTCATGAGCTGATCTCTGTGGGGTAGAAGGTCGGGAAGTGTCTTCCATTTTCTTCTCCTGCACTGACCTCAGGGAATTTCTAATTTCCTTTAGGCTACTGTTTGGCTGTTTCTTAGCCTTTTTCCCTTTTTTCTTTTTCTGTCCATTTTGTAAGGCCCGCTGGGCACTCTCCTGCTGTTTGATGACTTCTGCGATGTTCCGTGTGATGAGCTTCTTCTCTGGGGGCGGAGGGGGTGGCGGTGGAGGAGGGGCGGGCGGCAGCCTTTGGGGAGGAAGAGGGGGCGGCGGAGGGGGCGGGGCCACCGGCGATGGAGGACGGCTCCTCACGCTTTGGACTTGCCTGGGGAGTTTGGGGGATGAGCGGGGAGAGTGCCTGGGGGATGCGTGAGGTGAAGAGCCGGGCGTCCCTCTTCGCCAGACTTTGGTCCTAAGGTTGGCTCCCCCATCATACCCCTCCTGCTGCTTTTGCTCCTGCATCCGCTTCTGCCGCTGTTTATCCATGTTTCTGGTCAAGAGGCTGGTCATGCTCATTCTTGGTCCTGGGAGCTCGAAATGGTAACCCAGCCTCAGCAGCGTGGTGTTCTCCCTCAGCAGCTTGACGATCTCCATCTCCACCTGGCTGCCCATGATGTGCCTTTGGTTGTGGAAGCGCAGCTCGGTGAGCACGGTGTTGTGCTGCAGAGCCCTCATGATGGCCAGGATGCCCTTGCCCGTGATGAAGTTGGACTCGATGTTGACGCTGGTGATGTGGCGGTTGACTTGCAGCATTTCCGCAATGGCGGTGGCCACGCTGTCGTCGGCGTGCGTGTTGGCCAGACTGAAGGTCTTCACCACCGTGTTGGCCTTGAGGGCCTCCGCGAAACAGATGAGGGTCTGCGACGTGATGTTCTCGATATTGTTCAGATTGACTTCCGTGGTGTCAGGGTCGTTGTTTTTCATCTTTTCCAGAGCATCCTCGATCACCGTAGGGTTTCCACAGGGGTGGATGGCAGCCGGGGACTCTGTGTTCCTTCCGCTGTGGCCGTTGGTCAGATGTATGTTTTCAATTTGGCTTTTAAATGTCTCTGGCCTCGAGTTGTCAGAATTGACACTACCGTAATGTACAGATCCATTCATCCCTTTCTCATTTTCAATTGTTCTTTCCTCTCCTTCGTGGTCCTCTTCCTCCTCATCCTCGTCCTCGTCCTCATCCTCGGCCTCCTCTTCCGTATACACCTCTTCAGAAACCTCACTGTTACTTTCAGTAAAGATAAGCTCTTCCTCACTCTCCTCTTTGTCTTCTTCTGCAACCTAAAGAGCATGGTATCCTCATTAAGTTTGTCATTTCTAAGCACATTTTTAAAATTTACGAAAGTAACACATGGTTTTGCAATACATACATGGATCAAATCATCATGTTGTCCGCCTAAAACTCATACAATGTGATATGTCAGTTACATCTCAATAAACTTTTTTAAAAGTAACACACAGCAAGTAACACGGAAGTATATAAGACAAAAAAGTTCACCTCCACCTTCTGAGCTCTCTAGTTTGGGTGACCAAGGTTAATATTTCCTTGCATAGCCCAACAGCTTTTTCTACAAACGTTTCTTTTGTTTTCTGCAAAATAAATATGCAGAATTCAGTTTATTGAATAAAAGTTTGCTATCATCTTACCAGTTGGAACAGATGTGTCGGAACTTCTGCTCTGGAAAGCCCTTGATAAAGTTTTTATTCTCTTGACTACCTCTTCTGAACTACTTGACTCCTAGTCTATTACAGTTTAGCAAATTCAACTGTCACTTAGGGAATCACCCCTCTGTCCTTCCTCATTTCTCCATCCCAAACATATGAGTGACAACGAAAATATACAACAGGTGCATGGGTTCCCTTTCTCAATGTTCAAAAATTCTTCCCCCAATTTGCCTCCTATAGCCTATGTGACAGGAGCCCAGAGCCCTCTGCCCTGTCCTGTCTCAGTGTAGACAGAGGCGGGGCATGTCCCTCTGGGGTAGAGCCTGGCACAGGGACTCAGAGACTCCACAGCGCCTGAAAGCTGAGGCTGTCTCTGTCCTTTCTCTGGGGAAAGAAGCCGAGGGGGCAGGGCTGCTTGTTCAGGGCAGCAGCAGGTCAAAACCCAGCTCTCTGCAGAAACTCAATCAGGTCACCCTTTTCAGCAAATCAGCTTGAAATCTCGCGTTATCACAGGGTTAAATGAGACAGGACTGCAGGAGACACGAGATGGGAAAGATAATCGCCCTTGGCACCAGCTAGATTCCAACCGTAATGTGGAACAGCAGAGAACAGTAGAAAATCTTGAAGCAAGCCACTGCCTCAGCCTGATGGTCTTAAATTAGTTACCAGGTGTTAATTCTGAAAGACTTTCAGGCAAACACAATTTCATTCCATCTTTGTCTTTCCTGTTTACAAGACTCTTTGTACTGAGAAGCTCAGGTGACCCCATCTCTCTTTTTCTTGCTACCTTTTCTGATAAAATAAAAATCTCGAACTTGCTGACAGAGTCCGATTTTCTCTAATGCGATCTTTTTAGTCCGTTATTTTCTCTAAAGTCCTGAGTCGCTTTCCTGTCCCCAAAGCCTTGATTCTTCCCTCCACACTGGAAATGTTTTTGACTCCAGGCCGACGCGTATGGAATGAGCTTTGGAAAACACTGTGCTGGTCTCCAGGTTTGCTTGCCCAGTTGCTATCACAAAATAGCCTCCAGTTATCCACTTGCTTGGAGTGGCAGGCACCACGCGATGGCCTGGGGAAGGGGCCGCTCCTCGGTTGCCTCCTCCAGTCTTGATTTTTTACTCACTTATTCAGGAGGAGGAGGGAGAGTGATACAGTGTGTGTGTGTGTGTGTGCGTGTGTGTGTGTGTTGTAAGTATATGTTTTTAGCTGTTTCAGTATTTGGAAGAAAGGGACCTGTCACAAAATTCAAGGTATACTGCCTGTCATACCACCATTAAATTATAAACTCTAGTTTTTAAAAGAACTTTAGGCTTTATCTGCAAGAGATGTTTTCCCCTTAAATGTATCTGGAGAGGTCATATGCGAAACTGTTATCCAGCAATGAGTTGTCCTGTAACATCTAAATGACATTTCCTCCAGAAATGTCTCTGACACCTCCTTAAATTATCCTTGTGACGTGTTCCCACAGTGTTGTACTTCCGCCAATAAAGTACCTATTTAATGATTTGTCATTTTTCTCAAAAGACTGCTTGTGGGGTAAGGAGAAGGATCATGTCTGTTTTGTTCACCTTGCACAGCGCTCAGCACGTAGTAGGGACTCAATAACATTTGTTAACGGAATGGCTCTAAATTGACATTGGTTTTAACAGCCGCTGAGAGAAGGGACAAGGCCTAGGAGAAAACTACTGATGGGGCTGGGGTCGGGGGAAGGTGACCGACCGTCCTGGTTTGCCCAGGACTGAAAGGTATCCCAGGAAGCAGCGTTTTTAGTTCTAAAATCTAGATAGTCCCAGACAATCTGAGATGGTTAGTCATCCTGGGTGGGGGACATCTAAGAGAAGAACAGCGAAGGGAGAAAGGTGTCTAGAGGGGGAGGAAGGAGGATATAAAAACAATCATTGCCTAGTCTCAAAATTATTCTGGCATTTGTACTGACTGCACTGTTCCAGATCACCTATCTGCCACTGCTCTGTAGTTAACACAGATCCTTGCAGGAATATAGGGGTGGGAAGATGGAGGGGGGGGCATGAGGTGCTGGGGGGCGATGTTGGTACACTTAGGGCATAAATTAGGCAAAAAGAAGAGGGTATCTAACCATTTCTCCTCATTACCTCCCTGGCACCATTACATGAAAAAGGAGGCTTGGTTCCGTTCTGGTTCTGGTTCTACGCATAAAGAGCGGGTTGATCTTAGACAAATCACTAAACCTCTGTGGAGAGGAGTCTCAAAGAAACTGCAGTAGAGTTGAGTGGTTCTCAAACCAGTGTGTGTCATAACCACCCAGAGGGCTTGTGAGGCCACAGTGCTGGGCCCCATTCCCAGAGTTGCTCATTCAGCAGGTCTGGGAGAGTCCTAGAATTAGTAGTTCTGAGAAGATCCCAGGTGATGCTGATATACCCACATTCTGAGAATCACAGTCTTTGTGCCAACAGAACTTGGTTTGAATTTCAGCTAGACGCCGTTTATCTCAAATGAGTTTCTTCACCTCTCCTAGTCTCAGTTCCCATGTCCAGAAGGTAAGAATTCAGTGAAATAAAATGAATGTACTCATTGGCACCTATGCCTGAAGCCTGGCAGACACTCAAGCTAGGGGAGCTACATCTTTGGGTCGGCAAGGCCCCTTGGAGCTGTTTAATGCAGGATAAGTTTGTGTGAGTCCAGCTGGGCAGAGGCTGTCATTCCCTAGGGGTTGAACAGGATTTTCATAAGCGTTTACAGAGCCAGGAGGAGCCTAATAATTGTCTCCTTCTCATGGTCCGTACTGGGCTGCTCTTCACTTACGCTGCCGTCCCCCTCCCCCTCCTACCCACCAGTCAGCTGCTTTGAGCTTTTTCCTGGAGTGGAAATGGATCGACACCCTCCACTGGCAAGCTTCTGCTCAGCGCTCCTTGTGACTCCAGAGACAACTAGCCAGCAGGGAAAGGGTAGCGGGAGAAAAGTTAACTAGCTGAGAAAGGAATCAAAGTTCATCAACATAAAGCCTCTCTAATTGAGCTGATAAGCTATTGGCAGGGATCAGGGATCAGCAAAACCTTTGGCAGGAGCTAGTGGGTTTCATCAACAGCTGACAACAGGCTTTGCCCTTTGTTTTCCACTGATCTCAAGACATTATGCCATTAAAATGCCTTTGCTTGGTCATTGCTCCAATGGCTATCTGTCCTGGACATTATGAGGCAATTTTAATCTTTTTATTAAGGAACATCTTTAAGAACTGTTAGGAAAATGTCATACTTATATTTGATCAGATTTTGGACACACATTTCCACATCAGAAAAAAAAGACCTCTGAAAATCATGGTTGTGGAAGAACTGACCAAGCCCAATCCTGGCCCATCATGTGTATCCTTCCTTCTCACCACCACCCCACTCCTTCAGCCCCTCATTGCAGGCGGCCACCGTGGCCTTGGCAGCTCCTGGCCTGATCCCAGTGGCCCTTCCTGCGATGATTGACATGGACAAGACTCACACATATCTTGCTAAAAATGTGGCCAACACACCCTATCATCAAGATCATCTAACAGCGCCTAGATTAGTACCATGGAAGTCTCGCCATTGGCTTTGGGCCATTTTGATTTGAGATGATTCCAGTGGAGCACAGAGGTATTAAACTGTTGCTCCTGACCAGTGTTCTTCCACAAATTCAGGAATTTGTTATTTTGACATTCTGATTGTCATTACTACAATATTTTCCCAGAGCCTAGTTTTTTGAACTTCCTTCTGTGAATGATTCATTTGGCAAATTCAAAGTAACTGTTTACAGGTCAGAGAACAAGAGCTTAATAAGTCTGACCTCTAATATAAGCACATTTCCTGGCCTTAGAATCACCATTATAAAATAGAACAGAATCTTAGAGATCATCTACGCAGGCATGCTTAACTTGGGTCCTTAGGTGGGTTTCAGGATGTGTGTCATCATTTTGAAATTCTATGTAAAATTTGTGTATGTTTACACAAGCACACGTTCATTTTCTTTAGAAGGTCCATAAGTTATCAAAATCTCAAAAGGGTGTTTGATTCACAAAAGAAACACTGGATCCAATGTCCTCCATCGACAGATGGGAAAAAGAACCCTGCAGAAGCGACTATCTGTTTAAGATCTTAAAAGTTAGGCACAGAGCAGGGAGTAGAAATAAGGTCCCCTGACTCTCTGCCCCATATACTTCTCACCACCCCACACTTCCTGTTGTTGGAAAAAAAAGAATTATTTTTACTATAGTCACCATCACAGTCCAAGCAACCAGAGTACACCCTTTCGTCTTTATAGAAGAAAATAAATTTAGTTAACCACTATCTATACACACACACACATATCTATACACATATATAAATACATCTACATTTCTATTATGCCGCATCCCCAACTTATAACTCAGATTAGACTTATGTTTGGCAAAATATTTAAACCCATGCTTTGCTTGTGAATTATTTTCTTCTTGAAGATCCTATCCTTGTCAATCATGGGACCCCAACTAAGAATTTTACATATAATCCATTGGGTGGCCATAAAAGTTAGATGACTATTTCAGCCTGAGAAGATTTTCAATAGCAGCTACAAGTGGGTTATAAGAAAAGAAAAGTGAGGAGGGCTGAAAAGTTAGAAAAAACAGCTTCCTGGGTTCGGGGTAGGGCCGTGGGAGCAGCCAAAGAAAAAAAATCTGAGAGCCTACCTTTCCACACTCCCCCAGTCTCTCCTGCTCCAAGAGTTTCTGGGACTCCTTTTCCCAGTAGGCCATCAGAGCCTCTCTGCTGAATGTCCCCGTGGGTGTTTTCTCAGTCAGGCTCTTTTGCCTCATCCCCACGGGAAGGCTGCGATCAGGTTCAATATCTTCCAGCTCCCTCTCTAGCTCCTTCAGCTCCTCGGCTGTCAGGGAAGCCAGGAGTTCATCCTCATCGATGGATTCGTATTTGCTAAGTCCTCTCCTGTAGCCGAAGGTAGACATGGTCCCTGCTCTGTCAGACCCACAAGGAGCTCGGAGCACGAGACATTCAAGGCAGCCAGCAGCAGGCAGGGGAAACAAGTGGGTAGGCTGGTTAGCAACTGGTGCCTGGAGTGCCTGCGATAGCCTTTTAAGAGTGGTGGTACAGGCTGTGACAATGCAGAGAGGGGTGAAGACATAGGCTGTTTTAAGCATCAGACGTCAGCTAGACATTTGAACACAAAGAATGTCACATCGGTGGTGGATGGAGGTCTCAGAACCAGTGGGGATTATTCACATACTGGCCAGGGACATATTTAGCTGAGCCTGATAGCTCATGAGGACAGGCAGACAGTGCTTCAGATAGGGAGTAGCCCAGTTCTTGCTTTGTATTCAGACAACAAGGGGGTAACATTTATTTTGAAAATGCCTCGCTACCACCACCACTGTCATAAAAAGATTCTTTCCTTATAATCTCCCAGGATAAGAAATGACTGCACATCCCTCTAGTTATTCTGGTTCTCCTGAAAACATATTGTGGGTGGCGTTGATGGGAACAGAAGGCTATAATAATATAGCACTTTCCTATTTACCTTGCATTTTGCAGTTTGCAAAGCACTTGAATGTAATTTTCCTGATCATAAGTCCTGTGAGATGACTTACATTATCCTCCTTTACAGATTTTGGCAACTGAGGCTCTGAGAAATTAAGTGAAAAAGTTGGACAGCTAGAAGGAGAGATGTAGCTCTCTCCTCTGCACAAAATGGCTTCCTTCTTCTCACCCCTGAATATTAGTAAACAACTAGATTTGCAACTAAAACTCCAAAAAGACAAATAATAATACTGGGTGTGATTTATTAAGGACTGACACTGTGCCAGCCTAGTGCTGAGCATTTTATACATTTTATCTCATTTAATCCCACAGCCCTGGCAGGTGTACACTATTACCCATATTTTACTAGTACAGATTCAGAGAGGTAAAGTAACTAGCCCATGACCACAGAGCTAAGAAGTGGTGGAGCTAGAAATTTGCAACTAGATTTGCATCTGGGTTGAAAACTGAAGAGATGCTAATTTGAAATTATATATGTGCTCATATTCTTATGAATGTGATGAAATATATACATAGTTTACAGGGCTTCATAAATATATCATTTTAGCATAAAGATATATAAACATCGGTTAAAATGTATATGTACAGAAATATACATTTATCAACACAAGTATAATTATGTTATTTTGTTTATGCATTCAGCAGTCAGTGAATATTTGGGTTGTTTCCAGGTTTGGGTAGTTATAAATAATGTTGCTATGAACACTTAATGTGAAAGTCTTTGTGTAGACATGTGTTTTCATTTCTCTTGGGTAGGTATGCAGTAGTGGAGCTGCTGAGTTATACGGTAAATTTACGTTTAACTTTTCATGAAACTAATTATTTTCCAAAACCGCTGCACCAATTTACTTTCCCACCATCAATGATGAGAGTTCCAGTTTCCCCACATTCTAATTTGTCATTGCTCTTCTTTCTGATTATAGCTATTTTAGTGCCTGTGAAATGGTAGCTCATTATAGTTTTAAATTTCGTTCCTCAAATAACTAATGGCACTGAGCACCATTTCATGTGTTTATTGGTCATCTTGTATCTACTTTGGTAAAATATTCATTCAAATCTTATGCTCAGTTTTAAATTGGGTTATCTTCTTATTACTGAGTTATAAGAGTTCTTTGTATATTCTGTTCTTTATCAGATATATGATTTGCAGATTTTTCTCCCATTCTGTGAATTATCTGTTGGTGTCTTTTGAAAAGCAAATGTTTTTAATTTTGATAAGGTCTAGTTTCTCAATTTCTTCTTCTATTGCTTGAGCTTTTGGTATTATAACTAAGGAATCTTTTCCTAACACAAGGTCTGAGAGACTAACTCTTATGTTTTCTTCTAAGTTTTATAGTTTTTGATTTTTATATTTAAGTCTATTACTCATTTTGACTTAATATTTGCATATGTGTAAGGTGATGGTCTAAATTCATCTTTGTGTATACAGATGTCCAATTGTCTTCGTTTTTTTTTTTTTTTTTGAGGACTAGGCCTTCTCCTATTGAATTGCACTGGTGCCTTTGTGGAAAATTAATTGGCCACAAATGTAAGGGTTTATTTCTGGTCAGTCAATTATGTTCTATAGATCTGTAAGTCTATTTTCTTATGACAATACCACCTAGGCATAATTACTATAGCTTTGTAGTATGTATTGAAACCAGAAAGTGGAAGTCCTCCAATTTTTTTTTTTTTGCAAGAATGTTTTGGCTAACTACTTATGACCTTAACTCATTGTGGTAGTCTGCCTCCCAAAATAACTATGACTCTTTTCAATGATACTAGTGAGAGAGATGATTATGATATTAGAAATGATGAGTTCATTGTTTTTTTTGTGGCTTCTAGCATATACCTTTGTGTAGCCTTAATGGTGACAAATCTTTTTAATGTGAAAATGGGTTTGATTTTTGGAAATGACATCAAATTATTATATCCAAATCTGGTGAATAAGATGAATTATTTGGCTGAATAATGACATTTTAGGTTAAAAAATGATGATTACAACTATGTAAAAACCTATGTGTTTTTTGGAAAAAAAGATGAAAAAATACATTAAAATAATAGTACAGGTTCATTTCTTCAACAATTCTGCATTAGGCCCATATGCTATGTTGACCAGTATACAAATTTAGAGAGATGCAATTATGTACCAAAAAATGAAATTGTGTTTTATTCTTTCTCTCGTGTTTATAACTTTTCTGTAATATTTCAGTATTATTTTTATTCGACAACTTACTGAACATATACTGTGTGTCAGATTCTAATTTAAGAGCTGGAGTTAGAGCACTGAAGAAAAACAGCAAAGTCCCTTCCTTTGTGGAGTTTATAGTCTTGTTGGGGGAGACAGACAATATGTAAATAAACAAGTAAATACAGAACATATCAGACAGAAGCTCAATGGAGAGAAATAAATCAGGGTAAATGGGAAGGAAGAAGATTGTGAGAGTAATATTTCATGTAGGAAAGATCTCTGTTTTAATACGGTGACATATGAGCACAGACCTGGAGAAGTGAGGGCTTGATGC
This sequence comes from Globicephala melas, assembly GCF_963455315.2. Taxonomy (NCBI): domain Eukaryota; kingdom Metazoa; phylum Chordata; class Mammalia; order Artiodactyla; family Delphinidae; genus Globicephala; species Globicephala melas. The sequence continues at coordinate 26,947,135 of NC_083322.1, forward strand.
AGATTATAATACACAACTAACGTGACTATAAACTAATGACTCAGATATCCTTGGAATCACAGATTCTCAGCTTTTTAAGGGACTTTGAAACACATCAATCCCCTATCACTTCTATAAATGGTCATCTAGTGTTTGCTTGAACACTTTCAGTGAAAATTGTACATTACCAAAATTTCACTTCACTGTAGGATGGCTCAAATCATTAGAAAATTCTTTTTTCTATTGTGTCGAAACTGATCTCTTGAAAAATCACTACACATATATTTTAGTTTTCTCATTGGAACAACCCAGAATAAATATGGTCTCATGTGAGTTTCTTCTTCCAAATCTTGGGTGGCCCATGAATGACTCTGAAAATAGCTCTGGAAGAGGAGACATTAAAGTGTTCTTCTCTGTGCCAGCATCACTGAAAAGAATTATGGCCTCTCAAGATACTACCTTAAGAACAATGGTCATTCAGATATTCTAATATGTGTGTTACAAATCACTCTGATTACGATAATAATCACAACTCCTGGATGAGCTTAGTTCACTGGATCCCTCTTTACGTTTTCTCCAGAAACTTTAAATCCATTGGATAAAATTCTGCTGAGTAATTAAACATCACTGCCTAACCCTGGCCAGACCTAAGTATGATGAATAATTCAGATTTCTTTGCAACCTTGTCTACACTGAGGGAAAAAATTCCCATTCATATGTGCTCCTAGCATCAGCATTTTCTGTTTTGGAATTTTTACCTGATCACACTGTGTTTTTGAGTAGAATTGCTTTTTAGAGTCCACAATACTATAAGCCATCTGAAGATTTGCATTTTCTCTTTAAAAAATTCTCTATCTTGGAGAGAATTCTTTTCATGCTTCTTGATTGTCAATCTGATACACACTATTTCCCAGGACATCAGCAATTCCCTTTTTGGTGAAAACAGTTTTTTTTTTTTTCTTTCAACCTTTTTTTCCCTTTAGTTTCCTCTCAAAAATGCTATTATTTGTTTCTTTACTCAACACCCATTTACCAAATACCTGCTGTGTGGCTAGGTACTGTGCTGGAAGCTAGGATTCTAAACAGATAAATAGAAATTGATCTAGTCCCTGCCCTCAGGAGCTCATACTCCCGGGAGAGAGGCAGACAGCTGACAGTAACACAGTGCAGTGACAGCTTCGCCAAGGTGCTAGCAAGACAAGAGCCGGGGAATAAATACAGATGGAGAAGCAAGGCAGCCCACGTGGGTGCAGTCAGAGAAGGCACAGGAGCCCTAAAGAGATTTCCTGGCAGAGAGAGCAGCCTCCGGAGCAAACGCACAGGAGTATGAAAACAAAAACGTAACAAAAACAGGGCATTCTTTGATATAGAGGTTGGGAGGAGGTATAGAGCTAGGCAGAAACTCGCCTCCCCTGCAACTCTTTTTTTTTTTTTTTGTAGCCACCACCATCATGTCTGGCACCTGGTAGATGTATATCGATGTTGAATATTTTTTGTTTGAAGGGCCAGGTCAACGAGTTTGGGACTTTATTATCGTCTAAAGTTAAGTGGAAAAAATCTCTAACATTATCCCATAGCCAGAATTTGCCTTCTTAAATAGAGGCAACGGTTCATCAGCAAGTGTCTTCGTGTTCACGAAGACTCAACAACAGCAAAACTCACCAGCATCTCCAAAAATCAGCACTGCCAGCCCTGCCAGCACACCTGGTATTTCAATAAATAATATTTTTAGGCAGCGATCAGAGACCTCCTAACTCCACTTGTAAGTAATAACTACTTCAGCCTAATGCTCGGCAAGGCGGGAGACCCTCTCCCTAAAGGTGGGTTTCTTGGCTTGTACTTTTGGCTCTTAATGTTCAGAAATGCTGAAAGTTCCTATCAATACGTTTTCTTTAATAATCACCACATTTCAGGAAGCATTTGGTAATTTCAGGAATTGTTCGTATTTCAAAATGTTTTGGGCAAACTAGTATATATAGGATGGATAAACAACAAGGTCCTACTGTATCGCACAGGGAGCTATATTCAATGTCCTATAACAAAGCCTAATGGAAAAGAAAAAAAATCGTATAGTCGTTTCTGATCTATAACCACAAAGCAGAGTTAAGTGAATGTACTGCAGGAGCACATTAATAAAGCTTTCATTTCCCCTGGTCCTCGGCTTTGTTCTGCCGTAGGCACTTGTCACTCACAGATTTCATATACGTAGTTTCAATGATTTGAAAGTATCCCAAAGGGCCAAGATTTATAATGACATGTAATTTTACTGAGCTAAAATCTGTGTCCTCAAGTTCAAGAATGATTTATGAAACTACCAAGATAAATTTCATCTGGGGGTGTCACCGGCACCAAAAACTCGACTTGCTCCAAATATGATTTCTCTCTTTCCACCTTCCCCCCGCCCACCCCGAAGGCTTTCACATTTCTGAAAACGGTATCCTCATCCATCCAGTTGTGGAGGCTGTGTGTCACCTTCTCTCACCAACATTGTCATATTCGGTCCCAAGCTCTTGAATCCTACTTCATGTGTTACCACTCCCCTGGTCCCAACTTGAGTCTAAGCTCCTGTCCTCATTTTCTCTGATGACTGAAAGTTTTCCCTTTGCCACAATATAGCCAGAGTAATTTTTTGAAAACGCAAATCTCAACAGGTCATTCTCGGCCTAAGACCCTCGAATGGCTTCCATTGTCCTTCAGAGAGAATCTTTCACGGTGCCCTCTGGCCGCTCCAGGATCAGGCCCTGCCCACCTCTCCAGCCTCAACTTGGGTTGCTTTCTCCAACCCTCACCCTCAGCCAAGCTGGGCTTCTGAACTCCAGGCTGGCTCCTTCTCCAAGCCACTGCGCATGCCCTCCCCTCTCCTGCAAGGCCGACGCGTCTTCCTCCTTGCTCTTAAGTAACACTCCCGAGAGGAGGCCTCTCCCGAGGCCAGCTTAGTTCTCCCAACTGCCACAGAACTCTATTCCAGGGGCTTCCCTGGTGGCGCAGTGGTTGAGAATCTGCCTGCTAATGCAGGGGACATGGGTTCGAGCCCAGTTCTGGGAAGATCCCACATGCCGCAGAGCATCTAGGCCCGTGAGCCACAACTACTGAGCCTGCGCATCTGGAGCCTGTGCTCCGCAACAAGAGAGGCCGCGACAGCGAGAGGCCCGCGCACTGCGATGAAGAGTGGCCCCCGCTTGCCACAACTAGAGAAAGCCCTCGCACAGAAATGAAGACCCAACACAGCAAAAATAAATAAATTAATTAATAAACTCCTACCCCCAACATCTAAAAAAAAAAAAAGTTAGCCATTCTTATAAAAACAAAACAAAACCAAAAAAACTCCATTCCATGCAGCATCCCACTTGGGATTGCTTCATATGAAATCGTCTTCACAGGAAAGGCGTTTTCTCCCAAGGAAGGAACCATGTCTGCGCATTCACCGTCCCCAAGGCCTAGCATAGTTCTCAGGTGTTCAGGAAGTACGTTTAAAAAAATACAAAGCCCAGAGGGTTTGCAGTGTAGGCAGGGGTAGACCCGGGTCTTATAGAGCCTGGAGATTTTACAGTGTGGGAGGCCTCTTTAAGAATAATAATAAAAACATTTAAATACAAGATTAGTTATGAGGCTGTATATAACACACTGATAGAATCACGACAAACTACTAGATCTTAGGTGATTCGAGCTTTCTGCTTCTGAAGCAGCTCATGAAGTGCTTATGGAGAAATGCTACCTAATTATAACCTGGATTCTCGGCTGTCCCACCCTGCTCCCAACACTCCACTACTCCTGGGACCACCAACAGCCACAAGGGCCCAGAAGCTCCTGCTTCATGATCAGTCTGCCTCTGAGTGTGGCCCCCAGACTGACAAATTAGCCCAACTGGTCACTATGTGTTCATATCTCGTGAAGCCATTTTTGTTCATTTCATGGATGCCTTTCTTATTTAAATTGTCCTCAACTGGCTGATGAGGAAGCACAAAAATCTATGCCACAGGGTCACTTGCAAGATTGGGAAACTGGAAATTCTCTTATTTTCACAAATGTCAACTGTCTATCCACTGTTAACAGTCATTCCTAACTTTTTCTTTCTTTCTTTCTTTCTTTAAGGCTTAGCTCGTCTCTCTCATTGTACAGGTGCCAGGTTGCTTCCTGAACCAGATCTAACCTGTTTCTCACTTAGGCAGAAGCATTTGGGTTTTCAACATTTCCTGCAGATGGTTGGTCCTAAAGCTGCTGTACCAATGCAATGACCCCTAAGGAAGTTAAGCTTCCGACTTCACTCAGTCTGCTGGGAGCTTCTCAGATTAGCTGGAGACAGGCTCCCGGGGGAATGTCAGGCAAAGGTCAGCCTCAGCACAGACAACAACAAGGCAGGCCATGGGGATCAGATGAGAGCTGGCAATACCCTTATCAAGTCTTCTCTCTCTCGGGCTTGGCCGCCAAGCCAGTCTCCCAGCAATGCCAGCCTGTGGTCATGAGCATGAGTCAAATTTAAAATTATTAGAGCTATTTATAACAATAATATCTTGCAACTGTATAATTTATAGTTTACAAAATTCAATGTACCAGGTAGTCTAACATAGCAATCCGATCTCCTTTTAAAAAATTGTGTGTAGCTGACACTTACTGCGTGCGAGGCAACACTCGATGAAAGAGACACTATGCCTTTCATTTTACAAAGGGTGAAAATGGGTTCTGAAGTTCTGAGAGGTTAAAAATTCCCTTTAAGCATACCCAGCTAGGAAGTGATAATTAGTGTTATGTTCTGTAAGTCCAAGCTGCTTCTCATACTGAGATTTGCTAGTTTGTCATTTCCAAATGTACCATAATAGAAGACAGATGGGATGAAAGACAGAAATTTGTTAACAGCACAGATAATGCTTTCCCTCGCGTGGAGTAGGTTCAAGTATCTTTTGCTGAACTAATTCAAGCATGTGAAAATGAGCCCCATGCAAGTAAATGGAAAGGTAAACTGATAATGTTAAAATTGTAAAGACAAAAAAATGGTTTGCAGAAAAATACAATAGTGAGGAAAGAAAAGCTGAATTTCTTCAATCAGGTTTTCCAGCTCATAACACAGGTCATAAAAATGGAATTCCACTTATGGAACCGGGAGCAGATTTGATATATATTATATGATGTCCTAATAAAGGGAATTTTACTTGGGGCGTGCTGGAAGTTCTGAGGCTTTCATTCATTTCATCAACTAGTTTAGTTGTAACCCTGGGTGTTGATATGACAGTTTTAGAAGGTTTGCTCACTGTGTATTAGGAAGAATGATGTGGAGGGTCGGCACCCAAGACCACCCAAGACTTGGATCTGTGCCCCGGGAGGGCTCCCTCCTCTAAGCATGACATTTTCCCATTTAAGCATGACAATCTTCAGACTTCTGCCATAAGACCAAGGTTCTTGAGGCCTGCAACTCTGGCACTGGCATGGTCACTATGCAACAATAATAATGAGAGCTTGAGTTTCACATGCACTTACTCTGTGTTGGATTTGGTGTTTTTACACTTATCACGTCTCGTTCAAAATCAAGCAGCCAATAATTAGTGGAGCCTGGTTCAAACTAAGGCCAAAAAGGTCTGTTTGACTACAAAGTATATGTTCTTACCTCCTACATTATATACGACTGTAGTAATACGCCACACTATAATGCATGCATGTATGTATGTACACTAGATGCGGATATGTCATATATATATATGTGCATACATGTGTGTCTGAAAGTATGGATATATATGCATGGATATATGCATGTTTGATTTTGTGTCGTAAATACCACTCCAGTCCTGAAGGGAAGTGGTAACTGAAAGGGCAGAACAGCTGAGATCCCACTGTGAAAAGGGGCTAGGAAGGTAAATTCAGTGTCAAAGTCCAGGAATGTGGGGACTCGGTGCGCCCAGTGTTGGGACAGTCAGTGCTTGAGAGCTGGTGTCTGGTTACTGAGCTTTTTCATTGGCAAATTTATCCAGAAAATCAAAGGCACTGTCTTTTCGCACAGACTCACAGTTCCTCACTGACCTTTCCTTCCACAGTTCCCCTGTGTTCTTGAGATCCACAGCCTTTTGAAAGTTTACCTTCTCTGATTTCCCCTGGAATGCCGTCCCTCCCCCCATTTCTGCTTGTTTTCCTTTCCACTGAACGCGCAGGGAATCAGAGCTAGTTTTCATGAGTGTTACAAAGGACCCATCCCACGATAACATGATTCTTGTCAAGGTAGGCCCTCAATGGGACAGGAAAGCTTCATTTTTAGCTCTCCAATCTGTATGTTTTTGTGTGTTTTGTAAACAATAATAATAGTAATGGTAATAATAAAAGGTGGGGAAGTGATATTACAACCAGCACGAAAATGTCAGAGGTCGGCAGAGCAGCCTGCGTTTGTTTGTGTTTGAGAGCCAGTGAGATTGGTGCACGCGGCAAGCACGGTGCTGCCCTTGAATGCTGTGTCCTCATCTGCTTTTAATGGTCTTATCAGCAGAGCAGAACTAATAAATCATGTGCTGCCAGCACAAGAACCAAGTGCTTTCCTCTGAGCCAGATGATTCCGTTGTTTAGCTGGGCGACCTCAGCGAGGTTGTAACCATGGTACCACCTGTCAGTGAGAGGCATGCTCTTCTTATTGTGCTTTTGTTTTTTTTAAGTGATGTATTCAGATGTAGTTCACATATCATAAAATTCACTCAACTTTAAGTGTAAAGTTCAATGATTATTTTCAGTACATTTACCAAGTTGTGCAACCATCGCCACCATAGAATTTTAGAACATTTCCAGTACCCCCAAAGATCCCTGTGCCCACTTGCAGTCACCCTTTGTTCCTACCCCCCGAGCACCAGCCAACTGCTCATCTGTTTTCTGTCTCTAGGTACTTGCCTTGGCTGGACATTTTATATAAATGGAATCTCAAAATAATGTTCTTTTGTGTCTGGCTTCTTTCACTCAACCTAATGCTTTTGAGATTTGTCCATGTTGTAGCATGTTGCTGAATAGTAATCCATTGTGTAGATTTGGCCATACTGTGTTTAGCCATTCACAGTTGATGGGCGTTTGCGTTGTTTCCACTTTTTGACTATTCTGAACAATGCTCTCCTAATCTGTACTAAAAATGATGGGGTGGAAAAGACTTGGGATTTGGAGTCAGGAGTCCCAGACTGCATCCTAGCTCTGGCATTTACTACCTTGGTTAACTGTAAAAAATGATTTCCTTATCTGTAGAGTAGAGTTCATGAACTCCTTTCCTGTCCTCTCCTACAGCAATTGTAAGAATCAAGTGGGATGATGTATGTGAAATGCTTTGTGAGCTATAAAACACAGGACATATGAAAGGCATTGTTATTGAAGTACTCTTGCTAGAACGTATTAAAATGAACTAGATTTCTCTCGAAATTCTTTCCACATTCATAGAACAAATGATCTGTAGGAAATAACTACCCTTTTCCTTCTATAGGCTTGGGGTTCTCACCATCTTTCCCTTACCAAACCCTGTCATTTAGAAAGGTTTTAAAATTATTCTACCTCTCTTAAATTTACTTGTATTTTAAACTCTATTTTTGATTGTCAAATAAAAGTCTTTTTTTCCTGTTGAAGAGAGGATCTTCAGATTTCCTAGAGTCACTATAGGAATGGGACTCTGTACAGTTGCAGTTCAAATTTAATCAGGTCAACCTCCAACCCGTAGATTCAATTTTGCCTCTTGGGTACCTCAGGTGATTGTGAAGGTCAGGCCCCCAATAAGGGAGTTGGGGACAGAGTTGAGTCCAGTTGAGGGGCTTCCAATGAGTTAAAGTCTAAGCAAATGTTTCCATCCTCCAGTCAAAGGTGATTAAAATTGTCACTTCATTGAAACAATATTAAACCAATTGGTGTAACTAGATCGTGAGGGCTATTCAAACATTCAGGAACATAGACTGTTGACTACTAAATGTCACGTCTAGTTATTTGACTTCCACAAAGCATGAAAAAGAGTTTCTCTGAGAAGCCAGTTCAGACTTTGCTTCAAACAGAAAGAACCGGATACTGGTATCTCACACCCACTCAATCCTCAAGTAAGTATCACATCTATCACCCTCCACACTTTCTAGCTTATCCAACACTATGGGCTGCTTCCAAGAAGTTTTATCTTAAATCTCATTGGGACATCCTGGGATGAAAGACTTCCAAGGCAAGAGAAATGGCTGTCCGTCATTTACTAGAATCTGAAAACACAGAACATGAGCACCCATCCAGTGCCTCTGGTGGAATTCCTTGGTCAATACGACATTAGAACTCAGGCGTTCCCAGTGCCCAGATTCAGATTACTAGACTGTCTCCTTCCAAAAACAGCAAATCCCCAGACATTTTTAGCATTCCCTGAGATTACACAACACAGGCCATTGAGGTCAAATAAGTCTGTTCCTTCTACACATCTTCTCCCCCGAGAAGCCCTTTCTTCCCTTTTAACGATTGATGATTGGGGCTTTACTAAGCAACAGCAGATGTGGGGTTTTATGCGCTAGGGGCAATTCTCTGCTGTTTTCATTCTGTGCATTTTCTCAAGGTATTTACAGATGATAGTGAGATGCCATCTATATCTCTAACATTATTATTTTTTCATATTTTCCCATTTAAGCATGACAATCTTCAGACTTCTGCCATAAGACCAAGGTTCTTGAGGCCTGCAACTCTGGCACTGGCATGGCCACTATGTAACAATAATAATGAGAGCTTGAGTTTCACATGCATTTACTCTGTGTTGGATTTGGTGTTTTTACACTTATCATGTCTCGTTCAAAATCAAGCAGCCAATAATTAGTGGAGCCTGGTTCAAACTAAGGCCAGAAAGGTCTGTTTGACTACAAAGTATATGTCCTTACCTACTACATTATATACGACTGTAGTAATATGCCACACTATAATGCATGCATGGATGTATGTATACTAGATACGGATATGTCATATATATATGTGCATACATGTGTGTCTGAAAGTATGGATATATGCATGTGGTGTTTGATTTTGTCTCGTAAATAACTTGAAGCAGATTAGAGGTTTTTTTGCATTCTAAATAATTTCTGATTGGAAGGTGCCTATATACATAAGAGTAATATGACTTGAACCTAAAATTTCAGTAGGAACGTCTAATAAAGGGTCAAGGTTTAAGTGTGTTCTCTACGTCATAAAAGACTCCACCTTTCTTGGGTAGTTTCCATGCTGTCTCACCCTTATGTACTGACTTTTCAAAAACCTGCATCAAAGGGAGTGTTACCTATGAATATTTGCTGTACCACATTTACACAACTGTTTTCACATCTTCTGCGTTGCTATCCTGTGCATGGAAACATGTCCTGTGATTATCTAAAACGATTAAACCATATTCTTCAGGGGGCACTTGTTTTCAATGTGCTTATGAAATTATTGTGAGTCAGAAATGGAAATACTATTTAAAGATCGCCTACTGAAAAACTAAACAAAACACACACAAATGAGAAGCCATATCTGCTTGTTTCCAACCAGAGACCCTGTATGATACAAACAAAATCCACAGTCACCAAAACAGCCATGATCATCTTGGCAGCCTGGGAAGATGTCATCAAAACTCTATCATGTTGATTAAACATGATAGTGGTTAAACAGGTACCACTGTAGAATGTTTGGCTTCTCCTGAGGCTCACTGCGGGGAGCAGCTGTTGCCCTCTCCCAGATAAAGTGACATATTCTAGGAGAAACAAAGTCCTAACTAGCTGTAAATTACTTCTCTTACCATCCAGCCCACCCCAAAACAAAAACACTGCTAGAAAATTTCAAAATGTGATAAGAAAAAGACCCAATCCATTTTGGATATAGTGATTGCCTCAGTTTCATAGGATATATTTTTCTCCTGCTTCACAAATACCAAAAGAGCCACTTTCAACCCATAGCCTGTGCAGTGAATTCATATCCTTACCTTCAAGTGTTTCTTGAATATATTTACATAAAACACATTAAAGCCAATGTCAAACTTTTGCGTACTAGAGTTTATTTAATATCTGAAGTATCCTGAACGTATTTATACAATAATACATTAAATATCAAAGTTTTAGTTTATTTAATATCTGAAGTATCATATGGCACACTTACATCCTTACTTTTAAAATTTATTTAGAGCAATATTTATAGGTAACAATGTATTTTAGCCACAAGTAGGAGAGCAACAGAGGAATCACGAAATCCCATACACAAAACATTATAGTTCTATTTAAATACATTAGAGCTTAATCTATAGGAAAATATATTCTTTAGGGAATAAAAGCTGTTAAAACTATAGCTCTAATTATACAGTTTTTTTTTCATACCTATAACTAGAGCTAAATACAATTTGAAAAGTTCATAAACCAGTGAGGTATTACTATTGAAAGAATACAATAACCCTTAAGATAAAAATAAGAAAAATCTAAGAAGAATGAGTCTAAGTAATTACATTATAAAGCTATATAACCAATTCAGAGACTCAAAACTATCATTTTACCATGAGGTCACTGATTACTTTTGTCTGGCTCTCATATGACATTCGCTCCTTCAGTATATTCAACAAGTAATTTTTGCACTTTCTCTATGCTCTTAGGGAATGTGTTTGGCCCTAAGAAAACACTGCACAACAAATCTGCCCTCATAGAGCTTACAGTCTAGTAGGGCAGACAGATGGGGAACATAGGCTCCTGTAATACAGCATAAGAAGGGCAGTTCTGGGGCCTCCCATCCTAGAGGAAAGAACATTTAAACTGAGACCTATAGGATAAAGGATGGAGCGGGGAAGAAGGAGATGGAAAAAGGATTCCAGGCAGAAGAAGTAGAACATGCAAAAACCCTGAGGTACAAGAGAGTATGGTTTCTTCCATAACAGTGGTTCCCAAATAAAAGACCTCAGAGACTTGTCGGGACAGAATGAAATTTTCACTCATCAATGGGAAAATGAAGACCAAACTGTAAGTCTTTTCAAAGCTAAAGTCCTTCAATTAGTTTTTTTTAGATTTTTAAAACATTTTATTTATGTATGTATTTATTTATTGGCTGTGCTGTGCGGCATACAGAGTTCTTAGTTCCCCAACCAGGGAATGAACACGTGACCCCTGCAGTGGAAGCTCGGAGTCCTAACCACTGGATTGCCAGGGAATTCCCCTAAAGTCATTCAATTTTAATAACTGAGTTTAAGGCAGCCCCATTTCCTGGCATTAAAATGGCCCCTCTCTTATGAAATGACAGTGATAAATAGATGACCCTATTTTTAAAATTACTAAAAACTACTAACATATGAAATCGAAAAATCTGGGAATCACTGTTCAAAGAATAAACTTCTAAAAGGTGTTTAACATGGTTAAAGAGGACGGTAAGGGAGATATCAGGAGATAAGGCTAAGGCAGGCAGTTAGATCATGAAGGGCCATGGAAGAATTTTGGACTTTACCTAAGAGCAATGGGAATGATTTTAAGCAGGGGAGTGAAACTTGCTTACATTTGTAAAAGATTACTCTGGGATGTTATGTGTAGAATGTGTGTTAGATGAGGCAAGATAGCAGGGAAAAGGACCAGCTGGGTAGCACTACAGTGTCCCAGGAAGAAAGGAGATAACAGCTGGTATTTGGGCTGAATTAGTGAGACTGAGTAGAAGATGACTTCATGAAATAAACTTACCAGGACTTGGGGATTTGTTCTATTGGGTAAAGAAAATGAGATGGTCAAGGTTGATGTCCAGGCTTTTGGCTTGGGAAACTGAATTGATAATTGGGTTAACTATTGAGCTAGAGATGGTAAGAAAAGGAGCCTTTTTGTGGAGGAAGACAGTGAGTTCATTTGGGGACATGCTGCATTTGAGGTATCTTTGTATTCAAAGGTCCCTTAGGCCAATTGTCTACACAGGTCTCAAGCACGTGAGAGAAAGCTGAACTTCGGATATTAATTTTACATTCGACAGCATGTAGATAGTAAACGAAACCATGGACATGGATGAAATTTCCCAGAGAACTTAGCATAAAAAAAGGGGACTTAAGACGTATTACTAAAGAGTTGGCAGGAGATAAGCAATGCAGAAAGAAGCCAGAGACAAGGAGGCCAGAGAGGTGGGAAGAGAGCCAAGAGAGCAAAGTATCCGGAGAACTGTTTCCTGGAGGGAGCAGGCAATCAGTCAGTTGCTGCAGGAATCACTTGAAAGGACTGAAGGATGCTCATTGAAAGTAGCAACAAGCAAGTTGTTAAGGACCTTGGGAAGGGCCGTGGAAGGAGCAGAAGCCAGATTACAGTGAGTGAATCTGCGGACAGGAAAGAGCTCTTTTACGCCGTGTGGCGATAAAAGGAGAGAATGGGGCAGCAACTGGCTGGAGATGTGGGTTTGAGAAAGTGGTTCTTGGTTTTATAAACATAGGAGAGACTTGCTCATGGATATTGTAGGGGTCACTTGATAAGGAGAGTTTGAAGACTTACTGCAAGTGAAGACAATCAATAGAAATTCAAATGCAAAATATTGACTAGCTTTAAAAAATCACAATGTAAAAGGTCCTTAGAGATGTAAAATATGGTGCTCCCAAAAGAACCCAGGATCCAGTTATAAAATTGTCAATGGATTTAAATACACATAAGGATATAAAATGGTTCCAAGAAATTCTCTGAAGGAATCTCATTTAAACACATTTTTTAAATCACATTTAAAAATATTATTTTAAATTATGGCAATTTTAGCTCTTGTCCATAGAGATCATACTCTTTAAATAATATATATCTTTGAATAGTTGGTGGCAGGGAGAGCTTCTCCATTAAGGCTGGCTGGCAGAGTCGCTGGAGTCCCATAAGTCTTCGAATTCTTAACCTACATAAATGCTTTAAGGAGCAGGGATTCTCTAAAGTGAATGGGAAAAACAAGCAAAAAATAAAAACAATATTAATGGATTAACCTGTAAGATACAGACTGTTTTAGAATAATATTAATAGTGTCATTCTAAAAAACAGGCATGCACACGTTAGCAACTGGTGACTTTAAGTAAAATTCAAATTGCAATTAAGCCTTCCAGACCATTCCTCTAGAATGTAAGCTCCATGAAGCAGACGTTTAGTCTGCCTCTGTGTCAGAAAGAGAGTCTGGCTCCTACAGGGTGTTCAACTACAATATGTTAAATGAATGAATGGACTTGATTAAACAAAGCAAAGGCTCACATCTCCTTCTATTTATTTTTTAGAATTGAGTATTTGAAAGATATATTTCTTTACTTCCGCTCTCTCCTACCAATCTTTCTGATGAATAGTTATCTGTGAAACATCTGACACAAATGTTTCCATATATCCATTATTCAATCTTAGGTTTGTTTCAGTGTCTGATACCTAAACATTTTATATTTTCCAAAAAATCTACTAATGTTATTCAAATGGCTGATGTTAACCTTTATTTTCAACTCTTACTTTATCTCTTAGTACCTTTATCTATAGTATAATTACAGTACCGATATATTATCCCAGCAACATGAGCTAGTGAAAAGGCAGCATTGCACATGGACTTAGTTGTGGGCTCTGGACTCAGTCGGCTTGGATTAAAATCCTGGCTCTGCCACTTCGTATTTGTGTGATCTTGGACAAGTTATTTAACCTCTGTGGTCTCAGTATTCTCACCTGGGAAATGTGGATAACCCTACCTTACAGGGTTGTTTGAAGATCGAACAAATTAATTCATGTAAAGTATTAGAAAAGTGCTTGGTACATTGTAATCATTCAATAATGTGAACGATCACTCAATTCAGTAATCAAAGAGATCATATTTCTGTTCTATTTGAGATTATAAACATTCAAATTATCTTGAAAAAATTAAAACAGTGTTTTTGAAAAACCATTGAGGCAAAGTTATTGTTATCAAAATAGGCAGAATAAACCCATCGTTTTTAAAAAATTACCATTTTATTTTTTTCCCTTACAAAGCCTCTGCCCTACGTATACCTGGAGGAATCCTGACATCCAGTGGTTAATCATACTCATAGCAATCAACTGACTTAAGCTCTAGTTGCAATGATGTGTGACTGAAACAAAAAAACTTCCTGGTCTTATTCTTACTTGGATTGCTTTTCTAAAGTCATAAGAATTGGTCATTCTTTTGCAACACAAACACATGGACAATGAATTACCAATTAGAAGCAGAATCTGTTCTATGACAGGAAGCACAGTAGTATTGGAGAAAAAGCCTTTGTTTTGACATGAGACAGACCTAAGAGTTCAAATCCTTGCTTTATTATTTTCTGTCTATAACTTTGGGAAATGAATTTATCTAAGCCTTAGGGTTTTTTCCTTTACAATCTCCAAAATATTTTAACTCATCTATTGTAAAATAAAATATAGATAAAGCCACTGCACAAACGTACAGTTTCTTAAGTTATTATAAGTCATTATCAGGTGAACATCTTTAATCATTTCTCAGGTCATGAACAGAAGAACTTCCCCAGCCATAACAGAATTCTCTCCACAATCCATCCCAAACTTCATTCCTTCCTCCCCCATAAGGAACTACTGTTCTGATTTTCATAGTAATCACTTCCTTTAGAGCTTCATCATCTCAGTGTGCTATCCCTACCCTATAGTATTGACAATATTTTTTTGAATTTGATGTGTTCTTTAAGGCTTTTTTAATCTGCAGGGTCTTCTCTCTATCCTCTTCTTCCTTTCAATTAATCTTTGAATATCCAAAATGCCGTATTTCCCACAGCCTGAATTTTGAGACTGCATTTTCATGGTGCACTTCTGTGTCCTACTGCCTTCTCTATTTCTTGCAGATTATTAGCTGGATCCAGAGGCTTGATCAGACTCAGGTTTGATCTCTTTGGCAAAACTATAGCTGGTGCCGTGTTCTTGCACCGAGAACCACATTACGGGGTATTAGCAGCTTACTGAGGGCTGCAAGATGGTGATATCTAATTATATCATTTCTTTTTAATTTATTATTTGGAATACTTTTATAAAAGGATATGTTTGCTCATGTATTCTTTGGTTACTGGTGGCACAAATCATACAGGTAAGGTGGAATAAATGTTTGTATCTTTTCCTTCATTAATTTTCAAGATGATGAATTGATTTTCTTATCCTTTGGAGCTGACCAATTTTTTAAATATTATATTTAAATATTTTAATTGGTTTCAATTCATTGAAATAATTATCCTTTGAAGCTTAAATTGTCCCATATTTGGCCAGTGGGAGCCTCAAGCTGGCTCCTGAATTCTTTGGACATGAGTCTGTGAGAGTTTATCTGGCATGACCAGATATACCTGACTCACCTTGCATATTTCCTTCCCCAAACCTGAAATCATCCATTTCTCCAAAAAACTCTGGCTTCTTTTTCCAGGAAATGCTATTTCAAAGCCACAGTCTGGGTGCTAGGGATATGCACTGCTACTGAGCTTGTCGTTATTTCTAAGACTCTTCTGTAGACAGATAGACACACACACACGCATTCAAGGTAAAATAGTTTATGAGTTCATACTAGTAGTACCAATTCAAATTCAGAGCTACAGAATTTTTCTTTAAGCTCTTCCGTATTACATCTGTATTCCCTTTCTTCCACACTGGCAATGCTGGTTCTCAAGGATACAAAGAATAATAGAATTAGAATATCCTAGGTACTGACTACATCTGTCATTCTCAGCATAACAATATTTACATCATGCTACCAACCAATATAATTTCTGAGCTCTGTTAAAAATGTCTTTGTGTGTGCTCTTTCCATTTTTCTCTCATTAAAAACAGTTGTGTCATATCTACATTATCTGACAGTATAACCATTGTATATCTTCTCCCTTTTAACTGGCGCTTAGTCTTGGTTTTCTGTTTAATGCTCGTTACTGGTCCTATGTCATTATCTCTTTAGTTATTTTGTTTGTCTGAAGCTTATTTTTTAGGAGATTCTTGAGAACGTCATCAGAAGAGTAATATTGTTTAAGATAATCTGAATTTTCCCTTATAAGTCACTTGTTCTTTTTACCTACATGACCAAAGAGTAGAGTAATTTGTAATGTTCAGCTTCAAATCTTTTTTTATTACAGAAAGTTTTTCACAGTACATATTTTTGTATTTGTTCTGTTCCTTTGATTTGGTTTTCTTTTTCTTTAGCTGTCTTCAAAACTGTCCCTGTCTTTCAAAGCCTTTTATATATCCCTTTATTTCCACTTTATTTTTCAAATTTTCTTTAATTTCATCTTCTATTTGTCCTAAGTCATTATCTATTGCATTATTAGTTCTTGCTTTCATTCCAGTTCAGTCTTTATATTCGAAATTTTTTGTTTTTCTTTCTAATTCCTTCCTCAGTACTGTTACCTCATTTCTGAATTTTTCTAATACTGACTTGTGTTGTTCTTTCATGTCTTGTGTCTTTTCCTTATGCTTTTTAGCTTGTTTTGAAACAGAGGGTTTCAATTTTAATCTGTTCTGAGGGCATGTTTTTCTGGTGCTTTTGTTGTCTGTGGGGATGTTATTCTGTTCCTCTTTCTATTTTTTCTTATAATAATTTTTTTTTTTTTTTTTTTTTTTTTTTTTTTTTGGCTGTATGCGGGCCTCTCACTGTTGTGGCCTCTCCCATTGCGGAGCACAGGCTCCGGACGCGCAGGCTCAGCGGCCATGGCTCACGGGCCCAGCCGCTCCGCGGCATGTGGCATCCTCCCGGATCGGGGCACGAACCCATGTCCCCTGCATCGGCAGACGGACTCTCAACCACTGCGCCACCAGGGAAGCCCTAGCCTTAGTTTTTTATTTATAAAAATTAGCAACGATAACACTTAACTCTACAAGTTGTGGGGATTCATGACATACTTTACATATACATTTCAGATACTTCATGTAACCTTACCATAATAAAAATAACATAAAATGCTAATAATTTAGTTTTTAAAATAGCTAAATTTATAAGTGTTTTTAATGCTGTAGCCTTTATGCTAAACACCTCACGTGCATCATCTCTTTAAATCCCCACAACAACCTTATGAGGTGAATACTATGCTAGCCCCATTTTGCAGTGGGAAAACCTTCTCATAAAAAGGATAAGTAACTTGCTCAAAGTTACACAACTAGTATGACTATCTTGGCCTTTTTACAGGAAATAAAAAATTCCCCTCCCCTCAATGAAACAAAAATGATGCAATAAATTATTGCTGTTTCCATGAAAATATCAGCCCTGAATGACATATGCATTATATGACCCAGCCATCCTAACCTAGGCAAGGCCAGAGTTCCATCCCATTCTAGGTCTATCTGACCCCAGAGGTCGATTTCTAGGCTCACGATACTATATGATTCATCAGATTCTCTAAGGTTCCTGTTTCAGTTGCCACAAAGTCTCTTGTACCGTCCAACTCATTCCAGTGGAAACGCCATGTGAGGAAAATCCAAGCTTCCCTCCAAATCTGCTTTCAGTTGAACTATCACTCTTTCTAGCCCATCAAAGTCTCCGTCCTTCCTCCAATTTACGTCTCTTGCTACCATAGTCAAAATGGTCCAAATTCAGATTATATACTTTAATGTACGAGACTCTGATGGAAACAAAGTGCTTAGATGAAAACCACTATATTGCCCGTTTCTTTTTATAGAACTTTATACCTAACAAATATGGTACGTGAATCAGCTCAACGTTTCAGTTTCATCTTCTTGCCTATAAAATATAATCTACTAAGTTGCATAAAATTTGGCTGATCCTAAAGGCTAGGCTGTCACGGTTTTTCACATTTAAACTTGATTTAGGTGTATTAAGAGTGCCAGAATATTTAAATGTAATGCCAAGTTCTATGATGCTTCTTCAAGCTCTATAAAGTGATGTCCATGTAGGTTTTGAAAGTTCATTTTTCCAAACCCATATTTTGACAGAGAAAACCTTTCCAGCTTATGATTTTTTTTCTAGTTTCTATTTGAATTTGGAGTAATTTTAGATGTACTTTAATTGAAACTTTTGCAATATGATTCACTTTTATGATTATAAGTAAACTTTAACCTAGAGAATACAAAATGGCCTGCTTGTCATACATACTTTTGATGGTAGGAATTTGTCAATCAAGACCCAGAAGAGAGCATATCAAAAAGGATAATTCCAATTCATTCCATTCATTCATTTACTCAATATTTATTGAGTATTTACTGCTTATTAGGCATTATGCTAAGCCTTGAGAATACAAAAATAAACAAAACAGATCCCTGCCCACATGGAGATTACAGTCTACATACTTTATGATATATAGCAGTTAACTTTTAAAAAGTGAGTTCTAGTCAGAATATAATATAGTAATAGGATTACTCATTATACAATTAAAGAGTTGGAAATTATCAAGGAAAGCAAAAAATTAGTATCTTCTATCAGAGGAAGTATTAAGGATGATTTGAAAAAACAGATAATTCTGAAAACAAAGTAGCTATGAAAAAGTATCAAAAATGACATTAAGAAATATCCCCCATATGTATAACTGATTCACTTTGTTATAAAGCAGAAACTAACACACCATCGTAAAGCAATTATACCCCAATAAAGAGGTTAAAAAAAAAAAGAAATATCCCCTATATACATTCTCCATAAAAAATTTTGTAGGAAAAACTTTTGCTTTTACCTAGTATTTGACGGATTTCTGGCCATTCTCTCTGTACTTCTAGTGCAGATTTCAGTTTACCACACAGAGGGATATAATCCATGTAATCCATTAACACACGAATAACTCTGCCTACCAAGTGTTTCATCCAAGGAACTGTAATAAACTCACAGAACTGAGAGAAGTGATGAAATTTAACTTAGTAGTACTTTTAATACACTATATACAAAAACACTTAATTTTGTTCTGAAAAATTATTATCTGTCATTTTACAGGAAGTGAAAGTTCCCTCCTTGTAATGAACAAAAAAAGAAAAATAAACGGTTTGCTTGTTTCTGTGAAACTAGGAGCCCTGAAGCACGCGTGGCTCTGATGTGATTGTATTCAGCACGATGTGGAAGAATCATGCTTCTTTCCATGCTTCTAGCCCCAACATTCCACCAAATAAGCATAAATTATTGATATATTTTCCCACATTCTTCAACATTCGGTTTCGAATTCAAGAAAAATACACTTTGTTTTTGGCCTAGTTTTATGCTTATTTCCCCATATCATTGCAAACAAAAACTCAAGAACAAGAGAAATATAAAAGTTGGAGTTGATTTTTCTTTTCTTCTAACATCCCTGATGAGCAAACGTTAGGATGATGACCCAATATGAAGAAGAGAAGGATGTAACTCACCGGGTTATCTTTTACGACACAAGACGTCCATCCCGGCAGTATCTCTTCCTCTATCTCTGACCATACAAACGAATTTCCAAAGATGTCCCCGTGCATGCAGTCAAAGCACATCTCCACTTGATAGCCGTTATTCAGCAACAGCCTGAGCATTACCTCGTCATTTAGGGCATACTGAATGGCACTGGGGAAATGAGTGTCATTCACATGCATGAAATAACAATTGACATTAGCTCCATGGGCGAGAAGCAGCCTGACAATTTCATGATTATTGGCCCTCACTGCCACAAGAAGACAGTTGAGGGGATCTAAGTTTGGGTCTGCACCTGCAGCCAGGAGGACTTCTGTGCAGTGGATATCATTATTGCAAACGGCAAAATAGAGAGCAGTCTTCCGTTCATCATCGTAGCTCTTGGAAATGTGGTCAGCAAGCAGGGTATTGACATCAAAGCCATTTTCAATAAGCAGTTCTAGGCACTGTGCATTTTGTCCATCTGCTGCTGAGTGAATTGGCGTTAGCCCACTTTTCTGAATTGCATGTTTGGATGTTACTGGAATAAGATATTTCAGTGCACTAAAAGAAATCAAATATCCACACGGCATGAAGAAAATCAAGAAATTAAATAAACCAGCTTCCTCACTAGACAAGTGAATGCAATTCACTTAGTTTCCTGTATTTTCTCTAGATAACCTTACACAAAAACATTTAATATTTGTCCATTGACTTACTACTTTTCAGTTTAGTGTAATTTAGTTTAGTTTTGATTTAGCTTCCCAGGCTAAATATTCCTGGGGAAAATACTGGATCTTATATATTTGGTCCTAGAATTGTAATTATTCAGGAACCCTCCCCATCTTTCAGTTCTTCTCTGAACAGCATAATATCTATAATCAACCAATGCTATGTAACGAAAAAAATATAATAGGAAAGTAAGTCCATTTGATGCCATAGAAGAGTGCTTCACACTCTTGACCATTATAACATGGAGTCACAGGAAGTTAGAGATGGAAGTAACCCTGAGCATCACTGAGTTCAACCCCTTTAATACCAGCAGAGCCATATGAAGTCTTGAGAAGTGAAATGACTTGTCCAAGGTCACATAGATGTAGGGCAATGACTACAATTTAGGCCTCTTGAATTCTCGTTTGTTACTCCCCTTTCACTGCTTCCTGAGCAATGTATGCTTGAATATTGGCCATGTACATCCTGTCTGCTTACTTGAAATTGAATTATTGGCAACAAGAAGAGTCTTTGTTGTTCCATCAACCTTACATCTGTTCAACCGAGACAACTAAACCACAGCTTATGTTTCAAAGAACCTGTGACAAATAGCTGTGAATTTCACACTTGACTGATGAACTAGAGAGGTATGAGAGCCACAGGCAAGGATAAGTTGATCTCTTGTGCCTAATTCAGAGCGACCATATGTGAATTTATGAACTTTGACAACGTGTCACTTAGTGTCAATTACGTGTCATTGGCTACTTAACCAATGTCACCACTGAAATTGTGATAAAGCCTAATGATTTCAAAATTTTTGAACTTATGAAATATACTTAATTACCTAAAACCATCCTTTCATGGTGGGTAGTTTAATATAATGATTACAGATTTCTATTGATATGTTGGTTGTGGCACATTTTTGTGATTTAAAAGTATATCTGGCCTTTTTATTTTGGGGAATAAAGAAACCTAAATTTATAATGAAACTTTTCTATTCAAGAATAAATTTGACATTATATTATAATATCTGTTGGTGTTGATAAAGATTAGAGTAACACAAATTTTAACCCTTGGCCAAGGGCAAAATTTTTAGAAACCTGTAGCCATCTGTTAAACGTATTAAAAAAACCAAAAAGGCACATTTGGGCGGCTTGTGCAGAATTCTCACTTATAACTTACCTTCTTCTAAAAGAAAATATCTTTTCATTTTTAAAAGTAGTATAAATTCAATGTGGAAATTTTTTAAAGTAAAAGAATACAAAAAGAATGGGAAAAATCAAACAAATATATAGATATACAAAACTTGTGAACATTTTGCCTTTTTCTTTTTGGATTTTGGGAGGTGTATAGATAGATTTGGGATTATACCATATATACAAGCTTGTGTTTTTCCACTTGAAATGATCATGCTATGATTTATTACTCACAGATAATGTCCCTCGTAGGCAGCTCGGTGTATAGGAAGATGCCCTGCTCTGTTAGGTATGTTTCCACTTCCTCCATATTCCAGCAGGAGGGAGATGCAGTCAGGATTGCCCCCTCCTGCTGCCTCAAACAACACTGATGCCCCATCATCCGCCAAAGCAAACACATCCCCTCCTGGCAGTATAAAACATGCGGCATAGTGATAGCTGGACAGACTGTCAAGATAATCTTAAAAATAGCCTGTGGTTTTCCTTTCTGGTTAGGACTTAAAAGTATAGAATTAAGAACACCTGTGTTCTCAGTCTTTTCAATAAACAATCATGCAGCGTGTTTCATTCTATTAGAAAATCTTTCTGTCATAAGAACATCTGAGAACTCGAGTCAATTTCCACGATAAACAAAGTCTCCCCCAAAAAGGTACAGTTAGACTTTTAAAGGCAGCAGTTAACACTCGATTTAAAAAAATATTTATCAACTGTCTTCTGTGTGCAAACACCATGTGTGACCCAGCAGAAGATGCTAAGATAAATAAATCTGACTCTCTTAAGTGGCTCTGAGGGGAAATGAGACAAAATATCATCAAAGAACACAAACTGTATAATATTCAAGTGACATCAGGACCAGAAGGCTTGATGTAGGGGAAAGTGGTCTGTTTGCATTGTGGTTTTGTTGCTGACTGTGAGAGTTTGGGGCAAGCTATTTACTTCTATGAACTTCCAACTCCTCATCTGTAAACTAGAGTAATACAGCTTATTTCATAGGGCTGATTTGATAATTAAATGAAGTTGCATTTGGGGGGTGCCTCAAAAATGTTAGTCTTTTCCCCACAGAGGATAATGTTGTCCTAGCCTTTATTTACAGATGAGGAAACTGAGACCCAGGTGCTTAAGTAACTAGGCAAGAGTCAGACAACAGGTAGGTGGCAGAAACCAGTTTAAGAAGTCGGAATCTTAATTCCCGGTTCCGTTGTTGCATAAAGCACTTGGAGGTTTCAAAGGAGGACAACATCACACTCTGTTGGGAAGAATTAGTCTTCAGGGAGGAGGTGTCTCAAGACACTAACTTTGAATTGTGTTGGAGGGTATTCCAGATGAGGGCGAGGACCTGACCCAAACCCAGAAAGAATGAATGCAAAGTATGTTTGGGAATATTGCTAGGCTATTTAACTGGAGTGCAGGATACATATTAGGAGTAGTGAGAGATAAACCTGGAAAAACAATTCAGGATGGTGCAGTGGGGACCTGAGCATGATTCAGTGGGCAGTGGGGAGCCACTGAGGATTTTCTGAATCGTTTATTCTACTGTAGCTGACCTTTAGGGAGAGGAGCTGAGTTGTAGTATACAGTATGGATTCGCAGATGGAGAGACTGGAAACCAGGAAAGTGGTTAGGAACCAATTACACTGGTCCAGGGAAGATGGGAGGATGCAGACGAGAGGGTCTGCCAAGGTGAGAACTGGTGAGAGAGAGGGTTGCTGTAGCACATGGAAACTGACCATATTTGAAACAGAAGGTGATGGGGGAATCAGAGATACATCTAAGCTCTCAGCCTTGGCTGAGAGAAATTATTAAAAGTGTGAAAGAAGAGGAATTCAATTTAGGAGAAGATGAGTGTGAGACCTTGGTGAGCCATCTATGTGAAAACTGGGAGCAGTCAGGGCCAGGCACTCAGATTGGTAGGTCCCCGTGCATAGGGTTCAAGTGAGTTGCGCAATAAGGGTCTATTGAGGGGGCTATCGAGGGATGGGACAAAAGCTTGATGCCCAGATACGTTCAGGAGAGGAAGAGGAGCCAGTGAGAAGTGGAGAAAAGGAGATCCAAGAGGCAGGAGAAAAGTCAGCAACATGCAATTCCTTTTCTACGTACCTTTGTGGATCAGGTGTTCCAACACATCACAGTGACCGTACTCGGCCGCAACACCTAACGGGGTGACTCCAAATCCGTCTCTTAGGTGGACATTGCCTCTGTGGTTTAGTAGTAGAGCTATTATATCTTTGTGGCCTTGTTTGGCTGCTTCATGCATTGCTGACCATTGCTTGACACAGGGCTGGTCAAGGCTGGTGTGGTGTTTAAGCAGGGCAGACACCATGTCATAGGAGCCCATTTTCACAGCTTGAAGATGATTTTAGAAAGAATAGTCAATGGTAGGCTTATAACATGAATACCTTACATGGCATTAAACTAATGACCAGGTTTAATATCAAAAGAAATATTAGTGATTTCTTTTCTCGTATTTTTCACACCCCTTCTATTTCTCATACCAAATTTCTATTGTGAAGTGTTAGCGTGCAAGATGATACTGCCTTTTCTTTAAGACAGACCTGAGGATGGGTAAGAGTTTCATGGAAAACAGGATGCCTATCAGTAAGGAAGCTGTGTGTACTCTTTCTAAACTTCTGTTGCTTCATCAACAAAATGAAAATAACATCAACCTTTGTATAAGTTAAATAATGTATGTATGTAAAATGCTTAGTATATACTAGGAGCTCAATAAATGATAACCATTATTATTACTATAATTTCATCACTTCTAGGATCATGGAGCCACATGTGTAAATAATGTTTATCAAATTTTTCTCCCTCTAGAATGAGTTTTTTCCCCACCAAATCCAGCAGTAAATATTAAATAAACTTCTCTTTCCCATACTCTTATGAGAGGTTAGAAATAGGAATGTTTAGAATCCAGATAGGTCAGTTGTTCTTTTTTATAGGTGAAGTAAGTGACAGCTAATGTACTATGTTTTCCAAAGTTCACTAAATCGGATGTCTCTCTCCCTCTCTGTTTTTTTCTAATAGCTGAAATTACACTGTTAAAAGTTTTCCCCCCCTTCGGATTGTTAATGGATTGTCCCAGTTTAGATATAAATACTTCTCAAAGAGGTCATGCATTTTCCTCTTATCAGTCAAGTAAAATCTTAGTAAGAAACAGAGCAGGACGAGTGCCACTCTCTAACACTCATTCATTCGTTCATTCATCCTTTCATGCAGTTAATACGCACTGGCTATATGAAAGGCACTGAGTTAGGCACTGTGGACAACAGGAAAAAGACAGACGTAGTTCTCCCTCGTGGAATTTACAGCCTGGGGAAGAAACCTACACTGTCTTCTGTTTGAAGAGAGACTCAGAGTCTGGGCCTTTGCTGGGAAAGGCAGGAGGACATGTAGGGCCACATAGAACATCCCGGGCAGCTAGGAGGCAGAATCCAGAAAGGCTCTGAGGCCAAGGCAAGGGAAAGGGCTCCAAAAGGCATAAAAGGAGGATGAAGACAAACTTGGCCTATTTCATTTGGAGGCAGGCAAGCCATCAGGCAGTGAGATTTCAGTTTTTCTTCTGCTTACTGTCTGAAGCAGAGTCTGCTGACAAATGCCTTTCTCTGAATCACCCACCTGCCACTGGCAGCTCTAATTACAGTGAATTACCTCATCCTGGCTGGTGCTCTTGCAAACATCAATAAGTTAAACAAACTAAGAGATAATGTGTCCTCATGTATCTTCTTGCTCCTATTCCATTTTTTCTACTTAGTATTAAAATAATGAACCTCTTCCCTCATGATCTGTTTTCCTTTTGTCTGACTCAGGGAACATGTTGATTAGAGATATTAGTCTTTTGTCAAGAAAATAACAGCATATATAAGCCATATTCAACTTAAAATAATTAAAACTTTGCTTGCAGTTTAAGTTTTGGAACTAAGAATACATTTTATTTCTCATAGAAATAATAATCAAAATCATGGGGAACCCCTCCCAAGCTAACCCATGAAGACATTCTTAACAAATAATTGGCTAAAATAATGAAAACTAACAAGGTACAGAACTTGTGTAATGTAGCTAAGCAAAATACAAATTAAATAATATATGAAGTAAAAAATATATTTCACATATATGTATCTTTATATGCTTAGAGGAAACAAGCCTCAGTTGAAGAGTTAGGGAATTAGAGAATTTTGCATTGGTTACAGGCAGTATTGAACACTTTATACTCTGCTGGCACTTTTCTTTTTTAAAAAAAATTTCGGGGCTTCCCTGGTGGCGCAGTGGTTGAGAGTCCGCCTGCCGATGCAGGGGACACGGGTTCGTGCCCCGATCCGGGAAGATCCCACATGCCGCGGAGCGGCTGGGCCCGTGAGCCATGGCCGCTGAGCCTGCGCATCCGGAGCCTGTGCTCCGCAGCGGGAGAGGCCACAACAGTGAGAGGCCCGCGTACCGCAAAAAAAAAAAAAAAAAAAAATTCTGTCATTTTCTTTCTGGATATATGTGTTTTGTTCATATAATTTACTTAATCTCGGCAGTGAGTTATCTTCTGACTCATATGACATACCAATAGAGAAGAGATTTTTTTTTTGCAGTATCTTGACAAGGATTTGAAGATTGAAAGAGGAGATGGAGTAGAGAGGATATGTATTGATCTGTGAGAAAGAAAATGTCTGAAGTAAAGTTAACTGAATTGTAAATGGCATAATGTTCTCGGAAAATGGAGGGCAGTGGAACTGAGATGTTGTGCCAGACAGTTCCCTCGGCTTCCTCTGTACCCTGGGACCCACCGGCCAGGATAATCTTGCGGCTATCCTACTGGAGAAAGGCTACACCAGGTTCAGAGGGATGGGTAGAGAGGGAGTCCGGGGGCAAAAAACATTTAATAACTGTCAGATCATCACAAATGAGTTATCTACACTCAGCAAGTAACTGTATAACATGACTGTAATACATCTAAGTACTATAAGTAAGGGCCAGGTGGCTGATGGGGAAAAAGGGCCCTGAAGGGACCAAAAGTGATTTTTTTTTTCCATCTAAGGAGTATTCCATAAATAAAGACAAAGATAATGGTGACAGGTTAAGACAAATAAAAATGGCATTGCGCATCAAAATTTTTTTTTAAAAAGAGCACTTTTTTCTCTTATCTCTCCTTTATATGTTAATGGCCTGTGAGTAGCCAAAATTCGCCCCAAAATTCAAGAAAAAACTGAGAAAGTGCCATGGATGATCCATTTTCCTATGAACTTAAAAAGACTTGACATAGATCCCACAACGAATGTCCTGAAGAAGGTAACCCAAGGAGAGTCCCTATTCTCCAGAAATGTGGATGATAGGGACGTAAGTGAACACCTCCATAATATTTCCTTCATGAGACTTTGGTTTTACCTTTGATGTTACCAGTTGGTTTTTAAAAATATTATTTCCAAATGTTAATTCTATTTTGACTCTGATAACTCAACGATCAAGTTCCTTTCCCATACTTTAGTTATTGCTAGAGTAGAGAGATCAACAATGGAGACTTTGAAATGCATATAAATACTTAATGCTCTGTTGTGGGCGTTAAGCAGTAAAAAAAAATTTAAATGAAGCCCAAAGAAAACAAATGAGTGATAATCATGACTTAGTTGTCCCTTAAGAACATGAGTGGATTGAGAATAGCATGTAGAGAATAATATAATAATATAATTGTATATTTGCAAAGTGAGATAGTATACAAACTCTGGAAAAGTGTATCTTTTTTGCAGAAATCAAAGACTGTAGAAACACCAACAAATACATGCAAATACTCCATGGTATATGCCTTTACAAAAATAATAGATCACACTAATAGTGGTGAAACAAACAGAGGTGATATTCCATTTAGTATCTGTCCTTGCTCAGAAAAACAGTTCCGTTCATTCATGAAAAGCACCATGTTACTGTGACATAAAGGCTGGTAACATGTATGCAGAGAAAAATCATCTCTTCCTCAGTACTTGTGTTTCCCCTTTTCCTCGAGCAAGAGAAGCTCCCAAGTTTTAGCTGTTCACAGTCTATCCAGGTAGAGACTAAATATCCCGGCTTCCCTGGCACCTAAGTGTGGCTATGTGACAAAATCTGAACAACATGGTATGAACAGAAGTGCTGTGTACAATGTCTAGGTCATCTTCTTAGAGGCCAACATGCTTTCCCAAGGCTGCCTCTTTCCTCCCCCCTGCTGGCTGGAAAAGGTAACATCTGAAAGTCTTGTGTAAAGGAGGCATATCCACCCTGCCAGCCCTAGGCCACTCACTTCTGAAATGTTGTGTGAGAGAGGAATGAACTTCTTTCTTTTGAAGTCATTGCTGTTTGTTTGTGTTGTGTGTCTGTGTTTGTTTGTTTTGTTATGGAAGCTTTACCTCTACCCTAACTGTAATAATAAGTTTGTCCAACTTAATCTGAATTGGGGAAGGCTGAAAGCTCTGACACAGGGCAAGAGTAAGTAAGGAATCAGATCAGAATGCGCCCACGCTGTGGTGACACTGTTCATGTAACAATTTTGTCCAGGGGCATAGGCTTGCCTAGGAGATTTTCCCTCCCCTGTCTGCCGACGATCCCCTTTATATCCGCCCGAGTCACAACTCAAGAGCAACTTTCTCTTTGGAAGCTTCACAAATTCACTGCTTTCTTATTTCCCCAATTTACGTTGAATATACACCTTTGTTATAGCATGTATTAATACTATTAATAATTAATTAATACACTAATACTCTATTTCAATCATATGTAGGCTCTCCTGCTAGACTGTTTGAGAGGAAGACGATCATAACATTCATCTTTCTATCCATGCTGTCCAGCACCCGCTGGCTTACTGGGACTTTTCAGTAAACGTTGGTTGCACTGATGTTGTTGAGTTAATGTTGTCAAATGTAAATACTTTACTGATGTTCAACTTGTCTAAGTTTTCTGTTACTGATATTCGGGTTGTTACTGATATTCAGGTTGTTTTAAAAATTTTAGTGATTTTTCAGGGCTTCCCTGGTGGCACAGTGGTTGAGAGTCTGCCTGCCAATGCAGGGGACACGGGTTCGTGCCCTGGTCCAGGAAGATCCCACACGCCGCGGAGCGGCTGGGCCCGTGAGCCATGGCCGCTGAGCCTGCGTGTCCAGAGCCTGTGCTCCGCAACGGGAGAGGCCATAACTGAGAGGCCCGCGTACCGCAAAAAAATAAATAAATAAAAATTTTAGTGATTTTTAGTGTGGACAGGAGCTGTGGTATTGTTTTCTCGCTGTACCCACAGCTCGTGATGCTGTATTTGCTTCCTCTGTGACTGCTGGTGCACAATCTCAAGGCTTCTCCCTCTCTTCCTGCCACGCCTACACTATTTCATAACGTCTCTCTTCTCCTGAGCATCTACCATGTGGCAAGAGTTTTACATATTTATATTTTTCTCTAATTTTTTATAACAATTCTGCATGGTGGTGTTGTATTTCCATTTTATACTGGAGGAAACTGCGGTTCATGACTACAATCTCACAGCTAGAATTAACATTCACATAACAATACTGTATTGTATATTGGAAAGTTGCTAAGAGAGTAGATCTTAAAAGTTCTTGGGGTTTCCCTGGTGGCACAGTGGTTAAGAATTCACCTGTCAACGCTGGGGACACGGGTTCGAGCCCTGGTCCTGGAAGATCCCACATGTCACGGAGCAACTAAGCCCGTGCACCACAACTACTGAGCCTGTGCTCTAGAGCTTGCAAGCCACAACTTCTGAGCCCGAGCACCACATCTACTGAAGCCCACGCGCCTAGAGCCTGTGCTCCACAGCAAGAGAAGCCACCACAATGAGAAGCCCACATACCGCAACGAAGAGCAGCCCCCGCTCGCTGCAACTAGAGAAAGCCCGTGAGCAGCAACGAAGACCCAACGCAGCCAAAAATAAAATAAATAAATTAAAAAAGAAAAAGTTCTCAACACAAGAAAAAACAATGTGTAACTATGTGAAGTGAAGTATGTTAACTAAGCTTTTTGTAGTAATCATTTCGTGATATAGACATATATCAAATCATGTTGTATACCTTAAACTAATACCATGTTATATGTCAATTATATCTCAATAAAATGGGGGGCAAAATAAATCCAAGGATCTCAGGTGCCAAAGCCGAAACTCTTACTCCACATCTATGTCCCTAAGAGAAGGAAACTCTTACTCCACACCTATGTCCCTAAGAGAAGGAAAGGTTATCTTTAGTCATTTGTAGTTAATCTCATCTCTCTCTACTTCTACAAACAGACCTGCTAATTCTTATCTGTCAGCAAGCAGCAGGATACACAAGCCTGAGAAGAAGCTGATAGATAATCGACACCTTCAGGCTTACAAGCATTCCTGTGTTGTGTCACAGTGGCAACCCCCTAGTGGTGCCCAGGGCTGCACCTGTGTGCTCAGAATCTGTTGGATCTCCTGCCTTTCAGTTCTTCTTCCTTGTCCTGCTGTGGACCTGACGTCTCTCTTTGGAATTCCCTTTCTGCTTCTGTATTCAGGCTACATCACACATGCAACCTTCCTTATAGCTGGACCCCAGTTAGAGAATATTCCTTTAGAATTGGCACTCCTGGCCTCATAAAACTCCTCATTCAGATCCCTCCTGATTAATTGTTGCTGAAAGAGCTTTCACATTTGACCTCTTTGTGGAATAGAAAAACAAAATCATAGGACAGGTGAGATGGGGGTTAGGGGAAGACCTCAGGGAATGGAAGGAGATGGGGTCACACAACTTTAGCCAATCAATACACAGTGGTTTCCAATAAATACTTATTAAATATTATTTATCTCAAATTATAAAAGTTCTAGAAAGAAAGGTCATTTACCAAGCAGAAGGGGTGTCTCTCCTTTGTCATTTTTGGTGTTTGGCCACACTCCTTTCTCTAGTAAAGTTCTTACATTTTCCACCAGACCAGCTTTGACTGCCAAAGTCAAGGGTGTTTCTCCATCAGAGGTCTTGAACTCCCAGAGCGTCTTACAGGATGCTGAGATATGAAAGCATTGTGTAAAGGTAAAAATCTTTACTTAAAGGATATCATATAGATCAGAATGATGCAATATTATCTACAGTAGATTGAACAAAGTCAACTGATGAAAAAGGGGAGACTAAAAGGAGATATGATTAAAGTCTAGCAAATGACAGTGAGTAGAAGTAGATGAGCGTGGTCTTGCTAATCAAGTTGACATCTAGCAAACCAACATCTATGTCTCAAGGTGCCTTTTTTAAAAAATGATAAAGGGTTGTGAATTCTCATTTCTGAATAAATTGTAAAATAAATCCCCAATCCTTTGTATTATTATTTAAACTGCATCTGAAATTGCTTTTTATCAAATGAAGTCTGTGAATGTGGGAATGAGAAGTATTTGAATAAATGTATCCAGTCAGAATATGTCAGAAAAGAAATACCATGCTTAACATCATCTATTTCTGTCTGTCTGACTATCTGTCTACCTGTCTAATTATCTGTTTTTAACATTTTTTTAGCTGGCTGGCTAGCTGGATAGCTAATTATCCAGTAGCTATCATTATCTCCTACAGCAGAATCAGGAAGCAACATTGAAGGTTGAAAAGTAGAACACTTTCAAATTCGTTTATAAGATGCTGAGATGTGAAAAATGCTATGTTAGAACATCAGAATTATTATTAATATTTAACCCTAGGTAGGCTTACCGCAATAATTATTAATGTTTGCATTATGAAAAAATTAACGTAATATAAGGATAGATATTGTAAGTACTACTTGTTGTACTAAATAATACTCTTTTGGATACCACTAACTCAAGAGACAATTCAAGATGAAAATTTAAAACTGACTTCTAAAAGCAAAAAGCTTTATTTTAAATAAATTAATTCATGCTGCAGACAAACTTTTAAGTGATAATCACCAAACATCTTCCCACCAACCTGTGCCATACTTTTAGGAGGATGCAAAGGGTGAGCCCTGAACCCCACAAAATGTACTGATCTTTGTACTCAGTTTAAAGCATGAGTACTGCCTTTTCCAAACTGCAAATCATCTTTTATTCTAATTTTTCTTTTCACTTGTTATGTTCATTGGGATTACTCCATAACATCTACATTATGGCTTCAGTCTGGTCAAGGGGATTTTATGTTCTCTTACCATCCAGGACAACCTCAAGTATTTGTCGAATGGGTTGAACAACAGCTTCATGCAATGGAAACCATCCTTTTTCATCAGCCTCCTCCAATGCATATTTATATTTCACATACTCCTGGAGCTCAAGAATGTGACCTAAAATAAACACATGGGCTGATAACAAATCTCTTGGCCAAGTAGAATCTACTGTAGGTGATACACCCACTTACCTTGCTTTATGGCTTCCACCAGCTTTCTCTTTTGATCACTTAGTGGTACAAATCTACAGAGAAAGAAAAACAAGCCATATTTGTATTCATGGTATACTTCAAGGAACCAAAACATTTATTTAGTTTTTGCACATACTTTTAATAATCAAGATCTAAAAGAAATGCACACAACTGATTTTATCTACTTTAAAAACATAAATGTCTAAAAGTCAGATACAGAGTGTATTTATGATACATTGGACCTAAGAACACTAGTGACGATGGAGAAACAGAAGATTATAACATCGTCTCTGAAATTAGTTGTAGGCAATGAAAAAAGGGGTAAACAACTGGAGTCAGAGTCAGAAGAGCTGGGTTCAGGTTTTGTGGTTTT
This sequence comes from Globicephala melas, assembly GCF_963455315.2. Lineage (NCBI taxonomy): Eukaryota > Metazoa > Chordata > Mammalia > Artiodactyla > Delphinidae > Globicephala > Globicephala melas. Next base: position 26,978,922 of record NC_083322.1, read on the forward strand.
GTCATCCTGGGGAGGCCAGTAACCTCTCTGGATGGTGGTTCCTACATTGGTAGAATGAGGGGATTAAATAGGAACATCTCTAAGGCTTCTCCCAACTTTAAAAACACTATGCTCAATAAAGGTTTGTTGCTTTGAACTTAAGAATTGCTAATGAATGATTGCTTACTTGGGAGTGTATGCTCTACGCTGCATGTTAGAGTCTTTAAGCAACTGATCCACAAGTGAAAAATAGGCTGAGCATTTACCGAACAAACTCCCAATCACTGGCCCAGCAGGTCATTGTCAGCCCTCAAGGAAGTTCTCTGGTGTGTGTGTTTATTCAGAGGCAACAAGGTATTTCATAAGAACTTGATTTAATTCTATTAAAGCAGAAGCATCCACTGGTATTCTAGGACTGTGAATGCCTTCCTGGGAACTCTGAAGTTTTAAAATCTGTTGCAGATGAGGGAAAAATGAACGAGACCAGAAATTTAAATGTAATATGTCCATTTTTTAAAAGCTCAAAAGCAATAATTTTATAGCACTGAACCTTTTCAAAAGCACTTCAGAATTTCAGAATACAGGATTCTAAATACTATAATAGAATGTAAAGGTAAACTAAAGTTTGTTTTTGTCAGAAGTATAATGTGTGCTCTTCAAGACAAAAATTTACTTTGGCAGTTTTAGACTCTATAACTCTTGCCAACACAAAGCACCAATTTTATGTGAAATTGCTGCTGTCACTTGAATAGTAGATAATTAAATAGGCTCTGGTTTATATATTACTTTGTCATATATAATGAAATCGTTCAACTATTTTCCCATTCGTTAAACTTACAGGCTAGGTGAGTTAGCATTATTCTTCGTATTTTAAAGGTGCAACATTTCTTATAAAGGGTGCCTGAGTCAGTAGCAGAACAGATTCTGTATACTTAGCTATACGTTAGTCGTATAACCAGTGCTTGCAAATTGGTTCACATTATTTATTGTCTTGTTTGATTCCGTAGGAATTTAGGAAATAGGCAATCATATACAACCAAATTCAACTGGGAATTTCCCATCTAGGTAATCTCCATATTCCACAGGAGATGGGGATGTGTAGAAGATCAAATAGCTAAACCTGTGCACAGGAGCTCCTGTACGGTATTTAATTCCTCGCCAGAAAAGAAAGGGAAGCATTTTCCTGGAGGAGGGCTCCGGAAATGTCATTCATTTCATTTTACAACAAAATGAAGGCCATGAAAAAGTTTGGGTGAGGATAGTCAATTCGAATGTTACCTTTCAGGATAAAACACAGTCTTGCTGGCTTCAATGGATTCTTGAATACTGAGCTGAACATCATAACTTGTAAGATGGTCTTCATCGGGGTCATCATTAGCGTCCATGACTGAATATAATTTTGAAAGAGGCAAATTCTTATTATCAGCAAATGCCACAGAACCGCATATAGAGTTCACCTGAAAGACGCAAAATGAAAATACATTCACTTTTCCTCATTTAACAAACACAATGCAGTGAATATTTTAATCCATATTGTATATATAACACCCATTCTAACTTTTGAAACCTTAATTACCTGCCCTTTGGGTGTCTACATTTTCTAATTTTTGACTTTCTTTTGAGTAATGACTATAGTTGGGCTTACAGGAATTACTTTTTCCACACTTCTGACTTATGCTAATTTGGCCCATGTTTTTTCTCAAGACATTGTTCTACACAGCACATTAGAAGTTCAAAACTCTGAGAAGACAGGCAGGGTTAGGAATAAAGAACAGTGAGCCTTTCACATTCTTTACTTTTTCTTTATTCTCTGTCTGTTGTGTGTGGTTTTTTTGTTTGCTTTTTTTGTGGTACGCAGGCCTCTCACTGCTGTGGCCTCTCCCGTTGCGGAGCACAGGCTCCAGACGCGCAGGCTCAGCGGCCATGGCTCACGGGCCCAGCCACTCTGCGGCATGTGGGATCCTCCCGGCCTGGGGCACCAACCCGTGCCCCCTACATCGGCAGGCGGACTCCCAACCACTGCGCCACCAGGGAAGCCATGTGTGTGGGGGGTTTTTTTTTTGCTGATTTAGTCCTTTCTTCACACCCATGGTTTGAGTTGGCTGCCTTGAATTGCAGTTATTTCTGTATTTGTGTTCAACTCCTTCTACCAAAATTTACGTTCTTTGAGGTGAAGAGCTCTACCTCACTTATCTCTGCATCGCCTGCAACTCTAAAAGGTGCCTGGCATGGGGAAGCTTCCCAATGAACATCTGTTGAATTACAGTTGGCGAGAACAGGATGTCACAAATGTAGTAACTTAGCCCTGCCCTCAGGAAATTTGATAGAGCCAGTGGAGAAGACACGAAGGAAACTTCAAATAGAAGGAACTGAGAACTTTTAAGCACTGTTCTTCTTGAGAAAAGACTGTCTAGTCTCACAATGAAGTGAACAGCTTTCAGAAGTCCAGAACTTTAAAATAAAACAGGAGAGGGCTTCCCTGGTGGCGCAGTGGTTGAGAGTCCGCCTGCCGATGCAGGGCACATGGGTTCGTGCCCCGGTCTGGGAAGGTCCCACATGCCGCGGAGCGGCTGCGCTCGTGAGCCATGGCCGCTGAGCCTGCGCGTCCGGAGCCTGTGCTCCGCGACGGGAGAGGCCACAACAGTGAGAGGCCCGCGTACCGCAAAAAATAATAATAATAAACATAAAATAAAACAGGAGAGCGTTAACCTGACAAAAACAGCCTTAGGCACTTGGAGGACTTCTTTACTGACCAGTTTAGATGGGTTTGATAGACCACATGGCTCTCTGGGCACTCTAGGAAATCCACCTTTATGGACTTGTGCTACATGCATTCCTGGCCATGGAAAGATCCTTTCTCACACCTTGACAGAAGCGCATCCTTAATGCAGTTAGGGAGGCTGGAACTGCTAATATAAGGACGGGTGTGGTAAGGACCAGCTTTATTAAGTGAGGCTTAATTGTGGGAACTGTTAAACAATAAGCAGGGTTAAAATGGACTCCTGCTTTTGAAGAAAAGAGTCGAAAACAGGCTTCTGGACTGACTTACGTCATTTATTGATGGCTAGTTCAGTTCTCCCTAATCCACTTGTTTCAACCAAACCAGAGCCACCATGAACGGTTGTGCAGGATGTGCACTATACAAGTGTTCCTGGTTGACGAAATCCAGCCAAATCTCCCCTACTCGAGTTGTACACGCTGGCAGGGTGCTTCCCCGAGGAAGCAGCATCTTTTCTTCATCTACACCAAAGTGCTTATAGCTTGTGGGATTCCTGAACTCAGCTGAAAAATTTTTTAACACCAGAAAGTTAAACAAAAAGAGGCCGGATTATTTAGTGTTTTGGATAATAAATGAGGAGAGATAGACATGACACCTTTTACCATCCAGTCTTCCAATCTTTTCCCAAAGTGGAAGGGCCTCAGGATTTGGTTACTCTCCTTCAGAAAGAAAGCCATGGTATCTCAGCAACCTCAAAGGTCTGACACGTACCCGAGGGACCTTATTCACCAAATAGACTCAAGTGGTATTTAAAAAAATCTATTGTTTCTCTGTTCATTGTCTACCTTCTCCGAGAACGTGACCCAATAAGAGCAGAGAATTAGTCTACTTTCAGAGCCAAGAGAAGTACCATCTTAAGGTATGTGGACTATAAATGGGTGTTGAATGAATGAATGAGCTAATAAGTGAACCTAACATAATCTAGGTTCTGCTTTATTCTTAGAGTTGACCATTTTCCTCAAGTGCGGAATCTTCTAACTAAATGAATCTGATGCCCACCCTGTATCTGGCTTCATTTTTCTCCCATCTGTGCTTCTACATCTGATTCCCCTTCATTCACAAGGCCCTCCCAGCTGTTCCAACTCATGGTCCCCATGGCCTCAAGCCCGGCTCCAGCCATTCCTCCTTTGGAAGGAAGCCCTTGCTGAAATTCTTCAGCTCCTCTCTGGACCTCTTCATCCATGAATATCTCCTCTTATATAGTATTTTTCCAACATCTGGATTTACACTCATTTTGTATTAGCTTTGCAAGTTCTTCACATTTTCATGTTTTGTATTCTCACTTGGACTATTAGTTTTCTGAGGGGAAAAAAAACAACACCTTACTTTCTTTGTCCTTTATGTCTTTTCTCTCTAATTCCACCTCCTAATCAACTATAGGAAAGTGCCATTCTCAGTGGCCACTGGGAAAAAGTTGTTGACTCATTACTGGCAGACAAGTCCTGAGTCCCTTCTGGCAGCATGATTAGACGATGAAGTTAGCAGTGTGGCATCACCCGTCGCCTGTCTCACTAATGTCACTGTGGAGATGAGGAGATTGCATGGCTCTGGGATTAGTAATGGGATCCAGAGACTTTCGCCTATTTAAATCACCAGCTTAACTCTAAACCTGTTTGAAATTTGGGCTTCCAGTGTGTGAGACACCACAGGCTCCTTAGAGAACTGAGTTGCTCTGTGGAAAGTTGTTTTTTTTTTTTTTTTTTATGTCCTTTTAACTACCATCCAGAAGGATGTTATCTAAGACTCTTAAATATTTTGTATCCCTAACAACAGCAGGATCTAAATGGTGAGGAAAGTCTTGCTACTACATGGAACATCTCCCATCTAAAATAAACTGTCTCCAACATTTTCCTGAACGCTTGGGATGAACTGAAGACCTGTGCGCAGGTACTCTAAGGTGTCAGACAGACAATCAAGGGAGCATCATTGGAACAGAACCAGAGACATCAAGATGCAATGAGAAGAGCAAAAGGAGATATATCTGTCTACTGCCAGCCTTTATTTAAAATTATTTAAATAAAGCACCAACCAGGAGTCTGAGGAAAGGCCAAATAATATTTTGACATCCTTTAAGACCTATTCACAAAAACCCCACTTCTCAGTCTAGATAATTAATTGACCTTTTCTAGATAATCATTTGTCAGTCTTTTTCTGGATAAGCCCATTAGTGAGATTTATTTATTCTCCATAAGTAGCTGATTTACAAAATAATTGGGACTATCATTGGAAAGTTAGCCTTTTCAGTTCACGCACTGGTTAACCTTGTTTAGAGTCAGGAACACGTTTGATGAAAGCAATGGATTCTCTCTCTGGAGGGATGCATGCCCACTCAAAATTCTGCATAAAATTTTAGGGAATTCATGGATCCTCTGAAGCCCTTTCATGTACCCCAGGAAAAGAACCACTAAATAAAGGATTTCCAAATGCTAAATGTATTATTCAGATATCAAGAATTTTTAGCTTACTGTCAGATGGGCTGAGTAAGATCCTAGAGTAAGATAGTGGGAAAAGGATTTGGTTATCCTGTAAGTTTTAGAATAACTTTGGTAATAATAAAAATGGTGATTATGATAATAGCCGTAAGTTATTGAGTGCTTGCTTTGTTTCAAGCACCACGCAAAGCACTTTGCGTACACTGCCTTGCTTTAAATCCTCCAATTCTACTTTGTAGGTATTAGAGATTTATTGTACATAAGTGGAAACTTAGGCTTCAAGAGGTTGAGAGACCCACCCAATGTCACAGAACTGCTAAGTAGGGTCTGGATAGAGTATGGTAACTTCATTTTTAATGTCTTTCCAAAGCTGCAGGAAAACAACCCACAGTCTGTTGTACTTAAAAGAAAACATTCTGATCTTGCTCTTAACAGTCAGCTCTTGATGACAATAACTTCCAAAAATAAAAAATAGCTTCCAGGGACACATCAGTCTTTATCGTCAGCTCCGTGCAATAGAGATTTGTGTTGCTTACGGTGGTCTGAGGTATCGTAAACTTGCTTTTATTCTATACTTTTTGTCCTGGAATCTAAACATTACTGCCTAAAAAATTGGATCAACATTCCAGTTTGTGCCTGACTGAAGTGGCCAAGGGGTTGGGACGATGTTGCAGGTATGATGCAGGGGTGAACATGGGTATATGATGCCTCTCGGCGCTGAATTCTCTAAACTCCCCTCAATCCACAATCCGGCTGCCACAATACTGTTGACGAGTTTGTGAGGCCCCTCAGACCTTCCCTTGAAACCTGTGAGCTCCTAAAGCGTGGGACCAAGGTCCTCCTTCCCCCTGGACAGGGCCCAGCATAACTTCGTTCCCCGTGAATTGCTTGGTTGGCTTGCTTCCAATTACATCCAAGTCTGCTTACATCACTCACTCACATGCTCTGTCTTAGGCATAAAAAATTGAAACCGTCTCTGTGGGTTCTAAACAGGGCTGGTCTTAAGAGTTCCCAGAGTGGACAGATGCTTCCATGTTGCAAGGAAGGACTTTGTGTTCATAAATATCACCCTACCTCAGCACCTGTCACATCGGTGTAATTCTGTTACATCAGTGAGAGAGTCTGTCCCTTGGGGCTTATTGTTCCATCTTCCAGTGTCCCTTTTAAAATGCCAGTAACACCATACTGGCCCCCCATGGAGGACCAGGATCTCTTGGAATATTTGCTGAGGGTGACATGGGGTGGGGAAGACGGTAAAGGGTCTAAGACTGAATCTAGTGGAAGGTGACAGGAGGGGATAAGAAAAGGGCAATACAGTAATATTTGGTGTTCTTTATACAGGGCCAGCCCCAAAATAAACACTCTGAGGTTCTGAAAGAGGTGCAGGTTCTGCTGTGTGGAACTGGGGACGCTGATATTCTGAGGAAATTTTCTTTTACGTTGAAAGTGCAATGGTTCTGGAGCAAGGAGCTTATCTATTAGAGGTCCCAGAGGGAATCCTAAGGATTTGTCCCATGAGAGGAGTAGCTTTAGTTAAAAGGCATTTTTACATTTTGGTTTTATTAGAAAAAGACAGTTTTCATACACAAAACAATATTCATTCTCATTTTTCTTCATTTTGACCTTCATCTATGTAATACTGAAGACATATGGAAATCAAAATAAATAAAATGTTGTTACAGCTTTGTTTTTTATTTGGTGGCTACACACTTTTGCTTTTTCAGAATCCTGTAGCACAAAGTGACAAATCAGATAAATGGCTTTATTAGGCTGATTTCAGCAACAGAGTCAACTAGTCCCCAAGATATTTCAGAGGGACGTGAAACTGTCAGAATTGGGTTCCAACGCACAGACAAAGGTAACTTCTATTTACAAGTAATAAGTTACAGCAATTCCCTCTTCGTGGTATTTGCCTTTTCTATTAGAGAGAAATCCTATGAATGACAAGGAGAACTAGACCAGTTGAAATAGCATCTTCCTTAACGGCACAACTAGTTCTGATAAACCACACACACACACACACACACACACACACACACACACAATGTTAGTCCAGAAAATGAATGCTACTTTTATGTTGCCTCAAAAAGTTACAACTCAACATTTTAGAAAGGATATAAAAAGGTGAAGTGGACATATTGTTCTCTAGACACTAAGTATGATATCTGGTATGTAATAAGAATTCACTAGGTATTTGCTGAATAAATAAATAATTGAATGATCAGATATATTCTACTCTTAAAATTAGCAAAAGAATAGATTAACCTTGTATTTTTCCTCCACGTCATATGTTTGTTTTTGCCAAGTTCACATCCAATTTTGGGGCTGCACTAACTGAGGCTTAATTTCTAAGTAAAAACATTAGTGATAAAACCTGTCATACTAGTTTTGCTTATCTCTAGTTTCATATTAGAAAATTAGACATTTTTACTCCCTCCTATTGATTTCCAAGGCAATTTCAATTGTGACAGAGATAGCTGAAGATGTATGCTAGTTTTTGAAAATGACACTCACATAGAATAGGAAGGAGTTTTAGGTTCACAATTATGTGGATTTCTAGAGGAATATAAACAAGAGAATGGAAAAGAATAGAGCAGACATGGCCCGTGAAAAGGCAAATTATTCACAGACATGCCCTTATCACAAGCTGGTATGATGACATGATTCTTTTAAAGACTTATCCTTTTGTCTGTAATTCTAAATGTAGGGATCTATCATATAGAAATTCAGAGATGTGGAAAAAGATTTGTATGTGAAAATGTTCACCTCTGCCATATGTAAACTGCCAAAACATTAGAAACACTATCAAATGTCCAACAAGAGGGAATTTGTAGAAGATATTATTGTGCACCCAAGCTATGGAAAACTATATAGTTATTAAAATTCATATCCTTGAAGAATAATGCCATAGATAAGTGTCATATACGAGAATGAGGTTCATTTAATCAGATATGACCAGACCCTTTGAGGGAACTAAGGTTGATTTTATAGAGCCAAAGTTTACAAAGTCTTCCAGAAAACTGGCCTGGTATCTGGTTCACAGACTGAGCCTTACAGGTGGTGAGATAGGTCACTTCCTGGCAGGCCAGACCTTGGTGACATTGAGAAGAGAGGAAAGTACCCACATTTATAGTAAAGCAGGTAAACCCTGGTGGAGAGAGTGTCTTGGCTTGGGGAGGAGCAGAAATGTGAAAGACTGATCTGTTTACCTGATCCAAGCAAAGGCTTCCTTACCTAAGTTATTGTGTCTGTCTGCATGAGACCAAACTTATTTTCCACTAATTAGTGAATGGCAGCTCCTGAGGAAGATGAAGCCTGTTATAGATTATAAAATAGCTGCCTTTTATTTACACAGTTGAATTGTAGGGTGAGTAAAAAAGGTCTGACTACATTAATTAGCTACAATAACAATAAAAATGAAATATCTCTAGACCTTAATAAAAAGTATTGTTCATATACATATGTTTATGTGTATTTGTACATATATACATATACAAATACAAATACATATATAGATATACATATATTCTCCCTCTAACAATATTTGTTCCTGAAAATATTTGTTTCATCTGAACAGGGCAGAAGTTCCTGTTCGGCGCTTATCAAATCTTTTTCCATTAAAAACTCAATAATGAGTCATTGCATTTCTTCATACATTATTCTGAAATTACATACAGGCCAGTGATTTTTTTTCTGCTGGAGACAGTAGTTGAATTTGCCCTCCCAGCTTAGCTGCCTTATTAGCTGTGTCTAACGTGTTGCAGGTAGTCAACAAACATTACCTGTTATTTTTCTGTGACTGAACCCCTCTGGAACGGGGAAGTAGAAGTCTAGGGGTTGTCTGGTGGTTTCAGCTGTCCTCGCTCTTGAACAGGTATGCTGACACACTCCTTATTACCTTCTCCTTCCTTTTCTCTACAATCACCTGATTTCAGAGCTGAAGAGCATTAGGTAGCCCCACTTGTAAATTCCATTTCCAAGATGCCCAACAAGTAATTATCCAGCCTCAGCTTGAACAGCAAAGTGACAGGAAGTTTACTATATCCCACACAGCCCTTCATCTTTGGCCAGCTTTAACAATTAGGAAATACACTTAAGTTGAATCCATCTCCTCGAATAAGTATTCTATAATCCTAATTCTAGTTCTCAGGACCATGTTGAGAAAATGTGCTCCTCTGCCACATGAGAGCCCTTTAAACATCTTTCACGGGCTTCCCTGGTGGCGCAGTGGTTGAGAGTCCGCCTACCGATGCAGCGGACATGGGTTCGTGCCCTGGTCCGGGAAGATCCCACATGCCGCAGAGTGGCTGGGCCCGTGAGCCATGGCCGCTGGGCCTGCGTGTCCGGAGCCTGTGCTCCGCAACGGGAGAGGCCACAACAGTGAGAGGCCCGCGTACCGCAAAAAAAAAAAAAAAAAAAAAAAACATCTCTCAGGAAGGCTGTCAGGTCTCCACTGAGGCTTCTCCGCCCAGACCTGGACAACTGTTCTTCCTATGATGTGGGTTCACCTTCGTCCACCATGTTGATTGCTTTCTTGTAAACACACTCGTTTATCCATCTCTTTCTAAAAGTGGCTCTGGACCATGGGCTCTGATGGCAGTACGACAGCTGTAGTCAGACCAACACAACAGTAAGCAGGTGTGACCACCTCCCTTTTAATAGAAACTGAAGATCTGTTAATTTAGCCCAAGTTCAGACGAATTTGGGGCTATTATATTTACAGACTTGATTTGGACCTCTGTTCCCCTAAATTCTACAAGTCATATTTCCCCCCCACATTATTGCTGTACAATTCTGTGTAGGACTCTTTATTTAATCCTATTGTGTTTCTTTCTTTCTTTTAGATTTGAATTTTATTTCAGTCTGCTAAGAGATAATGCATTTTCTATCCCTCCAAATATTGTTCTATTTGCATGTCTTCTATATGTCTACCTGCTCCATTAATAATGCAAATGTTGAAGAGAAATTGGCGCAGGAAAGAGGCCTTCAGGTTGACATTGATCTATTATTTAGCAACCTTCGAGAAAAGCTGTTTATCCAGTTACAAATCCTCCCAAAGACACCACGATCTACTATTAATGTCTCCTTTATGATAACAAGACCGTCGTCAAGAGATACTGTCAAATATCTTGTTGAAATACAGACGCATAGTATCTACTACATTCCTCTTCTCTACTAAGTCAAAAAGACAAAGGAGGAGAGTTGACTCACCAGTTCTCAGTAATTATTATTTTTCCTGAGGATTTTCAGACCATCCTATTCGTTCATTCAAAAATATGTATTCAGTGTCTGCTATATTCCAGGCACATTGCTAGACACAAGGCAATAGGATCCATGCACCAAAGAGTTTACTGTCTTTAAATAATGCATTCTAGACTTTTCCCAAGAAACAACACCAATAACTCCCCTCCCTTCAAAGGTTTAGCAGAGAGTCAAGCACACAGCAGGTCCTCAATAAATATTTGTCTTATTGAATTTAATACTTATTATAAGCAATATCTATTAAGTGCCTACCTGTGACATGCATTAAGCTAAGTATGTTAAATATTTTATGTCATGCAATTTCTATGACACACTTCCCCCCCATTTTACAGATGAGGAAACTGAGGAACACAATGGTTAGGTTATTTGTCCAAGTCTGTACATCTAGTGAGTGGAAGAGATGTAGATACAAACCCAGTCATTTGACATTAGAGGTCACACAGCTTGACCCCTGTACTGTAACTCATGACTCAGCTACTCTGATGGAATTAATACAAAAGTGTCTCATTTTATAATCCAAATATTCATAAGCCTCAGAAAAAATTTTTTAAAAGAGTTTAAGCAAATAACTAGCAAACCTATCAAACAATTCTAGTGGAAATATGAATATTTTAGGTAGATTTTCATTTCAAAACAAGGTATTCCCATAAAAATAACAAAGTGTAGAATTATGATATTTTATGACAATAATATAACATTCTCAGCACAAAGCAGTGTTAGGATTTCCTCGTCCACATTACTGCTATTTCATAGAAATCATTTCATTTTAGACGTAGAATGTTCCTTAGAAGTTATCTATTCATGTAAGAGCCAGATGGGTGATGGTCTCAAATAAATTCTAAGGACTTTCCAACCTCAAGACTATGATTTAATTTCCAGAAGCTAATTTCCAATTCTACTGAGATCGTTTTTTTTCCATCTGACTTCAAAGAATTTAAAGGAATTCTTTCAATCTGAATAATAAGCATCCATCTTCTGTTATAAGTGATTTAAAAACACCTTGATAAAAATTTAATTATTCACAAAAATCATTTAATTTTTTTCTCAGAAACCAGGGCTAGCTAAGACATTCCACAGTGTCTATGCTGACACTTTCTATGAGCATATTCATTCTTGATCTCTTTTTCTCATGATACTATTTTTTACTAAGCTTAATAACTATGCAATTGAGTTAATATTCTGTAAATGAATGAAACAACCCTGGCTTTATTCTGTAATTAAAAAGGCCCTAGACAGGTGATCAATGGTAAAGAAAGTAATGAGAAGCTATCACAATACGTGTTTCCATCTCTTCAAAATATTCCCAATACTAGACTACTGAAGCTACTTGGTGAGGAACAGGTAAAATATTTCATAATCTCTCACCTTTTGGAATTATCATCTTGTCATTCTTATCCAGGATCTTGCCTTCCTAAATCAGAGGAAGTGTCTTGGAGCCAATGTGTTCCTCTGTGTATCTAAAATTAAGTACCCAGTTGGTGGCTAAATTAAGATCTGACCTTGTACAACTGAAATATGAACGATTCCTGGCACATAGTAAAGTGAGATTTCTCTGGACCCTCATCACAAGAAACACATGGCCACAGAGGTATAATAAGATTATCTGGGTCCTGATTGGTTCAAAGAGCTCTCATGAAAACAAATGATCTGCCAACCCAGCTGCTATGAGGGTCCTTGCTGAAGGAACAAAGCAAAACCACTTAAGTAGAATTTAAAAATATTTTAAAATCAGTTGTTCAAGAGACAAATCTGTGAGTCTCTGCATCTGCAGATCCAAATCCACTTTTAGTCAATTTTAACACACACTCTTTCTCATTCTTCGTCTTTTAGACTCATGTCAAATCTCATTAAATATGATCTTCTTGTTGTAGGAATTTACTGTTTTTCATTTGATTTGCATTTCATACCCGCCAGTCTGATACACAGATGGGGATATGACATTCAGTGATATCTAATCTGATCAAGACTTTTTAGCTCAAGTTATAAAACATAGAGTCTAAAGTGAGCAGCAGAGATAAAGCAAGCAGAAAATTAGTATTTTAATTGGGAAGGGTTGTTTGTTTTCTTTTAAAAAATAAAGTTTAGTGTCTTACTGATTTTCTAATGAAAATAATCTGCCTTAAGTTTGTTTTGACATGGGTATCCCTGGATTAACTCGGCCACTGTCAGCATTCACAAGGCCATCTGGCTTCCATCCCCACCGCTCCCTTAAAATAACTCTTCTCAAGGGTCTCACTGACCTCCTAGTGTCTAAGGTTGATGGACACTTTTCATTTCTTATTTTTCAGGCCCTCTGTTGGATTTGCTGCCATTGATCCCTCCCTTTTTTCCTGGAACTCTCTACTCCCTAGGCTTCGTGTGTGCTTTTATTTTTGTTTTTTTTATTTTTCTTCTTATCTCTCTGATTCATTCTCTGTACTTAGTGTTAATGAATAAACACATGGATTGTAGTGAATTTACCAGTTTTATTTCAAAATGTGGAAACCATAAATGTGAATTCAGAGGTTCTACCCTCCTCTTTGAGATAAAAGAGGCTGTATTTCTGTCATCCTTGGAGCAAACCCCAAGAAATATTTTGTATTTATACCACCATTAACTGTGTCTTGAAATAGTTAAGGTTGAAGGCTAGAACATTGTGCACATTGTATAATTATTAATCTGATTTGGAAGTTTTCAATAAAGACTTCTTATAAAAAGCAAGCAACATTGTGAAACTAATTTTTACAGCTTTGTAACTTATAATGTTAAAAATTCGTATGAAGGTTTAGAGTATAATTCAATTTATGAAAAAAGACCTATACCTGACATTTAAAAATGTAGTTTGGTACATATCAGGGACATTTCTGCTCTTATGTGAATAAAGTTATGCCTGTTTTATCCACTTATATAACAGTTATTATAGCTCTACTTATATCGTACAATATTTAAAATAATAGAAAGAATAAAAAAGAGAAACGTGTGGTAAATAAATGAAAATATGCTACTGATGACATAGACCTATGAAAAAGTCTTGCCTCACCACTTACTCTCTCTGTCACCTTAGATTTGCTATTTAAAATTTCTGAGATTCAGTTTATTCATCTGTAATATGGGAGTAATAATATAATAACCGTAATAAAAATAATAATAATACAATAACCATGGCACTCACCATTTCAATGAGATCTATTCCTCAAGTAGCTAATCATCTATACACACACAGTAAAGCAGGCTTTGAGTAATTCAAACATTTAAGAGAATGACCTATTCGTAATGCTGATAATCACTTCCACATTTGCCTGTTTTGGAAATTGGCTTTTTCTGCTGGTTTTCTCAAATGGAAACAAAGTGAATTGGATTTTTGAACAGTGTACCCGTGGTTTATAGGTGAGGGTGAGTTTCAGTGAGGATGTGATCAAGCAGTGAACGACTACTGAATACTACCGCTGTTCTGAGGAAGGTACCTATAACGTTACCGACATCCAAATAGGTGTCCCTTCTATATATATATATAGCAAGAAATGCATGTCCTGTGTCAAGTTGATAATTTTAGCAACTGATACGAGGAAACTTAGGTTGAAATGGTTGCAGCAAAGTGTTAAAGGGACTGTCCCTGGAACCACCCACTTGTATTTTGGGAACAGGAGACTTGGGCAGCGCTGTACGTGAACTTCCAAGGAGCCATGCGGCTTCCCAGTCTTCACATTTAAGGCACCTACTGCCACCACACTTCTCACCTGCCCACAGGTACTCTGTGTTCCTGAAAACAGGTATGGGACTTGCAGGCCTTTGAGAATTTAAAATATAGCTCTTGTTACCATGAGCCCTACTATCCCATCCACCCCACAAAGCCATTTGGCACCCCGTATTCCCTTCTGATACAGCCCATTCTCCATAAAAGCCTTATCAGACTGCAGCTTTATCTTGACTCTTGGGCAAAACGGTGTCATTCACACATGTTGGAGAACCCTACTTTGTTCTGCCCTATTATTTTGTAGTTTAGAGAGCAGTACTGTGTATGTCTCACTTGGCTTCATTTTTATACTTTGGTATATTTCAGATTTTCTCCTCCTCCTTCCTTCCTTTCTGCACTTGTTCATTATTTTGGTCTTGGGGGCTGTTGTTTTTTTTTAAAATGCATATTTTATTTCAGCTGTGTATAAAACAGAGTAGAAAATGGTGAGAAAAGCAATCGTTTATTTTAGTATGCTTACCATTACTTTGATAATTGGTTGTTTGTTCTTGTTGTGCTTTGTACTGTTTTGTTTTGTTTGTTTTTTTCAGACTGGAACACAACTGAAACTGTGAGTCAAATGTATTAGCACCGCCTTCTATCAGGAGCGCTGACGTCACAGGCCCCTGGGAGAAACTGCATTGCTGACATCACTCCGTCATTTTGCTTCCACACAGCAGCACAAAGGCAAGTGATGCGAGGGTAGTTTTTAGTAAGGTAGTGCTGTAGAAGCACACTAAACCAATAATGGGCAAAAAGTGGGGAGTATTCTGTACTGGCCCCCAGTTACATTTCCCACCTCATCACCAGTGTCTGGTAAAGACCTTGCCACATAGAAAGCACGCATCAAATATGTGCTAAACGGTTTGCCGAACACTGGTGACTTGTTCATGTAGGTTAGCAGTTATATCCTGTCTAACTTAGCTAACGGCTGATTCAATTAAAACTGACGCAAAGTGAATTTTAAGAAAGCAGGTCGACCTTTCTTTTTTTCTTTTTTTAGAACAAAGCTCTTAATTTTCAATACTGTGAGAGACATTTCAAGGGCATCAAGAGAAAGAACCCTGAATTAAAAGAAAGCAGGGAATCTGTATTTTAGTCTCAGATTTGTCCATGTCTTTGTGAATTAAGGCAAACGTTGAAATGCCTGGGCCTTAGTTCCCACCTGTGTAATAATACTGCTCTCATTACTTCATATCATTATGAGAATAAAATAAGAGCATAATTACAGAAGTTCTTTGAAAAAATAGTAATCACTCTACAGACACAGGGCTTACTAACAGTATCATACTCCTGGGACATAAAATGGACATTAAAGCAACTATCTCATTCAGTTGTCTATTCTATACATGCAGACATTTTAGTATATGCAGAATGTGGTGCTAGACCGCTCAAGGCATGCATGCCAAGATGGGGTGGGACAGTGGGACACACTATTCTAGTCCTGAAGAAGTTTACCCTTTGTGCAGAGAGAATAAGTAGAAAGGAAGCCCAAATTTGGTAAGAGAGATAAGACATAAGTAGGCTATGGAGGAGAGGGTCAGAGAATAAAAGACACACACGCACACACATTTGAGTTTTAAAGAGAGAGAGATCGGTTTTACATTAATGGATACTCAAAGTATTTTGAATCTTTTTCTTCTAATCTTTCCTATTTCTAACCTCTTACATATCCTAAATTGATAGTGCTAAGGCAAGGGGACTCTCACTAATCTTAGTATCTTGTTTTATATAAACTAAACATCATTATACTCAACACTGTATAATAGAGCTTTATATTGACAACCAAAGTAAAATTTGAATTACTGAAAATCCAGTATCCTCTTCTGTTCTTTCTGAAAAGAATTGATCTTTTCATGTGCACCTGTCGTTACGTTTTGATTTTTTGAAGTTGCTCATGCATGATATTCCATCAATTAGTAGTTAATTATGAAAAAGGGCATTTTGACCTTACCTGTTTCAGAAAAATTTTATGAATTTGATGAGGAAAACTTACCATGCTAAAATTTTAAAATTTCAGTGTAAATTCATTACCATTAAGAGATCCTGGTATTGCCCCCCACTTGCATTCAGATCTTTATTTTTTACATTTCAAAATTGATTCACCATTTTGTTCAAACAACTCCAGTATAAAAGTTAAGCTTAGTGATTCTGTCAGGAAACTAGAAAAATGTAATTATTTCTGCTAGACTTAGATTTACCTCTAGTAAATAGTGTCAGTCCTGGGACAAAACACTCTGATTTTTCCAAAATGGAATTTCTACTATCATACATTATATGCAGCTTAGTTGTAGCTTGATTTGAGGATTTCATATGCAATTACAGTACAAATAAGACAATTTTTCACATTTCCTATAATTCAAAAATATTAAATAGTTCAAAGTATTAATTCAAAAATATTGAATTCGAATACTATAATTCAAAAATATAAAATCAAGTTGAGTTTTGAGGTTTTGTTAAAGTGTTTTGATGCAGCTTAGAAAGTCTGGCTACAATCCTGAAGGTCTGGACCACCCAGTGTCAGTGTAAATGAGTACTTTCAAGGGGGCTTTCTTTTCTGGGCACTCGGGATACAGTAATGAGCACAACATTTCACCATCTAACATGCAGGTATTTTGCTCTGTTTGAAGGTAAAATTAACAGAATTTGTCTTAGATTTGATGTTGGGTTTGTGAGAAGGGAGACCAGGATCGAGTCTAAGCAACTGGAAGGATAGAGTTGCCATAAACTGAGATCGAAAAGGTCCCAGAAGGAGCAGGTTTAGAGGGGAGGAAAGGGACCTCAGCTTGGATCACGTACAGCTTGAAATACTGTTAAAGTCCAAGAGGAAAGGTTAACGAGGCAGGTGAACGTGAGTCCACATTTGTGGGGGGAGTCTGAGCTGGAAAAACAAATTAGTGATACATGAAGGCATGAGGCTAGATGAGCTCACCAAATGAATACACAAGGACATAAAAATAAAGGCATTCAAGGGATGAGCCCTGTGGCTAACCAAAGCCACAAGACAGAATGCAAGCTAAGGAAAGAAACACATTTGCAGCAGGAGAGAGCAATCGACTGTATCAAATTCTGCTGCTAGGTTAAGTAAGATGAAGACTAAGAACTGATCACAGGACTTAGCAACCTTTCGGTTTGTCTTCTGCTCCAGAATCATCTCACTAACTGTCCAGGCTTCATTTCAGAGATTTCCCATCTTTCTCCCCCTCTGCCCTGCTTCTCAGTATGAAGAAGAAAGACACAGTGTTCTTACGTTTAGGGGCTCATAAGACGCACATACAATGCTCCTAAATTTAGGAACGTTACTTCCTTTTCCTACTCCTTTTCTCTCTGAAAAAAATCTCTCTCAGCTCATTTTTATCTCATTTTATGAAAAAGGGCCATTAATATAAAAATCAGTTCTTTTGGGCTTCCCTGGTGGCGCAGTGGTTGAGAGTCCTCCTGCCGATGCAGGGGCCACGGGTTTGTGCCCTGGTCTGGGAAGATCCCACATGCCGCGGAGCGGCTGGGCCCTTGAGACATGGCCGCTGAGCCTGTGCGTCCGGAGCCCGTGCTCCACAATGGGAGATACTACAACAGTGAGAGGCCCGTGTACCGCAAAAAACAAAAAACAAAAACAAACAAACAAAAAAAATATTTTAAAAGTAATTTCTATGTGCAAGGTACTATGCTTGGCATATATATAACTGAATCACTTTGCTGTAATCAGAAATTGCTGACATGTATAACAAATCAGCATAAATTCAGATGAGATTTGATCATCACCTGTAGGAAAAAAAAAAAACAAACGGCTAAGGGATTAATTCAGCCGAACAATAAATGACGGGTAACTATGATGTATGGACATCATTAACAGTGATGGAGGTCAGGGCAGGACGCCCCAAAATATGCCACTTTGGCATATTAATTATTTTGAATTAAAGTTATGTAAGAAACGGCTGGCCTGAGAAGGACACTCTGACCCTTTTTTGCTCCCCTGAAAGGAGGAAATAAATCTCTCATGTGAAAGGCACCTTCCCTGTACCAGAAGGCGAAGAGACATCCTTATCTCCAGAGATATGAAGTGCAGGGCCAAGAAGGGTGTATAAACAAAACTTGTACTTGTTTACCAATTTAATACCTCAAGCCCAAACTTCTTTGTCTTGTCAATTCTTCACAAATGTATTGTTTCTTTGTCTAAAAGGTATAAAAGCTGCCTGCTCTGGTCACTTCTTTGAGTCTCATATTTCTATGAAGTCCTGTACATGCAAAATTAATTGTTTTCCCCTGTTAATCTGCCTTGTGTCAATTTAATTACTAGACCAGCCAAAATAATCAAGAGGGGTAGCGGAAAAATTTCCCATCCTCGACAGCAGAGAATATTGAAAAAATATATTTACTGTAGAACTAATAATAAAAGAAATGTAAGAATTAAGGTTACAGAACAGAGTGTTGATGTTATATGCCGTGACAACACAGATATGAGATAATTAACATAAATTTGGGACAAAAAGGAAAGAAGGTAGTGGCATTGATTGCTTCATCTGGTGTAGCTGGGAGTGAAATGCCTAAAAATAAATCCGGGGCTTCCCTGGTGGCGTAGTGGTTGAGAGTCTGCCTGCCGATGCAGCAGGCATGGGTTCGTGCCCCGGTCCGGGAAGATCCCACATGCCGTGGAGCGGCTGGGCCCTGAGCCATGGCCGCTGAGCCTGCGCGTCCGGAGCCTGTGCTCCACAACGGGAGAGGCCACAACAGTGAGAGGCCCGCGTACGGCAAAAAAAAAAAAAAATATATATATATATATATATATATATGCTTGCCTCTCAGTTTCCTCAAGAGTCTCACCACCTGGGACTTCCCTGGTGGTCCAGCGGCTGACTCCGAGCTCCCAAGTAAAGATTCCGAATGAAGATTGGCATTGAAGACCCCGTGTGCCGCAACTAAGACCCGATGCAGCCAAATAAATAAATACATAAACATATAAATAAATATTTTAAAAAAAGAGTCTCACCACCATGTCCCCTACAACCATCACGGCTATACCGTGCTTGTAGGATATTATTTGAATTCCATTTAGCTTCCCTTTTCCACCTTGTTGATTGGCCTTAAGCTGGGTATGCAGGTTCCAGTTCTTACAGCTGGATTTTTAATACCTGTGCTCAGCTTTCTTCAGCCTGTTCCTTTTCCCTACTGCCTTCCTTCCTCCAGGCGCTGACAGTGCCATACTGACTCCCCACCTCCTTCCTTCTTTTACTGCCCCTGAAGTCAACCTCATACATCCTCCAACTATTAAAAATGCATGCAATAACATTTGAATGTCATAGAAGGCCACACAGTCAAGGCCGCCTTATCCTGCTATTTACTGTTGTTAGTAATGACTTTTGAAATGACAGGTTAATTCTTTTGGGTCCTAGCCATTCCTGGACTGGATTTTTTTTTCCTGCTGTCTACATGTATCTGAGACTTTTTAGACCAAAGTCCTTTATGCTGTACTGCTTATTAGGTTTCTTAGCAAATGAATTTGCCAGAGCATCTAAAAGAAATAAGTTCTTCATCCCGTCAATGGTATAAGGTTACCAAGATTGCCATTAACATCTGTCTCTTTATCACCACCTCCTGGCGAACTTACTACATGGCTTATGAAGTCAACTTAACTGGCTTTCTATGGGGAACAAAGGTAATTTTGGATACTTTATATCTCTATATTACAGGATTCAGTTGTAATAGAGAAAGGCCAAGTTGCCTGAATGTATAATCTCCCTGAGACTATTTTTTACTACAGTATATATATGTTATATAATATTATATATGGGAAATAAAGGAGCTCTTGGGAATTAAAGCTATGTTGACCATGAAATTTAGATAAAAGTTTCCAAAAAGTTTTAAAGCATATGGATTCATATTCAGGACCCTAAAAGAATATTAAAAGGAGGTTTGAAATTTATAAACTAAAAGATATTTTTAAAACTCCACTGTGATACCTTTATAATAATTTTTATCATTTTAATGAGAAGTTTTGGAGGCCACTGACGATTTTCTTTCTCTTTTGTCATCACTCTGGGTTTCACGTCCATTTCTCCTTGTGCCAGTCCCTAGTGTGAGCAACTCTTTAAATTTATTCTTTCCTTACTCTCTGAGAGTCTTGCTCAATGCTTCCAGTAAAACATGACTTTTTTCCCAGTTTGCTTTCCTCTGTGGGACTCTTCAGAGTAAGTGGGCTTTGATGCATTTGAGGGTAGAAGGGAAAAGCAACTAGAACAACCTAACGGTATTTGGCTTTATAATTATTTTTTAAAAGGGTCCCCTCCAGTCAGTTTTTTCTTTTTGGTCCTGAAATGACCCAAGCACCTTAGGCTCCCATGCGTCTTAATATAGGGAGCCCTATCTTTGAGGAGGTAGGAAGTGGAATATCCATTGGGTGCTGGTAGCTGCTTTAGCCAAAGATCTTTGCTTCACTTTGTGTGAGGGTGTTAAATATTGGGTCTGATGAGTTCCAATATTCCTTTTTGAAACCCTCATCTTTTGGTTTTGCTATTTTATTTCTCTAGTCTATAATTTGGCTAATATTTATCTGTTTAAACTTTTGAAACTCATTCTTTTCCTTAAAAAAAAAAATTCTTTGGTATGAATTTTTACCTGCCTTATTGCTAAAGCCAAAAACCTAGGAGCTCTTCTTTCATTTGTCCTTTCCTTCCCCTCTCATATCCAATCTAGCTGTAGCTTTTGTTGGTTTCATTTTCAAATTAAACAATGAATCTGCCCTCTTCCACTGCCAATCTTATTACAAGATTGTTCAAACCATTATCATTCTTGCGCAGATTACTGCATAGTCTCCTAACCATTTCTTTGTTCTATTCCTTCCCTGCTGCAATCCATTCTCCCAATATTAATTGGAGTTGTCTTTTAAAAGTGTAAATTAGACAGTAAAATACCATGTTTAAACCATTCCCATTGCACAATCTTTTCAACCTGGTCCTTGCCACTCTACTGTTCACCCTTCTACCCTAGTCACACTCCAGTCACGGCACTCTCCCTCCTCACACTTTTGCCCTTACTACTCCCTCTGCCTGGACACTCTTTTTTTTTGCAGGCCTCTCACTGTTGTGGCCTCTCTCGGTGCGGAGCAACAGGCTCCGGACGCGCAGGCTCAGCGGCCATGGCTCACGGGCCCAGCCGCTCCGCGGCATGTGGGATCTTCACGGACCAGGACACGAACCCGCGTCCCCTGCATCGGCAGGCGGACTCTCAACCACTGCACCACCAGGGAAGCCCTGCCTGGACACTCTTTAACTCACATTTTATGACTGGATCCTTTTCTTCATGCCTCAGAATAAATGTCACCTTCTCAGAAGGGTTTTCTTGCGCTAGGTATCCATGTGTCCTAACACAGTTAATTCATTCCCTTTTGAAAATAATCTCATTTGGTAATTTAATTTACTAATTGATTTATGTTTTTACTGCGTGTCCAGCCACTAGAACAAAGGTCCCTGATGACTGAGACCTGTCAGTCTGGTTCACTGACAGAACCCTAGGACCCACTGCAGCTTCTGATACAAAGTAAGCAATCAATATACATTTGTTTAATGAAAGATTATTTAGTTTTTCTGCTGCTTATCCAGTTTTTAAAAATAGTCATATGCTTCCTCTCATATTTCTGAAGTCCCTTCTCTACTTTAGCTGTTGTCTCCCCCTTCTCCCATCTTTATCTTGGTTATTTTATTTCACTTAATTTGTCCTTTTACTTTGGAAGAGACTAGTTAAAAATACAATATTGACATTTATTATATCTTTTCATCATTTTCAACTTTTTTCTTATACCTAATTTTATCTTCCTATTTCTAAAGTCTGTTAAAATATTTTTAAAATAATTATTGTTTTATTACCATTTTATTAGTATATTCTTATGTTAATAAATATTTATTTTAGTCTCACAAAATAGTTTTTATTTCCTCAAACAACTTCCTGCCTTTCATCATTTTTTTTCCTTCTTGCTTTTATTAATTAATTTATTCATTTATTTTTGGCTGCGTTGGGTCTTCGTTGTTGCGTGCCGGCTTTCTCTAGTTGTGGCGAGCGGGGGCTACTCTTTGTTGCGGTGCACAGGCTTCTCCTTGCAGTGGCTTCTCTTGTTGCGGAGCATGGGCTCCAGGGACACGGGCTTCAGTAGTTGTGGTGCTCAGGTCCAGTTGTGGCTTGCGGGCTCTAGAGCGCAGGCTCAGTAATTGTGGCGCACAGGCTCAGTTGCTCCGCGGCATGTGGAATCTTCCCGGATCAGGGCTCGAACCCGTGTCTTCTGCATTGGCAGACGGCTTCTTAACCACTGTGCCACCACAGAAGTCCCTCCTTCTTGCTTTTAAATAAGAAGTGGCAGCATTTCGTCATAGAAATGGGGCTAGATATGTCCCCACAGACATCTTTATTATTCCATCGTCCCATAGGTTCTCTCTATTTTTCAATAGCCTACGTTTAATCTCAATTGTTAAACTTAATTCAAATCTGGGTGGGAGTGTTGGTTAGCTCCATTTTTACACATTAGACAAGTCAAACACCTGGAAGCCAATAGCCACTCAGATAAAACTGGGTAATGGCTTTTATCTGACTTACAGCCCAATTTAGAATGAAGTTCTAAAAACTACCATATTGGAAACACCCAGTTATCTGGTACGAACACTTTTTAGAAGTATCCGTAGCATAGATAAAGAAGAATCCAGGAAAAAAATCCAAATCGTTTTGAACACGCCTGATATGAATGGAGGCATAAGAGATGGATAATATCCAAACTATTAGCATTTTAATATGTCAGGTCTGTTCTAAGAACTAACTTCAGAAAAATGAATTTTTTTGGTTACCAAGTTGGGAGAGGAAAGAACACTCCCTGAGTTGAGATTATTTTCACTTCTGCCCCCTGACATGAAAACTAAGGGGAAAGTGACCAAGGCAGTACTCATCCCCTCTAGATTTTCAGGAATGAGCTCCTCCTGCCCTGAAAACTGAGATGTTTTCTTCCTTTTCTCATCCCTCTCTCAGGTAAAATCTTCCTGAGAAGATATTCTAGGCAAATACTCTAACTGTTTAACTTTGGGTAAGATCTGGCCCTTCACAAAAGAGTCTGTGTCATTAAGAAGCAGTGTAGGAGGTCCTAACCCTTCCAGTTAATTAATTTTGGAGAAACAAGAACTCCCTTGTTGGGTAGGCTAGAGGTCCTGCAGAGAAAATTGTGTTACAGATTTTAACTCTAAGTTACCTGGCCTGCTAACTTTATTTGCAGAAGAACTTTTGAACATCTGTCTCCTTCCTGATGAGGATTCCAATATTTATCTGGGAACTCTTACCTCAGAATATAGTGCATTTGGTGCCCTTGCTGCTCACATTAAGACATTCCCAAATCCCCTTCTGATATCACAGATGCCAGGGTTGATTTCCCTTTGTAGCTAATTCTACAGCCACCAGCCATAGGACACCACTATCAAGCCCCTTCCATACATAGCCCCACACCTCTGCAAAGGGATTAGCTCAGAAAACTTAACACAATTTCCCACCACATAGAACTGGTTATCTATGCAGTACCTTAGCCAGGATCAGCTAGGTCTGTTTAGCAGTGGTGTCTTCAGCAAATGTCATACGGCAGAAGCCTGAACCCAAAGTTACAACCAATGAAAACACATGCATCTTTTATAATCCCATGATTCTACATTCTAGAACACATCCCACAACGGCAAAAATTCTAAGAATCTGGAGAGACAGGGAACAAAGACTGTGACCTCATAAACTTCCATTCATCTAAGTTCCAGTGACTATTTCAGCATTGTCTGGTTTGAAAAAGAGGGGCATTTCTTCCCAGTCCTAATGTGGTTTTCTGAATCTAATCTAGTGTGTCCAAATATATATATCACCTTTGTAGAAGTAAATGGGTACATCAGATGACTTGTTCCAAATCAATAGTTACTTTATGTATGTGTTTACATCCATGCACATGTGTATCTTTAAAATGCCATTGACACATGCATATTCATTACTATATATTTACTCTGTCCTGAATTGTAATAGTGGATGATTTAAATACTAGAAGTTGGAACTTATGATGCAAGTTATGGTAAAGCCTAATTCTTGGGTAATCTGAACTGGAAAGATTATATCCCCATAGCTCATGTTTCTAGGGGCAGCTATTCTAAGAGAAGAGAGGAGGATATGATCAAGCTAATCTATTACTCAGTGTCAGTTTGTGCCCAAAGGGACAAAATTCAAATCCACCCATGGCTTTCAGTCATAGGTTTTGCACATCTTCAACTAACTACTGTAAAATTATTCCCCAAAGTGATTATACCAATTCATTCCCATCAGCAGTGTATGAGTATTCCTGTTGCTTTACACCCTTGCTAACACTTGGTATTGTAAGTCCTTAATTTTTGTCCATAAGATGGCAGTAAAATTATAATTAATTTGCATTTCCTTGTTTAACAGGGAGGTTGAGTCCTTTTCATGTCTGTTGACTCATCCTGTTTCCATTACTGTCAATTGTCTAGTCATTTTTTTGTTTATTTTTCTACTGTATTCACTAAAAATATATTAATTGGGTGCCTATTATGTACCAGGTACTATTTCAGGCACATGCGATATAGTAGAAAATAATTTCCATTCACATATGGCTTATATTCTGGAAAGGATGATAGCCAAAAACAATATAAGTAAGATAATTAGATAGCATATTAGAAGTTGCTAAGGGCTATGAAGAAAACTGAAGCAGAGAAGAGGGTAAGGAATGTCTTTGTGGCAATCCGCAGTTTTAAATCTCACGGCCAGGGCGGGCCACACTGGGAAGGTAAAACTGTGCAAAGATTTGAAAGGGGTGAGAGAGTGAGGCATGCACCCATCTGGTGGTGGTGGAAGGGCTTTCCAAAGAAAGGGTTAGAAGAGCAGCTACCTGAGTATAGAGAAGGGGGCTAGAAGGTTAGGTCTGAGAGGTGAGGGGCAGAGGGGACAGTCATGTGAGACATTGTAGGCGATGCAGGAACTGTGGTTTTTACACCTTGAGTGAAAAATCATGGAAGAATTTTGAACGAAGTATTTTCTAAAAGGATTATTCTAGCTACTGGGTTGAGAATGACAACAGCAAAATAAAAAATAACAAAATCACTTGTGTGGTTCTGTGTTCCATGCACTGAGTCAGGCACTTTACATATATTAACTCATTTAATATATTCCAGAGAGGTAGGCAAGAATGGAAGCAGGAAGACCTGTTCTGGTTATTAGTTCTTTTTTTTTTAAATTAATTTTTATTGGAGTATAGTTGCTTTACAATGTTGTGTTAGTTTCTGCTGTTCAGCAAAGTGAATCAGTATACATATACATATATCCCCTCATTTTTAGATTTCCTTCCCATTTAGGTCACCACAGAGCACTGAATGGAGCTCTCTGTGCTATACATTAGGTTCTCATTAGTTATCTATTTTATACATAGTAGTGTATATATGTCAAGCCCAATCTCCCAATTCATAGTTCTTTTCTTACTGATTTATGTTAAGTTCCTTACATGTTCTAGGCATCACTTATCTTTTGGTGATTATATGTGGTTGCAAAAATCTTCTCCCATTCTGTGGGTTGTTTTAACATTTAAGTTATATATATTCTCAATTTGTTGTGCTCTTCTCCCATTGACTTTTTAAGCAAATGCCCTTTTTAACTCCAGTCATCCCACAATTTTCAGTTGTTTCTTCTTCCCTGCTACCATTGCACTTGGCACAAACCTCTTTTGGAACACTTAACAAATTACTTATTAATGCATGTCTTCGTCATTGTTCTGTAAATCTCGCGATGTGAGATGCTGTTTTACAAACTATGTCCCAGCAACTAACACATAACGGGTGTTCAGTACATGTTTGTAGAGGTAAGTGAAAAAAAGGGGTATGGTCCGGTATCACTTCACCTGGGAAAATGAGAAAATGGATGCTGTACTTCAGTGAGTAAAATGAAAGAGAAAAGGCTTGCGATGGGAAGTGTCCTCTGGCTCTGCTTTGCCTCATAAGACTGAGGATACTGAACTAACCTTTGCACCTAAGAGATCACTTAGACGATAGCTCCACGACCACCCTCATTTTACTGCACACTACGCTGTAGAAGAGAGGAATTCACCAAAGGTTAAGACTAATGCAGGTTCCTAGAGGGACTATGACCTCAATCTCCTGGTGTGTTTTTGTAGCTTGGAGGGTTTCCCCCAACCTTTGGGTAGGCAGGCAGCGTGAGAGAGACAAGAACTGAGACATAAGACACCTAACGTAACCTTTGCCCCACCCTCCTGGTTTAGAGGCTTTGTGCACTCATTGCGCATGCGTCACTTTTTCTTTTAGGAATGGGCGGTGCAGAGCCTTTGCGCCGGTAAAGAGCCTTAGGGGGCGGGGCCAAGCTGTTTCCAAGGTGACGGAATGGCGGCCTCTGTGGTGGATTGAGCGGGTCTGGGCGAGTTCCCAGAGGGCTGCGCGTCCTGGTTGCTCGGCGGTGTCATGGCGGGCTTGCTGAAGAAGGTGAGGCGGGTGGAGGTCACTGACGGACTTTAGACTGTGGGGATGGAGTCAGCCCGCGGGTGGTGTCCGGAACTGTCACGGGTTTGGCGGTGCTTCTGGGGGACTCATTTTGCTCTGCCCTTAGGGGTGACCAGTTTAGCGGCTCCGATCGGAGAGGGAGAAGAAAACTCCGAACCAGCGGCTTTGAGAGACCGGTAGCTGGTTTTAGGCCGGTTTAAGCCAGAACAGTAGTGGTTTTGCTTGTCTTAGCGTGGGTACGCGGGGAATTGTAGTAAACAGCACGAATCGTGTTTTGTTTTTTGAACAGACCACTGGCCTTGTGGGATTGGCTGTATGTGAGAGTCCACACGAGGTATGTACTTCTTTTCTTCCTTCCTGAGTTTCCAAGGAAGCCTAGAACCCTGCGACCTTGTTTCTTCAATGGTTAACGGGATACGGATATTGCAAGCCCCAAATTACAACTCAGCGTGAGCTCTGGAGTCAACAGCGGTATTTAGTACTTGGTTTATGTGGTACCACGTTTTTGTTTGGTTGTTTTGCCATGATCTCTTTCTCAAACCATTTTCTTGTTGAGTTTTTCCGTGGTATTCTAGTGGCTCACTGGTACTTTTGCGAGTGTCTTCCCAGATCTGTATCGCCATTTCCCACCTTTTCCCCCGCCTCACCTTTTCTTAGGTGCCTTAGATTCTGTACAATTTCGATTACCAAAGATAGCGGCCTAGCAGTTGCCGCCTTTTGTCATCAGTTTTCTCTTCTAGTAGGTCTTTCCCGTCAGTATTCAGACATTCTTCCATCAAAAAAGAAAAAAAAAGACCTCCCTGGATCGTTCTCCTTCCTCCTATAATCACGCCATTTCTCTCCTTCCTTCCCTTTTACAGGTAACTCAAAAGTTACCTGTACTTAACGGTCTCCTATTTCTCTTATCCATTTTGAAGGCACTCCAGTCAGGCTTGGCCAGAACTGTTCTTTTCAAGGTCACCATGCTGCTAAATCCGATGGTCAGCTCACGTTTCTCATCTTTATTAACCCAATAGCAGCATTTGACTTATCTGGCACTGCCCATCAAACACTTTTCTGTGCTTCAAGACACCTCAATCTCCTGGTGTGTTTTTTTTCCCCTACTTCTTTTGGCCTTCTCCTTTTCTGCTTATCCCTCATATCCTTACTTCTAAATGATGGAGTTCTAAGACTTTGTTCTTGGGTCTTTTCTGTATTTGTATTTGCTCTCTGTTGGTGTCTGGACCCATTCCGATGGTTTTAAATACCACCTACACACTGATAACTCTTGGGTTTCCGTGGCAAGCACACTGACCTCTCCCTTTATGGAAGTCTTGTATATTTCATTACTTAGTGGACATCTCCACTTGGATGTCAGGCAGGCAACCTAAACTTAACATGCCCAAAATTGGGTTCCTGATCTTCTCCCTAAAACCTGCTCTTCTCTCAGGTTTGCTCATCTCAGTGAACAGCAGTTCCATTTTTCTATTCACTCAGTCAAAAGCCTTGAAATCATCTTTCATTCTTTTCTTTCTCTCACACCCCACATTGGGTACTTCAGTAAATCCTCTGGGTTCTACCTTCAAATTATATCCTTTTTTTTTTTTTGCGGTACGCGGGCCTCTCACTGTCGTGGCCTCTCCCCTTGTGGAGCACAGGCTCCAGACGCGCAGGCTCAGCAGCCATGGCTCACGGGCCCAGCCGCTCCGTGGCACACGGGATCCTCCCGGACCGGGGCACGAACCTGTGTCCCCTGCATCGGCAGGTGGACCCCCAACCACTGCACCACCAGGGAAGCCCTATATCCAAATTTTGATTACTTCTCACCACCTCCTCTACTACCGTATTCTCAGCCGCCATCATCATGGCTGTGGATAATTGCATTTGCTTCCTAACTGCCTCTCCCTGCTTTTCACTGCCTCAGTTTGATCTTTTTTCAACAAAAGTCAGCCTGCTAAAATGTGAGTCAAGTCATGTGACTCCTTTCCTCACCACTGCTTTTCCATTTCACTCTAAATACAAAAGTGCTTACAGTGGTTCTCCAGATCACTATTCAGCGGACTGTATTCTACTGATTTATCTTGTATGTTGTCTCTCTCTACTGGACTGTAGGTTATCATCAAGACAGGAATTTTTTATTCTTTTGTTCACTGCTAGAACTATGCTAGCACATGGTATGTGCTCAGTAACTAATGTTTGTTGAGTTAATGTCTTGTACTCGTTATGAGTTCATAATGCCTTTAGACTCATTGTCTAAAACTGAACTCATGGTTTTCCCTTTCTAAATCTGTTTCTTCCACTGTGGAGTATTTTTCTTGATGGTATCAAAGTCTTTCTACTCTGCAGGCTGGGAATTGGACATCATAGTTGATACTTCTCTTACACTCTTTTATCTTCATGTTCACTCCAGCGATGAATTTTGTTGATCCTTTTCTATAACAACTCTCCATTATGACCTCTCTTTTTTTGTCCTACTATTATTACCACAGTTTAGTCCCTTGTTCTTGTGTAGAGAATTGCAACAACCTTGTTACTGGCCTTCTTCTCTGTTGCTCCTTTATCCTATTCTTTTAACTCACTACTGCCAGATTAATTTTTCTGAAGCACACATCTAATCACAATTTCCCTAAATCTTTTAATTGCCCACATAATAAAGCCCAAATGCTTTAACTTGCCATGCAGAACCATATACAGTCTGATTTGCTTTTTCTCCAACCTTATCTCCAAAGCATTTTCTCTGTGTCCTATATTCTAGCCATGTGCTGTCCAATAAAAATATAATGCAAGTCATAAATATAAACCATGCTTGTAGTACAAAATTTTCTAGGAGTCACTTTTTTTTTAATAAGGAAAAAGTTAATATATTTTATTTTACCTAACATATCCAAAATATTACCATTTCAATATATAATCAATATAAAAAATTAATGATATTTTATAGTCTTTTTTTCATACTAAATGTTCAAAATCCAGTGTGTAGTTACACTTAACAGCACATCTTAGTTCAGATTTGTCACATTTCAAGTGCTCAATGGCCAAATTTGGCTAGTGGCTACTATATTAGACAACACAGTTCAAGGGAAATAGAACTATATAATAATTACTTTACATTACCTGTATTTTCTGCCATTCAGTCCTCTGTATGTATTCTATGTGTAAGATTGCCTTTTCTAACATCTTCAAATGTCTAAGTCCTACCATCCCTCTAGGTCTATCCCAGATGCTGCCTTTTCTATGAAACCTTCTCTGACATCTGCTGATGTGACTCTTCTTTCCCCAATAGAATAATAATGCTAACATTTATTGAAACTTATGTGCGCCAGGTACTGTTCTAAGTTATACAAAATCCTATGAAGCTTATATTATTAACATCCCCATTTTAGAATCCATGTCTCTTACCAGGCCTTTCTATTGTCATGCCCTTTGCTAAAATTGAGAAGAAATGAGGCTAAACCACCCCTCACTCACACTCACACACACACACACACACACACACACACACACACACACACACACACACACACACAATTTAGATTATATGTTATCTAACAAGCTCTACATTAGTATAGTAAAATACCCTCTATTACAGAACATCATATTCAAATATAGAAGTAATGTCTAAATATGCAGAGTACTTTTTAAGAAAAATGATTCTTAGAGGCCCTTAAGGTTGGTTTTGTTTATTCATATATATGGTGAACATATATGAATGAAATTAGGTATTAGCATCTCCGGTTTCATACAATTAAACTAAAACAAATTTCAAATTAAATTTCAAAGAAATAATGAAAAATTCTCATCACATATGTATATTTATGATTATACTTAATATTTATGCACTGTGAATTAGGGTCTACTATAACAACTTTTTATCGTATGACTTTACTGCTGGCTGCTGTATTGACTTTTAAGTTCAGTGTGCTTTAATATGTGCTGCTTTAATATGTGCAGTGACTCAGTTTTCTTGCTGCTTTTTTCTGTTGAGCCTGTGGTGAAATCTTCACGTCGTACCAACTTGATCATAGTCACTAAGCATAAGCACTGAAGTATCATCACTACATTCCGTTAAATTTGATCATACTGATAATATACTGCTTATATATTTTTCTATTTCTATAGAAATCCAAATAAAAAATTTTTTAAAAATCAGAATTTGCGGTGCTTAGGACCTCAATTTGAGACATACTGATTTAGTAAGTGATTTAATTTACCAAAAAGATTGTTAGCAATAAGTTAGAATGCAGTTTTATTTTTGTTATCATACCTTTAACTTCTGTACAACTTTTGTCATACATACAAATATGAAAAGTTTCCATCTTTATATTCACATTTTTCCTAAGCTGTAAAGGGATCGATAGGCATAGACATGAAGGAGTTGCAGCAAGGAAAAGTTAAATGCTTTTTTAAAAAATAGTTGTGAATTTTTTTTTTTTAATAATCGGTGAGACTTTTTAAATCTTTGGTGACATTTTAAACTGGAAATTTGTATTTTTTGTCTTTTCAGAGGCTAAAAATATTGTATACAAAGATTCTTGATGTTCTTGGACAAATCCCTAAAAATGCAGCATATAGAAAGTATACAGAACAGATTACAAATGAGAGGCTGAGTATGGTTAAAGCGGTAAGTAGCTAACTTGATTTTGTTTTCTTGGATGTATGGTATCCAATGCAACATTTAACAAAAAAAAAATTAAAAATTCAGTTGATTACTTTTTGCATATTCTGCAGACTCTCCTTTCTATTCTCCTTCCCTCCGTGCGTTTCTTCCATCCTTTCTCCCTTTCATTCATCAAACTCCTGTTTATTGAGTACTTTTTATATGACAGTCACTGTAAATACAGGAGTGAAAGAATAAGATCAAGTCCCTTCCTTAAGTTAACATTATAGCTTTCATTTATCTCTCTTACCTGTCTAATCCTTTATTGATCTTTTACTTCTTATCTATAGATATATCAATCTTTATTTCATTTTTCTAGTTTTAGAATAGAGAAGAATGAAAACAAAACCGAAAAAAATATGTATATTGTGTTTAACAACTGTCAGGAATAACTGTTTTAAAAAGTGCTTTGTTATAAAAAGAAGAGGACCAAGTTAGTCTCTTAACTACCAAAAATTATATTGAGCTTTGTTATGGACAGAAAGTTTGTGTCCTCCCAAATTCATATGTTGAAGCCCTAACCCTGCAGTGTGGAGTAATTAAGGTTAATGAGATCATAAGAGCGGTACACTGATCCAGTAGGATTAGTGTCCTTCTAAGAAGAGATACCAGAGAGTTCGTATTCTCTGCGATGTAAGGACACAGCAATAAGGTCGCTGTGTGCAAGCCAGGAAGAGAGCTCCCACCAGAAACGGACTCTGTCGTACCTTGACCTTGGACTTCCAGTATCCAGAATTGTGAGAAAATAAATTTTTCATCTTTGAGCCATCCAGTCTATGTATGGTATTTTGTTATGGCAGCCCAGGAAGACTAATACAAGCATTTTACAGCTTCTGAATCAAAGGCCCTAGACAGGCACGCAATAGACTGCTGCTACTTCTTTTATACCAAACTATATTGCACTGTTGTTAAATTTCCACACTAGCAGTTATTTCATGGACTTTTGTAATTATCCAAAATAGTGTTCATAAACTCCAAAAGTTTAGGACCACTTATACATGTAATAAGTGGCCCTAATATAGTTTTCTTATTATTAGATCACCAAACTCTGTAGTCCAGAGAGAATTCTTACATTTTCTGCAGGTATATGGCAAAACGGTGCAATTCGATTTGGAGTTTTTATTCTTATCTTGGCAGTTCTGGAAGTAATTCACAGATTACAGGTCTCTAAAGGGGAAATTAACATTTCTTTTGAATTCATCTTTCTTTAAGGAAAATGGGCTTATGCATTTTTTCCCATCTCATAGTAAGAAATTTCTTTTTCTTTTCATGAGGTCAGTCTCTTCAACTGTCTTTTATTCTCTGCTTTCCTTCTCCATAACCGTGTTCCCCTTTAATCATTTCTTCTCTGTTTTTCTTTTAGCCTTCCATTTTATTATCATCTTTTAGTTAGCCTCAAAATGTATTTAGCTTTTTCCTACCTTAAAAGAAAAAGGAAACTTATCCTTATATTTTCCTTTACTTTTGCCAATGTCACCCAAAGAAGAGTTCACTGTCATTGCTTTCACTTAATAGTTCTAAAATTCTTTTCTCTGACCTAGGCTGTTCAGTTGCCTTATAACTAAATTGGTCTGTGTTTAGTTCTATCATATTTCATTATATGCCCCACACTGCCAATAGAGTTTTTTTTTCAATATGTAAATCTGATCATGAGATCTTCCTGCTTAAAACCTTACTGTGGTTTCCTGTTCAGTGTTTCTCAAAGGCTGAATTTAAGGATTTATGCTGGGCTGATTGTGTGAAACTCATCTAGCTACCTTTATCTGCATGATTTTGACGTATAGCCAGGTTTGGGAGCCACTGGCTTATAGGATGAAGTCTTTAGCATGGTATGGAAGCCCCCCCAAGGTCTGGCTCTAAGTTATCTTCTCAGTCTTATCTTGTCATTTCTTGTTTTGTACACTATACTTCAGTAATACCAGACTTCTGACAGTTATGTGAGTTCCATGCAATTTTATTTTTGGTTTCTTTGTATTTTCTCTTCCCTCTTCCTGGAATACCCTTACCTTGTATGCCAGGCAGTTCTTACTCAGTCCTCAAGATCCATCACTTCCTCTGTGAAGCCTTTTATGTCTTCTGTACTAGTCCATAAACTACTTGTGAATTGCATTCATCTTTTTATCCCAAGAATCTAGCTTAGTGCCTGACACTTAATAAGGTCCTTAGAAATATTTGTTTATCCAGAAGGCTGTATACAAATAATTTTTAAAAACACCAAGCGCTATGTAATAGCTGTATTGCTGAATGCTGTTTGATAAAATTAACACAGATTTTTAATCCCGCCCATAGAGCCATGGAATCTTCAGGGAATATTGTAATGATTATAAAGGGTCTAAGTCTAAAATGGAAATAAAAGTAAATATTTTTTTCAGATTATACTAGGGAGATAGTAATAGCATAGTGGTGAAAAGCATTGGTTTGTGGTCTTTCCAAAATTTTCATCTCAGCTCTAATACTTACTTTGTGAGTTGGCATATTGCCCATTTTCTCTGTCTCAATTCCCTCATCTATAACTTGGATATAATAATACCTGCCTTGAACACTTGTTGTTAGGACTGAATGGGTTATATATGTACAGTGCTTAACACAGGTGCAAGCATATAGTGAGCATTCAGTACATGGTACCTTATTAAGCTTGATGGCATTATGCCATTAGTAAATAAAACTCACATTATTGACCCAACTTAAGTAAGACAAATTTTGAATTGTTTTCCCAACACAGGCTTTTCCTGAGTTGAAAATAATGTTGAATATTCCTTGCCTTCTCTGCATTCTCCCTCCTGGGTATCGTGACAGTGACCAGCTTCCCTGTTTTGTTATTAATTTTTGGCTTCATAGCTCAGTCATTTTGAGTTAAACAGTCTTTCTCAAACATGTTCATCTGCTTTGTTTCCCTCTCTTTTCTAACTACTTTGTATTTATTCAAGAAACACTTAATGCATGTCTATCATATGCTACGTATGGTTCTGGGCATGGAAGCTAGTGCCTACATGGCAATGAACAAAACATAAAAATCCCTGCCTTGGAGATTATACATTAATGATGGGAGCCAAAGAAATAAATAGGAAAAATAAGTGAATAAAGAAGTATATTCCAGGGCTTCCCTGTGGCGCAGTGGTTGAGAGTCCGCCTGCCGATGCAGGGGACACGGGTTCGTGCCCCGGTCCGGGAAGATCCCACATGCCACGGAGCGGCTGGGCCCGTGAGCCATGGCCGCTGAGCCTGCGCGTCCGGAGCCTGTGCTCCGCAACGGGAGAGGCCACAACTGTGAGAGGCCCGCGTACCGCAAAAAAAAAAAAAAAAAGTACATTCCGTTAGTGTGTTAGAACATAGTAAGTGCAGTGAAGGAAATTAAAGAAGGAAGAAGGAAGAATGGTGTGTATGAGGGTGATGAGGGGTGTTACAATATGTATTAGTTTTCTATGATTGCTGTAACAAATTACAACAACCTTGGTGAGTTAAAATAATAGAAATTTATTGTCTTATATTTCTGGAAGCTAAAATTAGTATCAGGGGCCAAAATCAAGGTGTCGGCAGGCCTGTACTCCCTTTGGAGGCTTTAGGATAGAATTCATTCCTTGCCTTTTCCAGCTGTGGTGGCTTTTGTTATTCCTTGGCTTGTGGCTGAGTCACTCCAGTCTTTACTTTTTCTTCTTCCATGTGTAATTTCCCTCTGCCTCTCTCTTATAAGGACACCTATAATTGTATTTAGGGCTCACTCAGATAATCTAGGATAATCTTCCCATTCCAAGATCCTTAATCACATCTGCGAAATATTTGCCATATAAAGTAACATTCATAGATTCCAGGGATTAGTTCATGTACAGTTTGTGAGGCATTATTCCAGCCTACCACAATATAAATTATCAGAATGGTTCTCACTAAGAAGATGTATGAGCAAAGACTTGGTTGGAAGTGGAGGAGCAAGCCATAGAGATATCTTGGGTCAGCCAGTAGATGCCCTGAGACAGATGCCAATTCCTGTAGAAAGTAACTTTTTTTTCCTCCCTCTTTTCACTCCATTTATAGGCCAAGAAGCTACCCTATTTATACCTTATTTACATATGCATGTGTATATATAGATCATGGTTTCTGGCTCTCAAAAAGCTTGGTCTACTAGAAAATAAATATATGTCTTTGAATGTTCTAGTTACTATATTAACATTTTTTTTTTTTTTTGGAGTCAAAGTGGGGAAGCACAGTGGCTATTTTATTTTTAATTATTTTTTTTAACTTCTTATTTTATATTGGAGTATAACCGATTAACAATGTTGTGATAGTTTCAGGTAACCTTTTATTGAAGAATAATGTACATAAAGAAATGTGCAGACATTATAAGCATAGAACTTGATGTATTTTCACAAAGTAATCACACATGTCAACACTAAATCAAAAAAGAGGACATTTCCAGAATGCCAAAACCCTTTCTTGTTCTTCTCAAGGTTACTACCCTCCTGAAGATAACTATTCTTCTGACCTCTAACACCACAGATTCATTTTGCCTGGTTTTGAACTTTTTATAAGTGGAATCATCAATATGTATTTGTCTGGTTTCTTTTGCTTAATAATATGTTCGAGAGAATCATCTATGTTGTTGCATATAGTTGTAATTTGTTCATTCTCATTGCTCTATAATATTCTATTATATTCAAATACTACAGTTATTCATTTATTCTCTTATATATGGTCATTTGGATTGTTTCTGGTTTGGGGATGTAATTTATGCTGCTGTGAACATTGTTGAACATGTCATTTGGTTAATGTATTATGCATTTCTGTTTGGCATATACCTAGGAGTAGAGTTCTGGGTCATAGGGTAGCATTTATTTTTAATGCTAATGCTTAAGAGGAAATATAGGAAGTACTAAGAAAATAAAGTATTATTTTAAAATCCATATTTTAGAAAAACTGAATTAAACATATTCTTACCCTTGATAAGCACATCAATAAACGTTTAACACTTTTAATATTAAGACAGAAAAGCAATAAAATAGTAGAGAGATGAAATGGCTCTTAACCAGATATTTGGTAAAAATTAGCAAGGGTACAATGAAAGAAAAATTAATTATATTTGTCATATTAAGTGCTTTTTGTGCTTCTTTAACTATTTTTTTCTTTTTTTCCCTTAAATTATAGGAACCAAATGTTAAAAAATTAGAAGAGCAACTTCAGGGAGGCCAAATAGAAGAGGTGATTCTTCAGGTAAAGAAAAGTTGAATATTCAGATGTTTAGCTTCAAATGTTCAAAGGCACAATGTTATAGAGGTACAAAACTCACATTCCAGAAAGAAAGGAAAACTAAACTTTTTAATTTATATCAATTCATCCAATAGAAGACTAACCACATAAGAAAATGCATACTCTGACATATGTATGTCAGTTAAATATTTATCATTGGTTATAATTTGAATTTATGAGGCTTTTGTTGGAAGTTTAGAATTTAATTAGCATGTTCTTGTTAGCCTTCCCTTAGTTCAAATTAGTAACACAGTATTATTGCTATTTGAATAATTATCTTTTTAGATACATATATTTTTACATTTTAAAGGGTTACTATATTTTTAATATGGAAAGATACAGATCTTTTGAGTCATAAAATTAAAATGTAGTTTTGACTCTTGAAGGTTAAATTCTTAAAATATGTTTTTGTATTTTGTGTTTTGTAATTTATATTAAGGTTTTTACTCTGTCATTTGTTTTTAGCGTTTTTCTTATATATTTCTTTGAGGTTTTTTTCAAATAAAAGATATTAACCTTAAATTTTTGCTATATTTTTTTTTTCTTTTTTTAGTCTGTTCTTTGCCTTTTGACTTTAACTATTCTCTCCCATATGTAGAGGTTTTAAAATATTTTACTTGGTCAAATCACTCTCCCTCTGCCCACTCCCCTTTTAATCTCCCCTCCTTCCCAATATTATATATAGGTTTAGAATGTCTTCCCCTTATAAGGGTCTGATAAATGTTTAATTCTGTTTCATGTAATTTTTACGTTTTTCATATTTAAAAAAAAGTAAACATTTTTTTCTTACATTTTCTTGCTTGATTTTATCAAAATCTCTTACCAATAGACATATAAATTTGAAAGAATTGTTAGATGGCTCTGTTAAAAGAAGAATGGAGTATTCAGACAGCTTTCTATAAATGTAGACTGTTTCAGTCATTCAGAGGCCTATTTTCTTGGCCTTCCTATTCATTTGCCAGGTTGGATATGGTACTAGATAAAGTGTTATGGGAATTTAATGCAAACTTATTATTATTGTCTTCCTTCTGTTCCTCTTTCTTTACCTGATTTCACTTTGATCATAACTTTAGTTTAGCTAGTACATTAATTTATCATGCAGTTATAGTCTTAGGGTACATTAAGTACTTTTACGTTATCTGTGCAGTTCTCAAATTTTCACGTGCTATGCTAAGGTTAAATTTTAATAATGCTTTATTTAACCCAGTAGATCTAAAATAATATCATTGAAACATATCATCAATGTAAAAAATTAAGACATTTTACTTTTTTTTTATACTAAGTCTTTAAAATCTGGTGTGCATTTTATACTCTCAGCACATCTGAATTTGAACTAGCTACATGTCAAGTGCTCACTCAGTAGTCACAGGTAGATAGTGGCTACCGTACTGGACAGCCCATTTCTAGAGGGACATATGAGAGGAATGAGGAAAGGGTAGTGTGTCGGAAGCCAGAGAAGAGGGAGGGAGTGGTTACAGGCACCACATGCCAGCTGAGTCCAGCTCCCTGAAGTAGGGCTGACTTAAGTGGTGTTCAGGGGTAGGAACCCTCCTCAGCATGCAGTGACTTTTTGGGGGTATAGAGAAGGCATGAATGTTCAAGAGACAAAAGTCAAAGGGCATTCAGAGAGAGAGTCATCCTTAGGGATTGTTTTAATCAGTATTTTCTCATTTCAGCATTAGGAAATACCTCTACCCCCAGATTTCTGTTTATCTACTCTTTTTAACTCATTGTTTATATACATTTAGACTGTTGCTGCTAAACATAGATTGGCTGTTTCGCACCACTGGCATAAATGAGGCATTGCCTTTTTTTTTTCCTTAGTTGTGGCTCGCGGGCTCCTTAGTTGTGGCTTGCCGGCTCCTTAGATGTGGCATGCGAACTCTTAGTTGCAGCATGCATGCGGGATCTAGTTCCTGGACCAGGGATCGAACCCAGGCCCCCTGCATTAGCAGCTCAGAGTCTTAACCACTACACTACCAGGGAAGTCCCAAGGCATTGCCTTTTAACTGGAGAATTATAGCCTCTGATAGAAACTAAGCATTCATTCTGTGTTTGAATTCTTTCTCTGATGTCCTGACAAGTGTTCAACAGTGTTCTTCTTCTAAGTTGGCCAGAGTTGTCATAGGTCTTTTTGCTGTGGAAAAAATGTGAAATAAGAAGATAGCTAAACAGGGAGATCAGCTCGGTGCTTTGTGTCCACCTAGAGGGGTGGGATAGGGAGGGTGGAAGGGAGATGCAAGAGGGAGGAGATATGGAGATGTATGTATATGTATAGCTGATTTACTTTGTCATACAGCAGAAACTAACACACCATTGTAAAGCAATTATACTCCAATAAAGATGTTTAAAAAAAAAAGATAGCTAAAATATATTTGTTAAATGTGTTGTAAATTGTGTTTGAGAGGAAAAATTAAATGTAACATAATCTGATTAAGGAAATTGATTTGATTGATCAATAAAAATACAACTATTGTATTCTCTTACACTTCACAGATCACAATTTTACAGATTGTGTGTCTAAAGGATTATGGATCATGAAATCAGTTTAGGTGGACTGTGACTAGTATTTTTTTTTTTTACATTCAATAGAAAATAGAGTGTATGACAGCTAGTAAAGGTGATGATATTTTTAGTTTTGTTTTAGTTGTATGTGTATCTTGTGGATCCCTTAGTTAAAAAAAAATGTTTTTAAGCAGTGGGCCATGGTAAAATAAAGTTTGAAAGCCATTAACATAGATTAAGAGACATACTTCTTCAGAGAATTTGTAGTCTAAATGGTGAAACAGACAATTAAGATCAAAAACTCACCAACTAAACTTTTGAACACTATAAAAGCAAATTTTAATCAAATAGAAGAAATCAAAAGCCATCCTTTCTTACTCATGATGATTGTGTAGCTGTGAGAATTAAGGTAATTTAATTAATGATGTTCAGCATGTGATGGTGGAACAGCTTATTATGTATTAATATGAAAGAAGTAGCTCTACTAGTTTATATTTCAGTTATTAGCTGTGATAAATATCTATTAGACAATATAATCAAATGATCTTTTAAAAATTTCTTATTAACAGGCTGAAAATGAACTAAGTCTGGCAAGAAAAATGGTGCAGTGGAGACCATGGGAGCCTTTAGTGGAAGAGCCTCTTGCCAACCAGTGGAAATGGCCAATATAAACATCATTAAATGACTTGTGTGTTTATGGGAAACTGATGTAATTAAATATTCTGTTCTATTAAAAATATTTCCATATTATTGACATCTTATAGTCAAGAAAACTGATACAGAACATATATAGGAAACTTGATAAAATCGTTGATTATGTAATAGGGACTTGTGAATCGGTTTTTGATTTGTAGAGCATTCATTCAAATTATTTCAAAAATATTTTTTAAAACAGAAATGTTGTGGGAAGATTTGAAAGTTAATTGGAAAAATTCCTATAGATCTCCAATGCAGGGGCCATATTCAAAAGGTGAAGTATTTTTAGTAGTATCTTCAACACATCATTTAACTTTTTTTATTCTGAAAAAACATAAAAGGTACCTAATTATTATTATTGTTTAAACAAATGTATAGGTCACTGTTTGAAGTGAAGTAGTAAGAAAAATACCTATCAAATTAGAATTCATTGTACACTTGAGAAAATTGATTTGGTATTTGAAAGAAAAATTTTTCTTTATAGTGGTAGTTGGAAAAACTTTTCCTTTTGTCTCATTTTTAAGGACGTTAGCTTTCTGGCCCTTTGCCTTTAGTTTTCTTGATCAACTGAAGTACAGTAGGATAGAGATAGAATTTCTGTAAAAGAAGAGACACTAAGAGTTCTTAAAGTTTATCTGACTTACAGATAGGCTTATATTCAAAACATCTTAGTTGTATGGTTATAACTTCAAAATGGAATCATTACGTAGTTTTCACTAATTTCCAATATGAGTGCAGCTGGGTATCAGACAAGATAAATGCTGTTCAAAGAAAGAAGTAGTTTGGTAAGTTTAAGGTTAAACAAAAATAAAATTACTTTTCATATGTCCTCACCTTTTCTACCTAGCCTCCTATCATTTCTAAGTATTTAAATTTGGTAGTTCTTACCTTCAAAGATAAGAACAAAGTACTTTTGTTTCTTGTGTGTGTATGTGTGCATGTATATATGTGTTTTGCTATCTCTTGTGGCCAAACAGAACCTTTTAGAATTTTTGGAATGAGGGAAAAAAATGTATTTTTCTTTTTTTACAGTATTTCTCCCCTTATATAGATGCAAATTGAATGCTAAAGGAATATTTAAAGTGGATTGAGTTAATTTTTAGCAGTCAGAGTGCAAGAGGACGCTTCTATGTGGGAAGTGGGAAAAGCGTTTGGGGACGAGTCCAGGGGCTCTCATTCCCAGGCTCTAGCCACTACCGTGAACTCAGTGACTAAGTCGAGGCACGTGGTCAGTTTCTCAAAAGAACCTATTTATTTCCTTCTCTGTAAAAGAAGTAGAATTTATGATTTATATCTTCCTTTTCAGTTCTAACCATTTGCTTTAATATATAATTTTACTGAGGTCAAAATATATGATCTTAAAGCATGTTTGCATAGTGCTTTCAAGCTATTTTTCTGGCCAACAATTTTTTCAGGTCCTTTGGGTACATGAAAACAGAAAGGTGACTTGATACATACTTCCAGCTCCATTTCTCCCATGATCCTTGGCATCTTATATATTTCACCAGCAGAGCTCCTGTGGCTGTTAATAAAAGGGGACCTTATACGATGTTTACATCAGAAATTAGAATGCTAGTTGTAGAATAGCAGTAGTAGTCATAGTAATAATAATAATGACTAATGTTTGTTAATAGAAAAGGCAATTTTCTAAGTACTTGACTAATGTTACTCATTAGATCTGCATTACAACTCTTAAGAGTCAGATGCTGCAAATTTTTCCAGAAAAAGAAACCAGAATTCAGTTGCAAGTAGTGCTCCCCTGCAATTAGGCAACATGGGAACCCTGGAGAAACTGAGGCAAAGAGACGGTGTAATAACATACCCAAGGTTACATAGTAAGATGTGGAGCTAACTTTTGAACCTAGACAGTCTTGCTCCAGGACTCATGCTCCTAAACATTATATTTTTTTATGAATATTCTTGGGATGCTGTCCCTCCTGCCTGTACTGGTTGGACTGCACCAAAAGAATGTAGATCTAAAAAAAAAGAATGTAGATCTGCTTTCTTAACTTTTTCTGTCAAAGTACCTGTAAAAAACTAAAGTAATAAACTGGATTTCATTTTGTACAGAAATCTTCATATGGATCATAGGCAGATAATGTTAATGGGATAGGTATCTTAAAGACATCACTGTGTGGTCCACTCTTTTACACTTCCTAGCTGCCATTCCAACTGCCCCTATAATCTTACACCTGATTGTTTTTATGGCTGCAGATGTTTTCCAGGTGCTTTTTATAAACTTCCAGATTAACCTTTCCTGATCTGTTGCAGCTGATTCTTCTATTTAAAGATCTTCAGTTGTTGTTGAGTGGCTTCTAGACTAATTTGAGTAGTTTTCCGAGTGGCCCATTTCAGTCTCCCTGGGCTCCTCATAGGTCTCATTCAAGTAAATCACCCTAATCCAGGCACCTCAAGAAAAAGAAGCTAATCAGTTTGAGCTTTGCAGACAAAGAAGAAAGTAGCAGCAAAGTGATGCCCCCTTTTTCCAGTCTGTGGACTGAGTGCAGAATATTCAAATTTCTGGGATTCTTTCCTTTGGGATGAAAATGGCTTATATCTAGGATAAGCATATAATTTTTCATTCATTGTGTAATGATTGTGAGAGTGAAAGGAAGTGTGATAAGAGTAATAGGTATAAGCCATGGCTATCCTGGGCACACAGGATATGGCTCAGCCTTGAGGGTTGCCATCCTTTCTGATCAGGAGAAGCTGGGAAGTTGTCTGCCTTTCTGAATAGAAAGGATATCATGCCAGCAGTGGCAGCCATCATGTGCTGCCAGACCTCAGGTGTCATTTTGCCTCTTCCCCATTATTCCACTCCCTGACTCCTTTCCCTCAGAATTAAGGATGGAAGTAAGGAAGCTTATCTCTGTTTTAATTTCCTTTTCTAATCCTAAAGTACAGTTAGAGAAGTGAAGCTAATTGAGCTTTTTTGTGGTTACAAGGCAAAGCAGATTTATTTTTGAGCACAGCCATGAATATTAGGATACTAGATAAAAAGGAAAGCAATCTTCTGTCAAATCTATCAAATGGAGAAGATCAGGCAGCTTACATTATTCTTGTGATGCTGGTGGGTGCAGGGGTGAGCAACCTGTCAGCCTCCATTTCTGAGCTGGAGGGGCCCCAGAGGCCCTGAGGCCAGCTCTCTTAAGTGCAAGGGTCCCTGAGGGCTGCCTCGTCCACATTTGCAAAGTGGAGTGCAGGGCAACTTCTCCCCAGGTCAACCCAGCTGGTCAACCTAGCCGGTTTGCCTGCCTCTCACTTGGGTCCAGGTGAGAGCTTCCTCAAATCCACATGACTCTTGTCACCAGATTCTTAAGTAGCTGAATTTAGGACCTACTACAATGGGAAGACTTGCTGTGTTGCCTTCAGAAGTTAAGTCTCTTTACCTGATGCTTCATCAGGCTTTTCAAATGGGCCTTCCCACTGGGCCAGCTCTTCTAATTCCTTCTAACAGCCAAGACAGTATTCCAGAGTCTGTGTTCTACTGTTTACCCAGGAACTCTCCCATGAAATTGAAGATCACTTTCATTTTTCTCAAAAAGCCAAGATCTTCAGGTCTTGCAGGACCTTGCCTACCGTGTTCTCCAACTGAAGAGAGGACTGACTAGAGCTTGAACCCTTGCCACGTCCCCAGTTATCTATATCAGGCTTCTTAATCACTGGAGGGCAGTTTGCTACCCTCACATTTTTTCTTCAAAGGGAGAAAATCAACAGTGCTCCATCGAAGAAAATTCCCACATATAGGTTAATATCAGCCTTTTCTTTTTACTCCCACGCTCAAGGGCTATATAGACAAATGGAAGTTAAAGAAACTGCCTATGCAAGTGTGTTCTGGGGTCTAGGGTAAAGCAACGAATCACCAAACATACCATGAGTAGTATTTTGCATCTTAGTTCAGAATTTCCTTTGAAACTCAGTACTTGGTGGGATGGCAGTCTATACTACAATTACAATGGAGAAAAAAGTAAATGAGAAGATAGGAGTTTGGTTTAGAGGAGAATGAAGAGGTTTATTTTCAATAGAATTCACAAGAAATTGTAGGGGAGCAAAACTTGCCACCCCAATATGTCTGTGGTATGCAGATTATTTTGAGCTGAAAACAATCAAGGCCTAAAAGACTCAGGAAGAAATTTTGAAGGAAGCTATCACCATACATAACTATAGTATGAACTAGGTGTATAGACAGGGAGGAACCTAGCAAAGTCTGTTAAAACTTCCGTGTTCCATTGTCTCTGCATGGCCCAGCAAACATTTATTTACCAAACATTCGCTCTTCTATATCCTTGTGAAATGCCTTCCTCCCCTCTGAAGTCCCAAACCACTACTCACAACATCCTCTTGTCTTTAGCTAAAGATGGTATTTAATGTGAGGGTTTCAGCCATTTTGGTGAGTTACTCAGTCTTCCTGGGTCTCTCCCATGTTATGTGTTATTAAAATTTGTGTGATTTTCTCTTGTTAATCTGTCTCATGTCAACCTAATTCTTTGACCAGGCAGAAGACTCTGGAAGGGTAGAGGAAAATTTCTTCTTCCCCAACAAAATCAAAGTGGGAATGTGATACAGAAATT
Source organism: Globicephala melas (assembly GCF_963455315.2). Taxonomy (NCBI): domain Eukaryota; kingdom Metazoa; phylum Chordata; class Mammalia; order Artiodactyla; family Delphinidae; genus Globicephala; species Globicephala melas. Next base: position 27,023,244 of record NC_083322.1, read on the forward strand.
GAATTATTTATGGGGACTGAAGAAATTTATTCGAATGATTTCATTTAGAGGTAATTAGCCAAAACTCTCCTTAGTGAAGGAAAATATGAGAAAAATAGTGAATTAGAATAGGCTACCCCTAAATCCCAGTGTCTTAATACAACAAAAGTTTGTTTCTTATTCATATTACATGTCTAATGAGGGTCGACAGTGCTCAAAAGAGTCACACAATGGATCTGGGCTGAGAATGATGACATTTCAACACGTGGTTTCATAAACAGAGGCAGGGGAAAGGGAACATGGCAAATCATATATAGAAACAAGAAATAGAAAACCAAAGTTAAAAAAAATTTTTTTTGGAATGTACTATAGAACTCAAATTTAACTTGCCACACATTGCTAACAGAATTTTCAAAGTGGTCTTTCGTTTTATATTAGTTGCTTATTTTTTGTTGTGTGCGTACATGATATGAATGGTCAATTCGCTTCTTTCTATACATGACTAAATGAAAAGCATTGCAGAGATTCTTTTTTGAGATTTCTCATAATCTTCAAATATGTTGGTTTCTTTTTCAGGTGAACATTTTAGGCATTTCTAAAGGTAAACATTACTATTTTATGATAATATTTCACTTAACTCTCTTTTTCTGTGACTGGAGGGTTGGTTCTTTTTCTTAGGGTAAAATATTGTCCACAATTCCATATCTAAATTATAAACTCCAAAAATGTTTGAAAACGGGAAGTGTTTTAATAATTCATTTGGAAGCAAACCCTGACCTGAATTGAGAAAAGACTGTTTATGGTCTTTATCCCACTTTAATGTGATTATGAATATATTTTGTTACAGAAGTATTAATGTATTTGCTTCTGGAGTACTTCCCCAGACCCACTGAAGGTGTTACAGAATATACAGTATTTGTCCATATTACCTTTCAAAAATCTGAAAAAAACCTGAATTTCAAACACATCTGTCTCTTAAGTTTTCAGAAAAGGGACTATGGATCTGTATTTCCAGTCTCTTAACAAGCTCATAAAGGTATTATGATCCAAATTCAGTTCTTACAGATAATTTCTAAAGAATAATTTTCAGGTCCTTGGTCTAAATTATTCTAATATTTTTTTCTGATTCATTCATTTGCATTTTAGCATGAAGTAACAATGGGAAATACTTTGAAATGCTTGATTTCATAAAGCCACTAGATGGCGTCTTTGTAAAAATAAAAATACTTTAAAAGAAATGTATAAATAAAAGCTGAGATAAATAAAGGTGGATTCTTATTTCATGAGAAATAAAGGTAAGTCATTTTGGGCAATAAATCCTGAGAAAAATGCAAAGGTTTATGGTGAAAAGTAAAATGGTATTTTAAATTACTTTTCCACCTTTAGAATTGAGGGTCTTTTTCTGATTGGTTATTTTCAGCTTGCATTTACGTTTATTTTATATAACCAAACAACTGTATATCTCTGTGTGTGTGTATATACACATATGTATGTATGTGATTTTGATGTGCTTTCCAACTTGTATAGACTACCTGGGAAGCCTACCAATTAAGTTAGGCTTATATTGTAAAACTGAGTTGTATAAAATCGCCTCCACAGCAAACTATAAATAAAATATGAACATATAGTGGGTATCAAGTCACATTTAAGATGGTGAAGTACTTAAGTTATCTACCACCAGGTTTTCATGCCTCCATCTCCTGCCTCTATGACTATATCTAGCTTTTCATACTGTCCCTAACAGGGAGGGCAGTGAATGATACATTTTAAACAGGAAACCCAGAAAGGTGAGTGTTTAAAACCAATTAAATTCTCATTACTAGTAAAATTTAAGATACATTATGATTTTGAAGATGGGAGTAAGGGATCACTGGGAAGAATTTGTCTGCATATCTCCAGCAACATCTGGTTTATTCATGAGAGACTAACACTAGTGGTTATCAAAATGACCTTTGCTCTTCATGAATATGTGGATTCATGAAATGATTTAAATGCATATGCTTTGGGACTTTTCTGGTGGTCCAGTGGTTTAGACTCCAACCTCCCAATGAAGACGGCCCAGGTTCCCTCCCTGGTCAGGGAACTAAATCTGGCATGCCGCAACTAAAAAAAGATCCCGCGTGCTGCAACTAAAGATCCTGCTGAAACTAAGACCGGGTGCAGACAAAAACAAAAACAAAAACATTTTAATCTAAAACCATTAGCAAAGCCAATTTCATCTGAGAATATAACACATATTTTATATTGTTCTAGTAAGAAATATCTATTTTAAAATGAGATAAAGACGGAAAAAAATTACATTGGCCATTAGGAAGTTATTGGGGAGAGGAGAATGCAATTTCAACAGAATGGCATAAAGGAATGAAGACATTGAACATTATGAAGGAAGAATGGACCTGTACTATATATAACACAAATTTTAATTTTATTAATTAATCTTACATCCTTTTTAACTATCAAACGGTTTTAGGTCAAAGGCAGCATAGAATAGTGGTTAAAAATGGAGGTTCTGGAGTCACACTGCTTGCGTTTATTTCTGGTTCCCCCACCAAACCTCTCTGAGCCTTAGTTTCCTCATTAGTAAGAGGAAGCTGATCATAGTTCTTCCTTTAAAAAGTCATTGTAAAATTTAAATTAGAAGTATATGTAAGTGCTTAGTAACAAATAATAATAAATGTTAGCTATTATGAAGCCACATGAAGTTTGTTACTACATATACAATAGGAACACAATTGATCCTTTCCCGCAATAATACGTGCTTCTTTAAAAACCTTCTCAATTTAAAGAATTTATAGTCATAGGGGAAAAAAAGCGTTTATAATTCAGTGATTAACAATAACTTTGCTTCTCCTGACTTAAAAGCGGAATTATTTAATAGCTGCTAACTCCCTTTTCTGTTTGGCTGCAAGGGAGTTAAGAGCCAAGTTCCAAATTTAAGAAAAACAAGTAGGCACCTGTTGTACACCTGTGTTCTCCTTTGCTTAAGTCCTCACTCTCACTTCATATTTACATTTTCTCTAACCCTGATTTTTTTATATCCATAGCGCGAATCGCTGTCAGTATTTGGTTCGGAGAACTGTGCCATTTCACAAGTGTGAAAGACAGCTTAGAGAGTGGTTACCATCATAACCACTTTCGGACCTAGGTAGCGAGTAGGTAACAAATCCGCTCTCTCCCTCACCCCGCCCCAACCTCTGCTTCATTCCTTCTCTCTGCCCCTCCCCTGGCCCCGCCCCCTCCCGTGGCTCCATCACTCGACCCTTTTTTTCTAAGCGTGGGCACCGCCTCTTCTCGCGGGAGTGGTGCCGGGGAGGTTGCTAGGATACAACCGGAAACAGAATTCGGCGTGTGGAGTTGGCTTTCTAGGAGCCCGGGAAACCGCTTCTACCCGACTAACTGCGTTTCTTAGGTAGGAGGACAGGTTCTGGCTGACCTAGACTGGCCCGACCCCTAGGCCGACCTTGAGCGGGTGACTAAGGCGCTTGACTCCGAGGGCTCTGTGCGGGGCGTTGATGCAACCTGGGCTCTGGGGACTGTATGGCCACTCGGGAATGTTTCACCTTTGCCTAAAAAACTGTGCAATGGGCTTCCCTGGTGGTGCAGTGGTTGAGAGTCCGCCTGCCGATGCAGGGGACACGGGTTCGTGCCCCAGTCCGGGAAGATCCCACATGCCGCGGAGCGGCTGGGCCCGTGAGCCATGGCCGCTGAGCCTGCGCGTCCGGAGCCTGTGCTCCGCAACGGGAGAGGCCACAACAGTGAGAGGTCCGCGTACCGCAAAAAAAACCAAAACCCAAAAACTGCGCAAAGCATCCCATCTTTCTTGGCTCCTTTTCTGGCTCTTATCTCTAATTTGGGATTCGGAAGTAGCGGCATCAAGCTAGGAGGTGTACCTCACCTCCCACCTCGAGTGTTTATCACGGTTAATAATATAGAAGCAAGACGTGTGTGCAACCCAGTCTGGCATTAGAAAATGTTTAGCCATCCATGGTGACCATTTTTCGTCTTTAGTAAATAGAGCGCTTTCAGACATTCCTCTTTCACTCCTCTCCACCCACGGTCTTTGCTGTGCCCTCTTAAACTTAAAAGCTCAACAAGTCTATTTGGTAGAAGGGAAAACTGTATCTCTGCCTTACTACTTACACTAATATTCTGGATATACCAACGAAATTATGCATTGTAGGTGAAAGGGGGACGTTTTTGTATGCAATCATAGTAGAGTGTTTTTTTTTTCTTTTTAAACAACTTTTTAAAGATTATAACATTTACCCTTGAATACATAATACATAATTAAAAGTTCAAACAGTAAAAAGAATGAACAGTGAAAATCTGTCTTGCACCCATGTTCCCCAACTCCCTGTCCTCCAGTTCACCTTCCAGAGGTATTCTACACATATACAAAAGTAGTCGTATCTGTAACATTGTACATACTGGTATGTGCTTTTGGTGGAGGAGAGGTCATTGAAAGGACATGACCTCCGGTTTACCCACTACCCAGGGGGGCAATCGGAGGCTCTTTCCCCCTCTCCTGTCCTTGGAATGTACCTTCTGCCCATTGTTCCTGGACTAGGAGATGTGCTATTGAGACCATCGGAACTGTATACCTGACTGAACCCAGTTAAGATCTCATAAACTCAGGATTTTGGCGGGTAGATGTTGAGACTTACTGTCTTTAGGCTGCCTAAGACAATCCTCCTTTGTAAGTGTCCTTGCTTATTAAACCTGCCACCTGCAATCTGGAGCGGTCTGCCTCTTTCTTCGATTGTCCTTGCCCTCTGTGTACCAGGTTCAATTTCTGTTTTACCCAGGGAATTCTGGAGGTTGTGAACCAAGAGCTTTGCTTTTTCACTTAATTGAACAATACAGTATGTAGCCTTTAGAATTGGCTTCTTCATTTATCATAATTTATTTGAGATTCACACGTGTGTATCAATAGTTTATTCCTTTTTATTTATGCGTGGTATTCCATTTTATGAATGCATCATAGTATGTGTATCCATTCCTCAGCTAAGGAACGTTTGTGTTGTTTCTTGTTTTTGGTGATTAAAAATAAAGCCTTTATTAACTTTTGTGTGAAGATTTTGAGTGAATGTAGTTTTTCATTCCACATGGGTAAAGGATACAGATTGCTGGGTCATATGATAAATGTGTTTAATTTTACAAGAAACCTGACAAACAGTTATCTCAAATGCTATATCAGTTTTCATTTTTGCCTCAAGGTATAAGAAAGAGCTCCACTTGTATTCATACTCACTGGCTATTGTTGGGCTAAAATTTTTTAAAAACTATTCTAATAGATGTGTAGTGAAATCTCATTGTGATTTGAAGTTTCATTTCTCTAATGACTAATGATATTGTGCATTTTTCATGTGCTTGTACTCAGGGCCAGGGTTAGAGTGAGGCAACTAGGTCTAAAATTTTAGGAGGCATTTATTCTCAGGTGCAAGTGCGTGTATAAGGTAGCGCAGGTGCCACGCTTGCCTCAATCTTGTCCTGGCTCTGCTTATTTGCTTTCTTGTGTGTATTCTTTGGTGATGGATCTGTTTAAATCTTTTCCTCATTTTTTTCACTGTTTTTTTTTTCTTATTATTGAGTTTTGCAAGTTCTCTGTATATTCTGTGTACAAGTCCTTTATCAGATTAAGAGTTTTGCAAAAAACTACATCCCAGTGTATGGTTTGCCTTTTGATTCTTCTAGTTGTCTTTTTTGAAGAGCAGAAGTTTTTGATTTTGTTGCTGTTGCTGTTTTAGAAGATGCTGTCTTGGCCATTTTGGGGGGAGGCTGACCCACCAGATAGAAACAAAAGCATTATCTCAGATTCTCCAAAAAGGGTAGATAATTATGTTGCTAGGAGGTAAGGCTTCTTTATGGTGCTCTCTTTCTAATCAGGCCACTAAACTTTGTTATAGGAGAAAATAACCAAAAGGAAGATTTTTGTGTGTGGGTGAGAGCCTAAAGAAGTTTCTCGAACTTCTTAAAAGTTGAAGTTTTGTTCAGTTTTGTCTCATTTTTTTTCTCTTTATTGTTCCGGAATTTTAAAACTTTATTTCAGTTCTTTTATTGGTTCTTGAAGTTTAACTATGCATATTTAATTTAACAATGTCTAGAGTTAAGAATATCATAGCTCTCAATTTTGTAAACAGTATAAGGAATTGATAATAGTTTATTGTCATCTTTCCCTTCCCAGTTACATATTCTTATTGTCTCATATTTTAATTTTCTGCTATTATTTTGTGTTGACAATATTTATTTGGGTTTACCCATATGTTTATGATTTATTTGTTAGCCTTTCCTTCTTGCGCTTCAGACTTATATTGGGCCTATTTTATTCCTCTTCAATTGTATCCTTTAGAAGTTCCTTTAGAGCAGATATCTTGGTGATAACTTGTCTGTAAATGTTTCTGTTTTTCTTCTTGAAAGATAGTTTTGCTGGGTGTACAATTCTGGGTTGATAGCTTTAATTAGTCTATTATTTTAATTAGTTATGTGCTAATTTAATTAGTCATGTGCTAACCTTCCTTTAATTAGTCTATTATTGCCTTGGCTTCTATTTTTCTGATGAGAAATTGCAGTGATTTTACTTTTCTTTCCTTTGCATTAATGCCAGCAAATATGATTCAAAACAGTGGATGATATGTCCTTGATCACTGTTTGCTTTTCGGATTTTCTGTTATTCTGTAATTTAATTACAATATAAATGGCTATGAATTATTTCTATTTATCCTGTTAAGTATATTTTTATATTGTGCTTCCTGGACCTGTAGATTCATATTTTTAATCGGTTTTGAAAATTTTTCAGCCATTACCTTTTATGATATTTTCTCCCTTCCATCTTTGTTTTCTTCTAGGACTCCAATTTGGCACATGCCAGATCAGGGGCTGGCAGACTTTTTCTGAAAAGGGCTTCACAGGCTACGTGCAGTCTCTGTTGCACACTCTTTGTTGTTTTTTTAATATATTTTTTTAAAATTTTCTTTTATTTATTTATGGCTGTGTTGGGTCTTTGTTGCTGCGCACATGTAGGATCTTCCCGGACCAGGGCTCAAACCTAAGTCCCCTTGAGTTGGCAGGGAGATTCTTTTCTCCATGGCTCTTAATCTCTCATATTTTTCATATCCTTATCTCTTTGCAACAGTCTATATACAATCTTTTGATTTATCTTCCAGTTCACTAGTTCTTCTTCAGCTTTAATGCTGTATTCATTGAATTCAACAAGTATACATTTTTATTCAGGATATTGTTATTATTAATTATTTTTAATTTGTCATCTGGTAGCCAGAGAACTTCACTAAGGTTAATTTTTTTCTCCATAAGGATCTATGCTTAAGTGAAAGTCCCAAACACAACCTTTCCATCGCACTACTATTTCAAGTTTTAATCTTCCCTGTGCTTTTGCCTCGGAAATCAGCCTCAGGGTCACTTCCCCTATCCCCTTTCCCTGGCTGCCAACCTCTATAGGTAGGCTCCTGGCTATACTGGCTTCTCACTGCTGTGATCCAGCTCCTGCCTCTGATGCCTGGCTCTGGGCTGCTCTGGCCCACCCTGGCCCAAGCTCCTGTATGCTGTCGTACTGTTTCCCAACCTAAAACTCTTGGTTGCTGTAGCTTAGGCCCTAGTTAGCTCCAAGATCAACCCACATTTGTTTGTTGATATGTTTGTTTTGGGGGACAGAGGTCACTGGACACCTCTGCTACAATTTGTGAGAGCAAAGCTACTACAGTGTGTACTTTCCAGCATATAGTTGCTGTGGAGATGTCAGGTTCCTTGGAGCTTCTATTCAGTTGCAATGTCAGAAGCAAAAATAGACTTTTTTAGAAAAAAGGCTATTGAAAAAAATTTTTCTTTCACAAGGCATTGTTCATTGAATAAGAGATGACAATATATTTTAGAATTTTTAAAATATATTCTTCATAGAATATTTCTCTCAAATTTTTTGTGTTTTGAGGTTCTTTTTTTGGTACACATGTTTACTTTCTGTGGTGTTTTTATTAAAAATTCACCAATGTTTTTTGCCTAATGCCATTACTAAGATAATATTAAAAAAATAATGAGCCACATTATAGTATACTATGAACATTGCTGTATGCCAGCAATGAATTTGATATTTGGTGTAGAAGTTTTAAGTGTAGTAAATATATATATATATATATATATATGTATTATTTATTTATTTATTTATTTATTTTTAATTCAGGACAATGTCTGACCAGGAGGAAGGATCTGATGCTCAGAATGTTGATTCATCAAAAGAAAGAGAGGATGCTTTTGGGACTACCAATATTCCAGTTCCCTCAGAAGAGGTTCCAGAGTCAGATCAAACTGAAGACTGTGAATCTGAACTAGAACCATCTAGTGGGGGCCGTGAAAAACGTGTTGAGGAGCCGAGTGACCAGAGCGTTTTAAACCTGGAACTAAATGATGTCAAGCAACTCATGGAAGACGTTACGGCAGATGAACAAGTTTCATATTCTCCAGGAGACGGTGGAGAGTCTCTAGCTAAATCTGATAATGCAGTGCAGTCAGCTGAACAATATTCAAAAGATTCTCTGGCATTTCTGGAAAAAATAAAGGCTGTAGAGGAATCTCTGAAAACATCAATGAAAGATTCGTCAGCAACAGGTATTACCTAGGGATGATAGGGTATTTTTTCCGCCTCATTTTGAAGAATGGTTGTTTTTTCTTGTTTGCTTTTGCTTGAAGATTTATTTTATATTTGATATTACTTTCCCACTCTCTTATCCACCAAACCTCTGTGGCTATGCCACTTGAATCTCTTAATTATGTGTGAAGCCTCTCCTTTATTCTGCAGTATCTACTTCCCTAAATAAAGGAGCATCAATAAATTTTAAAGTGTTGTCTCTCTGTTTTTCCAAAATAAAATAGGTTCTTAAAATGTTTAGGGAGAAATTTTTGAGTATAATTGTAATTCTTTTGCATGCCATTTTGGAATTAATTGTACATAGCTAGCAAGTAGGGGGATGGGAACTTGACACCATATTTTTCTAGTTTCATATACAGTACTCATTCTACATATCTCGTTGCTTTTACATATTTCCATATTTCTGCTTAGTGTTAACTTTATATTAAGCTTCAGAAAAATCATTGTTGTCTTTCATTATGGGTTAATTTTAAAGACATAATGTTGATCCCATGGCATGTGGAAGTTATTACTACATTCTTGATAACAAAGCAGAAGGGGAGCAGCAAGAAGGTGGTTACATGGAGAATTCTACCTGGGTGGTTAACTGACTGCTCCTTCCTCCCTTGTCCATAACTTTTGAGAGAGTTTCCATCCACAGAGTGGAGAACATGGGTCATCATTTAACAATAACAGCAGCTTAGTCTGGCTGGTACAATGTAGCTTTTGAATCTAGTGGAGTAGTTAGCTCTTGCAAGTAAGAATAAAAAGGAGGAGGAAAAGTAATCAAGCCCATTTATGCCTAATTGAAGCTATTATCCCTCAATTACATTATTCATTGTGAATTTGGGCTCCATTTTTTGATAATTCTGTGATTATAGCTTTTACCAAATATATGATGATTTAAAAAAAAAGTGGTCTTGGTCCTGTACTTCCTGAGGCTCACAGATTCCTGAACAAACTTTCCCTTCCCAAAGCTTAGGAAGTCACTGCTATGGAAAATTTAAAATACATTAATCATAGAATGTTGAATCCAGTAAACAATTAAAATAGCCTTCTGATAATGTAGCATCTGTGAGAGTGTTCTCTTACTAAGAGAGAACTGTGAAAATAATATTTAACAAGACTAAAGAACCTTAGCATCAATAATGCCTTGTTACATTTCATGCTGGGACTAGTGATGAATGTCTCATAGAGCTTTATGAAAACTGTCATGTCAGGCATCTAGAAATATATGAAACTTTTTGGTCTACATGTGTACTCTCCACTCCATCTTACTTATATCTTCTCCATTAAAATTTAAAGTCTGTAGATATAAAAGTAAAAAGTTTACCCCATCATAATTAGTTTTTAAGTATCATATACCCTCCATATAATTTCTGAACAGATAATCATTTTATAGTAACAGTTTTTCTCTATTTTTAACATGTGTCTTGATTTTTATTTTATAGAGTTGGGAGTGAGCTACATAATGTCCATTTTTGTGAAAAGTAGATTTGTGCATAGTTATTCCAGATATTTGTAAAAAACAATGATTTTCTGTTTTGCATTTTGCCAGCTATAGATATAAATCAATTATGGGAAGAAGAATGGACTTAGATAATCTTTTGTCATCGCAAGGTCAAGGAAAATTTTCTTTGAAAATTTCCCTATTGGTTTTTCTTAACTTCATGAGTACACACTGATTTCCTGATGCATGGTATAAATATCTAATCAAAGCATGTATGTTTCTAAGTTCAGGTCTCAGGGTCTCCCTTTGTAATACTACACAAAAACACTTGATGTTCTGAGATGTTTCCTATGTTTATATCTGAATTATATATACCAGATATTGGGAATCTTTAAAAATTTTAAATGATTTTAAAAGAATCTTTAAAAGCACTTTAGTTTCATTTCCTCCTTCTCACAGTATTCTGGGCAAGGAGGTAATCTCGAACGTGCACTGATCCTCATATAAGGCAATGCAAGAGAGATCTGAACTTTGAGCTGGAGTTGGGGGAGCAGGCATTGACCATTGATGCTAATTCTTGAGATTATGCATTGATTTTCAAAGCAAAATGCTGCAACTGAATGTTTGTCACTTCTCCTCTTAGAAAATGAACAGTAGCTCTTATTATGGAGGTGTGGTGGGAGAACATGGCAGAGACAACCTGCATTCTATGTGATTACAAATTGTCCCATATTTCTCTGCCTGTGGATTCTATGATGCTGACCCTTGCTTTTAACTGTGATTCTTTTTTTCTCTTATTTTTTCTACAGTAAAAGTTGTACTTCTTCCTGTGGGCCAGGAAATTATAATGCCGTTTAAAGTTGACACTGTTCTAAAACGCCTCAAGGATCATTTTTCATCTCTATTAGATGTCCCATCTTATGTCCTGCAGATAAGATGTGCAGGTAAGCTTGGAGGCTAATAAAACTTATCAAGACTTCTCTTTGATTTGTTAAACTAAATATCTTCATGTTTACTGTTTGAACATTATACTGTGGTTATATATTCGTTCATTCAACACATTATTATTGAGGACATACTTTGTTCCAAATACTTTGCTAAGAGCCAAAGATATAAAGAAACATGAAATAAAATCCCTGTTTTCAAGTTGTTTACAGACTAGGAAGGAAGAAGATGTATGCTGTGGTTACCACACAGTGTGTAAATGTTTTGATGGAGATATGTTCAAAAAACTGTGAGAATAGCGAGGAAGGAAACTGGGAGATTCTAGAAAGCTTCATCTGATAAAAGTGATAATACTTTTGCTAAGTCCCAAAGAGGTGAGAAAACCTGGGACTTTTGGGAAGTAGTAAGGAATTTAGAGGGAATAGAAGTAAATTATATATGGGAAGTAGGAGGAAATGAGGTTAAAAAGATAGATGATGAATGAGCATGTATATATAGAAAAAGAAGAGGACTGAAAATGGTTTATCAGTCTTCTGTACATTAAGATCAGTTCACATTCTGATGATGTTCAACTTTATTTATATTTTGTGGGCAATATTGAGTAGCCCACCTTATATTAGCCTTGTGTCATGAGAGGCTGAGGTCTTAGTAACTGTGATAGAATTAAGCAGACTAGAATAGCTCAGGAAATGTTTCTGTAGAATATGCCTGCACAGATCATAATATTTTATTTTAAAAAGTTTGATATTAACTTATAAAGATGCCACAAGTTTCTAGGGCAATAAGAACATTTTTTTGGTGGGAAAATCCGAAGTGCTAAAAAGGAATAAGCCATACCTATGAAGTTCTTCCTCCTTGCCAAATCAGAGAAAAACAATCAGTTCTGTTTCAAAATTATTTTTAGAAAACTATTGTAATGAATGTGCTCCAATAGTAAGATGTTCATGTATTCAAACAACAGGTTACTAAAGCTTGATTGAGGAAACAAAGCTAAAATTTAAATAGTTATTGTAACAATAATGATACTGATGATGATAATGATCATGTTGATGATGATGGCTAATTCAATGAGCACTTACTATGTGCTAGTCCTTCTACAGAATATTCTGCCTACATTATCACATTATCATTCAATCTACACAAAAATCCTTTGAGGTAGGTATTACTATTAATTTTTTTTGAGAGATGGAAACTAAAGCTTGAGGAACTTCTGCAAATTCCCAAAGCTTATGAGTGGCAGAGTCTGAACTTAAATATAGGTATGACTCCAAAAAGGGAATTTGGAACTGCTTGGCATTAACTATAAGGTGAAGTTCAAAACTGGAGAAGAGAGAGCACTTTGAGACTGAGCACCTGGCCAGTGGTACCTAAGAATCTATTTCTTTGCACTTCATGACTTTTCTTCTTTATGTGTAAATACCATGCATCACCACTGGCTTATGTCAGCAGCAATAAAAAAAGAGCTTGATTCTGTGCCAACCACTCTCTAAGACAGGTACTTTCTTCTAGTACTAGAACTGGAGTCCAAGTTTGGTGGGACTAAGCCTACAATAGAAACAATTAGAGGGCTGAAGAGGGCTCTGTGTTAGTTGGAAGAGGAATCTCTGTTAGTTTCCTATGACTGTTGTAACAATTAACAAATTTAGTGGCTTATTTTGCCTATGGTTTTGGAGGCCAAAAATCCTAAATCAATTTCACTTGGATAACATCAAGGTGTCAGCAGGGCTGTTCTCCGGAGGCTCTGGGGAGAGTCTGCTTCCTTGCCTTTTCCAGCTTCTAGAGTTGCATTTCTTGCATTCTTGGGCTTCCTCATCTTCAAAGTCGGCAGCATAGCATCTTTAAATCTCTCTCTGCTTCTGTCATATCATTTTCTCTGTAGTCAAATCTCCCTCCTCCTTCCCCTTAAAAGGCACTTATGATTACATTTAAGGCTTATGTGAATAATCCAGGATAATCTACCCATCTCAAAATCCTTAACTTAATAAAATCTGCAGTCACTTTTTCCATATAAGGTAGCATTCATAGACTCTAGGAATGTACATGGATATATTTTAGGGCCATTATTCAACCTATTGCAAAATCCATATAACGTTAATTTTTTTTTTTTTTTTTGCGGTACGCGGGCCTCTCACTGCTGTGGCCTCTCCCGCTGCGGAGCACAGGCTCCGGACGCGCAGGCTCAGCAGCCACGGCCACGGCCCAACTTATACCCCTGGACCGGGGCACGAACCCGCGTCCGCCACATCGGCAGGTGGACTCCCAACCACTGCGCCACCAGGGAAGCCCAAAACTCAAAGATTTTTGAATGTGCTTTCTTGAACATAGCTAAAATAGACTAGTGGTATCTGACATATTTCTAAGAATGAGTAAAACAAACCTTTGCTATGTTAAATTCCTAATTGTAATTTAGAAAGAACATACATTGGAAAACTGTTATAGTTTCTATCATTATACAAAGCAGCAGCCAGTAACATTGTACGTATTTATGTATGCCTTAAAATACAGAAAGAAATTTATAGTCAGTTTATGAAATAAACCAGTGGGGTTGGGGGTATAAGTTGAAGCAATAAAACATAAAAGTAAGGTGATGATATACACTTTTTTCAGCAAAAAACTGAGTCTTAGCTCTACCTTGGCATGAATTAATTTATATGAATTTCTGATTATAGAAACAGAAAGGAAGGGATTCTTTAGAACTCTGAATGTATACATTAGGAGTGTGTATTAAAATAATCAGGCTTTCCCTGATATGGATATGTCCTATGCTTATGTATACAACATTGTGATTTTTTTAGAGAATCGATGTTTAGAATATGATTTTGTTTATATTATAGAATGTGTTTTTTATTTTTAAATGTTTATAATTGCATGGTTATTGTATATTTGTATTTCTGATTAGTTGAGAGTTGTATTTTTACTTTACTTATAATGCTGAATTCTTGCTCAGGAGTACCACCTTAATTTTTTCCATTGTGGAGTTTTTGATACTAATAATACAGCAAGAGGTGGACATCATCAATACGCTATTTGGTAATTAAACAATATGTGTTCATATAAGCACCATTGATGTTTCCCATCCCTTAAAATGAGTACATATAATCATTTCTTTGCCATAACACTTTTTATAATTTTATCTCATTTTTAGGAATGCTTATTAAAGACCATGAGACGCTACTACAACATGGAGTTAAGCCCCAGGATATTGTCCAAGTTGAAATCTTTTCTTTACATCCATTTCTATATCCAATCAAAAGACTAGATAGATCAAGTGATGCCTCTCAAATCATAACTGTCAGAGTACAAACTGGTTAGTTATTTGATATCTTTTAGATAAAGTATTTTTTTAGAGTCCCTTTGTAGTTGAACTTTCATTTAATCTTGGTTTTATCTCCTCAGGCATTGATCAGTACCAGGAAGTAGGTGTTGAGATTATAAAATCTGATTTTCACAAACCATTTCTTGGTGGATTCAGACATAAAGTAACAGGAATGGAATATCACAATGCTGGAACACAAACTGTACCTAAAAAGATTCCTGAAAAACTGAATGCATTTTGTAGGGATACACAGGTAATATTTTTATTTTTCCATGTAGGATTTTGAAGCTACAGAATCAAAAAATGTTTTATTGTGTAGCTCTCTAAAATTAAAATCTTCTAGGGAATTATATGGTAATTAAAATAATAAAAGATATTAACTTAAATGTGTAGGAAAATATGTTCTTTACTCACTTTATGTGTATATAGTGGATATTTATTTAAATTTTTTAAATGTTTTTATTTTAGACAGTTTTTCAGAGAAGAAAGCTCCAGCAAACTACAAATACAACATCCACACAGATGACTAAAATTGGTGTGTATGTATCAAATATGACTGATAAACTGGTAGCACCAGGAAAATATTTTTCAGCAGCAGAATACCATGCTAAAAGATTAAAGGCGGTAAGATAACTTTTATTATAGGCGAATACTAAATGACTTTTTACTGTGTAACCAGAGTTATGCAACCATTACCACAGTCAATTTTAGAACATTCTCATCATCCCAGAAATAAATCCTACATCCAATAGCAGCCAGCCCCTATTTCCCTCCACTCCTTTCTGCTTTAGGCAACCACTAATCTACTTTTAGCCTCTATTGATTTGCTTATTCTGGGCATTTCATATACATGTAATCATACAATGTGGAGTCTTTTGTGACTGGTTTCTTTTACTTAGCATAATGTTTTCAAGGCTTATCCATGTTGCAACATGTATCAATATATTGCAATCTATATTGCAAAATAATATTCCATTGTATGTACCCAATTGTATATACCTACTGTAGGTAGGTCAATATATATACCACAATTTGTTTGCCCATTTATCAGTTGATAGACATTTGATTTGTTTCTACTTGTTGGCTGTTAGGAATAAGGCTGCTATAAACATTCACGTACAAGTTTTTATGTGGATATGTATTTTCATTTCTCTTGGTATCTGCCTAGGAATGTAATTGCTAGATCATATGGTAATTTATTTATTTATTTACTTATTTATTTTTGGCTGAGTTGGGTCTTTGTTGCTGCGCGTGGGCTTTCTCTAGTTGTGGCGAGCAGGGACTACTCTTTGTTGCAGTGCATGGGCTTCTCATCGCGGTGGCTTCTCTTGTTGCAGAGCACGGACTCTAGGCACGCGGGCTTCAGTAGTTGTGGCTCGTGGGCTCCAGAGCGCAGGCTCAGCAGTTGTGGCGCACAGGCCCAATTGCTCCGTGGCATGTGTGATCTTCCCGGACCAGGGCTTGAACCCTTGCCCCTGCATTGGCAGGCGGATTCTTAACCACTGTGCCACCAGGGGAGCCCTCATATGGTAATTCTGTTTAACCTTTTTGAGGAACTGTCAGACTGTTTTCCAAAGCAGCTGCACCATTTTATGTCCCACCAGAAGTGTGTGAGGATTCCAATTTCTCCATATCCTTATCAGCACTTTTGGATTATTGCCATCCTAGTGAGTGTGAAGTGGTATCTCATTGTGGTTTTGATTTGCATACCCTGATGGCTAATTATACTGAATATTTTTCATGTGCTTATTAACAATTTATATATATTTTTAGGAGAAATGTACATTCAGATACTTTGTCCAATTTTAGTGAGGTTGTCTTTTTTATTATTGCTTTATTGTTTAAAAAATTTTTTTAGTTGTTTGCTAAGTGGTTGCTCCAAGTGTAATTTAGGGATTAGAATATACATCTCAATTTATAGCAACATACTTTGTATTAATACTAACTGAAATTTAATAAAGTATTGAAACCTTGCTCCAATAGAACTCCAAGTTTATCCCTTCTTCTTTGTGCTATTATCATACAAACATGTACATTCTGTTTATGTTCTAAGCCCTGTAATTCCTTTTATAATTATTGTTTTTGTGCAATTGACTTTTAAATAAGAGTAGAAAAGAGGAAAATATATTTATATAGTCTTTTATATTTTACCTACATAATTACTTTTTCTGGTGCTATTTATTTCTTCATTTGAGTTAAAATTAACATCTAATATCATTTTCTTTCAGTTTGGAGAATTCCCTTTAGTACTTGTGTATGCTTGTATACTTGATGGTGTCCTAAAGATCTCTGAGTCTCTGTTCCTTTACCTTTTTTCCCCCTCTTCTTCAGAGTGGATAGTTTCTAATGATCTATCATCAAATTCCTTATTCTTTCTTTTGCCAGTTAAGATCTGCTGTTGAGCCTGTTTTTTGTGTTTTCATTTCAATTATTTTACTATTAAACTCCTAAATTTCCACTTGGTTCTTTTTTTAAAAATTTCTGTCTCTTTGTTGATATTCTGTCACCATACATTTTAAACAAAAATTTATTCAATATCTAACCCTAAACATAGTCAATATAGTATTTTCCTTCTTTTTTTCCAAATGACATTAATCATAAAAATAATTTGCAAAAAATTCCTCACCCAGATTTTTCTTTTTCTTTCCATTGGGAGATAATTATACATGGAACTTTAAAGAAGTTTCTTGTACACCTAACATTATATCACAATCATTTCTCTACCTTTTAGTATTTATTATAAACAATTTAACGGCATTATTTTATTCCACAATGTTAACACTATAATTTAATTACTTTCTTTTTTAGGACATTTAGACATGTTTTCATCAAAATCTTAATGCTATATAAATTGTAGTGTGCATTTAAAAAATACTTAGAGAAGATGTTAGAAGTTGAATTACTAGGGGAAAAAATGATGACTTTTTAAAAGTTTTAGATATTACCAAGTGTTTTTCAGAAATCTTGTACCAAATGATGTATGCATAAACCATTTATAAGAGCCCATTCCATGCTGACTTCACCAGTAGTACATATTATTTGAAAAAATTGTTGTCTCCTTATAGATGTTAAATATATTTTTATATTTTCTCTCCACCTATCACTCATACTTAGTTTATGATGTCTTTCATTATAGTCAAACTTATTAATATTCCCTTTTATGGTTTTTGCATTTTATGTATTGTTATAAAAGGCTGTTTCATCCCACAGTCATAAGTATAACTTTCTTTTATAGTTGGTGTGTGTGTACAACTTTATCTGGATTTTTAAAAATGATATGAAGAAGAGTTAAATTTTATTTTTTCCAAATGTAATGCCAACTGCTCAGTACCATGAATATTCAAGTTTATTCTCTCCACAGTAATGTATACTAAATTTTCATATATATATGCATCTGTTTCTGACTTCTGCATTCTTTCATTAATGTATACGTTTTTTTCTATGTCAGTAATGTATTGCTTTAATTACTGCTGATTTGTAATATATTTTGAGGCCTGGTCCATTAGGTTCTACCTCATTGTTCTTCCTTTTCAAGACTGTCTTGACTATTAACGCAAGTTTTTCTTCCATATGAATTTTAGAGTAAGTTTGCAATTTTCATGAAAAATGCAGGTCTTGCTCAGAAGTACATTGATCAGTTGGGGAAGAGTGGACACCTTTACCCTGTTAAACATTTGGGATATCAGTTAAACATGACATACAAAGCATATGCATTTTATCTCTGCTACTTCCTAGCATCATTTTGCTTGAATAAAAAGAATTGAAAGCAGTGATTTTGTTTTTTGCTTGACAAGAAACCTGGAGCTAGACTGCTGCTCTAGCCCAATCAGCTTAGGACGTTGAGAGAGGAGCCTGTAGTCTCGGTCTGTTGACTCATTGCACTGAAGGAGACTGCTCAGCAGGGGAACCACGCGGCTAACTTTGTAGTTGACTTTATCAGTGCCTGCAATTATTCCAGCCTGAAAATGTTTACGTTTTCAGTCCAAACTAATTTACACAAAAGGAAAAGGGGGAGTTATTATAGACTTTTGGGGAGGAGTGAAGTTTTGGTGAAATTTAAGTGTTACAGTATTTTGATTGTCTCTGTCCAACAAGGTTGCGTGTAGATGGGTCAGCATCAAGTCTGGACTGAGACATGGACCAAAGAGTCCTGTTCCTTTGGTAACAAAGTTAGGAGAGAGATGTGGATGTGTTTCTTCTCTGAAGTTCAGCACGTTCGTTGTAAATCAAGGCTGCTTCTCTCTGTCGAAATAACACAGATCCTTCAGGCAAGAGTGGGATGTTTCATTCTTAGTGATCTAATTTCAGACAGCAAAGTTTATGATAGATTATGATTTTAGAGAACAAAGTTTCTCAGAGAGAAAGAAAATAGTAGTCACTCAAAGAAGGGGTTGTTATGACATTTTACTAATGTCATAACAACCTGCATAGTGTCCTTGGGAAAAATATTGCTTCCTATTAATTTTGTAGCTGACTTTATTCGTGCCTGGTATTCAAGCCTGATGGATTCTTATTTTCTCAGTCCAAATGAATTTTTAATTTCTTACTGTACGGGGCCTGGCTGGTGGCTCTGTGATGTCATCAGGAACCTGAATTCCTTTTACCCTTCCACTCTAATAATTAATATTACTATCATGAACTTGTTACTATATGATGATAAAATGGTTAATGAACCTTCAGCATAATGTCTGCATTCTGCAAGAAGGGAGACATCAAGGGAGCATGTCCCATGGATGCCATTCAAGAATTTTCCCTGAAAGCCCCTGCCAGTGATTCAACTTGCATCTCATTGACCTGAACTGGGTCATGTGACTTCACTGTCCCTGCTGGGACTATGTGATAATTACATTTTTAAAGTTTCATATTGTTGCTCCTCAGTAAGACTGAGATTTCGTTAGTAAGGAAGTCGGAGAGAAAGGCTATTAGGTGGGGAAATGAACGACACTACACTACACTACAACACTTTCCAAACTCGGATAAAATGATATTAAGGGAATAAGAAAAGCATAAACATACAGGAACAAAGAATATATGGGAAGAGAGAAGAGTAAATGTCAGTCGATTTTTTAAAGTTGTAAAGCAGATGGGGAAGCATTGACTTACTTGAGCAGAGGAAGTGAAAATCTAAATGCCTGCCAAGGGGGCTGGCGTCAAGAACCAAATCAGTTTGCCCCACAGAATCTCGGAAAGTGAATTGGAGGTTCTGTGGAAGATGGAAGTGAGATGTGAACTGTAAACAGAGGGATTGGTTAAAAGACAGTAAAAGGAGTAAATTTCAATTTAATACGTTCTTCTATCTTGATAGATACCTTTTTATTTGTATCATGTTTATTTTATTCTTGAACTTCTTGAGTTCAGTGCTTGGTATTTATATCTTTCTTGTTGTAAGCAAGATTATATTATGTGTGACTACTGATATTTTTGTACTCATTACTGCCATCTCATTTTGTTTTTGATTTATTATTTATTCTTGTTTGTTATTTTTACTAACTTTTTTTTTTTTTGGTTTGACTAAAGTTTTCTTTTCCATTTTTTTTGTTCTTTCATAGGTCAGAAGTAGGTACTTTGTTTCTATTTTTCTAGTGGTTACTCATAAAAAAATTTTAATGGACTTAATTTTTTAATATCAAATGCATATTTAATCAGGCTCTATATATTGTCCATGAACAAGTCAAGGACCCTAGCAGGCTTTTCTTCATTTCTTCTTCCTCCTCACTCACTCCTCCTGTTCAGTGAGGACTTGATCTGGAATTACAATTGTATGTATATTACATCATTATAATTTACTATATAATTATAACTTCCTATTGTTTTTATATATTTACATCAATGTAATATATAAATTTTTTCAAATGTGTTATATTTAGCTTAAAACCTTTTTTGGAAGTTTTTGCTTACTTCTTTAATTTTTCCTCTTTATTCTTTTGTTGTTGTTCTCTTTATTTTTTATTTTATTTTATTTTGTTTTTTTGATTTTTTTCGAACATCTTTATTGGAGTATAATTGCTTTACAATGGTGTGTTAGTTTCTGCTGTATAACAAAGTGCATCAGCTATACGTATACATATATCCCCATATCTCCTCCCTCTTGCATCTCCCTCCCACCCTCCCTATCCCACCCCTCTAGGTGGTCACAAAGCACTGAGCTGATCTCCCTGTGCTATGCGGCTGCTTCCCACTAGCTATCTATTTTACATTTGGTAGTGTATATATGTACATGCCACTCTCTCACGTCGTCCCAGCTTACACTTTCCCCTCCCCGTGTCCTCAAGTCTGTTCTCTACGTCTGCGTCTTTATTCTGGTCCTACCCCTAAGTTCTTCATAACCTTTTTTTTTTCTTTCAATTCCATATTTATGTGTTAGCATATGGTATTTATTTTTCTCTTTCTGACTTACTTCACTCTGTATGACAGACTCTTGGTCCATCCACCTCACTACAAATAACTCAATTTCGTTTCTTTTTATGGCTGAGTAATATTCCATTGTATATATGTGCCACATCTTCCTTATCCATTCATCTGTTGATGGACACTGAGGTTGCTTCCATGTTCTGGCTATTGTAAATAGTGCTGCAATGAACATGGTGGTACATGACTCGTTTTGAATTATGGTTTACTCAGGGTATATGCCCAGTAGGGGGATTGTTGGGTCATTGCTACCATTGTTGGGTCATATGGTGGTTCTATTTTTAGTTTTTTAAGCAACCTCCATACTGTTCTCTATAGTGGCTGTATCAATTTACATTCCCACCAACAGTGCAAGAGGGTTCCCTTTTCTCCACATCCTCTACAGCATTTATTGTTTGTAGATTTTTTGATGATGGCCATTCTGACCGGTGTGAGGTGATACCTCATTGTGGTTTTGATTTGCATTTCTCTAATGATTAGTGATGTTGATCATCCTTTCATGTGTTTGTTGGAAATCTGTATATCTTCTTTGGAGAAATGTCTATTTAGGTCTTCTGCCCATTTTTGGATTGGGTTGTTTGTTTTTTTGATATTGAGCTGCATGAGCTGCTTATGTATTTTGGAGATTAATCCTTTGTCAGTTGCTTTGTTTGCAAATATTTTCTCCCATTTTCAGGGTTGCCTTTTTGTCTTGTTTATGGTTTCCTCTGCTATGCAAAAGCTTTTAAGTTTCATTAGGTCCCACTTGTTTATTTTTGTTTTTATTTCCGTTTCTCTAGGAGGTGAGTCAAAAAGGATCTTGCTGGGATTTATGTCATAGAGTGTTCAGCCTATGTTTTCCTCTAAGAGTTTGATAGTGTCTGGCCTTCCATTTAGGTCTTTAATCCACTTTGAGTTTATTTTTGTGTATGGTGTTAGGGAGTGTTCTAATTTCATTCTCTTACATGTAGCTCTCCAATTTTCCAAGCAACACTTATTGAAGAGGCTGTCTTTTCTCCATTGTATATTCTTGCCTCTTTAATCAAAAATAAGGTGACCATATGTGCATAGGTTTATCTCTGGGTTTTCTGTCCTGTTCTATTGATCTGTCTTTCTGTTTTTGTGCCAGTACCATACTGTCTTGATTACTGTAGCTTTGTAGTGTGGTCTGAAGTCAGTGAGCCTGATTCCTCCAGCTCCATTTTTCTTTCTCAGGATTGCTTTGGCTATTCGGAGTCTTTTGTGTTTTCATACAAATTGTGAAATTTTTTGTTCTAGTTCTGTGCCATTGGTAGTTTGATAGGGTTCTGTGCCATTGGTAGTTTGATAGGGATTGCATTGAATCTGCAGATTGCTTTGGGTAGTATAGTCATTTTCACAATGTTGATTCTTCCGATCCAAGAACATGGTATATCTCTCCATCTGTTTGTATCATCTTTAATTTCTTTCATCAGTGTCTTATAGTTTTCTGCATACAGGTCTTTTGTCTCCTTAGGTAGGTTTATTCCTAGGTATTTTATTTTTCTGTTGCAGTGGTAAATGGGAGTGTTTCCTTAATTTCATTTTCAGATTTTTCATCATTAGTGTATAGGAATGCAAGAGATTTCTGTGCCTTAATTTTTTTATTCTGCTACTTTTGATTAGCTCTAGTAGTTTTCTGGTAGCATCTTTAGCATTCTCTGTGTATAGTATCATGTCATCTGCAAACAGTGACAGTTTTACTTCTTCTTTTCCAATTTGGATTCCTTTAATTTTTTTTCTTCTTTTATTGCTGTGGCTAGGACTTCCAAAACTATGTTGAATAATAGTGGTGAGAGTGGGCAACCTTGTCTTGTTCCTGATTTTAGAGGAAATGGCTTCAGTTTTTCACCATTGGGAACGATGTTGGCTATGGGTTTGTCATATATGGCCTTTATTATGTTGAGGTAAGTTCCCTCTCTGCCTGCTTTCTGGAGAGTTTATTATAAATGAGTATTGAATTTTGTTGAAAGCTTTTTCTGCATCTTTTGAGATTATCATATGGTTTTTATCCTTCAGTTTGTTAATATGGTTTATCACATCGATTGATTTGCATATATTGAAGAATCCTTGCATTCCTGGGATAAACCCCACTTGATCATGGTGTATGATCCTTTTAATGTCCTGTTGGATTCTGTTTGCTGGTATTTTGTTGAGGATTTTTGCATCTATGTTCATCAGTGATATTGGCCCGTAGTTTTCTTTTTTTGCGACATCTTTGTCTGGTTTTGGTATTGGTGATGGTTGCCTCGTAGAATGAGTTTGGGAGTGGTCCTCGCTCTGCTATATTTTGGAAAGTTTGAGAAAGATAGGTGTTAGCTCTTTAAATGTTTGATAGAATTTGCCTGTGGAGCTCGCTGGTCCTGGGCTTTTGCTTGTTGGAAGATTTTTAATCACAGTTTCAATTTCAGTGCTTGTGATTGGTCTGTTTATATTTTCTATTTCTTCCTGGTTCAGTCTCGGAAGGTTGTGCTTTTCTAAGAATTTGTTCATTTCTTCCAGGTTGTCCATTTTATTGGCATATAGTTGCTTGTAGTAATCAATCTCTCACGATGCTCTGTATTTCTGCAGTGTCAGTTGTTACTTCTCCTTTTTCCTTTCTAATTCTGTTGATTTGAGTCTTCTCCGTTTTTTCTTGATGAGTCTGGCTAATGGTTTATCAATTTTGTTTATCTTCTCAAAGAACCAGCTTTTAGTTTTATTGATCTTTGCTATTGTTTCCTTCATTTCTTTTTCAGTCATTTCTGATCTGATCTTTATGATTTCTTTCCTTCTGCTAACTTTGGGTTTTTTTCCTTCTTCTTTCTCTAATTGCTTTAGATGTAAGTTTAGGTTGTTTATTTTGAGATTTTTCTTGTTTCTTGAGGTAGGATTATATTGCTATAAACTCCCCTCTTAGAACTGCTTTTGCTGCATCCCATAGGTTTTGGGTTGTTGTGTTTTCATTGTCATTTGTTTCTAGGTAGTTTTTGATTTCTTCAGTGATCTCTTGGTTATTTGGAAGCACACTGTTTAGACTCCATGTGTTTGCAGTTTTTACAGTTTTCTTTCCTGTAACTGATATCTAGTCTCATAGTGTTGTGGTCGGAAAAGATACTTGATACTATTTCAATTTTATTAAGTTTACTAAGGCTTGTTTTGTGACCCAAGATATGGTATATCCTGGAGAATGTTCCATGAGCACGTGAGAACAAAGTGTATTCTGTTGTTTTTGGATGGAATGTCCTATACGTATCAGTTAAGTCTGTCTTGTTTAATGTGTCATTTAAAGCTTTTTTTTCCTTTTTTATTTTCATTTTTGGTGATATGTCCATTGGTGAAAGTGGGGTGTTAAAGTCCCCTACTCTGATTGTGTTACTGTCGATTTCCCCTTTTATGGCTGTTAGCGTTCGCATTATGTATTGAGGTGTTCCTATGTTGGGTGCACAAATATTTACAATTGTTATATCTTCTTCTTGGATTGATCCCTTGATCATTATGTAGTGTCCTTCTTTGTCTCTTGTAATAGTCTTTGTTTTAAAGTCTATTTTGTTTGATATGAGAATTGCTACTTTCTGTTGATTTCCATTTGCATGGAATATCTTTTTCCATCCCCTCACTTTCAGTCTGTATGTGTTCCTAGGTCTGAAGTGGGTCTCTTGTAGACAGCATATATATGGGTCTTGTTTCTTTATCCATTCAGCCAGTCTAGGTGTTTGGGTGGAGCATTTAATCCACTTACATTTAAGGTAATTATCGATATGTATGTTCCTATTACCATTTTCTTAAGTGTTTTGGGTTTGTTATTGTCGGTCTTTCCCTTCTCTTGTGTTTCCTGCCTAGAGAAGTTCCTTTAGCATTTGTTGTAAAGCTGGTTTGGTGGTGGTGAATTCTCTTAGCTTTTGCTTGTTTGTAAAGGTTTTACTTTTTCTGTCAAATGTGAATGAGATCCTTGCTGGGTAGAGCAATCTTGGTTGTAGGTTTTCCCCTTTCATTACTTTAAATATGTTCTGCCACTCCCTTCTGGCTTGCAGAGTTACTACTGAAAGATCAGCTGTTAACCTTATGGGGATTCTCTTGTATGTTGCTTGTTGCTTTTCCCTTGCTGCTCTCAATATTTTTTCTTTGTATTTAACTTTTGATAGTTTGATTAATACACGTCTTGGCATGTTTCTCCTTGGATTTATCCTGTTTGGGACTGTGTGTGCTTCCTGGACTTGACTGACTATTTCCTTTCCCATGTTAAGGAAGTTTTCAACTATAATCTCTTCAAATATTTTCTCAGACCCTTTCTTTTTCTCTTCTTCTTCTGGGACCCCTATAATTCTAATGTTAGTTCATTTAATATTGTCCCAGGGGTCTCTGAGACTATCCTCATTTCTTTTCATTCTTTTTTCTTTATTCTGCTCTGTGATAGTTATTTCTGCTATTTTATTTTCCAGGTCACTTATCCGTTCTTCTGCCTCAGTTATTCTGCTATTGATTCCTTCTAGAGAATTTTAAATTTCATTTATTGTGTTGTTTATTAATTTTTGTTTGCTCTTTAGTTTTTCTAGGCCCTTGTTAAACGTTTCTTGTATTTTCTCCATTCTATTTCCAAGATTTTAGATCATCTTTACTATCATTACTCTGAATTCTTTTTCAGGTAGACTGCCTATTTCTTCTTCATTTGTTTGGTCTGTTGGGTCTTTACCTTGCTCCTTCATCTGCTGCATATTTCTCTGTCTTCTAATTTTGCTTAACTTACTCTGTTTGGGGTCTCCTTTCCACAGGCTGCAGGTTCATAGTTCCCATTGTTTTTGGTGTCTGTCCCCAGTGGGTAAGGTTGGTTCAGTGGCTTGTGTAGGCTTCCTGGTTGGGGGGACTGGTGCTTGTGTTCTGGTGGGTGGGGCTGGATCTTGTCTTTCTGGTGGGTAGGACCACGTCCGTTGGTGTATTTTGTGGTGTCTATGAACTTAGTATGATTTTAGGTGGCGTCTCTGCTAATGGGTGAGGTTGTGTTTCTGTCTTTCTAGTTGTTTGGCATGGGGCGTCCAGCACTGGAGCTTGCTGGCCGTTGGGTGGAGCTGGGTCTTAGTGTTTACACGGAGATCTCTGGGAGAGCTCTAGCCGATTGATATTATGTGTGGCCAGGAGGTCTCTGGTGATCCAATATCCTGAACTCGGCTCTCCCACCTCAGAGGCTCAGGCCTGACACCAGATTGGTGCAACAAGAGCCTGTCAGCTACACAGCTCAGAATAAAAGGGAGAAGAAAAGAAAGATAGAAAAAATAAATAAATAAAAAGTTAAAAAAGAAAATTATTAAAATAAAAAAGTAATAATAAAAGAAAAAAAAAGAAGAGAGCAACCAAACCAATAAACAAATCTACCATTGATAACAAGCACTAAAAACTGTACTAAGATAAGCATAAAAATCAGAAACAAGTCAGTCACAGACAGCAAACCCCAAGTCCACAGTTGCTCCCAAAGTCCACCACCTCAATTTGGGATGATTTGTTATCTATTAAGGTATTCCACAGATGCAGGGTACATCAAGTTGATTGTGGAGATTTACTCTGCTGCTCCTAAGGCTGCTGGGAGAAATTTCCCTTTGTCCTCTTTGTTTGCACAGCTCCCAGGGGCTCAGCTTTGGATTTGGCCCTGCCTCTGCGTGTAAGTCGCCTGAGGGCATCTGTTCCCTCCCAGACAGGAGGGGGTTAAAGCAACAGCTGATTGGGGGCTCTGGCTCACTCAGGCCTGGGGGAGGGATGGGTACGTTAGTTATAATTGGAATACTGGGCGAGCCTGCGGCTGCAGAGGCCAGCGTGTCATTGCAACAGCCTGAGGTATGCCGTGTGTTCTCCCAGGGAAGCTGTCCCTGGACCACGGGACCCTGGCAGTGGCGGGCTGCACAGGCTCCCAGGGGGGCAGTGTGGATAGTGACCTGTGCTTGCACACAGGATTCTTGGTGGCTGCAGCAGCAGTGTTAGCATTTCATGCCCGTCTCTGGTGTCCGACCTGATAGCTGCGGCTTCCGCCCATCTCTGGAGCTCATTTAGGTGGTGCTCTGAATCCCCTCTCCTCGCACACCCCGAAACAATGGTCTCTTGCCTGTTAGGCAAGTCCAGACATTTTCCCGGACTCCCTCTCGTCTAGCTGTGGGGCATTAGCCCCCTTCAGGCTGTGTTCACGCAGCCAACACCAGTCCTCTCCCTGGGATCCAACCTTCAAAGCTCAAGCCTCAACTCCCAGCCCCCGCCCACCCAGGCCGGGGAGCAGACAAGCCTCTCAGGCTGGTGAGTGCCGGTCGGCACCTATCCTCTGTGAGAGAATCTCTCCGCTTTGCCCTCCTCACCCCTGTTCCTGTGCTTTCTTCCATGGCTCTGAAGCTCCCCCCCGCCCACCCCCCATCTCCACCAGTGAAGGGGCTTCCTAGTGTGTGGAAACCTTTCCTCCTTCACAGCTCCCTCCCAGAGGTGCAGGTCCCATCCCTATTCTTTTGTCTCTGGTTTTTCTTTTTTCTTTTGCCCTACCCAGGTACCTGGGGAGTTTCTTGCCTTTTGGGAAGTCCGAGGTCTGCCAGTGTTCAGTAGGTGTTCTGTAGGAGTTGTCCCACGTGTAGATGCATTTTTGATGTATTTGTGGGGAGGAAGGTGATCTCCATGTCTTACTCCCTCTGCCGTCTTGAAGGCCTCCCCCTCTTTATTGTTCTTGTTGGAACATATTCTCTAGTAATTATTTCAGATATTACACATGGGAGGTGAACCATCTAAGTCCTATTGAATGAACCTCATTTTGGGTTTTAGTCTGAGTGGGTGTAGAAGGTTAGATTCAAACTTATTTTCAAAATTATTTTATTTTATAACTTTGAAGCTGTTTTTGATTAAAAGTCTGATGTCAATGGGATTCTCAGTTCTTTGTTTCCTCTTTCTGGAAGATTTTAGAATTTTCACTTAATCCTTAGTCACCTTACTGTGATGTGCTTGAGACTTGGTGATGGATCCTTTCTATCTGAGAGCTCATGTCTTTAGTTTGGGGAAATGCTCTTCTATTATATTTTGAGCAATTTCTCTAATCCAACTTTCTTCATTCTGTCTGGAACTTGTATCAGACATATTTTGGAATGTCTACATTTATTTTCCATGGCTCTTAATATTCCTCCATTCTTTCTAATTTTTACGACCTTTCAACGTGCATTCTAAAAGATTTTCTTGTCTAAGTTTCTTGCTTACTAATTCCCTCTTAGACTCTGCATGTTCTGTAGATCAGCAGAATAGATTATAGGAACCTATTCTTCCCATTGTAGTAAAGCTTAACCTGGGCATGAGGCTGCAACACTGAAAACTGCATTTTATAACCTCTTTTCTATGTTGGTGAGGCCAAGGAACTAAGGCCTGGAAAAAAGAAATGTGAGGGGAAATGATGTGTGCCCCTTCTGGGTATTGCTCTTAAAGTGACTGGATTGCAGTTCTTTTGTCTTTTCCCCCATTCTACTGACTAGAAGATCAGCCACTAGGAAACACAAGTAGGAAGCCATTTGTAATACAGCACAGAGCTTCCTACTAGTCCTAAACTGCTTGCCAATCCCTGGGCCAATCCCTGGAGTATCATGCCAGAAGGGAAAAACTAAGTTGTTTAAACAACTGTGTTTTAGTATCCTTAATGAGTTTAACAAGTTTAATAGCCCCCAAGATAAACACATTGTACTGATTTTTTTTTTAATTTCAAAGATAAAAATGTTGTCACAGTCTTTTGTTCCTTCTTTTGTATTGATTCAACAGCCTTTCCTTTCTCTCTGAAAATGTTAACTCTATCTAGTCTGGTCTTGTTTTTTGTTTTGCTTTGTTTTGTTTTACTCTAAAAGAGTGGTTCTAAAACTTTGGCATGCAGCAGAACATGTGGAAAATTTGTAAATATACAGAATCCATGCCCACCCCAGAATTTCTGATTCATTAACTGTGGGGTGGGCCTGAGAATACGCATTTCTAACAATTTTCCAGATGCTGCTGCTGCTGGTGGGCTGGCCACCATACTTTGAGAACCTCTGTTCTAGTAACTCTCTTTCACACAAATGTAAATTCTTCTACACTGAATGAGGAACCTTTTATTCTGTTGGCTGTTGTCAAATCTTTGGTTACTCTTGGGTGTGTACTCAAGAGTATTTGAAATTTCTGATGTCCAAAGTGCTACAACACATTTGTTTACTGTAGCCTTACCTCAGTGGCTTTCAGGGATGTGCAAGGCCTGATTCTGGGAGGCAGCTAGTTTTCTGGAGAGGGGGCTTCTATTCATTCTGGGCGTCACCAGCTTTCTGGGACACCAACCACTTTTGCCTAGAGGCAAATACCTCTGATGCTCTTTACCTAAATTGTTTTAGAGGAGGCTGTCCCTTTTGCATTTTTCAAGCAGTCACCTTGTTAGTTGCCCTAAGACCCCTTCTGCTCACAGGATCCACCAGTTTTGGGGTTGAAACATCTTAGAGACACTTCTGTGTTTTCTAGCTTGCCTCTCCAGTGCATGATTAGGCTGTAGATTCCTTCAAATTCCACCCTTGCTCTGTGGGGGGTTTTCCGGTGTGGACCAGAAAACCTGAGACAAATTTTAAAAGAGCTGTAATACTAATTCCTTCTTCAATTTATTCCATGTGCCTCCTTTCTTGAAGGGAATTCTTTAAAGTTTCTGTTCTGTTGGAGGACTCCTTCAGTATGATCCAATATCTTTATTGATTTCTGCTTCTATAATTTTTCTGTAGTCATCAGGGGTTAGGATGAGGGGAAGGGACGTGTCAGCATATTCTCTACCCTCAAACTTGATCTAGCCTCTCTATATTTTACTTTTTTTAAATGAGTTTACTAAATAAAAACAAAAAATCTCTCAGTTATATCGCAAGCTTTTTGTAACTCTAGTACTGTATTATATACCTTCAGACATATATATTTTTCTTACAATTTAATAAATACATGTTTGCTTCGGTGGTTTCCACATATAACCTACCCACTGTGTAGTTAGTAAATACCATTTTTTAAAAGGTATGAGCCTATGCTAATGACAATTAAGAAAAAGTAGGTAACAATACATAGTATTCATAACAGTAATAGTATTTATTGAGGACATGTGGTGTACCAGGCTTGAGGTAAGCACTTTATATGCATAGTATTATTATCACTGTTTTGCACCTGAGGGTACTAAAGTACAAAGATGGCAAGTAACTTACCCAAATTAACTAACTAGTGAGTAGCAGAGGGAAGATTTAAACTAAGCTGTACTCCAGACCTTGTGCTCTTAACTTCATACTAACTGCCTCCTGTGAAGGTATACTTGCTACTAGATTTCAAAGTCAGATAGCTGATGTGCATTATCTATGACCTTTCTGTTATAATGTATGTGAGAATACATGGCATAGAGCTGAAACTAGACTCTCAGTATTTTTTAGTACTTATTGAATTGGAATAGAAATAGTCATTGTTGCCTTTCATTGTGTAATAAGGTTGACCATATTTTATTTTCTTTAAGTATAGGTAATTGTGATACAGACTTACTACAGACGATGGCATGCTAAAGCTGTGGTAGACAATTTAAAAAGACAGAAAATGTTAAGGTTGCAGTGGGAAGCACAGGAAGAACTAAGGAAGATAAGAGAAAAAGAAGAGTGGATGAAATTGGATTATTACCGGAGGCATAATCCTCAAACAAAAGAAGATTTTGAACTTCTTTACAATGCACTGGAACGTAAGTTTGAAATAGGCTTTGCATAAAATATTAATTTTATAATTTTTCATTAGTAGGAAAAACAGGTTTACTAAAGACAAAAGGGGAACCTTATTATTTTAGGAAGATGTCTGGGGTATCTGGACTAGAGAATTTTATAAGATGAATAATGTCTTACATTTGGGACAGGAATTAAGGCTGGTGTGAAATTGGAAACGCTTTTATATTAACAATGGATGAATAAAATGTGACTACAGCTCTGTGAATTATTCAGTTTTAGTATGTTATCTCATTTGCTACTCATCCCTATGAGATAAAAAGAGAAAGTATTGTCCAGTCTGTTTCTCTGATGGTCTTGGGAATTTGTGAACTCAGAGTTGAACTGTCTTGAACCCCTCAGTCCAGCATTCTGTCTCTGATTCTGCTCTTTACAGGAGATACCTTTTTATTCCCTTCTACTAATGATTATAAATATATATATATGTATATGTATATATATTCTCTACACATTTGATTTTATGGCTTATTTCTTCCATAGGATGTGTGCTAGTCATTGACACAGTTAAAAACTTCCGTTACTTGAACAAGTCAATCACTCCCTACTTTGGGCAGTATATACACTGTTCTTCTTGAAGCTTTTCCCCAATACCCACCTTCTAATCTCAGCTTAAATATCACCTACTCAAAGCCTTTTGTGACTGACAGTGCAACTGGGACATCCTATTACCATCTTATGGTTCTCACTGCATACCAACTTTTCATTTATAACACCACAATACGTTTTTTTAACATTAATTTCACTACTGGACTGTAAGCTCCGTAAATGAATGACTCATTTATTTTTTGGATGATCTCTTTTTCTGTGTTTAGCTCACATGCCCAACAAATACTGGTAGAATGAATAAGTGAATGAATGAAGGGAAACCCAAGGATGTAGCCATGCAACTGTCTCTAGCTTCTGCTTTCCCAAGAGTACCTCTAAAGTAGAAGTAACCAGAACAGAAGAGTTATTTGTTACCTTAGATACCAGAAAGTGAAGTTGGGCTCTTGTGATGACATAGAAGAAT
The DNA here is from genome assembly GCF_963455315.2 of Globicephala melas. Taxonomy (NCBI): domain Eukaryota; kingdom Metazoa; phylum Chordata; class Mammalia; order Artiodactyla; family Delphinidae; genus Globicephala; species Globicephala melas. The sequence goes on from NC_083322.1 coordinate 27,054,708, forward strand.
TAAAAAAATTAAAAGTAGCCTCAGTTATTTTTTTAGTTGAATACGGTCTTTTTATCCAAAGAAATAATAGTCTTTGACTTCTCTATGATTATTCATAATATTAACTTTAAGTAAATTTTCTTACTATAACGTTGTTTCTTTATATACTGTTTATTTGTGGACGTTACTATGTGCTCTGTTACTCAGGTCATCCTTTCCTCTCTAATCGAATACAATTTTAGGTGTCAGATATCAGGTCTATTTAAATAGCTATATGATAATATGCTATTTACTGAAGATGATACAATTAAACACTAGGTCTAACAAGCAATAGTAATACATCTATCTCTTTGATAAATGGAAGAAAATGGAAATGAAATTTCTTACATAAAAGAGACATCTCTTAGTTTTCTTCCAGGCCTAAAATTCTAAATTAGAACTCTAAGAATAATTTAAAGTTCTGTTTTGTTGTAGTTAAAATTCTGGTTCACAAGCTCAGTAATTTACATAGCTCTTCTATTTACTATAGTTTTCATTCCATATTCTTTACTCCAGTGTTTGAAACTGTTGCCCCCTTGTGGCTCATAGTGACAATTGCATAGTTTGAATTACAACTCCTAATAAAGTTTAACTTTTCCTCCAGGTAACCTGTTGCTTAGTAATAAAAGCAAAATGATATCAATTTAGGAAAATGAATTTAACTATATAAGATAATATGCTGTATCAAAGACAAGACTATCTCTGGGCAACAGTGTTTGATTTTTTTTTTTTTTTTTTTTGCGGTACTCAGGCCTCTCACTGTTGTGGCCCCTCCCGTTGCGGAGCACAGGCTCCGGATGCGCAGGCTCAGCGGCCATGGCTCACGGGCCCAGCCGCTCTGTGGCATGTGGGATCTTCCCGGACCGGGGCACGAACCCGTGTCCCCTGCATCGGTAGGCGGACTTTCAACCACTGCACCACCAGGGAAGCCCCAACAGTGTTTGATTTTTATGTCTTTTTTTTTTTTTTTTTTCTTATATCAGTATGTTGAGGGCAACTTCTTTCATTGATCTGACTGGTCACTCTTATCTCAGACTCGGTATAGGAGTCATTATCTTGAGGAAATGTCTCTTATCAACATGGATTAGGCTCAGAGCCTCTTTTCCTTGCCCCATTATTCTCTGTGCATACCATTCTCTTAACTGTCCATGTCTGTACCTAGGACACCAGATAGGACCTTGTTCATTATGTCTAATAAATGTTTGTTGAATTGAATCTTCTACCCTTTGTCTTGTTTTAACTAGTGGAAATGGTGTTTTCTGACTCGTCTCTAATTATTACCTCTTGATCTCAAGGTCCCTTGACTTCTAGCTTCTGGCGACTCGCTGGCCCCAGTCCTTTGACAGATCTGGCCCTGGGCTTTCAGTCTGAATCTTTCTTGATTTTTTTCCATTCAGGCTTCCAGTCTGTGATAAGAATTTTAAAAAGCAGATGCGTATAAACTGCCAGTGACAGACAAAATATTGTATGTTCTGCTGTTTCTTGTTTGGAAATAGCAAGTTTATTAGATCTCAGAAATTTTAAAATGTGTATGGACTTTATATTTTAGTGCTATCCTTTCATTTTATAATTGAACTTCAGACCCTGGAAATTAGGTAATTTGTTCAAGAATGTAAGTTAAGGTTATAAGATAAATGTATTCTTTGAAAGGAACCGGTTGCTTTCATATCTTTTTCTTTAAAAATATTGGAGGTTATTGACATCTGTTATGGGCTGAATTATGTTCCCCCCAAATTCAGATGTTGAAGTTCTAACATCCAGTACCTCAGAATGTGACTGTATTTGGAGATAGGGCCTTTAAAGAACTAATGAAGAAAAAGTGAGCTCATATGGGACCCTAGTCCCGTATGACTGGTATCCTTATAAGAAGAGGAGATTAGGACACAGACATGCACAGAGAGAAGGTCATGTGAAGACAGTGGAGGAAGGTGGCTCTTTATAAGCCCAGGATAGAGGCCCTCAGGAGAAACTAATCCTGCTATCACCTTGATCTTGAACTTCCATCCTTCAGAACTGTGAGGAAATAAATTTCTGTTATTTAAGCCTCCCAGTCTGGTACTTTGCAATGACAGCCCTAGCAAACTAATGTAGGATTCCAATTTTTTTTGTTTGCTTTTATTATCATTCCCAGGGAGCATATATTTTATGAAAGCAGGAAGAATCTCTCATTTTTCTCAATGTCTTCTCTGTATAGTTCTGGAAACTGTCAAATCAGTTATAAAATCAGTTTTATATAGCTGTTCCTGGTGTCTGTGTTTTTCTATTCCTTATTAGTAGTGGGTCATGGTATTTTTCTGATGCCATGTTCTATCCTTTACTGTAGATTTACAGGGAGTTTGTTCATCTAATGGAGAATTTTATTGGAATTAAGGTCCATTATTTTCATATTTCTAATTAGCTTCATTGGGTTGTTTCCTTTTTAAAAGTCATACTAATAATTTAAGCAAAATACAAAATCTGAATATATATGGATATAACTGTATTTGAATACACATATGTATAGCTCCAGATTCACCCAGGACTTAAGGATTAATCTAGCAGATCAGTATATTGCTTTTTGAGGTTGGCAGAATAGCTTAAATATCCTAGTGGCCTAAATTTATTACTGGTCCCAAAGGTTTCTAATGTAAAACTGGGAAGTAAAATACGCTTACTAATATCATTCAGATTTATTTGCTTTCTGGGGACATCCATATAATCCCATGAGGTAAATATTCTCAGTTATTATTTCCACAAGCAAGCAATCTTCCTCTTTATTCATATACTGCCTTTTAGTATATGGATATTGTCAAAGTTTTAAAGCTTTTTGGTTGGTAAAACTACTCTTAAATGATAAGCTCATCAATCATGGATTTTCTGGACTTTCATAACATAATTTAGCCCTTAAATTTACAATCCTTTTGCTGAACACAATTTAGCTTTTAAATTTACAAATCCTCTTTTCGAATAGACCAAACTGTACAGTATCTGAATAATGTATTCCTGGTAAGAGACAGAATGGGATTCTTATAAAGAACACAAGTGACAAGTCCTTGACCTGATCAGGATGATTTCAAATTGAAATTTGAGAGGAGGAAGAAATAATATGATAAAATTATAAAACTAGATATCATGAAAGGCAGTGGTTATAACAGAGGAGGGCCAGAAACAACATGACTTGAGATATTTACCTTTCGATGCAGGGACTAGTATTAAAGTAAACTTGAAATTTTAATAGAAGAAGGAAAATATTTCTAATTATATAAATTATATATAAATGTAATATATTCTGAAATATCCCTGCAACACGATGAGAGAGTAATCATGCCTGGAATATAACAACAGAAGAATACATTTTACTTGATTGAATCATATCTAATAGAAGATAAGAGGAAGTAATCTTATGTCAAGAGTTGATTTACCCAAAGGAAGTCTTTAAAACTAATGGTGAAAAATGTCAGGCTTTTGGGTAAAGATAAATGTAATGACAAACAAAAATTCTGTCCCAGTGGAAGGATTTTACAGTCTATCCAACTAGGGAGAGGCAGAGACACGTTTGCTCCTTCAAGAAGGCATTATGTCTTTCTCACTTTTGTATGTACCATCAAACTTTATAGAGTTCTTTCAGATAACAATTGCTCAAAAATTGTAGTTGAGTATTTTGAATTGGCGAAGAAGTGATAGGATTTTGACAAGTATTGATATAATAACCAGATCAGGGAACTAGGATTTTTGAAGTTCAGATAAAAAATAGGCTTGATTCTATGGCCAGAGTGTAGTTCATGAGACTCTGAAGCTTCATCATTCTGACAATAAAGTAATAAATCGTCTCTACATAAAAGGAAAGAATTACATGGCTAATGAAGTAAATATGGCTTTCCAGTAGTAAAGCACCTAATAAGTTCACATTGAAAAGAATTGTGATGAATGTCAAAGACTAGAGTGACTTTTTGGAATTGTTTGTTCAGAATAAAGAACAGTAGGTCACTGTTTCTACTTTTGTTTTGCTTCCATGTTCTGTGAAGAGCAGAAAACAAATATGGCTCAAATGAGTTCAGGTTCACAGTCCAAATGTATGTCCCAGGGGATCAAAGCCATACTGTTACCTTTCAGTATTCATGGAGAATGGGAGGTGTGCCCAGAAGACATGACCTTCCAGAGGAGGCTTGTGATTAACTGTCACATACATTACATCTTTTTATAACTCTGCCCGGCTCCCTGCCCCAATACACACTTTTCAGGTGCCTGATTTAAATATGAGGCTTACTTATGTAAAATTCCCCCAAATTGACCTTACTGCAATTTTTGTTTCATCCTATGCATTTTGATATGTAGTGCTTCTATTTTTCTTTCCTTAATTGTTGACACTCATACCTTTTACTTCTTATTTGATTAAAATGTTATTTTTGATAGTATTGCTTACATTTCCAAGCAGATGGGAATATATTTCTTTTTTAAACTTTTGTTATTAATTGTAGTTGAATTGTACTGTGTCAAAAAATGCAGTTTTCGATGTTTCTGATTTGGGGGATTTATGTTTTCTTCCATTCCTACTCCTAGAATTTATATAACTTTATATAAATGCTTCATAGAACTTCGAAAATAAGATATATTTTCAGACTTTGGTGTTCAGAGCTTGATGTATATTAATTAATTTAAATTGGTTAATCATACTGTGTCAGATATTTTTTGTTTTTAATTCTTCTTTACTTAACTGTCATAGATTAACTCATTTGTATTTTATTTATGTTTATATAATATAAAATATACTCACTACAGTAGTATTTATAACTGATACAAGTTTTGCTTTTTATAGCTTGATGGGATGTGATTTTCAGTGTAAATATTCATGAGAGTCATACCTTTCATCATAAAATTATCTTCTATCCCAAGGGATGAATTTTGAGTGTTTTCCCCCCTATTTTCAATATATTAATATTGCTGTATCTGTCTTTTTTTTTTTTTTTTTTTTTTTTTTTTTTGCGGTACACAGGCCTCTCACTGTTGTGGCCTCTCCCGTTGCGGAGCACAGGCTCCAGATGCGCAGGCTCAGCGGCCATGGCTCACAGGCCTAGCCGCTCTGCAGCATGTGGGATCTTCCCAGACCGGGGCATGAACCCGTGTCCCCTGCATCGGCAGGCGGACTCTCAACCACTGCGCCACCCGGGAAGCCCTGTATCTGTCTTTTTTGTTGTTCATATTTACCATCCTTTTATGTTTAACCTTAGTCTTTGGCATCACTTTGTGCCTTCCAAAAACATCATGTCATTGAATTTTTAAAAAACCATAATATTTTATTTTCAGTCAAAAAAATCGAACCATTTCATATTTTTCAATATAATGATTATGCCTGATTTTGCTTCTCTCATCTTGCTTTATGCTCTTTATTTCTAATTTTTTTGTCTTTTTCTGCACAAACATTTATGATTGTTACTCTTTTCTGCAATGATTTGAAATGTAAGCATTCTTTTTTTATTCCTTCTTAAAGTTTTTCAAAGACGTTCTTAAAACAGGTAAACTATCAAATGGATTCATAGCCTACCATTGTCTCTAGTTCTGAGTCCTGAGTTAAGGTTTACTACCTTCTGCTAGAGGGTCCATTTTCTGAGATGAAACAACAGCAGTTTGGGGGACGACATTTCTGCCTCCTTGAGTGTCTTCCAGTCGAATCTGCACTGTGTCTTACGGAAATTGCCCTGAGATTTCTATCACATGGATCACACCTCTCTCTGATTTTCAGTACTGCTTCCGGTCTCTCCCTCTCCTCCCCCATTTCATGTTTCCTGTATCATTTCTAGAAGAACTTAGGAGAGAGGAGTTGGAGTTAACAGCCTGTATATAAACCTCCATCTTGTCAGAAATTTGGTATGCCATATATTAAAGAGGAACTAGGCCTGGATAGGACATGAAATTATGTCAAATAATATGCAATTTAAGAAAGGGAAGTGTTTTTGTCTGGAAAAGAGAAAGCCTAAGTGGACTGTGACAGCTGTCTTCGATGCCATGCGGTGCAAAGAATAGACTGACTGTTTAGCCTCACAGGCTAGGACCAGGACCAGGGTGAGCAAGTTAAACCTGTCCAAGCTGCTGGGAGATGGGGAGGGTTGTTGAACTGTTTAAAATCTAAGGTTCTTTCCAACATTATTTTTCCTTTAATATAAATAAGTTTGACACTTTTGAAATATGGGATATAAAACAGTTTTCTTCCCCAAATTTAACATGTATAAGAATTGAATGGGGGCTTCCCTGGTGGCGCAGTGGTTGAGAGTCCGCCTGACGATGCAGGGGACGCGGGTTCGTGCCTCGGTCCGGGAGGATCCCACGTGCCGTGGAGCGGCTGGGCCCGTGAGCCATGGCCGCTGAGCCTGCACGTCCAGAGCCTGTGCTCCGCAACGGGAGAGGCCACAACAGTAAGAGGCCCGTGTACCGCAAAAAAAAAAAAAAAAAAAAAGAAATAAAAAAAAAGAATTGAATGGAACACTTGTTAAAATAAAAAGTTCTGAGCCCAGCCACTTTGATTTATTTAAGTTTGGGATAGGATCTTGCACTCTGTATTTTCTGAGGTTAATTTTGAGAATATGGTGTAATCTTTAGGTAAAGTGAGTTTATAAAAGTACTATTCTTTGGCATTTTATGGTTTTGTTTTAGGATGTATTTCATGCAACACATTCTATTTTTAATTTTTATTTTATATTGGAATATAGTTGATTTACAATGTTGTGTTAGTTTCAGGTGTACAGCAAAGTGATTTAGTTATACATATACATATATATATTCTTTTTCAGATTCTTTTCCCATATAAGTTATTACAGAGTACTGAGTAGAGTTCCCTATGCTATACTGTAGGTCCTTGTTGATCATCTGTTTTATATATAGTAATGTGCAACACAGTCTTTGTTGATAGTAACCAACACTTTAAAATATTGTAGATATTATTCTAACTTAATTCATTGGTTTGAGTAAAGTGTAAATGTAATTACTTTATAACATTTGCTGATATAATTAGGGTTTTGTAAAGAAATGGAAAATCGTTCTAAAAGTGCTAATAATGAAGAAAACAATTGAAGTCAACATTTCTACATAAAACTGTCAATTTGGGTACTGGGGGAAGCAGACACCAAGATGGAGTTTGAAGTGAAAGATACAGGGAAGAGAGAGCAGGGAAAGGCAAAGAAAGTCTTCAGATTGAGATGTAGGTTGACACCTGTGAAAGCAGAGAGGGAAGGAATGAGGACGAGGGATGGATATCTTCAAACAGGTAGAGTTCTGAGGAAGTCTGAGCCGGCCTGACGGTCAGCTCTGATTGACCACAGAAGAGACCACTATTGGGCAGACATGGCCAGGCCCTGCTTCTCCCATGGTTCTTACTCATTGACTGGGAGTAAGTGTGGGAAAAGTGTGGCCTCTGCTCCAATATGGCGGCAGATCCGAAGTGCTATAGCTGGTACTGTCAGCCACCTGTACTCCTAGCTACAGGTACTCTTGGAGGGAGATCTGAGCAGGACACGTTCATGGCTGCCACAAATCCAAGCCATATTTGTTCCAGTACTGGGGGGTGTGCATGCTTACTTGGAGGCATAATTTGACATGATCTGTACTGATGTCTTACAGCTTCTGTTAGTTTGACTCTACTTTTATTGCTTTACATCTCTCAGCTTTCATTTCATCCTATTTTTTTCATATATCAGGTGTACAATATGAATGATTCTATTCATAATATAATTTTATTTAGATTGTTATAAAAATAAAATACACTTGTCTGGAGGTGATAGTAAAAAATGTTCTGTAAAGATGTGGGATTTTAAAAACTCAAGAGTCTTTTATGTTATTCCTCTAGTCTGGAGGCAAGAAGAACTTGCACGCATTAACCAGTCTTTCACTGGAGCTGAAAGGAAAGCTGCTTTGTGTGAACTCCTGGAAAAAGAGACCCAGATAATTGCTTCCATTGGGAGACATAGATACATCGCTTATACGGCTAACCAGGAAGCATCGATACAAGCTTTTTTGGATAAGGTTATTGAAGTAACAATTATTTAAATATGAATGTATCCTGAATTTAAAAACATAGAATAATGAACTAAAGAAGAGACTTACATTGTAAGAATTTGTGTGAATTTTGTTTAGTATTTTGGTGACATATTTATTTAAATTTTGTATATATTTTTCTTTCTTCTTATACAGCTTTAGATTTTCACTGCAGCCTAGAATAACGATTGACAAGTCACATAAAATTAACGTGTTCTTAAGAAAAGAGCTATGAAGGGAAAAATGGAGACACCACCTTTGTGACTCTGTTCATTTAGACTTAGGCTGGCTATAGAAATTAGATGAATTGCACACCCTGATAAAATGTAGAGTATTGAAGTCACAAAATGTCTGGATCTGCAGTGCCCCACAGTAAGCAACCTGGGGGAAATAGCTATAGACTAGTGTTTCTGCTTTTGTTCACCAGCTCATTAAGTGACTAGAAATTTCTGACCCAAAGGATATATGATTATTGAAAACCATGAAAACATACAATTAAGGGAAAAACTAAAGTAATTACCCTTTTGTGGTGAAACTGCCTGCTTGATATTGAACAGCCTGTTTCCATAGTGACCAATTTCCTTTTATAAACTTGATCTTTCCAAACAATTAAAAGCCAATCCAGCCACTAGAAGAAAAGGGATGGAGTTCTTCAAGATATTCTCGTGTAGTGATTCTGGTTGTATGATTCTTGTTATTTGAGAACATTTGTTCTTAAAAACCATATTTTTTGATACTATAAATGCCCCCCACTCACCTTACTTATACGCTCTCCTGTTTGATCTCAATTTTTCTTGTGGTTTTAACTACTGCCTGCATCCTGGAACTCCCTACAGTTCCAGGCCAGACCTCTCCTAGGAGCTTCCAAATCACATCCTGAATTGCCTACTATCATTGCTCTTTGGATGTCCCCAGAGTAAACCTCAAGTTGACATGTCAACCCCTGAGTCATATCATCTTACCTTTCCTTGACCCCTCACCTCCAAACTGATCCTCTTCTGTAACACTCGCATAATTTATCTTCTGTGAATGTTTCATCATCTACTTAAGTTGCTTCAGACAGAAACCTGGGCATTGTTCTTGACGTCCCACTTAGCCACCAAACTGTCTGTTCTATTACTTTAATAATCTCCTCAGTTCTTTACTTCTTCCTTTCCAAACTCACTACCACTGCCTACAGGGAAGTGGCTCTGCCATGCACCTTGATGACCTTGCGTGTATCCAAATACGCCACGTAAACAAAGACTTGAACCACAGCTAATCTGAGTCTTGGAATGCCTTGTGATCCTGCTGGCACTGGAGAGGATGGGAAGCTTCTGAGATGTTATGGAACAGCTCCCCTCTCCTGCTTCCCTATCTCCTCTGAGAGGCTGTCATGAGACAGGTCTCGCCTTGTGTGTGTAAGCTTGACACTGATTTAATTGGATCTGGATTTCCTTCCCATCTGGATTACTTTATGTCCCCAAATGAGGCTTTCGACCTCCAGGCTCACTTCTTAATTCCCTCCTCCATCATCCGTATTGTTGCCACAGGGACCTCATTCAACACAACTCTGCCCCTGGCCCTCCTTGTTGCCCTCAAGGAACAAGGACTTTTATAGTCGATTCTTGGCACACCTGACCCATCCCACAGTTGTTTATCATCTCTGCTTGCATACTACAGCCATACTGTTTCAGCTACGCTCAGTTACTTGCACGTTCACAGAAAGACCACATGCTCTCCATGCCTTTGCATCTGCTGTGGCCTCTACATGGAACATCCTTTCCTTCCTTCTTCAGTAACCAAGTAGTCACCCTTCAAAACAAGCTCAGATGTCCCTTCTTCTGGGAAGGATCACTGATCCTCCTACTTTAGCCTGTACTATATACCTTCATAAGACTGTTTCATTTTTGTCTTAGTACATTGTGGTCAGTTTTTATTATATCTGTTTACATGTCTGAATCCTTCCTAGATTCTGAGTTTCTTAAGGCAGGAGCCATCTTTTATCTGCATAGCCTCATATCCTAGCTCAGTGCTCATCACAGAGTATCAATAAGTGCTTGTGGAGGAAGGTAGGGAGGAAAAATAAGGGAAATAAATAATGGTTTGTAATTTTTTTAAAAAAATTTATTTTATTTATTTATTTTTGGTTGCATTGGGTCTTTGTTGCTGTGCGCGGGTGGCGAGCTGGGGCTACTCTCCGTTGCGGTGTGCGGGCTTCTCATTGCAGTGGCTTCTCTTGTTGCGGAGCACAGGCTTTAGTAGTGTGATGTGCGGGCTCCACTAATTGTGGCTCGTGGGCTCTAGAGCACAGGCTCAGCAGTTGTGGCACACGGGCTTAGCTGCTCTGTGGCATGTGAGATCTTCCCGGACCACGGCTTGAACCCATATCCCCTGCATTGGCAGGTGGATTCTTAACCACTGCCCCACCAAGGAAGCCCCAATGATTTGTAATTTTATATTTCAGGTACTATGAGGAAATATGCAGTGTAGATACTATCATTTCAAATTCTTGAATATCTTCATTCTAGAATAGCTGAGTTCTACTGTATGGAAGCCATAATATTCATACTTCTCCAGAGTCATATTTTGAACTAAACTTATTCCTTTAGCAAGTTGCTCTATGCTGAATCCAGCTTCATCACTGGGAACTGTGTTCCTTATGTGTCTGATTGTTAACCTTAAGAGGACAGCATGGACCCAGGGCACAAGAAAGAGCTGGAGGCCTCTCAGGTGCCAATGGACAGGGAAGATGGGTGGTACTTACCTTCCTTATTTAAGGCTGAACCTTGTACAGGACTTCCTGCTTGTGCTTCATCTGCTGCTTTGTTTCCTGTAAGCGATTTTAAATTCTTGTTGTAAATACTTATACAATGTCTATTCTTCATTATGCCTGCACACCCCGCACCCCACCCCCCAACCTCCAGCTTCATGTCTAGCATTGTCCCTAAACATGTTTTAAATTATAGAGAGTCCAAAGGTAGATCAAGTCCCAACATATAAAAGCGCCTCTGGAGCCAGTTGATGACGATTACTCTCTGTCATGAAGTACAACTTCGTAAGAAGTTCTTTAAATGTCACCAAAAAAGATGAGATGGGGAGATTATGTTCATGAGAATTCCTGTGAGGAAGGAAGATTTTTTTTTTTTTTTTGGTAAATACTTTGATACGTTTTGGGGTAGAATCTGAGACCCTAAAGGATCCTGAGTATGGGAAGAATTGCTCTATCCCAGGAAAACGGAGGTTTTCGAGTGTTGCCAGGAGAGAGAGTAGAGGGAGGACAGTTAGAAGGCAGTGGGACACAATGTGGCTTCTTGTAACTTCATTAATTATATCACTAATAATTGAAATATTAAGTGCAAGATGATTTTTTTTTTTCATAAGAGGAAAAGGAGCAAGAGAAATGACTGGGCCTTAATGACTGATTCAGGGCAGCACACAAAGATGCAGGATCAGAAGATGACAGGAAGGATGGAAAAGTTAGCCACAAAAACTTGTAGAAATCAAGGGAAAGGCTTTTTTGTGGGTCATAGGTTTTTGTGTGGGTCATAGGTTTTAGAATTGGGGTTCTGAACCTGTGGTCACCCCAGCTGATAAACCAGTTAATCTCACCAATCCCCAGGCTAAGACTTAGAGGAAATGGACATTTTAGCTGATACAAGAGAATTTTACCTCAGTTTTGACCAAAGTGTTATACAGGGCAAGACAAAACACAACCATGGAATGGAACAGCTGCACTTGAGGTCAATCCCCAGTCCATTACGTACCCTAATTAGTCCATTCTTTAAAAATATTGACCAACAGTGACTTTTGACCTGCTTTTAACCTGTTATAGTAAATTGTGAAATCTTTGTTATTCTAATACAAAGTCATTTAAATCACCTTTTTGTATATGGTGCCATGATAAACATCATAGAAAACAGTTAAGGTAGATTTTATAGTCTTTTGTTGTAAATAGTTATACCAGTTCTATTCCGTTTTATGCCTATCCCACCCTACCCATGCCTAGCATTGTCTCCAATAAATATTCAGGAGGAGTCAGTGTTGATTTCATGAAACTTGAAGTAACTTATTCTACAGTTTTTTTGATTGCTAAGAAAAAACAGCTTATAAGTAATCCCTGAGGCTAGATAAGGTCAGAGTTTTTTCAAATGTTAACGCTAACAACCAGGGCCATGATGCGGATTTTAAGATCCACATTTAGCACCATAACATATAGATATGTAAAGAGAATATTTACTTTCCCATAATTTGGAAATAACTCTGGAAAATAAAATTTTATGGTTTGGTTTTAGTTTAACTTCAGTGTGTCTAAGTATTATGTAGTGTATTGAACTAATATTTTATTTTTTATCTTCTTATCCTGGACACAGAATTTCTCTGAGTAGTGAATGATTACTATTTTAAATTAGTCCAATAAAAGCACTGAACTAATCAGTTATTAGGGACTCTATACTAAGCCTTCATTCTCCATAAAAAGTTAAAAGATTTTTGAAGCATTAGTTAAAAAATTTGTAATTTTATCACATCAAACATTGACATCCACAGGTTGTCAAATGTTAAAAACTCACAAATTGACAGAGGTGAAGAAATTCAGGTCAAGAAATTTGAATGAAAAATCATCAGTCAGTTTCTAATATATCTTGGGTACTGCTTACCCAAACTGTAAAGAGACAATTTGAATTTCTGCAAGAGGTTTTCCCTAGAGTCAAGGCCATTTATTTCTTTGATTCTCTTTGATTTACACACCACTTCTCACAATCACAAGCTAAAAAACTGCAATCTACTTTAGCTGTGTCATTTAATTTTTTTTCTCCTTACTCAGGTGGCCAACAGGTAATGGGAGAGAAAAATGCAACCAGCTCTTGCCTCTCTCTGAGTACCACAGTACACAGGGGTGTCCTCTATGGACGGACAAAACCACTTTGCTGTGTAAAAGAAAAGTTGATCACTACCCAGTAGCTCTGGGGGGTTAGTGTTATTCTTAATTTGTCCCCTGAGGGTCTAGAGTATTAATTTAGGAGAAAGAAAAGACCGTCTCTCACAGTGCAGCCATTTCTTCTCTTTTGTGGAAGCTTGCTGCTCTCAAGGTTTTTATCTCTCCACCTTCCCTTCCTCAAAATGTGTCTTCCTGCTGTTCTTCTGTTCCTCTCCTCCAGAGTCTATGCTGTTTCATTTGTTGGCAGCTAAGTGGAATTTATTATGCTCCTGTTTTCTAAAGCAATTTAAGAACATGATTGTTGTACATCTCTTATTGTAGTCAAAGCATTCAAAGAAAAAAAGACATAGAAAGAGAAATAAGCAAAGTTGACATTTTCCTGCATCAGAATAAAAGAAATACCTTAAGGCCTGCAATCAGAGAAGCTTAGACTTGAAGACCAGGTTATCAGTGTTGGCAGAAATAAATCCAAATATAAAAACAACTTTGCCAAACAGATTTTTTAAATGTCATTTCAGTGCTTACACTAGGGAACTCAAACTTCAAATCTAGGAATCTTTGATTATATCACTCAGTTTCCTTTAATCTGGCTAACTCCTAGTTATTCTTCAGGTTTTATCTTAGATATTATTTTCTTTTCACCAGTTAAGTGCTTCATATCAAACTGTAGTTACTGTTTACCTGCATCATCAAGCATAATCAACTTTTAATTATTTATTAATCTTTCTATGCTCTTAGATTTAAGAGTTCATGAAATTAGAATTTATCTACTTGCTACCTAGTACACTGACCAGTTTATAGTAAACACAATAAATACTTATTGAATGAATGAATGAATACTGTAGGCCCTGTGAAATATATAAAACTACATAAGAAATTTATTTCTTATAACCTGTAAGGAGAAATAGAGTTGTAATTATAGAACAAATTGCATTGCCCCATTGCATACTGTGTGTGTGTGTGTGTGTGTGTGTGTGTTTACATGTACAATAGGACAGATAATAGTGATTTCAGTGGTTTCAAACCATAGTAGTTAGGAATCTTTATAGAAAAGTTAGGATTTAAGTTAAAAATCAAAGGGTAGAAACAATTTGGATGTTAAATATATTTGGAAAAAATCCAAGGTATTACTATATCACAGTGTCTTAGATGGGGCTAAAAACTTGGAGGGAAGGTAGAGTTAAATCAATACAGCAGCTGAAAAAAACCACAATAAAGTAGATGGACTAAGCATTTCATTAAAAGGTTATTGTACTTGGATTATTACAAATGAAATAACTTATCAGCCTGAAGAGCTAAAGGTCATTACTGGAAGAAGGGAAATTACATTTAATAGAGCCACCCTGAGGAAAACTGTGTGCAAAGATTAAGGCTTTAGACTTTAGAATATTGCTATATGAAACTTAGCCTAAGATTGCTTATTCCTTAAAGGCTTTAAAAAGAGCTTTGCAGCAAACATTAGATTTCAGTAACACTCTGAGGCCTACCCCAAACAAGGCTGTAACCACTTAAAACAATATATTTTTAAAATTTCTAAGTGATAATAATTAAATCATAAAATATTTTCTTATTGAGCTATTTCCCTTTTGTAATCCTTAATAAATTTTATTAATTTTATCAATCTGCTAATTAACTGTATATTATTTAATATTAAATTTATGGCTTAAAAATAGAAATTAATCATAGGGCTGCAGCTTCTCATTTGCTAGATTAAAACTAGAACTGAGAATCTAAAGTTTCTGATGGAGATTCCTAGCTCTGCACAACATTCATTTTACCTTTGATCAGAAAATGATGCCATTACTTTGAAAACATATCAAATATAGTTGTTAAATGGTAGCTTTGTAGTTTTCAATGTAATTTAGCTAATATGAAATGTAAAAAAATTAAAGGTAAATTGAGGCTGTAACTAAAAATTCATACTACTGTCATACTAAATACAGCCTTAAATGGTTTCTCTATTTGGCTATTCTACATTCCTGATGATTTATTTTGATACATGGGCTTCTATTTAAACTTTAAATTATATCAAATCTAAGATTTAAATGCTTGCAAGTATGGCATAAATTGGACTACAGGTCTCCAAAGCAATTACCAATCAGTCTACAAAAATGCAGCATTTGGACAGTTAGAAATTGTGATCAACATAGCCTCCTTTTTGATAGATTATAATCAGGGAAAGAAACTGAGCAGCTTTATACCTTAAAGTAGAAGAGTCAGTGAATTTTCACTGTGCTCTTTCTAGGTCAATGCATCTTCTCTTAAAGTCTCAGTAGTTTGAGTAGGAGGGAACAAAAGCATTGACAAACATAGTCTTTAAATATTTTGTTGTGGTCCTGAGTCAGTGGAGGACTCACTCCATTTCCTCTCTCTGAATTCTTAGCCTGGGACTCCTCACATGAGCTTCAGGGCAAGTTAGCTCCATCTTTGACCCTCAGTTCAGGAGACGGGCTATGTTGGGAGGCACCAAGCTAGATTTGGAAGTAGGAAGTGAGAATCTTAGCCATTGTCAGGGAGGCAGGGGCCACAGCACTGCTAAAATAGCTAAATACAGCTGTTTCCCTATGGACATCTGCTTTGTGAAGAACTGTGAACTTGTTATAGATTTATTTTTATAGGAAACAGAACTGTAACTGAGTCCCATATTGCTATATCTGTAGGTCTAATGCCTTGAGGATTGTAATCATTGTTCCACAAGGGTTGTTCTCAATTGGCAAGGCATGATCAAGACACATTCATACAACTCAGTATAACTGAACCAAGTAGATAATTTTTTTAGCATTCTAAATAGCATGCTTTGTTCCCCAGGGATTATTTCATAAATCCATCAAGCTAACCATCATACTAGTTAGTACAAATTAGTAGCAAATTCTGAATCCTGAGGAAGTGTTTGTACTTCTGCAGACTAAAGCTCTCTCATATTTTTTTCCCTAAATTGTTTTACTTTCCCATGGTCTACAAATTCTTCAAATAATTTTCTTAAGTTTTAGTGATAGTTTTATTCCATAAAGCACATGATAATAAGGTTAACTTATAGTAGAAGGAACAAAATTATTTTTGAACTTTTAATTAACTGATAATTATAAACATTATTTTTAAGTGTTCAGCTCCAAAGCTATGGAGAAGATTTGATGGCAAAATAATTGAGATGGATACACAATTCACCATCAGAGCCAGAGAGCTGCAAAACATCTATAACTGCATTGTGCTGAAAAATCTCTCTCAAGATGAGAGACTGGATGTGCTGTTAACACTCAAACATACTGTAAAGGTACGTTAGTTTCTCTTAGTTTTTGGGTATCACTACCACTATCAATAAAAAAATTGAATACTAAAATAAACAAGATGGTTTGTATTAAGTAATTATAAAGATAATAAATGTCTATATATATGAATTTTATTTTGTGAACAACTATATTGTTTGGGTATAATTGGGGGAGGATATGGTTTATGCATTAACATTTATCTACAAGTTCTCAAACTATATATTATGACACATACAAAAGTAAATATAACACAATGAATATTCTAAATGTAGATGTATCCTTACCTTTGCAATGAATGTAGATATATACAGCATGAGATTAGTACTCAACTCAGTTCAATAAAACAGCAATTATTGGCTATATATTTTCACACTTTTTAATGAAAATTTTATTTTTAGCAATTTTAATGCAGCATTAGTATAAGTATTTTTACCTCCTTTTCCTCATCAGTTATTGATTTAAGGCACTTTAAGTAGTTGAGTAAATGGTTCTTGTTGGAAGGTAAGTCCCCATAGGTCTCTCATATTTCTGCCCATCTTGAAAGCAGAGGCATGGACTCAATAAGGCATTGACTGCCTTTTTTCTGGACAGCCTTTTCAGAGATGTTTGTCAAGTGACTATGCCTTTGAAGCTAGAGATAGGAAGAGAGGGAGAAGCCATAGGTCCAGAGGTGGGAAATAAGCATGGTATCTGTAGAGGGCAGTAGAAAGACCAAATTGGCAAAAGGAGAGTGCAGGTAGAGAGTACAGTAGAAATATTCTTACTTGACATAATTAGGACCATTAGCTGGTTAATTAAAAAAACCAAAGGATGGACTCATAAAAGATAAGTTGTGCATGTCTTAATATGTTTAACCTAATATATCCACATATACATTTATTTAACAGTATTTGATGGAGGACTAAGGCTTTTAAGCATGACTCGATGTCTGGCTGTGTTTATGGTGGCTGCACAACCGTAGATTAGTTATTTAATATTTCTGAAAATCAGTTTCATCATCTGTAAAATTAGTTGCTTTGAAGATACACATATATATATGTGTATATATTTATACATACGTATGTATATAGAATATAAATAAAATATATAATTTATGTGTCTCAATGCTTACAAATAGGGAGCCCTCAATAAATAATAAGTATTATTTTGATGACAGTTGCTAATATAGACCAGTGAATTTTGATCCTGGGTGTATGTTAGAATCATCTGGAGAGCTTGAAAGAGAGAAAGAGATACACAGAGAAAGGGAGAGAGTTTGAGAATAAATGAATAGGAATGATATCTAGGCCCCATTTCAGAGCAGTTAAATCAGATTCTCAAGTGTGAGGGCACTGTTAAAATCTTTTAAAATCTTCCCTAGGTCATTCTAATGTGCCCTCAGGGTCAAAGACCACTGATGCAGACTCTTGTATTAGCCATACCAAGTACATATTAAAAAGAAGAGAAGAGCATTATTTTACAGTTACTGACGTTACCCTCTGACTCCTTCATTCAAACTATGGTTTTTGTAGTCGGAGGGCAGTCGGAGGAACTTACTTCTATTTTATTACTTCTAAATCCTTCTACTTTAATCACTTCACTCTTACTTGGGCTTTCTTATTCAGTCACCATCATTTCTATTACTTTGTTAAAGATTATTGTGAATTATATAAACATGCAGAAAACATGTATAAAATATACGTGTATAGTTTAGCAAATATAAAAGCACCAATCTTGTTACTGCCCTCTGGCCCCAAAACAGGACATTGCCAACGTCCCCCTTTCTCTTCATATCTGCAACTCACCCTCTCGTCCTCTAAAAGTAATTACCATACAGACTTTCATGGTAGTCATTTCCTTGATTTTTCTTCATAGTTACCACCTCTGTATACATCTCTAAATAATACGGTGTAGTGTTGTTTATTTTTGGATTT
Source organism: Globicephala melas (assembly GCF_963455315.2). Lineage (NCBI taxonomy): Eukaryota > Metazoa > Chordata > Mammalia > Artiodactyla > Delphinidae > Globicephala > Globicephala melas. Next base: position 27,072,827 of record NC_083322.1, read on the forward strand.
TATTTAAAAGGAATGAGACTGTATGTATTATTTTGTGCCTTGCTTCATTTGCTCAACATTAATTTGTAAGATTTAAACTTGTTACTGTATATAGCTCTAGTTAATTCATGTCCATATATCATGTAATACTCTACTGTATGAATAAGCCGTCATTATTTATGTAATCAATTTATTTATGGATATTTAGTTGTTTCTCATTTTGAGCTGGTGTGAACGATGACTCCGTGCACATTTTTTAAAGCACTTAAGAGTAGAATTGCTGGGTTGTAGATTATGCATATCTTAAGTTCTACTAGATAACGTCAAAATTTTTTCTAAATTAGTGGCACCAACTTATATTTATGTCAGCAATGTTTTGTTACCTTTGGAATGTAGTTTTCAGTTTGTTTGGGTGATAATTTTAAAAACTAGTGATTTTTAAAATTCTATACTGAATATGGTTGTGTTTTACACAGGAACATGATTGTAAACTGACTCAAGAAATTCTAGAATTGATTGACAGGGAGGTTGACCTTATGATGAGAGGAGTCAAAGATGAGAACCTTGAAGGACTCAGAAAAAGGATTGCAACACTCTTTTTTCAGTACATCAAAACACCTCTGTTTAATCCAGAAGTTGCAAGACACCTTAAGGTACTCTACCTTTTCTTCCCTGTATTCCTTTATCAAAATTCTAAGACGTGCTATAGTAAGTCGAAGTATATGCAGATTTTGCTTTAATACTTTACTAGGGGTCCATGTGGAAGACCATCTTATTGGTGAAATCTCCTTTGAATGATATTTTTTATGTTGATAAATGAATCATTTAACTTTTTCTGTTTGTATTTCCAAGCTTGAATTCTCTCCTACTCTCTGGATTAAATATCCAGTTGAATATTACAGTGTGTGGAACACATCATGATCTCTCACACCATCATGCTTTTCCATGTACTGTTGCTTCCACTTGGAATGCTGTCCCCTACTTTACCCAGCCATCTCCTCTTCATTTTCTAAGACTCAATTCACATGTACCCTCCTTCATTAGGCCTCAGAGAAAGTTAAACTCTTCATATCTGAGATTCTACATGCACCTGTTTGTGTTCCTTTATAATACTTATCACGGAGTTATAATTATTACTGAACAGATCCACATAGATATCCTGCGAGAACTTCAAATGTAATACGTATTTGAATTAAACTACCTTTTCCAACTCTAACATGTTTAGCCTCCTTTGGGGATTTTTCTCTCTAAAGCCAAGATAAGTGCCTTACTGCCTTCTTACTTTGCAAAACTATTTAAAACACCTTTAGTAAAGTTTTGGGGGGGGGGTTTACTAAAGAATTTGAAACAGCGTTTTGTTCCAGTGATTATGTTTAGACTAATAATCTATTTAAGAAGCTGACTAAACATGTATTTTGCTTTTTTAACATAAACAAAATCTCAATATTTAGTCAAAATTTTTAGAAAAATTAAAATTGTTTATTTTTTATATTCTTTCTTTTTAATGAAGTTTTGAAACTTAACTGTATTGCAAGATAATTTCAAAATATAACAAAAGTTCAAGAGAAAAGTTGACCATTGAATTATTTCTTATTCACATCGTTGTTTCATTTTTCCAAGCTACCTTTTAGTCTTCTATAGACTTACTCAGTTTTTATATGCTTGCAGTAGTATAATAGAATTTAATATTCTACACATTCATATAACATTGTATCATTTTATTCACTTTTTAAATTTACCTTTGGTAAAATTCAATCCTTTTGGTGAGTTTTGACAAATTCAGAGTCATATAATCAACAGCCAACAGCACAATCAAGATAAAAAATAGTCTTATCACCTCCCCCAAATTCCCTCATGCTGCTACTTTGTAATCAGCCCTTCCCCTGGCTACCTAACCCTTGGCAAACACTGATCAGAATTTTATTTCTATAGTTATACCTAACCTAGAGTGTCACATAAATGGAATGATATGCTATGTGCAAGTATACCATGTCTTATTGCACTTCACTTTACTGAGCTTTGCAGATACTGTGTGTGTGTTCTTTTTCTTTTCTCTTTTTCTTTTCTTCCTTTTTTTTTTTTTTTTTTTACAAATTGAAGGTTGTGACAACCCTGCATTGAGCAAGTCTGTTGGCACAATTTTTCCAAGAGTATTTGCTCCCTTTGTGTGTCTGTGTCACATTTTGGTAATTCTTGGAATGTTTCAGGCTTTTTCGTTATTGTTATATTTGTTACAGTGATCTGTGGTCACTGATCTTTGATGTTACTATTGTAATTGTTTTGGGGCACCATGGACCTCACCCACATAAAACAGCGGACTTAATTGACGTGTGTGTGTCCTGACTGCTCCACCAACTGGTGGTACTTCCAACTCTCTCCCTCTCCTCAGGTTTCCCTATCCCCTGAGACACAACATTATTGAGATTAGGCCAATTAATAACCCTACAACAGCCTCTAAGAGTTCAAGTGAAAGGAAGAGTTGCACACCTCTCCCTTTAAATTGGAGAATTTAAAGCTAGAAATGATTAAACTTAGTGAGGAAGGCTTGTCGAAAGCTGAAATAGGCCAGAAGTTAAGCCTCTTGCACTAAATAGTTAGTCAACTTGTAAATGCAAAGGAAAAGTTCTTGAAGGAAATTAAAAGTGCTACTTCAGTGAACACATGAGTGCTAAGAAAATGAAACAGCCCTATTGCTGATATGGAGAGAATTTGAGTGGTCTAGATAGAAGATCAAACCAGCCGTAACATTTCCATAAGCCAAAGCCTCTTCCAGAGCAAAGCCCTAACTCTCTTTATTTTTATGAAGGTTAATACCAAGTCTCAATAAATTTAAGAATATTGAAATCATATCAAGCATCTTTTCTAACCACAATGCTATGAGACTAGAAATTAACTGCAAGAAAAAAAAACTACAAAAAGTAAAAACATTTGGAGGTTACATAATATGCTGCTAAACATGGGTCACTGAATAAATCAAAGAGGAAATAAAAAAAAATACGTGGAGACAATAAAAATGGAAAGACAATGATCCAAAATCAATGGGATTCAGCAGAAGCAGTTCTAAGAGGGAAGCTGATAGTGATACAAGCCTACATCAGGAAATAAGAAAAATCTCAAACAACCTAACATTACACCTAAAGGAACTAGAAAAAGAAGAAGAAACAAAACCTAAAGTTAGTAGAAGGAAAGAAATAATACAGATCAGAGCAGAAATAAAGAGACTAATATCAATGAAACTAAGAGCTGGTTCTTTGAAAAGATAAACAAAATTGATAAAGTTTTTGCCAGACTCATCAAGAAAAAACGAGGGGCCAAATTAATAAAATCAGAAATGAAAGAGAGGTTACAACCAACACCACAGAAATTAAAGGATCATAAGAGATTCTTATGAACAGTTACACACCAATAAAGTGGACAACCTAGAAGAACTGGATAAATTCCTAGAAACACACAATCTCCCAAGACTGAACCTGGAAGAAATAGAAAATATGAACAGACCAATTACCAGTAATGAAATTGAATCAGTAATCAAAAACTCCCAACAAATAAAAGTTCAGGCCTAGACTGCTTCACAGGAAATTCTACCAAACATTTAAAAAAGAGTTAACATCTGTCCTTCTCAAACTACTCCAAAAAACTGAAGAGGAAGGAGTACTTCCAAACTCATTCTATGAGGCCAGCATCACCCTGATACTGAAACCAGACAAAGACATCACAGAAAATTACACGCCAATATCACTGATGAACATAGATGCAAAAGTCCTCAGCAAAATGTTAGCAAACCGAATTCAGTAACACACTGGAAGGATCATACACCATGATCAAGTGGGATTTATCTCTGGGATGCAAGAATGGTTCAATGCTGCAAATCAGTGTGATACACCACATTAACAAACTGAAGAATGAAAATTATAAGATCAATTCAATAGATGGAGAAAAAGCTTTGACGAACTTCAACATTCATTTGTGATAAAAACTCTCAACAAAGTGTATAGAGGGAACATACCTCAACATAATAAAGGCCATATATGACAAACCTACAACCAACATCATATTCAATAGCGGAAAGGTGAAAGCATTTCCTCTAAGATCAGGAACAAGACAAGGATGCCCACTCTTGCCACTTTTATTCAACATAGTATTGGCAATCCTAACCACAGTAATCATACAAGAGAAAGAAATGAAGGGAATTCAAATTGGAAAGAAGGAAGTAAAACTATCACTATTTGCAGATGACATGATACTATGTAGAGAAAATCCTAAAGATAACACCAAAATCTGTTAGAATTCATCAATGAATTCAGTAAAGTTGCAGGATACAAAATTAATATACAGAAATCTATTGCATATCTATACACTAATAAGAAACTCTCAGAAAGAGAAATTAAGAAAACAATCCCATTTATAATTACATCAAAGAGAATACAATACCTAGGAATAAATCTAACCAACGAGGTAAAACTTGTACTCAGAAAACTATGACATTGATGAGAGAAATTGAAGATGACATAAACAAATGGAAGAATTAATATTGTTAAAATCACATAATATCCAAGGCAATCTACAGATTTAATGCAGCCTCTTTCAAAATTCCAAGGGCATTTTCCACAGAACTAGAACAAATAGCTCTAAAATGTGTATGGAAACACAAAAGACTTTGAGTAGTCAAAACAATCTTGAGAAAGAAGAACAAAGCTGGAGGTATCATGCTCCTTGACTTCAGACTGTACTACAAAGCTACAGTAATCAAAACAGTATGGTACTGGCACAAAAACAGATCCATAGATCAGTGAAACAGAATAGAGAGCCCAGAAACAAACCTACATTTATATGGACAATTAATCTATGACAAAGAAGGCAAGAACACACACTGGGGGAAAAGACAGTCTCTTCAATAAATGGTGTTGGGAAAACTGGACAGCCACATGCAAAAGAATCGAACTGGACTACTTTATCACACCAAATACAAAAATCAACTTAATGGAATAAAGACTTAAATGTAAAACCTGAAACCTTAAAACTCTTAGAAGAAAACCTAGGCGATATGCTCTTTGACATCGGTCTTAAGTGTATTTTTTGTATACGTGTCCTCAGGCAAGGGAAACAAAGCTAAAAATAAGTGAGTGGGAGTACATCAAACTAAAAATCTTTTGCACAGTGAATGAAACTATCAATAAAGTGAAAAGGCAGCATACTGAATGGGAGAAGATATTTCCAAATGAAATGTCTAATTACAGGTTAATATCCAAAATATACAAAGAATGCATACAACCCAACATCAAAAACAAACAACAGGATTAAAAATGGGCATAGGACCTGAATAGACCTTTTTCCAAGGAAGACATACAGACGGCCAACAGACGCGTGAAAATCTGCTCAACATCACTAATCATCGGGGAAATGCAAATCAAAACCACCATGAGATATCACCTCATACCTGTGGAAGAGCCATCATCAAAAAGACAACAAATAACAAGGGTTGGTGAGGATACGGAGAACAGGGAACCCTTGTGCACTGTTGGTAGAATTTATATTGGTACAGCCACTATGGAAAACAATGTGGAGTTTCCTCAAAAAATTAAAAATAGAACTGCCATGTAACCCAGCAATTTCACTTCTGTGTATTTACCCAAAGAAAACAAAAAGACTAATTTGAAAAGATATATGTATTCCAGTATTCATTGCAGCACTGTTTATAATAGCCAAGATATGGAAGCAAGCTAATTATCTATTGATAGACAAATGGATAAAGAAGATGTGGTATGTGTGTATATATATATATATATGTATGTATATATATATATATACACACACCAACACACACACAATGGAGTATTAGCCATAAAGATGAGATCTTACCATTGGCTACAACATGGATGGATCTAGAGGGTATTATGTTAAGTGAAATAAGTCAGACAGAGAAAGAAAAATACTGCACAACCTCACTTATAAGTAGAATCTAAAAAGTAAAAAAAACAAAGCAAAACGAAAAGAGACTTGTAGATACAGAGAACAAACAGGTGATTGCCAGAAGTAAGAGCGTCGGGGCGGGGGTGGGGGCAAAATAGTTGAAGGGGATTAGGAGGTACAAACCTCTAGTTATGTAGTAAATAAGTCACAGGGAGGTAATATACAGCATAAGGAATATGGTCAATAATATTGTAATAACTTTGTACTGGGACAGGTGGTTACTAGACTTATCCAGATGATCATTTCATATTGTATGCAAATGTTAAATCATTATGTAGAACATCTGAAACTAACATAATATTGTACATCAACTATATTTCAATAATTTTTTAAAATAAATAAATACATTTCATAAGGCTATAGCTGCCATAGATAATGACTCCTCTGATGGATGTGGGCAAAGTAAATTGAAAACCTTCTGGAAAGGATTCATCATTCTAGATGCCATTAAGAGCATTTGTGACCCATGGGAAGAGGTCAAAATATCAACATTAACAGGAGTTTGGAAGAAGTTTATTCCATCCCTCATGGATGACTTTGATGGATTCAAGACTTTAGTGGAGGAAGTAACTGCAGATGTGGTGAGAATAGCAAGAGAACTAGAATTAGAAGTGGAGCCTGAAGATGTAATTGAATTGCTCCAAATCATGATAAAACTTTAATAAATGAGGAGTTGCTTCTTATGGCTGAGCAAAGAAAGTGGTTTATTGGAATGGAATCTACTTTTGGTGAAGATGCCGTGAAGATTGTTGGAATCACAACAAATGATTTAGAATATTACATAAACTTAGTTGATGAAGCAGTGGCAAGGTTTGAGAGAAGTCATCCAATTTTGAAAGAAGTTCTACTGTGGGTAAAATGCTGTCAAACAGTATTGCATGCTACTGAGAAACCATTAGCATAATGAAAGGAAGAGTCAATCAGTGCAGCAAACTTGATTGTTGTCTTATTTTAAGAAGCTGCCACAGCTACCCCAAACTTCAGCAATCATCACCCTGACCGATCAGTAGCCCTTAAGGAGGGCAAGACCCTTCACCAGAAAAAAGAAGACTCAGATGATAGCATCTTTAAGTAATAAAGTATTTTTAATTATGTACATTGTTTTTTTAGACTTAATGCTATTGCACATTTAACAGACTACAGTATAGTGTAAACATAGCTTTATATGCACTGGGAAACAAAAAAATTCGTGTGACTTGCTTTATTGCTATTATCCGTTTTATTTCAGTGGTCTGAAACTGAACCTGCAATATCTCCAAGGTATGCCTGTAGTCTTTCAAGACTGGCTTCCTTCATTTAGCATATTGTATTTGATATTCACCCATATTTTTTTAGTGTATCATTAGTTTTTTGTTGTAACCGAATAATATTTTTATGGTCTGGGTGTGCCAGAGTTTATCTGTTTACAATTGCAGGACATTAAATTGTTTAGAGTTTTGGGCTTTTGTGAATAAAGTCACTACGAACACTCAATTGTGAGTTTTTGTGTAAGTTGGTTGTTTGGGGTTAAATACCTAGGAAGTGGGATTGTTGAGTCATATGGTAAATGCATATTTACCTTTATAAAGACTGCCAAACATTTTTCCAAACTGATTATACCATGTTGCACTCCATCTGCAATGTATGAGAGTTCCAGTTGCTTTGCATCCATGTCAGCACTTGTTATTGTCAGTTTTTATTTCATTTTTGGAATTCTAATAGGTGTGTAGTGTTTTAATCTGCATTTTCCCAATGAGTAATAATATTAAGCATCGTTTCATGCATGTTTTTGACATCCATATATCTTTTTGGTGAAGTGTCTCAACATCTTTTGTCACTGCCATTTTTTCAGTTGAGTTGCTTATTTTCTCGTTATTGAAATTTTTAATATATTTTGCATATAAGTCCTTTGTAAGACACATGATTTGCAAATATTTTCTCAGTCTGTGGCTTGTCTTTTTATTCTCTTAACCGTATCTCTAACAGAGCAGAAGTTTTTGTTTTGATGACGTTCAATTTGTTCAGTTTTAAAATGGATCATGCTTTTATTGTTTGTTTTGTATTTAAGAAATTTTTGGAAGAATTAATATTGTTAAAATGTTCTTACTACCCAAAGTGATCTACAGCTTCAGTGCAATCAATCCCTATCAAAATTCCAATGGCATTTTTCACAGAGATAGGAAAAAAAAATCCTAAAATTTGTATGGAAACACAAAAGACCCAGAATAACCAAAGCAATCTTGAGAAAGAAGAGCAAAGCTGGAGGCATCATGCTTCCTGATTTCAAACTATATTACAATGCTATAGTAATCAAAACAGTATATTATTGGCATAAAAACAGACACATAGGTCAATGAAACAGAATCGAGAGCCCAGAAATTAACCCATACTTATATGGTCAATTAATTTACAACAAAGGAGCCAAGAATACACAACGGGGAAAGGACAGTCTCTTCAATAAATGGTGTTGGGAAAACTAGACAGCCACATGCAAAAAAAAATGAAATTGGGCCCTTATCTCACACCACATACAAAAATCGACTCAAAATGGATTAATTATTTAAATGTAAAACCTGAAACTGTAAATCTACTAGAAGAAAACATAGGGGAAATGTTTCTTGACATTGGCTTTGGCAACAATTTTTTGCTCGTGACACCAAAGGCAAAGGCAACAACAGCAAAAATAGACAAATGGGATTTTATCAACCTAAAAAGTTTTTGCACAACAAAGGAAAGAATTCAACAAAATGAAAGCACCCTATTGAATGGGAGAAAATATTTGCAAACCATTTATCCGATGAGTTAGTATCAAAAACAACGTGTACGACTCAATAACAAAATAATTTTAATCCAATTTTGAAATGGACGAAGGACCTGAATAAACATTTTCCCAAAGAAGACATACAAATGGCCAACATGTACATGAAAAAGTGTTCATTATCACTAATCAAAGAAATGCAAATCAAAAGCTCAGTGAAATATCATCTCACCAAAGTTAAAATGTCTACTCAAAAAGACAGAGGGTAACAAGTGTTGGCAAGGATGTGGAAGAAAGGGAATCCTTGTGCACTGTTAGTGGAAATGTAGCATTATGGAGGGTCCTCAAAAAATTAAAAATAGAACTACCATATAATGCAGAATTTCAAATTTTGAATATTGATAATTGAGCCAATCTAAATTTAGTGTTAAGATAAATGAAATGAGAACACTTGGTTTAGTGGGCTTTAATTTCTGTGTGAATCTAGCTATTGCCTGTAAAAATAATTAACACAGCATAGCACCAAAAATCTAAATTCTTAAAAATAAGTGCCAAAGCACTTTCTTTTCTTTTCTTCTTGGGAAGTTTTCTTACTATTGCAACTCAAAGCCTCTACCGACTCATCCATCTTTTTCAGTCAGTTAATTTTCTAGGTGATTTTACCATGTATATCTAAAAGTTTATGAATAATAGAGATTTTTAATATTTTGGTAGGGTAAATGAATACTACTTGAAATTTAAATTTTGTATAGAGTAGGAAGTTAAGGAAAAAATATGACTTTAAAATTAACCAACTTGTTATCTCATTCTAAGATAAATTAGCCCTTAGCATTTGGCCTGGCTGTTATAGTTTGTCTTTCTTCCTTCCTTTCTTTCTTCCTTCCTTCCTTTCTTTCTTTCTTTCTTTCTTTTCTTTCTTTCTTTCTTTTTCTTTCTTTCTTTCTTTCTTTCTTTCTTTCTTTCTTTCTTTCTTTCTTTTTCTTTCTTTCTTTCTTTCTTTTCTTCATTTCTTTTTTTCTTTCTTTCCTTGTCTTCTTTCTTTCTTTCTTTCTTTTCTTCTTTCTTTTGTTTCTTTTCTTTTTTCTTTCTTTCTTTCTTTCTTTCTCTTTCTTTCTTTCTTTTCTTCTTTCTTTCGTTTCTTTTCTTTTTTCTTTCTTTCCTTTTCTTCTTTCCTTCTTTCTTTCCTTTCTTTCTTTCTTTCTTTCTTTCCTCCTTTCTTTCTTTCCTTCTTTCTCATTCTTTCTTTCCTTCTTTCTTTCTTTCTGTCTTCCTTCCTTCCTTCCTTCCTTTCCTTTCCTTCTTCTCTCCCTCCCTTTCCTTCCTCCCTCCCTCCTTTCTTTCTTTCTTTCTTTCTTTCTTTCTTTCTTTCTTTCTTTCTTTCTTTCTTTCTTTCTTTCAGGTCCCTCAAGATCCACTGAAGTTTTATAAGAAGATTTACTTTTGCCTCAGTTGCCAGCTCTATTTGCCTTCTACAGAGTTTGCTGTATCATCCACCTCACACCACATTTACCGCTGTCGCCACTGCATTAACCTTGACAATGAGACTCAAAAACGAGAATCATGTTTGAAGTACAAATGTTTACTTCAACGACTTTACTATTCAGAAGCTGATTATGAAGATGATTCTAAAATTGCTTTCCTGATGCAGGTATGATCAGTAAATGTTGCCAATCATGGATGAAATTTGTCCATTGATTTTACAGAAAAGATTTCTGCTTTCTCATCCAAACCTATTAAAATAATGTTTCTCTTTCCCATGTTTATTCTTTGTGAAGCTTGCCTCTCTGGCAATTCTGAGTTTATATATGCAGACCTTGTGACAGAAAGTCATTTCAAGAGCTTTAGCTAATATGGTTTAAAAATTTTTTTAAAAGTTTTAAAACAGTTATTTCATTTCTTCCCTTTTCTCTCTTTTTTCATTAAAACAATAAAGTTTTTAATAACGCTAAGCGAATTGCTTATTCTTTATTAAATCTTAATTTCCTCATTTGTAAAATGGGAATAAAATGATCTGCAGTAACCCTGAGGATAAGATGATAGTTGCTAATGAATTTTGAAAAGTACTTAATACCATATAAATGTAAGGTAAAATTAGCATATTGGAAGAAATATACACCGCTTACTCTGGGTTAAAGATGCAGTCATGACTGTGAGATTGGTAACATATTATGGTTTGGGCAGAATGAGCAGAGATTTGATGAGAAATAAGCCATGTGCGCAGAAAACCTCATGAATAATGTTTTCCTTTAAAAAATATACTCAGTATAATTTGTTTTCTCAAGTAATAGAATAATTTAAAATTTTATGTTTAGAAGAAAACATTGTTTTTCACAAATGTTTTGACATGCAGCTACAAGATATTCAGTACCTGACTGAGAACATCTGGGCATCCCAGTCAGTGCTCAGTACCTGGAACGATCTCAATGATCTGGTCATGGTCAGGTGGGATAAGTCCTTGGAGTGGTCGCCCTGGAACTGCATTCTTCTTACCAAAGATGAAGGCACTGCTCATCTCAAGCTAAAGAGTGTTGAAGAGGTAAGGAGGTCAAACTTTATTTGGGACCTTAATTTGGTCATTGGAATTATTAGAGGTAACTTGACTGCCTTTTACTACATTCCATGCATAAGTTAAATACTTCCATTGGATTAAGAAACAGAGAACCCATGGATAACAGTAACAAAATACATGGATGGTATGTACGGCAGAGATTAAAATTGAAAGGAAGCTAAGACACTTAAAAGGTAAAGATAAGACATCTGAAAGTCTTCCAAGTACCTAACATGAAACCAGACCCTCCTAATAATAGCAAGTTCAAGCACATTAGTTCCACAGTAAATTCCATAAGAACAGGGATATTGTTTAGTTTATTTGTGTCTATATCTCTAATACCTACAACAGTGTCACAGACTAGGGAATTAATAAGTATTTGTTGAATGAATAAATGAATATTATCACCAGATAGGTATTTTGAAACCTAAAGTCTGTCCTTTGATTAATCATCACAAGTCTGCCTAAAAGCACGGTAGATTCTCAAATAAATTCTGTTCATAATTTTGTGCCCTAAATGACAATCATACTGATGGGGTATAGTTCTGAGGCTTCATTTTTCATTTGCTTCCAGTTAACTAGGAGTGGGGAAAGCACTGTAAAAATTAAATACCATTTAATTCCAGTAATTTATAAGATGCAATCTGTAAAACATTTTGATGAACAGAATTGAGGGGTCCCTGATGAGTTCCCCGAAAGCTCCTTTTATACTAAGCAAGCCTATGATCCCAACATCTGATATTGATTCTCTGCCTTCTGCTAATTAAATTGCTGTACTTTAATTCCATGCAAGATGTCAGCTAAGGGAAAATACAGAAATGACTTCAAATATAATAGTCGTTTTGAATCGTGCTATTTCCTGCCTGTGTTTTTATTAGGGAGGGGGAAGGAGTAAAGAGGAGAAACTAGTTAAAGTTTTAACTTTTTTGAATAATTTTCCATTAGGAGTCAGGCTAAGAAAAATTTTACTCTAGGGACTGAAGGAAAGGGTAACAAGAAACTGAAGCTATGTTAAATATTATATTTAGTAAACTAAGCTGCCTCATAAATATTTAATCACTGAAAGCCCAGCCAATACTAGCAATAGTGTTTCATATAGGACCCATAGTGGGATTGAAGTTCACTCCCAAAGCTGATATTCCACTGCTTCTTCAATTCATACACACAACTCCCTTTGTGTATTTAATCAAATTACTGCAGTATCAAATTAAATGTTCTATTCACATGCATTTCTAATTTCAGGATCTTACTGAATTTCTGTAAATAGAGCTCCGTTTACGCCAAGCAACCCTAGTGTAAATAAAGAAATGACTTCAAATATAATTGTCATTTCGGACAAACTAAAAAATTTGCCTTTTTATGGTTTTGGGCTGGTGTAATCGTTTAAGTATTAATATTCAGCCTACTTAAAGAATAGTTTATGTCCTGTTGTAATTTCCAGAATTTCCTAAATGCACAGAGGTATTTGCTATCTCATTGAGTAAAAAACTACTCAAAACTTAAAATAATCTTGATTCTTGCAATCATGATACAAATTGTAGGAAAAGCATGGAAAAAGACTTCTGTTCTTTGAACTGTATATGAGGCAGATCAGTTTCTCCTGGTGTGTGCAATGGCCAGAGTAGGACAATAGTGGATTTAAAGTCAAGACACCTGACCCAGTATTTCCCCATTTCTGTCATTAACGATCTGCAGGACATTAAGACCTTCCTTCTTTGCTTTGCAAAATTTTATAAAGGTTAGCAAAAAACATGAAATTGGTATAAAGGATTAGAGTAGATTAGAGCTTTGAATTCTGGCTCTATCACTTATGGGAGAAGTTGGGCAAGTTTGTTAATGTCTCAATGCCCCGGTTTTCTCATCTATAAAATGGGGATAATGGATATTTTTCCATATTATATTACTCTTTAAGAGTTACTTATTGTTCCTTTTATTGTATGTACCATAATGTGCTATTCTCATCTTTGATGATTACTTTTTGCCTTTATGCACTTTGAAAACCTATAAAGTTCTCTACATGTTTTGTTTAATGTTGTATAACAGAAATGTGTTAGTACTTCTTGAATGAAATATGGGCTAAGAAGTGTTGGAATAAGGTTAAATGAGTATTTTGACCTGGTGAATTTGTCTGTAGAGAGGAAACTTTTTTTAAAAAATTGAAGTATAACTGATTTATAATATTATATTAGTTTCAGGTGTACAGCACAGTGATTCAATATTTGTATAGATTATACTCTAAAGTTATTATAAAACAATGGCCATATTTGCCTATGCTGTACAATATATTCTTGTTGCTTATTTATTTATGCATAGTAGCTTGTGCCTCTTAATCCATACTCCCATCTTGCCTTCCTTTTCCCCACTGGCAGCCACTAGTTTTTTCTCTGTATCTGTGACTCTGTTTCTATTTTGGTGTATACATTTGTTTTATTTTTTAGATTGTACATGTAAGTGATAATATAGAGTATTTGTCTTTCTCTCTCTGACTTATTTCCCTAAGTATAATGCTCTCTAGGTCATCTGTATTGTTGCTAATGGTGGAATTTCATTCTTTTTTACGGCTGAATAATGTTCCATTGTGTATATATACATACCATAGAGAGGAAACTTTAAAATAAGCCCAGGATATTTCTACATAATGCTTTCTTTAAGAATGCCACATCCTTTGGCTCCTTTTCTCCAGGGCTTTCTTTATCTTGACTTGACACTATGGAAGGATCTTTAGTAAGGAGATATCTTAGTAAAGAGATACCTAACCTTTCACAAAACAAATTTTAGGAGGAGGTACAGGTAGTATTTGTGATTTGGTTGAAAAGAAGAGTCAATTAAGATTAATGAAGAGGGGCTTCCCTGGTGGCTCAGTGGTTAAGAATCCGCCTGCCAATGCAGGGGACACAGGTTCGAGCCCTGGTCTGGGAAGATCCCACATGCCGCAGAGCAACTAAGCCTGTGTGCCACAACTACTGAGCCTGCGCTCTAGAGCCCGCGAGCCACAACTACTGAGCCTACATGCCACAACTACTGAAGCCTGTGCCCCTAGCACTCATGCTCCACAACAAGAGAAGCCACCGCAGTGAGAAGCCCACGCACCGCAACGAAGAGCAGCTCCCGCTTGCCACAACTAGAGAAAACCCGCACACAGCAACAAAGACCCAATGCAGCCAAAAAAAAACAGAAAGCAAAAAAGAATAAAGAGAATAGACAGTATTTATTAATTCAACCAGAATTTGCTTTTCAATCTGCCGGATATTGTGATAAGTGCTTGGGGAAAAGCAAGGAAATGTAATGGATACAATACTTCATTGTTTCAGTTGCATTTGAGTTTAGCTGCAAATAACAGACTAAGCAGTATAATGACTTAATCAAATATGGGGTCAGTTGTCTTATATAATAGGGATCCAGAGTTTGGCATCTGGAGACTTGTATGGTAGCTCCACAATGCTCTCAGAAACCCAGGCCTTCTAACTTCTTCCTCAGCCATATTTAACCTTTGGCTTTAACCCTAATGATTGTGTACTCTTAGAGACAGATAGCTACTTCATCTTCTGCATTATATCCCCCTCCTAGATATGGCAAAAGCCTAAAGGTACTTCCCACTCCTAAAAAGCTTCCCTGTAAGCTTTATCCAATGACTTCTTTTTTACAAATGTACATATATACATGTGTGTATATATAAATATATATATATTTCTGCCATATATATGTGTGTATATATATATATACACATACACACACATATATATGTCAGAAACTTGTCATATGGCTACCCCTAGCTATAATAAAGCCTAAGAAAGCTGAGCACATCACAAAATACAAAATAAGGCCCCTATATAGATTTGGGCCTCTAAATATGAATGCAAGAGAGAATGAATATTGGGTTGGCAACTAGCATTGTGCCCCTCTCATTAGAAAACAGATTGTCTTATAATGTGGCAAAGCTACATTACAGAGAAAGTTCAAAGTGCTGCTATAGCTGTGGAGAGACAAGAAGCCTAAAAATTAATTATGAACAAATAAAAATGGAAAGGCACAAAGATTTGATAAAGGCAGGAAAGTTATTTTCTATTTAGAAGACAGAAGAGAAACACAAGAGAAACAGTGCAGGGACTCATATCTAAGGTAGTAAAAAGGGTGACTAAAGAGAAGCTTACATTGTCACAGCACCATTGTGATCTTTATTTTGAACTCTGGAGATATAGAGGGAAGGACTAATTTTAGAAAAAAAAATTAAAGTGGGTAATTGTATCAGTATTGAAATAGATTTATAGAGAACTAAGGTGACAAGAGCATTCACACAAAAATATTGATTGACTCTTTACCTTATGGTGCCAAGACACACATGTATGAAAAAGACCCAGTGTGAGGGACTTCCCTAGTGGTCCAGTGGGTCAGACTCCACACTCCCAATGGAGGGGACCCGGGTTCAATCCCTGGTCGGGGAACTAGTGCTGCAACTAAGAAGCCCACATGCCACAACTAAAAAAAGATCCCTCGTGCTGCAACTAAGACCCAGCGCAGCCAAAATAAATAAATAAATATTAAAAAAAAAAAAGACTCAGTTTGAATCTTTAAGGAGCCTTTCTTATCATCATGGAAGAGACTTGCAAGTAAATAGTGAAATTCAAGGCAGAATGAACTAAATATTACAATTAAAATACATGAAAGTGCTTGCAAGTATATAAGAAGGAGGGGTTAGTTTAGACTTAGAGAGGTCAGAGGGAGAATCAAGAAAGGCTTCCAGGTTAAAGCGTCATAAAAGCTGAGCCCCGAAAGATGATGGACAAAGTGAGAATAAATGTTTTCTGGGCTGAAAGAACTGAGAAGTAAAGGCACTGAGGCATAAAAGTGTTTTTACTTGGCAAAATATATTTGTGACATTTAATAGAATTTGATTTTCTTTTCTTTTCAGGGATATGAACCCTTGTTTATTCACAAGATCAAACACAAACATTTCCTGGCTAAGAACTATTTTTCACAAATTCCAGTGCTGGCTTCATTTTTACTTGGTGATGGTGAAGTAGATGAGATCAGAAAGAAACATCAATCAGAACCAACATCTAAGATTATAGATATCCACAGGCCTAGTCCTTAAAAGATCCAGGACTATTTGTTTGATGATCAGCATTTTTGTCCACTGCTAATAGAGTAATACAGAGGTCACACAGTACGGTAGTAGAATTTTATCTTTTATTGATTTTAATTGTTCTTCATAGTGTCATAAGTTGTATGAAGAGAAAACATCCCTATACAAATGCTTTATCGTTAGTGTTAAATTTAAATATAATTGTGTTACTGAAATTAATATTTTAAAGAGAACATTTTATTTTTAGATTAAAATTTTTAAAAATTTCAACTACATTATATTATACTTAAAATCAACAGACAAACAAAAGCTAGGCTTAATTTTCAACTCAAAAAATTTATTTTAGAAAAAATTGTAGTTACAGGAGAATAGTCAGTATACGGATGAGAGGAAACATTATAGAATACTCTTTCATGAAAATCTTTACATATAGGATAAAAGATGCTATGTTTTAATATAGGGATTTGAATCTTCACATTTTATCTTCTACTTTCATCTTCCATTCTTCTCAAAATTTCAATGAAAAAACAAACTATAAACAAACAAAAAAGTTCATTCCATACTGGAAAACAGGGTGAACAGTGGAACTATATTTTATTCTATGGTAGAAAAACTCCCTGTGGGGCAATGATGAAACTCTGTAAGAACAATAAAAATGGTCAAGTAAACTATAACAATTCCTTTCCCTAATAAACCAAAGGAATAACCTTGACCACATGCATGTCAGGGACGTACAATGATGAACAACGGTATATGAGTCAATCTTAACAGGAAATACGTTCAAAATAGGATAATTCAAGGAGAGTTTATTTACAAAGGGACTTCTTATAAAGCGTGAGCAGTGTGTAGGGAAACTAAGGGAATAGTGTAGGAATGTAGGGTCACTATCAGATAAGCTGTGTCTACCCTAATCTCAAATGGATCCGGGGAGGGAACGGTCTGGGAACCCAGAAAGAGAGTGTAAAGGAGATAACTGAGATCAGTGAGCAACTCTCAGGGCCCTAGGTGATCTCATGAGCTAGAGAAATAAATATCAGACCTCATACTTCTCTCTTCCTCCAGTCTCTTGCTTGGGTTTCCCATTGGAAGAACCCGAAAGGAAAGCAGAAAAAATAGAAGTCTGTGGACATAATTCGTATAGCTTCAGGGCAAAGATCAGAGGAGACAAGTGGGAGAGTGCATTTGGCTGGCTAAAGAGAAGACATCCAGCTAGAGAGAAGAATTAAAAGTGAAAGTGAAGAGCTATAATTCAAGTAGCAATATTTCATACACACACAACATATATATTTGTATATATTATACTTATATATAAGTATATATGTGCGTATGTGTATATTATATATATATATAGAGAGAGAATTCTCTTAATTTCAATCAGTAATTAATGAGGCTGTTCTCTCAAGTTTAGTGATCAAGGAGTCAAGGAATTCAATCTAAATATTAATATTTATTCTACATAAATATTTACCAACATTTTAGCAACATATTTTCTAGGATATCCACAGTTTTTTTACTTAGCAAAAGCATGGCACATGATTATTGTCTTTAAGGAACTAAACATTGAAAAGGGAAGCACTATAAAGCTGTTGTTATTTTCAAGTTTTCATAGACAATTCAGATGTTCTGGGAACTTTCTAAACAATAAATTGCAGATAGGATTAGATTGGGGACCATTCTGATCACTAATAAACAGGTAAAAATTTAACACAGACAAAAGTGGGTTTACACTGGAATGGAAATAACCAGGTTTTCACAAGACAGTTCAGGAGAAACCCCCAGGTCAGAGTAGGAAGAGCAGAGGAGGCAGCAGGAAGGGCTGGGGCAGCAGGCAGCGAGGGGGCAATAGATAGGGGCAAGTAGAGGACTTTGAGAGTTCCTCTATTGCCCTAGGAGTAAAGCACTTGCTTATAGTAATGGAAGACTTGTGGAGTACAACTGGTGGGGGGCAGAGCGAGGGCAGGCAACCAGAGCTATTGAATCATACATGAAAAGGGGCAGCACCTTAATTTAGGGCTGGGAAAATAACCACAAAGAGCAAAAAAAAAAAAAAAAAAAAAAAAAAGGCTCAACAACAGAGAGACTTTGCTTAATAAGGTCAACTCTTCTGGGAAACTCTTTTCCATCCCATTGGAACTACAGCTCTCATTTTACACAGGTCTCCAAAAATCCACAGCAGAAGGGGCTAGAGATGGTGTCAGGCTAGAGAGCAGCCAGCAGGGAAAAAGTCCAGTTGCTGCCTACTAGAATCCTGGCACTAGGGTACTGGACAGCAACCAGTTAAGAAGTTAAACTCCCCTGCCGTAGAAGGACCTGCTTTTCTCTAGTTTATGACCTGATGAGCACACCTCCCCTGGCCCACTAACAAATGAAACTGTAGAAGGTGTTTCCTTCTTTCTCCTTTAGGACTATATTATATGGATAGAGGCCTAAACAGTAGAACAGAACAAAGTTTTATATCCCAATATTGCAAAAACAAGCTGAAAAAAGATGGTCACTGTATACGTAAAGATTCAAAAATCAAAAAAGGGATCCTTTTGAAGAATGAGAACAAATATTCATTTAACAGATCTCAACTATATTAAGGACATTTGATAGCATTTTTCATCTTTTGGAAAAAAAATACTGGGAAAAATTGCTATTACATAAATCATTACAATAAATAAATAAATACAACAAAATAAACAATTGCTGAATTAGAATAAACAACACACTAATGGCAATGAAGAGCAGATTTGGTACTTGAAAGCTAAAGCTAATACAGGGATTGGGTGATTAGCTCAAGATAGTCCTCTAGAGATTTCCCTGGCAGTCCAGTCAGTGGTTAAGACTCTGCATTCCCAATGCAGGGGGCATGAGTTTGATCCCTGGTCGAGGAACTAAGATCCTGCATGCCACACGGTGCCGTCAAAAAAAAAAGATAGTCCCCTTGAATTCAGAGGAAAAGTCAAAGAAATGAGGAAGATGAGCAAAAATGATAAGTCTAACAGCTTTGCTTTGTCTACACTAGAAATAACATAAGCCTAAAATGGAGTAGAGAAGGAGAAACAATTAGCAAAGGGAGATTTAAAGCTAATTTCCCTAAGCTAAAAAGGCATATATCCATAGCTGTATAAAGGATCTACCAAGTACTGGGAAAATTAATATAGAGATACACATAGACACAACCTCATGACATTTCTGGATTTCAGAAATATTGGACAAATTCTATAAGCATTCAAGTTGAAGAGGAAAAGCCACAAGGAAAAAAGTCAATAACAACAGCATAGATTTCTCTTCTGCAACACTAAGTGCCAGAAGGTGAAGGAGGAACACTTCTGTTGAAGACTTTTGAATTCTGAGGGTGAAAAAATGACCTAAGAATTTTACTTTCAGGCAAATTTTTTTTGGTGAAGACAACAGGAAGACATTGTTAGGCAGGAAGCATGTCATCAGTCTATGTGTACTCATTCTGTCCTCCAGCTGACCTCGAAACTATGGAGGTAGGGTCTGGGCATGATACTGTATATGAGAAATGGCAGTGAGCACTGCAACTTCAATCCTTTCTAAATGATCATCATTTGTATGGTTATGAAACAATGCAATGAACAAAAATAAATTTTCAAATAAAAATCTATACTGCAAAAAACAAAAATATGAATCAACAACAAAAAAATACCCTGAGTATTGTCACTAAATGTCTGCTGTAGGAGGGTTCAGAGGGATAAAAGTGTTCCAAATCTTTTCAAGGGGAGATGAGTAAATGGATATATAGGTAGGAAAGTTGGTATTCAAATATTTAGTTAAAAAATTTAAAGGCAACTGCTAGCAGAATGAAAATGGAATTATAAACTCCACATTTCTAGAGAGAAAAAGGGAACAGTGACAAACTTGAGAACTATTGTGAAATAAAGGGGTTTTGTTTGTTTTTTTAGGTTAATAGGAAGTATATATAAGAGAAAAACAAGATTAAAAATATCACAGTGCATAAATTTGAATGGGTTAAAATTCTAGTAAAGGATAGTTATTCTGTTTGTTTGTTTTTTACGGTACGCGGGCCTCTCACTGTTGTGGCCTCTCCCGCTGCTTCGGACGCGCAGGCTCAGCGGCCATGGCTCACGGGCCCAGCCGCTCTGTGGCACGTGGGATCCTCCCGGACCGGGACACGAACCCGCGTCCCCTGCATCGGCAGGCGGACTCTCAACCACTGCGCCACCAGGGAAGCCCAAGGATAGTTATTCTTATATGGTATCAAAGGAGTGAACTACAAGCTGTGTACCAGATATGTACCCCCAATAAAATGACATTTAAAGATATATAGTAAAACTATATCAGTCATATACAAATAGACAACAAAATAATTGGTGGCAATATTAATATCGAGGATGAAATCAAGAAGAAAAAGAGCAAAAGAAGTTACTTTATTTTGATAAATTATTATTCACAATATAAATGGAGAATTAATCTCTACATTGGGTATGCAAGTAGGCTTAAAACAAAAAGTCAGTTGGGAAACAATTCTCCATAGGTTTTTAACATTTCTGCACGTCTTTTGAGCAGAGGTACTTAGTTCTCCTTTTTTCAAGGATGTTTGTGAAGCAAGCAGTCTTAGAAGATATACTGTTCACTGTTCCCTGTAAAAGATTCATAGTCTCTAAGCCCAGCATTCCCAGTCTATGAAGCAGCTCACAGTGTGCATGTGTCATCTGGACTTTGTGTCACCCTGAGGGATTTAGGGCAAAATGCTGATCTTCTGGCTGCTGCTGTTTCTGTGAAAAATAAATTGTGCTTTATCTCTGACCCAGGAGTCTCATGTCTTTTACTATCATTTATGAACTTGTGGCACCAAACTTGTTACCTTGCAATTAGGACAGCATTTCAGATACTTCACAGTTCTTGATACAGATAACCTTAGAAATGGAAAACAAAAAAAAGGGAAATGAGTCAAGAGGTACAAAATGCTGTTTCTCTTCTCTTTCCAGGAACACTGGGTGATTGATTGCAATTCTCCATCCTCTTGAAGTGAGGCAGGATTATGTAGCATGCTTTGTCCAATGTAACGCAATTAAAATGATCTTGTGTCACTTTTGAGCATTAAAGGAATGAAAGATTCTGATTCTACTAACTAGATATTCTTCTTCTAATAAATAGAAAAAGAATGAATGCTCCCCAATTCATGAGGCCAGCATATCCTTGATATCAAAATTTGACAAGGATAGTACAAGAAAGAAAATGATAGGCCAATTTCACTATGAATATAGATGCAAAAATCCTAAACAAAATATTAGCAAATAAGGGGGATAGCTCAGTGGTAGAGCATTTGACTGCAAACCAAATCCAAAAAGTGTAATAAAAGATAAAAGCATATGGTTTTTCCCGGATATTCTTCATGTGCTTCTTCAGTTCTACCTTCCCCCCTTCTCTTCTCATCTTTGTGCCCTTGGAGGCTGATATTTATGCAGTGCATCAATGAGTGCACAATATTCCTCAGTTGGGTTTGGTCAATAGGAAGCATCAGCAGGAAATTTGAGGTCTGAGAGAAAGAGGTTGAGATATTTATTACCCTGGCTTCTCCCATCTGCCTTTTGGTCTGTTGTTGTCAAGTGACTGCTTTTATCTGCCTAAGACCACAGCTGTGGTTGGACGGTCATCCCTCCTACTCTTCAACTCTCTTTGAGTTCTGGGGCTCATTCCTTCTCTTTACTTCTTCAGCTTATGGGTGATAATGGCTTTCTTTTGTAGCTGGGTTAAGGTGCTTCACTTTTTCTTTTTGATTTCCTTAAACAATGTCATCTCCTTTGTAAACAGTCCTTTTACTAAATACTTCTCAAATTAGCCAGTTTGAATCTGCCAACAGGTTCTGCTGGACCATGAACAAAGCAGTAATTGGTACCAAGAGTGGTCCCAGTAAATGGACTTTAAGATGTAATCCTAGGCTCGGGCTGCTTACATGTTTGAAGAGCATGTGGGTACCCTCCATATAGGAAATGGGACACTGGTAATATGCAGTGTGTGGTAGCATCATGATTACTCAAAACTTCGCCAGTGGAGGCATGGAACGGGGTGCAGGATGGCCGATAAGCTTAGGGAGATGAAATGCAATTAGTCAGTTTGATGACAAAGATTGTGGCATAAGATGGGTATTCTTACACTAGAGGGAGTCCATAAAGAAATGGATATATTGAAAGCCTTAAATGTCCAATACAGACCCAGACAGAAATTCAGAAAGCCCTTAAGTCAGCTCTAAAGAAATTATCTCCTGCATATACAGGGAATACGTGGCTAAGGATTAAGTCTGAAGCCTGATTGTAATGTGTGTAGTGTTGTCTTGTCAATTAGATGTGCACCCAGGTTAGATCTCATGCTTAGGTAAGGATACTGGTGAGGAAGAACAATGTATGGTCTGGTATGAGTTAGCCTATATACTGAAAGAGTTTCAGGAGTGTGTCAATTTTTACTTAGATTCAGGGGAGTATATATAAGAATTTATTGTAAGGATGTTAGACTAAAAAGGGTAAAACAAAAGATTATATCAAGCCAAATTGATGTTCTTGCCTAGAATTCAAGATTTAATGTGTTGGCTTGAGGCCCTGAGAATTGCTATATGTGTTAACTGGAGCCTAAACTCAAAAGTGACCTATATCAGTGAGCTTGAAATGCCAGGACTCCCCCTGGAAAATATTAGGAAGATGGGTTGTTGGAGTGGATCTGTTATGTGCAACTTTCTCAGATGCCTCTTAAAGGTGTCTATACTCCACAAGAGGGTCTTCACCAAGACATTAAAAAATGCGATCGTAAGTGGATTATGATCCTTGAAAAACTCTGTGGTGACTGTTCCCTGTAAGCTGGAGATGACAGTGGTGGCTGCAGTGGAATTTGACAGCCTGGTTTAATGGGAATAATGCAATCCCCAGTGCTAGAAGTGAGGCTGAAACTTAAGCATCAGAAAAAAGTGGGCAGTTATAATAAGAACCCTAGGGGCAGAGTGGTTTGTTCCTGCAGGGATTTATAACAATGGTTAATTGATGATCAGATCCATGGGCATGAAATGGACTGCTGTATTAGTTTTTTAGAGGCTGTAACAAATAACCACAGATTGCGTGGTTTAAAACAACAGGGATCTCTTCTCCCACAGTTCTGGAGGCCAGAAGTCTAAAATCAAGGTTCAGCGGAGCCTCATTCCCTCCGCATGTCCTATGGGAGAATTCCTCATTGCTCTTCTAGCTTCTGCTGGCTCCAGGCATTCTTCGGCTGCTTTGGCTGCATCACTCCAATTTCTGCCTCTGTGGTCACTGGGCCTCCTCCTCTATGTGTGTCTGTGTCTTTTCTTCTGTCTCTATGTCGACACTCGTCATTGGGTTAAGGGCCTACCTGGGTAATCCAGGATGATTTCATCTAGAGATCCTTCATGCAATCACATCTGGAAATATTCTTTGTTCACATAAGGTCACATGTACCAGGTCCATGTACTGGGACATGGATATATCTTTTTAGGAGCCACCTTTCAATCCACTATAGCAGTATGGTTCTATATCAGCAGAAAAATTCCAGTTCCGAAGGTCAGAAAAATAATTAAAGTATGGTAGTGAGGAATCTTGGTCTTTTACCAGAGTTCTCAAACTTAAGCTATTTCACAGATGTTAAAATATAGAGGCATATTAAACATTTTAAGAGTTTATTTGAGTACAATCTCTTTGAATTGGGCCGTGTCAAACCTTAAGTGGTTAGGGGCGTTCTGCCAAAAGGAACCAGGGGAAAGATTTATATTGAGAAAGTGTGGAAACAAAGAACAGAAATTATTATTTTAACATCTTTATTGGAGTATAATTGCTTTACAATGGTGTGTTAGTTTCTGCTTTATAACAAAGTGAATCAGCTATACATATACATATATCCCCATATCTCCTCCCTCATGCGTCTCCCTCCCACCCTCCCTGTCCCACCCCTCTAGGTGGTCACAAAGCACCGAGGTGATCTCCCTGTGCTATGCGGCTGCTTCCCACTAGCTATCTATTTTACCTTTGGTAGTGTATATGTGTCCATGCCACTCTCTCACTTTGTCCTAGCTTACCCTGGCCCCCTCTCCGTGTCCTCAAGTCCATTCTCTACGTCTGCGTCTTTATTCCGGTCCTGCCCCTAGGTTCTTCAGGACCAGTTTTTAAAATTATTTTTTTAGGTTCCATATATATGTGTTAGCATACGGTATTTGTTTTTCTCCTTCTGACTTACTTTACCCTGTATGACAGTCTCTAGGTCCATCCACCTCACTACAAATAACTCAATTTCGTTTCTTTTTATGGCTGAGTAATATTCCATTGTATATATGTGCCACATCTTCTTTATCCATTCATCCGATGATGGGCACTTAGGTTGTTTCCATCTCTGGGCTATTGTAAATAGAGCTGCAAGGAACATTTTGGTACATGACTCTTTTTGGATTTTGGTTTTCTCAGGGTATACGCCCAGTAGTGGGATTGCTGGGTCATATGGTAGTTCTATTTGTAGTTTTTTAAGGAACCTCCATACTGTTCTCCATAGTGGCTGAACCAATTCACATTCCCACCAGCAGTGCAAGAGTGTTCCCTTTTCTCCACACCCTCTCCAGCATTTACTGTTTGTAGATTTTTTGACGATGGCCATTCTGACTGGTGTGAAGTGATACCTCATTGTAGTTTTGATTTGCATTTCTCTAATGATTAGTGATGTTGAGCATCTTTTCATGTGTTTGTTGGCAATCTGTATATCTTCTTTGGAGAAATGTCTATTTAGGTCTTCTGCCCATTTTTGGATTGGGTTGTTTGTTTTTTTGATATTGAGCTACATGAGCTGCTTGTAAATTTTGGAGATTATTCCTTTGTCAGTTGCTTCATTTGCAAATATTTTCTCCCATTCTGAGGGTTGTCTTTTTGTCTTGTTTATGGTTTCCTTTGCTGTGAAAAAGATTTTAAGTTTCATTAGGTCCCATTTCTTTATTTTTGTCTTTATTTCCATTTCTGTAGGAGGTCAAAAAGGATCTTGCTGTGATTTATGTCATGGAGTGTTCTTCCTATGTTTTCCTCTGAGAGTTTTATAGTGTCTGGCCTTACATTTAGGTCTTTAATCCATTTTGAGTTTATTTCTGTGTATGGTGTTAGGGAGTGTTCTAATTTCATTCTTTTACATGTAGCTGTCCAGTTTTCCCAGCACCACTTATTGAAGAGGCTGTCTTTTCTCCATTGTATATTCTTGCCTCCTTTATCAAAGATAAGGTGACCATATGTACATGGGTTTATCTCTGGGCTTTCTATCCTGTTCCATTGATCTATATTTCTGTTTTTGTGCCAGTACCATACTGTCTTGATTACTGTAGCTTTGTAGTATAGTCTGAAGTCAGTGAGCCTGATTCCTCCAGCTCCATTTTTCTTTCTCAAGATTGCTTTGGCTATTCGGGGTCTTTTGTGTTTCCATACAAATTATGCAATTTTTTGTTCTAGTTCTGTGAAAAATGCCATTGGTAGTTTGATAGGGATTGAATTGAATCTGTAGATTGCTTTGGGTAGTATAGTCATTTTCACGATGTTGATTCCTCCAATCCGAGAACATGGTATATCTCTCCATCTGTTTATATCATCTTTAATTTCTGTCATCAGTGTCTTGTAGTTTTCTGTATACAGGTCTTTTGTCTCCTTAGGTAGGTTTATTCCTAGGTATTTTATTCTTTTTGTTGCAATGGTAAATGGGAGTGTTTCCTTAATTTCTCTTTCTGATTTTTCATCGTTAGTGTATAGGAATGCAAGAGATTTCTGTGCATTACTTTTGTATCCTGCTACTTTACCAAATTCATTGATTAGCTCTAGAAGTT
Organism: Globicephala melas; assembly: GCF_963455315.2. Taxonomy (NCBI): domain Eukaryota; kingdom Metazoa; phylum Chordata; class Mammalia; order Artiodactyla; family Delphinidae; genus Globicephala; species Globicephala melas. Next base: position 27,098,961 of record NC_083322.1, read on the forward strand.
TTCTGGTAGCATCTTTAGGATTCTCTATGTATAGTATCATGTCATCTGCAAACAGTGAGAGTTTTACTTCTTTTCCAATTGGAGAACAGAAATTATTTGATTGGCTATAACTTAAAGCCTAGTTGGGTCTTTGTGATTGGTTGTCCTTAGCATTTTGATTTCATAACCCTGAGACATTTACAGGCTTAGATTTTTGGTTTCCTTATGTACGCTGCTGCCATGGCATTAGAGCTCCCTCAGTCTAATGGCTTTCTTGTTTAATTAATTTAACACAGACCCACAGACTCTTTATGTAGGGAGAGACTGGCTCTCTTTAAAGAATGACTCTTCCACAAACGTGTGTTTACTGTGTATGTTCCTCCAAGCCTTCTCCAGTGGGACCTATCTCATTGACAGTGCGCAGGAGGAAACAAATACCCAGACCTTCTAAGTGCTCTTAGATACTGGCTCTGAGATGACTCTGATCTCCAGAGATTCAAAACATCAGTGTGGCTTACTGGGAGTCTGTGACGGCTAGGCAGTAAGCTGGTTCCTGCCCCAAATCAATTCAGCAATGAGTGCCTGGCAACCACAGAACCATCCTGTGCTCATTTCCCCAAGGTTAGTATATAAAGTGGAAATGCATGTGCTTAGTAACTAGCAGGATTCTCCCATATGTTTCCTCATTTGTGCAGTGAGGATTATTATAATAGAAAGGGCCAAGTGAAAGTCCCTGAAACTGTCCTCCAGATCTCTCCTTTCCCCCAGAAAAAGTAAACCAAAACCAATACTGCATCGATGGGGGAATTGATGCCACCAAATACTTGGAAGGTTAGGATTACTACCACAGTCCCATTTAATTATGCTTTGGGCTGGTGCAAATCCTATCCAGATCTTAAAGAAAAGCTGTGGATTATCATAAAGATAATCAGATGATGGGGCTTCCCTGGTGACGCAGTGGTTGAGAATCCCCCTCAGTCCAGGGGACACGGGTTTGATCCCTAGTCTGGGAAGATCCCACATGCCAAGGAGCAACTAAGCCTGTGTGCCACAACTACTGAGCCTGTGCTCTAGAGCCCATGAGCCACAACTACTGAGCCTGCATGCGGCAACTACTGAAGCCCGCGCGCCTAGAGCCTGTGCTCCGCGATGAGAAGCCATCGCAATGAGAAGCCCACACACTGCAATGAAGAGTAGCCCCCACTCACCGCAACTAGAGAAGGCCCGTGTGCGGCAGCAAAGTCCCAACACAGCCAAAAATAAATAAATTAAAAAAAAAAGATAATCAGATGATGATGCCAATTGCAGCTCTGGTTACAGATGTGACATCTGTGGTATCATGTATTATATTACCTTCAATCAAGGAACTTGCTTTACAGAGGCAGAAGTGAGACAATAGGTCATGCTCACAGAATTCACCAATCTTACCATGTCTCTATTACCCAGAAATACCTGACTTGATAAAACTCTGGCATGGCCTACTAAAGGGTCAGTTAGGGCACCATCTGGGTGACAACACCCTGAGAAGTTGGAGCGCTGTCCTACAGGATACAGCACATGCTTTAAATCCTTGGCCAATAAGTGGTGTCTCCCTCACAGCCAGAATGCATAGACTGGGAAACAATGGGTAGAGCTGGTTAATGGATGCTGCTGTCTTATCTTAAGAATGCACAGGACTAGGAACAAAAGGATAAGGCTGAGTGTGTCCTGTTTCACTATTATACTACATAACCTATGCACATCCCTTCAACCTTGGACTCAATGAGTGTGTAGACTTTTATGCACAGGGAGGAATCTCTCCAGGGAACACAGTAATATTCGTAGTAATATTCACAGTGAATTGGATTTTGAGACTCACAAAGCAATTCTTTAGAGAGCCCAAATGGTTAAGTTAGTGTGTCGTCCTAAGTGAACTGGTCATAATTTTTCCTTTCCACAGGTTGAGAGCTACCAATACCTGGTTGAGAAGAAACATTTTCCACATTTTTTTGGATATAAGATTATTTTATTCTTGTTAGGTGTCACAATAAGACTCCCTTTCCACTCCAAATTATACTCCAGGTAGTATGCTATGGTACCCTTATAGATGCAATACACCATGTTGCTTTATAGGAATAATGTGTCATTCCATAACGGGCATTATGAAATTTCATTTTGGACTTTAAAAACTATCACACAGTATATTTCATAGAATCATAATATATATTTAAAAGAAAGACTTTCTGAGGGAGAACCAAAAAAGTTTAGTCAAAAATAAAGTACTGGATGCTCTTGGCTTGAGAAAAATGTGTATCACGTTGGAGTATGTAGTCTGTAGATATCCATTATATTCGGTTAATTGAAAGTGTTGTTGAATTCAGCTCTGTCCTTACTGATTTTCTGCCTACTGGATCTATTTCTAATAGAGGGATGTTGAAGTCTCCAACTATAAAAGTGGATTCATCTATTTCTCCTTGCAGTTCTATCAGTTTTTGCCTCATGCAGTTTGAGGCTCTGTTGTTAGGTGCATAACACATTAAGGATTGTTATGTCCTCTTGGAGCATTGACCCCTTTATCATTATGTAATGCCACTCTTTATCCCTGGTAACTTTCCTTGTTCTGATATCTGCTTGATTTAAAATTAATATAGCTACTCATGTTTTCTTTTGATTAGTATTAGCATAGAATATCTCCTTCCAATCATTTACTTTTAATCTGTATAAAAATTGTCTTTATATTTAAAGTGAGTTTTATGTAGGCAACATATAGGTGCGTATTGTTTTATGATACACTTTGATAATCTCTGTTGTAATTGGTGCATTTAAACCAGTGACTTTCAAAGTGATTGTTGATATAGTTGTAGTAATATCTCTCATATTTGTTACCCATGTTCTTTGTTTCTACTCTTTTCTTCCATTCTTTTTCTGTCTTTTTTGGTTTTAACTGAGTATTTTATGTGAATCTATTGTCTCTCCTCTCTTTATTATATTTACTAATTTTCTCATGGTCTCATCAGTTATGCCTTTTTTTTTTTAAGTGTTACTTAATGGTTACCCTAGAGTTTGCAACATACCTTTACAACTAATCTGAGTCCACTTTCAAATACCACTATACCACTTCCTAGGTAGTACCAGTACCTTATAACAACAAAACAATCCTGATTCCTCCCTCCCATCCCTTGTATCATTGCTGTCATTTGTTTCACTTATATATAAGTATACATGAGTGTATATATAGTCGAATACATTTTTGCTATGATTTTGAATGAATTTATCTTTTAGATTAATTAAGAATAAGAAAAACAAAAGTTTTCATTTTATCTGCACTTATTACAGTGTTTTTGATCTCTAGCATTTCTTTTTGGTTCTCTCTTAGGATTTCCATCTCTCTGCTTACATTGCCCATCTGTTCATGCATCCTTGCCTACTTTATCCATTAGAACCCTTAGCATATTAATCATAGCTGTTTTAAGTTTCTGGTCTGATAATTCCAATATCTCTGCCATATCTGGATCTGGCTTTGATGCTTGCTCTGTTTCTTCAAACTGTGTTGTTTGTCTTTTAGTATATATTGTAATTTTTTTTTTTTTAATAATGGGTCATTAACTGGGTAAAAGGAACTGCTGTAATATAGGACTTTAGTAGTGGTGGTAAGGTGTAGGGGGAGGGGAAGGGTTCTGTGTAGTCCTGTGAGTGTCAGTCCTTTAGTGAGTCTGGATTGTGAACTTCACACGTACTTCTTGGTTTTTGTTTTCATTTTTCTTTCCCACTTAGTGGGACAGGATGGGCTAGAGTGAGCTGGAGTTGGGGATTTCCCTTCTCCCGGGTCCATTAGGCACTGATAAAGTCCCAGTAGGTTTGTCTCTGGTTAAATAGTTTCTCCTGAGGGCAGAGCTTGTTCAAAAGAACCGAATAATCTGGCATATTTTGAAATGATTAATTTCCCCATTCCCCCTAAGCATGAGGGGATTTTTCTCTAATCTTCACTGTGAGAATCTTAGAGAGCTCCAGGAAATAAAACTTACAAAATGTGGAGATCTCTGATGCCTGGATTCCCCTGGATTTTTCTCTCTCTCAGACTTGTCCACACTGAGCCTCTAGCAATTCATCAATTACAGTTCAGGGTCCCTACCCTGGCACTGGTTCCCATGGAGGTTTCTGCTCCAATAGGTTGTGATTCTCTGTATTTGCCTGTCTTTCTCTCCAATATTGGGGGTAGAGGTTCGTCCTGTGACCTCACTTCTCTTACAGATCTAAGAAGAGTTGTTGCTTTTTCAGTTTGTTTAGCTTTTTACTTGTTAGGGCGAAGTGGTGACTTCTAAGCTTTTACTTGCTGGATTGGGAACTAGAAGTCCCCTGGATGCTCTTGACTTGGAGAGAACTCTGATAATCCTTTTACCAACTTAAATTTAATGCACTGCAGATTTTAAAGAACATTTCTTACAGTAAACAAAATCTAATACACATAAAAATAGATTAAAATGTTATCAATGAATGTTAAAAAACATATACCTATACTGAATTTTCAACCTTAATGATTCAGGAGGAAATATTTCCATTAAGTTCCCATAAATGTGCATATTTATGTAATCAGGAAAGGAAAGTACATACTAAACTATGAATCTTTCAAATATGAACAGTTTGTGATAATGACCGAGAGTCAGAGTCTGCTTTTCATAGGATCTTGTGGACAGCTGTTGCAAGATGTTTGTGAAATGTAAACTGAATTTGAATTTCTTCTCTCCCATACACAATGCAGAATTGAATTATAATCTTAACAAATACATGCGAAGAGTGATTGTTCTCAGATTCTAGAGAGTTGACATTTTTACATCATGTCGAAACTGAAATTAAGAGTGTATCAAAACAGAATTCAGCAATGTTTAATCATTGCTGATTCAAGTGACTTGACGTGAAGACGAATATAGGGGATGCACGCACAAATCGATTTGAACAGAGTATAAAGTTTTATATAAGTCAGAAGTCTGTGTTTTTTCTGACTCCAACAGAATGATACACTGAAGTTTGGTGTTTTACATCAGTATGGGATTTGTGAATTGACTTAGGTACAAGAACAAGTAATTGAAAGAAGGAAATTCTGTTATTCTTTCCTAATAGCTCTTGAAATTGTTATCATCTGTACTTATAAGCCTATCCCTCTTTGATAAAATGCATGTTCACATGCCGGATATTCCTCCTGGTTTTCTTTTCCACCTTCACTCCGCTGCTTCTGCTTATTCCAATCCTATGTATTTTGCAAGGTCAGCCCAACTGTACCTCATTCAGTCATTTACTCATTTATTCAACACATACTTCTTGAGTTTAATATGGACTAGTTATTATGCCTTGGGGCCATATGTCAAGTAAAATACTATTCCTGCCCTCAAGGAACCCATGTAGACAGACAGACAAATAATTGCAGTCTTTCTGTGTCTCCTCATCTGTAAAGTGAAGTTGGCATTATTTCAGCTGCAGGATTGTTAAAAATTAAAGTGTGTACATAAAATATATGGGACACAGGAAGTGTTAAATGTTTAATGAAGGATTAGTGTTTCTTTGCTTTAAGTGTTTTATAAACCAGTATAATCTTTCTTTTATTATTTCATATGCAGTATGTTGATAGGAGACACACAGAATTAGGTTTACCCTTCAATGACCGGTCATCTTCTTGGTGCCCTACGTGGTTATTCACGTACTGTGGGGATTCATCCAAAGCCGTTGTATCCTAATTTGGTCCAAGTGTGATCCCTTATTCCCACTGTTTCCTTTTAATGTACATGAAAACGATTCAAAAGAGACAGAACTCTACTTTCTGGAGGTGAAGGTTTCAGGTGTATAAAGTGTGAACAGCTACTGCTGATGCCTTGCTGCTATGAATTTTACAAGCGTTCAAGAAATTATTATGAACTTTCCGGGGCACTTCCTCAGAAAAAAACTTCCCCAACTTCACAAGAGCTTTATCTGCAGATGGATTGCTGTCTCTCTCCTTCCACTCAGCTTGGCTTCCTGCTAATGCTTGTGTTTGGCAGCTTCCAATGGTCTTCCTAACCTGCATTTATCCTTCCCAAATTAGAGGCAGCTGGGCAATTTTAGGAAGACAACTCACTAATTCTCTCTTTTCTAATTTGTAAAGCCAGTAATTCTCTCAAGCTTCAGGAGGCTTTGAAACAAAGAACTGTATGTGGTCTTAAACTTTTTAGGCTTTATTAGTTTACAAATATTCTCTAACAATGTGAAAGTTTTAAAAATATCAATTATTAGGATAAAAAAATTATATATTGTGATAGCTCTATTCTCCTTACCTGTTTTTAAATCGATATGAATAAAACCAGCTGGAGTTGGTCTCCCAGTGTGAGTAAGAAACTAATTTCTACTATGCACAGCAAGTAGCCAGGAAAAGACCCTTGAGTTGAAAAAAATTTTTAAGTTGCTTTCTAATAAAGAATAAAAAATTCTTATTTGCTAAACAAAATCTCCAGCTGTTTTATATTAACAATATATTTTTGTAATTGTTTTCTTTGGACAAAATTCCAGTGATATTAACTATTTTTAGCACAAATTTAGTCTGCTATTTTTTTCCAGCTTTTTAATTATGGTATTATTTGACCTAGCTCATCTTGATCTGCCTTTTAAACCATCTTTTCCCTGTGAATAGCTCTTAAGGATAAACTTTATTGTGTAAGCCAAAATGCCACGTACTGTTCAGTCTCCCTCCATGAGTTATGGAAATGTGGAGAAGGAAAGTGGCCTTAGGTATTTGACACATCATAACAATGCTTTGTTTTAAAAACATCAATACAGAATGCTATGAATAAAATGCTATGAATAAGAACTAGCAAAAATAGTCGAGTTATTCTTTTAATAAAAACTATATTTTATAAGACATAAATCTGGCAATGTCTGGCTCATAAAAAGGATGCCAAATCCCCCAATATACCTATAATTATTTACAATTCTTATTTGCAGTGACTGAAGTGTACATAAGGAATTAATTTTTTATTGCATCATTTTATTGTTGAGGTAAAATTTGTAAATAGTGAAATGTGTAGATCCTAAATGTATAATTCAATGGATTTCAAAAAATGTATACACCTGTATAACCAACATGACAATCAAGTTATAAGTCATTTACATTACCTTAGAAAGTACTTTTGTGACCCATTATAGTCAGTTCCTACCCACCATAGATAATCACAAGTCTGATTTCAATGATCAAACATTAGCATTGCCAGTTCTTGAGTTTTATAAAGGACTCTTGTGCTTAGCTTCTTTTGCTCAATATAACATTTTCAAGATTCACTGATGTTGTTGGATGTCTCAGCAGTTTGTTGATATTTACTGTTGAGTGATATTTTATTTGGATTGTTTCCAGTTTTTTTGACTATTATAAATAAGCTCCTATAAACTTTCTTTTATCAAGCCTTTTAACAGACATGCTTTTATTGCTATTGAGTAAATATCTAGACCTGAAATTGTTGGGTTGTAGGCTAGGTATATCTCTGACTTTAGCAGAAAATGCTAAACGGTTTTCCAGAATTGGTTGTATTCTTTGCTCTGCATCCTCACCAGCAGTTGGTGGTGTAGGCCTTTTTGTCATTTTGGTGGATATAAGTGGCATCTCATTGTAATTTTAATTTGTACTTTCCTGATGACTAATGATGTTGAGCAGTTATCATGTTCATATTGATCATTCTTATGCATTCTGTTGGAATGTTTTTTCAAGTGTTTTGCCCATTCTTTAATTGGATTGTTTTTCTTATTATTTAGGTGTAAATGTTTTTTATAAATTCTGGATACAGGTCCTTTGTTAGATACATGTATTGTAGATATTTTCTCCTAGTCCCTGGCTCTCTGTTTAATTTTATTAATGGTGTCTTTTCATGAGTAACAGTTTTTAACTTGTTAAAGTCCAGTTAATCAATTGTTTCTCTGGTGGTCTATGCTTTTTGTTTCCTCTCTAAGAAGAGTTTACCTTCACTAAAGTTGAGCAGATATTATTTCCTTCTACTTTGTAGTTTAAGCTTTACATTTAAGTCCTTGATCCATCTTGAATTAATTTCTGTACATTATGTGAGATAAGGATTGATTAAAGTTTCTTTTTTTAATTAAAAAAAATTTCTTTTACATCTTTATTGGAGTATAATTGCTCTACAACCTTGTGTTTCTGCTGTATAACAAAGTGAATCAGCTTTTTAATTTTTTTGGTTTTCAATTTTTTTTTGAAATTACAAAGAAAATTTATTTTATATAAAATTAACTCATGCCTGTGATGAAAAATATTCAAATAGTAATACAACTTAAATATTCATAACAATTTCTATTGAATACTAAATCTACATATGCAATACTTTTCTCTCTTCCTTCACTTTCTCTATCCCCCCTCAGGCCCCCTCCCCAGAACATTAACACTCCTGAATAACACATGGTAAAACTCTTAATGAACTGGTGTTTTTCTCCATAATTTCTTTTTAAACTCTATTTAAAACACTTGCAAACTGTATATAAAGATCAATGATCCTGTGCATAATGTCAAAAGTTGGAACGATGTAACTCAAACGCAATAGGCCAGTAGCTGGAAATTACTCTGGTTCTAAAGTTTCTTTTTTTTTAATATGGAGGATATCTAGTTGTTCTTGTACCATTTGTTGAAAATAATATCTTTTCTGCCTTCTTTTATTGGTACTTTAATTTTCTCTACTGATTGCTATATATTTCATTAATACCTGCTCTTTTATTAAGTCATAGTTTCTATTTTTGGGGGGGGTTAATACTTATCTTTTCCTAATCTTCAAGTGAAACTTAGTGAATTGATTTGAAACCTCTTTTCTTTCCTCATAGAAACATTTCATCCTATAAATTTCCCTCTAGGCAGTGCTTTAGCTATATTCGACAAATGTAATATGTTATAATTGCAGTATAATTTTATTTTATAGAAATGCAAAATAGTCAAGTGCTATTCTTTGAATAAAACCTATATTTTTGAAGGTAAATATTCATTCACATGTCTTTTATATATTTGTGCATATAATATTACTCAGATTCATATAACCTAAAGGCACATTGCTGAGAAGAAAAATTTGAGGCAGGTTTTTATTCATATGCAATTATATGTGTAGTCCATAATTTGACTTTGGGCATAAAAATTACTTCCTCTAAAATAATATATGAGTATATCAGAGCGACTGAATTTATTAGGTTTTTAAAACTACTCAATCTAAGAAATGAGTGTTCATTCAAACTAAATTTATTTTAGTAGTTTACTCATGTATGAAATCCAGATGTTGAATGTTTTCAACTGTTAATATCAAATCAATCTTGAGTTTTCTCTTTTCTCTCTCGCTTTCTTTTTCTGTTCTCTGAATTGTTCTGATGATGCATTATAAGTGAGTTCATATTTAATGAAAGAGATTGATCATATCCCTGGGAAGGGGTGCCAATCAGGAAACTAAATAATACACTCTGTGCAACGGTCTGTATTTTCATTTGCCAACGTTACTCAGGTAGAGAAATGCAGCCCCGCTTCACCTGTCCAAAGCAGAAATGCCAATTAGCATTTCTGACTTTAATATTATCCACAGTATGTTTGTCTCATTTACACACACCTTAGCTAGAGTAATGTGGCTAATTCTGAAGGTTGAACAGGAAATCTAACTTAAGATTTTATAGTGTTCCCATATGTGTCGTTTAGGCTGGAATGTATATGCATACCACAGCTAAAGAATAAGAAAGAGTTATTGAAAGGTACTATGGACATTTGAGGAGACTTGGGCTTTAGTTCTGATGCTGCATTGTGCTATGTATTTAACTTTGGATAGGTAACTTAATTTCTTCAACTTTACAGTGAACTATTTGGCCCAGATAATCTCTGTGGTGCTTGCATTTCCAGAATTTTAGGTCTACAATAAACACAAACCAGACCAGAATTTGGATAGGCTCAGGAGATGGGTAACATCTGAACTGTATAGTCAGAGTTCTTCAGAGGTGGTTGTTGATTCCTCTCCAAAACTGTACCACAAGGGAACTTTCTCTAGATTCTTCCCAATCATTTTAGTGAGTGCCTTGTGAGGTTTTTGGAGGAAAAGCGTGCAAGAAATATGAACACCTTTTATCTCTGGATATCTGGTCTTCAGGAGCTTCACACTGTCATACTGGCCTACACTCATCCCTTTGTAATTTATTAACTTTATTCAGCTGACTCTTTACTGGTATCTGTGGTATCTGACAGCATCCACCAGAGATAAGCAACTGCTTCTCCCTGCAAGCCCCCGTCCGCAGATTTCTGGTCATTTGTTTGCCTTGTGCCCTCGGTTGTCTGATTGGTTAAAGGAAACTTGTTAATTTGACATTTTTCTAGCTTTTTCTTTGTTGCAAGAGTGGGAATGATGCTCTTTCCAGTTTCCAAGGTGAAACTGATACAGTAGCAATTTCTCTTTTTGTAGGTGTCAGAACTGCATTGTAGTCTAAAGGCTATCCTGCCAACCCCAGCTCCTTTCTCCTTTTTCTCCATAGGATTTTTTCCTAGTAAGTCTCTTGCCTATCTAATTCTGTCTTGGCACGTGCTTCTTGGAGGACCTGAAGTAACATAAATTTCTGTATAATATCTGCCATTTAATGTAATTAACAAAGCCAATCCTCACAATCAACAGAATCAGTCAAATTAGACTTCAGTCAAAAGGGAGTCTGGCTCCCTTTTTCAGTTTACATAAACAATTAAAAAATAATGAATTTTCAGGATATAATAAAAATGTCTAAGATAAATTATGGTATAAATCTCATAAAATATAAAAAGCAGTCAATTCAAGATTAAAATTATATAAGAACTAATGTAATGAATACTACTGTAGCTAATATAACTACTGTAAGTTTTTGGAAGATTTTAAAGACAAAAACTTATATAATTATTCATTACTAATTTTACTAATGCATTATATGAATAACTAATATAATTTATTTAAGAAGAAAAGAGGATGCTAAGAGGGATAGTATTCCTTGAATAAATGGGTATACATTCATATATTAGACTCTGATGTTCAGCTTTGGGGAATAATTAAAAAAGAATTATGTATGAAAAGTCAGAGATAACTCCATTAATTTCTTTAGGTGTTAAGATTAAGCTTTTCCTATGTATTAACAAAAGAAAGAAGTATATACTACTAAAAACTAGTTTATCCAGTAGCTACTCTGTATTTTTATGTATTCTTAATATGTAGAATACGGTAAATATGAAATTTTTTATAAGGTAAATTAAAAGGATGGAATGAAGATTTTATTATTTATACTACATATAATATATATATACATGAGACATATGTGTGTATATCTATATACATTTTATTATAAAATTTGACAAAATAGGTTCTTTTTTAAACTTCAAACATTTTTTTTAATTTTATTTTTTTATACAGCAGGTTCTTATTACTTATCTATTTTATACATATTAGTGTATATATGTCAATCCCAATCTCCCAATTAATCCCACCACCACCATCTCCTGCCACTTTCCCCCCTTGGTTTCCACACGTTTGTTCTCTACATCTGCGTCTCTATTTCCGCCTTGCAAACTGGTTCATCTGTGCCATTACTCTAGATTCCACATATTTGTGTTAATATACAATATTTGTTTTTCTCTTTATGACTTACTTCACTCTGTATAACAGTCTCTAGGTCCATCCACGTCTTTACAAATGACCCAATTTCATTCCTTTTTATGGCTGAGTAATAGTCCATTGTATATATGTACCACATCTTCTTTATCCATTTGTCTGTTGATGGGCATTTAGGTTGTTCCCATGACATGGCTACTGTAAATAGTGCTGCAATGAACATTGGGGGGCATGTGTCTTTTTGAATTATGGTTTTCTCAGGGTATATGCCCAGTAGTGGGATTGCTGGGTCATATGGTAATTCTATTTTTAGTTTTTTGAGGAACTGCCCTACTGTTCTCCATAGTAGTTGTATCAATTTACATTCCCACCAACAGTGCAAGAGGGTTCCCTTTCTCCACACCCTCTCCAGTATTTGTTGTTTGTAGATTTTCTGATGATGCCCCTTCTAACCAGTGTGAGGTGATACCTCATTGCAGTTTTGATTTGCATTTCTCTCATAATTAGTGATGTTGAGCAGCTTTTCATGTGCTCCTTGGCCATCTGTATGTCTTCTTTGGAGATATGTCTATTTAGGTCTTCTGCCCATTTTTTGATTAGGTTTTTTGTTTTTTTAATATTGAGCTGCATGAGCTGTTTATATGTTTTGGATATTAATCCTTTGTCTGTTGATTCGTTTGCAGATATTTTCTCCCATTCTGAGAGTTGTCTTTTTGTCTTGTTTATAGTTTCCTTTGCTGTGCAAAAGCTTTTAAGTTTCATTAGGTCCCACTTGTTTATTTTTGTTTTTATTTCCATTACTCTAGGAGGTGGGTCAAAAAGATCTTGCTGTGACTTTTGTAAAAGAGTGTTCTTCCTATGTTTTCCTCTAAGAGTTTTATGGTGTCCGGGCTTACATTTAGGTCTCTAATCCATTTTGAGTTTATTTTTGTATATGGTGTTAGGGAGTGTTCTAATTTCATTCTTTTACATGTAGCTGTCCAGTTTTCCCAGCACCACTTATTGAAGAGACTGTCTTTTCTCCATTGTATATCCTTGCCTCCCTTGTCATAGATTAGTTGACCATAGGTGCGTGGCTTTATCTCTGGGCTTTCTATCCTGTTCCATTGATCTATATTTCTGTTTTTGTGCCAGTGCCATATTGTCTTGATTACTGTAGCTTTTTAGTATAGTCTGAAGTCAGGGAGTCTGATTCCTCCAGCTCTGCTTTTTTCCCTCAAGATTGTTCTGGCTATTTGGGGTCTTCTGTGTGTCCATACAAATTTTAAGATTTTTTGTTCTAGTTCTGTAAAAAATGCCATTGGTAATTTGATAGGGATTGCATTGAATCCGTAGATTGCTTTGGGTACTATAGTCATTTTCACAATGTTGATTCTTCCAATCCAAGAACATGGTATATCACTCCATCTGTCTGTGTCATCCTTGATTTCTTTCATCAGTGTCTTATAGTTTTCTGAGTAAAAGTCTTTTACCTCCTTAGGTAGGTTTATTCCTAGGTATTTTATTCTTTTCGTTGCAGTGGAGAATGGGATTGTTTCCTTATTTTCTCTTTCTGATCTTTTGTTATTAGTGTGTAGGAATGAAAGAGACTTCTGAGCATTAATTTTGCATCCTGCAACTTTACCAAATTCATTGATTAGCACTAGTAGTTTTCTGCTGGCATCTTTAGAATTATCTATGTATAGTTTCATGTCACCTGCAAACAGTGACGGTTTTACTTCTTCTTTTCCAATTTGTATTCCTTTTATTTCTTTTTCTTCTCTGATTGCTGTGGTTCGGACTTACAAAGCTATGTTGAATAATAGTGGTAAGAGTGGACATCCTTGTCTTGTTCCTGATCTTAGAGGAAATGCTTTCAGTTTTTCACCATTGAGAATGATGTTTGCTGTGGGTTTGTCATATATTGCCTTTATAATGTTGAGGTAAGTTCTTTCTATGCCCACTTTCTGGAGAGTTTTTACCCAGAGTTATAAAGAGTTTTTATAAATGGGTGTTGAATTTTTTCAAAAGCTTTTTCTGCATCTATTGAGATGATCATATGGTTTTTATTCTTCAATTTATTAATATGGTGTATCACATTGATTGATTTGCATATATTGAAGAATCTTTGCATCCCTGAGATAAATCCCACTTGATCATGGTGTACGATCCTTTTAATGTGTTGTTGGATTCTGTTTGCTAGTATTTTGTTGAGGATTTTTACAACTATATTCATCAGTGCTATTGGTCTCTAATTTTCTTTTTTTGTGATATCTTTGTCTGGTTTTGGTATCAGGGTGAGGGTGGCCTCATAGAATGAGTTTGGGAGTATTCCTTCCTCTGCAATTTTTTGGAAGAGTTTGAGAAGGATGGGTGTTAGCTCTTCTCTAAATGTTTGATAGAATTCACCTGTGAAGCCACCTGGTCCTGAACTTTTGTTTGTTGTAAGATTTTTAATCACAGTTTCAATTTCATTACTTGTGATTGGTCTTTTCGTGTTTTTTATTTCTTCCTGGTTCAGTCTTGGAAGGTTAACCTCTCTAAGAATTTGTCCATTTCTTCCAGGTTGTCCATTTTATTGGCATGGAGTTGCTTGTAGTAGTTTTTTATGATGCTTTGTATTACTGTGGTGTCCATTGTCACTTCTTTTTCATTTCTAATTTTATTGATTTGATCCTCTCTCTCCTTTTCTTGATGAGTCTGGCTAAAGGTTTGTCAAATTTATTTATCTACTCAAAGAAGCAGCTTTTAGTTTTATTGATCTTTGCTATTGTTTTCTTTGTTTCTATTTCATTTATTTCTGCTCTGATCGTTATGGTTTCTTTCCTTCTACTAACTTTGAGTTTTGTTTGTTCTTTCTCTAGTTCCTTTAGGTGTAAGTTTAGATTGTTTATTTGTGATTTTTCTTATTTCTTGAGGTAGGATTGTATTGCTATAAACTTCTTTCTTAGAACTGCTTTTGCTGCATCCCATAGGTTTTGCATCGTCGTGTTTCCATTGTCATTTGTCCCTAGGTATTTTTTGATTTCCTCATTGATTTCTTCAGTGATCTCTTGGGTATTTAGTAATGTACTGTTTAGCTTCCATGTGTTTGTGGTTTTTACGTTTCTTTTTCCTATAATTTATTTCTAATCTCATAGCATTGTGGTTGGAAAAGATGCTTGATATGATTTCAATTTTCTTAAATTTACTGAGGCTTTATTTGTGACCCAAGATATGGTCTATCCTGGAGAATGTTCTGTGTGCATTTGAGAAGAAAGTGTAATCTGATGTGTTCAGATGTAATGTCATATAAATATCAATTAAATCTGTCTGATCTATTGTGTCATTTAAAGCTTGTGTTTCCTTATTAATTTTCTGTCTGGATAATCTGGTGTAAGTGAGGTGTTAAAGTCCCCCAGTATTATTGTGTTACTCTCGATCTCCTCTTTCATAGCTGTTAGCATTTGCCTTATGTACTGAGGTGCTCCTATGTTGGGTACATATATATTTATAATTGTTATGTCTTCTTCTTGGATTGAACCCTTGATCATTATGTAGTGTCCCTCCTTGTCTCTTGTAACATTCTTTATTTTAAAGTCTATTTTATCTGTTATGAGTATTGCTACTCCAGCTTTCTTTTGATTTCCATTTGCATGGAATATCTTTTTCCAACCCCTCATTTTCAGTCTGTATGTGTCCCTAGTTCTGAAGTGGGTCTCTTGTAGACAGCATGTATATGGGTCTTGTTTTAGTATCCATTCAGTGAGCCTGTGTCTTTTGGTTGGAGCATTTAATCCATTCACATTTAAGGTAATTATCAATATGTATGTTCCTATTACCATTTTCTTAATTGTTTTGGGTTTGTTTTGTAGGTCCTTTTCTTCTCTTTTGTTTCCCACTTAGAGAAGTTTGGTGGTGCTGAATTCTCTTAGCTTTTGCTTGTCTGTAAAGCTTTTGATTTCTCTGTCATATCTGAATGAGATCCTTGCTGGGTAGAGTAATCTTGGTTGTAGGTTCTTCCCTTTCATCACTTTAAGTATCACTCCTTTCTGGCTTGTAGAGTTTCTGCTGAGAAATCATCTGTTAACCTTATGGGAGTTCCCCTGTATGTTATTTGTTGTTCTTCCATTGTTGCTTTTAACAAGTTTTCTTTGTCTTTAATTCTTGTCAGTTTGATTACTATGTGTCTTGGCATGTTTCTCCTTGGGTTTATCCTGTCTGGGACTCTCTGCACTTCCTGGACTTGGGTGGCTATTTCCTTTCCCATGTTCCAGAAGTTTTCGACAAAATCTCTTCAAATATTTTCTCAGGTCCTTTCTGTCACTCTTCTCCTTCTGGTACTCCTATAATGCAAATGTTGGTGCATTTAATGTTTTTCCAGAGGTCTCTTAGGCTGTCTTCATTTCTTTTCATTCTTTTCTTTTTATTCTGTTCCATGGCAGTGAATTCCACCATTCTGTCTTCCAGGTCACTTATCTGTTCTCTGCCTCAATTATTCTGCTATTGATTCCTTCTAGTATACTTTTCACTTCAGTTATTGTATTGTTCATCTCTGTTTGTTTGTTCTTTAATTCTTCTAGGTCTTTGTTAAACGTTTCTTGCATCTTCTTGATCTTTGCCTCCATTCTTTTTCTGAGGTCCTAGATCATCTTCACTATCATTATTCTGAATTATTTTTCTGGTAGGTTGCCTATCTCCACTTCCTTTAGTTGTTTTTCTGGGGTTTTGTCTTGTTCCTTCATCTGGTACATAGCCCTCTGCCTTTTCATTTCATCTTTCTTTCTGTGAATGTGGTTTGCTTTCCACAGGCTGCAGGACTGTAGTTCTTCTTGCTTCTGCTGTCTGCCCTCTGGTGGATGAGGCTATCTAAGAGGCTTGTGCAAGCTTCCTGATGGGAGGAACTGGTGGTGGGTAGAACTGGTTGTTGCTCTGGTGGGCAGAGCTCAGTAAAACTTTAATCCTCTTGTCAGCTGATGAGTGGGGCTGAGTTCCCTCCCTGTTGGCTGTTTGGCCTGAGGCGACCAGCACTGGAGATTACAGGCTCTTTGGTGGGGCTAATGGTGGACTATGGGAGGGCTCATGTCAAGGAGTACTTCCCAGAACTTCCGCTGCCAGGGTCCCCATCCCCACCGTGAGCCACATCTACCTCACGCCTCTGCTGGAGACCCTCCCAACAGCAGTAGGTAGGTCTGGTTCAGTCTCCTTTGGGGTCACTGCTCCTTCCCCCTGTGTTCTGATGTGCACACTACTTTGTGTGTGCCCTCCAAGAGTGGAGTCTCTGTTTCCCCCAGTCCTGTCGAAATCCTGCAGTCAAATCCCGGTGGCCTTCAAAGTCTGATTCTCTGGGAATTCTTCCTCCTGTTGCTGGACCCCCAGGTTGGGAAGCCTGATGTGGGGCTCAGAACTTTCATTCCAGTGGGTGGACTTCTGTGGTATAAGTGTTCTCCAGTCTGTGTCACCCACCCAGCAGTTACGGGACTTGATTTTATTGTGATTGCGCCCCTCCTACCATCTCATTGTGGCTTCTCCTTTGTCTTTGGATGTGGGGTATCTTTTTTGGTGAGTTCTAGTGTCTTCCTGTCAATGTTTGTTCAGCAGTTTGTTGTGATTCCGGTGCTCTCACACGAGGGAGTGAGCGCACGTCCTTCTACTCTACCATCTTGAACCAATCTCTGAAAATAGGTTCTTAATTGTATTACTTTATTGTATGCTTTAATTTCCCCAAGTTTAAGTGATATCACATTAAATTTGCATCTGCAGGTCTTATTTGTTGTAATTAGAATGATGTGGTACTTCTCGTTCTTCTTTGGTTGTTTATGGGTACTTTTTATTCCACTTAATCACTCATTCTGTGGATGACTACTGAGAAAAATGGAAACACAATGCTCACACTTAAGTAAAAAAAAAATCCATTTTCAGCCTTTATATTTTCTTTCATATTGTTGATTTGCTTTGCTTGCACCTTCTTTAGTAACTAATTCTTTGATAATGGTTTAAGGATGGAGAGGTTAAAGTTGTAAAAGGAAAATCATCACTCTCAGTGACCACGTTCTACAACATATTTGATTTTAAATCATCTTAATACCCAGTTTCTTCTTACTTTCATCAAATTGATATAAGACACAGGAAGACAGGAAGCTTTTATTAAGATAGGTTTGATCTACTTTGATTACTCATTAAATGAGGTTCCCCAAGATAGTATTTGCAATGGCTCCTTAGTTTGTCACCTTGGAAGTTGTTACCCCTTGGAACAATGTACCATAGTGAGATTCCTAATGGCCAAGGGTATGACTTATGGTAGCTGATGGGATATTGTGAAAAAGGAGATGGAAAATAGAGTTTACCTGATGTTAAGAAAGAGTGCAAATGAATGTTGAGAAATTAATTCCTTTAAAACTATGGGTGCCTTTACATCCCTTAAAAGTCTTCCTGTGCCCTCCTTGCCCCAGGGCCACTCATTTTTTAGGTTGAAAATTGCTAACTTTGCCTTCCTTTCTCACACTATTGCTGGGTTTTAGCTCCCCTGTTCCAAAAGTTCTGGGGGCATCCGTGGCCTAACTTCGAGCGTGTAAATCTATAGTACGGTCAGAGGAAGTAGGAGAAAAAGAAAAAAGGAGAAAAAGGGATGAAAGAAGACGAAACTAGAAAGAGGAAAGATGCAAATATCAGTCTATCTATCTGTAGAGAGAAGGAGATTATGCACACACATATGCACACACACACACTCACAAGGATGAAGAAGATGCATCAACTAACAGAAAACAGATATAATGCTTAGTACTTTGAAGAGTACTTGGTCAAGATAACTGTTTTGCATTTTGATGTGAATGTTAGGGTGAGTTCTACCTTCTCTTTGACATATCTATTAATCCAGTTGTTCCTAAGTAGAAAGTCCATTGAAATCACCAAGGGAGCTTTAAAAAAATCTGGAGCCCAGTTCTTTTTTAGACTTAGTGAGTCAGAATTTCTGGGGTAGAATCCTGGAGTATCTGGAGGCACTTGAACAACCTACTGTTTACATGTATTATTGCATCCTCACAAGACACCTTCAAGATCTAGGAAACTTGAAACACAATGCGGGGACGTTGAGGGAGGATGGCAGAAGGGGAAGAAATAAAATCCTCAGGAGTTAGAAAATGAGAAAATAATGATAGAGCTTGCTTTTGTGGGCATATTTAAGGAAAAGAAAAAGAAGAGATCCATATGAAGGCAGACCTCCCTCAATTTCTGAGTTTTAGAGGATAGAGAAGAGAAAGGATTAAATGGGCATGCTAGGGTGCTAGAGGGACTGGCTGACCAGGGACAGGGCACAAGGGTCTGGAAATGTTCGAATGAGAGAGGGACTGGGAGGTGAACTGTGCTAGCAAAACTTTATCCATTTCATAAACATGTCTGGACCTAGATGGCCCTAAAGATTCTTCCTCTCATCTTTCTAAGTCTCATCCTGGAGAGAAGTAGAGTGGTCATCTGGCTCCACCCCTCCCTCTGCCCTGCCCAAGTCCCTCCTTCTAGTGTCTCTCTCTCTTCTGCCCACTGCTCACTCCCAGACACTACTTCTCATCTCACAATTTTCCCCTTTCATCTCAGATTTCTTTCCAATAACATTCACCATCTATGTCTGCTTAGCTTTCTATTTCCATGGTGAGTCTTGTTCTTTCCATAATCAATGGGGGTGAACTCTTGTTACCTGTCCCTTAACTGGGGAATGAGTTAGTTACTGGGAAGAACACTGGAAATAGGCTAGTGATCAAGTGCATTTTCCTATCACCCTCCCCAAAAAGGAAGTAACAAATGTAAGAGCGAATATGGATTCCAAAATGCTTTCGCTAATGAAACCCAGCACTTTCACTTGTTAACCATTCCACAGTCTGAAAGTCCTCCCTGCTGGGAAATTCCTATTACCTAACCAATCTTTTTCATGTCACAGACCAGGCCTATGTCCTCTGTTCCATTGCAAACAAAGATGGAGAACCATTTTTACCATTTTAAAAATAACAATCTCTCATTTGATACCTAGAAGTATCACAGTTAACTTCTTTACCCAATATTTCTTCATGTCCCTAGATATCATAAATTTTAAAATTCTTTATTTAGGGACACACTACAAAAATCTTTTTTCACCCCATTTCCTTTAACTCCAGTTTTACTGTCTGGGAGGTGCCACAAGCCAGTTTTCCTCAAGGCCATTTCTGATTTCAGGGGACAGAACACAAGCTACCCTCTGTAGGTGTATTGACTCACGCCTCCTATTTCTTCTTGAGTCCAAGTCTGTAATCGGTTCCTCTGTAAGTCTCCTTCTTTGAAACTAAATGTTCAGAAAGGATATCTAAACTGATGTGCGGCTGAGTTTTTTCAGCACAAGTAATCTCTCAGACCTCTATTTTACTATTCTTCATTCCAGCTCTTAAAATTCATAGCAGCAAACTCTGTGAAGACTGGATCTATGTGGGCTGGAGATAAATTTAGGCCTTCATGGAGCATGTCGCTCACAAGGCAAGAAAATTTCAGGATGGTCTCTTTGCATTTGAATTTTAAAGCACTACAGCAGGAAGAAAGGACTGTTGCCAGTGTAAATTTATGTATGGATATGGCTTTTGAAAAGTATCTTTAGAATCAGCATATGGATCACGAGATCCTATAATAAGCTTGGATAATGAAAGATCGCTTATTTTTATTTCACTTTATTTTTAAAGATGAATTTATACATTTTAATATCCACAAGAGCCAAAACTATATTTCTACAAGAGAAAGAAACGGATGGTAATACAAAAGCTTGAAGCCAATTATCTCCTACTAAACAAAGTTATATGATGATCTCGTTTGATCCTTGGGAAGACAATATGAAGTAGATGAAGTCTAAACAGTGGCCATGATCTGTAAAACTAGGCTTTTTATTCTAGTGGCATACTGTTTCCCAGATAGGATGGAAGTAATACTATAATGTTACTTTTGACACAGATAGGCATAGAAAAAAGATTAATAAACAGCAAAGTGTTAAGATCATTTATCATGGTATTATATGACTATGTAAAAGCTCACAGAAGTGTCCACCACAAAGAGAGAATTCTACTGTATGTAAATAAAAAGAAAAGATTGACTATGATGTGGAAGGAACTAAAGATGAAAGATAGACTGTGACAAATGATTTTAACCGTAGTTCAAAGGAATGGCATAACTGCACTGAAGCGGGTGGGAATGAAAGGAACTGACTTAAGTAACTTTGAAAAGCAGAGTTTTGACTGGATAATGTAAGACTAAAGACAAAATTACTAAACATAGTCACTGAACACTGGTTGGTAAATGTGTTTCCTGCAGCAGTATGGGCTAACAATACTGAAACTATATATAAGCTAGAATGGAACAAACAAGTTAATGTGTTGTACATAATGTCAGAAAGGGTTTCTCACTGTTGGAAAAAGACATTACAAATAAGGGAAGGGAGAAGGCTAAAACTGAACCCTGTGGCACTAAATTAGATTCAGAGGTATCAATGTAAACTCATGTTTTAAAATATGCAAAGAGATAGATACAGAAATAAATATGTATTTGTGCATATGTGTAGATAAGTGTACATACACACATTTCTTAGCTCTGTCCACTGAGAGGTCCTACAAGCTTTGATACCCCAGTAGCAGTGGGCACACTCAGTGCCTAGATCTTTGTTTCTAAATATCTTTCTCCATAAAAAGAACAACGTTCCTTGGAGAAGTGGTTGGTTCCAGGGCTGGGACTGGTAAAATACAAGATGAGCCTGAAATATGTCATAGTTCCAGAAAGTATAAAAGTACAAAAGGGTAGAAGCTTGTCAAGAGAACATAGGAGTCAACCTGAAGGAACTCCTAATGGGTAAAGTTGGAAAAATTTGAGAAAGAAAATAAATAATGGTCATTTGGATTATAACCTGAGATGGTTAATTTTATGTGTCAACTTGACTCCACCATGGTGCCCAGATATTTGGTCAAACATTATTCTGGACGTTTCTGTTAAGGTGTTCTTTAGATGAGATTAAGCAGATTACTTTCCATAATGTGGATGGGCTTCATCCAATCAGTTGAAATCTGAATATAGAACAAAAACTGACTTCCCTTGAGCAAGAAGGAATTATGCAAGCTGACTGCCTTAGGATTCGGACTACAACTCTTCCCTGGGTCTCCAGCCTGTCGGTCTCCCCTGTATATTTTAGAGTTGCACTTCCACATTAGTGTGAGTTCATTCTTAAAACCCCTGTCTCACTTTCTCTTCATGTATACACACACACACACACACACAACCTGTATATATGTATATACATGTCCTGTTCATTCTGTCTCTCTGGAGAACTCTTGACTAATAACCTAAAGAATAAGATAAGTATCCATGAGTCCATGCTAATATAAATAACTAAATAAATAAATGGGGGAGGAGGGGTAAGTATTCATTACAAACGAATTCCAGTTAATAAACGAAGAAGGGATAAGGGAAATAGAAAATCACTTTAGAACACTAGAGTAATTGTGGGCAGGACCTGTCCATGGATACTCAACAAGTGAAATAGGCTATTTAAGTAGTCTCAAAGTGTCTACCTCAAAGTATATATTTATTAATTACAGTTGAAGTCTAGGAAGTTTAAGCTGACAGCCGACAAATACCACCTTAACCAAATGATGAAGGGTACCATCACCAATAATAAAGACATATTGATATCATGTAGCCCCTCATGTGATGCAATGAGAAGGGCACATCATCTCTGTGGAATTCTCCCACAAATCCATGACCTCTGTCTTACCATGAGAAAACATCAGACCAACCCAAATTGAGGGACATTTTATTTTATTATTATTTTTTTGAAGATTTAATTTTATCTATTTTTGGCTGTGTTGGGTGTTTGTTGCTGTGCGCGGGCTTTCTCTAGTTGCGGCGAGCGGGGGCTACTCTTCTTCGTGGTATGCGGGCTTTTCATTGCGGTGGCTTCTCTTGTTGCAGAGCACGGGCTCTAGGCGCACGGGCTTCAGTAGTTGTGGCTCGTGGGCTCAGTAGTTGTGGCTCGCAGGCTCTAGAGAGCAGGCTCAGTAGTTGTGGCAGATGAGCTTAGTTGCTCCGCGGCATGTGGGATCTTCCTGGACCAGGGCTCAAACCTGTGTCCCCTGCATTGGCAGGTGGATTCTTAACTACTGTGCCACCAGGGAAGTCCCATGAGGAACATTTTATAAAATACCTGACCAGTACTCCCCAAAAGTGTCAAGATGCTGAAAGATAAGGAAAGACCAAGGAACTGTCACAGATTGGAGGAGCTAAGGGGACATGACAATTAAATACAATGTGGTACCCTGGATAGAACCCTAGAATAGAAAAGGGATATTAGTGGGAAAACTGGGGCAATCCAAATAAGTCTGTCATTATTAGTATTGGTTAATAGTTTTTTTAGCAATGTTAATTTTTTAGTTTTGATAATTATATCACACTTATGTAAGATATGAACATTAGGAGAAGTTGGGGGAAGGGCACAGAGAGCTCTCGGTACTATCTTTGAGTCTTTTCTTAAAGTCTAAAATTTCAGTATAAAATGCTGAATATATACAATCATATTTAGAGTCCATCAGGTGCCTTTAAAGGAATGATACGAGTTTTATTTAAAACTTAGTACTTACATTATGCTAGAAATTATATCATTTCAACTGTTAAACCATATGACAGAATTTTTTAGATTTCAACGTAAAAATGTACAAGAGGTACAAAGGTTTCAAAGTTCCTTTAGGAGGTATTTGAGCAAAGACATTCGAAGTCTGTGGGTCTAGGTGATTTGTCTTAAGTCATTTTAGCTCACCAAGCTCACCAGTTATTTACTTAGATGTTTTGTTTACTTGGGTAGCTTGGGGTTGCTGTTAGAGATTATTTTGGAGGTTTAGTGCAGCCACACCTGGACCCCCCTACTGTGCCAGGCAGGTGACATGAATGAGTGAAGCTGACCAGGTCTAAGAATGAAAACAGTGCAAGTACATTGAATCATGGTGACTGACACTAAGCCTCAAAGTCTGGTAGATGGTAGGGGCTGAACTGGAATGCGTATGCCGCATCTAATAAGGGCAACTGCTACTCAAGGCTTGGAGGGCCTGAAGTTCGAATTTGTGCAGAGGAGCCAGAACTGTGTATATTTATGTGAACTCTCCCAGTCTTTAAGTGTTGGAAAATAACTTAAAACATTTTAAGGTAACATGCAGTCCAAACCAAGCATATTGGCCTGTCTTTGTCTTTCTTTCTTCCATCTTCCCCTATTCCTTTTCCTTTCCCATACCTCCCAATATAGAACTGAAATGTAGTTCTATATATTTTTTAAATATTTATGTAATAATTTTATATACCCTTTGTTCTTACTTTCAAGAGCAATTCCTAAAGTTAAAAACACAATAAAACAAAATCAAAATATGGAAACTTGCTTGAATTTTTCTTGTAAATAATCCTCTATAAATTAATTGCATTAATTGATTAAAAATTCACCATCCCTTAATAATGATAATAATAATAAAAGTTAATTGAGTATCTTCTATGTGTGAAACACCATTCTTTGTGGTATTACATGGACTGAATTATTTAATTCTCAAAACAATTCTATGAGGTACGTTCTATTATTAACTCATTCTGCATTTGAAGAAGCAAAGACTTAATGAGGTTAAACTGTTTACTAAGATAACAGAGCTGTAGGTCTCCAAGCCGTGCTTTTAATCGTGACACAGAATAAGACAAGAGCCTTACGGGGCAGAGTTGCCAGGTAAAACACAGAATGTTCAGTTCAATTTGAATGTTTATTTGCTATATTTTTGTTGTGTTAAATCTGGCAAGTCTGCTATAGCAGTAATTCTCTGGCTTTCTGTGCCCCTGTTCATCTGGTAAAAGGCAGAGAATTGAAGAGAACTTTCACTAAACCAGAAAAATTGTTAATTACGCATCTATTCTAGTAAACTTTCTTCATCCTCATCAACATGCTTTTTCCTTCTCAAAAGCTTTAAAGTGCAGCAAAACAAAACAGAACAGAACATGGTGAAGTTCATTAATGGTGTTTTAATTTCACTTTTATCTGTGCTCATCTATATAAATAATTTACGTCATTATAATGCTGTTTGTATTGTGTTTTAACCGACTTACAAAGCCCTACTGGGGCAGCAGGAGGTATCCTTCTTCCCAATCTAGATTCCCTGATGTCCTCTGTTCAGTGGTTCAGTGTCTTACAGTTTGAATAAATTTAGAAAATCTCTGTGCTTGTGCTCCAGTTAACTAAGCAGCGAGGAAAACCAACTTTTTAGGTCAAGGAGGGGCTTCAGGGCCTTGCTTGACATTTATGTGGAATTTACATCTTTTTCTTGGCAAGGCACCAAGGAAAACAAGCCCGGATCCGAGGTCAGGGAGACAGTGGAAGAGAATGAGAGAGTGTCCCGGGCGGACTTGGGAGGAACGATACATAGGGTGTCAACTGGGAGAGGTTCCTTGGGAAAAAGAAAGGCAGAGCGCTCTCCAACCCTCTCAGTATAGCTGGGGAGCAGCTGTTTGAGTGGTGCTGTTTGTCAGGCTGACTTGGATTTCAAGCTCTTTTCCCTTTCTGGTGTTAATTTTACTTGCCATGTCATCGTTCTAATTTTAATCTCCCGCCACCACCCACCCCTCACTCCCCACTCCATTTTTTTCTTTGGAACTGATCACTTTTCACTACATGTATCTCCAAGAGATTTCCCTGCAATTATTGTGGGAGACAGGGATTGGGAAGGGAGGCTGGGCAGGGGATTTATTACAAGTTAGTCATTCAACCAGAGTTCTGTGATATTTTTATCTTTCCATAATTTATTCTGGCTACCGTGCTTAGAAGCAAATAACTCCCCCGTTTTGTTTTGGTTTTTTTTAGGCTAAAGTTTGAAGTGAGACTATGCAGAGTTTCCCCCTCGAAAGTCTCCTAAGTATAGCAAAAGCATTTCCTATTGAATAGAAAAGCCACAATGATTTGCCAAAGGGCCAATGCTAGGCAAAATTCGGAACCTGAAGAAACTGATGGGCCTCCCTTTCCCATGTATTCACCCACCTTGGTGGCACTTCTTTGACCCCAATCAAATACAAGGCCTGAGTCCCTCATACTACGTTCTGTTTTCCCACCAGGGTGATCTGTCCAGGTCTTCACCCTTTTTCCTACTCGTCGATTCATTTGTTCATTCAGTTATGTATTAGTTCATTTTGCAAGGGATTATTGATTATCTACCATGTATGTACTTGGCTGTTCTAGGTGCTGACGTACAGCACAGCAGTGAATAAAGCAACGTCCTTGTCCCCATGTGTGTGGGGGGGAGGAGACAAATAATGTATAAGTGATATATAATGCCAATCTATATGTACGTAATGTACAAGTATATGAGTATGTATAAGTACAGTCGTCCTTTAGCATCCATCAGGGAATTGTTCTAGGACCCCCATGGATACCAAAATCTGCAGATGCTTAAGTCTCTTACATAAAATAACTAGTATAGTTGGCCCTGACTGTATTTAATATACAAGTATAAATATATCATGTCAGCTAGAGATAAATGCCATTAAGAAAAGTTAATCAAGGTTAGAAGAGAGAAGCTCTATTAGTAACAGAGGTCAGGAAAGGCTCTTTCATGAGGTGTATTGGAGCAGCAAGCCAACTGAGGCAAAGGCAGAGCCAGGCAGAGACCTGGAGGTGGAGAATTCTGGGCAGAGGGAACAGCAAGAAAGCCAGTGTGGGAGGAGCTGAAGCCCAAGTGGTAGCCAGGGGGCGAATCACACAGGGCCTTGTAAAGACTTTGGGATTCTTTTTGGTGTGAAGGAGGCCACTGGAGGGTTTGAGATATCGAAAAGTAACAAGGTGAAATTGATACTGTGAAACGGTTCAATAGCGCTTCCCAAATGCATCAGAATTTCTCCGTGCATCTGTAGCTTTGCATATACTACTTCTTCTGCCCTCTAATGTTCTCTCTCACTCCATCACTATGCCTCCATTGTATTTTGTACATACATCTGTTACAGTATGCTGTAATTATTTATTGGCAGACTATCTCAATTGTGCAGGTGCAGATAAAGCCACGGGTGTTCTCGTGCACTACCCACAGAAATTAGAACAATGCATGTCGTCCATCTCAGACTCTTGAGTGGATGAATGAATGATGTTGTGTGTCAGCTTCTTGTTTCACTGCGAAGTAAAGTTTCACATTAGAAAATCTCTTTAACTTTGAAGATTGGCTTAATGGTATTCCACATGAACTTGGCTTTTCTTTATTTTTCTAGTAAGCAGAGTTTAAAAGCTAGCTAGAGTTAATAGCCTGTTTTATTATGTATTATTCTCTAAGAAAAAATTTTTTTCTTGAAACTATGTACAGTTCTTTTAATGGGCATTTTTTAAAACTGGTATTAACCCAGAACTGTAAAGATACAAGCCTATTTTAATGGTATCATTTCTACCTCGTTATTTTCTTCTTAAAATCTCTAAGTGTACCAGGTAGTGTCTGCCAGCACTCAATCACAGCCCCTCTTTTCCATGCATTCTTCTGTTTCCAGAAAGACTGGAGCCATTTTCTTAGATTCCTTTGGGGGTTGGGTTTCAGATAGGTGTTGCCAATAGGAGGAATGGAAGCAAAATGAGAAGGCAGTAGGAAGGCAGGCACTCTTCTCCTCCGGTCTCTGGGAGTGGCAGGCAACTTCACATTCCTCAGTGGTGGCCTTGGGTCCAGCAGCCTCAGTGACAGCTGCCCCACAGAGTTAGCATGGGGGACCCAGGTAAAGGTAGCAGGGACATGTCCTTCTCCACTGCAGTGGCCAAATCTCCAGCAGGGTCCGTGATGAGTCTAGGGTCCTGGTTCTGGCCCCTCAGCAGTAGCTGCTTCCTGGTCTTTGGGTAACACCCTATCTGTTTTGCTCAGCCAGACCTCCCAAAACACCAGTTCCCTGAATTAAAGCGCTTTTTGTTGGAAATACCTCTAGCAGTTTCTGTTTTCTTCACTGGATACTGACTGATAAGAAAAGGAGTAAAACACATTTCTGCATTCTCAGATAGGTACCAAAACCTAGCCTGGAAGTCACATTTTTCTCCTTAGTTTAGTTTCTAGGTATATATTTCTATCCAGTATTATTCAAAATGATGCATTTTCAAGGTAAACAACATTCCTGCTTTCTTCAGGTTTTTTTTTTTTTTAACTTATAAAGGGACACAATCTTCCATTACCCCACAGAACCCAGCATGGTTCTGAGTTAGAATCACGTGTCCAAAAATATACTTGTTGAATTGAAGCTAAATTAAAATACAACAAAAGCTATGAGCCACAACGCTAATAAAATATGGATAAATACTCTGAAGTGTGTCTTCATGATCAATACAGAAAGTCGGGGCCTAAGAAAGAGTCGTGGTAACTTTGACTTTTCCTGCTTTACTGTTATCTGTTGCCTATTAGAAGGGCACAAAATGTCATGCAGACTTTCCCTATATAAATGTTCTACTTCTGGGTGAGTGACTACTCAGCCAGCTCCATGTCCACAGAGTCTGAAGTGACCCACCACCTCTTTTTTTTTTTTTTAATTAATTAATCTATCTGGCTGCGTTGGGTCTTCGTTGCTGCGTGTGGGCTTTCTCTAGTTGCGGCAAGCGGGGGCTACTCTTCGTTGCGGTGTGTGGGCTTCTCTCATTGTGGTGGCTTCTCTTGTTGCGGAGCATGGGCTGTAGGCGTGTGGGCTTCAGTAGTTGTGGCGTGCGGGCTTCAGTAGTTGTGGCACGCGGGCTTCAGTAGTTGTGGCACGCGGGCTCAGTAGTCATGGCTCTAGAGTGCAGGCTCAGTAGTTGTGGTGCATGGGCTTAGCTGCTCCTCGGCATGTGGGAATCTTCCTGGACCAGGGCTCGAACCCGTGTCCCCTGCATTGGCAGGCGGATTCTTAACCACTGCATCACCAGGGAAGTCCCACCACCTCTTTAATGAGTGCAATTCTGATGATAAAACCACTGGCTGGGAGTGAGTGGGTTGATATAGAACTCAAGGAGTTTTTAGGTTCTTTGGGAAATACTCAGTTACTTTGGCAACGTGCAAAAGCTAATTCTCTTATTGCTGTGGAAATAATAAAGCAGGACTTAGTGAAGCAGGCATACTTCCAGGCCAAGTGATTTTATATGTAATGGGATACAGGATTAAGAGAGAGAGAAGCGGTAAAAGCCTTGAGTGTAATGAAAAGGACTTTGGACTTGAACATAATGAAAGCAGTATTTAATGTGCGGCCTGAGTTGAGGGGGCTTTAAATGTGACCCGCTGACTCTGGGTTCTACCCGCTTGGGTTTTTTCTTTTCACTTTTTTATTCTTTTCTTTTTCTCTCTTCCTTTCTTTTAAAAGTAAATAATCCAAATAGGTAACATATACCCACTGGGAGGACATAACCAGTAAGTAATATGAGGAATTTGGTGTAAATATGAAAAGGTTGAATTTAGTGCCAAAAACAGGGACACTTTCCAAAAAGCCGGGGAGCCAGGATTGCCAACGTCAACCAAGATTTTAAGATTGAAAGAAAAAGTTGGCGTGCCCAGTTTCCTTTACGTCATTCCCTGGAGGGTGTGTACTGTGAACTTTGCAGATGAGTCAACATCTGATTTGATGGAAAAGGTGATCATCATTGCAACTTTTCTTCTTATCTTCAACCAGCTATAATTTATGGGATATTTGGGAGAAGAGGGGGAGTATCGGCTCAGAATGGGATTAGAGCAGTGCTCAACAGAAATGGAGGGATGGGTTTAGGAGACAGCGTGAGCCAGTAAGACCAGTTGATCTACCTGTTGTGGAGAGAGCAAGGGGAGGAGTCAAAGATGAGCTTAAAGATTCAAACCTAAGAACCTGGATTTATTATTATTATTTTTTTTTTTTTTGCAAATTCATCACCTTTATTCACAAACATACTCCTTTTCCTGGATCCTTTCATCACGGAGAAGGTCGCTATTCATTTAATCTGTCACTGAATCTTGAAAAAACTTGATGACATACTTGCTTCCTTCCTTTTTCCTTTTTTTTTTTTGAATTTTATTTTATTTATTTTCTTATACAGCAGGTTCTTATTAGTTAGAACCTGGATTTATTAATGGAGTGGAATTTATAGACTTGTAAGGGCGCAGGAAGGAGGACTGGGACTAAGTGCTTGAAATGCCTTTTGCTATTTTCAAGTTTCTGTGAATTCTAACAATTCTCTCTCTTGTAAGAGAGCAACCTGCTATTGGATTGGTTAGTCATGATCTTCCATGCTTATTCAAGCTCACTTCACTTACTGTCAGGAGTCTACTGCACACAGTTGCAGGGAGGTTTCCCACCTGCCAAAGCTCAAAGCAAGGATGATAGATTTTATGAAATTCAAAAAGAGGTAATAAGGAGGATTTACTTCAAAAGGGTAGAAAAGTCTGCTGAAATGCTGAGAGATTTTCTCCTAGTGTCTGAATCGTCTATATCCTCTAAATTCAAGGTTAAGCAATTATGTTAACAAATTACAGTTCTAAGTAGGAAGACAACAGCAGGTTTGTATTAGGCTGGAAAATTTATAAGTTCAAGGAGTTCAGCATGATGGCTTGATTTACATACATTGTGAAATGATTACCACAATAGATTCAGCTAACATCCATCTTCTCTTATAGAAACAATAAATAGAAAAGAAAGAAGAAAAAAATAAAGGCAAAATATTCTCCTTGTGATGAGAACTCAGGATTTCTCTTAACAACTTTCCTGTGTACCATACAGCAGTGTTAACTATAGTCATCATGTTGTACATTACATTCCTAGTATTTATCTTATAACTGGAAGTTTGTACCTTTTGAACACTGTCACCCATTTCTCCCACGTTTTACCCCATGCCTCCGGTAACCAGCATTCTGTTCTCTCTATGATTTCAATGTTTGGGTTGTTGTTGCTGGTTTTAGATTCCACATATAAGTGAAATCATATGGTATTTGTTTTCTCCAACTTATTTCACATAGCGTAGTGCCCTCAGGGTCTATCCATGTCACAAATGGCGAAATTTTCTTCTTTTTTATGGATGAATAACATTCCATTCTATAGATATATACCACATCTTTATCCATTCATCTATCGATGGACATTGAGGTTGCTTCCATGTCTTGACTGTTATAAAATAATGCGGCAATGAACATGGGGGTGCATATATCTTTTTGAAATAGCGTTTTTGTTTCTTTCAGATAAATATCCAAAAGTGGAATTTCCGGGTCATATGGTAGTTCTATTTTTAGTTTTTTGAGGGATCTGAATAATGTTTTCTATAGTGATTACACCAATTTACAGTCCAACAGTGCATGAGGATTCCTTTTTCTCCACATTCTCGCCAACACTAGTTTTTCTTGTCTTTTTGATAATAGCTATTCTAACAGGTGTGAGGTAATATCTCATTGTGGTTTTAATTTGCATTTCTCTGATGATGAGTGATGTTGAGCCTCTTTTCATGTACCTGTTGGCCATCTGTATGTCTTCTTTGGAAAAATGTCTATTCATATTCTCTATTTCTTTAATCAAATTGTTTGGGATTTTTTTGCTACTGAGTTGTATGAGTTGTTTATATATTTTTGATATTAACCCCTTATCAGATATATGATTTGCAAATATATTCTCCCATTCAGTAAGTTGTCTATTTAATTGGGTTTTTAAAATGGAGTTTGAATTTTGTCAAATTTTCATTAAAAAATCACGATTTTTCTCCTTACTTCTTTTAATGTGATGAATATATTACCAGATTCCCAACACTGAATCACCTTAGATTTCTGTAATAAACTCTAGTTAGTCATGATGTATTGTTTTTTAGTGTGTTTTGCAAGTGTCCTTGCTAATCATTTAAGATTTTTATGCCAATTTTCTAAAAGGAGATGTCTACAATTTTTGTGCAATTTTAATATATTTTGACATAAATGTTAATCTACTTCATAAAAACAATTTTTAAGTTCTTCTTTTATTCTAGGGTTTAGAATAGTTTAAATAGCTTTAGGATTACTTGATCTTGAAAAATCCAGTAAATTCTCTTGTGAAACCAGTTGGACCTGGTACATTTTAGCCCGAAAGTTATTTTACAATTTTCTTAATACTTTTATGGTAAATGGCCTATTTGGACTTTTTAATCTCAATTGGGCCAATTCTGCCAAATTAATTTTCCTAGAAGATCAATAATTTCTACTAGAATTTCAAATTTTGTTCCGTAGAATTATATGAAGTTACCCAGTCAATCTGATGGCCTTTTGTTTCTTAATCATACTTTCAATATATCTTTACTTTAAAAATTCATTTTAAGCTAACATTTTATAGTCAGTATTCAAGTCTTGTGTGGTGTCTAAATGTTTTATTATTTTTTTCTGATTCTCTCTCACACTGGGTTATTTGCTTACATGTTTGATACTTTATTATTTTGAACTTATACTTTGATGAACTTAATCTAAGAGGCATGAATCAGGAAAAATTCTTCCCAGAAAAGTATTTTCTACTGCTAGGACCCAGAGGACACCGTCAATTTGAAACTATATGGCAGACACGGAAATGCAGCGTCTAGATCCCTCTTCAAGAAAGAATTGCTGGGCTTCCCTGGTGGCACAGTGGTTAAGAATCTGCCTGCCAATGCAGGAGACATGGGTTCGAGCCCTGGTCTGGGAAGATCCCACATGCCGTGGAGCAACTAAGCCTGCGCACCACAACTACTGAGCCTGCGCTCTGGAGCCTGCATGCTGCAACTACTGAGCCCGCGTGCTGCAACTACTGAAGCCCGTGCGCCTAGAGCCCATGCTCCACAACAAGGGAAGCCACTGCAGTAAGAAGCGCCCGCACCACAATGAAGAGTAGCCCCCGCTCGTCGCAACTAGAGAAAGCCCGCATGCAGCAACGAAGACCCAACGCAGCCAAAAAGACATAAATAAAGTAAATAAATTTATTTAAAAAAAAAAAGAAAGAACTTGCTGACCCACTGCAGAGAGTGTGCTAAACAGACAATCTCTAATTTTTAGCCACTTGGGTTCTGCTCAGCTGTAGGAAGCCACAGCACCTGAGATCATGAAGCAGGTTTAACAGCCTGGCTATACCTGCCCCATTCGGGATACCCTGAATGACAATACTCACTCCATATAACCTCGCTGGGTTGGCTGAGGCTGTGTCATGCATCACTATTCATTTTCTCCCTCTGCCCCATCCTACTCCCACTTCCTTCCCTTCCCAGGCGTTCATCCCTAATAAACAACTCCCTCAGTCTCTTACCTCAGCCCTGATTCTGGAGAACCCAACCTGCAGTAGACCAGTTGAATTCAATTTATTGACATAGGTTTCTCATGACCTTGCAAATAACTTACACATGAATCTCGGGTCCAAGAGTCAGCAGGTCTATAGTTAGAAACTCCAAGAAGAGACTTTCAGATGACAGATTTATACCTCAGAGAGGCTAGATGGTTGGCATAAGATCACAAAGGATTGTGGTGCTGTCTTGTGGCTGCTTTGCTATAATAAGCAAACCTAGGAACAATACAGGTTAAATCAAAGCAGATTGCTTTTTTTTTTCCAGTGCCCAGCTGATTTCAGATAGAAATTACTAACATGTAAGATTTAACGGTAACCAAAGACATACAGATCATGCATGGTGCTTGGAGTGGAGCTGCCAGTGTGTGCAAACACTGAGTGCCTTATTTTGTATATGTTGTACTGACTTATATGATCTTCAAACACAGGTGTGACAGCTTTTGGACAGAGTTTATTTCAAGAGATTTATGTTATAAAAACAACTAACATATCTTCTGTTTTGCAAACATTCTTGCTTCTAGGATTCCATTCTGGGTAAACTCTGGGTTAACAATGAGAACCAATCCTGGCTCTGCTCTTTTCTCACTTTTTCCAGTGCTAGCCTGCTCCTCGCTCTTCTTCCCATATGTCTCAGCAAATGCTGTAATGGGGTCGATGGCGATGTGCGTGTGATATCTTGTCTAAAATGAAAGCCTAAAATATATTCTGAAAAAAGCTACAGTAACGACACTTTGGGCACAGCAAAGGTGACAGATGTTGCTAGGAGGAGGGCCATACTTTTCATGGCTATGGAGCACCTATCTCTGGGGCTAACATTATGTTCCTTCCCAGCACACCATGTGTCAATGGCTCCAAATGCTCCTTCTGTGACAGAGTAACAGAAGCACTGATCCTTGAGGCTGTAATCTCTCTCGCTGTAATTGCTCTTGTTATGGTACACTCAGTACCATCTACAGTGTTTTCCTTCCTGATGGGAAAGAGCTTTCACGGGCATGTAGAGGTTTTGCTCTGTGCTGCTTCCAGAGTCTCATGTTTACATAGCAAGTCCCTAATCTCCCACTCCAAGATGCTAGGCTGAACAGTGAAGGAGTGGGTGATGCAGGTCCTGACTTGGCCCTGACACAAAACCTTGGAATTGATCAATGTCCATTGTTACTGCCTTTCTCTAAGGAGGAGAGAGCATTTCTAATTAATTCAGAATCATTTTTCCAATCTCACTGATTTTCTTGGAAGGATTTAAGTTCCCTTCTATTTTTCTCTGCTTATTTCCCATATATTTTTATTTTTTAAAGGAAACTTGATCTGTGAATTCAGACTTTGTCCATTTGGCCACACTCAACAGGGGTCCCTTTAAAATACACTCTGGAGAGATCCACCCTACAGGACAAGGCTTGCTGCCCTCAGGGTCTGTTCCTTGAGGCTGAGACCAGTAGCTAGTCCACCAAGTAAGGAGAGTCCTCTGAGAATTCCAAAAAACACAGTCCACTAGGAGTTTGAGGACTTATATAATAGACCCATTCTAGCAAGCCCACTCCTCTGAGCCTTTGATCCTTTTTCATACTCTGCCAGGACAGTTCTGGTATTGCTACCCATTTAATGGGAGCTAACACTTTCCCAAGTGTCTAAGAGCCTTCCTCGCAGTGCTTTAGGACTGGGGCTCTTACCAGGACATTAAAATCTGTCTAATGTGGAGAGGCCCCCATATTGATAAACTCTGCTTTATCCAGGCTTACATTTTGCCAGCCTTGGTCCAGCACCCTTAACATCCTTCCCAGGCATACTTTCCTGGTTCCAGCTGATAAAGCTCAGGGTTTGTAGCTGCTTCAGGGTAAAATCTGAGGGGTGGAAACAATGTAGAGGGGAAGAAGCTGTGGAAGAAACCAATCCCTGGTAGTTGTAGGAAGAGTCATCATCATGATACAGTGGGGAATGCTGGAATGTAAATTGCACCACAAGCACTGTCCCACCTTGAGACAGGAAGAGAGGCTTTTAGACTCCTGTTTAGTCAATAATGGGCCATTGGCAATGGGGCAAATGGCGTCAAGATAGCTTCAGTTGAGACTGTGATTAAGAATCTTCCAACAAACAAAAACCCAGGACCAGATGGCTTCAGAGGCGAATTCTGTCAAACATTTAGAGAAGAGCTAACACCTATCCTTTTCAAAATCTTCCAAAATATAGCAGAGGGAGGAACACTCCCAAACTCATTTTCTGAGGCCACCATCACCCTGATACCAAAACAAGACAAAGATGTCACAGAAATGAAAACTACAGGCCAATATCACTGATGAACATAGATACAAAAATCCTCAACAAAATACTAGCAAACAGAATCCAGCAGCATGTTAAAAGGATCATACACCATGATCAAGTGGGATTTATCCCAGGGATGCAAGGATTCTTCAGTATATGCAAATCAATAATGTGATAAACCATATTAACAAATTGAAGGAGAAAAAACATATGATCATCTCAAGACACAGAGAAAGCTTTTGACAAAATTCAACACCCATTTATGATAAAAACCCTCCAGAAAGTAGCCATAGAGAGAACTTACCTCAACATAATAAAGGCCATATATGATAAACCCACAGCCAACATCATTCTCAGTGATGAAAAACTGAAACCATTTCCTCTAAGATCCGGAACAAGACAAGACTGTCCACTCTCACCACTATTATTCCACATAGTTTTGGAAGTTTTAGCTACAGCAATCAGAGAAGAAAAAGAAATAAAAGGAATCCAAATCAGATACGAAGAAGTAAAACTGTCACTGTTTGCAGATGACATGATACTATACATAGAGAATCCTAAAGATGCTACCAGGAAACTACTAGAGCTAATCAATGAATTTGGTAAAGTAGCAGGATACAAAAGTAATACACAGAAATCTCTTGCATTCCTATACACTAATGATGAAGAATCTGAAAGAGAAGGAAACACTCTCATTTACCATTGCAACAAAAAGAATAAAATACCTAGGAATAAACCTACCTAAGGAGACAAAAGACCTGTATGCAGGAAACTATAAGACACTGATGAAAGAAATTAAAGATGTTACAAACAGATGGAGAGATACACCATGTTCTTGAATCAGAAGAATCAACATTGTGAAAATGACTATACCACCCAAGCAATCTACAGGTTCAGTGCAATCCCTATCAAAGTAACAATGGCATTTTTAACAGAACTAGAACAAAAAATTTCACAATTTGTATGGAAACACAAAAGACCCCGAATAGCCAAAACAGTCTTGAGAAAGGAAAATGGAGCTGGAGGAATCAGGCTCCTGGACTTCAGACTATACTAAAAAACTACAGTAATCAAGACAGTATGGTACTGTCACAAAAACAGAAATATAGATGAATGGAACAGGATAGACAGCCCAGAGATAAACCCACACACATATGGTCACCTTATCTTTGATAAAGGAAGCAAGAATATACAATGGAGAAAAGACAGCCTCTTCAATAAGTGGTGCTGGGAAAACTGGACAGCTACATGTAAAAGAATGAAATTAGAATACTCCCTAACACCATACACAAAAATAAACTCCAAATGGATTAAAGACCTAAATGTAAGGTCAGACACTCTAAAACTCTTAGAAGAAAACATAGGCAGAACACTCTTTGACATAAATCACAGTAAGATCCTTTTTGGCCCACCTCCTAGAGTACTGGAGATAAAAATAAACAAATGGGACCTAATGAAGCTTAAAAGCTTTTGCACAGCAATGGAAACCATAAACAAGACGAAAAGACAACCTTCAGAGTGGGAGAAAATATTTGCAAACAAAGAAACTGATAAAGGATTAATCTCCAAAATATACAAGCAGCTCATGCAGCTCAATATCAAAAGAACAAACAACCCAATCCAAAAATGGTCAGAAGACCTAAGTAGACATTTCTCCAAAGAAGATATACAGATTGCCAACAAACACATGAAAAGATGTTCAACATCACTAGTCATTAGAGAAATGCAAATCAAAACCACAATGAGGTATCACCTTACACCAGTCAGAATGGCCATTGTCAAAAAATCTACAAACAGTAAATGCTGGAGAGGGTGTGGAGAAAAGGGAACCCTCTTGCACTGTTGGTGGGAGTGTAAATTGATACAGCCACTATGGAGAACAGTATGGAGGTTCCTTAACAAACTACAAATAGAACTACCATACGACCCAGAAATCCCACTATTAGGCATATGCCCTGAGAAAACCATAATTCAAAAAAAGTCATGTACCGCAATGTTCATTGCAGCTCTGTTTACAATACATGGAAGCAACCTAAGTGTCCATCGACAGATGAATGGATAAAGCAGATGCGGCACATATATACAATGGAATATTACTCAGCCATAAAAAGAAACGAAATTGAGTTACTTGTAGTGAGGTGGATGGACCTAGAGACTGTCATACAGAGCGAAGTAAGTCAGAAAGAGAAAAATAAATACCGTATGCTAACACATATATATAGAATCAAAAAAAAAAAAAGTGGTTCTGAAGAACCTAGGGGCAGGACAGGAATAATGATGCAGATGTAGAGAATGGACTTGAGGACACGGGGAGGGGGAAGGGTAAGCTGGGACGAAGTGAGAGAGTGGCATGGACATCTTTACACTATGAAATGTAAAATAGATTGCTAGTGGGAAGCAACCACATAGTACAGGGAGATCAGCTTGGTGTTTTGTGACCACCTAGAGGGGTGGGATAGGGAGGGTGGGAGGGAGTCGCAAGAGGGAGGAGATATGGGGATATGTGTATATGTATATGTATATTCACTTTGTTATAAAGCAGAAACTAACACACCATTGTCAAGCAATTATACTCCAATAAAGATGTTAAAATAAAATAAAACAAACAAGAAAAGGTAGCTTCAGTCATCCACAGGCACGCCTCCACGGAGGATTGGCGGTGTGAACTGTTAGCTGAAGCACCCTACAGCGACTAGGGTTTGGGTACATCAACCAAACCAGTAAAAGGGATGGTAGGAGATATGAGCAGGCCACCAAGACAGTCTGTTGCACCAGTTTATCAGAATGTTTCTGATATGTTAATGCTTATGATATGATAATTACTAAATCTTCAGTAATATTTCAATCAGAATGTATTATTCTCTTTTTTCCACATTTACAGTATGTTGGTTGAACCCCTATTTCTAATTGATTTAAAGTTTTTGAGATACAGTTAGTTTTTTACATAGCTCTACCCCGCTCTAATTGTAAATTCCTTGGGGGCAGTCAGTCATTCTCCACTGCACCTGACAGAGTGGACTTACAGGTAGCATTTAATAATGTTTTTAAAATGTGTTTGATGATATGCATCAGCATAGGCAGAACAAAGCCTATAGCAATTCCTTTTGTAAAGAAAAATATTCTCCATATTATATTTATCTTTTGGGTCAATCTGAATTTCCATACGTTGTGTTTGCTTAGTGGTGTGTATGCCAGCAAAGGTCTCAGTGATCCTTGGAATGAAATGGTTATATAAGTGTGCAGCCTGAGCAAACTCGAAAGGGTTTGCTTTGTAACTGCCAGTCAGTGATGGTATCCTTGGGAAAAGCTGTGGTTGTGTTCTCAGAGAAAATCCTTGAATAGGGATTAATTAAAATAAATGTGGAGATAAAGTTTACTTTAGTAACTTTTAGAGATACCTAGAGAAAAACTAAATGAATCTAGTGAATTTTTCTCTCTAGTTTGGTAGGAAAGAAATGTCTGCCATCCAGATAATAGCAGTAGGGTTGGAAAAAAAACATGCTTTGGCAAGAAAACATCAAAAGTAGGAAGAAGCCTTTTGAAGTGTTAAGAGGCAGATGCGGATGATGTGAATTAAATCAATTATCTTCATAGTGTAAGTCTTCTTTAAGGCATGAGACGAACACATTCACTAGTTAATTTTTTCATAATTGGTTGCTTTTGCAATCTAGTTAAAATTATTTTTTGTACAAATTTTCTCTGATGCTTATTCTATCCATCTTTCAGACCAAGACTGAGGTACAGAGTCAGTACGTAACTTACCAAAAAACCTAAAAAGTGGAACTGTTAGGGTCTAAGTCTCTGAAGGAGAGTCTATCCTTTGTTTGTTACACCAGACTGTCTCCTTGATGGGACTCCAAAACCTGCCACAATTCTCCAATCACCCTTTGATTGATTCACCATTTTTTTTAATTTTTTTATTTTTTTTGCGGTACGCGGGCCTCTCACTGTTGTGGCATCTCCCGTTGCGGAGCACAGGCTCTGGACGCGCAGGCTCAGCGGCCATGGCTCACAGGCCCAGCCGCTCCGCGGCATGTGGGATCTTCCCAGACCGGGGCACAAACCCGTGTCCCCTGCATCGGCAGGCGGACTCTCAACCACTGCGCCACCAGGGAAGCCCTGATTCACCATTTTTGAATTACAGTTGAACAAATTGGTTTGCAGCTGAATCTTTGTAGCATCAAGGAGAAACCAAAAGAAGGGCATGCATGCTGTATCTTTGGTGCCAAGATCAGTACACTTATTCGGCATGCAGTCAATATTTAGTGAACGAATAAATATTTTTGTTTTTATGACAAAATTCATTTTATACACGGTTACCATATTGATTAACATTTAATCTCAGTATGTTAGTGAAATTTCTAATTTAAATTATTTAAAATAGAGAAATATTAGTATATGGGGATTACCAAAGATTGGAATAGATTTGCTTAAACATGTTTTGATTTAGCTGAGTACATTTCAAAAGACATTTATAGGCTCATGAATATTTTTTCAGTGGAGTCTAAGTTAGGGGTATCTGTTAATAAGGATTCAGAAAACAAAAATGAAATGTTTAGACAGAGTTCATATTTTGTCATATTTAGATTTTAAACTGTTGCTAGGTATATTCTCAGATCTGCTATAACCCGAGGACTCAGGTTAACTCCTTGAGACATCTATTGAGGTCCACAGTCACCAGCTTCCTCTCTTTCAGGAGGCCCACTTTCCCCACATTGCCCATGTGAGGCTGGCTCGTGTCTCTAGGATAGAACTAAACCTCCTTATGTTATGAATAATTGGGGAAAGCAAACTATATCCAACTGAGGCAAGTTTCCTGTACTTCCTTTTCTTGGCATAGGTTTAAATCATGGCACAGTCATTTTCAGTCCATCTCTATCACTTTTCTCATTTTATAATGAGACATCTTCTAGATTCCATTTATTATGTGATTACCTTGTAAACGTAAGATGCTGTCATACATTTACACACACATTTCTAATCTTCATAATATCCTGGCAAGTCTGGTGTTAGTGCCCCATTTTATAGATGAGAAAATAAGGTTTAAAGAAGCTTACAAGCAAATGGCAAAAGTAGAACTGGGATCTTTGTTTTACTCCAAAACCATGTTCTTTTTAGTATTCCCTGCAAGCATACTAGATCCTAAGTGATGAGTTTATGATTATTTTGATAGCAGACCCTCTTCCACTCTTGGCTTCAAAACAGTCCTGTTTATCCCTTTAGATTAGCCTCTATGAGAAGAAGGCTCTTTCCTATTTGGGTTCTAGGTTCACACTTGACTCTTAGACTTGTTCTTCTTAATCAAAAAAAAAAAAATTTTTTTTTTTTTTTTTTTTTTTTTTTTGCAGTACACGGGCCTCTCACTGTTGTGGCCTCTCCCGTTGTGGAGCACAGGCTCTGGACACGTAGGCTCAGCGGCCATGGCTCACGGGCCCAGCCACTCCGTGGCATGTGGGATCCTCCCGGACCGGGACAGGAACCCGTGTCCCCTGCTTCGGCAGGAGGACTCCCAACCACTGCACCACCAGGGAAGCCCCCCAATTTTTTTTTTTAAGCTGAAGATTCTACCACCTCGAAGAGGCGTATATCCTAGAATAGGGTCAGCTTGGGGTTTCAAATTCTCAGCAGCAATTCCCTTTCCCATCTTCCATGGGAATTTTAGGTTCGTAAGCCAAGTGAACTTCCAATTTTGAACCCAAGAATTAGGAAGCATGTTGTCCCTAGCAGCACTGGGCAGGAGCAGGCCTTTCTTCTTCCGCTCCCTCCCATGACAGAGGTAGCCCTGCATCCTTACAGTATGAGGGCACGGGAGAGCTGGTACTCTCTGGAAGGAGGTACTTCCAAAAGGAAAAAGGGTGGAGCTGAGTGAAGCATGGGTTGTTCCTCCAAATTTACATTCATATAAACCATTAACCTGCTCAGGGGTAGAGTGAGTTAAGGCACAGAGAGGGGCAGTAGTTACTCTGAGCTTCCTTTTCTCACCAGGAGAGAAGAAGCTCTCCTACAATAAGGGAGCTAACATAAGAACTACAGTGA
The DNA here is from genome assembly GCF_963455315.2 of Globicephala melas. Classification (NCBI taxonomy): domain Eukaryota; kingdom Metazoa; phylum Chordata; class Mammalia; order Artiodactyla; family Delphinidae; genus Globicephala; species Globicephala melas. Next base: position 27,140,039 of record NC_083322.1, read on the forward strand.
AACTGTCTATAATCTCAATTTCAAGCACTGCTTTTGAGGCCACCACCTCCTCTCCGCCCAGCTCATTCCCTTTGATAATCTGACTTCACAGGAGAACTTGCTCTCTCCATCTCCCCACTCTTCCATCTCCATCTGTCTCTTGGTGATGTCAGCTGCGCTGTGATTTTATGCGTTCTAGGTGGTTTGCCAAGGGTTCCCAATGAGGTTAAATCCCAGTTGCTCACAGCAATAACCAGCTGTACAATACCTACTTTACCAGGTTTTTTCCCTGCTCTGTCTTACTCTCCTTACTGCTTACTCTGCCTCCCTGGCATCACCTCCCAAACAAAAATTACCCAAGTCTTTGTCTCAAACTCTACTTTTGGGGGCACTCAAGTAATTAGCAATGATGCTGACGACACTGATAACATGGTGATGTAGCAAACTCTTTCATAGTTGATCCCTTCACATAGATCTAATGGAGCACATATTCAGAGGACTATTTGTTGAGGAAAACTGATACGTGGCTCAACAGCTCCATTCCAAGCTTGTTGACGCACCAGCTGGCATTTAAGGGAGGTACCCAGAATCAGCCTGCTTCTTTTGTGTTGGTTCATGGGTAAAGAGATACATTTAATGTAGCTGCAATTCAGTGCACATCTTTAGGCTTAGTGGTTGAGGGACCAGCAGACTGCCTGAGACTTTTGGTTCTTTGGTCAAAAATCACCACAGTCTTGGCAGACAGGACACTCAAATGGTTACTAACTCCCCAAATGTTTATCTATTGGTGAGCATACATGAAGCCTCCAGCTTACGTGTGTCTTTAACTCACTCTCTCCTCACTCGTGTTGGTCGCTTCTCCAGGCCACTGATAGAACATCAATGCAGAGGCTTGAATGCCTCTTAAGGCTTGTTGGAAATTGGAAGCTGAATCACTATCAGCATAAGTAGCTTAGGCAACAGCTGTCTTCTATCAAGGGCATATATCACTTTCATAACTGGAGCTTTAGCTGTGTTGTTTCGTTTTTTTTGTTTGTTTGTTTTAGCTGTTTAATTAAGTGTTGTGAGGACAAAATAGATGAGAATGTCAGGAAGTGGGGTGGGAACAAATATATGAACATACTTGTAGAGGAGAGACCCAGAAGGGAGGTTTAACCTTTTCTCACTTTCCATCTCCTAAGCTTATATATATTAACAATACATAAGTGATTTGTTGAGTTCCTTCTTATAATGCCAGGTATTTGCATTATTTTATGCCCTTTGACAATCCTATGAAACAGGGAATATTATTATCTTGTTCAATAGATGAGGAATTTGAGGCTTAGGAGGTTAACTATTAAGACTTGCCAAGGTACATGGTTAATAAGTAATGAAGCCATACCGGTTCCCACCTATTCCCTGGAAAGCTTAGCTCTGAACCGTTCTGCTGATACACTGCAAACTAGATTATGTGATAGGAAGGGCACCCCTGGGGCTGTACAAATGGCAGCCCTTCCACTCTGCTCTATCGCCCTGGGCAAAGGGAAGGGTGGACTTAAACTTAAGGCTCATTCTGTTCTCTATTGCATGACCTTGGACTGTTAAGTGGTCTCTGTTATTGATGCGCTAAGGCCCTTGAAGGAAAGGCAGCACCGGGAAAGGGAAGATCAGTTCACACTTTTGTTGCTTCTGTTTAGTATAAGTCTGAGTTTTATAGGGCAGTGCCAGATTGATTTATATCGTTTCCTGCAATAAGAAAAAGGAAGAAAATTTTTATTTAAAAAGGAAAGATTCTTAAAGTCTGTGGGAAATGAATGGGATTTAAAAAAGGTTAGATTTTTTTCTCTTTTGACATTTTCTGTTATGCTGACATTTTCTGTGGTGTTTGGTTGGGGGCACTACCTTTTCTGTTTTGCTTTATGTTTGTCTTAAACAAATCAAGTTCTTTGTTTTAAAACTATTTCTATTTTTCCTTTTCTGCTTCGTAGGAGCATGTCTCTCCAAGAAGATACCAAATCGCTTTTATTTGGTTCAAGTTTAAATTATAGTTGTTGAAAAGATTTATGCTATTTTTCTTTGTTTAAAAAATTTACACTGGAAATATATGTATCCCAGAAGAGAAACGAAGGTTTCCCTGGTTTAAAGGATTTTAAGTATTTAAACTCTGAAAAAACACAATTATATGAACACTAAAGTCATGTTTACGCAACACGTGTGGTTTTGTTGATTTTGATAGGCAGGATGGATAACTTAGGCCAAAACTCACCTTTGGTATAAAGAAACATCAATATAATATTTCACCAAGGAGCACAAGTAAAGCCATCCCAACTCAGACTGCGAGGCTAGCATGCCCCATTTCAGTGGGTTCCTGTGTTAGTAAGTTGATCTCGTGAGGACTAATTGAGTGGATAATTGCTCGACTACACAATTTTTCTGGTTTAAGAGTCAGAGAATTTCAAGAACTGAAGGGACTCTTAGCTAGTTTTGGTCTTCCCAATATAAATCAATCTTTCCTTTTTGTTGATGTTTTGTTCTCTCTTTTGAAAATGATATTCTGCACAGTACAATCGAGAAAACATCCTATGTGGTCATCCCCTTGTATAAAGCCACTGGCACCTATTTTGGTTTCCTGGTCCTGCCATAATAAAGTACTACAAGCAGGGTGGCTTCAAACAAAATGTATTCTGTCATAGTTGAGGAAGCCAGAAGTCCAAAGTTAAAGTGTCACCTTGGTTGGTTTCTTCTGGAGGCTCTTAGAGAGTGTATGTTCCACACTCCTCTCTGCTTCTGGTGGTTGCCAGCAATCCTTGGTGTTCCTTGCCTTGTGGGTACATAACTCCCATCTCTGCCTCCATTTTGACATGACTTTCTCCTCTGTGTGTGTTTTTGTCCAATTTTTCCTTTTCTAATAAGAATACTCGTCGTTGGATTAGGACCCATGTTAGTCCATTATTTCCACATTTTAACTTCATCACATCTGCAAAGACACCATTTCCAAATAAAGTCACATTCACAGATACTGGGATTGGGACATCAACATACCAGTTTTGGGGAAGGGGCACAATTCACCCTACACTAGCACCACGATGACACATTGGAAGTGCAAGTCCACCTTGATTTGTACTCCTTGGTGAAATGTTATGTTGATGTTTCTTTATACCAGAGGAGAGTTTTGGCCTAAATTATCCATCTTGCTCAGCTTTCCATTTATTTCCTCTAAAACACTTATCAAAATATGTACATAATTTATTCTTAATCTATCTCCCAAAGGACAAGGATCTTGTCTATCTTATTTCCTTTCAAATTCCAAGCGCCAACCACAGTGCCCAGACATATAGGTGTTCAGAAAATATTTTTTGAACACAAAATCCATGGAGAACACACTCTATGTTTGATTTTTTTAAATTGAAGTATAGTTGATTTACAATATTAGTTTCAAGTGTACAGCATAGTGATTCAGTATTTTTGACTAGTTTGCATCTGCTAATCTCCAACTCCTAATCCTTCCCTCCCCTACCCCTCTCCCCCTTGGCAACCACAAGTCTGTTCTCTATGTCTGTGAGTCTGTTTCTATTTTGTAGATATGTTCATTTGTGTCATATTTTAGATTCTACATATAAGTGATATCATATGGTATTTGTCTTTCTCTTTCTGACTTCGCTTAGTATGATCATCTCTAGGTCCATCCATATTGCTACAAATGGCATTATTTCATTCTTTTTTATGGCTGAGTAATATTCCAGGTTAAGAGTCCACCTGTCAATGCAAGGGACATGGGTTTGAGCCCTGGTCTGGGAGGATCCCACATGGTGTGGAGCAACTAAGCCCATGCGCCACAACTACTGAGCCTGCGCTCTGGAACCTGTGAGCCAGAACTGCTGTGCCTGCACGCTGCAACTGCTGAGGCCCTCACGCCTAGAGCCCGTGCTCCGCAACAGAAGAAGCCACCACGATGAGGAGCCTGCTCACCGCAATGAAGAGTAACCCCCGCTGCCGCAACTAGAGAAAGCCCGCGCACAGCAGCAACGAAGACCCAACGCAGCCCCCCCCACCAAAAAGAAAAATTCCTTAGCAATCCCTTTCAGGAGAGTGTTAACAGTGGAGGATTTCACTATTCATTCAGGGCAATTCTTAAACTCAGGACAGTTGTCACTGATGTAATGGCATTTCTATTTACGCAACAGAAAACTTGTTTTATACAGATTAGTGTTCCTTCATATAAAAATATATTGCAGCGCACATCAGAAAAGGCTAAGTTAAACCTTGTTTATCCAGGGTATATTTCACAAAAACGTTTTTCTCCAGTCTGTTGCTTTAAGAAATGTCCTAATTTTTCAGCCAAAGAGGCCTCAACAAATTTCAGAATTTGCTTAGGTTATAGCTAAGCAAAGTTATAAATATAAATATATAAATATAGTTATTTGCTTAGGTTATAGTAGACTTCTAGGTTCAAAAATTATTATTTTTTTTAAAAGCAAGTTTTATGTTTATTTATTCATGACCTAATTTTTTATAGACAGTATAAGGAACTATATTTAAAGACTTAAAAATAATGTCTTTTTCTAACAGAAAGCACCATACAATCATTGTAGAAAAATTTAAATATATGTATAAACAAAATCAAAAAAATAAAACCTGCTCTAATAAAACTGTGATGAACAGGTGAGATACTTTTATCCATTTTGAGTTAAATTCAGAATAAATTCTCAGTATGTACAAATTTTTAAGTATATTATACATGTTTAAAACTATTGATACTTGGCTATTATGGATAAATCAAATGTAACTTTTTTAAATAAGCAGCCTAAATTGTTAAGATAAGGAATAAAGCCAAAGCATGAAAAAAATAACCAGGTTAACTTATTCCTAAAAATATCAGCCAGGAGAAAAAGAAAATAAGCCAACTCAATCCTCTAGGTCATGTTTACTTAATTACACTATGATTATCTATAAGCTCCATAAAGGCTAAGATTTTTGTTAGGTTTATTCACTGTTTAATTCCTGTGCCCAACAATACCTGCCATATATTAATACTAAAAAACAATTTGTTGAATGAGTTAATTAGGAAAATATAATAAAACTATGGTCTGTATGCAATTTGTAGCCCCCTTTGGCAGTGTAGGTCTAAATAATCAAAAAGTATTTATGCAGTAGCTTTTGTGTTTGGATCCCACAGATATCTGCCTCTAGTTTACATGTGAGGAAACCAGGGCTCATAAGTATTGGTCTCTGGTTTTTCTTGCTCTGATAGTCCAGCAAAATTAAGAACAGAACTGACCCACGCAAATGAGAAATGAGTCGCAAATGTGCTAGGATATTGATTAGCTACAGATATCTAAACTTGAGATCTATAATTTGAATATGACTTACTAGGAGGTGAATCTTGAAACAAGTTTAAAGAAACTCACTGTAGCTCTTCACATGTAATATTACACTTGGACCTGATTGTTGTGCACTCTGGGTTATTTTGCCAATTTAACTGCATTCTCATTTAGTTTCTCCATCTAGTAGCGTCTATGTTTATTTACATTTTCTGATGAGGTTGGATGAAGATAATTTTTAATAATATCTCCCCGGTGCTCAACTTCAGATGAATGTTAACCACTTGGAAAATGCCTTTTCAGAATTTGCTGAACCAAAGTTAGCCCCAAACTTAGCAGACGATCTCTGCTAAGTTTCCCGAAGTCTGATCTTGTGCATATTCAGCCTAGCCCAATGACCCACCTTCAATCTCTATGCAGACTTCCGCCTGTCCTCCACCAGTAGAGTTCTGGAAGCTTCTCTCTAAGTGCCAACCCCTTCAGCAACTTGCAACTTCAATCTCTGCCTCCTCAATGCCCGTCACTCCTCTTAGAGTCCACCTCCTTGAGCCAAGGTAGAAAAGTGACCTCTAAGCAGAATCCAGGGCTATCATGAGGCTCACCATGTGTGTTTTCCTCCTCGGAGAATCACAGTCCTGTGCTGCCTATTGTTCAGTCCCTGACAACGGTTACCTTATATATTTTGTCCAGTTTAATAGTTGTTTACAGTGTGAGAGGGAACGATACTTGTACCACTCGTTCTGTCAAGTCCAGAAGCAGAAGTCCTATTTAATTACTACTATGCTGTCTTCATTATATTCTTCTTCTTGTTTTTCTTTGCCCTGACTTTTGCTTGATTGAATAAAATTATTTTATTACTCTTTTTTTTGTGATTTGAAATCTACATTCTATTTCTATTACACTAATGGTCATTTTCAAAAAAAATTTATTTTATTTATTTTTGGTTATGTTGGGTCTTTGTTGCTGCGTGCAGGCTTTCTCTAGTTGTGGTGAGCTGTGGGGGGGCGCTTCTCATTGTGGTGGCTTCTTTTGTTGTGGAACATAGGCTCTAGAGTGCAGGCTCAGTAGCTGTGGCCCACAGGCTTCAGTAGTTGTGGCTCACGAGCTCTAGAGTGCAGGCTCAGTAGTTGTGGCGCACGGGTTTAGTTGCTCCACGGCATGTGGGATCTTCCCAGACCAGGGATCGAACCCGTGTCCCCCTTCATTGGCAGGTGGATTCTTAACCACTGTGCCACGAGGGAAGCCCCCCCCAAAACTATTTTTGACCAATATTTGAACCTTTATTTTTTAACAACATTAGTAATTAAAGTGTACATATAAAATTTCTCCCTCTAAGAATGTGTCATGAATAAATATTAGATAAGAAGCATCTGCATTATCATAATGTACAGTGCTATTATTTATACCTAGAAAATCTAAAAAGAATTAACTGAAATTTAACATCTAATAACAATAAGATAATTCTAATTTGGCTAGAAAATCAAGACTCTTCCTTTATACTAAGATTTCTATTGGCTCCTGGAAGAGGATCATGGGCAGCCCTAGGCATATTCCTTGGTTCCCATCAACTCTGGTAAAGGCACTAGGGATAACTGAAGTTCTCCAAACGGAGTTAAAACCCTACCAGGATGAAAAGCCTGAGGTTAGGACTTTAATCCAGATATCTCAAATAGATGAACAAAAGTAAACTCATGCCACTGTGCATAGTAATATCAGGCTATCAGGCTATTATCTTTTTTTTTTTTTTTTTTTGCGGTACGCGGGCCTCTTACTGTTGTGGCCTCTCCCGTTGCGGAGCACAGGCTCTGGACGCGCAGGCTCAGCAGCCATGGCTCACGGGCCCAGCCGCTCCGCGGCATGTGGGATCTTCCCGGACCGGGGCACGAACCCATGTCCCCTGCATCAGCAGGTGGACTCTCAACCACTGTGCCACCAGGGAAGCCCAGGCTATTTTCTTTGTAGCTTAGGGACTTTGTACTTTTTTTTTTTTTTTTTTTAGGGAAATAGTTTCTTCGGTATTATATTGACTCTGAATTTCACTCCTCTCCAAAGAGGTGTGTGTGTGTGTGTTTAAAGAATAGTTTCCTGTTGATTCTCTTGGAAGAATGAGAAAGATTATCCTCTCTTTTCTTAACACTGGTAGAGAAATCTTGGAAGATTCTAAGCCTTGGAGAGTTACCTCATTTAATCTTCAAAACTGACCTAAGAGGAAGACACTACTATTTTCTCCTTTTTACAGATGGGGAAATAGAGTTTGAAGAGATTAAGTAACTTGGTCATGTTCATATATCTAGTAAGTGAAGTATCTAGTGTTCAAATCCAGGTACCTGATTTTAGATCCTGTGTTCTTATATGCTTTGAAGAAGCCAAATATATATTGAGTATCAATATGTAGAATAAATAATACAGCCTATAGCACAGCCCCAGGGAAAAGACATCTCTAATTTCAGAAGTTACCTAGAGCACTGGAATTTTATATCCCCATGAAGTAAGTACAGAGAGTGTTTTCTAGAGGCAAGGGGAGCTGGACATTCTACTTCCTGTCTTCTAAAACAACAGGAAATTCCTTCTTTCCAGTTAAATGTATTAAGCAAGTCAAGGCCTTCTATGAGCATTACATCCTGGACATGTGAAGTCTAGGAAATAAATACCTGTTGTACCAGAACAAAGGCCATCTAATGGTTTTTGTCCTGGGCAACTCAAGGGAGGCTATCTCTTAAAAAACGTTTCCAAAGTACATAGTATTTTATGAAAAAAAAAGTGAAGATAAGAAATGTTGCATATTAAAATGTTTGTGACAGGTGCATTTAAAGCCTTCTCTAACCTCCTGCCTCTCAGTGTGTTTACATGACAACTCACTTGAATAAATACTTAGTCTGGAGGCTATTCTGGAAAGCAGGGGCCCCTGATATGCTTGGTAACTATAGTTACAGTTGTCTCTCCTTTTCCTGGAATGTGAAATAATTTATCATCATCTCAGAAGTCATTCTGAAAGCCTTAATGAGATAAAGACTCATTTTTTCCAGGTGATATTCCTACTGTTGAGTGCTAGTCATAATTTCCTTCTCTTAACGATAAAAGAGATGTCTAGCTGTAAAGCAGAGGCAAGATGTGAATGCTAACGTCTTACAACGTGGAGAACACATCAATTAATTTAAAAACATTCTTCCTGGGAGGGTGGGAGGGAGGGAGACGCAACAGGGAAGACATATGGGAACATATGTTTATGTATGACTGATTCACTTTGTTATAAAGCAGAAACTAACACACCATTGTAAAGCAATTATACCCCAATAAAGATGTTAAAAAAAAAAATAAAAAAAAAAAAACAGAAAAAAAAAAAAAAAAAAAAACATTCTTCCTTAGGAAAATGTTTTTTCTCTCTTCATTAAAATAAAATAACTATTTAATTGATGATTATCCCCAAAGCAGCTTCCAGATAATGATTATATTGAGTATTAATTGGGTAATCCATACAAACTTGGCAAAACATGAACTGATTTTTTTTAAATGTTTACCAAAAATCGAAACGTTCCTCCCAGTTGGGAGATGCAAACTGTAACCGAAGAGATGGGAAATTAATCTCACAGTGAATCATACCCTTAAGACCCTGATGTCTCTTGTGGGAAGAGACAAGAGAGTAATCTCCTCTACTGGTGCAGAAGTTAACAAAACTTTTCTTATCTCTCGAGTTATTTTTGAGAAGGCGTTTAGGAGGAGTTTAAAAATTTTACTCCTTTTATTAAACTAAAAGGCATAGCTTTAATACAATAGAAACACTTCAGTAAACATCCTTTAAAATAGGTTTGTCAATCTCTCCTATTATGGCCAAAGTGTGCTATTTTCTCCCAAAGAAAGAGAGGACTTGATATGCCAGGAAGAGCTCTTCTCCAACTTCACATCCACGCCCATTGCTGGGGGCTGCGACTCGAGCCCACCTTGGGCTGGGAAGCTGATTTGTGTGGGTTTTGGATGCCATCCTCTCTTTTCATTCTGGTGTGAACACAGTGAATTCTAAGAAAACACACTGACAAGGACACAGGAAATACTTTGAGTGCACATTTGACTTCTTAAGTAAAAGTTTCTTACTCTGTTCTTGTTCATCACCTTCAGAAGTGACTTCTTAAGGAATTCTGAGCCTTGCCGTCCCTTTAGTGGTGCCCCCAACTCCAAGCACTAGAGGGACTGCTTGAGTTTAGCAACACCTTTGAAAAAAATAAATATTTTGATGATTTGGTCAATCATTTATTTCAATTTCTTTCCCTGCTTAGAAAATATTCTTTGTCATCTTTGGCTTGACTATATTTAAATAAATTTGTTTGGTTTTATTTCCTTGGTAGAGGAATTGGTAGGGGAGATATAAGAAAGTGGGACTAACTTCGGAAATTTAAAATAGTATCAAATCAGTGGTTCTCAATTAAGCCAGGCCTAATACTCCTCCTTGAAAGAATATTTGGTTCCCCTGGCAACCAGCCCCCATCCTTATGTGCTATCCCCAAATCATCTCCCTAACATAAATCCAGTAGTGATAGGGGGCTTGTTATATATAACAAGACACCCATTTCACCTTTATGACTCTAAAGTGCTTCCAGAAACTGAGGACAAGAGACCAAATATTATAACAAAAGATGCTGCCATTGTTCTTGTCACTCACTCAGGAAATTCCAAAGGTTTGGGGAGCTGTGAGTCAGGAACCATGGAGGAAGACAAAATACATATGAGAAATATATTTTGGTCATCTGAATGGCCAAATATATATGTGAAAAACCAAACTCTGCACACCAAGTAAAACAAAGCCAAAGATGAGTTTATGGCAAGGGTTTTGACTGACAAGCTGGGAAACTCAAGGCTATGGGAGCAGTGAGTTCCCAGCTGTTTACAGGCTAAAGGGTTTTTATGGGGTAAATGCGGAAATTATTTGTCTTTTTCAGCTGACCGGTTGCATGATGGTCTTCTTTCTTTTTGAATCAGGGTAGCTGACTTAGGGGAACAAAAAAGTCCAGAGGTGGTGTGAACTGAGTTTTGACCTTGGCAGATTGCTGGTGTCCTCTGCTGATTTCTGAGAAGAGCTGTAAAATCTCCCAACTGCTATTAGGTAAGGTTAACCTTTGCTTTTCTTTAATGCATCTGTGTCGCCAACTCCTTTTTGTCCCCAACATAAGTGACTCCACTTTAGTTTTGGTTCTACATATATTTCTTATAGATCACAGTATCATTCTCAGCAAAGTGATATGTCATAATAATACCACCCCGCCCTCTGCAAGCCCTCAAATCTGATCATATTCATGCTTGTGGGATTCTATATGTCTTGGGAATGGGAAAGTGGAAATTTGGTGGGTAGTGGTGGAGGTGTGGTGGTAGTTATGTGGGATTCTGCCAAAATGGTGTCCATCATCAAGTCTTTCGAGAAGCATTGATCCTGTTGGTTGTAAGTTCTCTATTCTTCAAATATGGGCCACGTGTGCCCAGCATAAGCTTTAGTAGCCAACTCCTGGAAAACACGATCTTGGGTAGCATCTGACACCATCTTGTTCATATTTGTATGTCAAAGTAACACTTTGAGGGTGTAATGATTATTAGTGAGCTTTAAGTAACATTTCTTCAAGTTATTTAAATTGCATCAGTAGCTTTGTTTGTTTGTTTAAATCTCATTAGTAGCTAATTCATTTAATTAACTGCAATTTTCCAGGATGGTCTTTTGGTAGCTTATGTGTAAGGAAATATGAAATTTCCCTAAAGTATTATAAATAAATTCATCTCTTTCATCATTGACGTATGACGTTTAATGTTAACTGGGTAGCTAATAAAAGTCTTAGAGTAGACTCATAAAAATAAGTAGAGGGCTTCCCCGGTGGCACAGTGGTTGAGTCCGCCTGCCGATGCAGGGGACACGGGTTCGTGCCCTGGTCCGGGAAGATCCCACATACCGCGGAGCGGCTGGGCCTGTGAGCCATGGCCGCTGAGCCTGCGCGTCCGGAGCCTGTGCTCCACAATGAGAGAGGCCACAACAGTGAGAGGCCCGTGTACCACAAAAAAAAAAAAAAAAAAAAGTTGAGATTAGAAAATGAGCCTTGTAGGAAAAGATTAAAGGATCATTCAGGGAAACCGAGAACCGTTTTGCTGGTAATCTTCATTTAGCTGATAATAGAAAGTAAGGAGAATATTGGTGAGTTATCGTTCTTCATAAAGAATGGAAGGGAGAGTGAATAAAGTTATTTGTAACACTTGAATGGGTTAGAAATTCCAGCCAGTTGGAAAATATTAAGGATTGCTTTGGAAATTAAAGTAATAGTTTGGAATAGTTCTCTGGATTAAGACAGGATAATTTCCTCATTTGTTTGCTGTGCTCTGAGACGGATTCACTGAAGCACGTGGACAAATTTGATAGCTTTAACAAAGTTCCGTCAAGGTTTAAATGTTAGAAACCTTCCGTCATTCTTAGAACGGCCTCTGGAGGTCAGGGTTGAGGCATGGTGCATAGCTAAAATTCCTCAGTCACTGTCTGCAGTCAAAATATGGCAAACACTGATACTTTTGGTTCTCCATCTGGCTTCATTCATAAGCTCTAAATTTGTTTACTCACAAAATGTAATTTAACTAACAAGCTAATATGAAACATTCTCTGTTATTGGATATTTGAATATATATTAAGTTTATACATTTAAGTAAGAGTCTGTTATTTCTGTTAAAATAAAGAAGTTAAGGCTCTAAGAACATTTTTAAACATCTATTTAGACCTTGAAATATGCAAGGACTTGTAAAATAACATGTATTAAGAATGAAAGGTGCCTCAACTTTAAATTAATAGGATATTTTAAGTTTTGTCACGTTCCTGAAATTTAGGATTGCAATTATTTTCTTAATTCAAAAGCATTTGAAAGCTCTCCAAAACAGTTTAAAATCATTTGGAACAAGACAGAATAATTTACCATTATTATTGTACTTTAGTGTTTTTATCATGCGCAGTTCAGAGGATGGCATGCAGCCAAAAGACATCTCCACAGTTCCTCCCGAGCATCCTCGGCCAGAGCTAAATGACTAGTGAAGGCCAGCGACCAGGAAAGGGGAGATTAGAGGAAGGCCCTTCTAAGAAGCTCTTTACCAATTTCTGGAGCTTCAGTCTTTCCTCTTCTCCAGTTATTTACTGCTTTCTTACCTTATTTATTTATTTTAAAACAATGATCCCAGATGTCCTTGAATATTTGGGGAAACTGTGAAAGGTAGTCTTTTTTTTTTTTTTTGCGGTACGCGGGCCTCTCACTGTTGTGGCCTCTCCCGTTGCAGAGCACAGGCTCCGGACGCGCAGGCTCAGCAGCCATGGCTCACGGGCCCAGCCGCTCCGCGGCATGTGGGATCATCCCAGACCGGGGCACGAACCTGCGTCCCCTGCATCGGCAGGTGGACTCTCAGCCACTGCACCACCAGGGAAGCCCAAGGTAGTCTTTTTAACAACTAAATGAAATCGCTATATTTAATTATGTTTCATGTGGTATTAGTACTTGAGCTGCTTCCAAATATTATTCGGTAAAAAACAGTATGCTCTGGTAGTTCCAGTAATGCCCAGACTTTTCCGACCCCTTCAGTCCCTTCCCCTATTCCTCCCCTCACTCCCAAACTTCATTATTTACAGCTCTAATATCATCTTCTCTGTGAAGCCTTCTCAAATGCCATCATGTGACTTTCACCACTCCTTGCTGGATTCTCCCACTGGGCCTTGTATGCACCTCTGTTAAATCTCACTCAGTGGCATGTTTTTGAGTTCTTCCATGCTCCTAAAATTTACAGTTACAGTCAGCAAGGTGGTAGAGAATATTCAAAACATGTAAACACCGGTAGAACATAGGTGTCGGTCAATCAGAATGGAAACCAGCTTTAAATAACACTGGTGTGTTGGGCTAAATAAGAACCCTGGAACCAGCCTATGAGCTCTTCAAGGGCAGGACTCCTGTTGCATTTGACTTGGTATTCTCAACACCTAGCACAACACTTGCCTTACAGTTGATCGATAAATGTTTTGTGAGTGAATGAATATGAAGAAAAGTTAGGCATTAATTCCAGGAAGAGCCCTGAAATCTTAGTAGTGACTTCAAGGTTGCCTAGCATCATTTAACCTGAGACATTAGTTTAACTTGAGGTAAAGGCATTGTCCTTCATACTAGTTGATCCTAATGACACACTCCACAGGTCCTAGGCATTGAGTTGTCCCCACAGGCAAATTGCCCTGAGCCATCTGATCTCTCTCATACTTCTGTGATGTATTTTTGAGGAAGAGAACGGGTTAATTAAATTGGATCTGCGGAAGGAGAAATAGTAGACAAACCTATCTCCCAAATAAAACTAAATTTCCATGATGCCATTTAAAATATAACCTATAGCTAATTATTTAAAAGATATTAAAAGAAACATTTGGAAAACGATTATACCTCATAAGTTATTTTCACATATGGTGGGATACTATATACTTATATACTAGATAAGAGTTATTCTTCATTTAATGTTTATCTATTGTGGAAAAAGATTCTTTAGATACCATTTGGGACTGTTTAAAATGAAGAAATACATGTTCCACTTACCACAGTGTAGCAATTCTTCAGAGACTTTTTTCTTTAACCTAAAAGTAAAGATAGAGTACATGTCAACCTGATTTCCAACTATCTTTGCTGTGGGTGTTTCCTTTATCCTGCAAGCTGGGATGGCTTAGTTCCGGTCCACTTTCTTTTAGCAGCCGAAACTTTCTGCTCAGTAGAGTGGTAGTTCCTTCTCTCCTACCCTGAGCAGGTGCATATACCCCCCAAATACACGTCGAACTGAGTAGATTCAACTGCTCATATTAGACTGACTCCGAGGAATGCAGAAAGTCTGGGGCCAACGCTAGTCAGTTTGAACTTAATTAGACCTACATAAAATAATTATGTACCTCTGCTCAATATAGTGCTTCTAAGTGATGAAACCACAGAGGATTAAAGGGCATGAGTTGTGTACATCAGTGCAAGTTAAAATGGAAAGAAGAAAAAAAAAAAATGGAAAGAAGGATGGGGCCATAGAAAGCTCTACATCGACAGGGATGCTCCCAGTTTACTCCTGGGAGACAGTGTGATGGCAGGCAAATCCCGAAACTTCTCACAAACCTTTTTATCTTCAGAAATATTAAGCATTTGTCTTAATCACCACTAAAGTATCATCTGCCTCCAATTTTCTACAGTTTTTAAAAAGGCAACTGGCCATAGGTTTTGGTAGTTGTGAGTAAGTGGGTTATGAAATAAGCATGTTCTGCCTGCCCAAGAGCCTCAGCCTGAGCTTTTTCGCCCCAAATGCCCTAATGTTAGTAGTGCAACAGTTATCTCTTTATCCCACAGACAGTCCTTATCGGTCCAGAAATGGAAGCCCCATAATGTTTTGGGAGTTAGTCTCTTTCATTTACTGATTGGTTTCAGGGCACTATCCCCTTCTACAGTGATGCCTGGCACAGATTATTAAAATTTACTGGACTACAAATTTGCTTTCTTAAGACATCAGTGTAAATATTGTGAGCGATTTATTTTTCCAAAAGTGAGAACAAGGTAGTAGAAATTAGTCCTAAACATGCATGCAAAAATGGTGAAAGTAATGATGCTTAAACTTAAAAAATAACATTTGCTGTAGTCATGAGGCAAGTGCCAAGTGAAAGAGAGAGACGCTTTCCAGAGCCTGAGTCTCAAAGAGTGTCTGCTTAGAGATGGGATGATCACATATCCTGCAATTTGCAGATACTGAAACCCAATTTTCACATTTTAGTCATGGGTAAGTAAGATCTGGAAGATTGAGTCATGCTGAAGGATTTTATTTATATACAATAATTTCAGTTTATTAATTTATAACAAAAATAATGAGAAGTAGACTAGAATTCCATGGATCTGGTCAGTAAATTGTGTTTCCTATAGGTAAATTTATTTACAAAATAAAATCAATACTAGAAGGCCTCTCAGTAACTATACTGCTATAGAGTTGGGAGTCACACAATCTCCTGGGACAATTAAAATAATCATTAAAACTGAGAAGTACTATCACGTATCTCCATTATAAGACTTTAGTTTTAAAGGAAAATTATCCAGTCCCTTAGACAGTGATGGAAACACTGGTAAATTTTTACTATTAAATTTTTATATTTAGAATCAAGTTTTAGCCCTTATAGTATTGTACTTTCTCTTAAAAGATGTAGTATTTTCCAAGATCATAGTTCTCTCAAGTTAATTATATTTCAAAATGCTTTACTTTCATAAGGCACCAGAAATAGCTTGTTAAGGTTTAGGAAATATAGTTGTCTGAGCAGTCTATTTACAAGTCTTTGCCTTGGAGGGTTATTTCGTAAGGAAATATCAAATCCAGTCATGTTCATGCTGGTTATAGTTAGCTTTTGTTTCCTACCAATATTCTTATTGATACCTTATTTTGGATATGAAACCCTTACACAGGTTTATAGAAGTGAACTGAGATTGGTTATACCAGGCAAATAGCTTAATGACTACATAGCAACTGAAGAATTTGTTGAAATTTTGATGTACGCAATTTAAGTGGCAACCTTAGTTTAGTCTTCCATTTTTTTCACATTTTCTTCAAGATAGGATTTTTCTACAAGACTCTTTGTCTGTTTTATATGTGTGCAGGTATACTGCGACCTCAAAGACATTGAGGTCTCAGTTTTCAATATTTATTAAGGGTCAGTAATTGTAAAATGCAGTGAAAATTTGAAGATACAGCCAAAGTAAATTTCTTTTTAATTAAGCAGATTGGGTCATACACAAAATATTGAAACATTTGAAGTGTCTAAAATGAATTGTTTTTAACTAATTTAAGCAAGGTAGCTCAGGTCTTTTTTTTTTTTTTTTGACTTAAAAAAAGAACTTGAACAAAGGTCAAGGTAGGTGCCTCATTAAGAATATTAATTGTTTTCATTTTTTTAAGTGAGATAAAATTGATAAAGAAACTTCCTAAGATAGTTTGGTTTAGGAACCATTGTCCTTAGATATGGTCTGAGCAAGAATATAAAATAAACACTCCTTTGGAAGTGACTTTTGTGATCTTTTTAAAAATATCTACATAGCCTAACTTGATGGCTAATACTGCCAGCAAAAGCAACTCCCTGTATGTAACTGTAAACACATAATATTAGTCTGGGGGAGCCCACAGGTAAGTTTGAATTTTCCCAGGAGAGAGCAGAGTACTGAGAATGGGGAAATAGGACTGGTGAGTTTTGAAAGAAAGGAATGAAAGTAAAAGATAAGCATAAGTTATCTACACATAAACATCTTACAAGTTTAACTTATCTTAAACTTGAGCATAAACTTATCCTACACAGTCGAGGTAGGGCTTAGGCAGTTGGACACACCAGGTGAGCAATAGGACATGGGGTGTGAAAGTACTGAAAACAAGAAAGGAGACATAGAAAAGGAATTATGTTTTCATACCTACATAGATCCACATGTCCTCATGCATTTGGGAGTTTGCCTCCTACCCACGTGGTTTAATATTGTAGGACCTCTGAAAGTCCTGGACCAAAAATATCTCTTTTGACTTTCCTCCCTAGTTGCTTGAAATTCTCATTATGTTTATTCTGGGGGGATAAAAGCAAGGTTGATCCTGCCTTGTCTTCTAATCAGCCTGGAAGCAGCTTGTTAACAAGAATGGTACCCTATTTCTCTGAACCCTCGCACAGTGCCTAACAGTGATGCTTACAGGTGACCTTGACATGTGAGGGAAGATGGAGCACTTTCATTTCTAGCTGTTGAGACCTCCATTCACATTGGTGTATCCAAGGGGCACCGAGGAAAAAGCACAGCCTCCTCGGTAGAGGGGCACCGAAAAGAATAGGGGGTGGGGAACCTTGAGCCACCTGGCCTGCTGTCACTCTTCCAGCTGGAGGAAGGCTAATCATAGAAGTGTTTTGTTGATCAACCACTTTACGAGAATCTTGTGTTATCTCTCTGAAGATGGTGGAATAGGAAAAGTGGGGACTTTAGGGGCAAAAATCCCTTAGAACTGATTCCCAGCTGTGGGATTTTGCACAAGTAACCTCTCAGCTTCAGTTTCTGATCTGTAAGATGGGATAAGACAGTAATTTCCCTGGCCTCGTGGAACCCAGTCTCCTCTCTACCTACTAGTGATTATGTCTGGCCAAGTTGACACGTGTGTCCACCTCTTTTACTGCTTCTCACCTGCCTGCCATCCCCACCCGACCTGTTCATGTGGGGCAGGGATTAGCACAGTAGAATTTATTGTTTAGAGCTGGAAAGCTGGAAAAGCATCTGTTTTTTCAAAAATCACGTCTACAGTCTTCGGCGCTACTAGCTGAGCTATCGATGGGTGCTGTTGTTTTTTTTTTTTTAAATAAAAGTTCTGTCTACATTCTGATTTTTCTTTCAAATAATGTGAAGGTAAATGTCAACTCATGGACAAATTCCAAGTTAATGCAGCCTGATTTAAAATATTATTCTAGGTCCTTAGACTACATTTGCAAATCTCGTTCCTTATGCTGTTTTGCAATTGAGATCCGTTGGTACACATCTGAGTACAATTTTCAAGGTTCCAATTTGCAGCATTACAGTAGGGCAGAAATATTTCATTGCTGTTACTCCTTAGATTTTCTGATTATACAGGAGCTGGATTCTTGGTTGTAGAATGAGGAGTGAAGTAAAGTGGTAGGTTTTTGTTTTTTCATAATCCAGTCTCTGCATTTTGCATATTATTGCTTTTTGTAGGGTTCTTCTTGCTTCTGGTACTTTAAACTATCTTTTAACATTTCAATTGATGTTATATATTGAGCAGATGTCTTAAATTATTTGAGCATGTTGTTCAGAGAAACCTAAAGAGAATTAGTTTTAAAAATCATTGTTTTTAGCTTTTCCAAAACTTGGTAAAGCACTTTCTCCACTTTTTTTTCTTTCCACAGTAACACTCTTGATTTCTTCTTTTCAGGTCGTATGTTGCCTCATATTTATCTTAAATTCACTAGGGTAAGGCCCGGAGTACATTTGTTAAATGTCCAATTTGGCGATAACCAAGTTAACGAGTAACATTTATTAATTATATCAATAAAAACATCATAATCTTACAGCGCTGGTTTGAGCCTAATAGAGTAGGAGGGTTGAGAGATGAATATTCACAAGCAATGAATGGATCGCTTTTTGGAAAAAATGCTAAAAGTCATTTTAATAGCCTCTTTGCATCCTAACCAGACTTCAGTCAAATCAAACCATCTCTGGCTAGAAAAAATGTAATCGGTTTCTCAAAATTAGGTTCAATGAACTTGTCTCTGCAGAAGGTCAAGTACTATATTCTCATGAAAGAAAACTGTTCCCCATTTAATGCATCAGTTATTAAAAGGTGTTCTAGGGCTTCCCTGGTGGCACAGTGGTTGAGAGTCCGCCTGCTGATGCAGTGGACGCGGGTTCGTGCCCCGGGCCAGGAGGATCCCGCGTGCCGCGGAGCGGCTGGGCCCGTGAGCCATGGCTGCTGAGCCTGCGCGTCCGGAGCCTGTGCTCCGCAACGGGAGAGGCCACAACAGTGAGAGGCCCGCGTACCGCAAAAAAAAAAAGGTGTTCTATTTTTCTGTCTGGGTTTTTTTTTTTTAATGACTGCATATTAAAGTAATCATCTTGCCAACATGCAAATGATATCCTAACTGAACATGGCTTGGATGAAAGTAATGATGAAAGGGCCAGAGAGACTTATCAGCTACATTATTATGCATGAGAAATGGAAAAACACTGAGCCACCAGAATCTTCCTCTTTTTAGGTTTATATGACTCATAGAAACAAGTAAACATTAAAATATGGTATTTTCTCCTTTTTTAAAAAAGACCTTCAAAGAATCTCATAGAATCTTATATTTTGATATCTCCTTTTTGGTGCAAGAGTCAGACAATCCAGATTTTTAAAGGAATGTAAAAGAGAGGGAAAGGGAGGGAGAAAAGATGGGCTGGGGGAGGGAGAGAGAGAGAGAGAGAAGGTGAGAGAGAGGAAAAAAACCCAGAGAACTATACCCTCTTTGTCGTAACAGGGAATGGAATAACGTTCATTGAAAACATCTTGCCAAGTGCCACTAGACACTGCACGTTTTACGGCATTTAAACTTTTGAGGTAGGTATTATCTTCAATTTAGAGTTAAAGAAACAGAGGCTTATGGTGTTCCAAACAACTTGTCCAAGACCACAAGCTACCAGTGGTGAGCCTCATATCTTATTGACTTTGAAGCCCATGATCTTTCACTGTGTCATGCTAGCCCAAGGCATGTGGTATTTAGTTTTTGGAGAGGAAACCCATTCCAATCTTACTAAAATGAAATTTTAATATACCATTATTACTTTCTAACCTAATTGAGAAGTTGATTAGGTTTTAAACAATGAAGATTGCAGTTCCTTGATAGATATATGTTTGGTGTGTGTTTGTGTGTGCATTTATTTCTTTGACAAACTAAGTTTCGGTGTCCTACAGAAAATGGCCTCTTGTCAGCTAGAATCTGCAGACACTTTTTTTTTTTTTGCGGTACGCGGGCCTCTCACTGCTGTGGCCTCTCCCGTTGCGGAGCACAGGCTTCGGACGCACAGGCTCAGAGGCCATGGCTCACGGGCCCAGCCACTCCGCGGCATGTGGGATCTTCCCCGACCGGGGCACGAACCCGTGTCCCCTGCATTGGCAGGCGGACTCCCAACCACTGCGCCACCAGGGAAGCCCTGCAGACACTTTTTATCTGGGCTGGTTGGAATGATTGTCTTCTGTCCCTGTTCCCCCTATTTTTGTCCATGGATAATAGGCTACCCCTCTAAGGATAAGAGAAGCTGTAGATGACCACTGTCTTTTTTAAAAATAACTAATTAATTGATTGATTGATTAATTTTAAATTGAAGTATAGTTGATTTACAAAGTTGTGTTAGTTTCTGGTGTACAGAAAAGTGATTCAGTTATAGATCCATATATTTGTATCTATATCAATATATTTTTTCAGATTCTTTTCCGTTATCGTTTATTATAAGACATTGAATATAGTTCCCTGTGCTATACAGTAGGATCTTGTTGTTTATCTATTTTATATATATTTATTTATATATTTATATAAATATTTATATTTATTTATTTATATATTATCTATTTTATATATATTTATATATATAATAGATATATAAAATATATCTATTTTATATATTTTATATATATATATTTTATATATAGTAGTTTGTATCTGCTAGTTTCAAACTCCTAATTTATCCCTCCTCCCTTCCCTCTTTAGTAGCCATAAGTTTGTTTTCTATGTCTGTGAGTTAGCTTGTTTCTCTTTTGTAAATTAGTACATTCATATCATACTTTAGATTCCACATATAAGTGATATCATATGATATTTGTCTTTCTCTGTCTGACACACACATATAGGTTGCTTCCCCATCTTGGCTATTGTAAATAGTGCTGCTATGAACATTAGGGTGCATGTGTCTTTTTGAATTAGAGAGTTTTCTCCGGATATATGATTAAGGCCACTATCTTACCCAGAGTTTCTACTGGTGAAGACAGAAGGTCTCCAGTGAGATGAGCTGAGCCCAGCTCAGAGGATAGTGCACTGGTCCTAAGGTTCTAGGAGAAAGAGATGCCCGACATGGTCTAGTTGGTGGCATCTGGGCCCTGAGACTTAAATTAAGCTATAACTGACGCACCATAAAATTAACTTTTTTAAAGTTTACAATTTAGTGGCATTTAATATATTCACAAGGTTGTGGAACCATCATCACTATTGAATTCCAGAACATTTTCATCACCCACAAAAGAAACCCTATTATTCATTAGCAATCACTCCTCATTTCCCTCTCCCCCTCCCTCCCAGTCCCTTGCAACCAGGATTCTACTTTCAGTCTCTACAGATTTGCCTATTCAGCTGCATTTTATATGCGACTACAAGACAACACACTTGATGGCATTTGCTCTTACTCTCATGTGGGACACTGAGCAGTGCAGTAGGTGGTTTCCCGGGATGTTCAGTGAGGGATCCAGTGGTTTCCTCACACCCCTTTCGAAATCTCCAGCCTCACTTCTGCTTTCTCCCCCACACCGACAACCCATGACCAGATTCTATAGATTTTAACCACCCACTGCAACATCCTCCCTCCTCTCTGCTTCATCGCTGGATCCCCTGCCACTCTTAGAGCCTCATCAGCGTGGATAGTGGTTATGATGACTGCACTGCAGTCGCTTCTCTCCTGGTCTCCCTGCCTCCCGTCTTGCCCCACTTCATTATCCTCTATGGTGCTGCCAAGCGGTCTTCTAATAATCTAAATCTGTTTATATCCCACCCCTCATCCTAAAATTCTTGAATATCTCTCCACAGTTTTCAGAATGAAGTTCAAACCACACTAGTTCCTCCAGTTTGCTCTTAGGCTCACCTTGCAGTTTCCCACTTGTACACTTGCCTGCACCCATACCGAATGGGTACCCCAGAATGTGTCACCCAGCTTCAGGTTTGCTGTCCCTGCACTTGCCTTTACACTGTCTGGAGCATTGTCTCCTGCTGTATGCTTCTATTGATCCTATATGCTACCCTCCCTTGTCTAGAATGTGGGCCCTTTGTGGACGGAGACTGTGTTCATCTCTACACCAAGCACTCTCTCTGTTCCTCTGCTGCACACTTCACACACTTTCCTCACTTTTCCATAATGTCAGTGCTGTTCTCAGTGTCTTCAACTGTATTGTAAATATACTGAAAGCACAGATTTATAATCCATAGCTGCTAGTATAGTACCTAAGTCCATAGTTAATAGCTGTCAAATGGAAGAAAGGGAAGAAAAAGAAATAAAGGAAGGAAATAGAGAGCAACAGAACTCAAATGCTGCTTGTCTCCATGTGTGGCATTAACTCATAATGGGATTCAGCCCTTTTCCCTTAAAGCCTATCCAAGCCAGAAATCATAAGTGAAAAAAAGCAAGTTTTATATTGTTGTTTGGAAGATTTTTGGAGGACACGAAAGAGAGGTTTTATAACACAAAACACTTGGTAAACTTCATAAAAGTCCCTATTTGACCTTTTTGTTTTTCCCCTCTGCCCCCAGAAGACATGACAATCTATAATGTACATGGATAGGACAACACAACCTCAAAATACATGAGGTAAAAACTGATAGAACTGCAAGGAGAAGTAGATTAACCCACTGTTCTACTTGGAGACTTCAACACTCCATCAGAAATGGACAGATCCAGCAGGCAGAACATCAGTCGGGACATAGCTACACTCAACAATACCATCAATAAACTGGATATAATGGACATCTATAGAGCACTTTGTCTAACAGCAGCAGAATACTCATTCTTCTCGAGCTCACATGGAACATTCACCAAGACAGACCACATTCTGTGCCATAAAACATACCTTAACAAATTTAAAAGAATGGAAATCATACAGCTCATAATGGAATTAAACTAGACATCGAAAACAGAAAATAGCTGGAAACTCTCAAAATGCTTGGCGGTCAAACAACACGCTTCTGAACAACACATGGATCAAAGAAGAACTCTCAAGAGAAGTTTAAAAATATTTTGAACTAAATGAAAATGAACATACAACTCATCAGAATTTGGGGATGCAGAGAAAGCAGTGCTTAGAGGGAAATTTATAGCATTGAATACATATACCAATAAGAGGCAGATTAGTTCATACCATGGAACTTGGGAAAAATTCAGATCTTAAAGGCATCTATTGCTGCAACAAGACTGGGATGAGACAAGGGGCTGAAAAAACAAGAATTGGTCAAAAATCTCTGAAAGGCAATCAGACCTAATGATCCTTTCTTCCATCCCCTGTATCCCAACCCCACCAAGAAATTGGAAATTTCCTTTTTTAAAAAAATAAATGTATTTATTCATTTATGGTTGCATTTGGTCTTCATTGCTGCATGCAGGCTTTCTCTAGTTGCGGCGAACGAGGGCTACTCTTCATTGCAGTGCACGGACTTCTCATTGCAGTAGTTTCTCTTGCTGCAGAGCACAGGCTCTAGGCATGTGGTCTTCTGTAGTTGTGGCACACGGGCTCAGCAGTTGTGGCTTGCGGGCTCTAGAGTGCAGGCTTAGTAGTTGTGGCGCACGGGCTTAGATGCTCCGCGGCATGTGGGATCTTCCCGGACCAGGGCTCGAACCCATGTCCCCTGCATTGGCAGGTGGATTCTTAACCACTGTGCTGCCAGGGAAGTCCCAGAAACTTCCTTTGAAGGGGGTAAATCTCAAAAACACCAGGGATAACAGTAGACAAGAGCTACTGTAATAAAATGATAAATGATAAAGAGGCAATAAAGACAATATGGAAAATTGAGTGCCTACCCCAGTGCTCCTTACTGTATGAGCATTCAGAGTCAGGTATATGCTTCCCCTATCCCCTGGATAAATATTACAGATTCCTTCTCTGGAGAAACCGAAGTGTTCCAAAGAAAACACCTATGGATACTGTCCTGGCAGGAAAGCAGATTCACTCTAGATGATTCAGATGAAGAGACATTAATGGAGGAACTACTTACAGTCTGTAAATAAACAAATGAGGGATGATGAGTCACCTAGCAACCAGCATCGGTAGGAAGCCATTGTATCCCCAGGACTGAAAGGACAATGGAGGGAAATACAGGCCAGTGGAACAAAGCCCTCACAGCAGAAACTGAAGTGTGGGGAGTTACATACACTGCTAGAGACTCTTGCTGAGTAGGGAGAGAATTTGGTGCGGGGACGATACCCTAACCTTTGCCTTCCGCTCACCCACATCCTCCTAGTGCCTGCCCACCAGACTGCAGTTGTTTTAGGGAGCCCAGGTATGTAGTTCCTGGGACCCAGAGTAAGACAGAGAAGAATGGAGAAAAGATACGATGGGGGAGGTGGGTCAGTGCATAAACAGGATACCTAGCAAAGATATTGACATTTGGAGGTCCTCTAATGAAACTTCTGTGCTCCAGTGTTAATACCCTAGAAGTCTGCTGGAGTGAACTGCCAAGTAGCCCTTTCAGTGCCACATCCTCCCAGCAGTAGGGACGGGGACAGAGCAAGACGAGACCAAACCAGGGTGCTTTGAACAACTGGGAGGCGGAGGGAGGGAACAGAGAGGCTGAGATTGGGTCACTCCGATGAGGAAGATCAGAGGCATCAGAAATGTGCGACAGGACGCGCCTGAAGACAAACAAACCACTCATTCCTGTCATTATGTCTGGTGGGCCTTGCCATCTATCGTTCCAAATAGTATGGGAATAGCCATGCAAGACAGTATTCTTGAAAGGAAGGACCACTGGAACGGGGAGCGTCTTTTTTTTTAAACCTGGTGTGTAAAACATGAATTTGATTTATCCTTAGGGGAAAGGGAAAGTGGAGATCTGTAGATGTGTTTTTAAAACAGGAGTGCCTGTGCTTGAGCAGCCTTGGGAGTGGATGCTTCTCTGAGAACATCCCAGACCTGGAAACTGAGCTCGCTCTATGGCAGCTCTGCCCAAGACCTGATGCTGACTTCACTTTTTGATGTCTTTGTTCAAACCATATGTTGTAGGAACAATACAGATTTGTAAATAAATAGACTATGATTCGAGAGTCCTTCTGTGTAGGTAACTTGTTTTCATCTCAGATTTATCAGTTTCTTAGAGGAAAAGATGGACTTGAATTTAGAAAACTTTGGACCCTTAGAGAGCCCAGAAGATAGTTATTCACTGCGTCTGCATATTTCATACAGTGCTGAACCTCAGCATGGCGGAATGTTGTACAATTCAGAGCTATTTTTGATTTTGCAATGTTTTATTTTTAATAGTTGAAGGGATTTCTAAAATGAGTGTAACCGTTCATATCCTTTTTCAATTCCTCCTTTGAAAAGATTTTCACTAATTTTGAATTTAATTGTATATTTTTGTTTGCTTATGGCTCTGGGTAGCTTTTGAAGATGTTGAAACAGGGGACTTCATGAAGGGCAAAGGGAGTAGTGGACAGTACAGGGGGAGGGCTGGGTTAGGCCTTCCGCCTTCTCAGACACTGCAAGCTCTTGGCCAATTCTTTCTTTCTTTTCTTCTTTCTTTCCTCCTTCCTCCCTTCCTTGCCTTCTTTTTTGTTGTTTTGTTTTTTTTGAGTGCTGAGTGATTAAAGCTGACTTTGGCCCTAATGACTCGCAGTAGATTCTCCAGCATGTTAGAGCTGGAAGGAGTCATAGGAATCATTTAATCCTATTTTACAGATGAGGAAACCAAGACACAAAGAAATGTAGCCACTTGCTCAATGTTACACCATTTGTAGAAAAGTCAGGTCTTCCTACACCTAGTTAATTATTTTATCCCTTATGTGTATTACCAAAAACACCTTTATAACCCACACTTATGAATATGAATAATGGCCAGGTGTCTCTTCAGGCTCCCCATCATCAGAGGCCTGCTTAGCCCTGAGGCCGCCTCCCACCATTGGGCTCTTTGGGACCTGAAGGCCATTATTTGTGTGCCATTTACATTTTGTCCTTCACTCGCCCACTAACACTTCCCCACTCCGTATGTTATTCCACAGGTGCCAGCTAACTAATCTGGTAAACTAATAATCAATTTGCCCACGGAAGAAGCTGAAAGGCCCCAACAGGAAGAGATTCCGCCTGTATGTTACCACTTGGCAGACATTTCTGAGCCAGCTGTTACTGTTCTTGTCTCCAAACAAACTGCTTGGAGTGTTGCCAGGTTAAGCCTGACTCTGAGACAACTGTGCTTTCCTTCTGTGCGCTTCAGGTTTTCCCCAAAGAGCTCAGGGTTCCTTGGTTTGGTCTAGGTCCTGGTTTGGGTACTGCCCCACTTTTCCTTTCTTAGGGGATCTTAGTCATGAAATATTTGAGTGAATGAGAATCCAGAACTCAAGCATAATCACTGTGCTACCTCTGAGGTTTCCCACTACAGTTATCTTTTCCTCTGAGGTGAGGATTTTGTTTTGAAATGTTTATTCAACTCTAAACAGACCAGTATGTTCAAGGGTCTGCAAGACCAGATTCAAAGGTGAGTAGCCCTCGGACCCTTCCTAGAAGAGTTCAAGAGTTCACAGCATAGTAAGAAATATAACAACTGCATGCATGACCAAGTACACAGGGCCTGAGGAAAACATTCTCTCATGAGACTTTATCAGGGGCAAGTATTGCCAAATGTTTAGGAATGTGGACTCTGGGGCAAGAGAACCCTGGGGTCAAATCCCAGGTGAACCCATTACTAGCTATGTGACTTTGGGAAAGTTCATGAAACTCTTCTTGCCTCAGTCTCCCCATCTATAAAATGGGGGATAAAATAGTACATATTTTATGGTTGTAAAAATTAACTAAATGCATATGTTATAATAAGAATTATGTATTAAATATTATAATACCATATATAAAATTTCTCACTAGAGATGCATTTACTCTAATTATCTCGCTTGATTTTCACTTTGTTTCAGTTCAATCAACACAAATTGAGCAACTACTTAGGTTCTGTGCTGGACTCTGGCAATGCTAAGGTTAATAAGACAAGGTCTGTGGTGTTAAGGGGTTTGGGGTTCTACTGAGGAAAACAACACTTTCATGCCTCTCTTGATTGACTTTAACTCTCTCAATCATCACCAACTCTCTGTGCCTTGTAGACAATGAGTATGAAGAATGAAAACACCCTTTCCTTCAAGCGATCTATACATCATGTGAGCACAAGGGCCCTGTTTCTGTTAATACAACTTCACCTCCGAATAATTTCTATATACTCTTCCCCCTCTGCAATAATTCTTAGAGGTAGGCATTTAGAAAATTGATTCCTCCAAGTCCTAATGTTTAACTAGTATGTCCAGAGCACATTTTTATAGAAAGAGATAATTAACTTGATTTCATTGTTACATGACTACCCCATGACAAGCTGAATTCCCGGAGTGAAAATGTGTGCCATTTTCCTTCCAAAGAGCAAGCTGTCTGGCACTCAGCTGTGCTTTTCCCTCAACAGCATTCTCCTCACCATCAGAATTGCCACTCTGATGACTAAGGAAAAATCTCTCTATTTCCCTGCCCCTTGGATTAAACAGAACATGAGTTAGCAAAAACTTTGTGGCAGACCTGGTACTAAGGTGGTAAGTTTGGCTTTCCCTGAAATGTGTAAGCTTTGCGCAGAGAGAGAGTTTTAAGCAGCACAAAGGGAAAAAAGTGTAGATTCCAGTCTTATGATTTAAGATCTCAGATCCAGAGCCATTTACTAGCAAGAATTATAGGAAAGAAATTAAAATATAGTAAAAGTCTGTTATAAAGCATTTGCCTATATAATAGATTTTATTCTATCATAATAAAATCATGTCTCTCAAATTAGTCTGATATATCATTAAGTCATGGGGAGCAAATAAAATGGAATAGATGTTGAGGCTGTGAGAGGCTGAGTAGAACTTGACAAATGTTGTAACTTCTCAGAGACTGAGTATGCTCATTGCTGGAACAGAGATAGCACAATGGAGAGCAACGTCACAGGGTTGTGTGTGTGTTAAATAGCAAATGCAAAGTTTCTGACACGTAATATAAGCCCTCGAAAAGTAACAGCTATTATTACCTTTTTTCCTTATGTCATAATGGGATTTTACCCTACTTGACTGAGTTGCTGTTGTTGTTTTTTAATATAAAAGGGACTCATAGTGTATTTCATTGGCCAGGAATCTCTTTTCTCAACCAATGGTGAAATATTTATTAGAAGCCATAAAATAGCAAAGGCAGCCCTTCAACCCAAAACTTTTACGTTATGTTAGTCAAACCTTTTTCAATTTCTTTGGTTAAAAATCTCGATATACATTGAGGCAAAAAGGGTAGAAATCTAAGCCTATTTGTAAAAAGAATATCAGTCATTGTTCTCATTCTAAACGAACAATACCATTTGATACATGCTGTGACAACAGTCTGGAAAGATGGAGGACATGTCTGTGATTACGGTCATTGTCATCTACAGGGGCTTCTAAGGAAGCAGCAGTAATACCAGTGAAAGAGGGGAAATGAGGAGGGGAGAAAACTGAGGGCGTGAGGATAGCTGAGCAAACCTCCGGTGTCAGAATAAGGAAGGTATTGTTGGAGAAGTAGCAAGGGAGAGAGGACGAGAAGAAGAGAAGGTACAAAAGGACTAATGTAAGCACCAAGAAAAGAGGAAGAATACTAATTGTCTGTGATTCAAGGGTATTATTTTATAGAATGCAGCGAACTCAGTAACACTAGTTGTCCTACAGATGCTTCATGTGGGTAGAAAGTAAAATATTATTTTGCGTGAACTCTGTAGTACTAGTCAGATTTCTTTGATGATTTATTCCTAACTTTGCTAACATAGCTTGGCATGTGAGAAACTGCTCTCTCAGCAGCCATACATCTTCTAAAAGTTTCATTTCATTTTAGGGAGAAAATTAAGTGTCCATTCCATAGCAATCAGAAAGAATAAATCCCATTTTAAGCACATATTCCTTGCTGTGAGCTAATAAATACAGTTTTCACTAGCCTATTTCTCTTTTTCTTGTGAATTAATCTTGAGTTGCTGCTTTAAGATATTCAGAGTAGGCACAGATCCACAGAAAGAAAAGCAAAAAGGATTATGTATCGAGACAGCTTCTTTTCTTAAAATAATCCATATTTTTATGTCACGGTCATTGATGCTTAGAAAATTGTATTGACAATTCCATTTTTAAACTAATGGTTTATAGGGACTGTTAGCTTTGTCCTTAGGCTCCTGGCAGCCCAGGGCAAACTTTTATTTCCAAGCATCTGCTCACCACTTAATTCATAATTAGCATTCTGGATACAGCCGGAGCTGGTAGCAGTAGTTCTAAATTACCGCTTTGGACAAGCATATCAATGATGAAAACTCATGACTCACGTCTCTGCTGAAAGGATGATTTCTGGTGTTGTTTACATCTTTCGAAGTTACCAGTATAATTTTGCTGTAATAACTAAGATAATGAATTTTCCTATTGTTTTTCTTTTTCTTTCTTTCCTCTTCAATTTTGGGAACACTTCAGTCTATTTTTCTCTTTTCTTGTTATCAATGGCATGGGTAGTTGTACACATTACATTTTGTATTAATGGATTATTTCTTGTTTTATTAGGAATTAAAATATTGCATAAAGTGGGGTATTTTGCAGATGTAAATGTTGAAATCCTGAGAATCATGTTATATGGCAATAAAGTCTCCATCACATTTCAAAATTTAAAACTTCAATCCTAACAGTGACAGCTTTTAAAAATCTCCTTGGATGGCACTTGAGGGTCAGTGCTCAGAAGTGTCCTGGTTGAATCTGTGGATTAGACAGCTCTTCTTATTTGAAGAGTTTGGAGGGTTTGCACAATGAACACCAAACATAATGATGCTGGCTGATGGCTTAAAGCGAGACGTAGTGACCAACTCCAGCACAGACACTGAGGGGAGGGAACTCTTACGAAGTGGTCCTCGTGGTGATGACTGCTGGTAAAGTCGTGAGGTCTGACGATACTACCACAGCCAAGGCATCTGCTGGAGACAGAATCCAGTCCCAAGCCAGCCTCTCCCATCAGCAGGCATCGCTGTGGGACATGGAAAGATAGAGGCAGAGACTGGAGTGCTGCGTCCACAAACCAAGGAAATATCATGATATATAGGTGTGTCTGTGCAGGAGTAAACACATGTGACATGAAATTCAGAGTGACGTCAAGTCTATGAATTAACAGGGTGACAAGGAAAATAGACTAACTTTTCCTTTGAGACACAAAGAGAAACATCTAGTTGTGGTAGAGGTTTGGCTTCCTCTTTTATGTAACACTTCTCTCTGCTTATGATTTTGGTTCTGAAAATTATTTTCCTCTCCATTCTGTATAGGAAGTACACACAGGTATTGTTGGAATGCTTGTAACTTGCACTCAGGACTGTCAGATCCCAGTAGGACTGTTCTGTTGCTGGAGCTTGGGGGCAGGGAATGAATAGGTATAGATATTCAACTCCAGAATAGATATTTTGCCCTCCAGGTGTTTGGGGAACAGAATGTATACTTCTCTACTTCCACTAATACCAAAGTGTAAACTCTCTTTATCCAATAACTTGTAGTTTTCCTTCTACTTAGTAGAAGGGAGTTTTAGATACATTTTTCTTACTTAAAATTCCTTCCTCCTGTTTCCCACTGGGTTTTTAGTTAAAAAGCCAACCACTCATTTCTATTTTGGTAGGTTTGTATCCAGAGCAAGTACACAGTACTTTTATTTCAACTCTATTTTGAGGTATTTTTTCTAAAAGAAGCATTTTTTAAAGAAAAATTTTGCCTACTGGAGTAAATGATTTACCAGCTAGGCAAAAGAGCAAGAAAACTGCTCACATTAAATCTCAGAACATTTAAAGTTCTATTGTGCCTGTGAAGTTTAGCTCTTAGAACTTTAGATAGTAGCCTTTTCTACTCAAATACCCAGAGCCTAAAAAGAAGCAGTACTATGTGACCACGTGCATTTTTATTTTTAGGATTTAAACAGTAATGGGCTTTGAAAAATCATGTTAGAAATTTGTGTTTAGCTGCTGTCTATAGATAAGTATTCAAATTTCTGAGGTATGCTCATTAAAATTTCTTATTTTACAGTATTTACATGAATAGGTTTCTCCCCATACATATATCAGTTTACACACACACACACACACACACACACAGTTTTTCCAGAATTTTAATTCCATCACTATACATGATACACATGAAATATTTTAAATAAAATGTATCTAGTCAGATCAATGCTCAGATTAGCTTCTGTATAACCAGCTCACAAATTAATAACCCTCACATAAAAGAAGACTATAACTACGGCAGAAACTCATCTGTATCTCAACTGAGATACTTATTATGGATTTCATTTCAAAAATACAATTATGAAGGCCATTATGACTTAAAAATCTATCTTTGAGCATTTAGACTGGTTCATCAGAAAATGTTTTCCCATTTCTTCACCAAAAGTTATAAAAGCTTTGACTCAGGGTTTATCAAATATTTAGAACCAGAGGATCTTAATATGAGAAGAGCAATTATTGGAATCATCAGAGAACTGTTCAACAGAATATTGTACTACAAAAGTGGCAGTAGTTACAAGGTATAATCATATCGGTTTGTCCGTAATGATCCATGTTAGGAATGAATGAGGAAAGAATACATACTTAGCTTGAAAACAGAAGACAATAAGCTACTTCTTTGCTCTTGATATTGTTTCTTATTCCATTGATAGTGAAACATAAGTAGCAAATACTTTGCTTATAAGTGGCAACATTTTAACTTTTACTTCTTCCTGTGGTCCTTGTTTGTGCTTGGGAATAAGCAAGTCTTCAGTGCTAAGAAGAGAAAGGAACTGGAAGCATGTTAACATTCTCAAATATAAGAGGTATAAGAGGATAGAAAAGGTTCAAGGACCCCACAGTGTAGGTCAGAGAAAGTTATCACTGGAGAGAACAGTAGAAAAGAGGAGGCCAGCTAACAGCGTTGGCATCAGGGAGAACTGTGAAATCCATGAAGTATGTCTTTATGTGCTTCTCATCTCCTGGCAATGTTTACTCACGCTTTCTCCATCAAATGTCCACCACCCTCCCCGCCAGTCTTTTCATAGTCCTTCCTTCCTAACTGAACAGTACCCACTTGGCTCTATTATCTCCTCAGTGCTCTCCAATAGATAATTTGCCAAATTGCTCGGTGTTAACAACAACAAAAAATGTCTAAGTATCAAATACTAAGCAGGATACTAAGTGCATAAAAATTACCCTAATGCCTGGGCTTCCTTCCAAGTATCATGCTTAATGATGACAGCATTCCCATTAGTTCCTCCAATAGAGGGGACTTCTGGACAGATTAAAAGGCAAAACTTTGGGAGCTCATTCGGGGAAGGACATCTAAAATCAGGTATGGCTTTGAGATATTCCTTGAATCACACTATGCATATATACTGCTAATTTTATGTGGGTTCTTTTGTGACTTATAGACTTTGAGAACCCAAGAAAATCAGATGGTTTTCTAGTCCTCCAATCATCAAATTTTATTTTTAAATTAGACTGGGTGTGAAAAATCAGGATTCTTAGGCCGGTTAAAGGAGTCACAGATTAATAAGAGATTTTCCCATTCTTCACATTGCTCCTTAATTTCTTATTTGATGTTCTCATATAGAAATATTTTTTCTCCATTCTCTCTAAGAATGTAATGACCTCAAACACATAGCCTGTACAACTTGACTTCTAAGAATACCTGTGTGCGCGTGCACGCACACACACACACACACACACACACACACACGCACACACACACAGCTGAAGGTAATTTAAGGACTAAGAGGATATATTCTTTAGAATTTCAAGATGGCAATAAAAACTTACTTTCAATTTGGCTGAAACTGAGAAAGTTGGAATTGTGTATAAATATATCATTATAAAAATGGTCTTTATTGATCCTTTAAATTATGTCTTAAAAAATTTGGAATTTGACAGTTTCAGAGATCATGTACTATATTCATGTTCTTAAACTAATTCAATAAGGCTATTAACGTGATAGTTCTTCTACTGAAGAACATTAATTCCTTTCATTAAATATATTAATGGATACTTGCAGTCATTGCTAAAGTCAAATACCGTCATTCCTTTTTGACTATACAGTGACTGTTCTGATAAAATGAACATTTACTCAGCTCTTAAAATAGTGATATGCAGGACTGGAGGATGATGTCTGCTTTTTAGTTCCTTTGACTTCAATACAATTATTTTACTAAGCCTCTCAGTAAAACTCGCACAAGGAACATGAAAGCAGTGAAGGTACTCTTTAGAAAGCAATTACCTGAACTCTGATATCCTTCATTCAGACAGATGAATGTGAAGTTTACACGCCTCCTCAATGGCTTGTCTTTGATAACAAGTATAAAATATTTATGAATAAAATCACTAGGTTATTTCACTTTCAGACTATTGCTGTCTGCTATTTATTTCAAAGACAACAGAGAGACAAATACAGATGCATTTTCGTTTGTTTGGATTTCATCTTTAATGACATCCTTTTAACTTTTACTTGTTCTAGATTTTGGTTTAATTAAGAACCCATAGTAGATGCTGTATTGTGTTTCCCAGGTTCCCCTTCCAGGAATGGGGCTTGAGAGATTTATCATTTAATGGCTCTCAGTTGAGTCCCTCTCTGGGAAATGTCCTTCACCAAAGAGAACCACCCTGCTCAAGGCCACACCCTTGCCCTGAGGTCAGCCTGCATCATTTGACTGGTTGATGTATCCAGGTAGAAACATGAAGATGTCCCCCTTGCCTAAGTTAGGACGACTGTGAGGGCACCATCCCTGCTCCAGAGTATCCACACGATTGAGTGAGCCTTTGCTGTAGCTTTATCTAGTTTAAACCTTCCCTCTGCCCAATCCTTCTTCTTACACTTCCCTACAAGCTTACCTAATAAACTTCCTGCATGAAAATGGAGAACTGAACTTACACAGCAACCTGTAAGTTTGAAAATCACAGTCATCCTTGAACAGCCTAGACCAGAATCTTAAAGAGAAAGTTTAGGGTATGGGATGAGATTGATAGGCAACAATCACAAAAGATTTTTTCTCTGGAGAGGACATTAAGATGTAGAATCTAAGAGTTATCAGTCAACATAGATCTTCCCATGAAGTAACTGCTTTACTGCGAGCAATGGAGTATTTTTGAAAGAGCACTGGACAGGAAGAAGACAATACTGTTCCTTCCTCCAAACAGTGTGGGACCTCGGGCAAGTTGGCTTCTTTGTGAGAGACTAGACTGTGTTCTCTAAATTCCCTTCTGGTTCCATGGGTCTATGATTTTTTCCAAGCATGTGGAAGAACTACCACTTATCCTTTGTTATTAAAAATTATTGGGATGATACTTATTTCTCTGTAGTTTTCTTCAAAGAATGCCAGAGGCCACACAACAGGGATGAATGAAAGATTTTTAAAAATGGACCATAATTCACTATAGCCGAGAAGGTATCCAGGCAGCCATAATGTTTCTGAAGGATTGGTGCTTTGAGGGAAGACAGTGTGTGAGACTATGAAGAGGACTCTTTTCATACCTTATGTCCAACATTCACTTACAAACTTACCAAGCTATAGAACACAAGAAAAAAAATGACTAATAAGAAAAAAAATACTAAAGGTCTTCAGAAGTTTCAGATATTGGAGATATCAAATACCCCCCCTCGTGTTAACCTGTTAGTACCTTAGTTACTTTCATCTCCCTAGGACCTGTGATGTGTTCAAGGTGATATGGGCTAATTTTACATGATAATTCATGCTAATGTATAAAGAGAACTTCTCTGCCACCTCCTTGAACCATTTGATAAACTTCAGTAGTGCTTCTAAGAAAATAAATAACTAGTTGTATAGCCCAGAAGAGCTGGTTGGAATTTCAGGCTATGTCGGAGAGAAGAATGTTGGTAAGATAGCAATACATAAGGGCAATAATTTGGGGACAGGAAGAGCACTTTGGGGACCCTCTAATGGCTTTATGTTAGCTAACCAGCCTGACCACGTGGACACTAAATTGTTAGCAAGCACAATTAATCATTGACCCATACGATTTTGTTTCTGTCTGATCTGCATACTATAGCTGCTTTATACTTTGAGACTTTGAGAAATACACAATATACTTTGTGTATTTCATGCAGTTCTGTTGTTTTAAAAAGCTGAGGAGGTATTAAAGTGAAGCAACTGTAAATCTATCAGATCTGCCGCAGCCAGTATCAGGTCCACCAGGGCATGATTGCTGCTGTGAGGAATGCAGATTTCTGTTGGCTGTGCTCCGATGCAGATAGACCTTGTCTTAGGAATCTGAAAAGATGAAGAGCACAGGAATCTTGGTTTGTTTTATTTATTTGTTTTTATTTTTTTGCGGTATGCGGGCCTCTCACTGTTGTGGCCTCTCCCGTTGCGGAGCACAGGCTCCGGACGCGCAGGCTCAGCGGCCATGGCTCACAGGCCCAGCTGCTACGCGGCATGTGGGATCTTCCCGGACCGGGGCACGAACCCGTGTCCCCTGCATCAGCAGGCGGACTCTCAACCACTGCGCCACCAGGGAAGCCCTCTTGGTTTGTTTTTTAGAGAAAGGAGACATGACACAACATTTCTAGGTCCTGTAAAGGAAGCCTTTATTTTTCACTTTATTTTTTTGTAAGTTGTAGTGTTGAAGGTATAGAAAAACAAGGGGAAAAACAAGAAATTCTGTTGGAAGATTGAATAGTTGAGCCCAATAGAGCTACTGTTCTGTCAGTATTGACATTACAAATTTCCATCTATGGATGTTTATAAAATCCAGTTAGACCTGAAACAAAATACACTAGACTCTAGCAGCAAGCAATTTCAAAAAAAACTGAATAACATGCCTTCAATTATTTTTAACTCTAGGCCTTGCAAATTGTTCTATCACCAAACTACTCTGAATGTACCCAACCTCGTTTGACCTGACATTGTAGTCGATTTCTTTCAGACACATTTTTGGTATATATAAGTGTGATAAAATGCTCTTCAAAGGTACTTTAATTTAGATAAATATAGACATTAAGCTTCATCACTACTTTTAGAGAATATTACCTTTAAAGTAGATTCCCTACTGTATATTGCTTGAATTAAGCAGTTTTAGTAACTACTTGATAAGTACTGAACTTTATTTGAGTAATGTTCAGCATATTAAAGATCTGAAATTATAGTCCTAATTTAAGATCTCATTGGGCAATATTAACTAAGTATAATGGTCCCAATGCTAGCACAAAGGCCTGTACAATGAAGTACTATTTACTGGCTCAATGAACCCTGCCTTTATGCAGCATTGCTACATCAATGTTGCAGTGTTTTATTGATTTTTGTCTGAGACATGGAGAATAGAAAAAGATGGGAGGGGGCTTCCCTGGTGGCACAGTGGTTGAGAGTCCACCTGCCGATGCAGGGGACACGGTTTCGTGCCCCGGTCCGGGAAGATCCCACATGCCGCGGAGTGGCTGGGCCTGTGAGCCATGGCCGCTGAGCCTGCGCGTCCGGAGCCTGTGCTCCGCAACGGGAGAGGCCACAACAGTGAAAGGTCCGCGTACCGCAAAAAAAAAAAAAAAAAAAAAGATGGGAGGAGTCAAGAGAATGCATATTGAAGAGATAGTAAAAGAAAAAACTGGAAAGATGAAGGGGGGGAACAGAAAAGATTAGAAGATACAGTTGACCAAGAAGCAGACTCATACCAAGATTTACAACTAATTCAATGGACATAATGCTGCTATAAGTATACTCAAGACCTCACATTTAACTGTTCATTATTCATTTATTTAATAAATAATCACTGAGCACCTAATATAAGCCAGAAAATTTTCTAAGTGCTAGGGACATGAAAGTGAACAAAACAGATGAAAATTCCAGTCCTTTAGACAACTGGTAGATGAATGGATAAGCTAATTGTGGTATATACATACAAGGAAATATCATTCAGCCATAAATAAGAGGGAAATTGTGACATGTTACAACATGGATGAACCTTGAGAACCTTATGCTGTGTGAAATAAACTAGTCACAAAAAGACAAATACTGTATGCCACCTCTATGAGGCACCTGGAGTAGCCAAGTTCATAGAGACAGACAGTAGGGTGATGATTGTCAGGGCTAGGGGAGGGGAGAATAGGGGAGTTATTGCTTAATGGGTCTAGAGTGTCAGTTTTGCAAGATGGAAAGAGCCCCCTTGATGGATGGTGGTTGCACGACAATATGAATGTATTTAATACCACTGAACCGTACACTTCAAATGGTTTAAGAGGGTAAATTTTATATTATGTGTATTTTACCACAATAAAAAAAAATAGGGGAAAAAACCTTCCTGCCCACATAGAGTTTACTATTTGATAAACTCGGTTAACAGCTTCCTAGGTTATATACAATCTGTAGGTCTCAAAAAGATCTTGGTAATAGTTTTCTTTTTTTCCCATTCTTCAGGGAGAAATATAACCAAAAGAGTGTTGATTCTTAAAAGATTCTAAAGAAATGTAATACAAATTTTAGTATACACACATCAATGTAATCCTTCAGTACTTACAGTTAATAAGTTCCCTTAGGTTCTCTTAGGTCTGTCCTGATGAAAAAGGAGCAGTGGGCAGGGGAATCCCAACAGAAAGAATCTGTGTGGGGAGGACTGTCGGAAAAACCAAAGTTTAGAGGGATTCAAACTGCGAAGACTCACTACCAGCCTAAGGGGCACAGCATCCTTCCTCCTGCTGCCTCTTACTGAGGCCTCTTGAGAACACTAAGAACCAAGAATCGGAAGAGAGAACCTTCTGGCTCCTCATTTGCTCATCTTGTAGGATGCTTCTGTAAGGGCCTTTTCAGTGCATGGGTCCCGGCTGCTCCTCCCTCAAACTGAATTATTTCTTACTTTTGACCTGTTCTCAAAGGTTTTCCTCTTTGAAGATGGGTGGTGTTTCTGTGGACCACTCATATCAGATTCATCTGGGCATTAAAAGTGGTGGTTCTTGGACCTACTCAGGCAGAACCTTTAGGAATCTGCATTTTTACTACACTCCTCAGTTGACTGGGTAACATGTGAATGATTGAGAATCACCCCTAATGGGGTGTTTTTGAGTGTATTTGGGGAACAAAAGAAAACCTTTATTTTCTCTGTCAAATGAAACTGAGATTAGGGCTCATGGTCCTAAACTTTACCTGAAGCTTGGATATTACTTTGCACCAGGTAGATGCACAAGGATCAATTCAACTCATGGGAATGATTGCAACAAGTCAAGATGTTACCTGGCAAAGTATCAGTGACAGCTCTTGCCTTAAAAAAAAGGCTGTATATTGTTCACAGCAAAGAATTTAGGTGGTTGCAAACTCCCTCTGATATTTCCTCCCATGTAAGCAAGTAAAAAGGTTTTGTTATTGTATGTTTACACCTTCAGTATTTTATATATATAGATATAATGACTCCAATATTGTGGAAGGCCATGTTTCTGGGACGCTTGTTGAAAAAAATGACAAAATTAATATACTTCAGGTCGAAATAACCCTTCAATTTAATGGATGAATGACCTCAAAAGACTAATATTCTATTAGTCTTCTAAATGTTCAACCACCTGCTTTCTCCTGATTGTCTTTAGCCTTTAGTATCTGTGCAACTATTTGATATTTAAACGGTTATGTCCTTGCTATGTCTTGCTACCTTGTCAGATTATACGTTTCTAGGGAGGAGATACCAGTATTATTTAGCTAGAATGAGAGCCCTAAAATGATATTGCCCACTTCCTAAGCTAATAAGGCTTGAAGGTTAGAAGGTAGGTGCATTTTATACTATATCCTTAGTGTTTGGTACTCTGCCTGATATATAAGTAGGTATTCAGGAAATGCTTATTGAATTAATATGAAATATGAACATGGAAGGCTGGCCTGGAGGGCATGGGCATGATGGTTACCAGCGACATAGCATCAGAGTCCTAAGAGATGGGCGGTTGCTCTCCAACTGCCTAATGAGAATATATTAGAAGACAATCTGGTTTACAAGCTGATAAACCAGCTCCTTATGGATGAGAAACTCTCCCTGATGGTCTAAAAGCTCTTTCCGGAAAATTCTATTATTCAGACAGCCATTCATAACTGAAGAGTTAACTGGCATCAAAAAAAGGTGGCCAAGAGAACAAATGCAAGAAGTTACAATGTTAGGTTGAAGTGGAATTAACTCTCAAATTCAGCAAGGCATCTTATGGCTTGATACTGGAGATTTCAGTTTTTCTATAAAACAGCATCTTCATACAGTATCCACCTCAGTCTAAATTTATAGACTGTTTCCACTTGCTCAGAACCAATTACTCAGTTTGCTAAATGTTGGGTCTTCTAGAACAAGAGTAAAGGCCAATTGTGAAGAAGAACACAGATGAAACAGACTTGGAAGCCACCTCCTACTTTTCTCAGTGTAAATACCAACCAAATTCCCTGCATTAGAGAGAGCAAACAAATTTTTTTTCTTTACATTTAACAAAAGGTAATTTTGGAATTTTTGTTTGGAAACTAATTTTTAATGTGATATCATTATTTCCCTATGTGAAGAATAGATTGTAGGAATTTCCCCTTCTATTTTCATTCCTGGTTTTCTTTCATACCTTTGTCCAATAGCAACACCTGTTATTTGTAGAGCATTTACTTGGTGGCAGGTACTGCCTTAAGTGAATTAAAAGTGTATCTCATTTAATACTCATGGCTACCCTACATACCTCGAGATGCAAAGATTACTACATGCAGATAATAAAATTAAGAGAGATGATTCACCTACCTGAAAGGAGAACTCATATGTTCAAACTCAGAGTTTACCTGAACATTATGCAGTTCTACTAGGACTTATATAAGGGCATGGGCAAAAAATTGAGGGATTGGGCTTAAATAACTTTAGCCCTGATACCATTTGGGCAGGGGTAGTATAGGAAGACACTACAGAAATGGACCTCTACTTGGATGACACAGGGAGGGAGGATTCTTTTATATATAATTATCTCAATCCTCTGCCTTCATGAATTCTCACTTACTACCTACTCAACCACATTATACAGGCTAGATTGGAAAATTCCCGTAGGCAAGCTTATGTATGATAATTTTGGTTACTCCTTTAGCATTTAGCAGAGGAAGATTCATATCACAGGGACTCTACCAGTATTGACTAAGTAACAGGTGTCACAGGGAAAGGGTCCTGGTCCCATTCTTATTGCTAGTGAAGCGTTTCCTTTGGTGCTCTTCCAACAGAAAACATGCCTAAGAGACAGGATAAGCTTCAACCTGAGGTGAGTCATCTACCTAAAGTCCTTATGGCTAAAATATTAGAAAGAGAAGGAACATTAGCAGCCTTGAACACAGGAAAGAGAAAAGGAACCTATCCTATATCTCAGAGGCAGGTCCATCCTTCAGCCACAAGATCCAGATGGTAAAAGAGATCCTCTGGATTAGGCTGAGTGCCCCCTCTGTGGTAGGGCTGAAACTGAATCAAGAGGAGGAAACAGTCCCAAATAACCAAATTTCCATCTTCTGACTGAGCTACAGAACTTGCTCAGAACCAGATTTCATCACAGCCCTGATGAGTCTGCCCGAGCACCAATCCACATGTGAGACTCAGCAATTGTGTATCTAAAAGAGAACATGAAATCAGCCTTTACTCTAACCAACTCCCCAAGGTTTAACCAACTGCAAGGAAAAACAGTCCAAAAGGGGGAAAATGTTAATAATGTCACCCAGTGAGAATATTCAATTAATATATCTGGAGCAAAGGTCAAAACTCAGATGCCGAGTGTCCACATATGTTATGGGTAATTTACCACAGTAAAAAATTTATCATAAGTGAATAAAATAAGTGGTTGAATTCATTTATATCATAAATAAGCATTATTCCCAGACGAATAGACACCCAAGTGTTGTCAGGTTTTCTGAGACTTTGAGGGGAGCCAGAAATCCAGATTTTTAAGTTAATGGTTGGCAACTAATTTAATTTTTTAAAGTACCATGTAGGCCAAACAACTAAGGTGCTGGTGTGACTGGTGGTCTACTACTTTGTGACCTTCATAAAGAAATAAAATATATTTTAAAAATTATGAAAAAGATTTTGGAGAGGACAACTGTAGTATTTTACTAGGACTGCCATAACAAAATACCACCAACTTAAACAAGAGAAATTTATTTCCTCACAGTTCTGGAGGATAGAAGTGTAAGATCAAGGTGTTAGCAGGGTTGGTTTCCTTGTGACTCCTCTCGCCTTGTTTGTAGATGTCTGTCTTCTCCCTTTGTCTTCACAAGGTCTTACCACTGTGCTTGTCTGTGTTCTAATCTCCTTTTCTTCTAAGGACACTAGTCATATTAGATGAGCCCCCCCCCGGGGGGGGGGTCATTCTACCTTCATTACCTCTTTAAAGGCTCGTCTCCTAATACAGTCATATTGTGAGATATTGAGGACTTTATGTGTTGTGGAAGGACACATTCAGCCCACAACATTAACCTTATCCATGAAATAGTTTCTCTCTGTTAGAAGATACACTGAGGCACATTAAAAATTTTAAGAGTTTATTTGATCAAAACTTGATTTGAATATGACAGTGTCAAACTGGAAATGGTCAGGGGCAGTCTGCTGACTGGGGGCAGAGTGTAGGCTTGTATACGGAAGACAGAGGCAAAGCAAGGAAGTTATCTGATTGGCTATAGCTTAAGCCTTTGCATTATTTGGGAAAGCCTAATTGGTTGTTTGAGATTGGTTGTTCTTACTCTTGAGGCATTGACAGTATTGACTCTGGCTTCAGTGTTGGTCTGCAGAAGGAGGCTACCAAGACATTAGAGCCTCCTCAGTCTTGGCCTCCTTGTTGGATTACTTTAACGCTTGGTAGGCAAGATGACTACATATTCTGGTTTGCGAACACAGTCCTTTTCTTTGCGTGATATCTTGGCACAAATATCAGTAGACCTGATACTTACTCTCAAAAGGGTCCTTGTTTGGGTGACAAATTTATAGTCACTTTATTTATAAGAAACCCATGAATATTTTATAAAAGACCAATTAGCCATTTTTTCAGCAGATATGAACAGATTATATTCTACTATTAAAGAATTCTAATAATTACTGGAGACAGTAAGAATACATGCTGCAAAATATCAGACTAGTAAAATTCAGTCCCATTCAGTACTTTAATAAATGCTAACAATAAATAACTGAGATAAGTATTTTCCTATTGATTGATTATCAGACATGCCCAGCTGCTGTGCAAGACGCTGGGGATGAAGTAATGAACAAAATAATTCTACTCCTTACCTTCATATGGAGTTTCTAGTATAGCTCACAAAAGACAGATTTGAGGAACGCAATCAAAATATTTTAAGAGAATGAGGGAAGATGACATACAAGAAGACATGTTAATAGAAATAATAGAAGTTCCTGAAGATAGAGTAAATGAAACAATCAATCATCAAGGGTACAATTGGGCGGGGGGGGGGGGGGGGTGCAGAATGAGACCAAAAATTGAAGGTACTCATTGTGATATCAAAAAAGTAATAAGCAGAAACAAATGATTAAATTTTAAGGAGGAAAGAAGAGTTTCTGGGTCTTTAATAAGGGTTACATTTTAGACAAAATTTTATGTGTATATGTGTAGATGCATTTTTCTGATGAAAGGACACAATGTTTCATCATTTTTCTCAAAGAGATCTCTGACTCCAAAATGTTGAAAACCTTTATTGTAGTAGAGGATGTTTTCCACAATTTTTAGAGTTGCTTTTTAAAGGACATTTCTCAAATTGGAAATCTGTTAAGGACTTTGGTATGACCTAGGGGAAAAACTACCTATCTTAAATGTATCCATAGTTTTCCAATTTTTTCTATTCTCCATGCTGTTAACATCCAGCCCCATGAATGGGAGACTGTAGGAAGTCCAGTCCCATGTCCTATAGTGTTTGTGAGGGCGTTGGTGTACACATGTGGAGCACATCCCTTCTGCCCTCTTGTTCCAGACGCTGGTTAGGGCTTCTCTGACATATCTGGCCACCTCTGTACCACACTGTACAACTGCTGGTCAGGTCAGCTTCACGCCAAGATAGCCCTGCCATCCCCCAGGTCTCAGTAAATACTAGGCTAGCATAGGGAATCGCCAGGACTGAATCTTCTAAGGAATTTTAGCAAAGTAAATATAACTTTAATTGGATATCAGGAATCACTGCTCCTAAGGGCTATCATCCCTAACCTTTGCTTTCACAAAGATTTCTCAAACTCACCCCCAAGCTTTGGAAGCTCATGCACTTTCCTTTCTTTAATGAGCATTTCCTCTTTCTTGTCACCTCTCTCTCATTTCCCTCCCCAATCCCAGAGCCCTCAGTCCTATTTTCCCCAGCTCAAAATTATATCTTTGTGAGGTTGCCACCCAGCCCACAAATAAAATCACATTCCTTTTATTTGGTAGAGCAATTCAATTAGTTTAAATACCACTCTCCTTCCAGAAGAGGCCTTGCTTTGGCATAAGTGTTTACCTAAACAAAACAGCAGCCTCTATCTTTCCCTGTAATGCAAAAACAGCCTCTTTTTCTTTAAGTACCATCTTTTTTTTCTGCAGAAATTTAAGCAAACAAAAAGAAAAATAGTGAGCTGAGAGAACAAGAAGAAATTATAAGACTAAGAAAAGAGAAGAATGTGGTTGATTATTTTAGTTAATTGTTGGACCAAAAGTTAGGCTCAATTCAATTCCCCCGCCACCCCCACTAAATTGGATTAGACTGAGAAAGCAGAGGTCAGACAGAAGGAAAGCCAAAAATTGTTAAATACTTCCTCTGTTGTAAAAGGGATCAAAGTTGTTGAGTTTGTTTGTGAGACAAAATCAATGATTAACTTGGAAATAGTTTTGGTGAGTGATTTCATTTGTTTTTTAAACATGTTTTCAAAAATAGCATAATAAAAGTTCTAATGTTACAAACTAAAACAAGTCTACATAACAAATGTAATCATAGATAATAGACCCACCCCTAAAAACATTTGACTTTAGAATAAGGCCAGTGAAGAATGACATATGAAAAAAAAACAGAAACTAAAAAAAAAGGAATGGCATATGATAGGACTAGCATAGCGATTACTTCTGTGAATGAGGATGTCTAAATCACTTACCAAAAATAGTGTATTGTATATAAATAAAGAATAAAATACAATAATTTGTATTACTATGATGTAACACTGAAACAAAAACATTAAAAATAAAAGGTTGAATAAGGAAAACAAAAAAAAATGAATGTAAGTTTCAAATGGAATTTAAAGTGAATATAGTAGTAATAGCTAACATTTCTATAGTACTGATTTTATGTACATGTTTTAACTGTATCTCTTAAGCATTTAATCCTCATATAAACTCTATGAGGTGTATACTGTTATTGTATACAAATTTGTTATTATATACAAATATCAAAATTGCCTGTATAACAGAAAAAAAGAAAGTTTATATAAATTCAAAATGCAGAAATTTGAAGTATATGTTTTCAGATCACTGTTCAATAAAACTAGAAAAAAGTAAATTTAAATACGGAAAACTGACATATTCATACTTTTTAAAAAGTATTCTATAAAGTAACAACTGGGCCAAGAAATCAATAAAGATTAAAACAATATTAAATCAAGAAAACAGCAATAGAATGTTTCTGAAGTGATAAAATATTAACCTTTGTATAAATTGAAACTCTATGGAATGAGGCCAAAGCATTAATCAAAATGAATTTTGTAGTTTTAAAATTTTTTTTTTTTTTTTTTTGGCGGTATGCGGGCCTCTCACTGCCGTGGCCTCTCCCGTTGTGGAGCACAGGCTCCGGACGCACAGGCTCAGCAACCGTGGCTCACGGGCCCAGCCGCTCCACAGCATGTGGGATCTTCCCGGACTGAGGCACGATCCCGTGTCCCCTGCATCAGCAGGTGGACTCTCAACCACTGCGCCACCAGAGAAGCCCAAAAAATATTTTTAATGTGATTAAAAATATAGAAGATAAATTAAACAAGTACTCAACTTTTTATCCTAGGAAAATAATTATAATTACCTAAAAGGAAAATTTAGGACAAGATTTATCGTAATAAAAACAAAGTAAAATTACATATTGAATAAAATTCTATAGGCAAGAGATATCCCTTTATCTGTGT
This sequence comes from Globicephala melas, assembly GCF_963455315.2. Lineage (NCBI taxonomy): Eukaryota > Metazoa > Chordata > Mammalia > Artiodactyla > Delphinidae > Globicephala > Globicephala melas. The sequence continues at coordinate 27,184,922 of NC_083322.1, forward strand.
TCCTAACTTTATAATTCTGCACAGTTTTTATATAGGTTGAGATCATTGATGAGCATTTTATCTTCTGAAAGCTCCTGTTTGAATAGTCTCCCATTCTTTCAAAATTCCTTATTAAAATCTTACTAATAACTTTGATATTTTAAGGAAACTAGATATGAATTTCCCAAATTTCAATTCCAATTCTTAAATATATTTCTTTTTCTGCTTTGCAGTTATTTTCCAAATAGGTCAAGCTTTCATTCTGCCATTTGAGAAAAAAAAATTTTTTAATTGAAGTGCTAAGAAATAAAAATAGTTTACTAAATCATAAAAGGTAAGAATTTACTGACAAACCAGTACTTATTTGCTAAGGGAAAATGATAAATTTACAGTGGAGAAACATGACAAACACCACCTTAATCAAGTAATCAAAGTTAACATAACCAGTATGAGACAGAGCAAAGCCATATGTCTGCTGATAGGATGCAGGGAGAATACAATGTCAGTTCTGTATCATTGCTGCCAAAGGTGATAACCTGAATCTAACTATGAGAAACCACTGGACAAACCCAAATTGAGAGTCATTCTTTAGGCTAACTGGCCTATTTTGTTCAAAAATGGCAAGCTTGTGAAAAACAATAAAAGACTCAAGAATAGTTCCAACTTAAAGGAGAACAAGAGCACATAATGGACATTATTGGGATTAATGGCAAAGGTTGAGTAAGATCTACAGATTAGGCAGTGGTCTCATATCTGTGTTACTTTTTTGATTTTGATAAATGTACAAGAAAAAATTGTGTAAGAAAATTATAACTGAGTAAAAGAATGTCCTCAAATAGTCCTTACTAAAGGAATTTTAAAAGTTATACTTCAGAAAAAGAGTAATCTCAGAAGAATGATCTGACATGAACAAAGACATAAGGAACAAAGAATTTGCTTAACAAACATTGACTAGAAAATAACAACAACACCACTGTATTGTGGAATAAAAGGAAAACCACAAAGAACTAAAATACTCAACAACAATATCAGATAGTTCAGATGTGTTTGGAGTTCTAAGATATTTGCATTGTTTGGGAAGATGATACGGATATTCGCCGATTTCAGACTTTAAGAAGCTAAGTGCTCATGATAGAAAGTTCAAGGTAACTACTCTAAGAATAGGAATGTGGTATATATTTCCAAACTTATAGTGAAAAAGAGATGGAATAAAAAACATAATAAGGTTTTTTTAAAAAGCAAGAGAGGAGAAAAAAAGCACCATTTAAAGCAAAAACAAAACTGCAGAAGTGAATTTAAATATATCAATATCCATTATTGACATAAATGGAATAAATGCTCCAGTTGAAAAACTGGCCTGTTGGGTCAGTTATTTTCTTTTTCTCAGAATGGTTTTAACAACACACACACACACAAATACACAAGTCAGTTATATCTTGTGGATAAGACACACATCTAAAACACAATGATCCAGAAATTCTGAAAACCAAAGAATAGAAAAAGATATTCCTAACCACACCCCCAAAAAGCTGGTATACTTATATTAGTATCATATAAAGAAAATTTAAAAGTCAAAGAATCGAAAAAGATATTTCTAACTAAATGAAAATTGGTACACTTAGATTAGCATCATGCAAAGAAAACTTTAAGGAAAAAATATTATTAAAAATAAACAAGGAGGAGCTTCAAGATGGCAGAAGAGTAAGACGCGGAGATCACCTTCCTCCCCACAAATACATCAGAAATACATCTACACGTGGAACAACTCCTACAGAACACCTACTGAACACTGGCAGAAGACCTCAGACCTCCCAAAAGGCAAGAAACTCCCCATGTACCTGGGCAGGGCAAAAGAAAAAAGAAAAAACAGAGACAAAAGAATAGGGACCGGACCTGCACCTCTGGGAGGGAGCTGTGAAGGAGGAAAGGTTTATATCACCATTCGTGGAGGCTGAATATAACGGACGCAAGGCGCACTATGACCAGAAGGTTTTTTCACACTTTACAAATAGTTTTCTATTTTAGCTGTGGACATCAAAGAGTCTCATTTGCAGATAGAAGTAGAAACTGTTATCAGGTTCTTCGTATCACGTATCCAAATAGAATGCCCAGTCTTTAGATGCTGTCCAATTTCTTTTGGATAAAGCAAGTGACTCCCAGCAGGACCATGTAGATGAGGACGTTCTGTAGGGAGATCACATCCTCGAGCATCTTCCATTTCCTCTCCTTGTCCAGTGTCGTCTCCAGGCTCTCAATACAGAACATTGCAGCTCTGCCTCGCTGGGCCTCAAGCCTGCGTTCTTCTCTCTCTCTGCCTGAAGCTGGGACGGTTTTAACTTCTTCAAACCTCGGTTACTTCCTATGTAGAACAGAAACCATAGTATCTAACTGATTGCATTGTTGTGAATCTTAAATGAGGTACATTCAGAAAGTTTTACCCAGAGATATTAATATGTTCCTCATCACCCCCCCTTGCTCCTTAACCTCCTAATACCCTTAGGACTAAACTGTCACTTATTACCCTTCCAACAGGAGATTAAAGGACTAAGACCAATCTATCATCTCTATCGATGTCATGCTGTGTCAGATGCTTGCCCTATCTCAGGCATCTGCTCTATTCCCTAAGTGTCCCTGCTCTGGGTCATAGTCTGGGTAATTTAGATGCCAAGCGTAGCAGCCAGGGAAGCTGTATCATGTTTTTCTTTCTGTAGTCAGTGCCGTTGCTATTGCAGTGTTTTGTGTTCACTGAACAACAGATCACTACTATTATCATCATCATTGCAACTGATGACAATAATAAAACAGTCTCTTGGGCTTTTGCGGATAATGTCAACTCTCCTCACGCTATTTGGTTGTTTCTGTCCTATTCCCTCCGCCTGACCTAAAACAGATCCCTGAGCTATCTCTTAGCTGATAATCTCTTTCCTAACTCATTTGATTTTACTCATATTTCCCCTCCAGATTTTAAACGATGAACAAGTTCTGTACAGACTCTTCTCAAAACTGATTTAGTTTAGATTCAGTAGCAGTCTTGCGGGATCATGGAGAGACTGCTAAGTTTAATGCCACAATCATCTCAGCTCCTACAGAGTATTCATTTCATTGTCAGCTGGTGGGAACAGGCGATTGCTGTGGTATAAGGCCGATTCCCTTCAGTAATGAAGCAAGGAAGGCACTGGGACATTTTCATTTCTGAATTCCAAGTGAGTACATATTGTCATTTCAGATGCTATTCCAAGAGCTATCATTTGCTGGAGTGCATCTGGTACCACATTTATTTACAGCATTCTAATTTTTCTTTAAAACTTAGGGAATGTGGGAAGAAACTGAGGTTATTGATATTGGATATGTAGAGCTCAGCTAGTAAGATAAGGCCAAGTAATATTCTCCAAGGGAAAAATGTTCAATTTCTCATCATTTCTCATTACTGAAGATAGCACTGACAAGAATAATTGAAAATAGGTAATGGACAATCAGCCAGAGGGTTGATTTGATAACAAAGAGAGAGTCCCAGGGAGAGAAAATGAAGTTGTAAGGGAGGTGAAGTCCTACCATGTAGTAATAATGGAAAATTGTGCAACTTTTTACTTTGATACTGAATCATCTCTTATCCTGCTCTAAATGAGATGAGGAACACAATTTTCTTGTATAAAAAAATAAAGATGGGAAAGGAAAATGGAAGAGTTGTGTAAGATAATGATAATTGCCTTGCCTTGAGAAAAAGCCATAATATAAAGGAAAATTGTAACACAATACTGAAAAATGAACCCAATATAATTAAACAAGTAACTGAGGATGGAAAAGACAACCAGAAATCAGAAACTCAAAACTCAGACTGAAAATTGTCAACAATAGCATACAATGTTAGAGAAAAGTAGGGTAATATTTTCAAGACATTCAGGGGGGAACGTGTGAGCCAGGGGTTTTATACGCAGTCCTTCAGTGTTTACAGCTATAGACAAACCCATTTTAACCATGTAAGAACTCGGAATATTGCACTCACAGGCTTTTCCTCAGGAATCTGCCAGAGAACAGTCTTCGTTCAATCGAGAGATAATAACAAAGGCCTTCTAGTGAGCATCGTTGCATATATTTAATTATGTCTAAGAGTAAAATAAAGATGAGAGTAAAGGTGGAAGATTAGAATGTAAATGTTAAATGTTCTGAGTAAATAGAGATAACATAACTAAAAAATGGGAGAGGAAAGTATAAAGTTAACAAATGTGAAAAAGTTATAGAGAAAGCCTTAAAATATTTATGAAACGTACATTATATTTGAACACATGGAAAGCTATTCCATATTCTTAAAAAGAAAGAATAAACATCATCAAGATGCTAATTCTATCCAAGATAATATACAACCCCAATAAAAATACCAATTTTTAAAAAGACAGAATTAGATAAACTGAATCTAAAGTTTATATGAAAAATATTAATGAAGCTCAAATTACTATGGAGGGAAAAAAACACAGGAGAAAAAGGGCAATGGAAAGTAAGGAGACTAGAAGTAATAGATATTAAAACATACTGTATTGCCTCTAATTAAAACAATGTGGACTGTGTATGAATGGACTGCCTGACATTCCAAGGGAACACATAGAAAACTAAAAATTAGACCCTAGTATGTAGGACAATGTATGTATATTAAATCATTGGGGGAAAGAGACATTTTTCAACAACTGGAGAAATATTGAAAAAAGATAAAATTTAGATTCTAGCCTCAAACTATACATCAGAATAAATTCCACTGATTGATCAGATATCTGAATATTTTAAAAATGAAAATTAAAACCCTATATATGTACCAGAGAAAGTGAATTCCTCTATCAACTAGAAATGGAAAAAGCTTTCTTAATTATGACTAAAACATTTAAAGCTATTAAAGAAAATACAAAATATTTGACCTCAAAAATCTGTAAGGCAAAGAAAGAATTTAAAAGAAGAATAAGAGATTTAGAGAGGGAAGGAAAAGAAGACTTGCTTTGCCACTATAGTCAGTCTTTCCCCTTCCCAATTTGATCTTAAATGGTTGTGAATAAAGAGGCTGGATAAAATGATTTCTAAAGTCCTTTTAATATTAATATTTTAGAATTCTAATATGCTTGAACTACCTAAATACAAGAAAAAGACAGTTATATGCTTGGTTGAATCTTGGTCTTTTTTTCCCTTCTCAATAATCTGAGCATATCCTTTTAATCTCTTTGCCTAATCATAAAATACAGGCCCTATTCCACTGTTTCTTCTCCTGATAGCCTTCACTCCTTATTCCTCCTCTCAATATGGTGATCCTGCCATTACCCCATGAGCAGTTATTCAAATCTCATGGATGAGAATTTCTGTTTCCTCAAACCCTCCCGCATCCAGGAACTTTGGAATTTCAGAGTGAACAGACAACAGTTTGATTAAGGCCCCTGGGTTTGTGGGGTGAGGGTGATGCAGTTAACTCAGAGCTTTCGCCTTGGGAAAGGTGGTAGGGAAGGAAAGTACCCAGTAGTAGGAAGTAAGTTGCATGACCTTTGACTATGATGTTTATCAGTGGTAGTTTGTGAAAAGAAAGTGTAAGAGGGTGAAGAGGCAGATGTGGAAGAGAAGCAATATTGCTCTCAGAAATAGGAAGCTAACTATAAATTTTATTCTAGATAAATATACAACTTTTAGCTATTTAGAATATATTTATTCCAAAAATTGTTTGAGGTTGCTTAAAATAGAAGATGCATCTCTTTTTCCTTTTTCTATTGAAGTATAGTTGATTTACAATATTGTGTTAGTTTCAGGTATATAGCAAAGTGATTTAGTTTTATATATACATGTATATATGTGTGTTTTTTAGATTATTTTCCATTATAGGGTATTAGAAGATATTGAATATAATTCCCTGTGCTATACAGTAAATCTTTGTTGCTTTTCTATTTTATGTATAGTAGTTTGTATCTGTTAATCCCATACTCCTAATTTAATCTCTCCCCCCTCCCTTTCCCCTTTGGTAACCATAAATTTGTTTTCTATGTCTGTGAATCTGTTTCTGTTTTGAATATAGTTTCATTTGTATTATTTTTACATTCCACATATAAGTGATATCATACAGTATTTGTCTTTCTCTGCCTGACTTACTTAACTCAGTGTAATATTCTCTAGGTCTATCCATGTTGCTGAAAATGGCAATATTTCATTCTTTTTTATGGATGAGTAATATTCCATTATATATATATATCTCACATCTTCTTAAGCCAGTCATCTGTTGATGGCTCATCAGCTATTGTAAATACTGCTGCTGTGAACATTGGGGTGCATGTATCTTCTTGAATTAGAGTTTTGGTTTTCCAGATATATACCCAGGAATGAGATTGCTGTATCATATGGTAGTTCTATTTTTAGTTTTTTAAGGAAACTCCATACTGTTTTCCATAGTGGATGCGCCAATTTACATTCCTACCAAAAGTGTAGGAGGTAGAAGATTCACTTCTATAGGAAAAAAATCATGTGGTATATGAGATTGAAGGTAATTATATATAAAAGCTTGGATATAAATAGTTTCAAGATTATGTACTTATTTAAGGCATGATACTGTAGCAGCTAAAGCCAAAAAAGGAGAGCTATATTGAGTTATATAATTCCTATTGTCAATTAAAAGTAAGCACATCTTTTTTGAATTAATAGTTCTATTTTATTTATCGATATTTGTTTATTTATTTGAACTCTTTTTAAGAGAGAGAGCTATTTTTTCTATTGCTAAATTCTTTCAGTAGTTTACCTGAAGGATCCTTATATAGGCATAGGGAAGAAAAGATTTAACAGTGGGTCTGTAACTAGTTTCCTGTCCTCAGGGATGCTGGAGGGAAGATTGACCTGAACTTGTGCAAACATTGACTTATGGAACAGGAATCCTTTTAGAAGGGTGTACCTGGTTTATCTAGTTTGAGTCTTCTAAGTAAATCTGAAATTTATGGAATTACGTGCTCCTGCTGCTGTGTTGAAGAATAGGATTTAATTATGTAGCCAGAACAGGTCTGTATGATTAATGAGGTATATAAATTCAAGAGACCCCTGTGCTTGACTGATACCCAATTAGATAGCATAACTCTGAAACCAAATGAACTCAGGTGCAGAAATGAGTATTCTAAGAGCTGCATCTGACGTATGGGGCCTCATAGATATTGGTGCTGCTTGCATTATTGTTTTGAATTCTCTGCTAATCATTAATAAAGCTTAAGGCTGAGGAAGACTCTTATTTCATTGACTGATAATTCAGACCTTTGTGATAGTACAGGGATAGTGAACAGTATAAGATACAGCATCTTCCAGTTTATTTTAGAAAGGATGCTGACACATTCTTCACATAACTATTCCTTATAAACAAACTTCATAGCAGCTGAGGGCCCTCTGTTTCTATAGGGACTCAAATTTCTCTGGGACAAATATGTGGCTTCTTGGAGGTTCGGCTCAGTTCAAGGCTTGAGTATCAGTAACTTAGAGTGATGAATCACTAGCATGTTTATAGACTTCCTTTCACATACTAGTGGTCTTTACAGGGCTTATATCAAGAGCTCTGCAGGGATCCATTTCTAGAGAATGCCTGAAGTGTAAGTATTTATTGGATGAAAAAAAGTTTTTAAGATTTAGAAACAAGATGTGAAGTGTTAAAGTTGGCATTGTTATAAATTTTAAAAGATTCTTCTTCTTTTCTATGGTCTGGAGGCAAGACAATTACATATATGATCTACTAACCATTTATAATGATCACTGAACAGCAAATACCAATTCTGGATGCATTGAAATGGAAGTCTGAATCATTCTTTTACGAGTATTACTTGCTTATAAGAGTACTCGGTATATATGCTTTGTATTTATAAGTTGTTATGTTTATAGTACATGTCTGTTTTCTAAAACTTAAAAAAAGTTTTTCCTATTAAATTTTCCTGCTGGATAAAGAAGGTATGATCCAGTGCAAATAAATTTTGTTTTTGCTCCTGGAATACTCCTCATTGTAAATTAACAAATGGTCTTTTAGCTGATTGAGCTGAATCAGTCCCCTAGAGCTTATCACAGTAAATTTATATTTTTTACCTATAAATATGAGTATCAGACCCTGGCCTCATGGGGACTCTACCAGGGCAGATATACCTGGGGAGGCCCTACCTATAGCTATGAAACTTTCCATCTGTTCTAGGTACACCTAACAGTGAAAACACCTCCTTGTTAGGAAAGCAAAGTAAGGAGGGAGGGGACAAAATAGAATAACTTTAAAAACGGGGTTTGAAAAGAGGAGATTATGGAATCTCTTGAGTCATGGCTCCCTGAATCCCTGGATTATACTGGTACAGTGAATGTATTTTTACATTCTGAATGTAGTGATATTTTACTGGACAGTATTGTCTACATCACACCCAAGGTGATATGTTTAATCAAATCCATTTAATTGGCCAATATTTTTAAATGCCTGTTTTTGCTTAGCACTGGAGCTCTGTGCTAGGGATACAAGATAGTAACAAAATAGTTAGAGCTCCTTCCCTTGGGGAAACCACTATCTCAAGGGAGAAACAGACATTTAATTAAGCACTCAGTTGATTATTTAATTATAATTGTGAGAAATACCTCAAAGGACTGGAGCTCTGTGCAATGGAAAGGTATAAGCAGATGATCTGATGTGAAGTGAGGTTCAGAGAAGTGCCTTTAATTGCCCAAGATCATACAGCTTAGAAGTAGCAAAGCAGAAATTTGCATCCAGGTGGAATCTTACTCTGATGCACTACATTTGCTGCCTCCAGCTATGCAGCTAAAAAGTGCCATGTGAGCAAAAAGAATGGTGCGTTGGTCTTCCACGACTGCTGCAACAAATCACTACAAATTTAGTAGCTTATCTTAATTTCTCTAGGTTAGAAGTCCAACACTTCTCATGGGCTAAAATCAAGGTGTCGGCAAGTCTGTGTCCCCTTCTGAAGGGTGCAGGGGAAAATCTGTTTTCTTGCAGAATTTTCCATCTTCAAGAAGTTGCCTGCATTCTTTGGCTCATGGTCTCCTTTCTCCCTCTTCAAAACCAGCAATGATGAGCTGGATCCTTCCCACATCACATCACTCTGACATACCCTTCTGCTTCCTTCTTCTACTTTTAAGGACTTGTGATTACATTGAACCCATGCAGATAATCCAATATAATCTCTCTATTTTAAAATCAGCTGATCAGCAAACTTAATTCCATCTGTAACCTTAATTCCACCTTGCCATGTAAAGCAACCCATTCACTGGTTCCAGGGATTAGGATGTAGGTATCTTTGGGGGCCATCCTTCTACCCACCACAGAAGGCGTATTAATTGTGGCTCAAGAGTGGAGGAGTCAAGAGATGGTGTTTGGTAGAAGAGTCCATAAATAGGAAACTGGAACATCATGAACAGACATGGAAAAGAGTTTCAAGTATGATCAGAGAAGAGTAGTAAATTTGATTGTCTTTCTTCTAGACCATAGGCACTCTAGTAGGGAGGCTGTGAAAGAAATATAGTGGATGCTAGTTAGAATAGTTAGGGTAGACCAGGTAATAGTGGCCTTGATTAGCAAGTTATACAGATGGGGTTTATCCCAAGAGCAGTGGCGAGGCACTGAAGAAGCTCAGCAAGCCGCAGCATGGTCAGCCTCTACTTTAGTTTCATCCCCTCTCAGATATAGATGGAAAAATGTTCTCCTCTCTGACCCACTAGAACCATATGCAGCCATGAGCCTGGCTGCATGGCAAACAAGAGGGTTCTGAGTAGCACGCTCTTTTCAAGACACCTCCAGCGTTTCAGGAAGGAAGAAGGGGCCCCTGGAATCAGCACTGGCCACCCAGAGACTTCCTTACTTTGACGATGGAATCTCTTCACTTTTTATGTTCAAGGTAAACATGTAAGGGAAGAGGGGCCAAGATGGTAGAGTAAGAAGACCCTGAGCTCATCTCCTCCCATGGGCACACCAAAATTACAACTATTTACACAGTAATTATTGATGAGAGAGACCAGAAGACTAGCAAAGAAGATCTTCTACAACTAATGATATAAAGAAAGAACCACAGCGAGATGGGTGGGAGGATGGAGAGATGGTACACTTAATACCCCTGGGTAGGTGACCCACAATGGGGAGGAAAGTTACAGGTGCAGAAGTCCTTCTCAAGGAGCAAGGGATCCAAGCCCCACATGAGGCTCCCAAGCCTGGGGATCCTGCACTGGGAAGATAAGCCCCCAGAACATTTGGCTTTGAAAGCCAGCCGGGCATACTTTCCAGAGAGTCAAAGCGCTGTGGGAAGTAGAGACTCCACTCTTAAAGGGTACATACAGATGCTTACATACTCCAGGACCCAGGGCAGAAGCAATAATTTGAAAGGAGCCTGGGTTAGACCCACCTCCTGATTTTGGAGAGCTACATGCAAAAGAATTAAGGTGTACTACTCTGTCACAGCATGCATAAACATAAATTCAAAATGGATTAAAGACTTAACTGTAAGACCTGAAACCAGAAAACTTCTGGAAGAAAACATAGGCAGTAAGCTCTTTGACATAGGTCTTAGTAATATTTTGGGGGATGTATCTCCTCAGGCAAGGGAAACTGAAGCAAAAATAAACCAATGGGACTACATCAAACTAAAAAGCTTCTGCACAGCAAAGGAAACTATCAACAAAACGAAAAGGCAACCTATTGAATAGAAGATAGTTGCAAATGATACATCCGATAAGGGGTCAATACCAAAATATTCAAAGAACTCATACAATTCAACATTAAAAAACAAAAACACAAATAACCCAATTAAAAAATGTTCACAGCATCTGTATAGACATTTTTTCAAAGAAGACGTACAGATGGCCAAAAGGCGCACGAAAAGATGCTCAAGAGCGTTAATCATCAGGGAAATGTAAATCAAATCCACAATGAGATGTCACCTCTTGCCTGTCAGAATGGCTGTTAGCAAAAAGACAACAAGTAACAAATGTTGGTGAGGATGTGGAGAGAAGGGGACCTTTGTGCACTGTTGCTGGGGATGTTAAATTGATGCAGCTACTTTGGAAAACGGTATGGAGAGTCTTCAAAATCTTAAAAATAGAACTACCATATGATCCAGCAATTCCACTCCTGGGTATTTCTCCAAAGAAAACAAAACCACTAATTAGAAAAGATATGCACCCCTATGTTCACTGCAGCGTTATTTACAATAGTCAAGATATGAAGCAACCCAAGTGCCTATCAATAGACGAATGAAGACATGGTATATATACAATGAATGATTACTCAGCCATTAAAAAAGAATGAAATCTTGCTATTTACAACAACTTGGATGGACCTAGAGGGTATTATGCTCAGTGAAATGTCAGACAGAGAAAGACAAATACTGTATGATATCACTTATATGTGGAATATAAAAAACAAAACAAATGAACAAACCTAACAAAACAGAAACAGAGTTATAGATAACAAACAGGTGGTTGCCAGAGGGGAAGAGGTGGGTGGAGGAAGGAAATATGACAGCGAGATTAAGAGGTACCAACTTCCAGTTGCAGAATGATGAGACATGGGTATGAAATGCACAGTGTGGGGAATATAGTGTAGTGACAGATCATAACTAGATTATCATGGTGATCATTTTGAATTGTATAGAAATACTGAGTCAATTTGTTATGTAACAGGAGCTAACGTAGTGTGGTAGGTCGATGATACTTCAAAAACAAGCAAGCAAACAAACGCACTCATAGAGAAGGAGATCAGATTTGTGGTTACTAGAGACAGAGGGGAGGAGGAGTTGAAGGAAGGCAGTCAAAAGGTACAAACTCCCAGTTATAAGATAAATAAGTACTAGGGATGCAATGTACAATGTGATAAATATAATGAACACCTCTGTATGTTATTTATGAGAGTTAAGAGAGTAAATCCTAAGAGTTCTCATCACAAGGAAAATAATTCTTTTCTATTTTTAAAATTTTGTATCTATATGAGAAGATGGATGTTCACTAAACTTACTGTGATAATCATTTGATGACGTGTGTAAGTCAAATCATTGTGCTGTACACCTTAGACTTATACAGTGATGTATGTCAACTATATCTCAATAAAACTGGAAGAAAAAAAAATAAACAGGTAGAAAAAAATCATAATTCCTGTCATGGGTAGATGAGTAGTCTCCTGCCTTTTCAACATTTAAGCCTCCAGAAAGATGCCTTTAGTTTTATTGCAGGTTCAGCCCCTTAGACTTTACCAATCCTTTAGTAGTGAAAAGTTCTACCTGTCACACCTGGCGCATCTCTATATTTTCTCTTTGGTTGTCTTTTATTAATTTGAAACGCATTTACTTAGGAGGACTAAAGTGTACAGTGTACAAAGTGACAACTTCATACATTGGCTTTCTAAAAAAAAGTCCCAACTTTTTACCATACAGGTGCTCACCAGTATAAAATCCTTTAAAATAAATTTTAATACTTAAAAAACAAAGACCCTTAACTTGTGATAATTAAGGTAAGCTGGTAAATAAACTAATCAGTAAAGGAAGAAATAAATTCTTTATCCTGTCTTTCTTATCAAATTTGTAGCATTGTTTAGCCAAGTATTAATAGAGGAGATACTCTTTTTCTAAAGGAATTCCAGCTAAAAAAATGAAGAAATGGTAGAAGTAAAAAATCATTATGCAAATTCTAATAGGTTATTTGAGCATAATATCATTATGAAAATTCTAATAGGTAATAATCATCAATGACTGTAATATCACAAAAATAGATGATATTGGACATTTTGTGCCCTGATGGAAGAATATTACCACATCTATGAAGTAGTCTAGAAAAAAAATTGACCCTGATTCTGCTTAAGCTTTTAGATCCAACTACCAATTTTAGTAGTATGAAATTTAGAGGAACATGTTAAATGCCACCAGTGGATACAATGACAACATCCAGACATCAGGACAAATGCCATATTTCTTCAACAATTAAGTTTCAAAGAGGAAGAAGAAAGATAGAGGGGGAACTGGTAAACTAACAGAGACTTGAGAGATAGAGCAATCAGTTGCAAGGTGGGTCTTATTGGATTCCTATTCAAAGAAACAACTGTAGAACATTTTTTTATATTTGTAAGGAATTGGAAATGTGAAACTTCCAAGATATTTAATGATATTGAAAGATTGTTACCTCATATTTTAGATATTATAATGATATTACGGTAATGTATATAAAACAGTCCTTACTTTTTAGGGATACATATAATATATTAGTGGATGAAATCATATGACACCTGAGGTTTGCTTCCAGTACAGGAGAAGGGGAGAGATGAAACAGAGTTGGCTATGAATTGATGATTTTTGAATCGGAGTCCCAGAAGCATGGGGATTCATCATGCTCTGTGGTTTGAAGTTTTTCATAATAAGAAGTTAAAGTTAAAAATAGAGATACGTCTTTTTTAAGGCTGAATGATATTCCATTGTATGTATGTAAGCACACTTTCTTTATCTGTTTATCTGTCAGTGGACTTCTAGGTTGCTTCCATTTCTTGACTATTCTGAAAAATGCTGCAATAAATACAGGAGTGCAAATATCTCAAACCTTGGGGACATTATGCTAAGTGAAGGAAGCCAGTCACAGAAGGACAAATACTGCATTTCCTCTTATACAAGGCATCTAAATAGTCAAACTCATAGATGCAGAAAGTCAAATGCTGGTTGCCGGGGCCAGGAGGTGGGGGTGTTGGGGAGCTGCTGTTCAACAGATATACGTTTACAGCTATGCAAGATATAAAATCTCTAGGAATCCATACAACATTGTGCTTATAGTTAACAATATGGTATTGTGCACTTAAAAACTTGAGGCTAGATCTTATGTGTTTTTAAAATAAAAAACAAAGATATGTCACCATTTTACATATTTTGATGACAAATGAATAACTGAAGGATGATTGTCAAATATTGCATTCCTTTTCTTTCCCATTTGTTATAATCTCGTCAGACATTTTACTTAATCTGGAGAGCTAGTGTATTATCCAAACAATTCCAACAAAAACATTTACACTTTTACTTTGTAGGTAACGATCTTATTCCGCCATGACACTACATGACATAAATTGAGTTTATTGGCAGAGAACTAGAGTATCGACACACCAGTCATTCACCTCTAATTCCATCTGGTAAAATCACGCTACGGTTGACATATCTAAGGGAAGATATATGACCTTTAATCTTAGAACCTATAAAAATACTGACTAGATAAGACTTAGAACCATGATCTATGAATCTTTAATCTTAAAATCTATAAAAATACTGACTAGCTAAGACTTAGAACCATGGTCTATGAATCATTACATCTGCATTGTAGCCTTAGCTCTACCTATCAAACTACATTCTTTTATGGCCATTCAGATGATTTGGTTTTGGAACAGGGCTAATAATACTCACTTGAAGGAGAATGATGGGGATTAGTGTATTTGAGAATGTTTTAGCCCTTAACATGAATTTTTGACTGATGATTTCAAAGTGTAATTAATTAATGAAAATAATTTCAACCCTAAGCATATTTGATAAAATATTTGTGATATCTCTACTGACATGCTTGGCGGTTAAAATACAGACTTTGGGAGTTTACTGTGTTGTAGGCAATGAGAAAATTTAATTAGTGCTTCTATAAAGACTGTTAATTTTTTAATACAGCTCCTTGCAAAAGTTTCACCCAACTTAAATTAGTTTCTCCTATGTTTTCTCTTGTAATAACTCATGGAAATAAGTGAGAACCATAAAGTCTGACGTAGATAACAAGCAGGAATGAGCACAAAGACAGTGAGGGGCTGCCACTTCAGTTACTTATTGAGGATCTTAGTCTGGTCTTTTACCCAACTTTTCAAATTTTACGTACCATCTTAATATTCTAGGACTTTTAAGATGGGATGGACATCAAAGCATCAAGCTCAGAGAGTGATTTTGCCCCTTTGATATCAGATGATATAGGTTGCTGGGTCACATGAGCTTCCCCATAGCTCTGAACCAGGAGGTTTACTTAAAAGACATCTTAAAATGATGTATCTATAACTCTAGTCCCACTTTAGAAATCCTAGTATTTCTCTTTAAAGCTGTTATTGACCTGTTGTCACAGGAGCAAACTTAAGCTACTTTGGAAAGGGTAGTTATAGATTTTTGTTGCTTTAGCCACACGCTCATTCCCAGGTTCCCCTGTTTGTGAACCTTGCCTTTGCAAGGTTCAACCTGGTTCAACCTTGCTGACTATACTGGCAGTCTGTGGCTGCAGAACAGTTGCTCCTTATGTAAAGCTATTTGGTATAAGGAGTGTTCTTGAGACCATGACCTCATTACTATGGTACCCTAATCAAGCAAGGAAACCTTTGAAATACAACCGTCATACTCAGTTGCCTACCAGAGTAAACTCTGAGGCCTGAGCGCTGAGAACTTGTTTGAACTGAGACCTTGGCAGTGGCTGATGAACTATTTTGATTCTTTTTAATACTGCAATTCTCTCTTTTTAGTTCACCTCCTGTGGCCTTAAGAATATAGGGCTACTGAGGTATGACCAGGAACAATCTTTACTTACAGTCTCCACCATAGTGGCTGGGTTTTTTTGGCCTTAAATATTATCTATAAGCCAAAGATTTTAACAATTATGGAGTGAAGGTCCCAGATAAAGTGGGGAAAACAACCTGTATAGTGATCTGTAAATCTACATGAGAGTGACCATTTGACATTTGACCTAAGTTTTGTAATGTTCAGTAATGTCTTCACTGGGCTTCCCTGGTGGCACAGTGGTTGAGAGTCCGCCTGCCGATGCAGGGGACACGGGTTCGTGCCCTGGTCTGGGAAGATCCCACATGCCATGGAGCGGCTGGGCCCGTGAGCCATGGCCGCTGGGCCTGCGTGTCCAGAGCCTGTGCTCCACAACAGGAGAGCCCACAACAGTGAGAGGCCCGTGTAATGCAAAAAAAAAATAAATTAAAAAAATAATGTCTTCACAAAAAAATTCTCTAAGGATGTAGGAATATTTGTTTTGCAAAATAGAAGTAACTTAATTTTCCTCCATTATAAAAGGAATATATGTATATTCATTGCAAATAATTCAGAAAATACAAAAATATATAAAGAAGAAAATTAAAATCACCATAATTTCATCACTGAAAGATGAATTCTGCTTACAATTGACTATATATTTTTCCAGACCTTTAAAATATATCTATTTATTCTTATGAAGATATGATCATACTTTATATACTGTTTTATGACCTGATCCCCCATCCCAGAAACACACAAACACGTACACACACAGACAAACACACATGCACGCACACCCCACTGGAATTTTTCCATTTAAAAAATGTGCTTATATACAACCAAAACATAAAGATGTGGAATAACGTCTAATCAGAGGGTTTTCTATTTAGGTGCAGGAAAGGTAAAGGATTATTACTTAAATATGAGAAATACCAGAAGTTTCTATGTTTCATAAGGATCACATACCCAGGTTAACATGGCAGAGGCACCAAGGCAGAATTTTGAGAAATATGTCTTTCAGGTATGATACAGAAATAGTGGTGATCTCCCGTACGGCTGAGAACAGCAATCCAGTTTTCATCTTACAATTTCAAGTCTACATTTGTATTTTTCTTTAAGATACTTTATTGCTGGGCTAGTTACCAATAGTTATGCATAAATTTATTGGTTACCAGCTATATGGTGAGCTCTCCATATCCTTGTTGCTATATGGAAGCTGAATAAGAGGAAGGTAAAAAGTAGTTGCTGTTTCTTTACGTCAGCAATCAGTAAAAATGAGAGAGCACTTCTGAAGGAGGTCCTGGACCTGGCAGTGCTTACAAATTCCAGCAGCCAAGTTCAGTGTGGTTAGAAGCCTTGAGGCGTAAGCAGGCATTCCAGCTTTTAAGTTGCAGTTTTTTAGACTGCATGTGGCAGTAACAACTTGTCTGCTTTACAGATTGCCTAAAAAAACAGGTGTACTCAAACCTAATTTTCCTATATCAGACTGAATTTACCAAATTCTTGTCCTGAATAAGAGTTATCTTGTTGAATATAATAAGGCATCTCCTTTTGTCATGTGATCATAACTCAAAGAATGCTAAATATGTACCTAATATATTTAAGATTTATCTAGTCAAATAATGTTTAATTCACTAGTGGAAGAATCAAAGGCTAGAGAAGTGACCTGTTACACAGATAATTTCTGACAGAACTGTGATAGGAACACACAACTTGACACCTAGGGGGTCTATTAGACTATTAGTCTATTGTAATGGATTAACAATGTCTTTTATTTTGTGTATTCTGATGCTTTGAAATCTGGGGCCTTTCTGACCAGGAGGGGCTACCCCTCCAGAATTAGCCAGCTCTCAGAGATAATAAACAACTTGCTCATCAGAACACTTTCTGATGGCAAATCAATCAATCCAGAGCCCACATCCCTTGGGCTCTCACACTCCCAGTCACTATCCATCTGCCCTAATCATCTCAGGACCAGGTACCAGACAACTAGGGACAGTCCCTATGCCCTGGAACCCACTGAAATTATTCAGACTGGCTAATTCTAAGCCTGCTTACCCTGTCTTGCCTGTTCCTTCCTGATCCTCCAAATCTATAGATAGAAGATTATAGCATAATTCTCACTGACAAAATCTTACAGGCACAGTGACTCTTGCCTGTAACTCAAAGAAAGGAAGACAGAGCAACCTTTCAGGATTGAGAAGACAGAAGCTCCCCTTCTGGTTTTCAGAGGAGAGCTTGTTTTCTGCTCTGGTATTATTACTTTCTTGTCATTTCTAATATGACAATTACCAAGCTTCCTAGTAGCATTGACTGATGGTTTGATAACTTTATTTTTATACCTTTCTCTAGCATTTACAGATGGTGAATTTCATTCTGGCTCCAAGAAAACACTGACTATTAACTGATTACAGAAGTTTCCTCAGTATTTTTCTCCCTGGTATTATATCTCAATAGGCTTGAATTTGCAAAATGGATGGAGCAGCTGGTAAATAAAGATTATATTAGTAAAGATCTGTGCCTCCTCAGAGGAAAAGGAATTGACTGAAGTGAAAAAGACTTTCTGTAGTGTTTATTTTTAAAAGTTACATTAGCAGAGCAAACCTCCCAGGAATCTTTCTGTGCCTCCACGACCTCTTCTGTTTGTATATTCCAGGCTATGGTGTCAAAAACACCTTGCATTCATATGCATTGACTCTCTTTCCTCCCTCCTGATGTCTGAATATCTGCAGAACATTAATAAATTCACTCTGGAGCCTGAAGTATACGAGGCACGTAATCTTATATCTCACAGCTAACAGTAGAATAGATGACCCAGGAGACCGACCTTGGACAGTTCCTCAGAAAATATAATCTTGTCTGATTTACCTTTGTGCATAGTTTCTTAGTATTGTGTTGAGAATGAATGTATGCCTTCTTTGTTTGATGTGGACACAGCTGGGCATGTTCTGGAGGTCTGATGTTGAGGTGCCCCAGAGAAGGAGGTAGAATCAAAGGTTCAGACATGAGCAACTAGAAAAAAGAATAAAAGAAGCAGAAGCAAACAGCAGAAGCAGAAACTAGGATGGTACTTCAGGTTCTTCTGAAATATGGAGAAGACTTTCATAGCCCAAACTGAGTTGACCTTGGATGATATCTGGGACATCCAGGACTCAAAGAGCTGCTCATTTCTGCTTCAGGTAGAATTAGGCTGATGCTCTGGAATTTATTTAGTGGTTCAGAGTCCCAGTTCTGGTGGTCAGAGGGTAAAACTAGGATGTGGAGGGGCTTCAGATTTATTTATCCTTCTCAAACTTGGACACCACATAAAGTTTGGCTTATAAATCTCTCTCCTTTGCTGATGAAGGGATGAACTCAGGTATCAGCCTGAGTATGAAGAATATTTCATTGAATGTTGTTTATGATTAACTTACTTTTAGAAGATATAAAAACTACAGTGTTGGGCTTCCCAGGTGGCGCAGTGGTTGAGAGTCCGCCTGCCGATGCAGGGGACACGGGTTCGTGCCCTGGTCCGGGAAGATCCCACATGCCGTGGAGCGGCTGGGCCCATGAGCCATGGCTGCTGAGCCTGCGCATCCAGAGCCTGTGCTCCGCAATGGGAGAGGCCACAACAGTGAGAGGCCCGCGTACCGCAAAAAACAAAACAAAACAAACAAACAAAACCTACAGTGTTTAGGTATACAACATATTGTTTTGTTTTGAGTGAGTGAATCAAAGATAATTTTAAACTGGCCATTATGGCATGACCATAAAGATGTTTAAACCTCAAGTATCAGTTTAACTTGTTCTCCCTAAATAATATATGGACGTTTAAGCTAATATAAATTTGCAATAAAGAAGTATAGTATAGAGAAGAGGAGTAGATGACAGAGCAAAGAGAGAAGAAAAAAATGTTTGCTTAGCGTCTTCTAGCCCTAAACTGTAATTATTGGAACAGGCATATTATGCTTTTTGCCAGCTGCTTAATAAAGAAGATAGATTGTTTGAGCTCCCTCCACTTCCTTGGCCAAAGACATCAAGTTACACCCAACCAACACCTTTGTTAGAAAGTTCTCCAGGGCTAAAAACCTGTGGCCATACAACAGTGAATTGGAGTGACCCACGGAGGAATTAGCATTGAAGTGCTCTCAAATAAATAGCTACTTACCAGCCCAAAACTATTCCAGATACTCTTAGACGCCATGGTTAAAAGACAGCTTAATCCATGCTTTGTTTCAGGTATCTTCCTGACTTTGAATCAAAACTCTATTTAAGTTGATCCTAGTACGTTCGTGTCTTAAAAAGCAGTTTAATAAGCAAGATTGAAGTAGGTTTGGTTTGTTCTGGCCTTAATTTGATTGACTCAGTGGCAGTCCCATTTAGTCAATGATTAATAAAGCTATGGTTCCTGAATTAACCATGTTGTGATACATGGTTTATCATTATTTTAGCTGGAAGGCATAATGCCATGGCTAGCTTCCTTTCTTCCTCATATAATTCTGTCTTTTTCAACTTTTCCTTTCCAGTATGCTGACTCTCTGTTTTTACTTAAGTGGTATCGGTATTTAAGTGAGGAGTTGGGTTTTCTTTTTTTCCCTGTTCTTAATTCAGTAAAGACCTTTAATGCTTTTTCGGATGCCTTCCAGGTGGTTATTATCTTTTTAATGGAATGTTCTTTTCTAGCTGTGATTTCACTAGAATAAACCTTTTCATGCTCTGTTTGTGGAGGCCCCTTTATCTCCTTCACCCTACTGAACACTCTGACTAAGCCTTTGTGTTGTAACATTGAGTTGCAGCTAATGTGGGATCCACTAGCCCATATGCTAGGGCTAGGTTTCTGCCCACTGGATACTTCATGCTTTCGAGTGATTCGTTTTCAGATGTCTATATGTCTTCTCTGCTCTCCCTACCCACCCCCGCCCTTTTCAAATTGAGTCTCATTTTGTTCATTTCTGTTCCCACTTCCCAAGTCTTTTGGGAAATTTACATCATCTTGTTTTCCACACTAACTTTGTTGAGCAATTTCCAGTTTGAAATCATCAGCCAACATTGTTTTTGAGAAGTTCATTTCCTATCTCAGATTATTAATAAACACAGAGTCTGTTCCTCTCTTCTAACTCCTAGAAAACACTGCTTACACTTCTCTCTTATCACTTCCCAGACAGCTTTGCATATGATTAGTTGTGTTCATTGCCCCTCTGTCTTTAGGGCAGAGGAGAGGCGGCTTTGCATTTTCCACAGGGACTAGCATAATGCTTTCCACACGGTAGGAATTTAGTAAATATGTGGGAATTCTATTATTATGGATATTTGTGGTAGACTGTGCAAATGCCTCCTTAGAACTGGAAATATTGCCATTCAATCTAACACATCGTTTGTGTTTTTTCCTTCTCAGTGTCTTTCAGCTGATGTTTCCCACATGTACTTATGCAAATTAATTTGAATTAATACTGTTTTTATAATTCAGGATGCTGCATTATGTCTTCTAAAGTCCAGGCACACAATAAATGTTACATTTGTTCTAATCACAACATTAAATTCAATGGGGAAGTTTTTTTTTTAAGTTAATTGAGCATTTCCATCCTGGCGTTTAAGATCCTAATTGCTTTTGTTTCAAGATATTTAAATGTTTTCTCTTGGAATTTTCTAATTATTACACAAAATCACAGGAGCAGTGTTTCAGCCTTTTCTCTTGTTTTGCCAGGGAGCCTAAAGTGATTATGTTAGCCTTGAAGACCTCTTCATAATTTCCCCCTAGTTTTCTGTGATAACAGATTCTCCTGATTTCAAATAATTACACTGTAAAAAAATTAGAAACCATAAAATAACATAAATAAGGAACCATAAATTAACTATAACCTGTAATTCAGATATAAAACATCATTAATGGTTAGCAGTATATTCTTCCATTTTTAAGTAAATTTTTTTGTTTTATGATTTTCTTTTTTTTCACTTCAATGCGTATATGAAACTCTTTCGAGTCCTTAAATATTCTGCAATATTTTCAATATTTTCTTATTGTGCTATTTTGATACATCATGATTTATTTTGACAGTCTTCTAAGAAGTTTTGAGTATAAAAGACTGTTCTTATAAAAACCAGTATATTACCCTCAAACATACTTTATTTACTTATGTTTTTAAAAATTTATTTATTTGGTTGCACCACGTCTTAGTTGTGGCAGGAGGACTCCTTAGTTGTGGCTCGCCGGCTCCTTAGTTGTGGCATGTACACTCTTAGTTGCAGCATGCATGTGGGATCTAGTTCCCTGACCAGGGATCGAACCCAGGCCCTCTGCATTGGGAGCGCGGAGTCCACTGCACCACCAGGGAAGTCCCCAAACATACTTTATGACAAATTCATTTTCAATGAGTGGGCAGTCTTAAGTGTAGGGAGAGAGACCATGGCTGGCACATGGGCTGTGACAAAGTTTAAATTCTTAAAGTTCTGTTGTTTGCTTTTTTTACTTTGGGCACCACTCATTCCCGCTGGTGAGCCTACAATCTGACTAAATCATTTTTAGGCACTGAAGCTAGGGTTCTTTTACAGAACACCATAATTAGAGCTGGTCAAAGGGCAATTCTGTGCTGAAGCATTAGTGTGGCCAGAAAGGAAGTGAACAAACCCCCCAATCTGTGGTGTGCCATGGAAAATGAAGTGTATTTTCTTTCAATATTTCTATACTAATGATAATGTAAATGCTGGTACTGAGTTCATAAAAAACTGAGATGTAAGTAAACTGGGAAGATGAGGAAAGGAGAGGTAAGGTATCATGGTGTTACAGTACCATATCAGTGAGTCTGTTAGGATTAGGTTTGGCTGTGTATAAAATAAAAATACAAAAGAAAACAGGCTTAAATAAATGATAGGCTTATTTTCTCTCAGGTAAATACATTTGGGAGACAGACTGCCCAGACTGATCTGGAAGAAGTTCCACCAACTAGTTGGGGACGCGTATACCTTTAAAATCACTGCTTTGTCATGCTACTGTGTTACCTTCATACTCAAGGTCCAAATGACATCTGCCTCCAGAGATAAGCATAACATGAATAAGCAGTATACACAAGGCCAAAGAAAAGTGTTTACTTTTATTTTTTTATTTCAAGGGAAAAAAGAACTCAAGAACCAACCAAAGTCTATTCAAAGAAATAGAAGATCTCTTTCAACTTGTAACTTGTGTCTCACAGTTTCTCTTATACGGTCACCATGAATCTTCCTTACAGCCGGGAGCCTCATGCCTCTCAAACGATTTTCTAGGGTCCCAAAACACAGACTGGCCCTCCTGTAGAATTTCAATCTACTTCTGAAACATATACATACCCTTCTTGGTAGGAGCCATATGTTAACATCACTGTATTCCCCTGTGTATGTAATATAGTGGTCTATATGCTTCAAGTAAAATAAAGGTGTTGATTGAATGGATGAAAAAACAATTAGCATAACTGTCGACAACACATTAATTCCTTTATGTTTTATCCTGTCATATTCCAAATAGCCTGTTGACTTTCTAAGCCTTTTCTCTCATCTTGTTCTGAATAGGTCTGGCTACTATTCTGCTCACCTCCATTTCCCCAGGAGAATGTAGGAAATGATGCCTTGGTTATACCTGACTCTGATACTTAATGGCAATTTGAGCACATTATGTCACCTTTGAGGTCCTCAGTTTATTCACCTGTAAAAGTAAGATAACAGCTCCTTCTGTATTGGCCTCACAGATTTCCAAAAGGATCTAATGAAAACTGATTATGAAAAACTGAAAATCTGCAAGCCAATGTACAAGTAGAATGTGGTGGTATTCACCAAGCACCGAGCATGGGTTGGTAAGCTCAGAAAGCCTTTCAGGAGAAGAGGTTGCCCAGTAGGGGTCCTGCATCAGCTCTGCTCCTCCTAAGATCTCCTCCTCTCCTTAAATAGCCTGTGGTCTCCCTGCAAATATAGGAACTATATTCTTTCCCCTTGATCTCTCACATTTCTTTTGTGTGTGTGTGTGTGTGTGTGCCATTTTGCAAAGTCTTGTATTTATTTATTTATTTTTAAAATATTTATTTATTTATTTTTACAGGATTTTATTTGTTTTTTTTAATTTTTTTTAACATCTTTATTGGAGTATAATTGCTTTACAATGGTGTGTTAGTCTCTGCTTTATAACAAAGTGAATCAGCTGCTCTTCTATCTTAAGTGTTCCTTCTCTGACATTTTTGTTGCAGGCTTGAATCTCCACCCACCTCTCCCATCCACTAAATGGGCCTAGGACAACCTTATCTCTTTTAGATTCTCTCCTTAAAAATAAGTTAATATCTGATCTCATTTTTTACTCTGTCTGGTATTAGCCATAAGCAGCTTTTCCCAGAATCTTTTCAACATACCAAGTGTTCATGAAGGAGAAATTACTAGAGCAGAGATGGGAAGTACAGAAAGGAAGGAGTAGACACAGAAAGAGAAATGAAAGTCTGCAACAACCAAATATTCTCCTCTTCAAAAGTCTCCTAAGAAGTGGTGTTTCTCTATTGATTTTCCAAGCAAGCAGGCTACATGAAGCCTGCCGAAAATGTCATCTCAGGAACCTACCTGCATTGCTTGGAACTTCACTTTCAAACATGTAGAATCATTTCTTTCTCTAGGACCTAGAGCTGTAGAAATGCATACACGGCACATAGTGGGAAAATTGTATAAGTCAGTTTTTCATATGTGTCAGAAGCATGTATTAATTGTGACATAGTGCTCAAAAAATATTTATTGGGTGTTTATGACAAGCCATATGCTTGTATTAGATGCTGTCGATAAAGCAATGAATTAAAACAAATACAGCTTAGAGTACAGTTTAATTGTTTATACTTTTATTACAGATCTTTTTGGTTTTTAACTATGCATTTCTAGTTTCCTTAAAGTACTTAGTGGTAAACAAAGAAAAGATACTACAAATGTATTTGAATTTAATGCATTGCCTTCATAGCAGTTCTCATTTCTTCAGTTACCTCCATGTGATACATAAACAACACTTGAAACAGTGTCTGAACATGGAACCAGTCAATAGAGGTTAGTTCTGAGGAGGAGGAAGAATGTTACTGAGCCCAAGCTCTTACTGCTCACCACACCACAGGCCAATAAATCAAGAGGTGTTGGGGCAAGGAATAGCGACTTCACTTGGAAAGCCAGCAGACCAAGAAGATGGTGAACTGGTGTCCCGAAGAACCATCTTCCCTGAGTTAGAGTTCAGGCTTATTTTATTCTAAAAGGGGATGGGGTGTGGCTTATTGTTGCAAACTTCTTGGTGCCAGAATCCTTTGTTCTTGCAGCTGTCTGGGTAGGTCTGGTCACAACATTCCTTTATTTATGTATTTATTTATGGCTGCGTTGGGTCTTCATTGCTGTGTGCAGACTTTTTCTAGTTGTGGCGAACGGGGGCTACTCTTCGTTGAGCTGCGCAGGCTTCTCATTGCAGTGGCTTTTCTTGTTGCGGAGCATGGGCTCTAGGCACGCGGGCTCAGTAGTTGTGGCTCGCAGGCTCAGTAGTTGTGGCGCATGGGCTTAGTTGCTCCACGGCATGTGGGATTTTCCCAGACCAGGGCTCGAGCCCGTGTCCACTGCATTGGCAGGCGGATTCTTAACCACTGTGCCACCAGGGAAGTCCCACAATATTCCTTTAAACCTCCAACAAGACAAATGTTATTTTCTGTTCAGCAACTTTTTATCTTTATATGAATGGTAAAGTGTTATACCTTTAAAGGTCAAGCCTGGGAAGGCAGAGCCTTGAGAATGGGTTATTGTGTATATTTCAGGCTATAGGAAACATTCTTTTACAGAAGTGCAGAGCAAGCATGAGGAAGCACAGACAACAGAGCACAAAGGTTAGACCTAAGAGAATAGATCCAATATGGAGTCAGGTTTGTTCGTCTCTGTTACAAGAGGAAGATGAAGGATTCAGAAAACTTTATTACCAGATTTGAAAATAACACTCTAATGAGATATGGGGAGGTACAATAAGTTGAAGGGGAACTATCAAGAGATCTGGGTGCAGGTTCCTATATTTGCCATTTTCTCTTGGGCAAATTAGTCTCTTTGGGCTCCATGTGCTCGTTTATAAGATATGGAAATAAAACCATGTCTTCTTATGTCATTGGAGACTGCATATCAAATAATGTAGCACATGTGATAATAATTGTGTGAGTTGTAAAAATACTATTAAATATAATGGTTAGTAAGATTGATGTTAAAAATAAATCAAAGTATTTATCAATCAATCCATCTTCTCCAAATGTAACTAATATTTTAAGAAATTCACCATCCCTAATGGTGAATTCACCATCCTTCATTGTTAAATGGAAAATGTGACATCTATTTTTTTATCTCTCAGAATGAAAACATAAGAAATGTCTAAGACAGGAATATTTCTTTTATGGTAGGGAAAGATACTTAGTTGTTTGGAAAATGGTCCATGCTGGTGAATCTGTGCCATCTCTATCATCTCCATAGCAACAAGCTCTGATGTAACAAACAGAGGAACTTGAAGGAGAAATCAAAAATAGCTCAGAGATACGGTAATGGGAATTTATAAAGTTACTAGCAAAATAAGAAAATTGCTTCCATGTAAACATTCTTTCACCTCTGTTCTTAACGTGAAGTTCTTCTTTGAAAGTTATTTGTTACCTGGCTCTTAAATTTTAAATACCATTTATTCTTTTTTTTCTCTATATTAAAAAGTTGGCTTTTGCAGAGTGAAGCATTTTTTGGAAAACAAAATATAGCAGACTTTATCATTTCTGACTTACTTAAGGGGACATGTGGCCTCTGGTGCAAGATAATATTCTTAGGGCCCTGCTATGGTTCTAAGAGTACAGTAGTCAGGGACTGATCTCACTACTCTTGACTCTTTGGCTCCTAAGGTTAGAGTATTGAAGAATTAGATGGACCAATAACCAGACTGTGGTGTATGTACTTGTGTTTTAGTATATTCAGTATTTATTGATTTAACAATAATAATAAACATGTAGCACTCACAACTAGCAGGCAGTATTCTAGGAGATGTGTGTGTGTGTTTTCATTCAGTTTATCATAACAACACTTCGTGAAATAGGTACTATTATTACCCCCAATTTACAAGGAACAGAGAGTTTAAGTAACTTGCCTCAAATCACATAGCTGGTAATGTAAACTGTGCTGTTTGTTAATTACTCTGTTGTAATTAGTTTGTTAAAAACTCTGGCCGATGGTAATTTATTTGGTTTTGTAGCTAGAGGATCACCATCTAAGAATTATGATTATTGTGGTAATACGATATCCCATTTCTATCAGAGATGATGAAACCTTTAATACTTAAGTAGGCACGGAGAAAAAGAACTGAGAATTATGTTTCCTGAATAGGCACAAGGAGGAACGGAGATGCAGTATCTTTTGGTTCAGGAAAAATCCTTCTACTATACTTCGCAATAATTGATAGCTACAATTTATAAAGCACCTTCTATGTGATAGGCAATATAACACAATACATATATTTCTCACTTAATTCTCACAGTAGCCCTTTCTGTAGGTGTTAGTTTCATTTTATAGGTGAGGAAGTAGGGACAAAAGGATTTTGAGTGAATGATGGAATGATGAAATTGACCAATAATTCTGTATGCTTTCAATTGGGGCACAGAAATTTTAAATAAGTTCATAATGATGGGTGGTCCAGGGTTTAAATCATAGACTATTTAGTTCCAAAGCCTAGGAAGTGATCAAACAGAATTGATGAAATTGACCCACACAAATGCATGGGTGCTTCTGCAAAATATTTTATCAAAGTAAATAAGGTGAGTGTGTATAGTTGAAAATTTATCATGTATGATGTTTCTCTTGCCTCTAGTAGATGCCCTGGAATGATAATTATTTCATTCCTTGTGTACTTGGCTGTATTAAAGTCTCAGAGCTACAAAAAATATATGGCAAATATGCCCATGTGTTATTTTACTTTTATTTGTTCATTCAAAAAAAAATTTATTTAACACCAACTCTGACCACATGCCATGCCAAGTAATAGAGATACAGAGATAAGTAAAATATCTTCTTTGGCTTCAAGCTGCTCATAGTTGAATGGGTAAGATGATAAACAAATGACAAATGAATATGTAGGGTAAGATTCTCGTTGGGGGGCTTTCGGAGTTGTCAGGGAAGTAATGCCAGGCAGGAAGTATTGTCTGAGCAGAGATTTGAAGGATGAATTGAATTGTTCCAGGGAGGATGGGTGCCGAAGCCGATTTCAACCATGGGAGAAAAGGATGAGATTTTATGATATCACTATGTAAAGAGAAAATAGAAAAACAAAGTTGCCTTGTCTGAAAACTGATCACTCCTTTAAAACAAGTGACTTTTTATTTTTGTATTAGCATTATTAATTTAAAAGCGTGTTTCTGATTTCTCAAGAGGATATACACTTGTAAGACCTCTTGTGGTAACATAGATCCATGGAGAGAATTGTGCATGATTTCTCATTGTTGTCTACTTGTCACTCTTAAAGACATTTATCTAATAACACTGTTTTTCCCTAAGCATATTTCAGGATTGTTTGTCAGTAGGTCTTTTCATTGAGAAGGTCTTTTCATTGAGAAGAAGGTCTTTTCATTTCATTAAAGTGTAATGGTTGAGCTGCAAATTGACCATTTATGATTATAAACTTCCCACCTAGACTTCCTACAAATTTCAATTTATCCTTTTAAGACTCTGCTTAGACACTACTTCCTTCTGATCTTCCTTTCCTAATAACTGAACGGTCTTTAGAAATCTCATCTTTCCTTCCCCAATTAGTGAAAGTATGTGAAATACAGTTATTTCTTTCAGCTTGAGAAACATCATCTTCTAAGTGAGGGACGTAAAAACACACTCAACTTTTTCTATTGATGTCTTTGACACCGCCACGTGCAATCCTAATTTGTCTTATTTCCTGTGCATTCCAATCTCTCCCTTTGTCCCCCAAACTCTTCCACTTATCCCTTCCGGCTTACTATGTAGGTTTCATTCTAAATCACCTGTTTCATTGACAATCCTTTGTTTACTCGTAAATATGGAGATTTTTTTTCCTCTCCTACCCAGTGCTTATGAAGAGTGGGTTGGTGGGTAAACTCTTTTCAGGGAGCTTTCCCAAATTGCTATTTTAACTGCTGATAAATTTCCTAATCCAATCACTAATTCAGTGCTCCTGGGTGTTTTCATTTGTTTGAAATCACAAACAACCCCAGTCAATGACACCATGTAAAAGCCGATTCCTTTCGGGCTTGTGCTTGTGGGTGTGAGTGGGCTGGAAGCAAACAAATTTTAAGCGTCATAGAATCTTTACATTTTTGAGCCAAAAAAGGAACCTAGAGATCCTTTAGTTCAGTCCCTTCATTTTAATAAAGAGCAAACTGAAGCACAGAATCCCATAGCAAGTAAGGGAGACCAGATAAGAAGGTAGGACCACAGGCTCCAACCTGTGCCACCATGCCCAGGGCTCTCAGTGCCGACCTGTTGAAATCAAGTGGGCTCGGCCTTTTGGAAAATGTAGATTTTTTTGGAGTCTTTTAAAGAAATGGCCTGGAAAACACCATCCAGTCTGGTGTTTGACAGCATCTTTCATTTTGGTCTAATTCTTTTCACTGGAGTGCAAAGAAGTAGTGGAGATTACATTTCAAATTGTGTTTACTGATGCCCTCAGCTCTGAAGCACTTTGCAGGTCAGAGAAAAAAAGACATACATAGAAATTAGGTTCTTAAAAGTAATTAACAAGCTATTTAAAATGCATGACTTAATACTCTGTAGGGAAAGGGTGAGACTCAAAAGAAATTGATTTTTACTCCTTCTCGAAGGAAAGTCCATTTTGGCCTCTTAGGTACCAGGGCTTAGAGGGTGATATTCTGGATGATAGGATTTAGCCAGCCATGTCTTCAAAGCGAATCCCTGTCGTTTCCTTAAATATCTATTTCTTTTCCCCCTCTCAAGTCCTGTCATTTCTACCAAAAATTTGAAGGTTTTTTTTTTTGTTCTTTCTGTAATAAGTAGACAATTTTTTTCCTATCCTATAAAGAACAAGTTAACCCCTCTGAGTGCCACATACTCATATGAGAACATTATGTAGGATTCCCAAATGTTCTTCCTTGAGACTCACAGTAAAGTCGAGCCTCGTGCTGGGTCACTTTGGCTGCTCACTCATGCCCAGGGTACTCTCCTTCCCCTTGCTGTCTCTGAGATGTGAAAGTTGCATTTTTTTCCTTCCTCTGTCATCCCTTCTGAAACTTCAGGTCTCCTTCTGAGTGGCTACGGAACATAGAAATAGACTTGCTCTCCTTGATAATTTCCGTTACGTATAGAATTTCATTCCTGGTATTTGAGCAGTGATGAGGGATTTGGATTACTCCTTGAGAATCCATAGTACAGTATTTCACAGGAGGGTGCAGAGAAAACGAATCTCATACCAAATTCTATGTAACAGTTGCAGGGAGAGCAGAAATGCAGACGTTAGAATCTAGGGGAGAAACTCAATTTTACGTTTGGTAGGTTGCCTGCTGCTAGGGTAAACAGGGCATGAGTCTGAATGTAACCTTGCTTTTTGGATGTGCCCCCAGAAATATATCTGAGGATATGAAAGCACCCCCTGGAACTCATGAAATCGACTGCAATGCGTTCATTTAGCCACCTCGAAGGAGGTGGGGCTAAGCAAGTCGTGTCTGTTAAATGTGTTTTCTTATTTTTCCAGTGTTCACTAGGTGTATAATATATATGTATGAACATAAATGCATACATACATCTGCCCCCAAGTGATCGTTACGATCAGTTTGTAATTTGCTGCCTTTATGCAGAAAGAAGCTTTTAGAGTGAAAGTGTTAGCTGTTTTACATCTTAAGACAAGTCACGAGGTGAGGGCTGATCCTGCATTCCTTAATAGCAAACTACTCAGCAGGAGCTTGGAGGCAGAGATATATACAGAAGTAATATACCTTCAGTATACGCTTGAAGCTCATTTGGAGTTGTTCTTTTATGGTGATTATGAAATCTAGACCTTAAAGGCAAGATTTTCAAAGTAACTTGTCCTCAAAAACAGTGATAAAAAAAGGCCTCATTAACTGTTGAATAAGTAACTTGTCATTTTTGTTCTTTATGTTCTGTACTTTATGTCAGTGAAAGACTAAAACTGTGGGGAAAAGGACCTAAAGAACAGAGTGCACTTGAGGTGGTGATGGAGAAGACTGTCACAGATACGGCAGGGCTTACCCAAAGATAGTTCATCTCTGGTTTGCTCACAGGACTGAAACACCAGCATCACTAATTGCTTCAGGATCCAAAGACGGTAGTTGCAAGTCCTCTTTGGGGTTGATGAAAATCCACTGAATCATTATCAAAGTGACCTCCCTGGTACAAGATATATATTTTTTAACATCTTTATTGGCGTATACTTGCTTTACAATGGTGTGTTTACAACTGTATAACAAAGTGAATCAGCTATACATATATATATATCCTCATATCTCCTCCCTCTTGCCTCTCCCTCCCACCCTCCCTATCCTGCCCCTCTAGGTGGTCACAAAGCACCGAGCTGATCTCCCTGTGCTATGTGGCTGCTTCCCACTAGCTATCTATTTTACGTTTGGTAGTGTATATATGTACATGCTACTCTCTCACTTTGTCCCAGCTTACCCCTCCCCCTCCCCATGTCTTCAAGTCCATTCTCCAGTAGGTCTGCGTCTTTATTCCCGTCCTGTCCCTAGGTTCTTCATGACCATTTTTTTGTTGTTGTTTTTTAGCTTCCATATATATGTGTTAGCATACGGTATTTGTTTTTCTTGTTCTGACTTACTTCACTCTGTATGACAGACTCTAGGTCCATCTACCTCACTACAGATAACTCAGTTTCGATTCTTTTTATGGCTGAATAATGTTTGCAGATGACATGATACTATACATAGAGAATCCTAAAGATGCTACCAGAAAACTACTAGAGCTAATCAATGAATTCGGTAAAGTAGCAGGATACAAAACTAATGCACAGAAGTCTCTTGCATTCCTATGTACTAATGATTAAAAATCTGAAAGAGAAATTAAGAAAACACTCCCATTTACCACTGCAACAAAAAGAATAAAATACCTAGGAATAAATCTACCTAAGGAGACAAAAGACCTGTATGCAGAAAACTATAAGACACTGATGAAAGAAATTAAAGATGACACAAACAGTTAGAGAGATATACCATGTTCTTGGATTGGAAGAATCAACATTGTGAAAATGACTATACTACCCAAAGCAATCTACAGATTCAATGCAATCCCTATCAAACTACCAATGGCATTTGTCACAGAACTAGAACAAAAATTTCACAATTTGTATGGAAACATAAAAGACCCCGAATAGCCAAAGCCATCTTGAGAAAGAAAAACGGAGCTGGAGGAATCAGGCTCCCAGACTTCAGAGTATACTGCTAAGATATATTTTTAATGTTTCCTAGTAGAACGCTTGACATAAGAGAATACAGTACATATAATAGTACTGAGAAAAAGAGAGGAGGAACAGGGTAAGAGCAAAGTTTCCATCGGAAACTGCTGGAGTGCTACAGAGGGCCCTGGGCAGTGACTAAGCTTGCTGACGTGGGGGTGAGGGGGACCAGCCACACAATATCTGACCTTGCAATATTATCCAGCTTTTTTTCTTCTGCATCACAGTCCAGACAGAAACTGATCATATATGGAGAGCACACTGAGATTGAAAACATCGATATTTCAGTGCCTTTGTAGTGCATGCTCTGCTGCATACTGGCTGGGAACCTGGGCTCTCAGGGTGAACTACAGTCTTACTTTGGACAGCAGACACTTGGCTTCTAACGTGTAGGCTTTGCATATTATGTTGGATACCCTGCTGCTGAGCCAGCTAGGCACTAGGAGGGCATCGGGTGTGAGCTCACTCATCTGGGACGCCTTCTTCAGGGAAATCCCTGGGTGATCCCACCTTGCTATTAGCATCTACCTCCTCCTCCCAAGGGAGTGGGACTGGTAGGGGCACAGTCTGAACAGGTGCTAAAAACAATTATACAGCTGCAAAACCTTTTACCATGGAATCCTACTACAGGTGTAGGCATTTTGGCAAGTCTAAAATATTGGCCAGCATGAATTCCAGAGCTCTCTGGAGGTAAGGACTGGAGGCCCTAAGATGGTTGCAAGTTGTTGTTGCTTTTTTTTTGTTTTTTGGCTGCACAGCAAGCCTTGCAGGATCTTAGTTCCCCAGCCCGGGATTGAACCTGCGCCCTCAGCAGTGAGAGTGCAGCGTCCTAACCACTGGACTGCTAGGGAATTCCCGGTTGCAAGTTTGAGACACTGAAAAACCTTCGAGGTGAAAGAGGAGATTACAGGTCAGACTGGAGAGGAAGGCAAGGCTGTGATAAATAGTTTGGGTTTTATTCTAAGAAGAGAGAGTTAAGGAAAGAAGCAACACGATCAGAGCAAAGATCACTTGACTGCAGTGTGGAGAATAGATTAAGGCTGGGGCTGGGAAGGCTGAAGGAGTGCATGAAGAAGACCATCCATAAGGAAGCTATGTCAGGAGTCCAGGCAACAGAGTGGTGGTTTTGACTAAGGTGGTAGCAGTGGAACAGGATAGAAGGGGCTGGAGTCAGGATATACTTCAGAGGCAGAGCAAATCATTCAGATCTTAAAGGAAGGGTTATGACATTATGTTGGGGCAAATATTCAGGTTATTTGATGTAAGAGGGGACCTATAATCTGATATTAATCACATTAACACAAGACAAGAGGCCCTAACGGTCATAGCAGAGGTATACACAGTATGGAGATCTTAGCAACATTTAAATCAAGATTGATTACCTTTCCTCAGTGTTAGAAGCTTAGAATTGGACCCCCCAACAAAGCGGGGGGAAACCCATCCCCTTTGCACCATCCCTCAGAATGTCCCTTCTCCTGTTTTTCCCAGTACTGGAGCTCTGATTCTTGAATGACCACTCAAGCAGGGCAGACAGATTCCTGCCTGCTCTAGGCTCCATAGTGGATACCTATAACCCACGAACCCTTCTAGAAGAACTTGGAAACCCAATAGGAATGTTTACCTATGAATCTCGACTTGTAGAAAATACAGTTTTTGATTGAAATTATCCTGGGCTCACATATCTAAATGATGCCATCTCAAGCCTAAGAAAATCTGGAAAACCAGTATATCATTCAGTTAAGAAAAATATACTTCATATGTTGAATTTCAGCCTATTTGAATTTCTGTTTGAATCAAGAAAGGATCCAGATATTGAGGTAATGAAACAGGATTCTTTGAAGCAGGCTGTAAACACCAGAGGCCAGGGTTTCCCCCCAAAATTGACATTTTTCTAGCAAATAATAACATTTATTTTTCAAATATTTTTTTCATTTTATTCTTTATAGAAATACTTCAGAGGAAGCCTGTTGTTGTTGTGTTTTAGCATTTAAAAAAATTTTTTTAAATTGAAGTATAGTTGATTTACATGTCCACTGTTTTATTTTTTGCCCATACTGTGCGGCATGCAGGATCTTAGTTCCCCAACCAGGGATCGAACCCGTGCCCACTGCAGTGGGGAGCACAGAGTCCTAACCACTGGACCACCAGGAAAGTCCCAAGCCTGGTTTTTTAAAGAGCCGTAAACTTTTTACACCTAGGCAGAAATTCCTTGAGTTCTATACAAGGTCCTGACTCCCTGTTTATCTTTTTATTCCCTTGAACATCAGGGTTTGAGGCCCCCTCACTGTATTAGAAGTAAGAAGAATACTAACTAACCCATTGGTAAAATTTGTCATTTTCCTACAGTAAAAATATTCTATCTACCTTATAGCCAGAAAATAAAGAACTGCTGTTTTTTTTTTTTTACCTCTGAAAATGATAAAAACAAAATGATCACAAGAAAGAAAACTTGAACGTCCTTTCTGAATCTCTTTCAAATAAGCTTAGGCTGATTTTTTTAACCTAAGCAAAAATCAAATCTTGTCCCCTACAACAGTACTCTTCAACAAACTGACATTCACAGAGAGTGCTTTGCTGTGTTCTGAGAATTTTAAGTAAGTAATTAAGTCAGTGAAGTAGCCTGTATACATGTGGAAAATAACAACCAATGGCCAAAGATGATCCAAACAGTGAGCTCTTGTTGACTGAATGACCTTTCAGGGTCTTGACTGGAGGAGCTCAGCCTTGGCTGCACATGAGAATCACCTGGGAAGCTTTGAAACATGCTGAATCTCGGGCCATGCTCCAGACCAACTGAGCAGAACCTCTGGAGGAGGGCCCCAGGTATGATGGTTTCTGAGGGTCCCCAAGTGATCCCCATATGCAGCTATGATGAAACCACTGATGCATGACAGTGGTGCTTTACCATCAGGGTTACTTAGGTGTTTTCTCCAAACTTACATGAATCTTAGGGAACTGGAATCTAGAACTCTCAGGATGAGACGTTCATTCGGTAAAGGGCACAGAATTTGGCACAACTTGCTGCCTCCTGTCAGTAAGCAAGTGTGCACTGTGTGATTGCTGTGAAGAACTGGGTGAAAACAATTCACCACACCTAAACAAAGCCGTTTTCTTGATAGGTCAAACTCGCTCAGTTATTATGTTGTGTTTCCAAACTACAAAGAAGGTAGGACCTTGGGATGAAAATGAAAGAGGAAGCTTAGTAATTACTAACCTGTTCCGCCAGGTGCCAAGACACCTATGAATTACAGTAAGTGGGTGAACAAACATTGGCCTCTCTGAAACTTGGCTTCCATACAAAACCCAGGGCTTCTGTAAAGCAGTAATCATGGGACAATAGGAGGAAGCAGAAATTGTTTCTACTTGGAGAGAAAAATCCATTCCCAACAGAAAGACACTCCCATCCCAGCACACACACGCGCGCGCACACGCTCAAGACTGTTTACATTTGAAGAAATTGACATGCATGCACAGGCAGTGAAAGTATCCTTTATAAAAGAATAATTAAAAACTATTTGAAGATGAAGGTCACAACTGAATTCGATTTTCTTAGTCTTTCTGAAGTAATCCAAATTATGATGTGTTAATTGAGTAAATACAGATTGATTTTAATAAATGGATAAAGGAATATTATACTCCCTACCACCAGCAATGATTATGTGGGTTTTTTGGTTTGTCTGTTTGCTTTTTTTTTTTTTTGCGGTACGCAGGCCTCTCACTGTCGTGGCCTCTCCCGTTGCGGAGCACAGGCTCTGGATGCGCAGGCTCAGCGGCCGTGGCTCACGGGACCAGCCGCTCCGCGGCATGTGGGATCTTCCCGGACCGGGGAACGAACCCGTGTCCCCTGCATCGGCAGGTGGACTCTCAACCACTGCGCCACCAGGGAAGCCCTGATTATGTGTTTTGATCTCTGCTCTATAACTACCCAACACCTTTCAAATTTATTATTCAAAGAGTACAGGTTAGCAGAGGATTTGTACTGATGAAACTGGTAAACATCTGGGAATCCAGGTGCTCAACATTTAAAATCTCTGTGGCAGAAGTGTTCCTTCATCATATGAAACTGTCACATTATTATTTTGCCTAATGATACCATCATTATCATATTCACTTGAATGATAAAATGCAAGATTCATGCTCATCAATTTTCTGCTCTGTCTTTCCAAATCAAAGAGCTTTTTCTTTTTAAATCTATCAAATTAGCATGGTGGGCTCAGGCAACAGAAAGTGGAGTTTCAGTAGTTATATTGAAAAATTATACGCCATCTTAGTCCATCACCGTAATTCATGCATTAAATTTAGTACTGCCAAGATTTAGCCATTTAAGCTTGAATTGCTCTGAATTTAATTATGTGTATCAAGACAAATATTTAAGTGTGAAAACTTCAATCACAAGAAATAAGAAAAGAGTAAACAATTTAGAGAGGAAGGATAAGAAGAAATATTCTTCTTATACCAATCTGCTAGCCTACCTATATAATTCTAATTTTTTGACTGAATTAAAAGAATAAATTTGCTTTTCAGGTATTTTTAAATGGTGCTTTGTCTACACACACATGAAAGCAAGCATGGTTAGTAGAAGTTACATGAAGACAGGTGTAGGAGTTAAAAGGTCTCTAGTAGTATAACAAATGATTTGGGGAGATCAAGTACAAAAAGAAAAGCAAGATACCTTTGTTGTTAAGGGCTTTGGCTCTGGAATCAAATAACATGAATTAAACCTTGGCTTAGGCATTTATATGTGAACTGGACAAGTTGTCGAACTCTTCAAAGCCTTATTTCAGTGCTACCTAACTCATATGTTTGTTGTTTGGATAGAAGTCGACAACATGTCTGGCACATAGTAAGTGCTCAACACTGATTAGTTATTATTATTAATAATGAAGTTTATGATATTGTATTGTATTATATTACACTACATTAGACTAAATGATATTATATTATATTGTTACACTATAAAGTGATTTTATTCCCAGTTATAGACTGGTACCTAAGAGGGATGAGTAGACAGAAGGTATCTAGATTTCAGCTAACGTTTGAAAGATACTTTCAGAATATTCATGTGAATTAAACCAAAGCTTGCAGGATAGTAGTTCAGGGTGGTGAACTTATAATTAGATGATTAACTCTTAGAAAACTAGTTGACATCAATGAATTTGAACTCACTGGACAAGATCTGCCTCAGGTCAACTGATGGTACCATCCACACACCCACCAAGAGTACAATCCTCTTGGCCCCTGAGAGACCTTGCAGTCCTTCACTGCTCCTGACCACCAGCCATTGTCACAGATTTCACCAGTTACAACTCTGGGAAACGTCTCCAAACTCTTCCTTCTTCCCCATTCCTCTCTCCTGCCAAAGTGCCACATTTGCCTCTCTTGCCCTGGGTCTC
The DNA here is from genome assembly GCF_963455315.2 of Globicephala melas. Taxonomy (NCBI): domain Eukaryota; kingdom Metazoa; phylum Chordata; class Mammalia; order Artiodactyla; family Delphinidae; genus Globicephala; species Globicephala melas. The sequence continues at coordinate 27,222,190 of NC_083322.1, forward strand.
TGCCCTCCTGTTCTCCCGCCCACATAATCCCTCAGATTTCTGGTTTAAGAGCTCTCTTACTTTCCTGATGTAGTTGCTTTCACTGTCTTCTCAGTCCACAGAAAGCCCTTATCTTTCCTTCCATTACAGGATGGCTGGCAAATACAATCCTAGTATGAGAATTAACTAGTAAAAACTGTATTTTGAGCACAGGTTTACTAAACTTCCAAATCATTAATTTTTTGTTCCCTGGTTAAGTGTGGTATACACAGTTAAAACCTCTGGCTTCACACAGATCTAGGAGAACAAGCCACATATATGCAGACACCCTAATTGCTAATGATTCTTGAACTCTGTATAAGTCAACACAGTGACACGTATTACACCAGCATAAAACAAATGCAGTGGACTCTTGCTGTGTACCCAAGAAGAGATCTCAAGCATGACGAAGACTAAAGTAGGTGGCATGGCAGTTAAAAACGTGGGCTGTGGGTTCGGACTGCCTCGTCCAAATCTGTTCTAAGTGGAGCCTTGGGGAAGTTATTTACTCTTTACTAGAGATGCTATGGGAGCATCCATGTAAATCGTTTAGCACAGTACCTACTGTATTTTCAGCATCCTGTGACTGGTAGATCAAAGTGATAATCCTATTCTGTATCTCTGGGAGTGTTTCTATGTGTGAATGTGTATGTGTGCTTTAATCTTCCCTTCAAGGGTGATCTCCAGCACAATTTCAAAGAAAGGATGAAACAAAAGTGGGGAACAGGCCCTTTTAAAGGGCAGGATGTCTACATATAAGGATTTATAAAAATCTAATTGCTAATATATTGGCTTCCTGAAATTTTTCATTCATAAATAATATTTATTCATTTACTTAAAATATTTTCACATACGTTTATTGAGTATCTACTATGTCTACTGTTCCAGGCACAGGGGATAGAGCAGTGAACAAAACACAAAGTTCCTTTCTGGCTTACATCCTAGGGGAGGCAGGTAGAGTAAATAAACTAGTAAATATACAGTGTATCAGGGGCTTCCCTGGTGGCGCAGTGGTTGAGAGTCCGCCTGCTGATGCAGGGGACACGGGTTCGTGCCCCGGTCAGGGAAGATCCCACATGCCGCGGAGCGGCTGGGCCCGTGAGCCATGGCCGCTGAGTCTGCGCGTCCGGAGCCTGTGCTCCGCAACGGGAGAGGCCACAACAGTGAGAGGCCCATGTACCGCAAAAAAAAAAGAAAAAAAAAATATATACAGTGTATCAGATTGTGATGAGTAGAATAGAGAAAAATAAGGCAGGATGAGGTATATGGAATTTCTTCCTCTCCTTCTTCTCTTCTTAATTAATTAACCAATTAATTAATTAATTCGAAGACTGCTCTTCTGCCTGACTGACCTCTACTAGTTCCATAAGAGGAGCAGATCAGCCTGCAGATAACGGGATATCTCAGTGCAATCAGCTGGGACGGGTCTAGGATAGCCCAGGGCTGTCAGGTGGGACACACAGCAGAAACAACTGTCCTTTGCGTGAGGAAATTCTGAGAATATAGCAGTGTACTCATGTAATATGGAAGAGACACTAAAGGGTAGTATCAAAAGAACAGAGCTAGAAAGGAATTTAGAGAGGTGAACTGTGGACTCCAGCACTTCCCAACACAGAGTTGCTTTTCCAGATATGAAGATCTGAAGAGACAGAAGGAAAGGAAAACAACTTTAAGTTAGCGGTTATAATGGACACTTAAGAATTGATTGCATTGAATAATTCTGTAAAAGAAATCCTGGATTTTATATAGAGTAGTCCATCTGATGAAGCCTCACTGTAAGGTGTCCAGTGAAGAAAGGACAGAGGGAGACAGCAATGAAGACACCTGTGGGAAGAGAATTCAGGAAGAGGGAACAGCAACGTCAAAGTCCCACAGGCAGGAACATGTCAGGATTGTTTTATGAGCAGTAAGAAGACCCGTGAAGGAGATGAGGTCAGACAAGTGGGGAGGGTGGGAGGTGGGCAAAACACATAGGGTCGTAAGACCAATGTAAAGACTTTGACTTTTATTCTGAGTGAAGATGGGAAGCCAGTGCAGGGTTTTTGAGTGGAGGGAGCAGCGTGATCTGACCAATGTATTGAAGGTCCCTCCAGCTACTCTGTGGAGAGCCGACTGAAGGGAGTGGGCAGTGGAGGTGAGAGTGAAGCAGGGAGCCTTATTAGGAAGTAATCACAACAATCCAGCCAGAGCTGAAGGTGAAGCCTACGAAAGTGATAAAACATGATCAGAATCTGGATGTGGTTTGAAGGTAGAGCTGACAGGATTTACTGCTGGATCACCTTGTCACAAATTACAAAAGGTGGTTCTGTGCATTAGTACGTTGTCTCATTTAACTCCCTGGACAAAGATGAGTAGTTGTTGAACTCACATCATCAGAGGGAGAATTGATGATCTGAGGCCTTAACGTGGGTAGAGGTCTGACGGCCTCAGCAGGGCTGGGGCATGGTTTTGAACGTGGTGTTACTATTCCCAGCTACCTCCTCCTGTATAGAAGCCTCTCTCCCCAAGAGTTCTCTGACGGCCCTTTTATGCCGTACAACATCTATTTAAGGTCAGAACAAACATCTTATTTGAATTCATAGTACCTTCCTATTACATATCCTTTACTTTATGCCAGGAGGAATTTCCCAGCTTTCTTACACAGCAGCTTCACAGTGTCCTGGGGAGAAGACTTTAACTCCTGCGCAAAGCTCACCAACTTCTTCCTGATCTGGTGATAGGTAATTTCTGTAGCTTCCTGGCTCCATCTCTGGTTGGACTCCTCACCTCTAGTCCACACTCTACTCCACACCCCACACCTGTACCACACACACACACACGCACCCCACACCTGTACCACACACACACACACGCACACACGCATTAATCAATTACATTAATAAAACTACCTTAACCTCATTAGGTGTAGTTTCCAGGTTAACATAACAACTCAGGTGTGTATTTTCTGATCCGGAAGGATAAAGAGAGCAAAATATGGCAATAGACCGAAACGGAAAGTATCAGTTAGTCCACTCAGAAAATAGTTATTAAACCCTCAGATATCAAAAGGACGTCCTTTCTTTTGTTTGTTTTGTACCTTTGTCTTCTCAGTATAAAAGAACTTTTGTTTTGTATTTTGAAGACATTTCTGGAACAGGGCTGGTGGGGAAAGGGTGTGTGATAGGGTTGTAGAGCCAGGGAGATTTTTAAGTAGGCAAGTTATTTCCTTGCACGTAATTAGAATTTAAACAGCATGATGCTGATTTTTCTCCGCACTCTCATGGTTCAGGAATAAGTGAAAATTAACAGCATCTTTACTGAGATCAAATATAAAGTGATTCCAGCTTAGTACCTTATAAAATCAAGTTAATTTCCATCCCTGGGATAAACAGTCCCTCAAAGGCCTGTGAATGAAAACTCAAATACGATCTTTGGCAATTTTGTTCACTTTAGGTCCTCTTTGCTTTTTTATAAAAGCAAGTGCAGTATGGGAGGCGTAATTGTTTAGTCTCTGAACAACCTTTCAGCTCCCTCTGTGATTCTGAGGCTCTGGTGTGTCTGTGAAGAGACCCACAGAAAGCTGCTCTCACAATGGATTTTGGCGTGCAGGATGCCTTTCTCCCTGAGCCATCATGGCACCAATATAAGGAGGTTTGGCTGGATTGACTTCGTCAAGGAATTGGGCTATAATGTATTTTAGTATCTTCACTCACCCCCCATGGAGAGCAGGCAAATGTCCCACTTCCTCATGGTTATTGCTTATGTGTACCACTCTCCATTTTTTCACTTCCTCCTCTGTAAAATGAGTCTGAGTGGCTGGCTTGAAGTTACAGAGAGGAAAGATTATGCACAGCCTTCCTAATCAATCAGCTCTCTTCTTGGTTTCTAAAGACAATTAAATTGATTCTGTTACTCCAGTACTTTGTTTCTACTGGCCTATGCATAATAAGTCACTTCTGGAAAACAGCAAGCCCTACATTAGGATCAATCAGTGAAATGATTTTCAACCTCAGTGGTTCTATAATAACGATTTTTAAAAGAAAATACATTTCTCATAGAAATGCAATAAAGTACTAATTTCCAAATATACAAAACAAATAGATTAGGGGTGTGGTGGGTCAGGTATTGAATAAGAAGAAACTTTTCCTTACTCTGAAGCAAGTATTTGCTGTAGATTCCATTCATTCATTTCTCTGTGTTCATAATAGTCTTATGAAAACAGTGGCATTCCTGAGTAAGGTAACATATTAGGTTATTATCCGCCGCAGTAATTGTGGTGGATTAGATTATTAATTAAAATATTAACATACTGGGTTTAGGACTCAAAGCCCAGTAATTCCCTGCTTTTTAATTTTGGGCTCAGATTATGCCTTGGTTTGTCCGAAGGGTTATCAGCAGACTTGAAATGTGATTGCATTATTGGCCTTGATCTCTTACCTTTCTGCCATTACCGTACTACCCCCAGGAAGCTGCTGTCCCTTTAGCCTGGGCCCCAGAATGACATGTGTGGAGATAAGAGCTCACCAACAGTGAAGTCTAGCCTTAGGCCAGCCAACCTTCAGCTGACTTGTATACACGTCTCCTGTAAGTTTGTATGTTCCTGGGTTGTTCACTATGCAATAATAGCTGACTAATACAATAATAACAACTATTAATTGGACATTTACTGGTTAAATGTGCTATAGACACACAATGTCTCATTTAATTCTTACCTCAAGCCTCTGGGCGAAACATCTTTCAAATTTTGAAACAAGATATAATTAGTGTCAGAGCCAATATTTGAACCCAACCTTCTCCAAAGCCAAATGCTCTTAAGTGCTTTCAGAATTAAGTTATTCAGTAAAATTAATAGATCAGAATGAGACCCTAAATCTGACCTCCTGACCAAGACCCAGAGGCCGTGTATGATCTGCCCCCCTCCCTTCTCTCATTCCATTTTTTTTCCCAGCGTGGCTCTGGCCCCTCTGACATTCCTCCGAACTCTCAAACTTGCTTGGATTTACCCATCTCAAGCCTGTGTATGTGTTTTATTTTCTCTGTTCTTTTATGGCTGGCCATTTCCCATCCTTGGGATTTCAGAAAGATCTAACAGACCACCTTAAGGTAGCCTTCTCTTCATTATTTTCTCTCTCACCACTGTTTGTTTCCTTCATAGCATCACCACAGTTTGTAATTATTTTATATACTTGCTTTCATTATGTCTCTTTCCCCAAATGCAAGTCCACTAGGCAAAGGTATGCTTGTCTTGCATACTGCGGTATCCAGAGCATCTAGGGCAGTGTGTAGGTGCTCAGTAAATATTTGGAGATCTGAACACTTCTTAGATGCCTGAGCTATAATAGCCCTGGTTCCACAAGTAATTACAAAGAAGGGAAGTAGGCAGTATGTTGAAGCACATAATGGAGGGCCTAATCTTTTGGTTGGGCTTAGGAAAGACTTCCCAGAAGAGGCAACATTTTATCTCAGACAGGCAAGATGAACTGGAATTGGTCAGGAGTCGGATGAGAATGTGGATGGAATCTTATTTAGGGGATGTCCTGGGGGTGTGAGGACATCTAGACCTTACTGTATACCGTAATCTATGTGAAGAGTTGATTGTACAAGGATGCAGAATAAGGGTTTCCACTTTCATCAAGAAATCATGCGCAAGATAGGGACTTTACAGTGCTCAAAACAGAGAGTTAGGGGATATAGGTGACTACCTGTATTGTTTTTGTTTCTCCTGGATTTGTCAGTTGTCCTCAGTTTCACCTGCCTGGATGTTCTATTCTTTACAAATTATTACAGCACTGAGGCATTCGAGTGCTGAAGTTCAACCATGATACAGTGAGTTATGAGCTGTATCTCTCATGGCAAGATGCCTTTGTTCAGAGTGGCCTCAAAATCAGCCATTATCCTCGGCTGATCTGCATTGGGCCACAAGAGAACCCTGAAGAGAGGCTGTTGGTGAAGGACCGTAATTTCAACTCAAAGTAAAAACAACTCCAGGAGTAAGGCTTTCCGTCAGTTGGATTAGTAGTTTGATCAACAGACAGGGAAAAAATATTTTGTTATTAATTTAAAAAAATCTGAAAACCTACATTTTAATTTTTGATGACAGTCCTAAATACTGGTAGCAGAAGCTACATCTATTAACGCAAGAAGCTAGTAAGAAAGCACAAGTCATCCATCTCTGATTTCCCTGTAATGAGCCTGCAACTCCCTCTCTTGGCCCAAGGAAAGCTTTAATAGGCCCTAGGGCAGCACTGGTTATGGGGAGGAAAACTTCATTTTCCGCCGTATGTTAGCAGTAAAAGTAAGGACAAGAATTGGGGATTGAGACAAAGGCTGCCACTCACCGGCTCTCTTTTTTTGTTGTTTTGATGATGGTAAGGTTGGAGTTGGGACAGAATGGAGATGTGGGGAGAGAAAGGCATTTTTCAAAATTCACAGATTACAGATTATAATGTGATGGTATTTGGAGGTGGGGCATTTGGGAGGTAATTAAGTCATGAGGGTGGAGCCCTCATGAATGGAATTAGTACCCTTATAAGAAGAGACATGACAGAGCTGATCCCTCTCTCCACCATGTGAGAATGCAACAAGAAGGTGGCCATCTGCCTGCTAGGAAAGGAGCTCTCACCAGAACTCACCACACTGGCACCCCAATCTCAGACTTCCCAAGCTTCAGAACTATGAGAAATAAATGACTTTTTTAAGTCACCCAGTCTATGGTATTTTGTCACAGCGGACCAAGCTGACTTAGATGCAGTGTGTAGCTGGGGTGTCAAACGGCTGACGTGGCATGGAGATGAAGAACTTCATCTGCATAGAAGAAGTAAGAATGATTACTTCATAAATATAGTGAGGATTAAGTGAGGTTATGTAGGTAAGTGTTCAAAACGGTATCAGCACATAGTAAATGTTTACTGAGTGGTTGTGCAACAAATGCTACTGAGGAATGTGGCTCATGTTGATATTAGGGTGTTAAATCATCATGGAATTTGGGGATGCGAAGATACATTTGGAAAGGTAAAGAAGAAAAACATAAATGAGTAGCTGAAGACATCTAGAAAAGAAAAGTGAGTCTAGCAGAACAAGCACGAGACAGTAGATGGTGGTGGTAGTAGTGATTGGGAAAGGAGAATTTAAAGGTTGCTTGAAAAGGAGAGTAAAGTCCTCCAAAGCACTCACAAAATCCTTGGGAAGTTTGCTTCCTTCTTTTCTACTATTGCTGCAATTCACTTTTCCAGAACTGCTTTAGGTAATACATTCATCCTTTTAAAGCCAAGTTTTATGCATGTTGAATTATATATACTAAAAGGTAAACAGTGGGAGCATCTATAATAAGTTCAAAGAATAAGTAAATGAAGGTATTTCTGTGCATTTATATTCCTCATTGTTTTGTGAATGTTTTGGGATCATTCTCTACTCTGCCAGAGGATGTGGTGAACGTTCTTAATTTTCATCGTCAGAATGATGAAAGAGTTTCATATCACAGGTGTTGACGGCAAACAAATCTGTGGCTTCAGAAACGGAAGTTCCCGTCTGAAGACAAATGAATGTTTACAGAAGCAGAATAGATATTTCAAGGATATTACTCTCAAATTTATAGGGAGAACAGTACATGTCATGTTCTGCAGCCCAGGTTTAGGACATTTGAGATGAGAAACGTTTTCCATTTTGATTTCAACAAGAGCATTAATTGTTCTCCTCTTGCATTGTGTCTGGTGCAACAGTACAATCCTTGTTCCCTTAATTAGATTTCGGAGGATTCAGAAAGAGCTCACTCCTGATCTGAATTGTTTCCCTTGGTGACATTATTGGGTTTTAGTTCAGCATGGAGGCGAAAACCATCAACCAAGCAGCAAGTTTATAGAGCATCCCTACTATGCAGTCGGCTTTGTGTTAGGTGCTAAGAGCCTACAATTGAATTGAGGAGGCAAAACCTACACATATGAAATAATAAGGGAACAACAAAGGCCAAACTGGGTGCAGCTCACTCTCAGTGCAATAGAAACTCAGAGAAAGGAGAGATCAGTGTGGGCTAAATAGCCAAAGGTTTTCAAATTATTATTATCAATGACTATCATTATAGCAACAATGGTCAGCATTTATTGGTCATTAAGTGCTCACCATATGTCAGGTACTATGCAAAGTACTCTGTGTGCCTTGTCTGATTTAATCCTCACAACAACCCTTTTTATTATTGCCACTTAAAAGAAAAAACAACATACTCTTATTATTCACATTCTATACATGCGGATACTGAATCTTCAGATGGTTATATAAATTCAACCATAGTCACAGAGTTAGCAACGCCAGAATTCATACTAGAATGCAAATTTGTCTCACCCCAAACTAGTATGTGCACATTGCCATTCTTTGTAGCAGGATGAAGTCCATGAGGTCAGTCTTAAAAAATATATGAAGATTCCAAAAGTCAGAAGAGAATAAGGGAGGGCATTTCAATAGGAGGAATAGCATACACACACACCTAGAGACAAGAAGGAGCATGAGGTCTGTAAGGAACAGTGGAAAAGAGCACGTCCAGAGTAGAAAGTTAGTGGCATAAAGGATTGTAAAAGCTGAGTGGCTCTGCTTTGCACAGCATTGTGCTGGGAATCTACACAAACCAAGGTGTGGAACTTGAAGTGGGTCAGACAGGAGACAGGTGGTATTATTCAAGAAATTAGAATAATATTAGATAGCAAAGGCTTTACATCAAGTTAGATGACCAAGGGGCTCAGGTCCACAAGAATCAGAATAACAAAACAAGAATAGATGGGGTAGGTCACGCATTCATTCATACTTTCCTTTCATCCATTCACAGGGTTGTACCTGAGCATCCACTGCATTCAAAACATGACACGAGGCACTGTGGAAATTAAGGAGATGATAAGACAGGCTTTCTTCCCTTAAGCAGTTTGCAGTCTAGACAGGGGTGTCTTGAGCTGGAGTTGTTAAAGTATATAAGAATCAGGAGAAAATGGAGTGGGAGCAGATCTTTGAAGGAAGACTGACACATTCTCATTGGACTGAAGACTCAGTCAGAGGAATAATTTATTCATTTATTGATTTAGTAACTATTTTTTGAGCACATACCTCATGCTAGGTGTTGGGGAAAATAGAGAGTCCTCGTTAAATTTAGATGTGGATAAAAGATAGACTTTAATAAGATGACCTCCCAGACAAGTGTAAAGTCAGGGGACGCCTCCCTGAGGAAATGAATTGAGATTGAGGTTCTCCTGGCAACTAGCCCCCCTCCTCAGAGGCTTTCCAGAAGTCACCTCATTAGCATAACAAAAGACATTTGTCACTGTCCTCACTTAGGAAATCCCAAGGGTTTTAGGAGCTCAGTGCCAGAAACCAGGAGGGAGACCAAGTATATATTTCTTATCATAAATCACAACATCATAGGACTTTTTGCTCACCACTACAACACACCACAGTAACTCTGTGCCCCCGTGGCACCCTTTACCTCTGCACCATGGGTTATACAGCTGTGAATACCTACTGTGTGCAAGAGCCAAACTTGGAAACAATGATATTGGAAAACAGGGAAGGAATTTCATGGGGCAAAGGCAGTGAGACTTGGCTCCAGAGTCTGGGAAGCAGCAGGCAGTGAGGTAGAGGAGGCCTCTTTCTCCTCATGGCAAGTGAGGAGCCATGTGAAGGCGAGTAAGTAGTGAGAACAAAGACCAGATTGGGGGTGAGGGGGGAATAAATAAATAGAAATGCAGAAAAAAGAGACGGCAAAAATTACTCTCTTGAGAACTTTAGAGATAAAAGGGTTGGGAGCAATGGAATGTTGATTTTAAAGGTTAGCTTAACATTTGGGAGACAGGGGGGTGAATTAAACACGTATGTAACTAGAGATTGAAAATGCTGGAAAAGGGGGGATTAACCCCCGAGACCAAGACCAGTGGTGAAGGTGTTTGCTCTAGAAAGGAGAACGGATGTGTCTCCCACTAACATTAAAGGGGAAGCGCGTGGACATGGAGATAGACATTTTTGAAGTGAAGGATCAGGAATCTTTATCTTCTCGATATAACTCTAATATTGATTTCCTGAAACTGTGCTTTATGGATACAGTGGCTCACTACATATCACTCTGCTAAGAACAATAAACAACTCATCTGCAAAGAGATTATACAATGAAATACAAACGAAACACCAAAAATGGACTTTCTTCTCATGTTGAGATATTGTTCCATCAAATATCCCTTCTTGCCTCTAAATATTCTCCTCCTTTGCATCCTTTCCTTCCTGTAAAGGCCTTCTATACAAATAAATAAGTCATCTAAAACCCTGTACTCCCCTTCTTTCCTACTTTTCAGAGATAACCATCTCATTGGCTCCATTGGCTCATCTTCCACTTACCCTTCAACCTACCTCAGTCTGATTTCCATGCCCACATCCCCAGGAAAGTGCTCTCACATGAGATCCATCATGATCTCCATCCAAGGACACATTCAAGAACTAATCCTTTTGTAGCTCACTCTTTCCTTGACCCCATTCTCTCTCTATGCTTCTTCTCCAATCTCTGATGTATCTATCACCGTCTCTTTCACATGTTCTTATCCCATCTGACTGACAAAAGCCAGTGTTCCCTGGAGTCCTGTTGTATGATGCAATCTGAAACATTCTGCATATATTATGAACATAATCTAAAAGAAACAAGCTTGAAGAAGAGACTGAAATGGTCAGGAAATAAATGCGGATGAAGAGATGAAGATGAAGAGAGGGTAGTGTTGGAATGATGGCAATTCTGAGACCTTTAAGGTGAATAAGGTAGATTTAAACTGAATGGAAACTAAAGGTAAAAGTGTTAAATAAGACACAGGGAAGCAGGCTAATCCTCACGGTCACTGTTTGGCTGCACAGAAGACTGGACAAGGCTGTAGGATCTCAGCTCTGCTCAGGTTGGATCAGAAGACCTGATCAGGTTTCCTGGCCCACTCGGGCTCTTGCCACAGTGGTCAGTAGGGGCCCCAAACTCCCTCTAGTAGTGAGGTGTTTTGGATGACGGACTCCTTCGAGAATCTGATGAAAGTTATATTCTATCTTCCTAGAGAAACTCAAACATGTGCTCTAGATGTGAATTCAAGAGGTTCATGGGTCCCTACTCTAAATTATGGAAAGCTCCAAGTTTTGCAAGCAGGTAGAACACCCCACCCATTAACCTATTTGTTTGTCCTTTGACCAGAAGCCTTCACTAAGTAAATCAGTATTGTTCTTGGCAATCAAGTTTTAGAAAAACTGAACGTTATTCTTTTTTATTTTTTCCAAATACTATCCTGTTCAGCTGCTCTACACTTACTGCTAAAAAGAAAACACACTGGTTGTTCTACTGGCATATGTTTGCCTTTTTTGTCTGAAATTTTTACATGTGACGGCATCAATTCACAGTAGTTCAATCCAGTTTCTCTCTTGCAACCAAATACTTTTGGAACGCTCTCCATATGACTGAGATACTGTTATAAATCCAAGAGGGAAAAAAGCATCTTGAGTTTTGTCAACAAAAGGTTCCTATAGATTTTTCTCACTCAGCGGAGTAATACTTAAAAGTCATTGTCTTTATTAAAGCATTCCCTCAACACCCATATCTGACATAAAAGTGGTCTGGTGTTGACATGTGCTTACTTCTATCCCTGTGGTCTACATTCATCTAACCCATTCATTCAAAGATCTTCTTTTGAGGACTCAGTGAAATACTCAGTTCTATGCTAGATCCAGAGAATAGTACAATGAATAAGACAAAGTCTTAGTTCAAAGTCTTATTTCAAAGGCCTGAGCCTCTTGGCAGAGATAGACATATCAATAGATGATAAAGATACGTTGTAATAATCAGTGGTCCTCAGCCCTGACTTCATAATAGGATCATCAGAGAGACCTTTCAGGAAATGGTGATGCTTGTCTCTGACCAAGAGGTAATGGTTTAATCGTTCTGAGATAATGCCTGAACATCAGTATTTTTTAACAACACCCAGGTAAACCTAGTAGCATCTAGATGAGGAAAATCTAAGGTATTGTGGAAACATGTAGGAGTTACCTAGGACCTAGAATGAATGTCTGAGTTGATTCACTCAGTGAAGAAGGAATATCTAATTGAAGCAGGGAGAAGGCTCTCCCAACCAGATGCATCAGTATCTGCAAAAACATGAAAGTGGGAGGGCACATGATGGGTTTATTTATTCCTTTGCTCACCAAATACTTACTGAGTGCCTTGCTTAGAGCCAAGAGCTAGGTCACAGTAACTAGACAAATCACTCCTGCTCTTATAAAAATTATAGTAGGATAGTTAAGTATTGACAGCATACCATTAACTGTAGAAATGATTGTTAAATTGCTGTTCTGAGAAATACCACAGAGCAGAAGCACAGGAACTATGAGGGTAGTTGGAATAGATCCCTCTCACTTTGGGGAAGCTAGGAGGGCTCACCTGAAGAATTGTTATTTAGGCTGAAATTTGAAGAAGTAGTCAGCAGAAGCAAGAATGCAATGCAGAGAACTGCTGGCAGAAGAGCTGTGAAAAGCCCTGATGTGGATGTGTGGTCAGTGGGTGGTCAAAGCACAGTGAGTTAGGGGAGAGTGATGGGGGGTGAAGAAGCAGAACGTTCCCTCAGTGTGGCCAGACAACCCAGGACCTTGTGGACCACACTGGGTCCCGAGTGCATCACATCCCTTCTGTTCCTGTACTGCATCAGCAACACATCGGTTTGTGCATGTCTTGGAGATTATCAACACGTTTGCCAATGTCCTCAAGACAGTCCTGTCTCTTCGTTAATGTCCAGAGATGCTAACTGACTTGCCCAAGTTTGCATAGTTTAAAATTAATCCTAAGAACCAAGGTTAGAACTCAAGGCTAGTGAGTCGAAATCTGAGCCCCGTTCCATCACATCACAGAAAATATTTTATCAGATGATATATTGTATGCAGCTAAGTAAAGTTCTGATAAATCTAGAATCACTTGTCAAAGTTTTATGACAGTACAAAGATGTCAGGAGCACTTTGTGGTTTGTTGTTTGTTTTTGTAATAATAATAGAATCAAAAGATGGAAAGGCAGAATTTTCAGGCCATATAGTGGTAGCTAGGGAGAACTGACTAGATGAAAGGAAGCTATGATGATAGATCTTTGTTTAGAGCCGGAGGGACCTTATTTTACTCAGTAACTGCTTCTAAGAGGAAATGAATACCTACACTCCCTAGGACTAAATATAAAGAAAAGAGAGGCTTCTCACTACCCAAATTCCACTGAAGTAAAGAAAAGAGCTTTGGTTTGTCAAACAAAGGTTCCAAGGAACGTGTGGGAGCTCTGAGAAAGCAGCCAACATAAGGGAAGGTCTGTGCCCTGCTCTAAGGCCTCACTCTCCGTGTGCCCAGCCAAGAGGAAAGCTGTACCTGCCAGAGTTGCCTCCACGTGGCTCACCCAGGAGCATGTTCACTGGCCTGCATTTTGCTGGTGGGCCCAGATCAGAGCCGCCACTTCCCCTCAGTGACACCCCCAAGGAATCTACAGAGTACCTGCCTGAGTAGAAAAGATTCGTGGTAGACATGAGCCAAATAGCAATTTATCCTTCTTGTCACTTTTCCTAGTAGTCCAGACTGGATAGATTGTAGCGGCTATCACCACAAAATGTTTCAGAGAGAAACATTCCCTATAGATATGAAATTGGGACACATACTGTGTCTTTAAATAAGTAAACCACTAACTAGATAGAACTAAATGCCAGGAAAAGTAGCATCTGACGACCTGCTGACAATGTCAGTTCTTTCATATTTTTCTTCCTCTGTATCCTGAATTTACAATAATATAGTACATACATATTTCAGAGAATAGAAGCCAAACTGTTTTGAATTTGGGCGAGCATCTCAATTCCTTGAACATAATCGAGGGTTTTATAAATTCATGATTATCTCATTTGGTCAGTATTATTAAAAAACAGAATATCAAAAAGTGAATTTCTGTATCACTAAAAGCAAAAACTTTTAATGTCAAAATGTATATTCCCCTATTTTCACATTTACCACCCTTTAGTATATTTTCCCTGTCCCTCAAGGCTGGCTCCCCATGGCCCTTTATTTCTCAGATCCCTTATCCAATCTGTCTTCTGGTTGAATAGATTCCACCTTCTAAAAGTTCACATGTTTAGTTTTGATTCCTCTCTTCCCTTCCCACTGTTGGCATCAGTTTATGACACATCACCTGAATTATTGCAGAATGTTTTGAACACTTCTCAGGGTTGCCTGCTTCCAACTCATCATTAACTCTCTTGCCAGATGAGATGCCATCTGTCATGACAACCCAGCACCTTGGGGCCAGGCTTACTGTACTTGGTGAATTTCCAACATTATGGAATCCACTTCCTAAGGCAGAAGTCAGAAATCAACCTTTCTGGCTGCTTGGTAGCCAAGGCACAGGCGTGAGCCCCGGGCTCTGGGAATTAGGCTCACCCATGCCACACATTTGGATTCCAAAGTAGGTAAATGGAGGAAGAGGCTCCGTGTGAATTCCATTTCACTGGCAAATGTTGTGGCCGGAAGTCTGCAGCATCCTGTGGCAGCAGCGTCTCAGGTGGCCATCTCATGGGGAGCCAGTCCTGAGTGCGATGTAGGGTGTCATTCTTCAAAGTACCTTTGAGCCTAGTTTTCTTCAGCTCTCCCAGGGGTTCCATGCATCATCCAGTACTGTCAGTAAAGTCAGCTGATTCTTCTTGCCTCTAATGACCCCAGAGTAATCTTTCTGTCCTCAATTCTTTTCATTCTTTTTTCTTTATTTTGCTCTACAGTAAGTATTTCCACTCTTTTATCTTCCAGGTCATTTATCTGTCCATCTGCCTCAGTTATTCTGCTATTGATTCCTTCTAGAGAATTTTAAATTTCATTCATTGTGTTGTTCATGATTGTTTGTTTGATCTTTAGTTCTTCTAGGTCCTTGTTAAACGTTTCTTGTATTTTCTCCATTCTATTTCCAAGATCTTGGATATCTTTACTATCATTATTCTGAATTATTTTTCAGGTAGACTGCCTCTTTCCTCTTCATTTTTTTGGTCTGGTGGGTTTTTACCTTGCTCCTTCATCTGCTGCAGAGAAAAGGAGACCATGAGTCTCCTTTTCGCAGGCTGCAGGTTCATAGTTCCTGTTGTTTTTGGTGTCTGCCCGCAGTGGCTAAGGTTGGTTCAGTGGGTTGTGTAGGCTTCCTGGTGGAGGGGCCTGGTGCTTGTGTTCTGGTGGATGAGGCTGGATCTTGTCTTTCTGGTGGGCAGGACCACGTCCAGTGGTGCGTTTTGGGGTGTCTGTGAACTTATTATGATTTTAGGCAGCCTCTCTGCTAATGAATGGGGTTGTGTTCCTGTCTTGCTAGTTGTTCGGCATGGGGTGTCCAGCACTGGAGCTTGCTGGTCGTTGAGTGGAATTGAGTCTCAGCGTTGAGATGGAGATCTCTGACAAAGCTTTGGCCGTTTGATATTACGTGGGGCTGGGAGGTTTCTGGTGGACCAATATCCTGAACTCAGCTCTCCCACCTTGGAGGCTCAGGCCTGACCCCTGGCTGGAGCACCAAGATCCTGCCAGCCATACAGCTTCTGTCCTGAACGAATATGTTTAAGAAGGCAGGGGAGCACTTGGCCCACAGTTTTCTCTTGCTGTTGCTTGACTCCTTATAAACACATCTGGTTCTACAAGAATGAAGTCACTGACCTTCAACACACTCTTCCTTCAACATATAAAAGAAGGGTCGATCCACAGCTAGGGTGTTCATCAAGACTCTTCCCCAGCACTGGCATCGGACTGGACTTGTTTTGCCCACTGCGCAGCAAGCCAAAACACCGAGAGGCAGAGGTTTGCAGCAAAAAAGGGCTTATTCACAAAGCAGCCAAGACAGGGCAGGAGGCGAAAAGAAAGAAGAACAAATCTCAAATTCATATTCTGGAAGGTAAGGGGCTAGGGGTATTTATGGGCTAAAGAAGCAGGGTCGTCTGAGGCATGAGGAACATGGGGAACGAGGGGGAAGGTGACTGGAAGTAAGGAAAAGCCACTTTTAAAAAATTGAAGTATAGTTAATTTACAATGTTGTGTTAGCTTCATGTGTACAGCAAAGTGATTCAGTTATCCATATATATATATATATATATATATATATATATATCCTTTTTCAGATTCTTTTCCATTATAAGTTATTATAAGACATTGAATATAGTTCCCTGGGCTATATAGTAGGTCTTTGTTATTTATCTATCTTATGCGTAGTAGTGTGTATAGGTTAATCCCATATTCCTAATTTATGTCCTACCCCATCCCCTCTGGTAACAATAAGTTTGTATGTCTATGAGTCTATTTGTGCTGTGTAAATAAGTTCAATTTTATCACTTTTTTAGATTCCACATATAAGTGATATCATATGCTATTTGTCTTTTTCTGTCTGACTTCACTTTATATGATAATCTCTAGGTCCATCCATGTTGCTTCAAATGGCATTATTTCATTATTTTTTATGTCTGAGTAATATTGCATTGTATATTATACCACATCTTCTTTATCCATTCATCCATTTATCCATTGGTAGCTTCCATGTCTTGGCTATTGTAAACGGTGCTGCAATGAACATTGGGGTGCATGCAGATATAGGGTTTTTCTTTTTTAGCACTTTTTAAAAAGTATTAAATCTGCTGATCATTTACTGGTCTTTCATGCCTCTGTCTTTCCATGGGAGGCACCACCCATCATATGCCAAAGTAGTTGGCGCCCATAGCACCCATTTCCTTGGGATGCTGAGTTGTCTGCCACTGGTCCTTCTAGCAGAAGCCTCACTAACATGTGCCAGGGCTCACTGCCAGGTGCCCTCAGCCTGGTTGCACATTGGCATGCAGATCAGAGGGCCTTGCAGCAAACCACCCAATGCAGGGCTTGTTGGGTTTTCAATTTCTACCCTGGTATTTTTGCAGAATTCTAAAGAAATCTCCCAAAGAGTTCATTTGGGCATCTGCAAAGATTTCAGTCTGAAATTATTTGAGTTGACTGATTCTACAGCTGGGATTTCAGTCTGTTTTCTCACTTTCTCTCCCTGTTCCCTTTCTTCTTTCTTTTAAGTTGAGTGACTTGGGCAATGCTGTTTCCTCTCTCTAAAGCTGCTGGTGGCATGGGGATTTCATAGATCACCTCACTCAGATCCTCTGGTAGGGACTAGTTTCAAAGCACTGACCCTCATCTATAATCACATTCACTGGCTGTCTGAGTCTAACTCCTTGAAGTGGCAGAATCCTACTGATGCTGGGATAAATACTGACCTTCTGGAAAGGAACACTGTATTTCAGGTCTTGGATCATCAAGAAGAAATGGTCAGAATGGCAAGCCTTGGACAAAGTCATCATTGCAATCTTTTTCCCTACAAAAAGTAGATTATTTTGTTTAATATAATTTTAACGTACATAATTTATAAGTAAGGAGTGGGCATAGGATATACTATCAGACTGTTTGTGTGTTATGTTATAATGGGATGTTAAATTACGGTGGAATGCAGAGGTGAGACAAGCATTGTCTTAGGGTGACCATGGCTTAAGTCAGCTTTCATCCATGAAAGTTCAGTTGCTCATCCCTGATATAAGGATTCGAAATATAAGATTCAAACGTCCAACTTCAGTTTTGCTTCTATAGCATATAGTTAACTCACCTTAATGTTGCAATAATAAATGCATCTGTAAGTGCATCCCCAAGCATAACTCATGGGAGATTCATTTTATATTCCAGAGATTGCTTAGCTACAGTGTACAATAAACAGTGCTCCTTTTGGGATACGAGGATGCTTTGACCCTCAATTAGACATGGCTTTGATGGGTTTTTTTCTTAATTAATGGTGCGGATTTGTTCTGTGAGGCATCCATGCTTCCTGTGATGTGTAGCTGGCTAGGTTTAGATTGATCCTATGCCATGGGTTACAGGACAGAATTTTGGTTGGAAGAATGACAGACAGGATCACACTCGTGGCTTTAATTCTATTAGAGTCATACTGAATCAGTTGCAAACATTTAAATATCAGGACATTTCACATAAAAGAATGTTTCTGACTTGTTTTTGAAACATCAAAAAAAAAAAAAAATCAGACAATTTGGGACCTGTCATGTCTCATGCCATCTGGCTCTGAGGATGGCTGCCTCTTTCAATGGGCCATCTACTTTCACTTTTACCGAGGTCCCCAGCCTGCTTTTCCCTTTCATATCTGACAGTCTGGTGTCTGAAAGCGTTGGGTTTGCAATCTCTGCTTTAGTTGTTATCCATGGAAGGACAGTGGCCTTAATTAAATTACTTCCCTCCAGTGGTCCTCTCTGATGGAGGAGGCATGAATTTCCCCGTTACTTTCACCAAAAAGGCATTTTATTCTCTTAATGGGATTAAGCCCTGTGGCCTGTGAATTAGCAAGTCTATCAGGACCATAGAGAAGATCTGTCTCTAACAGACATTCTTGTAACTCAACTAATTTTTGACACTCAGAAAATAGATTTCTTTCAATGTTTAAAATTTTTAGTAAAATTATCTGTAAGCTGTCAGGATTTATAAAAGTCCTCTATACCATGAGCCAGTCTGCTCATGTCAGCCTGCATTCCTTTTGCCGTGTCATTCCCTCTAAGCAGGACACTCTCCCCAGGCCCTCTAAATATTCAAAATCTTTCCTTTTAGACCCAGTTTTATTCTCAGTTTCTGCCCTGGCTAAGGGGACCACATGATGCAATTTGTCTGTGATAGTCCCAGAGGAATTATTAACAGCATTTTTTTAATTCTCAAAACTCTCCAGGTTTGAGTCCTACCCTTGGCTACCTCAATGATATCTGTGTTTGCAATTGCCATAACACAGAAGTGTCCATGTTCTAGAGTTTAGCAATTACAATTTTCTTATTGAATAGCAGACTTCTTTGAGTAAGAGATTTCTTTTTATCAACATCAAATTTAATGGACACCTCTGACTACCTCCCTCATAAGACAAACTTCTTTTGAATAACAGTAGATTATCTCTTATTTGTTTAGTTTAGCACTTCCCAAAATGTGGTTCAGGGACCCCTGTGGGTCTCTAGGACCCTTTCAGAAGGTCTGCCAGGTCAAACTACTTTAATAATATGACAAAGACATTATTTGCCTAATTCTCTCATTCTTTCACAAGTACACAGTGGAGTTTTACCTTTTCTTAAATTGAGATATAATTCGCATGCTATAATGTTCACTCTTAATGAACATTATATTATATACCATTCAGTGGTTTTTAGTATATTCACAAAGTTGTGCAAACATCACCACTGTCTAATTCCAGAATATTTTCATAACCAAAAAGAAACCCCATAGCCATTAGCAGTTAATCCCCATTGTGCCCCTTTCCCCAACCCCTGGCAACTACTAATCTACCTTCTGTTTCTATGGATTTACCTATCCTGAGCATTTTATACATATGTTATTATGCCATATGTGTACTTTTGTGTTTGGCTTCTTTTATCTGGTATAATGTTTTCAAGGTTCATCCATGTTGTAGCATGTATCAGAATTTCACTCCTTTTTATGGCTGAATAATATTCCGTTGTATGGATATACCACATTTTGTTTATCCATTCATCATTAAAGGACAGTTGGGTTGTTTCCATTTTTCAAAGATATTATGAAAAATGCTTCTGTAAACATTCATGTATAAGTTTTTGTGTGCAGACATGTTTTCATTTTTTCTTGGGTATATACCTAAATGTGGAATTGCTGAGTCATATAGTAGCATGATGGCATGAGACATGACAGGTCCCAAATGAGACCAGATGGCATGAGACATGACAGGTCCCAAATTGTCTGATTTTTTTTTTGATGTTTTTTGGTGTTTAACTTTTTTGAGGAACTTCCAGAATGTTTTTCAAAGTGACTGTACAATTCAGCGTTCCCACCAACCTTGTATAGGGTTCAATTTCTCTACATCCTTGTCAACACTTGTTATTGCCATCAGTCCTTTTTAATTCTAGCCATCCTAGTGGGTATAAAGCAGTCTTCCACTGTGATTTTGATTTGCATTTCTTTGGTGACCAGTGATCTTGAGTATCTTTTCATGTGCACATTTGCCATGTGTGTACCTTCTGTACAGAAGTGCCTATTCAAATCCTTTGCTCAGTTTTTAAAAATTGTTATTTATGTTATTTGTGTTATTATATCTTTTTATTGTTGAGTTGTAATCATTTTTATATATTCTGGTTACTAGACTCTTATCAGGTATATGATTTGCAAATATTTTCTCCCATTCTGTGGGTTGTCTTTTCACTTTCTTGGAGCACAAGAGTCTTTAATTTTGATGAAGTTCAATTTTTCCAGTTTTACTTTGGTTACTTGTGTTTTTGGTATCATATCTAAAATAACCAATGCCAGGGGTGTGGGGGGCTGGGTGAAATGGGGAAAGGTGGTCAAAAGGTACAAACTGCCAGGAAAAAATAAATAAGTCATGGGGATGTAATGTACAGCACAGTAACTATAGTTAATTGCGTACTGAAAGTTTCTAAGAGAGTAAATCTTCAAAGTTCTCACCACACACACACACATTTGCAACCATCCGTGGTGATGGATGTTAACTAGACTTATCGTGGTGATCATTTTTCAACATGTACAAATATCAAATGATTAAGTTATACACATGAAACTAAATAAGTCAATTATATATAAAAAACTAGATTAAAGCCAACAACAAAAACAAACAAATAACCAATGGCAAATCCAAGGTAACAGATATTTAAACCTATGTTTCTTCTAAGAATTTTACAGTTTTGATTCTTACACTTAGTTCTTTGATCCATTTTGAGTTAATTTTTGTATACAGTTTGAGGCACTATTTCATTTTTTGCATGTAGATATTCAGTTGTCCCAGCACTATTTATTGAAAAGACTCTTCTTTCCCCATTGGAGTGTCTTGGTACCTCATCATAGTAGTTTTACTTTTTCTTTTTTTTTACTTTTTTAAATATAATTTTTAAAGGTTACACTCCATTTACAGTTATTACAAAATATATTCCCTGTGTTGTACAATACATCCTTGTAACCCATCTTACACCCAAAAGTTTGTACCTCCTACTCCCCCATTCCTATGTTGTACCCCCCGGCACCACTGGCAATCACTAGTTTGTTCTCTGTATCTGCGAGTTGGCTTCTTGTTTGTTATATTAACCAGTTTGTCATATATTATAGATTCCACATATAAGTGATATCATACAGTATTTGTCTTTCTCTGTCTGACTTATTTTACTAAGCATAATGCCCTCCAAGTCCATCCATGTTGCTGCAAATGGCAAAATGTTGTTCTTCTTCATGGCTGAGTAGTATTGCATTGTTTATATATGCCACATCTTCTTTACCCATCCTCTGTTGATGGACACTTAGGCTGTTTTCATATCTTGACAATTGTAAATAATGCTGCTATGAGCACTGGGGTGCATGTGTCTTTTTGAATTAGTGTTTTTGTTTTTTCATATATATACCCAGGAGTGGAGTTGCTGGGTCATATGGTAGTTCTATTTTTAGAGAGTAGTTTTACTTGTGCCTGATTTTTTCTTGCTTCTAAGTTAGTCTTGACCAGTTGCTTCTTTCACCCAAGTTCAAAGTGCACATTCCCAGACCAAGCACTGGCTGCTAGATAATTTGCTGGGAAACTGCTTTACAGAAAAATATCAAAGGTGAAACAGGGCAGTGCAGAAGGATGAAGATGAAAACACAGACTGTCATTATACTCTGTAGGGCCTTTCAAATTATGTATGGATACTAGGCTTTTTTTTTTCCATAGTGGAGAGGCATTGATATGTCCAAACAGGAAAGTAATGTGGTCAGATTCATTTGGGAAGAGCTTTCTGGTGGCACTGTGGAGGATGTATCATTGGGTAAGTTTTTAGGAATGGAGACATAGACCAGTTAGGAGGCCAGTAATCGTAGGGGATGGCGAGAGCCTGAACAAAGAGCAGTGGTCTTGGAGATGAGGGAGACGAGAAATTTGAGAGCATTGCAGTGGTAAAGTGAAGAGACCTCGATGATGGATGCAGTGGGGAGGTGGGGATGAGAAGACAGAGTCAACATAATGTTCAGATCGCTGGTGGATGGGGGTGGGGAGCCTTCTTGATGCCATGACAGAGTGACTCCACATTCTAGTTCACCTGGGACTCTCCTAATTTTAGTACCGAAAGTCTCACGTCCCAGAAAACTCTCAGTCCTGGGAAAACTGGTACAATTTTTCGCCCTATTCACGAGCCTGATATGTTGGCTCCTGAGGTCACCACACCAGGCACCTTCATGGCCACTAAGCTGCCACCTCCCCAATCTCTGCCAAGTTTTATAAATTAATGTATTTGCATCCCACTTTCAGTTCCTGATCCAAGAAAAAATCACCCATCTGGGCAGGACATAAGAGCAATTGACCAGGGTGCTCTGTAGACCCCTCCTTTCAGTGGCTGCACTCCGTTTCCCATATTCCCAATAGCAAACAAGACAGGCTACTCAGAAATGACTCTAGCTCCTGTGTCTTTAGATAGGCTCACTTTAGGAGCCCTGTGCTCTGTGCCTTCCTCGCTAGTTGGCATCCAAGTATGCTGTCCCATATGAAGTCGGAACTAGTGGTGAGTTGGGTGAAAAGAGCACAAGCTTTGGAATCAAACAAATCTGGATCTGGACTTGGTCTGAGTGACCTTAAGCAAGTTACTTCACCTCCTGAAGCCTCATCCGTAAAAATGAGATTGCCATTGGAAATCAAGGGTATGACAAAATACTAGCCATCAGTAATTTGATTTTTCTTTCCTTGGGTCTTTATAATTTCAGGGGATGCCTCCTTCCCCTGAGGGGAGCGTTTGAGGTCCTTCCACTCTTTCAGCCTTGCTGCTTCCCGGTTCAGATTTTCTGTTTCCCCAGCAGACTCTGCCAAGATGCTGAGTGGCTGGCGCTGAACCTGCCTGGGAGGTAACATCCCTACAGGAGAAAAGAAAGGAAAGAATGGCCTGGAGGAGACATGCTAGTGGTTTCCAGGACTATTAGGTTCACACTAACTCCACAGGTGATTTCCTGGTTGACTGTTTATAGAGTCACACATAGGCATTCATACATATTTAATACTGACAACATTTCCTTTCTAGAAAGAATGAACATTTCTAATTTTTAAATAATGATTGATGGATAATCCTTCTTTGTTTGGAGAAATCAATGCCACAATAAGTATAATAACTAACATTTCTTATCCAGACAAATGCATATTTTGAAGCATAGAAGAAGGATTGGTTTGTGAAGTTGAAAGTAACTTATGCCTTAGAAAAAACTGTTTATGTCCTTGTTGGCATTTTTGCCAGCCAAGGAGGGGAAAGGTGGACATAATCATATGTGTAATCTAAGTTTCTGGGAAGGTAGATTTCAAAAATTTTATAGGAAATGTGAATTTGTGCTCAAAGACAGGAAAATGCCATCCTGATGGTCAACAGGGCAAAAGTCATTGCTATTAACTCTATGTATATCAGAGAGTGAGGTGTCTGCCTAGAAAGGGAGATGATTCAGTAGGCCTGAGTTAATGATAGTATCCAAAAGCTACTTTCTAATGCGAGAGTGTCAACTTGAAGGGAGGTACTTGGAGAAGGGAGCTTGCTGAATACATTATCAATGATTTTGAATAAAAATGGGGTGGACACTCATTAAATATGTGTATAGCATGCGTGTGATGAATTACAGAAGTCATGGCAATTTAAAGCATGTGTAAAAAAATCTAACATGATGAAAATTAGTAGGGAAAATTTGCCGTATTTACTAAGATGACAAGACAGAGATTCCTTAGCTATAGCACATAGAAAAATAGTTTCAAAGTTTATGGGATAGCAAGCTCAAAATATTTCAGCAATGTCATGGGGCAAATGCAGCCGGTGTTGCTATAGGAACCACATCCAGAACCAGGGAGGTGATAGTCCGGTTCTGTTCCTGTCTGCCAAACAGCATCTGCAATAGAGCATTGAACTCAGGCACCAGCCAGGGATATAGAAAAAGACTAGTCCATGTTCTTAATTTAAGATGAGCTCCCAAGATTGTGAAGAAACTTAAAATCTGAGACGTGAGAAATGGTTGAAGCAAATGGGTAAGGGAAGACTTCAAATATATAAAGGCTGTCATGTGGAAGAGCAGCTTGATTTCCCTCCCAATGATCCCAAAAAGCAGAATTAAAACAGTAGATAGAAGCTACAGGAAGACAAATTTTGGCTCAACTTCCAGGGGAAAAAAAATCTAAGAGAGAAGAGAGGGGATATTTAAATATGGAATGAGGGATGAGTCATTCAAGAATGGGCTGGGAAAGAATGGGCTTTTGGGCACCGATATTTCCTGGGGGGGCTAGAACAATTTTCCAAACCAGAGATGCTATGATTCTCTAAAAGTAGAGAAAACCACATTAGATCAAGACTCTTGCCGTGAAATTTTATAATTAGTTATTTTAGGGACTGTGAAAATGGAGATTATTATGAAAGATACCAGAGTGCTCAGAATTAATTGCCCTCCCATAGCGCTTGTCTTAAGCTCTACAAAGCCACCAGGAGTTCTTGGCTGTATACATGCTGTCTTCCCCATTCGATGGCAAGGTCCCTTGTGAAGGGACAGTATCTTATTCACATCAATGCAATCACTACAAGAGTCTATTTTATTAGCCCTGTTTCTTTTAAAAACCTCCCAGAATTCAAACTATTCCTCACCCCTATCATTTTTTTTTTTTTGCGGTACGCGGGCCTCTCACTGTTGTGGCCTCTCCCGTTGCGGAGCACAGGCTCCGGACGCACAGGCCCAGCGGCCATGGCTTACGGGCTCAGTTGCTCCGCGGCATGTGGGATCTTCCCGGACCGGGGCACGAACCCGCATCCCCTGCATCGGCAGGCGGACTCCCAACCACTGCGCCACCAGGGAAGCCCCCCCTATCATTTTATATCATGTTTGTCCAGGCCAGAAGTATAAATTAAGCTGACCCCTCATGGTCTGTCCATTAATGTGGTTTAACTGTACAGTCCTACAAATGAAGAAGAAAATATTGTTCTGAAAATGTATCTCTGTGAGTCTATGGTAAAGAAAATGGACAAAAATGAAAGCATAAATAACTTGTCAGAACAAATGTTGGTATTTTTCTTCATAAGGTTGTAAGTAGTCATGAGGCACACATTTCCTTCCCTTAAACGATGAGTTGCCTCTATAAGCAACCATTTTGAACCGAAAGCCACCAAACCCAAATAGTAGCAAAGTCAAGTGGTGAAGAGTAGTGAATGCGGTAGCTATGCCAGAAGAAAGTTACTCCACGCGGCCCCCGGCTGACTCCTTGTATTCATGTTAACGACATGTTGTGAGATAGTCCACACTTAGGTAGAAATGAATTTCCAAGGAAGATGGGTCAGCTTCACAGTAGGCTGGATTGTGTCAATGCCACTTGCTACGCTTAAAATGAAATCACCTTTAGAAACTTTTTCTTTTCATTGTCATCAAGGACAAGAGATGTACCGAGCTCAAATGGACAATATTTTTGGTAGCAAAATGGTGGGAGAAATACCAATTTTTTTCTGAGGGAGAAAAATGGACCCATTTGGCTATGAGCAACAAAACAGTGAATTCATAGCAGCACTAACGTTACCAGGGGAGAACTTGTACCTTTCTAGTTTCTTTAAACTGGTCTCGAGCTATACCCAAACCAGTTTCTGATTGCCTAACTGAACCCTGTGAAATCCTTTTGACTCTAGAAAAGAAGTGAGCACTTGGATCAGCTGGGATCACAGGGTTGTTCTATGTGATCTATTGCTGGGGATCCTCAGCTTCCATTTTTTGGAGTCCTGGAGTCATAGCAGTCCTCTCAGAGCACCTTACACTCTGGTCTGCTTTCCCACCCAGGTGCTGACAATAAATGCTACATTTGGGAGTCCTGGTTCACCTCTGCATACCCTGAAAGTTCTCATGAGGAGTCCCAAACTGCCTCCTGTGTGAAAGCTGCTGGAATAGGACTATTTCATAAGGCAACTGGGCAGGCAGGTGAGGGACAAGCAGGGAGCGGGAATAAACAGAGTTCTAGACATTTTTGAGTAGCTTTATTCAGTTTCCTTTTCTAACAATGTGCTAAGTGTTCCAGAATGTCCTTTCTCTTCCATTCTCCCCAACATCCCCCTCTTCCTTCCTCCATCCCTGAATCTTCCCGTCTCATCCCCCAGAGAGCCCAAGATAAAGACATGGTCAGGCTTAGTCAAGAGAAAACCATCCCGTGCACCCTGGTGGAGGGTGTGACCAGTTGTGTCTGGGCAGGAGTGCTAAGGTGTCCAGGAAGCTGCTGTTCTTGCCAAAAATAGATCTGCCTCTTGTGGAATTTGCTTTGCTTCTCGGTTCATGGGAGTTCAGGTCACCACCTCATAGGACACAGTTCAGTCTTTCTCTGTTCAGTCAGTCATTTACTTCACGGAATTAGAGG
The DNA here is from genome assembly GCF_963455315.2 of Globicephala melas. NCBI lineage: Eukaryota > Metazoa > Chordata > Mammalia > Artiodactyla > Delphinidae > Globicephala > Globicephala melas. The sequence goes on from NC_083322.1 coordinate 27,248,613, forward strand.
AATGATTATTGAAGTTGTGGTTAATAATGAACAATATACCAATTTAGGTGTCTAGGGAGTTGCGCATGAATCTGGAGTCTCTAGGGTAGATTATCCTACCCTAGGTAATGCCTTTATCCTTTATTTTAGGAAATGAAAATAAAAACTGATACGGTTCATTGACATGGGCCTGGAAATTGCACTACATACACATTATCTGTACATTTCACTTTCATCAAGAGAATTCATCACCTTAAAGAATAGAACAGTGAGCATGAAGAAATCGAAAATATTAAAAAGTGCCAAAGTAAATGACTACTGGATGCTAATTACGAGGGGAAAAAAATGATCTTAGTTTTCATAGTATCTGAAAAGGTTTTAGGGCACAGCTCACATACGGAACTCAGGGAGTAAACACTTTACAGTACAGTGTCTGGAAATGATAGCATTTATGATGATAACTGGAATATATAAATGGGGATACACGATGAGTGAGTTTCAGAATTAGGGACTAGTGAAGGCCTAGAAACAAATGACTGTGAAGAGAAAATCTGTCTTACATTCCTGCCTCTATAGTCTCAGCAATAGCAATCAAGTCAAAATGGCATGCACTTTGGCATCCACAAATTCTAAGAATGAAGCCAACGTGGTCTTTTTATGTACAAATGTGCCTGGCTGCTTTCACCAACAGGAAAAGCATTTTGACTTTTCTTTCCTTGGTCAAAGCATACACTCAGCATATACACTTTCTCATCTAAGTATTTATGGGTATATTTGGAATGGAGCAAATACTCCCCCACTGAACAAGCCATACGTCTTTGAAAACCTAAATACTTAATTGAAGAACTGCTCCTGTGGGCTTTCCTGGTGGCGCAGTGCTTGAGGGTCCGCCTGCCGGTGCAGGGGACGCAGGTTCGTGCCCCGGTCCGGGAGGATCCCGCATGCCGCGGAGCGGCTGGGCCCGTGGGCCGTGGCCGCTGGGCCTGCGTGTTCGGAGCCTGTGCTCCGCGATGGGGGAGGCCACGGAAGTGAGAGGCCCGCGTACCGCAAAAAAACAAAACAAAACAAAAAAGAACTGCTCCTGTAACCCATACTATATAAGCAATGGGGTTAATTTTTTCCCATTTATCTATATTTATAGGCAAATTTAGAGAAATTTTTCACTGAGTAGTCACTTGTTGCTTTGCTAGGGTTTATTGAGGATTTAAGACTTACATGCATTTTTAAAATAGTAATTAATGTCAGTGTGTCTACTCACAGGGAGATGCATCTTACAGATACTATGTCAATGATTCTCAAATTTTAGTGTGCATAAAAACTATGTAGGGAGCCAACTAAACATGAAGCCACATTTTGACCTAATAGGGCAGGGACTCTGCACTTTTGTCAAGCACTCTAGGTTATTTGAATACAGTTGGCCAAAGGAGCTTCCCAGGTGGGTCCATGGAAAGTCAGGAATTGTCAGGATGGATTTATAGAAAGCAGCAGATTTGAGATGAGTCTACTGGGTCAAACTTCAAGGATGGGTGGGATTTAAAGACAGAGAAGGGAAGCATTTCCTTGGAAGAGGGAAAGGCCTGAAGAAGAGCACAAATTTGAGAGTAAATATGGCATAAGAAAGAGAAAACCATAAAACAAGCCTGAGAGAAGCCTAAGGGATGGCACATAAAGTCTGGTTTCCTTTTCCCCCATGTTGATTGTCTACACAACTAAAGTCTTTATGAAAATAAGCAGAATATATAAAGAAGGAATCTTTCTATTTGTGGCTGAACCTGCTTTTCACATAAGGTATGTCCAATCATAAGTCTCAATGGACATTAAGAAAGCAAGCCCTAGAGCTACAGTCCCTAAGCCAGCCAAACCATGTACATACATACAAATGCTAGGTTTCAGGTTTTAGTGTGTGGTGTCAAACTAATAGTCATTATGGTAGACACGTGACATAGTACCAAAAACACCCCACATTGCCTTAGGTCCCGGAAATAACTGGATTTAAATCATTATACCACTTAGTACCTGGGAATTTTACTTGGCCTCTTTGAATTTTAGTTTCCGAATCTGTAAAGAGAAACAATTATAAAAATACACACTGTACCAATCCCTTGTATTGGGTTTTTTTTTTTTAACACATCTTTATTGGAGTATAATTGCTTTACAGTGTTGTGCTATTTTATGATGTACAACAAAATGAATCAGCTATATGCAAACATATATCTCCATATCCCCTCCTTCTTGAGCCTCCCTCCCATCCACCCTCCCTATCCTACCCTTCTAGGTCATCACAAAGCACCGAGCTGATCTCCCTGTGCTATGCAGCAGCTTCCCACTAGCTATTTTACATTTGGTAGTGTATATATGTCAGTGCTACTCTCTCACAATGTCCCAGCCTCCCCTTCACCCCCATGACCTCAAGTCTGTTCTCAACGTCTGCATCTTTATTCCTGCCCTATCACTAGGTTCATCAGTACCATTTTTCTAGATTCCATATATATGAGTTAGCATATGGCATTTGCTTTTCTGACTTACCTAACTCTGTGTGACAGACTCTAGGTCCATCCACCTCACTACAAATAAGTCAATTTCGTTCCTTTTTATGGCTGAGTAATATTCCATTGTATATATGTGCCACATCTTCTTTATCCATTCGTCTATCAATGGACATTTAGGTTGTTTCCATGTCCTGCTATTGTAAATAGTGCTGCAATGAATATTGTGGTACATGTATGTTTTTGAATTATGGTTTTCTCAGCGTATATACCCAGTAGTGGGATTGCTGGATCATATGGTAGTTCTATTTTTAGTTTTTTAAGATATCGCCATACTGTTCTCCATAGTGGCTGTACCAATTTACATTCTTACCAACAGTGCAGGAGGGTTCCCTTTTCTCCACACCCTCTCCAGCATTTATTGTTTGTAGATTTTTTGATGATGGACATTCTGACTGGTGTGAGATGATATCTCATTGCAGTTTTGATTTGCATTTCTCTAATGATTAGTGATGTTGAGCATTCTTTCATGTGTTTGTTGGCAGTCTGTGTATCTTCTTTGGAGAAATGTCTATTTAGGTCTTCTGCCCATTTTTGGATTGGGTTGTTTGTTTTTTTGTTATTAAGCTGCATGAGCTGCTTATAAATTTTGGAGATTAATCCTTTGTCAGTTGCTTCATTTGCAAATATTTTCTCCCATTCTGAGGGTTGTCTTTTCGTCTTGTTTATGGTTTCCTCTGCTGTGCAAAAGCTTTGACGTTGCATTAGGTCCCATTTGTTTATTTTTGTTTTTATTTCCATTTCTCTAGGAGGTGGGTCAAAAAGGATCTTGCTGTGATTTATGTCACAGAGTGTCCTGCCTATGTTTTCCTCTAAGAGTTTGATACTTTCTGGCCTTACATTTAGGTCTTTAATCCATTTTGAGCTTATTTTTGTGTATGGTGTTAGGGAGTGATCTAATCTCATACTTTTAAATGTACCTGTCCAGTTTTCCCAGCACCGCTTATTGAAGAGGCTGTCCTTTCTCCACTGTACATTCCTGCCTCCTTTATCAAAGATAAGGTGACCATATGTGCATGGATTTATCTCTGGGCTTTCTATCCTGTTCCATTGATCTGTCTTTCTGTTTTTGTGCCAGTACCATACTGTCTTGATTACTGTAGCTTTGTAGTATAGTCAGGAGTCCCTGAAGTCAGGGAGCCTGATTCCTCCAGCTCCGTTTTTCGTTCTCAAGATTGCTTTGGCTATTCGGGGTCTTATGTTTCCATACAAATTGTGAAATTTTTTGTTCTAGCCCTGTGAAAAATGCCAATGGTAGTTTGATAGGGATTGCATTGAATCTGTAGATTGCTTTGGGTAGTAGAGTCATTTTCACAATGTTGATTCTTCCAATCCAAGAACATGGTATATCTCTCCATCTATTTGTATCATCTTTAATTTCTTTCATCAGTGTCTTATAATTTTCTGCATACAGATCTTTTGTCTCCTTAGGTAGGTTTATTCCTAGGTATTTTACTCTTTTTGTTGCAATGGTAAATGGGAGTGTTTTCTTGATTTCACTTTCAGATTTTTCATCATTAGTGTATAGGAATGCCAGAGATTTCTGTGCATTAATTTTGTATCCTGCTACTTTACCAAATTCATTGATTAGCTCTAGTAGTTTTCTGGTAACATCTTTAGGATTCTCTATGTATAGTATCATGTCATCTGCAAACAGTGACAGCTTTACTTCTTCTTTTCCGATTTGGAGTCCTTTTATTTCCTTTTCTTCTCTGATTGCTGTGGCTAAAACTTCCAAAACTATGTTGAATAAGAGTGGTAAGAGGGGGCAACCTTGTCTTGTTCCTGATCTTAGTGGAAATGCTTTCAGTTTTTCACCATTGAGGACGACGTTGGCTGTGGGTTTGTCGTATATGGCCTTTATTATGTTGAGGAAAGTTCCCTCTATGCCTACTTTCTGCAGGGTTTTTATCATAAATGGGTGTTGAATTTTGTCGAAAGCTTTCCCTGCATCTATTGAGATGATCATATGGTTTTTCTCCTTCAATTTGTTAATATGGTGTATCACGTTGATTGATTTGCATATATTGAAGAATCCTTTCATTTCTGGAATAAACCCCACTTGATCATGGTGTATGATCCGTTTAATGTGCTGTTGGATTCTGTTTGCTAGTATTTTGTTGAGGATTTTTGCATCTATGTTCATCAGTGATATTGGCCTGTAGTTTTCTTTCTTTGTGACATCCTTGTCTGGTTTTGGTATCAGGGTGATGGTGGCCTCGTAGAATGAGTTTGGGAGTGTTCCTCCCTCTGCTATATTTTGGAAGAGTTTGAGAAGGATAGGTGTTAGCTCTTCTCTAAATGTTTGATAGAATTCGCCTGTGAAGCCATCTGGTCCTGGGCTTTTGTTTGTTGCAAGGTTTTTAATCACAGTTTCAATTTCAGTGCTTGTGATTGGTCTGTTCATATTTCCTATTTCTTTCTGATTCAGTCTTTGCAGGTTGTGCCTAAGAATTTGTCCATTTCTTCCAGGTTGTCCATTTTATTGGCATAGAGTTGCTTGTAGTAATCTCTCATGATCTTTTGTATTTCTGCAGTGTCAGTTGTTATTTCTCCCTTTTCATTTCTAATTCTATTGATGTGAGTCTTCTCCCTTTTTTTCTTGATGAGTCTGGCTAATGGTTTATCAATTTTGTTTGTCTTCTCAAAGAACCAGCTTTTAGTTTTATTGATCTTTGCTATCGTTTCCTTCATTTCTTTTTCATTTATTTCTGATCTGATTTTTATTTATTTCTTTCCTTCTGCTAACTTTGAGGGTTTTTTGTTCTTCTTTCTCTAATTGCTTTAGGTGCAAGGTTAGGTTGTTTATTCGAGATGTTTCCTGTTTCTTAAGGTAGGATTGTATTGCTATAAATTTCCCTCTTAGAATTGCCTTTGCTGTATCCCATAGATTTTGGGTCGTCGTGTCTCCATTGTCATTTGTTTCTAGGTATTTTTTGATTTCTTCAGTGATCACTTCGTTTTTAAGTAGTGTATTGTTTAGCCTCCATGTGTTTGTATTTTTTTGTTTGTAGATTTTTTGATGATGGCCATTCTGACTGGTGTGAGATGATACCTCATTGCAGTTTTGTTTTGCATTTCTCTGATGATTAGTGATGTTGAGCATCCTTTCGTGTGTTTGTTGGCAATCTGCATATCTTCTTTGGAGAAATGTCTATTTAGGTCTTCTGCCCATTTTTGGATTGGGTTGTTTGTTTTTTTGTTATTGAGCTGCATGAGTTGCTTGTAAATTTTGGAGATTAATCTTTTGTCAGTTGCTTCATTTGCAAATATTTTCTCCCATTCTGAGGTTTGTCATTTCATCTTGTTTATATTTTCCTTTGCTGTGTAAAAGCTTTTAAGTTTCATTAGGTCCCATTTGTTTATTTTTGGATTTATTTCAATTTCTCTAGGAGGTGAGTCAAAAAGGATCTTGCTGTGATTTGTCATAGAGTGTTCTGCCTATGTTTTCCCCTAAGAGTTTTATAGTGTCTGGCCTTACATTTAGGTCTTTAATCCATTTTGAGTTTATTTTTGTGTATGGTGTTAGGGAGTGTTCTAATTTCATTCTTTTACATGTAGCTGTCCAGTTTTCCCAGCACCACTTATTGAAGAGTCTGGCTTTTCTCCATTTTATATTCTTGCCTCCTTTGTGAAAGATAAGGTGACCATATGTGCATGGGTTTATGTCTGGGCTTTCTATACTGTTCCATTTATCCATATTTCTGTTTTTGTGCCAGTACCATACAGTCTTGATTACTGTAGATTTGTAGTATAGTCTGAAGTCAGTGAGCCTGATTCCTCCAGCTCAGTTTTTTTCTTTCTCAAGATTGCTTTGGCTATTCAGGGTTTTGTGTTTCCATACAGAGTGTAAAACTTTTTGTTCTAGTTCTGTGAAAAATGCCATTGGTAATCTGATAAGGATTGCATTAAATCTGTAGATTGCTTTGGGGAGTACAGTCATATTCACAATGTTGATTCTTCCAATCCAAGAACATGATATATCTCTCCATCTGTTTGTATTATCTTTGATTTCTTTCATCAGTGTCTTATAGTTTTCTGCATACAGGTCTTTTGTCTCCTTAGGTAGGTTTATTCCTAGGTATTTTATTCATTTTTTCCAATGGTAAATGGGAGTGTTTCCTTAATTTCTCTTTCTGATTTTTCATTGTTAGTGTATAGGAATGAACTGTATTGGGTTTTGAAGACTAAATGAGGTAGTAACCTTCCTGACACAAAGCAGTTGATCGTAAATGGATGAGCAGTATTTGTAATATTTTTATATTCAGAGATGTTTTAAATGGACTAATCCATAGTTACACAATGGTGTGATTCATTTTAGGTCAGATAGATAAAACAGCACAATTCTGATGTAGTAAGAGAGATATATGTTTTTCTATACAAATAAGAGATGAAAGTTGACAAGTGTGGAACTGGATAGCACCGTGATGTGATTTGAAAGATACCTTAAGATGTGTTTCCAAGTGGCCCAAAGTCTCCCATTAGAGTTTCATTCCCTGCTGGCTCTTGCAGAGGTGTGCCGCTCATATTAGTCTTTTGTGTTTAGTGTGAATTGTTTTCTCAGATCTTTTATCTCAACAACAATGGAGAGAAAACCCCTGAGGAAAAGGAAATTGGCTGGACGTAAAGCAAAGGTAGAACCATTTTGTGATAAAGGGCAGCCACAGAAGATGGAGCTGGCTAGAACCTCAGGCCATAAGAGGAGGGACCTGCAAGACTCGGTCTGGTGAGAAATGGGAGCCAGAATAGAGAAAACAGCGCACTGAGAGGAGGCCCTGACAAAATGTCAATTGTTTTACCTTTAGCCTTTGTCTGGCTTGAGTGCCACTGTTCCCTGCATGCATAGGCCTTCATTTCCATTAAATATCATACAAATACCTTTTCATTTTTGGTATCATCTCACAGAGTAAGATCTTCTAAGATGAGAAAATGAGGCTCAAATGGTCTCACCAGGTGGCTGAAGGAAATCTGAGAACAGACATGGTTTCTTCAAAAAATATATATAAAAATAGCATGCAATGAACTGTACTGAGTGTTATATAGAAAAAAAAGTATCAAAACTGCTTTAACTCTCCTCCTTTAATGTGTTTTTTAACGCTTTTATTACTGCTCACTATTTACTACTATTATTTATAATTACCCTCCTTTTTTTCACCTGAGAAATTCAAGATGTAATGTGCCTTTCTGGTTTGGAGACTTTTTTTCTACTTACTGATTTTCCTGAATCACTATATATATCTTTAGAAATTTAGACTTTTAGAGGCGAAAAAATGTTTTCTCATCCGCATTAACAATACAGTGAGGTGAGTGTTGGTGAAAGAATTATCTTTCTTGAAGGGAAAAGAAGGCAGAGTTATATTCATGGGGCATAGAAATAAGGTCTAAATGCTAACCACAGATTATTTAAAACTAAGGTTATTTGTGGCAAGAGAAATTGACTATAGATTATAGAAGGAAATGTGTTTTGTTTATACCTAGAGCCAGGTGCATAGTAGTTGTTTAGTTGAGGTTTGTTGTATGATTAATTTATGACACAATGAGAAACTAACCAGTGAGTCCCTAGCCCTGAGGTGTTTCAAAACAGATCCTCCATGTCACTGTCAGAACAGTTCCCGTTTACACACACACACTCCTCTTGAATGGCCATATCTCTGTACAAATTATCTCTGTACAAATTCCCTGATAATTATACAGTCAATATAGTCAGTATCAGCACAATAGTATCAACTCAGTTCTGAAAAAGTCTTACAGGTGAGGGCTTATGGAAGACTTTATGGTAACTTTTGGTTTCCTATCCAAAGAGGTCATTGAGTCCAAGAAACACGGAACTTTGCTTTCGAACAGTGAAGAAATTATTGTGCAACTGAGTGTGGTACTGGGGAGAAAAATACTATTCACTCTCAGAAGCAGTGGTATTTATCTTTCGAATGAGAACAGAGAAGTCCTAAATGAGAGCGGTCAGGAGCTCTCCTCTGAGCCAAACTCCACAAAGGCAGTGCATTCGGCTGCCTCAATACCTTATCTGAGAAGTCCCAGAAGAACCCATCTGTAGCAAAAACTTGCCTTTTCACACTGGAACTCCTACTACTGGGGTTGCTATTTCGATTCACAAACTGAAAATGAGCTTCACTGGAAAGGGTACTGGAGGCACCCAGTAAAGACCTGCTCAAGGCACCACGCAAGTGTGGAGCCTCCAATTCAGGGAACATCAAAAGGTAAGGAGGGGCCTCATCGTGGGCAGACTCAGCCAGCCTCATGGTTTGCCTTCTCCTAGACTTGGCCAGTTCACATTCCAGTTAATGTGCACAGACTAAATCAGGACAGTTTTGCCCTTCAAAAACATAACAGAAAATGGTCTTTGAGTTCTTGCAAACACTCTTGAGCTTATCTCTCCATGTGAATTGTGACAGTAAAACAATAAAAATCGAGATTTAATTTTAACTCGTTGGTGAGTCTGGGGCAGTAAATGAAGACGATGGGCTAGAGAAATATTAATCCAGGTTGGCTATTTAACGTCTGCCTTTTTTTGGAGGAGAACACTATTGAAGGCACCAGTTCGGGACAATGAAATTCTTCAGTTATATTTTAGTTTATCGCCGGTTTCTCCTTGTACTTTTCACTCTGTTGATTTTATTACCACTGCCACTCATCCTCCGCAACAAGGTAAGTGAACCCGGAGAATGGGCTGGTGGGTTTTCTGATTTATCTAATTGTCCTTTATTGTTGCTATGTAATTGTCTGGCTCAGAGCTGAATGGGTGATGACACCTTGGGCTTGAAATCAGGATGGTTATACATTGTGTTTTGTCCATTTTTTCTCCTTTTTAATGATTAATGTTGTTGATCCTCGGTATGATTAACTGCAATAATTAAATAGTATATTCAGTCAGAATTGTTCTCTGCCTGGCAACCAGATGAGAGGAAGGGCAAAAGAATCACAGCCCTTGAGATCCTGTCATTCTAGTTATCAATCTCCAGAGAGCATCCTGGGTTAACACAATCCTTTCCCCTGAGACGAGGCAGCAATGTGACACTGGGGGAAAGAGATAGAAGAAAACTTGGGAGTCCTAGGGAGGGTCTAGCGCAAACTAATTTACTTGACAGCTCCGTGGCTTGGTGTGGGCCATGGAATCTTCTGGAAATCTAGTTTCCTTATGCTTCATTGAAAGCATGAAGTAATTTTCCTTGGTTAATCAGAAAAGTCTAATAAATAACTGTACATATTCTGAGCATTTGAGATTTTTTATCATTTTGGTGTGCTTGTAGGGATTTTTCTGTGTCCTTTTAAGTGTGGTCAGTCTAAGTCCAGAATAATAAACACAATGCATTTTTAATACCTTGGGGAAATGACTGTATCAGCAAACACTTAGTGAGCACCTTCTCAACGCCAGGCACGATGAGTGTCTCTTGGTGGTAAGAGGACAGTCACCAGAGTCAGAGTTAGGTCCCAGGTTTCCACTTAGAGGCTGTGTGACCTGGACAAATTAATTAACCTCTCTGTGCTTCCATTGTCTCATATGTAAGAGTGAGAGAGTAACAGGCTTGTTATGAGGATTAAATAAATAAGCACTCATCAAGCACTTACTTGGAGCTGTGGCTGGCACACAGTAAGTGGGCTAGTGAGAATCTCCCCAAATCTGTTGATCCCACAGCTGTGCAGTTCCCGCCACCCCATGATGCCTTTTCTCTGAGTAGAAGAGAACCTTTCTGATGTTCTTCTCTCATAAGCATTAACCAAGGTTATACTAGTCTGGGTAAAAATAGAATTGCAGTAATTATAATACTCCACCCTCCCTCAGAAGTCTGCCACTGTCTGAAGGAAAGTCGCATCAGCTACTGAAAAGTCTCTTTTGACTCTGTCAAGGCCTCCTCTACCTGCAAAGCCGGCAAGGGATCTGGCCTCTGCCACCCACAGCTGCGGGGTGTTTCCTTCAGGAGGAGGTGCAACGGAGGTCTCACAGTGCCCCGAGGAGCGGGGGAAGAACTCTCTCCCACTTTTCGTCAAATATTGTTCTGAACCCCCAAAGTTTTAGAGAATGTCTAGTGAAAACAGCGGGCACACTCCATGGTCTTTGGTTTGGTTGGCTTTGTTTTGCAAATTCTTTGTGACTAATCCTCCCCTGTTCCCCCTGCCCCTCCCACCCCAGCTAGTTCTGAGGACTCTTCTGTGAGTCTCTGGCAGCCACTACATGACAAATGTGAATCACAGACATAGGGATTTCATCTGAATGCCCACCCCCACCTGCTTCGAAGACTCGTCACTCCATCTAGTGCGCATGACGGCCTTCTTTTTCCAACTCCCCTGGTCCTACCCGTCCCCCAGACCTGGCTGACTCCTACCATGAGTACATCCTGATTCATACCTGGACACCTGCTCTATTTTAATATTTCTGGGTTACTCTCAGTATAAGTCCTTACTTATGGCAGAGAAAATAAGTTAAACTAGTCAAGACAAACTTTGGCCATGAGTGCATATCATCTGTGCTGCTCCTTTGACATATACACATATGACACTTTGAGTATCTTCCATAATTTTCAGAGGAAGTGAATATAAGCTCCTTGAAAAGGAAGAACAATTAAATTAATAGAAAGCAACATTCTCCATGCATGAGTCATTAATCAGAAAGTGCACATTAGGTCTGTGGGGAAACCTGGCAACAAGTTGCATTTGACAAACTGTGTTCCTCTTTCCTTTCCCTCTAATCAACTCATTTGTTAAAACTCAATTAATGTTAATGGGAGGATTTTTTTCTAGTACAGTAACATGATTTCATTTTTTGTTTACTCTAAATGCATACTTAACCATTCAATCAACCGCTAATCAAACCCAAAGAATATTATTTTAACTGCTGCATACAAGGAGAGCAAAACTTTGTTTCAGAGGATGTGGGCCTTTGGAGTGTTTAAAAGTTAGGTAGAGGCTTACTTTGACATGAATGCAAATCAATTTATTGTAAGCAAATCAATTTATTGTAACGTTCATGTTACCAAACCGGAGAACCCTATGCTTGCTTCCAAACCCACAATAATAGTCAAGCAAAACAAAGTCGATTTTGCTTTATAAAAGCACAGTGAATCTACATGATGTAGAACCAACAAACAATAAGTTATTGGCTGATTTTTTTCCATTTTCCTTCTGATTACTGAGTTGTTTCTATAGACCAGCCTTAACGCTTACCTTAATTTTACCTTAATTCAAAAATGTAGCGTCAATTATGAGAGCCCCTAAGTGGCTTTGCAATGTAATGTTCAAAAGGGAGGGGAAGGGCTTCGCTTTGCAGACATGTGACCCAACAAAGGCCAAATAGATGCTACTGAAACTGGATTTGAACTCAAGTTCTGTCAGAACTCAGAATTCATGATTTTAACAGTGGTTTTGTTTTACTCTTTTCTATATTTTGTACTTTTGAAGATTTATCCTCTATTTTGAAGAGTCACATAAAGTGTGGCTTGATAATCATTTCTGAACAACTCAGGCATAACTCTTTACAATAATGCTTTAGACAGGTCAGACCAGAGAAGAGGTGCATCTTTGCCATTTCCTCAATTGACCTCATGCAACTCAATGTCTTTAAAAGGTAGAGAATTGCAGTGATTCTAACCACTGGGGTGGACCTGTGAGAACTGGAGTAGCGGTCTCATGTGTGTCATTTGCTGAATGTCCCAGAGTCCCAGCTATACAAGCTCGTATTATCAGCTTGTCAGGATATGGTGCCCCTTCCCTTCACACCTGTGCCCAAATGTTTACCATGAGTCATGGCATTTAGTAGGCATCTTAAAATCTTCTAGTTGGAAGAGACCTTGGAACTGCGTATTTCAGTGTTTTCATGGAAATAATATTTTACAACGAAAGAAAATATGTACTGATATCACCCCAGAAGCCTATGAGCATAAGTCAAACAGAAGCTCAAATTGAATCCTTATGAATTAGGTATTGTAACTGGTCAAATTTTGCAGATTAGAAATGGAGATAGAAACATGCAGATAGCTTACCAAAATGTGGCTATACAGATGTTTCCAATCAACATCTGTCTGACTTTAGAGCCAGTGATCTCAACCACAACTGAGTATCTGTGTCTTTATAGCTTCCGAGGGTAATAAGTATACTCCTAACACATTGGTGTAAACATCACTTTACTAAAGGAATTGTATTTCCTTATTGCTTTACACTGAAACATCAAAAATACTGTCTTTTTAATCAACACATAAGTATAAGGGTGGTCCTAGTCCTTTCCCAATTAGTAGTTAGTGGTCAGTAAAACAAGCCTGTAGTGTAATTGATATTTATGTAAATATTTGAGTAAAATTAATAATTTCACTGAATTTTTCTTTTTGGAGAGGGAATATCTTAAATATTCCCAGATAAAAACTTGTTAAAATTGGCCTAGGCTACGTGCCGTAGTCCCAGTGATATTCACAGTGCAACTTTGTTCTTTTATGAGTATTTCTAGCAGCTTGTTAATTTTACTTCTCAGAACTCCGTACTATTTCTTGACTTATTTTTCTAGTTTCTTGGCTTTTCTTTGTATTTCTTTTGATGGAACAAAATGATAAAAAGAAGGCCAAGTTTGTTTGAGGAGTTTTAATAGGAGAAAACTGAACAATAATATTTTCTGTTTGTAGACAGCATCCTTCCAGGTGTGTCACTCCATCTAATTTACCCATTCATTATGGACCCCCCTTTTTTTTTTTCAGTTAAGGAGACAGGAAAACAGCCACACAGATACTGAGCAGCATTCCCTAGTTGACTGGTTGTAAATCTGAGACCAGATTTCAGGTTTCTGTCAGATACTTCAGGATTTCTCTGGAAGATATTTTACACCAGGAGAAACTTGAAGAGAGGAGAGGGGAAGAGTCAGCCGAGCAGAGAGCCTTAGGGCCCTGGACCAGCCCAGGTTAGGGATGGAGGAAACACAGCTGGGAGGGCCACCTGCTTCTGTTTCCTTCAGAGTCTATGCATCTGATGCACCGTAAATTTCAAAGTTATAATAGAAATTATAATAAGTAAAAGAAATGATACATAATGAGAGTCTTACGGTGCTCCATCTAGAAAAACTAAACAGGTGGGAAAAAGGTAGCTCTTGTAAAGAAATGTAAACCTTAAAGTGATAAAGGCTCTGATGGAAGGGGGAAAGTGGTAGGTTGAGAAGTCTGACAAACGAAAGGAAAATGAGTGGGAGAAAATTTAAAAAGACCACAGGTGAGAGAAGAGGGAGGGCAGAATTCTGAGAAAACATACAGAACTTTTAAAGGGGCAAATCAAGTAATGAAACAGTTGATATTGTTTTTAATGTTGGTCTAAACTGTTGTAGAGATTTAAGATAAAGGGGGGAGATGCTACAAACTCCAAGAAAGTGAACATTTTAGATACAAAAGAGCGTCAGAATGATGGAGGGCAAGAAAAAGAAGGCATGGAATCATGCTAATTAATGTGGTAGGAGATGAACAAAACCAGAAAATCCAAATGTGATATATATTTATTTCATGAATATTTGATGAGAACTTGCTAGGCCCAAAGTATTGTGCTCAGTGAACAGTGGCACATTACGCAGTTTAATGTTTCTGCTTTCAAGTAGCTTGCACAATTGCTGAAAAGTCAATATATACCATGGCCAACATTCATCACAAAATAAGGTTGTATATAAATCCATGCCGAATGATGGAAACAAATGACTTGTGTTATAGACGTGTAATTAAAAGGTGAATATATCTCTAGGGATTCATTGTTCTTCAGCCCCTCCATTCCCCCAGCCACACACATCCCACTTGCCCACAACCTGCTGCTCCTTCTATTTTCCCTGTCTCGGAGAATCTGCTACCCCGTTTCCAGGTCTGAAATCTGTGTGTCATGTCAGATCCCTCAGATATTCCTAAGCCCTCATCACTCAGTCTATGTTGCTTTACCTCCTGAATCCACCCGCTTCCCATCTGTGTCTTCATCTCCGTTCCTGCTGGCACTGCTCTCCTCAATCCTGTCTTTTCCTCTCTCTTTCATAGACCATTTTCACACTCTTCCCCCAGAGTCTCCTGCCAGAGGACTATTTTTAAAATGTCAACCTCGTCCTATTGTACCACTGGTCAGACATCTTCCATGGCTCCCTTTTGCCGACAGGGGGAAAATATCTAAACCAAACATGTATATACTGATGGATCTTTGGGATTTTGCCATTTATTCCTCCTAATAGCCCTCCCCAAAGCCCCCAGTACCTATCTCCCGCATTGCATTCACATTTCCCATGGCGGCGATATTTCACTATCTGCCGCCCTAGGAGACCCATGATTGTTCTTCCCTCTCTTTCTCTGCACATGCTGCATCCTCCTCCTGGAATGCCCACTCCTTTCACCCTGTCCTTCTTGGGAAAGGCGGCTTGGGCTGTGATACAAACAGAATCATCCTCCATGCTCTCATTGCACAGTCGTGGAGACATCGGCCTCCATCGTAGCATGTATTCCATTTTGCCTTTATCTTTGCCTCCCCCTCTAAACTGCAGATACCTCAAGAACACAGAACATGTTGTTTAACTTGTTTCCTCCGGCCCAAGCACAGTGCCTGTCACACAGTTAGATAGTTGATAACTGTGCTGAACGGATGGATTAAGGACCTCTCGCAGCAGAAGGATATGGTACATAGCTAGATCTTGTAGGAGGGATAAGATACAGGAGAAAGGAGACGATGAAAGGAAAGAACTTCAAATAAGAGTATAGAGAGCGACTAAGGGACAGAACAAGAATGTAGGTGTAACAGGAGTGTGTCTCTTCCATGAAGCTCTTCTTTTCCTTTCATGATACATATTTATGCCTTGGTTGGTAACAATAGTATATGTGAATGTCTACTGTCAGCCTCCTAACAACCATTAGTATAGTCAATATTATCCCCATTTTACAGATGAGCAAACAGACACTCAGAGAGATTAAGCAATTTGCCCAAAGTCACACAGCCTCTAAGGGGAATGGGAGGATTTAAAGACAAGCTGTCTGGCTCCCAAGCCCATTGATGCTATTGCTTCCTTAATGGCATTTATATCAGATTTTTACAACCTCGTGCACCATTGTTCCTGCATTTGTAATTACAAAACACATGTTGAGATGAGGTCTCCCACTGCCTGGATTACAGAGCAACCACGACCCCTGATGACCAAATAATGTGAGCAAGAAATAAACTTTGGTTGTTTCAAGCTGCTGAGATTTAGGGGGTTTTGCCACAGCATAAGCTAGGCTGTCCCAACTTATCTAGCATATTCTGAAAAACTCGCCAAGTGATTCTGTCATGCTACCCTCTGGCCCATGTCCTCATCTGTAAAATGGACAAGACTTAAAAGAGTTTTCAATGTTATTTGCGGACTGGCTGCCCCAGAGTCACCTGAGGCACTTATGGATGTGAAGTCCGGGATGCTGCACATTTAACAGACTCATCGTGATTCGGAAGCAGTTAATCCGTGGCCTGACTTGTTATCACACCCTGGTGCACTGGAGAACAAGATGATCTCTATGGCTATGTCCAGTTCCACTGTGTGCATGGGGTGTGAATACAGCATGTCTCCTTTGCTAATTGCTTTTAGAAGTTAGATGAAAAGGAGTTAAAAATTCCCTTGTAACTGACATAGTGGAGCCACCAATTGCCTTTCCCTGCTACCCATTTTGGGCTGAAAACTAACTAGAAATGCTAATTATTTTTCCTTGACTTTGTAGTTGAGCTTCTTACTCTCCATCTTCCAAGATGGAGTCACTTTAACCTTTGCAGTTAATATGGATTGAGTCTTGAGAATTTCCTGCAGCAGTAGGGGTAGGTGTGTCATGAACCATGCAAAGCCCTTTATGGGTTCTGTCAAATAATAACAGTGTTTTTCTTGTAGCACACAGATTTAGAATGCATTATTTTTCTCCTGTCTTAATTGCTTTGCATTTTTTGAAAATCAATTGCAGTGAGTGAGGCCTGTGATTGGTCCTGCTCTTCTCAAGCTGTGCTGAGAGATGGTACCTACATATGTACTAATTCTTCAGTGAAATTATTCCATAATATCAGTCAGTATGTCATTAAAAAGGGGGAGAAGAGGTGAAGAAACTATATTTTAAAGCCTAATTTATATTTCAATTCCACCCGGAACAATAATTTGAAAGAGAACCAAGGTGATTTTTAAATATAATCAGCCACATTTCCCAAGATAATTTGACACTCAGAACTTCAGTAGGGGGGAGTCATTATCCACATTGCCTAGTCATAGGGTCATTTGCCTTTTCTGCCTCGGTAGCAAGTTCCTGGCTGTGCTTACTTGGGGTGGTTAAGACAACATACGACTAATATTGTGAAATGGGAAAGTGGGAGAGTGGCAGCTACTGGGAAGTGACCTATGCAAGTAAAAGTTTTAGTTCCAATTTCAGCTTATTAGCAAGAGAGGTGAGAACCTCAGGAGAACTATAGAGACAATTCACCCACCAGGATGAGCGCCAAAACATCCAGTGCCAGGCAAGTAGGAGAGAAAACAGAAAAGAGAACAAGGCAAAGAAAAGAGATTCCTAGGCTAAAGAATTTATGCCTAGTAGAGGGATTGTTTTATATAGGGATCAAGATATATGAATAAAAACAGCTGTAGGAAAGACACCGAGGGAAAAAAGCTTCATTCATTTAATAAATATTACTGGGCACTTACTGTATGCCAGGCATTGGTTTAAGTGCTGGGAATAAGGCAGTAAATGAAATGAGATGTGCTCTCATGGATATACTTGGATTGAACTCTACTACATACTAGCAATGTGATTATTGATCCTAAGTTCAACATGGAATTACCGTACCTACTTTATAGAATTTTGGTAAGGTCTACATAAAACAAATATTATATCTGGCATGTTGCAGGCATTCATAAATGTTATTTTCCCCTCCTCTTAGTCATAAGTCAGAAAAACAGATTTGCCTATTTATTTGGCAAATATCTTCACCTTTTAAATAAGATTTCCTATCTTTAAAGGCTGTGATTACCAGTCTAGATGAAGTTTGTACAATTAAGACCCCCCTCATCCCTTTCTCCACCATAAACACAAAGCTAATAAACAACTCTGTAGACCAGAATGGGTCAGAAAAGCACGCAAGCAGAGCAGATGTGAGAACCTGTGGTCTGAAGTGCTCCCACATCATTCTAGGGTCAGAGTTAATTTTAGTGCCACAAACTAAGGGCTGGAGAATGGTTTTCTTGGCAACTATGACAGGCCCAAAAAAAAGCTAGACTGACCACTCTCTGTGGTGGCATTCAGAGGAAGCAGATTCTGCCCAGCCTCCCAGGCAGAGCTGATCCAAGCTTCCTGATCCAGCTAGATGACAGGATTTCCATTGTCCTGGGAGGACAGGACCTCAGGCTGACAAGGTAAGGCACACTGTGTACTATGAGCTAAGGACTGGCTGGAGGCAACTGTAAAACTTCTAGATGGTAAATAATGAGTACAGAAAGAAAAAACACAAAAACAAAACAACTACCATACAGGGTAAATCTGGAAATAAAATTTCAAAATGAAATAAGACAACCAAGAAAGTCTGACAATGAAATCAACACAGATGAAAACACTCCAAATAAAATGAAAATAACAGGGAAATCAATAGATGAGGAAAGGGGGAAAATCCACAATAGATGTCAAATTATTTTTAAAATAGAAGTATATAATATTGTATTACAATATGCAATTACACACCAACATATTAAATAACCTAAAAGTGGATAAGTTCCTAGAAACATACAACCTATGAAGACTGAATCATAAGGAAACAGAAAACCTGAACAGACCAATAATGAGTGTGAGGTGCTTGAATCAGTAATCAAAAACTTCCCAACAAAGACAGGCCAGGACCAGGGCTTCACTGGTAAATTCTACCAAATATATTTTAAAAGAATTAATGCCAATCCTTTTAAAACTGTTCCAGAAAATTGAAGAGGAGCAAACACTTCCAAACTGATTTTATGAGGCCAACATTATCCTCATACCAAAGTCAGGCAAAGAGACAATACAATGAAAGGAAATTACAGGCTCTTCTACAAAGTACTAGCCAACCAAACTCATTAGCACATTAAAAGGATCATACAACATGAGCAAGTGGGTTTTATCCCTGGGATACAAGGATGATTCAATATACACAAAACAGTTAATGTGATGTATCACATTAACAGAATGAAGGATTTTTAAAAATCACATAATCATCTCAATAGATGCAGACAAATCATTGACAAAATTCAACATCCTTTTATGATGAAAAACTCTCAACAAATTAAGTATAGAAGGAATGAACCTCAACATAATAAAGGATGTATATGACAAGCCCTGAGTACATAACATCATACTCAATGGTGAAAAACTGAAAGCTTTTCCTCTAGGATTAGAAATAAGACAAGCATGCCCACTCTCACCACTTCTATTTAATACAGTATTAGAAGTCCTAACCAGAGCAATTAGGCAAGAAAAAGAAATAAAAGGCATTAAATTGGAAAGGGAGAAGTAAAATGATCTTATGTGTAGAAAACTGTAAATACTCTACAAAAAACTGTTATAACTAATAAACAAATTCAGTAAAGTTGAAGGAGACAAAATCAATGCAAAAAATCAGTTGTTTTCTACACACTAACAACTATGAGAAAAGAAAAAATTTTTTTAAATCCCATTTACAATAGCATCTAAAAGAATAAAATACTTAGGAATAAACTTAACCAGGAGTTTCACCTTCTGAAAACTATAAAACTTTAAAACATTGATGAAAGAAATTAAAGGAAACCCACATAAATAGAAAGACATCTCATGTTCATGGATTGGAAGACTTAATATTGCTAAAATGTCATCTACCCAAAGCAATCTACAAATTCAGTGCTATCCCCATCAAAATTCCTATGACATTTTTTACAGAAATAGATAAAACAATCTTAAAATTCATATGGAACCACAAAGACCTTGAATAACCAAAGGTATCTGAGCAAAGAGAATGAAGCTTGAGGCATCACACTTCCTGACTTCAAAACACATTACAAAACTACAGTAATTAAACAGTATCTTACTGGCATAAAGACAGACATATAGACCAATGAAACAGAATAGAGAAATCAGAAATAAATCCATGCATATGTAGTCAACTGATCCTTGACCAGGGTACCAAAAATACACAATAGGCAAAGGACTTGAATGGACATTTCTCCAAAGATGATATACAAATGACCAACAGACATATGAAAAGGTACTCAATATCACTAATCATCAGGGAAATGCAAATCAAAGCCACAGTGAGTTATCACTTCACACCTATTAGAATGGTTTTAATTTTTTTAAAAAATGTGTTGGTGACGATGTGGAGAAATTGGTACCATGGTATACTGTTGGTGGGAATATGAAATGATGCAGTCACTATGGAAAACAGTATGGAGGTTTCTCAAAAAATTAAAAATGGAACTACCATATGTATGATGCAGCAGTCTCACTTACAGGTATATAGCCAAAAGAATTGAAATCAGGATCTTGAAGAAGTATTTGTACTCCCATGTTCATTGCAGCATTATTCACAATAGCCATAATATGGAAACAACCTAAATGTCCATCAATGAATGAATCAATAAAGAAAAATGTGTTATCTATAGACAGCAGAATATTATTCGGCCTTAAAGTAAAAGAAGGAAATCATGTCATCTGAGACAACATGGATGAAATCATGTCATCTGCGACAACATGGAGGACATTATGCTGAGAAATAAGCCAGTGATAGAAGGAAAAATACTGCATGATTCCACTTTTATGAAGTATCTAAAATAGTCACATTCATAAAAGTAGAGAGTAGAATGGTGGTTGCCAAAAGTTGGGTGGAAGAAGAAATGGGGAGTTGTTCAACAGGTAAAAGTTTCAGTTATGCAAGATGAGTAAGTTCTAGAAATCTGCTGCACAGCACAGTAACCATAGTTAACAATATTGTATTGTGCACTTAAAATTTTTAAGAGGGTAGATCTCATGTTAAGTATTTTTAACACACACACACACACACACACACAAAAAACAAAAACAAACAAAACCCAGAATGGGGCCTGAGGAAACTTTTGGACATGATGGATATGTTTGTTACCCTGATCGTGGTGATAGTTACACAGGTATATGCATATATTCAAAACTCAGCAAACTGTATACAATATATATGTGCAGTTTTTGTGAACCTATTAATCCTCATTTTTTTAAAAAGAAATATAAACCAAGAGCAGGTGAATATAAAAAAAAAGACTAGTTAGAAATCTTGGAAATGAAAAATAAAGTCTCTGAAATTCTTTTAAAAATTAAATTTTAAAAACTCAAGATATAATAAACTGTAAACTTTAAACTGAGTACACTTGAGGACATAATCAGTGAACTGATAAGGAAGAATACTAGGAATTCACCTAAAAATCAGACAGAATAATAAATAAATAAATATGCTTTACATGAAAGAATAATTTGAAGGATGAATTCGGAATTTCCAACATACATGTAAAAGGTATTCCTGAAAAAAGAGGGACTAGAAGAGAGATTATATTCAAAGTAATAATGGTTAAAATTTTCAGAATTAAAAAAGATATGAATCCTCAGATAGAATATGCATTTCTAAGTACAAAATAATTTAATTAAATATTAGTCCATGTTTAGACACATCATAAATGAAACTTCAAACTACCGAAGATAAGGAGAAAATTTTAAAGCTACCAAACAGTAAAGAGAACAAAAATTATACAAAAGGATGATAATTAGATTAATTTCTCATTTTTTTCAACAATAATGAAGATGTCTAGTACAGATTTACATGACCCTTATGGGGAAAACTTCAAAATATTATAGAAGGAATTTAATGAATACCTAAATGAATGAAAGTGTTCATAGATGGGAATATTTTAGGGCCATTTCTTGTTTTATAAATTCTGTGTAACTTCAATAAAAATCTAAAATTCAAAATGTAAAAGCCTAAAACTATCAAGGCAAGTTTGAGAAAAATGTAAGATAAGGGACTTGAGGTACAGATTGTAAAACTTATTGAAAAGCTATAGTAGTTAAAAGAGTTTAGTAATTCTGCAAGAGTTGATGTTTGAAAGGCGGTCGGGGGAGTAGGTGATTGAGGGACAAAACAAGGAGTCCATAAACACATGTGCCTGCATTTGTAGCAATTTGGCACAGGAAATAATATAGCAACACAAATTAGATGGACCAAAGATGGACCATCTAATAAAAAAAGCCAGGGCATTTAGGTTATACATTTAGAAAAAAGGCATCAGATTCTTCTACAAATAAATGTAGGCCCTACACTTGAAAACAGCCTTTTTAAGTTTTAGAAAAAAATATGGGAATGTAATAGAACATAGAAAGAATTTCTCATACAAGGTAGTAAAAGCACAGAATATAACAGAAAGGATTTTAAAATAACTGCATTAAAATTAAAATCCTCTTATCAACCAGAAATAGAATAAAACCAATTTCATAGATGAGTCAGAGAGTAAGACAAATATTTGCAAATATATACTTATAAAGAAATATTATTAAGAATCTAAAAATAACTCCACAAATTCATGATAAAAAGAAATAAACAACTAAACAGAAAGATGGAAAGAGACTATAAATAAGGTAATTTTCAGGAGAGAAACAATTATGTTCAATAACCATGAAAAAAAAATACTTCAGTGGTATTCAAGCAAATGCAAATTAAGAAGAACTTTCCATACCATCAGATTGTCCAATAAATAAATTAGTCCAGTATGCCAATGGTTGGTGAAACGGAACATTCTCACATTGTTGTTGCTAATACCGTATAAACTGATACAACCATCTTGCATACTTTCCACTCAGAAACTTCGATAACTGCTTTTATACACTAGCTTAGAAAATCTCTTTCCTATATTCACTTTGGAACTAAGTACAAAGATGTTCGTAGCCCATAAACAGCCATCAGTAGAAAAACGGACATATGAATTCTAATGTATTTATAAAAAGAAATGCTCTATCCATTTAAAACAAATTAACAATAGGCCTTCATGTATCAACATGAATGCACTTGAAATAGATAAAACATTGAGTGAAAAAGCAAGTTGAAAAATCACATATACAGAGAATCTTATTTAATCTCAAAACCACATGATGTTTATTAATGCATTAAAGGCTACATGTAGTAAAATCACAAAAGCATGGATAGAAAGGACACACATTCTAGACAGTGGTTGACTTTCAGGATTTCAGAGAAGGAAGTGGAGTGGTGTATATAAATCTTGAATGTTTTGTTTATTTTTTAAAAATTCAAGCAAATGTGGCAAAATATCAGCATTTAAAAATATGTGTACGAATGTGTTTATTATATAATTTTCCATATGTTCTTAATATTTCATAATTTAAAAAATGCTTTTAAAACATATACTGCTAGAAGGCTTCTTATGCTTCATTTTTTCAAAAATATCAAGGACCAGGAATCTTTTTTAAATTTTTATTAGAGTATAATTGATTACAATGTTGTGTTAGTTTCTGCTGTACAGCAAAGTGAATCAGTTATACACACACATATATCCACTCTTTTTTAGATTCTTTTCCCATTTAGGTCATTAGAGAGTACTGATCAGAGTTCCCTGTGCTACACAGTAGGAGGTCCTTATTAGTTATCTATTTTATATATAGTAATGTGTATATGTCAATCAGGAACAGGAATTTCTTGCCCATATTGGTTGGTAATCATCTGCACGTAATCTCTCTGGTAGTTTGAGAGAATCTTCTTTTAACAGGAAAGGTGGAGATGGCCCATAAATGAGCCAGAAAGGCACAGCGTACACACACAGACCAGGAAAACACAGTCAAGTGACATTACACCTCACACTATCGAATGGAATTTACAATATCTGTATTCTGCATAGCTGCCTCTGCCTGGTGGATGTGGTTTGCTGAACTTCTCGGTGTAACTTTTGGAAGTGTATAGGTTTTTTTTAACAGAAAATCGGTGTTTTTATTTTTGGGGAAGTCCTCTGGACTTTTCCCCCTTTGTTTCATATAGTATTTTGAGAAGAGATCATGACTTAAAAAATATTTCTGTAAGATCAGTCTTACTCATAATTTTGAATCTTTTTGCCTTCCTATATTTTCCTTCACAATAAACAAAATGAAAGTAGACGTTACTTGTGTTGCTCTCACTCAGTTCAAGAATTTATAATACTAAAATGTTTTGCTATCTGTGGAACAGAATTTGATTCAAGTTTTTACTTGTTATGGTTGCAAGGTTAATTTTAATAAAGACAACAGAGGTACTCACGATTTTCACTAGACTTGAGAGGGACTGAGAGGAAAATGATTCACCCACAGTCTAACTTACTTGACAATTGGTCTTTTACTGTTGTATCAGTGTTTGCTGATGGTGGTAGTACTGGTGATTGTGGTGTATAATGGTCGTTACAGTGGTGTCCTTCTGTTTTAGGAGTAGGGGGCTTGATAAGAAGGTGGAGAAAGAGAGGGAAGAGAAAAAAATTAAAGAGACAAAGATGGTAGAGCTAGAGATAATGGGTCACTCTAAGAATTTCCAGTGATATAATGAAGCAATTTTTTCCTCTATCTCAGAGTTGGTTCTACAAACATTCAGAATGGTTCAAACATTCAGAATGACTTTTGAGTTGTGGGCACTGAGATAACTCCTGAGCTTTCTTCTTCATCAGAAGAACGTGTTCACACAAAATCATTCACCCTCATTTTAGTTTTGTTGAATATGATGTAAATAACAAATGAAATGTTTTTCTCTATCTTTTGTCTCTTTCTTTTTCTTAACAAAAACATCCACAGATCTTTGATTTTTTTTAAAAAAATCCTATATATATTTAATATAAGATTCTTAAAATACTTGACTTTGTGCCTGGATTAACCTTGTGTTGTTGAAGGCCTAAAGTGCTAATAGGAAAGAACACTTTCCTGTCCAGGACTCCAAGCCTGACCAAGAAAGATCACATAATGGAAAACAGGAATTTGAGGAAGGAGGTAGTCCTAGGATAGATCCATCAATAGGATGACTGCATAATTTGTCAGCCAAAGAGGGACACTTTGGAGAATGAAAGTGATTGCTAATCAAAAGGGATACCTGCCCAACAGGTGTAAACCAGCACTACGCCATGAAAACTGACACAGATGGCCATCCTACCCATTCAGAGGGGGATACATCTGTTTTCCTCCTTTTCTAGACTTCGAGCTTCCTTAAGATACGGGAAAAAGAGGCATTTCTTACACATTGTGGGAATGTAGCTATCAGGGACAACAGATATAGTGCCTTAGCCAGATGCAGCTGTAATCTCCTGGGACACATAGGCAGAAATATGAAATGTATGTAAGTGTTTGTGGGAAGCTCCATAGACAAGATGTAAATATGAACCTCACATTGAAGAATGGCCAAGTTTTCACAATAGATTATGAGTCTAGGGATTCAGCTTGAGCAAAAAGACACTTACTGGAAGCACGTTTCTGGTTTGCAAGTTGGACCCAGGGATAATGATAAAAGGAAAGGTCCAAAAGGTTACTTCCTCGAACGAGGTAGTAACCCAGGGCTTCTCAAACTGTAACTTATGTAAGAATCACCTGGGGAACCTTAAAATGGTGATCCTGATTCAGAACGCCTGGGGAAGAGCTTGAGATGCTTGCATTGTTCACAAGCTCCCAGATCATGTTGATGCTGCTGGTCCATGGACCACACAGCTGGTAGGCAGAGAAATCCAAATGAGCGATCCAAGTGTTGATTCTCACTTGGTGATTTGCAAGGAAGAGCAGGTAGGCAGCATTTTTATTACCAGAGATTTTACTCAAATGCTGTTTAAGGCCAAGCAGGTAAGAGAGTGCGTGAGATGGTGCAGAGGTACTGTGCAGAACTGAAAAGCACAAGTCAGTCTCTAAAGGGGAATTTCGGAGTCCTCAAGTCTGGAGAATTATTGACCTGGAAGAATATGATTCCAGTGTTACCAAATTCCTTCGTTTTTCAAGAGAAGCCAGAAATCTGGATTTTAAATCTAATATGAAATCTGCTTGTTTGTAAATCTTGACTCAAATTAAATGCACACACACACACACATACCATTGTAAGTCAAGTAAACTGTATTTTTTGCTAGATTTGGCCATCAGTTCGCAACTGCTTTGTCTACATAGTTAAACTAGGTCAGAGGGTCCAAGAAGCCAAGGTATGGTCACACGCAGGTAGAAGCCGTCACATAAGAGTATCTGGGGGCTTCCCTAGTGGCACAGTGGTTGAGAGTCTGCCTGCCGACGCAGGGGACAGGGGTTCGTGCCCTGGTCCGGGAAGATCCCACATGCCGCGGAGTGGCTAGGCCCGTGAGCTATGGCCGCTGAGCCTGTGCGTCCGGAGCCTGTGCTCCACAACGGGAGAGGCCACAACAGTGAGAGGCCCGCGTACCGCAAAAAAAAAAAGAGTATCTGGGGGCTCACTAGTATGACTGCCTGATTGAATGTTATGGATTAGAGTTTAGAAGGGTGTATGATGAGGAGCAGGGATCAGAACCCAAATATGAAGAAGGAATATAGATAAGACTCTTTAGAATTATTTCAGGAAGTACTGGGGTGAGGTTTTTTTGTTTTTTGGTTTTTTTTTTGGCTGCGTTGGGTCTTCGTTGCTGCACGCGGGCTTTCTCTAGTTGTGGCGAGCAGGGCCTACTCTTCGTTGCAGTGTGCAGGCTTCTCATTGCGGTGGCTTCTCTTGTTGAGGAGCACGGGCTCTAGAGCGCAGGCTCAGTAGCTGTGGTGCACGGGCTTAGTTGCTCTGCAGCATGTGGGATCTTCCCGGACCGGGGCTCGAACCCGTGTCCCCTGCATTGGTAGGTGGATTCCTAACCACTGCGCCACCAGGGAAGCCCTGGAGTGAGTCTTATAGTTAGAGTGAAGGTGGCCTTGAATGGAAGAAGAGGATTTTGGATTCTTTTCAATAAACAACTGAAAAATCACTGACTTGAGCATTTTAAATCAGGGCTGGGCCAGTTAAAACATGAAAGTCATCTACACAAGCAAATAATACTTGAAATTTTGCTTTTTATTTTGTCCCCAAAGTTGCCCCATCTGAGCAGACTATGAGTGTCTAGCTGAAGTAGACCCATGTGGAAGTGAAATTTCAACACTATGGCAGGAGTTATGTGTGGTGAACAGAATTCACTGGTACCATATTCTATTTATTTTTCTGATGTTTTTGCAGTCCCTTATAGATTGGTGCGCCAGACACTTGTCAGGGTAGCTAGTCCCTTAATCCAGCCTCATGAAAGGGAATGACGAAAACGAAGCAGATTTTTTGAAAGATCACCTCATTCTGGAACAGCCTTGCCTGCAGTGGAGGAAGTAGAATGGAAGCAGAAGGTCAGGTTTTAGAGGTAAAATGACAGGGGGATGGATAGGACCAAGAGACTGGTTGGTTGTGATTAAAAAGCAAGATAATAAAAAGGTCCATTTTATCTTTGAAATCTAGGTTCTTGTAAGTATGATAGAAAACATAGGGTCATAATGAAGAGCTTTGGGGTTATCCACGTGTTCTAACTAAGAGAAAAAGCAGGCCTGGTCATTCTCTACCCTGGCATTTTATTTTATTTTTTAATTAATTAATTAGTTAATATTTTTGGCTACCTTGGGTCTTTGTTGCTGCACACGGGCTCTCTCTAGTTGCCGGGAGTGGGGGCTACTCTTTGTTGCGGAGCACGGGCTCTAGGTGCATGGGCTTCAGTATTTGTAGCACACGGGCTCAGTAGTTGTGGCACATAGGCTTAGTTGCTCCATGGCATGTGGGATCTTCCCGGACCAGGGCTCGAACCCGTGTCCCCTGCATTAGCAGGCGGATTCTTAACCACTGCGCCACCAGGGAAGCCCTACACTGGCATTTTAAATTAAGCTCATATTCACAGATTCTCTCCAGAGCAAGTCAGGAAGATTTAGTCAAAGCTCAGCTTTGTTTCACTGTTTTTCATTGTTTGTCAAGATTATAGAGGCAGACTTTGTGTAATATTGTCAACATCAAAACACCTTTAGTCTTTCTCCTTGAAAAAGCACAACAAAGACATGACACAATCATGGCTTATTAAGAATTTCTTAGAAACCCACTGAAAGTACAGGATTTCTGGATGAGTAAATACCAGGCCCAGAGGACTCACCCTGAGGTAGGTGAATCAGAGGGCAGCAGAGCTAGAAATGTTATTGTCCTGGGAAAGCCTTAAATAAAAGACCTCGTTAAACTCAGACAGCAGTTTTTGTAAATTTGTAAATTTTTCAAACACAGCCCAGAATTTGCAGAGATTAAGCAGTGTGAGAGCAAAACAAAGCCTATAAGAGATGCTAACCTTTACTGATCACTTAGTACATCCTGGGTGATTTCATATCAAAATTATTTATATAAGCCAAACACAATGACAAATTCCAACCATTCCTTAACAATGCCCTAAAACAGAAACCCACAGTTTTATACCTAGCAAAGCAAAACATTCTATTAAGAGTCTCCATCCTGTTGAGTCCCCCTGTGTCTTCCCAGGAGTTCAGCTGTCTTTCTAAAAAGCAAAGCAGAGGCTCTTCACCTCCAGGTCTGTGTCACTCAGGAGCAAATTCAGTCTTATCCATGCATGTAACAGGGCACTGTCCTTCTTTCCCTGTAAAAAGGTACACCAATACTTTTCTTCTAGGTTGATTTCCCTTTTTAGTAGAGGGAGAGGAAGGTCAGTGTGCATGGTTCCCACCCAACCAAGAAATGCAGTGAAAAGGCAGGGAGTACATTTCACAGGTCAAATGAAGGTGAGGGCAAACAACTATATACGCTGACATGAACACAGAAAACTGACTGCATGCTGTTGTCTGTTTTGAAGAAAATGTGAAGGAAACATAACAAATAAGGATGTTTTTATGTCATTGGTTTTTCATGTGTATTAAATTTTGACTCTTGGAACCCCTCAGAAATAACCATTTTGCTGCCCAACTCAAAGGGGCAGGGACCTTCAGAGTTTCTTCATAACTTTCTCTGTGACTCGACTCTATCCAGCAAATGTAATTGTGGTTTGAATGCTAATTTCCCAGCCTCATTATTTCACCTGGCATTTTGCCTTTGTTCTGTCCAGGAAGCAGAATGTGCCTACATCCTGTTTGTCGTTGCCACGTTTTGGCTGACAGAAGCTTTGCCTCTGTCGGTAACAGCTTTGCTGCCTGCCTTAATGCTCCCTATGTTTGGGATCATGCCTTCCAAGAAGGTAAGTTCTCCTGCGAATGTTTGACATAATTAGATTCCCTACTTCATGCTGCTACTTCCAATGAGAAAGCTGTACTTAAAAGGATCAATAATCCTGTTGATAAGGCTTCCACATAAGTCCTCCAAACTTCCAGCTGTTTCTTGCCTCTAGAATTCTGCATGTGTGTCCACCTTCAGGTGGACAAAAACAAAACACAGACTGTGGCTTCTTGAGTCATGTGTGCCAGTAGGAGAAATGTGTGTCCAATCTTCCCAGGCTGACATCCATGCCCGGTGCCTACCTCCCAGGAAAAGGGCCAATTCTTTCACGTCCTGCATCAGCTTTTTCTAGTCAACAGAATTCGGTCTCACACAGTGTTGGAAAAGCAATTTTTGTTTCTGATGAAGAAAAAGCTTCCCTGTTTTCTTTTCCAGAAACCTGCCATTTCAGAAGATAAGGCCAAATTAACTTTCACATGTATTTCCATTTTGTTCTTGCTGAGAGTTTATTCATGCTGAGAGGTGTTTCTTACCTTTATACAATCTAAGGGTACCCATCTGAAGAAAATGGATTCAGTTTCCCATTAAAAGCATGAAATGCATTGAAACCAGAATATCTATCTCCATGCAGCTTTCAGCCACCCAGCACACAACTGCCTAAACCACAGCTGAAACATTCTCAGGCAAGATGTCATGTTCAAGATGCCAGGCCATGCAATTTATCACCTTTGGATTTCTATCTTCTGCCTGGGCCCAGTACTGCTTTCATGAGGCTCATCTGTCCTGTAACGTGGGTGGAGACTTCTGTTTTTTAACTAACCCATAATACCCATGATACAGTTCTCTTCGCCTTTCCGCGGGAGAAGATTTTACCACAGCCTTGTGATTCAATTTAAGCCAAGCATTTCGTAAAGTCAGGTCTCTTGAATATCAGTACCATGAGGTATTTTTAAATAAGGTTTCTATGATTAGATAAGTTTGAAAAATATGTAGTATAGGGTATCCCACACTTTGAGAGTGATAGTATACACTAGTGTTTAAATGTTTTGAGAAGGCCTACAAGAAAGAAAATTCTAGAATCATAGAAAACTCTGTTTTTTAAACTTATTTGACCACAGAAACTTTTTTTTTTTTTTGGTATGCGGGCCTCTCACTGTTGTGGCCTCTCCCATTGCGGAGCACAGGCTCCGGACGCGCAGGCTCAGCGGCCATGGCTCTCGGGCCCAGCCGCTCCGCGGCATGTGGGATCTTCCCAGACCAGGGCACGAACCCGTGTCCCCTGCATCGGCAGGCGGACTCCCAACCACTGCGCCACCAGGGAAGCACAGAAACTTTTTTTTTAAAGAAAAATATTATGTACCTTTCAGAGCATTCTTTGGTAAGTCCTGCTGCAAGTGGTTGCCCAAGTATCTGTATACTCTACTAGTCTCCACTCAAGATACAAGAGTGACTGCAGTTTTGGTATAATGGTGGTGATAAAGATATTGGCACGCCAAAACTTGACTTGAGATTTTCCCAGATCATAGTCATGGCCGTTCTGCCATAGGAGTACAAACTAATTAACCCGTTTACAGATGGAGAAATTAAGGCATAGAAGGCACCTGCCTGATGTTGCTCAGCTCTTTAAAGACTTAGTATATGGGTACCCTTTTTTCTTTTCTATATACTTTTTTCATAGCACTACTGTTTCTGGGTAAGGATGTGGAACTTATTTAAATTTGTATTCAAACACATCTACATTTCTTTCAACAAAATAGAAAGATCATGTAGTTGAAGGTCAAAGTTAAGTGCAGTGAAACAATGTCTTTCTGGTGCAATGTTTTCCCCCCACCAATGTAAATAATGGGTTTAACTGTAATTTCAGGTGGCATCTGCTTATTTCAAAGATTTTCACCTACTGCTAACTGGAGTCATCTGTTTAGCAACATCAATAGAAAAATGGAATCTGCACAAAAGGATTGCTCTGAGAATGGTGATGATGGTGGGTGTGAACCCAGCATGGTAAGTCAGTACTGTGTTTACCGTTCCAGGTTTACATTCCAAACAGACCATTTTTGTGCAGAGCAAATAAACAGATAAGTAATGCATATCCAGACAATCATTTGTATGGCAGTGTAAGTCATGACTTTATTTTTCTCTGCAAATATGAAAGTGATATAAAAGTACTTGAGGGGCTTCCCTGGTGGCGCAGTGGTTGAGCGTCCGCCTGCCGATGCAGGGGACACGGGTTCGTGCCCCGGTCTGGGAGGATCCCACATGCCGCGGAGCGGCTGGGCCCGTGAGCCATGGCCACTGAGCCTGTGGGTCCGGAGCCTGTGCTCTGCAACGGGAGAGGCCACAACAGTGAGAGGCCCGCATAACGCAAAAAAGAAAAAAAAAAAAAGGTACTTGAGTTGGAGGAGGAAAAGAAAGAAAACTTTCCCACTGCAGGTCTAGTTACAGGGAGGTTGGAATAAGTGCACACAACTCGTTCACCTTTTATGCACTGTAGGAGTCAGAGCTGAGAGAAGCCTTGAACCTCAACAGACAAGACTGACAGACATCAGAGTAGATTTCAGTGCTATCTTGTTTATTTGGCTGATTACACATTCAAGTCTCTTTCAAGAGTATCCTTGATCATCAGGGAGGATGTTAAGAACCAAAGACATTGCTGACAAAATACAAATATGTGCAGAAAAATTCTAAGGTGAACATTTCTCTTTTTAAATGAACTGTTCCAAAGTGAAGCAATTAAGAAGGTTCATTTATAGAATGTGAAATCACTCATCAGACTGATTTACCCCACTAAAATAAATGCTTTTTTCCATTAAATTAACTGGCTGTTTTGGTTTTAATTCTAGCTCTTGTTAAGAACATAGATGGGAGCTAAAAAAAAAAAAATTCCAGTGTCATAATCATTTACCTAATGGCATTATGCTTTAAAGCCTTAGGTGGTTCTTCCCTTCTCATCTTTCTTTAAAACATAGGAAAATTGTATTGAATTATGTTGCATAATTCGTTCCAGGGTATAACCACATCGGTGTTTATCATTTATGGAGCAAACTATTTTGTTAAATAGAAAAAAAATTCAATAACTCAGATCAGACACATTTTTTAAAATATCTGTTACTTAAAAATTTTACGACATGTATTAAGGGTATTTCACTCTTACAATGAAATGGTGTTCCATGCCTCTTAAAGTGCTGTAGAAATGTGTCTCTTTTCCTTGGCCACCTGCTCACTGGCCCCAGGGGGTGAGGTCATGCACTGCACAGTGAGGCAAGGGTCCTGTCCATTATACCACTAAGCGGTTTTTCAATTTAAGGCATTTTTACCACGCAGAAGTTTTATCAGTTCCCACCCTTTGTGTATTGAAAGATTTCTTGTTTTGCCAGTGCCTGAAGTTAAAATTGTTTCTTTTTTTTTTTTTATTAAGAATCACTTCTTGTTTAAACAGTTTTCTGAAAAGTTTTCTTTTACACATAGAAAATATCCACCTTATCTGTAGTTAGAATTTATAGTGTGGAATTTTCTTATAGATCTATTTCAAAAGAGACTCAGAGAATTTCATAAATGGCTCTATATGGAAAGATGTGCTTCTGAATGATTTTCTTGGACCTCCTACTCAAGAGATCATGTTTTTTCCCAATTGTGATTTTGAAAGCTTATAGACATGGTTTAAAATCCTATAATCTTAGGTATGTTATTTTTTAAGGGAGAAGAATTACTCTATTTGTAAGAGGAGACTGTGTAATACATCCAGTCTTGACCAACAGGCAGGGATGTCAGATTCAGGAGAGCATGAATAATTGAATCTACAGAAAATTCTGAAACCTCATTTTAGCTAGTGATTTTACCCATTTCCTCCACCCACCATATATTGAGCCAGAGTAGTTAACAAGTAAAAAGCAGATTTATAAATATTAACCTCCCTCCTTGCCCTTGTGCCTCCTTGGCACATATACTAATAATCAGAGATACAACCCAAACATAAAAGAAAGAATAAGGGATCTTAAATGCAAATGCTGACTGCACCTTATCTTACTAGTATTTGAAGATGTGTCATCTGTAAAGGGCATTCAAATATTGGTGTAATATTATAAGCTGTTACACCATCTACCAACTTGCAGTTTGATTATAAGTTTTATCATTTTTCTGGTTTCAGAGAGAAGATTCTTATGGTTTTCAGGGAGACAAACCTTGTAAGAAATCTGCCCTTACATGTGCCATTTTGATTTCTACCTGGCTATAGCTGTCCTCAGAGTTCCTCATCTGGGAGGAATCTTAACCTTCTATGTTTTGAAAAAATTAATTCACAACTCATAAACAACATCCTTTACAGTTAAGTGATACGGAGCTGGTGAAGCTAGAGAGCACAGTTCATAATAAAGGCCCTCTCATTTCAGGCTGACCTTGGGGTTCATGAGCAGTACCGCCTTCTTATCTATGTGGCTTAGCAACACCTCTACTACTGCCATGGTGATGCCCATCATGGAGGCTGTGGCCCAGCAGATCATCAGTGCTGAAGCAGAGGTTGAGGCTACTCAGATGACTTATATCAGTGGATCAACCAACTATGGACTGGAAACAGATGGTATCACATGTTGATTTGGCCACAGTGGGGTCTAGTCATTTGAGCAATAGAAAACGCTCAAGAATTCTGGGTTATATTTTGAACTAATTGTCCATACATGCATGATGGGAATTTAACCTTCTTCTTTCTCTATTTTCCAGTATTTATACAAGGGAATTACATTTACCCAAATATTTTACTTTCAGTTAATGGCTGAATTTACATTCTCTGGCAAAAGGGAAAGAATAAGTATGACTTTTCTATCCTCCAGCCAGTCTATTAGAACTTTCTCTGTCTTTCATGCCTTTATCAGTAGACCTCCAGGTTACTCTTTTATACTGAAATGACTTTCCTACATAATATTGGGAACGTTTAATTCTTATATTCTATTTGGAAACAGCATCACATTTTACCTTGGTTATTTCTGGTCTGATAAACTGCTCTGATGCAGTGAAAAAAAATGTTGGGAGGATATTGGTGTTCGTAAAATACTTTACTATGATGACTGTTATGTCAGTACAAGGTGAATTTGTTTATTTTCAGTTTCTAATAATGCTTCCATCTTCACACACACACATACACACACTGATAACCCTTCATTTAAATTATTATTTTTTTCTATTTAATGTTTTGCAGAAAATGTTAATGGACATGAAACAAGTGAGAGAAAAGAGAAAACAAAACCAGTTCCAGGGTAAAGAATATTATTTTGATTAGGATTTTCTGAATTACATTTTAATAAAATTATAAACTGGGTCAATTTCTTTTTCAGATACAGTAATGATGCAGGGAAAATTTCAAGCAAGATGGAGCTGGAAAAGGTACATTAAATTTGATTCTCTCTGAATAATTATACATAAAATTATATTAGATTTGCAGTTAGATACGTATGCATTTTAAAACCTGTTACTTGCTTCCTTGTCTATAAATTACTTGCTTACATCAAAGCATGTTGTAATGGTTTGATAAGCCTTCATGGATGGACTGAAATCAACATCCTGATAGGAAACATTTTAGGCTCTGAAAATCAGCCTCATTTTCTCCTTTTACCAGGTTCATGGTGATGGCAGTTAGCATATGTAGTTTAAAGAAATATAATGCTAGTCTCAGAATATTGTTTCATTTTCTTATTAAAATCTTGCTGCCTTTTTATTAGGCTCATCCTATTTCTTCCAGGGTATGAACTTAGAGCAACTCCTATTCATGTAATTACAATCCAGTTATCTTTAGTGTCTTCCTTACCACTAAATTCAATGCAGAATTCATGAGCTGCTACTGTCAAACACAGATGGAGGAGTTGTTGTAGCTATTCTGCCTATTAAAGGAAGGAAAGAGACTTTTGTAAACTATCCCATAGAATTCATTTCCCCAGAATAAATCAATGTAAAAATACTATACTAGGTTGTATTGGGAGCAATATATCTTGAGACCATTGAAAAATAATCCTGCATAGAAATAGTCCAACAGTAACCATGGCATTAGAAATATGAGAGTGGGGCATATGTTCCTTCCTCAGGCTATAATGCCTTAGCATGCAACTCAATAGGAAAAAGAAAACTTTCTTGTTATTTACAGAAATCTTCAAGGAAAGAGCGAATTTTATGTAAAGAGAAAACTAATACAAAGATAAGTTTTAAACCACTAGCTACAGGGTGTATTAAGGGTTTTTAAGATGAGAATTGAATACATATTTATGAAAACATTATCATCTTTAGGGAGAGAAATAATTCTTTAAAAACACAGAAAATCAACAGTATGCCCGCTGTATTACAGAAGAGTGCATTATAAATAGGCTTTAAAAACTGCTGGATATACTTGCACTCGGTAACTTTCTTGTGGTCATCTTTACAAACCCAGTTTTCTGGCGTGATGCCTAAATTTGGCTTCCAATGATTTGACATCCAACACTGTCCTAGGCATTGTAGGAAGGTCTGTTGATGAAAAGACCTACTCCTTACCATAAGCAGCTCAGAGTCTAATGGGGAAGATGGACTTAAAAAAAATGCGTGACATAGGGCTTCCCTGGTGGCGCAGTGGTTGAGAGTCCGCCTGCCGATGCAGGGGACACGGGTTCGTGCCCCGGTCTGGGAAGCTCCCACATGCCGTGGAGCGGCTGGGCCCGTGAGCCATGGCCGCTGAGCCTGCGCGTCCGGAGCCTGTGCTCCACAACGGGAGAGGCCACAACAGTGAGAGGCCCGCATACAGCAAAAAAAAAAAAAAAAAAAAAGCATGACATAAATACCACAGCAAAGGTGCACACAGAGGCCAGATCTCCCAGAAGCTGGAGCAACTAGCTCAATCTAGGAATATTGCCAGAGGGAATGTGAGGTAAAGGAATTTGAGTCTGGAGCAAGATGTCGTGTGCAATCAGGGAAGTGCAAACTCCATGAGCGCAGGGACTGTGTCCACTTGTTTCAGCATATAATCCCCTAGCACATTCCATTGTTTGACAGAGAGTAGGTATTCAATAGATATTTATCTTGACTAATTAACGAAGGAGAGAAAAAGGAAGAGGTAACATAATCAGAGAATAAGATGAATTCAAAGACCCCAAAATGTCGAGAGCAGGGCTTTTTTTGGGAAACATCTCCAGTGCAGGTGCCAGGAATGAGCTGTGGAAAGTGAAATGTTTGGATAGGTTGGACCAGGTTAAAAATTGCTGTTCATGCCATGCAAAAGAGTTTAGTTCAT
The DNA here is from genome assembly GCF_963455315.2 of Globicephala melas. Taxonomy (NCBI): domain Eukaryota; kingdom Metazoa; phylum Chordata; class Mammalia; order Artiodactyla; family Delphinidae; genus Globicephala; species Globicephala melas. The sequence goes on from NC_083322.1 coordinate 27,284,556, forward strand.
CTTAAGGGAAATAGAGAGCTTTGAAGCCAGGACGCAGCATGTTAAATTCTGCCCTTTGAGAAGCTTACTGTGGCAACAATGTGAAAGGCAGAGGGTATGGACCTAATTGAATTTTTGATTAATCTGACTTTGTGGGTGAGAGAGGGAAAAGTATAGAAGATGCCTCTGCTACAGTAAGCTAGGTAAAGGCAGATGGTGATGCCACAGACTGAGATGGGAAACACTGAGGGGAAATAAGTTTTCAACGGGGAGAAGTAAGGTAATTTGGGTATTTTTAGGCAGTAAAGATTAAGATCTGAGTTTGGAAGAGAAGACCTTTGAACAATGATTCTATGGTCTTTCTAGAACTTTAATACAAATTTAGCTTGGTGTAAAAGAAAAATTAAGGGATCACTTTTTGCTCTGTAATAGTGCTATTTATAAGAGATCACATGAAAGTATTTTTTACATACTGTACATTTAAGATATGTTTTGATTTTTAGCAGTTACACATCTCTTCTCAGATATAAAGATATTGTATAGTTTGTGTTATAATTATAATTAATTGCACCTGTTCTTTGCTAGATTTAAACTAGATAATTTAAGATTAACTGATTATGTGGAAGAATCTATATCTACTTAATCTAGCTATAAAATGGAAGGGATATTTATATTCATAATGTTTTAGTCTTCTGCTTTTTACATGAAGTTGGTGGGACATTTTATTGAATTAAAATAAATCCTGTGTGGTTTGGCTTTGAATGTGAACTACAAGTCAAAAAAGATCCAAATATTACTCCTTTTCAGAGGGGATGGTTTAAAATAAATTTCAAAGAAGAGAAAAAAAATGAAAGTCATAGATTTTTTTGGTAATTTGCACCATTTTGCCATGTTTTTACACATCTGAATCATCAACGTGTTGATTTGATATACTCACATATTGCAAAATGATCTCCGCCATAGCTTTATTTAACACCTCCATCACATTACATAATTACCATTCCTTTATTGCAGTGTTAACATTTAAGATCTACTCTCTTAGCAACTTCCAGCTATGTATATAGTATTACTAATTATAATAATCATGCTGTACATTAGATCCCCAGAACTTATGCATCCTAAAACTAGCAGCTTGCACCCTTTGACCATCATCTCCCCATTTGCCCACCCCCAGCCCCTGGTAACCACCACTCTACTCTCTGTTTTATGAGTTTGGCTTTTATGCATTCCACATATAAATGATACCATGCAGTATCTGTCTTTCTCTGTCTGATTTATTTCACTTAGCATAATGCTATTATAATGATAGCCATTCTAACGGGTGTGAGATGATAACTCATTATACTTTTGATCTGCATTTCCCTGATGATTAGTGGTGTTGAGCACCTTTTCATGTACCTGTTGACCATTTGGATGTCTTCTTTGTGAAAATGTCTATTCAGCTCCTCTGCCCATTTTTCAATTGGCTTGTCTGGGGATTTTTGTTTGTTTGGTTGGTTGGATGTTTTTGCTAGTGAGTTGTATGAGTTCTTTATATACTTTATCAGTCCTAAAATTATTATTAATAGAACTGCAAAGTTTTGGTAAAGATGATAACGATGATAATTTGATAATTTTCCCACTGCTGCTGCTGCAGCAGCTGATGGTGATGATAATATGCTGGTTTTGAAGCTGATGGATATTCAGCAGTTCCTCAGATTCCAGGAACTGATTAAGAAGCACTCCTATCTAAGAGTCATATTCCTAAGCTGCATACTTAAAAAAGAGATGTCTTCCATGACTCACCAAGTTCCCTTTTCACTATAGGCAATGGCCCACCCATTAGCAAAACTCCCTACTCATGCCCAGAATAAAAATGGTGGGTAGGTACTTAGACCTAACTGACCATAAATTCTATATTACTCCAAAAGTAGCTGAAATATTTTTAGAGAAGAAAAGGAACAAGAAGAAAGGAAGACCCCAAAATGACACTGACATACATGAGGGAACAGATTTGTCAGGTTCCAATGGAGCAATTGGGAGACCAATCATCACTCATATTATTTCCATAAGAAATGAGTTCCAGGTTTCCAAAAATCAATTTTTACATACCAAGAGAAGAATCAAGTTGCTATATATTTTCCTTCTTTCAAGCACTAGTATTAATCAAAGAGATACCTCAGATTTTTACACTAGCTCTATTTCTAAACCTCCAGACATCTTTGAATGAAAGGAACTGAAAAATCAGTACACTTTTAATGAAAGGCCTAAAATAATTGTTTTCCATTCATCTTATATAATTTCTTGTTCCCCAAAGAGAAAAATTCAAAGGAAAATTTCCTTGAACCAATTGAATTTTGCTTTTAATTACGTGTTGTTTAGTTTGGGGGTGAAATTCTATTATTCAAAATTAAATTCCGTAAGAGGGCACTCTTTAATATTCTCCAAAAATTCTAAGAACCATATAACAGTAATTAGCATGGGTCATAATGTCAGGGACTAGGGGCATTAGTGCTGCCGAGTAAGGAGATATCAGTTCTAGAATATCTGGCCCCTAGATCAAATGTAGAAAAGGAATTTTAGATTAGATCAAGTAGGTGCTACAAACAAAAGTTCTTCTTGATTACTCTTGCCTTCTCTTAGACCGCGTGAAATTCGGCAGCAAAGCCAATTGTTAATGCCTCTCGGACCTCACTTGAGACAACTCACGGGTCTCCTTTACTCATCCTGCCAAACCCTGCGGTTTATAGAGAGGTGAGCAGAAAGAGAGAGAGAGGGAGAATGATTGAGAGAGAGAGCCTATTACACACCCTTTAGGAATCACAGCAGCATCAAAAAGACAAGAGATAACAAGTGTTGTTGAAGGTGTCGAGAAAAGGGAGCCCCCTGTTCATTGTCGGTGGGAATGTAAAGTGGTGCAACCACTATGGAAAGCAGTATGAAGGTTCCTCAAAATATTAAAAATAGAACCACCACAGGACCCAGCAATCCCACTACAGGGTATATATTCAAAGGAAATGAAAACAGGATATTGAAGAGATATCTGCACTCCCATGTTCATTGCAGTAGCCAAGATATGGAAAAAACGTAAGTGAATGAATGGATCAAGAAGATGTGGTATGTATAGACCATGGAATATTATTTAGCCATGGCAAAAAAGGAAATTCTGCCATTTGCAATGACATGGATGAAACCTGAGTGCACTATGCTAAGTAAAATAAGCCAGACAGAGAAAGACAAATACTGCATGGCTTCATTTATATATGGAAATCTTTTTTTTTTTTTTTTAAGTAAAACTCATAGAAACAAAGAGTAGAAAAATGGTTGCCAGGGGCTGGGGCAGGGTGGTGGGTAGGTAAATAGGGAGAGGTTGGTAATAAAGTATAAGCATTTGGCTATAAGATAAAGTCAGAGGACCTAATGTAAAACATGGGGACTAGAGTTGATAATACTGTTGTATGGTTGAGATTGGCTAGGGGACTGATACTTGAATGTCTCACCAAAAAAAAAGAAAGAAAAAGAAAGAAAGAAAGAGAAACATGAGGTGATGGATGTGTTGATGGGCTGGATGGGGGTAATCATTTCATAATGTATATGTGGATCAGATCACAATGATGTACACTTTAAATATCTTACAATTTTATTTTTTAATTATACCTCAATAAAGTTGAAAAGGATCATGGGATATTTAAAGTGTACATCATGGTGATTTGATGAAGTATTCATGGTGAAATGGTTTCCCCCATCTGGTTGATTGGCACATTGATCACCTCACATATTTATCCTTTCTTCTTTTCTTTTTTGTTTTTTGGTGAGAACATTTGAGTTCTACTCTCTTGGCAAATTTCAATTGTCGAGTGCAGTGTTGTCAACTCCAGTCACCATGTTTTGCGATGGCTCTTAAGTCCTTACTCATCTTATAGCTGAAAGTTTGTACCCTTTACTTGGTCCTTTTTTAACCTGGCAGTTTTCTGTGACTCTGGGAATACAAGATGAAGTTGAACTTTCAAAAGAAATTGTAACTATTCTACTCACTAATCCTATTTATGAGAACTCATTCCATTCAGCTGAGAATTTGGAAGCCTCATTATCAATGGTATTAAATCAGAACAAAGGATGATATTTCTGACATACACTGGGGATCCAATATGCCCCACAAAGAGGCTTCACTAAAGTGAAGGTAAATGCCTGGGTGTCAGCAAACAGGTCACACCCGATCCACGTGAAATTCTGCCAGGTGCATCTTCCAAAAGAAGAGAGAAGTGGGTGGCAACCGTTGGTGAGGTAAATTCACTTCTGAGTAAATAATTTATTTTAATATTCATTAAAAAAAGAGAGGAATCATAGCAGCAACCTGTGAACACAACCTCACTCAGATTTTAATATTTATTGTAGTCAAAGCCCTAGCTGGGCTCCACTGGTTTACTTAGCTAGGGTTCCACAAAACATTTTGTTATTAAAGAAATAACTGACTATTGATGATACCTCTTCTTCCATGTATCTTTCATTTTTGAATCACAAAAATGTGGTTCTTCACATTTCATATTGTTAAAATATTATCTAGCAAATAACATGAGCTTAGCCATGTTGGAAGCATCTGTACTTTCCTCTAACTGTACAATAAACCTCCCATACCATAAAATTTATACTAATACTGTACTTTGTTTCCTAAAATCTTCAACAATATTTTTCTCTTCATAGTCCAATGATATTTCCTAACAAAGGAATACATTTATTTTGTCCCCAAATTGTTTTTCATATATCTTGATTATGAAATATTTTAATATATACATATTTAAAGAATGTAACACAAATTTAAAAGAATAAAACGAATAAAATGGTATTTACCAACACCCCAGCTTAAGAAATAGAACATAACAATTTCTAGAAATCTCCATGAGCTCTTCTCTGATTCCATCTCCTTTCTTCAGACCATCATATCCATCCCCTTATCAACATAGCCACAGTCCAGAATTTCATGTTAATCATTTTCTTATTTTCTTTTCAGTATTACCACTTATATTAGTTACTTCTTCATCTCAACAAAGACCAAAAATAGCAATAGTTTTAATAAGATAGAAATAGGCTGGTATGGTGGCTCCACAATCATGATGACCTTGACTCTTTCTATTCTTGCTCTGCCATCCTCAGCACTTGATGGCTACCTCATGGTTCAAGATGGCTGCCTCATCTCCCTCTATCCATTCTCTGTTCCAGCTAGCAGGAAACAGAAAGGAGAAAGTAGAAGGCATATACATATACTTAGTAATTATTCTATTACTTTCCTGGATTCAGAATTATTCATATTCTCTATTTCTCCTTGAGTTTTAGTTATATTTTTCTAGGAATTTATGCATTCCATTTCAAATTTAGTAGCATGTTGTTTATAATATTCACTTATTACCTCTTTAATTTCTACAGTATTTTTAGTTATGTATCTTTTAGTTACTAATATTTTTACTTATGCTTTTAAACATTTTTGGAATAATTCTTCCAAAAGTATGTTGATTTTATGTCTTATCAGTCTTATCAAAGAACAAGCTTTTGGCTCTTTTGATCCTATTTCATGTTCTACTTTATTAGTTTCTTCTCTTTATTACTTCGTTCTGTCTATTTAATCTTTGCATTTAGTTTCTGTTCATTTACTTTTAAGAGTATACATTTGCATTACTTTTTTTGAGCTTTTCTTCTCTTCCAAAGTAAGACTTTGAGGAGACAAATTTTCTTCCATTTCTTCCACTTTAGCTGTATTCCATATTTTTTAGTTCTTTGTGTTTTTTGCTTTCCATTACGCTAGAGTCTTTGATCCATGAGCTGCTTAGACATGTGTTTTAAATTTTGAAATAAATGAGTCTTTTGTAGCTACTTTTTGTTTTGTTTTTTTATTTCTAACATAAATTTACTGTGGTCAGAAACTGGTCTGTATGACATCAGTTCTTTTAAACTTGTTGAGGCAGATTTGTGGACTAGCATGTGGCCAATTGTGATAAATACTTCCTTGTGCTAAAAAAGGATTGCATATTTTGAACTTACTGGGTGCAGTATTTTCCGTCTATTAGATCAAGTTTGCCAGTTGTGATTTTCAAATTGTCTGTGACCTAACAATTTTTTGTCTGCTTAACCCAGCAATTAATGCAACTGTTTTGTTAAAATCTCCCTCCATGATGTGGCTATATCTATTTCTCCTGATAGTTCTGTCAATTTTGGTTTCTATACATTTTCAGATTATGTTATTATGTCCCTATCACGTAATAATGTTTAGAATGTTTATATGTTCTGGTTAATTAACACTTTTACCATTTTGCAGTGTCCCTCTCAATCTATGGTAATGTTTTGGGGTCTTTGAGTTTGTCTGATGATAATGTAATAGCAATGCCAGCTTTCTTTAGGTTAATGTTTACCTGACATTACTTCTATCCTTTCACTTTCAACAGTTCTATGTCCTTATACTTTAGATGTTTCTCTTATAAAAAGCATATTGTTGGCTTTTGCATTTTTATCCAGGTTAGAAATTTTTGCCTGACAAGTCTGATCCCCTTGAACTCTCTGTGACTTTATAAATTTAGAATAATTTTTAGTGCCAGATTTCTATTTTTTCTAAATATTTATTCTTTCCATCTCTCTTTCCTGCATTCTTTTTTATTTTCTTTTGTTCTTTATTATTTATATCATCCTACACACACAAACACACACACACACACACACACACACACTTATACTGACGTCCTATGCTGCTATATTATTTATATATCATTTCAGTCATTTTTACCACTATAAAAAGAACAGGGTTTTTTTCTAATAGCATGTATGTTTTGATTTTTTGCTCTTCACTAAGATATTACAAAGGAAGCTTCTACATACTTAACATTTAGGATATAACATTTTGTAAAATAAATCCTGGATTTAATTGATTTTTGACATTGCTAGAAACAGAATTTTTATGAAAAGTCCTGTCTTGAGTGCTAAATTTTGAATATCTATTTGTTATACTATTACTATATAAACAAATATCCCAATTCACAATATGCATCATAATTCTTTATTAACTACAGTGGATATAAATCCTATTTCAAGGAGTCTTATTGATAACTTCAAATTTGTTACCAGCTCTTCTGAGTTGTTCAGGTTATTGCTAATTAGATCTTCTCTAGATCTTCATGAAGAATTCATACCACAAGTAGGAGAAGGATATCCTCTTATATTTTCTTGTACTATCTTCATTCTAGGTGTGTGTGTGTGTGTGTTTTTTTTTTACATAAGTCATCTCCTGTAGAAATCATGTACAGCCGTAAGCACATTATGGGAGGGCTAGTTTAATTAAAACTAGAAAGAATAATTTGTTATCCACTTACCAAGCCCATATAAACTCAATATGCCAAGAGTGAACGAAGTGGGCAGGGCCCTATTGTCAGTCCCTCTGTGCACTTGGAGCTTTCCTCTCCTCTCCCTTTACCTCCATCATCCACCAACGTATGGGCCATGAAGGCACTAAGGTCAATCTATGCAATAATTATTAGTCAAGAATCATTTATTTCTTGGGGATTTTTTAATGTAAAAAGAGAAATATCACGTCTTCTAATAAGATGGCAGATTGAATAGGTCCATTTACCTTCACTCTATCCCAAATCTCCATTAAAACAAGAATAGATTTTTAAGTCATACGTCACAATTATAAAAATATCAAGAGAGGGGATGAGAGCAAAATCATTTTGGAAGCTGGAAAGTTAAAGATGCCTCAGTTATCCCATGAAAGTGGAATTCTAAGTCAACAGTAAGTTACAGAAGTAAGCAATCTCAAGTCCATTCTTTAGTAGGTCTGCGTCTTTATTCCTGTCCTGCCCCTAGCTTCTTCATGACCTTTTTTTTTTTTTAGATTCCATATATATGTGTTAGCATACAGTATTTGTTTTTCTCTTTCTGACTTACTTCACTCTGTATGACAGACTCTAGGTCCATCCACCTCACTACAAATAACTCAATTTCGTTTATTTTTATGGCTGAGTAATATTCCATTGTATATATGTACCACATTTTCTTTATCGGGCTGGGGGAGGGGTTAGCTGGGACAAAGTGAGAGAGTGGCATAGACATATATACACTACCAAATGTAAAATAGATAGCTAGTGGGAAGCAGCCGCATAGCACAGGGAGATCAGCTCGGTGCTTTGTGTCCACCTAGAGGGGTGGGATAGGGAGGGTGGGAGGGAGGGAGACACAAGAGGGAAGAGATATGGGGACATATGTATATGTATAACTGATTCACTTTGTTATAAAGCAGATATTAACAGACCACTGTAAAGCAATTATACTCCAATAAAGATGTTTAAAAAAAAAATCTAATTTACCTAGCAGCAGCCCTCAAAGTTTTTAAAAATGTTGAAAAGTGAGGGTAAGTAAAAAAATTTTATGCAACAGTTAAATCCACAAATTTCTTCCCAACCTCTACATGGATGCAGCTGCTCCTCCTCCACCAAACGGAAGTGTAGTCTTTATTTATTTTTTGCGGTACGCGGCCCTCTCACCATTGTGGCCTCTCCCATTGCGGAGCACAGGCTCCGGACGCGCAGGCTCAGCGGCCATGGCTCACGGGCCCAGCCGCTCCGCGGCATGTGGGATCTTCCCAGGCCGGGGCACAAACCCGCGTCCCCTGCATCAGCAGGCGGACTCTCAACCACTGCACCACCAGGGAAGCCGGGAAGTGCAGTCTTTTTACACAGTAAAGCAGACAGGAAGGAGTTCAGGGTCAGGAACAGATTTCACAATGAAAACAGGGACACTGAGTGACAGTTAATATGTTGAATGGTGAGAGCCCCACCTTCCACCCCACTGTCCCCAACAGCCAGGCCTATTCCCTCCAGGTGACAGTAGGCAAGGAACCAGGAGGTTTTTCTTTGGGGAATGCAATGAGCACAAGAGAAAAGATGAAAATATATAGCATTGGGTTTTCTCAAAAAAAGCTCCAGTCAGATGATACTATATATGTGCCCACAGTCAACAACAAATCCCAAAGCACATGTACAGGACTTCCAACCAGCTTTTCACTGCCTTAAATATGAGCAAACCACCAAAGTTCCTGGATATCTGAAGACAGCCTCAGGCATGAAAGAGAGAGACCCAAACAAACAAAAAGGAGACAGAAACTTGCAGGAAACAGAGACTGTGCAAGAAGCTGAAAACACAGACAAGAAACTATCATTAATATATTCAGAGAGGTGAACAAAGAAATTGCATTCATGAAATATGAATGACATTCTATAAAAGAGGCACGAGAAGCAAAAAATAAATATATAAATAGAAAATACATAAAATACAAAATATTAATATAATGTAAAGATATAAAACATAAGTGGAAATTTTAGTATACAAGGAAGAAACAAGATAAGAAAATAATAGGAGTTTCAGAAAAAGAATAGAGAAAACTGAGATTACATCAAAACTCAAGAAAACTTCCATAAAAGAAGAGTATAATTTTTATGACATAAAGTCCCGCTGCGTGCCAGCAAAATTGACGAAACAGATGCACACAGGGAAGGGCACTGAGAGTTCAGAACATGGTGAATGAAGAGAGACCCTAAAAGTTTCCAGAAAGGGGGAAAAACAGATTCCTTAAGATGAAAAGAATGGCAGAAGACTTCTTTATACCAACACTGGGAACTCCCAGGCAATAAGGGGGAAATGGCTTCAAGGAAGAAAATGACTAGATGTAGGACAAGCAGAAAAGCCCTGGAAGAGATGTCTCTTAAGACAATGGAATTGGTAGAATATTTGATGTAGATTAGGTGTTCTGTCACTTGATTGTTCGAAGGGAAGATTTAAACAACCAGGGAATACTTGGGGCTGATTTAGTGGTATCCACTTAGAAAGCTAAGCAAGTAAGCGGGGAACACAAAACAGGAAAAGTAATATAAATCCCATTGCTCAGCTGTTAACAGATATCTAGACAACATTCTGAACAATGAACTCTGCTCTAAGCAAACTTATGATATAGCCATAATGGGAGAACGATGGAGACATGAAAAGTATAAGTGTGTTCAGTGGAGGATGCTGTGAAAGATAGCTAAATTCTCATCATCTAACATAGTGGAGTTTTAACTGTAATGCCTTCAACTGAGAAATCAAGAGATGGTATCATATGAATACTGTTAAAGTAAGTGCAAATAAATGTCCAAAAAGAGCTGGAAGATTTTAAACTGGCTGTCTTTGGCAAGCAGAAAATGGTTAGCAGGAACTAATATTTTGTGCAATTTGCCTTGAATAAATATAGAAATATAAATAGAACCCCTAATGTTTTTATACCACACTCACCCAAATGAGTTATTTTGTACACTGCCTTGGAGACCACTGGTTTAGTTCATGGTGATTCTTGTATGCATTATTAGCACCCGGGGTTGGTGCTAATCACTGGAGTCTGCAATCACTACCACCAGGTGGCAATAGTGAGTTATATCTGGACCTGCAGGATTTCTGTTCAGAAATGACCCTTGAGCACCACCCAGTTATCTTAGGATTCTGAATTTGGTCATGTCCTGGACAAAATGTTCTCAGTCACTTGAAAGAAGTTGTGAGACATCCTCACAAGGTCTTAGATGTCATATATTTGTGGGAAATACGAATGTACGATGACAACTGGGATTGAATAAAAACACACTAAGCAATATGAAATGTAATTAAATGTAAAGTTTTAGATGTAGGCTAAAAAACTCACATAAATAAAAAGTGTTCTGGAAGGCAAGATGACACAAGGGAAATTACTGAGAGGGAACTTGGATACACAGAAATCTGCTTCAATTCTGCTGTGACCATTATGTCACACTGAGATTTATTTTTGCTCTTCTGAAAATTTAGGTCTGTGTACCAGATTATCTCTAAATACTATCTGTTCTAATAGTCTATGATTCTTTTATATATTAAAAAAACTTTTTTATGATTGTGGAAGATACAAAAAGTATCAAGAAGGTAGCAGGTACTCTCATATCTTGACACATTTCATTTCAGTCTTATTTCTAGGCACATATGTGTATGTAGATATATTTTTTATTTTTTTTAAAATTACACTGTTCTATACATTTAATTTCACAGAAGTCTCTCATCATGAAACATAAAACAAGTACTTTCCCATTCACAGTATAGCCATGGCAATGTCCTTTGGTCACCAGCACAAGAGGTTTTCTCTGGCCACTTCATCCCTGACTGTCTCCAGCCTCACCCCTCTAGACACTTTGCTTCTCCCTTCTTCACTTTGGATTTTTTTTTCTCTCCCGAACTCCTAGGAGAAAATATACCCCCCCCCCAATTCCTTCTCCACTCATGGAAAAATGTAATGATTAGTCTGATAATCTGCAAATATGTGCTCTCAGGGTCTGAATCTTACTTTCTACCCTGAGTGACTTATTCCAACACCCTCTTAGATTAGGGTCAAACACTTGGTCTCAGGTTGAAACTACTGCCTTGAGCAGAAGATTAATTTGCTAAGGACACCCCCCACTCCCTTTTATAGTTTCTGTACCAATCGTTGGCTTAATTAGTGGCTCATCTCAGACTTCCTTAAGAGCTGTATTTTCCTGCCCATTGCCCTCTACTACTATCCCTCTGGTCCTCAACTTTTACCCCTTACTGCAGTATCATCTCTTCACAGTAGTTCAGTCCAGCAATCACAGGCCCTAAGTAAAAATAACAGTAGAGCTGACTGCATGGGATTCATGTTTACTGGCTAGATAACGCAAGTGGTGCGCCCCATGCCACCTCCCAAAGACCTCCGCTTAACCCTTGATGTGTTTTATGATATATTACCATTACCATTTACTGCAGGACTTGAATTTAACTTGAATTTGTAATGCTTTTCTAAATTGTCCACGATATTTGCAGAAACATCACCTTTTGTGCTGTAGCATTCATGTATGTTTTAAAGTCTTTATATAGGAAAAAAGTACAAGAAGTCCATAAGGTCTAAAGCATGCAAATATGTCAATATTTTTCTATTTTGATTTTTTAATTTTATACCTGTCAGTGCAGTTTTATCATTTTATATATATGACTGCATATATACATATATGAAGTCCAATTTTTTATGAAATCCAATTTTTTTCTTTGTATTTTTGAAAGTTTTAATGTGATGATGAGAAATTACATGCACATTACATCTTTAAGTTTCCATCTTATTATCAATTTAATAATATCCAAATTATATATCACTTTCTGATTTGTGTTTGAAGTCTCTCCTTTAGTAAATAGCTAATAGTTAAGCCCTAAGTTTCATTTGTCATTTTGTATCACTGATAAGAACTTTTAAACTTATTTTACTCTTTTATTTACATATCCTTTATTTTTCAAATTTTCAATGGAAAGTTTTATCATGTAGAAAATACAAATCATTCCCATGTAGGAAATATAAGGCAAAGGGAGACATCTGTAAATTAATTTATTTGGGGTGAAGGGTAGATACCTTTGGGGGCTAACCTTTAAGTTAATTAGAAAGTAAAAGGCAAATTACAATCCAATGTCCTGACCCTGCCATGCTAAATGCCATTCCCACATCCATGATGGCTTTTAGTGAGCAGACATTTTTTCCTATCATGATTTCTCAAAAGGATCTTTCAGTGCCGATGTCACACACAGCATGCTTATCTGTATGAAACGGGGCAATTCTTCTGTCTGCATATTTCTTAAATACATCCAGTTCTTTTTTTTTTTAAAGGCTCAGTGTGCAAGACAGGTCTGAAATAGGCAAGAACTGGAGACCTATAAAGAGGTGATTACAGTAACTCAAACCAGAGATAACGATGACTTAGACCAAACTTGATGGTGGAGATGGAAAAAACCCAACAGACTCCAGATGTATTTAAGAAGATACAATTGACAGGAGTTGGTGGGATGAGGAAAAGAATGATTTCAAGGAGGATGAGAAATATTGTGTAGTGGCTGAGGGTATGAGCCCTCCATGGTCTCAAAATTCAAGTCTACCATTTCCAGGCTCTACAACCTTGGGAAGCCATTTAACCTCTCTGTGCTTCATGTCTTCATGTGTAAAGTGGGATACTAGCAGTACTACCCTCATTGTGTTGTAAGAAAAATGTGAATTAAATCATTTATTTGATTTTAACCTGAAGCAGTGCTTTTGCATATTAGGCACACTCTAAGTGTTTGTAATCGTGGTGATGGTGATGCTATTAGCTTATACAGATGATCCTGAAGAAGAACAGGGCTTGAGGAAGGAAATAATGAGTTCGGTTTTGAACATTTGGGGATTGGAGTTTTATTTAAGACATTCAAATTATGTCGAACAGACAATTGGATTGATAGGTCTAAAAGGAGAAGTCTGGCTGAAAACAAGTTTGGTGGTCTGGTTTTATCTTTCATTAAAACAATGAAAGCATATGAGATTTCCTAAGGAGAAATATTACTATGAGAAGAGACAAGTACTTATGACAGAGTTTCAAGAAATTCCAGTTTTAAGGAAGGATCAAGGAAAATGAACTGGCAAGGGAGACAGAGGAACAGGCAGAAATGTAGAAGAAAACCCAGAGGACTGAGATATCACAGAGCCCAAAGAAGAGGTCTGCAGCAGGAAGGAGTGATCAACTATCTTAGGTGCTGCTGAGAGGTCTACAAACCTGACACTGAACAATATCTATTGGGTTTAGTAATATGGAGGTTGTCAATAATCACAGCAAGTACGTATTGGTGGATTGAAGAAACAGAAGCCAGATTGGAGAGGTTAAAGCAATGGAGTCAGTGAATGCAGACAACTCTTTTGAGTAGTTTGGCTGTGAAAATGGATGTGCTGTGGGCAGTCGTTTCATTGAGAGGGGGGTTAAGAAGGCCTTCTGTTTTTCTTTTGGAAAGATGACTTGAAAATGATTAAACTTTGGTGGGAAAATTCTAGTGAAGTCTATTGTATAAGGTTTCTGAGGAGGCCTGAGAGACTGGGGTTCAGAAACTAGTTGGAGGAGAGAGATTTACTCTCTTTGTATGTAGAATATGGAAGGAAGAGCAGATGCAAGTATGTTTCCACCTTTGACAGGGAGACTTCTACCAGCTTCTATTTTCTGTGTGGAATAGGAGGCAGAGCTACCCGTGAAGAGTGAGAGGAGGGAGGTGAAAAGAGAAGTGGGAAGGTTTTAAGTTTTCTTGTGGAGACAGGTAGAATCATTTGGTGAGAGAAACACAGCAGGGTAGAGGTACAGCAGTAACAAAGCAGTTGAAAGTTGTGACCATGAATGTTGGGAGCCTAATCTCCTCTACTGTGTGTAATTTTTTCTTTTTTTTTTTATAAATTTATTTATTTATTTTTGGCTGCATTGGGTCTTCGTTGCTGTACATGGGCTTTCTCTAGTTTCGGCGAGCGGGGGCTACTCTTTGTTGTGGTGCGCGGGCTCCTCATGCGGTGGCTTCTCTTGTTGCAGAGCATGGGCTCTAGAGCACAGGCTCAGTAGTTGTGGTGCACAGGCTTAGTTGCTCTGCGGCCTGTGGGATCTTCCCGGACCAGGGCTCGAACCCGTGTCCACTGCATTGGCAGGTGGATTCTTAACCACTGCGCCACCAGGGAAGCCCTACTCTGTAATTTTCATCAACAGAACTTGGCTGCTCAGGGGCAGACGTGACGCAGAGAAAGTAAATTGTTGGGTTAATCCAAAGTTAAGATTTTGCTAAAGAACTATCATTCTAAAGAGAGACAAGAGAGTTTAGGGTTTTGCTGAGAAGGTTACTGATGGTGGTGATGGCTTCATGGGTATATAATTATTCTCAAACTCATCAAGTTGTATATATTAAATACGTACAACATTTTACATATCAATCATACCTCAATCAAGTGGTTTTAAAAATAAATGCATTTGGGGCTTCCCTGGTGGCGCAGTGGTTGAGAGTCCGCCTTCCGATGCAGGGGACACGGGTTCGTGCGCCGGTCCGGAAAGATCCCACATGCCGCGGAGCGGCTGAGCCCGTGAGCCATGCCCGCTGAGCCTGCGCTTCCGGAGCCTGTGCTCCGCAATGGGAGAGGCCACAACAGTGAGAGGCCCGCGTACCACAAAAAAATAAAAATAAAAATATAAAAATAAATGCTTTTGACCACCTAGAGTGGTGGGATAGGGAGGGTGGGAGGGAGGGAGACGCAAGAGGGAGGAGATATGGGGATGTATGTATATGTATAACTGATTCACCTTGTTATAAAGCAGAAACTAACACACCATTGTCAAGCAATTATACCCCAATAAAGATGTTAAAAAAAAAATGCCTTAAAAAAGAAAGTTACTGAATTGGTTTACCAAGAAATCTAAACTGGATAAGAAAGGAAGTGAAGAAAGGAGAGGACCAAACTATTGGGAATAATAACTAGATGCTTTAGTGACCAAGACTTGTCAATAGAGTCAAAGGACAACAGGGACAGAAGTAATTCAACAGCTAAGTTGGAAAAGAAGCTGTGGTAAACTGCAGAATTCTTGGTTAATGGAGTGGTAAAACAAGGCTCTTCCTATCCCTGAAGAACTATCATATCAAGCACATCCCATAAGTATTCCTGTGTTTTACTTATACAGGATTTGCAAAGCAAGTGACCAAAAAACAGTTTTAGACTCTTAAATTTAGTGTTGAAAATGAGAAGGTTGAGAGACAGTCTACCTTTGGAGAAATTCAGAATATTTTCCTAAACTCCAACTTGTATGATCAATTTTTGGCAGGGGAGCCTTCCATTTACCTCGAGACAGTGCAATAGATATTGAGGAATCACCACTTGGAAAACTTGAAACTCTGTTTCTTAGAGATCAGTGGACTGGTATTTGACATACTCTTGAAACATTTAAAAGTGAAAGTCACTGCTGAGTCTCCTTATCTAATGGAGAGTCAGCTGCTCTTTCACTGCGAACGGAGCAGAGGTGCCTGTTTCCCATGAGCCAGATGTATGACAGGAGTGGTATTTGGGGTCATTTTAAAAGCAACTTTCCCCAAGACAGCTTCTTGACAGGGCAAGGCGACCTCTGCATCAAGAGATCGGGTGACCATCACATGCAGAAACCACAGGGTGTCATAGTGGAAGAGGTGCATTACTCCACAGAAGGAGCAGCAACCTGATGTTCTTATTTGGGTGACAGGAATCTCTAAAAGCACCATGACGCATAAAATCCATAATACCACCCACCAGATGAGGCCATCTGGAACATCCATCAAACATAAAGAGAAATCTGTATGTCTTCTTTGGAGAAATGTCTATTTAGGTCTTCTGCCCATTTTTGGATTGGGTTTTTTTTTTTTTGGTATTGAGCTGCATGAGCTGCTTGTATATTTTGGAGGTTAATCCTTTGTCAGTTGCTTCATTTGCAAATATTTTCTCCCATTCTGAGCACTGTCTTTTCGTCTTGTTTATGGCTTCCTTTGCTATGCAAATGGACATATATACACTACCAAATGTAAAATAGATAGCTAGTGGGAAGCAGCCACATAGCACAGGGAGATCAGCTCGGTGCTTTGTGAACACCTAGAGGGGTGGGATAGGGAGGGTGGGAGGGAGGGAGACGCAAGCGGGAAGAGATATGGGAACATATGTATATGTATAACTGATTCACTTTGTTATAAAGCAGAAACTAACACACCATTGTAAAGCAATTATACCCCAATAAAGATGTTAAAAAAAAAACCCATAAAGAGTACTAACATCGTATCTTATTTAAACCAGTCAACTAAGACCTCTCCTAATCCTTACTGCTCTTCTCCCGATACTGTCTATCCCTTGCCACTCCAAATATGGAGGATTTAGAAACTTGAACTAGCAAATGGTGGGAGAAACTGGAGCTAGAGGAGAGAGAACAATACAAACCCACAAACCTACTTCCAACTATGGGCTTTTCAGCAAGCCTGATCTAGGGGACAAGCAAAAGTTTAACCTTACTAAAGTTTGGACTTTTGCTAGTAGAGGACTCTTTATTTCAGCTACTGAAATGAGGTTGCTTTTTTTTTATTAAAACTAAACATGACTGAAAGACTCTATTAAATGAAGTGACCAAAAATGTTATAGATTCTACTCCAGATTTCACCCCAGGGATAGCAAGAATCAGACCAACCTCAGAGTGTGTTACATGGATCACAGGTGAGAGAAGGAATGAAGTTGCTTTTGTATTGCACCTTAGGGAGCTCTATTCTTAAACAGAAACATTAGAAATAGTGATTTTTTTCAGATGGAGCCATCTGAGGATGTGCTATTGTCCAGGAGCTAGAGGAGAGGGTGACAGGAAGAGCGGAGTCGAAGGTCTCTGGAAATGAGATTTAAGAAATGTGTAAAGCCGGGATATTTAAGGCGTTACTCATGAAGACGGTATAGTTATCCAGATGCTGACAGGATTTGCAGGATGAGGAATGTTGTGTGCCAGATGGGCATGTCATCTTAAGTGATGGCAGTGGGTGACTGGGAGATCAGAACATCCTGTTCAAAAGAATAGGCAGAGAAAGAGCCAAATTATATGAGCCTTAAAGAGAAATCGATTAGTTTTCATGTCAGTAGAGGATTAATGTTCTAGAAGAGGGTTGGGAACAAGGAGGACACTGACTCTCTCTCTCAACAGTGAAGTACAGAGGGTGAAAACGTTCAATTTCACAAGTAGTGGTATCCTCTGGGGAGGATCAGTGAAAGTGCCAAATAAAGAAACACTCCAACAAGAGGTTTAGGAATTCACTGACCATGTACCACCAGTTCAGAGGGAAAACCCTGGAAAGATTTGGGAGTGTTTGGTGAGAAGGGAAGAAAGGAAGTTAAGAGTTGGCTCAGGAATAAGAAAGAAGGACGAATGAATGAAACTGTGTAAAGTATTTCAGTGGTTATGTATTTTTATTGTTAACATTTCTATTGATGGAAAGATAAATGTTGCATTATTGGGCTGCCATAACAAAATACCATAGACCGGGTGACTTAAAAAGCAGGAACTTATTTCTCCCAGTTCTAGAACCTGAAAATCCAAGATCAAGGTACCAGCAGGATTAGTGTCTGATGAGAGCTCTCTCCTTAGGTTGCAGATGGCTGCTTTCTCTCTGTGATCTCACATGGCAGAGAGAGAAAGATCAAGCTCTCTGGTGCCTCCTCTTACAAGAGCACTAATCCCATCATGCAAGGCCCCGACCATCATGACCTCATCTAACCCTATTACCTCCCAGAGTCTCCACCTCCAAATACCATCTGATTGGGGGTTAGGGCTTTCAACATATGAATTTTGCGGTGGGGTGGACACAAACATTCAGCCCATAACAAATGCTATTACTGCTTGTTATGACCACAAACAGAGCTGTTCTCATGTACGTTTTATTGTTGAACAGAATTCAGGCACAGGAAACAAATATCGAACAAAGAAGGACCACATGATGTGTAAACTTATGTGCCTGTGCGTTGCTTACTCTTCTACCATTGGTGGATTGACAACGATCACTGGTACCTCCACCAACTTGATCTTCGCTGAGCATTTCAATATGTAAGTAAAATTGTTGGACTGGTGATTTAATAAATGGACAACACACAAATTATAAGAATTATTCTTACTTGTTTCAGAGAATCCAAAGACAGAGATGCTATATTGAGTTAACTCTCCTTTGTTCCCCATCAGGACTTCTATATTTCTAGAAACATGCCCTTCTACTCGTTCCCATGGAGTTAAATATGTAGGGCATAGTGAATTAACAGGTGTTTGCAGATTGCAAGGTCACCTTGAAAGAAATAACTCCTGGATGACCATGCTCACCAAACACAGAAGACACTTTTCATTATAAATAATATTGCAAATGGTAGTTACCTACAAAGAAAGGGGATTGTTCACATGGGACAATTTATGTAGGGTTTTGCAACTGAACTTAAATGATGAGCAGGAAACAGAATTGCTCATTACAGAAAATTTGGTGTTGAGGTTGAAAAAGATTTGAAGGATTGTGCAATTACCAAAAATAGCAGTAACAAAGTATTCTAAGGACAGATGTATGAATCTGAATATAAGTTAATGCTGTGATGTTACTCCAGTGCAGAAAATGGGGAATCCTGGATACAGTCAGAGCACTTGAGTTAAAAATTCCACAACTTTCAGTCACTTACTTTGTGAATTTGAACAATAAAAAGTAAATAACTCTTCCAAGACTTAATTTTTTCATACCTAAAATAGTCACAGTTCATATGATTATTGTGAGAATTAAATGAAGTAGACTACGTAAAAATACTTGGTACCATGTAAGGACTATTGAAGCAATAGTCTGAAGGTCCATGCTTTTTTGTGAGAGCTCAATCTGATCCTGCACCCAAGGTATATTTTCAAGGACTAATAGGACAGATAACTGTCAGAGTGCCTGGAAGGTGGGCAGTGCTGAGGATGGCCTGGAACAGGATTTAGGTCCTTTTCACAGAAAAATTTAGGAAAACCACACTCTAGGAAACAGATTCAGAAACTCTGTGAACTTTCTGAAATTATTTGCAAGATGTTCCAAGAAATCCAAGATTCAAAAAATGTCACCCTCCGTTGTGGAAAGAATGAGAACTTATGTACAAAAGAGAACACTAACAGAACAGTTTAGGGAATTTGTAACACAGACCTCCATATGCGCTTATTGTTTCTATTAGTACACAACCATCATGTGTACTCCAACGGCCTACTTAGAAAGGAACCTTAGAAAGACATTTGGTTTATAAGTGGGAGACTTCTAAAATTCCTAGTGCAGAGAGGATTTATCTCATTTATCTCCTATTTCAAGATAGGAAATGTACTTGATCCCTTTCTGAAAGCTAGACTTCTGTCCTTTCCCACGAATCCCCCAAAGAAAGAGATTCCACATTTCAGTCCTCTCTGCAAATCTCTTTTTCTAAAATTTAGACCAATTTTTTATTTTTTATCTTTGTTGGTGTTAGAGAACTGCTGGTTTCCACCATTCCCATGAAATTACTTGGTATTGTCAAAATGACCACATTGAGTTTGCCCTTGATCTTTGTGTTCTTGCCCAATGTATCGACAAAATTTTCTTTCTTTTATTTAACTGTTCCTTTGACTCTGAATGCATTCATCCATTTGCAATGACAGATTGAGAGCACTGTAGCACTTTGGGCAAAATGTTTTAGTAACTATTTTCCCCAATTGTCTAATCTTCTAGTTCTTCTAATCATGGGAATTTGGCCAAAATGTTCTTTAAATTTAGAAAATACTTAAAATGTACTTTAAAATTAGTGGGTTTTTTTCTTCAAGTTTTCTTTAACATTAAGAGTTATATGAAAACTGGAAAAAAACTCAAAGTATCCCTTCTTGATAGAAAATATTAAAATAGAAGGGGGAAAACAACCTTATGTAACAAAATATAATTGATACTATTAAACAAACTAGCTATTTAATAAATGTTTTCTTAAATATCGACCCTAAAAAATACAACAGCAACCCAAAGCAACAATGGAATGAAATGCCTTCAGTTTCACTGGAAAAAGTTTCAGAAACTTAAAACTGCAGAAAATAAAAAAGATTTATTTTCTATGTTCAGATGTTTGGAGCCAGAGAGAAATCGCCCTTTATTTCCAAATCCACTACAATAATCTCACCTTTTCTCTTGACACTGCTTGCCATCTTTTTGAGCAATACCAACGATCATTTTGTACAAATTCATTTTGGGTCTTGCCAACTTCCAAAGGGTATATAAGCATGAGAGTCAATGATTTCCTGCCTTTGACATTTAGAAAAAGGTGCTATCTTACAAATAAACTATGGGAGGAAGAGACTGGATAACACATTTAAAAGCCTTATCTATCTATCTGTCTATCTATCTATTTACTTATACATAATATATATTTATATATTATACATGTGATGTCTTTTGTTCTCTTTTTTACACAAAGGAAATAAGAACAATGAATTCTGAGAAACCTAAATTCTATTCTGTGCAAATAAAAAACAGATCTTCACTTATTCACTCAGTCAATCAACAAACATTTGTTGAGGACTGACAATGTGCAAGGCATGGTTTTGAATTCTTTCGGAAAAGGCAAAAAATAAAAATTACCAGAAAGAAGATTCCATCTCATTGTCTAGACAAAACATACATATATGGAAACCATGAAAACATTTAAAACATAATAACATTTGTTCTTTGACATATAATGAAGAAGGTAAAGTGACATGTATTGAGCCCTTGCCAGATGAATTACATATATTATAGTGCACACGAATCCTATATATCCTTGCTGTGGAAGTGGTATACAGTGGTAATTAAAGGTATAGCTCTGAGATTAAAATGTCTGTGTTCAAATACCAGCTCTTGGACAAACTACTTAATGTCTTTAAGCCTGTTATTTTGCCAGAAAATAAATGAAGATAATAATAAGATCTCTCTCTCTCTCAGAGAGTTGTTTTGAGTTTTACATAAAATAAATGGCACTTAGAACAGTGCCTAACACAAAGCATGTGCTCCATTAATGTTGGCTATTATTAGTAGAGTTGAGAAAGTTGGCATTCAGCTTAGCAGTTTGAAGGCCAAACCAAGATCAGTCAGACCCCAAAGTCTGTCTCCCTAAAATATTACCTTCCTAGTAACAGTTGAACATGCATCCTTAAAGAGGACTCTAGCTGTGTGCAGCACCCCTTGATCAGTAGAGAAAATCTGTCTGTGTAACCTGGCCCAATCTTAAAAGAGATAAACACCATGTTTATGGAGAAAATGAATGCAAATAATCCATAAAATCAAAGCACAAAAATCGTGTCATCAGTTTTGCAGGGAGGCAGTGGATAGTCCGTGCATGTCTTTGCACAGTTGAGAATAGCAGTGTGCACATTGGCGTTATAAGAGTCTGGGGACGGGAGACCAGTTAGGAGTTTATTACCAATGTACTGACAAATGATGAGAGGCAGAACTAGATTAGCTATGAAGTGATGGGGGGATTTAGTCTTAGGGCACTGTACAGTCAGAAGGTAGTGAGTAACTAGGTGTGAGGATGTAAGGGTCAGGAGGGGTTAAGGCAACTCTGGGAAATTTTGACAATATGGTCACTAGTCAGTGGAGGCACTTGGCCTGAGTCCCATTGCCCTTTTCACTCTGCAGCCTCATTGCCTCTCTGACTATCTGTGAGGGGGCCATGTTGGCAAAAGTCTTGAAAAAGCAAGTTTGCTGACAGTGACAAGTAAAGACTGCATGGGTATTTGCATTCATGCATTGCATTTTCTTTTTATAAAATATAAACCTGCACACATAACAAGTATTATTTAAAAGAGTTGCAAAGCTGGGAATGTGGCTAGTTTGACTGAACCACTCCCTCATTGTCATAAGCTGATGTATAGCTTAGAAAGTGATTTTCAGAACAATACTGAGAAGACTAAGCCAATTCTCTAACTCAGCCAGAAGGCAGGAAATTTCTTGTGTTCTTAATCTTTGAATCTAGTACCTGTGACACCTGAATTCTGACTGCCTTGTGATTAACTCACCATTAGTTATGACTAATCCTTGGAATAGGGCATTCTGGAAATATTCTTTGTTTCGTCTTCTCATTAGGGAAGTCCTGCTTGCTCAATGCTCTCTACCTGACCCTTCTGCTCCACTGATAGACTCTTCTAGTCATCACCCAATCTCCTCCTTTCCTAACACTATTGTTAATAAATCTCACCCTGTAAGTAACCCATTTCTTTCTACTCTGGTTCTTGAAAGACCTGCCAATTCTGCCAATTTCTTTCTCTCCTTGTATGGATGCTGTATCATTTGAAACTCTGTTCGGTTACTCCAGAACTTCCATTCCCATCTCCTCTTATCATAAACTATACTCACATTTCTATAAATTTGTCTTATCCACAAAAGTTGTCTTATGCACAACTACCACCCCTGATTGCAAACTTCTAAAGGCTTCATGAACTATTGTCTTCTTCATCTTTTAGCCCATAAGGGGCACAGGTAGGTGATCAATAAACGTTGGTTGCATTGAACTGTACCAAGACATAAATGAAGTGCTGACTGTTCCTGGGAATTATCTAAGTAACTGAATAATCTTTTGATATTAAAATAAAGTTATTAAGGGAAATATTATTAGGGACAATTACTGCTTTCATAACAGGAGTTTTGATGCATCAATATCACTTAACAAATGCAACAGCTATTAATAACATAAAAGGCAAATCTATCAGATTAAGAATGGAAGATATCACAAGTAAAATTTTGTAGTTTGCTGATTATCAAAGTATATTATTCAGCTTGTAGGTGTCAGCAGTGAAATATGTGGGTATACAAAACAGCTTGGAAGGAAGCTGAATTATCAATGATTAGCACAGTCACTAATTCTACATTAAATAATAACTATTATAGCTTCACAAACGTAGAAATGGTAAAAGAAATGTGTTTATAGGCACCCTAAATTCAAAGCCCGCTTCCCTAACCCCCGTTCTTGATTAATCACAGAGGAAGAAGGCTAACCAGTTACCTAGCAACAGCCACTTTCAAAACTTACTATGATTCCCCCCTGCAGAAAAGAGCAATGTGTGTTTCTAAGAAAGAATTTCTCTGGCAAATAATAGAGAAGAAATTTGGATACTGCAGAGTTTGGACTTAGACATTGGTTCAGATTTCAGTCTTGCCATGTATTAGCTTAACTTCTGCAAACATCAGTTTCTCCATCTGTAAAATGGAGGCAAAACTAGAACTTACAACATTATTATGAGGATGAAATGGCATAGTGCATCCGTGGCCCTTAGCAGAGGGCCTGGCAGGTAGGAAACTGTCAATAACCCTAACCATTTTTTGTTGTTGCCGCTTCTACTTTTGCCATTGCTATTAGAAATCTAAGCCTGGCTCATGAGTAACGAGTAATTAATATTTCAAAAGAAACCTCTGTTAGTACATAAATACAAAACTGAAAAGTGACTTTGACTCAGAAATCATCAAAACAGTCATTAATCAAAAGGACTATAATCAGCGTGGATACCAGCTGATCGCACTCTTAATGGCCAAAATCTGTTTCAAGGCTGTAAACGTCCACAACCGCACCCATTCTTTTAAGACCAGTACTGTGTATTTCGTTAGTATGATTTGTGATCTTGTACGTGGGCATAAGAACTGCATCGACAACACCATCTTCCTAAATATCAACACTGACGCACATACATGCTTTAGGTCAAAGCATGTCTCTCCTATGGCGCCATCACTCCTATATGGTGTTCGAAAATGTCCTTAAAACATCAAGTTTGTACTCTAGCTTATGGATGTTTTGCAATATATATGGAATTTTCTCTTCTCACCTGGGAGCTGGTGTTGAGGACACTAGGCTTTAATGAAGAGAGGTTGTGTTTTCAACATTCGTCCTGGGTGTAAATATCCAGCTTGACTGCATTCTGTGACCTTGAGCGATCCATTTAACCTTCTGAGACTCAGTGTTTTTGGTGTAAAATGAAAATATAATGCTTTGCCCACAGGATTTCTGTTAGAATTAAATACGCTTAGCTCATTCCTCTAAGACATAGGGAGCCCCAGGTGCATTTCCTCTTCCGCTCACCTCCATTTACTTCCGAAATTATCACACCCATTTCCATGGTTTATAAATCCACCTGTATGTGGGTAACCACCAATTTTACATCTCTAACCTGCCCTCTCAATTCCAGACTCATTTGTCTAACTGCCTATCCACCATGGCCACTTGGGAAACTAAGGGACATCTCACATTAACATGCCCACAGCAGCTTCCTAATCCATCATTCCTTCTGCCAACCTGTTCTTCCCTCAGACTTCATTTCAATGAATAGCACCTTTTCCCAATTTCGTACATTTTATGCCAAACATTTGTAAAATTTATTGCCTTCTCTTCATCTTCACTGCTACTCATGTAAATTAAGCTAAAACCTACTCAACTCCACTGTTTTTAAAATGTTTTTAAAAGCTGAAAAATAAAAATTTTCAAATAAATAAATAAGAAAAGAAAAACAGCATGAATTTATTACCTCGTAATTTCTGTGGGTCAGGCATCTAGGCACAGTTTAGCCAGGTCCTTTGCTGAGCTGAAATCAAGGTGTCAGCTGGGCCTGCAACCTCCACAGAAGCTCAGGGTCTTCATTCAGGCTGTTGAGAGAATTCAATTCACTGTGTTTGAATTACTGAGGTGCCCACTTTATAGCTGACTATTGGCGTAAGGTCACTCTCAGCAACTAGAGGCTACCCCTAGATCCTTGCCGTGTGGCCCCTTCCTTCGGCAACATGGAAGCTCACTTCTTTAGGCCAGCAGGAAAATCTCTTTTTTAAGGGCTCCCTTGAGTTAAGTCAGGCCCACCCAAGATAATCTCCCTTTTGATTAACTCAGAGTCCATTTGTGGGAACCTCTGCAAAATCCTTTCACTTTAGCCATAAAAGAACCTAATCCCAGGAATAAAATCTTGCCCTATTTACAAGTTCTGTCCACACAGAAGGAGAAAGGAATATACTAAGCATATATACCAGGGGCAGGATTCTTGGGGTTCATCTTGGAACTCTGCCTACCACACTTGACTTCCACTCTTGTTACGGTCAATCTTGACAATCCACCTAGCTAACATGTTTTATGAAATTCATAAATTTACATAGATTTTAAATTAGATCATGTCACTAGCTTACTTACTATGTTCCAATTACTTCTAATTGCATTAGTATTAAAATCCAAATTCCTTCTGATGGCCTACAAGGTTATATATGATCTGACCCCTATTGGCTACTTCTTGGACTTTACTTCATGTGACTGTAAACTTAGCTCACTACCCACAGCCACACTGGTCTTCCAAATTCATTCCTACCCCAGGGCCTTTGTACTTGCTACTTCCTCTGTCTGGAATGCTATTTCCCAGTTATCTACATGACTGGCTCCTTCTTGCCATTTAGATCTCATCTCAACTATCTCTTTTGTTGGTCACACTATGTAAAATTTCTCCCTCCACCTAATAACTTTTTATCATATTATTCTGTTTTATTTTCTGATTCATTATATGCTTACCTGTTTGTTTATTGCCTGTGTTCTTCATTTAATATAAACTGTGAGAGCCTGGACTATGTCCATCTAATTCGCTACTACATCCCCAAAACTAGACTATCCGGCACATGGTAGACACCCAAAACACAGTGTTGGGTGAAAGAAAATGATTCTATTAGAATTAAATGTACTTAACATAGTTTATGATAGAAGAAATCTGTATCTGCTTTAGGCAGATACTTGCAGTCCCTTCACTTACAGGATATGAGGAAGTGGGAAAAGAACTACCACAGTGAAACTAACCCCGAGTATGCCACTCATTCCACTTTCATTCAAAATATTTACACCTGCATGGTGTTTACTTTCTTACTACCGACTTAAAAAACAAAGACAAAACAAACAAAACAACCCCCAGAGTTCAGCTTTTTTAAGCTTTCATTTTTCTAAATGACCTATCCCTCCAGGCAAAAATTTTGAAAAGCTCCTCTTCCTCAAATCTCACAGGACTCTCTGCAGTGGGTGGGGAGAACAATGCAGCCTGATTTCTAGGTATGAGCTACAGATGGTGAAAAATGAAATTGGGTTTGGGGCATTGTTTTGAACCTAATCCAAGCAGCATTTCTCAATGTCTTCAGGCTGAACAAAATAACATAGACCACTGACCTGTAATCCAAGTCTAACAGATGGGAGAAAAGCTTAAGCCTTTTCCCACTTATTTTATTTTCCAACTGAAAACAACATTTATTTTTAAGCAGGCGATTCTCAGTAAAACCTCATGGACATGGTAAAGCATTTTTTTCCATTCATCAATTCTCTGTATTCTATAGCAATTTTTACTTATCATTTGTCACTTTCTAATGGCATAAATATATAAGCTAATCCTAGGATCTCTTCAAAGTAGATGGAATCATCCTCAAGTTGCCAATAACTCTAGGACCCAGGGAGATCAGCTCAAAGAAATTGTAGACAACATTAGAAATCTGCAGGTTTGAAAGCTTAATTTTGTTTTTTTAAAAACAGCCTTTGCATTTGTTAGGAACCATTCTAAAATAGAAGGAGTGCTCTAAAATAAATAAATTTGGCTTACGTTGAGGCATGTAGCATGAATCTTCTCATTTATTTACATGATCTTTTTTAAGTGGCAAAATACTTAAATTTTAAGTGGTACGATTTAAATAGAAAAAATATATATTGAAAATCTGTCATTTTTATAAAGTTCTCTATATTTTGTGATTTCAAAAATAATTTTAAAAAATGTTAACAGTGTTTTTATTACTTCTGTATTATATTCTGTACTTTTCCAATTTCTGACTCTCTGTTACTGCTTCACGAAGAAAATTTAAAGACAACTGTTTCTCAAATTTTCTTTTTTTTCCCACACAGTCATAAAATAGATAACTATATGAAATTTAGACTACATTTTGAAACAATGAATGTGAGGTTACCAAAGAAACTGTGCTTGTACCTGAACTTTTTTTGTTGCTATTGTCTTCTTATTATGTGAGCTAAAAAGCTGAAAATAACTAGGAAAGAGAAAGGGAAAAGTTGATGTTTTCCACAGGACTTTTAATTATTTTTATCTGATTTATTCTGTTTGACTGAGCCCCAAAGCACTGTCTAATTCTAGGAAGGAAGGGCTAGAATATGTCTGGTAAGATGGTTGCAGTTGCTCTGGGGCAGAAGAAACAGAGAAGGAAACAGCTTTGAGAGACAACGCGGGTGGGGTCTGAGTCCCTTCCGAGTCTGGGATGTCAGCTCCCAAGACGAAATGGTAATGGACACATTCAGTTTTGTTAAGTTAATTCTCATCTGTTCCCAAGTCTGCTTATTTGTCTTTCCTCACTCATATACTGATGATTTGAGTACGAACAACAAAACGTACACACCCATGCATACCCATTTCTTGTGCATTTCCATGAGTAGCAGGTACCGTGGTAGGTTCCTTCACAAACACTTCCTTATAGATTGAATAAAGGGAGCAAAAGTTATAACATGCCCACTCTTGTTTTTGTGGGAAGCAGCAGTTACAGACTCAAGAGGTAAGGAGTAAAACTAACTTCTGTATTTAATGGTGAATACCTCCCACATCTTCCTTCTTGACTGGTGGCACAGGAAAGACGGGAAGTGCTGCTTCCCACTGACCATCAGAAAGGATTCCTCTTGTACTCCTTCTGTGAACACGTTTCCATATTTTCACACAGGCGCTACCCTGATTGTCACTGCATCAACTTTGGATCATGGTTTCTGATGTCCTTCCCGGCTGCTATTATTATTCTCCTCTTGTCATGGATTTGGCTTCAGTGGCTTTTCTTAGGATTCAAGTGAGTACATATTCCACGTTAATCAGATAAATAAAGGTGTCTGGGTTCCATGTTCTCAGCCCCTCATTCAGGGCTTTTACACCTATTTCACGAGTGCTGCATTTCTGCATTTCTCTTATCCACAAAACTGACACGTATGAACACATACATACATTAAGGACCCTCTAGAATATCACCTAACCAGTGTTGACTGTGGAAGAGAGTTTGTAGACAGAAATTCCATCTTGGTCTCCTTTGATCCCAACCCATTAAGACATTAATAGACCAAAAGGGCATACGAAGCTCATTATGGTGAGGACCCAGTCCAACCTGTTCAAGTGTTACTTTAAGAAGTTTTGTCCCTCCTCTTGGTTTAATGTGGGGATTTCCTCAGGTTATCGAGTTACTTTAAACTGTAATATGCAGGGCTTCCTGCTTCATCCTAGTACCAACATTGATTTGCCCTTGAAAAACGAAAGAATATTGGATTGGGAATTGGGAGGCCAGGGACAAAGTTGTGGCTGCCCACGAGCCAGATGAGTAATCTTTGCAAGTCCTGATCCATTCTCAGTCTCAGTATCTTCAACTAAATACCATGGAATTTAACTGGAAGATCAGCAAGATCACTTTCAATGCTGTAATTCTAACACGGATGGGCCCCAGTTGAATACAGAGAAGTCAAGGTAGGAAACACGGATCAATCAAGAGCTGGAAAATGTCAAATATATGCATTCAAGGAGAATTTGCAAGTGTTTCTTTGGCTGGGACTGAAGTTGGTGGTTCATAAGTACCAATGAGTTACATGACTTAAATGACAGCCAACACTTAAAATTATACAGGGCTCCACAGCAAAATCTAAAATACTGCATCATACATTCACCATATATAACAATACTCCAAAAGAAAGGGGAAAGGGCTGTATATCAAACCTTGAGTATTCTTTTTCCTAAAAAAACCCCCCAAAAATTCAACTTCATTTTCATAGGGTTTTATTTAAATAATTTCAAGGACCTATGAATGAAAAAACATGTTATCCACCAAGCAGGGAAGACTGAAGTCAGCTTTTTGTACTTCCTTTGAACAGCAAAATACTGCAATCAGGTCGTATTACCCCCCATGCCTGTGCCCAGATTTTCCAAGCTTAGTCATGTAAGGACTGATATTCTTCTCTCTCCCTTCCTCTTCCTGGTTCTTCTCCAGAACTGCCACAATTTTGTTAGTAGTGGGGAGACGGTACTGATGAGTTTTTGAAAAATCTATTTGTCCAGATTGTGGGAGCAGTGTGAGGTTGTCCTCCTGCTGAAGCAAATGAGTGGAATGTCACCGCCTTCAGCAGGTGGGCATTAGTGGGGAGAGGCTAGCTGCATACTAAATGCCCTTTCCTGGAAATCCAAGCCTTTGGGGGTCGATTCAATCGTACAGGTAGCAAAGCAGAATGCAGGGGACAGGAATCCCAAACCAACAGAGAAAGCATCCGGTCTCAGACCCACAGCTGTTTTGTTCTTTTTCTGCTGCATATAATGACTTTATAAAATAAGTATGCAACCCTTGTCATTATTCTGAAGTCGCCCACCGCTTAAAAAGGAGAAATCAAGAAGATAAAGGGCAGATGTACTGAAATGTGTTTCTCTATGAGGAAAAACATCCTGTGAAGTGCATATATTAGGCCAAGTCCATAAATCATGATCAGTAGCATGTTGAAACTGTCCCCTTGTGGTCCACTGTTGGTTAGACATGGCACAGTTTCATGCTCCAGCTAATTCTTCAGTGTCCTTTTCAGTCTGCCAGGGTGTTCACCTCCAGAGGTTTTAGATTGAGAAACAGAAATTATTAGCCCCTCCCCTGGCAGGCCACCATACATTCTGATTAGCGTGTTGGCTGTTAACACAGTTAACTCACCCATCATAAATGACCCCAACCCACTCGGGAAGTGAAGCTCATCTATCAGTGCCACGGAAGTTATTTAAAAGGAGAGGTTGAGGGCTTCCCTGGTGGCGCAGTGGTTGAGAGTCCGCCTGCTGATGCAGGGGACACGGGTTCGTGCCCCGGTCCGGGAAGATCCCACATGCCGCGGAGCAGCTGGGCCCGTGAGCCATGGCCGCTGAGCCTGCGCGTCCAGAGCCTGTGCTCCGCAATGGGAGAGGCCACAACAGTGAGAGGCCCGCGTACAGAAAAAAAAAAAAAAAAAAAAAGGAGAGGTTGATGCATTGTCATACGCTTCATCAGCTCCTTTGTGAAGGCATTAACCTTCATTTGTAGCAAAGCCAGTATGGCTTTTGACTTAACTATTGATTATCCCCAACCAAAGTGACAAAATACATATGCAGTCTACTGGGTAGAAAACAGTTTCTAAGGAGACTCATCTTTTCCTTTAACTCTACTTTTTAATTCTACAGATGGTTCTCAAGGCAGTCCATGGATCAGTTTCTTTTTTAATGGTAGGATTTATATTGTGACAAAGGGAAAAACTTCAAGACTGGCACTAGTCATAATTGAATTGAGGGTATAAAAATTAAGTATTACCTCATTGATCTTAAACACAACAACCAATCATGTTCCCTGGGGGTTGTGTGTGCATGAGGGTCATTATGAATATGTAGGATGGATGACTTACAAATTGAGGAAACTCTGATCCTTCACAGGGAGTAATAGTCCAAACAAATCTGAGTAGCAGAGTTACAGAAAAATAAATAAATGAAATGTGTCTTTGTGTGATAGCTGCCCTCCCCAAAATATCAATGTTTACCCCAGCAATTTTACAGAAGAAAATGTCCCTGATTTCTTTTTTTAAAAAACTGCTTTATTGAGATATGACTGACATACAAAGAGCTGTAGATATTAAATGTACACAAAACTTACTGTGTTTGGAGATAAACATACACCCATGAAACCATCATCAATATCAATGACATAAACTCATCCATCACTTCCAAAAGTTTCCTCCCACCTCCTTTGCTTTTTGGTTTTTTTTTCATTTTTCCTTTTGTAATAAACGCCCTTCATATAAGATCTACCCTCTTAGCAAATTTTTAAGTATATAATACAGTATTGTTCTTCATAGGCTTTATTTTGTACAGAGATCTCCAGAACTTACTTATTTTGCATAACTGAAACTTTGGCCAACACCTCCCCATTTTCCCCTTACCCTAGCCCCTGGCAATCACCATTTTACTCTCTACTTCTATGTGTTTAACTGTTTTAGATTCCACATATAAGTGAGATCATGCAGTATTTGTTTTTCTGTGTCTGACTTATTTCATTCAGCATCATGTCTTCCAGGTCCATCCATATTGTGGCATGTATCAGTGCTTTATTCCTTTTTATAAGTAAATAATATTCCATTGTATGTATATACCACCACTTTTTCTTTATCCGTTTGTCCATCCATGGATATTTGAGTTGTTTCCATATTTTGGCTGTTGTGAATAATGCTGCAATGGATATATTTGAATGCAGATATCTCTTCAAGATCTAGATGTCAATGTCTTTAGATATATACCCAGAAGTCCTTTCTATACCAACATATAATCTAACTGAGCTTCTCATAGACATTCCAAGAGATAATCCATAAGAATCTGGCCATTTTCCCATTTGTTTCTTCCTCTGGAGGGATTTTTTTTTTTTTTTAAATCAAGGTTTAGAGCAGCACTTCACAAAAAAATGTTCAAGGTTTTGAAGACCCTGGACTTCAGGATAGGTAAATTAGTCACAGGAGAAAGGGGTCACTAAAACAAGCAGCTAAAAGAAATAGAGACTGACAGTTACTATTAGAAGTAAATTGGAAAATTATCTGGTTGATGCTATTAGGATATAAGGAGTAAACAAACTCAAAAAAAAAAAAAAACAACTAATAGAATCGGTTTTAGTTCTGAGAACAGACCTAGTTTGAACTCTGTTCATCTTCAGTGTATGTGACTTCTATGCCCTACTGTATAACTGGAGTTTAGCATATTTTGTGAAAATTGATGGATCTAGCAACCAACTATCTCATAAATTTGACAGAGGTACTGAGTGAATGAATCAAGTATTTACCGTGTATGTCAGTGTTTAGAGATAACTGGGCCAAAAAAAATCCATGATACTGCCCCTGCCCTCTAATAATTTGTTTCCTCACTAGTGAGATAAAACTTATACATGTGCGAAAATTAACAATAAAGATACTTAAGAAATATATTAAAATATATATCAGGTATATAATGAAGTATTAAATTAGAGATGAGTGGTACATGGCAAAATTCCAGTGGTGCAAAAGGACTTGGAAGAGATCAGTGGATGATGTCATGGGAGATATGGAATGAAAATTAAGCAAACCAGGGAAAAACAGAAAAAAGGGGAGAAGAAATTCAAAGAAGGAGATAGGGGTATAGGCAAAAAGCACAGCTTTTTATTATTAGCAGGGAGATTTGTATTTTCTGACGCTTTGACACAAGTATCTTCTATAAAGGGAGAATTCTTTGCTTAACAGGCTTAATTATTCTTTTCAGCTTTAAGGAGATGGCACAGTGTGGCAAAACCGCAACAGCCAAACAAAAAGCTTGTGCTGAGGTTATTAAACAAGAATACCAAAAACTTGGACCAATAAAGTAAGTTACACACACACACACACACAAGCAAGCAAGCAAACACACAGAGAGATGCTGCTTATACTGCAAGTATCTGTTTAAAGGCAAATATGTGCACAATTGTCTTAGTGTATTTATTACACTTGATAAGGGCCCTGAATGTTCTAACCTTTGTGACTATAACTCAACAAGATAAAATACATACCTTGTCTAACTAAAACTTACCAGGTGGAAGGACAAGAAGCTGAAAGGCCCACAGAGGACTAAAGCCCCTTTCAAACTGCAGATTCTCTTAAATACTTGATACATCAAGTTTTGACAGTGCTTAGTGTTCTGCTAAGACTACTTCTGACAATAGTTCAGGGAGTTTCTACAAATGTCCTGACTGAGAAAAATAAATGAAAGGATTGGAATTTTCCCACAGGTATCAAGAAATTGTGACCTTAGTCCTCTTCATTGTAATGGCCCTGCTATGGTTCACCCGAGATCCTGGGTTTGTGTCTGGTTGGTCCGTGCTTTTTTCAGAGTAAGCATTACATGTTATGTTTGTCAACACTTCCTGTTTTATACTCAGCTTTTCTCCTAAGTGGTTCCTATAACTCTGAAAAACTGTATAAGATTTTTTTCTTCTTTTCCATCGAAAAGATTTAATTCTTATCTTTTCAGGAAAAAAAAAAAGATAAGGAATGAAATCTAGGGTAAGGCAGCAAACAAGGTAACCAAACTACCCTGTAACTAAAGATAAGTCTCCTTCAGACAAGGCTATTTTCATCTTTACAAAATTAGAAATATGATTGCAGGAAAGCCATGTTTTAAAATGGTCAGGAGTATAGACCTTGGAGCCACACTGCTTGGGTTCCATTCCTGGCTCTTCCACTTACTTTGGGCAAGTCACTTACCTCTCAGTTTCTCCATCTGTAAAATGGCGCTAATTAGAATAGTGCTGTGCTTCTCCCCACAGGAAGTGCAGTATAATTGTTTATTATGTGAACTCAATGCCACTCAGTGCTTCTTAGTAACCTGATATGAATTCATATTCTGTGATTTTTGCTGGCTTATTTTTTTTATTTCTATGGAGGGTTATTTATTTGGTTCATATTTTGTCTTTTCCTCTATTGATGTCCATTTTTGTGTTAGTCGCTATAAATCCATCCTGCCCCTATTTTATAAATAAGGAAATCCTGAGTAAGCAATAAGACTGAGTTTACAAACTAATGTTAGAAGCTGGGTCAGAGTTAATTTTATCTCTCAGTGTCTAATATCCCAGCAGACATTGCTGAGTCATGTGAAGTGAGGGGGAAGATTGTAGCATAATTTTCTAAATTAAGGACCATCCTACATGTCAATATAAATACTTTGGTTTTGAGATTCGCATTCCCAAATCTGGCTTTCACTGAAGTCCTCTGGATCCTAAATTCAGCAGATCTCTGATTTGAACTTCCTGTCTCACATCCCCCAGCAAAAATCCATGTAGTGGGGTAGAAACCAAAAACATTTGAGTCAGATCTATTCTGCCCACATGGAATGAAGAAATTCTTGCATCGGAGCCTTCTGCTTATGTAGGCATTGCCAACATTTTTTTAAAGCTGCCAAGTCGGCGTCCCAATTCCTAGTGAGCACACAAGTGCAGCAATGCAGTGTGGTACATGTTTCAAAGGATCAGCTGCAGCTTTATAAACTTTTTATTTCCATTAGGACAAAAACGTTTCATCTCAAGAAGTCAAAACAAAAGGCAGTATCCAATCATTCAAAGCAAGCTATTCAAAGCAAACTATTATTTAATAGTTTGATTCGAACTTCATAGTTTGGGAATAGGACCTAGACCAACAGAAAAAATAATTCTTCCTCCTTTTAAAAATCCCACTCCTATCATTCTAGAGAGGGAGGGTCTTCTCTAAACACCAGCATGTAAAAACCAAATGAAATCAGGCAATGGGTAATAAAAACCAGGCAGAAATCCCAAGAGGAAATTCAATATAATCAGCTTCTAATTTCTACTCCTTATGGGAGGAAAACGTAATTCAGGAGATGTTTTTTTTTGTAGCAGGAAAACAAGGCGTACTTGCTTTGGGGAGGTGCTCATGATATCTAGAATTCTGAGAGAAAACAATAAGAAAAGAAACAAAGCTTTGAAAGAGGAAGGGATTTGAAGATATACATCTAATTGGCAATTAGATGTATAAATTGCCAAGGCAAATAAAATTTGCATAAGCTTAATATTTTGTAATACTGAGACAACCTTAGTTCATAATAAACCAAAATAAAATAAACTAATAATAAATAAAATGATAGTAGTTTTAAAAGTCTTTTAAAAAGCAGTTATTTCTGTACTTATGGCTTGATTTTATTTGAAGTATATATTCTGTAGAATACATTTGTAATGTAGAGGTTTTAGGCATTTAGAGTTTCCAAAGCTAGAATGATAAATCTAGATTTATAGCTACCACCTCATGTTTTCATTCCATCTGTTTGAACCTGGAAGGAATTCAATATGTCTTTTCATATAAAGCAAAATCAGATTACATGATGCCTGACCTAATTTGGCAAAAATTCAACCAAAATTGTAACTGAAATAAGAGAAATAAGGAACAGTAAAATAATAAATATGGGTTAAGTTTGTTGAATAAATTACACCAAGGCAGCTTTTTACTCCACAATGAAATAAAGAAAATCTGTATTTGGGGAAAACAGACTGCTTTATAAAATTGTCAGATTGAATAAAATAATGCATTTCCTTGATTATGTAAATTGTTCAAATAAATTACAGGAATAAAGAGCCTCTATACTATGTATGCATTGCTGAGTTACAAGGTAGCAAAATAATTTTTAGGGTGTACATACTTCTTTTCAGACTACGAAGATTCACTAGTTAATACGCTAACTTCTAAACTGACTTCTAATTATTTATGCCTGTTTCATTCATATCTGGTCTCCAGGTACTTCTTAACTGTTGGGGCTTCTGGGAACCTGTTCTACTTGCTGGAATGGCCTGGTGATTCTAAGACCCCATCTGTTTCTGAATAACTCTTAATTTGTTCAGTGATCATTTATGAGTACCTCAAAGCCATTCTAATAATTAATATCCTTGACTGAGTTTCACAGGGTGCAAAGCATTAAATGGGTGATTTCATTTGTATGATATGGCCAGGGCCTATAAACACAGAAGCAGACGTTATATCTTAGAAAAACAGATCAATTCCTTTTCACAATTTACAGAAGAGTTTTAAAGGACACTCAAAACATCCATGCCGTGCCACAATTCAATATAAGCCTTTTATAAATCAGTTACACAGGATCTGGCCTATTGTTTCAACCTCAATGCTTTGCCAATAAAATTAAAGAAATAATGCAAAGAAGTTATTTACCAGATCTGTCAGCTTTACCTAGAAGTGAACTCTTGGCCTAGTATATCAACATATGTATACATGGTTTTGAAAATAAGGAGATATATATGAAAACAATGGGGATATGATCTGAGATTTTTCAGTCCCACTAAGTTACATATTTAGTTGGGAATTACAGACTTTAGAGCAGATTACCCATAATAAATTACCAATACCACCACTTCTACTTGTACGCTATCAGCATAATCAGTTGGTGCTTAGTTCATACAAATTCTTGATGGCATTTTTTAATGCACACACATGTCTTTTTTTCAGGTACCCTGGTTTTGCTACAGATTCAACTGTTGCCTTACTTGTAGGACTCCTGTTCTTTCTTATCCCAGCTAAGAGATTGACCAAAACTATACCTACAGGAGAAACTGGTTGAGTATTATTTATAATTCTGAATGAATTTGACAGAAGAGCAAAAATACAAAATTCCCTTGGTTTCAGTTAACACGTAGAACAGAAGGAATGGACATGGACACAGCCCCTGGCTTACATCTCCTGTTTATACACTGCAACCCCTATTCAGACAGCACACATCCTCTCCTTATACGAAGGATTATCTTACTTTGCAGAAGCTAGACGTAGATTTCCTTATGCACCATGGTTATGTAGGATTCTGCTATGGGTGATACTATTTGGATTTGGTCTGCCGTGTACCCACTTCCCTGGTCATAATCGGAATTAATCTTACTATTGGCAAACGTAGGAAAAGGAACTTGGAAGTCATACTTCAAGATGAGCCCTTGGTAATAAATACTGAGGATCTAAAAAGGTGAGGAGTTTCAACGGGAAGAGTATTTACAGCCTCATAAGTAGCCTTGGAGAAAATGCAAATCACCCCCACACTTAGCCATAACCTAGTGCCACAGTTGAAAGAAACCACATTCAGTGGGAGCGTTCATTGTCTTTATAACACACAGACAAGAAAGTGTGTGTGTTTATGTGCGTATACCCATCCTGTCCCCAACACACACACACTTCTTAAACATAGGATCCATCCATGCCTGTGCTTTATACTAGCACAGAGTATTTTGGGTAGTCAGATTCATATGTTGTCAATATGGGAAAATGGTTTAAAATTGTTTGGAAATGGCCTAGCAGAGTTGTAGGTTTTTCATTCATCCTTTATCTATTTATCTATTTATTTATTTATTTATTTATTTTATTTTTTATTTATCTGCTGGGACGGAACTGGGAGTCATGCAGTTGGGTTGGCCCACCTGCCTCCTTGAGTCAGAATAGATAAATGACTAATGGGTCACATTTCCAGGACATGATATATGTAAACAGTATAGTGTAGAAATACATGCCTTTTGTTCTTAACTTGAGACTAGAATATCTCAAATGTGTTATAAGGAGGTGTTGTAATATAGAGCAATGATTCCTGTGAGACCCTGAGGACTCTGACCATTGCAGTCAAAGCCCTAAGGCCTTGCAGTGGCAAGTGCTATGCTTGGCTTAACTCCTCTGGCTCCCACATCTGAGTCCCCTTCTCAGAAAGAGCCTTGCCCTACCCACCATCCTCTCCCTTCTCATTCTGCAGCTCCTCTTCTCCCTGATAAACTCATTCACACTAGGTTTTAAAATGCCAAATAAGACATAAAATATTCAGTTTTAGATGAGAGGTACATTCAGAGATGATTGCATTTTGACAGGATATATGGCTTTAATTCGAGCAGGAAATAGAAAAATTTCCATCAACAGTGAGGGTAGGTTTGGTTTAGGTTTGGGATAAGGAGACAGGAAGGGGACTTATTAGTAACCTTAAAACCTCACCATGTAGAAGTTTGCCTGTTACACACAAATGTTAAATGGGCATAATGTGTTCATGGATTATGTTATTTCTAAGCAAATCAATGGAGCTATCAGGACCCAAATATCAAGAGAAATCCTTATGATTATTGCTTTATGAGCATTTTAAGGGTCTCATGAATAATACATAAATTTTAAAATCTGAACTTCAAATTATTTTAAACAGAAATTCTGGTGAATCTATCATGACCCTCCTCATGATTTGAAAAACAATAAAATATTCAAATAGATATAAGTGAATAATAATTATAATGTTCTACTGATGCTGTTGAACCAATGACGTATTACAGACATTTCACATAGCAAAGGACAGTATAGCCCAATGCACTTGTGACTCATAGTAGGCAAAGATGTTAGTGGAATGAATGAATAAATGAATGAATGAATAGTATTATATATGACAGTGTTATTTATCTAAATTTATTCTATAATAAAATAGAAAGGATTTTTACAAGTTATGGATTTTTTTCTTTTTTTATAATATAATGTTCTGCCTAGGCCAGGTGGAAATTACTCAAAGTCCAGATCAAGTTTCCTATCTAAGAACAATACAAGAATATTAAAAACTTCTTGTGAGATGGCTACTTAGGATAATAAGCAATGTCATATTGTCATATTTTAAGCAATGTGTAACCGTAGGACTTTTGTTTTTCAGTTGCTTTTGATTACTCTCCACTGATTACTTGGAAAGAATTCCAGTCATTCATGCCCTGGGATATAGCCATTCTTGTTGGTGGAGGGTTTGCCTTGGCAGATGGCTGTGAGGTAATACTCTGTGTCTAAGATAGTTAGCAATTAACTAGACTGTTCGAAAGAAGAACGCAAAGACAGTCAAGCTTTTGGAATGCTCGACTTCATCCTTTCATTGTAATGATGCAGATTTCAGTAGCCATGCAGTAACTGTACCACACAGATGAGGTAAGTTCAGAGTTCAAGAATCTTTATAAGCATAAAACATCATTGTTTATGATGTCCCAGCATATCAAAAGAAAAAAAGAAAATTACAATTCTTAATCCATGAAATAATATTAGAAGACCAGCTTAATAAGAAAAATATGTTATATAAAAATCATATGTACATATTTTTTTTTGTTTATACCTTCACCTTATTTGATGATGAATTTAAGTTGCTCTCAGATGTCTCTGCAATATATCATGGTCCTAATGTTGCCAAAGAAGCATGAGAAACAACAGTACTTTATTATATTATTTATTACATATCATATTAAATACATTAAAGGTACTTAATACATGCTTATTGAATGAAGTCCAGAAAGAATTTCACATAGCCATGTTTAATATTGTATTATGTCTAATTGTAGGAAGAAACAAAACCGTCATGAGAAATAAAGTTGGCTATTTCTTTGGCCTGTCATCTATGCAGTTGATATAAAGTAGAAGTCTGGGGAAGCCTTTGTCCCTTGAAATTGCCCTGGTCATTATAGGGCTGCTAGAAGAAAAGTATCTTCTCCAGAAATTCCATGAAAATCCTCTCCTCTTTAACTAATTATTCAGGACTTAGTAGCCTTCTGTGAAACACTCAAAACTCATGGACATTCCATTTCCTTATTCAGTCATCAAAGTAAAAATGATGGTGAGAGAGATATCATGTCAAGCCCTTCAGTTTCTGAAAAGTTATATTTTTATACTTTTCAAGACAAATAACTATCTGTTCTGTTCTATTCTTGACAGTCTAAGGGAAGACTGGTTTTTACTTCTGACTTCATTGTCAATTCTTCTGTATGATATTTGGATACTGAGTTTTCAGCAATTTAGTAATAGGTGAAAGTCTTAGAAATTGTCTCAGTTCTGAGTGCCCCTTACAATGTCGTTTTAGGTCTAGATTTGGCTTGCCTCATAGACTGTTCAAATATAAATGATAGAAATAGAAAACAAATACACTTTTCTACTAGCTCAGTAGTAATGAGATCAGGTTTCTCAGAATAAATAACTTCTATTCCTGTGTCTGCTAATTTGAATTGTGAGGAAATCAGAATCAGCAATTCTAGCATTGACGTGAATTTGTTCATCTCTCCTTCCTAGAATATCTGTCACTCAAAGTGATTGGCCAGACCCTAGAATAGCAAAATTGAAGGAAATGAAAAGGTGTGGACTTAGTCTGATGCACTAGGCTCTCTCACTGGAAGAATGAGGGAAAGCATGGAGGGACTCTGCTGTGAAAATCCTAGTACAAAGAATCAGGTTTCTGTGGGATACCCCAAATCACCCTATTTCTATAGCTGTGGACAACTATTCCACTAGAAACTGGTTTTACAAAGATTTGGAGACAGTTCCTTTTCAAAAATTTTGTTCCAAACTGTAATTAGTTTGGCAAATGCCTAGAACTAGATAACCTTTCTAGTCGGGAACTGTGAGATTGCAGCTCCTAAAGCTTTCACCTCATTGCTATTTCCTCTCTCTTAAATGCCCCTTGATTTTGGTTCAACATGATTGAACTCTCACGAACTGACAGTCACCTTCAAAATCTTATCAGTGAACAACTCCTCCTCTCCCATTTTCACACATTCCTCAAAATTTTTCTATTAAGTTAAATATGGAGGACTTAACACTTTGACTCAGGTCTCCACTAAAATGGAAATAGCACAACAAAAAAGTATCAATCTCTAAAGACAAAGAATAAATGGCAGGAACAATAACATACAAGAGATACTGATAAAATTTAGAAGATGGAAGAAGATATATGAGGGGTCAATGACTTTGTACAGTAAAGAATTAGAAAAAGATTCAATCTACAGCCTGCAAAAAAAAAGCCAAGAAGAAACAAACATGCATCCACAAGATTCTGGAAGAGTTTAGGAATTGGAAGCAGCAGATTAACTGAAAGCTAGAGAAAAAACCAGCACTAAAAATGGAAGATTGTTTAAAAAGTCTGTAAGGAGGTGTGAGCCTCCAGACACTCCCTCCAGCGCTGAACAGAGAGACAACTGCCCTCTCTCCTCCCTGGTAGAAAATTTAGATTTACTCTGTAAAAAATCGAATCATTGAGACACTGGCTTACAGATCAGTCACCTATAGTAATGTCTTCCTCTCAACAATCTTCACTTAGACACAAAGAGCTTCCAATTGTGATTTTTTCGCCTCCCTTTAAAACATAAATAGGTAGTCCAGGATTACCAGACAGTGGGGAAAGCCTCTGATACAACAACCAGTAACAAAAAATAAGCAAAAAGAGAAAGAATACCAAAAAGACAAGGAAAATGTATAAAGTAAAAGAAAACTTTCAAAATTTTTCATTGATGCTTCAAAGAGATATCAGAAACATTAAAGTCACGAAAGTAAAACAGAATGTAATTTTTTTTTTTTGGAAAAATTCTGTGAACATAGGCTATTTTATTTCCACAGGGGATGCACTGGAAACTTTTTTTAAATTTAATTTAATTTTTTTATACAGAGGGTTCTTATTAGTTATCTATTTTATGCATATTGGTGTATATATGTCAATCCCAATCTCCCAATTCATCCTACCACCACCATCCCACCACGAGAATGTAATTTTTTTTTAATGGACTAGATAGAAAATAAGAAAGAGCCACTGAAAATAAGAAATAGAACAACAGGAATTTTTAAATTCAGTAGCAGGGTTAGAAATTGAAGTTTGAGCTTATCCCAGAAAATAGAACAAAAAGATGAAGAGAAAATAAAATTATTAAAAAACGATAAGAAAATTAGAGTATCAATCCAACAGCTGATCAATAATAGCTTCAGAAAGAGAAGGGGAAAAAAGGAAGAAAGAAAATGGAAATAGAAGGCCACTTCCAAAAAATAACACAAGAAATTTCATGGAACCGAGGACTTAGAGATTCTGGACAGAGAGAGCTACTGAGAACCCAGTACCAAACCACCTCATGTAGGATTTTGATATGATCCCAGTGGCTTCCAGAGACAAGGGACAATATGTGGTGTAATCTTTTCCAGCTGTACCTAATCAGGTGTAGATAAAATCCATTCTTAAAATATATTTAAAGATGAATTTGTGCCAATGTGATTTAAATGGTAAATAGTCTTTTTCCATCTAAAAAACAAAACCCAGGGAATTCCCTGGTGGTCCAGTGGTTGGGACTCTGTGCTTCCACTGCAGGTGAAGTGAGAGATGAAGTGCCCAGGGGGCACAGGTTCCATCCCTGGTCAGGGAACGAAGATCCCACATGCCTCGCGGTATGGCCAAAAAAATAAATAAATAAAAATAAAATAATAAAAACCCAAAACAAACAAAAAAGTAAGTCAGAACTGCAAATAATATACATAATATCTGGCTATCACATCTGGCGATGTTTTTGTCAACTTCTGATCTGAGGGTATACTGCTTGTAATTAGAGCATTTCTGATGTCCATCCTACTTTGTCATGAGCATACAGATTCACACATGCAGCAGCTCACTGAAATCTCACAAATGGAGGATTTTCCCTTCCATTTGACTATTAATTTGACTGTGGCAGATTTTTCTGTATTATGTACAATGAATCCAAGATCAGAATATTATCCGGCTTCTAAAGAACCCAACTGGAAGCCACAGGAAGTGGAGCAATAATTATTTGGAGTGGTAATTTTTTCAAGTCTAGAATTCTACAAAAGCTAAATATCAAAGCAATGTGAAAAGAAAAGAAAGAGGTTTTCGGACATGCAAAGACTAAAAAAAATTACTTCCCATGCACCAATTAACAGGAAGCTACAGAAGATGTGGTCCTGTGGCCCACCAACACAAAGAAGTTAGCAAGAAAGGATTCCCACATCAGAGAGAGGTGAAGGGAATCCACAGTATGCTAGTGAAGAGAAGTCTCT
The DNA here is from genome assembly GCF_963455315.2 of Globicephala melas. Lineage (NCBI taxonomy): Eukaryota > Metazoa > Chordata > Mammalia > Artiodactyla > Delphinidae > Globicephala > Globicephala melas. The sequence goes on from NC_083322.1 coordinate 27,327,277, forward strand.
TTATAACAGTAAAGTAGATCTAAAGAGCAACTAGTCCCAATGGAGCAGAAAAAGGGAATACTACAAAATTGATACCTCCATTAGGGAAAATGAAAAAGGACAATTACCTGAAATTTTTATCTACTTGTGAAGAGTTTTCCATTTTTACTGGAGAGTGTACTGGAGAATTAGTGATAGATACTTAGAAAACTAAGCAAACAAAAGAATAGGGAAATTATTTCCTGGAAAAACAAACAAACAAAAAGTAAAACAAAAAAGTGAAAGCAATCACAGTACACTAAGTGGCTCAGTTGTGAACGATATCCATATAATCATAATGGCAAACTTTAAATATTGATTTAACCAAAAATGTTGACATATGAGTGTAAGGGAATGGAGGGTGGGGACAGGAAATATATGTATGGTGGAAGGTGTTAGAAAGCTGAATTCTATGTATGGTGGAAGGTGTTAGAAAGCTGAATTCTTATGCACGTATTAGGAAATCAGTAAATAACGTCTACATTTGAAAATTTAGAAATATGAAAAAGTAGAATTTTGTAAAATAGCTATCAACACATAAACATGGTTATAAATAGCTAATATGGATGAAAGTTGTTGCCTCTGGGGAACACAGATGTGGACAGAGGTAGACCAGAAAGGCTGCTCTTTTCTTAAAGCCCTATAGTACTACATGGCTTGTTATACCCACATATATTAATTAGATATAATTAAAATTTAATTGAAAAGATGTGGGAAGACAATTCAAACTTCCTAAAGTTTGGTATATTAAAATGAGAATAATTGAGAACTTTTCCATGTCAAACCCACCTAGATCTAACAAACCACAGAAAAACATGAAAGATTAAAATTATACTTTAGAAACTGAGTTCTTAGATCAAATAATGCTTTTTAATATATTTAAATGTCTGATTAAATGACTTATTAATGAATACTAAATATCGCAAATTTGTTTTTTTAGGAGTCAGGACTATCTAAATGGATAGGAAATAAATTATCTCCTCTAGGTTCATTACCAGTCTGGCTAATAATTCTGATATCTTCTTTGCTCGTCACATCTTTAACAGAGGTAGCCAGCAATCCAGCTACCATTACCCTCCTTCTTCCAATACTGTCTCCATTGGTGAGTATCTCATTTATCCTATTTACACTATTCATTCAAAGAATAGTGTTCTACTTTGTGTGTTCTCATATTGCAGTGTGGAATCATTTGGGTCCTGAATGGTCCCCCTGTAGGTAACTTACAGAGTCGTCCTTATTTGCATTCATGCTTTCTTAGGAGACCTCAACTCAGGAGAACTCTTTTCTTCCATGTTCAAGTAGCATGATCTTAAGTGAACCCTCTACCTTCTTTCTACCCATATTCTTCATTTGCAGATAAACGGGAGGGTCAGCCCAGATCCTTTCCAGCTCTAGAAGACTTTGGGATTCAGTGCTTCCTGGCAACTTTAGTATTTAGATCTCTAACACTGATACTTCTCCCTCCAGAAGATGTCTTGAATTTTTGAGAAGTGCTTCATATAAGTGATTTGCAAGGGAATAAAAAGCTATGTTTACACTTCAGGCTTCAAGCTTAAATGTCTTAGATGCAGTTCTCTACAGCCCAGGGAAGAATTTAAAAAGATAAGTAAGAAGCAGATTTGCAAGGAGAGAGAGGGAAGACTGTCTCTCTTCCTCTCCATCACTAGGTGGCAATTACAAGAAACAGCTTCAAGTAAAATGTTTTTCTTATTGGGACAGATGAGTTTGGTGAAAGGAAAGCACTTTGGATGAAGAAGAATTGCCCTTCTGGAATTGTTCTGCTACCAGCTCAAGGGGCAGATGTTGGCATTCTTGAGCTGCTTCAAATTAGAAAAGAAATGTAGGCAGGTTATGTTGGTAAAATACAATTTTGGGTTTTTTCTGGTTTTTATTTCTCAACATGGAGCAGTTAAAAAATCATGTGATAAATTAAGAATAGTAGTAACTCTTCTGTGATGATCCCTAAGAAAATTTTAAATTACGTATGTCACAGAGGTAGTAAAGTTAATGGAATGATGAGAAGCTTTGGAGCCAGAGGGACCTGGGAACTACGTAAGCTCTACTGCTTCCCAGCTATGTGTCTGGAGCAGTTACTTTAACGTTTATGGACCTCAGTTTCTTCATCTGCTATTTGGGACTACAGTTACGATCTTTTAAGGTCGTAGTGAAATTTAAATTATATATATATAAATATACAATGTTATTATGTTATACATTATATATATGTTAAATTTTACATATATCTTATATATATTATATATATAACATATATATATATATATATATACACTTAGCACAGCACTTAGCACTAGATCAGTAATAAACAGCTGCTGTTTTAATTTTGTTTCTGGAATAAATGATACTTTATTTTCTAAATGAACTGAGCTATAATGCTTAAATGGACGCCAATCACCATATAAACAATGATAAGAGGAAGACACGTTTTCTAAAAATTATTCTTCCAATTATAACTGCATTTATGTATATATAATTTTATGTCTTTATATATCAATCTGCTTCTGGGGAAGTTTATTATAATAATTTTGTTCATTTTGATGCCTATCTCAAAATTTTACTTAGACTCCTTTTTATCTTTTCCAACAGGCTGAAGCCATTCAAGTCAACCCTCTTTATATTTTGTTACCTTCTACTCTGTGTAATTCATTTGCATTCCTCCTACCAGTAGCAAATCCACCCAATGCTATTGTTTTTTCGTATGGCCATCTAAAAGTTACTGACATGGTGAGTGAGCTGAAAGAATGCTATCAAGACCAATAGACATTATTTTGTGATATCTTGGGTTGTCTATCCTATACGCTAGTCAACTGCTAGGAAATGCATAGCCTGAGTACTACTTCTGAAGGTGAGCTCATGACTGGCCATAGAATTGTTTTTAAGAGTGATAACCAGAAGCAAACATGCCATTAATATTTACAGTCACAAATACAGAGATATTGAATGCATCAGTAATACGCTGGCAGAGGAAGAGAGCAAACAATATGCTCAACACAATGGCTTAAGCTTACATGTCAAGATCAGGACCCAACTTGACCTAAGCAAAAGGGTTAATGAAATTCAGCAATCAAGCACTGTGGTTTACTATCATGAATATTTACAGAACTGACATTTGCTCTGAATAAGATGTTGGGCTCAGTGCTTGACTGATGAAAAGTCATCTTTCTTTTTCTGATTCTAATAGTGGCACCTGAAATAAAACGAAATGAAATGAAGTGAAATGAAATGAAATTAGCACAAGCAAGTAATAATAGAAACTTTAAGTGACAAAACGTGCACATTTTGCCAATTACAAAAGTTGTGGTAGAGAAGGACTAGCTTGAGAATATCCTGCTCTTCTCTCAATCTTGATCACCAGCTTTCGGAACAAACCAAGCAAGACTATAACTAAAGGCAATTCAGTGAGTTTGCTGTGCAAATGCAGTTCCAAGTTAAGCCCCAGGTTCTTTTCTTCCAGACAGATTGCTGCCCCTAAACCCCTGTAACGTAAAAATTCTGGAAATGCCTCTATGCAGAAGTCATATAATCTCCTTTGGGTAAAGAAAATGAGCATAATATACAATATAAACTGTGCTAGGTATATGAATGTTAAAAAAAACCAGGATTCTAAAATAAACGAGAGGCTTGCATGGACAGAACAGGAGGCCTCTATAACGTTTATTTTGCCTTGGGGCTCCATGTTTTAATACAGAGAATGCAGAGATAAGCAAGCTTTCTCTGTAGAGAGCCAGAGAGTAAATATTTGAGACTCTGTGGGTTATATGGTCTCTGTCACAACTACTGAATCATGAAAGCAGCCAACAACAACATGTAAACAAATGGGCAGAATTGTGGTCCCGCAAAACTTTCTTTACAAAAACAGTTTATGGGCAGTAGTTTGCCAACCTCTGTCTTAATAGCTAGAAAACAATTTGAGATTGTTTAGTGCCACCAGAATAATGACGCCAGACCTAGAAAAATGGGAACTCTAAGAAAGATGAATGGAAGAGGTATTAAATCTCAATAAGAGAATACTGAAGGCTAAACTAAAAATAATATGGAGTGAATATGAAGGATTCAGTTTTCATATAGTGACCTGAACCTTATTTTCACTGAAATACAAAACCGCAAAACTCAAATCCTGATTTGACATGAAACGGCAGATTTTTAAAGGGATTTTTCTCTAATCAGAATGACTTCAGTATATTCCTAAGAGGAACCTCTCTGAGACTCTCAACCTAAATGGCATTTAGTTGGGAACAGATTCTTTTTTGACATGAGTGGAAGGACTCCTTGTCTTATGAAACCAATCATTGATACTAATCATTTAGGATGCATGTAAATCTGACATATGCCTTCTTCAACAGTATTCCAATTCTCCCATAGGTTGCTTTGGGGTTTTTTTGTTTGTTTGTTTTTGAGACTGACATTCATGTTCTTTCGTATTCAAGGTTAAAGCTGGACTTGGCGTTAATATTGTGGGTGTTGCTGTCGTGATGCTTGGCATGTTTACCTGGATTGTACCCATGTTTGACCTCCACACTTACCCTTCCTGGGCTCCTGCAGTTAGTAATGAGACCATGCCATGACAAGCATGAATGCTCTGACTATCCTGTGGTGGGTTTTGGGAACCACTAAGAATTCACTACAAAATTTGGCTCTAGAAAACTGATGACACTTAAATTAGTCCTGGTGTAGCTGCTGTAAAACACCCCAAACCTGCTTTGAGATGCAACCAAGACCATCTATGTGCCTTCATGAAGAAGCCCTCAGTTGAGATTTTGCTCATGGACCATATGCATCCTGCTTCATCATAAGAATAATTTATAACTTGACCTTCAAGAGATTAGGTCATTTGCTTCATCTTACACTTTGGGTTCAGTGTAACATTTCAAATGTCAATTTGTTATTTCAGAAACTTTCCATGAAGGTAGAAATAGAAAATAAAATATACAAGTTTATTAGCTACTTGTATAAATCATTTCTGTAGTGTCCAAGGGAATTTTCTGAAAAATCAAAGCTGTGGTCATCTGGTAGTGCAAAAGAAAAGTTTAATCTAAGTAAAATATACATTCCCTCATTTAAAAAATATTCCAATCAGATTACTCTTGAAATATCCATATAGTATAAAAATTGAAAGTTAAGGGCTTCCCTGGTGGCGCAGTGGTTGAGAGTCCGCCTGCCGATGCAGGGGACACGAGTTCGTGCCCCGGTCCGGGAAGATCCCACATGCCGCAGAGTGACTGGGCCCGTGAGCCATGGCCGCTGAGCCTGCGCGTCTGGAGCCTGTGCTCCACAACGGGAGAGGCCACAACAGTGAGAGGCCCGCGGACCGCAAAAAAAAAAAAAAAAAAAAAAAATTGAAAGTAGTAGTTGCAAAATTATAGCTGAATCCACTAAACAACAGAAAATAGATAAGGATTAATTTCTATTTGACCCTATGGTTAAAGTATTGATAATTCATACTTTTATGATCTCGGTGCACTGAGAAATGTACTTTGTAGAGCTATGGTTAAGGCTTGCTATGACGCACTATTAGCACGGTATAGTTAGGAAAGAAAGCTAAACAGTATAAAATTATTAACACATTTGTGGATTTTTATAACAGTTTTTGCTTAAATGTTTATTTTATTTCAGAACTACATAATGTCATACATAAAAACAAGAAATTCCGAAATTTAAATGAATTATCACTGTGTATGCAGATACAGAAAAAAGTCATGTAACTCCATTGCATCAACATTGAAATGGAATACCAGAGGGAAAATAAAGAATAAAAAATTGAAACTGTTGATATATTTGCAAAAGAAAAAAATAAATTTATGTGCAAACCAAAAAGAAAAAAGAACTGAACATTCGAACAAGAGTAGGAAGAAAATAGTCTCCTAGCATTCAGGATGTTAAACTGTAAGGTCTACTGGCATTCCAAAATTAGACTAAAGGCAAAAAACTGAAAAAGACAAAAAATGTGTACAGTTAGGAAAATATGGAGAAGTTAGAGCAATTCTCATGCTAAAAATAAAATGGAAGACAAGGTTAAAAAACACCTTTAATAGCTTTAATTTTCATAGAGCTCATCAGACCTGGTTTTTTTGTGCAAATGACATTATTTATAAAGTTATTCTTGAAAACTAAATATGGTAAAGAGGGTTTTTTAAAGTTATACATTTCTTTAAAAAATTATATACAATAGCCCATGTTTATTATTTGTCTGTTTATTAATTACTCAATGCAAAATTAACCACTTTTTCAAGAAAAAAATGTGTCTATTTAAGCCTGACAATATAATATTGCTGCTTTGTGTAAATCATCTATGTTCACCCTGTTCACTTGTTCCCTTCCCTATCATATGTTACACATTTATTTATGATCCATAGTATTTATTACATTTCTGCTTTTTTCTAGTCATTCAATTTATCAGTGCTGAATTATATTATATGATGAATATATTTTCATTATGAAAAAATGAAATGACTTTTCAAATTATAGTAAGTTTTGCTCTCAAGAAAATAATATAAACATTTCAGCTTGAATCATTTTAACAGAATTACTTCCAACAGCTGCCAGCTGGAAAAATGCAGGAAAATGATACTTTGTTAAAATTTGTTTAAGTGAGCCGTATGGTTCTCTTGTAACATCTTTATGTTTAGTTGATATATCAAAAATGACTTAACTCATCCATTTCATAGTTGTCCCATTTACATCAAAGTTCTCAAGTTCTTTTAGTTTGAGAGGTGCATACTGTCTTTGAAAGTTTCCAAAAGACAGCCTAAACAGATGATCAGACAAATCTTTGTCTTCCCACTCTAGGGTAGACAGTGTTTTTGTTCTTATATTGAGCCTTACTTAGAAGTTAACTAGAAGTCTTTGTCACTTTAAATCCCTGTATCTTGCTTACGGTTGGATATTGTCCAGATAATAGGAGCAATTTCACTAAGTGCCTATTTACTGTCTGTTCCTTGCAAGTGCTTAGAGGGCTCCGCAGCATATGTGTATCCTTCACTCACCACAATTGCCACTGTATATGTCAGCACCTCTAGAATTCAGCTTTCCTTCCTTTCAAATGTGTGCACTGTTTTCACCCTACCTGGTCTCCAAGACTTTGTTCTTTTTCAGCTTGGGAGGTAGGAAGGTACACTTTTAGCCAGTATTACTAACTAAATTTATTAGCAAAATTTGATAAAACAATATCATGACACGTGTCTGGACATGTGTACTACATATTATTATATGTCAAAGTTTATTATTAGATACTTTATTATATCTTTGCCATGGCTAAATATTTGATAAGAATCTTTGTGATGACACTTTTGTTCCAGTTTTCTTGGTTTAGTTATTGAATGCTTATTACCTTTACTTGTGTGTGGATTTTTCCCAATTAAATACTTTTATTTTCAGGAGGGAGAGGATTGTACTAGCAATGAAAGAGTAAACCCAAACATTCAGTTTTATTACTGTAATGTAATATAAAAATAAAAATAGTTTAAATTATTACCCCAGAGCAGCATCAGCCATGTTATTCCCAAACAAAGTATTTTAGTCAAAATAACAATTTACTAGGTAAGTTTTGGGAATGCACTGGGAAATGTCCCCAGTGCAGAGTAAGATCAGATTAGTCCAGGAGTAAATAGTAAAAACAGCACATAAATAAAGTAATAAAGTAAAAATTAAAAGGTTTTCCAAACATGAGGACCTTCATTTGTTTAGGAACAAAAAGATGTGGGGTTTGAAAAGAGAAATAAAAGGGCTTTTCTTAATGACAGTATGGTGGTATAGACATTGGAGGCTAGACGTGGGGGAGATCTTCTTAAGGCCAAATAATAATAAATATTGTATAACATACATTACCATGTAGGCAAAAAGAAAAATAGAAGTCCTTAAGAAGAGAAATATATAGAAGGACCAGCAAATGTCCAGAGACTTAAGCAAGGACTGAAGATAGAAACTGCTAGTCCCTAGAGATATTGAAATTTTCTTTTAATAAGTACACAGGGTACGAGGGATGGGAGACCAAGCTAGGACCCAAGCAAGTTAGGGGTTGAATGGAAAATTACATAGAGTTAGGATCTCCAAGGGCTATACTCTCAGTGAAAATGAGAAAAAAAACACACAAAAAACCCACCTTGTGGAGGGAAACATCAAGGGAATTTTCATGTTTTGGCCTATGCACTTGGTGGAGGGGTAAAATCTCCTTTGAAAATTCATAACCATCCAGGTTAGGGGCCTAAAGTCTCAATAGCAATGTGTGTAGGTACCTCAATCTGAAACGTAATTTTAAAACAGTCCTAGGCTGATAACATCCCCAACTACCTGGCCAAAAAAAAGGAACACTTTCCTCAAGTTGGGGCTCAAAGAATTTCTAAGATTATAATCAAAACCCATAAATTCTGCCAAGACATAAAGCATTTTGTGCAAGAGACAACATAAACAGAAGAAATAAAATCCAAAGTGCAAAGACAACAGATATTCTAATTATTAAATAAAGAATATAAAGTGAAGACTCATAAACCTATGTGATTATATGAGCTCTTAAAAGCAGAAGAGAAAGGCAGAAGAGTCAGGTGGGTGAGATCAGACAGAATGGGAAGTCAGAGAGATTTGAAACATGAGAACTGGACCCCCCAGTGTTGCTGGGTTTGATGATGAAAAGGGTCACAAGCCAGAGAATGCAGGCAGCCTTTAGAAACTGAGAATGACCCTGGTTGAAACCCAGCAAGGAAACAGAGGCCTCAGTCCTACAGCTGCATGGAACTGAATTCAGCCAACAACATAAGCCTAGAAATAGATTGTCCTCAAGAGCCTCCAGTAAGGAATGCAACCCTGCAGACACCTTGATTTTAGTCCAGTGAGACTTGTATTGGACAAATCTGCTAATCTACAGAGCTTTGAGATAATAATAAGTATTGTGGTAGTTTGTTATGGCAACAATAGAAAACAAATACAATGAGGAACTAGAGACCCTGAAAAGTGACCAGAAAGATATGAAAAGGATAGGGAGGGTGGGAGGGAGACGCAAGAAGGAGGAGATATGGGGATATATGTATATATATATAGCTGATTCACTTTGTTATAAAGCAGAAACTAACACATCATTGTAAAGCAATTATACTCTAATAAAGGTGTTTAAAAAAAGATATGAAAGGTGTCAAATAGAAATTTTAAGTAGAAAAAGTATAATGATTTAAATTAAAAACTTAATGAATAGTTTAAATAGCACTATACAAACTGGAAGAAAGTGTGTGAACTTGAAAACACATTTAAAAAATTATTTAGAATACAACACAGAGATAGAACTCTGAAGGAGAAGTTAAGAAAAATGCAAGCTAGAATGAGAAATGTAGCATATATTTAATCAGAATTCCAAGAGTATATAGTAAAATGAATGAGGGAGACACAATCATTGAAGGTACAATGGGTAACAATTTTCCAGTATTAGTGAAAACAACCAATCAAGATTTTCAGGAAGCATAATGAATCCAAAGCAGGATTTTTAAAAGGGAAATTTGCCCTCACCTACATGAGAGTGAAATAGTAGAACACTCAAAAGAAAGAAAAGGTAATAAAGAGAGAGAGAGAAGAAAGATTACATATAAGGAACTATAATTAGACTAAGGCTACCTTCTCAAGAACAACTGGAAACAGTGAAGAATCTCCAAGTGCTAAAACAAAGAGCTATCAACCTAAAATTGTACATCTAGAAAGTCTATGTTTCAAGAATGAAAGAAAACTAAGGAGTTTTCAAACCAATAAAAACTAAGAGAGTTTACCAATAACCAAAGCTCATAAAGGTACGTCTAACATATGTAACAAAGGAAAGAGAAAAACAATTCAAGACAAAAGTTGTGTGACATGACAAGAAATGGTGAGTAACCAAATTGGTAAACATATGGGTTAAAAAAAAACTAGAATTAATACTGAAAAAGCATAAAATAAGTTCAAAGAAAAGTATTCTAATTTAGCTCTCAAGCTTCCACTTTTCACAACAGCGGCACACTTTAAATCGAAGTCAATTTAGTCATTTCAGTGCTTTTTCTGATTTCAGAGTTTAACTTAGTCAACTTAGGTTTTTGTTTTTTACATCCCCTCTCTTGTTCCTTTCTTCTTGAGGTTTTTATCTAAGTTCTGTGAACCTTACATATGAAACTTGCACTGGATGAGTGAGATGCATCTGGTCTTTGTGATCAGCAATTGTCCGTGTTGGCTTCCACTGAGATGAACAATCCTCTGAAATGTATGATTCCTATCGGTTTTATCTTTTACTTCTGATTCCAAGATCTATTCATACTCCCTGGCTCATGTACCTCTCATGTCATGCCTAAAATCAACATCTCTTGAACGGAGCCACAAGCCCCACTGACCCACCACTTCAAGGGTGTAGGGAAACTGGGATGCCCTCTGCACCTCTCTGGGATCCTCTGGGAAGAAAGTGTATCTCAGGCCCACCTGTATTAGACACTCCTTGCCATTAACTAACTCTACTGCAGAGCTTCGTGTTAAGTGCAAGAGAGACGGAGCCTGAAGCTCACATCCTTCACCTAGAAGAGTCAGTATATTAATAAATTCATGGCAAAAATAACTGATGTAACCTAGAGCCACAGAACAGAGCAAATCAGCCTAGCTCAAATGAAAACCAAAACCATTGTGTCTAGAGCACTGCTTATGAGAATAGAATCTGGAGGCTGACTTCCAGGACTGAATGCTTGCTCCACAACTCACCATACCTTCCTCAGATATGTAATTTGACCTCTACATGCTACAGTTTCTTATCTGAAAATGGACCACTGATGACACAAGAATATCTTCATAGGGTTATGAGAATTAAATGAATTAATACACATAAAACGCTTAGGGCAGTGACTGGCCATAATAAAAGCTCAATATTAGGTTATTCTTATTACTGTTATTTTCTTATCATTCCTTAGCACATCACCAGAAGTAATTGCTCACACACAGTCACCAAGCTTGGTCAAACTCCTTCTTCAGAAGACTCTTAGCCAGAATCTCATTGAAACCTTAGGTAAGCTAATTTTATTAAGTTTAAAAGGTTTCCCTTAGTAATAACACCTAAACAAACATTCCCAAAGAATCATTTAACTTTTACCCAATTACCCTTTGGTTGAGAGAGCACGCTGAAGGTAAAACTGAACAAAGTGTGCATTTTTAAAAATGCATTTTCACTTTACAGAATTCAGCACACAAAGAAAATATAGGACAATTTAGACACTGTATACAATACTAAAAAACAAGTTCAATACCTTATTGGAATACTGTGGAATGTTGGTATCAAATGAGCCTCTAACTCCATTAAACTACTCTCATTATTAGTTTTCACTTCAGGGATTTTTAGATAGTTCAATCCCCTCCCACCCCATATTGTCAGGGCTCCCTGGAGCATTGTTTGCAGGGTTGTGGATGAATCTGGACAAATGTAGTTCTGCACACCTGCTGAGCTGAGCCTACCCTTTGACCTCTCTTCAGTGGCAAGTCTATGGCTGGGCCACTGAATCAGACTCTATGCCTTTGTGGTTATTATTCTGTAAAAAGTATGTACTGAAGATCACCAAAATGCCAGAAAAGTCAGAGAGCCTCTCCATTCAAAGAAGAGTGGTGTGCTCTTGCATCCATGTTAAGGCTGACATTTCCATTATTTTCCTTATTTATTCTAATGCTTAATTCTTATCTTTTTTTATTTAGTGCCACTTTTTTTCTTGACACAGTATCTTTTTTTAAGAGATGCAGATATGCTTGGACTCTTCAGAAGAGTCAGAGACTGTGTTTGTTAGAGCCTCTAAGAATAGTGGCCTCTTATAGCGCTCCTACATAAAGAAATGACAAACAGATAGCTTTCTCCATTTACTTCATATTCTATGGCCTTGGAATAAATATTCAAACAAAGCTTGAAAATGACATGCCTTCTATATTATGCAATGGTTTTCAAACTCCAAGTGATTCTGAAAGAGTGGGAGAGAGTTTTGGTGGAAAAGCTTAGGGCAGAAGAGATGTTCTAAAGACAGCATGTTTGATCCATCTAAACCTGACTGCCACAAAATCCGTTTCTAGTGTGAAGACTCCCCTTCTTCAAACAATATTATATTTTTTAGATGTTGGATTTCCAGACTAGCTTCCAGGATCCTTCCTTCCTTCACACTTCTTGAGGGAGTTTATGGATTTTATCACCTTAGACAATTTAAAGTGCATACCAAAAGTGAAAACATTTGAGATTACGACAGGGACTCAATAAACTCTAGTCATAAACAATAAATCAACTTGGGAAGAGTTGACACCTTAAAAATTTTGATTCTCTTGACTCATAAACACTGTATCTCTCTACTTACGTATTCCTTCCTTTCTCTGAGCAATGCTATATAGTTTTCAGTATACAGTCCTCATCTTTAAACAGATTTATAAGTATTTCATATTTTTTATGCTATTGTGTTTTTTTTGTATTTCATTTTTTGATGCTATTGTAAATTGTATTTTTTAGCTTCAGATTCTTTTTTTTAAGATTTTTTTGATGTGGACCATTTTTCAAGTCTTTATTGAATTTATTACAATATTGCTTTGTGTTATGTTTTTGGTTTTTTGGCCACGAGGCATGCGGGTTCTTAGCTCCCGACCAGGGATCGAACCCGCATCCCCTGCATTGGAAGGCGAAGTCTTAACCACTGGACTGCCAGGGAAGTCTCTATTTTTCAGCTTCAATTTCTGATTGATAGTTGCTAGGATTTAGTAATACACTGATTTTTTAAATTCTGTACCCTTGCTAAGCTTACTTATTAGTTCTAGCTGCTTTTTTGTGGACTTCATAGGATTTTCTAACATAAACAATAATGTCTTATGTGAATAAAGTCACTTACATTTCTTGCTTTTCAATCTGGATACTTTTATTTCTTATTCTGCTTTAAGATATCCTTATCTTTTTCCTTCTGTTAGCAGTAAACCCTCTTTTTTCTTACCATTAGTTATCAGTGTTTGTTAGCTGTAGAATTTTCAGATTGAGGAAACTCTTCTATTGCTAGTTTGCTGATAGTTTTTATCAGCAATAGATGTTGGAATTTGTTAAATGTTTTTGCTGTGTCTTTCAAGATGAGCTTATGGTTTTCTTTTTTAGTCTGTTAACTTGCTAAATTACATTGAATTAAACTAACTTTGAGCATGATATATTATACTTTTTATATATTGTTAAATTTTATTTACTAAAATTTTATTTAAAATTTTCACATCAGTGATCAGGAGGGACACTGGTCTTTAGCCTTCTTATAGGTCTTTTGTTTGTTTGTTGTCAGGTTTTGGTACTAGAGTAATGCTGGCCTCAGAGAATAAGTTAGCAGTCTCTTCAATTATCTGGGAGAGTCTGTAGAATTTGATTCCTTTTAAATTTATTGAGATTTGTTTATGAAAGAATATCTTGGTATATATTACATGTGCCCTTGAAAAGAATATATATTCTGCTGTTGTTGCGTGGTGTGTTCTAGAGTGTCACTCAATCAAGTTGGTTGATAGAATTTTCAATTATTCTATATCCTTTTTGGCTTTCTACTTGTTCTATCAACTACTGAGAGAGGAATGTTGAAATCTTTGCCTGTAGTTGTGGATTTGTCAATTCTCCTTGCATTTTTATCTGGTTTTGCTTTATGTTTTTTGAAGCTCTGGTATTTGATTAGTTTGTAAACATTTAAGGTTGCTATATATTCATTATGAGTATATGCCTGTATCACAATACAGTGCTCTTTTCATCAATGTTGATATTCTTCATTCTGAAATACACTGATATTAATGTAACTATTACAACTTTTTAAAATTTTATAATGGTGTATATCTTTTTCCATCCTTTTATTTTTAAACTACTTGTATCTTTATATTATATTTAAAGTGGGTTTCTTGTAGGTAAAATATAATTGATTTTTTAAAAATTTTATTTATTTATTTATTTTTGGCTACGTTAGGTCTTCATTGCTGTGCGCGGGCTTTCTCCAGTTGCAGCGAGTGGGGGCTACTCTTCGTTAACAGCGTGCGGGTTTCTCATTGCAGTGGCTTCTCTTGTTGCGGAGCATGGGCTCTAGGCGCGCAGGCTTCAGTAGTTGTGGCACATGGGTTCAGTAGTTGTGGCTCGTGGGCTCTAGAGCACAGGCTCAGTAGTTGTGGCTCATGGGCTTAGTTGCTCCACGGCCTGTGGGATCTTCCCAGACCAGGGCTTGAACATGTGTCCCCTGCACTGGCACGTGGATTCTTAAGCACTGCACCACCAGGGAAGTCCAATATAAATGAATTTTGTTTTCTTAGGTTTTAGTCAAATATGACAGATTCTGTCTTTTGATTTATGTGTTTAAGCCATTTATATTTAATGTGGTTTTGGTATGACTGCACTTAATTCTACCATCTTTCTATTTGTTTTATTTGTTCTCTCTCTTTTTTTTTTTTTTTTTGCGGTACACGGGCCTCTCACTGTTGTGGCCTCTCCCGTTGAGGAGCACAGGCTCTGGACGTGCAGGCTCAGCAGCCATGGCTCACGGGCCCAGCCACTCCGCGGCATGTGGGATCTTCCCAGACCGGGGCACGAACCCATGTCCCCTGCATCGGCAGGCGAACTCTCAACCACTGCGCCACCAGGGAAGCCCTGTTCTTGTTTTTGTTTTCCTCTTGTACTACCTTCTTTTGGATTAATTGACCATTTTTGTGATTTAATTTTATTTCGTTTGTTGACTTATTTACCATAATTTTTTGTGGTTGTCTAAGAATTTATAGTATACATTTTAACTTATCACAGTTACTTTAAGTAATATTATATCACTTCATGTGTATTATAAGACTCACAAGAGTTCATACCTATAGCTCCCTTCACATCTTTGTGTTCTTTCGTCATGTGTTTTATTTCTACATGTGTCATAAACCTCAAAATGCATTGCTATTGTTTTTTATTTAAACAGTAGATAATCTTTTAAAAGATTAAAAAATATAAAAGATCAAAAAGTGTCTTATATCTTCCCATATTCTTCTTTCCTTTCATATAGGCTTGTTATTTCAATTAATTTAATACCTGTTATAACTTTTATTCTTTTAGCTTTGTAAGTTTGAAAAAATCTCTATTTTGCCTTCATTTTTGAAAGATATTTCCACTGGGAATACAATTCTAGATTGACAGTGTTATTTTACTCAGGAATTTAAAGATGTTGAAAGACTTCTGGCTTATATTCTTTTTGTTGAAAAAATGTGCTTTTATCCTTAACTTTGTGGTTCTGCATGTAATGTGTATCTTTTCCCCTCTGGCCACTTTTAAGATTTTCTTTACATGATCTTATGCAATTTAATTGTCAGGTAACTTGAAGTCATTTTCTTTATGCGTCTATGTGTTTGACATTCATTAAGTTTCCATGTATTTTTAGATTTTTTAAGCAAATTTGGAAAACCTTCATCCATTATTCCTTAAAATACTCTCTCTCACCTCCTTTTCTTCAGGGACTACAATTACGCACATATTTGGTTACTTGAAATTGTCCCAGAGTACACTGAACCTCTGGGGATTTTTATCCATTTCTTTGTCTGTGTTTCATTTTGGATAGTTTCTATTGCTACATGTTTAAGTTCACTAATTCCCTCTTTTGCAGTATCTATATTAACTTAATTCTGTTAATTAACAGAATTAACTTCTGTTAATTCTATCAAGCATATTTTTTTCATCTCAAACATTGTAATTTTCTACTCTAGAAATTTGATTTGGGTCTTATATATTTTTCCTGTTGCTACTCAGCATACTCATTTTTTCCTCTACCTTCTTGAACATATGTAATATAGGTTTCATAACTTTTGCTGTTCTTGTCTACATCTCTTTCATTTCTGCCTCCATTCCTATTGTTTGATTCTCCTCTCTTTTAAGAGCCGTATTTTTGTTCTTTTTCTGCCTGGTAATTTTTTTCAATTGAGGGCCAAGTATTGCTCATTTTACTTTGTTTAATACTATCTATATTTTTATTTCTATAATATTATTGAGTGTTATTCTGGGACACAGTTATTTGAAACAGTTTGCTCTTAAGATTTATTGGGTAAGACTAAAACAACCTTTAATCTAGGACTGCATTTGCCTCACTGCTGAGGCAATATTTTTCTGAGTATTGTACTTGATGTTCCATTAATTTTGAGGTTTTCCACTCTGATTGGAACGTGCATTAGTCTCAACCCTGTGTGAGCCCTTGTGATCATCTCAGCTAATAACTTTGAGTGATTATTTCCTTACCCTGAGGTAGTTTTCTGACAGATATGTGTTGATCAGTATTCAGGAGAATAAGGGACAGAATTTCTGAAGCTCTTTCTATCTGTGCATGTCTCTCCTTTCTGGTACTCTGCCCTGCAAACTCTAGCCACCTGTCTTCCCCAGACTCCCAACTCCATCTGTTCAACTTAGGTTATCACCAGACTCTGCCTGGATTCCCCCTTTTCTGAGATGCTGCCTGGAAACTCTCCCCATGCTATGAGTTGGAGCAATCATAGAACTCAACTATTTCCTCCCTTTCAGAGACCACTGTCCTGTTTTGCCTGATATCCAATGTCTGAAAACTGTTATTTCATAAGATTTTTCCTTTTTTTTAAATTGTTTCAGACAGAAGAGTAAATCCTTTTCCTAATGCTGCATCTTGCCAAGAGTGGAGGTCTCATCTTGCCAAGAGTAGAAGAGTCAAATTTAATCATAATCTTCTTCTCCCCCTAGTAAACTTGGAGTCAGGACAAGCTGAGTTAACTGGATGGTTCTGAAGTCTCCAATTTTAATCACTGAGTGTGTAGTGCAGATCTTAAATAAGAGAGTAAAGAGTGGATAAGGAGCCTTTCTGGTGGTATTGGGAAGTAGAAAAGGTTCTTCTGTGAATGCAATTTTGAATTTGTTGACCTTGAGATTTACTCAGCACTTATGAGACAGTCAAGAAGAACTGACTAAACTCACTTAAATAATCCAAATATGAAGCTGAGGACAGTGGTCAGATCTTCATTTTTAGCTTAAAATATAATATTTCTATAAGATGAAGTGAGTCCAGAACATACAAAAAAATGTGTAAGAAACTATCTTTTCTTCAACTTCAACACTATGATAGCTACATCATATTCATATCCTAAATTATTTATTTTATTTGAAGTATAGTTGTACAAGGTGTTAGTTTCAGGTGTACAGCAAAGTGGTTCAGTTATATATATATATATATATTTTTTCAGATTCTTTTCCCTTATAGGTTATTACAAAATATTGAGTATAGTTCCCTGTGCAACACTATTACCAAACCCAGGTCCAGTTGCTCGCCGCTCAAAAGCCAATACTCGAGAGACGAGTATTGGTAGGAAAGGAAAGGTTGCATTGTTGTGGAAGCCAGCAACCAGGGGATAAGGTAGACTCATGTCCAAGAACCAACTCCCAATTGACACTCAGGGGGCAAGGGGATTTTCAGGGGTGTATTGGCAGAGGGAGGGGGCAGAGCAGCAGAGTCAGCTCTAAGAGTCATCTCTAAATCAGTAATGTGGTGGTCTAATCAGCATCATTTTGAGGCCAGTTCTCGGAATTCTATGAAATGGAGTTGCTTCTGTCATGGTTACAATTTGGTCATATTCCTCCACCTGGTAGGAGCTTTGTTATCTGCAAAACAGCTCACAGGATATGGCTCAGAATATTATCTATAGCCCTTGAGGAGTAACTAAAGGTCCTTGACTTTGCTTAATGACTAAACTATTATTATTTTGTCTTGTGTAAAGACGTAAGAGTTTAAAGTAAAACTTAGTCCTAAGGCCAAGGGGGTGCTTACAATACAGTAGGTCCTTGCTGTTTATCTATTTTATATATAGTAGTGCGTATATGTTAATCCCAAACTCCTAATTTATCCTTCCTCCACCTCTCTCCTCTGGTAACCATAAGTTTGTTTTCTATGTCTCTGAGTCTATTTCTGTTTTGTATATAAGTTCATTTGTATCATTTTTTTTAGATTCCACATATAAGCAATATCATATATTTGTCTTTCTCTGCCTGGCTTACTTCACTTAGTATGATTGTCTCTAGGTCCATCCATGCTGCTGCAAATGGCATTATTTCATTCTTTTTTATGGCTGAGTAATATTCCATTGTATAAATATACCACATCTTTATACATTCAGAGAAAACCATAATTTGAAAAGATACACACATCCCAATTTTCATTACAGCACTATTTACAATAGTCAATACATACAAGCAACCTAAATGTCCATTGACAGATGAATGAAATATATAATTTTAAATTATTATTTTAATTCAGAACTCAAGATTTCATGGCCATATTTGAAAGTATGTTGGGACAGATATAACAAACTTTCTTGTTTTATCTAAAAAGAATTAGGGGATGTAGAGGTTTAAATCTTGCAAAAATTGTTTAGAAAATAATTCAACCTCAAAGTCAGTTCAACCTGAGGAGGCAGGTCTCTGACAGAAGCTACAGTCTGACAGGAATATTTTATTTTCACAGTCACAGGGCTTTTTGTGGTTCATCTAACAAATGTTAAATGAATAATAAATAATGGCAGGTTATTCCTCAGGATCTGGGAAGTCATTTTTACTACAGTCCTTGACTTTCCTCTCCGTAAACTTTTAATCTCCATCTCAGCTGGGAAAGTAATTACTTCTGATAAGAATTGGAGGTCTACTGACTGTTTTCCAGTCAGAGTTGGGGGTCTACTGGGTGTGAACAGTCCTGTCCTCAGGGAATCTGGTAGGTTGCTTTGGGATGCCCTGATCTTCCTCCATATAGAACCTACTCATAGGTCCTCCTTAGAATTTGAAAAGGGCCAGAATCCATCCTCAGAACTGGAAGTTGACATTCTCTATTATTGCAACTGTAGTTGAGACTATATGTGAGATTTAATGTGCTAGATAATTTATACTTTGAGTTAAAGCCAGCTTTATAGTTCATATATTTCTGAAGGCTAGTGTCACTTATATTTACTTCCCTATTTTTTTTGAAAGCCAGAACTGTGAGGTCATAAAGAACCTCAGTCTTCCCATGTGGAAGGAAGTCTCACTGGCCACTATTTACATTCCATCTCCTACATCTGTTTTCTTTATCTTCATATATTCACTTGACTAAATAATGTAATAAGCAAAGAAACAAAACTCTGTACAATTTCCTAAAGCGCTTTTGAGCATTTCTAGTAGCTTACCTTTTAAAATCTGATAGTAGTCAAGTACTCTACAAAATGTAAAGCAAGTTTTCAAGAAAGAGTATTTTAAACTAGTAATCCTTGGTATTTGTCCTGGAAAAACTTATATGGAAAGCAGACATGATAACTAAACACTGAAGTACTAGTTGCTATAATGTGCTATTGCATCTTGTGCAACCTCCTCTGAATCTATTCGCCAAATATTATGGATATTGAATCACTACTTAGGTGGTTCTGTGGATATAATAAGAGCATTCAAAGACGTTTAAAGTAGGCTTTAAATTTTTTTTTTTTCAGTGACAAGACAGAGCCAGACTAGTGTACCCAACTTTGAGACTTATAATATAGATACAGTAATCAAGACTGTATGGTATTGGCAAAGGAACAGACACATATAATTGACACAGGATAGAGAAACCAGAAGTAGTACCACATAAATATACCTAACTGAACTTTGACTAAGGTAAAAAAGCAATTCATGGAGGAAAATTGGATTTTTAATGAATGATGCAAGAGAACTGGACATCCACAGATAAAAACAAGAAAACAAAACAAAACAAAACTTTGACCTTTAAGTTTCATACCTTATACAAAAATTAACTCAATATAGATCATGGACTTAAATAAATACTTTAATGTAAAACATAATTTAAAACTTTTAGAAAAAAATATAGAAGAAAATCTTCAGAATCTAAGCCTTGGCAAAGAGTTAACAGACTTGACATGAAAAGCATAGTCCACAAAAGCAAAAACGAATAAATTGGACGTCAAAATTTTAAACTTTTTCTCAGCAAAAGACCCCATTAAGTGAATGAAAATACAAACAACAGAATGAGAGAACATTTCTGCGAACCACAGAGACTAATATTGATAATACATAAAGAACTCTTAAAACAATAAATAAACAATCCAATTAGAAAATGGGGAAAAGATATGAAGAAATACTTCACAGAGGAGCATATACAGATGTTAAATAAATACATGAAAAGATGCTCAACCTTACTATCCATTAGGTAAATACAAATTAAAACCACAATGAGATATTACTACACAACTGTCAGAAAGGCCCAAATAAAGAATAATGACAACACCAAACGCTGGTGAGGGTGTGAAGAAACAATCACTCAGACAGTGCTGGTGGGAATATAAGTGGTACAAACTAGTCTGGAAAACAGACTGGCAATTTCTTGACAAAAAAAAACTGGACATGAAACTACCATCTGACCCACCAACTGCAATCCTGGGCGTTTATCCCGAGAAATGAAAATGTAAAATGCTATTCATATAAAAACCTACATACGAAAGTTTATAGCAGCTTATTAGTAAAGTCAAAAATTGGAAACAACCCACATGTCCTTCAAAGTGTGAATCATTAAGGAAACTGTGATATATTCATACCACAGAATATTACTCAGCATTAAAAAAACAAACTTTTGATACATTACAAACTAAAATGAACCTCCAGAGAATTATGATGAGTGAAAAAGGACAGCATGGAAGTTGGTGTGGTTATAACAGGGCAACAAGAGCAATCTTCATGGGGATGGAACTGTTCTGTATCGTGACTGTATCAATGTCAACATCTTGGTTGTGATGTTTTCTACAGTTTTACAAGATGGGGAAAACTGGGCAAAAAGTACAGGAGACTTCTTTGTATTAAGCATGTGAATCTGTAATTATGTCAAAGTAAAAAAGCTTAACTTAAAAAATACATTTTTAAAGTATACAATGTGATGATTTGATTTTTATATACTTTGTGGAATGATTACCAAGGTCAAGATAATTAACACATTTATCACCTCACATAGTTAACTTCTCCTGTGCATGTGCACACATGTGTGTGTGTCTGTGTGTCTGTGTGTGGTGAGAATGCTTTTTAAAAAGTAATAAAAATATACATTTTTGAGTGTCAAGACAGGAAAAACTCATACCTATTGAGAGTACTTAAAATGTTACTTCCAGTTATTCCTGAGGCAATAGGATGTCTAACGTCTTTAATGTCTAATGTCTTTAAAATATCTTCAACTCAGGCTGCAAATATTTTGTGTACCCTTGTACTTTGTCTACATCAATGGAGAAAACATAAAGAAGACTGTAGAAAGCTTGAAGGTTTGCAGAAATTTTCCTGGACGTTCAACCTTATTTATTAATTGCTAATTACAAATTATAGCCTTCCATCTTTGCTTTTCAGTGAGTTGGGTCCTTTTAAGATCTCAGTTCCAGTAGGATTCTTAAAGTGTCTCTAGTGACACAAGTTGCCCAGGTATGCCTTCAGAGTCTCTTTAGTATTGGTGATGTTTTGCATTAGTGAAGTGTTAAGCATTTTGTGGAGCAGCTGTAAAGATTTATTTCTTACACTGTTCTAAATCCTCTCTCTACAAACAGTAAATTATGGTAAAAACAAATGTGGAGATGGAGGTTGGGATGGCAGATGCTGTTGACAGATTGGCTCTGAGGTACAGATATCACTTTCCAGCTACACCTGAGCTTTGGTAAACTGAAGAGATGGAAGCAATACTCTGCACATGCAGGAGTGATGTTGAGCCTCATTTTTCTCTTCCAATCTTTATCCTTCACAATCCATCTGCTTTTCATTTCTACTATCTGAATGGCTGATGGAGTACCTTTTTTTTTTTTTTTTTTTTTGCAGTACACCAGCCTCTCACCATTGTGGCCTCTCCCATTGCGGAGCACAGGCTCTGGACACACAGGCTCAGCGGCCATGGCTCACGGGCCCAGCTGCTCCACAGCATGTGGGATCCTCCCAGACTGGGGCACGAACCTGTGTCCCCTGCGTCGGCAGGCGGACTCTCAACCACTGCGCCACCAGGGAAGCCCTGGAGTACCTTTTTAAAGCACTCAGAATGTTAGTGAGTGAATTGAAAGATGCATCACACCATAATTGCATGTTCTCAAGGAATTTTCAGATTGTTCACTTTTATTAGAGTCTGATTAAGTGCCCCCTCAGAGGCAAAGCAACAATATCAGAATTATCAAAGCAATCATCTCCAGTATATCTTCTAACTCCATGAAGAAATGTCAGCTTGTGAATTAGGAGATTTTCCAAAAATTTATTGTTGATATTTTCTAATCCCTTTAAAAAATTCTCTTTAAAAAATATAACAAATGGGGCTTCCCTGGTGGCGCAGTGGTTGAGAGTCCACCTGCCGATGCAGGGAACGCGGGTTCGTGCCCTGGTCCGGGAAGATCCCACATGCCGCGGAGTGGCTGGGCCCGTGAGCCATGGCCGCTGAGCCTGCGCGTCCGGAGCCTGTGCTCCGCGATGGGAGAGGCCAAAACAGTGAGAGGCCCGTGTAATGCAAAAAAAAAAAAAAAAAAAAAAAAATGATGATTTAATAGTGCCCTCTGTCTCTCAAGTATTGTTCTGAATTCCTACAAAAGTACAAGAATTCTTGGAAGAGTTGGAAAACCAGCTATTTCCCCTTATTCAGAGGTTAGAATTAGCTGTGGGCTGATTCAGCCCATTGTATCAATACAAAGCTTAATTCCAAAGCAAGACCTTGTGAGAGGTTCTAGAATTTCTTCATGAAATTGCATCTCTGTAATATATATTCCTATCCCTCTTAGGAAAAAATATTAAAATCAACCATGCTCTTCTGGAAAAGACCATTTAGTCCACATTTTCACTTTTTGGATAAATATGAGATCATAAAGATCTGATATGAAAAGCTCATTCATTAATCAGTTGATTTTAAGGAAGATATACCAGGCTGATGTTTTGATTGTATGAGTAGAGTTGTGGAAGGCTGAGGGTGGGGAAGTAAGGTGAAGAGAGACTTAATTAAAGAGTGCAGTTGGAAGATTTTTGTACAATCTTATCAAAATATTATTAAAATGCCTTTGTATTTAGGTTAAATGCCAGAGTACACTTGTCTAATTTAAGATTAGAAAAGTAAAGAATAAGAGTTAAACTAATTCAAAAAGATACATGCACCACTATGTTCTTTGCAGCATTATTTACAATAATCACAATATGGAAGCAACATAAATACCCATCGACAAATGAATGTATACACATATGTACATACGTATGATGAAATTCTACTCAGCCATTAAAAGAGAATGAAATCTTGCCATCTGTGACAACATGGATGGAAACTGAGGGTATCATGTGAAGTGAAATAAGTCAGATGGAGAAAACCAAATATACTGTATGATCTTGCTCATATTTGGAATATAAAAACCGAACAACACAAAATGAATTGAAAAACAAAAACCAAACCAAAAAAACACAAATGTACAGAGAACAGAGTAGTGATTACCAGAGGGGAAGAGGCAGGAGCAAAAGGAGTAAAGGAAGTCAACTGTATGGTGATGGATGGAAACTAAATTTTTGGTGGTGAGCACACCGTAGTGTATACAGAAGTCAAAATACAACGTTGTACACATGAAACTTAGGTCATGATATAATGTTATAAACCAATGTCACCTCAATTTAAATCTTTTTTTTCAATAAGGTAATGTAATAAAGAAAAACCAGTTAAGAGCCTGGTTTTGGAGTAAGAAATACCAGAGCTTGAATATTACCATTTTCTAGTTGCATTATTTTGGCCCAGTTATTTAACTCTTTAAGTTTTCCTGACTGTAAAAGATCATAATAATAGTACTTAACTATTAGGATTATAAGATATAATGCATATATTTAGTTTTTAGGAAGCTCTTTTAAATAAAGAGTCCTTACAATTTTAGTATTGTTCATGAGTTTTTGTCTATATGAATAACTGCTTTTACTCAAGAGAAGGATTAGGGATTCAAATACTTTTTTGAATCCTCTTGATAATTTCTATTAATCTGTTTATTCCTAAACTTTTCTCTGGACTTCCTCCCAAGAAGGATTTCAATTGGATTATAGCTATTAAAATAAAAGAGAAAAATTTTAAAAGAAAACAGAGGAAGAAAGAGCATAGAGAAAATAAATGTGGGAAAATCAGTCTAAGCTAAATATATTACACTACATTTATGATACTCTCCATATTGTCATATGCCTTTCTACCTTGGTGATATAGAAGATCCCATCGTTAATGATATTATTATAATAATTAAGCTCCTGAACTGTTTCTTAGAATGTCCTATAATAAAAGCCCATAGAATAATAACAAAACATCATTTATGAAAGCAGGTCTTGTTATGAGCTGGGGTGGAGGAGAGGGGTAAGGGAGGTGAGTTGACATGTGGTAAGGGTAGAGTGGGGGAGAAATGCCACAATTCTATTTCAGGTGTCTGATACCTGACAGGTTTGACTCTGAATGTTTTATCTAGAGAATGAACATCATAGTCTTAGGAATATATTCCATGTATATCAATCCTTTTTATCTATTTTTAATTTTTAATTACGAAACACTCCAAACATAAAGAAAGGTACAGAACATAATATTAACAACACCAGTGTATTCACCATCCCATGGACCCATTGTGCAAATTTTAAAACTTAATAAATTAAGAAATAATTTTAAATTAATAGTTTTAAGTATCTGTTCCATATATTTTCCCAAAAGAAATAAACAACTAAACCCTCCCAACTCATTACTGCCCCCAGAAGTAATCACAACCCTCAATTTGGTATGTATCATCCCATCTATGCATGATTTCATACTTTTTCTACATTTGTATGTACGTAAAAGCAATTTATAATGCTGTGTTTAGAGTGTTTTAAAAGTTTTAGACTCCCTCTTGAGAGAACACCAGAATCACAACTAGCTGCTGGACAATCATCAACAGGAAGACACTTGAACTCACCAAAAAAGATACCCCAAATCCAAAGACAAAGGAGAAGCCACAATGAGACAGTAGGAGGAGCACAATCACAGTAAAATCAAATCCCATAACTGCTGGGTGGGTGACTCACAGACTGGAGAACACTTACACCACAGAAGTCCACCCACCGGAGTGAAGGTTCTGAGCCCCACATCAGGCTTCCAAACCTGGTCCGGCAACGGGAGGAGGAATTCCTAGAGAATCAGAATTGAAGGCTAGCAGGATTTGACTGCAGGACTTCAACAGGACTGGGGGAAACAGAGACTTCACTCTTGGAGGGCACACACAAAGTAGCGTGCACATCAGGACACAGGGGAAGGAGCAGTGACCCCAGGGGAGACTGCACCAGACCTACCTACTAGTGTTGGAGGGTCTCCTGCAGAGGCAGGGGGTGGCTGTGGCTCACCGTGAGGACAAGGACACTGGCAGCAGAGGTTCTGGGGGTGCTCCTTTGTGTGGGCACTCCCGGAGTCTGCCACTGGCCCCACCAGGGAGTCTGGGTGGGCTCCAGTGTTGGGTTGCCTCAGGCCAAACAACCAACAGGGAGGGAACCCAGCCCCACCCATCAGCAGTCAAGCGGATTAAAGTTTTCCTGAGCTCTGCCCACCAAAGCAACAGTCAGCTCCACCCACCACCAGTCTCTCCCATCAGGAAACTTGCACAAGCCTCTTAGATAGCCTCATCCATCAGAGGGAAGACAGCAGAAGCAAGAAGAACTACAATCCTGCACCCTGTGGAACAAAAACCACATTGACAGAAAGATACAAAAGATGAAGAGGCTATGTACCAGATGAAGGAACAAGATAAAACCCCAGAAAAACAACTAAATGAAGTGGATATAGGCAACTTTCCAGAAGAAGAATTCAGAATAATGATAGTGAAGATGATCCAGGACCTCAGAAAAAGAATGGACACAAAGATCGAGAAGATGCAAGAAATGTTTAACAAAGACCTACAATAATTAAAAAAACAAACAAAGATAAACAATACAATAACTAAAATGAAAACTACACTAGAAGGGGGCTTCCCTGGTGGCGCAGTGGTTGAGAGTCCGCCTGCCAAAGCAGGGGACACGGGTTCGTGCCCCGGTCTGGGAAGATCCCACGTGCCGCGGAGTGGCTGGGCCCGTGAGCCATGGCCGCTGAGCCTGCGCGTCCGGAGCCTGTGCTCCGCGACGGGAGAGGCCACAACAGTGAGAGGCCCGCATACCGCAAAAAAAATAAAAAAAAAAAAAAAAAAAAACTACACTAGAAGGAATCAATAGCAGAATAACTGAGGCAGAAAAACGGATAAGTGACCTGGAAGACAGAATGGTGGAATTCACAGCTGCAGAACAGAATAAAGAAAAAAGAATGAAAGGAAATGAAGACAGCCTAAGAGATTTCTGGGACAATATTAAACACAACAACATTCGCATTATAGGAGTCCCAGAAGGAGAAAAGAGAGAGAAAGGACCAGAGAAAATATTTGAAGAGATTATAGTCGAAAACTTTCCTAACATGGGAAAGGAAATAGCCACCCAAGTCCAGGAAGTGCAGAGAGTCCCACACAGGATAAACACAAGGAGAAACACGCCAAGACACATAGTACCAAATTTGAAAAAATTAAAGACAAAGAAAAATTATGGAAAGAAGCCAAGGGAAAAACGACAAATAACATACAAGGGAGCTCCCATAAGGTTAACAGCTGATTTCTCAGCAGAAACTCTACAAGCCAGAAGGGAGTGGCATGATATACTTAAAGTGATGAAAGGGAAGAAGCTACAACCAAGATTACTCTACCAGGCAAGGATCTCATTCAGATTCGATGGAGAAATCAAAAGCTTTACAAACAAGCAAAAGCTAAGAGAATTCAGCACCACGAAACCAGCTCTACAACAAATGCTAAAGGAACTTCTCTAAGTGGGAAACACAAGAGAAGAAAAGGACCTACAAAAACAAACCGAAAACAATTAAGAAAATGGTCATCGGAACATACATATCAATAATTACTGTAAACGTGAATGGATTAAATATTCCAACCAAAAGACACAGGCTTGCTGAATGGATACAAAAACAAGACCCATATATATGCTGTCTACAAAAGACCCACTTCAGACCTAGGGACACATACAGACTGAAAGTGAGGGGATGGAAAAAGATATTCTGTGCAAATGGAAATCAAAAGAAAGCTGGAGTAGCAATACTCATATCAGATAAAACAGACTTTAAAATAAAGAATGTTAGAAGAGACAGGGAAGGACACTACATAATGATCAAGGGATCAATCCAAGAAGAAGATATAAAATATATATGCACCCAACATAGGAGCACCTCAATACTTAAGGCAACTGCTAACAGCTATACAAGAGGAAATTGACAGTAACACAATAATAGTAGCGGACTTTAACACCTCACTTACACCAATGGACAGGTCATCCAAAATGAAAATAAATAAGGAAACAGAAGCTTTAAATGACAATAGAACAGATAGGTTTAATTGATATTTATAGGACATTCCATCCAAAAACAGCAGATTACACTTTCTTCTCAAGTGCGCACAGAACAGTCTCCAGGACAGATCACATCTTGGGTCACAAATCAAGCCTCAGTAAATTTAAGAAAACTGAAATCATATCATCAACCTTTCTGACCACAATGCTATGAGATTAGAAATCAATTACAAGGAAAAAAACGTAAAAACACAAACACATGGAGGCTAAACAATACGTTACTAAATAACCAAGAGATCACAGGAAAAATCAAAGAGGAAATCAAAAAGTACCTAGAGACAAATTACGATGAAAACATGATGATCCAAAACCAATGGGATGCAGCAAAAGCAGTTCTAAGAGGGAAGTTTATAGCAATACAAGCCTACCTCAAGAAACAAGAAAAATCTCAAATAAACAATCTAACCTTACACCTAAAGGAACTAGAGAAAGAAGAACAAACAAAACCCAAAGTTAGCAGAAGGAAAGAAATCATGAAGACCAGAGCAGAAATAAATGAAATAGAAACAAAGAAAACAATAGCAAAGATCAATAAAACAAAAAGCTGGTTCTTTGAGAAGATAAAATTGATAAACCATTAGCCAGACTCATCAAGAAAATGAGGGAGAGGACTCAAATCAATAGAATTAGAAATGAAAAAGGAGAAGTTACAGCAGACACCGCAGAAATACAAAGCATCCTAAGAGACTATACTACCAGCAACTCTACGTCAATAAAATGGACAACCTGGAAGAAATGGACAAATTCTTAAAAAGGTATAACCTCCCAAGACTGAACCAGGAAGAAATAGAAAATATGAACAGATGAATCACAAGAAATGAAACTGAAACTGTGATTAAAAATCTTACAACAAACAGAAGTCCAGGACCAGATGGCTTCACAGGTGAATTCCATAAAACATTTAAAGAAGAGCTAACACCTATCCTTCTCAAACTCTTCCAAAAAATTGCAGAGGAAGGAACACTCCCAAACTCATTCTATGAGGCCACCATCACCCTGATACCAAAACCAGACAAAGATACTACAAAAAAAGAAAATTACAGACCAATATCACTGATGAACATAGATGCAAAAATCCTCAACAAAATACCAGCAAACAGAATCCAACAATACATTAAAAGGATCATACACCATGATCAAGTGGGATTTATCCCAGGGATGCAAGGATTCTTCAATATACTCAAATCAATCAATGTGATACACCATATTAACAAATCGAAGAATAAAAACCATATGATCATCTCAATAGATGCAGAAAACGCTTTTGAAAAAATTCAACACCCATTTATGATAAAAGCTCTCCAGGAACTGGGCATAGAGGGAACCTACCTCAACATAATAAAGGCCATATATGACAAACCCACAGCAAACGTCATTCTCAATGGTGAAAAACTGAAAGCATTTTCTCTAAGATCAGGAACAAGACAAGGTTGTCCACTCTCACCACTATTATTCAACATAGTTTTGGAAGGCCTAGCCACGGAAATCAGAGAAGAAAAAGAAATAAAAGGAATCCAAACTGGAAAAGAGGAGGTAAAACTGTCACTGTTTGCAGATGACATGATGCTATACATAGAGAATCCTAAAGATGCTACCAGAACACTACTAGAGCTAATCAATGAATCTGGTAAAGTTGCAGGATACAAAATTACTGCACAGAAATCTCTTGCATTCCTATACACTAATGATGAAAAATCTGAAAGAGAAATTAAGGAAACACTCCCATTTACCACAACAACAAAAAGAATAAAATAACTAGGAATAAACCTGCCTAGGGAGACAAAAGACCTGTATGCAGAAAACTATAAGACAATGATGAAAGAAATTAAAGATGATACCAACAAATGGAGAGATATACCATGTTCTTGGATTGGAAGAATCAATATTGTGAAAATGACTATACTACCCAAAGCAATCTACAGATTTAATGCAATCCTTATCAAATTACCAATGGCATTTTTTATGGAAGTAGAACAAAAAATCTTAAAATTTGTATGGAGACACAAAAGAACCCGAATAGCCAAAGAACCTGAATAGCCAAAGCAGTCTTGAAGGAAAAAAAAGGAGGAATCAGACTTTCTGACTTCAGACTATACTACAAAGCTACAGTAATCAAGACAATATGGTACAATATGGTACTGGCACAAAAACAGAAACATAGATCAATGGAACAAGATAGAAAGACCAGAGATAAACCCATGCACCTATGGTCAACTAATCTATGACAAAGGAGGCAAGGATATACAATGGAGAAAAGACAGTCTCTTCAATAAGTGGTGCTGGGAAAACTGGACAGCTACATGTAAAAGAATGAAATTAGAACACTCCGTAACACCACACACAAAAATAAACTCAAAATGGATTAGAGACCTAAATGTAAGACTAGACACTATAAAACTCTTAGAGGAAAACACAGGAAGAACACTCTTTGACATAAATCACAGCAAGATCTTTTTTGATCCACCACCTAGAGTAATGGAAATAAAAACAAAAATAAATAAATAGGACCTAATGAAACTTCAATGCTTTTGTACAGCAAAGGAAACCATAAACAAAACGAAAAGAAAACCTTCAGAATGGGAGAAAATATTTGCAAACGAATCAACGGACAAAGGATTAATCTCCAAAATATATAACCAGCTCATGCAGCTCAGTATTAAAAAAACAAACAATCCAATTCAAAAATGGGCAGACGATCTAAATAGACATTTCTCCAAAGACGACATACAGATGGCCAAAAAGCGCATGAAAAGCTGCTCAACATCACTAATTATTAGAGAAATGCAAAACAAAACTACAATGAGGTATCCCCTCACATCATTTAGAATGGGCATCATCAGAAAATCTACAAACAACAAATGCTGGAGAGGGTGTGGAGAAAAGGGAACCTTCTTGCACTGCTGGTGGGAATGTAAATTGATACAGCCACTATGGAGAACAGTATGGAGGTTTCTTAAGAAACTAAAAATAGAATTACCAAATGATGCAGCAATCCCACTGCTGGGTATATACCCTGAGAAAACCATAATTCAAAAAGACACATGCACCCCAATGTTCACTGCAGCACTATTTACAATAGCCAGGACATGGAAGCAACCTAAATGCCCATCGACAGACGAATGGATAAGGAAGACGTGGTACATATATAGAATAGAATATTACTCAGCCAT
The DNA here is from genome assembly GCF_963455315.2 of Globicephala melas. Lineage (NCBI taxonomy): Eukaryota > Metazoa > Chordata > Mammalia > Artiodactyla > Delphinidae > Globicephala > Globicephala melas. Next base: position 27,357,889 of record NC_083322.1, read on the forward strand.
AAAAAGGTAAGAAATTGGTTCATTTATTGAGACGTGGATGGATCTAGAGACTCATACAGAGTGAAGTAAGTCAGAAAGAGAAAAACAAATATTGTATATTAACGCATATATGTGGAACCTAGAAAAATGGTACAGACGAACCTGTTTGCAGGGTAGAAATTGAGACACAGATGTAGAGAACAAACGTATGGACACCAAGGGGGGAAGCAGGGGTGGGGGTGGGGGTGTGATGAATTGGGCGATTGGGATTGACATGTATACACTGACGAGTATAAAACTGATGACTAATAAGAACCTGCTGTATAAAAAAATAAAATGAAAGCATAAATTTAAAAAAGTTTTATAAAATTATTAGTCTTTGGGTATATTTTTACAATATATTTTTCTTAGTAACTGTATTCATATATGTAGATCTTGTTTATTCATTTTAATTTATCTAAAGCATTAGGTTTTATTTTAAAGGACAACATTATCAATTCTCCTAATGATGGACAATATATTTTTTCCTAGTAATAACCTTGTACATGGCTTGTTGTGCACATGGATAAGTTTTTCTAGAGGAGATCATTGTAAGTGATATTGCTCAGTTCTAGAATATGGACACGCCCAATTTTACTAGATATCGCCTAGCTGCTTTCAGTAGTGGCTGCAGTCATTTAATACTCCTGACAACAATGTATGAAAGTTTCCATTTGTCCACATCCTTGTCAACATTTATTGTTAGATATTTCAGGGCTTGCTATTCCCATAGAAATTTTATCTTGATATTACTTTAACATTTCCCTAATGTGTTGTGAGGCTGAGCATCTTTTCATATATTTATTAGCCCTTGGAATTTCACATTCTTTTGTCTGTAAATATATTTTCCCTAATTTTCTGCTATTTCTTTTTAGTATTTATTTATAGTAATTCTTTAGATAATAATCGTTCTTCTGGTTGGCAGATTGTTTTATTTTTAATCTTTTCATGACATATTATCTTTGAATCGACTGTTAATTTTAATATAGTAAAATGTGTTTTTTCCTTTAGCATTTGTGCTTTTTGCCTTTTTTGCCCCTATGGATATACTCTATGCAACTTACTTAAGAAACATGTCCCTGCCCACAATGTCATAAAGCTATTCTCTTACGTTTTGCAGCAATGCTCATACATAAAATTAGTTTATAATTTTTTTCTTTTTTTTGTATTTGTCCAATCTTACTACTAAGGTTATAGTAGCCTGATTATGTGAGTTGAGTATCTTTTCCACTTTTTCTATTCTCTGGAATCATTTATCTTAGGTATGGATGGTCTTTCTTCCAAGACTTGAGAAAAACTGACTACATAAATACTTAGAATTCCCCCCCCCAACATTTTATTATGAAAATTCTCAAATAAACAGCAAAGTTGAAATAATTTGAGCGAACATCCCTGCTCCTACCACCTAGATTCTATCATTAACATTCTACTCTGCTTGCTTTACCACACATCTGTCTGTCTGTCCACCCCTCTATCCAACTATACTTCCAGTAAGTAGATTTTAAATGTTGATTCTGCTTTAATGTTATAAATCAGTACAAACTTTTAAAAATTTTGTTAGGAGTGACTTTCACTTTAGTTTTCAAAATTATTGGAGTAAAGTTTTTAACATGATCCTCGTTATTTTGTCTACTGTATTTCTCCCTCTGCCCCATCTGTCTTTATTGTTTTTACAAACTGATTGATCATGAACTAGTTCACAAAACAAGTCTCAATAAATTACAACAAATCAATTTTAGACAATGTTTTCTGACCACAAGGCAATAAAATTAGTAGCTAATAGCAAAAAGGTAGTTCAAAATAACACCACTTGTTTCAAAATTTTAAAAACCTTTCTAATAAATTTTAATACAACATGAATTATATATTATGTTGTTGTATATGTTGTATATGTTCAATATGTTACTTGCCAGAAACACCTTTATGCTCTCGGCATTTATTGCTACCATCTGATTTGTGATTATATTCAATATGCATTTTCTTTTGTACTACATTTGTTCAGATCTCGTTTTATTCACTTTAATAAGATTCTACAGTTTTATTCTTATAGGTCCCATGCTGGTTTTATGTTATTGATGTTATCATCAGAACAATCACTTTTCAGCTGAGCTACTCTTTCTGTGGAATTCCATACAATGTTCCACCAATTCACCATAATCAGTATATGCCTCCCTTCACTCATCTCAACATGGCTAAAAACTGTCATTCCATCTGTTCTTGCTGGCAGATGGCATGTATTATTGATTTTTCTTACTCAGATTTCTGTTCACATTCAGATTGCCTATTCTTTCTCTGACTCTGGAAAGGGGTTGCTTAAAGAACATTTGCTGGACACAAAGAATGACCATTGTGCATTTCTCTTACTGGTGCTGGTATCTCAGAAAAATATATTCTTCTTATAAGTAGATAGGTTTTCCCTCAGATATTTTCCCCTGTTTAGAATCAGCAACATGAGCACTTCTGGACTGAGAACACTGCACTTATGTTTCCTTTATTTGGTTAGTCACAAGATACTTATTAGATTCAAAGCCGTACTGGGATTTAGCATTAATAAAAACAGTAGCTCACGCTTATTGAGTGATAATCGTGAAGCAGGTATGGCTCTAGGGGATATACACGTACTTAATCTCGTATTTGGGATGTGTATATTTTATTTCACAGTAATCATAGTAACACTTTTCATTTTCTTCCTACAGTGAGATATATCTGATGTTTGTCTTCCCAATTTGTTAAAGGTGGAAAAATTAATTTAGTTCAGATTCAATGTCAGCAGGGTTAGTGATAAACAAGTTTTCATCATTTTCCTCTTGCCCTTACAGTTAAGATTAAGTTAAGATTACCTCAACATATTAGATTAATATAGTTTCAGTTATTATTTGCATAGGCTATGGAAAAATATGCAAAGTCAGTGAAACAATTTATTATCTGGCCTTTAGTACACTTAAAGTCTCGCCATTGACTACAGAAGATTATGAATGATCTTCACAATTGTTTTTTATTATTTACCTTCTCCATTCATTTGGTGCTGTTTACTAAAGCTATATTCACTGCCGTTGCATGCTTATTTAATGGTTTTTGTTCATGTTCAAACAGATGAGGGCAAAGTACATGTATAGTCCTCATACGTTCTGTGGAGACGGAATCTGGCTTTACTTTGTTTTCCCAAAAGCTGAGATCTCCACTAGAGGATTGTTTCTTAAGGCTGGTAACTATGTACTTGCCTTTCCTTTTTTTAATTGCATGATGTATCTACAGGTTATAAAACCAAGGGATCCAGGGAGGCTTGCCCTTCATCGTTTCTATTCTGGGCAAAAACTCCTTTTTTCTAATCACTAGAGAGGTAAGTGTTTGCCCTCAGTCAGGATCCGCCCCACTTTCAGTCCTGTAAAACTTAGTGAAGAGGACAGGGGTCCCTCCACTAACCATTACTGAAGAGAAGAAGTAAAACAAACGAACAAAACATGCAGCCTTAACAAGCATTAGAATTTCTTATTCTAGGAGATCCTGCTCTCTGTTACACATTTGCTCACTTTGAAGAATTAGTTTAATAATTCACCTTTGAATAGATTTCCTTCTCCCTTCAATATAAATCAGTGTTCTCAAAAACAGCGCTACTGACATTTTAGTCCAGCTAAGGTTTTTTTTGTGAGGAACTATCCTTTGCATTGTGGAATGTTTAGCAGCATTTCTGGCCTCTACCTTCTTCTAGGCCCCAGTGGTAAATGCCCTCCATTTGTGGAAACCAAAAATATCTCTGGACTTTGTCAAATGCCCCTTGGTGGGCAAAATTACCCCCAGTTAAGAACCACTGATATATATTATTATTAATTATGTATATATTTAATTGCAATTATAGATAATATAAATCTAATTTACAGAAGATAAATAATTACAGAAAACAGGGTAGCTATTATAACAAAATATGGTTGAAATTTTATATTTAAAAGCAAGTAGAATATTTTTTAACTGATCATATTGACAAAAATATTAAATAATTTATGACTAAGAACATTGCATTATAGCCACCAGGGCATAACAGCTAGCTGTTAGGCATTTGTATTATAGCAACTAAGATGCACTACTCATTCTTTCCTTCAGCAATTTTGGAGTGATTCCCTTGCTCTAGAAACTGTGCAGAGGACAGAGATTACAGAAATTAAAACAGTCCCTTTCTTCAAGTAAAATGTTGTTGACAAAGATAGTTTTTCTAAAGACATAATGTTCATAAATTTAAGGAATATAAACATAGTATGAGGTAGATATTGAATAAAAGTTTAATTCAAAATTCTGTCATTTTCTCAGCTTTTGCCAAACTATGTATTTTGCAGGTGTCAATAAAAAAGTAGGGACTTCCCTGGAGGTCCAGTAGTTAAGACTTTGCCTTCCAGTACAGGGGGTGCGGGTTCGATCCCTGGTCGGGGAGCTCAGATCCTACATGCCTCACAGCCAAAAGACCAAAAACAAAAAACAGAAGCAATATTGCAACAAATTCAATAAAGACTTAAAATAAAATAAAATAAAATAAAGTTTAAAAAAAATTAAAAAGGAAAAATTCCCTAATCTTATTTAGCAAAAGGAAAATTGTTATAAGTTCTCAAGAATTATTTAGTAAACCTTCTTTCTGCATTTTCTATTGTTATTCAAATGAAATTAATAAAAACTTGCCACTTAAAAATTTTAGGAATCTGTTTTAATGCCTAGATAACCATGATTTGAAATTGGCTTATCATTTGTTCATGTTCATATGTTTCTTCAATTTCTGTATTTCCCTTAATATGTATTCAAAATATAACACGATAATACACATATTTCATTCATTTCAATGAATGCAGAAAATTTCTTTGTAAGAATATACCATGAAGTGTTTGTGTCTCCTCCACTGATCTACACTGAGAACATTTGCCGTGTTTCCTTATTATAAATGATATTGCAATGAAAAGCCTTGCGCACTTGTGTGAGAATTTCTGTTCTGTAGACATTTAGTGCTATGTGCTCGTCTTCATCTTCACCGCATATTGCCAAGTGACCCTTGAAAGTAGTTACATCAATTTCAACTCCCACCAAAATTATTGGTAATTTCCCTCTCATTCTTTGCAACAGTTAATAATTGCAATTTTCCAATAAGCCTAGCCAATCTGATGGGTGGATAATTAGTATTTCATTATTTAAGTCTGCATTCCATAATTACTAATAAGAATGAATATTTTTAATTTCTTCTTCTATGAATTGCCTGGTCATATCTTTTTCTGATTTATTTTTCTATTGAGTTGTTTGACTTCTACTTGTTAATCTGTAGAGTTTCTTTCTATATGTATATTCTTGCTTGTAATTCTTTGACATTTGTTTGAGTTGCATATATCTTGTCCTGGTGAATGACTGTCATTACCCTTTGCTTATTTTGTTTTTTATCATATTGAAGTTTTTAGATTTAACCCCTCATTTAAATTAGCTTTAAATTCCAGTTAATTTTTATCAAATTAATCTTTTTCTTTTGTTTTATTCCACATGTATCTAATTTAAGAACAGCCTTTCCTACTCCCCTATTACAAAGTTATTCCCTACAACTTCCTTTAAAATATTTGTTTTGCTTTTCGCATTTGTTTCTAATCCATTTGAAATGTAATTGTAAATACTGAGACTAGGAATCTATTTTTAACATTTCAGTATGTGTAAACCTGTTGCCCCAGGAATATTACTTAAAAGGTCTAACATTTCCCCCAATGATTGGTAAAACTACCTTTTTCACATGCCAAATTCCATTATGAGAATAATTCCTGTGTGGGGACTGTATTCTCTTTCATTGATCCTTTGGTCCTAGTTGTTTAAAATAAAGCTTTAGGGGCTTCCCTGGTGGCGCAGTGGTTGAGAATTTGCCTGCTAATGCAGGGGACACGGGTTCGAGCCCTGGTCTGGGAGGATCCCACATGCCGCAGAGCAACTGGGCCTGTGAGCCACAACTACTGAGCCTGTGCTCCGCAACAAGAGAGGCCGCGATAGTGAGGCCCGTGCACCACGATGAAGAGTGGCCGCCGCCTGCCATAACTAGAGAAAGCCCTCGCACAGAAATGAAGACCCAACACAGCAAAAATAAATAAATTAATTAACTCCTATCCCCAACATAAAAATAAATAAATAAAATAAAGCTTTAATACAGGTTTTAAGTAAGCTTTATTTTTAGAATAGTTTTAGATTTCAGAAAACGCAAAAATAGTACAGAGTTCCCATATGGTTTGCACGTTTTATATATATATATATATATATATATATATATTCTTCTGTTATTAACACCTTCATTAGTATGATACATTTGTTACAATTAATGAATGAATATTGATACATTATTTACTGAAGTTCATTCTTTAGTCAGATTTCCTTAGTTTTTATTTAATGTCCCTTTTGTGTTGCAGGATCCCATAGGGAGGACCACATTACATTAAGTTGTCATCTCTCCTTAGCCTCCTCTAGTTGACAGTTTCTCAGATTTTCTTTGTTTTAATGATCGTGACAGTTTTGAGGAGTACTGGTCAAGTATTTGGTAGAATGTAACTCTACTGAGATTTGTCTAATGTTTTTCTCATGATTAGACTGGGGCAACACAGACTTTTTTATCTACTTGGGTGCCTGTCTGACTCTCCCCAGAAAGCTTCACTGTGTGAGTAATACAACTTTTCATACCCCATTGGTGCTTGTGTGGATTATCAGCCAGACATGTGAACCAGATTTGGGAGGGAAAGGGGTGAGGAAAGAATTAATCCTGCTTCAGTGGTGTGGTCACCACAATTATATTGTTCATTAAAACAAATTTAGACTTTGAATTGAGGTTCTAAACTGCACTCCAGTGAATGTTTACAGAATAACAATATTCCTTCAAATTTCTCAACAGGATATCAATTATGAGCCTGTGCTGATAGTTTTTGTGTTTTACCTGTCTGGCTTTCCCCTATGGTCTGACGTGATACTCTCCCTGAGATCATAGCTTTGCTTTTAGTATCTTGGTATTCAATGTAGCTTGAATTTATCTTGTGCTGCTCTAAGTAAAAGATATAATTTTATTTTTTTCTATATGGATAACCAATTAATTCAATCCAATATTGAATGTTCCTGTCTTTCCCCCCTGGTTTGAAACTCTGTCATATAAAAATATTTCCATATACACTGGTGCAATACCACCCACGGACTCCAAGAAGAATTGCCTCTAGCTTAGGATCCATGTTTCAAAGGGTCTTTTCTGGTTCCCATCCAGCCATATCCCTTTCTATGGTGAGAGGAGGTGGCCAGGCAAAGGATCTGCCCACCCAGAGCCCATGTTCCAAGTTTAAGCCTATCTAGTGGTAGATATTTTGGATCCCAGAATTTTCTGCCCAACAATTCTGAGCCTACTTATGGGGCCTGCACAGTCTGCTTCCCTCAAAGGCAGACCATACCACCAATAAGCATGAGGCTGGCCAAGTGGAAGCTGTCTTCAAGGATTTGTGGAAAGATCTTGGACGTACAGGCTAAGGCCCTGCTGTCCACACAGATAAGTGCATGAGACCTTTGGGAATGGGAAGAGAACAGGGCTGGGGAAAGGCTTAGGAGCTGGAGTCTGAGGCCTGCTTTTCCTGCTCCATCACTTTCTTTCAGAGAACTCCAGGGATCAAAGAACCATAAATTTAAACTTGCCTTTCAGGTCATTATGAAGGTTTACATGTCAAGGTAAAAATCTAAAACATTTTTTCTTTAATTGTTTGCTAGCTTGATTAAATATTTAAACATGTGATATACGGACCTCCATTTGCACCCTCGTCCTAGGTCCCACAAATGTTAGGTGTGTCTTGTGTGTGTTTCTAGGCTTTCTATCATGTTTCATTGGTCTATTTGTTCTTATTCCAACAGCACACTGCCTTAATCAAAATAACAACTAATCAAAAGAACGATTCCTGTATCAATTTTGTTCAAAATTATCTTATTCTTGTCTTTTTGTTCACCAATATGAATCTGGGGGTCAGCTTGTAAAGTTCAAAGACAGTCTCCTTTAAGCTATCACCTTAAAAAAATAACTGTTTTATTCTCTTTTAAATGTGAAAGCTTCCTTTTAGCCAAATTTATGAATTTTATCATATTCAAACTCCCTCACTTTAGTTCTGTCATAACCTGTAAGTCAGTGGTTTTAGATCAGAGGCGATTCTGCTCTCCAGGGGACATCTAGCAATGTCTGGAGACACTTTTGGCTGTCACAACAGAGTGAGGGGTGTCGCTAGCATCTATTGGATACAGGCCAGGGATGCTGGTAGACATTCCACAGTGCACAGAACAGCCCTCCACAACAGTCAGCTTGACCCAAAATGTCAGTAGTGCCCAGGTTGTGAATCTTTGCTCCACATAACACAGGGACATGTAGCGCCCATCATGACACACACACACACACACACACACACAGACACACACACATATAAGTGTGTTTGTGCGTATGAATGTATTATAATCAGTACTTAGCTAGCTACTTTCTTACTCAATGCCCTTTATCTGAGAATCTCAAAGCAATTTACCAACATTATCTTGGTTTTTTTTAAAGGGTGATTTTATCCACATTTTGAATTTTATTTATTTTTTTGTACAGCAGGTTCTTATTAGTTATCTATTTTATACATATTAGTGTATACATATCAATTCCAAACTCCCCCAATATTATCTTGTTAATCCTGATCCAATGCTCTAGAAATAGGTGACAACTTGATTATGCTTGTTTTTTTAATTCAGAGATAGATTATGTGTTTTACCAGTGTTCATTACAAAAGAAAAAGTAGTGAAAAACATATTTCATGAAGTTCTGTGTTTCAGCTATTTTGTGGTAGTTGATCGTTTCTTCCTTTCTTCTGCTTATAAAAGTTGGACGACTTTTTTTTTCAGGCAAAAATACTCTTCCTTCTTTTTAACATGCTATTGAATTCTAAGTACCTAATTCTCAGCAACAGAAAGGAATCTAGTTTTAATACACATTTTAAAATTTTATTTGGGCAGGTAGAAATATGTTCACGCTTTAATGAAACTCTAAGGAAAACTTTTATTAAAAAAACTGTAGTGGTTTTAGAATCCTCCAAACAAACTGATATTGTAAAGGAATCACTAAACTAACCAGGATAAAACAATGCCATTAGGCTTTAGACTTCATTAGACTTCATTTCTAAGCTTAATGTTTGAAAGCAAAACATTTTGCAGTAATTCTGAAGGGATTATTATGAAAGCATCTGATGATTCTCAAGGAATCATATATCTGGATGTGGCTATAAAAGAATATTTCATGCTGAGGTTATTGGTCAAATGGGCAAGTCCATCATCCTTTCTCTCATAGCTGGTAGGTGGAGTTATACTTGAGAATATGTCATGGTTAATTTTATATGTCAACTTAGCTGGGCCATGGTGTCCAGATAAGTGGACAAATATTTCTCTGGATATGTCTATAAGGTGCTTTTGGATGACAGTAACATTTAAACTGGAACTCTGAATAAAGAAGATTGCCTTCGATTATGTGGGTGGGCCTTGTCCAGTCAGGTAATGTCCTGAATAGAACAAAAGACTGACCTCTTTTGAGCAAGAGGGAATTCTACAGCAGATGATCTGTACATTAGAACTGCAAAATCGACTCTTCTCTGGGTCTCTAGCCTGCCAGCCTACCCCACAGATTTCGGATTTGCCAACCTCAATAATCACATGAGCCAATTCTTTACAATAAATTTCTTTCTAAATTACATTCACACATCCTATTGGTTCCATTTCTCTGGAGAACCCTGAATGATACAGTATGTAAAGAAATGATTTATGATGTAACAGCAATATGTAGAAAGATGGATTGATAAACATATACCTTGATCTAAGCAGAATTATACACAGTGTTGAGTAGCCAGTTGTGTTTTCTTTTATTCAGACTATTACTTTACACACTTTTTCATCTTCTCTACTCTCAGATCCCAAATATGTGCTGTGAGTATCACAAACATGCTGAGATAAATACTACATATTCAGCCCTCCTTCCTTCCTGGACACATGGGGAAACTAAACTTCCTAGGAGTTCTTGCAGTTAGGCAGGCCAGTGTGACTAAGTCTTGGACAAAGAAATGCGAATGGAAAGGACTATGTCACTTCCAGGGTGAGGGAGTGAAAACCTCTCTGTGCAATTCTCCAGTCTCCCCCTTCCTCTACTGCAGCAAACCCTGAAAGCTCATGTCGAAATGTCAATGCCCCCCCGCACTTAATCAGAGTTTTTGAGTGGCTCAGTGGAGCAGATCCTGCCTCTGTCCTGCTTTGAACATGTAACTTGATGCAGAATAAACCTTTATTGTATTAAACCACCAGAATTCATGGCTAATGTTTTACCACAGCATAACCTAGTTTATCCTGACTAATATATATGCCGGTGTTTCCTTGCTGGCATTATATAAATACTGCAAGGAAAGCTGATTGCAACTATATCCTAATGAAACATGGTTGGATTCTCTAAAAGAACAATAAGTTGAATACAGAATTAATATAAAAAATAATTAATATAATAAAGTTCTAATATTAATATTACCACTGTTATTTGATGCTTTGACTGAATTCAGATGTATTTAAATCAGTTTTTGAGTATAGACACAACTCTTCTGTCTCACACTTTTTCTGACATTGTCCAAGTAATTTTAATTCCCTGTGCCACTATTTTCTTACCACAATGGTGTAAAAATTAGGAAGATAAGTTTTTGAACAGAGTAAGCTTCTCAAAAGAAAGTACTTAACAAATAACATCACAAGTTTTATTTGAGGCTGATCTTCCAGCACACATACAAATAAAATAGTGGTAGTTACATAATTTTAGACCCATAAATGTATCACAAGGTGACACAAATTGACATTACATACCTGACTTATCTTTCTTCTACTTCCTCTCCTTCTAGAAATGATAAAACACAGATATCACAATATTTCTCTAGTTCCTGAACTAGCCTTGCCACCTACATGGAAGGAAGATTTACTTCTCGGGGGGGAAAAAAAACACACTGTAAAGCTGAAACCTAACCTAGCAACAAAAGGTCTTAGTCATTTGCACTGCCGGAATAAACCACCTTCCCAAACTGAAAAGTAATGAGAAGGGTGCTGGATTCATCTTACTCTCTGGGTGCAAGCCTTGGATCTAAAAATTATTCTTTTGTGATGCTGAACCAGTCATTTAATCTCCCTCACCTTCAATTTCCTCAATCCAAAAATACATTTATAAATATGTAGTTATATGGTTTCATCTAGCACTTAATAATTACTCAATATTATATATTGATTGAAAAAATACAAAAATGCATGGGTGGGTGGTAGTTGTGAAATAAGGTTGAAATAATGTTTGTATAAAATATTTTCTAAGTGATTAAGTGCTGTAGAGATATAAGGTATTATCAGTAAATAAAGTGTTTTGAAAACAATGTTTTTAACACTTGTTGGATATGAGTCTAAAAACAGATGGGTTAACAATGTAGAAGAATTCTTAACCAATCCTATAAGCATTTAGTGAACTTGCTCAGAAGTTGGGGAATTCCCTTCCGTAGCAACCTGAGCAACAGAGGCTCCCACGCCCCACCCGCACCTATCCCTGGCGATGCACGTTCACAACATGTTTGAACTTCGCAATGGAGTTGGAGTGTCTGCACTAGGAAGATAAAGGTTGGTCTTTTTAAAAATAATGAATCAAAAGAAGTTTGAGTGGGACCAGAGGAAGGATGCCTGTAAACTTCAACCTTCTACACTCACCTCTCAGAGAAGCTACATTACTTTGAAAATTCCCAGTCCTGTGGGGCTCCTGGAGATCTTTCTCCAAGACAATGAATACGTGTGAAAGACTTTTGACCTTGAAGATGTGCCAGGGATTAGGTTTAATCTGTGATATAGTTTAGGGTCTTGAAATCACAGGAACCTCCAAAAGGGGAAGCAACTGCTTCAAACCAGATCTTCAGAGAAAGCCTCTGACTGAATTTAAGCTGAAGTCCTTCGAAACAGTTACAGCTCTGACATCTACGAGTTCTGCAAAAGATCAGTGTGCATCTGATTCTGCTTTGCTATTGATTTAGGGAAAACTGTTTAGTTTGGGGGGGCGGGATCAAAGTTTGCTTTTGTCATAAACAAGAGTCTCTGGTATCTTATTCCCCCTCAAACCCACTTTATAGCCTCCCTCTGTTCTTCCCAGAAGTCTGAAAGTATTTCATCACCAAGAAAAACTGGCTTTAACTCAGGAGCTTTACTTAGAACAGTGGAGATGTAGGCAATTTCCTAGTTATCTGTGAAATGGATCTTCGACATTCAAATAAAGTTATTAAATCATGCTATCATCAATTCCAAGAGGGTAGGATGGCCTAATTAGGCAATGACTGGGGATTACAGTTATACCATTTTTTTTCTTTGTATTATTCTACACTCCACTCCTCTCCCAACACCAGTGCCTCTATCGCTACAACCAAACTTTTTCTTTGGTATAAGCATGTTCAACAGGGGATGGCTTGTAAGATAAACAATACTTTTAAATCTCAAAGCAGAAAGTTCAATTATTGATATATTTAACATTTTAAAAAATCTTTAGAGTTTTAAAAATTTCAAGGAGCTGAATTCATAATGGACAGCTACCACATACCTACAAATGTGTAGGATGAGCTTCTCTAAGTCCAAAGATGTTTTCCAAAAATAACACTCCCTAGGGTCACTGCCTGAAGTCAACATTAACACAAGGGCAGGAAGTGCCCCCTGGTTTGCAACTTTCTTTGCTCCGGTCCCTGATTTTTGCTTTCAGGGTTCCCCATGAGTCTGGCCTGATTTCTTTTAAGCATGCAAGAATGAGGGTGCTCCAACACAGCTTGCTCGCTCTCTCTTTCAATCTCTCTCCAACAATCAATAGGATATGGGGGTACAAACACTCTTCTAGGCCCCAGACAATAATGTTCCTGAAAGAAACTAAAACAAAACACTAAATTATTCATACCAGAAACTGTCAAACTACTTGTGATAAGATAGGTACACAAATGTAATCCATGGTTCTATTGTTATTTTCAGTAAAATTGAATAGATGAAGAAGTGGTAGAAACCAATCACTACATGCAAATAAATTTTTCCCTTAACTCAGCCTGTTCCCCATCCTCCACCAAAAAACCTGTTAACCACATGTTCCGTGAGGCAGCTTATAGGGACATCAGAGGCTTTCATGCCCACCACAGACATGCACATTTGGGTGTCAAAGCAAAAATCCCACCAAAGTTAAACAAGTAAGGACGATTTTATTCCAAGCTATTGAAACGGGGGAGCAAGGCCAGAACTGGGTTTGAATTCATCACTACTGAAGCAAAAGGCAGGAGAGTTTTTAAGCAATGGGGTGAGCTTGTGGAAGAGTACTGGAGGACACTGGGGGAAGGTCCCCAATCAACCAAGGGGAAGGTTGGTTAACTTGATGTCTGAAGCCATTGAGTTATTCCTCAGTTTGCAAATATACGTTTTTCTCTGTGATGATGCCACCAACAGGCACCCATAGATGTTAGAAGTCAGGCTCCCACTGTCCAACAGAAAATGAGAGATAGGAGCTTGATCTCCGTGATGACTGCATTTCAACGGGATGACTCCCAGGTCCTGGAGAAAGGCATTCCTGGGTTGTAAAACTGGCAAGAAGCTTCTAAAAGTTTTATATCTCAAAGGAGCAGAGAAAGAATTTAATGTTTTCTAAAGCAAAAAGGAGGTGAGGAGCCTGGAGTTAGGAAGAAGCCTGTCTAAAGTCAGGCCAGTTTAGGGGAATGTTAAAGCTATTTTAGGTACTGCTGAACGAGAGTGTCTCCACAGTATGATTTTGACAAAACACAATTTGGTGGAAAATGGACTTCTTTTAACTCCATACAAGAAGGTTTGGCCAGGGGTGGGAGAGGGAGGGTGGGAGGGAGATACAAGAGGGAGGAGATATGGGGATATATGTATACGTATAGCTGATTCACTTTGTTATACAGCAGAAACTAACACACCACTGTAAAGCAATTATATTCCAATAAAGATGTTAAAAAATTAAATTAAAATGAATTAATTTAAAAAAAAGAAGGTTTGGCCAAAGAATGACCTCACTGGGGGAAGTTTCTCCTGTAAGTCAGATCTCCACCCAAGTACCTGCCGAAAACTACATGATGTCAGCACGGTTTTCCAGAGCCTTCCTGACTATTGCGATTAAAGCACAAAACTATACTAATCAAAATGATACTAATAAAATAACAAATACTAACAAAAAGTATCTAGTCCCAATGTATCTGAGTTGAGACTTAGCTACTTTGTATTTATATGTATGACCCCTACTTTACCAACTAGGTTATGACTGCCTGGATCAATTCTAATACAAATATAGTGCAAGCTACATGTGTAATTTTTAATTTTCTATTAAGATAGTTTAAAGAAATGGAAAGAAACAGATGAAATTAATTCTATATATTATTTAATTGAAAACATTGCCATTTCATCATGTTATACTATCCTCCTATCACATTTCAAGTATGTGCTCAGTCGTCACAAGTGACTAATGGTTAGGGAACTGGGTATTATAGATCTATGGCAGACACTGTGCCATATTTAGATGTATATTCTCTCTTGCCCAACACAGCAAGTACTCGATAAATAGTAAATGAATAAGCACTCAATAAATACTGTTGAATCAGTAGCTGGAAGAATATCTTGCTTTACATCACTGGGCTTGATCCATTTTTACGTTTTCATCAAGTGTGAGGACTTTTGGTCATTGTCTTCAAATATTTTCTTCTACCTATTCTCATTTTCTTATCCTGGGACTTCAGTAACATGTATGTCAGACTGTTGGCTATTGTCCCACATATCTCTGAAGCACAGTTTACTTTTCTCCAATCTTTTTCTCTGTATTCTTCTGACTGGAAAATGTTTATTGATATATCTTCAAGATCACTAACTCATTCTTCCACTCCCCTAAATCTGTTAAGCCCAGTCAGTGAATTTTCCATTTTATTGAGAGTTACCGTACCACTTTTCAGTTCTAGAATTTGCAATATTTTATAGATTCCATTTCTCTGCTGAGATTTCTTATTTGTTCCCTTATGAAGAAAATATTTTTCTTCAGTTATCTGAACATATTTTCCATATTTTTTTGGGTAATCTTACTTTAAAATATGTGTCTGATAAATCCAATATGTGGGCTGTTGGCAGGGGGTGTGGGTGGTGGTATTAATGACATTTTTTCCTTGACTATGAGTCATGGCTTCCTGTTTTTCTTTGCACGCCTAATAATTTTTTATTATGTACTGGTCTCTGAGGATGATAGACTGTAGAGACTCTGGATTCTGTTATCTTCCTGTGAATAGACAGTTCAATTATAGGATGATCACCTTGAACTTGAAAAGGTTTGCTCTTATGCTTTGTTTGGTGTATATATGGAATGCCCAAAATATTTCCCAAGCCCCTCTAATTTGGTGGGTCTGAAACTCCAAAGGCTATCTCCCTGATTCCACTCTTTCTACCCTATCTGGGCAACACCTAGAAGGACTTACTTGTTAAAACATAAATAAGAATGTATCACTCCCCTGCTTCAAACTCTCCAGTAGCTTCTACTGGCTGTGAAAATAGAATCCTTCCTCCTTATAACTGTCTGCAAAATGTGAGTGGCTTGACTTTTCCTACCTCTTTAACCTCAACTCCTCAACTTTCTCATTAATTTCCTCCTCTCCAGAGGCTTCTCTCAGTTCCTGAAAAAGGCCAAGCTCAATCTGCCTCAGACTTTATGCACATCTGTCTCCTCCAGACACCTGTATTGTTGCACTCTTATTATTCAGATTTCAATAAAAGTTTGCTGTGCAAGGTCTTGCCTAACCTGCTCTGTTCACTCCAGACATTCCCAATTATATTGCTCTGTTTTAACTTCTTCATAGCAATTATTATTACTTGTACTTAATTTATATTGTTATTTGTTATTTTGTTTATCTCCCCAAACTTGAAAAATAGATTCCATGTAAGGAAGGACCTTGTCTGACTTATATTCCTGGCACCCAACATAGTATCTGAATCACTGTGAGTGTCCAGTGAACATTTGTTGAAAAAAATGAATAAATTCTATTACCTTGAAAATTATCCAGTTTAGATATATATTATGTAATATATTATTATATATAGCAAAGTATACAGACATTTATTACAGTGCAGATGCACAACACACATAGGTATGAATACAGGTATAGATAGTCTATATTTGAGTGTGTGTGTACTTGTGTGTTTAGAACCAGCATGAAAATGAGCCTACATTGAAAGTCGTAACTATCCAAAAACCAACACAGCAACATCAGAATTGAATTCTCTCTTCCCACTGCCCCATGGGTCCAGCTTCTTCCGAGGGAGAATGACAGGGTATTTGCCTTTTTTTATCCTATGACTTCACTCTGCCATCAGTTTTCCTTTCTTACTGCAGCTTGAACAAATTGGGCATGGGATGAAGAGATATTTCCTCTCTGGAGTCTTGGTGTTTCTGGATTTACTTCTAAACGTCTCAATCACAAAGAGGTCTGAGAAGTCCCAAGGAACTCTTGCTGAAGCGCTATCAACAATCTGATTTGGAAAACATCTTGCTATTAGGAAAGCAAATTTGGGGGTACCTGGTATGACCCAGATGCTGAATAATGAGGGGGTGGTGACCCAGCGGAAGGTCTACCTCTCTGCTCACCCAGCACTTGCTGGCTAGGGGTCTGGCTTCAGCAGCCCAGCTTGTGCCTGCCTCACCTCTCTGCCCTCAAGTTCACACCAAAGCTCTGGTCGTAATGGCTCTGTTTAGTCTGAGGCATTGCTTTTATGTTTATACTTCATTGGTAACTTCACTTGTAGCAAGAATGTAGAGGTTTTGAGGAATATCAAAGTTTGGTAGGAACTCCCGGCCATCTTTGAGACCCGCCTCGGCTTAATGCAGATCTTTCAGTTTCACTAAACTGCACTTCACAACACCGGGTTAACTGGACCCCTGTCAACTTCTCCTAAGCCTAAACACATAGGTCGGACACATCCTGACCCTTCTGCAGACACTCAGGTAGGATTTCAACATGTGAACACAGGAACCACACTCCTTGCTACATCCTCTGTGACTGATGAGCATTCTGCTACAAAAATCGAAGTGGACATAATTATTTCCTAATGCCTGTTCCTGCGCACTATCCTATTAACCTAAGTCTCTGCTTAGCCCCCAAAGTCTGCAGACCCTGTTACAATTCAATACATTTTCTAAGCATGAAAGAATGTCCTCTTGCCTCAGACCTGATACAGTGATACCTGTGAAATTCCTGACTTTGGGTAACATGGCAAACAACTTATAGCCGTGTTACCCAAACCTTGACAGCTGAGTCTCCATAGGATGGTCTCGGCTACTGACAAGATCCCGGTGTAATAATGAGTGTCAGAGACCTCAGTTCCATTTCCAGGAAAGACTCAAATTCCTAAATAAATTGTGTGTATGAGGGAGGAAAGATAAACATGTTTCCAGCCTATAAGTTTGAAGTAGAGTTTCTTATACTCTTTCACTCTGGGTATCTCACATAACACTGCCTAAACGTAATTCAGCTGTGTGGGGGAAAAATAGACCAGAAACTTTGAAATACGGCAAGGAGGAGATCATCAACCAGAGACCAGGGACTGCCAAGTCTCATTTCTTGACATATCAGTGTACAGTTCAACCCAAGATTCCCCCACATGCATACTCAGGAATTGCTTTAGGATCCACAGTGGAAGATGAGCCTTTAATGAAAGAGAACAAACTTCATAAGGCCATTATATTTCAAAAGAGATTCAGGTTTGTATTTGAAAAGAAAGTGAGCCAGGAAAATCAGAAGACCAAAGATGAGGTCTATAAAAGGTTTTGATGATTATTCAAGGGAATAAACCATTCAGAACATTTTTCATTGCGATTTTTATGTTTAGAAAGTGTGACAAAGTTCTGTTGATGACAAGAGGGTTGATTTCCTCTTCAGTTCTGTCTAATACATCAAATTCCAGACACTGCATTGTCACAGTGGTCGTAATTCCTATTCTAGACTGGCTTTCATAATCTTCCTCTTATTCTAAGGTGGTTGCCTTCTTTTAAAACCACAAACCAAGCAGCCTGGAAAATGTGATGTTAGAGGCTACCGATTCTATCAGAGTTGTAGGGAGGCAAAGCAAATAATATATCTTAGATTTTAATTTGACCACAATAAAACTTGGTCCCTTGGGGATGCAACATGATGATGCATCAGAAAAACATACACACCACAGAGGTGTGTCTAGCTATTTCTCCTTAAATTTCTACTCTTGGATACAGCTGGTCAAAAATTGATCTTATTCTCTTTCCACATAATCCTTTTAAAGGCATGATCTTCCTCTCTCATTTGCTTTCTTTCTTTTCAGGACTGCTACTCAGAGCCCCGGCCAACCTGTAGGCCATCCTCCTGCAACTAGTTCTTGCCTTGGGAGGAGAAACTCTCTCCCACTTGGGAAAGAAAGAAAGAAAGAAAGAGAGAAGGAGGGGGGGGGGAGGGAGGGGGGAGGGAGGGAGGGAGGGAGAGGGAGGGAGGGAGGGAGGAAAGAAAGAAAGAAAGAAAGAAAGAAAGAAAGAAAGAAAGAAAGAAAGAAAGAAAGAAAGAAAGAAAGAAAGAAAGAAAGGAGGGAGGGAGGGAGGGAGGGAGAGAGGGAGGGAAGAAAGAAAGAAAGAAAGGAAAGAAAGAAAGAAAGAAAAAGAAAGAAAGAAAGGAAGAAAAAGAAAGGAAGGAAGGAAGGAAGGAAAGAAAGAAAAAGGAAGGAGGGAGGGAGGGAAGAAAGAAAGAAAGAAAGGAAAGAAAGAAAGGAAGGAAGGAAGAAAAAGGAAGGAAGGAAGGAAGGAAGGAAGGAAGGAAGGAAGAAGAAAGAAAGAAAGAAAGAAAGAAAGAAAGAAAGAAAGAAAGAAAGAAAGAAAGAAAGAGAGAAAGAGGGGGGCAGAGAGAGAGAGAGAGGGAAAGAGAGAGAGAGGGAGGAGGAAGGAAGGGAGGGAGGGGACAAAAGCAGGCTCTTTGGAATTCCCCAGCTTGAATGTGTGAAGCAGAGTTTAGATTTTGGCCATCTTGAGCCAAGTGTAAAGACTCATCTTACTGACCTTTCGGGCAATATGGAGAAACCCAATCACTCCCTCTGCCTGGAGGCCACCCCAGATGGTCCTGACTGGGAATATTTTCTCTTCATTCAACTGGGCCTTATAACGGCATATTTGTAAAGTAATGCTCTTCTTTTTTATTTTTTGCAAAACTAATGCTTTCAGGAAGTAATTCTCTTCTTTTATATTTGTTGCAAAATTAATGCTTTCAGGAAATTGGATAAAGTAAATGCACAAGGTAAGTGCAAAGATACAAAACTAAATTCTAAAGTTTTACCGTTGGTCCTGGCTCCTGAGTGGATTTCAAAGTTCAGTTCTAGACTTGGGCTTTCTAGGCTCCCTGTAGGCTTTCCTGTTATCTGATTCTGGCTCCCTGAGACTTGGTGGAGAGGCAGTGTAGCTCAATGGTTACGAAGGCAGGTTCTGAGACTCCCAGCTCCATGCTCCCTGGAGGTTATTTAGCCAGTGCTCTGTGCCTTATTTCCATACAAGAGATGATGGTCAGTTGGACACAGTGGCATCAGAATAACTGCTCAGCTGCCTGTGATGATATCCTGAGGTGCCACTCTTCCCAATTTGTCTGTAGATAAGACCTCATTCCTAAGTTAACCCGACCACATCTCTTCCTTGTAAATATTGAGACACTATTGTTCATGTGAAAAAATCTGGAATGCACTCAGACTCTAGATTATTTTTTTAAATGTATGAAACCACTGTAATTTTACCCAGAACAGTTCCAAAAAATGATCAGAAAGTAAATGAACTATCCTGAAAATAATTCTGATGCTTCATAATAGGATTTATTTTTTTAATTTAAGGATACATTATAGATTTCTCTAAAGAACTAGAAAGTGACCTTCTCTCAATTCCAGTGGTTTTGAAAGTGATTTTCTCTCAATTCCAATGGTTTTAAAATTTTATTCTCTAAGGAATTCTAGGCACCCTGGAGGAGAAAGTTATAATGCTTTCATTTAAAGTATCCATATTAGTTAGAAGAACTAATATAACTTTCTTATTTCCTGAGATTTTTTTTTTTTGGTAAATTATCCTTTTTATTACATGAAAACTTTGTTAAAAAAAAAAAATCAAAATATGTAGCAACTAGCTCACCTACTTTCCTTTCCAAAGCATACATTTTTAGTGTCTTGCACAATATCTTCTCTATTCCAGATTATTTTTAGCAAAAGGTTTTTCAACTTGATGTATAATTCAAGATAGGCTATGAACTATTTTCACTGTTAGATTACATATGGTTAGGCTTTCAAAAAATTATCATTAACAAATGGTATTTAAATGGCAATTTTAATAGTAAAATATAAGGCTGTGATTAATAGCCATTGTTGAAATGTCAAAATATGACATACTCTTTTCACATCTTATGCTTGTGATTAGCCCGTTTGCAGGAAAAGTACATTCCTAATATGTTGTCTTTGGATTACAGATTTTCCAAAGATTACTTTAGATCATATTTGTTCCAACTTTCTGCTTAAGTGACATTGTCTCAGAAATTAGATTAACTAAAATATCAGATGCCTGTCTGGTATGGGACTTTGCAAAAGCAATGTCTATTCACTGTGCCTTTTAAATCAATCAAACTCAGTGCCATATATTAATTAGAGTCACCTGGGAAGGTTTTTTCTTTTTTTTTTTTTTTCTTGTATTAATAGTGGAGGAACCTAAAGATTTTAATTTAATTGGACAAGAGTAGGCCTCCTAAAAAGAACCAAGAATTGATGAATTGACCACTGATTTTCCCTAAAAGGGAACATTAAAGAGTCAGGAGAAACTGTAAGACCAGGAGTCTGTTTGTACATTAGTTTATATCTTTTTATTCCATAAAGGATTTAAGGCTAACCAATGGGACAAAAATCCCTTCTCTCCTTTCATATGTTTGCTATTCCTATATCCTATATATTCCTACATATTTTCTTAAATTTGATCTACCTGAATTCATGCAGGGCCTTTGTTTTTGACCGAGCACATGGAGACAGCAAATTTAACAGAGAAACTCAGAATGAGCCATCTTACTTTAGATGTGAAACTGACAGACAAGCTTCCTTATGTGGAGATCTGGACCAGAGCTCTTTATACGGTCAGCTTAGGACTTTACCCAGTAGAGTTTAAAGCCTTGTAAACGGTGACAAGCCACAGAATACACTATGCTTCTGATTCTAAAATGGAAAGTCTGGAGAGGTCACGTCTCATCCTCTGCTGATGCAGAAGAAGATAGAAGATCTTAAGAAGCAGGAGATCTTAATCATGCCTGGAGGTGTGGAAGGCCTGGGCAGAAATATAAGAACCCATACTCCCTGTTTTCTAAAGTGTTTGAGTTTGGTGGCATTTTGCTCAGCCAAAGAACACATTTCTGGCAACCTACCCAATGCCTGGCATGTAACAGATGCTCTGTAAATATTTGGGGAATTGATTAGAAAAAATGGCAATTATAAAATCCTTGAATCCACAGGAAAAGAAGTCCTCTTCTGAGCCTCAGATAAAAGCCCACTGGTTTACAATGATTAGGAAATAAATTTTTTTGATTTAACAAACTTGGTCATCTGTGTCCCTAGATTACAGAAAAAAATCTTTTGGAAAGAATGACCAGACTGTTGTGCTAGAAGCTCACGCTGAGAAAAAAGAGCTTATATAAATAAGACCCAGAGCTAGAAAAATAGTGTCTCATTGTGTTCACAGTAAAACTGAAACAACTGAAATTTATCCTTGAGTTGCATAAGAGAAGTTTATATTTTGTTTAGAATACTGTGCTTCAGAAGACAGGAAAATATCTAATGTACATTAAGAAGGTGTGACTTAAATATCTAAGCAGCTTAAACATTTGAATAAATTCTAAGCCTCAACTATTTAAAAAATTTAATTATGGGAAACTCATTTTCTGATAAAGCTAAATAGATGAAATGATAGTCTTTTTTTCTTTTTCTATATGAAATTAAGACTCCTGATCCCAGAGCAGATATAGACTCTTCATGTTCCCACTGAGACACAGTAATTGCCACACTTCTTTCTGTTACTGTTCTAGCAATGGACTGAACACCAGTCAGTGTTAGCTACCAACTCCTGGGGGCTTCTGAAGCTTGCATGCTGACTCTGTAATTAAAAGCCTGTGCAAGGAAGCAACTGTCAGTTCAAGCCTTCCCTCCTACTGTTGGATGTCTGTCAACTCAAGGATTTGTTTTTTTAATATGAGGAAATGTCAGTTGCCATCTGAAATAAATTTTTTGATGATTCAAGCAAACACTGAATGCCTGAAGGTTAAATAAGAAAAATACAAAAAATACAGCATTGCTTTGAAAGCAAACCCTTTCACATTGTAAAGAGAATTTTCCCCAGGAACTCAGCAGAGATCATAAATGTTACATACTCCCAATTTGTAAATGAAGGAATACACACACACGTTAAATATATATATGTGTGTATAGTATTTTTTAAAGCTTTTGTCTTTATTGAGGAACTGAGCAACCAATTACTGTAAAATTATAAAAATGTGTGATGCTAATATGGTCACTGTTGGATTTTAAGTTAAGAATTCCATTGTCTTAACTGAAGCCCAAACCTTTGAATACCACCCTTTCCTAGTGTGCTAGGGAGTTGGGTAGGGTTAGTATTTTTTAATAGAAGAACCTAGAAGAACTCAAGATCTCTTATCACTACATCTGCTCCTTTGAACACAAAAACATTCTTAGTAGGAAAACACCATGAAGTTTAGTTACAAAGATGATATTAATTCATCATGAGCTTTAACATTCGATTAAACAACAGAAAGCTTATCCTGATCTATACCAAAATAACAGGTTAATATTTTTTAGTTCAGAAAAAACAGCTAGTTCACATGTTATGAATATATGCCCATGGTGGCATTTCTTTACCAAATTCACTCATGTAAGTTTGACTATATGACTTATCTACATTATTTTTATAAAAGCCAGACCTATGATTTCGATAGAGACAAAGTAATGGTAATAGCTCATTTCATTCTTGTTGTCCCATCAACTAAAACTTAGCCACGCAGATTCCCATTAATTGCTTTTTGGATTTCCATGAATCACAGATGTTCTCAAACAATTGTAATTCTGTAAGACATCACTCCTGCTCCACCGCTTTTGTTCCGCTCAAAGCCTTCTCTAGGAAGGGCCAGTGGGGTCATGTTCTCACAGTGCCATGGCTCGGCCATTTCACGTGTTCTTCCTGAAAATGGGTCATTCTTCTCTCGTGCACATCCCTTCTCCTCTCCTCCTTTTCTTTTCCTTCCTGCCTGGGCCCTTCCAGCCCTTTTTTCTCTAATGTCATAAACAGAAGGCTGCATGCAAAACAGCTCACCCAGGTCAGTTCCTTTAGGGTCTGCCCAAAAGGGCTTGCTGAACTTCTAAGTCACAGGTAGAGTAGCTGGTACATATTCATTTCGTCAACAAGCCTTTGTTGAAACTTTCAAAATTTTCAGTGCATCAGTAAAAAACCAAAACAAACAAACAAACAAAAAACTGTACAAGATGAAGAGTAATGGCAGGATGTTAGGAAAGATAAGCACACTAAAGTACGGGGAGTTATGCTCATTCCTCGTCTTAAACTAGATGAGTAGCAGTAGGGTGTCCATGTGTGGTTATATCCAATACCTGCTTTTATGAATTGCCTCTAGATGACTTCATTATAAACCTTAACAGCAACAATTCCATCTTTATTTCATAGTTGTATGAATATATCTAGAGGCCTATTTGAGGAGTACACTCCATAAATCCAGTTAACAGCTAATAACTCTCTAAGATCGCTCAGTTGCTAAAGGAGGTGGCACATGCTAAGTTTTCATTTGCAGGCACTGAAATAAAATTACATTTTGATTTCACACAGCTAGAGGTAAGGATTACTAAAGATGCTAAGCCCCATTACTCATCTCTTTACTGCACAATCAATAAATACATTTTTGACCTCCTGCCATATAAGAAACTCTGATAGGTATTTTGATGCATTAAAAAATAAAGTCACTGACTTGAATATAATACCTAGTTTGGGAAGAAAACCATATATATATAAATAAATATAAGACCACATGCTGTATTCCAAGTCTGTAGAATTGATAAAGCTATGGAAATTTCAAGTTTTTTTTAAAAACGGGCACAACATGCCTATATAAGAGCATAGACCCTTGATTACTAACTGTTCAGAGATAAATTCTGTGGTCTTAATCTTTTGCCATAAAAATCTCTATGTTGGGCTTCCCTGGTGGCTCAGTGGTTGAGAGTCCGCCTGCCGATGCAGGGGACATATGTTCGTGCCCCAGTCTGGGAGGATCCCACATGCCGCGGAGCGGCTAGGCCCGTGAGCCATGGCCGCTGAGCCTGCACGTCCAGAGCCTGTGCTCTGCAACGGGAGAGGCCACAACAGTGAGAGGCCCGCGTACTGCAAAAAACAACAAAAAAAACAAAACAAAAGGTAAAATATAAACAGTGAAGGATAAATCTCAATTTCTTTTCTCTTCCATAGTTACCAGGCCCCCCTTCTCTGAGCTAATACTTTTACCATTCTTGCATATCTTTCTTGTGTTATGCCTTTGAAAACTATACATACCTACTCTGATTTTAGATATAAATAGCAGCATACTATACACATTCATTTGTACCTGGTTTATTCACTAAATATCATAACTTAGAGTTATTATGATTGTATATTTCCATATCAGTTCATGTAAAAGTGAATATACCATAATGCACTTAATCAGCCCCCACCGAAGGACGTTTAGTTATTTTACAACTCTTGCTGGTATAAGCAATGCTTTCATGAATATCCTTGTACACACATGTCATACATGAAGTGGAATTGCTGGATTAAATGGAGGTGCATTTTAAATTTTGATACATGCAGTCAATTTCTCTCCCGCAATAAATGTCTTTAACGGCAAATCACTTATAAGAATAGCAAATCCATAGAAAGTATCTCTACCTTGACATAATGAACCCTCTTGTTCTTTAGGGATGTAAACATCCTTGTCTTAATGAGAAGTGGCACTTAGGATGTGGTAAATTTGTTGAAAATTTATTTTTTAAAAACTATGGAGGGGGAGGGGAAAAGAGAGTTACTTGCTCCCATCTATTCTATAAAAATTAATTAACTCAATGTGCAGATGTTTCTGTGGAGCATCAAACTCTTCTTGCTTTTACTCTGATTCTAGAGTTATCTTTCTTGGGATAGGCTTTAGACTTTAAAGCACTGCCAAATGATTTTTGCAGAGTGTCAACAGAAAAGCTCATGACGGTCAAGAAATACCAGGGACATGTAGATCTTCAGGCAAGCTGAACATCTGTTTTCTTATGCAAGAGCCGGGTGGTTTGAAGCCTTACATTTTCAGGTTACATCTATAGCCAGAGTGGTAAAGCCAAAATTATTCAAGACATTTTAAATGTAGCATTTGTCTTTAAAATTAGCCACAGTCCATAAAGTATAATTGTCAAGGGACAAATTTTGAGGACAAATTTTTTGGCTTTTATTTTTAACTAGCACTAAGATCTTAAGCAGGGTAAAATGGGAAATTTTTTGTCAGCAGGATCTATAAATATGGTCTAATAATTTTTCTGAACATTTTTTCTAAGTATTTTTTAAGTCAAGAAGCAATATTTGACAAATATCTACTTAGTCATGAGTTGGGCACTGTTGTAAATAGATACTGGGTATAACAATGAATATTTCATGGCCTCTGACTTCTATTTGTCTATAGCCTTGTACAGGGAGATATGTTAAGGAAAAGGCGGTGAAGAGTTACAGAAGTGTTAACAGGGATCAATGGATATACAGAGGAAAAGATCAATTACATAGGAGAGAGAAGGAAAGACTTCACAAAGGAGAACACTTGAACTGAGTTTGAAAGGATGAGTTGATATTCAACATGCCCATTAGAGATGGGGATAATGCAAGAAGTAGAGGCCAGGAGGATGAAAACATCTGGCATATTCCATGAAGAAAATTCAGAATAGCCAGACAGAAAGAGATACAGAGACAGAGATAGATATAGATAGATACAGAAACACACAAACACATATATTAGTATGTAAGTATACACATACATATGTATTATACACATATATAATTCATCAAATATCTATGATATTTGTGATATATGTGTAATACATCGTGTGTGTGTGTGTATATATAACCATGTATTAGGAAGGGTAAGAGCAGAAAAGGAATGCAGCTTGAGATACGCTTGGAAGGGAAGTAAAGATTGGGAGAGCTTTGTATGACACGTTCAGATATCTTGACTTTGTTTCTTCTAAGTCAGAGTTTCCCAAACAACATCCAATTCATAGACTGATTCTGTTACAGGTACCCATTCCATGAACAACTCAGTTCTGGAGTGTCTGAGGGTGTAATAAAATCACTCTGGACAAGTACTCTCATCCATTTACCCCAAGATACCATCATTTTTTTTTTTTTTTTTTTTTTTTTTGCGGTATGCGGGCCTCTCACTGTTGTGGCCTCTCCTGTTGCGGAGCACAGGCTCTGGATGCACAGGCCCAGCGGCCATGGCTCACAGGCCTAGCCGCTCCGCGGCATGTGGGATCTTCCCAGATTAGGGCACGAACCCATGTCCCCTACATCGGCAGGCGGATTCTCAAGTACTGCACCACCAGGGAAGCCCAACCATCATTTTCTATGTGTGATGAAAAGGGAAAAATAGAGACATACTCCTCTAGATAGTAAGGAGCTATTTAAGACTTATTTTTTCAAAAATTTTTTATTGAAGTATAGTTGATATACAACGTTGTGTTAATTTCTGCTGTACAGTAAAGTGATTCAGTTATACGTATATATACATTCTTTTTTATATTCTTTTCCACTATGGTTTATCATATTGAATATAGTTCTCTGTGCTATACAGTAGGACCTTGTTGTGTATCTAGACTTTTAAACTAGTAAATTACATACAGTTTAGAAGGCTCACTAGCAGCTGCATAAAGGATAAAGAAGATTTAAAGACCAAGTACAGAGTTGAGAATTGCTAACAAGAAGTTACCATTAATATCTCCAAGAAGGCAAAAGGATGCACCCACATTCTGGCTTCACTGACTAAGAGAATAATGATGCCTTTCACTGAGTTGAACAATAAAAGATAAGAAAGGGCTTTTGTGAGAAGGATGAGTTGAACGTTAGAGTCCTCGTATGTCAAATGCCAGTGGGACATATAAGATATATTTGCAAGGTCAAAAGAAGTATCAAATACTACTACTGGGTATATGTGTACTTAAAATCAAGTAATAGAAACTACAGATATGATTATCCTGCTCCCGTTAAAATCTGCGTTTGATCGTGAATAACCAAATATGTGAAAACACGTATTCAACAAGATAGAGATTTTTTTCGTAGGTAGCATGACTGATCTGGAGTTGGATATTCCAGGACTGGATGCCTCAGCTCCAGGGTATAAGCAATGACCCAGGCACCATGGGCTTTTCCACTGTACTATGCTTTCTGATGGTTTCCAGCCTTAAAACCATAAGTTAATGTCATACAATGACCACTGTATTTCTAACCAAAACATTCACCATCCATGAAGGAAGAAGAGCAAGAGGAGAGGATGAAAGGCACAAGTCAGCTGAGTCTAGTCACTCTTTTAAGATTTCCCACAGATCCTACCCAATAACTTCTACCCATACCTGGGTGATGAAAGCTGTGGCATGTTAAAAAAAAAAGGACAAAAAAAACCTGTGACACGTGGCTGACTTTATATGCAAGGGAGCCTGGGAATGTGATTTTTTAGCTGTGCACGTTACTATCTCAAATAAATCTAAGTTCAGTCAGAAAGGAAAAAGGGGAGATTAAATACTGCCTGCATTACTAGTAGTTCCTGGCACTCAGCCTACATAGATTAAAAAGAGGAAAAAATCATTTGAATGCTTATCTTGAAAACATGCTACTCTACAATGACATAAGGGTTTTTTGGGGGGTTTTTTTTTGCACTTTTCAGAGCACTTTCTCATACATTATCGCATGTGATCCTCACACCACCCAGTAAAATAGGTGGGAAGTAATGCTTTCTCAGTTATTTTAAAGAAGCAACAGAAAAAGCAGAGCTAGTAAGCAGTGAAAATAAAATGAGAAGCCAAATTTTGTAAGATTAGGATTTCTGCCATGGGAAAAAGGAAAAAGACTGACTGGTTTTTAACTGGATTGACAGGACATCTTTAATATTAGGTAGTCTCAGTGTCTCTCTCCATCCTTCAGAAGGTACCGGAAATTACAGTAGTTTATTTTCAAGTTGATATCAACTTGGAAAAAAAAAGAGTCTACAATTCGCCTTAATAATTCAAGGGCCAACCCTAGGGTGGCATCACAAAGTCCCTTCAAATGGACGCTAATCAAGTATGAGTTGGGGTAAGGAGCCATCAGGAGAACTGACGATCAGACCGTTTGTTCCCTCTTGCCTTTATTCTTATATGCTTCTTACTGTGACAGGGAGGGGCTTCGGTAATGCAGACTTTGTTCGTTTAATAAAATGTTACCATGAGACACAACTGAATGTGTATATTGTAGATGGTCCATTCTGAAGAGACTGGAAAAAAGAAGCCTCTTGCTTTGAGAGGATAATGAAAACCCATCACAATCTGGCCATGGGAACTGTCAGTCACCCTTACCCCTAGAGATGTTGAAACTTGCCTCTAGAATAAAGGTGGACCCTGTAAGGGTGACAGAAGTCTAAAGAAGTCAGGGGAGACTCTAGAGGAAAAGAAGGGCAAGAGACTGGAGAAAGAAAGTATCCCCACAGGAGGCAGGCTTAGCATGTACAGAAAGACAACTTGGTATAAAATGTTAAGTTTTACCCTCCTGTGGGCCTTCATTTTCATCTGAATCAACTTGTAATGGGTTTGTTTTCTATCAAATTATTTTGCTACCTCTGAGATTAGAGGTCCTTTCCAGCTGACAATTAATTTAAACATCTTGGTATAGATGGGAGAGATCTTCAAAAAAATTAGGACTTGAACACATGACAACATAAGAAGGTCACAAGATGAGAAATAAAACTAGAACAATCTCCACTGTCTTGATCAGATTAGAGCTCAGATATTTTCTCTGGAATTTTTCAGAAGCTTGCCAACATTTATAGAAGGTCAGAGAAAGAGAAGAGAAATAGAATAAAGAAGTGTCGCTTGGGAGCCTTTTAATTCCAGAAAGAAGAAAAAAAATAAAGGTGACTTCATTTAGGGGCAGCCTTTTTCCCAGTGATACTTTCTTTGCTTGTGTCCACTTGCAATGTTAGTTTGCTGGTAAACATGCCTTATAAATCAATTTTTGTAGTTTGTACTCTGGTGTTCCCACTGCCAAATGTTATTAGTACAATGACAAAATTTGCTGAATGTTGCATATCCTTCCAAAAAACCTTTTCATATTCTTTGTCTAAGCAATTGCCCATTAAATAAAAATCACTTATTATGGTCATGATTATTATATAAACAGACCAACTTTTGACACTTCTGCTTTAAAAACATCATATCCGCCAATCACCCTACTCCCTTCAACATTTTTCCTTCGGTGACTCATAAGTTTCTTTTCAATTACCATCCTATTTACCTTTTAAATTAATACTTAGCGAATTAGCGAAAAATGTAAGTGCTATGACAGTGTTATGAAAATAATCCCACACAAAACCTTTAAGAATTTTGTTTTCCATTTACCTCCATTGTGAGAGTGGTTTTCATTTCTTGTGAAAGGCAAATTTATCAACCAAGAATTAGAGCAGTTTAGGAAATGGAGTCATTCCTTATATTTGTGTGTATTCTCTCAGCTCAGAGATACCATGTTCAGACTTCTCTGAGCTGACCACATCTCAATGGTCAGTTGGGTGCTTCACACCCTATGGCTTTCTGTAGTTCCTTAATAATGACGATTGCATTTTTTAAGTGGTAAATATTCTTGGCAGCTCAGGTAACCTTTTTGGGGTTTTGGTTTTGTTTTTTTGTGTGTGTGTGTACTTTTGGCAGAACTTGTATCATCTTTTTTTGGGTTTATCTGTTCCTTCTGCCTTCTATTTTCATCTCCTACTTCTGACAGCCAGGAAATATAGAACACGTCTTTACTTTCATTCTCAAACATTCAGTCCTTCACAAAAAGTGAAGAGAAAAATGTCTGAAGTTAATGAAAGGCAATTTTTCCTTCACCCATTGGGGAAATTGAAAATATGACCTTTCAAGAGACAGCTTAAAGTATGATAAAATCTATGACAGGGCTTCCCCGGTGGCGCAGTGGTTAAGAATCTGCCTGCCAATGCAGGGGACACGGGTTCGAGCCCTGGTCTGGGAAGATCCCACATGCCGTGGAGCAACTAAGCCCGTGAGCCACAACTGCTGAGCCTGCGCATCTGGAGCCTGTGCTCCACAACGGGAGAGGCCGTGACGGTGAGAGGCCTGCGCACCGCGATGAAGAGTGGTCCCCACTCGCCGCAACTGGAGAAAGCCCTCGCACAGAAGCGAAGACCCAACACAGCCAAAAATAAATAAATAAATATTAAAAAAAAAAAAAATCTATGACAAATTAAGCGACCCCCCAGCCCTATAATTGCTCATCAAGCGGTTGAACTCAGTCAGGATTCCTCAGGAGCCACTCAGTCAGGATTACTCAGGAGCCCGCGTATCTTGTACAATTTACAAATACTCTCTCCTTTTCCCCTGTGAATTATCCCTTAGTTTCAGCCTCATTACTTCTCTCTGTCCTTTTTCAGCTTTCACCCATTTGCGGATCAAATTACACATCAGACACCAGTAACCTTGAACACGAATTTCAAAGTAAGTTGAAATGAAAAAGCTCATAGAAATGTCTCCTTTACTTGAGAAGAGCATCTTCATTTTTATGCTGGGAAGAAAGTCTGTGTCCTGTTCTGGGTTTAGATATGACTAATAATTTAACCTACATCTAATCTCATTTTTAAATTATAAAATAGGGCTGAATAATCTTTTTAGAGTGGTTATGAGAGTAGAAAAAGGTCCTATTACATGATCAATAAAAGAGGTTATAATAAGAATAATAACAACAGGAAGCCGATGATTGTCTAGCAGTTTCAGCAATGCAAAGGGGTTTCACGTGCAGGTTTCACATATATATATTTTCTAACTTGACCTAGGAAGTAGATAGCTAGTAGATCCCACAGATGAGGAAACTTAGAGACTTCAAGTAACTTCATCAAGGTCATAACTTAAGAAGAACAAACTTTGACTAAAATAGTCATCTGATTCCACTCCCCAAACTGTCTTTCTATGCATTTAAAATAAAAATGAAATAAAATAATATTTAACTGAGTCTATATCTCTTCATTCATAAAATGCTATTGTTCTTTCTGATCACTGAAAAATAAACTCTAAAAATTAGAAAACTCTAACAGCCAGTCTCTCATTCTATTCATAAATCTTTTCCACAACGTATCAGATCCTCTGGATTCTTCTTAAATACCAATGCCAGAGAGCATTCCATCTTGTTTATGGCAGCCTGGTCCAGTGTTAGTTTGAGCTGTCCTATCTTCCACGGAGTCAATATTTTCTTCCCTTCAGCTTCAAAGCATCTATGGCATTTACCCTCTGTATGTAGGGCAATGTGCCAGCATTTGGTTATGTTCTCCAGACTCTCTATGTAGGGCAATGTGCCAGCATTTGGTTATGTTCTCCAGACTCATTTACCCTAGCCCACTGGGTAGACTATGATGGCTCTGCGTATATCGTTAAATGTTTCTTTTCTGTTGTCACTTCCTTCAGATAAATTTCTCCAAATCCTCATATTAGACAGTTATCTGGTTTCTCTCTAGCCTTGGCATCTCTTTTTGGACATTTCCTAATTGTCAAAAGAGCATCTTGTTGAAATCCCAGCTGTCTTCCCTCTAGGGCATTAGAGGAGTAACTTAGACGTGTGATGCCTCCACCACCTTCTCTTGCCCTCCACTGAGGGATGAGAAAACTGCAGCCCAGAAAACTAAGTGATTTGTCTACAAACACAAAGGTCATGGCACAGGATTCCTACACGGCCTCTAGGAGACACTATTCTATTATAATCAAGAGATTAATGATTCTTCCTTCTTAGATCTGCAAATATGAAATACTGAAAAGTCACTAGAATGTTAAAACAATCACCAAAAGAATGCATTCTACTTCCAGGGAAAATTACTTGTGAGACTATTGTAGAATTTCTGCTGCTGACCTATGGAATGACTAAAGGAAATGTCTTCAGTGTCTTCTAGTTACTAAAATTAGGCTATCAAAGGTATTGTAACGAAGAGTATTATATATTTGTACTGTATTTCTAAGATCTTGGTACAAAGAAGTATTAAATACACAAACATTTATTAACTGGTATAACTGAGGAATCGGTTGTTTTAATTACTCTTCAAGCTTTTTGGCTAACTGAGCATTCATCTTATGTAGTAAGGTTGCATAAGGTTTTGCCACAGAAATTTTCTTTTATGTGTGTATAATTATATGGTTTTATTTTTAAACAATGTGTTTTTAGAAATACGGTAATTCTGTAAACTCAAACCTGACAGCAAGATAACCAATAACAATATTAATACATTTTAAAGGGAGTTTAATTAAGTAGGGACACAGGAAAAATAAATTCTCTAAATTTTAAATAAATAGAAAGCTTAAGGAATTAATAATAATAATACCAAAAAAGCAATCAGAAAAATAAGAAGTCTGAGGTGTTTCTGCGAAATGACAGAGACAAGTATTTGTGATGGTCACAATTAAAATGCTATAGTTCATCTATCATCCCCGCTTTATCATCTTAGAAGCTATTGGTATGCTTATATAATTAAAATTTACTTCTAAAAATTCTTTATCCCCAATGGGCCAAGACCACTGAAATTTCTAAGAACATATTTACTTTCCTTTGTATCATGGCAATAATACAGATTCAACTAAGAAAATTGGGAAATGTAGAGATGCACATCCACAAAGTTTTACTCAGACTCCATTACTCAAACGTGAACAGTAAAATTTTTGCTATATATCCATTCTTCCTTTATATATGCCTATAAGTAAATATTATAATATGTAAATTTGAAATTTTAGGGCCATATGGTATATAATAGAGTGTAACTTTTTTTCACTTATGAAAATAAGTTAAAGGCTTTTCAATATTTTTGAGAATCCTTCAAAAATGATTTTACTAAAGATACTGTTGGTATATTATTATGGATATATCAAAATATGTTTAATTCCCCTAGGATGCATGTTTTTCATTTTGTAATTAAATTCCTTTCTGATAAATATGTGTGTATACAATGTCATGTATACACACGTGATACACACGTGATACATGATATATATTGTACACACATATGATACAATCCTTTTGGGGGGGGCCAAACGGATATAGCTATTCTGAAGCTCTTTGGCGAATATTACTAAAATGCCTTACAGAATTTAAGGATTTACACTCCCAGACAAGTATGGAATGTGTGTATTTATTTTAACATCTTTATTGGAGTATAATAACTGTACAATGGTGTGTTTGTTCTGCTTTATAACAAAGTGAATCAGTTATACGTATACATATATCCCCATATTCCCTCCCTCTTGCATCTCCCTCCCACCCTCCCTATCCCACCTCTCTAGGCGGTCACAAAGCACCGAGCTGATCTCCCTGTGCTATGCAGCTGCTTCCCACTAGCTATCTATTTTACGTTTGGTAGTGTATATATGTCCATGCCACTCTCTCACTTCGTTCCAACTTACCCTTCCCCCTCCCCATGTCTTCAAGTCCATTCTCCAGTAGGTCTGCATCTTTATTCCCGTCCTGCCCCTAGGTTCTTC
The DNA here is from genome assembly GCF_963455315.2 of Globicephala melas. Taxonomy (NCBI): domain Eukaryota; kingdom Metazoa; phylum Chordata; class Mammalia; order Artiodactyla; family Delphinidae; genus Globicephala; species Globicephala melas. The sequence goes on from NC_083322.1 coordinate 27,391,813, forward strand.
ATGACCATTTTGTTGTTGTTGTTTTTTAGCTTCCATATATATGTGTTAGCATACGGTATTTGTTTTTCTCTTTCTGACTTACTTCACTCTGTATGACAGTCTCTAGGTCCATCCACCACACTACAAATAACTCAGTTCCGTTTCTTTTTATGGCTGAGCAATATTCCATTGTATACATGTGCCACATCTTCTTTATCCATTCATCTGTTGATGGACACTTAGGTTGCTTCCATGTCCTTGCTATTGTAAATAGAGCTGCAATGAACATTGTGGTACATGACTCTTTTTGAATTATGGTTGTCTCAGGGTATATGCCCAGTAGTGGGATTGCTGGGCCATATGGTAGTTTTATTGGAATGAGTGTATTTTTTTTAACTCTCATTGTTCTAGCTTGTATCTGTTACTACTGGTAAGACTACTGTGGTAGGCAGGAGAATGGGTCCCCAAAGATGTCCTTGTCCTGATCTCCAAAACTTGTGAGTATGTTACTTTACATGGCAAAAGGGATCTTGCAGATGTGATTAAGTTAAGCATCTTGAGGTGGGGAGATTACCCTGGATTATCCTAGTGGGCCCAATGTAAATCACAAGGGTCCTATAAATGGAGGCAGGAGGAGTCAGAGAAGGCAATGTAACAACAGAGGCAGAGAAGAAGACGTGGTGACTGAAGCAGAGGGGAGAGAGACTTGAGGACTCCACACTCTTGGCCTTGAAGACGAACAGTCTACACGACAAAAAAGGCAGGCAGCCTCCGAAAATCTCAAAAGGCAAGGAAATGAATTCTCCCTGGGAACTGTCAGAAGGAACACCACCCTGCAGGCTCATTTTAGCCTTCTGACCTCAAGAACTGTAAGAAAATAAATTTGTGTTGTTTTAAACCACTAAATTAGTGGTTTGTTAGAACAACAACAGAAACTAACATGGCTGCTTTCATTAATTGTGGTTATTATTAAATTATCACATATTATTTGTATTTTCTGATTTTTGAGTTGCCCAAACCAAGAAATATATAACCTAACTCTTTAAGACTATAAATACATTTGTTTTTTTCACTTCTACATTCATGAACATGCAAAATGCTTGACAAGAGTCTGAGGCCATCTGTGGTTACTACCCAAGGGAATAAAATCATAGGTCTTACATCAATAGAAGAAATAGATTTTCCTTACATAGCTGGAGAAACAGAGACTCAAAGACCATTAGCTCTCCAAGGGAATTTAAAGCCTATATAGTCCCACAAAAACTAAACCTTTTTTTTTAATAAGGAATACTTCAAGTTTTTGAAGTGATGCACATTTAGGTGAAAGTTTCATTTCCTTTAACTTTAATCCAAATCATAGTGACATTAAAATGGGTTTTAGCTAGCAGAATCATAATTGCCTGCTATGATAGTACATGAAAACAGAAAAATTGCGTCTAAGCATCTCCCAACTCTAGGACAGGTGGGAAAACTGGCCAGAACCTAGGATAGAGTCACACTAAATAACTGACTGGGGGAAGAAAAAAACAGTACTTTTCAGGCTTTCCTTGTGAAACAGAAAGGACATGGGGACCATCCCTCCTACAGTGTCCAGCCTCTATTTCACAGATACTGAGTGTAGCGCCCAGACAGATACACCTGAATCAACTCCTCTGCAGAGCTGATGCTGCTTTGGAATCAATCAGTACCTTGCAATGCCCTGCACCAACTTCTTTTAGGACTTTTCCAAAATGGGAATGACACCTCACTTTAGATAGGTCCAATTTAATTGATTTTTTTAACATCTTTATTGGAGTATAATTGCTTTACAATGGTTTGTTAGTTTCTGCTGTATAACAAAGTGAATCAGCTATATGTACACATATATCCTCATATCCCCTCCCTCTTGTGTCTCCCTCCCTCCCTCCCTCTCCCACCCCTCTAGGTGGTCACAAGGCACGGAGCTGATCTCCCTGTGCTATGTGGCTGCTTCCCACTAGCTATCTATTTTACATTTGGTAGTGTATACATGTCCATGCCACTCTGTCACTTCGTCCCAGCTTACCCTTCCCCCTCCCCGTGTCCTCAAGTCCATTATCTATGTCTGCGTCTTTATTTCTGTCCTGTCCCTAGGTTCTTCAGAACCATGTTTTTGTTTTTGTTTTTAGATTCCATATATATGTGTTAGCATATGGTATTTGTTTTTCTCTTTCTGACTTACTTCACTCTATATGACAGACTCTAGATCAACTATGGCTGAGTAATATTCCATTGTATAGATGTGGCACATATATACAATGGAATATTACTCAGCCATAACTGATTTTTTAAAATAAACAATGAGATGGAAGCTTTTGAATACCAGGGAATGGAATTCCATTAAAGGGATTTGTCAACTTATACTTTTCAGTACCTACTAAGGCAACTCAGGATATCATTCCACCCTCTGCCTGTCTCAAATTTTTGAGCAAACACCAAGTAACTATGTTAGTCTAGGTTCTCTGAGAAGTAGATATCAAGGTGGGACTAAACGTACAAGGAATGTAATGTAAGAAATAAGTGCCTATGTGAAAAAATAGAGAGGGAGTTGGAAAAGTCTAGGAGAAACTAAGGTGGAAGTCTGACTTCAGGTGAAGGAGAGAACCCACTTTTCTCCAACCTGCCAGAGACCTCCCCGCACCCTGGAAACAGGAATATCTGGTTCTATATCCTACTAATCTAGATCCCGCTAACTCCACTCCGCTAATTAAAAGTTGTGTGACTGTGAACAAGTGACATCTCTAAAATTTAGCTTGTTTGGCAGTTGAACAGGCATACTAAGAGTGTTCCCCTGCTAGAGCTGTGCTGGTAAATGAAATAATGACTATAATTCAGTGCTTGGCATATGCTAAACTTTCAATGAATACAGCTATTGCCACTATAGCTTGATTAGCTCACTTCTCTTCTAGGTAAAAAGAAAATGGGTTCAAAATAGTATTTCTCTTTTGAGACGCAGCATAGGATAGTGAAAGGTGACATAAAGATATTTTAAAAACATGGGCCTTACAATCCTAGAGACCAGAGTTTGAATCACATTTCAGCCCCTCAAAGTTTACCGACACATTGCAGTAAAATGCCTGAGACCTTCCTCATCTGTAAAATAAGGGTGATAGTAAGATCTATAGCACATGGTTGTTACAAGGATTAAATGAGATAAGAAATGTATTCAAAATGCCTACCCAGTGCCTAGCACTTCGTAAGAATTCAATAAATGTTAGTTATCAACAATTATTATTCTCTATTATATAATATGTAATATAACATACTTTGATGCCTGATGAGTTAAGCAGGGTCATCAAATTCAAAGCTAGGCACTGCAAATTATTATCCTCAAGGTCTAATCATCCCTTTTAAAAATGTTTTTCAATCTCTTGTTGTTATTCGTCACTCATGTACTCAGGAGTCATACTTGGCATCCCCGCCAGTGACAATGTGACCATTGTAGGGCCTTTGTTCCTTCTTCTTAGGTTTTGCTTCTAATCTGCTAGGTGCTTGGTAACCAGAGATTCAAATTTAACCCAATACTGTATAAAATAAGAATAAATAGACTGTGATGAGGGTCTGGGAGATTTTCCTTATGGAGTGTTGAGCTTGCATTCCAAGATTTCAGTGAGAAGCATGTTACTTTCCAAAGGCCATCTTCACATGCCTCCTGACTGCACTATTTCCCCATCAGAACTGAGTCTCAGGCAGGTTGCAGTTGCTAACTGCAGTCCTGTGTACATAAAAGATGCCAATAAATGGCCACTAATTGAGTGAAATGGATTAACCCGAAATTCAGTAACATTATGCCCCTTCTTTCAGTGTAAGAGTGTTAGAGACTAAATGGTCTATAAATGTTCACATTGTTTTATTTCTATCAATCACTTCATATATCTAGTCATGTGCCTTTAGTAACTTTGATTTTCTACCTTTTATACCAACAGAGGAATGAAAGCTGTGCTAGTCCTGGCACTTCCTCTGTGAAGACCCATTCCTGTGTCTGATTAGACAAGTATTGGCATATGAACCTGCCTTTAGTCACAGCAAATATTCAATCTCTCTCTGCTTATTTGGCTTTAAAAAGTTTATGAAGTGTACGGCTGGGTATCCTCAGCACTTCATTTTCCTTCTTTTCCAAGTGGCATTTAATTCTAAACAAAAACTGATCAGAGGTTTAGAATTATCCTTGGCCCATTGTGTTTCCATGGTTACGGGTCTGTGTTGTTCATCTTCCGAATTCAGCCTCAATGACTTACGTTGCCTTTGTGACCCGTGCTTATTAAATCTTGATTACTATGTTCTCTCTGTGTCGGCCTCTTACTTATACACTACAATTGCTTTTAAAGGAGGCAGTCTTCCCACATTGTGATTGAAGCACCTGAACACAAACAACCGTTTTTCAATATTTCTTACCTCTCATGACAAAATCCACGCTAAAATAACTGGCCCCTTTTCAAGTTACTCTCTGAGGAAAGCAATATTTTTTAAAATCTCTTTTAATGATGTTATTCCTTCCCTATTCTCTCCAACTGATGATTAACCACCCATTGTTCTACTTTCTCACTTAGCAAAACTATTTGTTTGTTTGTTTGTTTCTTACCAGGGTAATGAATGGATTAATGTAAAACAAAAAATGAGATCATGTTACCAAATTAGTAGAATATTACAACACTAATTAATAGAAAATATTTAAAAATAAAAATGTATTGATAATTCAACTCATTTGGAGTGCCTGCCATCTTTTGTATGTTTTAGAAAATCTCAGATCAGAAATATAAGTAAAATAGAGAAAATTGAAGTAGATTATGAAAGGAAGGTAATTGAAAAGCAGTCTGTATCAGAATTAGGCACAGTTGTACATAGCAATCATAACAAAAATAAGAAGAAAAATAATATCATCTTAAGGAAAACAGAAGTTTATGTTGCTCACAAAAAGATTCTAAAAGTAGGCAGTCCCTGGAAATGAAAGCAGCTCCACGGCCATGAGAGACTTAGGCTTCTTTTACCTTGCTGCCTCAGAAGCCTTAGTGGGCTGATCAATGATCCATTGTGGTTGCTGGAGCTCCAGCTCTCATATCCACATTCCAAGCAGCAAGATGGAGAAAGGGGAGGACTCCTTGATACTCCACACATCATGTGGGCTTACAACCCTTTGGCCAGAACTTAGTTACCTGGTTACATGTAGTTGCAAAGGAGTCTGGGAAATGTAGTCTTTTAAATAGAAACAGTGGTCCCCAACCTTTCTGGCACCAGGGACCAGTTTGGTAGAAGACAATTTTTCCATGGATGGGGGTGAGGCGGTGCATGATTCAGGCGGTAATGCGAGCAATGAGGAGCAATGGGGAGTGGCAGATGAAGCTTCGCTTGCTTGCCTGCCATTCACCTCCTGCCATGCGGCCTGGTTCCTAACAGGCTGAGGACTGGTACTGGTCCGCAGCCCAGGGGTTGGGGACCCCTGGACTACAAGGTAACCAGCTAAAAATCAAGATTCTGTTACTACAGAGGAAGAGGGAAATGGATATTGAGAGCAACTAGCAGTCTTCACCACAAATTCCAAATAATACAGCATTAAAAACATAAAAGAATACAGTGGACAGTAGGTACTACTGACATTAATCATATTAAAATAAGCTCTGTAGCACCATACACACAAAAACTATTTCAAATTCCTTAAAACAAAAGAATATTTGAAAAATTAAATTTCAAACTTTTTCCCCTTCTCGTCTCTCATAGTGTCATGGTATCTTTAGTAGACCACTGACAGTAAAGATAATTGATATTTATTGAGCATTTACTAAGTACTAGGCAATGAACTAAATTCTTTACATGGACTTTTTTTAAACCCTCAAGCCAACCTTTTGATGTGGCTATAACTGTCTTCCCATTTTATAGAAAACAAATGTAATGAGGTATGTAATTTGGCCAAAGTCACAGAACTATTAAGTGGGGAAGCCAAGACTTTAACCCAGTCAATCTAACCAGGGAATTCTGTTCTCATTACACTGTGGCATTCTTCACTTACTGTTAGTTATCATTTGTCTCTTGTGCTACTTCTATTTACAATTCTTATTTCCCTTACCTTCTGCTTTTTACATCCAATTACCTTTTCCTGCTCATTTTCTAACCAACACTCAGTAAATAACCTAAACTTCCTGCGTAGAAGCAATCTGGGGTGAGTTAGTGTGCTCACTGTCTAATCCAGCCTCCATACTTCCTAATACAGTCCCTTGCAGAAAGAAGGGGCAGAATAATAGAAAGTAATGGATGATATAGTTGTGAGTGGTTTCAGGCAAATGGTGCAGAAAGAAATAGATCATAAAGTGTAAACAGAAATAGAAAACAGAAATTGGGCAAGTCTACACCCTGGAGTTTTGCTTTAAACCGTTAGGGGTTGAAAAAAGGCTATGAGGATTAGCAGGATTTTGCACAATTTTGATTCTGATTGTTTAATTTTTGTTTGTTTTGATTTTGTCACCTGGGAATATTGAGAATGTTTGAGGGTATAAAAAGCCTGAGGAGACAGAAAGATAATATTGGTAAGGGAGAGGACAAAATGTGAAAATAACTCCAAAGGAAGTGGGACAGGATGAGATGAAGGGGTAATGTGAGGAGCAGAGTCCCAGCAAGGAGAGAAAAATCCATTTCCCTGAAGGATAGAGACATAGGATCAATGAAAAAAATCTCCTTTACAAAGACTTGGTTAAGCGCTATTGTTAGTTGAGGAATGGAGAGTAGGAGGGGAAATTAAATAGGAAGGAGGGAAAATGTTGGTGTTGAGCTATGAAGTGACCCAAGACCTAGACATGGGAGCTTAGGCAGAGAAAAATCGTCAAAGAACATTACTACTGATGGGCAAGTCAGGATGGTGGCAAGAGCAATACTGAAGGGCTGATGAAGTCACCAGGGAAAAAGGAGCAAGTGAAATGGATGAAAATAAAGGGTACTGAAAACCAACACCAACTGGGGCAGGGTATCTGGAGGAAAAGACTGAGGTATGTCGGGGAGGTGAGAGATAAGTAGACTTTTCCTCTGATAAACATTCTCTAGTCAGGTCACTGCATTCCAAGGTAATTTAAAAAAATGTGCTATTTTAGCACATGACAACAGAAAAGGAAAGGAACATTCTGTACATATCTAATCTTTGAGGATATTCAAAGCAACAGCATATTGTTTATTATCATATTTCGTAATCACAGAGTTACTGTACCCAACTGACATTTTTCTGAAGTACTCCTTTTACTTTCCTCACCTCTCCATTTGACTTCTGATACTGTTTACAAATTTACCCCTTTGGTGAAATGAAATCTTGGACTATTGCTCCATGAAATAATTAATGAAACAGTACATTCTCCAGATACACGGCCAAACTGCCACCAGTGGCAACTTTTAGCTGTATAAATGCAGACGCTAGATTTCTCCATGAAGAGACCCCTATGGTTTCAATACCATTATAGCACTCGTGTTGAATTGTTTCCGCAACATGAGATGTACTTCCAATCCACATTCCTTCATCTGGTCCTCTTTGTTATAATCAGCAAAATATTCTCAAGAAGTTAGGAATAGCTTTAGAAAAGCTTAGAGTAGCATTAGCAAAATTCAAAAAATCTTTCAAGAAAATGTTCACTGGGCTTATTTTGGTCCCGACACTGTTGTGGGCACTGGGGATACAGCAGTGCTCAAAACAAAGTTTTTGCAATCATGATGCTTACATTCTGGTGCAGAGAGCAGACTCTAAACAAATAATTTAGTACATGGTATATCAGTTGGGAAGAAATGCCATGAGAAAAAAGGGAGGAGGAGAGGATAAGACCAGTGACATAGGGCTAGGGAAGGAGAAAATGCAATCTTAAATAAAGGATAAAAGAAAGTCTCCTTGTGAAGGTGTATTTGAGCAAAGACCAGAAGGGGTTGAGACAATAAACTAGATATCTGGGAGAAGAAGTTAAGTGAGACTGGGAATAATAATGAAAAGACCCTAAGAGACTCTGCAGTTGGAGCCTGCATAGTCAGAGAAATGATGGAGTTGGAGAAAGGAAGATCTTGTAGGGTCTGGTAGACCATTATAATATGAGAAGCTGTTGGAGGATTTCATGCAGAGGAGTAGCATGATAGGGCTTACATTTTTATTTTTATTTTTTTTAACATGTTTATTGGAGTATAATTGCTTTACAATGGTGTGTTAGTTTCTGCTTTATAACATAGTGAATCAGCTATAGTATACATATATCCCCATATTCCCTCCCTCTTGCATCTCCCTCGCACCCTCCCTATCCCACCCCTCTAGGTGGTCACAAAGCACCAAGCTGATTTCCCTGTGCTATGTGGCTGCTTCCCACTAGCTATCTATTTTACATTTGGTAGGGTATGTCTGGACACTGTGTTGAGAATAAATAGTGGATGGCAACAGTGGAATCAGACAGATGGTAGAAAGGCTATTGCAATATTCTCGAGGTCAGGAACAATGGCAGCTCACTCCAGGATATTAGTAGCAGAGGTAATAAGAAGTGATAGGTTTTGAATACCTGTATTTGTTAATGGATGGGATTTGGGATATGAAAGAAAGGAGTCAGCAGCGACTCCAATATTTTCGTCATGAGCAACTGAAAAGCTGGCATTGTCATTTGGAGCCATGGAGGTGACTGTAGGAGGGGCAGGCTTGTTGCTTCTCTACGGCTGTTGGATCTAGGAGGTTCAAAAATGATAAATTGGAACATAAGAAATGCCATTAATTCTTCCAGATGGCTGGATTAGCTAGAGGAATGAGAAGGGGGTTGAGGATCGTTTATCGCAGTCCAGTTAAACTGAATATTCATCAAACCCAGACTCTTGAAGCAAAGCCCAATTCATTTTGCTCCAAAGAACAAAGTAGGAGGGAGAGGCACCAGACCTTATCTCTCCATACCTGTCACTTGTGAGAGGTTCCTCTCACCCAGGGCGTCCTCCCTCAGGCTGGGAGATGGGGGGGTGGGGGGAGAAATGGCTATAAGACTAATTGCTCCTCTTGCCATGGGGTTTGATTAATGGTGAGGTCCAGCAACATTTTCATAGCAACAGTGGATGGGTAATAACCAAAACTTGGAAATGGCGCTTAAATTTTTATTGAAACAAGGATGATGCACAGGTCTTTGAGTAGGACTCAGAGTTTCTTACAATCTTTTTTTTCTCCTGCCTCAACCTCAGGAGTAAGAATCTGTACCATGCCGGGCCCATTCACCATCATCCTCCATCCAAGGGTGTTCCATCTGTAGCAAGGGCTTACTTCTAACTTGTTTATTGATTCCCAAGAAAAATCCAATCATTATGGATAACTTTTTTTAATTGGATCAACTAAATTCTCGTACTTAATTAAGCAAAGTTAAATGATTCTCAAAACATTTGTTGCTGTGTGAAAGGTCTTATCTACTTTTCTTTACCTCAAATACTGTATTACTACCATAAATATCTTTATTTTTTTCCAGTTTTCTATTTCCCCATTTTCCGAGGCAAAACAAAATTTTAAATATCCTATCAAAAAAAAAAAAAAATCTCAGCCTTCATGTTCACTCTCTCTGTTCTGTTTCCTTTTTTCTCACCTTTACTCCAACTGCAGAGTATTATAAGAGAGAATAGTTAGGTCAAGCAAAAGCCCGAAGACTCTGATCTGGATTTTGATTCCTCAGAAAACCTGTGTATGCTACCCTGAGAATAAAGGTTTTTTTAATAAATTACTAAATGACAAGCTAGTTGACCTAATTCACACATTTTTATTCCTCATATGTCCAGAAAGGCACTTCCGCGTGTCTACCTAGATTCAAAGGAAAGAAATAAGCTGATGCATCATATCCAAAATAATAAATTACATCGTGAAAAACTGGGAAGGGATACTGAAACTGGCATGCTGTATGTTTTAACATAATGTGACTATCTTACATATACATTATAATATTTGAATTCATGTGAGTCTTTCTGTGCCCACTATCTTTCTCTGGAAGGAGATTAAAGGAAGATCTAAGAGACTAAGTTGAAAATATACATACATGTGAAAATGAGAGAGAATACAAATAAGTGAAAATGTAAGCAACAGACTAATCGTGAGAATATGTTATTTACTGGATACAGTCTCCACTGACTTATGTTCTACTTGCTTCGTTTTCTGTTTGTTAATAGAAATATTATAGGATTCACAAGCAAACCAAAGATTGCAAATTACAGTTGGGAAATTTTGCCCTCAAAATTTTATTAGACATTTTATAAGTCTTTCTTTTACTAACCAGATAGAGGTTGAAAGGCTAGTTTGCATATCACTAGCATGCTCCTGGCTGGGCCCTTTGCTAACTGTAAGAATTGGCTAGCTCTGGTAGGGCCAGTCTCTCCCTAGCCAGAAAAGTTTTTCAACATGTCAAAACATCATAATATACAGAAATTGTATTGTATAGAAATACGGTGTAAAATGTACACAATATAAACACAAAATAAATTCCTAAATCCATCAAATGAGAATGTCCCAGGAAGGGGAGGGAAGAGACAAACAAAATACTTTTTCTTGAGGTGAGCAAGTTAAAAAGCTTATGTGGCCTCTTAAGCATGATTTCTTAACAGTAAAAAGAACTTTTAAACATCTAGAGGATCCCAGGAAAAACAAAAAAGCCTTCTGTCTCTTAAGCTCATTCCCCACATGGTTAAAACAAGACCAAGGAATTACATGCCCCAAAACAAAATCAAAAAAAGAAAGTTCATGTTACAAATAAATCTCACTTCATAAAACAGTAATTTGTGGTATGTCAACAAATGAGTATTCTCTAGATAAGTTGCATGTTAGAGCTTTTAACTTTCCATTTTTTTAAACTTTCAATTATGAAGGTCTAAAATGAGCAAAGATACTACCATAACAAAAATAAGAAAAAATTTCAGATACTTAGGGTAACCCAAAATGTTGGGGTTTTTTGTTGTGGTGCAAACGTATGTTTTCTTTCTCTTGGGTAAATAAATACCTAGGAATGGAATAGCCATATCATATGGTAGGTGTATGTTTAACTTTTAAAGAAACCGTCAAACTGTTTTCCAAGTGTCCCAGCATTTCACATTTCCACCAATAATATAGATGAACTCCAATTTCTCCATATTACTGCCAGCACTGGATCTGGTCAGTCAGCTAAAGATGAAACCTTTCAGCTTTCATATGCCTGAAAAAGTATTTATCTGACCTGAATTCCTGAAAGATATTTTTGTGGTTATAGAATTTAAGGTTGAAAGTTTAAAATTTTTCTTTCAGTGTACTAAAATTTTGCCCCACTACCTTCTGGCTTTCATTGTTTCCTACAAGAAGTCTTCTATCATACTTATTTTTCTTCTGTATCTAATGCATCTTTGTTCTCTGGCTACTTATAAGATTTTCTCATTAGCGCTGGTTTCAAGTAATTTTGTTATTATATGCTTTGGCATAATTTTCTTCGTGTTTCTTGTGTTTGGAGTTTATCGAGATTCTTGGATCCGTAAGTTTATAATTTTCATGAATTTGGAAATTTTTCCAACCATTCTTTTTTAAAATAGATTTTATTTTTTTTAGAGGAGTTTTAGGTTTCACAGCAAAATTGAACGCAGAGCACACAGAGTTCCCACATACCTCCTGTCACCCCACCATCAACATCCTGCTCCAGAGTAATACATTTGTTATAATCGGTGAACCTACACTGACACATTACTGCCACCACCCAAAGTCCATAGGTTACATCAAGGTTGACTTTTGGTGATGTATATTCCCTGGGTTTTGCCAAATGTACAATGACATGTATCTACCATTACAGTATCATATGGAATAGTTTCATAGCCCTAAAAGTCCTCCATACTCCCCCAACTCCTGATAACCACTGATCTTCCATAATTCTGCCTTTTTTAGAATGCCATACAATTGGAATTATAGACTATGTAGGGTTTTCAAATTAATTTCTTTCACTTAGTAATATTCATTGAAGGTTCCTTGATTTATTTCATGACTTTATAGCTCATTTATTTTTAGCAGTGAATAATATTTCATTGTTTGGATGTATTACGCTTTATTTTTCTACTTTTCTACAGAGACTACCTTATTTTTTTTAAACATATCTTCAAATGTTTCTTTGTTCCTTCCCTTCTCCCCCATCTCATCTCCTTCAGGGACGCCAGTTGCATGTATATTAGGCTACTTGAAGCTGTTCTACAGCTGTGTCCCCTCCCCCTCCCCCTAACCCTCCCCCTCCTCCTCCCTCTCCCTCTCCCTGGCTTACCATTTTTTCTGAGTTTGGTTTCATATACATTCTATTGTTATTTCTTCAAGTTCACTGATCTTTTCATCTGCAGAGTCTAGTTTGTTATTTTTTCCAGCCTTATTGAGACATTATAAACATATACTTAAGTTTAAGGCGTACAACATGATGATTTGATACATGTATATATTGCAAAATGATTACCATAATAAGGTTAGTCAACACCTCCATCCCTCACATAATCACCATTCTTTCTGTGGTGATAACATTTAAGATCTACTCTCTTAACAACTTTCAAGTATGTTAGATCCCCAGAACTTATCCATCATATAGCTGGAATTTTATCTCCTTTGACCAACATAACCCCATTTTCCTCACCCCTCAGTCCCTGGCAACCACCATTTTATCCTTGTTTCTATGAATTTGGCTTTTTTAGATTTCACATATGTTATACCGTATTTGTCTTTCTCTGACTATTTCACCACTAGTGAAATCTTTAGCAACCAGGCTACCATACTGTGCTAGGGACAATCTGTGCCCTAAATAACCCTAATATTGAGGTCCTCTTTGCCTGCTGAGATATGAGTTTGTCAGTCCAAACCCCATCTGATCACCTGTTTCTCAGACCACTCCTGGTATCACTTATGTTTGTTCAGACTTCCAAAAAGCAGATACCAAAATAGTATTAGATATGCAAGAGATTTATCGGAGAAACGTCTGTGAAAAAAAAGGAGGATGAAGCTGGAGAAGACAAAGATAGACTCCAGACTGAGATGAGACTTGACCTCTATGAAGGGGTGGAGGGAAGCAAGAGGGTCAGGTAGGAAGATTCCTGAGCTGCAGTGCAGTTTTAAGAAAGTCCCGGCCTGAATGAAGAGTGTCCTTGAGTAAAAGTCACAGTTGATGAGTCCCCCATCTCACGGGAATGAATCAGCATTATTCCTCCTTCTACCTCTGCCATGCTTAGTCACTAGGTGAGCCCAGCCCATGGGAAGCATGGCTCTTATTGCAAATGTGGTTCTGGATCCAGAAGTTTGGCTCACCAATTACATTCCCAGCAGCAGACAATCTGAGCAGCACATTTTCATAGCCACAGTCGCCACAGCTCCTTGCTGACTAGTCCATGCAAATACTGCCCTCTAGAGTTCTGCAAAGCACAACCCCGCGACGTCTTTGTCTCCTAAATACTGCACAAACTCGCCTGTCTTTAAATTCCAATATTCCCATCGCTTCCTCACTCTCAACTCACGGAACCTTGTTTCCCACCTCACTGAAAAACACGCGTAAGAAAGGAACTTCTACATGTTATCACCACGTGTATGCTTCTTTTCCTCCTGCTACTAAGGGAAAAAAATCCTTGCATGCAGCAAAGGCCAACTCCTCCACTTGACTAAGCCCTACCATCTCTTGCTTACTAAAGACAACGCTCCCAGAAGTTAGTTTCCCCTCTCTCTCTCTCTCCTGCATCATCAGTTTCCCCTACTCTACATACAAAAACATGCTGTTACTTATCTTTTAAAAATGTATGTATTTATGTGTATGAAGGTTTGGGGGAAGGTGACTGGCCCTAGACTAGCAGGATAGTCACATGTGGTTTATCCTTGAGAAATTGTTTTCAAACTCCAGGGACATAGTCCCTGCAGAGCCTTTCTTGCCTCTACAAATAGGGTTTAAGGCAGCCCATGAACAACTCCAAATTCTGAGATGGGACAAAGACCAGGAGGTTTGAGAATGCTGGTCCTCTTTCTCTTCAATTCTTATTCCTTTTCTCTTCATCTTCATCTCTTTCTATCCTGCTGTTTGCACTTTCCCTGTTGTTTTTTTCCTATGCAAATGCTTTGGTGGTACAGAGGTATCCAAGTCATCCCTTGGGTGCACAGAGTGCACAGAGTGGGCACCACTGTGTGCACCCAGCACTGGCTGATGAGTTACTGACCTTGTAGTTGAGAAACATACAGAAGGTAACCAAGTGAAGATTTCTCACAGCTCTTCCATAGCCAACCTCTCACTCCCCATCACCACATATTTTTAGTAAAGATTTATTCCAAAATCCCTCTTTGCAACATCTGAAAATTTTATTCTGCCCCAAAACTACAACAAAGAAATTTTCATAGAAGGATATCATTTATTAAAAACCAAACCAAAGATCTCACTTCTTTTATATGTTGAGAAAGTCTCAGCTTGGGCCAAAGTTGGGCCTTCCATTAGAGACTGATAAATCTATTTAAACTGGAGCTTCCTGAGGAGTGGCCACAGGGTAGCCTGTACGTACAAGGACCTGAGTCCTCCCCAGGCTAGAAGGAACCAGATATGACGTGTTTCAATCAATGATTTTCAAACTGAATCAAGCATCAAAATCACCTAGAAGCCTGGTTAGAATTCAGATTGTTGGGTCTCACTCCCAGAATCTCTGATTCAGTAGGTGTGAGTAGGGCTCAAGAATCTGCATTTCTAACTATTCTCCAGGAGAAGCTGATGCTGTTAACCCATAGGAATCACAGCTTTAGACACCGCAAGAGAGGAGTGTCTCTGAGGGTGTTTATCATTCAATTGCCTTAACCCCACCCAACCTCATGGACTTGTGCTATGTCCTAGGGAGAGACACAAAGTAAAGAAAACATCTCTGAGGCTCTGGAGTGTGTTTGTGGCTTTATTTTTCCCCCCTCTAATTGAATGTAACAGGAGAGGAGGAGTGTTATTCTCCTCCATGTTACCTCAGATCACCAGAGGCTCTGCACCTTGAGTGTTGAAACGTTCTAAGGCAGCAGGGCCAGTGCCTGGGAAGAGTGATGAAAACAGAGGCAGTGCTGAATGGAGTTCTGTCTGTCACCTGAATCACAGTTGTTTTGCTGTTGATGGTGGGGATGGTCTTTAACTCCTTTTGGCCAGAATTTTGCCTAAGGCCTTTGGATAGCATCATTTTAGTATTAAATTATAGTTCTTGTATTTTCTACAATTTGCAATTTGCCAACTGAGTGGGTATATGCTCCCAGGGTTTCAGTAATGCGTACATTCAATAAATTGGAGACTAAACAAATTAATGCTATGATTCTTAAAGAATGAGATAAAAAGCAAGAAAAAAATGAACTTGCTTCAGGCCGCACAGGTTGATGGCAGAATTAAAAATAGAAGAGAGAATGAGTTTGGATCCTGTGCTTGGACCACATTAGTTACTATTAGATATTCTTTTCAAATGCTGACCCTTTGGGAGCCATTGCCACGTGAAAAAGATCGATTCTGACTGTTACAGAATTCCAGTAACACAAGGAAGAAAATGTGTTTGGCTAATTGGGAAACATCTGATTCCACTATTTTTTGGTCAAATTTGGGATTGGTTTAACAAGGGTCAAAGGCAAAACTCCACGACAAGCCTGTGGGGAAAAGAGTTCTATTTTTCAGCAAAGGGAATTATAAAGGGGAAGGCAGGTAAACAAAGTGTGTTCTTCATTTTAAGGTGAGGATGAAATCATTTTTCCCACAACCTTCAAGGATGAATGCCATCTTCCTCCACAGAACAAATATATCCTGAAAAATGAGACTAAGCACAGACTGAAAAGAAGCTTCCTGTGCATTACCTGGCTCGTGACTCTGATCTGTTCCATTGTATCACCTCCTTCTCTGGCTCTCACCCTCCTGCCTCCTCTTATAAAGACCTCTGTAATTACACTGGGCCCACCCAGGTTTTCCAGGATAATCTCCCCACTCAAGGTCGTTAATCACAACTGCACAGTCCCTTTTGCCACATACGGTAACATACTCACAGGTCTGCGGCATTAGGATGTCAATATTCTGGAAGGGGGACATTAACGATGTAAATAAACTACCATGTTATATTAACAATTGTTGAAGTCACATTGTTGAGTTCATATTGTACTACCTTGGGGTCCATTTGCCAGCCCCACTGGTCCAAACACTGATCAATAAATGCACATTCACAGCAGTGCAGATCATGGGAACCACTCTCCACAATGTCACATGTGATGTATAAGAACTTATAATCACCATTTGTCTCATTCAATTTTGAAGCATTTGTTCAAATTAAATGCCCAAGCCACAAGTTTTTCCCTAAAAAATTGTCAATTTGGGCACACTTATATTTTAGCATCTTTGTCAATTTCAAGTATTTGAATGACATAAGAGTATAATTACATGTGTGCATTTCTCTATTATACTAGGAGGCTAGCTTTATGATTTTCAAGGCCCTTACGCTTGTGATATAGTAGGACACATGGTCTGCTCTCCTTGTACTCATCATTCATTCAACAGCTATTTTCTAAGTACCTACTAGGGGCTGTTGTGTTCTAGTTGCTGAATCAAGGGACCCCAGAGATTGCTCTGCAGGATTCACAGGCCCACACAAGAAAAGAGCCAGCCTTTGAACTCCTAACCCCAGGGAACATCAACCACCAGTTAGGGGCTCACTTTATATGTCTCACATTCAAACTTTCACAAAGAGAATCTGGGTTATTCGATTGGTCACTATCAATATGGAGAGTGCCCCTGTGGAGTGCAGTAGAGCCAGGCCTTGAGGGTTCTCAGAATGAGGCAGTGAATACCAGAGGCAACATGCCTAGTGTATCCAGGACAAAAGGCAGGTGTTAATGCTATATATTAACGTATATTTCACGTCATATCATTTCTTATTTTTCCTTTTTTTTTTTTTGCGGTACGCGGGCCTCTCACTGCTGTGGCCTCTCCCGTTGCGGAGCACAGGCTCCGGACGCGCAGGCTCAGCGGCCATGGCTCACGGGCCCAGCCGCTCCGCGGCATGTGGGATCTTCCCGGACCAGGGCACGAACACGCGTCCCCTGCATCCGCAGGCGGACTCCCAACCACTGCGTCGCCAGGGAAGCCCTCTTTCTCCCTTCTTATACCTGGATACATCTCAACCAATTCACCTTTTAATTGAAAACTAAAAGGTGCCATCTTCCTTTTAAAATTTCCTGATTCTTGCATTTTGTTGAGAATGCAGATCAGATGCTTTCTAATATTCTGTTTCCTAGTGTAATTTTTAAGTGTGGTTTACCTTTGCACCATGAGTTCAGTGGTTTCTTGTTTTACTTTCAAGGGTTCTATGACTTTCACTTTGTCTCCCTCATCAACTAGTAATTATCAGAATTAGCCTCTCAATTTTGAAGGCACTAATTAAATATTTGGTGTCTATCTGGTATAGCTTTCCAGAACCAATTTCCTGAATTCATTTTCTGGTCTGCATATATAGCTCTGGATTCCTAAATACTGAGTTATTTAGAAGTAATGTGCAGTTTGTCCCTTGTCTAAAACAGCATTGAAAGTCTACAAAATCACACGCGTCCTGCTTATAGGGATCTTTGTGTCTCTGAGGCTTTCAATTACCATCTTCATATTCCAAGGTACCACACACCACCACACATTCACTTCCACACCAGTGACATTGGATACTTGGAACTGTGGTCCCAGAATCGAGGCAGAAAAAGGGCTTGCTTCAAGAGGGTGCTATTGTAGTTGTTTGGGCAACTGCACATCAAATTTGCCTCTAGTGAGATTACAAAGAATAGAAGGACTAAGGGTTAAGCTTCCAAGTTTCCTCAAACAGCTCAGAGTGTGAATACTCAGCTGCTTCCCCACAGACATCTGGCTGCTCAGCTCAGCCTCAGGGCCTATGGGGTGGAGCTTTGAGCAGCAAGAGCACAGACGGGACGGTGCAGCCCAGGCCAGGCTACACAGCTGGACAGGGAAGCAGCTGCCAAGTGCCTATCCTCAGCAGGTGCCTGACGGATCCGCCCATTCCACATCCACTGGGGTCAGACTTGCTTGTGAGCCCTCATAAGACACTTCCAGAAATACCTAGTGGGGACTTAACAGAGGGCTACAACTTTACAGAACCAGATTACAGCAGGGCCAGGGACATCGAAGTTACCATCAACAGCGATTACCTTTGTCTCCACAGGCTGGTTAGAGAAGGGAAAGCTTGAAGACAATAATACATAAACAAACAAATAAAGAGAGCAAGGCTTCTACGCTTCTCTATTCAGTAGACCCCATGCTTCAACATGGTTTTACTAGTGGTAAGAGGGCCCTCTTTCAATTCATCTTGAGCAATGGGAGCAGTGACAAACAGAGCCTCGCCATGTAAGGGGGAAAAAAATGGTGATGATAATGGAACAAGAACATTTCCCAAACATATGTAAAGCATGAGCTCAAGGCACAGGAATCGGCAGAACAACAGCCAAGGAGGCCACACCTCAATTGTAGGGAGAGTACTGGGGGCACCGTGCAGTGATTTCTCTGAGTTGAGAAATTCAATGGGCAGTAAAGAAAGTGGCCCGTCTTGGATGAGGACACTTGAAGGTCTCAGCTTCCAGCAATTTTGTGGGTGGAATCTCAAAGCAAAGATTTTCTTTATTGTTTTTTCTATGCATTCAAACTTTGATTGTAGCATCCACGCCCAGCTGCTGTAGAAGCTGGGGACACACGGTTTCTGAAGTTGACATTGTTACAGCACTCAATGAGCAGAAATGTTACCCAGGATGTGAATGGACAGCGAAGGATTTATCTATCCTGTGGTTCAAACTTTAGGTTAAAAGACTGAGGATATTCTATTTAAAAGATGGGGAAATAAGCTAAAGACACCTCAGGCAGATAAAGAAGAAATAAACAGCATGGTTATGAAATACGGATGCTTTTTTTTTTTGCGGTACGCGGGCCTCTCACTGTTGTGGCCTCTCCCGTTGAGGAGCACAAGCTCCGGACGCACAGGCTCAGCAGCCATGGCTCATGGGCCCAGCCGCTCCGCGGCATGTGGGATCTTCCCGGACCGGGGCACGAACCCGTGTCCTGCATCGGCAGGCGGACTCTCAACCACTGCGCCACCAGGGAAGCCCTAGGGGTGCTTTTTATGGGAATAATCAAATCACCTCAGGAGCAAGAATCCACACTCAAACCACATTTCCCTGCATCCAGGCCTGATAACAAACCAGCAGGCAAAGCATAAGCAAATCCTGCAGATAGGAAAATGGGAAAGTCAAAAATAAGCCCAGAAAAATTTGCATCCAGAGGGAGATATTTTCTTGTGTGAAACACTAGTGGGGCCAGGAATCTGGTCCCTACCTGGAAATTGTTGCAGAGATTCTGAGTCTGTGCCCAGGAAGTTTCTTTGGAATAGAAGGATGATAACCATCCAACTCTGTCTTCTTCATGATCATCTATATGCTCAAGCTCTTGACAATAATTATGCAGAGCAGCTTAACTGTTGTAGTGCTGGGCACAGAGTGGGTAAGTTTCCAAAGGCTGTCACCTGTGGAAATGATTCTCACCGGCCTGGGTGTCTGCTGCTTCTGTCAACTGTGGTCATCAATGCTGTACAACTTTTGCTCCCACTTCTACCCTAGTTACGAATTTTGGTACTTCAGTATCGTCTGGGAATTTACTAACATTCTTTCATTCTGGTTGACCAGCATGTTTGCTGTCTTCTACTGTGTCAAAGTCTCCTCCTTCAGCCACCCCATCTTCTGGCTGAAGTGGAGAATTGTGAGGTTGGTTCCTTGGCTGTTGCTGGGTTCTCTGCTGACTTCTTGTGTGTCTATCATCTTTGCAGCTGTTGGGCATTACAGCAAGATTCAACTAATCTCCATGAGGCATTTCCCTAGAAACAGCACCATGACTGAGAGACTTGA
This sequence comes from Globicephala melas, assembly GCF_963455315.2. NCBI lineage: Eukaryota > Metazoa > Chordata > Mammalia > Artiodactyla > Delphinidae > Globicephala > Globicephala melas. Next base: position 27,411,668 of record NC_083322.1, read on the forward strand.
GATATTCCTGTGGGATTCTTCCATGTGTCACAAGTGGTTGTGTTGATTATTCCTTTCCTCCTGTTCCTGGCCTCCACCGTCTTGCTCATGGCCTTATTATTCCAACACCTGAGGCAGATGAAAGATCATCACACCAGCCACTCTCCAGCCTGAAAGCTCACTCTACTGCCCTGAGGTCTCTTGCTGTCTTCCTCATTTTCTTCACCTCTTATTTTCTGACCCTAATAATCTCCATGTGGGGTGTCCTTTTTAATAAGGGGTCCTGGTTCTGGGCCTGGGAAGCTATCATCTGTGCTCTGGTCTCTATTCATTTGACTTCACGGATGCTGAGCAGCCCTAAACTGAAAAGGGTTTTAAAGGTAAAGTGCTGGGACCTAGAGGCTGCCTGAGGCACAGGGGACAAGAAGACCCCTGGGCACATGGGTGTTTGCACTGATACAACTAATATCAATAACCTAACCTGCAGGACTCTTGACAATCCCCTGTGTGATGATGACGCACCATAAATGCAAGCCTCAATCTCTTTCCCTACAGCCATCTATCTCCAACAAGCAATCCCTTCTCTATTCTATGCCACTCCTTTCTTTTCCTTTCCACAGTCCCCAGGTTGGCCCCAACTTTCTCATGACATCTCCATCTCTCCTTAGTCCTCTCTACCTCTGAAATCTTTCTCCCAGTATATTCAACACAAGAGACCCAAAGTCACAGTATCTGCATTTTGTTTTTATTTGACCCATTCCATGATTGCCAATTCTTCATACTAATATGAATCCCTTCCCCACAAGAATTTATTGCCCACATCCTGAATGTTCTCCATGCTAAGCCCTTGATTTACTTTCCATATTTTAGTCAAGAAAAGATCTTGTATCTCTCTCTCCGTTGCTTCTGTACTTTTATTCAATAATATGATTTTCCTTATTTGTGTCTCTTCCAAATACTGGGCCTTTATGCTTTTAATATTCAAGTCAAATTTTAACTATTCTTTTTCTTGCCAAGACATTACTTCCCCCAGAATAGCAGATGACTTACCCAATCTAGGGTCATCCTGGAACCTCTTCAAATATTGGCAATTTAATTTGACCAACTGCACACAGTTTCCATTGGCTGGATTCTTGCCTCTTCATGGTACCACAAGTTGGAATGGACTTTCTAGAAATATTCCCAGATTGAGGCTTAGCTCATTCTCTTCCATACATAACCCAGATATCAGCTGGGAACTCCTCTTTGTAAAATCTGAGTGACATTGGCTTAAGTTTTCTGTAATTTTCTATTCTGTATTCTCTGACAATCCAAAGTCCTTCCCAAATGGATAAGAATACAGGAACCACACAGGAATCGAATTAAAATCACGTATAGGACTTTCCTGTTTTTTAGAAGTCCTTTCAACCTCCCAATCCCACAGGTTTCTCTCATATTCTTTTCCTTATAGGGCTAAGTCCTACCTTATCCCCACGGCATCTCTCTCCTTATTTCTCTCCTCTTCACCCTCACCCACTAGCAACAAAGTGCCTTAGTAATTGCCAACCTCTGGACCTTTGAGTCTCAGCTTCCATCTGTTCCAGGCACTTGTCAAGGTATTTTTCCTAAGGACAGCTTCATCTCTTAAAGCATTCTGATGCCAGAGTTTATGAATATAATTGTTTTCACCTTTTATATATATGGGGCATGTCTGATGAACTGAACTTCTGGTTCTGCCATGAGAAGGCTCAAACACCTCCCAAGGAAAAAACCATCCTACAAGAAAAAGAATGCAGGTATCTCAAGTTTTGACCACAAAAGAAAGCTGAGTCCTGGAAAGGAATAGAAATTCTGATCTGGTCTTGAGTCTATCACTCTGACTTGTCTCCCAGTCAAGTCATCCCTTGAATTCATATTTGAAACTGAGGTTGTGAAGTATAAGTACAAACTGAAAAAACTTTTTCCAAAGACTCTGTTCCATTTGATATATCTCAGCAGCATTTCTACTGTTACATAGAAAGGGGAGTAAAGCGTATTTTCCCACTTCACCGTAGCACCCCATGCAGCCTTAGCATTTCCCAAGCTCCAATGGTTCAACTGGAGTAGAAGGTGGGACAGAGCCTGGTGAATGCAGTAATGTCTGGGGAGCAGAGTCATAACCAGATGAAATGGGACTGGGTAAATAAAGGAAAATAAAACATAGATAACAACCGTGTGTTATCTGACGAGATAATCCCAGGAATGCTTAGGAAGCTGGTGGGGTGGCAGGTTGCAAGAGTTTGGGAGCCTACCAGAATAGGTGAGACAAAAAAGCAACTGGAATTTGAATTACTGCTATTGGTCATTTGTATCCACATATTGCATGTTCTAAAAATCTCAGAAAGCTGAAAGAAACAGAAACTGCATTCCACACATATGTGTAAATAGAGAAGAGAGTCAAAAGAAAAACCTTCCCCCTCTGCTCCCAACTATCAAATACACAGATACTCTTCCAGAAGTTGTTAAATATTTGTAATACTCTCGCTGTCTTATTTTGAGTAAGGTGCAATGGAAAAGGTATCCAGGAAGGATATGCATGAGGTAGGGATGTTAGAGCCAGTGGAAGGTATCCAGAACTTAATAAAATAAAATGTAGAAACAGAAATAATAACTGCCTCTTATCATTGTGGTATCTAATAGTTCACAAAGAGCTTCCACGTACATTTAATCATTTTCAACTGGACAAGTTAGGTCATGATCATCCACTCCTGGTAAACAGACCGACAAAAGTCATATGAATTACCTAAGTTCATACTGTTTGTTAATACCAGACCTAAGAAGCAAAGGAAAAGGAAAGGAAATGAAGAGATAAATTTTAAAGAAGTGAAGAGTTTTTTTTGTTTTGTTTTGGTTTGGTTTTTTAGATTATACATCTTTTTTTATTAAAGTGTGTTGATTCAATCTCAAGTGTTTTCAAATGGATGCGTTTGTGGCCCAGGAAATTGCCTTTTGGAACTTATGACCTGCATAAGCAAAGTCAAATATGGTATTACACACTAGTGTAGGGAAAATAATTATTAAAATAGTGGTTATGCACTCACAAGTTTGTTGTAGGCAGACAGAATTATCAAAAACCCAGATGCTTATAAAAAAGTTTGCATTATTTAGAATTTCTTCCTTAGGAATCAAAGCAGTTGCTTTCTGGAACTACATTTTTCAGAACTGCTCAAAGCACCTCATCTAGATGAGTGTTTTTTAAAAATATATATATAAAAGTCTACCATGAGACTTCAAACATCACATATTTCACCTTTTATAGGCTTTTTATCATGCATCCCTCCCTTTAAAGTCCTTCAGAATAAAATAAACCCTCACATTCCATTAGGAAAAAATGGAAACATTCATGGTCTGAAAATTTTCTGCATTCCCCCAAATCTTGGGTACTATGTGCAATTTCCTCATATACAAGTTTTGAGGAAACCCCTGATCATCTGTTATTGAATATTCAGCTAATGGACATGCCATGGAAAGCTGACATTAAAAGTAGTAAATAGATTAAAATCTATTCCATAAAATAAAAATGTTCTATGATTAGAAGTGAAAAGTTTTAATTTGGATTAAATTAAATCTGGTTAGGATTTAAATGGAAGATACTTTAGAAAGAATAACAGAGATGTTTGGGCTAAGAACAAGGAAATTCTTTTGAGAGCTTGAGTTAGCTAGATATGAGATTCAGGCACCAAGGGCCTAAATACCTGTATTGTCCAACTTGTAAGCAGTCTACCCTACATAACTCTCATTATTCATAACATCTATTGAGATGATCATTTGAATTTTATCTTTCATTCTACTCATATGGTGTATCACATTTATTGATTTGTGCATGTTGAATCATCCTTGCATCCCAGGGATAAAGTCCTCTTCTTGATCGTGGTGTATGATTCATTTAATGTACTGATGAACTTGATTTGCTTGTATTTTTTTGAGGATTTTTACATCTATGTTCATCAGTGTTCTTGTCTAGCTTTGGTATCAGGGTAAGCTGGTTTCATAAAATTAATTTGAAAGTGTTCCCTCTTCTTCAATTTTTGGAAGAGTTCAAGAAGGATTATTGTTAATTCTTCTTTAAATGTTTGGTAAAATTCACTAGTAAAATCATCTGGTCTTGGGCTTTTTTTGTTAAGAGGTTTTTGATTACTGATTCAATCTTCTTAATCATTGTTGATCTGTTTATATTTTCTATTTCTTCACGATTCAGTCTTAGATACTTTTATGTTTCTAGGAATTTATCCATTTCTTCTAGGTTACCTAATTTTTGGCATGTAATTGTTCACAGTAGTCTCTTATGATCTATGTATTTCTGTGGTGTCAGTTATGTCTCCTCTTTCATTTCTGATTTTATTTGTGTCTTCTTTTTTCCTCAGGTTTGTCCATTTTATCTTTTAAAAAGCAGATAACAGTTTCACTGACCTTTTATCTTTCTAGTCTCTATTTCATTTATTTCCATGCTGATCTTTGTTATGACCTTCTTTCTGCTTACTTTGAGCTTAGTTTCTTCTTTTGTTTCTAGTTCTTTGAAGTGTAAAGTTATGTTGTTTATTTGACATCTTTCTCTTAACATATACATTTATCACTATGAACTTCCCTTTATGAACTGCTGCTGCAGCATCCCATAGGTTTTGGTTATTGTGTTTTCATTTTCATTTATTTTGAGATATATTTAAATTTCTCTTTCGATTCCTTCTTTGACCCATTGGTTGTTCAGGAGTATGTTGTTTAGTTCCCTCATGCTTTTAAATTTTCCAGCTTTCCTCTTGTTGATTTATAGTTTCATACTATAAATCAAAAGGGAACTATTTGTAGAAACCTGTGGAATCTATAATACCCATAAGAGGTGGCAAATGATGATCTCTAGAACATGTCTGAAGGCAGAAGTTGGAGAAAAACTTGTTTCTTTGGAGCTCAGTCTATTCAATAAAATTTTTACAGGAGATGTAAAAGTCAGTAAGATGTTAAATGTGCCTACATTTTCTCTGAGATTGCTTGTCAGGCACTGTGCATTACATTCTCCTTATAAATAGACCCTGAGATAAATTCCTTTCCCAGAAGGAACCAAACCAAAGGCCAAGGTAAAGGTTCACCTCTGATGATCCTTAGTCTTCCTGCCACCACAAACTTCACAATTCCCTCTACTTGAATCCAGACAGAGTAGCCTTAAAGTTTGGACTTGATCACAATAACTTTCAGTGTCTGGTAAATCTTGAGCAGAACATTGAGTTCTGCTCTTTTTCCTGTTTTGGTATTTGTGTTTATATTTTGTTAATCGCGTTACTGTTCTTGTGTTAATGGCCCTCACTGTTCTTGTATTTGTATTGTAAACTATGGCAAGTTCTTTCCAAAACTGGTCTTGCTAAAGATAAAGAGCCAAAAGAGAGAGAAAGGCTACCAAGGATAATAGTATGAGTAGTATTGTAGCAAAAAAGCAATCACAGCACACCTGCAATTGTAAACCTTTTAAAAAAATTATCCAGACTTACTTTAATTCCAGAAATGCATACTGAAGGAGAGATTTGGGGGAACTCTTTCTTATAAAGCCTAGAGGAGCATCTATAGTATATTTTACAATCAGTATAAAATAACTTATTCCTGTGACTATTCATAATGTCAAAATGCTTCCTAATAAGAGGGGGAAAGGCATCTTCTTTGATTTTTCTAGACAGAGTTTTTAAATAGAATCTTTGAGACTCATTCACCATTTTTAGCCATGTCTCAAACTCCCCAAACATTTCTTTAAGATGATGTTCTATTTTTAATAAAACTTACAAAATTGATCCTAAGTGTGAATTGACTTTTTGCTAGTTTTGGTGGCAAAGATATAGTTGTATTAACTATATTGCAGTGCCAAGTTTCTTCAAATAATTTTTTTAGATAGAATATATCAAAAATGACAGGTCACACTGGTTAGAGTATGTAAATTCTAACCTATATCATGACTGAAGTTTTTCTTTAAATTTTAAACTAAATGCTAGATTTTTAAAAATTAACTTTTATTAAAATATGCTAGCTGTAAGTAACTCAAACACAGCCAAGATACAGTCAAAATGACTGGGAATAATCACTTGCATTTGCAGGAAAAAATAGATCTTAAAATTTAAGTTTAAAATTAGAGGGAAGATAAATTTCACAAGCCTTCATTCTTAAAGTCTAAAGACAGACTGTGTAGGTAGATATTTCTTGAGAATATTGGCAGACTGGTGTTGTCAGTATTTGATGGTTTGAATGAGACCCACTCCAAGAATTTGGAAATAAGATTGTCTTCTGAAGGGTAAATCAAGAAATCAACTTTTCTCCCTACCTCTGCTCTAAATGTAGTAACCTAAGAATTAATCAGAAAAAGGGTGGGTAGAACGTACTCCTATCAAATTTCAAGATGTATGTCTAGACAGAGTCCAGATTGTAACATATTACACAGAGAGGTAAAACATGTCTTAAAATAAACTAATAAACACACACATAAAAAGGTAAGAAATTTGAATTTCATGATGTTCATCCAGGTCTGCCCATGGTAGGGGGACGTTTTGGTCAACCAACTTGAAGCTTTCTAGTCCTATTGACAAGTCCTTCAAGCTATTATCTGAGAGGTTTGTCACAAGGTCATATAAATCCCTCCAGTTTTTGCTCTATATTCTCTCACTCACTCATTATGATTTAGCATTTCATGTTATGATAGTCTATAACCATGCCTCTAAGTAGACATAAAAAGAAAATTCCTAGGTCCTAAAATGTGGGTACAAGAAAGAGGAGAATCCATGACATACATGAGTATAGCATGGCAAGACTTCAGGACAGATCCTGGATATTAGGACAAGTGTCTGATACCCCACACTGACTGCTCTGCCACCTTTACCACCACCCTGAGACCATCCCCTGAGAAACAGAAGAGAGACTCTGCAAAGCTTGCACTCTTTGTTCCATCTTTGCAACTGTTTTGTAAATCTAAAAGTATTTTTAAATCAAAGTTTATTGTTAAAGAGCAATTAAAATTCCCTAATACTTATAACATTCTTGGTCATTTCTTTGTCTCTTGAGAATGATTTCATTATTCTTTTGTGTTTTTTAATTTTTTATTGAATGCCACGCATTTTGCATAGACTTGTAGAAGCTGAGGTAAATAATATTTGTGTCTAAAGACAGGCATGCCATTTCTTCTGTCAGGGTGTAAGTATGGTGGCTGGCATCTCTTCCTGCCTTGCTCTACATAGCTGATCCATTCCACACGTTCCTTCTCTTCTTGGAGGAGGTTGTCCCTCCATCAATTTAAGATTAGTGTCCTTAGTTCTCTGATGGATTCAGGGAAAGTTGTAATTTTTTCATTTATCCAGCTCTTTCTCACTGATAGATGGGAGCATGTTTTTTGGTTTTAGGTTTGTTTGTTTTTCAGCTTTCTACATCCTAGGAGTAACAGAACTCCAGGGTTTTTTCTCCTTAAGTCTGTCTACACTACAATCAAACATGCATGTAGGAGGAATGAAATTGAGCAAAGTGATCAGAATAATATTTTTTAAAGCAAGAGATTCTGAATGTTTGAAAAATCACAGATTCTAACATTGGAAGGAATGTATTAGAAGGCATCCACCCTAGTTTTAAAATCTTTTGAACCATGTCTTCTTTTGTTAAAATTAAATTTTCACTTCTCATATTTCCTCCAGGAGAATGCTTCTAGTTAAAAATTACTATGTCTTCTGCATATCTCCATCAGTCAAAAAATACCTGTTGCAATTTTTTCAGCTGATATGAAAAGCACAGAAATAATTTTTTTTATTTTACAAATAAAAATTATATTCTAATATTGAGAATGTTTTCAAATTGTGTACCCCTTTCCTGATTCTGGTTAAAAACACCATATGGAATCTTCCCCCTCCTCGGTTTGAAAATAATTTACTGTACCAAACACTCACCAAACAAATATTTTTCTTCTGTATATTGCCTAGAGAGAGAAGTGTATTATACATCAAATTCTTTACACTGACACATCAGTATAGTAGACACAAGGATGGGGATCTATAAAATGGGCAGAGTGGGGGAGGTCAGGGCTATGCTTTTTTGCAAGGAAGTTAAAAGATGGGCTGGGGCTTCCCTGGTGGTGCAGTAGTTGAGAGTCCACCTGCCGATGCAGGGGACACGGCTTCGTGCCCTGGTCGGGGAAGATCCCACATGCCGCGGAGCGGCTGGGCCCGTGAGCCATGGCCGCTGAGCCTGCGTGTCCAGAGCCTGTGCTCCGCAATGGGAGAGGCCGCAACCGTGAGAGGCCCGCGTACCGCAAATAAATAAATAAATTTTTAAAAAGATGGGCTGTATAAAACTGGGCTGCCCCATCTAAGGACTCAGTGCATCTAAGCCAAACGTGGTTAAGCACCGAACAGCCAAAGAACTGAGGTGATGGAACAGATTCAAATCAAGCAGCTCTATTCTTCGACCAGAGGCAGAAATCTATGTGAAGAATAAATCAGAAGCATCCACAATGTGATGCCTAAAGAACACAGCACCTCTTCTTTCTCTGTAATTCCTAAATGTTAAAGAAAAAAGCCTGTAATGTTGACAATTGATCAGGAAAATCTAACCTTGTAGCAATGTCCTCTAACCTTTCTTGATCTAAAAAATGACCTGGCTTCTTATTAAAAATAGAGATTTCTGGGAACCATTCCAGATTAAGAAATCAGAATCTCTAGGAGAGGCTCCTCAGAATGTGCACTTTTAACCAAAGTTCATGGGATTCCTCAGATCAGAATTATTAGGGAAACGGTGTTAGAATATACTCTCTTCACAATTTCTTACCCTCAACAGCATTTTTGTATTACTAGCTAATCACTTCTGATGATCAAGGCGTGATAATCCTGACGCTTAACACTAAAATATTAAACGCTAGGAGCTGCTTGTGTGCTTGTTAAATTATAATTTCCTTTCTGGAGGTATAAACAGAAGAAACTCAATACTGAATTCACCTTATAGTAAATTTTAGTGAGAAGCTGGCAGCAAACAAGTATTTTATTTATTTTTTGCCTGGATAATTTCCTTTAGAAAATTATTCAAGGATAAGAGATAACCTTTTTAAATTTTAATTTAAAATAACCTTTTAATTTTTAAATGAATTATTCCAATGCATGTAAAATTATATGAGCAGGAACAAAGCAAAATTTATTCACGAACACATGACTGACAGAGGGTAGAATCATCTCTGCAAACCCCTTGAGAGTACATCTCAGACTAAACCTACTTTGAGAGCCTGTTTGTGAAAAATCCAGGGCTGTATACTTCAATGGAAATGTATTTGTTTTACACAAAAGGGAGAGTTTCTAATGAGGACAACTTTGTCTTTTGTAGGAAAGACAAAAAGCATTGAGGCTTGGTTTTAATTTGGGGGAAAGGGATGAAAAGACTGCAGAGAGCTCTGAATTTTCCTGCAAACTACCTCTTGAGCTTTTATTGGTGACCCGTAGGCAGTGTTACTTAATGTTTGGCTCAAGACTATCCGAGTCAGAACTATTTGATGAAAGTGTTTAAAATGCTAATTCCTAGGCCTCTGCAGATTTACTGAATTAACATTTCAAGGATGGAACCCAGGAAGCTACCTTTTTAAAAAAGTATTCCAAATGATTTAGAAGAACATTGAGGTTGGAAAATTCGTGCCCTGAAGCAGAAGTCAGCAAATCTTTTCTGGAAAAAAACCAAATACTAAGTATTTTATTTTCTTTTTAAACCACTTTTTTTGAGGTGCGATTGACATGTAAAAAGTGGTACATATTGGGCTTCCCTGGTTGAGAGTCTGCCTGCCGATGCAGGGGACACGGGTTTGTGCCCCGGTCCGGGAGGATCCCACATGCCGCGGAGCGGCTGGGCCCGCGAGCCATGGCCGCTGAACCTGCGCATCCAGAGTCTGTGCTCCGCAACGGGAGAGGCCACAACAGTGAGAGGCCCGCGTACCGCAAAAAAAAAAAAAAAAAAAAAAAGTGGTACATATTTAATGTACACAGCTTGGTTAGTTTGAGGGTAAGTATACACCTCTGAAATCATCACTACCATCAAGGACATAAACATATCCATATTCAACCTCCCAAAGTTTCCCCCCTCACCTTTATTATTATTATTATCATTGTTTTTGTATGTGTGTGATAAGAACACAACATAAGATCGATTCTCACAGCAAATTTTGTGTATAATACAGTATTGATAGCTTTAGGCACATCTTATTTATCTTGCTTAACTGAAACTCTGTACCTTTGACCATCACCTCCCCCATTTTCCTCTCCCCCCAGCTCCTGGCAACCACCTTTCTATTTTCTGCTTCCTGAATTTGATTATTTTAGATTTCACATGTAAATAAGATCACATAGCATTTGTCTTTCTGTGTCTGGCTTATTTCACTTAGCATAATGTCCCCGAGGTCTGTCCATGTTATCACAAATGTCAGGCTTTCCTTTTTTTTTAAGACTAAATAATATTTTATTGTACATATATACCACATTTCCTTTATCCATTCATCTGCAGACAGACACTTAGGTTGTTTCTATATCTTGTCTATTGTGAATAATGAACATGGGAGTGCAGATGTCTCTTCAAGATCCTAATTTCAATTCTTTTGTGTAAATATCCAGAAGTGGGATTGCTGGATCATATAGTAGTTCTATTTTTTAATTTTTTGTGGAGACAATATAGTTTTAGAATGCATTTAGCTAGAGGGATAAACCAAACTCTACTTTTATCCAGAATGTCTTTGTGTTGTCTACTTTAAAAAAAATCTTAATAACTAATTGCATTTTTAATAAGAAAACTCAGAAATGCTAGTCATAATTAAGTGCCTCTTTTTCTTTTTAGCTTATTTAGAAAATGACTATGACTTTTGTAGCTCTGGGGACAGTGTATTATTCCCCTCATTGAAATCTTCACCAATAACTTTTTGGCTTAATGTCTTTTCACCTTATTCTTTTAACATTGTTAAATGAGAGACAGATTAATGTACTTTGATGTTTACAAAATTTATTTCATACCAAATTTCTGTAATTTTCTAGATCCAGTATCAAACTTTAGCATCAGCTTTATTTTTATTTCATAGTGAAAACTCACTATGTCCAAGAGGCATAAAGTTCTTTTCAAAGATAAACTTCCCTGCCAAAGGTATTCCTGGATATGGCAGGTTCCCAGCCATCATCTGTTTTCTTCCTGCCTTCACTATTCCCACACCCTCATCCCCATATCCACCACATGTACGTACACAGGCTCAAACACACACTCAGACTGACGCACTGTACACCCTCCCTTTTGCTACAAACACCTAAACACTGTTGCTTTGCCTATTTCCCAACAGAATGCTTGCATAGGAGAAAATGTGACTGATGATAACAGAGAAAGAGAATGAAAAAGAATGGAGAAAATGTTTGGGGGTAGCAATGAAATGAAGTGGGAGCTGCATATATATCTCTGCCTTCATGATCTTGAAATAATCTGACAACAGGTATCAGCTGATACAGAATTGGAGAGCTAGAAGAGAACTTTGAGTCCTCTAGTACAAAGCCCTTAGTCAGCAGATGAAGAAAAAAATAAATAAATAGGAGTAGAGAGTAGGTGACTTGCTTCAGGAATTTAAGTAGTTGGTAAGGAACCTAGAATTAGAAACTGTATTTTCCAGTTTTTCAACTGAGATGCTATTTTTTTCTATTCATACATTCTTTACAGAACATACTCATCTTAACCATGTAAGGCAAGACTGACATTTTCAAACTCTTTCAGGATCGTTCTCATCACAGTAATAGTGGCAGTGTATTCCCCATTGCTCAGGATTATAAGGATCTAGTTCTTTCCAAATTGCACAAGAAACAGAACTATGATTAGCTTATGCTATTGAATCTGGGTTTATTGGATAGACATTAAGGAAGCAAATTAAACAGTAAACGGTATCAACTATCCCATAAAAAGGCTTCACAGAGCACTGGAATGTAAGTACAAAGCAATTCTTTCATTTTCAACCAGCAGCAGACACCCCTTGTTCCCTATTCCAGTGTTCTGATATGATGTTGACTCAGTTAATCTCTATAACTGATGCTCTTGTTTTTACTAGTAATAGATTCCTTTTCCTGTGTGTGTGTGTGTGACTAATACTAATACCTTAGAAAAATGGCAGTCACCATCCAATATGGAAAACACATGTAAGATAGAGCACTTGTGTGTGGCCATTTCAAAGGTCACAACTTAACCCAAAGATTTGGTTACTCTGGATCAGAAGCTCATCCCTACTTCAATCAGCTCTGGCCATGGTGGTGGCACAAAACATGGCATCATATGACCTAAAGATTCCTCACTGGGGCTTCCCTGGTGGTGCAGTGGTTAAGAATCCGCCTGCCAATGCAGGGGACACGGGTTTGAGCCCTGCTCCGGGAAGATCCCACATGCTGCGAAGCAACTAAGACCGTAAGCCACAACTACTGAGCCCACGTGCTACAAATACTGAAGCCTGCGTGCCTAGAGCCCGTGCTCCGCAGCAAGAGAAGCCACTGCAATGAGAAGCCCACGCACCGCAACAGAGTAGCTCCTGCTCGCTGCAACTAGAGAAAGCCCGCGCGCAGCAACAAAGACCCAACGCAGCCAAAAAAATAAATAAATTTATTTAAAAAAAAATTCCGGGCTTCCCTGGTGGCGCAGTGGTTGAGAGTCCGCCTGCCGATGCAGGGGACACGGGTTCGTGCCCTGGTCTGGGAAGATCCCGCATGCCGCGGAGTGGCTGGGCCCGTGAGCCATGGCCGCTGGCCCTGCGCGGCCGGAGCCTGTGCTCCGCAACGGGAGAGGCCACAACAGTGAGAGGCCTGCATACGGCAAAAAAAAAAAAAAAAAGAAATTCCTCACTAAGGCCACAGGTATAGCAGCACTATGGTTTCCAGAAGGGCTGTGGTACTGCAAACACTTCATGTGATCCAGTCTGTGCCAAAACCCAAACTTTGAAAAAATAAACATGCAAAATGAATTAATATACAGTATACATGTGTAACACGCATAAAGCAGTGAGATTTCTGGTTGGACCTGTGTGTACACAGTAGTAACTCCTGAAACACATTGATGATGATGATAAAGGAGGAGCGGTGGGGGTGAGGGCAGGGAATAAATCTATACAGACAAAGAGAAAGGGAGAGGAGAGAACAGAAAGATTTTGGAAGCTGGAAAGCAGATGTTTGGTAAGTGACTCACCGTTACTGGGAAAGTTGAATCCTAAACTGGTAATATGGAAAGCCAAGAAGCAAACCAATTTACATCACATAACCCATGAAAGAAATCAAGGCACCAGTCACCTTGGAAACGGGAGTGAAAGTGGAGTAAGAAGAGATTTTGCTAAAGTCTACTGAAGAGAGCAATGGAATCCACAGTTCCTCTGCCAGCCCTGGCAAAGCCTGTAGGTTTATTCTCTAAAGAGGATCAAACAGAGGGTACCTGAAACAGGGGCCATTAGCACAGCCGAGATACTAAAAGCAGACTTGCATCAGGACCCAGGATAGAGAAGCCCAGGAGCCAAGTTTATACCTTCCAGGCAGGAGATTAGACACATTTTCCTGGGAAATTTGACGATGAGGGGTTCCCCCAACAAATGGCCCAGCTAGATCACCAAGTAGTGAACCCCCCATTCAACACACCCCAATCCTGTGCACAGAGCTTCCCGTCAGTGTTTTAGTGCCATGTCCTTTCATACGATTGAATAGCATCTCCAGATATTTGAAAGATCTCCAAATATTTGAAGAAAGCTTCTAATAGGATAATCAGAGAAACAAGAACACAGGGAACAGTAACTTGGTGGGAACCAAAATTAAAAATGACTTTGTGGGGCTTCCCTGGTGGCGCAGTGGTTGAGAGTCCGCCTGCCGATGCAGGGGACATGGGTTTGTGCCCCGGACCGGGAAGATCCCACATGCCTCGGAGCGGCTGGGCCCATGAGCCATGGCCGCTGAGCCTGCGCGTCCGGAACCTGTGCTCCGCAACGGGAGAGGCCACAACAGTGAGAGGCCCGCGTACCGCAAAAAAAAAAAAAAAAAGACTTTGTGGTGAACACACCCCTAATACATCACAGCTCTTCGTGGCCATGCTCTTTGCAAGGATGAATTGCTCATTCTCACATTAGTGTTAAAGTTCATTTCTCCACCCCCTTGAATCTGGGCTGGCTTGTGATGTGCTTTGACCAATAGGCCAATGGTGGGGTGAGAGTATGCTTAGGAAGCCTAGAAGCCTCTGCTCTTGCCTTCTTAGAACTCAGGAACTGCCCAACCTACCCAGGGAATCATGAAAAGCAGTATATTGAATTGGTTTTTTAAACCACTAAGTTTGACATGTTCATTTTAAGACTGCATGAGATTCATGGCGCTACCTTTTTAAAAATTATACTTTAGCAACAGCCAGGTCCTCTCCTCATCTTTCTCAAGGCAAGAGATAATGCCTAAAACTGGAAAATTAAAAAAAGGCAAAATAGTATGTTACTTAGAAATGAAGGTTAGTTTCAAAAAAATCCATTAAAACTTGAAAATTCTGCTTTTCCCAAAAAGCTTTGCAGAACACTTGTTCTCTTAAAGCCTTATGTATGCATAACTTAGATAAAAACTGAAACTATATTTCAAAATATAAAAGCCAAAGAAAAAACATTAGGAAGAAAATGCACCAAAATATTCATGATGTTATTGGTTGTCTGAATGGTAGATTGCAAGTGATTTTTATTCTTCATGCCATATATCTATTTTCCAAATATTCAAAAATGAGTACATATTGCTTACATAATCAGAAAGAAAAGAAAGAAAAAAGAACTTGGAAAGACAGAAAAATAAATAAATAAAAGAAACATGGAGATGACCATGTTTCATCCCCAGACTGTCCCATGCCCCATAGCCCTTATTCTCTTTTCAGTTCACTGGCTTCCATCTCTTTCCTGCTCTCATACATGATGAGAAAACAGTCAACTCTTCTAGAATAGTTCAACTCATTCTAGGTTCTTGGTTCCTCCTGAACACAAAGCTTCTCTGAAAAATAAACTGGCATATATATTTTAGCTTTCTTTGATTTCTAACAATCCTCTGCATTTCCCCATAACTCTTTTTTTAGATGGCTTATTTATTTATCATTTAAATTTTCTATTGAAGAATAGTCGATTTACAATGTTGTGTTAGTTTCTGGTATACAGCAAAGTGATTCAGTTTTATACCTGTTATATATATATATATATATTCTTTTTCATATTTTCATATTCTTTTCCATTATGGTTTATTACAGGATATTGACTATAGTTCCCTGTGCTATACAGTAGGACCTTGTTGTTTATCTATTTTATGTATAGTAGTTTGTATCTGATAATCCCAAACTCCTAATTTATCCCTCCCCCACCCTCCATCCCCTTTGGTAACCATAAATTTGTTTTCTATGTCTGTGAGTCTGTGTCTATTTTGTAAATAAGTTCATTTGTATCATTATTTTAGATTCCACATATAAGTGATATTATACAATATTTGTCTTTCTCTTTCTGACTTACTTCACTTAGTAGGATAATCTCTAGGTCCATCCATTTTGCTGCAAATGGCATTATTCCATTCATTTTTATGGCTGAGTAGTATTCCACTGTACGTATATATACACCACAATTTCTTTACCATTCATCTGTTGATGGACATTTAGATTGCTTCCGTATCTTGGCTATTGTAAATAGTGCTGCTATGAACACTGGGGTGCATGTATCTTTTCAAATTATAGTTTCCTCCAGATATATGCCCAGGAGTGGGATTGCTGGATCATATCGCCAACTCAATTTTTTAGTTTTTTAAGGAACCTCCATGCTGTTTTCCATATGCTGCACCAATTTACATTGCCACCAACAGTGTAGGAGGGTTCCCTTTTCCCCACACCCTCTCCAGTATTTGTTACTTGTAGACTTTTTCATGATGGCCATTCTGACCTGTGAGAAGTGATACCTCACTGTAGTTTTGATTTGCATTTCTCTAATAATTAGTGATATTAAGCATCTTTTCATGTACCTATTGGTCATCTGTATGTCTTCTTCTCCATAACTTTTGTCTCTACCCTATCCTACCCCCTAAGACTACTGGTTCTGCCTACCCACTCTATCCTCCCCTCCCGCATCAGGAGACACAAACTCTGATCCTCATATCAATGATTTGATTAGCAGTTTAAACATTGATTCAACATATCTGTGTTGAATTACAATCCATTTTCCCAGCCTATTCTCCTCACAATCTGATCCAGTGTTGGCCAGAGGAGTAACAGAAGTTTCATGGTCTCTGGTTCCACTCCCTGTGAGCTCTTTCCAAGGGGAGCTGTGACACTGAATGTCTTCTGTTGGTCACCTTATAATAGCACAGCCCAGGCTGTCTGCACTGTTGCCCAGGTTACCGGTTGATTTGCATGAGACACATATAATCCCATGAATGGAAGGATCCTACAGAGCTGATCATTTCAGGAGACAAATCATATAAGAAGGGTTTTTGTAGAGTGCTCATTCTTTCATTCTTAGAGGAAAGGCTAATTTCACAACTAAAACATCATGGAGACAGGGGAAGCCAGGAGGAAAGCACAGATAAGAATTTACCATTCACTAAAACATAAATATTTCATATGTGAAAACTGAGATTAACTTTTGCTCTGGTGTTTGGATTTTATTCTCTGGCTAGAGTTTGTTTTTTCAAAGTGTAGCAGGAAGGTTATAATACAACAGCATTTCCTAACATTGTCACTGTGCTGCACTCAACGTCGTGGCTCACCTCTTTAGATTGTGCTTCAGATTACACATAGAAGTCGTTATTAATACTTCAGATATGTGCTTTATAAATTATGTTCAATATTTGTATTCTTAGTGGAAAAAAGTCTCCCTAGTCCTCCTTCCCCATCTACATGGGGGAGGGGTGGGATTGGAGAAAATGATTATAAACTAAAGACAGGACCATGAATAAAGTATTCACCCATCTAAAAATATATATTTCAGTCATTTTGAATAAACAACTCTAAGAGCATGAAAAGGTCCTTGTGTTTACATGGAGTACAGCTTGTACTTATACGCAATGTAATGCCTCGGTATATAAACACTAGAAGTTGCTGTAGCCTCTCCCTCAGGAAATAATACCTACTTCCTTTGTGCTGAGGGCCTAGGAAGCTCTTTACTGTGTCAGGGAGAAATCATCCAAGGGGAAGGAAGGAAGGAAGGAAGGGAGGGAGGGAGGGAGGGAGGGAAGGAAAGGAGGGAGGAAGGATAGAATAAGGAAGGAACCCTACTTGTTTAAACTGGATTAACCAACTCGAAGCCACAGCTTAGATTAAGAAAAACATTTTTAGCTTAATATTAAGAGAGCAGGGGAAAGCAAACATAAGATGTCTGGTCACATCAAAAAGAGAATATTAAGTTCTATCTTATGAAACTGTGAGCAATAACTATCTGTAATTGAGACTTTGTTTAAAGGTACTACAGAAAATAAAAAGACTGAAAAGAAAATTAAGTGTATATTATATCTCCCTGAGTCTGTGAACACAGCCTGCTGTGCATGGAGTAGTAGCGGGTACTGCAGTAGATGGGCACCAGTCACAGCATACTTGATTTTAGAGAGCTTTTGAAAGAGGACAATCTGTTTTTTTTGTTGGGGGTGTGTGTGTGTGTTTGTGTGTGTGTGTGTTTTCTTAGGGCATATTGAAGTCTTTTAATTTTATAAAATAAAGAAAAAGAAGTCAGAGAGAGAGAAAAATGAATGTGATAGAAACTAAAATACTAAAAGAAAATCCACAAAGAATGGAGATGGGAAGGATGCGCTGCTTACCAGCCTCCATTCCAACTCTTCTGCCTATATTTTATCAGAACTTTTGGATCTCACTTTAAACACAAACTTTATCTTTTCCTGTAGCCCCATTCCAAATTTTCCTTCCCTTCCCTCCAACTTTCCATATCTATCCCTCCACTCTTCTTGATTCTCTTCACTTCTTTTCTTCCTTCTCTTGTCTTTCTTCCTCCAGTTCCTATTTTTCTTCTCCTAATCACCAGAAATATGTGATGTACAAAACACAATGGAAGGACCATTTTTAATGATGATGGAAAAATTTACAGACACATACAGAACATTTGGGAGGTTAGTTCAATTCTACTTCTCCTCTCCTCTGCAAAAGCAGGACAAAGAAGGAAAAAGTGGGGAAGGAGGTGAAGGAAGATGAGGGGGAGGAGGAAGAGGAAGAGAAGGGGAGAGGGAAGAAGAGGGAGGGAGAGGGAGGAGGAGGAGAAGGAGAAGGGGACTTCCACAGAAAATATCCAGTGACCTTTGCGGGCAATTGGACGTAAGCTTGAAGCACTAAGTGATGAAGACAAAACGTGGGAGATCAACAGAGAAAAATAAGAGAGGGTGCCAATGAAGAGAGCAGAGATTAGGATTAGTGGTGAATACAAACAGGAAAATGTGTAAACTGGATTGTTAAAATATATATTCAATGCTTTGAGTGGTTAAAGCAAATATGATAATCCATTATGAAGGCTTTTATTCTAATAGTATCAAATGGCATAACAATTATGAAGTGAAAGTGTGGCTAAGTATGTTGCTTTAAAAATATATTAGTAACACTTAAATGTACAGCATATATAAATTCTTAATGCTGCCCACTCAAAACTATGAATAACTCAGTTTAATATGTAGCTGCTAGTTCAGACAAATGGTTTCAGCACACTTATTTAAGTAATGAAAGACCTCATTAATTATGAAGGTTAGTGGTGGGATAGAAAGGCATTCAAATCGGTTTCTTTCCACGATATGTTCTTATAGGGAATGTTAAAATCCTCTAAGTTTAAGCAAAACTGAGATTTGCAGCCTGTTAGAACACCAAAAACTAAGGGCTGTAATACTGCTAAATATTTATTTGTACTCAATATAATACTATACTATAAGACTTTACCTTTTTTTAAATTTGATGATTATACCCAACAGATTGTGTGATTGTTATATGTCTAATTATCTTGTGAAATTTTTAAAGAATAAATTTTCAGATAAGTGGTAATACAACCAGGTAATTTTTTTTCATTAAATAAAACATACTTTAGGATACATAGAGAGGTTAGCAGTAAATTTAATTTTTATTAATAAGACAACTATGTTAGTGTGAACTAATTCAATAATCTGTAAAGAGTAAATGTGTTTTAAATATATATTATCTAATTTAATTCAGTCAAAATTGCTGATCATCTACTGTTTGTTCAAGACCCTGTATTAGGCACTAAAGTGGACCAAATATTTTAGGTGAGAAACAAAAACATTAATAATTATAAAACCACATTTGCTTTTATGTAGTTCAACAGTACAGTGGAAGAAAAGATGTGGGAGAGATGGGAATAATAATAGGAGGATCTGGAAAATCCTATGGATTGATGAGAATAATGCAGCACCTCCAGCAGATATCACAGGATTAGGAAGTTTCAAGAAGGTGAAAAACAAGAGCTAAGACCCAGAGGTAGGCATGCTTTTACTTTTGAAGCTTCTTCACTGTATCAATTTGAAATCAGTCCTCCTGTGATTTCAACCCACTGGTATTTCTCCTGTCTCTGGGGTCACACACATTAAAACTATTCATTGTGCTAACAGAAAGCTTTTAATAATTACTGATTGTATCTGAGTCTTCTAAAGGTAAAGACCTTCTGTTCCTTTTTAAATGACATTTTTAAAGTGTTTCTTAACTGTCAAAGTTTTGAATCACTTTATTATCTCCCTTGTTTTCTTCTACATAAGTTCTAGATTGATAATACTATTTCAAAAGTGTTGTCAAAACTCTTTTTAATGGTGACAAAGAAAAACTGGATTACAAGATCTCCTGCTCCCAAATGCAAGTTAACCAATAATCAAAAATGACAAATATATTACAATGAAATTGATGAAATCCTAAGAATTCTCACTAATACGGTTAATGTGGAGAGAGATGTACTATAAAGTGAGTGGCAGCAGAAGAAAGCTTTGAAAGTAGAAGCCACGATAATTGACATCAGGCTCTCAGAAGCTCAGGAGAGGCAGAAAATATTGTTAAGGATCATACTGTCTAGGGGTTAATTCCAAAACAAGGGAACAATCTAAAGCCTGAAACTATTGATTGTCTCTTGAAAATGTAACATACCTTGGACTAGATAATGTACACTCTACAAAGACAGGAGTGGGTGATGAACAAAATATTAAACAAGAACTCAGCTCTCAAGTCCTGTGAAGAAGGCTCCAGCTCTCAGATATATTTCAAGTTTCAGAAAGGAGATAAAATACAGTTCCCAGTATTCAAGCAGAAGATAAATCAATCTTAGGTAAAGTGTTAAGGCTGCCAAAAAGAATCCAACCACTTTACATAAAAACATTGAGAATCTGGATAAAACTGCCCACATTAAATATGAGTAAGCTGAGGAAAAAAAGCAAAAAACAACCACAAAGAAAAAGCAATCAAAGATATTAGGGAGAGAACGAGGAGGAAGAGAGGATGAGAACAAAGCATGTAAAGACAGATGAAGAACCCTATATGGAAGAAAACATTATCCAAGGTAAAGAAAAGTCCCCAAAAGTGTTTTGAACCATAGAAAAATAAAATCTGAACAGTAATTCAATAAAACATAAACTCAAAAAGAAGATGATAAAGCAACTATATAAACAGCTTGAGAAACAACATTATTTCAGAACTAATCACTAACTTGGAATCAGCAAGGAACAAAATTGACATGGCTGAAAATCTATTAATTATGCAGAGGAAAGGCTTGAGGTAATCCCAATAAATACAGAAGATACAAAAGGGATTAAAATAATTAGCTAAAACATAATACATATGTTACATTAGTAAAAATTAAGACCTGAAGAATAATTTCCCTGAAATGAAAATGCAAATACATAGATCAAATGGGTATGTTGTAATCTAAGAAAAATGAATGTAGGATTATCTATATAAATATGTCCTACTTAAATTGCTATACTTCAAAAATAGAGATTTCTTTATGTATGCATGGTGGCAGGAAGTATATGGGAGATCTCTTTACCTTCTTTTTAATTTTGCTACAAATCTAAAACTGCTCTAAAAAAAATAAAGTCTTAAAAAATGAGTTCTTCAGTTACTATACACACACACACACACACACACACACTCAAAGTCAACATAAAGGGAAAATATTATTCAGTAACAAGTCAGTGAAGTTCTACAAATTTCTGAAATAAGATATATATAATCACAAATTTTATGCTCAGTTTAATTGTCTGCCTTCAGGTATATGAAATTTTTTCCACATAATTTTCTATGAATCTATCCTTGCATAAATCCCTTAATCCTTGAAGTCACCTTTTTTTCCTAGTAACCTGTGTACTGTTTGGAGTGATATTCACCTAAAGTTACAATGGTGATTTCTGAGTTGTGAGTAAAGATAATTTTTTGCTTTTTTCTTTGTACTTCTCTGTATTCCTTGAATAGTTTTAAATTAGCATGTATCTTCAAAAAAAGATTCCACCTGAGATCTGATCAATGATATGTAATTATTATCTACATCACTCCAGGCCCTATACTTCTAATAATGTGGCCTAAAATGACCTACCATTTTGAGGTTGTCGAATCACACTGTTCCTTCATTTTCAGCTAATGCTGGAAAGAGGGGACAGCCTAGACTCCATCAGCATCTCGCGGTCACTGCATAACCACCGTGATCTTCAGAGAGAAATGACCACTGCTTCACTTTTGCCTTTCAAACCTTGTACAGATTCATCCTTTGCCCAACTCTAACCACTGAACCGTACAGTGAATGGAGATTCTGGGAAAAGTAGTTCCCACTTAACCAAGTCGATATGGTTTTAAACCACCTCGTGAGTAGCCTACTGAGTCAATCAGAAGAAATAATGAATACTACAGTGAGAGAGTACAGAAGGCTGAATAATGGCCACCCAAGGATATCAGGTCTAACTCCTTGGAACCTGCAAATATTACCTGAGAAGGAAAAAGGGTCTTTGCCATTGTGATTAAGGATCTTGATGTGGGGAGATTATCCTGGCTTGTCCATTGGGCCCTAAATCTACTCATAAATGTCCATATAAGAGAAAGGGAGAGGGAGATTTGACACACACAGTAGAGGAGGAGGGAAAAGGAGGCAGGAGGCAGAGGCTGGAGTGACACTGCCAGGAGTGAGGGAACCCTCGTGGCCGCTAGAAGAGGCAAGGGAAAGATTCTCCCAGGAGCCTCCAGAAGGAGGACAGCCCTGCTGACACCCTGATTTCAGTTCAGTGAAACTCATTTCAGACCTCTGGCCTCCAGAACTCTGAGAGAATACATTTTTGGTCTTTTAAGCCAAAATGGTCATTCGTTAAGCAGCCGCAAGAAAATAATAGAGAGAAATGACTGCTGCTTCGTTTTTGCCTTCCAAACCCTGCAGAAGTTCCTCTTTTGTCTGGCTCTAACCCGAAACGAGAGGAAAGGGGATTCTGGGAAAAACAGTTCCAACTTTACCAGGCTGATGTGGTTGGCAAACCAACACATTCGCAGCCTAGTGAGCCAACCAGAGGGAGAATGTGTTATGAGGATTATAGTGAGAAACTAATAAGCAAGGAATAGGGCCAATGTTTATGTTTTATTTATTATGTGCCAGGTAACATTTTAAGAATACTAATTCACTTAATTTCCACTATAAGGTAAGCATTATTTTTATCCAAATTTTACAGACTGGGCAACTGAGACACACAAAAGATCATACAATTAGTTAATGGTGGAACCAGGATTTGAACGCAGGAAGACTGGCCTCATTCCACATTTTTAACATTTACACTACATACTAAAGAGAATACTTCATTCACTGGGCATCCTATTCATCTATTGCTGTGAAACAAATTACGGCAAAATTTAGCTGCTTAAAGCAACCATCATTTTCTGTCATATCTCATGATATCGTGGGTCAGAAATCCAAGTGGGGCTCAGCTGGGGAATTCTCTCAATTTGTGGTTTTCAGCTGACAAATGAGCTGATCTGAGGAGTCCAAGGTGGCTTTACTCACAGGTCTGGCACTCACAGGGGTGGTGGGAAAGCTGAGCTCAGCTGGAGCAGTTGGCTTGGAGGCCCTCCACGTGACCATTAGAGCTGGCAGGCTGAGGGTAGTCAAACTACTTAAGTGAAAACTCAGAGAGTGTTCCAAAAGAACCTAGTGGAAGCTTCAAGAATTTTTATAACCTAATCTTAGAAATCCCCTCTGCTATATTCTCTTGGTCAAACAACTTGAAAAGGCCAGCCCAATTCAAGAGGAGACTTAGACTCTACTTCTCAATGGAGGAGTAGCTAAGAATTTGAGACCATTCTTCATCTACTTTTATTTTAATCTACAGATACTGACTTGCCTAAAGTCAAGAACTAGTTCCTTGAACTTTATAGCTCGTAATTATCTTCATGCATTTCAGAATAAAACTGCTTTTAATGACCTATAAATATGAATTACCTCAACGATGAGTTAGGGGACCTAGTTTACAGTCCTCATTTAATAAGTAAGTCATTTTGAGCAAATCACTTAAACACTCCAAGTCTCAATTTTTTTCACCTATAAAAGAAGAATGTTGGGCTATTTTAATTGAGTATTTTCTCTGGAAATCTTGAGATTGTTGCCTGGAGGGTTGCTGGTGCTGAAGTCCTGGAGCAGTGTGTGGAGTGGGCACTGCTCTCCTTCCTGCCCATCTGGAACAGCAAGGGGACTGTGTGTTGCCTGGGCCATGAGAGCATCTGTCGAGTAGGTGCCTGGGTTTAAATGGTCACTAGGTCTGTTTCAGCTTTAAAACTATCATCTGTTACCTGGTACTTTTGATCATATCAAGCTGCATTCATTTAGGGATTACTTCAAAAAATCAGTGGATTAACACAATAAAAGTATATTTCTTACTCGCAGGAAGTCCAATCAGCAGGGCCTGGGGGCAGGGGCTAATTTGCTCCATGAAGTCATTCAGGAACATAGGCTCTTTACATACTATACTCCCACCATCTGTTAGGAACTCACAGACCTCCACTGAGTTCTCCAAAGCCATTTGGCTGACAGAAGGAAAGAGAGAAAACAGGGAAAATCACACAATAGCCCCTTCTGCACTAGCCTGAAAATGGCATATAACCCTTCTGCATTCCATTGGCTAGAACTCCACTGTATCCACTACACTTAAGAACTGGAAATAAGATTTGTGAGGCCAGAAGAAAAAGGAAATCGATTATGGTGAATACACAGCTGTCTCACACAGCTGTCTAATCTTTGAAGCAGGGATGCACCATGGTGTTGTGCAAATCCAGATGAATTCATCCAGTTGTATTTTAGTATGAAAAGAGAATAATTTTTTTCATGTTTCCTGCCTAAGGGATACCTAATATCAAGTGCTAAATGACAACCTGAACAAATGAAACTCTACTTGTTTGATAAGCACTATAAAAAAAAGACTTTTTTGTGTGAATGCAGAGGTTTGAATTAAAACTAGAAACGTTCATAAGATGTACTATGGATGGAGAAAATGCTTCAGAACATGCTACAGTTCCTGTTAATGGCAAATTTATGCCAGTAAAATTATCAACCCTTTCTCCATGACCCAGCGCATAAGAGAATTCCTGTTGGGAAGCTCCTATAACGTCTGCCCACACTGCACTTTGCTTTCATAGGCAGCACTCTTAAGCTGCCACTTCTGTAGGCAGCACATTTAAACACTGTTTCATCAGAAATGCATCATTGTGTGCTCACAGTTTTCAAACAAGAACCTCAAAGATTGCTCTGTAATCAGAAGCCATCCAAATTAAACAAATCTATATTTGCTTATAAAATGACCCACTCTCTTTTCATCTTGTTCCTTAGTGAAGCTTATTATTTTCATGTCCAAGGTTAAATGTCCATTCAGGCCTAAACAGTTTGCTCCTGATGTTCATTTCAGATCTGGACCTCAATGAGGTCGTGATTTCACTCTTGGGAACACATATTGGTAAACTGAAGTTACTTTTTAAAAGTATTTAATGCTGGGGCTTCCCTGGCGGCGCAGTGGTTAAGAATCCACCTGCCAATGCAGGGGACACAGGTTCGAGCGCTGGTCCGGGAAGATCCCACATGCCGCGGAGCAACAAAGCCCGTGAGCCACAACTACTGAGCCTGTGCTCTAGAGCCTGTGAGCCACACCTACTACTGAGGCCCGCGTGCCTAGAGCCCGTGCCCCGCAACAAGAGAAGCCACCGCAATGAGAAGCCTGCGCACCACAATGAAGAGCAGCCCCCGCTCGCCACAACTAGAGAAAAGCCCGCGCACAGCAACGAAGACCCAACGCAGCCAAAAATAAATAATAATATAATAATTTTTTAAAAGTATCTAATGCCTAGCTCAAAAGCAAAAATATGAGATGATATAACAAGTAGCAAGGACTTTGAGTCTTTAAGTAGTTGGCTGTCTTCTTATTTACTTTCAGAGCAAGAGACTGACATAGAAACAGAGAGAAACTATACTACATACTGGAATATACCTGATACCCCACCACCCAACATTTTGTCTGATCATTGCTATATTTTATTTATTGATAAGAAACAGAATCAGAGAGCAGAATTTTCTGAAGTGCAAGAATGATTGCACTTGATTGTACTCTTGAATGATTTTGTTTCATGCAGCATTATATAAAATTTAGTCACATAGAGATAAAGATTTTCCCATTTCAATTCTCTTTCACTTAATTATACGAAACAGAAAGTTTCAAGTTCTTGCTAGTGTGTCTTAAACATACCTCTAAATCTAACTGATCTCTTTTAATAAATAAGGATCAGGTCTCGGGTCCAGGGCCTTTGGCAGGTAATAATATTTTGCTATAATTTTTTTAATGCAGTTATTTTGGTAATTACCCTCTACTTACTCTAAGTCACATCAATTTCCATTTACATCAGTTATAAAAAGTCAATTTAAACAAAATGTTAAATAATTAATATTAAAAGTGGACATGAATATGGCAAGTATTATGAAGGTGGTACAATAATGAATGAACTTTGGGAAACAGTGTATGGGGAAATTATGCAACATACATTCCACCATATCTATGGCTGTCATTGCCATAAATAACACGCAAAAAGAGGCAATACCATCAGAGGTCACTTTTTTGGTACTAAAGCTATTATATTTATACTTTGTATTGTTCTTCACAGGGGACATTCCATGCTAAGGAATAGTTATTTACACATGTGAAACCAGATTGAATTATCTATGACATAAGTTCACCTGCTATTACTGATCACCATATTAAAAGTGGCTCAGATAGGGTAGAGTTTCTTTCTTTCTCCTCTAACAGTCATACTACAAGTAGTCCAGGAGGTTCCCATGTTTCTTTTTGTTCCTCTTGCATCCCTGGAGCAGCTACAGGTGCAAAGATGCCTCACCACCCTGTCTACATCCCATGTAGCAGGAGGAAGGAAGAGACCAAAAGAGAGAAAGCTCCTTTTCTTTAAGTTCTATATCGTTGTAGAGACTAACTCACAATGGCCACATTTAAATATAAAGGAAGCTAGTTGGTTGGCCATATGGTTCACTGAAAATTCCATTCAGATAGAAGAAGAAGAAGAAGATGTTGATGGACAAATAGCAGTCTGTTTAAAGATCCAAGGGATTTCTCAGGACAGAAAAGATGAAATTACATTTAGTACTATTTTATCAATGCAGCATTTTATAATATTTTACTGTTCCATTTCATACCAAATTACATAGAAACTCCTTGGCCTACAGTTCAAGGTGCTTCACAGTTGTCTACAATATAAAAATATGGCATTAAGCTGCAAAAACTGTTTGAAATGGCAATAAGTTAGAGCTGCTTCTTTTTAAAAAACTATACAATGTGACTGACTTTATCTGGGTGAATCTGATAGTTAAGCAAGATGGGAATTTGAGCATTTAAGAGCATGTATATAGGATTTATTTCTTAAAGACAGCAACTGACACTAAAGCCTGGAAAGGTATTTTTATGTTTTTAGCACTGCTAAACGACCAGCAGGTCACAGAAGGTAAACTTAAGACTCCCACAGAAGAGGCTGACACTGACAAATGAAAATGAGGTTAAACAGAAGCTTTATAAAAATCCCTCTGGTAAAACTTCAGAAAAATAGAAGTTAAAGCCAGATGCTTCTGTTACCCAGCTCATCCAATTTAAGTCTACATGAGACTCTAAAAAGCTCGATTCTGAGGCCTCATAGCAATTGCTCAAGGTTTGGGGAGCAGCAGGAGGCTTGGTTAGCATTTGCCCACACTGGGGAATTTTGTATGAGGCCCCGAAGTCATATAACTTAATTTATGGGAAATCCCTAAAATCTGTCCTAGAGATAAGAATTAAATAATATTATCATGATACCACCATTGGGAAAATAACTTCCAACCTCACAATATCCTGGAAATAACTGTGACATGTGATAAGCAGAAAGGTTAGCCAAATTCTCCGAAGAGTAGCATAGCTTTCATTCCAATATAAAAATGAACATAGCATGGAAACAATGTTTAATAAAGTAGTTACATTATTTCTCATTGCTCAAATGGTATCTGAATATAAGAATGCACTTAAAATTGGTATAGTAACTACGGAAAACAGTAAGGAGGTGCCTCAAAAAATTAAAAATAGAACTACAATATGACCCAGCAATTTCATTTCTGGGTATTTTTCCAAAAAAAAAAAAAAGAACACTAATTCAAAAAGATATATGCACCCCTATGTTCATTGAGCATTATTTACAATAGCCAAGATATGGAAGCAACCCAAGTTCCCATCAATAAACCAATAGATAAAGAAGATGTAGTGCATATATTTCAATGGAATATTACTCAGCCAGAAAAAAGGAGTAATATCTTGCCATTTGCAGCAACATAGATGGACCTAGAGATTATCATACTAAGTGAAGTAAGTCAGACAGAGAAATACAAATACCATATGCTATCACTTATATGTGGAATCTAAAATATGATACAAATGAACTTATTCACAAAACAGAAACAGACTCACAGATTTCAAAAACAAACTTCTGGTTACCAAAGGGGAAACATGGTGGGGAGGGATAAATTAGGAGCTTGCGATTAACATACACATCCTACTATATATAAAACAGACAACCAACAAGGACCTGCTGTATGGCACAGAGAACTCTACTCAATATTCTGTAATAACCTATATTGCAAAAGAATCTGAAAAAGAATGAATTTATGTATATGTATAAATGAATCACTTTGAGGTACACCTGTAACTAACATTAACATTGTAAGTCAACTATACTCCAATAAAATTTTTTAAAAAATAATAGTTTAACTGGTATTAGGTATAGCTCTAAACATAATTGCAGAGCAAGCAGAGCCTCTGTCTTCACTTCCAGCCTAGCCGTTCTGCAATTTCCTCTTCTTGCTGGCCTCTTCTGCTAATCTTTCAAGTTCCTGGTCTTCTTACATGCCTGTCTACTCTACCCGCTGTCCCAGCCTCTGACCTGCTCCATTCTAGTTTTGCTCTGAGAAGGATCTTCTAAATAATGACAATAGTACATTACATTTTATATTCAACTTTGGAGAGAAAAGACCATCTATGGACAGGGTGTCCAGATATTTGTTTATGCTTCCATTCCTACCCTCTCCCATCAACAGTACCCTGTTTTCCCATGAAAGAATTCACTCCCCACTCATTCCTGGTCATGCACTTCGGGTTGGATAACCCCATCCTCAGCTCTTGGGGTGAGGCATGAGATCACCTCTTGTCATTTGGAATCCAGTGTCTACAGAAGCCAGGTTTTTAGTGAAAATAAAGAGTATAACAACTGTGGGGTTGGTTGATTGCTTCTTTAAAAACTTGAAAAAGGAAAATGATGAGCTAGAGCTTTACATTCCCAGCTCAACGTCAAAGGAATGAACCAGAAAGCTTCCTTAGGTCCTATAGCTAAATGGTTGATATTTCTGAAAACAAACCCAAAGTCCAGTCCTGCAGGCAGTTAAATGATAATGTGCATGGAATTCACAACCATAGATTCTCTTACGTTAAAGTTGAAGCATTAATTGGAAAAGAGTAAGAACCATGAAAATGGGAATGGGCACAACTGGCTGGATTCTAGAGAAGCTGGGGACCATGAACCTCCAAATTCTGCTTTGCCACATTTGCCAGTGGAAGCAGCCCATTCTTGCTGTCTAAGGAGGTTCAACTCTCCTTGCCTAAAGAACCAGTAATGATCTTTCCAAGAGAGAAAATTTTAATCTTCTTCTTGTTACTCCCGACCGATAATTATATTAAAATCCAGGAAATCAGGCAAAATGTATGACCTGGGAGAACGTGGCATATACAATATTGCAAGACTTTGCCAATATACATTAACTAAAAGCTGGGGAATATTTATCATAATGCATTCTAAGGGGCTGGAATCTGGTAGAAGGAATGCAATACTGGATGAAGCCAAATCTACTGATGCAGGAGGATTAAGCAGAAATTTTGAATTTAATGCATTAACTAAAGTAACTTGGATTGGCTGGTTTGATTGCTTGGCTAAAATTTGGAATCAAATATGGTTTATGCTAACTGGGGTTGAAAAATCAGAACTAACCTAGTGTTAGGGTATCAGATGTTTAAGGAAATTGGAATGTTTTAGTGACTTTATAATCATGTCTTCTATTTATGTCCCTAGGGAACCTCTGGAGGATACCTCTTTTATAAAGGCTCTGAGAAGCACACTAGGGGCTGGGAGCACCAGCACCCTTGAAGACCTCTGTAACAGCTATTCTTTGGAGGCCAGGAGTAACAGAGTGGCAAATGCTGCTATTAAAATAGATTCTCTGCATTCAGTGTGGTATACAAGTGTTGAACAGGTGATTGTCTTTTTTCTCTATACTTGATAGAAAACATCAAGAATAGCTTGCTTTCAGCTCTCCATCACTGTTATATTTAGTTTGCAGGGACTTTGATACCCTATCTATCCCATAGCATATAAAGCTGATCTAATGCAATATTATCACATTGATTGAACCTTTCTGGTAAACAGGAAGTAGAAGCCTTTGTATGTCACATGAGGATCAGTGGGTAGGAAATACCCCCCAGGAAAATTCAGGGGTCTGACACCTCAGTGAAATTTATAGGAGTCCAGTGGTCTGGGGCATGTTGAAATAGCCCTCCATGGTTAAAAGTCCTCTTCAGCTACTAAGAAACGGGCTTCTTGGCTTCTCCATAATTTGGAGGCATCATATACTTTATTAGAATGTACTGCTCCAAATCATCTACTGAGAAACCAGAAAGGCTGCAAGTTTTAAGTGGGCGCAAAGTAAAAGATAGCTCACCAATAGTTCCAGGCTGCTGTGCAAGTTGTTCTGCCACTTGGTTCAAACAACCCACCAGACCCAGATATGTTTGAAATGTCTGTAGCAGATAGGAGTGCTGTATGGAGTCTTTGGCCAGACCTTATAGGTAAAATACATCACAGACCTTTCAGATTTTAGGGCAAAGCTAAGTTTTCATCTGCTGATAACTATTTTCCTTTTGAAAAACATCTTATGACTTACTAGTGAGGGTAAATGGAGACTGAATGCTTGATCATTGGCCCTCAAGTTGCCATATTTTCTAAGCTGCCCATAATGAAGAGGGAGGTGTCTGACCCCAAGCCAGAAAGTTGAATGTTCACAGCAACAACCTTCATCAGGAAAAGTAGTATAAATGAGATGAGAATTAGGTAGGTCCCAAGACACAACAGCAAATGGCTCAGATTCCCATAAGTCCTACTGGAGATACATCTTCTTTTTTCTCTCATCCTGCACCAATATCTCATGGGAAATTCACAATGACCAGTTAAATGATGAAGAAAATATTCAGACGATTTTGCACAATATTCTGGCACCACCCATCTGAAGAGCTGCAGCACTGCAGCCCCATTCTATGGGTAGCCCTGAAGGACAATGGTGAAAGGAAGTTCTCCCTGTTGGCAGAATTTAGAACAGTACTTTTGATTTCTCATTTTGCCTGGAAAAAGAAATGTTCTAATGTGTGTATCTACATTGATTTATAGGCAATGATAATGGTCTGGCTAGCTGTCAAAAATTTGGAAGAAACATAATTAGAAAATTGATGACAAGAAGGTCTGGGGATGAGATAGTGACCTCTCTGAACGAGCACAGAGTGTAAGGATATTTATATCACATGTAAATACACGCGAATGAGTAACTTCAGCTGAAAAGGAACTTAATGATCAATGGAGCAGATAATTCATTATGTAGATGTCAGTCAGCCTCTTTTGAAAGCCACTCCAGCCTTGGCAATGTGTTCATGCATAAAGAGGTCATGACCGCAGGAATAGAGGTTATGCTTTCACTCGGTATCATGGACTTCTTATCACCAAAGCCAATATGTCTATACTACTGAGTTCCCAGGCTGCCAACGGCAGAAACCAAGACAGATTCCCTGAAACAGCATAACTCCCTGGGAGATAAGTGGCACCACTCCCTTATGAAAAAGGAAGCATTTTGTTCTCACTGGAATAGACACCTATTCTGGATATGCATTTGCCCTCCCTACATGCAATGTTTTGATCAAAACACCATCCAAAGATTTACAGGGACTTCCCTGGTGTCCCAATGGTAAAGAATCCGCCTTCCAATGCAAGAGACATGGGTTCAATCCCTGGTCTGGGAACTAAGATCCCACATGCCGCAGGGCCACTAAGCGCAAACGTCACAACTACTGAGCTCGCGCGCCTCAACTACAGAGCCCTCGTGTCACAAACTACAGAGCCCACGTGCCCTGGAGCCCATGCTCCACAACTAAAGAGAAGCCTGGGTGCCACCATGAAGAGCCCATGTACTGCACCAAAAAGACCCCATGTGCCTCAACGAAGATCCCCCGGGCCGCAACTAAGACCTGACGCAGCCAAAAAAATAAAGAAAATAAACAAATAAAATAACAAAGATTTACGAAAACTTATTCATCACTGTGGTATTCCGCACAGCATTGCTCCTGACCAAGGAACTCACTGTAGAGCAAACAATTTCATCAATGGCTTACGCTAATGGAATCCACTGAGTTGGCCTCAGTGTAATTGTAATGCAATGGCCTTTTGAAGACTCAGTTAGTTACAGTGCCACCTAGGTGACAAAACATTGTGCGCATGGCTAATATCCACCAGCATGAGGTAATGCTCTAAACGGCAATCAATATATGGTGATGATTTTCTTATAGCAAGGATTCCTGGGTCCAGGAATCACTATGTGGAAATGAGAGTGGTCCCTCTCTCTACTACCCTTAATGATCCTCAGAAAAAGTTTTGCTTTTCATCACCACAACTTTGTAGTCTGATAGTTTAGTGGTCTTAGTTCACAAAATATGAGTGCTTCCACAAGGGGACACAACAATTGTTCCATTAAATTGGAAGTTAAGAGTGCCATCTGACCGTGCTAGACTACTTGTACAGCTGAACCAACAGGCAACAAAGGTTACAGCTCCATCTGGAGTTATTAATCCTACCTGTCGAGGGCAATTTGGGAGTTTTTTTGTTTGTCTGTTTGCTTGTTTTTTATACAATGCAATAGGAAAGGATGCAGGAGATCTTTAGGGTATGGGTCAGTTTCAATCATTTGGAAAGCATATACTAATACAGTTAGAAATGCAGAAGAATTAAAGAGGGTATTCCTTGAGAAAACTTAAGGAGAAAGGAAGCAGGAATCGGCAAGGAAAGGCTTCAGACCATAACTCAGATCTGATATCTGTGAGTAGAGACTGCTAAATCAAGCCTCTGACTGTGAGACAGCTTGAAAAAGTCCTGGTTAGTCCCGTAAGGATCTTGAGCCAAAGGTTTCCCACACAGAAGTCCCTTATTAGGCCAAACAGTCAGGCCCTAGTACCCCCAGGATGCTCAGTTATTGGCTGGGAGTTCCCTGAAAGCGCATGACCTCAGTCTGAAAGCTGTAGCAGATCCTGAAGGTGCTACCACTGTCAGCTCGCTGCACTCCTTTTGGCAGGCTATCTCTTGAAGGAGATCAGAGTGGTGCACCCCTATGACTGAAACAGCCCACCCATTATACTGTGCACACTCATTTCTTCATACACATTCAAGAAGAGATCTTCTGTGGTTCTGCTAAGCCTCTCCCTTTGAGAGGAATTTATTAGAGGGATGAACTGTAGCCCCCATCACTGAAGTTGGCCTTGGGTCTGCAGCTGGTACTCAATATCTTCTGTCCCCACTGTGTATGTTAAATTCTTTTCACTCTTAGCCATCACCTAGACAGTTCTCTTATGTACCTGGTGATATGACCTATACCTCCTTCCTAAGACTTCTGGGCCCCTGTTCGCATATGCTTCTCAGGCATAGATTGCTTCATTTGCCCATCTGTAATCCAAGTGGCAGGAGACATCCAAGTGGAACACCTAAATTACATAATTATTTCTACCTGCCCCTACTGTGTAACTGCAGTCCTCCTTCCTCCTTCTGATCAGGGTCAATTATCTGTGCTAAGATATTAGCAACTCTTCTCTACTTGTCCATACACACAAGGAATCCAAAGTGATCAAGTGGTAGGCACGGTTATAGCTCAATGAAACCTTTGTTTTGTCTCATAGAAACAGTGAGCATCCTTTGCGGACCAGGACTTCTGATCCCGTAGAGCCCAGAGTTGGGATGAGAGGCAGAAAGTCTCCCAGCAGGTCACTGCGTTAGTAAGTGCAGCCAATCCTGCCTCTATCTCCTGGTTTCTAGACCTATGTGTCCATATTATTCAACTCCTATGCCAACAGGAGACAACTGGACCCAAAAAAACTTAACAGTGTTTCAAGTTCCTTAATCTTCATAGAACTTATCTCCTACACCCTGGAGGGTATGTGTCTTATTAATGCTTCTGGCAAGCTAGCCCCTTCTTGCTCATTCTGTCCAACCAGCATGATGTCATCAATGTAACAGATCAATGTGCTATTTTATAGGATGTCCGGATGGTCCACATTTCTGTCTGGGAGGAGTTGGAGTCTCTCACATGGCCTCCACTGACACCACAGGAGGGGTAACCTCAATAGCAACGAGCAGTGGTGAAAGTCATTACTGTCCACTAGGCCTTTTCTAACACTATCCCAGGAAGAGATGCCTCTTTACTGCTGGGTGGTATGGAATCTATTTTCCCCATGAGGTCTTCACTGACACCTTGGGGTGGAAGGTCTCATTGCTCCCAGTGGGAATAAAGGTCCTGGCTCCCTGCTTGGCCTTCTCTAACACTATCCCAGCAAGGGCATTGGAATGCCTCCTTACAGCCTGGCAATGGTAGAATTCTAGGCCTTTGCTGTTGTGAGAGTGGGGGGATGAAACCATAGCTTTTTTCTCTGTGGTGTTTAGTCAGAGCAGAACAGTTATTGTCTAAAACTTTTCTGTCTTGCTAGCATACCCCTTTCCTGGCCCTTTAACTAGGTGGAACAGGCTTTTGTCGGAGCTATTATTGTCTGTGCCTGTTGGCATTTCCAGGTTGTGGATTCTTTAAGTTTGGGATACCTGGGGCAAACATAAAACCCAGAGAATTCACCACCATGTTATTCCTTGAGTACCAAGGTCCCTGGACAGTTGGACTTCTCTCCACCTTTCAGAGTCTTCCTATGTTTATTTTACATATAAAGGTCAGGAATTTTTAGTTATTAGCAGGAGGAACAGAAAAAAAGCACATCTGCTCCATCTCCCTGGAAGAGGAAGTGCCGTTTGTGTCTTTTAAATTTTAGGTGTGATCGTAACACTCAATGCATTAAACTCTTCAATAACCTCTCTTAATATCTAGAGTAAAACCCAGAGTCCTGATAATGGCCAACTAGGTCCTATACGAATTAGCTACCTGTTTGCCTAATATTTTCCTCCTTACTCAGTCTCCAGTACCTAGAAGAGGACTGGCCCCAAATAGGTAATCAATAAATACTTTTTAATTAATGAATTGAGTAACGTATCTCTTTTTAATACTGAAAACAATCAATCGAGCACCCACATGCCCAGAGGGACAAGTCCCTTGTGTCTCTCTTTGGGCCTGCATTCCCTGAATTATCCAAGAATCCAAGAGGCTTGCTCATTCCAAAGGGGCTGTAGTAGAAAGAATTATAAAAATGTCCCCCCGAGATTTCTTGCCTTAATACCAGGGACTGTATGATAAAATATCAGGCCCGTGAATACAGCATGCTGCACAGCAAAAGGGACTTTACCAATGTAATTAAGGTTACTAATTAGTTGACCTTAGGTTGCTAATTAGTTAATTGACCTTAAGATAGAGAGAGTGTTCTGGATTATCCAGCTGGGCCTTATGTAATTACATCAGCCCTTTAAAAGCAGAAAAGGAAGGCAAAGAGACGGGAAGCATGAGAAAGTCCTGACATGCCATTACTGGTATGAAGATAGAGGGGGGCCACATGAGAAAAAGGGTGAATTAAGGAGTTGAAAGAGGCCCCTTGGTCAATAGTTAGCAAAGAAACATGAACTCAGTCCTACAGCTGCAAGGCACTGAATTCTGCCAGCAATTCTAATGAGGCTGGAAGCAGATTCTTCCCCAGAACCTCCCGATGAGAACCCAGCCTGGTTAACACCTAGATTTCTGTCTCTGAGACCCTGAGCAGAGAATGCAGCCATGCTGCACTCAGACTTCTGACCTACAGACCAGTGAGCTAATAAATGGATATGGCTTAAACCTCTATATTTGTGGTGATTTGTTACACAGAAATAGAAAAACATATAGGGGCCATTCCTGTGTCCAAGTGCCAAACAGAGAAAGTGCTAGAGGAGCTAATTAGTTCCTTATTTCCTCTACACATATTAGTTTTCTGCTGCCATTGCTTCTGTTAATATGTTTACACTATTGCTGTTGAAAACAACTCATCTTGCATGGTTAACACATCCTTGTCCACCAGTGTGGTGAAGCATATGTTGTCCAGCTCTCAGAACAGTGTTATTATTCCTAAAGGAAGCTTGGGTTCACAAGGTTACCATTAAAGAATTACAACCAAAGATTGTACTTACTCACTGGCTCAGTCGTTGTTTTTCAAAGAATGCTGCTACACCACGGTGGCTTGGTCCAGGAGTCCTTCTAGCTGCAGCCATGACTGTGCTGGAATCAGCCTTCCTCAAGAACAGCCTAGGCCAGTGGTAAGAAAATATTGGTCACACAGGATGCAGAATGGTTTTGTTTTGCCATCACACTTAAATACCGTTTAATATGAACGGCAAGTACTGAATTCTGTTCCCCCCGCCCTCCCCGAATCCATATGTTGGAGTCCTAATGATTAGTACCTCACAATGTGACCTTCTTTGGAGATAGCGTCTTTCTAGAAGTAAGTTAAGGTCATTAGATTGGACCCCAGAGCAATATGCCTGGTGTCCCTTTTTATAATAGGGCCGGGACGGGCACGCTGCCATTACCTTACGGCTGCTAGTGGTAGGCCTTCCTCTCGAAACCATTATCGCGAGACTGTTAGCGCGTGATCCTTAGCGCGAGACTGTGAGACCGCGATACCGCGAGACTGCGAGACCGCGAGACCGCGAGACCGCGAGACCGCGAGACCGCGAATCCGCGAGACTGCGAGATCGCGAGACCGCGAGACCGCAAATCCGCGAGACTGCGAGACCGCGAGAGCGCGAGACCGCGAGACCGCGAATCCGCGAGACCGCGAGACCGCGAATCCTCAAGACTGCGAGATCGCGAGACCGCGAGATCGCGAGACCGCGAGACCGCGAGACTGCGAGACCTGCAGACCATTAGCCAACGGTTAACCTCACAGTGGTCCTTTGGGCGGAGAGTGCGGTGAGAGCTAAGTGGCTGCCTTCTACCCCCGGGGCCTTCGAGGCCCTCCGTGCTCGGGCAGGCGGGTGAGCTGGAGGGTCCAGGGACAGGCTGAGAGCTGTGTTCCGCAGGGCTCCAGAGCCCTCGCCATGGCCGCCCAGTGGCCGGGCCCAGGCCTTGGAGCAGCAGCATACTAATTCTTTACTAAGCTCTCTGAGGTTGCAAGGAAAAGACAAGCCAAGTTAGATGATATTAGGTTATTATAAAGATATCCTAGAAAATAAAGAAGCATGGAAACCCATCACAGCAGCTATATTTATTCAGAAGTGCATCATGACATTGAAGTCCATGAAGAACCAGAACAAAGGCCCATTTTCACCCAGGATATTTCAGACCGAGGCCTAAAAACCCACCTACTATTGGGGCAGCCACCCATTAGTGAGACTATCCAATATGGAACACCCCAATTAGGCTGAATTTTGCACCGAGCTATCTCAGTAGCAGATGACATACCGTTATGTCCATACCATATAAATTTACATTATGCAGGGCACCTAACCATGGCTGGATCCCTGGGTGCTGTATCTATTTCATTTTATGCACCTGGAATAAACCATGGTGTCTTAGATGCTCATTTCCTTACAAAGGGTCTGAAAGCTGTACTTGTCTACTATTCCTCTCTGGTATCACTGCTTCTGGAGGTAGGTGCTATCTAAATAACAAAACGTTGGTTCTCAAACATGAGTTTGTAATATTAACCTGTGATGTTTATTTAAAGTGTAGATGTCAATCCACAGTGCCTAGGTGTTTTGACTGGATAGATCTAGAGGGAGACCAGTACGTCCATTTTTTAAAAACACTGTCAGTGTTTCTGATGAAGATAGTAGAGGATCACGCTTTGAGGAATTCCATATAGAGAAAACCCAGGAATAGATGTATTCTTAGTGTGCTTTGCTTTATCCAGAGTCACTTGAAGTTATTCAGAGTTTAATCTGGTCATATAATCTTGCACTAAGTTTCTTTTAAAGTGTAACATTTCAGAATAGGGCCAAGATACCCATAGAATGAGAAGAGAGCTCCTAAGAGGAAAAACAAAAAGGGTTTTAGATGTTACATGTCACATCAATATTAGAAAAAAATCTGGGGCTTCTCTGGTGGCGCAGTGGTTGAGAGTCTGCCTGCCGATGCAGGGGACACGGGTTCGTGCCCCGGTCGGGGAAGATCCCACATGCCGCGTAGCGGCTGGGCCCGTGAGCCATGGCCGCTGAGCCTGCGCGTTCGGAGCCTGTGCTCCGCAACGGGAGAGACCACAACAGTGAGAGGCCCGCGTACCACAAAAAAAAAAAAAGAAAAAAAAAGAAAAAAATCTGTGTCAGAAATGATTCTGTGCAAAGTGGCCGTAATTCGCAATCATCAGCACCTCTACACTGTTAGACGCCATTAGAATGGGAGCCATTAGAAGACTACACCAGCTGGACTTGGAAACTTGATGAGATTGTAGCCCAGTGACAGATGGTAACAGGGAAAATAATGCAAAACACAACTAAATGATAGCTGGAAATGAGGGTGCATATTGAGAGGTAGCACACCATAATCTTTAATGAGAAATTAAGTTCATTTAACTAAGCTTGTCTAAGCCCTCAGTATTAGGTTATGTGAGATTTTAAGAAAAAAACTTTGCCAAACAAGAATAGACCATTTCTTTAATAGAGAACTTAAACATAATCATTTGTCTTCTTATATTGATTGTTAGATATTTCCATTACCAAGCTTTCTTTGAAATACTTTTTAATTGATTTCTTCTAGGTTTAATAATTAAGTGTTTATAAAGCATCAGTGGGAAATTTTGCTGCTAGGTAGCAATGTAAAACTTATGAATCATTTGTTAGGAAGCAATAGAGGTGATCTCTCCCCTACATGTAACTCTCCTGAAAAGATTAAATGGGTAATACTTCTAAAATACTGTGGAAGATTTAATTAAAACTACATAATTCAGCATATAGGATTTGGAGAAGCAGTGTCTGTCAGCAAGAATGGGAAGATGGGCTCTGGAAAATAGATCAGAAAGGCTAAGCATGAAAGAAGCTAGGGTCAGTTAAGAGCTAAGACAGCACAAAGGACCCAAAAACAGAGTGGTTGAGAGCATAGGTCATATTTCTCTCTCTCTCTTCCCCCCCACCAAGTTTATAATCCTAACTAACTCTTCTCTATCTGTTAAGCAGAGATAATAACAATATCTGTTTCATAGGACTGCTGCAAATAGTCAATGAGTTAACACAGGTAAAGGACTTTGGACAGTGCCTGACACATAGTAAGTTTCAAGCAGCTCTTGGCTTTTATTATTAACAGGAGATCCATGCTACTCTAAGACAGAGGGTTTAAATAATAAGACCTTCCCCACAAGCAAGCCAAATCCCTTCTTCTCTTTCAGTTTAAACTCATATTCTCTTATTCTGTCATTATGGCAATAGGGACTAGCCGGCCACTTTTCTCTACATGGTGACCCTTCACACTCTGATTTCATGTAGTCAGAAACATTTGCGGATGTAGAGCTCTTCAGGGAAAAGCGTGTCCCAATCTAATTTCACAAAGTAGTGTCAGGAAGGAAACAATCAATGAGGTTACTCCAAATCAAAGCACTTTAGGGAAACTCTTTTAATCCATCTTTAGGCCAGTAAAGCATGGAGAGAGAATCACTGATGTGCAAAAGATGTGTAAGAAAGGTGTTCTTACAGCTATATTTTTTACTATATGTTGAACTAAAATTAAATGTGGGGAAAGGTCTAATCTTTTAAGTAAAAATAATTTAGTGTGTTTCCATATTAAGATATCAGAGTATTTGTTTTGAATCTTGGACTTTATAATACATGATTTTAGTTTTTTCTAATCTTGGTTTTAGTCTTCTATTTTAAGTAACAACTTGAAGGCAGAGGACAACACTTACACATATTTAGATTCTCACAAACCCAGGAAATCTTCTACGTATTATAAGTGTTCATTAAACATTAGTCCTTTATGAGTCCATAGTAGTCAAATTAGAAATTTAGGAACTAACTTAATTATTTCTGAGTTGTTTATTGAAAGTAATGGCAACTGGTGAACATCACATGGTAATATAAATGTCCCATAAATATGTTACTTCAAACCATGCAGACAGATAGTAAATAAAATGTAAACCACATTTTTTTAACATCTTTATTGGAGTATAATTACTTTACATTGTTATGTTAGTTTCTGCTGTATAACAAAGTGAATCGGCTATACATACGTATACATATATCCCCATATCCCCTCCCTCTTGAGCCTAAAACATGGAACGCTTCACGAATTTGTGTGTCATCCTTGCGCAGGGGCCATGCTAATCTTCTCTGTATCGTTCCAGTTTTAGTACATGTGCTGCCGAAGTGAGCACCACATTTTCTTTAATAAGCACTGAGAGTGCTCATGGGCCAGTTGCGGGATCCGTGGGTGAGGCATCCCAGTGCCTCATGGGTGGGGTTCTTGGTGGAGTCTGTGATGCATTTAGTAGGACCCGAGTCCCTTTACTGCCCTCTTCGAGTCCTCTCTCTTCGCCTCCCTCTTCCCCCTAGTCCTGTAGCTCCTGACTCAGTACTCTGTAGGGAACGAGAGAGAAATGTGCCTCTTTGGCAACATCCCACACAGGGGGGAAGCTAAGTTCTGACTCATGCACTCACTTTCCCTTATGGGAGAAATCACAGGCCAGAAAGTTCCCGCTTGGCACTAAGCTGTGCCACTTTTTTTTGGCGGGGGGCGGGGGGCAGGTGACACAGGTAAAGTTCCTCTTAACCTCTGTAATGCATCCTGACTTGTATTGTTTGGCTCCAGTGGTGTGCTGAACTTCTCCACTGGAAACCTGGAAATAAAAGGCTCTCTCATCCGCAGGTGATTGTCTAAGGCACTGTTCTCCCGGGACTCCCAGGCTGCAGCCGAGAGAGGCTGGAGCCAGGTCACAGGCCACTGCTGAATGTGTACAAAGTCACTTTTGCCTGTGGATTGATGTCAAGTTGTTGTTGTTAGGATGGGGGATACAACAAAGGACGTCTTATTAGCGATGACGCTGACGTCACCATTGAACATGTACTTAACTCATACAGATTCCTCCCTAATGGAGCAATGTGCTTTGCTCCCTGTGTTATATTGTCACATCACCTGTCTCCGTGGAATCAATACCAGCCTCAGGCCTTCGCAGACTTCTTTCATTGTCATTGAGTTCTGAGGTTGTTTCATTAGACTACTCAGATCCCTGTAAGAAATAAATCAGAGCCTTTGACACTACAGACCCAGAGTTCTTCCTTTCAAGTAGTATCAGGATAAGTTTTACATATTAAACATTAATATGTGTCATTCTTCTGCTGTTTCCCACAACACAGAATTGAAAGATATATAACAAAAGAGAATCCGAATGTTTCAGGGTGATTTTTTCCTAAGAAGTCTAGAATATTTAAAAAAAATTTTTATCATTCATGTCTTCTCACCCATATGTACTTGGGAAATGGTAAAAGCGTTGCAAATTACAGGAGATCATGTGATGTGAATCTAAATATGAGAATCCAATGAGTACAAACTGTGAATTATAACTTTGCAATACTCTTCCAGTAATTGCATGAGATTAAATGTTTCCCTTGCATTTTGAATTCTTTTAACTGTAAGGTTAATCTGTTATTTCGTGTTCTATAGAATTTTACTTTGCTTTTGCTCATGTTTGTTTTCATCTTCTATGTTTGTAGTTTAGGCAGTTCCTTACTAAATTGTCATCTGCCCGTGAGGTTGGTGAATAACTGCTGATATCATTTAAACTGTGGAGAATATATAAGCACCCCGAATATTCCTTACTTACTGAACTTTCCACTCTTTTAAAATTAAAACATTTCATGTCCCTTAATCTCCTATTAAAATTCAGATGTGATACTTGGAATAAATAATGTTTTAAGTCATTATCATTCACTAACACATCTTGTAATCAACTTAGTAAATATACATAGTTCATTGAATCTTAAGTAGGTAAGTTTTATAAATAATTCAATTACTCTTTTCATGGATTTATTATTTTTAGTGCTATTTATTTAAAAACTATTTTAACTTTTGACCAAATTAGAGCAGTTTAATATACAATTCCTGATAGGTTAATGAATACCTATTTCAGTGATAGACTTTTTTTTTAAAATAAAATAAGAGATTGAGATGAGGCAGAGATATTAGCTTAAACTTCACTGGTACTTACAATATAAGTGTAATATGAACTTAAGAAGTTTATAGGTCCAAGAATCAAACACTAAAACCTAAAATGGAAGTTTAATAAACTCTTTTCAACTGTTACAAATGAAAGAACAACTCTATAGAAAGGGAACAACCCACACACACACATGACCAACAAATGTTAAAAATCTTCCAATAAATATTTAAAACTAAAGTGTACATTAAAATAATAATGTGATATCAGAGGGTTTTACCTCTCAATTTGTCATACTTTAAAAGTTGGTAACAACGATTGTACCGAGAAAAAAACAGGTAATCCCTTACATTGATGGAGGCAACGTTAATTGATACAGCCTTCTTGGCAGTTGGATGAGAGGTACACAAACTTTCTGGCAATTAAAAAATGCATACCAAATATCTTGAAATACATGTTTATCAAGTCAGAAATACCTCTGCTAAAAAGTTGTTCTGAGAAAATAATGTATCTGCAAAAATTAACTGTATAATTAAAGGCTGTAAGTGTCCAATAATCTGGGTGAAGGAAGTAACTGTGTTTCTTAAATTATTGGCTAACCTTTTAAAATGATGTTCTAGAAACATGTTTATTGACATAAAATTATTTAAAATTATTGCTTATGTGAAAACCCATTTTTTGAAAAGAATATAAATATCAGTGCATGTAAATATATTCCCCAAATTACATACCTGTGTGGTGGGAATTTGTGTAATATCTATATTTTTTACGTTGGTTCATCTATATTTATAATTTTGTTCAGTGAATATGTACTTAAAGTTTTTTAAAGTAATCTAATAATTATTATATATAAATGGAATATGCCTTAAGTATATCATCCAAAAAAAGAAAATCTCCTTAAGCGGTGATCCTTTCTAATGAAGGAAAATCAGAAAATGTATTAGAAACTCTTCGAGCCATACACTCAGCACAATGTCCTCATCTCTGACAAATATTTTTCTTCACCTCAGTGGTAGAGCCCATAGCTGTATTTATAATGGCTAATGCTGGTGGTACGAAGTGAGTACATTTGTGCAAACAAAGCCATTCAGGGTCTCTTCCTCTTCTGGAACTGGAATTCATACTGATCCCAGAGCCAAAGGTAGAGAAAATAGGTTTACTGAGAGAGCTAGAAAGAGTAGAGAAGGTGGGAGACCATAGAGTACCTTTAGAAAGACAAAAAGGACTAATCTTTTTTTTTTTTTTTTTTGGTCCGGTATGCGGGCCTCTCACTGTTGTGGCCTCTCCCGTTGTGGAGCACAGGTTCCGGACACGCAGGTTCAGCGGCCATGGCTCACGGGCCCAGCCGCTCCGTGGCATGTGGGATCTTCCCGGACCGGGGCACGAACCCGTGTCCCCTGCATCGGCAGGCGGACTCTCAATCACTGTGCCACCAGGGAAGCCCAAAAGGACTAATCTTAGTTTCAGGCTGTTTTCTAAAGCTGACCAGGCCTGATTGTACTTCCTGTCCCAGGATTCCAGGAGAAACCTATATGGTCTGTTTTGTTCTTAACCAGTTTAAGTAAGTTTCTGTTATTTGCAAAGAAAAAGCATAGATTAAGAAATGGTCTATCACTTCAGAAAAAATAGAAATCACACCAACTATTTTAACAAGAGAATGTAATAGAGTTGATTTAGATACTGGAGAGCTGAAAAGACAAAAAAGAGAACACTGAAGTATGGTAGAGGAATCTACCACCCCTAGGGCTGGGATAATAAAGGGAAGAGAGTGGGAATACTAGAAGAAATAGTAGTTTGAGGACAGATTGCCTGGCTGGGGCTTGTAACTCAAAATCCTAGAGGATAGGTGTCAGGGAGCTGGGACTCAGATATGTGAGGAAAGGATACCAGCCAACTGGTGCTGGTCTCTGAGAAGGCAAAATGAGACAGGTTTTTTAAATTTTGGGAGGAGAAGTGGAAACTAGAACCAACTGCTACTGTACCTACTGCCCAGGTGAAAAATCATTGCTCATATGATGTTGACAGTCACAGGAAGCAAAACAGGAAAGAACATGTCCCTTTTTCCTTCTCCAGGCCTCCAGTCTTTCTTTAGAATTCTCCATTGTCAAAGTCTAACAGGGAGACAACTGGCAAAACAGAAACGTGATTTGCAGAGTCCCAGCCCTAGTAAGATAAGGCAGAATATAAAAGAGTCGGTTTGAAACAGAAAGAAAATGCCTTAATAACAAGTAAATATGGTAAAAGTAAATTTTATGTTACTTCTAAATTTTATGTTTATGCCAAATACACAGTCTAAAAATACTTTCAAAATGAATGAAAGCACTATAGAGAAATCATAGGAACCACTCAACAGATAAATGAACAAATTCAGGGGAAATTTGCTATTTTGGCAGCTTGTGTCCTACTAAAAAGTCTTTTAATTAGCTTTGTTTAGCCCTAAATATAATTTAGTTTGTGAATTTAGAAGCAATTTTGTATGTTTCAGTTGAACAAAAATGAAAAATTCAGTTGGTAATATTTTTGTTCAAACACATTGTATTTCAACAGTACCAAAATGAATATAAGACCAGAAAGTCAAAAATAAATGGTAACTATGTGAGGTGATGGATATGTTAATTGGCTTGATTGTGGTAATCATTTCACAATGTATGCATATATCAAAACATCCATTGTATTCCTTAAATATATGCAATTATTTGTTTAAAAAAGAACAGAAAAAATTAAATACTCCTAAATCTATTGAAGAAATTGAATCAATTATTTAATTAT
This sequence comes from Globicephala melas, assembly GCF_963455315.2. Classification (NCBI taxonomy): domain Eukaryota; kingdom Metazoa; phylum Chordata; class Mammalia; order Artiodactyla; family Delphinidae; genus Globicephala; species Globicephala melas. The sequence goes on from NC_083322.1 coordinate 27,456,307, forward strand.
TTTTATAAAACAAAGAAAAGCACATTCTTCAAAAGCTTCACCAGAGAAAATTTCCATACATTTAGGTAAGAAATAATGCCAATTTTATTCTAAGAGCTTTTTGTGCTTTTTGCGGGGGGGGCGGCCACACTGTAGTATGCGGGATCTTAGTTCCCCAACCAGGGATCGAACCCGTGCCCCCTGCAGTGGAAGCATGGATTCTTAACCACTGGACTGCCAGGGGAGTCACCAATTTTAGATAAACTTTTTAAAAGAGTAGAAGAAGAGTAAATACTTCCCATTTCACTTTATGCCAACATAGATATTACAAGAAAGAGAAACTACTGACCACTCTCTAGATGCAAAAATCCTTTTAAAAATTGTTAAATATAGGCATATATGAGAAGAATAAGGCATCATAACTAACTGGGGTTTATCCCAGGAGTGCAAAGTTGGGTAAACATTAAAAATTAATCAGTGTAATTTTCTACATTAACAGAATGAAGGAGAAAAGATGATCATTTTAAGAGGTGTCAAAAAGGTATCTGATAAAATTCAATACCTTCTCATGATTTTAAAAAGCTGTTAGCATACTGGGACTAGAAAGGAATGTTCTTAAGCTTATAATGGTTGTCTATGAAAAACCCATAGCTAACATTGTACTTGATGATGAAAGAGTAAATGCTTTCACCCTGAAGCCAGGAATAAGATTCAAATGCCCTCTCTCACCACGTCTATTCAACATTGTACTAGAAGTCCTGGCATGTGTAACAAGACAAGTAAAAGAAATAAAAGGTACAAAGATCGAAAAAGAGGAAGCAAAACTTTATTTGCATGTGACGTGTGTGTGTATTTTTTTAATCCACAAAAAATATACAGGAAAACTGTTAGAACTAATGGGTTTGGCAAAATGGCAGGATTAACAAGGTTAATACACAAAAATCAAGTTTTTTCTGTATACTGGCAATAAATCAGTAGAAAGTAAAATATTAAATGAACATCATTTGCAACAGCATCAAATACCTAAAAGTAAATCTAATAGAAAATACGAAAATCCTCTACAATGAAAATTTCAAAACTTTATTAAGAAAAATCAAGTAATTAATATAGCATTCACCACGTTTATAGGTTGGGAGCCTTAATATTTTTAGGACATCAATTATCCCCAAATCAACCATGGTTTCAATGCAATCCCAACCAAAAATCCAGAAAGGTGTGTGAGCGTTTGTCAGAGTGTAAACTGGCAAGACGCTCCTAAGAGTTATATAAAAATTCAAAGAAACTTGAATAGACAAGACAAACTTGAAGAAAAACAAATTTGGAGGACTTAAACTATAATATTTCAACATTTATTATCATGCCACAATAATTAAAACTGTGGCATTAGTGCAAGGACAAATAAATGGAACAAGGGAATCAAATAGCCAAGGCACCACAGCAGTTCCGTGGGAAATGAATAGCTTTTCAGGAAGTGGTTCTGCAGTAATTGGATATCTGTATAAATTTTTTAAAGGACCTTGACTCCCTACTTCATACGCTATACAAAAATTGAGATTTGTCAAGGGCAAGTGTGAAAGGTAAATAAATAAAGCAAATAGAAAAACATAGTAGACAGTATCTTTAGTAAATATTTTGGGATAGGCAACTATTTGTTGTACAGGACACAAAGAGCAGTAGCAATTAAAAATGGATTTGTTGGACTGCTTTAAAATTAAGAACTTGCGATCATCAGAAGACACCATTATAGGATATGAAAACATTACTGGGAAATGATATTTGCAGTTTATATAACTGTCAGGGGCTTGTATCCAAGATATTTAGGAACTCAAGCAAATCCATAAAAAAAAAAGACAACCCAAGAAAATATTGAGCCATAAACTGAAACAGGCATTACAAAAAGAGGAAATCGAAATGGCTAATAAATGTATTAAAATGTGTTCAATTTTATTGCACTACCAACTCCATGAAAATGTCAACATGAAAAGAACAGACAAAGATGACAAGGATGTGGAACAATTGGAACTGTCATACACTGCAGTAGACATTTACATTGATATTAATCACTTTGAAAAATTAGCAATACCTACTAATGTGGAATTTACACACACGTTATCAAGCTTCTATTCCTAGATGTGTTCCCACAATGTTTTAAATGTTAATATGAAGAACATATACAAGAACATGCATAGCAATGCTGTTTTTTTTTTTTTCATTTTTAGTTTTTTATTTAAAAAAGGATCTATGTATAAAGATTCAAAAGCCCCAAAGGGAGCTTGACAGAGTTGTTCAATCCAGAATAGAAATCATCAGGATCCACAAATACTCATGCAGAGAAGCCTGCATAGTTACTCAATTTCTACAGGAGTAAGTCCCGAATCTTAGGATGGCACACTGCGTTTCTTCTTTTATTTTTTCAGTTTTTTTTTTCTTTTTTAAAATATTTATTTAATTAATTTACTTATTTGGCTGTGCGGGGCCTTAGTTGTGGCACGTGGGATCTTCATTGCTGCATGTGGGATCTTCGTTGCCACGCGGGATCTTTAGTTGTGGCACGCGTGATCTTCAGTTCTGACAACGGGATCTTTAGTTGAGACAGCAGGATCTTAAGTTGTGGCACGTGGGATCTTTAGTTGTGGCCCATGGGATCTTCGTTGCAGCATGCAGGATCTAGTTCCGAGCAATGCTGTTTTAATAGCCCTAAACTGGATAAATATAAATGTCTATTTGCAGTAAAATTGATAAATAAATTGTGGTATATTTTTTTAAAAGGAGCACTACAGAGCAATGACAGTGATCAAACTACAATTTCATGCAACAGCACAAATATACTGTTGAAAGAAAGAAGCCATAACCAAAAGAATATATGCTAAGATCCTATTCATAGAAAGTCAAACAACAGACAAAACTAACCAATTCTATTAAGTCAGGATATTGGTTGCCCTTAGAATGGGAAGAGGGGCTGGATGGGGCATAAAGAGGCCTCCTGAGGTGCTGGTAATGTGCAGGGTAAGTGGGTGTGTTCAATTTGTGAAAACACATTAAGCCACTCTTATGATTTGTGTATTTTTAAAATGTAATAATCCAATCGTATTTACATTAGCAAACCTGAATGGAAGGACTAAGTAGCTAATTAAACAGAAATGAGGAATAAGGTGATAACTGGAAGACAGATCCAAAGAAATGTTGATAAAATCAGAAGAAAAAGATGAGGGATTAAAAGATGCAGAAGGTAGAATGACACGTGCTAATATATAAAAAATAGTATTCCAGAAGGATAGAATGGAGAGAATCAGGGAGAACTAATATTGGAAAAGGTAACGGTTAATCATTTACTAAAACTGATGAAAAACTAGAATGTTCAGTTTGAAGAATCACAAGAAATCCAAATGAGGATAAATAAAAACCAATACACACTAAAGTGTAGTGAAACACAAAATACCAACACACCACACATACACATAAACTCAAAATTTAAGCAGCAAGAGAAAGAAAAATTATCTGAAAAACGAATGACAAATTATCCTGGAAGCCAGAAAACCGTGGAAAATATCTTCAATCTAGACTTGTATACCACATGCCTGTACCCTAGATGAAAGTAAATCTGGCTATGTGAATTTACTTGCTTCTTGGGAGGGCTTAATTTACAATGTTGAAAATTACTGAAAAGTAAGAAGAATGTTCAGAGATGTTGGACAGCTCCATCTGATGAATATCCTCTAGATCCCATCCTTTGATTGCCCACCAACAGCATGCTAAGGTTCCAAATATTAATTCTCTCACTCCAGCAGAAGAATGCTGCTTCAGTAAAGGCAAAGCAAAATAAAATGTGTTCATTTGCTCCCTAAAGGGGTTCAGAATGAGCCTCCCCACAAAGTGCCACATTAGCATGTGGAATATTTTGAGCTAAAGGCACCTGAGACCCCGTGGGCTCAAGCGAAACTTCTGCTCCTCCCTTAACTACCTAGAAGGATTTAAATTGGGGGTCTTTCCCAGAATGAGAATTATTACCAGAGATAAATTTTATCTGAGTGATCCATCTGTGTTTCAGGGCAAACATCAGATTACTATACATCTGCTCTTCTTATTGTCCTGTGAATTGCCTTCCTCCCCTTTGAAACCCTAGGCCCTTTTCCCATTCCTTGACTCAGGATAGCATACATCCCTCATTTAACTCTTCTGTCTTGAAATAAAATAAAATTTGGTTTTTTTCCTGTTAATCTGTCTCATGTCAATTGATTATTAGACCAGCCAAAAGAACCTTTTAAGGGTAAAGGAAAATTCTTTCTCCCCTACACTCCCTAAAAAGGAATGATCCATAAATTTCATCAGTTACTGCATCCAACTCCAATTTCTATATTCCTAGGCCACATGCTCTTCTCCCCTGGATTACTCACAATGCTGGTTTTGTTTTTTAAATTTTCTTAAATTAAGATAAACTAACGTATAACATTATATTAGTTTCAGGTATACAACATAATTTTATATTTGTATATATTGCATAATGAACAACACAATAAGTCTAGCTAGTATCCATCACCATGCATAGTTACAATGCTGATTTGATATTCTATAATTTATCAGCTAAATTCTAAGAATAACCACCAGCCACAAGCCCTATATAAAATACTAGACGAAGTGGGGGAAATAAAACTTGATAATACTTTAAATACCATTTTCATTTCTACAAATGAAAGACCATAGTTGGTATAACTTCCATCCTTCCACACTATTCCCTTTGTCCTCAGCCACCTCAGCTCATTAACACTTTTTGACTGGCGAGGAGAACCAAACTTCATTCATTAGAGTAGTGAACATGTGATGATCCTGCCTGGATGGATATGCTGTAGTGTTCCATTAATTCTAATGAACATGATAGTACAAGAGGACACTAGGGGATCCCAAGGTTCCATCTTACTCCTTCCAGTCCTTATTGTTTACTTCTGTGCAAAATGCTCTGCAAAATGCCTTCCGCTGCTTTTTAGTATCTTGAGAATAGCTACCATTTGTTTGGCACTGCAGCTGGGAATCTTTGGGAAACTTGAGGCCAAAAATACATATAGACACCAAAATTATCTTTAGACAGCATAAATAATATGCCTTCTCCATCTATGTATTGCTATTTTTATAATGTATAAATGCATTGCTGATTAATAAAATACAGTTTATTTCATTATTTCACACATTTAACTTTTATTGAGGGGATTTGGTCCATCTCATCACATGAACCAAGAGTAAGGGTGGAATGGATGCCCCCCGGGAAAAATTTATTCTTTTACCAGAAGAAAGGTCATACCTTTTGAGCAGGGAAAAGCAGCAAATAGTCACCACATGTTTTATTTTCAAAAATCTATATAAGCATGGAAAAATGGGAATGAAAATTGAAGTTTTGAAAATTTGCTAATTCTTATCTCTTCCACTTGAAGCTCTGTATGCAAATACAATGAAGAAAATGGCCACCATGATAAAGTGTCAAAAATCTTAGATTTGGTCTCGCAATATCACAACAAAATTATTTAATATCGGGACTTCCCTGGTGGCACAGTGGTTAAGAATCTGCCTGCAATGCAGGGGACACGGGTTCGATCCCTGGTCCGGGAAGATCCCGCATGCTGCGAAGCAACTAAGCCTGTGTGCCACAACTACTGAGCCCACGTGCCACAAATACTGAAGCCCATGCGCCTAGAGCCCATGCTCTGCAACAAGAGAAGCCACCACAATGAGAAGTCTGTGCACTGCAAAGAAGAGTAGCCCCCGCTCACCGCAACTAGAGAAAGCCTGCGCGTAATAACAAAGACCCAACACAGCCAAAAATTTTTAAAAAATAAAATAATTATTTAATATCTATGGACATGAGTTTTCTTGTTCTAAAAATGTGGGGGAAGGGCAGGGAGAGAAATAATTGAATAAGATGAGCTCTAAAGTATCAAAAGCTCTATCACTACCAAAATTCTATGTTTCTTTATCTCTCAAGATTCTTGATTAGAAAAACCTCATTTTTCCTTTTTCTGTTTAAGAAATTGGCATTTTTAGTATGTCATGCTTCCCAATTATTCAGATATGCCATGGGAATAATCTTATTGTCTGGTATTAGGGTTTGAGTGAAAACAGAGCTGCACTATCTAATGACAAATATATAATGAAAATTTTTTATGGAAGTCTGGTTACATATTTTGTTGGGATTGTTTCTCTGATCTGACTAACACATGATTTGGATGCTTTTGCAGGAAAAGGATGGTGTGTTAGGAATAGATTAGAGCTCATCATTAAAACGTGTTGCACTAACACGAGGTACAGAAATCACGCATTTGAGTCCAGGAGAATAGTGCCAAACGAATCATAATTGTCATTCTTTCAGTGAACCCTAAACAGGATGCTATAGAACCCTGGATAGAAAGATAATAATCACTATCCTTTATTGAACATCTGCTATGTGACAGCTGTTTTGTATGTTTTCTGTAACATTCTATTATAAACCATATTGAAGTGTTGTATGTAGTGACCACCAGGTAAAATATATGTATGACGAAATGATGAGATTAGGGCTCAAAGAGATTAATAACATACGTAAACTCACAGATCTGATAATTGGTAGACATGGATCCATTCTCAGGTCCCTTGGATTTTATGAGACCTTTGTCTTTTCCACTTTGAGACCATGACCTTTTGTAATCTCCAAAAAGGGAACGCTATGTTCCCTGTGAAACATCTCTGCCACATTTGTGTAAGGTCGGATCTTAACAAACGGCACCGCGAAACAGAGGAAAGCTTCAAGTGAGCTTTATTAGGGAGCGCTCCCAGGCGAGGTTCACTGGTCCGAGAGAAAGGGGCCAGAGAAGTCGCACCCGGGCGAGGATTGGGCAAGATTTTATAGATTTATTTGGAGGAAGATGCCTCAGAAGCAAGAAGCACGACTAACTCAGCAGCTGAAAGTTTCTTACTCTTAAGAATGGTGATTGTTCCTTATTAAATCATTGGACATGGATCAGCAGAGCTGCCTCCGAAGGTAATTTTGGACAAATCAAGCCCTAAGGGAACTAAGGCAAAGGTTTCATGTTCATTTGAGTATGCCTCACAGTGCCAAAGGCAATAACAGAACCCACAGCAATGAACATGTTAAAGTAGCTGGATGTACAAATTGGAAAAGAAAAGACGAATAAGTCACTAGTCCTAGTTCAACCTCAAGATTTTTTTCTATTCTAGATTTTCACAACAAAGTGATTATACAAGCAGAGGTAAATCTCAAGAGGTTGAATAAATGATTCACAAGCCAATTGGAATGTTTCCATTTTAGATATGGTCATTGTTTTGATAATGTCACTGATTGCTTAATTCTGCCGGTTTCTTTAACAGCAAAGGGAAATGGAAACCATTCCTGTAATTGTTAGTCCCCAGCTTAATACAGAAACCAGTTGAACTGGAATGAAAGCAATGCCAGCCTTTCAGTTAACGAGGTTTCTCAATCAATCAGCAATAGTTGCTGAGCGCCTGCTCCGGGAATACTACTCCAGGTAAACTCTGGTTGTTACATTTTCTATGTAGAGCTACAAAGAGTGCCTCTCAAAAACTTGGAAGAAGGGGAAATGAGTTTGCTTTAAGAGCCAAACTTTGAAATCAATGTATTAAGCAGCAATAAGCAAATTTGTCTCAAAGAGGCAAATGGCTCCCCTGGCTACTTGTAACCTGATTGAATGACATAGCAAGGTATTTAAAGGAAGAATGTATTAATGAATGGAGAAATGAGTTTGCTGGCAGGGAAGTGGAGGAAGCAAAGTTAGGAAGTGAAAATCCAAGCATCTAGAGGAAAAGGAATCTGGCCAAAACAAGTCTGATGCAAATTAAACATTGGAATATTGTACCTCTAAGGACAAATACAAATTAAAAATAAGAGGCCTAATTCTTCCTGTTGTAGATAAGAGAACTTCTTTCTTCCTTCCTTTTTCTTAGGGTATTTACAAAGTCTGTAAGTTCTTTCTCTCCTCTTCAAAATGTATGTCTTTTCATTTTTCTAATTTTTAAAAAAACTTAGATATAATTGACATATAACATTATATTAGTTTCAGGTGTATAGCATAATTGTTTGATATTTGTATATACAGTCTAGTGTCCATATCCACGGGTTCCACATTTCTGAGTAATGAAAATATTTGAAAAAACATTCCAGAAATTTTCAAAAAGCAAAACTTGAATTTGCCACACTCTGCCAACAATTTATGTATTTTCAGTTATTTATAGAGCATTTACATTGTATTATGTATTATAAGTAACCTATAGGTGATTTAAAGTATACAGGAAGATGTGTGTAGGTTATATGCAAATACTATGCCATTTTATGTAAGGGACTTGAACATTCCTGGATTTTGCAATCCACAGAGTTCCTGGAACCAGTCCCCAGGATACCCAAGGACGACTGTATTGCAAAATTATCACCACAATAAGTCTAGGTAACATCCATCACCATTCATAGTTACAAAATACATGTCTTTTTTCCCCAGTTTTATTGAGATATAATTACATACAGCACCGTATAAGTTTAAGGCATACAGCATAATGGTTTGACTTATACATACATTATGAAATAATTACCACAATAGGTTTAGTGAACATCCCTCATCTCATGTAGATACATTAAAGCAATACAAAAATTTTTATTTCCTTGTGGTGAGAACTCTTAAGATTTATTCTCTTAATAATTTTCATTTACAATGTACAGCAGTGTTAATTATCTTTATCATATTATACATTATTCCCTAGTACTTATTTATCTTTTAACTGGAATTTTGTATCTTTTGACTGCCTTCATCTAATTCCCCTTCCCCCCACATTCCCACCCACCCAGCCCCAGCTCTGGTAGCCACAAATCTGATCTCTTTTTCTATGTTTGTTTGTTTTTGAAGTATAATTGACCTACAACACTATGTTAGTTCCTATTACACAGCATAGTGATTCGATATTTCTATACATTTCAACAGGTATGATCATGATCACTATGGTAAAGTCTAGTTGTCTTCTGTCATCATACCAAGATATTATATAATTATTGGCGGTGTTTCCAACACTGTACACTTTTTCCCTGTGAATCATTTATTTTGTAACTGAAAGTTTGTACCTCTTAATCTCCCTCACCTATTTCTCTCCTCCCTCCACCCCCTCCCCTGTGGTAACCATCTGTTTGTTCTCTGTGTCTATTACTCTGTTTCTGTTTGGTTATGTTTGTTCATTTGTTTTTTAGATTCTACATATAAGTGAAATCATACAGTATTTATCTTTGTCTGTCTGACTTATTTCACCTAGCATAATACCCTTTAGCTCTATCCGTGTTGTCATAAATGGCAAAATTTCATTCTTTCTTATGGCTGAATAATATTCGACTCTGTGTAGACACATACACACACACACACACACACACACACACACACACGCATTCATCTGTATGATAGGCACCATTCATCTGTTGATGGACACTTAGGTTGCTTCCATATTTTGGCTACTGTATGTAATGCTCAATGAACATAGGTGTACATATATCTTTTTGAATTAATGTTTTTATTTTCATCAGATAAATACCCAGGAGGGGAATGGCTGGATCATATGGTAGTTCTAGTTTTAGTTTTTTGAGGACTCTCCACACTTTTTTTCATAATGGCTCTACCAATTTACATTCCCACCAACACTGTACACGGGTTCCCTTTTCTCCACATCCTCACCAACACTTTTTATTTGTTGTCTTTTTGATAATAGCCATTCTGACAGGTGTGAGGTGATATCACATTGTGGTTTTGGTTTGCATTTTCCTGATGATTAGAGATGTTGAGCATCTTTTCATGTAGCTGTTGGCCATCTGTATGTCTTCTTTGGAAAAATGTCTATTCAGGTTCTCTGCGCATTTTTTAATTAGGTTGTTTGTTTTCTTTGATGTTGAATTGCATGAGTTCTTTGCATAATTTAGATATAAACACTTGTCAGATACATTGTTTGCAAATATCTTCTCCCATTCAGTAGGAGGCTTTTTCATTTTATTGACAGTTCCCTTTGCTGTGCAAAAAGCTTTTTAGTTTGATGTAGTCCCATTTGTTTACTTTTGCTTTGCTTCCCTTACCTGAGGAGACATATCCAAAAAAATATTGCTAATATCAATATCAAAGAGCATACTGCCTATGTTTTCTCCTAGATGTTTTATGGTTTCAGGTCTTACATGTAAGTCTTTAATTCGAGCTTATTTTTGTATATGATTTGAGAAAATAATCCAGTTTGATTCTTTTGCATATAGCTGTCTAGTTTCCCCAATACCATTTATTGAAGAGGCTGTGTTTTCCTCATTGTATATTCTTGTTTCCTTTGTCATAGATTAATTGCCTGTATAAGTGTGGGGTCATTTCTAGGCTCTCTGATCTGTTCTGTTGATCTGTGTGTCTGTTTCTGTGCCAGTACCATATTGCTTTGATAATTGTAGCTTTGTAGTATGGTTTGAAATCAGGGAGCATGATACCTCCTGTTTCGTTCTTCCTTCTTAAGATCGTTTTGGTTATTTGGGGTCTTCTGTGTTTCCATACAAATTTTAAAATTATGTGTTCTAGTTCTGTGAAAAATGCTATTGGTATTGTGATAGGGATTGCACTGAATCTGCAGATTTCATTGGGTAGTATGGTCATTTTAACAATACAAATTCTTCCAATCTATGAACACGGTGAATCTTTCCATTTGTTTGTGTCATCTACAATTTCTTTCATCAATGTCTTATAGTTTTCCCAGTACAGGTCACCAGAACTATATGCTTTAGTGGTGTCCTCTCTGTGGGCTGCATGGGCCCTTCTATTGTGGTGGTCTGACTACTGTGTGAGATCTGGTGGGTGTTGTTGGCCCCTGGTCTGGTTTGTCATCATGCACTGCCTCGTGTGAAGGCTGCCAGCCACTGGTGGGCAGAGTTGGGTCCTGGCACAGCTGGCTGCATGGCCAGGGGAGTCTGAGTCCTGGTGCCAGCCCTCAGGTGAGTGGGGCCAGGTAATGAGATGACTAGTATATAGCCCCAAGGTTTTCTGGGGCTACTGTTGGCCCACTTGTGGGCAGAGCTTTTTCCTGGGGTGGCTGGCTATGGTGTCCGGAGTGACCCAGAGCTGGTGATATACCACTGGTGGTGGGGCCAGATCCTGTAATGGCTAGCTGAGGGACCCAAGGTGTCCCAGAGCTGGTGTTGGCCTGCTGTTGGGTGGGGCCAGGGCCCAGGGAGTCCTGGAGCGATTCCCACCTACCAGTGAATGAGGCCAGGTCCTGGGGCTAGTGCCAGTCCACTGATGGGAAGACCAGATCCTGGGGTTTCTGGCTGCAAGGGGAGGGGTCCCAGAGCTGGTGTCAGCCCACTTGTCAGCAGTTTTGGGGCTCAGGGGGACCCAAGGCTAGTGTTGCCCACTGATGGGCAACTGGTCCCAGGGTCTCTGGCTATGGGGCCCTGGGGGGCTCCCAGTTTTGATATCAGCTAGCTAGTGGGTGAAGCCAAGATCCAGGGGATCCAAGGGCTAGTGCTGGCCCCTTGTTGGGCAGAACTGTGTCCAACGGCTAGCTGCAGGCAGCCCCAGGAGTCCTGGGGATAATGCCGGCCCACTTTTGGGTGGTGCTGGGTGCTGGACCTTCTGGTGGGTGGGGCCAGGTCCCCGGGAAGCTATGGGCTCAGGGGGTCCTAGGGCAGCTGGCCTGCTGGTGGGTGAGGTTGTGTCCCTGCCTAGCTAGCTGCCTGGCTTAGGGCATCCCAGGACTGGTGCCCACATGCTGGTAGGCAGGGCCAATCCTGGTACTAATAAGCTAGAGAAAGGATTTCAAAATGGTGCTTACCAGCTCCAGTGTCCTTGTGGTGGGATGAGCTCTCCAAACTAGCTATTGCCAGAGTCTGCATCCCCAGGGTGAGTTTCAATTGCCTCCTGCCTCTCCTGGAGGCTCTCCAAGATCAGCAAGTGGGTCTGATCCATGTTCCTTTCAAAGTTCCTTTCATGGCTTCTGTCATGGGTCTCAGAGTGTGTGAGATTTTGTGTGTGCCCTTTAAGAGTAGGGTCTCCATTACCCACCACCCTCTTGTTCCCCTGAAAGTAAGTCCCACTGGCTTTCAAAGCCAAATGCTCTGGGGGCTCAAATTCCTGCTGCAGAACCCAATGTGGGGCTTGGATTCCTTTACTCCTTGGGGAGAACCTCTATAATTGTAATTATTCTCCTGTTTATAGATCAGCTACCTGGTGGTATGGGTCTTGATGTACTATGTCTTCACCCCTCCTACTCCATCTCGTGGTGGTCCCTTCTTTATATCTTTAGCTGTGGAAGATCCTTTCTGTTAGTCTTCAGATTGCTATCATGGATAGTTGCTCTGTAAATGGTTGCAATTTTGTTGTACCCATGGGAAGAGGTGAGCTCAGGGTCTTCTTGCTTCACCATCTTGGCCACGCCCCCCACTCCCTACATAAGTCTTTTCAGAAGTTAAATTAGCCTCTTACCAGCTTAAAGACTCAAGAATGTCTTTCTCAAGGACCTGGGGACCATCTCTTGGAAATGTACTAATCAAGGAAGACATCACCCTATCTCCCAGTTTCTGTGGGAGAATCGGGGCCTAACTTCAGTGGGAGCCCCACTCCAAGTTGCATAACTACTTCCTGCCATAAAGATGTAAGAAGACATAAGGTTATTTTTCTTTTGGATAAGGCCAATTAGCTAACACTGCCGGTCACCCCAATTACCAGGTGAACTGAGGATGAACTATGTGTGACAAATGGTGCTAAGTTATTTTACTTCTTAAGAACTTGTCACTGTACATCTTGAGAACAAGTATGTAATGGATTTTACCTGCTTGGCTATATAAAACGATGAGGATTTTTTTTGTATTTGCATTCTCTTTAGCAGATTGTCTGTGATGTGCATCACATTGTTGATTAATGCTTATTCAATAGTAAAATTGGTTTCTTTCTCTTCTATCTTTGTGGTGAGGTTTACTGAGTTGGGAGGATTTTGTTTCTAATTATATTTTTCTGACACAAATCTCTTTGCTCTGATTCCATGCTCATTCCAAATTCTTGATTATAAATGGTTTTCCCTAAAAAGTCTGAGTTTAATGCCTTAAATAGGTGCAAGAATGTTGATTTGCAAGATTATTCTTATAATTATAAAATAATAAGGATTTGATTATACACTTCAGTCTCTATGAGTTTGATTATTGTCAGCACTCTCTCAAAGAAGAGTCCATTCTTAATACGCTATCAAGATTTTAGATTTGTAAATCTGAGACCCAACCTCAAATTCCTGATGAATTGCCAAGATTAACGCTATTCTGTGAGGACTCTTAACAAACAGCCAACAGGTCTTCCCTAGTGAATTCCTTTAGACGTGCAAAATTTCTTCAGAAAGAAGCAGATATTAGATTGGAAAAAATTGTCTCCCTAGCAAAAATTGCTAAACGTTAAAATAAGTTGTCTGTTCAGGTCTTGCTCTTGACTTAAAAGAGGTACCTATTAGGAAGGCTTCAAATTTGTTTCTGTGATAGCCAATTGAATTCATCAAAGCAGAAAGAAACAGGTATTCAATTCAGGAATTAAGAAAACAACAACAACATTATGTTACAGTGTCCCTATCCTAACATCTCTCACATACAGCTGTCTAGCTGATGGAGGACACCAAGCAGGCCTCTTTATTTTGACCTTAGCATGAGGGTTCACTGCTTCCCATATACAACAGTGTAGAGATTACATTTTTGTTCTTTAAGTCAACAACTCCACCATTTGGAGAACCTGATACTCTGTGATTTATAGAGATTATATTGTAGGTATCTCTGGAAATATTTTTAGTTCTTGAAAATTATTGTTGAATATTTATATTCTTAGGAAGCATTGAAATAGAAACAATTTTCTGGGAAATTTCAAAATACCATTGATTATCTGGAGTTGACCTTTTACCTAGATAACATATCTGGATCCCTGTTCCTTTGCTTGAAGTTCCAATAACAAGCTCTCATTTCTATCTACTCTTCCCATGCTCGTTTTGTCATCCAGCCTCTTAATATGCCAGCACATTTTCTCAGAGCAGCTCATCTTAAGTATATCAGCTTTTCTCTGGACTATGTATAATCTAACACTATGGATATATTTCACCAGGCTATACCCAGGCTGGACATCTGTAAATTGCTTAAGATATATAATCACTGAGATTTATGTTCACTTGAAGTTTGAGGTACTTAATTTTGATTCTAGATAACCTTACTCTCCAGTTTTTCAATCATTGTTTTCTAAGAAACCTTTTAGTTTTTGAGTCCCTGATTTTGATGTTAGCTTGAATTTTGATTATGATACATTTTGATGGTATGCCCTTGACTAAATTTTATTATTCAAAAGATGAATATTCAATTATTCACCTCAATATCATCCAAAAACTAAAAATATTTATGAACATAGCACCTAGTTACATTTTAATCTCATCCCTAGTTCCCATGTTTTGTAAGAAAAAGAGTATTAGATGAGTAGGATACTAATCTGAAAGCCTTATCCCAACTTCAGTCTCAAAGTGTATAAAACATATAATCATTGTCTGTCATACTCATCAAAAGTGAAGAACAACAAATGTAGAAAAAAATGGGCATTTGATAATGGCAAGAATAATTAATTCATAGACTTTTTTCAAAATCTTCCTAATATTTTTTAATGGAAATTAGGCAGAGAGAATGAAGGAGAATAAATATTAAGAACTCAATTATATATTTCAAGTACAACTTAAATAGTACTTCTGAACCTAACTATCAATACATATATCACATGCACACATATATAGACATATACATGCATATACACACAATATGATTTATCATTAATTTTCTGAATTCCCCATAATATTTTGTACTCCTCTTAGGATTGAGATCAATGTCTGAAGTTTTCTACCTACAGTTTTTTTTTAAAGCCTTACTAATATTGTTTTTCACTTGTTCAAAAATGTCCTATTTCATCCTATGTTACACATAGTTGGTTACTAAGCCAGCTTTTTGCTTCACTATAAAATTTCATATCCCCACCTCCACTTCCAAACAACCCCAACCGATTTTTAGTTATTCTTCAAGTGTAAGAACTTGTAATAATGGCCTTAATTATCTCTTTTCTTACCTTTTTCAGTGCTAATCAAGCAAATTATATACAGAGAACATCATTCTTTCTGGTAACATAAGATATTTACATTATTATATCATAAGAAATGTGATTTTTTCAAAAAAAAGTATAAAATTTTGTGATTTAAATAGGTAATTATAGTTGGCAGTTAAAATGTCATTTCATTTCATATTGTTTTAGAGGGTGTTGAAATGCTATATTCAAACATCAAGACAGGAGGAGAAATTGGATTTAAACTGATAAACAGCAAGATTCTGACAAATAGCAAGATTCACTAGCACTCAGTAGAACCTGACGTGCCATGAAAACTAAAATAAAAATTATTTTCCTCTCTTGTCTTAGTAAACCTGATTCTCAGTCACAAAGAATTCAAATAATCATGTCTGATTACCTCAGTTCTTTTCCAGGCTGGCCGAGTACAGCCAGAAAAAGTTCACTGAAATAAACAGGAGCACTGATGGTGTCTCTCTCGGGGCCGGGGCCTCTGCTTGGTCATGCCCAGCACCAGGGAGTGTCATTCACATTAACAATTGCTCTGGACTTGTGTGTTTATCACCATAGTTGTCTGTCGGGTGGCTGTACTTGTCTTGAGGAAGAGAAGGTTTTCTCCTAATATGAACAGAAACACCATTCAGGCTGCGGCAAGGCTAGTCTCTGACTAAATACACACTGAAAAGTGGTAACACGATAAGCCAGGATCTCTATATGATTACATTACAGCTTTGACCAAACCTGTATCCTTTGTGAAAATATGTGGAAATTCAAATGTAATATTTCCTTAGGAAAACTAGGGACTTTAATGAGGATACCCTATTCTGAAATAAAATAATAAGAATGATTAGCTTTTATGGTATAAATATAAATAGAAGTCTAATGAACATATTATTGGTTCCTCCCTGTTGCAGTCAATAGTTCTACTTTATTTCATTTGAAAAATGCCTAAGAACTTTGGACATCATGATTTGAAGTGGAATACAATTAGGAAATATATTGGGAAAATGTTAATGAACTACATATTTAAAAATAATATAAGAAAGAAAATGAAAACAAATTATAATGAGAAAAATAATGGTACATTAAAATACTTAAGACTATTACAGAGAAGGAAGCAGTTGCCTATTAAATGTTATTAAAAATAATAATGTAGCAAATAGCATGATCTTGAAAGCAATATGTTAATATAAAGCTAAGAGGGAAAGTAATTCCATGCATTAACTCTTATGCTCTGGTTTAGAAAATACAAGGAAATAACACTTGTAATAGACTCCCCAAAATAGGAGATCAAAAATTAATATGGAAGAACAGTTATAGGAGCTTGTAATAGAATCAAATAGATGGGGAAGAGACCTTGAATGACACAAAACTAGTGGAAAACTGTCCCATGGTCAGGAGATCTTCAGGGAGCTCACAGCAAGAGGAGAGTAATAAAGGCATCAGAATAAACCCAGAAGTAAGAGGAAAGGAAAGAGTGGGCAGAAAGAAAAAAGAGTAGCCCTCAAAGTGAGGAGGAAAGTATTCCATGAGGCAGTAGGTATAATCTAGAATAAGAATACCATCTCCGAAGCCTAATGGCTTGGATTTTATCCCAGCTCTGCTGTTCAACTAGCTATGTGACCTTGGGCAAGGTAGTAATCTCTATAAGGGTTAAATATGTATATGTGTGATTATTATGGTTTTTGTCATAATAATGTACAGTATGTCCATCCATCCATCATGAATATATATATATATATAGAGAGAGAGAGAGAGAGAGAGAGGGAGAGAGAGAGAGAGAGAGAGAGTTTTTATATATAGTGTATTATTGTGGAAAAAAAACAATGGGAGAAAATATAAATATGGCAACCAGTTTTAGTGTTCAAAAGAATTTTAATTTGAGCCTGCAAGTTCATAGATATAGAAGAAACAGAAGATCCTTCTTACCACGCTATTAATAATATTATTAATTATGATTCCTTTTCATTGCTATACTGTGCAGAGAGTGAGCCATTCAGAGCTCTCTGTTGACTATACCTACACTTTCCCTTCTTGGGAGTTAGTTTTTCCACCAATTTCCTCAAAATGTCACTAAATATTTAGTTTGTTATATTGATGGTTTTGTAGTTGATGATGGTTGCTTGTCCCTACCATCTGGCCCTTTTTCTCCCTTCCTAATAGAAGTTCATCTTTGATCATATGACTATTCCTTCTCACAGCCCAGGTACCTCAGGAGAAACTGACTTTTCCCCCAGCTCCAAGAGTTGGCCTGATTGGTCTAAGAATGCAGGTGAATTGTAATGTATAAAAACATCTAATCACTATGTTGTACACCTGAAACTAATATAATATTATAAGTCAATTATACTTCAATAAAAGAAAACAATAAAGATGAATTCCAGTGATTGGTTCAGGGATCCAGGCCTAAGCCAATCAGCACATGGCACGTCTCTGGCTACAAGATTCAGTCACAAATGGGTATGTAAACAAATTCTGGCTAATTGGGAGAGATTTGCTGAAGGCTTCTGGGGAAAAGAGGTCTTTGATATTTTAAGATGTCCCCCTGAATCCTTTCTACCTTTCCATGGTATGGAGAGAGGTGATGTGCTATAGCATTTTTGCTACCATGCGGGGAGCAGCCTAAGGAAAACCCCAATACTCAGAGGAAGGCACAAGACAGGAAGCTGAAGAAACAGAACTAGCATTACTGAATTAAACAGACCTAAAGTCTTTTGGCCTCTGGACTCGCAGTCACATAAACTTATACATTTTCTTACTGTTTAAGCCAGTTTGAACTGAATTTTGAGATACTTGTGTGTTAATTGAGTATACATATCCAAAGAGCTTCTTGTTCATTCTCCTATCAGAGTGCCCTTAATCCAGTTTGGTTGGCTTCATAAAATGCTGTATTTTAGCCAGAAAGACTTTTAGCCATAAAATCTTGAGGGGTCTCCTGTTCAATCACAATCCTACCATAGCGGGGTTGGAGACTGTACCGAAAGATTCAAAACTTCTTAAAGACCATTCTCTTAGGAAAATCTTCCACTTGTTTGCACTAATTTTCCTTTTTCTTTTGTTCCAGATTAACTACTGAAAACATTAGATTTATTTCTCATGCTTTCTTTTGCTAATGTAGGTAAAGCTTGAATGTGGTACAACGCCAAGAGATGTACCCAGTGATTTTCACAAGTCCTTCATCTTTTGTATTTGTGTATGGCTAACAGAGGATTTCCATTCAGAAATGTCATTCATAGGAAGCAAGGGGCTGAGAGAGATAAAACAGATGATTCTGACCTGGACAATTTTGTCTAAATTTAAAAATATGACAAATAAAAATTAAATTAAAATGAATACATTATGAAATTTATACTACTTTTTAAATGAATAGAGATGGTACACATTGTATGTCATGTTAAATATTCTGAAATTCTTACCATTTGAATAATACAAAATAATATTTGAAATTAATATATACTAGAGGAAAAATAATGCAGAATTAATGTGTATTTTCGAGTCAGACTCATCATTTTTTTGTCTTTGATCTTCAAATCACTATCCTTTCAAAATGTATTTGATTTCTAATCCTTGTAAATGCTACAGTAAGCCTTCGTATCGTGGGCTTCACATCTGCGAATTCAACCAAATGTGGATTGAAAATATTCAGGGGAAAAACTTCCAGAAAATTCCAAAAATCAAAATTTGAATTTGCCACCCTCAGCAACTGTTTCCATAGCATCTAAGTAGTATTTATAGTTATTTACATAACACTTACATTGTAGTAGCTATTACAAGTAACCTAGAGATGATTTAAAGTATACACAGGTTATATGCAAATACTACACCATTTTATGTAAGGGACTTGAGCATGTATGGATTTTGGTATCATTGGTTGTCCTTGAACTAATCCCCCACAGATACCGAAGAATGACTATACTCCTTGTCTTTTACCTTAGTGGGATTTTTTTTCTTATTATTTGTTCACCAGTTCTTAGTTAATTTACTCTCCAGAAATAAGCTTTAGGGGAAAACATTAACAAATTCCAGACTACTAAGAATTTACTTAGTTGCTCTGCCACTGAACCATGGGTTTGATATTAGAACCAAAGGCTCTGCTTACTAGTAATCTTTTGCCTCTGTTTTATTTCTTGTTTCACGGGTGTCTGTTCACATCTTAAATATTATTTGCCACGAAAATCATTCACTGATGAATGCTGAGTTCAGAAATTACCTCTTCTGGGAAGGCTGTATGGATTCCCCTAAAGCCACTCAGCCTTCCCCTCCTCTGTGCTCCCCTAGTGCTCTCTTCATACCTCTATTGACATTGCATTTACCAATTTTCTTTTATTTAATTTTTTATATAACTGTCTCCTTCACTAATCTGTGCTCTCTTTGACAGTAGACTCTCAACCTTATAGAATTTTGGGCCTCAATGCCTGCCACAAAAGCTGCCACAGGTGCAATCAATATGTTTCTTGTACCCCTGATTACATTTATGTCTTCTAAGGAATGTACCTAGTTTCTGTCATTCTATTTAAAGATTAGAGACAGTTACCTTTCACCTCCTCTGTAAATTGCAACTATTTGCAGTTCATCGTGGCTAAGAGACTGTGTTCTGGAGTAGACTATTAACATTCAAAATCCAGCTCAGCTGTTTACTAGCTGAACAACCTTGAAGAAGTTACTTAACATCTCCAAGTCTCAATTTCTGCAGCTGCAATGTTGATATAATAAGAGAAACTACTTCATGGGGGTTTGTACAAATTCAGTGAGAAAATTTATATCAAGGTCTTAGTAAAATGCTGGCTTATAACACACATTTTCACCTTTATGTAGATGGCAATGCTTCTGGGTGTAACTTCAGCTGTTATCATTACTGTTGTTATTATTAGCTCCTCAAATTTTTTACTTCCAGTGTGATTAGATATTACATTTCCAATAATAATGGAATTTTATTATGGGAAGGAAGGCTATGGACTTGTTAGCTTTGGAAAAATTCCAGGTCATTTTACAGCTGAAAATTAACATTATCAACAAGAAGCATTCATGCCAGGATTGTACTTTCGTTGTTCACAGGCTGCCTGTTTGCAGGAAAGCAAGTTTTATATTTCCAGTCGGTCTTCAACCCATCATTTGAATTCCCTGGTGTCTATTTTCAGGGTATTAGCAAGTGGTTATATGATTACACAAACTCTAAAATTCAAATAAAGAGTTGGCAGTGATAGGGAAAAAACGTTAATAGTATTTTGCTGTATATTCAAAATACTGCAAACTTCCCCATATTTCCATGCATGATATATCATTGTGGATAGGTCACAATGATATATCATTGTGGATAGGTGAAAGATTTAGAAAATTGATCTTTAACAAAAAATGCTGATTATTTAGTATTGTTCCACTAACTTTAATTTTTTCTTCCCAGTTCCAGCTCTTGAAAATTTGTGAGTGTGATGGAGATATGTGTAGGTGTATGTTTGCCAGAGGAAATATAAATGGCAATGCTTCTAGGTAAAAAGATAATCCCCAGATATGCAGATCCCATTAGAATTCCAAAGAATCTCACTTGACTATGTTTATAGCTCTTTAGCATTAGCCCTCTGAAATCAGGTTGAAAAAATTAAATTAGTTGGAACTTACAGAGACTGTCCTGTTAAAAAAAAAAGCTTAACTGGGACTTCTGGTTGGACTACAGAAAAATTGAGTTTACTTTGGAAATGGACCCATAAACTCTGTTCTTTGTAAATGTCATATTTAGGAAAGAAAAAGCAAATGTAAGATCAACTTGCAGATTCAAGTGTGTCAATTGTGAGGGGATAGCGACTAAAAACCAGCAACTGTCTCCTCAGAGATACACTAAATTAGGTCTGAATTGCATGAGCTTTGGTAGGCACTGAATACTGTACCCTGACTTGGGAGTACTTTCCCTGAATTCTGGAGACTGCATGTGAAATATTTAATTCATTTTTTTTGTGTATGAGTACTTCCAATTGCTTTAATGGGAGTACATGTACTACCGCTAGTATTTTATTTTTACACTCAAAAATTCTCATTCCTCCCCCAAACTAACGCTTTTGTGTGCTTAGCATTAATCACACAAATAATAGATCTTTTTTCAACATGGGAAGAAGAGGGGGTAAGGAGAGAGAGGGAAAGAAGAAGGGAAAGCAACGTCCATCTGTTCAGCTAAAAGTGGGGAGTAGAGATGAGGCAGGAGGAAGAATTCATAGACTCAGAAAGTAGGAGAGAAAAAATTTTATATTTGATTCTGTGACCCTCCATCTTCTGTGATGTTGATTTTTTAAGCACGAAAGAATTTTTTTCAAGTGTTCAGCAGTATTACTTCTTTTCTATTTTGCAATAAATTATCTGCTAATAAAATGTTAATTCTCTATAGGTCATTTCATCCCATGCCTTTTGGAAAACTTTTATTTTTAAAATCAACTTTATGGAGATATAATTTACAAACAATGAACTACCTACTAACTATAAAATTTTTGAGTTTTGACATATATATATATATACCTGAGAAACTACTGCTACAAATCAAGATATGGATTGCTTTCATAACCCTCCAAATATTCCCCATGGCCCCATACAATTCATTTCTCTCTCTGCTCCTGGCTCCAGGCAACCATTGATCTGTCTTTTGTACTGATAGATTAGTTTGCAATTTCTAAAATTTTAATGAAATAGAATGATGTGTACTTTTTATGTCTGGCTTCTTTCACTCATGATGATATTTTTGAGGTTGATCCATGTTGCATGTATCAGTAGTTCATTCCTTTTTATTACTGAGCAGTATTCAACTATATCAGTTTACCACTTTTTTTTTTTTTTTTTTTGCGGTGCGCGGGCCTCTCATTGTTGCGGCCTCCCCCGTTGCGGAGCACAGGCTCCGGACGCGCAGGCTCAGTCGCTCCGCGGCATGTGGGATCTTCCCGGACCGGGGCACGAACCCGTGTCCCCTGCATCGGCAGGCAGACTTTCAACCACTGCGCCACCAGGGAAGCCCAATTTACCACTTTTTAAAAAATCCATTCACCTGCTGATGAACGTTTGGATAGCTTCCAGGTTTTAACTTCGTGAATAATGCTGATCTGAGCATTCATATACAAATCTTTGGGTGGACATAGCTTCTCATTCTTCTAGGGTAACAAAATACTTAGGAGTGGAATTGCTGGGTCATATGGTAATTATATGTCTAACTGTATTAGAAACTGCCAAATAATTTTTCAAAG
Organism: Globicephala melas; assembly: GCF_963455315.2. Taxonomy (NCBI): domain Eukaryota; kingdom Metazoa; phylum Chordata; class Mammalia; order Artiodactyla; family Delphinidae; genus Globicephala; species Globicephala melas. The sequence continues at coordinate 27,478,613 of NC_083322.1, forward strand.
TGGTTACACCATTTTACATTCCAATGAAGTGTAAGCTCCATGAGTTCCACATCCTCACCAAGCACTGGTATTGTTAGTCTTTTTAACTTTAATTCAAATGGGTATATACTATCTCACTGGGGTTTTAATCTGCATTTTCCTTAATGGCTAATGATGTAGAGCATCTTTTCATGTGCTCACTTGCCATTTGTATATCTTCTTCTGTGAAGTATCTGTTCAAATCTCTTGCCTATCTTTATGTTGGGTTATTTGACTTCTTATTAATGAGTTGTACAAGTTCATTATATACTCTGGGAACAAGTCCTTTGCCAGATATGTGTGTTTTTGCTAAATTTTTTTCCAATCTGAAGCTTGCCTTCTCACTTTCTTAATAGTGTCTTTTTATGGAAAAAAATGGTTTTAATTTTAGTAAAAACCTATTTATCATTTTTTTCTTTTATGATTTACTTTTTTTTTTTGCATCTAATCTAAGAAATCTTTGCATAACTCAAGGTCAGAAAGATTTCCTCCTATTTTTCCTTCTAGAGATTTTATAGATTTTAGCTTCTCTCTTAGGCCTACCATCAATGTGAGTTAATGTCTGTGTATGACATGAGATGATGGTTGATATTTATTTTTTGTATGGGTATCCAGTTATTCTAGCACCATTTGTTGAAAAGATTATTTTTGTGCTACCTTTCCTATTCTGTCCAATGCTGATTTTCTAGTACTAGCCAAAGCTCATTTTTAAAGTATTCAGCAATATTATTTTATGCCCATTTTATAATAAGTATCATTATCTGCCAGTAAATGGTTGATACTCCATAGGGCATTTATCCCTTGTCTTTTGGGAATCTTTTTTTCAAAAATCAACTTTACTGAGGTATAGTTTATAAACAGCAGACTGTATCTTTTAGTGAATATCACTTTTGAAAGGGGGTCAGAAGTGAAATCAATGATCTTTTGCTAGGTTCCATTGCTGGCTTCTCCCCAGTTCTATCTAGTGAAAATTATGGATCATTTGCCTGTGTCATGCACTGTGTTAGGAAAGAGACAAGAATAAGAAACCATTTTCTAGAAGATTTCATTTTGGGAACTAGGAATAAAAGCATGTCACATAGGATCCAGTCACTGCTGTAATAAAGGTTAAGAAAAAAATATTGACAATCCCAGAGGAAAGAGTTACAGAAAACTTCACAGAGGTGGCATAGCTTGAATTAGGTTATCTTTATTATAATTCCTTTCGCGTTCTTTTGAAAAAGAAACATTCATCACAGAAAATTTAGAAAATATTTACCTCATTAATCTGGATTTTGGATGTTAGCAATCTCATCTGGATCAGAAAGCTCAGTGATGAGGTGTGCCTTAAATAATGAAGGGAAACCTGTATAGAGATCTTCCCTATAGAGTATTCATTTATGAATACTCTATGGTTTATGGTTACTAAAGCTAGCTGCACCTAAGTGCAAACTATTTGCCTTGGGCTAAACAAATGTGCTTCCTTGAAGAAAAGGAATGGATACGAGAGGAAATGGGATAGCTGTAAGAGGCCTGGAGGTGGGATTCCATTAAATGAAAAGAGCCATATAGAAATAGCAGTGTCTATGTTTCCTAGCACTCGCCCTTTGCTAAGCATCCTAAGTGCTTTATTGAATTCTCACAGCAACCTTAGGAAAGATTTACAAAGAGAGAAATTAAGGCAAGAAATGTTAAGGTCTCCGTGGTAGATTACTGTTCAAAAATATTCACCCTCCCTTACTATCACTTCCCCATCCCATTGATCCTTGGTTTGGTCATGTGACTGGCTTTGGGCTCATGGTGGACAGAGTGTACTTCCTTGTCTCTTTACTTAGACTTTGGGCCTGGCCATGTGATTCTCTTTAGCCAATTGGATGCTAACAGATATAACACAAGCAGAGGCTTGAAATATGCATGTGTGGAGGGCTTCTCCTCTTATGCCTCTGCCATCACTATGAGATGAACATGCCCTAGGATAGCCTACTGGTCCAAAGAGGATGAAAGACAGGTGGAATGGACTTGGAACCAACCTGTAATTTGGAGCACAGCCCAGCGTGGATCAGGCAACCCACAGATGGTGAGAGAGAATAGTTGATTGTTGATTATTCCACTGAGTTTTATGGTGGTTTGTTATTCAGCCACCTAATTAAATGGCAGAAAGAATTTGAACTCTGACAATATGGGTACAGAGTCTGTATCATACTGCTACTTGTACAGGAAATAATGAATTCTTTTCAAATGTCTAGGTAAAGATAATCAGTTGGAGGATGAAGAGAAGGTCTATAACTCAGGAGAAAGTAATGGGTTTGGAATTAAGAGAATATTTCATCAATTAAAGAACTAAACCTTGGCAAATTGTTTAATCTCTCTGTACTTTCCTTAAAAGACTATTGTGAAAAATAAAGTACTAGCTGTCAAAGCTCTTTAAAATGTTGAAAGTGTTATGGAAATTCTAGTTTTTCCTTTAAGTCTATTTTGTTTCCTGCTGTATCTCAGTGCCTGGTGTGTCATAGGTGCTAAGTACATATTTGTTAAAATAAATTGAAGTGAATTATTTTCAAACAGTATTCTTAGTTCATAAATAACAAAAGCACAAAGCATATTTATCATTAGGAAAGTAATTAATTTCTATTCTTGACAAGAGTAGGAAAAAATGTCAAGGAAGTTCCTTCCTCTTACAGCAGTAGACTGATATGGAATATACGGAGGATGTTCGTTTCTTATCTCTACTACCCAACTAATGGTACCAGACTGATGTTCTGCAAATCCTAACACTAATGAGAATGTTGCTGCAGTCTTCTAACAGGATACTTTCTGCCCCAAAGAGTGTTTCGTTAGTGGGAAAATATTTGAATTTAATATTTGTTCTGCAGTTTAAAACATTAAGTTTTATTTATAAAATACAGATAATTCAGAAAACAACCAAATGAGCTTGTGAATTCCAAAGTTAGGTCACTATGATAGGAAGAAAATGTTCATTTGTCCTTTTTCCTTCTCTGTTTACCATAAAGCAAGATATAGCCAAATAAGATGTCTCCCTTTTAATACATTTTGCATTTAATTCATTTAGGATTCTGGTCAAGGTTATGGTTAGTTTGGGTTCAGGTTAGGGGGCAAGTTTGTTCCTCACATCAAATCACAGAGACATTAAAGGATTAGAGGTGTTATATAGGTTGTTCTACTTTTTATTATAGCACAGGTTGCCTTTTTATCCCAAAACTTCTCCCATGATAACCTGAAAAAAATTTTGGTGGTGTAGATAAGGGTTACATCAGCTCTAAACTTTCCTGTTAAAATATTAAATGGGAACATTTGGACAGTATTGCATCACCAATGTGAAACTAACAGTCTGGAAGCAGTAAATTTTACTTAAGTATATTTCATTGTAGTGAGTGCTTCATCCTGTGACAGATATTCTTCAGTGAAGATTTTGGGTGGAGACTTTCTGTCCCCGCTAAAATCCTTTAATAGCTACTCCTAATCCTGAACCAGTTCTGGCCTCCTGTTCACATGTGTTAGGAATGTAATTACATCTATCAGTGTCATTGTTATATTAAGAGTTATAGACTAACCCTAGTACTGAAAGAAAGGAGGGAAAAGTTCAATCTTCTCATTATTTTTGCTGCAGATTTTCATCATAATGATTTCTTTGTTTTATTTATTGTAAATCCATTGTATCTGTGCAAAGACCATATGTTTGCAATTCTTGACTTGGAGATGCCAGAAGATAAAAGGAGGGAAATAAACATCAGAAATACAAATATAACTGATATCCTAGATTCCTTGACAGGATCCAGGGTATTAAAGCTGGTTTTACCCTACTCACAAAAGTTTATCTAATTTTATCGTCCCCACACTCCAGATGAAATAGAAATTAAATAGGAAGAATTTAGCACTCTAGTAGGGACTTAAATCTTCTAAAAGAGACAAAAGGGATTGAAATGCTCAAGATTTCATGGTATAAGAATGATACCAAGACAAAAATGTTATTTTTGAAATGTAAAATTCAAAAAAAAAATTCAATTAAAAGAATTTCTTAAGCCCAGTGTTGCACAAACTCCAAAATTTGGGAGACCTTCTTAACATCTTCCTCTCATTTTTGCCTAATATCTATTTGTTCAAGTTATTTCATTTGTACCGCCTATATTTCTTTCCAGTCACTTTCTTTCTGACATTTCCATTGCCCTCAACTATCTTGCCATTTTCTAATCTCAACCTGGCTGATTTTTATTGTAAAAAATAAAATATATGACTATAACTCTGGTGCCTAACACCCATCATTGCTCTTAGGATAAAGGCCAACACCTTTGGGATGGACTACAGAGCTCTTTTCTGTCTGGCTTCAGTTCTCTCCGTTCCGGCCACCCTGGCCTTCTTTCCAGGGTTTAGAACAAACCAAATTCCTTCTTGCCTCAGGGTCTTCAAATATGTTCCTCCTTCTGCCTGAAATACTATATAATAAATATATATATTTATTACCTATAAATATATAAAGTTTTTTTTTTTTTTTTTTTTTTTTTTTGCGATACGCGGGGCTCTTACTGTTGTGGCCTCTCCCGTTGCGGAGCACAGGCTCCGGACACGCAGGCTCAGCGGCCATGGCTCACGGGCCCAGCCGCTCCGCGGCATGTGGGATCTTCCCGGACCGGGGCACGAACCCGTATCCCCTGCATCGGTAGGCGGACTCTCAACCACTGCGCCACCAGGGAAGCCCAAGTATTTCTTTTTGAAATTATCAAACATATTCATATTAATAATACGTGTCTAATCATATTTCATCTATGGCACCACCCACCTTACCTCCACCCCAGATAACTTTGAAGCAAATCCCAGGCATGTAACGAAAGACTCTTTCTAACTCACACTTATCCTCAAGGTCTCTGCTCAAGCGTCACCTGTTTCCCCCATCCCTCTGCCATCTAGGTCATACTGCCTGGTCATATGGTCTCATTGTACCCAGCGCTTCTACTTTAAGAAATCATTTCAGTATGTAATTATATATTTATGTGTATGGTTTTTGTATTAGTGTCTATCTTCATTCTATACTTCATGTCCCATGAGGGAGAAATGGTGTCTTTTTTGCTCATCATTCTACCTCCTCTTCTTATCAGAGTGCCTGGCTCAGAGTGAATTCTTAATAGATACCCATTAATTAAGCTGTGGGGATTTTCATAATAGAACCCTGCCCATTGCTGCCTTCTTAGCATTCTTCATGGTCTTTTAATATCAAAAGATTTCCTGCATATAGCCCCTGCCCTGTGGTACCTTTAGTCTCTCCAAATAGAGACTTCTATCCTCTCTTTGATTTCTTCTGAAGCACTTGATCAGGTACTATTTTACCAACAGGTGCAGTTGGTCCTATTTTCAAAATGAATGTGCAGGCAAAACTTATAATTAATATTTATCTTCTCAATCTTTTTAATAATCATTAGCTATTTCTTTTACATCATAATACTATTTTCTCCCCACTAAATACAAAACAACATTGTCATAGAAAGCAGTCTGTGGGAAGGTGCCTTCAACATAAACGTTTATTATGTATCGTATAACCAACACTATGGTCAAGTGAATGGAAAAATATTTCATTGAAAGGCTGATAGATTATCTTAATGAAAATGGTTTTCAACAGCATTACTTGATTTTAGTTTCTTAATTTTAAATCACACAGATTTAAGTTTTGCTGTCTTTTATTTATATAAACCCCAATATTATTTAGAGTTTCTATTTCAGTATGAGAAAAATATATATATTAAGGAAAATTAAGAAAGTTAAATTCTGGGAAATTTTTGAGAAGGTGAAAATGTCCCCACAAATCTGGTATCACATATTTCTTAGAGTTATTTTATAACTTTTTAAGATAGCAGTATGTTTTGATATTTTGTTGACAGAAAATTTTAGCCTAAATGTATAAGTTCTTAATAACTGGTCACTAACTAGGTTTTGCTATTTTGCAACATAATGTTATATAGGATTCTGTTTATCACTACTTCATAATGACTACTAATCTAGTCAAAGTTTTCAGCAAAATTACAGCATCAGCTTGGATTAAGAGATGTAATGATTGGGACTTTCCTGGTGGCACAGTGGTTAAGACTCTGTGCTCCCAGTGCAAGGGGCCCAGGCTTGATTCCTGGTCATGGAACTAGATCCCACATGCATGCCGCGACTAAGAGTTCACATACCACAACTAAGGAGCCGGCAAGTTGCATCTAAGGAGCCCGCAAGCCGCAACTAAGGAGCCCATGAACCTCAACTAAGACCCGGCACAACCAAATAAATAAATATTTAAAAAGAGAGAGATGTAATGATGGTGTAATTCAGAGATGACTCTGTTCAAAGGAAGAGAAAATTATGAGCCATTGCTAGGAAAGCAAATCTATAAAATTAAATATGTCCGCAAATCATAGCAGTAAATTTTTTTTTTTTTTTTTTTTGCGGTACACGGGCCTCTCACTGTTGTGGCCTCTCCTGTTGCGGAGCTCAGGCTCCAGACGCGCAGGCTCAGCGGCCATTGCTCACGGGCCCAGCCACTCCGCGGCATGTGGGATCCTCCCGGACCAGGGCACGAACCCGTGTCCCCTGCATCAGCAGGCGGACTCTCAACCACTGTGTCACCAGGGAAGCCCAGCAGTAAACTTTTTATTTGATATTTTCATGTGGTTATGTGATGAGGATTTGGTTCTTGTCTTGGACACACCCATATGTTGGTATTATCAACCTTCACGACTCCAAATATTTCCTTTCATGAACACATTTTCCCTTGTCACCTCCACTGCAATGGCTTCTATTCCTTTGGCATAAGATTGTTCATCTTAAAAATAAAAGATCCTATAACCAATTTTAAGCACTCTATTAAATCTGTTTATAAGTGATAATTAAATGGGATATGAAATATTACTTCTCCTAACTGTATCTCCCTGAATCAGAAATAAATTATATAATTAGCATGTCTTAAATTACTTTTCCCTCACTAGGTAAATAAACTTACTAGAGAAAATTATTGAGTTAATTCCTCTACAGTTCTTTAGCATTTGAAAGGAAGTGCTTACATGCAATGTCATTTCTAATTTCCATCAAATTGGATGTTTCACAGGACTTTTAAAGACTATTATTGACCTTGGTATAAATGGATACTGTATATAATTCAACTGCTTCATTTGTCATATGTGGTATGTGCAAAGTGGCTATTATTCAGAAAATGTCAGTTGAAATGAGAATTTCAATTATTTTTTTCACCTATAGTTGGCAACTAAATCTGGGGCAAAGATGCTTTAATAATCTGTGATATATGAAAAATAAGTTATGCAAAGATTCTGATTATACTTATACTGACATCTTTACAGCATAAGACTTTTTAGAGATTAAACTCTAACCTAGTCTTTTAACCACATGTGTAATAGATATATTTTAGCGTTCAAGTATCTGACCAAATTAAATTAAAGATACAGCACCATCTTATGGATATTTCTATATCTGTAAAATATATAAATATAAAAATCTTTTTGAGTTTGGGAATAGAAAAGCTTTATCAGTAAAAAAAAAATGTAGGAGGAGAATATTTTACTGTAACAAGGAAAAATGTTGCAATATTGAATAACTTGAATGTGTATGTGTGCATGCATGTATGAATGTGTGTGTTTGTGATGGCAAGGTAAATAAAGAGATTTGTAATTCTTTTTTCCCTTCAAAATTAAGAATTTGAAGAAGACAAACAACAGTTATTACAATACAAATTCATAACTTTGTGAAATAAGACATGTAGCTCAGAATACTGTCAGTCTCTAAATGACTCTGGGACATCACCGATTATCACCTTGCAAAGAAGTGTTCTTATAAGACATGAACCACACTTTATAGAGAGTGATGAGAAATTTAGGTATGATAATAAACCTATTTAACTATCTGCTGATACTATAGAACTGGTAATCAAGTCTCCTCATATTTATCTAGAATTTAAATGTTTTCATAAGTGATTTATGCCCATTATTTTGTTCTGATTTTAGATACAGATTTTTTTTTTTTTTTCCTGCGGTACGCGGGCCTCTCACTGTTGTGGCCTCTTCCGTTGCGGAGCACAGGCTCCATACGCGCAGGCTCAGCGGCCATGGCTCACGGGACCAGCCGCTCCGCGGCATGTGGGATCTTCCCGGACCGGGGCACGAACCCGTTTCCCCTGCATCGGTAGGCGGACTCTCAACCACTGCGCCACCAGGGAAGCCCAGATACAGATATTTTTGAATAAACACTTCTTAATAATCCTTCTTATTATTTTAATATAAAACACATAGGCAATTTAAGGTGATTATAGAAAAATGGATGAACAAAACTCCGCAATTAATTATTAAGGTGTAGTTACATGGGTATGGTTCATATCCTTCATGCTTAGCTCACTTTAGTTATCATATATAGACCTGAGGCTCTACATGATTTACCCAGTTTATATGGTGTAGAATTATCCCACTTCTAACCAAAGCACAGATTCAGTAGTTCTTAACTTTTTAGGGTCCTGAACTCCATGATAAAAGCTTTGGAACCTCTCTTTTTTAAAAAGTCCATAGATACAATACATTTTGCACATAATTTTAGGGGCTTCTGGACTCCCTGGAGCTCATCCATGCTCTACGATTTTAAATAGTATTCTCCTTATTTTAACATTTATTTCCGTAGGATGTGATATTGACAAGTAAAAGCCAGGAGCTTTATCACAAAAATGCAAGGTCTTCTTGTGGTAGAAGCAATCCATAATTTTTACACACACACACACACACACACACACACACACACACACACTCCTATTTGGCTTTAACTCATGTTCTTCCACAACTAAATTATATTAAAAGACCAGTGTAAATAAAGAGGTTATTAGTTTATTTTATACAGATTTTATTTTCATGTTATTTACAGTGAGATGTAAAAATATGACATTGACTACAAACAATATAGAATTTTTGGCTTTATCCTCACAGAATACTACAGGTTCTAATAATGTCCTATTATGAATAGTTTTCTATATCATGTAGACGACTCTAAATTTCTAAATTTTGTTTCAAATGTAAACTTGTAACTGATTTAATAAAATTAAGTTATTCCTGGATGTCCATATTAATAGAAAAAATACAACATAAAGTTGAAAAATTCTAAGCATACCATATACATATTTTTATGTTTACTTCTGAGATGTGGATAGGTATTTTATAGCTTAATAAGAAATCCAGGGAAATTTAATAGATTTATAATAGTAGCATTATGTTTAAATGCAGATCCAAGACACTATATTAGATGTTAACTTAATTTTTCGTGTTATCAAATGCAGAATTATCATAATGTAAAAATTATTTTATTGATACTCTAGAACACTCTCGCTAATTTAATAAAATGCTTTAAGTTGTAAGAGCAGATTCCATAAAAATTCATGAAAAATTTAGATATCTGATCATTTAAAACGGTAATGAAAATATTTCCACCACCTATACCTTTAACTGTAATACGATCCATGGGATGGATATATCTGCTGTACGTAGTGTAATACTTACTTTGTCCTTAAATTGGGAGGAAAGTAAAATGATGAATTAGCCCCGCCCCAATCGGCACCCCGCCCCCACCCCGAAGTCTGAGGAGGCGCAGGGGGGCTCTAGTCGCTGGGCTACTCTGCGGACCACGTGCTGTGCTCCCACCTCCCGCTCCTTTGCAGCTGCCCCAGCTCAGGGCCAGGGCCACGTGGTGCCGCCCCGGGGACCCCGGGTAATCCTGCGTGTGGGAGGGGGTCCTCAGGAAGCAGGGGCCTGCGGGTCCCCAGATGCGGTGGGGGAGGTGGGTGCCGTGCGGGCACTAGCTGGTGGGTCGGGCGAGGAGGCCACCATTTTCAGGGTGAGGGTCGTGCGGCAAGGCGCGGCCCTGGAGGAGGGAGAGGTGGCGGGGATCGGGGAGGAGTTGGGGCTGTTGGTGGAAGACATCATGCAGGGGGTGGAGGCGGGGGCGGAGGAATAGCAGGAGGAGGTGCAGGTGGAGGAGCCCCAGGAGCAGGGGCAGGAAGAGCCAGGGCCGGGACCCGGGACCCATGACCGCCCGGCCCCTGCTGGAGGCGCTGGCGGCCCTGTAGTTAGAGCTGAGCCCTCTGAATGCCCAAGCCAGCAGGGCCTACACTTGGCTCAAGCGCATGATGGGTCAGACGCGGAAGCCTCACTTGGATGGAAGAAGCGCCATCATCTGGGGCATCCCTGGCTTCTGGGCCAAAGCCATCATGAACCAACCCCAGATGTCAGCCATGATCAGTGACCAAGATGAAGACATGCTTAGCTACATGATCAGTTTGGAGGTGCAGGAACTGGGCCATCCCAGGCACCGCTGCAAGTTGATGTTTTTCTTTCGGAACAACTCCTACTTCTGGAACGACGTGATCATTAAGGAGTATCACCTTAGCATCGCTGGATATAGGGCGTCTCGTTCCACTCCAGTTCAGTGGTTCTGGGATTATGAACAAGGTGCCCCCAGCCGCAGGCAGGACACCACCAGCCTAACTTCCTCAACTGGTTGTGTGACCACAACTGCCCAGGGTCTAACAGGATTGCTGAGATCATCGGTGAGGGCCTGTGGCCCAATCCCCTGCACTACTACCCCAGGGAGGAAGACCCCACCGGGACAGACCCATAGATGAAGGCTCTGGGGGAGCCTCAGAGTTTGGCCAAATAGCACAAGAGGCAGGAGGCGTCTACAGATGTGGGGGACGGGTGGATGTATCTACCTATGCGGTTCTGGTGCCCAGGGGAGAAACGAGTAAAGGATGGCCAGTGAAGGTTCCAGAGACCACGGCCCCACGTGCCGGGAATGACGCCCAGAGAGACATAAACAAGTTAACAAGTGAAAAAAAAAAAAAAAAGAATTAGTGATGCAATGGTAAAATTAGAGACCTAACCTTGAAAACTAGGGATTCTCAAAATATGGTCCTCAAACCCCTGGTTGGGGGTGTTCCCTGAGACCCTATCAGGGAGGTCTGTGAGGTTGAAACTATTTTTATAGGAATCCTAAGATCTCTTCTTTGTCTTTTTCACTCTGTTGATATTGCATAGATGGTGCAGTAACAATGGTGGATTCATGCCGGAGCTTTAGCATGAATCAAGGCAATGGCACCAAAATCACTTAATAATCATTGTGTTCACAGGCGCACACTCACAGAAAAAAATAAGCCAGATTCACTTATGAATATTTCTGATTAAGCAGTAAAAAATATTATTTTTAAAAATCTCAACCCTTGGGTACACATTTAAAAAATAATGTGAAGTGAAATGGGAAGTATACATAAAACACTTCTGCTGCATAACGAAGTACAATGATTGTCTGGAGAACTGAGTTGCAAGCTGAACTATCTGCTTTTTCATAGAACGCCATTTTTACTTGAGAGAGCAACTTGACAAATTATAGTTACTCAGATGTTTGGCAGACATTTTCTCAAATGTGAGTGAAGTGAGCTTGTCACTTTAAGGAAAACAACTGACAGTTTTGTTGTGCCAGTGATAAATTCAAGCTTCCAGGTGAAAATTAGAATTTTGTAAAACGTTATCTGCCAAAGTAAACGATAGTGTTCCAGTACTTAATGACTTTTTTGATGAAATTATTGACAAATGTAATTTGTTGGATACTATATAATAAAATAAAATGTGTCAACTTTTGGACAATCTACATTACCCAATGAACCAGTGTTTTCCAAATGACCAATGAGTGACATTATGAAATCATGCATCAGTAAAAGATCCATTCAAAGTTCAAGACAGACTAACGGATTTTTTAAAATCACAGAGTAAGAAAAATTTACTGATGTGTTTATAGATTTCACATTGCAACTAACCTTAAAGAAACTACCACTCATTGAGTTTTGGTTTAATATCAAAGAAGAATATCCATAATTATGTGAAAGGCTATTAAAATACTCCTTCCTTTTTCAACCACATATCTATATGAGGTTGGATTTTCTTTATCTGTTTCAAACTAAACAATGTATTGCAACAAACTGAAGTAGAAGCAGATATGAGAATGCAGAAGCACGTGAATTCTACTAAGCCAGACATTAAAGAGATTTGTATAGTGTAAAATAGTACAACTCTTCCCACTCAACTTTTTCTTTTGGAAATAGTGTTTTTTTCATAAACATATATAACATGTTATATAATAGGTTATTATTAAAAGAATTAATAGTCATTTCTAAATTTCCTTAGTTTTATCTTTCTAATATTAGAAATACTAATAAATATAACCCACATAACCAAGAGAACTTTGGGGTCCTTACTAAGTTTTAAGAGGGTAAATAGGCCCTGAGAACAAGTGTGTTAATCACTGTTACAGACCAGGGTAATAGTAAATAATTAATAAAGACATATCTTCATTTTCCCCACTTAATATCATTTGACTATCCCTTATAATTTTCTCTGATAAAAACTCTATTTCAATTTAATTTCAGTTTACTTTTCTATTTCAGTTTAATTTTCTTGAGCATTATTGTTGAAATGGTCTAGCTTTTTGTTTTGTTTTTTTAATAGGAGTAGAATTCTCATCTCTTGAGACGTTGGTTGAATTCCTGGTCAATCAATGCAATGCTCTCTTTACAGTGTCCTAGTATAGTGCTTAATATAGACTAGGCACTCAATAAGTGTTACTGACTGGCAGAACATGTGTTAAACAACAAAGTCAATAAAAGTGCAAAACAACTGTGAAAGCTAGAGGGAAAAAACTCCATTTACTGCTTTATCCATTTATGAACATAATTAGTAGATTTTAATCCATTCCCACAAAAAGCGCAGTTTGTGTCTCTATTACCATTTAAAACACAAACAAGTTCTTGCAGGTTAAGTACCTCCTTCTCTAGGAGACCATAATTATCATCACATATATTGTACATCTTGAATTAAGGCAAGACTTTTCTCATGAAATTTTAGGCTCAAAGGTCACAGTATGCTTTTACCTTTCTTTACTCCCTGTACTTTACAACAAACTCATTTCCGTTACCTTCTCCAAATTTCTTAAAAAATGGAAATTGAAAAATGGAACGGTAATCAATCATTGATGAATGCTGACAGATTGAATAGGAACAGAAGGAAAGTAGCTTCGTATTGTGGGCTCAAACCATCTTATAAAAATTATGAAATCCTTAAGATTTTAATAAAACACCTTAACGTATTTGGGAGTTCTTTTAGGCTGGCTGTTTCAAGGCAAACAATTTAGAAACACAAATTATAAGCTATGTAAAAATCAATAAATAAATGCATTGAACCATTTACTAGTTTATCTACAATTTATTTCTATAGTTCTACAGTTAAAAATGAGCTACATAATAAAACAATTACAATAACAATAAAATACTTGGCATTTACTGAGAATTTACTCTATACCAGACAATCTTTTAGTACTTGAATACATTATTTTATTTAATCTTCACAACAAACCTTTGACTGTATCTTGTGTGGGTATCAGTGTGGATTACTCATTTTTCTGGTCAATTTGTGCTGATCATCTGCATATATTTTTACCCTTTATCTGTAAAAGGTGGGGTCACAGAATGATTCTTTCTAGGATTCAAATTCTAACTTGAGAGGCGAAAAAGAAAAAGCTGAGCAAAGTAAGGAGAGGGATTTAAATAAGGTTGCCAGGAGGATTATTGCCTCATAAGATATAAATACTCATCTTAAAGTTTCAAAAAATTGGTTTTTATCTTACTTTTGCAAATGCATACCATTTTATTAGCTGGGCTTGTGAGTTGACATTTTTCTCATACATATTTGCAAAACTAGTCCTTCCCTTTGACCTGAAAAAGATTCCTCTGTCTGTTTTTATGTAATTTTAGCTATAACTACAAAAAATAATAGACTCCCAAAACACTTAAGGGATATTTTGTGAATATTTTTCTCTATGACCACAAGAGCATATATTACCATAACTTCTTATTTTGCTCGTGTTTGTTTCATATACGTCCCCTCAGCGACTAAATTCTACTGTTTTTATCTACTCAGAATAGTGCATAGCCTAGAGTGGGTGCCCCCAAAAATGTCTGTTCAATGAAAGAATGATTTCATCTGTGACTTGAAAGAGTTAATACCTTGCTTTCCGGTCAAATGCACAAATCAATTCTCAACGAGCAAACAGACCACCTATAGCTATTCAGGTCACACACCTGTTTCCTTAAATATCATTGCCAAAACACATTTTATATTCTATTTTATTATTGTGCATCCAACTTTCCCTAGCATTAGAGGTGTTTCATTAAAAAGCAGTATAACTTCAATTTGTTTTTATGCTCACCTTGACGAAAATAAAAATGAATCACTGAATAAATTCAAGTGTATTTTATGTATTTTTGAAATGGTACAGACCAATCATAGTCTTATGTTGGGCATCATTTACTCAATTATCCCAGAGCATCAACTGAAGTTATAATTACCTGAAAAGGTAATATTTAAGGTAGAAATTTGGCAAGAACATTAGTATAAGCACAAAGTTGAAAATGTTAATTAATAATTATTAGGGCACAGTTAATGTTTAATGATCGGGTTTTCCTTTCACATCCCTTTTCTTCAAACTATCTCTTTTTGGAGAAGAGGAAGGGAGGGTTCCTCAGAGACACATCATTGGCCCTTTTCTCAGTCTGAAACATGCTTTATGGACCTCATTATCCATATCTGTCTGTAGCTTCAACTGCCACCAATATGCTGATGATTCCTTTATCCAGATGTGAGTTAACAGGTTTGCATTTCCAAATGGGTCTAGGAGCACTCTGATAAGCTCCTCATAACTTGATGTTTCTCTATAGCTACATGTCCTCTAGAAGTTCATATTTCTTCTATTCCCAGTCAAGTTACCCTATCCTGGGAATCATATTCTACCCTTGACCCTCTTCTTCAGCTCCTCATATATGTTCTATTAATTCCTTTGTCCACCTCTTAAGCTCTCTTCCCCCACTCCCACCCCTTGTCCTCATCTTAAATTCAAGCCCTCATTGTTTGTCTCCCAGATTTCCTTAGTAATCTCATTGGTATCTTGCATCTGGTTTCACTGCCCTTACATTGCTCCAGATTGACTCTTCAGAGTTATAGGTCACCTTATGTTGTACCTTACTTAAACCTTTATGTGTATACCCATTTTCTTCAGGACATAGTTTAAATTCCAAAGCATGGCTTACAAGGCCATGGACACCTGCCCACTGTCCTTCTGCTCAAGGCTGAATTTGACTCTGTTCTCTAGCCTCATCTTCCCCATCTTCACATGTAGCCTTTATTTCGGGCATGCCAAGTTTACTTGCAGTTCTCCAAATGTGGCAAACAATTTCATACCTTTGCAAATGTGGTTCCTCTGGTCTATAGTGCCCTCACCCAAACAGCTATGAATCATTCTTCAAAACATATGTCAAGCATCCTGGAAGCCTTCTCTTACTCTATCTTGAATAAGCTACTTTTTCTCTGTATAACCATTATCTCCCAGGTTATTAGACCGATCATCAGATTGCAATACCAATATTTATTTTCTGGGTTTTTTTAGTGTTTTTCTCATCTGTCATTCTTTAAACTGTAATCTTCTAAAGGTCAGAGACTGTATCTTGTTCTTCTAAGTATACCCTGCATAATGTTAACAATGTTAGTTTCTTAACCAATGTATGTTTAACTAATGAAATCCTTAAACATTCTCTTTGTTGTTTTGGATATTTCTTTAATTTATGCCCCTTAACCATTTTCATCTTTATAGAGAAAACACTGTATGTATTATTCTACAAATTATTAGATGTTTTCCAGTGGGATTTCCAAGGCTTGGAGAATCTCTGATAACCATTTTTTAATAGGAAGAGAATAATAAGCTATCACATCAAGCAATTTTAACTAATTAATAAAGGAAGCTGAAAAGATACCTTTCCTTGGCAAGAAAAGGAAGGGCAATAAAGCTGCTGTATATAAATTATACTTTTATGTGCCTAGGAATTAAATTCTTATTTTAAGTATCAGTTTAATAAACATCATACATTTAATATACTGATTTATAATCAAACAAATTGTAATAGTAAAGCTACTATTTGGAAGTAGAGAGGATTCAGTGTGTTGCGTCCTTGTTCTATTAGTTGTTCCTTCTGTAGGAAAGAGGATTCTCTAAGTCTCAGGTTCCTTATCTGTACAATGGAACTAAAAATAAATGGGATAATGTATGTAAAGGGCTTAGTGCAGTACTGCGTACAAAGCATGTAAATGGTAATCATCATCATTATCATCATCATCACTACCTTTCTCAAAAGTTTACTTTGGTGACATTATTTGACAAGCACGTTTACAAAACTTTGCAAAATGTAGAGTGCTATGTATATAACATTAGATACTATAACTTAAATGAATAAGCTTGTTATTTATGGTTTACCTTGCCAAAAAGTGAAAAATATTGCCTTTAAATACATCAGTTTTTGAGATTTGTGTTCCTTGGCAGTTGGAGATCAGCCAGCAGTCACGCCCTCAGTGAACACCTTTCATCACCGTGGGCACCTGTAAGGATTGATAAATAGGCAAGTTTCCCCAGGAGTAAATGCTTCTTTGTCTTTCTACATCTTGGGAGACTATGAGTAAATGCAGAAGGAAAGCCTCCCTCATGTGTACCTAACTGCGGAAGTGGCTTGAAAAAGCTACAGCTGCTATTTGGCCACGGGGTAGACGAGCTCAGAGCCGGTAGTTTTACCGGCCGGGTGATATTTGCACTGAGCTTCCATCGCCTCCCTGCCAGTTTGGCCACTGCGCACTGCACCTAATGTTGAATGCACTATTTTTCCTATTTCCTCCTTTGTCCGGATTAAGAATACCGGAAAAAACACAGAAAGAAACTCCTAGGTGGTTCTGGCTTTGGGACTGAGAAATCTGCGCAGATAAGACAGGCTTCGGATGCAGCTACGAGACGCCCACTTGAGGCCGGAACCGATAGTGACCAACTGTGTGCCCCAGGGCGTTGCGGGCTCGTCCAAACGCTAACTGCTGGACACCGGGCGTGTGCTAAAAAATCTGCTGAATAAATGTCTACACTGCACAACCTGTCTTGAGTCAACCGCATCCCAACCCAGAAAATAAAGCTATGTGTGAGCTGAAGCAGAGTGCCATTTCGCAGATATAAAACCGGTCTTACTCATGCATCTACAGGAATAAAGACAGTTTAAAAAGAAAGCCTCATGTATTTTGTTTTTGCTTTTCTTTTCAAGAATGTTCCTCTGACTTTTACAATTTGGACTTCAGCATAGCGTCAAACAGCAACAGAGCTGAGCGAGAGACTTTTTAAAGTCTCTTCTCCACGTTATTTGGCGGTAAACGGCTCTGGCCCCACTTTTCCGTGCTGGGGTTCAACCCTGGGTATCAAATTCGGGCTGGAGACTCACGTTCTGGCTGTTCCGCTCACCCGGGGAGGTGGAGAGGGCCAGCTCTCCTGCCCCACGTCCGCCTGTCCCTCAGGAAGCTTGCGGGAGAAAAGGGGATAGGTGGTGGTGGTGGTGGTGGTGTCACGGCAGTCCAAGCGTCCCGGGTGGGCGCACACAGAGCCACTGCGCTCAGCGCTCCGCATCTTTGCAAACTACGCGCCTGACACCCGGGCACTCGGCCAGGGTCGCGGCGGCGCCGGCGGCGCGCGCACGCGCACTCCGCGACCCCGTGCCCGCTCCTCAACCTTCCATTCCACGTGTTGCTTGTTGTAGGCGCCACAGGTTCCCCACCTGCACCCGGGCGCTCGGGCGGCTCCGCCTCGGCCGGCGGACGTTGGAGGACTACGGGGCTGGCGGGGCCCGGGCCAGCCGAGCAGTTCACCAGGCGCTCGGGCTCACCCCCGACGCTAACTCCGCCTATTTAATCCCGGCGGCTCCTCCACCCCCTCCGCTACCAGTCCTCCTCTCGGCTCCCGCCCGCCTCTTTCGCCCTGGTGGTAGGAAACACTCTTGGGTCTAACTCGACGTGTCCGGAAAGCCTCGGCCAGTTTCCCTTTCGTTCTGCGGCCGCTGCGGCCAGCCGCGCGGCTCCCTCAGACCCGCGGGCGCAGCGGCAGGGGGTGAGGCGCCTGGGGGCCGCGGGCCGAGCGGCGGGGTGCCCCGAGCACTATGCTGGACCCGTCTTCCAGCGAAGAGGAGTCGGACGAGGGGCTGGAAGAGGAGAGCCGCGATGTGCTGGTGGCGGCCGGCGGCTCTCAGCGAGCGCAGCCGGCCCCGGCTCGGGAAGGGCGGCGGGACGCGGCAGGGCGCGCGGGCGGCGGCGGCGGCGCAGCCAGACCCGTGAGCCCGAGCCCCTCGGTGCTCAGCGAGGGGCGAGACGAGCCCGAACGGCTGCTGGACGAGGAGCAGGAGCGGAGGATCCGCCTGCAGCTCTACGTCTTCGTGGTGAGATGCATCGCGTACCCCTTCAACGCCAAGCAGCCCACCGACATGGCCCGGAGGCAGCAGAAGGTGAGTTGCCGGCAGGACCGGGCGTCTCCAGCCCCACTTCTTCCTCCCTGGGCTTTTCTGGGGCGCGTGCCCGTTGTCCTCCTGCAGGACACTGTATTTTTGTTAGTCTTGGAGGGCAAGGGAATCTTTGGAGGGAGGACGGTGCTTTAGCCCGCTTGGTATCAGGTTGCAATGGACGCATCTTCTCCCCCGCGGTGGGCAGAAGCTGTTAGCTTGGTCGGGACCGAGACCGACCTGACAGCCCGGCGGTGCGGCCGTTGCACCCGGCCGGGTGAGAACACAGCTCCCATCAACTTTAATTTCGAAGGGTAGTGGTGCATTCCTGTCCGCTTGGCCCTCCTGGAGCTGGGCTTTACCGTGGGTCTGAATGAGTGTGGAATCTGAACACTTCTGATAGCTAGGGAGAAGTCGTTTCTGGGGGAGAAGGTGTAGAAATGTTCCACGAAACAAAGCTAACTGGACAAGTTTTCCTGTATTGCTGTGTAACTAGGACATCAGATCCTAAGGAGGGAAGGTGCGCAGCTTTGGAGAGTTGCTGTGGGTTAGTAATTACCGGTCTCGGCGGGCCTAAGGAAACACGCTGTTGATGAAAAATAAAGGACTGGTTCATAACTACTTCATCACGAAAGCGCTTTTGTCCCCGTCCCCAAAGAGCTAAAGAGTTTCAGGTGAAATACCTGCCAACTTTAGTTTTAAAACAAGACCCCAGGGTCTAATAGTCTGTAGCAGACGAAAGTGATGACTCAAAATTGCCCGAATTGGGTGAATGTTTTCAATAGAAACTAAGAAATCTTGATAGAATGTTGAACCTAGACGATTCACCAGAAATCTGCACTAGCCCCCTTAGTTTGGGACAGGATGTGGAGACCCAGAGAGATTGTATTGTAATTTGTCCAAAGCATACCTAGTTGCATAGATGTTTGTTAGTTTTCTGAACCATTAACTTAAGCATGTGAAGCATTTCTTAGAAATTTGGAGCATTTCTGAATTGACTTGTGAGAAGCTGGTATTTCAGAGTAAATGCAGTCTTCCCATTACCCTCCCACCCCCATTTACCCAACCTCTTACAACAGGCCTAAACCAAGCAGCTGTTTTGAATTGCTCCCTGGGAGTACTTAGGGGATGATTCGCTACAGTTGGTGGCTAATTACACAGATCCTTCAAATGCCTAACCCTCTAGGTAAGTTAGTCACAGAATGCTAGAGTTGGAAAAGACCTTGGGATCCAGGCAGGCCCTTCATTTTGGAGGAGAGAAGGATTTCTGAGTAACATTTTCTATTCCCTAACCAATTGGTATGATTGAAGCCACCATTTGTGAGGTCAGTTTTGAGTGCCCTGTGGAGTTTTTGTGAGCCTTCCATTTTGTTCCTAGGTGAGTACCGCACTGTGTTATCCTTTGATTGCATTGGGTTGTATTACAGTCACCCAGTGCCTCTTAACTCTGTAGGTCAAGAGACTTTCATCTTCAGCAGTCACTCTTAAACTAAGTTTTTGTGTATGTTGTATGTAGTCATATAAGTTTATGAATATCATCCAGTCTCCAGTTTTAATATTCATATTGCATTTAAGTTTATTTTCGGTGTGTTAAAGTATAAAAATAACGTTTGGTGAAACTAAGGCTATTCCTGTCTGGAATATGATCACTGAAGATGCTTTTGCAAAGAGTCGCTTACTGGTAGCTGATTCTTACTGTACATACTTGTTGCGTTTTGTTAATGAAACAAACTCTCGCTTGTTCAAATAGGGCAGATTTCTCTGACACTCTTGTTTAAATAGAATGTTTCTCTAGAAATTATTTGAATAGGCAAACAGGTGCATTCACAATACCACTGAGGAGACCATTGTTATAACCTCCTTCAGGCATCACCAAAAATAATTCCAAACTGCAAAAACGACGCAAAACATTGCGTATGTTCTGTACAAAAATACTTAAGACTGCTTGGAAATTTCTATTTTCTAAATATTGAGAGCATTAAATGCTGTGAGATGAAGTTTTGTGACTTATTCTTATATTTTAAGGGGGAGGCCCCCAAACAACTTAAGTGTTTCCCTTATTCAAAAGGCTCCCCACTTTTTTTTTTTTTTTTTTAACAAGTTGCTTGTTAAAGGGAGCTGGAGCAATTCTTGGCAGTCGGGTTTCCTCCCAGGACAAAATGAAATGGGAATTTAACTGTATTCCTCCGGATTTGATGCACAAGCCAATAATTAATGACAAAAACTTTGTTCTTGAAGTATACAGTTGGGTTATATAAAAGAAGTAACAGGATAATTGCAAAATCACTAATCCATTGTGTGTGTGTGTATATATATATATATTTTTTGCGGTATGCGGGCCTCTCACTGTTGTGGCCTCTCTCGTTGCGGAGCACAGGCTCTGGACGCGCAGGTTCAGCGGCCATGGCTCACGGACCTAGCCGCTCCGTGGCATGTGGGATTTTCCCGGACCTGGGCACGAACCCATGTCCCCTGCATCGGCAGGCGGACTCCCAACCACTGCGCCACCAGGGAAGCCCCCATTGTATATTTTTATTCTGTATCTTCAAGTAGTCAGACATCTAGTAAAAGGATTTAATAGCTTAAATTGTTGTAATTGAAATGCATATTGCTGCTTACTCACTTCTAACTTCAAGAATTTAGAAACTCAGAAATTGAGATTTGAAAGGGTCCTCATCTTATAAATGAAGAAAATTAATCACAGGAAGATAAAAGCCTTATCCTGGCAGTCAAAGCTGTCTCACTAGTAGGGTTGGTGGGTTTCTGTGAAACAGCTGAGCTGCACTGTTTTTTGTTTTCCCACTTGGCTAAGATGGCCCACAAAGCTAGTAGGAGGTTGTATCCACGAGCTGAAAAAGCTTAATAGCGTTAAGCTCAGTTGACTAAAACATGTCTGTCTTTGCTTTTGGCTGGAAAATTTCAGCTTAGAAGAATAATGGTGGTTAGCTTATGCCAGTCTGATAACTTCAGGCTTTACAGAAAACTCTGGGAGGAGTGTAGACCAGGCACTGACAACGCCTTGTACCGGGTGTTCACACCACCTAAACGGTTCACACATGCTACCAATGTGGAGTAACAAACAGCCAATGGCAAAAATGACTTCAGCTGTGAATAATGCTTAAGCCTCTGATGCTTATTTACGTTGATTACCTTTGCACCATCAGCTAACAGTGATAATGATGAACCTTGGATGATTCTAGGTCATTGGTTAAAGGTGGGATCAGCATTGAAACTAGGAAACAACAATGATGCAGTTAAAGCTAATCAGTTATTGCTTAATAAAGGCAATTTGTCGAACCTTTGGAAAACATTGAGACGCTGAAGGAAAAATAAAGTCCATGGTGGTTAGAAGGTAGGGAGAATCTGAGAAACATAATGACTACCATAGAAGAGGTTAAGTATGTTCCATAGATGTGGTTTACAGATTGCAGGTCTCAGTTTATAACGATTTCAGGTGTGCATGACTTAAAGCGCTCACAGTTTTGGTTGGCTAGTCGATAGGTTTCTAGTCAGTAGCTGCTTTGTTCATTATTTGTTTTATTAAATTAAGTAAGTCAGATGTTGAAGCCAACTACCTTAAACTAGAAATAATGAAGAGGGAATCAAAAAGACTAAAATGGTATCTAATAACTTAACATGTGATTCATCTGCCCTTGTTCTTTGCATTTTTATGTGTCACTGTAATCTCACTAAACTGCCTTAAACCTGCTTATATAATCACTCCCACCACTTTGCATAATTTTCCACACTAAGTTTGAGAAATGTATACAAATAATGTGAAATTGCAGACGGTGGGGAAGTAATCTCCTTTGGTAGAACCGATCAGGAAGAGAGCACTGTGGGGAAATAGCATTGGGGGAAATAATACACAGTGGGTTCTGCACTTGGCACGTCTGAGTGTTTATACTGCAGTAAAGTGGCCACCTTTATCCCTCTTTGGAAATGGCAGTACTTTCTGTAGCTTAAAAAAAAATGTTCTTACTGCTTAGGTGATCCCCAGGCTCAGAAAAGACAATTTTATGAAAAAATGAGCTAGATTTACAAAGGCCAGGAATCACTTACCTTATGCTAGGGGTCATTGTTCCTTAGTGCTATGTTGTGCCATCTTTGGGGCCTAAGATACGACTGTAGCCTGATGTATTCTCAGCGTAGTGCATGATGTATAAGAACCTAGTTAAATGCTTGTTGGATAGGAAGTGTCAGATTTAGTCCCTGTCTCGAGGAATTAGGGAGGTATAGGGTGGAGGCAAGAATATAAAGGCAAAGAGTCAACCTCTGTTCTGTGGAAATTAACGTTCCTAAACATGTTTTGAGACCACCAGGCCTCACCCCACCCTCTGTAAAGAAAGCCATAAAATACCTGTTGGTATAGAACTAATGACTTCGAAGAGAAGACTGTCCCAATGCCACAACCAAATCCGAGAGACAAGCAGTGTAGAAGCCCCACAGCATGCCTTGCTCTCTTGCTTGCAGGTGTCCAGGAGATGTGGTGATAGTCTAAAAAGCCCACCCTCTCAGGGAGTTAGGATAATTCATGCTTTGCTCCTTGCGCTTTGGTACTTTATGGTGCAGAAGGGATGGGTTATGTTGTTGGCTGCTTTTAATATGGAGTACATTGTCCTGTGGGGAGTGAGCTTGAAACCACACATTAGAGTGAAACCTCAGACTGGACTTTATCTCAGAGAAAAAAATGCTGCTTGTTTCAATTGATTCATCTATCCCTCCGCAGGGTGTCTTGAGACCGCGGCACTTAATTTGGTGGAATGAGTTGTGCTAATGAGAACTGAAATGGATTAAGCGATATTGGAGTTCGCTTCTTTCAAAAATGAAATCAGCTGTAATTTTGGTTTACGTTTACTGCTTATAAAGTGAAGTAAAATATTGTTATGCTGTGTGTTCCCTCTATTAAATGGAAGCAGTTCCCTTCATTTCTACACTCACAAGATAAATGGCATAGTTTGTAAAGTCATGAAAGACCTTCAAAACAAAATTAAGAAACCCAATTGTCAGGCTGTTAAGTATGGGAATTCTGAATGGAAAATTCTACCAGTTATTGTTCTCTAGTGAGGCAGGCCTCTTTTGAGTTATTGTGCTACTTTTTATGCATTTCAGATTAGACCTTTCTTTGGCAAAGAGGGTGGGTTGCATAGTCATGTGTTATTGCCATTTCAGTTTTTAGGCCAGGAAAAAAACTAATGATTGTAAATAGAATAGCATTGGAACAAATGATATTGTTCCAAAGCTTTAAGAGTATTCAAGAAGCTAATCATGGAACTGTCCCAAATCTGTAACATGTCACCTTAGGACCAGTGTTTAAGTTACCTAAGGATTTTGATATGATTTCCTTTTTTTAAAGAAAAAAAAAGAAGAAGAAAACCCCCCTGGGATTCTTATCCTTAGCTGCACATTAGAATCACCTGGAGAGCTTTTAAAAATCAGAGTGAAGTGAGTCAGAAAGAGAAAAACAAATATCGTGTATTAACGCATATATGTGGAACCTAGAAAAATGGTACAGATGAACCAGTTTGCAGGGCAGAAATAGAGACACCGTTATAGAGAACAAACGTACGGACACCAAGGGGGGAAAGCGGGGTGGTGGTGGTGGTGGGATGAATTGGGAGATTGGGATTGACGTATATACACTAATATGTATAAAATGGTTAATAAGAACCTGCTGTATAAAAAATAAATCAAAATTCAAAAATTCAAAAAAAAAATCCCATTATCCAGGTTGTACCCCAGACTAATTAAACCAATCTCTGGGTTAGAGTCGTAAAGCTTCCCAGGTGATACCAGTGTACGATCAGACTTGATAATCCCTGTTTTAAAGGGAAACTACAGGAAAATGACTTAGTTTATGGCTTATTTTCACCTAGGCAAGGTGAAAGTATAATATTTGCAATAATGAGTGAGATTACTGAGTAATTAAACCCGTTTTACATATTGAGGAAAAGGTAATGGGGTGCTCTAGGCAAGGAACAAAAAACACCTAAATATTTTAGACTCTATTGAACCAATACAGTGGGAGGACAGTGCGTATTTAGACTTTTAAAAGGTCTTTAATTTGCTGATATGCTGGAGGCTATTGAACTACATTATCAATTGTGTAATTTATTCATTACAAAACCACAGATAGATCACAGTGTTTGCAACGGGAAGTATAGGAGGGTAAGCCTGAGCGTTTACCATTACAAAATGAACTGGAAAGGAGAATCTAGTGAAATCTCCAAGTTGGAGTTGACCCTGAGCAATGTCTAACTGAAGAGTGAATTTCACAGTGGTCTGGTCTTACAAGATCATTAGCAGGTGGAATGTTTTTTCCAGTGTGTGCAGTAGGAATGCATACGGGTTTTTCAAAAAGTAAACCTTAGAAGTCATTCTCTAGTAATTGTTTTAAGTGAAGTAATTAAAAACTAAGGACTTATCTAAGAGTGTCTTTATTTTTGTGCTATTTCCAAAACTCTCATGTTAGGTTAGACAGTAAGGAAAGCCCCTGTTTTCCTCAGATTGCACAATGGGTTAAGTCCTTTGTTTGTATTTGGGAGCCTTCTGCTTTGTAGAGCATCCTTGATGCTTTGCTTTGCTTCTTGAAATTTTATCACATTGCTTTGTAAACTTTATGGTTTGAATATTTTCATTTTATAACTTTCGAGTTAGGAATGAATTTTTGTGATGAAAATGTTACTGGGACAAAGGGTATGAATAATTAAAAGGCTATCCTTCTCAGTCTGATAGCTGAGGTGGTATTTAATTTGCTCATTTCTGATTGCTTGGGAGGATGAATGTATATGATCTAATATCCTATTCCTACTTCTCTATTGAGATTTAGGTGTCACTTATTAATGTGTCCCCGTCCTCGGTATGTTGAAGGTAGCATTCCTTTGTGGAGGGTGTTTCTATAGTCTGCCTTTCTGCCTTTCGTTTCATTTTTTAGATAGAATTCAGTTGATCTTAAAAACTTATTTCTAATTTATATTCTTGGCTAATAAGTTTCCCATCTTGAATTAAAATTTGAATCAAGGAATTGACTTTTTTTCCCCCAAATAGCTAAGCAATTCTTGAAGCCTAACTTTTGATTAAGCTCTACTTCAATTACTAAGGTGTTAGACCAAATCATTTATATTCTTTCCTTCATTAATTCATTGATCAAATATTTATTGAGCCCCTAGTATGTGAGTTTAACTACAAAATGTTCTGAGACTAGAGAATAAAACAAGCAGAAAATTTCTCATGGGATAATGTTCAGTGATGTATAGACTATTTGTATGTATTTCGCTTTATATCTGTTTCTAGGCTACCTATTCTAATTCATTAATCTACTACTTTTTCCTACTGCTAATACCATAATTATGATCTTACCATATTTTAATATCTGATGGAAATCACTTTGGCTTCAGAGGGCCTGGGCTTCATTATTTTCTATTCATTCACTGTGTGAGCAAGGCATTTCATGTCTCTGGGCCCTGGGTTTTTCATTTGTAAAATGGGGATAATGACCTCATAGTATTCCTGTTCTGATTAAATGAAGTGATACATATAAAGTGCTTAGTATAGTGCCTACTGCATGGATGTGCTCCAAATTAGGTGCTATCATTTTTAATTTAATCTTGTTTAGGAAACTATATTTTATTACATTCAGTCTTCTAGGAACATAGCATATCTTTTTTTTTTTTTTTTTTTTGCGGTATGCGGGCCTCTCACTGTTGTGGCCTCTCCCGTTGCGGAGCACAGGCTCTGGACGCGCAGGTTCAGTGGCCATGGCTCACGGGCCTAGCCGCTCCGCGGCATGTGGGATCTTCCCGGACCAGGGCACGAACCCGTGTCCCCTAACTGCAGGCGGACTCCCAACCACTGTGCCACCAGGGAAGCCCAGCATATCTCTTTAGTTAAGCTTCTTATGTCTTTGTGATGTTTTGCATTTTCATTATATAGAACCTTTGCATTTATACTTAATAATTATAATTATTTTTAAGCATTTTATAATTTTTGTTTTTACTGTGACATCCTTCCCTGTTTTATTATGGATAAATGTAAAACTCTAATTTTTGTTACAGCTGGTTATATTACAGTACACTACTGACTGAGTAATTAGTACTTTATTCTTCTAGAATTTCTAAGTAGGTGGTTGAATCATCTGCTAATAGTTATAACTTTTGTCTGGTCCAGTAGCTGTACCTCTTTTGTTTCACAGGGCAACTGTCCTAATACAATGTCTAGAAGAGTATGTGTACTTGTTGCCAATACCTTAGGCTTGGTCCAGGCTTTCCTGGGAATGCTTTTGGTATTCTACCAGTGAATATAGTGTTGGTTAGTGTTTTAGGATAATTCTGTTTTTATTACGTTAAGAGGATAAAATGTCAGGAATGGACTCTGAATGTTATCAGATTTCTGCATCAATTGAGGTGATTGTCTAGTTTTATTTTACTGATGTGACATATTTCTAGGTTCTTATTAAACCATGTTTGCATTGCTAGGGTAACCCCTATTATACGTGAACTTTTGAAACAATTGACTCATGAAATGAACTACATCCAGAACCTATTTTTGATTTTTTCCTTTCCCTAGCCTATTAGATTTTTCTTCTTATTCCAGATTCAATTGTGATGATTGCATAATTTCAGAAAATTGGCCAATTCTAGATTTTCATGTATATTAACATAGAGTTGGGCATATTTCTCACTTATTTTCTTAATCTTTAATGTTAGTTTTAAGTCTTCAGATTTTTTCCTTAAAAAAAAAAATTCACGGGAAGACCTTCAAGATGGTGGAGGAGTAAGACGTGGAAATCACCTTCCTCCCCACAAATACATCAGAAATACATCTACATGTGGAACAACTCCTACAGAACACCTACTGAACGCTGGCAGAAGACCTCAGACTTCCCAAAAGGCAAGAAACTCCCCACATACCTGTGTAGGGCAAAAGAAAAAAGAGACAAAAGAATAGGGATGGGACCTGCACCTCTGGGAGGGAGCCGTGGAGGAGGAAAGGTTTCCACACACTAGGAAGGCCCTTCACTGGCAGAGACGGGGGGCTGTGGTGGGGGGGGAAGCTTTGGAGCCACGGAGGAGAGCGCAGCAGTGGGGGTGCAGAGGGCAAAGTGGAGAGATTCCTGCCCAGAGGATCGGTGCCGACCAGCACTCATCAGCCCGAGAAGCTTGTCTGCTCAGCCGCCGGGGCGGGCGAGGGCTGGGAGCTGAGGCTTGGGCTTCGGAGGTCGGATCCCAGGGAGAGAACTGGGCTTGGCTGCGTGAACACAGCCTGAAGGGGGCTAGTGCGCCATGGCTAGCCGGGAGGGAGTCAGGGAAAAGGTCTGGACTTGCCTAAGAGGCAAGACACCATTGTTTTGGGTGCGCGAGGAGAGGGGATTCAGAGCACCGCTTAAACGAGCTCCAGAGACGGGCGTGAGCCACGGCTATCAGCATGGACCCCAGAGACGGGCATGAGATGCTAAGGCTGCTGCTGCAGCCACCAAGAAGCCTGTGTGCGAGCACAGGTCACTATCCACACCTCCCTTCCGGGGAGCCTGTGCAGCCCGCCACTGCCAGGGTCCCGGGATCCAGGGACAACTTCCGAGGGAGAACGCACAGCGCGCCTTGAGCTGGTGCAAAGTCATGCCGGCCTCTACTGCCTCAGGCTCGCCCCGCATCCGTACCCCTCCCTCTCCCCGGCCTGCGTGAGCCAGAGCCCCCGAATCAGCTGCTCCTTTAACCCCATCCTGTCTGAGCGAAGACCAGACGCCCTCAGGCGACCTACACGCAGAAGCGGGTCCAAATTCAAAGCTGAACCCCAGGAGCTGTGCGAACAAAGAAGAGAAAGGGAAGTCTCTCCCAGCAGCCTCAGGAGCAGCGGATTAAAGCTCCACAGTCAACTTGATGTACTTGCATCTGTGGAATACCTGAGTAGACAACGAATCACCTAAAAATTGAGGCAGTGGACTTTGGGAGCAACTGTAGACTTGGGGGTTTGCTTTCTGCATCTAATTTGCTTTTGGTTTTTGTTTATCTTAGTTTAGTATTTAGAGTTTATTATCATTGGTAGATTTGTTTATTGATTTGGTTGCTCTCTTCCTTTTTTTTTAAATATATAGATTATATACTTTTTTCCTTTTTTCTCTTTGTGAGTGTATATGTATGCTGCTTTGTGTGATTCTGTCTGTATAGCTTTACTTTTACCATTTGTCCTAGAGTTCTGTCTGTCCATTTTTTTTTTTTTTTAGTATAGTTTTTAGTGCTGGTTATCATTGTTGGATTTGTTTTTTGGTTTGGTTGCTCTCTCCTTTCTTTCTTTTAAATTTTTAAAAATTTTAATAACACTATTTTCTTTTCTTTTTTTCTTTTTCTTTTTTTTCTCCCTTTTCTTCTGAGCCTGACAGGGCTGACAGGGTAACTGACAGGGCCATGGTGCTCTGGCTGGGTGTCAGGCCTGTGCCTCTGTGGTGGGAGAACCGAGTTCAGGACTTTGGTCCACCAGAGACCTCCCAGCTCCACATAATATCAAATGGCTGGAGCTCTCCCAGAGATCACCTTCTCAATGCTAAGACCCAGCTCCCCTCAACGACCAGCAGGCTACAGTGCTGGACACCCTATGCCAAACAACTAGCAAGGCAGGAACACAATCCCACCCATTAGGTGAGAGGCTGCCTAAAATCATGATAAGGTCACAGACATCCCAGAACACACCACCAGACATAGTACTGCCCACCAGAAAGACAAGATTCAGCCTCATCCACCAGAACACAGGCACCAGTCCCCTCCACCAGGAAGCCTGCACAAGCCACTGAACCAACCTTAGCCACTGGGGGCAGACACCAAAAACAACGGGAACTACGAACCTGCAGCTTGCGAAAAGGAGATCCCAAACACAGTAAGTTAAGAAAAATGAGAAGACAGAGAAACACACAGCAGATGAAGGAGCAAGGTAAAAACCCACCAGAGCTAACAAATGAAGAGTAAATACGCAGTCTACCTGAAAAAGAATTCAGAGTAATGATAGTAAAGATGATCCAAAATCTTGGAAATAGAATTGAGAGAATATAAGAAACATTTAACAAGGACCTAGAAGAACTAAAGAGCAAACAAACAATGATGAACAACATGATAAATGAAATTAAAAATTCTCCAGAAGGAATCAATAGCAGAATAAATGAAGCAGAAGAATGGATAAGTGACCTGGAAGATAAAATAGTGGAAATAACTACTGCAGAGCAGAATAAAGAAAAAAGAATGAAAAGAATTGAGGACATTCTCAGACCTCTGGGAAGACATTAAATGTACCAACATTCGAATTATAGGGGTCCCAGAAGAAGGGAAAAAGAAAGGGACTGAGAAAATATTGGAGGAGATTATAGTTGAAAACTTCCCTAATACGGGAAATAGTCAATCAAGTCCAGGAAGCACAGAGAGTCCATACAGGATAAATCCAAGGATTTATTCTACTCATTCTACGGGGCTGCCATCACCCTGATACCAAAACTAGACAAAGATGTCACAAAAAAAGAAAACTACAGGCCAGTATCACTGATGAACATAGATGCAAAAATCCTAGGAAGTGATGAGTCTGGAGAGGTAGGCACGGGGTAGCTTATGTAAGTTCTTTAGGCCATGGGAAGATCAGACTTTAAGCAGGGTGGGGAGCTATTGAGTATTGAGCAGGTTCAAAAAGTGATCTGATTAAGATTCTAAAAT
This sequence comes from Globicephala melas, assembly GCF_963455315.2. Classification (NCBI taxonomy): domain Eukaryota; kingdom Metazoa; phylum Chordata; class Mammalia; order Artiodactyla; family Delphinidae; genus Globicephala; species Globicephala melas. The sequence goes on from NC_083322.1 coordinate 27,508,718, forward strand.
AGTCTGTACCTGAGAAGATCCAGTGCCACTACATGGCACAACTCCAGGGGCCACCATTTACGTGGAATTTAGGGCAACGCCTGAAGCATCGTCCAGCCTTGAGAATAGATTGTCAAGGCAAGAGTGGAAGCTGGAAGACCAATTGAGAGATTGTGGCAATGGTTCCGGTCTGAAGAGGGTGGTAGCCTCGGGTAGTATAGGATATAGGTAGTATTTTCTAACCATTTAAGTTCGTGAATATATTATAAATGGACCATATGGTAATAGTGTTATTTTGAAGATGATAATGTGCTAAATCTATTTATGCTATTAAATAAAACATATTCATGTGGTTAAAAATTGAAGCCTTGCAGAACTTGGAATAAAAAGCTGTCTCCTGTCCCATTTCTCCCCAACCCCAGTTACATTTCCTGAGAGAACCCTTTTCACTCTTCCCTATGTTTTTAACTCTTCCGGCGAATCCTTTGTAAATTGAAATAAGATGCACAAACCACTTTTCGTCCTCCATCCTCCTCAGACTCCAGCCATTACTTCCTGTAGAAGGGGCAGGGTGGGGAGATCAAGCCCACTTACAAGCATCTGGCTCCTTTCTTCTAATTGGAAGGTGGTTAGTTACCATTATTAGTCTGCTAGTTGACCCCAGTATGTTCTCCCCTCCTTACAAGCCACAGACTTTTTAGTTGGGAGCATGGTTACCTTTTCTCATCTTCTCCCCGCTTTTTTTTTTTTTTTGTTAACCGTGGCACTGGGTGTGCTTGTCTGCAGAGAATGTGGGTCGAGAGCACAGCCCAGGGGGATGTCGACTTCATTTCTCGCACATGAGAACAGGACTGGGTCTGTTCTCACGACGAATTGCACAGGCAATGTCTCTGTTCTTAAAGAATTCAAGAAGACAGGCTACATGTGGCTGAGATTTTGCTGAGAAGAGCAGAAAGTGAGTCTTGCCAGACTAGGAGCAAGTATGTGGCAGACGGACTGTTGCCCCAGATTGTTCTCCTGATGGCTCTGAACAGTATGTAACAATCAGGGTCTGTTGTCTTTTCCAGCTTCTTGTGGCTGGATAGAGCTAAAAGACTAAGTTCAGGCAAGTGGGGTATGAATGGAAGTGCCCTGTGCAAACCTTATAGGCCATTCCTTGGAAAGAGGGGCACATCCGCCCTTTTTCCACTGGCTGGAATCCCCACATCAGTCATTAGAGCAGCCATTTGAATAAGGACATGCTGCCTGCTGAGAGCAGAACATGTCTGAAGGAGCCTGGCGCCCTGAAAGCTTTGCAGGGGAGAGCTGCCACATGCTCAGGTCTCAGAGAAAATGAACTTCTGTCATGTTTATGCTAATCTTAAGTGATTTTAATTATAATCTGTTCTATCCACATCATACCTACACTTAGCTTTTTAATTTACGTAATATACTCACCCCTTTTATTTCTCCGTTTTTCCTCTGTAGACCTTATAGTTGTACTATTTCCGCTATGAGTGTTAATTACCTGATGCTCATTTCCCCTCCTCCTCTTTGCTAAGTTTTCAGCTCTAGCTTCCCTGGCAGCTGTGGGTGGCCATGTGACATACGTTCTGGTGTATGAGACAGGAGACAGTCATCTTGTGACTGAGGAAGATGCTAAGGGAATGAGAGATGCTGGGTCAGACGCACTTGATTCTGAAACCATTGCCAGTCGCCCCTGCATCCAGACATTTCTGTGAGGAAAATACCCTCCCAAGGTTGCTAATCTACTTTATGTTTAAGAATCATTAAGTAAGAACGATTTTTATGGTAAGAATCGTTAAGTTCTCTGCTCTTTGAGTAGTTGCTTCTAGAAATTCAAGGCCATTTAATGGAGTTTACATCATCAAGACTATTTTTCACTGCAAAACCACATAATGTACTTGGTTGCATTTCCTAAAATTTTATTTTTCTTGGGGTCTTTTTTTCTTCTTTACCCATCTTGTCTCCCTTCATTGCTTCCTTAAGTTGTCCAGAATTATAAACCGGTGCCTATCAACGGTGATGGTAATAACCCCTAGCAGACATTTTAAAAAGTATGGGGTGTTTTTGATTTTCTCGGTTGACTGGGGGCTTGCCACTGGTATTTAGGGGGTGGGATCCAAGGATTCTAGAAATCCTGGAATGCATGCTGTATTGTCCGTCACACATGGCATTTGAATGCCGTGTTGGACATTTCTGTAGTTAAAGCCGATTTATAATTATTTGAGCCTAGAGCATAACTCTTCATCTACAAAATGCAAAGTTTTTTTGCATGGGTTTACTAAGTTATTTTTCTAGTGCGACAACTTCCGGGTAAATTGAAGGAAGATTGAACTTTGTCAGGAACTTTCCTGAGAATTGCTTTTTTTTTTTTTTTTTTGCGGTACGTGGGCCTCTCCCTGCTGGGGCCTCTCCCTGCTGTGGCCTCTCCCGTTGCGGAGCACCGGCTCCGGATGCGCAGGCTCAGCGGCCATGGCTCATGGGCCCAGCCGCTCCGCGGCATGTGGGATTTTCCCGGACCGGGGCACGAACCCGTGTCCCCTGCATCGGCAGGCGGACTCTCAACCACTGCGCCACCAGGGAAGCCCATTGCTCACTATTTTGAAAAATGTCACCAACAGTAATGATGCTTCTGATACTGTGTTACCAATACAAGGTGCTTGTGTCAGCCTTCATTTTCAGTTGTCACATTCTCCTTGATTTTATGGATACATATATAAAAACTTCTTAGCCCTTATTTCAAAATGTCAGCACTCTGTTTTTGATAAATTTCAGTTAAATATCGCCTAACTTCCCTTAAGTTCTGACTTCTTCATTATGTAAGACTAGATGCATACATCCACTATCTTGTAGACCAGCTACGCCTAAGCATTTACATACTAATATACATGTTATTTCAGTTACTTTGTTTCTGTTCCCGTTAGGATGTTATATTTTTGAAAACCGGTCTGGACAGGTAATATACCTAGGGATAAATTTCATTGCTGCATAGCAAAAGGGTTATTGTTCTGTTTTTTGCATTTATAGGGGGTTTATTAGTTAGGGCCCAGTAGGAGATAGCCTGTTCCACTCCAAGGGACAGTTCACAAATGAGAGGGTCAGGCAGGTTTAAGGGAACCAGTGACGGGATCGTGAAGCATTCAAGAGTTGGCTACAGAAGGAAGAGCCCTTACTACCCCTGGGTCTCCAAGAGCGGGAGGAGGGAGCTGTGGTCTGAGCTGGGCGGGAGAAAGGCTGCCTGACAGAGGCTGTGGAGAGTCTAGTCACTGGGACTGTGCATAGCAGGGAGGGAGCAAAGGGCACGACTCTGCTGGCTTTGTCTTCCTTCTCTCTGACTCCTCTGATGCTGGCCCTTCACCAGAAGGGAAACCCAGAGAGAAGCTGGAGAGCAGAATTGCTTGCTGTTCTAAGGCATTAGTCCCCCAAGGCACAGAACAGGGTAGACAACAGGGGGAAAATAGATCTGGAGGGCAGAGGGGAATAGCTAGCACAGGGGATGTCGTGTCTGATTAGGGTTGAGAGTCACTATTCCAAAGGATAGCATTCATCTCTCTCTCTACCTTTCCCCCCTTGTTTAGCCTTCCTCAGGCGTAACACTAATCTGAACTGGTGTTTGGACAGCAGGCTGAGTTGTCATTCTCCCTTCTTAGTTCTTTTGAGTTGGCAACACTTTTTTTTTCTTCTTGTTTGAACCTTTGCACATGCGCTTTTGTAAGAGAGAGTGTGATAAATTTCCCAAATCCATGCAAGTCTGTAGTTACCTTTATTTTGGTAGAGAAATGGGCTGGCCATAGAAGTCTGGGTTGAAATCATTTTCCCTCAGACCTTTGAAGGCATTGCTTCACAAGTGTTGTTAATGAGAAGTTGGAAGTCTGGTGTCGTTTTTACATGACCCATTTTTTTCCTGTCTCATATGCTTTTACTGTTCTTTATTTTTAGGGGGTTCTAAAATGTTACAACAATCCTTTTGGCTTTTAAAGAATTTGTTGCGCTAGGCACTTATTTACACTCAATATGGCTATAGGAGTGTGTCTTTCAGCTCCTGGAAATTCTTGTATTTTTGTGAACTTGAAAGGGAGGGAGGCTGGGCGCTAAAGGGTGGTATTTGCTTTTCTTTAGGGTGAGACAGCTTCTTAAAATCATCCTGCTGTCTTTATTAGAACATTTAAAGATCTTGGCACGTTCTATTTGGATGCATTTTCTAATCATAATCTTCAGATTGTCATTAACAAACAAGTGTTTTCCTTTCATCTGCCTCTTGGCTTTACTTTAGGAACACAGAGTAATGTAAAATTCAGGAGAATCAAAGGCTATAACAGTGTATTCATATTATGTGCATATTCCCTATTATGTTATAATTTTCTGCGACTTAGTTTTATGCTTGACTCCCCTGTGCATTAATGAAGCTATTAACTGGAATAAGACCCATAGTTCGTAGAATAACCTTGATATGATGGAATATAAACATCTGGTTGGAGAAAGGAATTTCAAAAGGACCGTGCTTGTTCAGCATTTTGCCTCTAGGCATTAACCAGTAATGGTAAAGGTAAGAATAAAATTAAAGGTTCTCATCTAATTAGTTACCCAACTCTTTTCAATCTGTGTGTGTGTATGTGTGACTCCTATGTCCATGAAATTTTATGAGTCTGTTGGGCTATTTAATGTAAAATAGTATAAACTTTCAATTAAATAAAACCCAGGTAAGTTGAATATTTTAAGCAGTTTTAGGAGGAAACCAATAAGGGAGTAATGAGGGGAATCAATTTGTGAGGTATGTGTTAAGGTCAGAGGGAGACCTGAATTCCATTAGTAACTTTTTAGCAAAAGTTACTTGATTCTTTTTATAGTGCAAGGTCCTCAGGCCCTGCTCTCTGACCATATCAATAGATAATGGCTTCAGTAGGTAGTACGGTCTGTGTCTTTCCCCCACCAAGAGACAAGTGCCTGACAATGAGAACATTTTAACTTTTTACAAAGCAGCTTCTTTTATTCTCATGAAAGACTGTTCTCTTCAGCAGTATTTGCTTAAATACTGCACTTTTGACTTGGTTTTTTTTCTCACCGAGGACCTTCCTAGGCCCCCAATGTTTTCATTAATTTCACAATCACTGTATCGCTGTTCAGAGGCCTCTCAGCAGAATAGTCAGTATCTTCACAAAAATATAGAGTCTAAAAATGTCAACTATACATAATGTGCCTGAAATATTAATGTTTACCAGGTTCTGAGATGTTCTTCAGAGCATGAAGGTTAAAAAGGGATAAAATGCACGATGGCTTTTAAAAGAAATGAGAAGGATTAAATGACATTTTTAAGTCTTGAAGTTTCGGCTTATCTTATTTCTATTTCTGTGTTTGCTCAGAGAATGTAAGCAATCTGCTTAAGGTCATTCAGTTTGTAAATGATGGTGTTTGAGTTCTAACTCAGATCTCTGTGCCTCCAAACCCTTGGATCTTTAATTCAGGTGTCTTTTTAAATTTTTTCTGGCAAGAACAGAACTACTTTGTTTCTGGTATAAGAGCTCTTATTTAAAATTGTTTTATTAGGTTATACTGAAGTCAGGAGTATGTGGGTATATTGCAGGACAAATCACATGCCCCTAAAGCATTGCTACCTACAATTAAAGGCTGACAGAAGGAAACTTGAGTATTGTTGTGGTCTTCAGCAGTGGCTTTATAAAGGGAGTTAGTTGGGATTGTATGGGAAACTGTTTGAATAGGAAATGTTAAAATGTCAGGACCTCATAATGGGAATTCTGAATTCTCAAACTGTAAAAGAGTCTGTCAAACTGCTAAGGAGGTTATTGATCTTGATCCCAGGTGCCTGCTCTTTGGGCACCTATGCTCAGGGCTTCTCATTCTGGATCTGGCTAGGGAAAGTTGTCATTTAAAATAGTTCAACCCGGGGCTTCCCTGGTGGCGCAGTGGTTGAGAATCTGCCTGCTAATGCAGGGGACACGGGTTCGAGCCCTGGTCTGGGAGGATCCCACATGCCGCGGAGCAACTAGGTCCGTGAGCCACAACTACTGAGCCTGCGCATCTGGAGCCTGTGCTCCTCAACAAGAGAGGCCGCGATAGTGAGAGGCCCGCGCACCGCGATGAAGAGTGGCCCCCGCTTGCCACAACTAGAGAAAGCCCTCGCACAGAAACGAAGACCCAACACAGCAAAAATAAATAACATTAAAAAAAAAATAGTTCAACCCAATTTTCTCTTTTACTATTTCAGTTTTTACTATCTTTTTCTCTATTACTCATCAATCTCCAGAATTCTTTATATTCTGAATATAGAAATAATATGTGCTTATAATAAAGTCCAGAAACATAGAGAAATTGGAGGGAAATACTTATGCTGTAACCAGAGGGTAAGGGCGGTGAGTGCTGAACAATTCATCCTTCTCATTTCCATTTCTCTCTTCCCCTGGTGATTATGCTATAAACACAATTTGGTATCTTGCCTTTTTTTTCCCCCCCACTTAGCACTGTATCCTGAAAATTTTCCTATTCAAAACACTCTTCCTGATACTTTTTAATCTTTGTATACTCTTTCCTCATATATACATATCATAACATTTATGCTATGATGAGCATCTGAGTACGTCTTATGGGATGAGGGATGGATTTCACATTTCTAGGCTGAGTATAAAGAATGTGCACATGTTGAGATTTGTAATATGTATTGAATAATTCTTGAACAAATGTACATACATATGCCTATGAATAGTTTGTAACAAATATACTTATCTCACTGTGTCCTTGCTAACTTTGAACATTGTCTTTAAGTTGGTTTTTAATTTTTTAACAGACATCTGGTCCTTACTGTTGCTCCATAGCTAGACAGCTTTGTATATTTGACACACATGGTATGTTGTTTTACTTTTTAAAATGCTAACTTTAGTTAAAATGCTAACTTATCACGTGTTTTTTAGCTATCGTTGAGCCCCACACTGTGAAGGCTCTTGAAGCAGGCTAGGAGCCAAGAACTCATGTTGGTGTGTCTGAAAAGCCTGTAAATAGAGGTTTGTCTAAGAAGATTGGCGGCTTGGTGACAGGGAGAGGAGTTTGGTGGCATTTCAGTAGTGTAGGAGAGTATGAATGAAGGGATGGATGATGGAGAAACAAGACAAGGGCTGTAAGAGACGTGTAAGAAATAGAATGAGAAGCCAACAGGGACTGATTGAATGAGGAGGATGTAAAGATGATTCTTAGGATCTTGCTGGTGCCACTTGTGGGATGAGGAACCATTACCAAGATGGGAAACGTGAGAAAGATTTGGGTATATTCCAGTGAGGATTATGTTGGCTCTGAACAGAAAGCCTAATAGCTTAAACCACTGGGCTTTATTTATCTCACTTTACAAGACGCACTGGCTGGGATGGTGGCTCAGTGATGCCATCATAATGCAGCCTTCTCCTGTTCGCTGCTGTTCCATCCCTGGCATGCAGCTTTTGTTTGTTTGTTTGTTTGTTTTTGCGGTACGCGGGCCTCTCACTGCTGTGGCCTCTCCCGTTGCGGAGCACAGGCTCCGGACACGCAGGCTCAGCAGCCATGGCTCACGGGCCCAGCCGCTCCACGGCATGTGGGATCTTCTCGGACCGGGGCACGAACCCGTGTCCCCTGCATCGGCAGGCGGACTCTCAACCACTGCGCCACCAGGGAAGCCCCTGGCATGCAGCTTTTGCCTTCATGGTTGCAGCTACCTGCAGGTCAGGTATTTGTTCCAGGTAGAAGGAAAGGAGAAGGAGCTGTGGAGAGACTTTTTTCTGGAAAGGAGTGTCCCTCCCCACCTCGACTTCTTTCTGTACCTTATTGCCAAACTATAGCTGCAAATCAGGCTGGGATAGTAGTTTTTTCTTACTGGTCTCTGTGCTGGAGGAAAGCAGAGAAAGGGTTTTGGAATGAGAGTTAGTTAAGCCACTGACAGTCTGGTAACAAGCGGGCAGAATATAAATATAAATTTTGGCCATGTTTGTAGAAGAAGCTTTTGTGCAGTGGAAAATAGCACGTAGATTTCAGAAGTTCTCGGGATTCGGGGACAGATGTAGATGCAGTCTACGTTTGCTTCATATTCAGTCTTGTAACTGAAGGACTTCAAATTCCTGTTTCTAGGTTTTTTTCTTCCTGAGGACCACACCCTGTACCTTCCAACTGCAAGGCCAGACTCCCCATGACATCCCATCACTCTGGTTCCATTTACTGTTATTTCATCCATTGCCCTCAGAATTCTCTTGGATGTACTTATAGTGTTAATGGTAGGGTCCTTTGTCCATGTTTGGAATTCGAATTCCAGTCTGTAATTTATCAGATATGACAATAACCACATTTTTCAACCCCTCTCTGTATACCTTTTCTTATCTGAGGAAATGGATTGTTAGGACTAAATAAATGTATCTACTAACTCACTTCCCATGATTGTTCCCGTCCTGTCTCCCCCTCCACAATTTTGAAAAGAGGCCTAGTGTCCAGGCAGAACACTGCTAAGGAATACTAGTAATACCAATAAGGAAGTGATCCCTCCATGAAATCAGCAGCCCCTTTTTCTAGCATCATGCTCTTTTCCCATCAGTCTTCCTCTCTTGCAGATGGGGATCAAAGTCACATTTTAAAAAGCTTTCAGACTCCACCACAAACTACTTCCCCTCCAGGGAGAAAGGCTTTTAAGTCATTCAAAGCTTTTATGGGTTATATTTTCATATATAACAAGTCAATAAACATTATCTAATTTTTTTTAGATCTTATGTAAATATAGTGATGTCCCTTTTATACTATGATTTTCAAGGACATGATTCCCTTTTGAATTAAACTAAGTGGTGACTAACAGTTGTAGTACCGAAGCCATTTTCTCTGTTCACTGAGGGTTTTCTCCGGGTTCAATTCATCATCCCCTCATACCAAACGGTTATGCAGCACAATATAATCTTAAGTGTCTTTCTATAGAACTTGTTGCTCTCTGCACATACTCGAAGGCAAATTTTCTGCCGTTGTTGACGCATACATTTATCTGCAGTGATAATAAGTGTTAGCCTTGAGGTTGCTCATGGGAGTTCTCAGCCCTTGCATGTGTGGAGCACGCCTTGTTCCAGTACAGCTAAGCAGCGTGGTAGTGTGGGGTGTCTTGTTTGGCGATGTTCTATAGCAAACGAGGGTGGCATCTCTTTGTCTTGACACCTTAATGGCTTGAACTTCTCTCCACTGACTTTTCTGTGCATACATGTCCTCTTCTGACTCTGATTATTATATGCTGCGTGCAAGTACGGAGCTGGTGAAAGCAAGACCCTCTCTTCTGGCAGCTCCTAGGACATTGCTTAGGTAGTGCCCGCAGCCTGATTGTGTTGACTGATAGCAGGCTATCCAGAAGGACGGGGATGGGGTTTTCTACCAGAGTTGTATGCCAGGAGGCACCTCTGGGGCTTTTGCCTTGGGCTGCAGAGAAAATGTTTGCAAAGCACTGAAGCTGGCACACAGTGCATGCCCTCCACCTCTTCTCCTCCCACCCCCTCCCACCCCCCTCCCACCCCCCTCCCACCCCCCTCCCACCCCCCTCCCACCCCATGTCCCCGTGTCTCCCGCCTCTCCCCCCCCCCTTTTTTTTTTTTTTTTTTGCGGTACGCGGGCCTCTCACTGTTGTGGCCTCTCCCGTTGCGGAGCACAGGCTCCGGACGCACAGGCTCAGCGGCCATGGCTCACGGGCCCAGCCTCTCCGCAGCATGTGGAATCCTCCCGGACCGGGGCACGAACCCATGTCCCCTGCATCGGCAGGCGGATTCTCAACCACTGCGCCAACAGGGAAGCACGCGCCTCTCCCTTTTCTTCCTTTTCCCCTGCCATCCCTCCAACGTGATTTCCTTGGGAAGGATTGGGTATGAATAGCGTGGATCATACAGGATGATATATGATATTGTCAAGGTTATAACACAATAGGAACATTCGTGTATCTTTTGATGTAGGAGTTTATTAGTCAGGATCTAGTCAGAAAAACAACTGTCACAAAGTGGTTTAATAGAGGGAATTGAATATAGGGAACTAATTATGAAGGTATTGGAGAGCCAGAGGGCAAGTGTGGATCTGTCATGCAATGCCTCAACTTCAGGAAACTGCTGTCATCCCTTGGGCTAAAGGGATACAGGAAGGAATGGGTGTTGTCACAGCCAGGGAGGGGAGCTGCCTGGTGAGAGCAGAACCCAGGACGTAGGGCTGCCTACACAAGAGCTGGAATAATGAAGGAGATGTGGTGACCGCTGGAGGTGCCCCCTGAAGTAGAGGAGGTAGCGGGGGGAAAATACCCTGAACTTCTCCCCCTTATGATGTCCATTCACCTGCTAGGCTCTCAGCAGCCTAAGACACCAACAGCCAATCTGTCAAGGAAACCTGAGCGCTGAAGTTCGTGGGGTTCAGTCATGTGAAGGGGAAAGCTGGGGAGTCTATGGGAGAGCAAACAGAGGACTGGCATGAAGGCCACGGCCTTTTCCTTAGGTGTGGTTGCAATGACTGTTGTCATGCCTTATTTTTCTAGCATAAGGCACATCCTTAATGCACCTTCTATCATTTCCATTTTAGATTCTTTAATTCACAAAACTTAATTTGTGGGATTTCTTTTTTTTAAATAAATTTATTTATTTGTTTATTTTTGGCTGCACTGGGTCTTCGCTGCTGCGCGCGGGCTTTCTCTAGTTGTGGCGAGCAGGGGCCACTCTTGGTTGCGGTGCGCAGGCTTCTCATTGCGGTGGCTTCTCTTGTGGAGCATGGGCTCTAGGCACGCGGGCTTCAGTAGTTGTGGCACGTGGGCTCAGTATTGTAGTGCACAGGCTTAGTTGCTCCGCAGCACGTGGGATCTTTCTGGACCAGGGCTCGAACCTGTGACCCCTGCATTGGCAGGCAGATTCTCAACCACTGCGTCACCAGGGAAGCCCCCTAATTTCTTATTGGGTTTTTTGGAGTGGAGATTGCAAAGCAGTCTGCATGCAGGATTCTGCAGTAGCCTTCTAAACTTGTTTTCCGGCTTCCAGCCTTACCACCCCCATCTCTTTACAAACAGTCAGAGATTCCTTTACAACACAGGTCAGATTGTTTCTCTGTTCAAGACCCGCAGCGGGTTCCATGCATTCCCAGTACAGGCGAGAGTCTTCCCAGGGGCCCTCGAGGCCCTGCGTGGTCTGCCCACCTCATCTCCTGCTCCTCCCCCTGGCACTTTCCCCACTAGCTAAACTCACCTCCTTGCTGTTTGTGGAGCATGTTCGCATGTTGCTACCTCTGCACCTGTGTTCTTACTGTTCCCTGAACCTTGAATGCTCTTCCTCCAGCTATCCTTCCCTCCTCTCCTTCACTCTTGCTTAATCATCAACTCAGCAAGGCTTTTTTTGACTTCCCTGTATTTTTGTTTTGTTTTGTTTTGTTTTTTTTTGCGGTACGCGGGCCTCTCACTGCTGTGGCCTCTCCCGTTGCGGAGCACAGGCTCCGGACGCGCAGGCTCAGCGGCCATGGCTCACGGGCCCAGCTGCTCCGCGGCATGTGGGATCTTCCCGGACCAGGGCACGAACCCGCGTCCCCTGCATCGGCAGGCGGATTCTCAACCACTGCGCTACCAGGGAAGCCCTGTCATTCTGCTTTTAAAGTAGTATCTCATGATCACAAGTAGGTAAAATAAAAGTGTTATGGATAGAACAAAAGGCTGGAAGGAAATAAATGAAAATGTTATAGTAGTTGTGCATGGACAGTGAGGCTCTTTTTCCTTCCCTAGATTGTTTCCCGAATTTTTTGGAAGGAAATAGATGTCAAAGTACCATACTGCCATTCTGTAGTTAAAGAGGAGCAATGTATTCACAGAAGCTAAGGGAAACAAAAGTAAAGAGAAATGCATTATTTCACTATCATTAAACTGTTTTGTCTTTAGATAAAGACTTTATTATTATTATTTTTTTAGAGTAGTGTTAGGTTCACAGCAAAACTGAGGTGAGGGGAAGGTACAGAGATTTCCTGAATACCCTCTGCCCACACATATGCCTCACCATTAGAGCGGTACATTTGTTAACTGTGAACCTACATTGACACATAACCATCCCAAGCCCATAATTTACCATAGGGTTCCCTCTTGGTATTGTACATTCTATGGGTTTAGACAAATGTGTAGTGACATATCAACCATTACCGTATCACACTGAGTATCTTCGTTGCCCAAATTGTCTTTTTAAAAATGCTTAGCTTCATGGCAAAGGGGACTTTGGTACTTTATATCAACTATATTATGGCAGTTTCCATACTGTACTGCGATTTCTTCTACAGTTTCGCCAGCCGTGGTTTTGAATTACTCTTACTATATATATAGCAGCTTTTTAACATCTGTTCTTTTACATATGTAGTGATTACCTGACTTGTCTTTAAATGGCAGCTGGAACCAGACAGTAATACTGCTGCTGTCCACTCCCATGGATATGCTGGTAGATTTCTAGTAACACAGGCAGAAGAGGTCTATTTATGTTCCATCTCCCCTTAATGCAGATGGAAGACTAGACTCAGGGAAATACGCACTTACATCTCCAGATGACTTCGGTACATTTGTGGTAGGATAAGATTAACTTATGGGTAAACAGGCTTTGACAATCTGTATGTCACATTTTTCTTGAGCAAGTGGTACAAGCAAAGGGCCACCTACAAGACCAGATTTCCACATGCTAGTGATTCAGGATTCTTTTGTAAGTTTACACTTTTCTTTAGTATTGTGTGTATGCATACATACGTGATTTTTTAACATTTTTTATATTAGTTTATCGAACTGTTGTACTTAAGACCATGATTTTGCAAATGGTGGCTTTGCCAGAGATTTTTAAGAAAGTGACTTGCTGATGTTTTTGAGGGAATTACATTATTTGTTTACATATCATCCTCCACTGGACTAGACTAGAATTCTATGAAAGACAGAACTGACATTTCATGTATATATTTTAACAGTGCTTGGCACATAGTAAGTACTTATTTTTGAATGACTTCAGAGTGAATGAAATACACATGTACGTGAACAACCCTATACACTTACAGTGAAGGTATTTTATAGCATAGTTTGTTGCATTCACAGTCTCTAACCAGAATGGAACCATTCTCTTATCTTTGGAGTGATGAAATACACTTATACTGTGATAGCTTTTCCCTTTTTCTAGACAGATTTTCATTAGTTTTGAAAGGGAAAGGTTATCATTTATTACAAACTTCAGTCTATTTTATATTTGAGAGCTAAAGTGGTAATCCTAGTGTATGCTTTTCTTCTCTGTGGTGTCCTCTTATCAGCATCTTTGTGCAGCACTCAGTAAAAAGGGATCTCCAATGTTTGGCAAAATTGCTTTAGTGTGACAGTGAGTTTCTTCACAAGTTCAGGCTTTGGCCTGTGCTGAGATGGGAAGTTGGGAGTGATTGAAATTTTACTGGCAGCAGTTCCAGTGACTTAATGTAAAACAACAACCACCCCCATCCCCACCACAGCAGGAATTGTTGAGGTGTTGATACTTCCCCATTTGGGAATATAACTCCCAGATCTGAAGTCCTTTAAAAAAGGAGCTTTATTTGTATATATCCCACTGAAATACAAATGTGATCTTCAGTTACAGATTTTCATCAAAACTTAAGATACTGATGCTTTTGAAGACTGGAATGTTTGTTTTTCAGGTATGAATGACATAGTTACATTTCTATTTTACTGGGCGGGGGGACCCAAAATCACACCAGTAAGGCATCATCATATTTTTTTGCTTAAGGTGATGATGTAATATAGGTCTGAGTTGTTTAAATCTTACTTAATGGTGTAATATTGAACTTGGTTTCCCTTTTGCAGTCAGGAGAGGAGCCGAATAACAGCCCCAATTGATCCTACTCAAGGAGGTTGGGGGGTGCGGGGGGTGTGGGGGGCGGGGTGGGGAAGGAGAGGGAGGAAGCCTACTTTCTACTTCTTATTAGGACATTGAGTTTTGCCTGGTACTTCCTCCAGCTTCTAAATTTCTCGTGGAGTAGATTAATAGAATGGCCCTTGAATGTTTAATTTCTCCATTAAAAAGAAAACTTTCTAAAAACTTTCTGATGTTAGATTTTTCTTCCTATTTCCACTTAAATCTTCTGGTTTTTTTTTTTTTTTTTTAAATTCTGTTCAGTGAAAGTCCAGATTGCTTTCTTTTAATGATGACATTTTAGAACTATCTTCTTTTGAGTTTCATGGTTTTATAGCTGGACTTTATAAATGGAAAACGTCAAATGACTTTTAAAAATTAAATACAGTAGAATGAAGTTATTTTATAGCTGAAGGGGATATTTAGTTATTGAACTTAGAACTGTCTTTAACCTTCTACTTTTGCTGTCTACAGACTGTTTGCCTTGTGATCTTTTAGCTTTTCTTGTTCTTTTGTCTGAATAACCTATTAAATAAAAATGGAAGATTCCGCAGTGTTCTGATGCAAATTTTTTTGCAGTTATTACAAATCGAAAAATCAACTTATTGAAAAAATATCTATTAAGCCTGTTTTTTCTGTTTGTCCTCTGCTAATGCACTGTATATGGGAGCAGTTATATTTGTTTTTAGTTTAATTTGGTACTTACTGCTTATTTTTCAATAGTTGCATATTATTCTGGATTGTTATCTTTGCAGGCCTTTTGAAATCAGTGGGATTTGCATCCTTTGATTTTAGCAGCATCAGAATAAGAAAGTTTAACTGATTTCATGCTATTTCTGTAGCAGTGTCAGTAAATGGAATGCTATTTATCCTTATTTCACTTAAAATAGAATAGAATCTTATAGACTTTATATTTACTTTACCTGTTTAATCTTGCAATAGACATGCTCCTTTGGTGATTTCCCAGGACTGGAGTGTCTCTGCAGTGTAGTGTTAGGTTAGGAGCCAGGGACTCTGAAGACAGACTGCCTGGATTTGAATGGTCGTCTGCCTCTTACTAGCTGTATGGCCTTGAGCAAGCTAGTTAAACTTTCTGTGTCTAAAGTATTCTCACTTTGAAATGGGGGTAATAGTTCCTGTCTGTACTGTTTTATACTATTGTGATCACGGCTATGAAGTATAATGGATAGTTATATAGTATGCCTTGTTTTATAAATTCATAAATATTCTTGCTCTGTGTCACAGTGTTCACACATTTGAAAAGGTGGCTGCTCTTATGCTATTTTGAATGAGGTTGGCCTAAATGAATTTTAATTATTTTATTGGCAACTTCTGAATTATAAAGCCATCTTTGAGGCCCCATAGATGATTTCTGTTGTTGAAGATTTTTATAAACATAAGCTTTATCTTTTCTGCTGGGCTCATTGTTTTAAGACTTACAAGTTATATATATATTTTTTTTGTTTGGTTGGTTTTTTTGGCAGTACGCGGGCCTCTCACTGTGTGGCCTCTCCCGTTGCTGAGCACAGGCCACGGCTCACGGGCTTAGCCGCTCCGCGGCATGTGGGATCTTCCCGGACCGGAGCACGAACCCATGTCCCCTGCATCGGCAGGCGGACTCCCAACCACTGCGCCACCAGGGAAGCCCTCAAGTTATATTTTTAAAGTGGTTCTAAAATACATTTAATACATGAAATGATAACAGCTGATGGCTTGAGCTTCCCTGGTGGTGCATTGGTTAAGAATCTGCCTGCCAATGCAGGGGACACGGGTTTGAGCCCTGGTCCGGGAAGATCCCAAATGCAGCAGAGCGGCTAAGCTCGTGCACCACAGCTACTGAGCCCGTGCTGTAGAACCCGCAAGCCACAACTACTGAAGCCCGTGCTCCGCAACAAGAGAAGCCACCGCAATGAGAAGCCCGCACACAGCAACGAAGACTCAACGCAGCCCAAAATAAATAAATTAAATAAATAAATTTATATTAAAAAAAGCTGATGGCTTAAGGTTATTTATGAGTGAAGTAGACCATTTAAGTAACTGAACACAATTATAAGCTTTTCCTTCAAAACTTATATAATGTCTTCTTCACATAAGATATAAAAAATAGCTTACTCTGTCTACCAGTTTAACAATCATTCTTCATTCATAGGATAGTTTAAAAAGTTGTTTTCAGTGTGGCTTTTGCATGCAAGGGTAGGAATCTGGGAGGCTCGTTTGGTAATGCTGTTCGCAAGATTTCTTTTGTCTTGAAAAACATTTGTCAAGATATTTGATCTAGTATCTCTTCCTTTGAAATGTGAAAGGAAGAAGATTTAAGCTTTGCTTTTGGATTTTCTGCTTCACTTTTGTGTTGAAGAAAAATAAAACACGTTAAAATTGATTAATGCAAGTAGTATAAATTGCATATATAACCTTAAAATGTGGGTAAAATCAATCAGGTTGGAGAGAGTGGAGTGCTCTTTGACCAAGAGAATACCTGGGTGTTACTACACTGACCTCAGGCTGAGCCCTCAAGGTTGTAAATGGTCCTGTTATTTCTTGAGGAAGGACACAATAACGCCATTAACATATGTTTGCTGTTAAAATGGTGGTTTGGAGATGGACGCTTAAAAACTATTTAAAACTTTTATACATTTTAGTTCCAGAAAAAATGGTGTAGGAAACAACCAAAGGAGAACTGTGATAAGGTGAGCAAGATTGGAACAGCACAGTGGCAGGGAGTCTTGTGTCCCTGGCACCCAACAGAAGACCACCCACACTTAGCATTTCTTGACCCGCAGCCCGGAATATTTTCAAGTGCTAGTAGAACAGAACTATCGACTACAAGTTTTATGTTCAGTGAAACTATCCTTCAGGAAAGAAAGGGCAATAAAAAGCTTTTCAGATGAAGGAAAACAAAGAACTAGTTGCTTAACAGACTTTTGCTCAAAGATTGGCTAAAGTTCTTCAAGCAGAAAGGAAATAATGTAAGCAGAAATCTTGATGCATCCGGAAGGAAGAAGAAACAGCATAAATGAGTGTGTACAAGAGCCTAAGCTTGTCCTCATGACTTTAATAAATAATACTTGATTGAAACAAATCATGATATCAATATGCAAAACAATGATGTTTATAAGCAGGGGAGGTAAAAGGACCTCAATGAAAGTGAGTTCTCCACACTTGAGGTGTTAAAATGGAATCAGTAAATTGTTATAATTCATATATATAGTACCCACAGCATCTATTACGAAACTATACAGAGAGATACACTGAAACACTAAAGAAATCAAGGAGTTCTAAAAAAAAAAAAAAAGTTCAAGTAACCTGAAGAGAAACAGGATGAGATCCAGAGGAACGAAGAAAACAAATAGAAAACAAATAATAACGTGAATAACATGATAGACTTAAGCACTAACATATCAATTACCTTAAAATTAAGTTCTAAATGCACCGACCATTTGCAGAGATTGGCATAGTGGATAAAAAAAGAAAAAAAAAACAATTATATTCTGCTTACGCGAAACTCACTTCAAATTCAATACCAGTGGGTAAGTTGAAAGTAAAAGGATGGAAAAATTATACACTTCTAACATTAGTAAAAAAATAATAGAAATGGCTATATCAATACCTGATGAGTTAGATTCCAGAATGGAAGAAAATTATTAGTTGGACATTACCTAATGATAAGAGGGTAAGTCCACCAGAAATATATCATGATCCTAAATGTGTACATACCAAACAACAGTGTCTCACAATAAAGCAAAAATTGGTAGAACTGCAAGGAGAAAGAAATCTACAATTTCAGTTGGGAATGTAAACACCCCACTCTCAGCCATTGGTAGAACTACTAAACAGAAGTCAACAGGGTTATAGAAGATCTGAACAACACAATCCACCATTGAATGTTGAACTGTTTTGCATCCTTGAAATTTACCCCACCTGATCATAGTACATACTTTCTCAGTATTTCTGAATGCTATCTAATATTTTAAGGATTTTTGCACCTATAGTATCAATATTTTTTGTTCTTTGATATTGGTGTCAAGGTAATGCCAGCTTCATTTAAAAATGGGAAACATTCTCTTATTTTCTGGAAGAGATTGTATAGAACTGTGGTTAATTCTTCTCTAAACATTTGCTAGAATTCTCCAGTGAAACCATCTAGGCCTGGAGACTGCTTTTTTTTTTTTTTTTTCTTAAACGTGTCCTTAAATACTAATTCAATTTCCTTGATAGTTATAGGGCTATTAAGATGATCCATTTCACATTGGGTGACTTGTGGCAGGTTTTGTGTTTTGAGGAATTGGTGCTTTATTTTTGATAAGCTGTTAAACTTACAAAGTTTTTCATAGTATTCCCTCATATTTTTTATGGCTGCAGAATCTCTAGTGATATCTTCTGTTTCATTCTTGACAATTGGTAATTTGTCTTTTTTCACTTTATTTTATTATTACTAGGAATTTATCAATTTTATTTTTCTCCCAAGAATTAGCTTTTTTCATTGATTTTTTCTTTGTAGATTTCCTATTTTCAATTTCATTGATTTTTTTTTTTTAATTTTCATTTCCTTCTTGCATTGAGTTAACTTTTTTGTAGGCTCTCAAAGGGAGAACTTAAGATTTTTAAAATCTATACATTTAGTTCTATAGCTTCTCTCTCAGCAGTGGTTTAGCTGTGTCCCTCAAATCTAGATATATTGTATGTTTTAATTCAGTTAGATGTTTTCTTTAAAGTGTGTTGCATAGTTTTCAAATGTCTGGAGATTTTCCTGTCGCCTTTGTTACTTATTTGTAGTTTGATTCTTTGTGGTCAGAGAACGTATTCTGTATGACATCAATTCTTTTAAAGTTCTTGATGTTTGTTTTGTGGCCCACGATGTGTTCTATCTTGATGTGTGCTCTCATGACACTTGAAATGAATGTGTATTCTGCTGTTGGGCAGGGTGTTCACAGATCCTGTTAGTTGTTGGTGTTATTCTTTTATAGCCTTGCCTATTTTGTGTGTTTGCTCTAGTAACTGTTGAGAGAGGAGTGTTGAAGTTTCCAACTGTAGATTTGTATATTACTTAGTTTTATGAGTTTTGCTTTACATATTTTGCAGCTCTGTTTTTTTGGTGCATACACATTTGGGTTGGCTGTGTTGTCATAGTGGATGGACTCTTTATCATTATATAATGTCCCTCTCTGTCTCTAGTAATCTTCTTTGCTCTGATATTGATATCACTCCTGATTTCCTTTAACATTTGCATGGTCTTTTTCCTTACATTTACTTTCAATTGCCTGTATAATTATATTTGAATTGAGTTTATTGTAAGCAGCATATATTTGGGTCATATTTTTTAATCTACTTTGCCAGTCCGTCTTTCATTGATATATTTAAACCACTTACATTCAATATAACCATTTATCTGTTAGGGCTTAAGATTGCTATGTTTTGTTTCTGTCATCTCATTTCATTTGTTTTCTTTGTCTTGCCTTTAATGTTTTTCAGAGTTCTGATTTATCTGTAGTGAATATATCTTTGTATAGCTTTTTTTTTTTTTTTTGAGGTTCTAGGTATCACCTAAATACACATAAATTATCACACTCTACTGGTATCATCCCTTTACCAGTTCATTTGGAGAATAGAAATCTTACCTTCCTTTAGGTCTTAATACTCTCTTTAAAATATTGTTGTAGATATTTCATTTAAACCACATGAGACGTTTAGAAGTGCGTGGGACAATGTTAAAATTTTTGCTTTAGACTTCAAACATAGTTTAGAAAACATACGAAGGCAAGCTTACTGTATTTACCCAGATTTTAGTTTATTCTTTTTTGCATCCTGATGTTCCGCGGGTTTTTTTTGGCTGGGGGTGGGAGGGGTGTTCTTTTCTGTTTAGAAAACACTTAAGCCATTATCTTAGAGTAGGTTTACTTGTGAAAAATTTTTCTAGCTTTTCTTTGAGAGCGCCTTGATTTCACCCTTTATTTTCTAAGGATATTGTGCTGACTGTGGGATTGTAGGCTGACAGTTTCTTTGTTTCAGCACTTGAATAACATTGTGCCACTTCTGGCCTCCTTGTTTTCTGATAAGAAATCAATTTTTTCCTATAGGTAAGTTGTCAACTTTTCTCAGCTGCTTTAAAGATTATTTTCTTAACGTTAGATTTTGGAATTCTAATTATGTTGTGTCTTGGCATGGGTTTCCCTGGCGTTACTCTGTTTGGGGTCTTCTCGGCTTCTTGAATCTGTAGATTTGTCTCATGGAAAATTTGGAGAGTTTCTAGCCATTACTTTTTTCAGTACTTTTTCGGACTCACCCTTGTTTCTCTTCCTCCAGTGACCCCAATGACATGAGAGTTAGATTGTTACCATCCCACAGGTCGCTGAGGCTGTGTTCATTTTTTTTTTTTTCTTCAGTATTTCCTTTGTTGGTTTTCTAGTCTGTTTCCTAGCTCACAGATTCTTTCCTCTGTCCTCTCCATTCTGCCATTGAGCCCATCCATTGAGTTTTAAACTTTGGTTATTATATATTTCATTTCTAAAATTTGTTTTTCCTTTATATCTTCTATTTCTGTGCTGAAACTTCCCATTTTTTTGAGGCTTTCTATTTTTTTCCATGGGTTTTAAATGTATTCATAGATGTTCCCTGAAGTACTTTTATGATGGCTGCTTTAAGAATCTTTGTTAGGTAAATCTAACATGTCATTTCAGTATTGGTGTCTGCTGATCGTCCCTTTTTAGTTTGAGGTCTTCCTGGTTTTTGTTTATGATGAGTGATTTTTCTATTGAAACTTAGATATTTTTGTATCATGTTATGGGAGGCTCTGGGTGTTGCTTAAATTTTGTTTTAACTGGCTGTTTCTGATGCTGTTCTGGCAGGAGGGAGGGATACTGCCTCATTCCTGCCGCTGGAGATAGAAGTCCAGGTTCCTCACTCAGCCGCAGTTGACATGGAGAAGGGGGAATCGTAATCACTGCTGGGCGTGGTGGGATTTCTGCCCTCCTTCTCCCTCACCACGGACCCATGGTGTTCCCACTGGATGATGGTGAAAGTCCGTAGTCTCCACTAGGCCTCCTCTGCCTCCACCTCTGAGGGGGAGGGAGCCGCCTTGCTGTTTGGGGGCTGAAGTGCAGGCCCCCCACGTTGTCTCCACTGACATACAAGGAGGGCGTGCCATTACTGCCCAGTGGGCATAACAGTCTCCACTCCCTACTTGGCCTTCTTGGGCACCACCCAGGCAGGGGTACTAGGGGCCTTGTTAGTCTCAAGAGGGTAGAATTCTAGGGTTGCATTTGTCCTTTGCTGGCACGAGGGGGGATGGTGGTAAAGGCTTTCTGTGGTGACTGGTGGAATAGGCTGTTGCCTAAATGTTTTCTTTTTTGTTAGGTTGCCCGTTTCCTGGTCCTTTGGCAACATAGAGAAGCCTTTTATCGGGGCTTTTTTCTTTTTTTTTTTGGCTTGGGCCTGTTGTTTCTAGGTTTGGCTTGGGCCTGGTGTTTCTAGGTTTCCTACATCTTCATCTCCAAATCAGGGCTAATATGAGGTGGCAGATACAACCACCATGTCCTTCCTTGGTTCCCACAGCTTCTAGCCTGTCTACCTTTTTTCTCTTTTCCAGTCTTATGCTTGTTTTACATGGTATCCCATGTTTTCAGTTGTACTTAACGACGTGAATAGTGAAAAGTATGTCTAGTCAGCCTTCCCAGAAGCAAAAGTACTGTATAGCATTTTTGAAATGACACAGTTTTAGAAATCAAGGACAGATTAGTGTCTGTAAGGAGCTTAGGGACCAGGTGAGGGGTGGCAGGAAGGATATGGATGATATATAAAAGGGCAACTTGAAAAATCCTTATGGATTTTGTGTCTGTACAGTGGATATAGGAACCTTAACAGGTGATAAAATTATATGCAACTTACTGTGCGCACACAAGGAGTACAGATAAAGCTGGCAAGACTAAATAAGGTAGATGGATTGTCTGTTACAACCCTGGTTGTGATATCGTACTCTAGTTTTGCAAAATGTTTCCATTGAAGCCAACTGGCAAAGTGAACATTAGATCTCTCTGTATTCTTTCTTATAACTGTGTGATTCTGCACTTATCTCGGCAAAAATTTGAATTAAAAATAAGTTAATGATTAGAAATTTTGTTTCCAAAGCTTAAACTACATAGTAAGGCCTAGTCACAGAAATCTTGTTTCCAACCCTGTGCCCTCCCTCTCTCTGTAGGTGACCATATTAATAGTTTGTTTTATCCTTTTGTTGTTTCTTTGGGAAACATTTTCTATTAATTTTGCTCCCTCCCCCGATGCCCCCTCATGAAGAATCATGAAACATTATTCTGCACCACGCTTGTCATTTAGTAGTTTTTGTTGAGATCACTCTGTATATAGACTAGTCTCTGTAGGGAGCTCAGCTCTTCATCAGTGCATCGCATGGACGAACCATAGTTTGCTCTTACAAGTAATGAGACAATATCCTTGTGCTTGAGTCATTTTGTATTCTTGCCAGTGTATTTTGGAATACACTAGAGACAGGATTTTTGGATTAAGTGTGAACGTATTTGTAATTTTGCCAGAATTAATTCTAGAGAGGTTATAAGACATTTAATGTCTTATATGCTGCTATGGCTGGACTGCCTTCCTCTTTATGCAATTACTGTGCTTTTTCTGGCTGTTCTTGCTATTTATTTTTCCACCTTGAACTTTTAAATCAACCCATTAAAGGGCATCTTGACTGTTTAGTTTTTGGCTGTTGGATTGCATCTACATTATTTTGTTTTATTTGTCAAAATTTAGTATCTGAAAAAGATGGCATATCAAATCAGTGAGGAAGAGATAGACTTTAATAAATAGTGTTGGAACAACTGGATAGCCATATGGAAATATAAAATTAGATTTGTTCCTCACATAATACACAAGAATAAATTCCAAATTCAGAATAAATTCTAAATACTGAAAATGAAATAGTACAAGCGCTTAGGAGTGGTGAAAATGTTCCAATACAAGATTCAAACCCCAGAAATGGTTAAAAGAAGACATTAAAACATTTACATGACCAAAGACATCATAAGCAAAGTCAACATACTCAAACTAAGAATTTTTGCTACGTGTCAGACACAGAATAAGGACTAATCTTGATTTTTAAAGAGCTACCAACTGAAAAGAAAGGGAATAAAACCCATTAGAAAAAAAAGACAAAAGAGAAAAGTGCAAATGGTCTTTAAACATTTGCAATTATATGTCATCCTTAATTAGAAGGGACTTTTCTTCACTATCAGAGTAGCAAAATTCAGAAGTTTAACATTTCTTTGCTGGCAAAGCTTTGAGAAAGACGGTACTCAAAGACATTGCCTGTGAGTTCAGATTCACCAGTCCTGGGCAAGAGTTGTTTCGGGGTGCGGTGAAGAGCGTGGGCATCGTAACTAGATGGGCCTCAACTCTGTGACTGTGAACAAACTTCTTATCCTCCCTAAGCGTTAGTCTTCTTGTCAATGAAGTGGGGATGGTAAAAATATTTACCTTGGGTGGTTGCTGTGAGAGTTAAATGTTACAGGGAAACACTCAGTTTTCATCACTGTTTCCTACCTTTTAGGTTAAACAATGGGTATTAATCATTAAGGGACCAGGAAAGTTAAGAGTACTGCATTTAGCTGAAGAACAAGGAACAAGAGGGTGCTTTGAGGTTGAGATTCGGTAATTGAAAGCCAGTGCCTTTTGCCTGAGCGTGTTATGCGCTCTGCTGAGGGAGGTCCAGCAGAACTTCCAGAGAGCTTTTTAAAAACACACAAGCACCACCACCTCCACCCTTAGTCTGATAGTCACCTACTGGAGTAGGTGGTGAGGGACCTGGGTAGAAGAGGAGAAAGAGGAGAGTGGACCCAGGTGCATAATGGTAAACAGACTTTCCTAGAGGCCCAACTCCAGAGTTAGGTTTCTTCCAGGTTATGCTTTAAGTTTTCTGGAGTGGACTCAGAGAAGTCTCTGTTCCTTGCATCCAAAATAGCCCTTCTAATTGCAGGCAATCTCCATCCATAGTCAATTACGGAGCCCTGCTACTTAAAGACCATGGACATGCAGGACCAGTATCATCCAAGCTTGTCAGAAATTCAGAATTGCTAGCCCCACTGCAAGGCTCCTGAATTAGAATCAGCATTTTAGCAAGATTTCCAGAAGATTTATATGTATATCAGTGTCAGAAGCACTGTCTAATGGATACTTCTACAGTAAAGCTATCAGAAACTCTATACCTAATTTAAATTTTTATTACGTGACTTGGGCTACCTTTGCATTCTCAGTATTGAGACACAGGTATATCAGAAATGATCTATTAATCATAATATGCTAAGGTTGTGTTAAATACTGTATACACATTGTCATTTAATACTTAAGACTTAGGAGTTAGGTTCTAGTCTACCCATTTTGTGGAGGGGGGGGAAACTGAGGTAAGGAGGTTTTTCCCCCTAAAATGGAATGGCATTGTGCAAATAAGAAATTTGAGATGAGCATCAGATGATTGAATTTTGAGGGCGCACACTGCTTGACATGAAATTTCTTAAATTTAAACCTTTGTGGAAGTAGAACTTCATCTTTTCTTTCAGCTAACAATAACTCAGTTAATTTCTAAGCAAAATAATTTCAATTGGAGCTGCTTTGAGAGTTAAAAGGAAACATTTTTCTATCACTAGTTTAGAGGCTACTAGTTTCGAGGTAATAACTGAAAGTTTTATAATCATGTGGGAACTCATACAAGCTTATTTTGTATTAACCTCATCAAGGTCTAATGATCCTCTGGAATAAAGCATGAAATTTTGGGTAATCTTCATTATTAGCCATGACTGTTTTTTTCTTCAGATTTATTTGTTGTATTTCTCCACATTTCCACCCTCCTATACCACTTCTTGCTTGAGCCCAAGACGGAATAACTTTTAGAATTGCATATTTTCATTGACTTTTAAATGAGGGTTAATGTTTTGATCTTTGTTACAAATTGCAGTTTTCTGGGGTACAGCTTTGTGAAATCAGCTATATTAACAGTTTTTCTGGATGTGAGGTCAAAGCATAATCATTTTAATACCTTTATTAGTTTGGGCATTACTCGGGACCTTGAGCACATTTCTTGCTAGAAGGGAATTAGCTAGCATTTTGGGTTAGTTAGGAGAGCATCTCCAGTAGGTGAGCTTTTGCAGATCGATGAAATTACAGTTTTGATTAGGGAAAGCAAACCATATGTTCTGTGTAGGATAACTTAATGAGTTGCAGGAGTAACGTACTTAAACCACTTTCTTTATTGTAGTTGTGTCGCAAAGTCTGTGCACAACAGGCTCTTTATTTAGCCTCCTCTACGCCTTAACTGCGTCTTGGCTTTTACCTATAAAACTGCTTCCATTTTTTTTTTTCCCTTCGTGCTTTATAATTTGAGTTTTGAGCTTTGCGTAGATGCTCTGTGGGACTGACCTAGGAAGGATTTGCACCCAGCCTTTTACAGTATGCAGACCTTGAAACGAAAGTGTCTGAAGGAGGTTTTTGGTTAACCAAAATATGACAAACTTAGTAAAACGACAGTTCTGTTTGATGGTTGACATAGTTTCTTGATTCACAGTAATTTCTTTTACTATAAAAATGGTTTTTTTTAATTCCATATATATGTGTTAGCATATGGTATTTGTTTTTCTCTTTCTGACTAACTTCACTCTATGACAGTCTCTAGATCCATCCACCTCACTACAAACAACTCAGTTTCGTTCCTTTTTATGGCTGGGTAATATTCCATTATATATATGTGCCACATCTTCTTTATCCATTCATCTGTTGATGGACACTTAGGTTGCTTCCATGTCCTGGCTATTGTAAATAGAGCTGCAGTGAGCATTGTGGTACATGACTCTTTTTGAATTATGGTTTTTTCAGGGTATATGCCCAGTAGTGGAATCGCTGGGTCATATGGTAGTTCTATTTTTAGCTTTTTAAGGACCCTCCGTACTGTTCTCCATAGTGGCTGTATCAATTTACATTCCCACTAACAGTGCAGGAGGGTTCCCTTTTCTCCACACCCTCTCCAGCATTTAGTGTTTGTAGATTTTTTGATGATGGCCATTGTGAAACTACCTCATTGTAGTTTCACAGCAAGATCCTTTTTGACCCACCTCCTAGAGAAATGGAAATAAAAACAAAAATAAACAAGTGGGACCTAATGAAACTTAAAAGCTTTTGCATAGCAAAGGAAAACATAAACAAGACGAACAGACAACCCTCAGAATGGGAGAAGATATTTGCAAATGAAGCAACTGACAGAGGATTAATCTCCAAAATTTACAAGCAGCTCATGCAGCTCAATATCCAAAAAACAACCCAATCCAAAAATGGGCAGAAGACCTAAATAGACATTTCTCCAAAGAAGATGTACAGATTGCCAACAAACACATGAAAGAATGCTCAACATCATTAATCATTAGAGAAATGCAAATCGAATTTTATGGTTTTAGTGCAGTGATATTGTCAGAATGCCCCTTTGAGGCCTCCATGCATTTCCAGGCATTTACTTAAGTCCAGCTTTTTGACAAAATTCGGTTTTTAAGAGAATTTCTGCACCTTGATAAAGGCATAAGTAAGCAAGGTAATTTACAAGTGATGGTGCTTCTAAGTGTTTTTTGACTAGAGAACTATAAACACTCCATTTATGGTTAATAAATTGAAATGAGTTATATAATTTCACAATAACAGTGGCAAAAAGACTTAAATGTAATCATTACAAATTAGCATAATTAAGCATTATAATTCTTACAGGCTGTTGTATAATTAAGTCTAAAAATTGGACTTGTATAGAAAATGAAAGTGTTTCATGATTTTGCTTTAAGTATGTCTTTAAATTGGGAGTGGGAAGAATATAAAAATACATAAATGCAGGTACTGACTTAACATCTTGCAGGGAGGGGCAAAAGGGACTTGGTACAGATAAAGACATAATTAGCTTGCATGTTTCTCTAAGATAGTAAATAACGTTGACTTTTAAAGTCTTTTCTGACCTATGTTGCTTTGAAATCTGTGTGGACAAAGAAGAATGGGCAGTGGTAGGTCCTTGCCCCCTGGTCCTTTTATCATAGCTTTTCCTGCTCCATTCCACATTGTGTATAACCTCCCGAAGAATTTGCATCCTAGCTTTATGAGAGCCAACTGAAAATAGGTTTTCAGTGTGCATTAACAAGCAATAGCATTGCCTCTGTAACTTCATAGTTAGGCACTATATCAATATTTAAAAAATGACTATAGTAATAAAACTAGGTTTTATTTTTAGCATCTAATTTACTGTAATACCTGGAAGATAGTAAAGACTGAAATACTTACTGAATGAATAAATACTATGTGCTGGGTGCTGTGGAGAAATTCTGAAGGTAGGGACCAATGCCTTATTATAAAAATAACTCCTCACCCCAACCCATACAGTGTTTTAACTTGTAATTCCCATGTTAGAAAGTTCTTTTATACTAGTTTTCTTTTTTGTTTTCTACAACTAGAAGTAAATGCTACTTATGTTTTCTGAAGTTCTGTTTTGTATCAGTGCCATGAAAATCCTTCAGAATAATGCTTTTCCAACACATAAAACCTCCATGCATATATCACTTCCTTCTTATAGATGAAGAATTGATTTGCTTAAGAAACCACTGAGCAAGATACTGTTACAAGCAGAATATGTAGTCTTTTGGGACTTCAGTTTCTAAGTTCCTTGAAAGGAGATATACAGGAGGGAAAGAAATCAGTGATATCTCCAATTAACTGGGGACCAAGAATACTGGAATCTTAGGAGAGGAGAAGGTAACAGCAAATGATTTAAATGACTGAGTAGATAAATAAAAGATGAGTTTAGCACATTATCTCCCTAATCAGTAGTTAGTCCTGCTTATTAGCACAGTGTCATGTAATAAAATGTTCTTAGAAAAAATTATCTTGCTGTGTAAAAAGCCACTTAGTAATACACATTTAAGGTTTCTCCATGTCTTTTCATGGCTTGACAGTTCATATGCGGATATTTTAAAATACCATATTACAAAGCTGTTTTATACTAGGATGTGAAGGAGCATATTTTTATCTCAAAATGTGCTGTCTTTTTAATGTTGCAATTTTAGTCATTTAAAAACACTTTTTAATGATATGAACCAACTTATTTAATATACATACAGAAAACCACATGAAACAAATATAGAGCTTAATGAGTTATTAAAAGCAAGTGTCCCTGTTTTGGTGACAAGGTGATAGGGCCTTGCCAGGTACCCAGAAACCAGCCAGTGTCCTCTCCTACTAAGAAGATAAGCAACTGTAGTCCTAAGCTTAAATTGGAATTATCAGTATGAACTTCCATATATATGTACACAATACATACCTATATATCTGTCTATATGAAATTAAAGGTATTTAATTAAAGGTAAATAAGCCCATATTTTCTACTTTTTCCTCTTTCTACTGAAAATGCATAGAAACAATAACCTAGTAATATTATGCCTAGTGCCAGGACTGAGGTCTTGAAATACTGCTTTCCATAAACTCATCCAGGATCTTAATGTTATTGACACGTATTGTGGCAAATGCTGGAGCTTCAGAGTGTCAGGTGGATAGTTTGCCTCTGTTCAGAGCTATCTGAATTGGGCTTGCTTTATGTTTATGATAAAAACATCAGTTTGGATCTAAAAAGTTAGTTTGACATCTCACTGTTAGTATGCCTTAAAGCGACACTTAACGTATTTGCACGGGTCTTCTGTAGTATCAAGGAGGTGGTTTACAGGTATCTTGTCACTTTAGCGGTACTTTAAGCTGCTGTTACCCAGTTTCTTAGTGTTGTACCACAGGACCTCATGGTCTTGATCAGTAAAGTTGTCATGGTGGTTAAGAGTAATTAAGTGCAGAGAATTCAACAGAATTGTACTATAATTCTGCGAAACTACATTTTACTTTAATTGTAAATCAGTAAAGGTACAAAACTACAGGAATGCTGAAGTTACAAAAATGTGAATTTAGAATGTGAGGGGGTTCCCAGTTCAAACAATGCAACTGCACCATCACTGTGTATCAGAAGGCAGAAACCACAAAGTAATTTGAAGAAGAATTTAATAAAAAGGCAACTATAACGGGATTACCCACAAAGGGGTAAAAAGAACTTGAAACAGTGTCTTCATTGGATGAGTGAGAGTACCTGAGTGTTATGGGCCTCATTGTGTCTGTACTTCCCCAAATTCATATGTTGAAATCTTAATCCAAAGGACCTCAGAATGTGACTACTTGGAGATAAGCTCTTTAAAGAGGTGATTAAGTTAGAATGAGGCTGTTAGGGTGGGCTCAGATCCAGTGGGACCAGTGTCCTGACAAAAGGAGATGAGGACATAGAGCCAGGGACGTGTACACACAGAGGAAAAACTGTGAGGACACAGCATGAGGGTGGCCATCTATAAGGCAAGGAGGGAGGCCTGAGAAGAAACTGAACTTTCTGACACCGTGATCCGTGAACTTCTAGCTTCTGGAACTGAGAAAATGAATTTGTTGTTTAAGCCACCTAGGTTAAATTCTCCGTTTCCTATAAACTAACAGTCTGTAAAATTCTTTGGGAATCATAAAAAAAAAAAAAAAAAAACTTCCAGCTGACTTACTTTGGTTCTAATATTCCCCATCTTCAGATCATAGGCTAAGCTAACAGATTTCTAGACTTGAATACAATTATGAATACCACAGAGGGAAGGATTACGTAGGTGGTAGGTTTGGCAAAAATTCTTAGTGCTGATCTAAGTAACTCATGGTTTGATCATTATTATGTTCACTGAGATTGCCATATTAGAGTATTTCAGGCTACTTTATGGTAAGCTGTGAGAGAAAGATAAAATCATTAGGGTTGCTAATGATTAGAGTCTAATGACAAGACTCTGGACGATCAATTTGTTTATCTAGACACATTATTTGTCAGTGTTAAAGTAGCATTTATAAATCCACTAACTGTCCTTGCCAGTGTAGTGAAGTTACTAGAGAAGGAATTAATTGGGCCATAAATTCTAGATCCTGGCCTTTATTTCCAATCAGAACATTGTTAGATGTGTCCATTTTTAGTTTGGGTGCAGGAGAACGGAAAAAATAACAGGTCAAACTATTTTTTACTGCCAGTTCTAAACAACTTTGTTTCAGTGTAGACCTGAGATCACCACAAAAATGATTTATTCATTCAAGAGAGAACACTAATATTCCACAGCCTCAGAAATAAGAAAACACTTATGTAGAATCAATTTTTACAGTTTCAAGATAATTTTGTAAATTTGCCTACATTATGAATAGCTTCTGACAGCACAAGTCTCAGATCTGGTGGCTCTGCCGCAGCAAAAATATCCAAAAACCTGAAGATGCTAAGGTTAGTACCTTTTATTGCTACTTTTAGAAGTGATCATGCGGCAAAGCTTTGCATTTCCAGAGCACTAATGTAAATATTAGTATAGTCAGAAAGGCATGACTCCTACTTAAACGAGAAAGTACTGTTTTGTTGGAGAAGTCACTTGAAAAACTATATAAAACATCCATGAGGAGCTAGCGTCGTAGGTCAGTGTGCCTCTTTTTATCACCCTATTGAAGTTTAAGCACCGGTAGGAAAGTAGTAGTGTCTGTGCACATTGTTTCCCTTTTCCTCTGTTGTTGGCGGAGGGGTTTCTCTGAGTTACAGGGTGCACGTTTCCTGGTAACTGCTGTGTGTTGTAACGTTATCACTGTCACTCTTGGCCTCTCACCGGCCCTTCATAGTTCTGAGAACCTCAGTTGTGGCTTCTCCTGATACTTGTCCTGGTTACCAATCTAATTGCTTAATTATAACCGGGAAAGATGTTTGTGTGACATGTCAGGGTACATAGAAGCACTACAACTTACCTTACAAGCTAGTAAATACGGAGGGTTTTGATCTTTGCTTCCACTGTTGACTCATCTGGACCTAAACTATCTAAAGTATAAAGGAAGTAAACAATAAGTGTGAGACTTCCTTCATTGTTCATCAAAGCACTCTGCTGGGTGGTAGCTTTGGGAATACAAGGAGGTACTGTGTGGCTTTTGCCCTCAAGGAACTTGTAGTTAATAATGGAAGATAAGACACAGCTAATAGTAAATGGGTAACCTATTGCTAACAGTAGGTATAACATAGTCCTCCCACTGAAGTACACAGCTTGTGATGGATAAGAATGCTCCTTTCTAATCCCCGAAGTTTATTCATTGTTTCACACATGGTTCTAACAAACTCACTTACCTAGTTTTTCAGTGTATGATATTAATAATAGCAAATAGGTGGGGATAAGAGATTCTATAGGCAGCAATAGTGATTAGAATGAAAAATGATGGTTGACTTCAAGGCAGGACCTAGGAACTTAAAAATGTGTCAGTCTAGAAAATCTAGGGAACAATCCAGGAGCTCTAGGGAAACAGACCCTTTATGGTATATTGTGTCCTGAGGGCATCTCTATAATGATTTAGAGTAATAATTGCCATTCATAATAATTAAGTTTAAGAAAGGGTTAAGTATTTTCTGCTTCATCGCCTTGGTACCATATACTCTGGTTATACCAAAATCCTTGTCATTTCCTTAGAATGCCATCGAAGAAAATATTCTATGAAAATAGTAAACTAAATGATCTTTTGTCTTTAAACACAACTCTCAGTGATTCTAAAACTGTCATTCACTTGCACAGTATTTCAGAGACACTAGATGTTTTATTTTATCAAAACTATTTTCCTAAAAGAGTAAAGGTAACTAGTAGAGAGTTTATACCTGTGGTTGTGAAAATGCAACATGATAGTCTTCCATGGTTGTAAATACTTATATCCAAATCACATCTATATACATAGGTCTTGTTCTGGCTTCTAAGAAGTCACTTAAAAACAAGCTCACCAGTTTTCCCTTCTTTGAGGAACACTGATTATGCCGGTGGCCTGGCACTGATGTGGGGAAAGGAAACTGCAGGGGTCAGGATTAAAGCTTTGCCCTAAATTTGTCCAAACAGACCAGAGTTGAGGTCCAGTCCCCTCTTCTATCAGGGAGCACAGAGACAAGAGAATTGATGGCTGGGAATGAACGACCACAGTGATTACCTCTCCCAGGCATTGACCCAAGTGTGGCTGTCAGTTACTTGAAGCAGTAAGCCTCAATGCAAGCCTGGCAGTGGTTCCTTCCATTTAAGATGGGTTAAAAAAAAACACCAGTACAGGTGGGAAGTCAAAACTAGAAAGCCTAAGTGTAAGAATTCGCATTTTAAGTAATCCATCCTCCAGCCCCGCTTAAATTTGAGTATAAGTGTATACTAGAAAAACCAGGACTTAAGCGTGTCATTTTGGTTATTCTAAAGCAGCGGTCCCCAGCCTTTTTTGGCACCAGGGACCGGTTTCGTGGAAGACAATTTTTCTAAGGACAGGTGGCAGGGGCGGGGTGGGGGGACGGCAGATGAAGCTTTGCTCACTTGCCGCTCACCTCCTGCTGTGCCACCCGGTTCCTAACAGGCCACGGACCAGTACCGGTTTGCGGCCCGGGGATTGGGGACCCCTGTTCTAAAGAGTGTTTTGATAGCTGAGTTTGAACTGTATAATGCTCAGTTGCAAATTACTTGTTAACTAATTAAACCATTAAAGTTTTAAGATGAATTGAGTGTCTAATTTTTCTCTTTGGTTGATGATGTCAGAGGCAAGAGCGACCAAGACACAAGATCACCATCTAGTGGTGAAAGGCTGCTGTGAATTAGGGTTTGTGTCCCATTTTTGTACATGTTTCCAATAGGAAACACCGTGGAAAATGACAAACTCTGTGTTACAGTAGTAGCAATCTAACGTTCTTCTAGATCTAAAATGAGAGATTCCGTAACAACAAAACCCTTTCTCCCCCGCTCTTCTTTGTACATGACCGGGGCGGGAATTCAGAGGTTTTGTTCTTGTTCCTACCTTGAAAGGGAAGAACTGTATCTTCCTGAACTGTGACTACCCTTTACAGAACAAACACCGGCAATATTTACTTTTTTTCACTTACAACTTGAATTTTTTTAAAGCAGCAAGGTACAGGAGAATTAAGTGGATTTCTGTAAACAGCACGGAGCTCTGGTATAATTAAGCTCACTGGTATAATTTTCTTTAATATTTTTTTCTTAGTTACATACATTGGGACAAGGGTAATAAGGGAATTGGGAAGTAAAGAGGTCTGTTTCTTAACCATACATATTTACGCATACAGTAACACACCTGTATTAGCTTTTCCTTGTTAAACGTCATGGTTACTTTAGAAAACATAAAAAAGCATTAAAATTAAAAATACAAAAAAACCACTTGATGTTATGAACCTGAGGTTAGTTGTTGTAAGAATTGTGTGCATCCTGTTCACATGAATTTGATTACAAAAATGGGATTTTGCTCTACATTCTGTTTTATCTACTTTGACTAACAGTCATCCTTATTCACCAACATCATTTTAATGGTTGTATGTTATTCCATTGTACACATGTGGAATTATTTAACCAACCACTTAGACATTGTGATAGTTGGTAATAGTGAAAAATGAGACACTGTGTTTTGAGGAACATGCTCAAATTCTTTTTTTAAAAGAACATTAAGCCTGAATGTCAGGTATTATGCCAGTCCCTGGAGACGACAGGAGAGACACGATTGCTGTGCTGATGGAGCTTATGTTCTAATGGGAGTGCCAAAGAGTAGGCAGGTGGATGGGATGCCATGGTTATGGTTTGAGATATATCATGGGATAGACCTACACTGGGGGTTCATGTGGGCACGTGTGCGTATCTACATTAGGCAAAATCAGAAGGCATTTTTGAGCTGAGGTCCAATGAGTGAGAAGACTTGAGGTACAACGTTTGAGACAAAGGGAGTGGGATGTGCAAAGACTGAGGCAGGAACGTACTCAGCTTGTTGGAGAAAGGGAAAGATCTTTTATCGTCTCTGGTTTTTTCCTCTTTGAACATGAATTATAGATTCAGTGTCAGTCTTAAAAAGCTGTTTTTTTTTGTTTTTGCATTTATAGTGTAATTTGGGGGATATTTGACATATTCACAGTATAGGTTCCTCCATAATAGAAACACAAATTTTCACTCCATATATTCAGGTTATTATTATGTCCTTCAAGAATTTCTTTAAAAGATGGATTTTTCCCATATTGTGATAAGTTTTAGACTTTTAAAGATTTTTTCTAGAGATTTAAAATATATTTAGTTAATTGTATGGTTTATATTTGAATACTTACTGAAGTCTTATTAATTATAGTAGTTTAAAAAAAATTGATTCTCTTAGCTTTTACATGTAGACAGTTATAGTTTCCAGTAAAGACAACTAAAATTTTTCTTCCTTTCCTGTGTATATTTTTTGATTAGCGTTTTCACTTTATTGCATTTACTTAGTGTCTAGTATGTGTCTTAATAGCAGCAGTGATAATAGACGTCCTTGTGTTTTTCCTGATCTACTGAGAGCATATCTAATATTTTACTATTAACTATTATGTGTGGGGTTTTATGCTAGATATACTTTGGCACACTTTACTAAATGAAGAACCTACCTTGAATACTGTTCCTTGCTTGCTAGTACTTTTTGTTAGCAGAGGGTGATGAAATATCTGGATCAAATCTTTTCAGGCATTAATATTATCACATGGCTTTTGTCCTTTAATCTGCTAATGTAACAGATTATTAGGACATCTTTTCCATGTTGGACCACCTATGCATTCCTGGCATAAACCTTAGTGGATTTAGGCAGCATCGTTATCATCTGGGAGCTTATTAGAAGTGCAGACTCTCAGGTCTCATCTGTGTCTACTGAATCAGAATCTGAATGACTCCCAGATGAGTCCTGTGAATGTTCAAGTTCAAGAATCACTGCTCTGGAACTTGATCGGTGTTTGTAAAGGTTACATGGGTGTTTGGGGGGGAAAAAAGCATTATCTGTGAGGTAAAATTTTCTCTCTAATTTATTTTGACAAGTTGTTAGGTTGAACACTGCGCTCTTTATTTTGATAATCCTGAGATGTGTTAAATTTCCAACATGACTACATTTATCAAAATATTTCTCATAAATAATATATTGTGAATCAAATGTCTAGTAGGAATAAAACTTGTACTAGGACTCGATGTGTTCGCTTATTCATTTATTGAATGCATAATATTTCCTAGTTACTGACCTTGACAGTAGATAAAAACCTTCCGTGTAAATGCCATTTATGGAGCACCATTTGCATATGATGTTGTATACCTCCTGGGATAACTTGACTGACAGGGGTTACACTTCTTCTTCTGAGGAGCTAGGTGCAGCCTTTCTAAAGTCTTTCTAAAGCTTCTAAATGACACAGCCAAGATGTCAACTCACCTCCTGATTTTGTGGTTCAGTAACTTTTCTCCTACATCAGCAAATGTGTTGACTGAAAGAGGTATGACTACGATCAGGCTTTGAACCAAATCCTCCATAAGAGAAAGTGAACAGCTGACTGTTCAAGGTTCAGTTGTTAGTATATAGTCACTAATTGGATTGTCAGTGTTGACATCTTCATCTCCTTGTCCAGACTCTTTTTGGCACTTACACAGATTTTGTCCAACAATTTGGTTCCATTTTTAATTCCTTTTTTTTTGTTTGTTTTTGTTTTTTTTTTTTGCGGTACACGGGCCTCTCACTGTTGCGGCCTCTCCCGCAGCGGAGCACAGGCTCCGGACGCGCAGGCTCAGTCAGTGGCCATGGCTCACGGGCCCAGCCGCTCCGCGGCATGTGGGATCTTCCCGGACCGGGGCACGAACCCGCGTCCCCTGCATCGGCAGGCGGACTCTCAACCACTGCGCCACCAGGAAAGCCCTCACTTTTAATTCTTTAGGTTAATTATATATTGTATATTAATGAGCTGCACTCACTTATAACATGCTTCTCTCTTAATCTAAAAAAAAGAATATTGTTTTGTGTTCGGTTTCTTGCATTATTCACCACATTTTACAGGTAATAGATAAATTGGCAATATTTCAAAGCTGGCACTTAAAGGGAAGGTGCAGTATTCTTGAATGGTAGGAAGATAACAAACGTGAATCTATTTAAGATTTTGTATATGAAGCCATTTATGATTTATGTACCCTGTGACTGTGTGAACATGTGAATAGCATTTTCACAATGGAAGACCACTTTTTTTTTAGATAAATTTATTTATTTAATTTATTTTTGGCTGTGTTGGGTCTTCGTTGCTGTGTGCGGGCTTTCTCTAGTTGCGGCGAGCGGGAGCTACTCTTCGTTGAGGTGCACGGGCTTCTCATTGCGGTGGCTTCTCTTGTCGCGGAGCATGCGCTCTAGGCACGCGGGCTTCAGTATTTGTAGCACGCGGGCTCAGTAGTTGTGGCTTGAGGGCTCTAGAGCGCAGGCTCAGTAGTTGTGGCGCATGGGCTTAGTTGCTCCGTGGCCTGTGGGATCTTCCCGGACCAGGGCTCGAACCTGTGTCCCCTGCATCGGCAGGAGGGTTCTTAACCACTGCACAACCAGGGAAGCCTGGAAGACCCCTTTCTAAATGTGAGGTACACCTGGACAGTTGATGCACCTGTCCTCCTTGCAATGCATAGAGGCTGTCTTTTGACTGGATCACACCTAGCTGTCCACAGTAACTGTTAACAAGTGCCTTCTGCAAAGGGAGATTTCTCCCCCTCCACACTACCTGTCTTGGAAAAATTGAGTGGATCAGGCAAATTTGCATAAGTAATCTTCTATGAGCTCAGGAAGCCTCAGACATTCCACCCATAGTATAGTGCTTTTATTTTTCCTCCTGGGACAGAACTTCATGAAGTAGAGTTTATAATAAAACAGAAGTCTCTCTACAATCGAGTTTACAAAAAAGGTCTGTGATGGAAGCAATGGTAAAGTTTCCTGTAGTGATTTCAATAAGGTCTTCGTGAAGTTTTTAGTCAGAGATTCTTCTGTATTATTAAACATGGAGACTAAAATAAAATTAGGCTTTGTGAAGACTAATCTTTGGTTGGCTTTGCATTATTTGGGATAATAGAGTACATGTGTATGGGTCGATGTAGACAAAGAAGCAATAAACAAATATCCTCTAGCTATTGATAGCTGTGTTTCCAGTTTAAATAAAAAAAAATATCATTGTTTCAACTAATACTTCACATCTTAGATAACCTAGTTAGTCTATGGGGAAGCTTATATGCTTATTTCGGCTTTGCATCAAGGAGGGTAGCGTTTTTATGGTGACCCAGGGCCTGGGTGAGCTGTAGCCCTGGGCAGGCAGCGACGGTTGGGTCAAGTAGGAAGACAGTGTGTTTGGGGAGTTCCGTAGCATCTTTTTTTTTTTGCTTGGTAATTGAAATAAGTAATTGGGGAAGGAAAGAGAACTCTTTGGTTAGAGCTTCTCCATGGTGTTAGAGTGGTTTTATTAGACATACTTGAAGGGATTGTGAAAATGAGAATGCTGTGTTTGAACTTCAAAGAATAATGTTCAAAGGGCAGGGGTTGGAGGGATGGACTGAGGAGTTTTAATCAATGGAAGTGGCAATGAGGGAAAATTTGTGAAATCATAAAGCCCTTGAGGGCTTTTTTTTTTTTTTTAAAGGGAGGATTTTAGCGCATGTAACGGTATGGCTGACAGGTACAGCTTTTTATATTTCTTCCTTTGCACTCAGTATTCTTTGAAAAACAATCCAATAGGAATATTATAGTTTCTACATGAATTATATTAGAACTGCACAAATCCTATCCATGATGTATTGGACTAGAAGTTAACATAAATAAGCATGATGCTGTTAGGTAAACAGTTGATCTTGAGAAACCAGATGCTTTGCTGTTAGTTGTTTCCTGGCCTGGAATGAGCCATTTACCTTTATTTGTTCATTCTGTTCTTGTTTAAAACAGAACATCTTGTAGCTGGTTCACTTGCTTTGCTTTGCTTTGCTTTGTAAAGAGAATAGACTGTTTGAAAGATCATCAAATCTAATTCACTTAAAATTCAAAATGCCGTGCTGTTAAATACTTTCGAGAATCGTAAGGGTGCTTCTTTTAAAGACTTGCATTTTTAATGAAGTTACTTTAAAATGGTATATTTTTATACACTAGCTTTTTTTCCCCAAACGTAGTATGTTACCAGAATAATCATCTCTGTTCACCAAAGGGTGTGCTTGAAAAGTACATTTTGCTTGGTATAATATGTTGGTTTGATTGGCAGACACTGAGTCTGCCTTTTGTTTTAGGTTTCTTCCTTTTCAGTATTCAACACAGAAAGCTAATGTGATATGTGGGAACTGGTCCGTTGTTTACAGACTGACGTAGCCATTTGATTTAGTTACCTTTAAGGCATCAACATTAGTATAAAATGTATTTTCTTTGACAGTGATGATTTTGAGACAGATGCATATAAATCATTTAATTTACTGACAATTGAGATAAAGACGCATTTGTCATTTAATCAACCTATTTGGTAATCTTCATACTCATGCCTTTAACTTTGAACAAACATTTTAGGATTATAACTAGATCAAGTACATTTGGATTATAATTAGATCGAGTATATTTAGAAACATTTTAAAATTTACTCTGAAATCAAAAAACTTCCAAGATAGACTTTTTTTTTTTTGCGGTACGCGGGCCTCTCCCTGTTGTGGCCTCTCCCGTTGCGCAGCACAGGCTCCGGAAGCGCAGGCCCAGCGGCTATGGCTCACGGGCCCAGCCGGGATCTTCTCGGACTGGGGCACGAACCCGCGTCCCCTGCATCGGCAGGCGGACTCTCAACCACTGCGCCACTAGGGAAGCCACCCCCCGCCTTTTCCTTTTGAGTGTTTTCCAAAGTCAAGATAAAGTGGCTGAGGCAATTAAATAGGAGCTCTCACTGCTAATTACTGGGGCTTTGGAGTCAACGAACCAATGAGAGGCTAAACCTTCCTTGAAATGTTTGGGCCTTGGGGAAGTTGGGTAGTAGAGCAATAAGCCTTCCTTTCTGACAGATAAGAAAGGGGTTCTGGGGCTTCCCTGGTGGCGCAGCGGTTGAGAATCTGCCTTTAATGCAGAGGACACGGGTTCGAGCCCTGGTCTGGGAAGATCCCACGTGCCGCGGAGCAACTAGGCCCATGAGCCACAACTACTGAGCCTGCGCGTCTGGAGCCTGTGCTCTACAACAAGAGAGGCCGCGATAATGAGAGGCCCGCGCACCGCAATGAAGAGTGGCCCCCGCTTGCCGCAACTAGAGAAAGCCCTCGTACAGAAATGAAGACCCAACACAGCCAAAAAATAAATTAATTAATTAATAAAAAAAAAAAAGAAAAGGGTTCTAAAAACACTACGCCCTGAATATACTCTGGTGCTGCTATAGTTGGCCTTTCTTCCCACCTGAATGATACACTAATAACGAAACCTACCCCCTCCCCCACCCCCATCCTTCTCGCTCACACGGTATCCAGTGCAGCCAAGCTGAGGGCCAGAAGGAGCCACTAGCATTGCCTCTGTCATCTGACACTTTCCATCTCTGAGGACATATGGATTCTGAGCTTCTGGGATCAAGAGTTGGAGAGAGCAGGACTTCCCTGGTGGCGCAGTGGTTGAGAGTCCGCCTGCTGATACAGGGGACACGGGTTCGTGCCCTGGTCCGGGAAGATCCCACATGCCGTGGAGCGGCTGGGCCCGTGAGCCTTGGCCACTGACTGAGCCTGCGTGTCCGGAGCCTGTGCTCCGCAACGGGAGAGGCCACAACAGTGAGAGGCCCGCGTACCAAAAAAAAAAAAAAAAGAGTTGGAGAGGGCAAGTACTATTTCCTCCTTTGTGGTCAGTGTCTGATAGGAGCCAGGGTGTTCTGAGTGTTGAAAACAGTAAGGGTCAGTGAAAGGGAAGTACTGAACTGTTTCTACTGCTGAAGCAGATAATTAATCCTAGCGACTGGCTGAGGACTGATGTCCTGGGGAGGACGAGACCACTTAAGCCTGATTGAACATAGGTGACAAAGTAGAGCCCTGTCATCTCAGGAGACTGGTTTTATTGCATAAGGCTTTGCTTGAGTCTAAACTCGTCTTGAATCATGGAAAGGGTGGTTACCAGACGGCTTCTAAAAAGTCTTGCTGTAGCCCAGTCAGCCTAAGATCATCTGGACAAAGCTGTAGTCCAACAAGATCACGTGTATTGACTCATTGCAGTGAGGGTGACCACACACCAGAGGAACCCTTCATTGGACTTCTCACCAATGAAAGGAAAATACAGAGTTGTTACAGGATTTTGGAGAAGGAGGGAGTTTAGGTAAAATTTAAATGAAGCAACTTTTTGATAGGTTCGAAGCAGAACAGAGCTGTTTAAAATGGGTCAGCATCACTGCAAAGTGGACCATGGTCCTGTTTCCTTGGAAACTATAAATCTAAGAGCAATGTGGAATGTTGTATCCAGAAACCTCTTTCTGAAGCTCTGCACCTGGGTTGTAAAGCAGGGCTACTTCTATGTCTAAGGGACTTATCATTCTTGCAGGCAAGAGTGAAATGCTTCATTCTGACTATAATTTCAAAACAGCAAAGTTTCTGATTGTTTGAAGTTAGAGAACTAAGTTTCTCCATGAGTAAGAAAACAGTAGACACTCAAAGGGATTATTATGGCACTCCACAGTAGCAGAATGTCCTTGAGAAAAATATAGCTTCCTGTTTGACGCCGGTTCTGTCTGCATCTGTTATTCCAGCCTGATGAATGGCTGGGCAGGTTTTTCCTTTGAGTTAATATTTACTTCTCAGTCTCCTGTAGCATGCTGTGTCCTGTGGAGGACATTTATGTTGTCTAGTCTCGTACTGTTTGTCAGGGACCCTTTTCTCTAATTTGATCATTTAAGTACTGCACAAATACCTCTCCAGTTTAAGCTGGTGTTGGACCTTGGGAGGTGTCTTGTTGAGGGTAGGGGATCAGATGTTCGGTAATACTTTGCCTCCTTCCCTGAGTAACGTGAATTTTTGCCTGTGATTAAAGATACTGTGGAAGGTTGCCCTGCCTGCTAGTGCCATCCTGGAGTGCAGTTACTTCGCTAGATTTGTATTTACTTCCCAGACACGTAACTGGGAGCCTGCAATGAGCTGTGCAGTGTACTAGGCGCTTAAATTAATTACTACTATGAATACAATGTTGATTCTCTTTTTCGAGGAGCCAGCCTGTACTGGGGTTGATGGATATGGAAGCAGATGGTTGCAGTGTACTGTGGTTAGTATCAAAGATGAACCACCTGTATTGGGGACACAAAGCTGGTGGTGATTCATTGCCCATTTCCAAATGTCCATTCAAACTTTAATCTTCAGTCATCTGGAATTTGGGCTTCACATTGGAATGTATCTGGGCTCAAAGACGAGAGTTACTGTCAATTTACAGTGTGCGTCATTCAGAAGGTTTTGTAATAACAAGTAAATAGCTCATAGGCCTGTGGTTTTTATAGTCCTTTCTGCTGTGCCCCAGGGAAGTGTATGTACAAGTTCATGATACTTTATTCTGCTGTCAGATGCTGTCAAATGGCATGAAACACAGGTGACCAAACTACCCTCATGAAATGCAGGGAGGTGAGATATCTTGTCTCAAATCACTCAGCTGGGAAGAGCATGACCTGTTCCTTGTGCTTTAAGTTTTATTCTTTGTGGAATGGCTTACCCAGAGACTACTTACACAAAGGAGTCAGGAAGGATGGTTTCCAAATAGTCCTTCATATCCTTAGGGGGTTTAGTTCTTAAACATTAGACAAGGCCTACTTTCGCTAGCAATGGGGATGTAGCTTTGAGAAACATAAAGGCTTCATTACCATGGAGCTTGGTTTCTAGTGGGGAGATGCTTAGGGCTGGGAGCATTGGGTCATAAGCAGGCTTCTGTTTGCCAGCGTGAGCTTTTATTTAAACCCCTTTGGGAAAAAGAATGGTGGGCAAAACAAGTTTGAAAACTACTTTTATAGAAGAAAAGAATGGAATCTGGTAATGCTTTATTGTCCTTTACTTTTCTTATACTGGAGAGAGCTCTGAAAGTAGTATTTGCAATCCTGTCTTGAATATAGGACTCACAACATTAGTAAAAACGCTCACATCTCAAAATTGGAAGGCAACATTATTCACAAAAGTTGTGCTATATATTTCTTACCTAGTGGGTACCATGCACTCACTGTTAAATCTATGAATATCAAAAGTTCTTGATAAATTCTTATAAGCAAAATTTCCCAAGATTGACAGATAATAGAAGAGGTACAAGAATGTCACTCCCCGTTCACTCACTTCTGGCTGAACATCTTTGTTGTATAAACCTAATCTATAAATGTGCTCCTTGTCTATTTGTCTATATCTGTGTATCATGTTGACTTTGCTTCAGGCGTTGTCAGTCCTTTCTCCCAGTCTCCTGACTGCTTAATCCTCCTCCCTCCCTTTTGAAATTTGCTGTTGGCATTCTAATGCTCATTATTAGCTGACTTACCATTTTCCCTCTCGCCCATCACCCAGTGATGCTAATTTGCCATGTACAGCAACAAAAATTGTATTTAGATATTGACTGTAGACGTGGAAACATAAAAGACCAAAGTCCATCTGATCCTTTCTAAGAGGTATAGTTTGAAGGTCTGTGTATGGTTTATTTCTTCTAGAACCTTGTTGCTTGGCTCTTCTGACCAACCCAGGAGGATCTAGAGGCAACTGGGTTAAGCGAGACCTTGTGCCAGGTGGGGACTTCAAGGAAGGGAACTAGTTCATGTGTTTGGGGGTGGGGGGCTTGCTCTAAATGGTGTGAACCTCGCTGGAAGAACACTATTGGAACCCCAGGATAAAGAGCTTTAAAGAGGCAGATCCGGGGGAAAAAAACCTGGTCTCAGACATCCTGGCAGTAGGGGTATGAAGGTGTGCTGGATTTATTATTTGTAGACCTTTTGATGGTGGCCATTCTGACTGGTGTGAGGTGAAACCTCGTTGTAGTTTTGATTTGCATTTCTCTGATAATTAGCGATGTTGAGCATCTTTTCATGAGCCTTTTGGACATCTGTATGTCATCTTTGGAGAAATGTCTATGTATTGTAGATCTTCTGCCCGTTTTATGATTGGGTCATTTTTTTTTTGATATTGAGCTGTATGAGCTGTTTGTTTATTTTGGAGATTAATCCCTTGTCGGTTGCAAATATCTTCTCCTATTCTGAGGGTTGTCTTTTCATTTTGTTTATGGTTCGCTTTGCTGTGTAAAAGCTTTTAAGTTTAATTAGGTCCCATTTGTTTATTTTCGTTTTTATTTCCATTACTCTAGCGACGGATCTAAAAAGATATTGCTGCGATTTATGTCAAAGAGTGTCCTGCCTATGTTTTTCTCTAGGAGTTTTATAGTATCTGGTCTTACATTTAGGTCTTTAATCCATTTTGAGTTTATTTTTGTGTATGGTGTTAGGGGTGTTCTAATTTCATTCTTTTACATGTAGCTGTCCAGTTTCCCCAGCACCACTTATTGAAGAGACTGTCTTTTCTCCTTTGTATATCCTTGCCTCCTTTGTCATAGATTAATTGACCATAGGTGCGTGGGTTTATTTCTGGGCTTTCTATCCTGTGGAGGTTGTGGAGAAAAGGGAACGCTCTTGCACTGTTGGTGGGAATGTAAATTGGTACAGCCACTATGGAGAACAGTATGGAGGTTCCTTAAAAAAAACTAAAAATAGAGCTACTGTATGATCCAGCAATCCCACTCCCGGGCACATATCCAGAGAAAATCATAATTTGAAAAGATACATGCACTGCAGTGTTCATTGCACTACTATTTACAATAGCCAAGACATGGAAGCCACCTAAATGTCCATCGACAGATGAATGGATAAAGAAGATGTGTATATGTATGTATGTGTATATATATATATATATATATATATACACATCTATATATAGATATATATATACACACGCATATATATACACACGCATACATATATATGTATATACACACACAATGGAATACTACTCATCCATAAAAAAGAATGAAATAATGCCATTTGCAGTAACATGGATGGACCTAGAGATGATCATAAGTCAGAGAAAGACAGATATCATATGATTATCACTTATATGTGGAATCGAAAAAAAAGATACAGATGAACTTGTTTACAACACAGGAACAGACTCACAGACGTAGAAAATAAACTTATGGTTACCCAAGGGGAAAGGTGTGGGGGAGGGATAAATTAGGAATTTGGGGGTAAAATATACACA
This sequence comes from Globicephala melas, assembly GCF_963455315.2. NCBI lineage: Eukaryota > Metazoa > Chordata > Mammalia > Artiodactyla > Delphinidae > Globicephala > Globicephala melas. The sequence goes on from NC_083322.1 coordinate 27,552,699, forward strand.
CTACTATATATAATAGATAAACAGCAAGGACCTACTGTATAGCACAGGAAACTATACTCAAGATTTTGTAATAACCTATATGGGAAAAGAATCTGAAAAAGTATTTACATATATAGTGTGTATACATATATATATAAATAATGTATATATATATATAAAATGTATAATAGAATCACTTTGCTGTGCACCTGAAACTAACACAACATTGTAAATCATCTATACTTCAATTAAAAAAAAAAAAGGGTGCTGGATATTTGACTCTCTGAAAATCCAAGAGGAAGCTGAATGGCTAGACTGAATCACCTCTGCTCCTGAGCCCAGGAGAGGACAGGTAGACCTGAGAACAAAGAGGCTTCCCTTTGCAGAGACAGCAACAGGCTGGAATGGGTGAGATTCAGAACAGCATTAGGGCTTTAGTCTCTTAGCTTGACTTACCTGGGGAATTTACATAAGTACTGATGCCTGAGTACTTCCTTCAGTTCTCATTTTATAGGCCCTAGGCATTAGGAGTTTTATACTTCCCACTACCCAGGTGAATCTAATGTGCAAATTAGAGAACCAACATCAGACTGGAGCCAAGATAGCAGTTTACATAAAACCTGTAGCTGGAGAGAGGAAAATCAAAGCAAATGAAGTGAGGCAGAAATGTTGGAGGAGACATGTTTGTTAAACACTAGGGAGAAAAAAGTGTACCTATGAAGATTTAATTGTGGCACCTAAAAAATCTTAAGCATGAATTCCCAATTAAAAAGTTTCTGTATAAAGGGGAGGAAGGTTGGTCATTGTTGAGACCTGATTTAGTGTCCTGGAAGATTAAGTGCAAAAAATACCTCAAATCATAGAGCAAAAATATGAAAAGATAAGATAGAAATCATGAGGAGAAAAATGTGAGTTGGAGAGTAGATTTGAGACCTGAAATGAAAATAACTGGAGTTAGTGATGTGAGTAAAGGACATAAATAGGAAAGGTGATAATTATACAATAGGAGACAATCTTTCTGACCTGAGCTAAAGAAAGAACTGGGCCTGCAAATTGAAAGGGCTCAGTAAGGTCTAGGCTCACCTGGTGAAAAAGCTCCACAGTCTAGATATATTTTGGCAAAATTCTTCATTGTCTAACCATATAGATCCAAGAAGAAAAAAAATAATAATTTTAAGAAAATGGTGGGAGGTGGGATCCAGCTGGCCTTGATTTTCTCATCTGCCAGTAAGTCAGAAAGAGATGAGATGGGGGTATCCACACATTATATAGAGAAATGGACCACAATCCAAGAATTTTACTTCCAACCTACATCATTTACCTGCCTAGGTTGAAAGAAACATATTTGAGGCTATGCAGAAATTCAGAACATCACCCACATACCCCATCTATGGACAGATGCTAACCAAATAGTAGATGAACTAGAACAGACTTCAAGATGGGAAAAGATAAAGAAGTATTCACAGTAAACCTTAACATTATTGGTTCATAGCTATTTAAACATTAAACCTAAATGGGTGGAGATAGCTGTCTGGGGATTTATAATTTAAGTGCAAAAGAAGGACACAGTAAGCCTCCCTAAAAATATTAAAAGTAAACTTTACCAGACGACCTAACTGTTGGAAGTGGTAGGCAGAGAAGAAGCATTCTAAAAAGATTTTAGGGAGGAGAGTGAGAGGAGAAATTAAAAAAAATAATTATAGAAGAGTGAGCTTACTAGGGGATACAAGAGGGTAAATAGAGGGTCATAGTTGGAAAACTCAGTTTCTTAAGCAGAGTAGTTGTATTCTTGTTTTCAAAGAAGAGTCATCTGATTATGAGAACAGGGAAAAGGAAGATGGCTACTAATGGAATGGAAGAGTATAGCAGAATTTCTAAACTAATGAGGGGGAAAATAACTTGATCAGCCTCTCAAAAATAAGGAAATGGAACAAAAATAGCAATATAAAATGACTAAAACACAAAGTAAGGTGGAAGGAATAAAACGACTAAAATACCAGTCATTATATTAAGCATGAACAGATTAAATTATAAAATCAAAAGCCAGGTATGAAACTGGGTTAGAAAAGTAAACCCAGCTATATGCTGTGTTCATTGCTTTGTTGTTAGTATGTTTATAAGAATGTTTGAAATACAGAGATGCATTAAAATGATGCTAGGAAATGTAAAATATATCAATAGAGCAGTATTAATATTAAAGAGACTCTAGGACAAAGAGATACAGAGTGAAAATGCAAGTTTATCTTGAAGGTAAATTAAAAATGTAAACGCACCAAAAAAATCAGTTAAAACATAAAACAAAAAAAATAAAGATGTGAACAGAACAGAAAACTCATATACATAATTGATTACATTAGCACATTTGGTGCAGATGACCAAATACAAAAGGTAATATGAAAAGCATCTATTGATGTGTGGTAACTTCATCAGTCATTTCCAATGAAAACTAAGAAAAATAGGAATAGAAAGAAACTTAAAACCAATCTTCAAAATTTAGAATAGTTGCTGCTAGTGTTGTTTCAATACCAGCCAAGTTATCTAATCATGCTATATTTAACATGTTCTTGAAGATTTTAGTAAATGTTGGTAGTAAAATAGCCTGCAAAGGCATTGAAAGAGAATATTATCCCTAATACTGATAGATGTTATTTTTTTACCTGGAAACCCAAGAGTCTAGTTAAAAAAAAAAAAAAAAAAAAAAAAGACAGTTTGATAAGGTTGCTGGATATAAGGTAAATGCACCAAAATCAATAGCTCTTCTTTACACTAAACATCTAGAAATACAAATTTAATTTAGAAGAATGACAAAACTAAATTTAGTAGTAAAGTCAACAAGATCAACCTAAGACATGTGAGAAGAAAACTACAATTTTTCTGATGTAAAATCAAATCTGAATAAGTAGATGGACATTTCTTATCCTTAGATGGAAGGTTCAGTAGCTTGTAAATATCAAGTCATTCAAAATACACATATTTAAAGACTTTTCATTTCAGATCCTATCCTGTTTTTTTTTAATTGGATGGAATAATTATAAAGTTTATAGAGAAGAATAAGGGCTTGAGAATAGACAACTTACTGAGGAGGAAACTGGCTACTCAAGTTGAAATATTCTCTAAATCCAATACTATAAATTCATTATAATCAATATGGTATTAAGAATAGTTAAGTCAGTGGAACAAAGTGAAATCTAGAAATATATTTTAGAGAATTTAACATATGATAGTGATAGTTCATTACAAAAACAAGAGGATAGATTATTGAATGGTACAGGTGTAGTTGAAGGAAATGTGAATTCTCTTGTGTATTAGAATAAAATAAAGCACAAAGGGGATAAGACATAATATAAAAAATAAAAGCCTAGAAGTAGAGGAGACCTCCTTAACCAAGAAAAGAAATACAGAAACTATAAAAGAACATTTGACTTCATGAAATCTCTTTTGATTAGCAGAGGATACCATAAACAACGTCAAAAGTCTCCCCCCTCTGCAAATATGGTATAGATGATAAAGTATAGCAATTCTGTGGAGAAACTTCTTACTAAAAGACAAGGAAGACAGCAGGATAATGGTTAAAGAAATGAATAGACACTTCAGAGGAGACCAAATTAAAATGAACACATTTATGAAAAGGTGCAAATTAAAGTGGCAAACATGTTGCTTTCTATCACTGCTTTGTCTTTGTCTCTCATGGATGTGGCAGGAAGGGTAGTCTTATATATAACACTTTTTAGAGTGATCTGTCAAAATCTATGAAAATTAAACGTACCTTTTAACTCAGCATTCCCACATATGGGAGTCTACCCGGTAGAGTAAAAGCACTGTTAAGTAAGGGTATACGCATAAGAATGGTTTTTGGTGTATTATTTATAATGTTATAAAGCTGAAAAGAATGTAAGTGCTGTCGGGGGGAGTGAGAGTATGAATTGTGGTGCAGCCGTATATCGCGGACCGTTATGGTTCAGAGCTGAACCAGATTACTTGGAGGAAGGGAGGTTTCCCTGGAGGTACAGTTGAATGAGAAATGAAACCTACCAAAAACTATACAATTACCCATTTTTGTAAAACCAAAACAATAACCATGATTTAACACATCTCTGTGTGCAGTTCATGTAGTTGTGTGCGTATTTGTATCTGTAGTATGATGAGTGTAGGGAAAAATAGTCAGTTTTATCAGTTGCTCTCACTTAGGGGTGGGGTAGCATGCAGATGGTGTTCAGAGGTTGTTTATAAGACTAAGTATATAAAGAGAAGGCTTGTGAAGCAGTAGTGTGGAATTAGGCAGAAAAGAAAAATAAAAATGATTGTGATATTCATGTATTTATGTAAAATTATGTAATGTATGAAGAAATAGATTAAAATTATCATAGTCTCTTTTTTGGACTTCTGATGTCAAGATAAGTTGAGCCTACACACTTCCCTCCTAAAAATGTTGAAAGGACCAACAAATACATAAAAATTAAAAAACTTGGCAGTAGTGCTAGAAAACATGGAAGGATGCCACCAAGTAGCCTGAGACGTTGTGGAATTTGTAGCAGTTCTGCAGCAGACAGGATCAGATAAAGAGAAATGCTGACTGGCCCTTGAGTCAACACATGGAACAGATGGGACTGCCTAGCAAGTAACCAGTAAATGGATGGGTTTCACCCCAAAGGCTTTAGTCAGTCTGTAGTTTCAGAGTAGCAGTGTATTGGAGCATCATGGGAAGGGGATGAGGTAGTGCATAGGGTGACAAAATGAAGGCTTTGGACATGTATCAACAAATTCTGCACATGTGACTCCTGACTTTGCTTACTGAAGACTGTTGACAAAATAAATGGGAGATTTGCTGCAGTGGGCTTTGCTTTCCTTTGACCCTCGAATCTTGAAGACCTTGAAGGACTAGTTACTGGAGCCAGGGGAGGGGTAGGGGGAAGACTTGACCAAGGAGTCTATACTCGGTTGTATAATTGTAGATGAGTGTCACTTAGGTTGTCCAGCAAATGCTCACTTTGGGCAGAGTGTAGTCCTACCCCTTCACTTAAGCTTGGCCTTTTGACATGTTTTAGCCCATGGAGTATGTGTGGATATAATGTGAGCAGAGGCTTGAAATGTGCTGTCGAGCTGAGGTTGGCCCCCTGAGAGCTGCTGACCTCCACCATGGGAAGGCTGTATCTTCTGCTCCTTGAGCCTGGTCCCAGAATGAGACCAGTGGAACAGTCACGCTGGTCTACCTGCAGCCTGAGCAGAGCTGCTCCAGCCGAAGACCAGTGAGCGTAAGAATAAATGCTTATTGTGTGCACTGCGTCTATGGCTGGTTGTCAATAGCAGTAGCTGAATGAGACAACTCCAACAGGGGGAAATTATTGTTGTTTTACAGGCCTAGGAACTATCAATATATGCTCATCTAACTTCAGTAGGAAAAAAATTTTTGAACTTGTAGAAGTACCCAAGTGAAAAAAAGAATCATAATGAGGAACAGGAAAGAAGTGGAATGGAAGAAGTAGCAGTGAACACTGAAACTAGTAAAAACATGATTAAGTTTAAATAACCATTCATAAGAAGGTTGTGAATCTTAATGCAGTTAGGAAAAGAGTTTCAAAATGCACAGGCCATCCTATTGGGAAGCACATCGGGAATTTAATGTCAATAAAATTGATGTTGGCCTGGAAGAGAGATTAAAAGTTTGCTTACTGTCGTGTTTTATTAGGGGAAAACATCATATGTGGTGTTTAATTCTTTTTTTAAAATAAATTTACTTACTTTTTAATTTATATTTTTGGCTGCGTTGGGTCTTTGTTGCTGCGCGCGGGCTTTCTCTAGTTGCGGCGAGCGGGGGCTACTCTTCGTTGCAGTGTGTAGGCCTCTCATGGCGGTGGCCTCTCTCGTTCCAGAGCACAGGCTCTAGGTGTGCGGGCTTCAGTAGTTGTGGTGCGCAGGCTCAGTAGTTGTGGTACACGGGCTTAGTTGCTCTGCAGCATGTGGGATCTTCCTGGACCAGGGCTTGAAGCCGTGTCCCCTGCATTGGCAGGCAGATTCTTAACCACTGTGCCACCAGGGAAGCCCTATAGTGTTTAATTCTTGATGGTGATAAGCAAATGTGGGTTAAAATATGCTAAATTAAAGGAAACTACTTGTGAGAAAGACATACAGTATTTAAAAAAAGATATAGTATCTCTTTCTGGCACAGAGGGCAGGTTTGTTTCCTAACTGGGGTAATAGATTGCCTCTCTCTGGGACAAAGTTTGGGTAGATGTGCTTAGTAGCACCTTTAAAAACAAAGAAAAAGTGGCATTCCCTAAACTCCACTATTCTTCAGCTGTAACTCAAACCTACTGTGTGTGCAGCATCCCGTTGAACCACTTTGCGTCACCCTTTGGGGCTTGGGCCAAGGAGAACCCATGAAAACGTGAAGCTAATGCTGCCGTCTGTGTTGTGCATAATAATATGCTTTATCTTTGATCCAGGAGTCTCATGTCTTGCTCCGGTATCTGTAAAGCAGTGGCAGGCTAATTTGTTAGCTTGCAGTTAAGTGAAATCTCACTCTTCACAGACATCGTGCTGTACTGTTTGTTAAATTTTTTTCATATCACACCTGGATAAAAGGTGCAGTATACCGAGACCAAGAATAATTGTCCTAAAACTTTTATAATGCAAAACAACGCAGTAACTGAAATACATAAAAGTGAAACTTCTAGAAGGTAGGTTATTTTGTATTTTAAGTCATAGTTGAGAGACTTTAACCAGTTCTTTCAAAATTTAACAACTAGTCAAATCTCCCAAAATTTATATTTGCCTATTGCCCTCAAAAAGCTTGAGTGAGTATATACATTGAATATTTATGGATACATCTGCACCGTATTTAAAAAGTAATGTAGGGCTTCCCTGGTGGCGCAGTGGTTGAGAGTCCACCTGCCGATGCAGGGGACACGGGTTCGTGCCCCGGTCCGGGAAGATCCCACGTGCCATGGAGCGGCTGGGCCCGTAAGCCATGGCCGCTGAGCCTGCGTGTCCGGAGCCTGTGCTCCGCTGCGGGAGAGGCCACAACAGTGAGAGGCCTGCGTACTGCAAAAAAAAAAAAGTAATGTAAATTAAGTGCCCGTGAAACAGTTTAAAACATTAAATATAGTTGGTTTCAAAGAAAATTTCAATAAAAGAGTAGAAACAATTCAGTCCTTTTTTGCTTGCCTAAATACATTTAAATTGGGAATTTGAGACAAATAAAAATTCTAACAGAAATTAAACATTCTTCTGAATCACTTGGGGATCAAAGAGGATATCAAACATGAAGTTAGACTGTGGGAATGATAAGAGACATGTTCTGTAGCAAAGGTTATGGTAAGTGGATAAACTATAGTTGGTAGAAAATCTCTACAATGAGGTATCACCTCACACCGGTCAGAATGGCCATTATAAAAAAATCTAGAAACAGTAAATGCTGCAAAGAGTGTGGTGCAAAGGGAACCCTCCTGCACTGTTAGTGGGAATGTTAACTGATACAACCACTATGGAGAACAGTATGGAGGTTCCTGAAAAAACTAAAAATGGAATTACCATATGACTCAGCAATCCCACTACTGGGCATATATCCTGAGAAAACTATAATTCAAAAGGAGACATGTACCACAGTGTTCATTGCAGCACTATTTACAATAGTCAGGACATGGAAGCAACCTAAATGTCCATCGACAGATGAATGGATATAACCTATGCTTTTATTAAACAAAATGACCTGAAAATAAATGAATTCAGGTCTAGAAACCAGGGAGTCTACACTAACTGTTCCTTGGAAATGGTTCTGGTTCTTATTGCTAAATATAAGCCTATGCTAACACATTGTTCCATTTTTGGAAAAGAAGAAAATATAGCTCTTTCACTTTGAAGGAAATAAATTGGCTTGAGGTGACTTTTTTGTCAGTAAGTATGTTTCCAATGTGTATTTTTTTTTCCAAAAAAATTTAGTAGATTAATTTCTTATGTTCAAAAAACAACTTTCAGTAACTCAAACCTACTGTTAGGGATGAGTGCTTATGTCGCTATGCAGTGGTTGAAATTAAATGAAATTGAAAAGTTATTTTTTTCTCCTTTAAAATCTTAAAATGCTAACAAGACTTTAATTCAGTATCTGTGAACTACATTGATTTTTTTCTGGCTGTTTCTGCCTTTTTACAGCCTATTACTAATAAAAAATAGACCTATAATATGCAAAGTTTACACAATACTGAAAACTAAGCAGACATAAGTTTATAATCTATATAGCATGCAGAGCAAACAGGGTTTCAGAAAATGTGAACGCTAAACAGAGCAAAACTGGTGAGATCTAGCTGTCTTCATTGCTTTAAAATGTAAAAAGTAATTTAAGGAAAGCTTCGTAAGAAAAGTGGGATGAGAATTTGAAGTGCAGTTATAGAAAAATAGTTTGGTTTGCTACAAGTAGAAAAGAACGTTAAATGTTTTGTATGCCAGTCTTTTGCTGACATTAAAGCAATGCCAGTAAAAGTAATACTTGTTCACTGTATTGCATTTAGCATGTGTCTAAACATATAAAAATGTTTTCCTAGCAGAAGCCTTTCCCAAACTTTTTTTTTTGTGTGTGTGTGTGGTACGTGGGCCTCTCACTGTTGTGGCCTCCCTCGTTGCGGAGCACAGGCTTGGGACGCGTAGGCTCAGCGGCCATGGCTCACGGGCCCAGCCACTCCGCGTCATGTGGGATCTTCCCGGACCGGGGCAGTAACCCATGTCCCCTGCATTGGCAGGCGGACTCTCAACCACTGTGCCACCAGGGAAGCCCCTGAACATCACAATTTTGAAGTTGTTAATCTAATCAATAAAATCTTATTGTTTAGTGTGCTTTTCATACTACAGCAGTTGAACACTTAAAAGTTTTCATTCATATGAATTGTTCATGTCTTTTGTTTTATTCAGTGCTAATTCTAAAAGTTAACTTTTGCCTGTTTCATACGGTGCAGTTTTCTTCCAGTTTGTTTGCTTTTTAGTTTTCCTTGGGATCTGTTTTGACATACAAAATTTTGTACATTTAAAAGCATTGATTTTTATTTCCTTTGCTTGGAAAGTTCTTTGCTATCAAGAGCCTTGATTTTTATGTTTACTTTCTTATACCTTTTATGGTGGAGGTATCTTGTCTAGAGAGTCCAGTGTAGTTACTGGATTTCTATTAACTATGCATGCGGATTTGTGAAGAACTGACATCCAGCTTCCCATCCAGAAACATATGGTATGTTTCTCCAATTATTTAAGCTTTCCTTTAAATCTCTTAGTAAAAACTTGGGTTCTCTATATAGATCTTTGAACCTTGCATTTTTTTTCCTATTTTAGTTTGGTTAAATTTTCCAGTGGAATTTTCTATTACATTAAAAAATTATTTTCTTTTCCCACGTAAGTTATTAAATTCATTGCATGATCTGCATGATATAAGGTAAGTTAGAGATGGGACAGGAAAGAAGGAAAAGAAATGAGCATCTCTTTGTGTGGCTGGCAGCGTATGAACGGACTTGTTACCCATGGCATTCTCAGTAAGTGAGGCAAGGCCCTCTGTGGGTTCAGTTACGCAGACAAGCCTGAGTTCCACTTGTTGGCTCATCAATTCTATGCCCCAGTTTTCTGATTTCTAAAACAGATACTAGTTTCCACTTCCTGGGTAGTCTTGTGGATTAAGAGAGTTAATTATGTAAGTGCTTAGAATACCTGACATACAGACGTGCTTAATAAATGTTAGCTCTAACAGTAATTAGGACAGTTATATTAATTTCACCCGCAAAACAGCCATTTGAGATTTCTGTTGCCATCCCTATTTTAGAAGAGGAGTAAACAGCCTCTGATGTGAGTTAAATCACTTGTTCCAGGTTACCCAGTTAACAATTGTAAGATTCAGATCCACATCTGTCTCACTCTGAAGCCCACACCTTTCATGGACAGCCCATACTGTCCCTGAAAAAAGATGAGGGTATTGAAACCGTTAGTATTTTGAAGTCTTTAATTAGGAAGGTTTTAGTTTTATTTTATCTAAGAGACCATTGAGGATATTGACTTCTGGCAGAGGGATTGATAGCATTTCAAGAAAAATTGGCTCCATGTGTAAAATAAGTTAGATGAGGAAGGGGCTTTTGTAGGGCAGAGAATGGGCAATGGTGAGGTATGATGGATTTTGAATGAACAAAGTGATGGAGTCAAGGAATCACAGACGCTGTGGCCTGGAGATGTCAAGGAATCCTCAGAATTTTGCCCTTGCAAGCTGTGGATCCAAGGGCTGCTTTCCCAAGGCATGGAGGGCTCTGCCGTGCTATGAATTTGGAGGCAACAGAAATGCTGCCAAAGCCCTGTCAAAGGGAGAGGATGAGATTTGGACTCTATAGCTATGAATTTTAAAACCACGTGTTGGCAGAAGAATAGAGCTAAGTGCCGTCTATCCAGTAATCGTAAAACTAAGCTGAATTGTCTGGAGGGCAGTGCTAATCAAAAAGCAGAAAGTCACATTAATGTCTCACTCTTACTTACTGAGGTCTCCAGCTCTTGTGGTATGTATCTCATTAAATGTAGACTCACTTTGACGGTACAGTTTGAATGGCAGCCTTGCTGTGATCTGAAAAAATACATACTTATGGCAGCTGTGACTTTTTTTGGATATTGGCACTTAGCAGCATATGCTGTCTTTCAGGTTATCTGCATTTTTCCATCATAAGCTCTGTGTTTTGCAACTTGGTTGTTATTCCTCATTTGGGTTTTCTCTTTAGAATAAAATATATCTTCTGTGCTCTTGTGACTTTATATGCACGAGATCTTTGGGCTATTCAGTACTGAAATACAAGACATAAAAGGGAAAATATTTGCTTATAAGTATAAACATATGGCTTCCAAAGGAACTGTTATTACTTATATAACTATCCACAATATGATTTTCTTCACATCTAAGCAGAAACTTTAAAAATAGCGTCCATTTTCTTTCTGCAAAACGGAAAACATTATTTTGTCCTTTTTAGGCATTTTGTTTTCAGCTCAAGCAGTTGCAATTCTTTGTGACTGATACAGTTTTAAAGATCACTAGTGAATGTCCAGTGGGTTAGCTAATGTGACACTTCTGAAACCTTTCAGGTTCCTCTTTTATTTGACCTTAGGATTAAGTAACCATCTATTGAGCTCCTATATTTGCTTTTAAATAATTATGGGAACAAAGTAGGAATTGAAAGAAAAAATTCCTGTTTTCCTGACAGTATGGTCTGTCTTAGATTTATAATGACTTTGTTGTATGTTTCAGATACGGGCAACTAAGTGGCTCATGTTACCTTCACCCTCGCTACTCAAGCACACCAGAGCCATAAAGAGCAAATGAAGTGCATAACCCTGGATCTGGGCTTGCCAATATAAACTGTTTTCTATGACTGATATGTCAGATGCTTGTCTCACTCAGCCAGGTTGGCAGTTACAGACACTCAAAGGTGCCTGCTTTAAGCCCTTCTTTATTAAGCGACAAGTTTGGCTTTAATTATCACATTTCCCTTTGCTAATTTGTGATTGACAGCTGGCTGCAGACTATAATAAAAGCTGTATATAAGGCCAGAAACTCATTTTAGCTATCTCTTCCACCCAGTCTTTACCTGTTTTCTAGATTTGTGAATAAAAAGGAATGCGCGCTTATTGTCTCTGCAGTGAAATAACAAAACGAGAGGCAACAGGCCAGTTACAGTACAGCTATCAGGATTCCAGAAGCTTAACTTTGCAGTATAGATTATCTGCGTTCCATTATGAAATACTTCCTTCCCCCTTTTTAACTATAGTCTCACGAATAGACTGAAAACCTGGGGGTTCTTCCCATCAGTGATAGCTTCCACTGTCATATTGTCCTAAAGGTACTTGGAGTTAGATTATTTGGAACGTCAGTAAGTGACTAATTTACAGCCACTAGAATTGTTGACACACCACACCGTCTAGGGTAAGGCAGAAGGAGTAAGAAAAAGGCACAGTGGGTGTGCCAGCTGTGGAGCATTTAAGCCTTTGTTGGTCTAACTGCATGCCTTTGAATGTGTCTCTCAACTATTGACTTTTCCTTTTAGAAATAACCATACGGTAATCCCTCCCCAACTGGGAAGCTAAACTTTCTTGAAAAGCACCATGGGTGGCACAGCCATGGGCTCTGAGGAAACAGAGAGTTAGGGTAACATGACATTTAAAAACATAGACTTCGGAATCAAACAAACCTGAGCTTGGAATCCCGGCTCTGTCATCTGTCTGTGTGGGCAGTTGCCTTAACTTCTTGAGTCCACATTTTCTTGTCTGTAAAATGGGGGTTATAACGTCTTCCTCACAAGAGTCATGAAGGTTAGATGAGAAGAATGTTTAGCGTGGAGACCTAGGAAACATTCAATCCAGGAAGATGTCTTAACTTTCTAGGAAAAAAGTTAAAAAGACATGAAATGCATATTTAAACTCACTAAATAAAATTTCTAAAAGTGTCTGCTTGGAAACAGTCCATGTTTGATAAGCACTGAAAACCTGCTTTGGTAGGCAGCCTTTTCCTGAATCTTTTCTTACATTGCCTAGGGAATAATGATTTTTTATTAAGTAGTTAACAAGTGCTATACATTTATTTGGCTTTTTTACTTTACATGTATTAGTTTACTTCATTCTTATGTCAGTCCTGTGAAGTAGGTGCTATTATTATCTCCACTTTCCAGATACGAAAGGGAGCTGTAGAGCATATGAGAATGAGTTACTTTCCCGGTAGCTAGCAAATGGTGGAGCTGGGATTTAGCTTCAGCTCCATCAATAGGGCCTGAGTTGTTACCTGTCACTCCTTATCCTGTAAGCTAGGATATCATCTGCTGACTCACCTTCTGCCACATTTCTGTGTTCTGAAAAGCCATTTTAAAAGCTTTTAAATTGCCCTTACTTGCTTGAGATTTATTGTCTCTTGCACTGGCACATACCCTTGCTAACACTTTTTCTTGGGTGTTAGCAAGATAGCTTTTCAAAATTATCCTGGTGTTAAGGGACATGTTCTTCTTAGCTGAATCTGTCTGTATATGGAAAGGGAAAGGAATGAATAGTTCGCCTTGTTTCCCTACCCTGAGGTCCAATGAGCATGGTCTTTGGGACATGTAACAGTAATTGTTGGCTTTGTTTGAGGAGAGTGAACCAAATGGCATATTGATAAAATGATCAGTTACAAGAATATTCTTAAATCAGTGTAAGATATTTCTAAAGTATAGCTGGCTAACAAGCACTCCTTTTGTATTCACATGACAGTGGTTCAAATATTTTTTTAAAATCTTCATATTGTTTATCTTTCACGAGAGAAGTAGGTGCCCAGAAAACAAACACCTGGGATTAGCTCCACAGTCATCCAACTCAGTGGTTGCCCTTGGAGACGTCATCTGCCTGGAGTATGTCTTTCTCAGTGGTAAGACATAATAAGGGTTGCCCTATAGGTTTGTTTGGCTGAGCAAGTGGGTTTGCATTTTAGCTCGCAGAGCACATTCTGTGCTGTTGATCGACAGCTGCTCCTTCAACTATGAGAGTTTTTGTTATTTGATACCTTTCTTTACAGAGAGGACACGTTGTATCCCAAACAAAGAGTATTTGCTCTTAGTTTTAGGAATATTATAGACAGCTTTATTTTTGAATAGACATCGAAGTGGGTGCTGTAGGAAGATAGTCTGGTCACTAGCGATCCATGACTTCCTAACGGCTGCCGCCCTCTCCCAGTGAGTAACTGGTCAGTAACTCATCTGCGCTTATCAGATATTTAGGTTCTTACATCTTCTGTGCACTATTTTTAGCTGCCAGGGTTTGTTTATTTTTTACACAGGTCAGAAGTAAGCAGTGTAAGATGACCAGAATTCTTTGGCCATATTAATTGGTTGTCTTCCATAAGGAGGAAGAATTGTATAGACTATTAGGCTTGAACTTAAAAATCCTTGATTTAGAGATACTGAGGTTACTTGATATCATTCAGATTGGAGCCCTGACTTCTCGCTGGAGTGGAATCCAACCGTGAGCCTTCTCAATCCTGATCTGGCCAGCGCACTGTTTGGCGCGTATGAACTCTGTTACATGCCAGAACATGTAGCCTTCAGTTGGTGTGATCCATCAGTGTCAGATGAACTCCTCCATTTGGATTAAATTCATGAGAGAAAGAGTCAGGGAGTGACTCTGTAAGTCTCAGAAAGCCAGCACACTTGGCCAACCATCTGCCCCAAGCTGAGCGGTGGTAGGAGGCGCAGAAGCAGTGAAGCCGGGTGGTAGGATGCCTAGGCTGCAAGTGTTGCTTTTAGTTTAATAGACTCCAGACTGTGTAGATGGGGGACATAAGGCTTAGAGGGGTGAGGTTATTCCATGCCAGCTATTTAACCAGTGAGCGGCATGCCTACCTTGAATGCATCAGGTACATTGCCTTTTCTGGGCCTTGGTGTTTGGCGGTTTCCTCTACCTGGAATAGTCTTCCCATTGATTTGAGTGACTTACTCTCTCACTTAGCTCTCTAGCTTAATCCTTAAAGAGTCACCATTCTAAAATAGTACTCTTTCCTATCCCTCTGTATCCTTTGACCCTGCTTTATAACACTCAGCACCGTCTTCCATTGTGTTTTGTACAAATATTATACATATATACAGCCATCCCCCTGAATCCAAGGATATGGAGGGCTGACTGAACTATATACCATTTTATATAAGGAACTTGAGCATCTGCAGATTTTGGTATCTGTGGGCTTCCTGGAACCAGTCCTCCACAGGTACCAAGGAACCACTGTATTTGTGTCGTTCCTGTCTCTCCATTTAGAATGTAAGCTCCACAATGGCAGACGATTTGTGCTTTTTACAGTTTTAGTCGCAATGCCTAGAAAACGCCTGACACATAGTAGGTGCTAAGTAAATATTACTTAAATTAATGAACAAACGTATTTGTTAATGAGACATTTATGGGATTACCAAGTATTATGCTGGTTGCCGAAGGTACGATTATAAGTAGGATACAGTTACTCTGATCAAGATCTTATTTTCTAGTGGAAGAGAGTCAAAACCAGGAAACTTAGTGTGTTCTATTCTGTGATAGGGATGTGAACAGGGTTCTGTGGGAACACCTAGGATAGGGTCTCCTGCCTTAGGGATCAGAGAAGGTATCCTGGAGAGGTGTGATAACTTAACTTACTGAGTCTTAGAAGCAGCTGAGGAGAAGCAACTTGAATGAAGCAAAAGTGTGGGAAGGGTAATAGGGAAGGCAAACCAGGCAGAGGGAATTCTGAATGGAACTGTCAGGAGAAGGAGAGCTCAGAACATTTTAGAGGTTATGTGCCTGAAGGAGTGTATCTTCAAGTTTTTCGGCCGAGTTGAATATATAAATTTTTAGATACACTGATGAAATAAATATATGCTCATAACACTTACTTGGCTACACTAAATCCCATATCATATAAAACAATACATGGAAAATCCTGCTTTTCCTGCTTTAATAATTATCATTTATGCCTTTAATGTGTATTTTCCACGTCAGTATTGTCATAAATAGAACCCCTTTGGTGTTTTCTAACAAAGTTCTCCAGAGCTTGTCTTATTTACCTTACTAGGGCCATTTGTGTATTCATTGAGTAATAAGCATTATAGAGCAACTCCTTTATACCAGGCACAGTGAATAAAAATGGACAAAACCCCTTATTCTCAAGGATGGAGTTTACATTTTGGATCTTGGCGATACAGTGCTTTTTGAATATGGCTGTGGTGTTACAGTGTTATCTCCATCTACTTGCATAACATTAAGAACGATTTTTGTTCTTTCCTCTTCTGACAATTACCCATGCCCATATTTCTAAATAATGCCCATATACTGGTGTATTGATCAGTTTTAGCCATTATCTCTGCTGATTTCCTATTATCATGGTTTAAGATTTAGTGTTGTTATCCCACAGTTTCCTTTGCTTCCCTTCCGTCCCTTCATTATTCCCATAGAGTTGTGTTCAGTTTTTTCTCAAATCACTATATTATTATGTATATGCAAATACTATTCAGCTGGGAATTGTGTGGTATGATCATATTTCCTTTTCTTTCTCCTGAAGCTAACGGCGACTTGCTTGCTTAGTTTTCACTGTACCAGTTGCAGATTTTCCCCCATGATCCAAAAGCCTCTCAACACAGCCCTCTACAAGGTTGGTCTATGTTCAGGAAGACATCTTTTTTTTTTTTTTTTTTTCCCCGGTACGCGGGCCTCACACTGTTGTGGCCTCTCCCGTTGCGGAGCACAGGTGCCGGACGCGCAGGCTCAGCGGCCATGGCTCACGGGCCCAGCCGCTCCGCGGCATGTGGGATCTTCCCGGACCGGGGCACAAGCCCGTGTCCCCTGCATTGGCAGGCGGACTCTCAACCACTGTGCCACCAGGGAAGCCCAGGAAGACATCTTTTAATTCAGTTTTTGTGGTTTCATCTCTCTGGAGACCTCCATGTAACTAGCTGGACTGGTTGCTCTGTAGGCAGCCTCCTAGGTCTTCCTTCCTAAAACTTCATTTGCTGCTATTCTAGATACTCACTTTGCCTCTTCTCTGAGTTATTTTTCCTGTTACCTAGATTTCCTACCTTTTTCTTTGTCTTTCCTTTGTTAAGGAGGGACCCATTCTCTCATGGCTTCATCAGATTGAAAAGAAGGTATGACAGCAAAGTGCACTGTGGTGACAACCCTTAACAAATCTTACTTTTAACTCTCTCAGTGCTTCAGTCTGGGTAGGGTAGCCCTCTGGGGCTGGTGCATATCTTTCATCCGAAGATTTCCGCATCTTCTTAGTTGAAGCCTCTGTTTCTATGACCTTGTCCTTCTCTTTCTTGGGAGAGTATCTCATTTTGTTGAAGCACATCCTCCAAAATGTGCTTCAAGGAAGCACATTTTGGGGAAGGAAGCACATTTGGGGAAGGAAGCACATCCTTCCCCAGAGATGGTGGTGCATGGGAGGAATATTTTTAAAATCCTTGAATATTGAAAAATGTCCTTTTTACTCACCCACTCAATTGATAGGATGACTGGGTAAAGAATTTTAAGTACAAATCAGTGTCCCCCCCAGTTTTTGAAGCCATTGCTCAGTTGTCTTAGTTGCCAGTGAAGAGTCTGAAGCCATTCTAATTCTTCATCTGTTTATTACAGTGATGTGCTGGATTCGTGTTTATTTTACCCTTTGTGCTGAGAACTCAGCCTTAATCTGGAAATTCACAAGTTTGCTTTCTGGGAGATTTTCTTGAATTAAAAATGATCTGTTAATGATTTGCTTTTCAATTTGCTCTATTCTTTTTTTTGGATTTCCGATTAGCCTGATTGCCTAGCTCGTCCTCCAGTTCGTTTTCACTTTGGTATTCTGTAGCGCTTTTTTTTCTCTGCTTTCTGGAGGATTTCTTGAACTTTATCTTCCAGCCTGTCTGTGGAGTACTTCATTTCTGCTACCATATTTTTCAAGAGCATTTTTTGTTGAATATTTTTCATAGCTTTATGCTCTTTCATGTTGTATCTTTTATCTTTTAGACAGTATTAGGGATAGATTTGTTACGATCTTTCTGCATAGTTTGTTTCTTCCAAATTGCCTTTTTCTATTTGTTTTTATTTTCTTTTATATTAGAGGCTTTTCTCACCTCTCTGGCAATCCTTGGTTGAGTATATGTAATTATATATTATCCAAATATATATATGCATTTACAGATATTCACAACTGAGAATTGTTGTGCAATAATTGTATTTCCTTTTTCCCAAAACTAATGATGACTTGTTTGCTTAAGTATACAGTACTTAATAATACATTGATATATACTGTTGATTAGTTAATTATACAGTTTCATAATTATACAGCATATATATATATATATATATATACACCTGTAAATACCTACATATACAGTATGCATATACATACCAATTCTGTTATATTCTCTGTAGGAATTTATTCACTGTACATATGTACCTATATTCATATATTTGCCAAATGTATACATACATACACACACAAATTAAACTTGTGACTGAAATTCTGAATTAGTTGGATAAAGATTCATATGAGCTGTCTTCTGTTTTATATGCTCACTTAAGGAATTAATCTTATTTAGATTTTTCATTTGCTACTAGCTTTAAACATTTGCCATATAACTTGAATAGAATTAGACAAAGTAATACTAAAATCAAATCACAAAGATAAGCAGCTTTCTTCAGAAATGGTGACAGTTGGATTAATAGCAAAGGTCTAGGCAAGAAGGAATTTTCCATTCCTTCAGTCTCATTTCTGAATAATCAGTTAATCCATTAAAATCATTAAAGTCCGTCTGTGTAGTCTAATGAAATTTCTTTTCCAGAATTCAGATGTTTCAAAAGCCTTTTTGCAATGAAACCCCAAATTTCTGAGAATTCAGAAGCAATACCCCATCATTTTCCTTTAATTTACACTGTGATTTGCTTAATGAAATGTACCAAGGTAATAATTCTTTTCTATTTGTACTTTTGAAAAATTAGAAATGTAACTTCATTAAAATGGTATTTCATTTTCTTTTCTAACTTTTGCATTTCAGTCCATCCTTTGTCTTGTGTTTTAATTCTGCTTTTTGTCCACTGACATCTGCTTTATCACTTGGAGTGTATGCCTTTTCAATAAAATAACTTACTCAATAAGAACCCCTGTAATGCGAATGTTGTTGTGTTTAATGTTGTCCCAGAGGACTCTTAGGCTGTCTTCATTTCTTTCCAATTTTTTTTC
The DNA here is from genome assembly GCF_963455315.2 of Globicephala melas. Classification (NCBI taxonomy): domain Eukaryota; kingdom Metazoa; phylum Chordata; class Mammalia; order Artiodactyla; family Delphinidae; genus Globicephala; species Globicephala melas. Next base: position 27,571,378 of record NC_083322.1, read on the forward strand.
TTTATTCTGTTCCACAGCAGTAATTTCCACCATTCTGTCTTCCAGTCACTTATCCGTTTTGCCTTAGTTATTCTGCTATTGATTCCTTCTAGTGTAGTTTTCATTTCAGTTATTGTATTGTTCATCTCTGGTTGTTCTTTAATTCTTCTAGGTCTTTGTTAAGCATTTCTTGCATCTTCTTGATCTTTGCCTCCATTCTTTTTCCGAGGTCCTGGATCATCTTCACTCTCATTATTCTGAATTCGTTTTCTGGAAGGTTGCCTATCTCCAGTTCATTTAGTTGTTTTTCTGGGGTTTTATCTTGTTCCGTCATCTGGTACATAGTCCTCTGCCTTTTCATTTTGTCTTTCTTTCTTTGAGTGTGGTTTACATTCCACAGGCTGCAGGATTGTAGTTCTTTTTGCTTCTGCTGTCTGCCCTCTGGTGGATGAGGCTATCTAAGTGACTTAAGCAAGCTTCCTGATGGGAGGGACTGGTGGTGAATAGAGCTGGGTGTTGCTCTGGTGGGCAGAGCTCAGTAAAACTTTAATCCAGTTGTCTGCTGATGGGTGGGCCCGAGTTCCCTCCCTGTTGGTTGTTTGGCCTGAGGTGACCCAGCACTGAAGGGTACAGGCTCTTTGGTGGTGGGGCTAATGGTGGACTCCAGGAAGGGTCATGACAAGGAGTACTTCCCAGAACTTCTGCTGCCCATCTCCTTGTCCCTGTGGTGAGCCACAGCCACCCGCCGCCTCTGCAGGAGACCCTCCAGCACTAGCAGGTAGGTCTGGTTCAGCCTCCTCTGGGGTCACTGCTCCTTCCCCTGGGTCCCGATGCGCACACTACTTTGTGTGTGCCCTCCAAGAGTGGAGTTTGTGTTTCGCCCAGCCCTGTCGAAGTCCTGCAGTCAAATCCCACTAGGCTTCAAATTCTGATTCTCTGGGAATTCCTTCTCCTGTTGCCGGACCCCCAGGTTGGGAAGCCTGTCGTGGGGCTCAGAACCTTCACTCCAGTGGGTGGACTTCTGTAGTGTTACTGTTCTCCAGTTTGTGAGTCACCCACCCAGCCGTTATGGGATTTGATTTTATTGTGGCTGCTCCCCTCCTACCCTCTCACTGTGGCTTCTCTTTTGTCTTTGGATCTGGGGTATCTTTTTTGTGAATGCCAGTGTCTTCCTGTCGATGCTTGTTCGGCAGTTAGTTGTGATTCTGGTGCTCTCGCAGGAGGGAGTGAGCACACGTCCTTCTACTCCGCCATCTTGAACCAATCTCTCCATAAGCCTTTTCTTAACTTTTAAAATGTATTTCTGTTCTGTGTAAACAGTATCATGTGGGTAATGGCTACTGTGAGGTTTTTTTTACTTCAGTTAATTATAATTTCTTTTTCTACTAATCTGCAAGTATTTAATAGTTGCTACTTGTTTTTAAAAATTCAACTAGAGATTGAATCCAAAGAAGAGTGTTACTATAAGAGGATTGTTCAGTACTTTCAAATTTCAGCCAGTTTTTGGTGACAGGTATGTCAAGAATGTCTAGAATTGTAACAGAAATTACTACAAAGCATCTAGACCAGGAACTGGAATCCTGAGTTTGGACAGGTGGGCCACAACCAGGGGCATTACCATCCCCTTCTTGTGTTGCCACGTAGAGGTCAGCGATGCCAGATGGTAGTCCAGAGAGCACTTCGAAAAATAATTGTTTAACTTATGTTAACAGAAGCTGAACAGCAGTGTTTGAAAACATTGCCACTTGGCCATGTTTCAGAGCTTTCCCACCAGTGTGCTGGAACACACTGAAAAGGGACATTTGTAATACATACGTATGTATCAATATATGGAGAGAAGGAGAAAGGGGGAGGGGGAGGGCTGCTTTGCAGCACAATTCCAGGAAGTACCCTTCACATTCCATACAAAGGATGCTCCCCGGAGGTTTGGAATATGGCAATACTGTCTGTACCGCGCTGTGAGGCACAAGGTAGAGGGGATTGGGACATGGGAATGGGGTTTGAGGAAAGAATTCATGACTTGATAATATATGATTATGACATGGGAAAACATCCATGTGTTTGGAAATTCAATTACATGTTAAAGGTATAAGTATTTTAAAACCTAATCTTTTGTTAACAAATGTGCATATTTCTTTTGTAACATGAATGAACTTTCTCATATCAAGATTTCAGAATGACTCTATGAGCATTCATAGGTGCTGTTTTACAATGTTAGGATACAAATGATAACAGCAGCTGTACAGGGCTTAGTGACTTGTTTTAATCTCCCTTTCTGACTTCGAATTTTTATTTTGAATCCATTAGCTGTGTCAATATGTGTCAATATATATTTATGGACTCCTTGTAACTTTCAGTTTGTTCATTCTGGTGCTGTCGTGTCAATTAAGTTAGCCATCTTTTGAAGCCAGTAATAATCCAACAGCAAATCTGCAAGGTGGAAATAAAGCATTAACAATTTTCTTAAAAAAACCTTTAGTTTATAAACTCTTTATTAAACCTTTTTGTACCATCAGTATGCTGTGGTAGGAAACAATAAATGATGCTCTGATCCTGTTTCTTCACATAAAAGCTGAAAACAGATGGGACAGTAGCAGCTTGGATTATATTGTACTCACTATTTTGTTAACATAACTTAGTGTGGAATTCAGGCAAACTTCTATAGGAAGCCTTCTTTGGAAGAAAACGATGTGTTAATTGCAGTGTTTTCAGAATAAACTCTTGGTGTCAAAGCCTTTACATATTCCTGTCAGTGCAGAACATAAACATAGGCCCTGTTTGTATAATGTCTTATTGGTTTCCTGGTTTTCTTCTACCACACAGACTATTTTTTCCCCAGTAGTTTGGATATTTCCCTACAAAACAAGTAGTGTTATTCCAAGCATTACTTTCCAGTGATTTAATTTTTTTTTAAATAAAATATTTTTAACAGCTGGGGATTCGTTAATATGTAACGGAAATTCTTTTGATTTAATAGTTTGAATTAGTGTTGTCTCTGTCATCTGACATCTTTGTACTAAAAGTTTTGACAACTGACGCCTTTCCAGTATCCTTTGCTTCGTTGGTCCCATGTGCAATACAGGGTCCATAATATCACGTAAGCTGATAAAGTGACTTTGCAGTGTATGTGAGAGATTTTGATTTTAGCTCTTAGTTGCATGACCTTGAGTTCTTGACTTCAGTATGATACTCTTGTAACCTAACTCGTGAAACAATTGTCAAGCTATTTGAATTTGTAGTTTTTTAATATTTAAGATGGATGTATTCTAGGAAGGTATCAGCCTGGTTTGCTTGGTACTTTTGCTTAACTTGATAATATTTACATGAAATGAGACATTTTGTTTGCAGAAAATTGTTGGAATACAGAAATCTAGATTTTGTATCGTCCTCATCATATTGCCTAATTAGTGGCAAAACTTTATTTGTGACTGTCATCGGAGGACATTCTGGATTAAAAAGAAAAGTTGTGCGTTTTAGTGGAAAGAGATCTGTAAAAATTAAATCAGTTTAGATAAAAACTTCTGAAGGAGACTGAGCTGTTAGGAGTTTAGAAACTTGATTTAAAAAATTAAACCTGTTTTCTTAAGAATGTGTAAACAGGGACTTCAAAAAATTAAAAATAGCATTAGGAAATACTGAGATATGAATTTGATCTAATTCAATAGTTAAAATTTAGAAATTCACATGATATAGATATTACAATCATGAGATTAAAAAATTGAAATATATATTTCAAAATTCTAAAGACCCTTTACTTAATCCTTTTAATTAAATTGCATTAATTATTTTAGAGGCAAACATTTTTCCAAGTTATCAAATTTCTTGGAGTCACTTTGTTTTTGTTTTATTAACCAATTGTAGATAAATTAATAAATAGTTGATAAAATTCACACAGTCCTATTCAACTTACAAATACTAATATAAGAAGGTAATGACAATAACAAAATAATAATAGTGATAGTAGTAATGGTAACTTCTTTCTGTGTTAGAAGGAAGAATTGTGAAAAGCAGAAGCAAATTAAATGGAATAAAAACTAAGTACTTCACATGTGTATGCTAAAAAAAAAAGTCTTGATTATAAAGGAATTGTGACAAAACCTTTCCTACTGACAGATTTGGCCAGAGGTCAGGGAGAGATGAGATTTGTGTAGGCCTGCACCTCACTTGGTGGGGGGACTGCTCTACATCAAGTTTTATTTGCCAAAATGACAATTACCTCATTAAGAAAGTTCATGGAGGGAGCTATTTAAATAATATTTAAATGTTATTCAATGGTTTAAAATTTTTGCATAGTGGTTAAAAATTAAACAATTTTTTTTTGTTGTTCACGACCTGCAGACGTTGATTGGAAAGCTCCTCCCTGTAAAATATTACCCCCAGTAGGTGGGTAGGGGAGTATATATGCCCGCAAGTACATGCAAGCATTTGTGTGTGTGTATATACGCAACTGAGTATGCTTTAAATTACTCATATTATTTTTGACAGCCATGGCTGTTGGGTAATGTGTACTATATTATAAACCAAGATCGTAGGAAGAAAAAATTTTGCTTTCTTCAATCATAACTGTATTTGAACACTCCATTCAGAGTATCAGGTTATTTTACAAAGTATTGGAAAATTAGGATATTTTCCCCCAAAATATCACTAAACTTTTATTTGAAGGTAGGCTTATTTCTTTGTCTTTCCCATCCCTATCACAGTACTTGGAATGTAGTAGGCTCTCGATAAATACTTGTTGAATTGCTCATTTGCTGAATACTTGAAGAAACGTTAAAAGCAGCATAGCCTTTCTGAATAAAAGTTGAGACAGTGAATGCTTCCTAAGTATGTAGCATAAAGTGCATCTTTTTCCTGGAAAAGTTCTTCGACTTAATTATACCCTATCAAATTTTATTTCAAAACCATGCTTATAAGATGTATTAACAAGAATCTAACTTACAGATACTAGTTGAATTTAGTGACAAGTAATCTCTTACCTGAGGACTTCTGATGAACTTGCTGTACTGTAGGACTATCCACTGGGTACTCTGTCCAGATGTCTCTCTTCCGAGAGTGGAAGTGCCAGTCTCAGCATACCAGGCACTCCCACTCATCTTCCTCCTTCTCTTGCTTCCTTCCTTCCGCAGCCAGCCCTTCTCTTCTTCCTCCTCTTCCTTTTCCTCTACCTCTCTCGATTCCCAGTCAGCAGGGAAATTTTTTATTTGGTGTGCCGTACCCTTTTAGGAGCAGGTTGTGTCAGCTTAGTCAACTAACATTAAGCTGCTTTTGTGTTGTAAAGGACTGATGGGTTTGCATACTAACCTATCGCAGGAATCTTAACAAGGAAGGGGTCCTGGAAAGAGTACAATACCCCAAAGAGTTTGCCTATCAAAATGTCTGGCATTCTGTAATGACAAAGGTAGGGTGTGTGACTAACATTTGGAAAATAAATCACAAAACTGTCACGTGGAAGCTTTTGAATTTGTAAAATTTACCCATTGTCTTTTTCACTTTACCTCATGTAATTCCTTGTGATACACTAATGATTTTGGTGCTAAATTATATTCGTGATTGTTAACATATTACTCTATATTGATCCCTGTATTGATGTTATAATTATTCACCTCCCCTTGGAACCAAATTTCTCCATGGTATCCAGGTACATTTCAGGAATTTGCAATACTCAGGACTTGGGAAAGCTTGTCCACAAAGTATAGAATATGCTGTTCTTTGCTACCAAAAAATTGGGGGTTGTTCTGTAACTTAGCAATGTAAATAGATAAAGGATAAGTGAGGTTTGTTAACGGAATTTTTGTGAGAGAAATTAACTGAAAAGAAACTAACACTAGAATAATGTCTTTAGTGTGAAAAATTTTCAGACCTGCTGTAGCACAAAATATTTAAGTTTTCTGTTCTCTGTATTCACATCCTAGAATATCTTTCAGTTTTTGGCATCTTGAATCACTTTTGAGTTGTTTTGGACATCTGTTTTGTGAATTTAAGTTTTCTCCTACAAAATGGAGCTGATAGTATTTCTAAATATTAATGAATTAAGTAGCGACTCTCCTTTCAAGCTGGTTTGGCTCAGTGTCTCCCACTAGGTGGGCAGCAGATGGACTGGAACCAAAGGCACCCCTTGCACCAGTAGACGGGGTTTTAGGACCAAAATGCATATGTCATGGCCAGAATTACACAGCATTTCACTGTTTTACAAGCCTTTATTTATGCATATTTAGTATAGTGTAGGTTTCCTCTCTAGACCAGTGCTATACGTGGGACATCTGGTCAACAGTCAGTGGCACTGTGCAGTGGTCCTTCTCCACCTTTGTTGTATTTGGAGGTTTATTCTGTTTGTGTAGCCAGAGGCTTTCCATGTTTCTTTGAATTGCTTTAATTTCTTAGGGTATGGCCAGGATATTAGGGTATTTAAAAATAATAATAATAAAAGTTAAAATTAAAAAACAAGCTTGTGGGTTTAGTATAAACCCACCACTTTTTGTTAGATCCAGACAAGTTAAGGTTAGGTTGTTCCTAATTAGAAATTTGCTTCAGATGTAAGCATTTCTAGGTTTTCCTAGCAGGTAAGATGTAACATGTAAGAAGTACTTACGTCTTAAAACATGATTTATAATTATACTAAGCAGAAGATGAATCTGCTCTTATTTCTTTGTCATGAGTAAAAGCCTAATTTAATAATTGGTTTTAGTCCTATCCTGTGTATCATGTGTATCTGTCATTCCACTTTAGGTTGGTCAAAAATTAAAATTCTGGAGTTACAGCCAAGTATTATGGTGTGAAAATCTAAATCAATTCATTGATACCTCCCTACCCTTTGATTTAGTTGGGTAGATTTCTTTTAACTAACGAGTACCAGATCCAGCAAATCCCCTAACCTAGCTGAACATCAGACCTCCAGGAACTTAAAAATTGAATAGCTTTCTGGGCCACTCTGTTCAGAATTCAGAAGTAGTAGGTATAGGTAAGGTATTCGGTATGTACATTTTTGAAAAAGCTTTTCAAAGTTTGTGATTAGCCAGATTTGGGAAACTTGTTGGTTTTTTGTTATAGAAAAATGATCAGACTTTCCTCTTCGTGGCATCTCATCTGTTTGCCTGGATTTAATCTTACACAGCAGGTTGAGCTCTGCTATGGAAATTTCCTTTGAGCTTCCTTTTCAGGCAGCACTGAAAAGATTAAGGAGTTTGACGTGACTGGGACTATGAGACAGTATCAAGTCCGAAGAGGCAAAGATAAACTAGGCAGAAACAGTGCAATGAATGAAAGAATGATGTTATCAAAGACTTAGCGTGAAGGTCGAAAGCTATAATACAAATGAAATATAGGATGACCAGTGACATTTTAATTTTAGGTAAATAATGGATAATTTTTACTACAAGTATGACCCAAATATTTCATGAGATACACTTACAGTAAAAATTATTTCAAATTTTTAATGTAAATATTTTATCATTACCTATTTATCTGAAATTGAAATTTAATGGGACATCCAGTATTTAATTTGGCAGCCCTACCTTGGAAGTCCATTAGTGTGGAAGGAGGATATGGCATACTGCTTAGACGCGGCAGTGTACCACAAAACAGCCTTTCAACTTAACTAGCCCCAGGAGCAGGCTTTATTTTAAGACACCTGTTTTTTAATCTAAAATGAAAATACTACATTTTTATTGAGGTATATTTAATCTATAATATGTTCAGGTGTGCAATGCAGTGATTCTAAATTTTTAGACTTTATACTCCAGAAATTGGCTGTATTCCCTGTGCTGTACAGTATATCCTTGTAGCTTATTTTACAAATAGTAGTTTGTACCTCTTAGTCCCCTACCCATCCTGCCCCTCTCCACTTCCCTCTCCCACTGGTAACCACTAGTTTTTTCTCTATATCTGTAAGTCTGTTTCTTTTTTGTTATATTCATTAGTTTTGTTTTTTAGATTCCACATATAAGTGATAAGATACAGTATTTGTCTGACCTATTTCACTAAGCATAGTACTCTCTAGGCCCGCCCATGTTGTTGCAAATGGTAAAATTTCATTTTTTATGACTGAGTAGTATTCCATTGCATATATGCACCACATCTTCTTTATCCATTCCTCTGTCAATGGACATTTAGGTTGCTTCCATGTCTTAGCTGTTGTAAACAGCGCTGCAGTGAACACTGGGGTGCATGCATCCTTTTGAGCTATGTTTTTTTTCATATATATGCCCGGGAGTGGGTTTGCTGGATCATATGGTAGCTCTAATTTTAGTTTTTTAAGGAAACTCCATAATGTTCTTTATAGTGGCTGTACCAATTTACATTCCCACCAACAGAGTAGGAGTGTTCCCTTTTCTCTACACCCTCTCCAGCATTTATTATTTATAACCTTTTTGATGTTGGCTATTCTGACTGGTGTGAGGTGATATCTCATTGTAGTTTTGATTTGCATTTCTATAATAGTGATGTTGAGCACCTTTTCATTTGTCTCTTGGCCATCTGTATGTCTTCTTTGGAGAAATGTCTATTTAGGTCTTCTGTCTGTCTTTTGATTGGGTTGTGTGTTTTTTTTTTTTTTTTTTTTTGATATTGAGCAGCATGAGCTGTTTATAAATTTTGGAGATTAATCCCTTGTGGGTTGCATCATTTGCAAATATTTTCTCCCATTCTGAGGGTTGTCTTTTTGTTCATGGTTTCCTTTGCTGTGCAAAACCTTTTGAGTTTAATTAGGTCCCATTTTAAAAAATCTTTGTTCTTATTTCCATTACTCTAGGAGACCGATCCAAAAAGATATTGCTGCGATTTATGTCAGTGTTTTGCCTGTGTTTTCCTCCAGGAGTTTTATAGTATCTATCTGGTTTTACATTTAGGTCTTTAATCCATTTTGAGTTTATTTTTGTGTATGGTGTTAAAGAATGTTCTAATTTTTTTTTTTTTTTTTACATGTGGCTGTCCAGCTTTTCCAGCACAATTTATTGAAGAGACTGACTTTTCTCCATTGTATAGACTTGCCTCCATTGTCGTAGATTAATTGACCATAGGTGCATAAGTTTATTTCTGGACTTTCTGTCCTGTTCCATTAACCTATATTTCTGTTTTTGTTCCAGTACCTTACTGTTTTGATGACTGTAGATTTGTAGTATAATCTGAAGTCAGGGTCCTCCAGCTCTGTTTTTCTTTCTCAAGATTGCTTTGGCTATTCGGGGTCTTTTGTGTCTCCATACAAATTTTAAGATTTTTTGTTCTAGTTCTGTGAAAAATGCCATTGGTAATTTGATAGGGAGTGCATTGAATCTGTAGATTGCTTTGGGTAGCACAGTCATTTTCACAATATTGATTCTTCCAAAACAATATCGTATATCTTTCCATCTGATTGTATCATCTTTGATTTCTTTCATCAGCATCTTATAGTTTTCTGAGTACAGGTCTTTTGCCTACTTAGGTAGGTTTATTTCTAGGTAGTTTATCCTTTTTTATGTGATGGTAAATGAGATTGTTTCTTTAATTTCTCTTTCTGATCTTCATTGTTAGTGTAAGGCCAGTGTTGCCTTAATGACTTTCTGTCTGGATGATCAGTCCATTGATGTCAGTGGGGTGTTAAAGTCCCCTAGTATTATTGTGTTACTGTGGATTTCTCCCTTTTGTCTGTTAATATTTTCTTTATATATTTAGGTGGTCCTATGTTGGGTGCATATATATTTATAATTATTATATTTTCTTCTTGGATTGATCCCTTAATTATTATGTAATGTCCTTCTTTGTCTCTTGTAACAGTCTTTGTTTTAAAGTCTATTTTGTTTGATATAAGTACTGCTACCCTGGCTTTCTTTTTATTTCCTTTTGTATGGAATCCCTTTTTCCACCCCCTCACCTTCATTCTGCATGTGTCCTTAGATCTGAAGTGGGTCTCTTGTTAGCAGCATATGTGTCTTGCTTTTGTATTGATTCAGCCACTCTCTTTTGACTGGAGTATTTAATCCATTTACATTTAAAATGATTATTGATAGGTATGTACTTATTGCCATTTGCTTAATTGTTCGGGGGTTGTTTTTGTAGTTCTTTTTTGTTCTTCTTCTCTTCTCTTCCCTTGTGATTTGATGACTACCTTTAGTGTTTGGATCCTTTCTCTTTTTTGTGAATCTATGATAGAATTTTGGTTTTCGGTTACCATGAGGTTTATATATAGCAATCTATAGATATGTATCTCTTAATTTCCAGTGTATTTTAACAACCCTCCATTTTAAGTCCTCTTCCTTTCACAATTACTATTTTTGTTTACATCTGTTTTGTGTATGCCTTGATTGCTTATTGTGGATATAGTGATTTTATTACTTTTTAAGAAAACTTTCCTGTGCTAGTGTTGTACATAGTTGACTTACTACCTTTACTGCATATTTGCCTTTACTGATGAGACTTTCCCTTTTGTAACTTTTATGTTTCTAGTTTCGGCCTTCTCTTTTTCACCTACAGAAATCCTTTTAACATTCCTTGTGAAGCAGTTCAGGTGGTGCTGAACTCTTAGCTTTTGCTTGGCTGTATACTTTTGATCTCTCAATCAGATCTGAATGAGGGCCTTGCTGGGTAGAGTAATCTTGGTTGTAGGTTTTTCCTTTTCTCACTTTAAATATTTAGTGTCGATCCCTTCTGGCATGCAGAGTTTCTGCTGAAAAGTCAGTTGATAGCCTTATGGGAGGGTTTTTTTTTAAATCTAATGTTGTTTTTCCCTTGCTACTTTTAATATTTTCTTTTTCTTTAATATTTGCCGTGTTAATTACAGTACATTTTGGTGTGGCCCTCTTTGGGTTGATCCTGTTTGGGACTCTGTGCTTTGTTTCCTTTCTCAAGTTAGGGAAGTTTTCATGTCTTTAAATATGTTCTCTGCCCCTTTCTCTCTTGCTTCTCCTTCTAGAACCCCTATAACTTGAATGTTGGAACATTTGATGTTGTCCTGGAGGTCTCAAACTCCCTTCGTCTTTTTTTTTTCCTAGTTTTTTTTTTTTTTTTTTTTTTTTTTGGCTGCACCACATGGCATGTGGGATCTTAGTTCCCTGACCAGGGATCGAACTCATGCCCCCTGTATTGGAAGCACGGACTCTCAACCACTGGACTGCCAGGGAAGTCCTGCTGTCATTTCTTTTTCTTTTTTCTTTTGTTCAGCTTCAGTGATTTCCATGACTTGCAGCTCAGTGATCTATTCCTCTGTGTCACTTAGTTTACTGTTGATTCCATCTAGTGTATTTTCCATGTCACTTATTATATTCTTCATCTGTTTGGTTGTCCTTTATATTTTTCCTTTGTTAAAAAAAAAATTCTAACTTTCTTGCCCTGCTCATCCAGTCTTCTTCTCCTGTCATCTTCAGTCATTTTTACACCAGTACCTTGAACGCTTTCTTGGGTAGATTGCCTATCTCCACCTCACTTAGTTCTTGTTCCTTCATTTGGAACTTGTTCCTCTGTTGCCTCATTTTGCCTAACTTGTTGGGGCTTTTTTTGTTTGTTTGTTTGTTTTGCGGTACACGGGCCTCTCACTGCTGTGGCCTCTCCTGTTGCGGAGCACAGTCTCCGGACACGCTCAGTGGCCATGGCTCACGGGCCTAGCCGCTCCGCGGCATGTGGGATCTTCCCGGACCGGGGCACGAACCCGTGTCCCCTGCATCGGCAGGCGGACTCTCAACCACTGTGCCACCAGGGAAGCCCTAACTTTTTTTTTTTATTTCTATGTATCTGGTAAGTTGGTTACATTTCCGAACCTTGGAGAAGTAACGTTTTGTAGGAGACAGCCTATGTATCCTGCCAGTGCATTCTCCTCTAGTCACTAGAGCTATACACTCTAGGATTGCCCTCCAAGTGGGCTGTGTGGATCCTTCGGTTGTGACAGGCTGACTGCTATGGGTGGTCTGGTAGGCATGGCCAGCTCCTGATCTGGTTGGCTGCCAGGTCCTGCCTTCTTTTGAGGCTGCCAACTGCTGATTAGGGGGCTGGTTCATGAGGCGGCCGGCTGGGGAACCCTCAGGGTTCCTGGGGCTAGTGCTGGCTCACTGGAGGGCGGAGTTGGGGTCCAGGTGATCCTGAGGTTGGTACCTGCCTACTAGTGAGCAGAGCCATGTCCTGGGGTCTGGCTGCAGGGCCCAGATGTCCCAGAGCTGGTGTTGGACCACTGGTAGGTGGGGCCGCCCCCTAGTTGTTCTGTAAATGGCTGTAATTTTGGTGTGCCTGTGAGAGGAAGTGAGCTCAGGGTACTTCTACTCTGCCATCCTTGAAACTCCCTCTACCTGTTGTTTTTTTTTCTTGTTTATCACTTGAAAACTAGCTTCGTAAGTGGTACAATAGACCCTCATTTTGCTTTTCTCTCTTAATCAGAAAATCATTATATATTCTCCTTATTTGACCTCACTTGGTGAACAGATGTGCTAAGCATTTGCCTTTATTTATCAGCAGTCTTCTGTACTTGAATTCAGAATTGGTTTTAGAATCCAAAAGTCTAAAGCAAATATTTATATCATGCTAGTCTAGGTGTTCAGTTCTTTTAATGTTACTCTTGAAGAGGATTTTTATCTGTTTAATCTTCACAGATCCTTGAGTTTGCCAACATATATGATGTCTTAGAGGTAGTATAGCATTTTTTTGCTGGATAAATTTTGTAAAGTTAAAGAAGGAAATAAATACGAGATAATTTTCATTGTTAAGGGAGCAATGTGACCCTGGCTTTTTTTTTTTTTTTTTTTGGCGGTACGCGGGCCTCTCACTGCTGTGGCCTCTCCCGTCGCTGAGCACGGGCTCCGGACGCACAGGCTCAGCGGCCATGGCTCACGGGCCCAGCCGCTCCGCGGCATGTGGGATCTTCCCGGACGGGGGCACGAACCCGTGTCCCCTGCATCGGCAGGCGGACTCTCAACCACTGCGCCACCAGGGAAGCCCAACCCTGGCATTTTTGTCCCTAAGTATGTAGATACAAATGCAGTAGTCAATATGATTTAACTTATTTTGAAAATTTTAAAGTTGTTGCAGCTAAGATTTCTGTTCTAGGTAGAGGTAGAATTTTGTTATTTCTTAGGGAATTTGTGTTAGACATGAGGAGATACTAGTCTTGATATTTTGAGTGTGGTTTTCCAGTTCAGGCTTCCTTATTGGACAGGTCAGGACAGAACAGCAGTGTGTTGCCCACACAGTAGCCATGCTCTAGCTCCTCTTCTTCCTTAGCAGGCCTTTGGTTTTATTCAGATATATAGTCTCTATTTTTCTACAGGAGTGGCTGGATTCTTCTTGTCTCTGGGTGACTTTTCATTGGTCAGTCATGATATTTCCTTTACTTTCCCTCCCTGGTTCCTTTAGGAATGGATGCATGAATCATTTCTGGCCAGTGACCTGTGGGGGAAGATCTGCTGGAGGGTGTGCTGTTTCTGGGAAAGTTTTCTCCTCCCTCTTTCCATTTTTCAGAATGAAAATATTTTCTTCAATCTTGGTTATTGTTGTGAGGATGCTTTGCGTAGAGTTAATATGGAATTCTTTGGAGGCAGTAGATCTGAGAACAAGCCAACATATGGAGGATATAGACTTACTGATAAGGCTTGGGTCCTTGGTGACTTCATCGAGTGACCAGGTTAACTGACTGGTTAACTCTGGAACCCTCTTACCTTTGGACTTGTTGAGAAATGTGATGATCAGCCTTTTTATTGTTTAACAGGCTATTTTGAGTTGGGGCTTCTGCACCCTTCAGTCACATGCACCCTCACTAAATTAAAGGAGTAAGGTAGACTTAATGCTTTTCTTTTTAGATTCTACCGCTGTGTGTGTCAGAAGGATGGGTCCACAAAGATGGCAAGCTGAAAGTTCCTTACCTTCCTTCCTATTCTTCCGTTTTCCCTTTATAGCGAGACATTTCTCATCCTTGACATACCTACTTTAGAAAGAAAGTAAAAACTTCAAACACTTCTTTGGAAAGCAAATTTATATCATGTTTTCTTCTTTCAAAAGGAACTATTTCAAACGACTTAACTGTCTACTGGAAAAGGCCGTTGGGCTCGGAGCTGGTCAGTGTGTCTGAGCTTTTAGGCCAGCATGTGTCTACTGCTGAGCCCGTCTGAATTCCTTATAATGAATATAAAATCACTGTTTCATTCAAATATGTTTTCAGCATACAGAACATTTTCATGCAATACCAGGTGGTTCTGAGGCACAGAGTTCTTCCTGCCCAAGAACAATATCATCTGCATGACAGAACCACTCACACTGCAGCTCAACCAAGAAATCCTTTGCTTTTTCTTCAGGCTTCACCGAGTCTGGCCAGGAACTTATTATTTGGACAACACATAAGCTATCTTGGAATTCTTTTCTAAGACTGTTTGTTCCCTATGCCTCACTCAATTATATCACTGCTAGTGTCTTTTGTCAATGGCTGTGACAGGATACATTCCCAGAAAAGCAGTATTGAATGGTGATATTGTCTTCCACTCTGGATTTTCTTCACCAATAGATAAATTCATAATCAACAAACATTGTACTGAGTGGGGAAGGGGGATATAGAGATGACTGGCATTGCTGTTTAAGGGGTCTGTACCCTAGTAAGGAGAAAGCCACATTAAGCAAACGATAGATGAATGTATGCGGTGCAGAAGTGACAGAGAGGATGAGTTGACTTAATTTGGGGGGAGCTGAAGGAAGATGATTTCTAGGAGGTTTCATCTGAGTTATGTTCCTAAAGGATGAAAGGATATTCCAGGCAGGAGGAAGTGTTTGCAAAGGCTCAGTAATGTGGATGAGAATGAGATGATGTTTTGGAGGTAAATGGGAAGAAGGGGAGCTTTTATGTGCCTCTTCAGTCCCATCAAATCCCATGGTCAGCTTTCCCAGGCTCTGGTAGCCCCGTGTCTTTACCTGGGTATGGAGATGTGATTTGGGGAGTTCCAGAAGAAACCCCAAGGGTAGCCAGTGGCTAAGAGCATGCTAGTAGGTGTACCTGTCCCTGCCCCTAAATCGCATGAACTGGACCACTTTATTTATTTCTCTGGGTCTTCGCTTCCTCCTATTTGAAACAAAAAACCCACCTTATAGGAAGTTTAAAATAATACTTGTAATGAGGTTAGAAATGTGCTTCTTATGTAGTAAGTTGTCAATTAGTATAACCTATTGGGTATTAGTATAAGCTACTGGGTATTAAATTACACATTAAGTTTAGTCAGGGGGAAATTATATTGTCTCAAAAGGGCAGTTCCCTCATGATGTACCTTGACATAATTCACTAGTGTTGTTTGTAGGAAACCATTGACTAGAGTTGGAAAGATGGCTCATGACGACAGACTCTTCTGGCTTTGTAGGACTATAAGGTAGCAAAGCTTGTCCTGAACTATCTCCTATTCCTGTCTTTTCTCCATAGTAAACTTCCAAGACTACTTGGTTGAGGAAGGCTTATTGACTTTTGTCAGACCTTAATGGGGGAAGGAGTGACTTTTGATTGTAGTAAGAAGTTCTCAGAGTAGCTCCTAAGGTTTGTTTCTCTTCGAACCTTCTACCCTGCCCCCCATTCCCAGCCCCCAGTTATCTCTGAATTGCTAGATTGCTAAGGCTGTTATTATTTTTGGTGATTGGTGTATTAGTCAGGGTTCTCTAGAGATAGAAGCCCAATAGGAGATTATATATGTAAACATCATATAGGAATTGGCTCATGCAGTATGGAGGCCAAATAGTCCCACAGTCTGACTTCTGCAAGTTGGAGAAGCCAGGAAAGCTTGTGGGATACTTCAGTCTAAGTTGAAAGGCCCCAAGAAGCAGGAGCTATGATGTCCCCGGGCCAGAAAAGATTGACCTCCCAGCTCAAGGAAAGAGAGAGAATTTGCCCTTCCTTAACCTTTTTTGTTGTATTCAGCTGCCAATGAATTATGTGATGCCTGCCCACGTTGGTGAGGGTGGATCTCTTTACTCGGTCTACTGAATCAAATGCTAATCTCTTCTAGAAACACCGTGATAGACACACTCAGAAATAACTTTTTACCAGCTTTCTGGGTGTCCCCTTGTTCAGTCAAGTTGACACATAAAATTAACCATCACAATTGGTTTTGCTTTTGATGAGGTTGTGTTATTAATGGGGACGATTAGAAGTTACTGTCATAGATCTGTTTCACTCTGGTGGGTGAAACAGATGCTAATGAAAAAGCAGATTTGGGGAAGATAATCACCAACAAGACTTGCCAATGTTCTCTCTCAGCTACCTATCGCCATGTTCTGGAGTATGAGACAGTTCTGTTGAATGACTCCTCAGTACTTAGCTTGATTGTCTTTTGTAAGAGTAGGCTGAATGAAGGCTCAGTCATGTAAGGACATGCCAATGGGATGGGGGCACGCAGGGTCAAGTAAAAAATGTGGGCTTGGATTCAGGAGAGACCTAGGTTAGGGTCCTAGTTCTGTGAGCTAACTGATTTTGTATCTTCACCTCTCAGTTTGTTTTCTTATCCATAACATGGGACTTAATAACACCTACTTCACTCTCTGACAGTGAAAAACGCTAGGCAAATACCTAGGTTTTGCATTTTGGCCTTTGTTCCGTTTCTCTTCAATCAGTTATACCACAGGCTTCGTCACAAGCTTTATACTGTGGGGCCTGCTGCTGTGAGTGAGGCCACCCCTGTTTTGCATGGTGCAGCGAGGCTTCGTTCACTTGTGTCTTCAAGGGACATTTCACCAGCTCGCACATTTCTCTATACCGGTGCTGTTCAATTGAAATATAGCGGGAGCCACACAGGTACTTCAGAGTTTTCTAGTAGCAATATTAAAACATTATTAAAATGATAAAGGTCATGTTAATAATTTATTTTACCCCATGTGTCCAAAACACTTTTTCAACATGTGACCACTATGCAAGTGTTAGTGAGATGTTTCGTAATCTTCTTTTTCTTGCATAGAGTATTTGAATCCAGGATGTGTTTTGACATAGAGTGTGTGTTGAGTTGGGCTGGCCGCGTTTCAAGTGCTCAATAGCCACGTGTGGTTAGTGGCTCCTCGATGGGACAACCCAGCTCCGGACAGTCTATTGTTGATTGTTCATCTGCGTCCATCTTTTTTTTTTTTAATTTAATTTTATTTATTTATTTTTTAGACAGCAGGTTCTTATTAGTTGCCTATTTTATACATATTAGTGTATATGTGTCAATCCCAATCTCCCAAATCATCCCAACACCCCACCCCCACCCCCTAACTTTCCCCCCTTGGTGTCCATACATTTGTCCTCTACATCTGTGTCTCTATTTCTGCCTTGCAAACCGGTTCATCTGTACCATTTTTCTAGGTTCCACATATATTTGTTTTTCTCTTTCTGACTTACTTCACTCTGTATGACAGTCTCTAGATCCATCCACGTCTCTACAAATGACCCAATTTCGTCCCATTTTATGGCTGAGTAATATTCCATTGTATGTTTGTACCACGTCTCCTTTATCCATTTGTCTGTCAATGGGCATTTAGGTTGCTTCCATGGCCTGGCTGTTGTCAGTAGTGCTGCAATGAACATTGGGGTGCATGTGTCTTTTTGAATTATGTTTTCCTCTGGGTATATGCCCAGTAGTGGGATTGCTGCATCATATAGTAATTCTAGTTTTAGTTTTTTCAGGAACCTCCATACTGGTCTCCATAGTGGCTGTATCAATTTACATTCCCACCAACAGTGCAAGAGCATCCCCTTCTCTCCACACCCTCTCCAGCATTTGTTGTTTGTAGATTTTCTGATGATGCCCATTCTAACTGGTATGAGGTGATACCTCACTGTACTTTTGATTTGTATTTCTCTAATAATTAGTGATGTTGAGCAGCTTTTCATGTGCTTCTTGGCCATCTGTATGTTGTCTTTGGAGAAATGTCTATTTAGATCTTCTGCCCATTTTTGGATTGGGTTTATTTTTTTAATATTGAGCTGCATGAGCTGTTTATATATTTTGGAGATTAATCCTTTGTTAATTCATTTGCAAATATTTTCTCCCATTCTGAGGGTTGTCTTTTCGTCTTGTTTATGGTTTCCTTTGCTGTGCAAAAGCTTTTAGGTTTCGTTAGGTCCCATTTGTTTATTTTTGTTTTTATTTCCATTACTCTAGGAGGTGGATCAAAAAAGATCTTGCTGTGATTTATGTCTGAGTGTTCTTCCTATGTTTTCCTCAGAGTTTTATAGTGTCCGGTCTTAGATTTTGGTCTTTAATCCATTTTGAGTTAATTTTTGTGTATGGTGTTAGGGAGCATTCTAATTTTTTTCTTTTACATGTAGCTGTCCAGTTTTCCCAGCACCACTTGTTGAAGAGACTGTCTTTTCTCCATTGTATATCCTTGCCTCCTTTGTCATAGATTAGTTGACCATAGGTGTGTGGGTTTATCGCCGGACTTTCTATCCTGTTCCATTGATCTATATTTCTGTTTTTGTGCCAGTACCAGATTGTCTTGATTACTGTAGCTTTGTAGAATAGTCTGAAGAAAGGAAGTCTGATTCCTCCAGCTCCACTTTTTTCCCTCAAGACTGCTTTGGCTATTCGGGGTCTTTTGTGTCTCATTACAAATTTTAAGATTTTTTTGTTCTAGTTCTGTAAAAAATGCTGCTGGTAACTTGATAGGGATTGCATTGAATCTGTAGATTGCTTTGGGTGGTATAGTCATTTTCACAGTATTGATTCTTCCAATCCAAGAACGTGGTGTATCTCTCCATCTGTTTGTGTCATCTTTGATTTCTTTCATCAGTGTCTTATAGTTTCCTGAGTACAGGTCTTTTACATCCTTAGGTAGGTTTATTCCTAGGTATTTTATTCTTTTTGTTGCAGTGGTGAATGGAATGGGATTGTTTCCTTAATTTCTCTTTCTGATCTTTCAGTGTTAGTGTATAGGAATGCAAGAGATTTCTGTGCAGTAATTTTGTATCCTGCAACTTTACCAGATTCATTGATTAGCTCTAGTAGTGTTCTGGTAGCATCTTTAGGATTCTCTATGTATAGCATCATGTCATCTGCAAACAGTGACAGTTTTACGTCCTCTTTTCCAGTTTGGATTCCTTTTATTTCTTTTTCTTCTCTGATTTCCGTGGCTAGGCCTTCCAAAACTATGTTGAATAATAGTGGTGAGAGTGGACAACCTTGTCTTGTTCCTGATCTTAGAGAAAATGCTTTCAGTTTTTCACCATTGAGAATGACATTTGCTGTGGGTTTGTCATATATGGCCTTTATTATGTTGAGGTAGTTTCCCTCTGTGCTCACTTTCTGGAGAGTTTTTATCATAAATGGGTGTTGAATTTTGTCAGAAGCTTTTTCTGCATCTATTGAGATGATCATATGGTTTTTATTCTTTAATTTGTTACTATGGTGTATCACATTGATTGATTTGCGTATATGGAAGAATCCTTGCATCCCTGGGCTAAACCCCACTTGATCGTGGTGTGTGATCATTTTAATGTGTTGTTGGATTCTGTTTACTAGTGTTTTGTTGAGGATTTTTTCATCTATATTCGTCAGTGATATTGGTTTTTTAATTTTCTTTATCTCTTTCTGGTTTTGGTATGTTGGTGATGGTGGCCTCATAGAATGAATTTGGGAGTGTTCTGCAATTTTTTGGAAGAGTTTGAGAAGGATGAGTGTTAACTCTTCTCTGAATGTTTGATAGAATTCACCTGTGAAGCCATCTGGCCCTGTACTTTGATTTGTTGTAAGATTTTTAACCACAGTTTCAATTTCATTACTTGTGATTGGTCTCAAATTTTCTGTTTCTTCCTGGTTCAGTCTTGTAAGGTTATACCTTTCTAAGAATTTGTCCATTCTTCCAGGTTGTCCATTTTATTGGCATAGAATTGCTTGTAGTAATTTCTTATGATGCTTTGCATTTCTGCGGTGTATGTTGTTACTTCTCCTTTTTCATTTCTAATTTTATTGATTTGAGTCCTCTCCCTCTTTTTCTTGATGAGTCTAGCTAATTGTTTATCAATTTTCTTTATCTTCTCAAAGAACCACCTTTTTGTTTTATTGATCTTTGCTATTGTTTTCTTTGTTTCTATTTCACTTATTTCTGCTCTGATCTTTATGGTTTCTTTCCTTCTACTGACTTTGGGTTTTGTTTGTTCTTCTTTCTCTAGTTCTTTTGGGTGTAAAGTTAGATTGTTTATTGAGTTTTGTCTTGTGTCTTGAGGTAGGATTGTATTGCTATAAAATTCCCTCTTAGACCTGCTTTTGCTGCATCCAATAGGTTTTGTATTGTTGTGTTTTCGTTTTCATTTGTCTGTAGGTGTTTTTGGTTTCCTTTCTGAGTTCTTCAGGGATATCTCGGTTATTTAGTAACGTATTGATTAGCCTCCATGTGTCTATGTTTTTTACGTTTTTTCCCCTGTAATTGGTTTCTAATCTCAGAGTGTTGTGGTCAGAAAAGATGCTTGATATGATTTCAATTTTCTTAAATTTACTGAGGCTTGATTTGTGAACCAAGATATGATCTTTCCTGGAGAATGCTCTGTGTGCACTTGAGAAGAAAGTGTAATCTGCTATTTTTGGATGGAATGTCCTATAAATTTCAATTAAATCTATCTGGTCTATTGTGTCATTTAGAGCTTCTGTTTCCTTATTAATTTTCTGTCTGGATGATCTGTCCATTGGTGTAAGTGAGGTGTTCAAGTCCCCCACTATTATTGTGTTACTGTGGATTTCCTCTTTTATAGCTGTTAGCAGTTGCCTTATGTATTGAGGTGCTCTTGTGTTGGGTGCATATATACTTATAATTGTTATATCTTCTTCTTGGATTGATCCCTTGATCATTATGTAGTGTGCTTCCTTGTCTCTTGTAACATTCTTTATTTTAAAGTCTACTTTATCTGATAGGAGTATTGCTACTCCAGCTTTCTTTTGATTTCCATTTGCATGGAATATCTTTTTCCATCCACTCACTTTCAGCCTGTCTGTGCCCCTAGGTCTGAAGTGGGTCTCTTGTAGACAGCATATATATATATGGGTCTTGTTTTTGTATCCATTCAGCAAGCCTGTGTCTTTTGTTGGAGCATTTCACCCATTCACATTTAAGGTAATTATTGATATGTATGTTCCGATGACCATTTTCTTAAGTGTTACAGGTTTGTTTTTGTAGGTCTTTCCTTCTCTTGTGTTTCCCACTTAGCGAAGTTCCTTTAGCATTTGTTGCAGAGCTGGTTTGGTGGTGCTGAATTCTCTTAGCTTTTGCTTGTCTGTAAAGCTTTTGACTTCTCTGTCGAATCTGAATGAGATATTTGCCAGGTAGAGTAATCTTGGTTGTAGTTCTTCCCTTTCATCAGTTTAAATTTATCGTTCCACTCCCTTCTGGCTTGTAGAGTTTCTGCTGAGAAATCAGCTTTTAACCTTATGGGAGTTCCCTTGTATGTTATTTGTGTTATTCCCTTGTTGGTTTCAGTAATTTTTCTTTGTGTTTAGCTTTTGTCAGTTTGATTAGTATGTGTCTCAGAGTGTTTCTCCTTGGTTTTATCCTGCCTGGGACTCTCTGCACTTCCTGGGGTTGGGTGGCTATTTCATTTCCCATGTTAGGGAAGTTTTCGACTGTAATCTATTCACATATTTTCTCTGGTCCTTTCTCTCTCTCTTCTCCTTCTGGGACTTCTGTAATGCGAATGTTGTGTTTAATGTTGTCCCAGAGGTCTCTTAGGCTGTCTTCATTTCTCTTCTTTCTTTTTTCTTTATTCTGTTCCACAACAGTGAATTCCACCATTCTGTCTTCCAGGTCACTTATCTGTTCTTCTGCCTCAGTTATTCTGCTCTTGATTCCTTCTAGTGTATTTTTCATTTTAGTTACTGTGTTGTTCGTCTTGGTTTGTTCTTTAATTCTTCTAGGTCCTTGTTCTTTAATTCTTCTAGGTCTTTGTTAAACATTTCTTGCATCTTCTTGATCTTTGACTCCTTTCTTTTTCCAAGCTCCTGGATCATCTTCACTATCATTATTCTGAATTCTTTTTCTGGAAGGTTTCCTATCTCCATTTCATTTAGTTGTTTTTCTGGGGTTTTATCTTGTTCCTTCATGTGGTACATAGCCCTCTGCCTTTTCCTTTTGTCTGTGTTTCTGTGAATGTGGTTTTTGTTCCATAGGCTGCAGGACTGTAGCTCTTGCTTCTGCTCTCTGCCCTCTGGTGGATGAGGCTATCTGAGAGGCTTGTGCCTGCATCCATGTTAAGATTCAGCTTTGTCTGGTGCTTCTTTAAGTTGTTGAAATAACATCACCATGTGTTTCTTTTTAAGACTTTTTTTTTATGTGGACCATTTTTAAAGTCTGTTGAATTAGTTACAGTATTGCTTCTGTGTTTTGTTTTTTTGGCCCGGAGGCATGTGGGATCTTAGCTCCCCAGCCAGGCATCAAACCCTCACCCCCTGCAGTGGAAGGTGAAATCTCAACCATTGGACTGCCAGGGAAGTCCCCACCATGTGTTTCTGACAGCAACCCTACTAAATGTTCATTATTACTCTCCTTGCTGTCTCGGTGAACAACTTGAGGTTAATGACCTGTGGAAGACCCTACAAATTGTGGGGGATCCTGATACAGACAGTAGTCTTAAACCAGAGCCTGTGCTCTTACTCACTCTAATGCCCTGTTAGTCATATATAACCTTATTAAATAATGAAATGAGTAAAGATATACATAATAGACTGTTTTCTCATCCATTGTAGAGGTTTGAGGCACTATTTTAGTATGGGATTAGTGCTGTGCGGTACAATGAAGTTCTTATCCTAAAGTTAGTTTTATTGTAGTGGGAGGAGTTAAATAAGCAAATACATGCAGGAATTACATACCTCTTATTGAAAAAAAAAGCATGGCTGTGAGGGAAACAGAATAATGTGGAGGTTGGAAAGAATATATGCTTTAGATCAGGTTACTGGTTGAGATTCTGCCCTTGTCACTTCCTAGATGTGAAGTTAGGTGAGATGCTTAACTTCCTCATTTGTGAAATGAGGATGAACTTTCTAGAAGATTTAGGGAGATTTAATGAGACATGCGTGAAGTGTGCTCAGTACAGTGCAGCAAGGAAATTCATAGAATCATGGATTTAACTTCCCTAGTTTCAGTGTTCACCAGCAGCTCCCCTCCCCCAAGCCAGTTGCCTGTAGTGACTTGTAATTTTGCTGAGGCTTGAATTCAACTAGGAGGTCAGTGAGAGTGTGGATAGAAGTCATACTTAGCAGCTGGGCAAGCCTAGCCTGGGACCCATTTGTTCACAGTGCAATGGGATTTTTCTGCTCTGTACTCATCTTTTAGTATAGCTTTTATTATAAAATATGTTAAAGCAGTATTTGCAAATCTGGGGCTTTCTAAAATTTCCCCTTTTCAATACTGTGGGACAATAGAACTCAGTCTGTCAAACTAACTTTATTTGTAGTCTCCCTCAGGCACTTAGAATCTGGTGTTCACTGTTCATTGGGGCAAGTTCACTGGATGAGGAGTTTTTCATATAAGATAACATATGGAAAGAAGATTTTGTTGTAGAGTAAATTGAGATAAACCTACTAGCCAGGGATGGTAGTGCTGTGGCATTTTCTCCCTGACGGGGTATCTCATTGGGATTTCTATCAGTTAGGATTTGGTTCAGTCACATGTGACCAGTGCACCCAAGCCCAGCTCCCCCTGCCCCCAAGAGTGATCTGTACCTATAGATGTTTATCTCTCTCTCACATAAAGCAAGTTGGCAGGTGGCAGTCCAGGGTTGTAATGGCTGCTTCACGTTTGGGAGAGTCTCAGGCTCTTATTTGTTGCTTCACCATCTTCATGGGCAAGCTTACATTCCCAGCTAGCACATCAAATTCCAGCCAGTGGGAAAAGAGGAAAGAGAAGGAGGCAAAAAGTGCTTGCTGCGGCTACCGTTTATGGTTTTCTGCAAGTCACGTATACTTTTGCTTACATCTTGTTGGCTTTAACTTAGTCACTTGACCATGTCCACTGTCAAGTGAGGCTGGTATTTATAGTCTTAGATAGGCATATTCACTGTCCCAAGTATCTGCAGCTGTAGAGGAGAGTGAGAAATTATTTGGATAGGAAATTGTTAATAGCAGTGACTCCCACAGGGTATTATAAAGTGTGAAATGGGCCAGAGGCTCTTTGTTGTTCTGTTCCGACATGCAGTTTGGGGAGGTCTGTTTCAGAAAGGCTCTGATGATTTTGCCTCAGTGGTTTTATGCAGATCTTTCTGGTAGAGTGTCCATAGGAAGGGAAAAAGAAAACAATACCTATCCTATAGTCTTTTCCTGCTAATGTCTTTTGCTATATCTCATTAACGGGTGTTAAAGCTATGCCTTTGTGCATTTCAGAGACCATCTGTGCCTGGAATAAATCCTTTCACCTCCTTGAGAAGTGCTTGTCTTTCTACTTTCTTTAAGGTTTGTGCGTACACCGACACCCACCCTCCCGGAGGAGGTACCTACCCACTGGTCACCTGCCACTGTGCTATAGAGTCTGACCTTGGCCTCCTTCACTTACCAGGAGGTCATGCAGCCCCACCATGAGTGTTCAGACTCATGACGGGGCTGCAGGGCCAGGTAGGCTCTGCACAGCAGTGGTTGCCAGGTTCCTGAGTAGCATAATGGGTGGTCTCCTGCTGCAGTCAAGATCCAGGCATAAGGCTTCAGCTGATCATGACTTAGAATAGAAAGGCTAGGATATAATTTGAACAGGGACAAAAAAAAAAAAAAAACCCAAAACAAAAAACGCTCTAGGTTGCATAAGACATCTCTGAACTCAAGAAATCAAGTATTTTTTCTGAGGCCACTATTATTATGGATAAATTATCACTGCCAGCCAAGATTTATGAAACTTAGCTTTTACTGTCAGTAATTGAAGTGTTCTTTTTATAAGGTAAATCTCTTGGTTGTATTTAGATGTTTGCAAGGATATTTATGTTCCAGTTAAGTTTTTGCAATTTGGTTTCATATAAAAAGCTCTTCTTAAAATTCCCATTAGATAATTTCTGGTGGTCAGTTTTTTTACTTCTGAAAAATATTTTCTTCATTCATTAGTAAATATACTAGGGTGAAGACAGTATATGGGCAAAACTAATATATAGGCTGACTAATAAAACCAGCTGCCCTCCAAAATGTTAATTGGTTGTGTCAGACAGGAGGTATGCATATGACAGGTTTCCCTCTTGCTTAATCCTGAATTGATGAATATTTTTATAATGATCTGGACGATGAAGAATATGGATAGCACATTATTATGTTAGTGGTATAACAAAACTAGGAGGGTTCTTTGGTCACAGGGTGAAGGAATCAGAATTCTAAAGAAAAAACTGAATCAACTGGAACCATGGACCAAATAAATCTAGCCAGGATGGAAACACGGCTCAATGAAGCACATGTAAGAATGTTTTAGAATTTTTGTTGATCGTAAGCACGATGTGAGTCAGTTGATGTGACTGCCAAGAAGAGTTAATTTGTTTTTCGTTTGAATTAATAGACATAGAGTACTTAGAATGTGAGAAGTGGCCCTCCCACTTGTCTCTGTGTTGGCCACATGATCCTAGGAGAATCATCATCAGTCTGTTGAGTATATTTTGGAAGGGACATGGCTGTTGTAATGAGTTTCATGATGTTATAGCTTTCAAAGTACTTTCTTATATTTAGTTTTATGTAAATAAGTTTTATTTAGCTATGTAATGCTTCTTTTATGGGCAAACTGGAGAGTACTCTTAGGATGCTGGGGGAACTGGTAAAGTTTATTCTAGAAAAGAGAAGACTCAAATAATCTAGTACTTGTCTCCAACTTCCTGAATTGCTATGTTGAAGAAGCAAAGTAACGTTTAGTTTGTTTGGTCTTAGGTAGTATAGAACTAGGATTTATGCAAGGCATAAGGAAGCAGGTTTCAATCCTTCATAGTTGTCTAAAATTAAAGTAGGCTTCATTGCAAGGTATAAAGGTAGGGTGTGTATGTCTGTGTGTATTTTAGTTTCAGTAGGCTCAAATGGAGACCGAGAGATCACTTGGTATGGATTTTGTAAAGATTAATGCATTGATTAGAATGTTGAGTAGCATGATTATTATGGTTCTTTCCTGACTCTTTCTGTTTCTTTGAAATCCTCAACCTTGAAATGTTAAAAAAAATAAATAAATAAAAGGGGGGTGGGTGGATATACAGTCAAGTTCAAATCTTATACCTGAAAGGAGAAGTTTAAAAAAGTCAATTGGTTTGTTCAGTCTTTCTGCAGGATGATCAGATTTAAGCTGTCTGCAATGAGTCATAATTGTTCTGAGTTTAAAAATGTGTAAAGTGGCTCTTAAAGCTTAATTTCTTTTTTCTTTTTTTTTTTTTTTGCGGTACGCGGGCCTCTCACTGTTGTGGCCTCCCCCGCTGCGGAGCACAGGCTCCGGACGCGCAGGCTCAGCGGCCATGGCTCGCGGACCCAACCGCTCCGCTGCATGTGGGATCTTCCCGGACTGGGGCACGAACCCATGTCCCCTGAATCGGCAGGTGGACTCTCAACCACTGTACCACCAGGGAAGCCCTAAAGCTTAATTTAAATGTAAATTAAAATTTGAGTATGTAAGAAGGGTCCTGTGATTTAAAACTTAAAATGAATAAAGTGATATAGGTTGAAAGATCTTTTTCATCCTTATTTTCCATCTGTCCAGTGTCCAAGGCCATCCTTCTTCCATAGTTTGTCTGTATATGGAAGCAAATACATGTTCTGATTTTTGTCCCTTTTCTATGGAAGTGGTGGCTTATTTTAAATACCGTTCTATACTGTTTCCTTCCCCAAGATATTTTGAGGATATTTTCACATCAGTACATAAGAGAACTTTGTCATACTTCTTTATAAAGCTAATAGTATTACCACTGTTTGATGTAGTAGTATTTACTCCTTTATTTATGAAAAGTTAGGTGGTCGGCTTTTTTTTGTTTTGTTTTTTGCTAATGTGGGGCTTGAGGGGTGGGAAGTGCTACTGTGCAGAGCTGAAATTGATTATAGAGTTAACTGCAGTTTCCAGTCAAGCCTCCCCTTTCATGTTGCAAGCCTTTAAGTATACTCCAGAGTTCCAGAATATTTACATCAGGTACATACTGCGGATGCAGCTGTTGTCTAGGGTGGGAGACAGATTTCTTTTTTTTCTTTTTTTAAAATTTTATTTATTTATTTATTTATTTTTGACTGTGTTGGGTCTTCGTTTCTGTGCAAGGGCTTTCTCTAGTTGCGGCAAGAGGGGGCCACTCTTCATTGCGGTGCGCGGGCCTCTCACTGTCGCGGCCGCTCTTGTTGTGGAGCGCAGGCTCAGTAATTGTGGCTCACGGGCCCAGTTGCTCCGCGGCATGTGGGATCCTCCCAGACCAGGGCTCGAACCCGTGTCCCCTGCATTGGCAGGCAGACTCTCAACCACTGCTCCACCAGGGAAGCCCCTGGGAGACAGACTTCTGGTGCTTCCTGCTCCACCATCTTCCCAGGAGCCTTCTGCTCTCAGGTAGACTTCATTTGGAAAAGAAAACTGTAAAGTAAGTTAGGCATGTTTTCATAGCTTGAGTCATTTCTCTCAGTACATCCATATTGCCTGTCTTTCTGTTGGCTTATAGGTTAGACTCTTGTCAATTTCTAGGATCTATATGTTTGAAAACTAGCTCTTTAGGGTAAACTAGCTCTTTAGGGTATGAGTTGCAAGTTTTTTGTCTTTTTTTTTTTCTGGTAAGTCTTTTTTTCCAATGATTTTATTTATGGTATGTTTTGCCATGCTAAATTTATTTATTTATTTAAAAAAGGATATATTTGACATAACATTGTATAGGTTTAAGGAGTATAATGTGATGATTTGATACACATATATTGCAAAATGATTACTACAGTACTAAATCTATTTTTAATGTTTAGGCAGCTAAATTTATGACCTGTAGATGTTGATTCATGCTTAAAAAGATCTTTCTCATGCCCGTGTTTAAAGGAATTCTCCCATTTCTTCTAATACCTTTACGGTTTGGTCTTTTTTTACATTAGAAGTTTTCATTCATTTGGGCTGTAACCATGTGTTATGGTCCAACTTAATATTTTTCTCCATGGCTACCCAGTTATTCTAACATCATTGATTGAAGAAACCATCTTTTACTACTGATTTGAGGTGGAATAAAGGTATTTTATAGTACAGTTCTGGTTGTATTTGGATCTATTTCATGGGTTTATTATATTGGTCTCTATCTGTTGATGTATAGCATAGTTTATTTTGATAATGCCAGTAGCTTTTAGGAAATTCTTTCCGACTGCTTTCCCACTGCTAGATTCCAAATTGCCTTTTTTCCTTCCTATCTCTTTTATGTAGAATTGTAGACCTTTTCTCTGTACTAAAGGAGTATCCATTTATTGACTGTTTGTATATCGTTATGATATGGCTGTCATTTTATGTCTTAAATGTAACTGCAGTAATTTTTATTCATAAAAAAGTTGAAGCCTGGGCTTCCCTGGTGGCGCAGTGGTTGAGAGTCCGCCTGCCGATGCAGGGGACACGGGTTCGTGCCCCGGTCCGGGAAGATCCCACATGCCGTGGATCGTATGGGCCCGTGAGCCATGGCCGCTGAGCCTGCGCATCTGGAGCCTGCGCGTCCGGAGCCTGTGCTCCGCAACGGGAGAGGCCACAACAGTGAGAGGCCCGCGGACCGCAAAAAAAAAAAAAAAAAGTTGAAGCCTTATACTTAGCCACGTGCCTCTGGCGTGTTTTGTGAACTACACCACCATTGTTAGTTTCCAAGAAGATGGTTTGTGCCATCTCCTTCTCTTGATTCATATGCTTGAATTTCCCACACCGTAATCACCACAACATAACTCACTGCCACAATGGCTGAACTTAAACACTGGCAAACTAGAAATTGAAAAGATTTAGTTCTTAAAGAATAAAATGCCTCTGAAAGAAGAAAATTGAAGGAAGATATCCCTAGGTTGTAGTTTTTGAACAATATTTACTTTATTTATCGAATGAGGGAGTTGGGACAAATGATCATTAAGGTCCCCTCCAGGTCATTGTCATTGCCCTGTGTACATTTCCATTTACATTATTTTACCTGGACAGTTGGTTTGCAAGTTGAAGCCCTTCTTGGCGGTTCCCAGGGCTTGGCACCTAGACTGCTCTCAGCCATTTCATTCTCAGCAGTTGCTGTCCTGCTTTCATCTGGTCCCTTTTGTGAACCATGTTTAGAGAGCTAAAGGCATGGGCTTAATTTGCCTTGCTAGTACACATACAGGAAAGGTTCCTGCTTTCATTCTCTTCATATTATAGAAATGGAGAGTGTAATATAGTGGTGACATTCCTGCTTTTCAGCTTGGTTTAGCTTTCCCTAAAATGAAGAAGGTAACCTTACTAAAGAAATGGAATGGTCTCCTCTCTCCACTGCTCGGGGCAAGGGGTTTTTTTTTACACTGCGGCACAATAGGACACTTCTTTATCAGTCTGTTACTACCAGCAGCAGTTTCTTTACAGGCTGTCTTGTTTATTAGACTCCTAAATAAAACCCGTGTTTTGAAAGAGCTTGTCTCATATTTGAATGGCATTTTAGTAAGCCTTTTGAACAGTTTTAAACTTACTTCATATCGGCCTTCTTTTGGAAGCCAAATCATACCAGTTTGTTTAGTCTTTCTAATCCTTTAATCATTTTATCCTCAGCATGTTTCCAAATGCTTCACATCTCTCTGTAGAATCCAGAACTGGGCTGAGTTCTTTAACAGTCTGATGAGGATGACTGAAATGGAAAGATCACTCCTTCTGTTCCTTATATATCTCAGGATTTGTTGTTTTATCTGCAAGACTGTGCTCTGTCTCCAGTTAAGCATTAAAAAAAAATGCTTCTGCTTGACCTAACGCACCCTGCCTCTAGTGAAGTGGATGCCTCTGTAGTCGGTGCTGGTTTCGTGGGGATGAGCCTGTGCAGCCACCTGGGGCTCCTGCTGAGAAGGGTCCCATGCTTGGTTTAATGCTCTTTTGCTGCTGTATTGAACTTAATTTTCTCAACAAGGAGCTTCTCTTTCTCGTTTTGTAGTGAGCCCTGCAAATGAAGTAGCTGCCTCTTCTTGTAGTTGATAACTAGAGGACATGCTTAGTAAGTCATGGTTCGTGTCTAACCCACCCTCCGTAACTGTGATGGGTAGACCCAGGGTGAACAAATCTGGTTGTGAACTTCCACTCCACTCCCTGCGTCACGGCCTTCCCCTAGCCTGCCTCCAGATGCACTCACTGCCCCCCATCGCCTCTCTGTTCGCCTCCTTATCATTCCTTTATCTCAGCTCAGGCACTGAGGTGTGTTTACTCATGGAATCCAGGCTTTTGGCATACCACAGATGTCTTTTCCAGAGGATTCTTTCTCTGGGTCCCTCTGTCTTTCCTGTCACCTTTTGTCCAAAGCTGATGGTTGGCCGTTCACCTCCAAGAGCACTTGTCCCTTCTGCTCTCTCTATTCAGGGCAGCTGCCAGTTAGTTTCTCATTCGAATTTTAGATTTTTTTTTTCTTCTCTCTACAGAGGGATTAGAGTGTAGTAATCACGGGAATTCTGTTTGGGGCAGAAATTTGGATTCCATCGCAGTATCAGGTATCGCAGAGTATGTGGGGCAGTGACCTACATTTTTAAAATGACCCATAAGTTAATTCTAGGTATGAAATCTTAGACACAAGTAGCAAATGTAACTTTTAAAAGTCATTATGTTTCATGGATTGGCTAGTTTTTGATCTGATTCCCTCTTTTTCCTTGCAGCTTAACAAGCAGCAATTGCAGTTACTGAAAGAACGGTTCCAGGCCTTCCTCAATGGGGAAACCCAGATTGTAGCCGATGAAGCGTTTTGCAATGCAGTTCGGAGTTACTATGAGGTAAGTTTGAAGAGTCTGATGCCTTTTAAAAGACATTTTTAATGGCTTTCCCATTTTAAGAAGCTCACTGGTGTGATAGGATGGCTGTGAATTTGCCACCTTCCTTGAAAGCATTGTCAATTCTGTTTTGCAATTTAAAAACAGATTCCACAGCCTGGTTTTGAGAGATAAACAGAATTGGAAATTATTCACATCCTTTGAGGGAGAAGTAAGCTGTTTAGAAAAATCTTCTGGCAGTGATTGATATAGCTGAGTGTAGCTATCTCTGGGTCCACATGTCTAATTTATCCTTTTTAATCAGGATTTCAATAGTAAATTGCTATCTTGTGCCATTCTGTTCACTAAACTTTATAATATTTAAGGCCAGGAACTAATTTCATGAGGATAAATTGAATTCTTTTCTTCCCGGGGAGATAATACTACAATACCACCTTTCTCTTTCTTCTGATTTTAGTTTCTGAGTCATCAGGAATTCTCTGTGGACTTCCTATGGGCACCAGTTTTCACACAGTGTCATTAACCGCTTCAGTGAGTGGCCAGTAGATGTTAAGAGAGTTCCCTTTTTTCCTGAGGACTTTTAGAGTCATTTGGTGCATGGATTCCTTCCAGTGTGAAGATAGTGTACATCTCTCAGCTGAAGAACAACATACAAAGGTGTATTAGACTAGTACAAATTAAAAATATAGAGATGCAGCGTGTCTGAAGTTTTCTGAGGCAGGGAAATATCTTTGCAGGAGTAACAAAGTAACTGGATGTACAGATACTTGGTTGGATTAGTAATTAATTGATGGTGTGTATGTATCAGAAGTGGCTTAATGCAACCCGAGGGAGGTGTATGTTATCCCAAGCCTAGGCCTGTCAAACAAGGTAAAAGTATAGAAGTCTTACTCACCAGATGTGTGTGTGTGGCAAGAATCTAGTGGCAATAGTGGATGCTGTCTAACTGAACCTTGACTCAGAATATCTTTTTTTTTTAAATTAATTTATTTTTGGCTGCATTGGGTCTTTGTTGCTGTGTGAGGGCTTTCTCTAGTTGCGGCAAGCGGGGGCTACTCTTCGTTGCGGTGCACGGGCTTCTCATTGCAGTGGCTTCACTTGTTGCGGAGCACAGTCTCTAGGTGCACGGGCTTCAGTAGTTGTGGCTCGTGGGCTTAGTTGCTCTCTGCAGCATGTGGGACCTTCCCAGACCAGGGCTCGAACCTGTGTCCCCTGCATTGGCAGGCGGATTCTTAACCACTGCGCCACCAGGGAAGCCCAACTCAGAATATCTTAACAAGTATAGGGTATCCAAAGCTTGAGTCTTTGAGCCAAAGTTTTGCAAGATGAAATCTTGCCTTGAATCTTAATAGATGAAATGTAAGGGCCTATACTCGCATCATGTAGTAAAAGAAAAGCCAAACGTCTGTGTTCAGGAGGAAAGAAATGGGTTAAGTAATTTGTGTAAAAAGATGTAATTAAGCAAACTCATTTTTGGTTCAGTACTGTGGTATTGTACATGTTAACATTAGGAAAAGAAACCGGGTGAGGGGGGCATGGGGGCTCTTTGTTCTACATGTGCCACTTTTGTGTAAACCTAAAATTACTCCAAAATAAATATATTCCAAAGTAAGTGTTTTTCATAAGGGTATTACAAAGAAGTAAGCATAATATGTTGTTGTCAGTTTAGTAAAAGGCACACTTAAGTTGTGTTAATGAGAATATTTTTCCTGTAATAAAGGAGTATCACCATTTGGTTTCTAAACGAGGCTGGTGTGCTGTTCTGGGTACAAACTACAAATGAAAAGATGTGGATAAGTTTAGTGATAACAGATTTGAAACATACCATAATATAGATCACTTGAAGGGCCTAAAGACAGATGAGGCTTGTGTTGTGTGTGGCCCCAAGGATAAAACTAGAATTAACATGGAAACTGAAGTGGGGAAGATTTCAACCTAATACTATTGGAGTTTGGTTGCACCGCCCAGATACAGAGTGGACTGGAGAGTGCAGCATCACTGGCGGCCAGATTCCCGCCCACTTCACAATCACTTGGGAAGCATTTTGCATAGAGGGGTCCCAGAGCTCTGCCCTGGGCTTACTGAATCAGAATTTCAGAATCTATATTTTTAAAAGCTTTCCAGGTGATTCGCTTACAACTGGTAGATTGCCGACCAATGGAATTAGATGATCGCTTGCTGGGATTGTTACAGAAAGTGATATACGTACTGAAGAGTGTTCAAAATGGCAGCTGGGAAACGACTGCGGCCTATTAGAAAGTCAGGAAATGTGGCTTCGCATTGAACTCAGATGCTTACCAAACACATAACAGACAAGTCATTGAACCTCTGTGAGCTCCAGTGTTTCTATTTCTATTATCTAATTGGTGGGTAGTAATGTTTAAGTATTGGGCTAGGTGATCCAGGGTTTTCTATTCTTTGGGTAGTATTTCCAACAATTGTTGGCTTGTGAGACTGTAGCTAACTTGTCTTTGTGAAGTTCTCAAAGGGGTTAAGATTTATATTAACGTCTATGGAGTCTATATTCCTGATTTACATTTGGGGAGTTACCATTTTCCCAGGTGGCACACATTCAGTACTCAAACTCTTGATAAGTAAATTTTGTTGGAAAAATAAGGTAAAAAAATTCTCAATTTTTCCTACAAAAGTCTTTACCCTCTTTTTTAAGGATTATATTTTAGTATACTTTGCTATGACTAACAATGCTGGTAGTCTCAAGTGAAGTAAGTCAGAAAGAGAAAGACAAATACCATATGATAATCACTTATATGTGGAATCTAAACTATGACATAAATGAACATATCTATGAAACAAAAACAGACAGACATAGAGAACAGACTTGTCATTGCTAAAGGGCAGGTGGTTGGAGGGAAGGGCTGGGAGTTTGGGATTAGCAGCTGCAAACCATTATATATAGAATGGATAAACAACAAGGTCCTACTGTATAGCACAGAGAGCTATATATTCAATATCCTGTGATAGACCATAATGGGAAAGAATATGAAAAGAATGTATGTATAACTGAGTCACTTTACTATACAGCAGAAATTAAACAAAACATTGTAAATCAACTATACTTCAATAAAATTTTAAAAACCTGCTGGTAGCCTCTACTATAATTACCTCTGTGGTACTTCTTACAGCTTACCAAAAATATCTATTTTTTCTTCTTCCAGTATCTTTATGCTAAACAGTGAAAATATTACTACCCACAAATTCCATAAATAGAAACTGAAGCTCACAGAGGTTTCAGTGACTTGTCCACTGTTGTATATTTGGTAAGCATCTGAGATCAGTGTGAATCCAGATTTTCTGACTTTCATGGTGCCATTTGAATACACCTGTGCCACGTACTGTGCAAAACACTTGGAAAATGTTTTTATTCTTCAGAATAAACCTTTTAAACAGAATTATTCCCATCTTAGAGACAAAGTTAAGTGACTAGTGCCCAAAGCTGCATAGCTAATAGCAGAGCCAAAACCTCACTCTTTCCACTAAAGCTTATTAAAAACAGATCTTGGGTTCTACCCAATACCTATTGAATCATAATTCCTTGGGATGGAGCATCTGAATTTTGAACTTGCACCTGGGGATGACTTTGGTTCAGTCTGTATTTTGAGAAACATGTCGACCTAGATCTTAATGACTTCTTGAATGTATGTTCCCTGAAGGAACCATTTCTGCCCTGGTTATCATCTCATTCCACAAATGTAGCAAGTATTTTGT
This sequence comes from Globicephala melas, assembly GCF_963455315.2. NCBI lineage: Eukaryota > Metazoa > Chordata > Mammalia > Artiodactyla > Delphinidae > Globicephala > Globicephala melas. The sequence goes on from NC_083322.1 coordinate 27,605,847, forward strand.
GGCACACAAATGCTTTCAACAAAAGCTTGTTGACTAAGTGGATGAGTATTGGAGCACTTATTGTTCTGTGTAAAATTGTATATTTGGGGTTTTTTCTCCATAATTTTTAAATTAAAGTATCACTTCAATAGTGCCATGGAATTTCTTTCCATTATGATCTCAATTTCATGGCTTTGTGCTTCCGCAAAGACGGCAGATGCTTCAGAAGCACGGTTGGGCTTTATTGTTCTTTCTAACCTAGTATTCTATGATTTTATGATCTTTTTTGGCTTATGTATTTCAAGGTCTCCCTTTTCAGGGATGTTACATGTTGTTTCCTGTATACAGCTGTTTTCAACAATTAATCCATCAGTAGCGATTTTCTAATATATTAGATTTTTGGTAGCCTTTAGCTGTGATGGACATTTCTAACCATGGCAGTATGTGTATGTGTGTGTGAATATATCCATATATGTGAAAAACCCTAGTAAACCTGTATCACCAATTAAATTGAAAATATATCTTTATACTCAGGGCTTACAAATTCTCCAAAGTCTGTCTGCTATTAATTTTTTTAGCTCCATAAATGGTACTCCTTCAGTGATTTTATGAATAGTCTTTTCCATCTTGGTTGTATGTCTGTTTTATATAGACAATTAAAAATTATCTTTTTTTTTTAAGCTAAACTTTGTTGTTATTATTGTTTTTTGGCCGTGTGGCATGTGGGATCTTAGTTCCCTGAGCAGAGATCGAAATCGCACCCCCTGCATTGAAAGCTTGCAATCTTAACTACTGGACCAGCAGGGAAGTCCCTATCTGTCTCTTCTTAAACTGGTTGTACCTTTGGATATTTGGTTTACTTTACCTCTCTTTAATACCTGGGATCTTGGTGTGCTACTCAATATATTTCTTTTTCTCCACAATATTTGACCAAAAGCATTTCTTCAAAGTACGTTCATTATTTTATTTTATTTTATTTTTATTTATTTATTTTTTTTGCGGTATGTGGGCCTCTCACTGTTGTGGCCTCTCCTGTTGCGGAGCACAGGCTCCGGATGCGCAGGCTCAGCGGCCACGGCTCACGGGCCCAGCCGCTCCGCGGCATGTGGGATCTTCATGGACCGGGGCATGAACCCGTGTCCCCTGCATCGACAGGTGGACTCTCAACCACTGTGCCACCAGGGAAGCCCAGGACCTGTTTTTTGAAGTTGGCATATACATTAAGAGGATAATATTCATAATAAGCAACTCTATTATCATGCATCCTTTATGAATCATGAAATACTTTCTCTAATGGGCAATCACTTACTGTTTAGCTGCAGATATTAACAGGCGTTTATGCAATAGATCAGTAGTTATGTATGTTATATATGGAAAAGTGATACTAAATGTTTTATGTCAATATAGAGACTTCCTTAGAATTAAAGGATTGAGAAAGTCCCTTAAAGACCCTGACATCACTCTTATCTAGTAAAATAAGTGAATAAGACTATAAAGATGATGATAGTGGTGGTAACACATATCGGTCTGTGTATGAGCCAAGCAGTGTTCTGAATGCTTTAGATACTGTACATTTGTTTGTTTAACCCTCATAAGAGCTCTAAGAGTTTGGTACTGCTAATTTCCCCACTTTACAGGTAAAGAAACCAGGGCATATAAGTTCAAGTGAGCTGCCCAAGGTTGCAGAGCTAGTGTAAATACAGGTTTCAAACCCAGGCAGCTTAGCTTCAGAATTAATTAAACCTGTGAAATTTAAGTAATTCCTAGTCCTGTTAAAACTAATGAGACCTACTGTGAAACATGATACGAAACAAAGATTTGTTTTTAAATATAGAAATTTAGCAGCTCCGTGAGCTTCATGAACCTGAGTCAAGGAAGCTTTGTGATCACATGTGCTGTTTGGCCTGCTTTATTGTAAACTGCATGAAACATACTAGTGAATGTGGTACCTTAGCTTAGGGTATCCGGACAGTGTGTGAATAAACTGCTGCATCTTAGGGCAGGAATTATCCTTTCCTACTGCTCTGCCGTTTACTTCACATTACTTATTTATCACATCAGAGTTCTTGGGTGAGATACAACCTTGACCTCATTCATCTTTGAATCCCCAGGTACACAATAGAGATTGATTCATGAATATAGAAAATTGGTTTTTTGACCACTGCTGTAGCCTCAGCACTGAGAACTGTGCACATAGTAGGTTCTTGATAAATATTTGCATGAATGAGTGAGAGAATCATGTAGGTATTGAGTAAGTGGTTCTTGGATTGTCATCCTGGAGCGTATGTGAAAAATAGGACTTGCCAAGTTCTTCGTGTCAGAGAATCACTTTTATTATGAAAAATCAAATAAGTAATTGATTTTACACAAATCAGTGTACTAGGCTCTGTAGGAAGACAAAGGAATATAACAAAATCCTACCCTCAAAGAACTTATAATTGAGAATCAAAAAAGCCTTTATTAGAATGAAAAGTAAATTAATGTTGTTTCAACACCTGTGGAAAAATATCACCAGGTAGTATATAATTTCCTAAGAAAGGATGTGGAAAAATGAACAATAGTATTTTTTTCTTAAAAATGTACATAGTACTTGATTTATTTTTATTTTAAAAATGTATATATATGATATATACTGTTTTTACTCTAAAGTATAACTACAAGTTTTTTTAGTGATAAAAAATTAGAGGCAGTTCACAGTAGAAAGAACATGATTTGTACCTGGTTAGTCAGATGGTTTCTAGGGATTGCAGGATTTGAGTGTGTCTTGGGCCGGGAATAGAAGGCCTCAAGGGTTGTTGAGAAAGTTAGTTGCTGTAACTATTACTGCTCATATGATGATAGGGCTTTCTTTGAGGCACTGAAATGAACAAAATTATTCTGATACTTTTCTCTGGATAATGACTATTTGGCTTATGACTTGATACATATCTATATAGGTATGTGTGTGTGTATATATATATATATCTTGATATATAAAAGATAATTAAAGGAGCATTTAAAATATTTTAGAGTCTAGTTGCTTATATATTAGAAATAGTTGTTAGTTTATGGCTATAACTCAATTTTTATATCATTTTTCAGATACAGAGATGTGGATGGAATTCTTGACTTTTAGAGAGAAAATGTGAGACACATGGCCTCTGATCCTGTGATGTTAAATAAGCCTTTCTCTGGACAACTGTTGTCAAAGTAATTCTTAGCTGAGGGACGACATGGCAAATCATTGCCGGTTTTATTTTTTTTAATGGATGACTGTATAATGCAGAGGTTGCTGAAAGCTGCTGCTATGTCTTAATATTTTGAAGAATAAGTGCTTGAAAAGTCACACATTGGTTGGGGACCCTGAGCAAATTTTATTGTGCTGGGAACAAGGGAAGGAAACAGGATTTACAGAAATAAGATGACATTGCTTCTTCCAAGACATTCTAAATCAAACAAAAGTATAGCCAGACATATAAGCATCTAACTACACTATATAATATATGGCAAAATTAAATGACTGTCAAATAGACACAAAAAAATGGGAGCACGTTGTTTTGACTGGGATGATTGCAAAAGGGAGATGGGGATCAGCCTTGAAGGATGAGAAAATATTATTAGGTGGAAAACAGAAAAGAGCCTTCATAAAATTGGAAGGGGGAAAGGGCCTCTTTGCTGAGCCCCTGCCATGCTAGCTAGCCCTGTGCTTAGTGAATTACAAAGAGATGTGAAATAGGTCATCTGATACTGTGTACCAGAGAGGCAGTCATTTACTCCCCCATCTTACAAATGAGAAAGCTGAGGCTCAGTGTGACTTACGTCACACAGCTAGCACATGGCAGAGACTGGGTTTCATGGCAGGTCTGTTGCACATAACTTTGTGCCTCAGTACAGTTTCTGCTAGTGTGATGACTCCATATTCTTGTTTTTTTCTTCTCTGCTGCTTCCCAGGAGGGATTAAATTACCTAATAAATGAGTAAGGTTTTGTGACCTGTGAATCGGAAAAACGTAAGGGATCTGAGTGGGAAAATCTTAATCGCCGCTGCCCTGCTATTTCCGACTGCTAAGAGCTCACTCAGAGTTAACCGCACTCCAGGGGACTGGTGTTAGGAAGACAAAGCTTATAAAAACCTTCATTGAAGGCTTCCCTGGTGGTGCAGTGGTTGAGAGTCCACCTGCCGATGCAGGGGACATGGGTTCGTGCCCCGGTCTCGGAGGATCCCACATACCGCGGAGCGGCTGGGCCCGTGAGCCATGGCCGCTGAGCCTGCGCGTCCGGAGCCTGTGCTCCGCAACGGGAGAGGCCACAACAGTGAGAGGCCCGCGTACCGCAAAAAAAAAAAAAAAAAAAAAAAAACCTTCAATGACCCCGATTGTGGCTTAAGAAGGTCTAGAATCTAAGGGTTTTAGGGCAACTTTGAAATGACAGGGCTCCAAAAGCAGGCTCCTCATCCCTGGCGGTTCTTAACTACAGGAGCAAAATAGTCTGTTCAGAGAACAGGGCAAGTTCTGGTGGTTCTTCAAAAGATTCTGCTTTTATTTATTAATTTTTTTTTCCTTTTTTGAGTATGTTGCCTTCTCTCCGCCCTTTCGAACAAAAATCCAGTCTAAATGATTGAGTTAATATTAAGATGTATTTTGTCCTAGGCTCAAAGAAAGAGAACAGTACCACCAATTACCGTCCTTAGTCTTTAATCTTGTGTTTGCTGAGGAATATTCAGCTACTTTCTCTGTCCTCTGAGTGCACAGGCTGTGGTGTGAGGTTTTGCCCCCATTACTTTCCAAACTACTAGTAATGTTTTTCTACTCTGTTGATTGCCATTCTGTCTTGTAACTTGGCAGATTGAATGAGAAGGAAAAGTTGTTTTCAATTTAGTGTTAAAGTTTTGTAGACCTTGAGTTGAATTCAGAATGTGGAAGAGAGTGCAATTTATGTAGTTTGATTTATACCCATTAAAGTTTAAGATAATTTGGTCATATTCCAAGTGCTCATTTATCTTATTAGAATTCAGGTACAGCTATAAGAAATTCAGTTTTATGAGTATTAAATCTGTGGAAGAATTAAAGGTTAAACTTATTATGTATATTTAACTATTGCTCTAACTAGAATGATCACCCTGACGAAGATAAAATTAAGTAGATGCATTATTGCATGAGTAATATTACAGGTTAGAATTTGGAGGATAAGACGCTATCAATTTAATTAACTTTCATTGAGAACTTACAATGTGCTGGAAACTGAGTATTGAAAGAATGAGAGTAAGATTTAGTCCCAGACCTGGAGATTAATGGAATAGATCATTTTGTAGAGGGAACTATATCAGCTGCTGTATAAAAACTCACTGTATATAAGGGCAGTATTCTTTTATAAACTCCTTTTTTCAAAGGTCAGTATCTGTCATTGCTCAGGAGTCTAGATAGGCTAAGCAACTGAGGTCTCAGCTGTACTGAGTCATGCATGTGTGGTCACCTCAGGATTATGGAGACGTCTCTGCTCATCTTGGGTGCTCGCATATGTTTGCCCATCTGTAGGTTGACTTAGGGTAGCCTCAGCTGGGGCACCTGCGTCCTTCTCTGTCAGGCTGACCTTATTTGTTGGAGGGTGGTGGGGTCCCAAGAGTGAGGGGAGGAGTGCAAGGCCACCTGAGGCTTAGGCTCGGAACTCGCACATCATCACGTCCGTGCCGGTCTGTTCACCAGCTTGAGTTATCAGGCCATCTGAAGTCAAGTGGTATAGAGGTAAATCCCACGACCTGATGGAAGGACCTGCTAAGTCACATTGCAGAGGGCATCACTGGGAGGGAAGTAATTGGGCCATTTTGTGATTACTGTTCCTATCGTAGGGACAGAGTTTTGTAAAATGAACAAAGCCTGTCTAAGGGCTTATACAGTGACTGCTGCAATAGGAGCACAGGAAACTATAAGCCCTTTGAATTGAAGAAGCATACATTTCAGGACTGATAACAGTAGAAAATGAGGCTGGATTGAAGGAAAGAGGACCAGGTTGGAGAGGCTTATATTTGCACTTCTAGAAGTTTGGGTGTTACCCTTTGGATAGAGGGAGGCATCTAAGGTTTTAGGCAAACAGGAATGCCATTGTAAATTTCATTTTTTTCTGTAGGTTGCTCTGGCAACAATGAATTCAAGGTGAGCAGAACATTGATGGAAGATTAGATGCTGTTGCAAAACTCTAGATTGTGGAAAGATTATGAAGGCCAAACTAAAGCAGTGGAAAGAATTCAAGTGTGGTAAACCTGATCATGTTAATCATTCATTCAGACAAACTTCTTTGGGCCAGGTGCTGTGTTAGGTGTTTGAGAACCGTCAGTGAGAATTCCCTTTCTTTAATGTTGCAAAGGCTTCTTGGAGCTTTGGACTTCTGGAGCTCTTACACAAGTTACCCTTTCATCATCCATCCCACTGTTAGGCGTGCAGATAAGTAGAGGGGAATAGTAATCCTGGCTTACATAGCGAAGAAATCGTGGCTAGTGATATGGTGATTTAAAATGTCTGTCTTGGCTATTTTTACTTTCTAGTATACTTAGTTACCAGAGATTTTAGTGATATTGAAAGTTATTTTATTGGTTAATATAAAGAATAATGAATAGGAGCCTGAGTAAATGTTGTGACTTTCACACATCTGTACCTGCCTCTAGTATAGTATGTGACTGTGAAAGTAATTCAAAGATTTATTAGTTTTTTAATTTACTGTATTTCATTTTAGCATATTCAGAACACTTTCCTGGGTTCAGAAATATTAAGTGGAAAAAGTGTATTTGTATGTGGAGAATAATTTTTTTATTGCATATGTCTGGGAGAATATGTGGGAGTAGAGACTAATTTACAGGAGAAATTTAGAAGAAATTTTTATAAGGATTTACCAATTTGCAATCAAAGATAATAACGTTTTAAAGTAAGTTTTGCCTTTAAAAATCTTTAGAAATAAAGATATCTCTTTCAGAGAATATCATTAGCATTACTTGCTATTTTGTTGTTCTCAGTAAGCTACTTAGAGTCAGTGTTTTTTTCCTGTCAAATCCCATTATGATGCATTTAATTACTCACAGAAACCCTATACAGTTGTTTTCTCAAGATTAAATGCAAATCCAGTGTGCTTTGTGGATTCCTAGAGATCTCTAATAATATCATAGCCCTGGATACGGTGACTTGGGAGGTAATTTATTGAAGTCTCTTCAGGGTTCCCTGCATTTAGAGATACAATTACAAAGCATTGCCCAGAGAGTTTTTGGCTATTTTTCTTCTCAAAGTAGAGATTTCTGGACTTTTGAGCATTCTTAACAGAGGTTGATGAATAGTGGAGGGATAGAGATCTGCTGATTCCCACCCCCCACCCACCGCCAAGTTAATGAAATTGATAACCTTCTTGAATTTTAATTAGAACCTACTTGAATTTTAATTAGAACCTAGAAGTTAATATATATATATATATATATGCATGTACCTAATTGGTGTATTACTCTCTTCTTCTACCTAGATGATGACCCCTGAGAGCAGGGCCGTGCTGTGTCCCTGGTAACATAGGCTCCAGCTCATATCAGTACCTTGTGTATAGTGAATATTATGTGTTTGCTGTGGTTAATGGTTATTTAAGTATCATTCCTTTGGGTAAACCTCAGGAACTTTGTTTACCTATTCACCTTCCAGTTCATACCTTTTCCCTTTGGGGGTAGGGCACTGATTACCTTCGTGTTCCCTCCTGCCATGTGCTCAGTCAGGGAAGGGATTTTCCATAGCAGGATAAATCGTGGTTAACCTTAGCTGATCATGATAATTCTACTCTGATTTCCAGGGGTTCCATTAAGCATGGGTCTCTAAAGCACTGCTAGCCAGAGAGACCTTGAAGGAAGTCTAGTAGGTTTCTGGAAAAGAAAATTGCCTTGCTCTTATATAGAGAGATGGGAGAAGAAAAGTCTCTGTGCTTCTGAATGTGGTCTGCCTGGAACAGCAGTAGCCACCTTGGGGGATAATGAAATGGGCCTGTATAAGAGAAAAATCAACATACTGTCCTTAAAGAGGCAGAGTGGCAAGGTGGAACAGGCAGGCATTTTTGAACGTGATCAGCCAGCCTTAGTATATTTCAGTCTCCTTTGGTTGAACCTGGCAGGTAGGCTAATGAAAACCTGTTAAGAAGATAGAAAGTCTATATATTGAATAAATGGTCTAAAAGTCACAGATTAGAGTAACACGAGTTATCCATTTTCCACTCCTTCTCCCACCCCCACTGCCCACTTCCCTCCTTTCCTGTCCAGACATCCTGGCCCCAGCACAGAAGACTCTTGGATCTGGTCCTGATCAAATGGATGCAATTTTTAATCAGGCTTCATGGACTAACAGGCACTCGTGCAGGTGTCCACTGTTTCTATTTCAAAGACAACAGGAAGCGGAGACTGGTTGAGGAATCCTCCTTGATGGATGTTTTGCCAATTATAAACTTTGTGATAAGAGCTCAGGCCTCATTTCTCAGGGACACGTGAGTTTGGGGATGATTCCTCCCTCCCAAGGCTATTATTGACATTTTGGGTCAGAAAATTACTTCCTGCACAGGGCTGTTTCGTGCATTATAGAATATTTATCAGTGTCCCTTACCTCTACCCACTAGATGCCCATTGTGACGATCAAAAATGTCTCCAGAAATAGCCAAATATTTCTTGGGGGCTAAAAGTATCCCCCACTTGAGAACCACTGCGTTAGAGATAAAGGATTGTTTTTTGTAGGTGCGTGTGTCCTAAGACTCAGGTGAAAGAGAGGGGGGAAGTTCTAACTTCCATTGCCTTAACTGCTTCCTCATATGGTGAGAAAATACAATGAATTACTAAGTTTTTCAAACTGGTCTTTTCAACCATATGAAGAACCTTTAGATTTGAGATGTTTTGAGCTGACATATAGTTACTGCTTAAACTCCTTCAACCTTGAAAATCAGCAAACCAGAAAAGCAAAGTTAGGATTTAAAAACTAATGTAATTCTATCTTCAAATGTTAAATAATGGTATATTTAACAAACAGCCTCTGATATGATGATGATAACTGTCTTCGTGGTAAGGCTTCACTTTGCTAATAAATAAGCCAGGATTTCACACTGTTTGAACTTGGGAAAAGTCTACATGTAAAGACAATTCAGATGTGAACTGAAATGTTGCCTGCATAAAATTCTGTGCATGGGGCAAGTTGATTGGTTCCAATTTTATTTTTAACAGCAAATGTTAACTAAAATATTACAGACCAGGGAGTACAGTAATTCCTTTTGTGAAAATGACAGAATTCTTAACATGCCTCTGATTTAAATGTTGCTGTCTATTTCACACACGAGCAAATGGAGGCTGCCTTTTCTTTTTGACATGCGTAGCATGTGTCCTGTGTATAGTAAATAATGTTTGAATGAGTGTTGCCAATTTATTGAATCCTTGAGTGAAGTCAGGTGAAGATTTAAAATAAACGCAAACAAGCATTAAAGCAACTTTAAAGCAGTAAAGATTCTACAGTTTGCTTCAACTAAGTAATGTAGTGACTTGTGATAGCTGTGGTCATCCTTTGCTCTGCCCACTACTACCCTTCCGGTTACCACGTATGTTAATTCAACCTTTAAAGTAACTTGATTTGTCTGTCTCTACATCCTTACTGCTATTTCAAGAGTCCCAGCCACTGTCTTCTTTTGCCTAAAAGAAGACACTCATCTCATCAATTTATTCTCCTCTTCCTCCAATCCATTTTCCACTTCAGGAAGCCAAAGTGCACTTTTAAAAAAGTGAACATTTTGAAACACTTAAGTCACCTCCCCAGGTTGAAACCCTTCAGTGTGTTTCTCTGGTCCTTGGGACATAATCCAAAATCCTTAGTCTATGGTTCATGATCCTGAACCTCTGACTGCTGTTGGCCTCGCCTCCCCTCATCACCTTAACTTTTGCCTCTCTTGCTTTGCCAAACTCATGTTCCTTCAGATCCTTTAACTTGCCATGTCCCTTGCTATCTTAGGGTCTTGAAATTGCCGATTCCTCTGCCCGGAATCTTCTCAGCTCACACTTTGCTTGGATAATTCTGATGTATCTGTCCAGCCTCAGACTGACTATCACTTTCTTAGAGAGCAATGCCCTGGGCCTCTGGCCTCGAATCAAAGTTTGGATCCCCTTTACATTTGTTCTTTCTTTTGATACTCTGTTTTCCTTTCAGAGCTCTTATCACAACTTGCAATTACACATTTGTGTTTTTGTTTAAAATCTGCCCTCACCAGATAATCTCCACAAAGTAGGTGTATGTGTCTTCTCCAACATATGACCCATACTTAGTACTTGCTCAGCACATAGTATAGGTTCTTGGTAGTGATTTTAGTGAATAAAGTTGAATTCGCCTTGCAAGATGGCAATATATCAGACTAACAGTAAAAGTTTATATTACATTACCCTCTTTAGGCCTGGGATAAGCATTTAATGTTGGAAGAGAGAGGGAATGATTTGTTCCTGCTTCCCATAGAATGGCATATTGGGTAGCACAGAACCATATCTGAGAACTGGTGACTGGACAGGGACGTACACTTATACATGAACGATTTCTCCTTTGCCTTATAGATAGGAAAACAATGAGCAAAAAGTGTTGAGGCAGATTTTCAGGCTATCCAGAAGTAGAAAATAAACTCGAGGTATTTAAAAAAATTATTTTTTTTTTACAGTTTATTCAGGTTGGTACATGAGTCATTGCTGCCTAGCTTTTTGGCCAATAGGATTTCAGTATGCAGTGCACTAATATAAACTCTTGGATTGGCTAACTACCTCTGATGTCACAATTTCCCCATTAGGAAGTCACAGTTTTCTTGAAATAACATTGTACCAATGACAAGTCTTGTTATTCTGTTTCATTATGAGAAAGATAATCTACCAAAAGTAAAAATGCTAGAAGGAGCAAGATAGAAGGCCTTTTCCATTTACGTGCTTTAATGATCTACTGCCAACACTTGAAGGTAGCTTCTTGACTTTCTTTTACAGCGGATGGTTTTTTTTTTCTTCACGTTTGTCAGTTAATAGGCAAATGGAGGAATGAGCCTACTTAGAATTACTCCTTCAATTCGTATTTCTGTTTCATCTCAACTGTGGAGGCTTGGCATCTTTCTACTACTTAGCCTTCCTGACTCAAAAGGAAAAGCCATTTGGACAGCCCACCTGAATATAACGTTTCAGGTGGGCAATCAGAGTATATCAGAATTAGGAGAGAGTGGCGTGTTTGGGAATCATTCTCCTCTGGAAAGGGTGTCTGGTGTGGTGGTACTTCCCGAAGGATGGAATCAGAACGCTTGTAATCCTATGACCAATTTCAGCAGGCCTGAGCGAGCAGACTCTTGGCTGGCCCTCATTGAAGGAGGAGGCTGTACTTTCACACACAAAATCAACGTGGCAGCAGAGAAGGGGGCAAATGGGGTGATCATCTATAACTATCCAGGTACGGGCAACCAAGTATTCCCCATGTCTCACCAGGGAACGGAAAATATAGTCGCAGTGATGATAGGCAACCTGAAAGGCATGGAACTTTTGCACTTGATTCAGAAGGGAGTCTGTGTGACGATCATCATTGAAGTGGGGAGAATGCACATGCCCTGGCTGAGCCATTATGTCATATCTCTGTTTACCTTTGCGGTTGCCACAGTGGCCTACCTGTTCCTGTACTGTGCCTGGAAACCTCGAGTGCCCAGTTCTTCCACCAGGAGGCGAAGACAGAGAAAGGCAGATGTGAAGAAAGCTGTTGGACAGCTTCAACTGCAGGTGCTCAAAGAAGGGGATAAGGAACTAGATCCAGATGAAAACAGTTGTGTTGTTTGCTTTGACATATACAAGCCTCAAGATGTAGTACGTATTTTAGCTTGCAAACATTTTTTCCATAAGGCATGCGTCGACCCCTGGCTTTTAGCCCATAGGACATGCCCCATGTGCAAGTGTCACATTCTGAAAACTTAAGAGACCCAGAGAGTCTCCTGAAGATGTAACTGAGTCTTACCAAAGGTTACAATGAAGATGAATTCTCTTTTAGCACTTTATGTAGAGAGAAAATTCAACTGCAGCTTGTCTACGCAAGTACTAAAGAGGGTGACATTTGTGTACTTTAAAAATAAAACTCCATATCATCTCCATCTATTTGAACTTGTTTTTCTAGTGTTTTGTTATACATTTTTGCCTTTATCTAAATAAGGATGTTAGTGTATATTAAAAGCAATTTAGTCTTGATTTTCAGATTACAATGATTGTAACATTGATGCCACAGAGAGTTAGTCATATTTTAAAGTTTCTTTATACTCATTTTTATACTTTGCTTCCATATGTTTAATTTTTGATATCTAATAATACTTCTGTTCAGTAAACTTCATTATACGTTTAGATCTTGATTTAATTTTCCGTGGTTAATTTTATTAATACCCAGAAAATCTGGTTGCCAAAGCTATTGACTGGGTAGGTAATGTGTTCCAAATAATTATTTTAGATGGTAGCACTTCTGGTTATGTATCTAAAAATGTTTTAAATTACTATAGGCCTAATTTAGGGCAGCATTATAAAAAAAAAAGTCACCTTTGTTTGCCAGAGCCCTTTAAATCCTAGCATAGTGAATCGGCTATGGTTGCAAATTTTCCTTCTAGAATTGACTCTAGTAAATGCTCCTCTTAAGATGGTGGTATGTCTCTATTTGGGACATTTTGATAATATAGACCTAGAGCAGAACTGCAGTTTTGTTCATTTGCCTTTCCAAATTGTATCTCTTGCCTTATTTTGCCTCTTCCTTTTTTCTGGTAGATAAACACCTGTATAGCAATGAGAGGCCTGAAGACGTGGGTTTTGTTGTTTTGATGAAAATCTCTCTGGATGATACGCTAAAGCATTGATGTCCAACTCCAGTGGCAATTTGTGAGTCAACCCACTGTGTGCCTCACTGTCTTTTTTAAAGAGTGGGTGTGTGGAAATCAGATTAATGGTCTTTGGGAAAGAAAATCGACCACTGTGAGCCAGAGGTGTCACATCAATGTTCTTTTCTTTTAATGCCACTTTGTGTTGGGCCTTTAGGTACCCTTCCTCCTTCCTCTTTTCTACTTTGAGCTGTCACGTTGTTGACTGATATTTCGTAAGAATACACTAGCTCCCGTAGTCCTGGTGAGACCCAACCTAAAATGTCTCTTAGTACCCTATGCATAGAGGTCAGAGACATTTATGTCCAAGGTCAAAATCCTTGCCTTTGGTTTCCTAGCTGGTGAATGAGAACCACTGAGAGATACCCCTGAGAAAGCGTATGGCAGTGCCAGTGACTGCCCGTATTTGTTAGTTCACATGTCATTCTTTGGCTTTGAAGTCATATTGTGCCATTGGCCGGAGTGTAGCAGCATATAGGCAGAACTGACAGTGTATGCGGGGTCTTCCACCAATGATGTTTGTTGATTTTGGCAAACATTTTGTTAAAAGCATCTATGACCTTTAACAATCGCTGCTGTCAGTGGTTAAATTTAAGTGAGGACCTTGAAGTTTTTCTTTTTAAAATCTATAGCTACATTTTGGATCAGAGTAAATTGTGCTAAACTAATATTGCTCTATTTAATCTTTTCCCCTGTACCCGTCCTCCTCTTCCCTCAAAATATTGTGAGATTGCTAACAGATGTCTCTGCAGACCCAAGGTCTGCAGAGAAATGAGATTAGGCTTTTTCGTCTTTACTGCTGTCATCCCTACGTATAATCAATGTAAGAGTGAGGGTAGTGAGGCTGAAGTGGTTTAACGGGATGCCCTGCTTTTAAAAGTTAAATCAAAACCAAACCTGTCCAACAAATTTCTGAGCAAGCTTTATTAAATAAATTCAGTTCAAAAATTTACATGATAGATAAATTTGCACTGTGACCAAATGTGAGTTAAAAACAGTGTTACTTACCACTTTTATCCCATATCTGGTCATAGTGCTAATTTTTAACTCTCATTCATGGTTTTGAAACTTGCCATTTTGGTACAGATACTTACTTCACTGATTGTGAAGGAGAGTGTTAATCGTGTGGTCTTTCTTGCATATGCTTTCAGGTTTTAAAACGCGTTGCATTATACAATTTTTAATATTCTTTAGTTTAACGTGATACCAGGTAACATTACATGTAGTAGCTCAAGGATTGAATCCATCCTGTAACAACACTGAAATTACCCATAACAACATTTGAAACAGTCAAGCCAATAAAGGTACAGCATGCTCTAAGCTCTTACCTAATTGGCCGTGTTGTCTTTTATGTCATAATCATGCCACCCAACAGTAAGCAGTATGTAGAGTTACAGTAGTGAGACTGGGATTTTTTTTTTCAATCTAAAGTTTTTCTCTTTCTCTCAAAAAAACATCTGAAACTCATAAGACATCTTTCTTACAAAAACATGCTGGAAGACAGTGGAACTTGTTTTCACCCAGAAGGTTTTTTTCACTTTAATATTTTATGTTGATTGTCAGCAGATGTGGAAGCCACATCTTTTTGTTGGGTTAGTCCTTCAGGCAGTAAGAGAGAGATGCATCTACTCAAGATTGGCACTCGGAGAAACAACACTGCCTCTTCCTGGCTCATGAAATTCAGTTTCCTTTGGCTGCTTAGCCAGCACTGTTGCAGAGCCAGAGCTGTTTGGACTGCATACACGAACATATCATTTCACGTTGGGAATCGCATGTTGTCAGAGTTGGGGGAGACTGGAGTGTTTGGAAGAAGCTCTGCTCTCAAGAGAGTGGCGGGAGTTATCGTGCCTCCAGAGGGAAAAACGCAAAACGCATGTAACCCCGGTACCAGTTTCAGCACATCGAAGAACTCGGAGACGTGGCTCGCACTTGTTGAACGGGGAGGCTGTACCTTCACACAGAAGATCAAGGTGGCCGTGGAGAAGGGAGCCAGCGGAGTGATCATCTATAACTTCCTAGGAACTGGCAATCGGGTTTTTCCCATGTCTCATCAGGCGTTTAAAGACATCGTCGTGGTGATGATTGGTAACTTGAAAGGCATGGAGATTTTGCATTTAATTCAGAAGGGAGTTCACGTTACAGTCATGATTGAGGTGGGAAGAAAACACATCATCTGGATGAATCACTATTTTGTCTCTTTTGTGATTGTCACAACCGCTCCGCTAGCGTATTTCATCTTTTATCATATTCAAAGACTTTGGGTAGCAAGGATTCAGAACAGGAGATGGCAGCGGTTAACAAGTGATCTCAAGAAAGCATGTGGCCAGCTTCAACTTCGGGTACTTAAAGAGGGGGACAAGGAAGTAAGTTCAAATGGAGATAGCTGTGTAGTTTGCTTTGAACTCTATAAGCCTAATGATACAGTTCGTATTCTGACTTGTAAACATTTTTTCCACAAGAACTGCATTGACCCCTGGATTCTAGCCCGTGGGACATGCCCCATGTGCAAATGTGACATTCTTAAAGCTTTGGGGATTCAGGTGGATGTTGAAGATGGAACAGAATCTGTGCAAGTTCTAATGTTGAATGAATTGCCTGGTATCCTGTCACCTCGTGAAGAGGGCACAAGTAATGAACTTCCTCCTGCGGGAAGGTCAAATAAAGGGACGCACGTGGAGGAGTGCCCTACTTCTCAGAACGATGGCCCGTCTAATTCAGTAGCAGCAAACGTTCATCGTCCACCTTGACAGCATGGCCTTTGAGGAACTGGATTAAACCTGTCTGTGAAATCAGGTCCTAAGTACTAACAAGCAGTTTGTCTGAAGTGTGGTTTCTGTGTCTTTTTTTTTTGTTACTTCGGTAGTTTTCTACATGCTTTGTCCAGTCTCAGAGACAGAAGAAAAGTACTAGCAGGATTTTTTTTCCCCGGTTTTCACCTTTACTAAATGTAACTTTTTGTCAGTGTGTGTTACTCCTGTGAGTATATATGTTTATTTCTGTATGCACATGACCAAGGACAAACTTTGCTTTTTATTTTTTTGGCCACAACATGCAGCTTATGGGATCTTAGCTCCCCGACCAGGGATCGAACCCAGACCCCCCGCAGTGAAAGGTGCCAGGTCTTAACCTCTGGACCGTCAGGGAATTCCCAACCAAGGACAAACTTTATTCCCTAAATTTTTGTGTGTGTGTGTGTGTGTGTGTGTATATATATATATATATATATGGCTTTATTTTGGTAAGAAAATTAACATATTTACACATTCCTTATATTACAGAAACTATCGATGAAGTTTGAAAAACATAAATTACCTTTTATATACTAGGAAGAATAAAATGTGTCTTTTGATATTTATAGTACAGTATACTAATTTTGAGGTCATTGTGCTGTGTTTTCTTCATTCTTGGCATGAAAATTTTGTTGTATAGAATTTTAGTATTTTGACAAATAGTTCTGTTCAGCCATGAGTACATCTTATGTGATCTGCGTATATATAATGATAGAAATTTTAATAAAATACTAGCACTCCTTAAGTGAATAGGAGCGATTTCAGTGCCCAGTATTGCTTATCATAATTGTTACACGTTCATAATGTATAGAAAGACTTAAGTGAAGAATTCCTATATTTAGTAATTGTGTATTTATTTCCCATGTGTCCCACCCTACTCCCTAGCAATTAAATAAGGCACTTTAATTATGTCATATTATTTTGTAGATAAGTACCACAATGTAGAAGTTATTATGACATATTGGGATTGTTTGTTTTGTTCACTGTATTCTCAGGATGCAGCACAGTGCCGGACCCTCAAATATTTGAGTAAATGAATAAGTATTATCTTTTAAATAATGTAACTATTATGTGTTAATCTGAAAAACTGGACAGTTTTATCCCAGTCATACAAAATAATGGGAACATAATCCTGAAAATTTTCATCCCAAATCTCTTTGGAAAATATAGAAAATTACAATTTTTAGCCCAGAACTCAGTATTACAATTTAGCATGTGTAATTTTAACAAAGGGCTTTGAACTCTCCAGGGCTGACACAAGGATTTGATTTCTTGTGCAACCCTAGAGAGAGCTTTATTAAGAGGAATTTCATGAGTTGCTCGGTGCTAACGGTACTGGAATCCAGAGACTGGCAGGAGGGCAGTAGTTGATTCTAACTGCAGTGCCAGAGAAGACTGTTTAACGGAGGAAAGACATTCCTCGAAGGCCAGGGAGAACTGAGACACAGCACAAACTAGGCAGACGGCCAGATGGGGGTGATGCCTTGCGTGGTAGATAACAGGTTTTTTTTTTTTATACCCAACCGTGGAGAGGTGTTTTGATGAAATTAATCCCAAGAGCTGCTCTTTGAAGGACTTGCATAGCACCAAGCCTGCTGAAGGATTTAGCAGGAACACTGTTTCATGTGTCTTTCTGAGTTTATCTTCAGAGTAGAGTCCTTTCCTGAAGGTCCACAGATCACACTGAAGAGACAGGACACGGAGGACCCCATGGGAGCCACACCTGGTAGGATTCCCAAGCCAGAATAAGCTGTCATTCTCAGACTGGCCGCTGTTGGCATCTCTGCCACGAGGGGCTGGCAGCTTATAGGGGTGGCTAGACTGACTTTCTCCGGTTACCTGCTGGAATCATTGGAGCAATGGAAATGAATGCATCTGGTAATGCTGGCAGTCCCCAAGCCCAGGGTTCTCAGGTTATTATAGTTCTGTGTACTTTCAGCAGATTCGTGTGGGGTATGTGTTCCGTGATAGACCCAACACTTGAGGAATTTATTTGCTCTTCACACTGACACCAACATTGTTCTTTCCATCCTTCCTCTGCACTCTCGTTGCTTTCTCCTTTTCTTTCCCTCCTTTTCTAACACTTTGTTCATCATTGTCAGTCTTAGACCTGACTTAACCCTCATGTGTAAGAAATTCGCATGTAATGTCTCTTGTTAATGTGAACATCAAACATTTAACACAGTGTGCTTGTGGTTTTCATTTGAGAATTTTCAACAGATGTTCTTTAAAGGATAGTTAGAATCTGTGTTTGAAATGGGGAAGGAAAGCTCACATCAGTGAACTTGGGAACTGTCATTGCTGAGTGCCTACCATGTAGCAGGTAGTGGACTAAATTCTTTCCATAGCTGTTTCTTATGTCAGAACAAAACAGCAGTTTTAATCCTTGTCTTTAGAATGCTGTAAACAGATCAATAAACCACTTTCACTCTGGGTTGAATAACTAGAACCTGGAAATAGCACTGCTATGTCAAATGTTAGGTATTATTCATTGTAATAGATTTTTACCTATTTTGTGGGCTACACCATTTTCTCTTGTACCTAGTGATGCAAATGTATTTTGCCATAATGGCATGGGGCTATAATATGAATTATTTTGCCCCCAATACCAGTGTCATAATGGATTTCCCTTGCATTTCTCCTTTGTATATATTTTTGCATTTCTCTGGTAATTGATTCCCCATGCTCACCTCGCTAGGTAGGGGTTTGATACTCCTTATAAAAATTAAACTTTTTTCCTTATAACTGGGATAAATTGGATTTACTACCTACTGAAGTGAAAATGATTCTAAAGCACTTGACCACTGATTGGGCGATGCCATAGGTGAAGTTACCTGTATAGTTCCTCGTATTATATGACACTACACTGATCGTATTCCTGTCTCTTGCTGTAGAATTGTTGTAACACAGTTGTCCTGTAGAGATGTTGGTCAGCCATAATATTTACAATAATGTATTTCAAAGGATTTAGTGAGCCAGGATCTGGCATTTCTGATGGTATTTAAGCTTAGTATATACAGTTAAAGTGTCTTCTCCTTCTGCAAAACTCACTGGTTTTTGAAGCAGCGTGCAGGAATCAAGTGGGAGAAAGGATCAGAATTTGAAGATGCACTGAAGTACAGAGGAAGCCTTCACACGTTGAAACTGCGAAGGAGTCCATTTAATGGCAACTCCATGTTCCCACTCCATCATTTACTGTGAGCACTGGGGTTTTTTGTTTTTTTTTAGAATTTATTTGGTTTTGTACTTCATTTTAAAAAATGTTTAGTGCTTAGTAATGAAAAATAAGGATTATTACAATTACTGATACAGAAATATCTTAAGATACATACCTGGTTTTCTAAACTGTAAGAACTTTTTTTTGGGGGGGTGGGTAATGTACTTTAAGTTGGAGAGATGAGCTGGTCCCTGGGCACAGGTGTTAGAGTTATTCCATCACAATCTCTCCAAAAAACGTCCCTTTTTTTTAATAACTACACCACAGCTTATAACACCTCTCTCTGCAACTATGCTGTCATCTTCGTCAGACCTCCAAGATATGTGTTCTTTGACTTCAGCTGCTGATAGGAATTTTCCTCATCACTGTTGATAAGCAGGGTAACCCTGATTTGGAAACTTCCCTACATCTGTAACATTCGTTGCTGCCCCAGAAGTTCTGTCGTCTTTGAACACCTCCCAACTTACGGCGCCTTTTTCAGAATTCCTTCTGTGAATTCACTTGACCTCATTTCCACCACTTGCTCTTTGTTCTCATTCCAAGCCTAGTTTCCCTTAACCATCCTTTCCAAGCCCATCTCATCTTCTCCAACTTCAGCCTACAGCCAGTTGTAAGCCATTTTAGTCCTACTCTGTCTACGAAGTGCTACTGAATTCCTTCACTTCCAGACTTTTTTTCTGCAGTACCATTTGCCTACCCTGAGTCATCTCTACTGATTTCCACCAGATCTTTACTGCTATTTAAGAATCCTTTATTAATCTCAACTCCTTTTTATATTCCCCATAGAGCAGTACTTCTCAGCATTGGCTGCATGTCAGAATCACGTGAAGGGCTTTGAAAATGCTCAGTGCCCTTGCTGTACCCAAGACCTCTGGGATGGGGCCCAGGTACCTGGTATCCAGGTGTTTCCAATGTGCAGACAAGATTGAGAACCACTGCCATAGGGCTCTTCCAAAGAGTCTTTATGTTAGTCAAGTTCTAGTTTTATCCTCTGATTCCTTCAGCTTTACTGGTTTTCACTTTCCTGAAAAATACAGGTAAAAATCTAAATGTCAAGTTATAAAGGGTTACATTTCATGGAGAGGAATTGTTAAAGGCTTCTGGGAGTATGAAGGAGTGGATTTCAACTGGAAAGGCAAGGAATGCTTAAATAAGAAAATAACATTTGAAATGGAACTACTGGATTGGGACAGAGGGCATGCTCGTGGAGGGAACAGTGAATAACAGTGTTTTTTAAAGAAGTTTTAAGTGTAATGTAGAATTTTGGTTTAGGAAAATGAAGACCGGGAATTTTGCGGGTAGTTGCAATAATCCAGGCGTTGATAAGATGAAAATATGAACGAAAACAGTGACGGATGAATTGGATGAGATGAATAGAAGGTGGGTCATGTCCAGGGTAATGTTCTTTGATCTCATTTTCTGATAGGAATTTTCTACTTCATTTCTTACTGACCACAGTCACAGTGGTTTGAAAACTTGCCTGTACCTGTAGCTTTCATCTTCAGTTTAGCAACACATAGTGGATACAGAAGAGAAGGGTATGGGTCAGAAGGAGTTGAGAAAAAGAGTCAAGGATGACTCCTTGGTTTCTGACCTGGGCCAGTAGGAGGTGATGGTGTCATTCATTGAGGTAGAAAATAGTTAGATGAAGCAAGTTTAGGGTGGAAGGGGAGTTCAAATTTTTAGTATGCTGAATTTGAGGAACCCAAAGAACTTATAGGTGCTGTTCATTACATAGCTGAAAGTATAGGTCTGTGCTAATTAAATGAGATACTTGGAACAGTATAGCAAAAGGCAGTACTTAGTTGTAATTTATTAACAAGACAATTCACATTGATTGTAATTTACTATTATGTGAAACGTAATGTTACTATTTTGGACCCGTATCTCCAATTACAAAGTTGTATGACTTTTCCTCTCAAATGTGTAGCAGCCTGAGTGAAGCTGATGATTGTGAAGGTGGCAGTGAGGCGGCTGTGAAAAATAACAGCTGCAGTATACCCGTTATATGCACTTAACAGCTGCAGTATACCTGTTATATGCACTTAACAGTAGAAAGCCACTTAGTCCTAACAGCAACTCTGAGGTAGATGTTATTAGTACCCCCATTCTTTAGATGAGGAAACTGAGACCCAGCCAGGCTAAGTAACTTGCCCAAAGTTAAACAGCCAGTATGTGGCAAAGCCTGTATTTGAACTTGGTCTGGTTCCACAGCTCCTGGTCTTAACCACTACACTGCAGGTAGCTTGGAAAGCTACTTTTTAAGTAAAGGAGAAAGTGTTTAGGTAAGTCTCGTGTTGAGGACTTCAAGGATGAGGCCTTGGAAGAAAAATCCCAGCTAGAGGTGTTGAAAGTGCTAGCAGCAGGATGGTTAAAGCAGTAACTCCTGAGATCTCAAAATAAATAATTAGGAAAGAGGAGTGTGGGCAGGGGAGGGTGTGGGGAGGGTGTGTCTGAGTGAGGGAAGAAGGACAGTCAAGCTCTAGGAAAGGATACTTCCATTTAGGAGGTACTGATTCTGGAATTGGTAGTTCTCTTGTGTAAAAACTTCAGTCAGAGGGGTTTTATAGAGCCTTCCTTTCCTCTGAAGTTGGAAAGGGGCAAAAAGTAATTTTTATAATTCTCTTAATAATAGCAGTTTGTTTTAAAAGTTCAGGCCTAGGAAGCACAGTTGCCTATTGAAAAGAACACCAAGCCTTTACATCAGATGGCCTGCACATTCATATCCTTGCCCCAGGGCAGAGCATCTCAGAACAGTGGTCCTCAGACCGGCAGCATCAGCATCACCTGGACTTGTTGGAACTGCACATTCTTAGACCCCACTGCAGACCTGTGGAGTCAGGAACTCTGGAGGACCCAAGAGTCTGTTTTAACAGGTCTACTAGCTGATTCTGATGGACCTTCCAGTTTAAGAACCTCTTCTGTCGCAGAGGGTCAGTTCATTTTCACAGAAGGATGCCTCATACGGTTGTAATCAGAAATAGCGTAAATGAAAATAAGTGTGAATTTTAAAGCATGACACAAATAATAGTTGCTGTTGAGTTTTCTAGAGACACATTTAGGCATATTTCAGGTATCCAGCTGCTCTGTTATGCATGGTTTTTGCATTAATGCTTGCTCCTTTTCTCTCCCGGTTCTGGTTTCTCTGCCACCACTATCACATTGCCAAGGGAGTTGTGAGGAGATGAATAGATTTTAGATGGTTTATGAATTTCAAAGCATAAGGATAGAAAAACACCTGAGAAGCAGAAACAGCTTAGGGCAATCCATGCACTGGACTGAGCAGTCCGCGCTGGCAAAGGATAGTGTTTAATACCACCTGTTTTCACTAAAGGTCTGAAAATAACATACTAAAATGGTGGGCTGTAGATGAAATTCAAAAAAAGAATCATGTAGGGGCTTCCCTGGTGGCGCAGTGGTTGAGAGTCTGCCTACCGATGCAGGGGACACGGGTTCGTGCTCCGGTCCGGGAAAATCCCACATGCCGCGGAGCGGCTGGGCCCGTGAGCCATGGCCGCTGAGCCTGCGCGTCCGGAGCCTGTGCTCCGCAACGGAAGAGGCCACCACAGTGAGAGGCCTGCGTACCGCAAAAAAAAAAAAAAAAAGAAAAAAAAAGAATTATGTAAATTCCTCGGTTTGGATCCGTAAAACCAGCTTCACAAACACTGGAGGGAGACTCAGTTTACTATCTTGAACATTGTAGCTGAAAGTAAGTACAAGAGGAGGACCATTGAGCATCTAAGCAGGCCATCTTAAGGTGTGTGGCCTTTCCTACTGCATTAATAGCAGCGTTGCTTCTGTAACTAGAATTGCTGTCCTTTTCTTCACATTAATGGTGAGATTTTACTTATGTGGCAAATTCATTGATGAATCATTTCATGCATTCATTCATTAAATATTGGTTTGCCCTGGAAATACAGGGGTGAATAAACCCAATGCCCTCATGGAGCTTACTTTCTACTTTCTAGTGGAAATAAATTATATTAAAAAAATTTAATTTATTGAATAGTTATAAGTGCTGTGTAGAAAAACAATACAGGATGGGAACTTGTCAGAGGCAGAGTTGCAGTTTTAAATAGAGAAGGCTTTGTCAAGAAGATGAACAGCTGGACAAAGGCCTGAAAGGAGCGAGGGCCCTGTGCCAGGAGAGCCCTCACGCTGGTGAGGGCGCCCTGTCATCTGAGGAGTGTTTAACCTGGAAGGTTGAAGACAGTGTTAGCTGACTTGAACACCTGAAGAATGGCCTGGGGAGAATTTAGATTGTCTTTTCTCTTGCAGGGGTTACAAGTAGGTAAGAGAGTGACAGCTACAGGGAGAGCGTTGCCCCCTGGAAACAAAGAACTTTCAGGTAGTGGGTCCTGCCCATAGACAGGCCATTGCCTCCGAGTGCCGAGAGTTTCTCTTCCCTAGAGGAGTTTGGTGGTTTGGATGTCGTTTTGATGGTGGTGGCAGCAGCAGTGGTGAGGGAATTCAAGCTCTGGAAGGGTGACTGGATTTATACCTTTGAAGTCTTGCACAATCCTGAAAATCACATGTGGAGATTAAAATCATTGTTATTCCACCCATAGTTGCCATCTGGTGGAAAAACAAGTAACTACAAGGTATCGTTCAACAGATATTTAGTGAGAGTCATTATAAGCCAGGGAAATGTAGTTCAGAAGGTTTGGGGTTTATTTTTCTCTGACTTAACAGAATGTTTGCTTTTAAGATTGATTTACTTTCCAGAAATTGTTTTTTCATTTTGGAACTTTGTCTGCTTGTAGGCTCTTGGCTTATCCGGAGCAAACCCCTCGCAATCCTCAAGATGCATGTTTTATAAACCTTCCATCTGAAAGGACAGTAGCTCATTCTCTGGTAGGCTGATAGTGTTGTGGAAAATATAATTTGGTTTTTAGAAATATCTGCTCCCAATTTCTGTGTCAACATTAGGACATCATCCATCTTCTCAAAAAAAAAAAAAATTTTGAGATGATGTATCTGCAGCAAAGGACCTGTATTATTTTCAATCCATTGTGGATTATTTTGTAGAAACACAAGATCATGCATTTCACTAATTCTGAAATGTATAGTGAAAATAATTTGGACTGATGGAGGGGACGGATAGTTATGTGAAAGAAAAACTTGAGTAAAATGTTATTTGTGGAATCTAGGTTGAAGGTCAGTGTCGGAACAGAAGAGATCGTTTGCTGTGGGTTTTAACTTAATGATTTCTTCACATTTGATAAAGGAAGGAATAGGATCAGTTAAGTCAGTGATTTTCAAACCACTACAAACTTTTTTCAGCTTTTCTGTATGTTTGGACATTTTCATAGCAAAATACTGGTACAAAATCATGTATCAGGATGTCATGGCAGTGTCACATCACTGCAAGTTTCTACAGACATACTCTCTGTACTTGTCGGGGGACAGGTTACAATCCGTGGCATTGGTCCACGGATCACACTTCGCATAACTGATGAAAAGCTTATTTTACTGTATTATGTCATATAATACTCAAAAAAACTGTTTGAAAAAAGGGATATAATTCCTGTTCCACGAGTGGCAAAACTGCTCGAGAACAGTTGAGTCTCTCAGCTTGTGTCACACCTTGAAGGCTCTTGGCTTATCAGGAGCAAACCACTCAGGTCTGATTTCCTTCCAGGTTTTGGTACATTCTTTCCTCGTCGAGAGGAGAGCAGTGCAGCAGACGTGAGGGTGAGGTGAACAGCATTACACAACCGGGGTTGGAATATTGTAAACGTGTAAACAGCACATTTTCTTCCATACAATAAAGATAAATGATTTTAGGGATTTACTGAACATTAGATAGTATAAGACTGTAAATGTAATATACATTTAAAAAATTTACTTTCTGTATCCTTATAATGAGGACAAACTGCGCCCCCCCCAAAACAAACAAACAAACAAAAAACCTCTTCATAGAAGAGGCAGAACAAGGCAGCCCAACCCAGGAACTTGTAGAGTTTTCTAAAATTTTCTATAATACCATGAAACATCGAATGAAATAGGGGAAGGGTGAGGGGATTGATTAGGAGGGGGTGATGCCTTCTTTCACTTTATGTATGCATACAGAAATTGACTTCACAAATTTACATTTATCATGCTCCCTTTTCCACTGTGAACATGATCTTTTTTTCCCGTTAAGACTTTCAGTCTGTGCAGATTGGAAGCCCGGCCAGTGCTCAGTGATCCTGCTCCTCTGTTAAGATTTGTGCTCGGAGTGAGTGGTTTGGTAAATTCTTCAGTTTCTGGCTCCGTAGTTACAGGGTTAAGGAGAGTTTGCCATCGGCTTAGGGAGATTTAAGCTAATCATTGAGTTGGAAGATATCTATAAAGGAAGACTAAAGGATCTGCTATTAGCTAATATTAGAAGAAAAAAGCTTTATAAAAACCTTGTAATATTGATGATGGGAAGAGCATGTGTATTCTTTTTTCCATAAAAATAGTTTTATACTTCTCAAATCACATTTATGTTCATTTGGATGTAAACTCGCCTCAATTCCTACCCGCAGATAATGCGAGAAGCCTTTGGTAGTTTAGGGGGTTTAGGTTTGCTTTAAGGGCTTTAGAGTTGATATAAGGGATTTAGATAAGTTATAAGGCAGGGTCTTTTGTGAGCACCTGCTTCCTAGTTTACACATAAAGGTCTAGACATATCACAAAGGTCTAAACACATATATGTTTTTTTTTTAAAGATTGCTATCAGTTTTAAGGTATGATTTCTTAACATTTGAAAAGGGAATGGGATTGGTTAAATCAGTGGTTTATAAACTTTGGGAATTCATGGATTTAAAAAAAAAAACACCAATGTCAAATATAGCCTCTTAGTTTTTTGCCAAGAAAGATCATTAACCACTACAACAAAAAAACTAACCCACAATCTATTGTTAATAACATTGTATTACATAGAAGTGACTTGCACGTACGATTTCTACTGTTAAAATATGGAGGAAATTTAGCTTTATTAGAATTACTTTGTAATCTTTATGTTCATTTCTTTACATTGAATCAGTGAAAACCTCATTCCACACTGGTCAAAACTACCCCCCCCTTTCGGATTTAATAACTTTCCAAAATCCATTACGACTATAAGAACCTCATTATTTTCTGTAAAATTTGAATATCCAATGATACCAGACCCTGCAGAGGCTTTAAAGGTGCAGTTCTAATGCAGTTCATAGTCTAAGCAGGGGAGAGATACAGTGATGCTGTACAGAACTTGCTTGCTTGAGGACAGGTATATTTCATACCTTCAGAGAGGATGGGAAGTGCTAAGAAGGCACAGGATGAAGACCTGGCATAAGCTGGGGAAAGTGTCACAGAGGAGCAGAGGATAACAGGAGTGCATTCGGCCTCCTCATTCTCTGCATTCTACTGGCTCCTTGCTCTATCCCACTCAGTTTAATGAGCCACGAGTTGATCAGTCACCACACTTGATTGCATGGTCTGGGCTTAGATTTTCACTCCTCTACAATCTGGCTGTGTGACCTCGGACAAGTGTCTTTACCTCTCTGTGCTTTAAAACAGATGCTAACACCTACCTTATTTGTTTGAGCGTTAATATAAATAAAGCCCCTAGAGTAAATTTTAGCTGTTTTCAAAATGCAGTCTTTATCATGTGACTGACAAATATTTGGGTGGCATTCCCTGCTCTGGGGATAAAGACCAGATACCTTTCCAAGGCTTTTAAAGCCTGTCCCTTCTCTCCAATCTCTTCTCACACCACTATAGCCTCATTCCCTTCACTGAAGCCCGCTGAGACCAGCCGTGTCCCACCCTACCCCATGGTCCCTTGGTCTCCCCTCATTTTCCAACTGGTTCCTCTTGGTCTTCATACCTCCATTGACCTCCTCAGATAGATTCAAAGTCTAGCCACAGACTCTTACGGTGCCAGAAATGCTCAGTAGTATACATCAGGCTGCAGTCATTTTAGTTCGTGTAGTTTGTTTCTTCCTCTATAAGTTCTGTGAAGGCAGCAAACCCATGTCATTTTGCTCACCAGTAAATCCCCAGCACTGAGCACATTGCCCAGCAGGGAATATGTTTTGCTAAATATTTATGGAACAAGTGGATGAGGTACGGTAAGGGGGAGGAAGCTTGTAGAGAATGTCAAAGGCTAAACAAGCGGTTCCCTTTATCAGAAGAGAAACTATGTTCTCAGGAGCAGTGGAAGAGAAGGCTGGAAAGGTAGGTTGAGGGGGACTTGGATGGGTGAAGAGACTGGCACAACAGGGTGCCAACAGGGAATATAAGCCATTGACTGGCTTTAGGCGTGAGACGTGAACAATAGGAAATACTGGTATTTATGCCGGTAAACTGGGAATTATTTGATATCTAGTAAAATCAAATTCATCATTGTTACAAAAAAATTGATCATGAATTGATAACACCTGAAAAACAGTTTAAGAAACTGTTTCTCCATGGGCCGCATAGAGTATTCGAATCATTAGCCAGTATTTTATTTGTCATTATTCAGGAGAAAAAGGCGTCTCTTTGAAGTGGGGCTCTTGTACTTTCTCGGCGTTTTCCTGGCTAAACACACCTTGGCGGCCTTCCCGGGAACCATGTCATAGATGACCACAGTGATTTGGCAAGCAGATAATGTTTTTCTCATCGTATAGAATCCTTTTGAGTCAAAGAAGCAATGCGTGTTTCAGATCAAAAGCAGTATGTGAACAATAAGTACTTTTGTAGAAGAGTGTATTTGAGGTTTTATTTGGACAGCTGAGCAGACTCACCCTTTGCAGACACAGCTGCTCGTTGCAGTCACCACATCTCAATTGTGTTATCAGTTCACCATGACTTCAAGCTCTTCAGTAACTTCTTTGGTCTCTAAGCTGAGCAGGTGAATGGGAAGGGTGGCAGTTGGTGGTTCTCAGAGGGCCCACGTACAAGTTAAATCCCAGTAAAATGTGGAGAAAGGTAGCGTGTGTGGTGTATTATTTTTCTGATGTCCGGATCGTAACTCCCCACCCTCACCCTGCCACGCCAGGTGTGTATTCAGTTGGTTGTATATTCAGTGGCCTTTTCACAGGGAGGTCACTGATGGGTAATTCCACATGTGTTGGCCAGCACCCAGCAAAATACACGGTGTGCAGGGGTGAACCCGTGGTAGGAGTGGGGTATGGTGGGGTGGAAGAGTGCGTAAGGAGAATAAAGAAATGTTGCTTCTGGGTTCCAGAGGCAGGGATTCAGTCTCTGTTCTCCCAATAACTTTGTGATCTTGGGCTAGTCACTTCTCATCCTGACCACTTCATCTGTAAAAGAGAATGATAATGGAGAAAGGGGCAGGGTGATGATGAGGATGAAAGGAGATAATATATGAAGAGCTCTAGGGAGACAGAATATCTGCTCATTGGTGGGTGTGTTGATATACTAAGTTCCCGTGGCCGCTTCTGCACCAGGATGGCCCCCTGTTATGTGTTCTCCGGACAGAAGTTCACTGAGGATCCTGGGGCCTAGAGCAGAAAGCTGGCGTATGTGCACGCTTGGCCTGGAGAGCGGCATCTAGGACTAGCCTTTGCACGTGGTCACACTTTACCCGCCTTTAACTTGCTAACTGTTCTTATGAAAGGACACAGGATTAAGACAGTTGATATCTAATGAGACTAAATCCATCATGGTTACAGTTTCATAACTGATAACATCTGAAAAATTAAAAACTGTCATCTCTGCAAGAACAGCACAGATGGAGAATTAGACAGTATTATGTTTCTAGACAATAAACATCTTATTTTTCTCACAAAACTAGTTCTCTGTGGCATCACTCATCGTGCCTCCTTCCCTCTGAGATATCTTTCCCTCTCCCGTTCATATGGGCAAGGTTCATGTCCTATACTTTCTTCTGTAAGCAAGTAACTGAAACTCAGTAAACCATACTGGTTAATTGTTTAAATTATGCAGTTGCATGGAGGGGGAGATACAGTGGTGAATGAAACAGTCTTTGGCTTCATGGAGCTTACTGTCTAGTGAGTAAAAAGTAAGACGGTAATAGAATTTGCAGTTAAGTATTACAGTTACAAAGTGAATTTAAAGGAAAAAGAAAGGGTGCTAGGATTGCATACAAACAACATAGGATATGGCCGATTCAAGGTGATTCGGGGAATCACTGAGGGTCAACTGAGCAGGGATCTGAATAGTTGGTAGGAGGTAAGTTGGTGGTGGTGAGATGGACAATGTGAAGTTTTTGAAGGAAGGATGGTGGAGGGCGGGGCATGGAGATTGAGAGAGAGAGAGATTTGTGATGAAGCCAGAGTGATAGGTAGTTTGGAGCCAGTTGAAGTGTAGGGCCTCAGAGGCCTTGCTGATGACTTTTGGTGGAAAGTCAGCAAAGAATTTTTAAGCTGGAGAAGAATTTAAACGGCCAGATTAAAAAAAAAAAAAAAGATAGATACCAGTGAAGAGGATAAGTTGGGGAAAATGAGAGTAGAGTGGCTATCAGGGAAATTTCTAAGGCAGGAAGACCACTTAAGAGGCTGTTGTTCTTAGCCAGCTGAGTCACAGTGAGGGGCAGGAACGGCTCCTGTGGGGTGTGAAGAAGTGTGCAAGGATTTCAGAGGAATTCCAGGGTGAGCAGGACCAGCAAGGTTTAGGGACAAGTTGTATGTTGGGAAATAAACATGGAGGAGATGGTGGAGTTGAGAATGGTTTCCAGGTCTCTCCAGGAGGGAAATAGGTTTTGATACTCATTGAAGCAGGTAAGCAGGGGGTCGAGCAAATAATGGGAGAAGTCATGAATCCCGTCTGAAATTTAACTTTAGGGTGTCAGTGGGACGTGTCAGGAGAGCTGATGGGTGGTATTGGAGACGCAAGTCTGAAGCTGAAGTGAGATTAGGAGGGGTTGGTGGATCACCCTTTGTGATGGTGTTGGGATTGGGAACACGTGCAAAGTGGAGCCCCTCAGACCTAACGATGGTTGGGATGGAACCTTAGCGAGGACACAGGGAGGAACAGCCTTCTGATGATGGTAGGCCTTCCTTTCTCCTCCACATCTAGGACCAGGAGGGCTGTTCCTCATTCCTGCTTTCAGATCATTGCTCTTCCTCCCTCAGGCGAAATCTCTTGCCTTCTGGAGTGCATTCCTGTTCACTGTTACCACTTATTACACTTCCAGTTTTTCGGTGTTTATCCATCTCCTGGTTCCTCTCCCATGGGCATCCGTATTTGAGGAAGCCTGTGATCCAGGTGCCTGTCTAAATTCTCTTCTTTAGCCTGAGAGGATTCAGTGTCTATAGATAGTCATCACTTTTTTCAACAAACCTTTATTGATCCCTTACTGTAGGCAGGCACTGTGTTAGGCACTGGGTTCACTAGAAAACAAGACAAAGTCACTGCTCTGGTGGCTCTTGTATTTTGGGGAGACAGACCTACAGTAAATACATATCTGGTAGTGCTGTGTGCTAAAAAGAAAAACAGAGCAAGATAAAAGGGTGTGATGGGGCTTCCCTGGCGGTGCCGTGGTTGAGAGTCCGCCTGCCGATGCAGGGGATACGGGTTCGTGCTCCGGTCCGGGAAGATCCCACATGCCGCGGAGCGGCTGGGCCCGTGAGCCATGGCCGCTGAGCCTGCACGTCCGGAGCCTGTGCTCCGCAACGGGAGAGGCCACAAGAGTGAGAGGCCTACGTACGGCAAAAAAAAAAAAAAAAGAAAAAGGGTGTGATGATGAATAGGGGGAAGGGCTGGGGCTTCCTCTGAGGAAATGATGGTACTGACACCCATGTGAAGTAAGAACGTAAACCATGTGGATATATGACATGAATATGATAGAATACAGTGTAAACCATGTATTATCTATTGCTGTGTAACAATTTATCCCAAAACATAGCAGTTTAAAACAGTAAATGCATGTGATCTCACATGCATTTCTCAGGATTAGGAATCTGAGAGAGGCTTAGCTGGATGTTTCTGCTCCGGGTCTCTCGTGAAGTTGCAATCAGGCTGTCTGCTGAGATCACACTCGTGGCTCAGTTAGTCATGAATTTGCTTTCCAGTCCACTCCGCGTGGTTCTGGGCTGACCTCAGTTCATTGAGGGCTGTTAGACCGAGGGCTTCAGTACCTTGCGTCACAGCAGCTTGCACCCCCCGGGCATGTGACGGGAGAGTGCACTGCAGGCTTCCACAGACTAATCTCAGAAGTGACGTACCATCACTATTTTCTGTAATCCACACCATAAGCTGCCTCTCTTTCCTGACTTGTCTCCCTCGTTGCCTACATGTCGTTTCCCAGTTCAGCTTTTTGCCTTCCTCTCATTTCCCTTTTCATCCAAGCTTTCTAGAAGAACAGTTTATATCGGGTTGGCCGTTCATTTGGGTTTTTCCATAAGATGTTACGGAACATCTTATGCAACGTCTTATGGAAAAACCCGAACGAACTCTTTGGCCAAACCAATATTTGCTGTCTTAACTTTATTACAACTTGTCCTTTCCTCCTTCCGCAGATCAGTTCCTACTCTTTACCACTCTACTATCTTCTCTGCCAAAGGTGACCAGATGGTGGTAGAGACAATCAAATTTCTGCTGATTTCCCTTGTGGTACTTGATTCTCTTTCTCTCAGGACTGTCTCCCCTCTTGACTGCGAATGTGTCATATTATTCCTTCTGCTTCTGACGCTACCAGCCTCCCCTGGATCCAGTTCTTCTGCCAGCTTTGTACATATAGGTATTTCATGGAGTTTTGTTCCTCACTCTGTATTTACTATACTTGGTCTTCAAAGCTGACCTCTACCAAAACTAAACTAGTAATCCAGGACCATGCCCCCCATATACCCACCACCATGTACAAGCAACACACACACACGCGCGCGCACGTCATTCCACCTGTATTCTTTAATTATTTTTAGCTAGTGGAATCCAGACACCCCAGTAAAAACTGTGAATGATATTTTCCCTGCCTTTACACATCCTGTAACTCAGCAGGATATGTTGATTGTCTCCCAGCTGTCTCTCCTCTGCCTCTCTCTCTTTAGCCCATGAATTGCCCTAGATGAGGCCCTTACTGCTTTTCACCTGGCCTCCAGATAACTGATCCCAATCTCTGTTCTGGTCAGTCGTCATCTACCCTTGATGCTGCTACCAGTTACTTGTCTCAATCATGCTTCTCAGTATTTCAGCACCGAGGTTACCTGGCCATCATCGACTCCTGACCCACCGGCAGAGCTCAGATTCCTTGCTTGGCACACACTGCATTTGGCCATCTGGTCTCTGTTGGTCTGATTGGCACAACTTGTGTTCCATTCACCCTTATATTTGATGCTCCTGAAGTATAAAAATTCTTATGTTTCCTTCAAAAGGTCATGCGATTTGATGCTTCTTGCTTTTTACCTCTTTTATTTTCCTGAAATGTATTTTCTTCTCCCTTTTCCCCTTACTCACCCCACAGGTCATTCAAATCATGGGTCCTTTGTCCTGTTCCCCTCTCCTCCCTAGCCTTGTCCCCCAGATAACAGAGTCAGTAACTTCCTTTTCTTTCCCCCCACCTTTGCATAGGTCTCTATGATTGCTCCCGCCCTCTGTTTCACTGTGTATCCTGTCTCTCTCAGGTGGTGTGAGCTGTTTGAGGGCAGGGTCTTTGGCTCATTTGTCTGTATGTCCCCAACACTTAGCAGAATGCCTGACATGTTGTTACCACTTAGTAAATGTTGATTAAATAACATGCAATTGGACTGTTAGTATGGCTTTAGGTATGGTTTTACAGAGGAAATTAAGACTCCAAAAACCTAAGTTCATCAGCGCCCTTGCTTCAAAAACACTGTTTGGTTACTTGGTAGAAGTTAGCACTGACAGAAGAGGTTGAAAAAAATGAAATGCCTCCTAACTTAGAGTATTAGATATCAAGCAATTAAAAGGTTTTCTGAAGCCAATTGTAAGGCATTTATGTTGTGCTTTAAAAACATCTTGACGTTCCAGCTTTATACAAATACCAAATTTTTAAAAGCTGTTTCAATTTCAAATATTTTCTCTTAGATATAGTGTCCCATGCAGCATTTCAGTATTTCTGTATCACGGTGCAATCTGGAGACAGAAACCACACGATAATCGATCAGGGAAAATTTGTTATGAACAATGAGGGGTTGGCTACGATGGGCGACTAAAGAATATAGGAGTAGCAGATACAGGGAGCAGAGCGCCCAAGGAAGGAGCAAATCTGGAAAAGCCTGGGATCCAGACCTCACCGGAGAAGATGTGGTGTATCCTACCAGATGGCAGACAAGTTCACTGCAGTGCCGCACCGGCAGGATTCACGGGAGCCTGCCTTCTGCAGTGCTGCACTGCAGAACTGCCCGGGAATCTGCCAGTGTGGGCGCGCCCTGCGAAGCCATCCTTGGGGTCTGCAGAGAAGCTGCCCCAGGGGTGGGTGCCACGTGCCTCCTGGTATAAGAAGAGAACCGGGAACCAGGGCCCTTCCTCCTCCAGTGTCCCTCCAGCACCCTCTAAAACTGTACCAGTGGCAAGGCCACAGGAAGACAGCCCTGGAAAGCAGTGGACTGACAACTGGCGCAGTCCGCCCCCTCTGACTCCTGAGCCTGCGTACGTTCCCATTTAACAAGATACAGCTGTAACAGAAATGAGAAAAATTATGTCCGTATAACATTTATCTTGAAGCCTAGTGCCCAATGAGAGTAGTGCAGTTAGATGAGGATGAGAAAGAAGATGGAGAGACCCCTGTGTGTTTAGAGGTAGTTAAATGGCATTTTTAGATAAAATATTAAATATCTAAATTTTATTTTCCTTCATCTAAATAAATTAAAGACACTATTCTTATACTTGGGGCTTAAGAATTAGTTTTGGCTTAGAAACATAACAAATAAGAGTCTTTTTGACTGTAATCAAGCCACAGCTAGTAAAAAGAGAGGAAGCGCTGTGTCTATGTGTCATGCATGTTTGCCTAGTGTAAAATTCACCACTCCTAATTCAGTACGTTAGTTAACCAAAATATTCAAGAGTCAGGAATCCCCTCTGGCCATTGAGCAAAGATAGGAAACAATATTTTGTATGCATGGTCTGAAAAGAGGAGAAATTAAGTGGGGAGAAGGTTTGGGACCTGGTAGCTGAGATGCCAGTCGCTGGGACAAATGAGGCTGCTTTGCACAGACCACATATGCTGTTTGCCCACATGCAGACGGACATGGTAGTAGCATTAGAGCAATTAGTGGGGTCATAATTTGGGAGTACCTCAGTATCATGAGTCAGTTCTTAGGGAAAAGACTGACACGAATTTTTGTTCCATAAGCCTTAACAACGGATATAACTCATGGGGGCTGCATTAAATAGTCCTACGGGTTCTTTGGAAGGAGTTTTTGTTATTATAGGAAGAAAACAGGAATCAAATCAGTCTCATATGACCCCTAGAGGCTTCTTAGGAATATTGATGACAGAATAGATGTTTCATGAATCTTGGCCGATACTTGTTGATACTTGCTTATTACCCACCTCTTCCTACCCATTTCAAAACTGTCTCTCTCCCTGGTTGTCATTGTTTGTGCTTTATTTCTTACTTGATATTAGCGGACAGCTAAAAGTTTTAGAGTTTGCTTTTTCATCATCGATTTTTTCCCAGCTACAAGAAGTGTGTGAGAAGTTGGGGAGGTAG
The DNA here is from genome assembly GCF_963455315.2 of Globicephala melas. Lineage (NCBI taxonomy): Eukaryota > Metazoa > Chordata > Mammalia > Artiodactyla > Delphinidae > Globicephala > Globicephala melas. Next base: position 27,640,296 of record NC_083322.1, read on the forward strand.
TGAAGTCAGGGGTGGGGACAGGTGTACCCCCCAGCTCTGGAGTAGTTTTGATTAACAGTTATACTCGGAGGGTATTGACTTGGATACTAGACTTACCATGCTACTGGCCTTCAGATTTTCAGACAATAAGGGACCTTCCCCTTGCTGAAGAACTAACCAGAGCTCCCAAGGACACATAGGGAAGTTGGGTTCATATCTCCAATTACCTTTTCAGTCGACTCTTAAGGGTTTCAGTTGTAGAGATCCCCATGACCTTCAGGTGGGGAACGTGTAGGTCAAGGTTGGGTCATACAAGTTCCTCAAGACTCATTATTTTCTCTCCTAAACATTTCAACATTTTAAAGAGAGATGATTCGGAGCCTCCATTTCGTCATTAGTTAGTGCGTATTATGAAACATTTGAACCGTTGTGAATGTTTGGTGTCATGACTCTTGGATTGCTAAAAGCAGTTGGTGTTAGTGTCCACGCCTAATTGTAAGTGGGTTTTTGTTTTCTTTTGCTTTTTGTTTTGTTTTCAGGTTTTTCTGAAGAGTGATCGAGTGGCCAGAATGGTTCAGAGTGGAGGATGTTCTGCTAATGACTTCCGAGAGGTGTTTAAGAAAAACATAGAAAAACGTGTGCGGAGTTTGCCAGAAATTGATGGCTTGAGCAAAGAGACAGTGCTGAGCTCCTGGATAGCCAAATATGATGCCATTTACAGGGGTGAAGAGGACTTGTGTAAACAGCAAAACAGGATGGCCCTGAGCGCTGTTTCTGAACTTATTCTGAGCAAGGAACAACTCTATGAAATGTTTCAGCAGATTTTGGGAATTAAAAAACTAGAACACCAACTTCTTTATAATGCATGTCAGGTAAGTGATCATGATATTTCCTATTCCCCTGACTCACAGAATGAACACCAAGTCTTTACAAGCCTATGAAGATGTACTTTACTTTCTCTAATCACTTTGTTTGAAAAGGTGAGTGAAATTGAATTTTAATATGTCAAATAATGACATTTGGAAGAAGCTTTGAAAGAATTATTCGATAGGAGAAGAATATCTGTGCATTTTATTCAGTAAGTAATTTGTTCCATGTGCCCTATTTTAGGACATCAGATTTATACCTATTGGGTATATGTGTATGGGGCATGCCCTGAGTAGTAAAGTGAAAATCGTCTCTTATCTGAAGAAGATTGGCAATTTATAATAAACAGGTATTCCTCACTGCAGAATAATTTTTCATAAAGGTATGATACTCATCTTCAGAGTTTTATGGAAGTGACTGAAATTTCAAAAATTTTTTCTTTAACCCAGCCAGATAGAAATGAATTGAAGAAGATTGCTAAACTACATAATTTAGAGGTGACAGAGTAAATAATATATTTTCTCTTCAGTTGTTATTTTAATCATACATATGAAAAACTAAATATAATATCATGTTTGTTCCATGTCTTTCATCTTTAGATCCTATGATTTGTCTAAATGTATTCCTCCCTTAGTTGTATTTTGTTTGCTTATTTTAGAGCTATAAATTATTTAACTGTGCCCTAATATACAATTTAAATTGCCAAAATTCTGGCATTTTAAAATTCCTGTGTTCATTAAGAGTCACACTTCTATAATGTACATATGTTTACATTTATTTTAAATCTTTTTGCAAATCTACTTCTCAATTTCTGTATTCTATGTGTATCATTTACTTTGCATTACTAATTTGTGAATCATTTCCAATGAATAAATTAGCAGAGTTAATTAATGGAAAAGCAGTGTGGAACCTTAACCCTGTGAACAATTCATGCTTTCACTATAATTGATTTTACTGCATTATTAACCAGGTGGTGGTTTTGATAATATTGGAGGATGACTGTACAGCCAAAATCTTCCATTGTAAAAGAAACACAACTGGGACTTTCTGTTTTTAATGGAGCAGTAGCTCACTTGTATAGTTAAATATTGATGAACTAAATTTATTAGTAAAATTCAGATTCAGACATTGAGTAAATGTTTACCAAGTATTCAAGCCAAAAACTTTGCTAGGTGTTGGGGAAACCAACCTTAACTAAATAAAATATTTGTTCTCTATGTGCTGAAGTCTTAATAGAGCAGGTAGACCTCTAAAATAAGTTATTACAAATGCAGTAGAATTTATCATGAATGTTACAGGGTCATAACATAAATTCCTGTGGACCTACGAGTTTATGTTTATTTACTCAAAATGTACTAAAATTAATCTTTTGTTTACTTTTAAAGATCACTTCTACAGCAAGGGTTTTGACCTCCTGGTTTCTGTCCTCTGTGATTTGGAACATATTGGGTTGGCCAAAAGGTTCATTCGATGTTTTCTGTCAGATGGCTCTAGTAGTGCTTAGTTGTCTTTAACTTCATTCAAAACAGTTTTGTTAGATTGTATTATGACAGCTGTCATAGCAGCACGCATTTAAAAAAAAGTATCAAAATTGGTGAATTTTTGTGTAGCCATTTTAATATTGAAGATGGAAGAAAAAACACATTTTCGGCATATTATGCTTTATTATTTCAAGAAAGGTAAAAAAGCAACTAAAATACAAAAAAAGATTTGTGCAGCGTATGGAGAAGGTGCTGTGACTGATAGAACGTGTCTTTCGTGCTGGAAATTTCTCGCTGGACGTTGCTCCACGGTCGGGTAGATCAGTTGAAGTTGATAGCGATCAAATCAAGACATTAATTGAGAACAGTCAATGTTATACCACGCGGAAGATAGCCGACATTCCCAAAATATCCAAATCAAGCACTGAAAATCATTTACACCTGCTTGGTTATGTTAATCGCTTTGATGTTTGGGTTCCACATAAGCGAAAGAAACCTTCTTGACCATATTCCCACATGTGAGTCTCTACTTAAACGTAACAAAAACATTTTGTTTTTAAAACAAACTGTGATGGGTGATGAAAAGTGGATACTGTACAACAATGTGGAACGGAAGAGATCGTGGGGCATGTGAAGTGAACCACCACCAACCACACCAAAGGCCGGTCTTCATCCAGAGAAGGTGATGTTGTGTATATGGTGGGATTGGAAGGGAGTTCTCTATTATGAGCTCCTTCCAGAAAACCAAACGATTAATGCCCAACAAGTACTGCTCCCAGTTAGACCAACTGAAAGCGGCACTCGACGAAAAGCATCCAGAATTAGTCAACAGAAAATGCATCATCTTCCATCAGGATAATGCAAGACCGCATGTTTCTTTGATGACCAGGCAAAAACTGTTACAGCTTGGCTGGGAAGTTCTGGGGTTTTTTTTGTTTTTTTTTTAGATTTTTTTTTTTTTTGATCTGAACCATTTTTAAAGTCTTTATTGAATTTGTTACAATATTACTTCTGTTTTATGTTTTGTTTTTTTGGCTTCAAGGCATGTGAGATCTTAGCTCCCCGACCAGGAATTGAACCCACACCCTCTGCACTGGAAGGCGGAGTCTTTAACCACTGGACCACCAGCGAAGTCCCGTGGCTGGGATGTTCTGATTCATCCGCCGTATTCACCACACATTGCACCTTTGGATTTCCATTTATTTCGGTCTTTACAGAATTCTCTTAATGGCAAAAATTTCGATTCCCTGGAAGACTGTAAAAGGCATCTGGTACAGTTCTTTGCTCAAAAAGATAAAAGGTTTTGGGAAGATAGAATTATGAAGTTGCCTGAAAAATGGCAGAAGATAGTGGAACAAAAACAGTGAATATGTTGTTCAATAAAGTTCTTGGTGAAAATGAAAAACATATCTTTTATTTTTACTTAAAAACCGAAAGAACCTTTTGGCCAACCCAGTACTTCTAGTTCAAATCTCTATCTGTAATAATGGATTTATTTTTGCCTTCAGTTCTATCAGTATTTGCCTCATGTATCTTGATGCTTTGTTAGGTTCATACACATTTAGCATTTAGCATTGTCATGTCCTTTTGTGGAATTAACCCCTTTATATAAAGTCCCTCTCTGTCCCTGATAATCTTTTTTTCTTTTTTGAAGTCTACTTTGTCTCAAACTAATATGGCTACTTCAGCTTTCTTTTGATTATGGTTACCAGGGTGTATCTTTCTCCATCTGTTTCTTTTTAACCTGTCTGATTCTTTGTTTAAAGTGGGTTTCTTGTAGACAGCTGCATATTACCTCTGGTTTTTGTTTTTGTTTTTAATCCAGTCTGACAATTTCTGTCTTTTAATGGGTGTGTTTAGACCATTTGTATATAAAGTGATGTAGTTGGATCACATTCTGCAGTCTTTTTAAGTGTTGACTCTCCTTTGCATTTGTTCTTTGTCTCCCCTCCTTTTTCTGCCTTCTTTAATTTTAATTGAACATTTATATGATTCCATTTTATATTCTCTTTTGATGCAGTACTTATCTTTTTTAAAAAGTGTGTTTAGTAGTTGCCCTAGGGCTTACAATATGTATTTTAAAATAATCTAATCTAAGTCTACCTTCAAATAACACTATAAGGCTTCCAGTGTCATACAGCTCTCCCATAATAGAGAATTCTCAATTCCTCCCTCCTGTCCCTTGTGAAATTTCTGTCATTCATTTCACTTATAATATGCTCTGTTCACCAAACATATTGTTACTACTCTTGCTTTAAACATAATTTTTAGATCAATTAATAAGAAAAGTAAAAGATATATATATGTGTGTGTGTGTATATATAATTTCACCTTCATTTATTCCTTCTCTGACACTTTTCTTTCTTCATGTGGATCCAAGTTTCTGACCTACATCATTTTCCTTATCTGAAAAACTTCTTTGAACATTTTTTGAAAGGCAGGACTACTGATAATGAACTCCCCAGTTATTGTATATCTGATAAAGTCTCTGTTCTTTATCTTTAAGGGATAATTTCATTAGATGTAGAGTTAGCTTTTTTCTCTTTTAACATATTCTAAAGATTTCACTCCATTTTCTTGCTTGTGTGACTTCTGATGAGCAGTCCGATCAAGCTCTTTTCCTCGATTCTCTGTAAGGTGTTTTGTTTGTTTTCTTGTCCTCTGGCTTCCTTTAATAATTTCTCCTTGGCTTAGTTTTCTGCAGTTCAAATATGATACGCCTGGGTATGAGTTTTTTGATATTTCTCCCGCTCGGTATTTTCTGAGCCTCCTGAATTTTAGGGGTTGGTGTGTGTCATTACGTTTGGAAAATTCTCAGCCATTATTAATTCAAACGTTCCTTATATCCTATTCTTACCTTCTCCTGCCAGTATTTTAGTTATATTTGTTATGTCTACTTATGTTACTTGTCACAGTTCTGGGATGTTCCTTTTATTTTTTTGTTTGCTTTTTAGTTCTCTTTCTCTTTGCATTTCAGAGAGGGAAGTTTCAGCTGACCTTCAAGTGTCCTGATTCTTTGCTCAGAATCAGCAAGTCTGCTGATACGCCCGTCCCGTCTGTTAGTGTTTTTGATTTCTAGCATTTCCTTTGATTCTTTCTTAGCGTTTCCACCTCCCTGCTTATATTATCCATCTGTTCTTGCCTGTTTTCAACTTTTTCCATTACAGCCCTTCATATATTATTAACGGTTACTTAAATTCCTTGTTAGTTAACTACGTCCGTGTGACATCTTAATCTGTTTTGGATGCATGATTTGTCTCCACCGACTGTGTTCCTTTTTCTTCTTTTGCCTTTTGGCATGCTTTGTATAACTTTTTGTTGAGAGCCAGACATGTTGTATCAGGTAAGAGAAACTGCGGTATATTCGCCTTTAGTGTGAGGATTTATGTTAATCTGACCGGGAGGTTGGCTGTGTTTAATGTTTGTTGTAGCCACAGGCGCAAGAAGCTTCACATTCTTCTAGTGTCCTTGTCTTTTTCTCCTGTCTTGACTTGGGGCTTCCCGAAGTATTCCTCTTCAGAGAGTCTGTATCTGCGGCTCTTTAACCGTGATCAGCTGTTTTTCTGGAGCGACGCTGGTGTTGTGGTAGGGTGCTGGGGAGAAGGGAGTGTTCATCCTACCATTTGGTAAAGTCTCAGTCTTTCCATGGGCCTGTGTCTCAGGGCTGTAACTTGCACAAGTGTTTCTTGTTTTTTTTTTTTTTTTTTTTGCAGTACGCGGGCCTCTCACTGTTGTGGCCTCTCCCGTTGCGGAGCACAGGCTCCGGGCGCGCAGGCTCAACGGCCACGGCTCAACGGCCGTGGGCTCCGGGCCGCAGGAGCCGCACGGCTCCGGGCCGCAGGCTCAACGGCCACGGGCCCAGCCACTCTGCGGCGTGTGGGATCTTCCTGGACCGGGGCACGAACCCGCGTCCCCTGCATCGGCAGGCGGACTCTGAACCACTGCGCCACCAGGGAAGCCTTGCATAAGTGTTTCTAACCTTTGTCCCCGAGTATTGTTTTCCTCCTCACCCACACCCCTTATTTCCTTCCCTGGCTAAAGCATCCCCCATTTGTTTCCTTGAAGTCTTGTCTCCTGTTCATGTTGGGTTTTTTGTTATTATTTTTCAAATAGACAAGACAGAAAGGCCGCAAAGGACTGCAGAGGGCAGCCTTCTCCTCCTCCAGCTAGAATAAGTTTTCAACGTTTTCTTCTAACAAAGTCCTTTCCCCTTTGTTAGGGAAAAGAATCTGGGCGGTATAACAGTGGCTTTTCTCCCCCTCTTCCGGCCATGTTCCCAAGGGGAACCTTCTTGGATCCTTACCGTGAGAACTTGGTGGGGTCACTGGAAGAAAGCCCAGGAAAGTGTGGAAGCCCCTTTATGATTACAACCCCAGGAGTTTCTCACTCTCTGCACTCAGCTTCCAGTAGGTTGTCCGAATTACTAGTCAGATAAGTGGTTCTGTATTTCTGGCACCCATTGACTTCTGCTTTAAATGTAGTATCTGTTTTTCCTGTGTCTCCAGATATTGGGTTAGTGGTTTGCCCTGAAAGCTCAGTTCCCTGATAAGTGCGGAAAAGTCATTGATTTTCAGCTTGTCCAGCTGTTTACTGTAAAGACAGGAGGCATGACTTCTCCTAAGCTCTTTACATGTCTGAGCTGAAACTAGAGTTCTCTTCAGCTCTGAGATTTGAAAGAAAAGCTTAAAGATTTTTTGATTAACTTAAAGAAATTACAGAAATACTCATAAGTAAGGGAAGAGCTTTCCTTTGGAATAAGAATCATTTTACAGAAATTAAGGAAATGGATTGTTGAGAAAAACAGCTGAGGTTCTTCTTTTACCCTCAAGGACCTGTCTGTCTTGTTTGTTCCTTTGTTGTCTTTCAACAGAGTTTTAAAAAGAAAAGGCTATAGAAATCACAGAAGATAGCCTGCCCTTTATAGGGAAGGAATGGTGTGAGGAGAGGAATTAGTAGAGCAGGGCTCGGGGAAACGGCTTGGTCTAAAGCTAGCCAAGCTGCGGGCACCTGGCTCCAGGTACATGTTGGTGGAATTTACTTCACTTTCCCTGTGTCTCAGGAAAGGCTTTGAGGCTCTTGCTAACTGTAAAATTCTTGCTTCTGTATTTATTTACCCTGTCTGGTCCCTTGTTCTTGCCAACAGTGTTCTCCTAGGAAATCTCAAAGATGTTTTGTTGCTTCAGGGTCCGAAGCTCAGGATAGGAAGCTGCTCTGCTGAGATGTGCAGGTTGGCAACGGCCAGACAGCTCTTGGGGACTCGGAAAGGAAAGGACGTGAATGAGGAGGGAGCAGTGCCAAGGCTGCCACCTGAAGCTGGCAGGAGCCTCACGTGGTTTTGTAGCCCTTGTCCCAGAGCTGTAGGTTTAGCATCCATAATGGAAAAACAGGAAGCTGTCTTCTGAAGAAGCATGGGTGTTGATATTGCTTCCGGTCAGAGCCAAGAACTTATTAATTTCAAAATTAAGGCATTGAAGAGTTTCCTCTAGGAAACTCTTAAAAGCACTAATTTAGAAGATAGCATGTGTAACAATTAAGTTATGAAACCAGGGATAATTGAAAGAAAAGTTATTTACATGTTATCAGAAAAACATAAGAACAACCCACATATGTCATGGATTAGTTCTTGTGCTACTGAAACTGCCTGTCAGGTTTTGGATTCTTTGCTTTGAGAATATCGTGTTTGCATTGGTGCACATTCATAGAACAGAACACTAAGAAAAAAGATGAAGAAAAGAGCGCAAACTGTACATTCTACAATGAGTAACATAACAATACCAGAATCTGAAATTGTTAGCCATCATTTACTTGAATCAGGATATTAACGGGGTGAAAGAAGCCCAGTCTGTCAGTAAAGACTTTAATTTCAGAATAACTTGAAGGAAATGCAGTGAATTTCAAATAAATACAGTCATACTTTTAGAGAAATGAAGTTAGTTGATATTAAAGCTATGTGTTTTATAGTCTTCAGAATAATTTTGATTTCACATATTTTTGAATTAAAATATTGTTACTTAAGTGGTACCGGTAATGAATCAGCTTTCCTTGAACAGAAATGAAATGTCTTTTAAAGATTATTTTAAAATACGACAAAGCGTGGTACACTGTGTTTAAATCAGTTCGTTAACCCATTCTCTGTAATCATGTAGAGAATACAGATGGTAACACAGAAAGGAGATCTAGTTATTTGCTAGCTTTAATTTTTTTCAAAGGAAGCACTCTTGTAAATGCCACAGTGGTGTGGTAAGTCCCTGGCTCTACCTTCTTGAGGTTGAGGAGAATGCAGTATTGGGGAGAATTGTGTAATCTTCAGGTGTGTCATGAAGAGGGTTACCAGGATGAGAAGATGCTAAATATTCTGTGAGGGGGGAGGGGTGAGCATGTGCCGGTGTGGAGATGTGAAGCAGCCCCTGGCGTCTGAGGGGAGCTGCTAGCATAAGGAGGGCTGGGTTGGGGCTGTGGTTTGAGGTGACATTAGCACGTGTGGGTGTGGCTCTTGTCGATTGCAGAGACACACAATCCTAAGTGACCGGAGTCTGAGTAGTGGAATACATAGTACCATATACACTGTCATTCTCCTCCTTTTACCTTTTAAGAGGATTAATTAACTGAATTTTGCAGCCATCTAGATCCTGATCTTTTCTGCCGAAAGCAACCTTCATTAATCTTTCATAATCTCCTTCCATTAACTGAAGAAAGTTTCACCCATGTTCACCCAAGAGTCAAAGCAAAGTTACCTGGAACCTTCCTCTCTAAATACCGCTCCCACCTGCCCTCACCAAATTCCTTATATTCTGAAGACTGTAAGAACTGTGTTAAGTAATATTACAGAACTGGTTGTGTGTTTGTAAGGAATAAGGAGGAATATTTATGAATGGTTAAAAAGTATAGTGTTCAGGTTTGATTCCCTTCCCCTAGAAATCTCAAGCTTTAGAGATTAAGCACTTGAGGTCTAGGAATTTTTAAAAAAATCAACAGAGGCAATTGCTGTGCTTCCTGTTCCTCTCACTGTGAAAGTCTTCCCCCGGAAGTGCAGGAACCATGAGGCGTTCTGTTCTGAAGACCCCCTTTCACGGTGTGTAAAGGGAAAATAGGGAGAGACATGTGAATCGCTCAGAGGAAATTGGTATCTGCCTTTCACTGCCATCATCTTTTTTCTCAACTAGTATCATGTGATTGATAATACATTTTAACATAATTTGTCTACTTTGGCAGAAATATAAAAGCACATTCTACAGAGACAATTACATTTGATAACAAAAATCACTTGCAAATCAGGAAAATAAAGCTGAGGAAATGATTGTTAGCAAGATATATCTTTCCTGTGTGTATAATTTTAAATCTCAAAATGTCTGAGGAAAATATTCAAGTGAATGTCATTAAACAGCAATTGTTACGTTTTAGGAAACAGCAAGGAGCAACTGAAGACCTTAAGACTGATTGGATCGTATAATACCTGACTTTTGAAATTCTGGAGTTAATAATTAGCTATAATATTTATATAAATATTCACTTCTTTTTTTAAAAAATAAATGTATCATATATAATTGATGAATCTGATTTCAGTTAAATAAATGTGAATCTGATTAGTAATATTGAATCAGTTTCCTCTCTAAAAATTGTTTTTATTTTTTAAATATCTTTATTGGAGTATAATTGCTGTACAATGCTGTGTTAGTTTCTGCTGTATGACAAAGTGAATCAGCTATACATATACATATATCCCCATATCCCCTCCCTCTTGCGTCTCCCTCCCACCCTCCCTATCCCAGCCCTTTAGGTGGACACAAAGCATCGAGCTGATCTCCCTGTGCTATGCGGCTGCTTCCCACTAGCTATCTATTTTACGTTTGGTAGTGTATATATGTCAATGCTACTCTCTCACTGCGTCCCAGCTTACCCTTCCTCCTCCCTGTGTCCTCAAGTCCATTCTCTACATCTGTGTCTTTATTCCTGTCCTGCCCCTAGGTTCTTCAGAACCTTTTTTTTTTTTTTTTTTTTTTAGATTCCATATATATGTGTTAGCATACAGTATTTGTTTTTCTCTTACTTCACTTTGTATGACAGACTCTAGGTCCATCCACCTCACTACAAATAACTCAATTTTGTTTCTTTTTATGACTGAGGAGTATTCCATTGTATATATGTGCCACATCTTCTTTATCCATTCATCTGTCGGTGGACGCTTAGGTTGCTTCCATGTCCTGGCTATTGTAAATAGTGCTGCAATGAACATTGTGGTACATGTCTCTTTTTGAATTATGGTTTTCTCAGGGTATATGCCCAGTAGTGGGATTGCTGGGTCGTATGGTAGTTCTATTTTTAGTTTTTTGAGGAACCTCCATACTGTTCTCTATAGTGGCTGTATCATTTTACATTCCCACCAACAGTGCATGAGGGTTCCCGTTTTTCCACACCCTCTCCAGCATTTACTGTTTGTAGATTTTTTGATGATGGCCATTCTGACCGGTGTGAGGTGATACCTCATTGCAGTTTTGATTTGCATTTCTCTAGTGATTAGTGAAGTTGAGCATCCTTTCATGTGTTTGTTGGCAATCTGTATATCTTCTTTGGAGAAATGTCTGTTTAGGTCTTCTGCCCATTTTGGTGTTGGGTTGTTTGTTTTTCTGATATTGGGCTGCATGAGCTGCTTGTGTATTTTGGAGATTAATCCTTTGTCAGTTGCTTCGTTTGCAAATATTTTCTCCCATTCTGAGGGTTGTCTTTTCGTCTTATTTATGCTGTGCAAAAGCTTTTAAGTTTCATTAGGTCCCATTTGTTTTATTTTTGTTTTTATTTCCATTTCTCTAGAAGGTGGGTCAAAAAGGATCTTGCTGTGATTTATGTCACAGAGTGTTCTCCCTGTGTTTTCCTCTAAGAGTTTTCCTTGGCTGTGCAAAAGCTTTTAAGTTTCATTAGGTCCCATTTGTTTATTTTTGTTTTTATTTTTGTTTTTATTTCCATTTCCATTTCTCTAGAAGGTGGGTCAAAAAGGATCTTGCTGTGATTTATGTCACAGAGCGTTCTCCCTGTGTTTTCCTCTAAGAGTTTTATAGTGTCTAGCCTTACATTTAGGTCTGTAATCCATAAAAATTGTTTTTATAATTGTGAATACAATGGTATTATATTTTTAAATCAAGTTATAACTTTTATCAGTGTTGCTTCATTTGACTATGCATTATTTTTTTTTTTTACCTTTGGCCTACGTGTAGAGGAACTACATAAAAATATTTCTAAGTAAGGTTTCTCCTAAAGATGTTTTAACTTATTTCTGCTTTCTCCCAAATCTCATCAGATAAAAATATAGGCTACAGTCAGATATTCCATGCATTTATTTTTAGACTTTTCTTCCTTACTTAGATCTAGCCTATAGAAATTAGGGTTTTATCCCAGCATGTCCACATTTTTTTTTTTCTTAATGATAAGAGAACACAAATCTTCAGAGATCAGGCATTTTTGTAATAGTAATGGAAGGGAAAAGTGTATTTGCCAATGCACTTTATGACCTGTTTTCATCTATTAATGAATAAAAGATTATATGAATCTACTGTTCCAACTATAATAATATGAATATTGTTCTTAGGTTTTTCATGGTTAATGAAAATATTCTGTCAAAATGAAATATATGTGATAAATATATTTTATACATTGAAAAATGCTTATTGAATGCCTTCTAAAAATATCAGTTACTGGGCGAAACAGTGAAAATACAAAAATGACAAGATTTTATTCTTTCCCTCAAGGTGTTTGCATGTGGTCAGGAGACAGATATGTAACTAAAATGTGACGAATGGTATAATTAATCAGTGTGTCTCTGAGGGTGTGTATAGGGCATAATGTGAACACGTGGATGACAGTCTCTTAATTTGATACTGGATAGTTTGCGTGGATTTCTTTAATGCTCCACCCTGGCTCCACATTAGAATGACCTGAGGAGCTTTACAAACCACTGGGTACCTGGGCCCCCACCTCAGACTAAGTGAAACAGTCTGTGGATGTGGGGCCTAAGTGTCTGTTTTTTAAAAGCTTCCTACGTGATGCTGAGGCTTAAGGACCCCTGGCCTGACAGTTCATCTGAGGTCTTCATGCCATGGTCATATCTAAGTATAGAGGAGGCTGGGAAACAGTCTAGCTCTCTGCCCAGAAGAAGAAATGATTTGGAAGTCTGGAAACTCAATCCTCTGTTGGAACTTTAATGAAGGTTCTAACAAGGACAATTCCTGAATTTTGGAAGATGCATAGAAATTCAGCAGACTGGAGGAAAACAACGCTTATGAAGGCACGAGGAGAATGAAATTGCTTGGAGTCTGTGGGAGATTCATTGTGTTTTGGTGGAGTAGCAGATGAAGCTAGAGTTAGGGAAGGACTTGAATGTTAAGGGGCCTCACATGCTAGCTGGAAGAGCTTGGAACTATCACAAGATAGGGAACACTGTTGGTCTGTGAGGCAAGGAATGACAGGAACAAGTTGGGGTTCTGGAAAGATCACTCTCTGTGGTCTAAAGAATGGATTACATGTGGCCCATCCCCTGCCTCACCCCACCTGTGGGCATGGCACAGCATTATTAAAAAAGAAGTGGAGGACTTCCCTGGTGGCGCAGTGGTTGGGAGTCCGCCCGCCAATGCAGGGGACACGGGTTCGTGCCCCGGTCCGGGAAGATCCCACATGCCGCGGAGTGACTGGGCCCGTGAGCCATGGCTGCTGAGCCTGCGCGTCCAGAGCCTGTGCTCTGCAACGGGAGAGGCCACAACAGTGAGAGGCCTGTGTACCGCACACACACACAAAAAAGGAAGTGGAACAGGACCTGCATATTAATGTTTTGAGTAGTCATGAGGCTCTGCTCCTTGCCCTACTGTGGTCCTGTTTTCCTGTGTTGCCTGTGAAGTTCCTAGACTACTGGATTTCACCTGGGTGTCTCGTCACATCCTCTTGGATCCATGCCCGGTTTTGTGCTTCGGAATTCTTCTGTGCTCCCGCGCTTGGGAGCTTTGGCCTGAGTCAGAACACTAGACCACCTACTTGCCTTAAAAGGGACATGATGAAAGCCCAGGAATTCAAGCAGAAAAAGGGATCAGCTGGAGTCTGTAGTTTAAGACATACCATTCTCCAGAACTACGGGTAACATCCACCTATTCCCCTCACTCACGTTTTATAGAAAAGATAGTATCCTTTGATAGCTGTCTCCCATTTACATTTCCAGCATTTATCTGATGCAGCATTTCTATTAATTGTGCTCTGATGGTGCATCTTTGATGAGGGTGTTCTTTCAATATAGCACCTACTGTGGTCAGCCACTGATCAAGGCTCTCCATATATTGTGGTCCCTCTTCCCATGGAGCAGTATTTTGGGGCAAGGGCATATGTGGCAGGGGGCGGGGGGAATCAAAAGTTCTGTTGTGTACCTGATAAAATAAGAATGTTAGACGTCCATGTGATGGCAGGTGGTAGTTGAATATACAAGTCTGAAATTCCAGTGAGAGGTCAGAGTTGGAGATAAAGATTTGGAAATCATTTTGATAAAGTTAGTGTTTTAATTTAAGTCATGAGACATTATGAAATCATACTGGGAGAGTCTGGGGCTCAAGAAGAAAAAGGGCCAACGACAGAGAGGCCTGGGGATGCCAGGATTTAGAGGCTGCACAAAGGCAAAAGAGCCAGCGAAGAGGGAGGAAACCAGAAAGTGTGGTGTCAGGAAAGCCGTGGGAAGACATTGCAAGGAGAGAGTTTACCTGTGCCACACAGCAACGAAGTGACCCTTGAGTTTGTGAAGTGGAAGCCACTGTTGGCTTTGACAAGGGAAGACTTTTTGGAGTGGTTGGGAGTAAACCTGACTGGAGTGGGTTAAAAGAAGAACCAAGAGGGCTTCCCTGGTGGCGCAGTGGTTGAGAGTCCGCCTGCCGATGCAGGGAACACGGGTTCGTGCCCTGGTCCGGGAAGATCCCACATGCCGTGGAGCCTGTGCGTCTGGAGCCTGTGCTCCGCAACGGGAGAGGCCACAACAGTGAGAGGCCCGCATACCGCAAAAAAAAAAAAAAGAAAAAAAAGAAGAAGAACCAAGAAAGTAAGAAAGTGGTGTTAATAGGAAAACTTCAGGGAATCAGCTAATATGAAGAATATTATATAGTCAAGAAATTCCTTCTATTTAGTATATTGAATCATTTTATTTAAAAAAAAATTATTGAGCCCTTACCTTACTATGTGTCAGGCTCACACTATCGGACTTGGTTCTTAATTGTTTATTGCTTTCGGACGTTTAGAAATGTATGGCCCACGAAATCCCGATTTCTTCTGGTAGGGGGTCAGAACAACTTTTTACAAAGCACTTTTTTTAAAAAGCAGTTGGAAAGGGCGGAAGAAAAAGGACTGTATGCTTACGAAGAGTATCCTGTGAATTTGACACTTTTAGATGATTATTGGGGTCATAATATCCTGAACCCTCTTTGTTTAAGACCAGAAAAAAAATTTCTTTTTTCCGTTTTCCCTAATTACCTTAGATAGAGCAGGGCCAATTGATCATTGTCTTAGTAAGATTTTACTTGTGTAATGGGTGGCAGTGATGATTCTAGTTATTTGTTACAAACTAGTAGAAAGGCCTCTCTTGTTAAATGTTTTTAAATGATGTCATTTCCTGTTTGCAAACTGTTTTCAGTTGTTTGTTACAAACTGGTAGAAAGGCTTCTCTTGTTAAATGTTTTTAAATGATGTCATTTCCTGTTTGCAAAGTGTTTTCAGTTTGTTACAAACTGGTAGAAAGGCCTCTCTTGTTAAATGTGTTTAAATGATGTCATTTCCTGTTTGCAAAGTGTTTTCATGATTCTTTTGTGAAGGTCTCCGGGTGAAGGAGGCTGACATCTTGTTTCACGAAGCCTCATCAGAAGTTTGTGCACTCACTATGTACATGGTATGGTACCAAGAGGAATAGTATTTGAAAAATATAGATAGGTTTGCTACCCTGTTTTGTTTGAGAATTCAGATGCTATTAGGATTGTTGCACTGAAAAATACTGCAGTGATAAAAATACAGATTTGCTATGGTTATTTTGAGTTTCCCTGTCTTTCAGCCTTTTCACGTAGGTCAGCTCTTCTTTCCACTCTACATCCATGGCAAACTGCTGAATCTGAAACTTCTCAAACTCAACAGGTTCAAAGTGCTCTTTTTTCTCATCTCAAACCTGGTTCTATTTATGTATGTTCAGCTTTCTGACTCAACACCAGGAGCCATTCGTGTTTATTGCCTTCCCAGTGCAAACAATAATCTGGTACTGCTACTTCTTCCATTATATTGCAGTGTCTGCTCTTGTCTTCCACAACCACCCGCATAGCTGGAAACTTCAGTACCTCTCACATGGAGCGTGACAGTAACCTCTCACCTGCTTCCTCCCTTCTAATCCTACATGTTTTTATTGCCAGATTAATATTATTATTATTATTATTTTTAACGGTACGCGGGCCTCTCACTGTTGTGGTCTCTCCCGTTGCGGAGCACAGGCTCCGGATGCGCAGGCTCAGCGGCCACGGCTCGCGGGCCCAGCCGCTCCGCGGCACGTGGGATCTTCCCGGACCAGGGCACGAACCCACGTCCCCTGCATCGGCAGGCGGACTCTCAACAGCTGCGCCACCAGGGAAGCCCCAGATTAATATTATTGAAGCACCATCCTGTTGTCATCATGACCCAACTTTGAACAGGGAAAAAAAATATGGCTCCTCTGTCAGCAGAATGAAGTTCATAGCCCTTGGCTAGGCTTTCAACACCTGTGGCATTCGGCCTGGCCCCCACCTGCCTTTCTATGTTCTTTCCCATATTCTTCCCCATGTGACGATTCTTTACACACCCCCTGTGCCAGGTGAGCCGAAGCACTCCCTGTTCCTCATCTACACCCTGTATTTTCTTGAATTTTAATTTTGTCTCACTTTATTCTCTTCACTTGGAATCCCCCTTCTCTGTTCTTAAAGAATCAAGCGAAATTCCTCCTCCACAAAGCCTGCTCTGCTCCTGCCTTCACTCATTTTTCTTAAATATTGTGGGAGAGGGAGAAATCCGTGAGGAATGTATAATTCCCTGGCATACCGAAAAGCTTGTGATATTCTACTTTGTATTATAGATAATTATACATGCCTCTCTTATTGCATTGTAACAACTTGAATATAGGATAAATATTTAAATCCTTTTACCGTAAATTGTCCAGTAATATTTAACGTGTTTCCTGTTGTGGGCACTCATGGCAAGTGACTGACAGAATGGAAACTGAGGGTGAGGTGTCGTGAAGGAGAGGGAGGTGGTTACGTTGAACCCTGGGGTCAAACTATAGGATTCAGACCCTGGCCCTGCCGAGTATGAACTGTGTGACCTTGACCTTGGAAAATTGTTTAAACCTGTCTGTGCTTTAGATTTTTTCATTACTAACCTGGGATGATGATAGGAACTCCTTCCATATGGTTGCTCTGAGGCTTAAATGTAATGATGTTTACAAACACTTAGAACGGTTCCTGACATACAGTGCTGTATAAATTCACCTCTTACTAGTCCTGATGAGGCTAAAGTTCTAATCTGCTCTGACAGCGTCCTCTAAAGTCGCTGATAGTGTCTGTGTTATTTTACTTAGGGCTAAAATCTCTCCGTTTCATCATTATTAATGTAAATGTATATTCAATTATTTTATTGAGGGAAGTATAGTTAGTAAATAATTGCTTGAAAATGTTAGCTCATGACTTCTGTCTAGAAGATAAAATGTTAATACCAAATGGAATCCTAAGGAAAATTTCATGATGTGCAAAATTTTGCGAAGTTATACCTACCATTTTAGGCAATAATGTATGCATAGTCTCCAGGCTATCGAAGTCCCCTGGTTTTTATGTTTGAGGTGAAAGTTCTTGCGTTCTTACTTTTGAACATTTTTTTCCATTACTTAATATAGTTTAGTTCATTTCACATAGGCTAATTTTATATCTCATTAACTTGTTCGTCTTTTTCCTACTTTTAAGTAGTATTCAAAGGGAAGTGTGGTTTGGGAAATGCAATTTTAAGACTCTCAGAACTGTTCTCTGAGAAGCTGCGACAGAACTGCTCTTTCCGAGCCAGGTTTCTTATGCACAGTTTAGCAAGTAGACGTGAGAGTGATCTTTACAGGCTCTGCCTTTAGCAGCCGAGTGCTCCCTGACTCAGACGTAACAGCATCCAGGCAATGCGTCCCTCTTGAGAATACGGGGATCACTTCACTTCCTTGTGCTCTTTGTGCTGCACGAAGTTGCAGAAAGAGTTTTAGTTACCTTGGAGTTGCTGGCTAATTGTCAATGATCAGGTAGCGGGGAGGAAGGACTTTTTTGTTTCTGTTTTTGAGGGAGGTTGCCTCATGGAAGATGGGTCAGTCTGGAGGGATGTTAGGGTCCAAGAACCTTTCAAATACAGGTGGAATTATTCCTTGCATTTACATTAAAACCTGGGACTGGTTACGGAAATCCCACCATTGGCGATGGATTGGTTTAGGCCTCTTGTTAGGGTGGTAGGGTGAGCTAACAAGGGTCATATATTGCGGTGTGAGGTAGGGGTCATAAATATCTGAGAAGTTGAATAATGAGAAGACTACTATGAAAGACATGTTGTCAGATAGTACCTGCTTTGTTACCCAATAGGTAGGCAGGTAGTCTTCTCAGAAGATTTGGAGATTGATCTGGACAATGAAGGTAGGTAAGAAGAGCATCCCAGGCAGGAGAAACACAAACAAGGTATATGATTGGGGAAATGTAATATGTTTTGTATATAATGAGCAAACTAATTTGTATAAATAATGCAAGTATCCAAGAGGTTAAAAAGTGAGATTGGTACAAAATAGGGTGGACCTGAAAACTAAGCTGAGATGTTTGAGTATCATTCTTTCTCATTCATATCCACTTATTTTCATTCACTTCCACCCATCCTTCCATCCCCCTGCCCTTTACTCCTCCTCCTCTTCTAAGATGTTAGCCTGATCAAGGGTAGTGAGAATCATGTGTAGAAACAGGGCAGCCATGCAGAAGAGTGGATTGTAAAGAAGGACACTTCTGTCTTAGCTGAGGCCATTGTTGGGTGCCTGAAAGGAAAGACCTTGCCTTCAACTGGAGATAGAGAACTGGGACTCAGGAGAGAGACCAGAGCTATGTGCTGAGTTATGTCATGACATCATATACAACAGCAGACACTCTGTCTAGAGCAGCTAAGGACCAACTGTGTGTGCTTATGGGCTGAGAGAATGAGGGGGCTCAGCACAGAAAACAGAGCAGGAACAATCAGTACTCTATCTTCACGATAAGTAATTTGATTCAAGTGATGGTAGAAAATTAACAAATTTATTGATGAAGTAAATGAATTTGCTAATTCTTAATACAGCTTTTGATCAGGGTTTTTAGGCTGTGTTACAAAATCCATGCATATTTGGCACTGTCAAATAAGTCAAACACTGGGCTATGAGAAAATTATAATGTTGGGTGGAGTGTTCTTTTGGAATTGGGGGTTAGGTTTGTGTAAATTCCTTCTCATGATGTATTATCTCTAGATCACCAGATTTATAGATGATATAAACAGAATAACCAGCAAATGAATTAATCTCAGGGAAAACACTATTTATGTAACAGTGCAAATCCTAGTCTACTTGTATATTTCATACTAAAAGATAAAGGTGAATGTTATAAGAAAGTAACAGAATATAATTTGTTTGAAAAGAGATATGCCATAATTGGACTGGGGACTCAGAAAAGAACTAATTTTTTTTTCAGTGGGAGAAGGGCACAATTGACTAGGGTTAGCGCAAACAAAGGCATCATTATGGAAAAACACAGCTATTAATCCCCATTTTTAGTGATTGACAATATTAATGTGAAGACAGTTATCCTGGTTCTAGAAAATAGATTAATCATAGAGGGCAATGATGCTAAACAGTGCTATGAAAAGTGCTTTTTTTTTTCTTGAAGATATGAGCAAATTTAATGAATTTGAGTATTTGATGTTTGTAGTTTTTACAGCGTTAGAAGAATGATATCAGATGCTATAAAATGAAGCTGTTGGGTAAAACTTGGTAAGGTGGTTCTTATGCGGTTTAAAATTTTCTTACCTGTAAGATAGTTGGCCACCAATGAAGTCTTTGGGTCTTCCCAAGGACTTCTGCAAAGGGAGATTTGTTGATTTCTGAGACCTTCTCTTTTCAGAACTGTTTCCATGGAACTTGAGAGGACTGGGGCCCAGAGAGCCCAGGGTTTGAGATTTGCAAGTCAAGACTAATAGATGCGGCATCAGATCAGTATTTTCTCTATTCCTCAAAGTCCATTTTTTAATATTTCCATTTTAGCAAATTCATCCTGATATTATCAACCAGGAAAAACATCTCTTCCATCACTGATTTCCCACACTCCTTGATCAGTAGCTTTCTGGTGGCAATTCTGTTCTGTTTTAAATGCTGTTTTTACTGTTTTCTGTATGAAATGTGAACTCCTGGAAGGCCACTACTTCTGCAGCTACAGAATAGCTTTCAGCAGTGCTTGCTGTACAGTAGGTGTATAAAAAACATAGAGTTAGTAAAGTAATTGTGGGCCATTCAGTCAACATTGTTCAGAGCCTTTGTCTTAGTGTCCTTTTATGAAGAATTTAACAAATCTTCGAAAGGGTAAGGTTGATGTAGGCCTGTGGTGGCCATTTTCCTTGCTTATGTTTGAGAAGCCAGACAGCCTCTTCTAGAATAAATGGAGACTTCTATAAAGAAGATTCTCCTAGAGCCATGGTTCTTTACCTCTTTTGAGTTAACCACCCCTTTGGGTAAGCTATGAAATTCAAACAATTCCTCAAGGAGAAAAGTGCATATCTCTCCAAATTTTGCTCCCAACTTGAATGGTCCAGACTCCTGAAGGTCCAGGTTAAGAACTTCATAGCCAAGAGAATTCTGAATTTGGAAACAGCAATCCCTGTGTAATGAACAGGAGGAAAATAAAAGTACTGAATATTTGTCAAGACATTGAAATATTTTGATAATTAAAGTGATAAAATGTTCTGTATAATAGATACTCAAGGCATTGCAGAGAATAAAGATACGTTTGGGCATCTGTTATGGTCAGGGTTGAATGACCCTCTTTGAAAGACCTGGAAAATATTCTGTGCCAGGAAAGGATATCTGTGAGGTATAAGTAATCTATTGTCATATAAAGTGTTGTAATCAGGAATTTAAAGTAAAAGAAAATGAAATTAAAAGATGTCCTTGTGGAGTGAGGACTTGTCTCTGGCCTCTACCACCAACTCCATGGTCCCCAAATTATCCCCACTGTCTTTATCTCACAGCCCAAATCAGGCACTAGAAATGGATACATCACCAACATTTTAAAGTCTGATGTCCCACATCTATTAAACCATCCATATGGGCTTTTTTCTACTTTTTTTTTTTTTTCTTGAGGGGAAGGAGGAGAGGAGGTAGTGTGCAAAACCAAGTTTTCAGAAAAGAAAAGATTATTTTCACCATAATGATGTATACAACTGTATTGACAAAGTGAAATGCACTTCAAGTGGCTAGAGATACACTACACCACGCAAAAAAAGAGTCTTGGCCAAGGAGTAAGAGTACCTGGATTTGGTCTGCCTTCAACTATGTGATTCTGGGTTTCACTACATAAGTCTAATTGGATTGGTTGTGGGCTGTGAAAGAAAGAGAGAGGTCAAAGATGAGACCTAGGCTTTGGGCTTGAACAAATGGTAAATAGGTGTGCCATTTATATGACATGGCATTACTCACGGAAGGAGTGATTGAGGTGGGGAGATGGCAATCAAAATTCCATTTGGGGCATGTTAAATGCAATGTGCCTTGTCTTCATGCAGGTTGAAATGGTACGTAGGCAGTTGAAAATAACAGACTGGCCCTCTGGTGAGAGGTTGGAGCTATAAATACATACTTAGGAGTTATCAGTGAATAGATGCTGTTTATGGCCATGTGCTTTGAGGAAAGCACCTAGGCAGTGAACGTGTAGATTAAAGAGGTCTGTGGCCCCAATCCATTGTTTATAAATGTTAATCTCTCGTGCATGGGAGCACATCTCCAATTTAATAATGGAAATTAAAATCTATTTGCCTTATTAAATTTATTTTTAAACATTCTGAAAATGAGGTACATTGTATAAAACTAACCAGCTGGGGATTGGGTGGAGGAAGTGGGTGTGGTGATAAAAGGGCAACATATGGTGTTAAAACTGTTCAGTGTCTTGACTGTGGTGACTGAGGGAACCTAGACAGATAATAAATTGTATAGAAATCCATACAAATGAGTGTGCATAAAACTAAGGAAACTGGAATAGGATGGATGACTGTATCAATCAGTATTCTGGTTGTACATGATGGTCTAGTTTTGTAAGATGTTACCATTGAGGGAAACTGGGCAGTGTACAATGGATATCTCTCAATTATTTCTTACAACTGCATGTGAAACTGCAGTTATCTCAACTGAGGAGTCAACCTTTAAGAAAGCATTCATAATCCTAAAGATGCTACCAGAAAACTACTAGAGCTAATCAGTGAATTTCGTAAAGTAGCAGGATACAAAATTAATGCACAGAAATCTCTTGTCTTCCTATATACTAATGATGAAAAATCTGAAAGTGAAATTAAGAAAACACTCCCATTTCCCATTGCAACAAAAAGAATAAAATATCTAGCAATAAACCTAAGGAGACAAAAGACCTGTATGCAGAAAGCTATAAGACACTGATGAAAGAAATTAAAGGTGATACAAACAGATGGAGAGATATACCATGTTCTTGGATCAGAAGAATCAACAGTGTGAAAATGACTCTACTACCCAAAGCAATCTACAGATTCAGTGTGATCCCTATCAAACTACCAGTGGCATTTTTCACAGAACTAGAACAAAAAATTTCACAATTTGTATGGAAACACAGAAGACCCCAAATGGCCAAAACAATCTTGAGAAAGAAAAACAGAGCTGGAGGAATCAGGCTCCCTGACCTCAGACTATACTACAAAGCTACAGTAATCAAGACAGTATGGTACTGGCACAAAAACAGAAATATAGATCAATGGAACGGGATAGAAAGCCCAGAGATAAACACATGCACATATGCTCACTTTATCTTTGATAAAGGAGGCAAGAATATACAGTGGAGAAAAGACAGCCCCTTCAATAAGTGGTGCTGGGAAAACTGGACAGCTACATGTAAAAGAATGAAATTAGAACACTCCCTAACACCATACACAAAAATAAGCTCAAAATGGATTAAAGACCTAAATATAAGGCCAGGCACTATCAAACTCTTAGAGGAAAACATAGGCAGAACTCTCTACGACATAAATCACAGCAAGATCCTTTTTGACCCACCTCCTAGAGAAATGGAAATAAAAACAAAAATAAAGAAATGGGACCTAATGAAACTTAAAAGCTTTTGCACAGCAAAAGAAACCATAAACAAGACGGAAATACAACCCTCAGAATGGGAGAAAATATTTGCAAACGAAGCAACTGACAAAGGATTAATCTCTAAAATTTACAAGGAGCTCATGCAGCTCAATATCAAAAAAACAACCCAATCCAAAAGAGGGCAGAAGACCTAAATAGACATTTCTCCAGAGAAGATATACAGACTGTCAACAAACACATGAAAGAATGCTCAACATCATTAATCATTAGAGAAATGCAAATCAAAACTACAATGGGATATCATCTCACACCAGTCAGAATGGCCATCATCAAAAAATCTAGAAACAGTAAATGCTGGAGAGGGTGTGGAGAAAAGGGAACCCTCTTGCATTGTTGGTGGGAATGTAAATTGGTCCAGCCACTATGGAGAACAGTATGGAGGTTCCTTAAAAAACTAAAACTAGAGCTACCATACAACCCAGCAATCCCACTACTGGGCATATACCCTGAGAAAACCATAATTCAAATAGAGTCATGTACCAAAGTGTTCATTGCAGCTCTATTTACAATAGCCAGGACATGGAAGCAACCTAAGTGTCCAGAGACAGATGAATGGATAAAGAAGATGTGGCACATATATACAATGGAATATTACTCAGCCATAAAAAGAAACGAAATTGAGTTATTTGTAGTGAGGTGGATGGACCCAGAATCTGTCATACAAAGTGAAGTAAGTCAGAAAGAGAAAGACAAATACTGTATGCTAACACATATATATGGAATCTTTAAAAAAAAAAAATTCATGAAGAACCTAGGGGCAAGACAGGAATAAAGACACAGACCTACTAGAGAATGGACTTGAGGATATGGAGCGGGGGAAGGCTAAGCTGGGATAAAGTGAGAGAGTGGACATATATGGACATATATACACTACCAAACGTAAAATTGATAGCTAGTGGGAAGCAGCCGCATAGCACAGGGAGGTCAGCTCGGTGCTTTGTGACCACCTAGAGAGGTGGGATAGGTAGGGTGGGAGGCAGGGAGACCCAAGAGGGAGGAGCTGGGGATATATGTATATGTATAGCTGATTCACTTTGTTATAAAGCAGAAACTAGCACACCATTGTAAAGCAATTATACTCCAATAAAGATGTTTAAAAAAAAGCATTCATAAAAATTATATAAACTTTCAACTGTGTTTGAGTTTGGTAATACTCAAAAGAAAACAAAACATATGGTACATGGAATGGTAACATAAAATTCTTACTTATAGTTAACCAGCTGATTTACCTCCTTGAATTCTGTCTAGCATTACATAAAACAAAGACAACCAGTAAAAAGTTTTATTGGTTGTCTTTATTATATTAGCTTTTCCTCTTTTTTTTGTAAACATGTTTGGGAGTATGCTTTTCTAGTTTCACAGAAATGGCACTGTAGTCATCAGTCACATTTCAGTCTCTGATTGCTATTAACGGACAGTTTAGTACAGTAATGCTCTGCTTTTCTTTGTCTATATGTTTTCAGACAAATGCAGTTAAGGCATTAATATTTTTTTAAAGTAGTAGAAAACTCTGAGAAGGAAAACACTTGCAGACTGCAGAAGTGACTGAAACAATTCCATTTAAAGTTAAATAAGAACTGTTAATATGAAGATACAAATAGTTAAAGATGTTAAATAATATTTTGTGGTGAAATATGAAGGAGAATTTTTAAGGTTTTAAGATGTCAAATGCTATTTCTTGGTGGAACTGTAACTCTTCACTGCAAGTAACCATTTTATTTTTTGTGGAAAAATATTTATCAGCATTTAAGCAAAATGAGAAGATACCCCATATTACGTTTACTGTATTTGAGGTATTGTAGTTAGGGTTCTTACACATAATTTTTGTTTTTAGGACCTTGATTTCGGTTACCTGGAATAGGCATTTATCATCTATTTTTTTCCTTAATAATTTTGTTAGTTTTTAATGTAAGTCATTTTGACTTCAGATGCAGTGAACAGAGAGACTTGTTTCTGTTTGATTTTGAATATGAATCAATTAAAATAAAAAGTGTATTTTTTTTTGAGATGACATAGCAGCTCCTTTACAACAAGGATTTAGTTTAAGAAAATCTTGGCTATTTAAAAACTTGTTTTTAAATAAACTTGATTTTTTTATATAAACTTGGGAACATGTTTTTTGGAATATGTTTGGAAAGGTGACCTTAGATCTGTTAAACAAACAGATAGATGGATTGATATAGAGGGACAGGTAGACTTCCTTATGTCCCTCTTAACCTGTTTGTGATGGAGACAGGCACAGTGACCTTTCCAAAAAGTCCTGTTTAAAACCTCTCGGTGAAATCCCGGTGCTATAGGAACCAATTCCAACCTCCCTAATTTGCCTGCGAAGAGTAGCTTATAAGGTAGTCCCACCTCTCTCTCCAGCCCCATCTCTCATGGACCTTCCCTTCTTCCCCCTCTCCCCCCATTCCATTCCCCAAACCACTGTCTGCTCTCACCTCCAGACATTTGGTGCCCTCTTACTGGAGCACCTACCCTTCTTCTTGACCCTTCGTATACATTCCGACACCACCATCCTACTGACCTGCTTTGCCCCTACTCATCTTTTTCAGAATTTTTCTTATTAAGGCTATTTTTTTTAATGTAACATGGTAAATTTGTAGTTCTTCAGCAAAGGGACAAGTTAATCTTATTCTCCTGGGTGTTTAATGTTGTACTCAGTACTAATCCAATTTTTAGATGGACTTTTACTAAAGTATGGTTGTATTGTGTGGTCTAGGCTTCTTAATGAGGGAAGTGGGAGAGAGGAAGGAATTAAAGAGAAACATTGGCCTTGTTCACATCTGTAACCCACCCAGTGCAGCCCACACTGTGCATGGCCCATAGGACTGCCTCGATTTAAGAGGTCTTAATGAACTAATACAGGGAGATAGAAGGAATCATGAGGAGAAGTTAAAAGAGGTTATAGAAAAAGTTAAGGATTATGTCAGTGGAGAAGTTAAAGTAATATTCCATGTAGATGGAAATATCTATAAAAATGAGGATAGCATGCTAAGCTTTCAATCAAATTTAGAACAAGAGAATGGAATTCTAACGTGGTGCCGGTCTGTGAAGGGATTTCTTGGCAGTATGAGCCTGTTGGTACTAGAATGAGGAGCATATGAAGACCTAAATGGTAGAAAGTTATAGCAATCAATCAAATAGTGCCTTGATAGTTTAGCACAAATAAAAACTTATTATAAAAATGAAGGAAATATTTTTTGAAAGATCAAGGAAAATAGTGAAACATTACTCAGTATCTCACTATCCAGAAATGCATTCTGGGAATTTGAAACAGCAAAAGAAGAGATTTATCTATTTTGAACTATTTAGGACTGACCTTAATGAAGGCAGAATGATGGCCTGAATAAACTTAATGACAGCTTAATGCATCCTCAAGGAAACAGGGACTTCTTGGTTTAGCTCTGTTGTGGACAGGTTGGGCAAAGAATTATTATAATTAGATTTTTTGGTAAGCTGAGCTATTAACCTTAGAGATTTATTACCTTTTTTGTGAGCAAACCACAATGAAAAGTGCCCAAGAAATTTAATTAGAGTGTCAATCTAATTAAACAACTTTCTGTGTTCTCAGTAGGTAGTTGAGAGAATTTATAAAGTTTTTTCAGAGTCATTTTGTCTTTGCTTTAATCTGTAGGTCACTGCCATTAAGTAATCATGTATGTGTGATTTCTGTTTTATTTTTAAGTTGGATAATGCAGATGAACAAGCAGCCCAGATCAGAAGGGAACTTGATGGTCGTTTGCAGTTGGCAGAGAAAATGGCAAAGGTAAATTGTTAACTTTGATATACTGTACCACATTTCTTTCTGTACTTAGATTTCTGTGAGCTGAAAGAGTTTTGTGTAGATAAAGCCGGAATAATTTTATTTTCTCATCTCCATGCATACCTCTTAAGCCCAGGTACCTGAATGTATATTATCTGAAATGGAACACGTTATCTATTTTACATATCCATCCTTATATAAGATGTTTAAATTCAGTGGTAACTTTTATAGATTATTCTTAAAGCAATGCCTGAATTTCTCAAACTGCCAGACTTAGAAGAATTTTAATACTGCACTAAGCATAATATAATCATGCTTAGTGCATGAGAGAAAACCATCCTGCCTGCAGAATCATACAATATATTCCAAAGTATCTAGCACAGTGCTTGGCACACAGTGGTGTCAACTAATATTTGAATGGATGAAAAATATAATTTGAAGTTTCTAGTACAGAGTCTCATAGGGCATATTGAATACGATATTTTGTTTACTTTTATTTATACAACCATTGTGTGAACAGAAATAGATTTCAAACAAAAGCCGAGTTTCTTTTTAATTCTGAGGACTCTTTGTCTAAATCATTCTCTAGTAAATTGATGCATTAATTTACTTCAGTGGTAAAAATAAAATTTTAGTCTCTTAAAATAGACTTGAGGTTATAATGCTGTTGATCTGAGAATAAGATTTTTTTCCTTTTGCTAAATGAAAAATGTGAGTATTTGATAGACTCTCCCTCCCTCCCTCTGTGTCTGTCTCTGTCCTGTCTCTCTGAAGAATCCTCTCTGTTGGGGATTTTTCTTCTTTTTAAAAACTTTAGGCATAACATGTATATAGCAAAGTGCACAGATTTTAAGTTTACAGCTTGATGAGTGTGTATATGCCCTGTATTAACTACCTCCCAAACCAAGATAGTGAACTTTTCCAGCACTTTAAGGAGATATATCCCATACTGCATGTGACTATTGAAGTTTTGTGTTTTTCAAAGAAAAATGTATTTATGAATATGTAAGTTTTAAGACTAGTACTGTGTTTATCTAAATGTGTATTAAATTTAAAAGTAGCCAAGTTGTTGAGAAATAGAGATAAATAGAAATACATAGAAAATTGAGAGAAATTGGGTAACAGAGATGACCGTAAGTTGTGAGAACCAAGCCAAGGGCAGAGAGTGAAAAGACAACACACCTTGTTACCACCCTCTGGAGAGGTACTACATCATTCTAGAGATTCAGATGTGGAATTCATAGGCTAGGAATCAAGTATTAGCTTGAGGCTTTTGGAAGCTTTAGGGAGAGAAATGCATTCCCCAGAATCCTAACCTGAGTTGGAAGCTGTCTGTGTCTGGAAGGGCACTGCTCTTCTTGAAGCCCTGAGGCTAAGAGAGAATCCAGAGAGATGTGCCCGACAGTGTGGGCAGGGTTCTGGACCTGTGATCAGCATTTTTCAGTTGCCTACTTGTATTTAGATTGTACCTGAGCTGAACACACTGTCATAAGTTGAACTTCTTCAAGGGTCTGGCTGAATATGTGATAGTTTAGATGAATTTCTAGAGGGTTACAGAACAGGATGGAAAGCCTTGGGTGTGTCCCCGAGCTCATGTCTGTGGAAGAGGATGTGTGATGTGTGTGTAACCTCTGGACTGAGTGAGAGGAGCAGGGTCAGTGATGCACATACAGCAGCTTCTCTTTGCGGGGACCTTGATGATTTCATCAGAAGTGCTGATAAAGTAGAAAAAGCGTGGAGACAGGTGTCTGGGAACTGACTATACTGCTGAACTGAATGAATAAGCATTTTCAGAACTCTAATGGAAAACTGATGAATTCATAAAAGTGCTAACAAAAGATCAAGATAAAAAAAATTACATGGGACTGAGTGAACTGATGAGGATGATTATAATTTTTGTGACTTTCTGTTCGAATTAAAAAAAAAAAATCCCACAAGGACTCAGAGGCAAAAAATATACAAATCAATTTTCACTTAAAGTAAAGGAGCTGTTATGTTACAGTGGAGGATTCCTGGACTGAATGTCAATATTATGACATAGTATGAGTGTGTTTCATGCTTGGTAATTACAATCATTGTTGCTTTTGTTGTGGTCATCCATTTACAATGCTTGGTGTCAGTAAAAATAAAATACAGTGTGTGTGTGTGTGTGTGTGTAAAAAAAAAAGAAAAAGCGTGGAGAAGGAAGGAATTGAAACTGATGGGATTGGAACAACAACAACAGCAAAAAACACCCCAAAATATAATGCCTTTTGGTAAATATATTGACATAGCAGATAGAGCATGTTTAATTGCCTTCTACTTCAGTTTCACCAAATTTAAGCCACCTTCATAAAATATAAGGCTAATTATAACTTACTGACCTTGTTGTCTTAGATCTCTACAATAATCCTGTGAATCCACAAGGGCAGATGATATAATGAATTTATTTTATAGACAAGGAGACTGAGGTTTAGGGAAGATTACTTAACAAATCAAAAGACCTCAAACGCTGGTCTTTGGACTCCAGAGCTTAGGTTTGCTCTCTTAGGCCCTGATACCTCTTCAGTCTCATAAATCCAGAAGTGTGGTTTATTCATAGTTTATAGTTTGCAGTCAACTATTAGTAGCACCTGTCATGCTTTACAACACAGTATAATAACACTGAAGCCACAGGGCAGAAGTCTGTTTCAAGGGATGTAAATATTGACTTTAATATTTTAGCCAAAGCATAATTAGGAAGTAGTAGGAGAAAAAAATATGGCTGGACTGGGCCAGAAAGACCTGTGGGCCAGATCCATGATTGCTGTTTCCTCGATATAGGCAACTTATTTAACCTTTTGGAGGCTGAATTTTGCTATTCATAAATTCAATGAATAAATATTTCTTGAACACCTGTTAAGATAACCAGGCACTATTTTAGGCACTTGAGATACATCCAGACAAATGTAGTTCTCTTAGGATAAAACCAGACAAAAATATTCCTGCCATGCCCTCAGGGAGCTTACATTTTATTTGGGAGAGACTTACAGTAATTACTGTAACTGAATTATGGAAGGTGAACATTTGCTACTTAGAAAATAAAGCAGAGAAGGTGGAATCGGGAATGTGGGAGGGAAGGAGAGTGTTGAAAATTTCCAGCCAAGTGGTCAGGGTAGGCCAGTTCTTGGCAGTACTGTCTTTCTAGTACATCAGGGTCAGAAACTTGGAATCATCTTTGCCTCCTTTTTTCCTCATGCCAAATTTATCAGGAAATCCATTTCTATCTATCTTCAAAGTATTTCCACGATCTGACAGTTGTCACCGCGTTCATCCTACCACTCTGGTCCATGCTTCATCTACTGGAAAGTTAAGAACTCTTACAGTGACTAAAGTTGAATAATGGAAATTTTATGGAGCAAATTTTTTTTTAATGTATATAGTGCGTTAGGGCTGCTAATGGGCTAAGCTGTACAGAGGACTAAATTAGAACGTTGAAACTGTGGTTTATAGGAACAACTCACAGGTAAACTACAGAATAACCCTATTTCTGATGCTGTCCTAATTTAAAAGATCAAATTTAATATGTACATTAGTTGTACAGTTGGTTTTGTTTCCAAGAAAGAGGCAACATAAGCAGGCTAAATAAAATTTATGAAATATTATCGACAAACCTCAAAGCTTTAAAAGAGAGTTGTTGGGGTTTTTTCCCCAGAGAGAAAAAGAAAATCTAGTATAGTCTGTTTCCTGAAAAGTTTGAAAATGCTTATGAAACAGTCAATTTGGGTGATTCCTGCCAGTCTCCTCTTTGAAAAATGATAATGACTGAAGTGTTTCTAATGAAAGCTAAGTAAGAATAGATTTTTTTTTTCATGTGCTAATGCTAAGTTTTCCATTAAAAAACACCTTAAAAATTTGGAGAAAATAACTGGTACATCCAAACTTTCAAACATGTGATATATTTGCCTTTTGCTTTGCTCAAATGTTTCTGAAAGGCAAAACTGTGACTGTTACATGAATATAAAATGAACAAACAATAATGATTGTACTCAGTGTATAATTAATGAGCATACTAGTTAGATGTTAAAACTAGTCTGAAGGGCATTTGAAAAGTAGGTGTTTTTAGGCAAAGTTAAAATAAGATTCAAGTATTAGATATAAAAGTGGTTAAAAAAAAAACCAGTGGTTAATTTCCAACAGGGATTTAAACTATAACCATTGGATTATCTTAGTCGCCAGACACACATTATTTATATCTTTACCACACAAAATTCTACAAAGTAACGTGTGACTTCACTTGTAAACAGGATCTTTAATCAATGTAAACAGTAAATTGAACTAGGTACATTTCCCCCACATGGTCCTTGGATGGCCTTTGCTCACATATGACGTTGGAAGGACCTGTTCCCTCACCTTTTTGCCTTATATCTGAGTTTTGGATGCTTTTTATGACAGCTTTTAAAATTAGTCCACAAATGTAAAAATGTTTTTATGCTTTATTTTATCTTTTTCCTCTTTTGCATGTATTGAAAAACTATCCAAAACATTATTCCCTGCATCCCCAAAGGAATCCAAGTTATTATATAACTGAGTAGTTATGTGTTTTTCCTGAGGATGCAAACTTACTGTGTGGGAATGTTGCTTCAAGCTATAGAGGAATATTAAAAGGATACTTAAGAATCTTCCTTGGGAAAGTTTATTATGGATGTAGATATTTAATCTCTCTGTGATATAAATACGCAATTTTAACATTGATTATATGTAAATTATTTTAAAAGAAATATGTCAAGGTTATATTGGGGGAAAAGAAAAACAGGTGGTCCAGGACTCTGGGACTGATTCATGAGGTGGTGCCAGATGCTCCTTTCCAGCCCATGAACAAACTGGTGCAAGTGAGTCAGACCAGGGGCAGGTTGATGAATGCATTGTGGATGTATTCCATTCACCCTGGAGATGGGGATTTCTTAGGTAACAGTTTGAATGATGCCAAAGGAGACAGTAGTAAAGGCATTGATTTTTCTGGAACATTAGGCAGTCATTCATTTGAATGATGGCAGCTTGAGGCTGTCATCCCCCAGCCAGTTTTATACCGCTGTCATTACATTACATCGCATTCCCATCATAAAGCTGTATACCCTCTACCTTTCAGAGAGAAGACCTAAGTGCCAGGCTGTCAGAGGTTAAAGAAAGAGCCAAGAGTATGAGGAAACCTCACTTGCTATTTGTGGGAATGTAAATGGGTATAACCTTCTCCAAGGGCAATTTGGCAATAGCTGTTAATATCTATCTAAGTATCAATACTTGGAATGTCCTTTTAACTGAGTGAAAGAAACAGAAGTCTGATTGCAGAGGTCTGAGGACTGAATGGCAACACTCATGTAATTTGGGAAGAAAATTGAATCTCCTAATTTGATATTACTACTTTTTCATGTACAGCTTTTATCATAAATTTACATTAGGCTTTAAACTTAATTTTTTCTAAACCTTTACTAAAAAACTGAATTTATGGCAATAAGGGATCTTGATACGTTTGTATGACATGAAAGTTAACTAATTTTAGAAGTATGGCCATATTTCTATTTCATAGTAAAGGTTTTTCAATTTGAATGCCTAACACATCAGTGGTATGAAAGAGAGATACTGTTAAAATGTTTCTTAACAGTCAGAGCAGTATATACTGAACATTCTTGTTATAGACCAGTTGTTCCAAGTATTTCAAAGATATCAGTGGCTAATTAAGATTCATCTATACACTAAAACTTTTTACATGCATGTTTTTTAGAGTTGGTTTTTCCCTTAAATAAATACCGTATCAAAAATAAAGTTAAGCTGAAAATGTATATCATGTGATTCATTTTTTATGATGATGATCCTCCATAAGGTAGATAAGGTTCAGTTAAATATAATCAAAATTGCCAAAGCCTGAGGCTTTCAAAGCCTAGAGACTAAAGTATCATTGAGCATCACAATTTCTAAGACAGTCGAGTATATAGCCATCATATAATCTTTTACGATAAAATTGAAATATGACTTGTGTAACATTATTATTTTAAAAATTATTTTCAAGGAAAGAAATTTCCCCAGATTTATAGCAAAAGAGATGGAGAATATGTATATAGAAGAGTTGCGGTCTTCAGTGAATTTGCTAATGGCCAATTTGGAGAGTCTTCCAGTTTCGAAAGGTGGTCCAGAATTTAAATTACAAAAATTAAAACGTTCGCAGAATTCGGCCTTTTTGGACATAGGAGATGAGAATGAGATTCAGCTGTCAAAGTCCGACGTGGTGCTGTCATTCACCTTAGAGGTAAGTGGCTTTATCCCGTGTTTGCTTCCGGCAGTGTAAATGAGGCTACAGGGTCATTTCCGCTGACCTTGGTGGTAACGTTTCAAATTTAAAGCAATGTAATATATTTTGAAGAAGTTAAATTATTCTTCATTTGCTAGACAATCAGAGAGTGAATGCAAATTAACGCAAATTGTCCTTTAAACGTAACAGTGGTGTTAGGGTTAAATAATAAAATAATACAAGTTTTGAGGCAAGTGTTCTTGGCGCCACCTAGGCTGGTGGAAGTTTATTGGTAGAGTAAGCACTGAAACACGCTTGAGTGGAAATAGGATTTAAACGCATAATTGAATTCTCTGTAATTTGGAAACTCCTTTCAAGCTTTTGGTTATTCTTGTTTTTAATCTGCTTTAACTACGAGATCATCTTTCTAGAATCAAATCGCATAAACCAGCTGTAGTGTACAGTATTGGTACTATAGATGATGAGAAGTAAAGACTTCTTCCTTTCTAGGATTTGCCGTTTCATTACAGGTACAGTAAATATCATTAAAAAGAAACGAGAATAAATGTTGTGCATTTAAAATTGTGTTCCCCAAGACTTCAGAGTTTCATCCCTTTTATACAGATCACTGGAAACCAAAGACATTGATCCCTGACCCCTACCACTGCTTGCTGTGGATATTTTTCATGATGGCATTTCCTCACTGCTCAACTCTGTATATGGGCTGATCCATGGATATGTGTGTGGGTTTATACCCAACACCCGCACATACGCTTGCACTATCCAGCTTAAATTCTTAGCCTCTCAAAAATTCAAGCTTGTAACTCCTTTCTTGCGTTGTTATGCACTCTCTCTGCTAGGTCCCAGTACTGCTGTTTGAGTTGCTCGTTGACAAAGCAAAATGTGTGGAGTCTTAGGAGGTACAGCTTTAGATTTTTTTGTTGATGCCTCTTACACTTGACTTACTTCGTTTATGGCAGAAAAAGCAAATGTCTGCTTCTGTTCTTTCCTCCACTTATTCAACTCTAAGAGAAATTCAAGCTTGAGGATAAGACAACTGCCTGTCTTTCTTCCCTTCCAGGCTAACATTTTCTTTGTAGATTAATAGATTCAATTCAGTGTCAGGGTAGAAATAGGCGATTTTCTTCTGACTCCATACCCAGTTCAGGGATTAGCTAATAACTTTGCCAAGTGGCTTTGTTCCTGGATTTCTTCTCAATCTCTTTAACCTCATAACCTCAGGATGTTTAATTTGAAACTACATAGTATCTCAGGTGTAAAATTTCCCAATCATTCCTGCGTCAGGTTTCCTGCCAACTAAAATGAAAACTGCCAACTCTTTTTTTCTTAAGGTTTTATACAAAACAAAGTCAATTCTTTAATTACAGTCTAACTTTTTCTAACAAGAGTTTGGCATTTAAATTCATTAATAATAAAAAATAATTTGGAAAGCAAATGATTTGTGTAATGTTTGAATCTACCATTATCTCTATAAGCATGCAAAACTGAAAACAGTTCAAAACACTTTCTCTTTTCTCTATTGTTTAAAAATCTTACACCATTGTTAAGTAATTAGCTTTTATGAATTGTCTTTCCCTTTTGAAAACAAAATTATGCTCATGAGTTAGTTTCTTTCTTTTTTTTTTTTTTTTTTTTTGCTGTACGCGGGCCTCTTACTGTTGTGGCCTCTCCCGTTGCGGAGCACAGGCTCCGGACGCGCAGGCTCAGCGGCCATGGCTCACGGGCCCAGCTGCTCCGCGGCATGTGGGATCTTCCTGGACCGGGGCACGAACCCGCATCCCCTGCATCGGCAGGCGGACTCTCAACCACTGCGCCACCAGGGAAGCCCCATGAGTTAGTTTTTTTGTGAAACTATGAATTGTTATTCTGTGCTTCATTGCCAGTATGTTAAACAGGGTTGTTCAGTTAGCAATAAAAGGGTGTTAGGAGGATGAAATGAGTTAAAACTTTCATTTTGCCATGGTCTGAGAAGCTTCCATATTTTTACAATCGTTTTGACATCCTCTGTTACTAGGTCTATATGAGGCAGATATTTTCCTATCATGACATAGTACAGATCTGTTCCATGTTGCCTACAGTATTTTAAAGAGGAGTTGTGTCTCACAACAAAATGAAGTCTCTTTCAGGGCAGACTACACAGTGCTTGTCTATGGGACACCTGAGGGAATGGACCAGGTACCTCCTCCAGCCCCAAGGCCTCTGACCTCAGCCTAGCTAAATTGAATAATTATCTCTCGCCCATTATCCAGGCCTCGCTCATCAGACACCAGATTTCAGCCTAACAAAACTCTGAAGGGCAAGCAGTTAATCCATTTTAAGGGTTTCACATTTCATCCGTCAGGCTTAGAGCTGGTCCAGTGGAGAAGTTTTTCTAGGAACTGAAGTCTGAGTCAAAGGAATAAGTGCAGATTTGAAACACTGCTAAAAATTTTATCATTTCTTTAAAATTTCTACCCACTCCTCCCTTCTTGCACCACACCACCTAACATATAAATCAGTTATTTATTATATTTATTATTCATTATCTGGCTTTCTTTACTAGAATGTAAGCTTTAGGAAGTTAAAGTCTTTTTTTTTTTCTTTTTTGTTTACTGAGGTATCCCAGGAGCCTAAAACAGTGCCAACAGCCTAAAACAGTTGACTCAATAATTGTTTATTGAATTGGGAACTTTGATGGTATCAAAACACAGCAGTTAGCCTCACAAGATTACTCTTATGTCTCTTCATTTATGAAGCCTTCAGAGAGACTTATAAAGCAAGAGACAAGCTAACTCACAAAACACTAAGCCAAACAACGGTCTGTTACAATTTAATATTCAAGTAAGGTTAGGAAAACGTTCGTCCATGAAGTTATGAGTCTGTTGTAAGGGGAATGGTGTCAGTGGCATGAATATAGTTGATGTTCACACTGTTTTAGGGCCGGCAGACCCTGTGACCTCCTCTGTGTTTGGAGGTACGTGCGTGGTCCCCCTATTCACCATACTGGTCAGCTGCCTTAATCACAACCCGCACATGCCTGAGTGCCATGTAACTCTGTGGGCGGACAGTGCATTATTCAGAAGCGTGTTATCTGGTTTCATATTTTGTACATGCCTCCCTTCTTTATGCTTCTAGGATAACTTTGTTTTATCCTGATTACGTCAGTTATCCAGAGATCTGGGAAGAAAAAGCAGAACACAGATCAGCTTTATTTTCTGTAGTTTCATTATCAAGTTTTACTGGCAATTGGTTGAAACAGTTGCCTAAGATAACTTAGGTTAGTTGATGGTCCATGGAATTCTTAGCTGCCTTTATCATTAATGATTGAGACTAGCTGCACGTTTCAAATTCCTTTTGGAAGTCAGATCTGTAGAACTGTGTTTTATTTACTTATATGTGTGGATTCATAACAGAAGTTACGTCTTTTGAAAGTGGCAATTCTGCAGGATAGAACATTCCCGGAACAGACGGGAGCATTGTTTTGAGGGACAGAAAACTGTTTCACAACTCGTATGTTTTAGGAGGTCCTGTTTATAGTAGCTTTGTAGTAGAAGTGACAGAATTAGTGTTAAGCAGATGCTTCCTTTCTTCTCTCTTGCACTTTGGCTATTAAACACGCTACAGAAAGAGATGCAGGACAAACAGTCATATTCCCATATAGGAAACAGTGCCATCAGGATTTCTAGATTTATCTTGTGTACTCAATTCTGCTTCATGTTTAGTACTTCATCTAAACTTCCTTGAGTATTAGAGCGACTGTGAAAACTGTTACTATTATCAATTCTCATAGTCTGTTTTCAGTTGTCTTCATTTTAATTCATATGTTGGTATGCGTTTCAGTGTGACAAAATGACAAAAGCCTTGATTGGGGGAGGAAAATGGTTCTGAATTTGACCCGTATTTTTTGGTGATCAGTTTCCCATATGTTTTTATGAAAAAATGCAACAAAAATAATAGACATTTGTATTTACAAAAAAACAGCTGTTGTACCAGAACTGAAAGGAAGAAAACTTCTTTTAAGATGGTTTGTTCCTTTGAGGCTTTTTGCCTGAATTTTCATATCAGAACTCTATGAAGAGTGTAATGATTTTCATAATGTATTAAAAGATCAATAAATGACACACATCTTTTTTTTTGTTTTGTTTTGTTTTGTTTTTGCGGTATGCGGGCCTCTCACTGTTGTGGCCTCTCCCGTTGCGGAGCACAGGCTCCGGATGCGCAGGTCCCGGACGTGCAGGCTCAGCGGCCATGGCTCACAGGCCCAGCCGCTCCGCAGCATGTGGGATCTTCCCAGACCGGGGCATGAACCCACGTCCCCTGCATCGGCAGGCAGACTCTCAACCACTGCGCCACCAGGGAAGCCCTGACACACATCTTTTTAGTGGATATTTTGGTAGCTACATGGCATGAATGATGCTATTAATCTTGTTTATACATATACAACAGGAGATCAATACATGTGCATGTATAAAAAGGTCATTGAATATATTTTATTAATTTTGAGAATTTAGGAAACTGAATGATGCAAGTTTTGATTTTAAAAAACTATTATAAATGATATTTAGTAATAGTTATATTTTATGTGTACATCCAGTAAGAATGTTAGGTTACAGTATTTTAAGATTGGTAGTCTTTTATACAGACATAAAAAGCACACTTGAAAACTATGTTTCCCTTTCCCCCAGGAGTTGCAAATATATAAGGTAATATCAGTCTTTCCACCCTTTTCCAGTAGACTACATCAAATTGGTATATACCTTTAATGGATGGGGAAAATTGTTTTCCTTGTCAAGTTAATAGTAAGATATTCATTGCCAAGTTATATTTTCCATCTTTTCATAAGGTAAACAGTAGCTATGAAGAAAATTCTTTTATAAATGCTAGTAGTCATATAAAATAAGTGAACATAGAAATTTTCTGACGTCATGTATTGATATCAATGAATTGGTGTGATGGTGACAGTGTCTA
This sequence comes from Globicephala melas, assembly GCF_963455315.2. Classification (NCBI taxonomy): domain Eukaryota; kingdom Metazoa; phylum Chordata; class Mammalia; order Artiodactyla; family Delphinidae; genus Globicephala; species Globicephala melas. Next base: position 27,678,035 of record NC_083322.1, read on the forward strand.
CCAGTCGCCTTATGTGGAATTCAACCTGAATCCTTTTAACACATGCACTGAATTTTCATTAATAATTCTGCTTTGCCTCATGCAGACCTGCCATAATTTCTTTTCAGGCTCTGAGTTTATATCTCACTTACTTCATTGTGGCTCATATTTAGAGACTTGAATCTCTCATAACTGGCAGGAGATGCGTCTTCAGATACCAGACTTTCTCAAAATGTTACTTGCCTTCCATGAATAAAGGTGGATTATAAAGAAGATAAAATACCATGATATTGCCAGATAATGTTATCAGTTGGTCTTCCTAATCGTATGTAGTTCATACTGCCGTCTCTATTGCTAAGTGTTGTCAGCTTGACGAATCAGTGAAACGTTTTTCTTATCCTTAGATTGTCATAATGGAAGTGGAAGGTTTGAAGTCAGTCGCTCCCAATCGAATTGTTTACTGTACAATGGAAGTGGAAGGAGGAGAAAAACTGCAGACAGACCAGGCCGAAGCCTCAAGGCCACAGTAAGCCAGCTGAAAAAAATGTGTTTTTCTTCCCTCTTTTTTTTTGTTTTTTTGTGGTACGCAGGCCTCTCACTGTTGTGGCCTCTCCCGTTGCGGAGCACAGGCTCCGGATGCACAGGCTCAGCGGCCATGGCTCACGGGCCCAGCCGCTCCGTGCCATGTGGGATCTTCCCGGACCGGGGCACGAACCCATGTCCCCTGCATCGGCAGGCGGACTCTCAACCACTGCGCCACCAGGGAAGCCTTTCTTCCCTCTTGAAGAAATGTGCTTTATCTCTTTGAAGAGTCGTATGGTTTTACACTCTGAAACTGTTATTTGGCTAGCTTTGTCTCAACTGTGTTAGAATCAGTGTGTGCCTTTCTGGATAATGAGGCTATAATTAGAGCTATGCAGAATCCCTGTGTAGCACAAACAGAAAATCCAACATGCAAATGTGAAGCTAATTATTAGGCAATTAAATGTTCGTAAGTCACTTGTAAGGAATGCATGTGTTTTTATCATGTGTTATTTAAAAGGCAGTGCTTGATCCTATTTCAGTTACTAGAAATGTAATCTATAGCTTTTCCATTTCTGTGTATTATAGCTCTGTGGTGGTGCTGAGGTAGATACTAGACAACATCTTGGGATACTTTAGCGAGTAGGCTTGAGTTAGAGAACCGGTTAATGACTACCGTGCAGTAACTGGAGATGCTAAAGCTGTTCTTTGCTGGCAGTTTTATGTTTCAGATTCTGGGAGTGAGTTTAAGTTTGGAAGATGTTCTTTTTAACTGATTCAAACGTGGGAAACATCACAGTCTCTGGTAGAAATAACCACGTGGGCCAGAGGAATTTAAATGAAAATTGCCTGGCCTTCATTTGCACATTGCCTTTCGATAACACTTTTTCTTCCATTTAAACTTTATTTAGAATTTCTTACAGGCCTTAGGATTTTTGCCTTATAATGGTGTCAATATGTGGATTCTTCATTCAGGAAACCTCAACCTCTGAGATTCTGGCTGAGCACTGGCTAGATAGAGATGAACGAGAAACTTTGATTTTCTTTGGGGCAAAGTCTAAGGAGGTATACAGAGAATTACGTGTAACAGGACAGATGTGCACAAAATATTATGGGATTGAGAAGAAACAAACTGAAACTTCTCACCCTGCCTTACAAAGGCCCTACAGGTCTCCCCTGACCAGCCTCTCATTACCTCTGGGACCTCACCTTGTCTCTCTGTTCCTCCGGTCAGTTACTGTTCCGCCTCCCTGGACCTCATGAAGTTCCTCTCAGCCTTCTCTCATCATTGCACTTGCTTTTCCCTCTGCCTGCAGTTGCTCTGTCCCTTACCTTTTTTATAGCTGGATCCTTAGTACTGAGAAACTTAAACATCACTTGCTGAGAACAGCCCCTTCCTTTAGACAACGCAATGCTAAGGGGGTATTTTCTGGCTCATCACTTGATAATTTTTAGATTAATGGGTTCCTCATCTGTGTATCTTGTACTGTTTCCCTTCCTCTGTCCTTTTGGACAGAGCTCTTGTCCTATTGATCTTACGTCTTAGCATCTCGTAGGTACTCAGTCAGAATTTACTAATTCATGGTGAAGTGAAAATAATGAGGATAAACAGCTCTTTAAGAGGTTAAAACCTCTCAAGAGGAGGCTGTGTGAGACAGAGAAACTGGGACCATTTCTAGCAAGGCATATGGAGTCAAGGGAGGGGTTTGGTGTCTGTTTTAAAAATTAGCTGGTTTAGTATAATCACAGTGTTATGCAACCATCGTCAATTTTAGAACATAGTCATCACCTCAGAGAGAAGCTCTTTACCTTTTACGTATCAGCCTCAAATCACCTCAGCCTTAAGCAACTACTAATTGACCTTCTGTGTCTATGGATTTGCCTTTTTGGGACATTTCATCTAAAAGGAATCATATATAACAATAATATGTGCTCTTTGGTGACTGGCTTCTTTCACTGAGCATATTTTCAAGGTTCGTCCATCTTGTGGCATGTGTCAGGACTTCACGCCTTTTTGTGGCTGAATGATATTCCATTGTATGTATGTACCACGTTTTGTTTATTCATCTAGGCTAATGAGAATTGGGTTGTTTCTACCTTTTGGCTACTGTGAATGATGCTGCAGTTAGGGCTGGTATACAAATACCCATCTGAGTACCTGTTTTCAGTTGTTTTGGGTATACAGCTAGGAGTGAAATTGCTGAATGATATGGTCATTCTATGTTCAGCTTTTTGATAATCTATCAAAATGCTTTTTCACAATGCACCATTTTATTTTCCCACCAGCAATGTATGAGAGTTAAATTTCTTCATATTCTCATCAGTGCTTGTTGTTTGACTTTTAAAAATATATAGCCATCCTAGTAAGAGTAAAGTGGTATCTTGTGGTTTTGATTTGCTCTCCTCTAATGACATGACATTGATCATCTTTTCATATGCTGTAGTAGCCATTCATATAGCTTCTTTAGAGAAAGAAATGTCTATTCAAGTTTTTTGCCTGTTTTTTGAGTTGTTTGCCTTTTGATTGTTAAGTTGAAAGACCTATTTATATATTCTAGATACTAGACCCTTATCATATATATGATTTGCACATGTTTTCTTCCATTCTGTATATTATCTTTTCACTTTATTGGTACTGTCTTTTGAAGCACGAAGTTTTACAATTTTAAGTCCAGTTTACCTAGTTTTTGTTTGTTGCTATGCTTTTGGTGTCATATCTAAGAATCCAGGGCCAAATCCAAGGTCACAAAGATTTACCCCTGTGTTTTCTCCCAACACTGTCATAATTTCAGCCCTTACGTTTGGGTGACTGACCCATTTTAATTTTTGTACATGGTATGATGTAGGGTGAAACTTCCTTCTTTTGTGTATGACAGTCCAGTTGTCCCAACACCATTTATTGAAGAAACTACTCCTTGTCCGTTAAATGTTCCTGGTACCCTTTGGAAAATCATTTGACGATAGATACGTGGGTTTATTTATGGACTGTCAGTTTCATTTCATTGATATATCTATGTCTATCGTTATGCTAGTACCACATTATCTTGATTACCATTGCTTTATATTGAGTTTTAAGATCAGGTGTGTGAGTCTTCCAAATATGTTCTTTTTCAAGATTATTTTGGCTGTTCTGGTTTTCCATATGAATTTTAGGTTCACTTTGTCAATTTCTGCAAAAATTTTGTAAATATCACCAGCTTGGATTCTGATAGGAATTGTATTGAATCTGGGGTCAGTTTGGAGAGTATTGCCAACTTAACAATATTAAGTCTTCCTACCCAGGAATGTGGGCTATCTTTCCGTGTATCTAAATCTTTAATTTCTTTCAACAATGTTTTGTAGTTTTCAAAGTATGTTTTTTACTTCTTTGGTTAAGTTTATTTCTAGTATTTTTATTCTTTTTGATGCTATTATTAATGGAATTGTTCTTTTAAATTCACTTTTGGATTGTTCATTGCCAATGTATAGAAATACAGTTGATTTTTTGTATATTAATTCCATACCCTTGCTGAACTTGTTTATTCTAATAGTACTTTTTTACTGGATTTCTTAGACTTCTTACTGTATGTTATTTGCAAATAGTGATTGTTTTATTTCTTACTGTCCAATCTGAATGCTTTTTATTTCATTTTTTGCCTAATTGCCCTGACTAGCACCTCCAGTACAATGTGAAATAGAAGTGGCAAGAAAAGACATCCTTGTATTCCTGATTTTAGAGGAAAAGCATAATCTTTCATCATTAAACATGATGTTACCTGTGCCTTTTACGTAGATGCCCCTTATCAGTTTGAGGAAATTCCTCTCTATTCCTGGTTTGAGTGGGTTTTTTTCCATGAAAGGGTGTTGGATTTTGTCAAATGTTTTCTCTGCATCTATTGAGATGACCATATGGTATTTGCCTTTTATTCTATCAATATGGTACGTTACATTATATGCTTTTGGCGGGGGATGGGGGTGTTAAACCAACCTTGCATAATTGCCACTTGGCCATGATGTATATAATTTTTTTTTTTTTTTTTTGCGGTACGTGGGCCTCTCACTGTTGTGGCCTCTCCCGTTGCGGAGCACAGGCTCCGGACGCGCAGGCTCAGCGGCCATGGCTCACGGGCCCAGCTGCTCCGCAGCATGTGGGATCTTCCTGGACCGGGGCACGAACCCGTGTCCCCTGCATCAGCAGGCGGACTCTCAACCACTGTGTGACCAGGGAAGCCCCTATAATTATTTTTGCTACTGGATTATTTTCTCTAGTATTTTGTTGAGGATTTTTAAAATCTATATTCATAAGAGATTGGTCTCTAATATCCTTTTTTTTTGTTGGCATCTGTCTGATTTTATATTGGCCTCATAAAATTCTTCTACTTTTTGGAAGGGTATGAAGAATTGGTATTAATTATTTTTTATGTGTTTGGTAGAATTACCAGTAGAACCATCTGGAGATAGATTTTTCTTTGTGGGTATTTTCTGGTTACTAATCCTGATTATATAGTGAACCATAATAGCCCTGCTAGGTTGGGTTCTTGGTGAGAGCCCTCTTCCTGCCCTACAGTTGGCTGCCTTCTTGCTGTGTCCTCACATGGTAAAGAGACAGATCTCATTTCTCTTCATCCCATAATAAGGACGCCAATATTCTCATGGGTCTCCAGTCCCATGACCTCATCTGAGCCCACTTACCTCCCAAAGGCCCCGCCTCCAAATACCATCACATTGGGGATTAGGGCCTCTACATATTAATTTGTGGGGGGGAGGTGTCACAAACACTACCCTACTCTAGTACTCCGTGATTTCTCAAGGGAGTGCAAATGCCCTTAGAATCTCAATGTCATGATGTTTTTACAGAATCTTTTCTTAAAGTTTTACTGAGGTATAGTTTATATAGCATAAAATTCTTTTACTGAAATTTAGATGATTTTTAATGAATTTATACACTTGTGCCACTATCATCACAATTCAGTTTCAAAACACATTATTTCACAAAGTTGCCTCATTCCCGTTTGCAATCTTACTCACTTCCAAGAAAACACTCGTATGCCTTCTAGCTCTGTAATTTTTTTTCTGAACACTTCATATAAATGATATGCAAAATGTAGTCTTTTGTATCTGGCTTCTTTTCACTTAGCATAATCTCTACAAAGTCTTTTATTTAATTGATACTTAAATATTTGGTCAATCAAATGAGTTAATTTTTACATAAGTAGTTATTTTAACAATAATTTTTTCCACAAATAGTAAAAGTTTTCACAGAATACGTCTCATTTTATTTCTAATAAACTCAATGTATTCATAAAGAGATGCTACAATAGGGAACATATACATGCATAATTTAAATGAATTAAAACACTTGTGAGTTAGAGAGAAAATATTACAGTTAAGCCTCCAATATGCTTTTGATTATTCTTTTCACAAGGAAATTTGGCTAAAATATCTTACCTGTTTCTTCAGGCAGACTGAGTTAACTTTTAAAAAGAATTAAAAGATTTTTGTTTTTCATTGCATCCCAGGGGCAGATTTCCTTAAAAATGTATCTCCTGAATGCTGACCAACTGCAGCTTTTCAGCAGTGGGGTGACTTTTATCTTGAACTCATCTTGCACAACAGGAAAGAGATTCGTCTCCTCCATCATCATAGTGAATTATGCCTTGGACACGTTTTCTAAATCTTATTGCTTCAACACTTTGTGCTTTGTTGGAGATCAATTCATTCTTCTTTCTGATACTAATTAAAGTGCCTTATTTAGTCCATATTTCCAATAAATGTAATCACGATTTCTAGCCATTGCCTATTTCATTCTTGTAATTCAGATTTCCTGCCAGCAGTTATGTGGAAAACAGCATGTGAGGTTGGTACATGACTTAGAATATGGAACCTGGGAGCTAATAAAAGTGGTGTTTAGAGACAAGTTTGTTTTGTGAAGAGTGGTAGTGAGGTCATCTATTGAAGTTTTGTTTTTAATTTTGATTTTTTAATATAGGGAAAGGAATGTAGACAAATGGTATTTTCAGTGGAGAAAATTCTATTACTTCTGAATTTTTAAGTCGTTTCATAGTCTCTCGGTCAACCAGGGAAAGTTTTGTTCTCTGTGAATGAGGTACAGAAGCATTGTTGCTCCACTTTTATAGCTTCCTACCATTTCCAGACGTTTCATTATTTCAGTTTTAGCCCATACCCTTAACGATACCAGCTGAAAGGCAGTGGAGGGGTAGTCAGACGACAGCTGAAGCTGAAAGGGAGGTAGGGAGTGACTTGTCACGGTCATGTAGTGGTCACCAATCTCCTGATACGTGGTGATCTTAAAGCACTTTCCCTGCAGATGATGAGCATCCTTTGAGTGCCTAAAAGCATAAAAGCTAATAATACCCTGTGGAGGGCCAAGATAGACCTTGGTTCTGGGGAAGTAGAAGGAAGGAAATGCGTTGTTAAAAACAAATCAGGAACTTGGGGGAGCAGGGAATGGGGAGTTGCTATTTGAGGAGCTTAAAGTTTCAGTCATGCAAGATGACTAAATTCTAGAGAGCTGCTGTGCAACATCACACCTATAGTTAACGACGCTGCATCATACTCTTAAGAATTCTTTAAGACGGTAGATCGCATGTTAAATGTTCTTGCCACACACAAGAAAAGATCCTGGGGAAGCAACGCTGTGTTTTGCTATACTCTCTATCTCGTTCATCCATAATGCTGTTTTATTAAAGACCTTTGAAGGTTAATTGGTCTCTGTCCCCACCCCCCCTTCAAAGTAATAAAACAGAAAGGCAGGGAGCAGTAAGAAAAACTGATGAGTTGCATCATTAGAGAAATATATTTATGGTTTTTAGGATAGAACATTCTTCTACCTCATGAAAATGATGGGAAACAAAGGCTTCACTACCCGTTTCTGGAAACTTTAAATTCTGAACCATAATTGTAATAATCTGTGAAACTATTGAAAGAATATTGCCGCTATAAATGGAAAGCTTATCAGAATGACAAGCTACTAGGACAAGTGTTTAAGAGAGATTAAATACAGATTTCAAATAAACCAATAGAAAGGTAACCGTGCTTTTTAAAAACATAGTAGTTTTCATTTTAATTTACTAATGCCAGCATTAGTTTTGAAGTGTAATTCATCAGCCAGCTACTCTTGCTGATGAGAGAGAGAATATACTACATTTTTAAATGATCTATCAGAAAGTTTGCCTGTTTTTAATGAATCAAAAGGAAAACACTCAAACAGCACACAAGTTTCATCTTTTATCATTTCCATCTTTAAAAATATGAGGTTCCTTCCTCTTACATAAATTCACCAGAAATAACATTTCTCTAAAACTCATACTGCTGGTGCTGAAGAAAATGAGGCCTAAAGAGACAAACACTGGCCGTATACAGAAACTACATTCATGGAGTTTATTTGCAAGTAAAGGAAGCTAATGTGTGGATCCTCATAATTCGTGGCATCTGAATTAGAGGGGAAAATGTGATCGATTAAGATTCCAGATGCTTGCTGAAGAGCACTGATGGAAAACAGCAGTGAGAGAGCTTGGGAGAAAGTGTATATAACTGTGATTATCAACATCTCGAGGATGGATTTGCAGCTTGTAAATAACTGCCCCTTATAATCCGTGACTTTTTTCCAGAGCAGTGTTTTGCAGTTGCTTTCATCATTATTTTATTTGATCTGGATAGCCAGTTTATTGCACGGGATAAATTTGGCAAAGTGTACGTAGCAAAAAACTTAACTTCTCTTCTGGTACGGCTCTCAGACGTGCTCCAGGGTCACCCTCCCCTGCCCTTGGGAGAGATCTTGGCAGAAACCATAGCTTTGCTGCCCATTTTCAGGTATTAAATAACATGTTTGGGTATTAAAATTTCAGACCACTTTAAGTCAAAACCTACCCATTTCAAAAGGGTAGGGTTTTCCTTTCCTTCCTCCCAGCTTTCCCAGAAACCTGCCCGGGGGAAAGGGTACTGCTCTCTGTTCCTCACATGCTTCTTGTTTTGCCTGCTCGTATGCTCTTTCTACCAATTTTGGGTAGGGTGGAGGTGGGGATGAGGGGAAGAGGTGAAGGGGCAAAATGTCTTTGAATGTAGGTACTCTTTGTAATCCTCTCTTGGGTAGCAAATGCCTTCTGTCATGGGGAATGTACACATTTAACTTTTCTCTGGTGCACTTCCTGGGAGACACACCTCGTGCTGCCCGGAACTGCTGACATCACACCCTTCCGTCCTAGAACGATGCATCCTCTAGCTGCCTTCCTTCTGCTTCCCCTGAGCTACTGCTTTAATAACATCACCCACATATCCTCTTCCTGCTTGAATTTAACTTTCTTAGCAGATGGCTCAAGTAAATTGGAAGCTCCTTAAAGACAAAGGCTCTATAATATACCTCCTGGTTCCTGTCTAGCACCAGCCCCAAGTAATATGGCTCATGGAAGTTTTTTTCTCTACTATTTAGAGTATTAAAAAATACAGTCTCTCAGTAGGTGTCAGGCTATGACACTTGAGCCAGTACCTACCCTGATTAACACGATGTTTAGTCCTCATTCTCACACCCCAAGCTCCCATTTTTCTAGAAATTCCTTGGAAAACATATTCACTTTAAAGGGCCATTTCTTCTGCTTCTGTGTGGTAACTTGAGGCTGGGATTCAGGATCTCTTCCAGATCCTTGCTGTGCTGACTACCCTGAGATGGGGGACCACCTGCGTAAACAAGATGACTTGCCAAGGGATAGACAGGCACAAGTTCAGTTTTAATAGAATTGATATATGATTCCTCTAGTTCATAAGTCCTCTCCCCTAAAGCCCTTCTATCTAGGAAAGAACCTGCTAAATGCCAGTTTTCTCTCAAGCCACTTTCCGTCTCCCTTCCTTGACTTTACACAAAAAGGTACACCTCTAACCCAACTTGAGTCTGAACCACGGTGTGTTTGTTCTGGAGTGGAAAAAAACCTCCACATCACCTTTCAAGAGGAAAAATTTAGATGTTCCTGTTAGTTTTGGGAAAGCAATTTACCTGTGATGTAATAAATCCTCCTGTAAATTAGATGGTGTCTATTTCTCTGCTTTCAGCAAAGTTGCTGAAGGATTTATTCAAGTTTTCAGCTGCTGAATGATGGAGAAATAGTTTTTGCTTATCAATCACTGTATTACTTTGGGACAATCAAATAGGACGGAAACAAACAAATTGATAGACATTGCTATAATAGTGTTCCATCTACTTATTTTCTTAGAGCTTACAACAGGAAGAATGAAATTCTGGGTTAAAATTGACGCTGAACTGTCTCAGTGTATCATTAGAATTAAGCTGTGGTCACCCGTGGGTATGTGTAGGCTTAAGCCTTTTTTAACTGAAAGTTTGTACCCTTTGATCAATATCTTTCCTTTTCCTCCACCCCCAAGGCTCTGGTAACCACCATTCTACTCTGTTATTATGAGTTTGACTTTTTTTGTTTTAGATTCCACATATAAGTGAGATCATGCAATATTTGTCTTTCTGTGTCTGGCTTATTTCACTTAAAGTAATGTCTTCCAAGTACTTCCATGCTGTTGCAAATGACAGGACTTCCTTCTTTTGTAAGGCTGTGTGATATTATATTGTATGCATATACATTTCCTTTCTACGATGGATATTTAATTTGTTTCCCTATGCTGACTACTGCGAATAATACTGCAGTGAACATAGGAGTACAGATATCTCTTCCAGATGAGGATTTTATGTCCCTGAGTATATACCCAGAACGGGGATTGCTGGATGGTTTGGTAGATCTACTTTTAATTTTTGGACAAACCTCAGTACTGTTCTCCATGGCAACTGCACCATTTTGTATTCCTACCAACAGTGTTAACCAGGCTTCCAGTTTTTCCAAATCCTTACCAGCACTTGTTATCTTTTATTATGTAGAAAATAGCCATCCTTAACGTGTGTGATGTGACATCTCATTGTGGTTTTGATTTACATTTCCCTGATAATTACGGATGTTGACCATCTTTTCATATATCTGTTGGCCATTTGTATATCTTCTTTGGAGAAATGTCCATTTATGTCCTTTGCCTATTTTCTCATTGGGTTTTTTGTTTGTCTGTTTGCTTGCTTGCTGTTGAGTTGTATGAGTTCCTTATATATTTTGGATATAAACTCATTATCAGAGATACAGCTTGCAAGTATTTTCTCCCATTGCATAGGTTGCCTTTGCACTCTGTTGATTGTTTCCTTTGCTCTGCAGACACTTTCTAGTTTGATGTAGTCCTGCTTGGACATTTTTGCTTTTGTAACTTGTGCTTTTAGTGTCATATCCAAGAAATCATTGCCTAGACAAATGTCAAGGAGATTTTCCGCTGTGTTTTCTTTTAGGAGTTTTATGGTTTTATGCCTTATGTTTAAATCTTTAATCCATTTTAGTTGATTTTTATGTGTGGTGTAAGATACACCATCTGCATATGGATATCCAGTTTTCCCAGCACCATTTATTGATGAGATCATGTCATGTGCCAACAGACAATTTTACTTTTTCCTTTGGGTTTGGATGCTTTTTATTTTTCTTGCCTAGTTGTTTTGGCCGGGACTTCCATTATTATGTTGGATAAAATTGGTAAGTTTGGCACCTTTGTCTAGTTCCTGAACTTAAAGGAAATCTTTCAGTTTTTTGCTGCCGAGTATGATACCTCTGGGCTTGTCATATACGACTATTATAATGTTGAGGTATATTCCAGAAGGAAATATATGTATTCCTTCCCTCTCTCTTTCTTACTCTCCACCCCCCATGTTGAGCCTTACAATGATTAAAAAAATATATAAAAAACATGGTCAAGCATTAAAATATAGTAGGCTAAAATTCTAAATTTATGAGGGGTAAGTAGAATCAAAGTATAAAAAAATAGTGTCAAATTTCTGTTAAAGAGGAGTTGTACAGGTGTTTTTTTTTTTAATGGACGATGGTGGCATCATTTTGCTCTGATAAATTCCCTTGGATCCACTTAAGAATGATATCACTGTTTCAAGTTAAATGTCAGTGTTTCCAACACACCAGAAATTATACCCTTTGCAACTCTTTAAATTTATATTTAAAAATTCTAGATGTCAATTTAAAAAATGTGTGAAGAGGGTACATAATTTTTCAAAATTATTTTAGGAAGTTCATGAGAAAAAGGTTGAAGGCCGCTTTTCTAGGACATGTCGTGTTCTGGAGCCAGACCAAGTCCTGTGGTCAAAAGACTTTACTGTTGCTGTGTTTCAGATGCAGACTGCTTAGCCCAGACAGAAGAAATGCCTTTATTCTTAGCTGCTCCTGTCCTAGAGTACAGACCGGCAGCCAAAGAGATATCTTTGGGGCTCACTTCCACCAGTGCACATCTTCACCCAGACCAGGTCCAGCACCTGGTGGGCAGCAGTAAAGGACCTATGTTCTCTTGAGACACGTGCACAGTAATCACTACTTAGAGCATTGCTGTGAAGAGAGAGTGGGAGTAGTACATGTAAAGGATTTTCCAGGATCCTCAGAACAGTCAAGGAATGAGAAGAATGCTAATAAGTAGGAAAGACATTTTATGAAACCTGTATAGCATTTGGTGTGAGTTCGTAAAATAAGTTCATATTTTCAGAATTTCAGCAGAATTTATAATATTTAAAAATAGAAAGAAATACATTAGAAATGAAATAAGTTGGAAAGGGAGTAAGATATTTTAAAATTCAGATTTCAGGATTTTAAAATGTTAATTTCAGGGTGATGATAGTGGATATGTAATATGGCTCGAAGCCAAAGGAGACAAATCAGAGGGTAAATCTCAGCTTCACCCCAGGTTAGCCGTGTTGTCATGTGTGTGTTTCCTCATGGGTAAAATGGGGACAGTAGTGCCTATATCAAGGATTGTATTGTGAGTTAATTGACATAATGTATGCAGGAACACTCGATCATGTTCTGCTTTTACCTCTCCCCATATACTCACCAGTTTTTGTTTTAGCCTTTGCTTTGTGTCCTGTGCTTGTTTTCAGTTTTTTAAATCTTGTGTTCATTTTCTACTTTCTTTAAACCTTTTCTCGTAGCACCCTGCTTTAAAGTTGAGAATTTTCAGGAGGGGGCTCATAGTTGAAGAAAGATTCAATGCTGCTGACAACATGAAAGAACATTTTATGAAGCGAAATTTGCTTTTGTCTCCTGAGTCCCGTCTGAGATTTTTGGCTTGGGTGTTTTCATTGGCATGCAATATTTATTTGGTGAGAACCCCATGACCAATTCTTTTAAGATTTGAGAGTTAGTTTCAATCAAAAAGAGGTCGTTTTCAACATGAATAATGCTCCAGTGTCAGTTTGAAGGAACAACATGCTTCGGTTGTCATCTATTTACTATCAGTATTGGTTTTGTTTCTCAGTTGATGTCATTGAAGATTTATATCTGCTCTGGTAAAATGCAGCTGTCAGAGGATCACTAGCTCTGAGCAGCAGAGTGTTCTGCCATTGTTGACGGTGACTTTGCAGCCGCATCTCCCATGTTGGCACCGTGTTAATACATTATGTGCAGGGCACTCAAGCGTGACCTGTACCAGAGCTGTGGAATAGAAATGCAGCTGGGGACTCCCATTACAACTGACGTGTGCATCAGTAAAAGAAAGGATAATCCTAAATTCAGTGCAACTTATATAACTGGGATTGTTTCAGATACAGGGAAATCTAGAACAGTTGGGAAAAATATCCTGCAACCGTTTGCAGGCCCTCCCTGGAATGAAGGGAATACAGAAGGTTGTTTCTGCAAATCAGAGTGTTCAGATGGCCTTGGTGACCGGGAGATGCACGCAGAGTCAGGGTCAAAAATGCGGTATGGTCATGCCTCTGTACGTGAGAGCAGGGTGCTTCCCCTTGCCTTTCTCTGCCCAAGAAATGTGAATGATGTTCTAAGACCAGTTCAGCTTGGTGCAGGTTTTGCACCCAGGTTGATCTCAGCACACTCTCCTTTTATTAGCACTTTTTACTTAAACATAGTATAATATAATACATAAACATAGTATAAATATATAAACATAATACCACATATAATAATGTATTTTATTTTTTACATTCATACTAATGCTGGTTTTATATTCCTTCATAGGAAAACTCATTTTGGGGTAATATCCGTAATATGTATGTATACATTATTATATGGAGATTTTTTTAAGTTAGGTAACTGTATCAAATATAATTGCAGTAGTTGTAATGAGATCAAGACTGACATTCTTTGCAAGTAAAAATTATTTTTTATTGTAAGAATACACACACACAAAAAAATGAGATCTCTTCCCTTAATAAATTTTTGAGGGCCCAATACAGTACTGTTGACTATTGGCAAAATGTCATACAGCTGATCTGTAGAATTTATACTGAACTGAAAATGTCTGTTGAACAGCAACTCCTTTTTCCCTTCCCTCCAGTCCCTGGCAACTACCACTCTACTCCCCGTTTCTGTGTATTTGACCATGTTAGATACCTCATATAAGTGGAATCATGCACTATTTGTCCTTCTGTGACTTAGCTAATTTTACTTATAATGCCTTCAAGGTTCATCCATATTGCCACATATGGCAGAATTTCATTCTTTTTTAAGGTGGAATAATATTCCATTGTACATATATAAAACGTCTTTGTTCATTCATCCATTGATATACATTTAGGCTGTTCCATATCTTAACTATTGTGAATAATGCTGCAGTGAACATGGGAGTATATCTCTTTGAAATCCTGATTTCGGTTCTTTCACACACACACACACACACACACACAGAAGTGGGATTGTGTTGGGTCATATAGTAATTCTGTTTTTAATTTTTTTGAGGAACCTCCATACTGTTTTCCATAGCAACTGCACCATTTTTTATTCCCACCAGCAGTGTTCCAAGGGCTCCAATTTCTCCACATCCTCGCCAGCACTTGTTATCTTTTGGTTTGTTTTAGATAATAGCCATCCTAACAGGTGTGAGGTGATGTCTCATTGTGGTTTTGATTTGTATTTCTCTGATGATTACTGATGTTGAGCAAATTTTCATATACCCGTTGGCCATTTGTATACATTCCTTCCAGAAATGGCTGTTTGTGTCCTTTGTCCATTTTATAATCAAGTTACTTGGTTTCTTTCCTACTGAGTTGTATGAGTTCCTTATATGTTTTGGGTATTAACGCATTATCAGATATACTGTCTGCAAATATTTTCTCCCATTCCATAGGTTGCCTTTTTCACTCTGTTGATTATTTCCTTTGCTTTATAGGAGCTTTTTCAGTTTGATGTAGTCCTAGTTGGCTCTTTCTACTTGTTGCTTATACTTTTAGTCTCATATCCAATAAATCATTACCTAGACTAATGTCATGAAACTTCTTCCTATGTTTTCTTCTAGGAGCTGTTTAAATTCAGACCTTACATTTAAGTCCTTAATCCATTTTGACTTGATTTTTGTGTGTAGTGTAAAGTAAGGGTCCAGTTTTATTCTTTTGCATGTGAATATCCAGTTTCCCCAGCACTATTTGTTGAAGAGACTACATTTTCTGCATTACGTATTCTTTTTTTTTTTTGGTGGTACACAGGCCTCTCACTGTTGTGGCCGCTCCCGTTGCGGAGCGCAGGCTCAGCGGCCATGGCTCACGGGCCCAGCCGCTCCAGGGCACAAACCCATGTCCCCCGCATCGGCAGGCGGACTCCCAACCACTGCACCACAAGGGAAGCCGAAAGTTACACTTTTTTTTTCTTTTTTTTTTGCAGCATGTGGGATCTTCCTGGACCGGGACATGAACCCGTGTCCCCTGCATTGGCAGGCAGTCTCTCAACCACTGCGCCACCAGCGAAGCCCCTGCATTACGTATTCTTGACACCCTTGTGGAAAATAAGTTGATCATACAATATATGTATGGGTTTATTTTTGTTCTTGCCATTCTGTTCCAATGGTCTATGTTTCTGTTTTTATGCCAGTACCATACTGTTTTAATTACTGTAGCTTTGTTATGTGTTTTGAAATCAAGACGTGATGCCTCCAGCTTTTTTCTTCTTTCTCAAGATTGCTTTGGCTATTCAAGGTCTTTTGTGGTTCCATTTGAATTTTAGGATTTTTTTCTATTTCTGTTCAGAAAAATGCCACTGGAATTTTGATAGGGATTGCATTGAATTTGTAGATTGCTTTGGATAGTATGAACATTTTAACAATATTGATTCCTCCAACCTGTTAACATGGGATATCTTCCCATTTATTTGTGTTGTCTTTAAATTCTTTCATCAGTTTTATATCATTATCATTCTGTAAGTCATTCACATCCTTGGTTAAGTTTATTCCTAAATATTTTGTTATTCTTGACACTGTTGTGAATGGGATTGTTTTCTTAATTTCTTCATGGATAGTTGTTAGTGTACAGAAATGCAGTTAGTTTTTGTGTATGTTGATTATGTATGCTGCAGATTTATTGAATTTATTAGTTATAAGTTTTTTGTGTACTCTTTAGTGTTTTCTACATATAGAATAATGTCATCTGGATCATTTTACTTCTTCCTTTCCCATTTGTATCCTTTAAAAAAATTTTTTTTCCTAATTGCTCTGGCTAGAATTTTCATTACTATGTTGTATAAAAGCGGTAAGAGTGGACAGCCTTGCCTTGTTTCTGATCTTAAGGAAAAGTTTTCTATTTTTCACTATTGAGTATGGTATTAGCTGTCTGCTTGTCATATATGGTCTTTATTATATTGAGTAAATTCCTTTTGTACTTAGTTGATCTTTTATCATAAAAGTATGTTGAATTTTGTCAAACGTTTTTTCTTCCTCTGTTGCAATGATCATGTGATTTTTATCCTTTGTTCTATTAATATGCTGTGTCACATTGATTTGTATATGTCAAACCATTATTGCATCCTAGGAATAAATCACACTTGGTCATGGTGCATGATCCTTCTAACATCCTGTTGAATTTGTTTTGCTGGTATGTTGTGAGGACTTTTGTATCTGTGTACCTCAGGGATATTTACCTGTAGTTTCTTTTCTTGTAGTGTCTTTGTCTGGCTTTGGTATCTGGATAATGCTAGGCTTTTAAAATGAGCTTCAAAGTGTTCTCTTTAATTTTTTGGAAGAGTTTGAGAAGTGATTAGCATTAGCTTTTCTTTAAAATTGTGGTATAATTCACCAGTGAATCCATCTGATTCTGGGCTTTTCTTTGTTGGGAGGTTTTTGATTACTAATTCAATCTCCTTGCCAGTTATAAGTCTGATCAGATTTTCTTTTTCTTTATGTATTGGTCTTGGTAGGTTGTATGTTTCTAGGAATTTATCCATTTCTTCTGGTTATCCAACTTGTTGGTGTATAATTGTTCATGGTAGTCTCATATGATTCTTGTGGCATCAGTTGTAATGTACCCTCTTTCATTTCTAATTTTGAGTCTCTCTTTATCCTACATAGTCTAACTAAAGATTCATCAACTTAACAAATCTCTGCTTAAACCACCTATGCAACATTTTTTTCCCCTGCTAAGGCACTTTTATTCATTCAATTTTACTTATGAGATATTTTGTCACTAGTTTATTTAGTAAGATTAATTACAAGCTGATTATTTTTAAATTAATGTATTTTCAAAAATCATAATTTCTAAGCCTTTCTGTTTAGAAGGAAGTAGACACTTAAATAAATCTAAAGTAGTGACAATTATCAGATAACTTTTGCTGAATGAGACCCCTTGTTCACGGTATGTTTTCTTCTTTCTGAAATTTGAAGAGAACTCTTTATGCATGGGAACCCTATGATCTAGAAGATGTGAGAGTGTTTTTCCTTAAGCTTTCTTTTGTTTTAAAGAAAGAATAAGTCTTACGTAAATTTCAGGGCATTTTTGTTTGTTTGTTTTGCACTTTCCATCTTCCCAATTAAAACTATCAGCTCTGGAAATATGGCATCAAAGTTATTGACATTGCATCATTTAAAGAGAGTTTTGAAAGATGGGAAAAGAAGCCTATTCTTGAATTTCTCTTGTTCTCAGAAAACACTTCATTGACTTAAGATGACCAAAGAAGCCACAGTGACAGTAAGTTTGGCAAAAGAAATGTACGTGAAGAATCAGTCAATTTTTAGACAAGTAACACTTTTGTTATCCTGGCACAAATTTCCTTATTACATAAAATGCAAGATGAATTTGGTTGGCAAAGATTTTATATCTTTGGCTTATAAAATAGCAAAATTTTACCTGAAGCAACTTTGTGGAATTCTCACTGTGTTCTAATGTTTAATTTTCCTCTTCTTGCCATAATATAGCTTTGCTGGCAGATGGCAACATTTGGATCATACTGAAATTGGCAAATTCTCATAAGAATCTTTAAAATTTTTAATATTTGCATGTGGAAAAAAAAATCACAATTTTTACATAGCTCTGCCAGAGTGGCAAAGACAAATTCTTAGGCATTTTTCTTCTTTTCGTGCCCTGTGTTACAGTTAAATAGGATTGGTGTCTAGGAAAAAAAAGTTAAACTATTTACTATGAACATAATCTTAGAGTTGTAAAAACTTAACCTTTTATCTTCCATATTTAAAAACTGTGTTCCTAAAGTAACAACTTGTGTTTTTATTAAAATATTACCAGTAGCTGAAAGTCAACATTTCTATCAGGGTCAAACACCTTTTCCTGTAGGTTCCCTCTAAAAATTCAAAATGTTCTCATCCAATTACTTATTTTACAAAGGGGGGCAGTGTTTCAGGTTACCTCCTTCTCATGTTATTTCTCCGCAAATACTCCATTCTAGGTGAAAGCTCCAGAATGAACTTCTAGGGGAGAGACTCGTTAGTTCTTTAGTAAATAAGACCGTTGGCAAGTTAGGACCAAAACAGACATGTTTTTCTAAGTTTGGCTTCAAGCAAATTCAGGTCATAGCAGGAACTTGGTGGACCTCAGTATTTATTTGAGCCCCTTGCTTAAGTGCATATCCTACTTATAGTGGGACTAGAATGGTAAATGGCTTAGAGTAAGGGTCTCGATTTCTGCTGCCAACCCATTAAAATTGCAGAAGTAACTATTTCTGGAAGGCTCAGAGCAGGTTTATGAACTTAATATGATTAGTCACTTTTGTGATGAGACCTGCTGATAGCTGGACCTGTTTCCCTCATCATCAGACAGATTAGTGATTACATTAAATTTTCATGATTAATATTTTCTTGGGCATATCTGTGAATGTTTCATGGCTCAGGTTTTCAGAGAAGGTCCCCAACCTAGCCAGTGACCTTTGCTGTTTTCCCTCAGTTGGTGGCATCTTTAGAAAGAGGAAGCTTGTTTACACCAAGCTGAGCCTGGCTTTGTTGCTTTGACTCCACAGGGCTGCCCTTTCTGCTTGCAAAGAGGCTAATTCCTTTATTTAGCTACTGCATGTGTTGTTTTGCTTTGTTTTCTTTCCATCATGTAGCTTGTGATGGCCTGGACAAGAAGTGTACGTCCGTTTTATAATGATCCTTTTCTTAAAAGCAATCAAAAGATGTAATACTCCAACAGCACATTCTTATAAAGTGATCAAAATTGTTCACAGTTTTATAGCACCACTTATGTAAAGTAAGATACATTACAAGGAGGATAATTAATTTGATCTAGGAATATTTATCCATATGGCATGGATGAGCAATAATTTCACAGTAGAATATAATCACTCTCTTTTATTAGATAGGCAACAGATACAGTTTATTCTCTCTTACTTTAATAGGTGAGGAATTCATATTGTGTGCAGTATTGTTCATTCTGAAAGAAACTTTTATAATGGGCCAACCCCTGTGGTAGAATACAAAGAAAAAAACTTCCAAGTTGAGAAAGCTGTTACTAAAAGTAATTCTACAATCTAGAGTCTTCTTTGTAGTTATGCAGATTAATACTGGACAGCATATCCTTCTCTTGTCTGGATATCTTCAGCTGGGTATCTTGCAGACTCTGAAATTCAACATGTTCAGAATAGAAACAATTCTTTTTCACCTTTAACAGACTCCTCCTTTCTGTTTAACATCTCAGTTTGTGGTACCTTTATATTATAGCGGTGGCCAAAGCAGAAATGGGGGCATTCATCATTTCTTTCTCTTTCTGATCCCCACAACTAAATCCTATTGATTCTTCTTCCGTAATGTCCAGCCAATCTCACTCTCTTCCCACATCTTCATTGCCAACACCTCTGTTTGGGCCGTTGCTAACATTACTTCAGAAGCCTCTATTTGGTCTCCCTACCTCTGTTCTTTCCTTTACTTCAGTCCAATTTCTAAAACGCAAATCTGATTATGTCCTTTCCCTCAACATTTTTTAGTAACTTTCCTTTGCCCTCAGGATGAAAGACTCTACATTTACCTGACTGCCACTTACCACTCCACCCCACCTCTTACGTCTTGCCAGCCACAGTGTTTCCAAGCAGGAGCGCTGTTGCATTTTTACGGAAGCAGTTTTCATCAGTGGAACTATCCCTTCTATCACAGGTTAGTTAGCTTCCATAGCTTCTGCCCATATGCGTTTCAAAATGCCCCTAACAGGGGGAGGTACCATCCCTGGGGAGAGCCACTGTCTGTTCTCACCCATGGCCTGCCTACCTTTCATTCTGCACCTAGCTGCCTATCTTTTACTTTTCTTCCTTGAAGGCTCAGTTTAGGGTGCTCTGCTCTGTGAAGCTGTCCTGAACCCCTGTCCCCCATTTCCCTACGGCAGCTTCCTTAGCACCTGTGTATAGTCTGGAACTCTGTGTTGTAATTGCCTCTGTATGCTGCTCCCCCACAACTGTGAGCTCCCTAAAGGCAGAGGCCAGGTCTTGTTCAGCCTTGTGTTCCCAGTATCCGGCTCAGTGACTGACCTCTATCTGATGAAGCATTTGACCTCACATAATTGACAAAATTCTCTTGACTCTATTAAGCATCAGTGAGAGTAATTCATCCATAAGAAGGACACTTTTAACAAAAATAAGACATGCAAATAAAACTGACAGCCTTCTAGTATTCATGCATGAGAAACCTGAGTCTGAATGGACTTGAGAGCAACTGGGAGCCAGTTGTCACCTTAATTTCCACCCACTACACAGTGAAATACAGTCTGCTGAGTGACAGTGTACAAATCACTTTCTGTGGCCCAGATCTTCACAAATTACAACTAACACAACACTGCCGTCCCATCTTGCATATCCAGAACGTTGGTGCAGTGACAAAAATGTTATATATAAATAAAATCTCCTCTGTAAATCAAATGGAATTTCTCGGAGAATATGCCCCTTAAATTTAAGCTGGAATTGTAAATTTCTTTAAAGCTATTATAATATTCTAATTTTTTTAAAGCATATATGGGTACTTTGCAAAAAGACATCTTTGTACCAAAGGTAGAATATTTTTACTTAACCAGATACACAACTGTGCTTGTTTCCACTTAAAAATTTTCCAGCCACGTTGTTTACTTCTAACTTTTGCATATGTAAATAAGGATTAACAAAGCAGCAGCTAAAAATATATGCATATAGGTAATAAAGAAAAAGGAAGTTGTAGTTCCAAAATAATTAAGTATCTAACCAGGCAACTAAATTCCACCTGGTTTGTAAATACATATGATTTTGGTGATCAGAGGACCCAGGTATTTCATCTTCTAAAATCATATTATTCCCTTTAAAAGTGTTAAGAGTAAGCCAAACCTGGCTTTACACAAGTTCTGTGTACTTCCACTGAAACTGTGACAGATGTATTTTACTGGGTTAAATTGGAATATGATCCACAGTTTTGTGATTCTTCTTAAGTTATAAACATAGCAGACATATGATATGATTGGTTAAGTTAGTGTTTGTGAGGTATTCAAAGGGAAATTGGAGACAAAGTCTTTTTTGATCTTTAGTATTTGCTTTTATAATATGTACAAACAGACTCTGCCTCCGTATTTCATTTTTATTTCAGGGGAAGACTTTAGTGAATAAGTGCTCTATCAGATTCACCTCATAGAGAAAATTATGATTACTACTTAAGCAGTCAGGTAGCATTTAATTCTTGTGACATATTCCGTACTAATTCTCTACTTAAGCAGGGCACAGGTGCAGTGATGATAGGAGAAGAAACGTGTACCCAAAAAGACAAGTGGAAAAATACCACAAAATCATTTCGTTCAAGCACCAAAAAGAGCTGAAATAAATTTAAGCTCTTAAAAACTAAATGAAATGTTTATTGAATAAATTAGTAAAACACACACGTTACTCATTAACAAATTTTGCCTAAAGAAAGTTCCACATCTTCACAGTTGGCTAAGACAGAGATTGGATAAGAAACGGACAGTAGTCTCAGGTAAACACTTAAAAAACGTACGTGTATTGTTTATCAGCCGTGACAGTTCTGATACGTAGAAATTCACTTATTTGAGAATCTTTCTGAACCACTATAAATATATTAAAATTACTGGCAATATTATTTTAGTTAAATGTAATGTTATATTTTAAAATACAAAAGTGGCTTTCAGATTCAGATAATTGCTCTTATTTAACACCATCCCCCCACCTTGAGTTGGTTGCGTTATCCACAGAACTGTGTGTCTGTAAACATGAAATATTTTCTATATTTTTTGTATATATTAATGGAAGTCTGATCTAAAGCTCTGGTGCATGCAACTTGTGCAGTTGTCCGATGTGGCAGTAATTAAAGGAACTCAGCTCCTGATCTCAGTTCTCCTTCCATGTAAGTTGGCCCTGCACATCTGTGGGTTCCACATCCACAGCTTCAGCCAGCGGCACTAGGTCCGCATTTGGTAGAATCAGCTTATGTGGAACCCGCCAGATACCCAGGGCCGACTATACTTATGACATTTTATATGAGGGGCTTGAGCGTCCATGGATTTGGTATCTGAGGGGGATACTGGAACCAATCTCCTGCAGATACCAAGAGACAACTGTATAGCTCAGTAAAATATACTATCAACCAAACTTGGTCATTCAACTGCTGTGAATCACTTCATAGTCCTTTGAGGACTGGTTAGAATAAAGTATATGGTGTCATTCATTCATTCAACAAACAGTTACTGAGTCGCTCTGTGCTAAGTGCCACACAGGTACTGGGTTTGAAGTGATGACTAAAATCAGAAATGGCTAGTAAATAAAAATAAAATAAAAATTAAAAAAAAAAGAGCTATTGCCAATGGTGCTTGAAGTCTAAAGCAGGGAGACACCCTGTTACATGTACAGGAACACATAATTACAAACTGAGTTAACTGCTTTGAAGAAAAGGAATCTGATCCTAGGCAAATATATATGTCACAGTAATGTTACTTACTTGGGGGATTGTCCAGTGCTGCAAATGGAGTTGGCTAGGGAAGTCTTTCTGAGAATGTAACCCTTGAGCTGTCAACAGAAGGACAAGTAGTAGTTAATCGGATGATGGCAGAGGATCATGGGACAACTAGGAATCTATACTAATGAAGGAACAGGCAAGTTCAGCTGCCCTATGGCGGGAACCTTCTGGATGGGCATCGACTGGGGTTAGAATGGTTGACATGAGGCCTGAGGCATAGCTAAGGGCCGGGTATGCCCAACCTTGAGAGCCATGGTAAGGATATTAATCTTCATTCTGGTGTCTTTGTTTCCTTATCTTAAATTTTTTCTCTTACCCTTTCCCATCTTCTATGGTAGAAACCTCAGTGTACGTCAGAGTTTTTGCTTCTGTTCATAAACATAGACTTGCTTGCTTAGTACGTCTCAAGAGTGGTAGGATTTTTCTAGGGAAAATAAAAAGGAACTGCTTTCATATTGTGGAGTTTGGTGGGAAAGAACCATTTGTAAGGATAGCTCATGTGTAAAGCAGCGGTATCTTCTCGCATCATTGCGGGAAGCGAGTTAATCGTTCACAAGTAGTTACTCCAGCTCTGTAGCTGGGTAGAGACCACCACAGATTTTCTAATCATGCTTCTCAGGTTACCTTATCCCTGTTCTCCTGTACCCTTTTTCCTGGTTTATCGTTTTCTGATTTTCCCATCCGTAGTTGACTCTTTTGGGTGGCACCAAATCTGCATCATCTGGCCATTCCTTCCAGGGCCATGCGCTGCTCTGTGTGTACCACCACATCCCTACTACTTGATTTGGCCTGTTTCTTGACTCTGTCATTCTGGTCGGCTCACCTCTGTAGCCATTCTTTACATTTTACCATATCTCCACCATTTGAAGGTAAGACTCTGTTGCTAACCATAGTAGCTCAAGGACAGAATGAACGAAGGAAAAAAACAAAAAATGAAAACAAAAAATCCCAAGCCTCCCTCTGCACATGCCAAGCAAAACGGGGGAGAGACCTGCCAGCTGGTTTTGAATCTTAAGAAATTCTTCTCTAGGCTAGATTTCCCACTGATATGTTGATGACAAAAGCTCCACCTGGACTATCAGGTTCTTAGCCTGACCAAGATGAGCACCAGCTTTGTACTGTTACAAAGTACTATAGGACAGGAATTTTCATTTTATTTTGTTTCAGAATTTCCTCCAAGTGGCACCTGTAAATATTTAATAAGGATTCTAGGAATTCCAAATATCTATATCTTAGACTTGGATGCAACGTTCCCCAAAGTGCTTCCTGCCTCGAAATTGGGTACCATGACTGTGTGAAAATAACTGTGCCTTACTCTAACAGACCAAGGGGCACAGAAAGCCAAAACATGCATCAGCCGTGTTTTCTGGAGCTGATTCAGCACTGATGGACTTCCCAGAAGTCAAAGAGCTGTCAGCAAAACCTGCATCCCCACCTAATCTGGGTAAAACCTGTGGTGTTTCAGGGCCTGTCTTCTGTCCTGCTTGATGTATTTGCTGCTGCTTTCAGCTGAGAACAGAATGTACGGTCACTCTCAGGGCTGCTCTCCCTTCAGAGAAACGGGTATGAGGAAGCAGTCAGGAATTGCTCACTTGGATCTCTATCCTGACATCAGGAGAATAGGGTGCTCGGGTGAATTGAGAATAGTCATTTATTTAGTATGCCCTTCTAATTTTCAAGACATTATGATAGGTGTTTTCTTACTGATTTCATTTATTCTTCTGAATCCTTGTCAGGGAGGTCTTACTACTATTCCTGTTTTCTAGGTAGGAGAATGTATCCTCAAAAAGTTTGACATACATGATTTAACTCAGCTTTTCAAGCCCAGTCCTCTTAGACTACAAATTTTGTACTTTTTTTTTTTTTAACACATCATCATCTTCTCTCTTGAATATGTAATGTATGCTTGTTACGTACAGAGCACAGTGGTGGTTGCAGTGAGGGGTCTAGCTGTTGTTGCTGAGACAAATCATAAACGTAGAAGGATAATGCAGTAGGGGGGAGACTTTGGTCTTAATGTGGAGGCCACTATGTACCTTTAATCTGTACTATATAGTATTTGTTTGTTTCACGCTTCTCCCTTTCCCACAAGCTAAGTCCCTGGATGCCGTAGTCTGTTTTCTTTCATCTTCGTATTTTAAAACATTCATCACTACAATGGTCACATACTAGGTGCTTATTAAATATCGTTCTAGAGGTTGCACAAATGAGGCAAGAATTAAAGTGTCGTTATTAAAATGTTTCCTCAAGTGCCAATTAGGTAAGTTATGGAGAAACATAAATCACTTTCACTCCTTTAAAACCTTAACAGAGTTCCCGTTGTCTCATAAGGATCAAACATTTTTTTCAAAAAAATCAATTTAAATGTCCTTAATTTTTAAAAGCGTGTCTGCGTTGCATTTACGTTCTAAAGTATCACAAAATTAAGTAGTCACCGGCCATCAGAAGTCCCCAGCTAATGGGGATTTCTTTTCCTGAGTAACACAGGCTAGGTCTCATAGGATCTAGAAGCACCAAGGGCCAGCAGTGACTGTGTCCTATGAAAATTACCAGATCCGGCTCCTTGACCGGATTCCTCCTGCGTCTTCCTGTGATGTCCTCCGGGCAGTGGACCGGAGTACAAGTACCCTACTGATGCTCTTGGGGCTGGTTTGGGCCCTGCCATGTTTTGCATGCTTTAGATCTGCTTGCTTCAGCTCCATACATCATGCTCTTGTTGAGTGCTTGTTGCTTTTGGCTGTCTTCTTAACCCCTTCAGGATGGTCCCAGGTGACTCCGACCCTCTCTGGAATCTGAGATGTTGGTATAATTCAGAGACTTCTCCTGTTGTTCCCAAACTACTCTGCACTTGGCACATCTTTTTATTTCACATAAATAGTCATTTAGGAATGAAAAAAAAGTAGTTTTATCTGCAGGGAGACCCCAGGAGGGATTTTTCTAGGAGAAAACAGCCTGTGTAGATGATTCAGTCTGCTGTTTCCCTTTCAACCCCCCTGCCCCCCACCCGATGTTACTGCTTGAAGACACAACCAAGAGTCTTTTACCTTTGGAGCAGCTAGAAACAGCTGAGGAGCATTTGCTTTCAAATGTAAGTCATTAAGAATGGGATGCACTAACATTGTATTACTTTAGCAATTCCAAGGCCTTCACATTAAAAAATATGTAAAGCAAAATATTTTCATGCCCATATTGTCTAGCCCCAAAGAACATTAACCCCTGCTTGAAATTCTATCAAATTAAAGAGTAATCATTGGAAGATCTGGTAAAGCAAGCACCAGCTGACCCTTGAACAACATGGGTTTTGAACTGCATGGGTCCACTTATACGTGAATTTTTTTCACTGGTAAATACTACAGTACTGCGCCATCTGAGTTGGCTGAATCCACAGATGTGTGTATAGGGAGGTCTGACTGTAAATTATACTTGGATTTTCGACTACGCAGAGGGTCAGCACCCCAACCCCTGTGTTGTTCAAGGGTCATCTGTACCAGTAACTGATGGATGCTCCAACTTACTAATAACAGTATGCTATCCTGATTAGTGATAATTATAACCTAGTATTTGGAAACAGTATAGTTTAAATTTCTTTTTATCTTTAAAGGATAATGCATGAATTCTATGACATTTGAAAGTTTTTTTTTAAATTCCAGTTTATATAACACATCCACCTTTTATTTTCATGTCAAAAAAACAGGAAAAAAATCAGACTGATATTCTCACATAAGCCTCAAAGTTACGGGTATGAGAACAGTATACACATACATTGGTACGTTTCTGTAGTGGTTTATGCTCTCATTTTTACACCATTGCATTTTATTATTTAAATCCTTTTCTTGGGATTTATATGTGTATAGTGGACTTTATGCTTTAAAGTTAAGTTAATTTATCTTCTATATCAGTTATTTAGCCTGTCTTTCTAAATGTAAGTTCTTAAAAATCTTGATTTCCAGCTTATAAAAAGTTACTTTTGGGTGCTTTCTTGACCAAGTACAATTGTAATGCAAGATGTGACAAATGGTTCTCTTTAAAATTAGGTGCATCAAGCTAATGTCTCTGAACTACCTTGCTCTGAGGGAGAAAAAGAAAAATGCGTATGAGAGATTATATCTTCTGTCGTTCCTGAAATCCGATTTTGTGCTAACATGCTTGTTAGACTTGTTCAGAAGAAAATGGTTCAAATATAATGATTTCTGTACTCTGGATATGGAAGTTTAATGGCATTGAATAACTTCATAAATGAAATGCAGACTTTAGAGGAGAATTTTATCCTATTATTCTTGAGGCTTTACCAATCTTGAGAGCAACAAAATGGAGCTCTTTGAAGGCTAGCAGAGACATCATCAAGTAGAGGGTGAGAGCCAGAATGAAGGTGAAGCCCAGAGCGTTTTTCTTTCATTATGAAAGTGATCATTACCCATCCTGAGTCATCCCCAAATATTGTTCTACCTTAAACTGCAAGGTACCATCCCAGGATTTCTTCATTGTCATGTTGAAGAAACAGATAACTTTGTATTGTCTTTTCATCATAATAAAAAGGTTTTAGTGTGGTGTTTTTGAAAGCTCCTCCCAAAGCTTAGAGTGATCAAACTTAGTTACTTTAAAGGATATTTTTTATTTCTTCTATTAAGATTTGCGTCATGTCAGCATTGAGACTGCACATTGTCTTTAGAAGAAAGATTAAAGATAATGTGCAAAAACGGGTTAAGATCCAGCCTACTCTCTCTCCTTTCCAGATGGTCTTTTATTAATCCTCCTTTCTTTTCTCCCCCCTCTACCCTCTTTCTCCATTGTTCTTCTCTTTTTCACCCCTACTTTATTTCTCCCCCATCTCTTTCTCTTCCTGTTTCTTTTTTTCTCCTTTGTCGTCTTTTGCTATTAGTTGATATTTCTCTCTAGTTTCTGATATTGTCTGGATTTTAATGTTGCCGTTTTATGAAACAGATTAAAATCTTAACGTTCAAATGTATCAGTTTTTTTCCAGGTAGGTATCACTTTGCTTAGTAAAGCTAAAGGAATACTACTGTGGATCCTAATAGTAATAGTTAGCCTTCTGTATGCACTTTCTGTGTGACAGGTGCTGTGCCACTATGAGCATTAATATGAATTGTCTTCATTTATACCTCAACAGTTTTATGCGGGAAATGTTAGTTATGACAGAGTTGCTTGCCTGGAGTCCCTTTGCACATTAGAGTTGGTGTTTGAGCCCACAGACTGTCTCTGGGACCTGCACTCTTTAGCCCTGTCTCACTACCACTGTTACTCCACTGAGGCAAGGGCTCAGATACTGGTTCGGATTTTTTTTTTTTTTTTTTTAGTCAATCTGTTCCCCCCCCCCACATCTTTATATGAAACTCTTTAGAACAATGTTGTGACACTTGTCATTAATTTCATTAAGGTTGTTATATTTCACAGATAGCTATGCAGAATAATTCCTTTGGTTTTGTTGAAAGGATACAGTAGTATTCTATGATGTCTTAAATGGAAATGTACTTTGTTGAATAAATGTTATCCTCATGGCCTAGGAAGTTATATCATAATTTTATTCATTACCACAGTATTGCCTTGGGCATATTATTAACCTCTGCATTTCAATTTAGATATCTCAAATTGAAATTTCAAATACGTTTAAAGTATGTCAACTGTTACGACAATAAGTAAGGCAACTTTTATAAACATTATTGATCACCTAACTTAAACTAATTCCATTAAATATATAGAAAATTATTTTAAAATATACTCAGTATATTTTTAAGGGAAGAAATTTAAATCTGCTCTACAGATTAACTATTAAAATTGAAGGGGAGGGGTGTTTGTTTGTAATAAAAGTTTGAAATTCTATCCAGTAATCTTGGGTTTTGTATTACAATGCATTATTTTCAAATCTGGAATTTTAATTACAATAGCTATTTGTGACAAATGTTATGTAATACATAGACAAATTTCTTATGAATCAACCTTTTTAATTACTTAGGAAACCTTTAATATTTAAGAACATAAAAGATGTCTTGGAATTCTGTCCTTGATCTTTTGTTTTTAATATTGTTGTAAAAACAATTGAATATATAGAAAGACTTTTTTGTAGTATTTCTTGTAATAGTTAAAACTGGAAGCAACCTTAGGATCCATTCACAGAAGAGTGGTTGAATAAATGGTGACATAGCCATATAAGGGGAATGCTTTACAAGTCTTAAAAATTGTGTAAATCCACGTACTGATGCATAAAGAATACGTAGTGTTAAAGTACAAGTTATGGAACAATTTAAATTGTTAGAAATAAGTATGCACTTAGGTACACACACAAGCATATGGATACATATATGGACCTAGACTTGTAAGATACAGGTCCCCATTATCATTGAGTTTTAATGGGCACCTTTCACAAGCTCATTCATTGTCATAGCTTCTACCATCTCTATGTTAATAATTCTCAAATCCGTATCTTCATTTGCAGCGTTTTAGCAAAAGTCCAGACCTGAGTTTCCAGCAGCCTATTGCAAGCAGTTAAATTTTTGAAATAAGTCCCTCTCATAGTTTTGACCATAGTTTTGATGGGTAAATGACATCACCAGTCATCCAAATTCCCATGAAAATGTAGTTATCTTCACCATTCTTCCATTAATCTTTGGCTTAAGTCCATCAGTTTTGGATAAAACTCTGAAACACTTGGGCCCTGGGAAATGACTTAGAAATGTTGAACTTTTTAAATTTGAAGATCTGTTATTCCAAAAATGTCTTCTGTTTAAAAAGAGCTTTCCATGAAACTGTCTTATTACTTGCTCATATTAATCAAATGCTATATTTTAAAGGATTTATACAGTGCTTAACAATTTTTAAAATGCTTTCAGTGTTTTCTTATTTAATTTATATTCATGTAATTAATAATCAGGCTATTTGTAATGCTTTTTAAATTAATCCCCATTTAAAATAATTCAATTAAAAATATAGTCCTGTGTATTTGTAATAGTGAGGTCTTGTATCTGCTTGGTATATTTTATACGTCCTATTAATGTACCTATTTTACACACACATCTATTTCAGAGTGATCTTAGAATACTCATGGCCATGATGAGTGGGACAATGGCTGACAGAAATATACCAACAGATTCAGGCAAGGGGTATAGGTTTTCTTTATGTAAGTAAAGCATGCTAGAGCTCAGCTGCATAAAGACAGCTGCACAAGCAGAGACACAGCTGTTTGCCCTCAGTCAACCAGGCAAACTTCCCTGGCATCCAGTCCCCAAGAAGGCACATGTCTGTGGATGATAACTCTTTGAAACTCTTGTGGGTACAACATACCATCAGGCCTTCCTCATGAACTCACTGCATCCCATTCTCAAGCATCTTATTCCTTCTTGGTCCTTGGAGCTTGTGAAGAATGTCCAACTACCTTGTCACCAAATATGAGTAATTGAAAATAACTCAAGACAGTCCTGACTGTTCATCATGAATTGGGCGAATCCAAATCTAGTTTCTTGGGCAAATTCCCTGTAGGACAGCAGAAAGAGACCTCAGACCTATTTGAAATCAATTGCAGAAAACTTGGAAGTGTTTTCTACTTTCCAAGAGAGTATCTAAGTCAGTGCTACCAAATATCTGATGTTTGGATGTTTATCAACCGAAACTTTTATTTAGGCAAAGATTGTTGGATGAATGTTGCATCATTTTAATCTTAAAATGCCTAAATTATGAAAATGATAACTTATCTATAGTTGGATTGTTTGGTTAAGTAATTGCAGCATGGAAGATCTTAAGAATTATATGTGATTCTTTAAAGACTGATCTCTACCTCTGTAGTTGGATCCTTATTTAATGTTTTTATTATAAAATTAGTGATGTATTTGAATTATGTCACTGAGTTTTGATCATTTTAATAACTCAACTTGTGTAGTAGAATTAAAGATAATTTGGTGAAGACTTTATTTTAAAAAGCAGTCACTAGATTGGAAATAAGGGTTTGTAAATTTCCAATATAACAGCAATAGTCAGACAGTATAAAGGACATAGACAGTATAGTCAGACAGTATAAAGGAAATAGATTCCGTAGAATTGCAAAATAAATACAATTGACCCTTGAACAACATGGGTGTGAACTGCATAGGTCCACTTACATGTGGATATTTTTCAACAGTAAATCCTACAGTACTGCACAATAAGTGGTCAGTTGAATCTGCAGATGGAGAGGAGTTGCGGATACAGAGGTCAACTATAACTTATATGGGGATTAACCCCCATATTGTTCAAGGGTCAACTGTACTATGAAATGAGTTCAACAAGGAATGCGTGAGACCTACATAGAAGAAGAAAAAAAAGTCTTCACCAAGAAATATCAGAACAGATTTTAGTTCATGGAGACCTCCCTTTTTCTTGAATAGAAATATAATTTGAAAATGTCTTTTTTTTGTTCTAACAGATATCTTATGAAGCTGTAATAATTAAAACAGAATAGCACAGCTCAGGAGATAGATACTTAGGACAGAAAATTCAAAACCAACCTCAAGTTTATATAATAGTAAATGCATTTGACTTTTAAACCAAATGAAATTGGGATAAAAGGAAAAGTGAAACTGAAATTTAATATCACTACTAAATTTCAGACAACTTGATGATTTAAACAGTGGAAATGTGTGAAATAAATATAGGTTAATATTCATCTTTGGTTAAGAAGAAACTTTTAACGTCGGATGTCAACATCAGAGACTATAAATCAAATTGATAGAATTAGCTACCTAATACTTTTAAACTATACATTTTTTAAACTTATTTTTTAAAAATTTTTATTGGAGTATAGTTGATTTACAATGTTGTGTTAGTTTCAGGTGTACAGCAAAGTGAATAAGTTATACATATATATGTAGAGCCACTCTTTTTTAGATTCTTTTCCCATATAGGCCATTACAGAGTACTGAGTAGTGTTCCCTGTGCTATACCGTAGGTCCTTATTATGTGTTTTGTATATAGTAGTGTATATATGTGAATCCCAGTTTCAAAGTCATATATGAGTTAAATAGAAAATAACCAAGTGTGACAATATTTGCCACATGTATGGAAACAGTTAATGTCTATCTTACAAAGAGTTTTTAAAAATCACCAATTGATAGAAAGCCTGCTAAGAGAGAAATGGACCGTCATAATAAAAAGGCAAGTCAGAAATGAAGATGACTAATAAAGAGAAAGTGCTAGACCTCAAAAGTAATTTAGAGCCCTGTTCAGTTCTGTATGATTTAGTTTATTGTTTATATTTGAGTTTATATGTCTGTCTCCCCTACTACTATGAGTTTACTTAGTACAGGATCTGTTGTCTTGATTTTTTTTGAATGCCCACTGCCTTTCCCAATACCAGTCACATAGTTGGCTAGATAAAACAATGAAGAGATAAGATGATGGATGAAATAATTTTTTGAGTTACATATATCTTTAACTCGTTACTGCTGGTTATAATGAGGAATATAGACTGAGACTGCTTTTAAGTTCTTAGCTTCTGTAATCATGGTGCATTATGTGGTCACAATGAGTAAGAATTTTGAGTTAAGGGATTTGAATGGTTTTTGACATAACTGTTGTACTGCTCATGATTTTCAACATACTTTAAAACAAATATGCTATTAACTTCTGAGAATTCTTTCCGATCACAATATAAATCTGGTTCTCTAACTTCTCTGAGGCCATGGGAGGTATCTAGCTGTTAAGAATGCAGGGCAAGGGTGGAGAGAGATACGTTACAGAATAGAATAATAAAAATGTTTATTGTCTATAATCTTCTGTTAGAATATGTTTCAAGAGGCTAGACTTTGGTTGCTGACACTAGAATATGTCTGGCACACACAAGGTACTCATCAATTTTTTTTGAATGAATAAAAGGCCCTGATTCAGTTTTGTGTCCCCTCTTTTTTTCTCTTTTTTTAATACATCATGCATGGTTGTACATCACCTTCATAGC
Source organism: Globicephala melas (assembly GCF_963455315.2). NCBI lineage: Eukaryota > Metazoa > Chordata > Mammalia > Artiodactyla > Delphinidae > Globicephala > Globicephala melas. The sequence continues at coordinate 27,710,688 of NC_083322.1, forward strand.
TGTCATAGGTAGCAGCAAAATATTCCATTGTGCGCCATATAATTTACATAACCCTTCCCCTAATATTAGACATTTAAGTTGCTTGCTTTTGCTATTATACCTAATGCTATAGGGAATATGTTCCTGCTTATACTTTTTTATTACACATTATTTTGTTAGGATAAATTCCTAGAAATAGTCTTACTGGATGAATAAATTGAACATATATTTTGGATCCTGATACAAATTTCCAGCATACTTTATTTATTAGCAAATACATAAATAATGTCAGTTATTTCAGTTGTATACGAACTACCCTGTTTTCATAGCCACGAAGACCTGCAGGTGCTTTGTAGATATTTTATTGATTGGAAGATTTGCATTGGAAGTCTTAATCCTCATAAATAATACATTCATAGATGTACAAAAAGGCAATGCATTTTGAAACAAAGCAAATTGACAGCAAGGGTAGTGTATTCTTTCATCACATAATACAGAGAAAATAGTAAGATGATAACTAGTATTAATTCCTGAAAGTGTTTAAACATGCCAATTAAGTAGAAAACAAGGAAATATCATGGTGAATATTGAAGATAGGCCTATTGTCTTTTTCCTTTCTTCCCTGACTTTTTTGGTGGAGGGGGAGGGAGACTTTGGTTTTTAATTCATTCGTTACAGAATTCATAAGCATGTTTTAACTGTACATATCTTTTTAACTTATTTTTCAGAGGAGAAATTATCAAGGTGATGCCAGTTTGCTTGTATCCTAGAATGTTGGAATATATAAGGACTGTTAAGTGTCACCATATTTATATTCATGCACCCTTTAAAATTGCACATTTTTGTCAAATGTCTCTAGCTGTTAGTTAGGATCTGCCAGTATCCTTGTGCCTCAGCTTCTCCCTGCCTGAAAGCATGTTGTTTAAGCTTTCCTCATTTCACAGGAGTTGGCCATTAGCAATCCATACTCCACATACAGAGTTCCTGGACCTGGTTTGTAGGTAAATGTACTCTTGTGGATCGCCCGTCAGGCCTCTGATATTCATCTATTTCCTGCCTTCATTGGCATACTGGTTTTGAGAATGGATACCCTGGATTCCCTTCCAAGTTATAGATTACTAATGATTTCTCATAAATTTTAACTCTTTGTTTTCTAATAAATTACTGTCTCTACTTGGAATATATTGATTAGATTCCTTGTCTGACTTCTCTAAGCTTGTCTGTACCTTATCACCATTCCTGGCATAGTGTTAGTTCTCTAATTTTACGAAAGTCTGATGGTTGAAAAGTAATCATGACCTTGGGATCGTGAAAAAATAAACTGTTCATACTTAAAGGGCTTGTTTACTATTGAACACTTTACATCACCAAAAAGGACACCAAAAGTTGACAAAAATACAAAGGGAAATTGACAAAAATTTCAGTTTTGGTGGGAGACCTCAATACTTACACCTTGCTATATAAGGGATACCAAAAATCATCAAGGATAAAATAGATTTAAATAGCACAGTAGAGGAGGGACCTTCAACTTGGTGGAGGAGTAAGATGTGGAGATCACATTTATCCCCACAGATATATCAAAAATACATCTATATGTGGAACAACTCCCACAGAACACGTACTGAACGCTGGCAGAAGACCTCAGACTTCCCAAAAGGCGAGAAACTCCCCACGTACCTGGGTAGGGCAAAAGAAGAAAGAATAAACAGAGACAAAAGAATAGGGACGGGACCTGTACCTCTGGGAGGAGCTGTGAAGGAGGAAAAGTTTCCACACACTAGGAAGCCCCTTCCACGGGCAGAGACTGCGGGTGGCGGCGCAGGGGAAGCTTCGGAGCCGCGGAGGAGAGCGCAAACACAGGGGTGCGGAGGGCAAAGCAGGGAGATTCCCGCACAGAGAATCAGGGCCGACCGGCACTCACCAGCCTGAGAGGCTTGTCTGCTCACCCGCCGGGGCGGGCAGGGGCTGGGAGCTGAGGCTCGGGCTTCGGTCGGAGCACAGGGAGAGGACTGGGGTTGGCTGCGTGAACACAGCCTGAAGGGGGCTAATACACCACAGCTAGCTGGGAGGGAGTCTGGGAAAAAGTCTGGAGCTGCCTAAGAGGCAAGAGACCATTGTTTCAGGGTACGTGAGAAGAGAGGATTCCTTCCCTGTCTGCCCACAGAAGGCAGAACACCACCTAAATGAGTTCCAGAGATGGGCGCGCGAGCCGCGGCTATCAGCTTGGACCCCAGAGACGGGCATGGAACGCTGACGCTGCTGATGAAGCCACCAAGAAGCCTGTGTGCAAGCACAGGTCATTATCCACACACACACTGCCCCCCCCCCCCCCCCCGTAGCCTGTGCAGCCCGCCACTGCCAGGGTCCCGTGATCCAGGGACATTTTCCCCGAGAGAACGCATGGCGTGCCTCAGGCTGTTGGAACGTCATGCCAGCCTCTGCCGCTGCAGGCTCTCCCCACATTCCAATTATAACTACCGTACTCCTCCCTCCCCTGACCTGAGTGAGCCAGAGCCCCCGAATCAGCTGCTCCTTTAAACCCCTCCTGTCTGAGCGAAGAACTGATGCACTCAGGCGACCTACACACAGAGGCAGGGCCAAAACCAAAGCTGAGCCCCTGGAGCTGTGCGAACACAGAAGAGAAAGGGAAATTTCTCTCAGCAGCCTCAGGAGCAGCAGATTAAATCTCCACAGTCAACTTGATGTACCTGCACCTGTGGAATACCCGAATAGACAACAAATCATCTCAAATTGAGGAGGTGGACTTTGGGAGCAACTGTAGACCTGGGGATTGCTGTCTGTGACTGACTTGTTTCTGATTTTTATGTTCATCTTAGTATAGTTTTTAGTGCTTGTTATCATTGGTGGATTTGTTTGTTGGTTTGCTTGCTCTCTTCTTTTATTATTTTTAATACTTTTATTCTATTTTATTCTTTTATTATTTTTTCTTTCGTTTTTTTCCCTTTTGTTCTGAGCTGTGTGGCTAACAGGGTCTTGGTGCTCCGGCCTTGTGTCAGGCCTGAGCCTCTGAGGAGGAAGAGCTGAGTTCAGGACACTGGTCCACCAGAGACCTCCCGGTCCCACATAATATCAGGCGGCGAGAGCTCTCCCAGAGATCTCCATCTCAACGCTAAGACGCAGCTCCATCCAATGGCCAGCAAGCTCCAGAGCTGGATGCCCCATGCCAAACAACTAGCAGGACAGGAACACCACCCCACCCATTAGCAGAGAGGCTGCCTAAAATAATACTAAGATCACAGACACCCCAAAACATACCACTAGACGCAGCCCTGCCCACCAGAGCACAGGCACCAGGAAGCCTCCACCAGCCACTGAACCAAACTTACCCACTGGGGGCAGACACCAAAAACAATGGGAACTATGAACCTGCAGCCTGTGAAAAGGAGACCCCAAACACAGTAAGTGAAGCAAAATGAGAAGACAGAGAAATATGCAGCAGATGAAGGAACGAGGTAAAAACCCACCAGCCCAACCAAATGAAGAGGAAATAGGCAGTCTACCTGAAAAAGAATTCAGAGTAATGGTATGATCCAAAATCCAAAGATGATCCAAAATCTTGGAAATAAAATGGAGAAAGTACAAGAAATGTTTAACAGGGACCTAGAAGAACTAAAGAGTAAACGAACAGTGATGAACAGCACAAAAAATGAAATTAAAAATTCTCTACAAGGAATCAATAGCAGAATAACTGAGGCAGAAGATAAAAGAGTGGAAATAACTACTGCAGAGCAAGATTAACAAAAAAGAATGAAAAGAATTGAGGACAGTCTCAGAGACCTCTGGGACAACATAAAAATGCATCAACATTCGAATTATAGTGGTCCCAGAAGAACAAGAGAAAAAGAAAGGGACTGAGAAAATATTTGAAGAGATTATAGTTAAAAACTTCCCTAATATGGGAAAGGAAATAGTCAAGTCCAGAAAGTGCAGAGAGTCCCATACAGGGAAAATACAAGGGGAAACACACCAAGACACATATTAATCAAACTTTCAAAAATTAAGCACAAAGAAAATGTATTAAAAGCAGCAAGGGAAAAGCAACAAATAACATACAGGGGAATCCCCGTAAGGTTAACAGCTGATCTTTCAGCAGAAACTCTGCAAGCCAGAAGGGAGTGGCAGGACATATTTAAAGTGATGAAAGGGAAAAACCTGCAACCAAGATCACTCTACCCAGCAAGGATCTCATTCAGATTTGACAGAGAAATTAAAACCTTTACAGACAAGCAAAAGTTAAGAGAATTCAGCACCACCAAACCAGCTTTACAACAAATGCTAAAGGAATTTCTCTAGGCAGGAAACAAAAGAGAAGGAAAAGACCTCCACAAACAAACCCAAAACAATTCAGAAAATGGTAATAGGAACATACATATCAAGAATTACCTTAAATGTAAATGGATTAAATGCTCCAACCAAAAGAGCTAGACTGGCTGAATGGATATGAAGACAAGACCTGTATATATGCTGTCTACAAGAGACCCATTTCAGACCTAGGGACACATACAGACTGAAAATGAGGGGATGGAAAAGATATTCCATGCAAATGGAAATCAGAAGAAAGCTGGAGTAGCAATTCTCACATCAGACAAAATAGACTTTAAAATACAGACTATTACAAGAGACGAAGAAGGATACACTCAGAGGTAAAATGCTGAAAATGTTCCCTTTAAGAAGAAAGCAGGGGACGCGGGTTTGTGCCCCAGTCCGGGAAGATACCACATGCCACGGAGCGGCTGGGCCCGTGAGCCATGGCCGCTGAGCCTGCGCGTCCGGAGCCTGTGCTCTGCAACGGGAGAGGCCACACAGTGAGAGGCCCGCGTACAGCAAAAAAAAAAAAAAAAAAAGAAGAAGAAATTCTAGGGAATTATTAACATAAAATCCAAAATCCTAGCTACTTTGGTGGTAGTGTGGAGTAGGGGTGAGAGGAAGATGTGACCACTGCAGACCTGAACAGAGCTCTTCTAATGTCCTGGTACATTTTCCATCTTAACCTGAGCTGTGGGAATATCGATTTTCTTTTTATTATTATTTACATTGTATTTCACTTTTAGGCAATTTATATAGGATGTTCACAATAAAATGGTTTTAATGAGTAAATGAGAGACGTACCACAGTGAATAAAGATTGAAGAACAGTTGTTGAAGATGCTTGTTTGTCAAGGATCTGAGTTAGTAGGCAGTTTTCCGGAAGTTCGTGCGATCATGGGTGAGCACAGCTCTTTACATGTGCGATGTTATTTGTCTTATTGTATCCAACAAAGTGGAATTGGTAACACATTTCCCTTCCTTCAGGTAAAATTACAGGAGGATGAGGGTAAAAGACAAAACTCACCAAGTCCCTCAGTGATGGTTAATAGGGTCAGTCAATATTTTTCTCTTTGGAGAACTGCATATTGGAGTAGATTAGGAATTTCAAATAATCATCTAAAACTGTAATAATAGTTTCAAAGGATTTTTGACATTAGAGGAGACAAAATATCATTGATTTAATACACCAAAGAATTTTTATGAAGAGAATTTAATTTAAAAGATCAGCAAATTCTGTGGAAAACTATTAGGCTGTGTCTACATGACTACTAAAAATCATTGATTTCAGTTATAAGAAAATGTCTCCAAAAGTTAGTTTTCCAAATTTAACCACATGTTACTCAATAAAGAGAAGGGTATGTCATGGGCGTCAACTCCGGAGTTGTTATCCAGATCGGCTGACTGTATTCAAGGCTTAAGATTCCACACTCTAAATTAAGAATTGTTCTCTCCTTCCTTATTTTGGTTCTGAATCTATTTTTATTTTTATTCCTATTTTAGCTCTACTTTATCTCAGACCATCTTAATTCTATGAAATGGCAAAAAGATTCTTTGCTAATCAGTTTCTAGAAATCTAAAATAGAAATTAAGTTGCTTTCCATCCTGAATGAATCTCTCCCTTCCCTCTGAAGTATGACTTTAATTTCAAAAGAACAAACTGCATCTTGAGGCAGGTTTCTTCAGTCATTGAAATGGCCTCTGCTTTTACTGTACATGTATCACAATGTTAAAAATTAAAACTGCTGTGATCGGAGAAGACATCATGATTATTTAGTTTTTGGTATACTTATGTCAGTTTTCTGTATTTCAGCTTTCTGAATAAGGTTTATAAAATAAAGTTTAGACAGTGCCATGAATGTGGCACTGTCCTGTTAAACTGTTTTTTTTAAAATAAGAAATTGGTATTTTTATTTGGTTATTTATTTTTAACAGGAATCTTATCTCATTAAGCCTCTCTTTTTCTTCCTGTTATGTCTGTTTTTCTCAGTGGTGTTTTCTTTATGCTGTGCTGAATATCACGTCTGATCTCAGAATTATGAGAAACATTGATAAGATTTTTTAGTATCAGGTGTGTGCTATCTGAGTTTGCAAATAGACTAGAATGAGTTGGTATGTGGTAAAGATGAGATGCTATTAATTAAAAGATAAGCCAAGGGAACATGTTATTTTGTTATGATTTGAAAAGCCAGATATCGACAGACTGACTTCCTTCTTAGCAGAGTGTACTGGGAAATTAATGGCAAAACACTCCTATCTTTATGGTGCTTGTTTCTTTCCTTTTGACAGGAGCTTTAAAAAATCATGTAAAGTAAGGGATGAGATGATTACCTCCACGTTTAAAAATATAAATAAAATATCTAGTGAAGACTCTGTAAGAAGAGATGGTGTGAAATCTTCAGCATGCAAAAATAATTTCTGAGAAACGACCTCTTACACACTCCAACCGTTAACAGTTTTCCCCAGCCATCCATAAAAATTGTGTTGTAATTTGTGTTTGAATTAATAAAATAGGTTCCAATAGCTATATCTATAATGCTCTACCTTTCTTTTAAAATTGAAGTATAGTTGATTTACAGTGTTGTGTCAGTTTTAGGTGTACAGCACAGTGATTCAGTTACATATATATATTCTTTAATGCTTTACCTTAACCTAAATTCTTACGGCACGCTGTGTTTTGTACTCTAATGTGCTAATTTTTAGAACAGCTGAAAAATTATTACAAGCTGTAAAGCTTATTGTTATTTTCTTTCTTGACTGTGCCATCTGTCAGAAACAGAAGCAAAGATAAAAATCTCTGAGCCATGAAAGATTCTCCATTGCTTAATCTGCCTTCTAAGGAAACACATCTACATGGAAAACACAATTAATGCTGCGTTTCAAAGAGAATCTTTGTTACTTCATTGCAGGTGGGGAACCCAAGGAGATTTTACCACTACTCATCCACGGCCTGTGGTCAAAGTAAAACTCTTCACGGAAAGCACTGGGGTCCTGGCCCTTGAAGATAAAGAACTGGGAAGGGTGAGTTATGGTCAGCTCCATGTTTCCCAGAGAGCACAATTTTAACTTCTCTTGATTTAGAGTTAAGGTGGACCAGTATGCAGTGTGTAAACCTTCTGTTCGTACATTAATAATTTATTTGTAATTTCCCACGAGCCCAGCTTACAGCTCTGATTTACTAAACGTAATTGCTGTAATGGAGAAAGTATTGTGATAGGCCTTGGGTGTTTAAGGGGAACACATAAGGTCATAGTCACTGACTGAGTCATTCTTGTCACATGTACTCCACTGGCCAGTGAGTGAATGGTATAGGCCACCTTGTCCTTCTTGGTGAAAGGTAACCCTAATTCAAACATTTCTGTCCGTGGGTTACAAGCATCCTCTTTATATTTGAAGTCATCTGCTCTTTATGTTCGTTGTGATTAGATTGATTACAGAATATCTCTTAAGTGTATTTATCTCTTGTACCTCTCTCATTTTCCCTGTGAGAAGGTCTTCGCCACACACCTTTTAGCATAGAATTGTTTTTTTCCTATAGTCACCTCCTCATACCTATAATATATTTATCCTCTAATCCAGTATCTCTCAGCTTCTTCTGACGTTACGGTAGATGTGTGATCTTAACACCTCTCTGTGAAAGATTATCTGCAGTTTTGTTAACGAGGTAGATGTGTTCCAGTGAGTAGACTATAAAGTTATCTTCTGTAATGTGGATCTATTTTACCCAGACCTGAGCACTGCTTTCATATATATTTTCCAGAAAATAAAGCCTTAAGAAATTTTACTTGAAAATTTCTGGTAATGGTGGATAGCTGGTGTGATGCTAGGTGTCGAAGGATGCTAGGATTCGTGTGTATGTTGGATTTTTTTCCCCCTAAAGTTGGGATTTCTATTCCTTTCAACTCTTCCTCCTTTTCTGTATCCTTTTCACCTTTGAAGTTTTTTTCATTTCTAGGGATTTGTGAATCGATACCCACACTCCAGAAATTGTGAGTCTGCATTCATATGCTAGATTTCCTCTTCTGTTTCCCTGTTATATGTATTTCTTAATACCTAAGAGAGCTAACCCATAATGCTCGTTCATTCATGTGCTTATATATTTGTGCATTTATTCATTCAACAAAGGTATACAGGTGGCATAATCTAAGAGCAGAACCCTGGAGACTGCACGTGGTCTGATGGATTTGTGAATCAGGGTTTCTCATTTAAATTATTGTTACATTCATTTCACCTTGTTTCCTTATTGTAACTATTTTTCACTGTGTAATAGCAGCCATTTTAAGTCTAAATCTATAACGTAATTTAAGGTATTTTTAATTTATTTTTCAGCTCTCTAGATAGATATAGATATCTATATATATAAAACCAATTTTTAAATTATGTACATGAGTGGTATATCTTCCAATCAGTTGTATATCTGAGAAAGACCTCATGCTCCCCTGTTCCTGTGATACATGAAAGACAATTTTTCTATCTGTATATGAGTTTCTCAACCTCAGCACTATTGATGTTCTGAGTAGGATAATTCTTCGTTGTTAGGAGCACTCCTGTGCATTTTATGATATTTGGTAGCATTCCTGACCAGTCAATATATGCCACTAGTCTCGTCCCCTCTTAAGTAAAGATGGTAAGAAATGTCTCCAGACATTGCCAAGTGTCCCCTGGGAGCACCCCTGCTTGAGATGCATAGATCTATGCTAATGACCTCAGTAGGTTCCATGATTATAAATGTTTTTTTGGGTTAATAACTTCCAATTTTTAAATTAGTTTTCTGGAGCTTCAGATTTGTATATCCAACTTGCCTACTTGGTATTTCTAATTGTGTATTAACAGATATCTCACACTAAATATTTTTGAAATAAGAACTTTTGATTAGCAACCCCATCAAGTCTTCCATAGGGGCCATTGTCAAGCAAGTGACCTCAGCATGCCCTTTTTTTCTTTTTCTTTGACTCTAATACCCAATCTGTTTGCAAGTTTTGTCAGCTTTTTCTTAAATTTATACTGAGTATGTTCACACTTTAACATTTCCTTGACCGTAATTCAAGACATCATTATTTCTCACTAGTAGTAGTCAGCTTACTGCTTCCTCATTTGTCATCTCGTTCCTTCTGATCCAGCGTTCACACCTCAGCCACTATGACCTATTTAAAATTCAAAACAGAATCACATCATTCTGTTCTTAAAATCTTCCATTATCTTCTCAGTTATTTGGAACAAAGAATCAGACCCCTCATCATAGTGTCGTATGGCCAAGAAGGGTTGTCAGAGTGGGACCCTGGACAAGCAGCATCAGCAACACCTGGAAAATTGTTAGAAATGCAAGTCCTCAGACCCAACTCTCCATCTGTTGGCACAGAAACTTGGGGGTGGGGTGCTGCAGTCTGTTCTAACAAGGCCGCCTTATAATTTGGACACACACCAACATTGAAGAACTCTGCTCTGCCTGAACTGATCTCTCTCCAAATTCATCTCCTATTACACACTCCTTGCTTACTATCATTCTTCCTTCATGTTTGGCTTTCTTTCTGTTCCTCAGACATATCAGACTCCTTCTTGGTTTACACTTTGGGTCTTTAGATGTGTTATAATCTGACCACATGTGTGCAATTAGAAGAAAATTAGAAGAGAATGGTGGTCATCGCTGGAGGGTAGAGCTACTGGTAATGTTTTCTATATATTTACCTACTTTTATACTTAGAAACAGTAACAACATTTTAATTTGAAGAAAAAGGCATTACTGAGCTTTGTAGTCTAAAATGATATAACTCTTGTATCTGGGGATCTTAGTTTAGTGAAGTTTTTTAATTAAAATTTTGTGCGGTATTTGAAAGATGAGTAACACAGCCTTTAAAATAGATGTATAGCACAAGAAGATACACTAAATGGATATAACACAAGAAAACTGACAGTAACAAAAGGTGACAAGGATTCAAATCAACAAACTTAATCTTTGCTGGTGGAAATGAAAAGTTGTACAGCCACTGTGGAATACAACTTGCCAGTTTCTTATAAAGTTAAACTTAGACTTACCATATAGCCCAGCAGCTGCCCTCCTAGGTATTTACCCAAGGGTTTATACAGTTCATGTCCACACAAAACCTGCATGTGAATGTTTGTAACAGCTTTATTCATAATCGCAAAAAACTGGAAGCAGTAACATGTCCTTCAACAGAGTAATGGATAAATTGTGGTACATCTATGGAGTGGAATACTATTCAGCAGTAAAAAGAAATGAACTACCAATTCATGAAACAACGTAGATGAAACTTAAATGCAAGTGAAGGAAGTCAGACCCAAAAGACTACATAATGTATGATTTGTTCTAAAAAAGGCAACATTATAGAAACAGAAAACAGATGAGTGTTTGCCATGGATTGACCCAGGGGGGAAGTGGTTGGCTGAAAAGGGGTGTACAGGAATCTTTCAAGGTGAAGGAATTTTTCTGTGTGATACTGGGTATTGGATGTATGAATGTATGTATTTGCCTAAACACATAGAACTGTACGTCACAGGAGATCAATCAAGATGGAGGAGTAAGAGAATGTGGAACTCACATGTGTTTGATAAATACATCAGAAATACACCTACATGTTGAACAGTTCTCACTGAACACTAACTGGAAACTGGCAGAAGGACTCCTATACAACCAAGGCTGTAAGAAAGATACACATATAATCAGGTAGGAAGGGAAGAAAAACGATCAGGTTGGGACTTGTGTGCCTGGAAGGGAACTTAGAGGAAAAGGGAGAATACACGGCTGGACGCCTGCCCTGAGGAATGAGCAGTGAGAGCCACAGATTAGACACCCCAGTCCCAGGGTCCTAAACAGGGGACACGAACCCCCTTGGCTGGTTGGAGGCTCTGGGAACAGGAGGGCTAACAGGAGGGCTCTGGGAACACTGGACTCAGCTTGTGGGCAGCACGAGCACACTGGCTTGCCCCCCAAGGCAGGGTGAAGAGAGGGCTGCTCTAGCAGCTGCCAGGTTTCCCAAGACATGGGATCTTGGGCAGCCGTGACTGGGGAGAAGACTCAACTGTGGGACACGGAGACTACCAGGCACTGGGGCAGAGCCTGGGTGAGGGGGTGGCAGCCATTGTTGGCACTTGCTTAAGCAGCCCATCAAAAGCAGCCCAGATCTCTATGGCAGCCACTCTACCACAGCTCATCACCCCCATACATGCTCAGAGTCCTTGTGGGTCCCCCCCGCCCTGCAGTGTTGCTCCACCACAGGGCGAGGGTGGCAGAGGCTGGGGAGAGGGATCAGCTGTTAGGGACAGAGGGATTTGCACCTGAGGCTGTGTCTGAGCAGAGCGAGGGAAACTATTGTGGGTGCCTGCGCAGGCAGCATGGCAGAGAAAGCTTGGACTTCTGTCTGAGGCAGACAGGAGCAGAGAGCCCCCAAGGGCCCCATTTGCTTCAGCACTACCCACTCTGGGGCAAGGGTCCCCAGTGCAGGGAGAGGGATAAACACATACTTAAATGGAATAGAGCCAGCTCAGGCCTGACCCTCAGGGAGTCTGCTCCAGCAACTTGGGATCAGACCACTCCCCCCAATAGGGTGTTGCTGGCCACTGAGCAGAGGGGAGGTCCTGCCTCACACCTGGCTCTAGCCCCTCCATCTCCAGCCCCACCCCCTACCAAGGTCATAGCTGCCAGAACACCCTGAGGAAAGATATGACTTGCATCCTCATCAAATCCAGCTCTCCTACCAAAGGCATTGGACACAGTCTATATGGGGACTCTCCCACATAAGAATACTCCTTCAGGACCACAATAGGTAACTGTTTCACCTAAATTCATAGAGGCAGAGAAAGTTCACCAAAACGAGAAGGTAGAGGGATTGCTCTCAATTGAAAGAGCAAGAGAAAACCTCAACAATTTGCAATTGAAACAAACAATTTGCCAGATAAAGAATTCAAAATATTGGTAATAAAAATGTTAACTAAATTAGGGAAAAGAATAGATATACACAGTAAAAATTTTAACAAGTTAAAAAATAGACCCAATCAGAAATGAATTCAATACCTGAAATTAAAAAAAAAAAAAAAAACACACACAAGAAGGTATGAATAGCACACTGAATGATACAGAAGAATGAGTAAGTGATCTGGAAGATAGAATAATGGAAATCACCCAATCAGAGCAGCAAAAAGAAAAACAAATTTTAAAAAATAAAAATAAGAGAACTCTGGGATAATATTAAGCCCACCAATACTTGCATTATAGGGGGTCCCAGAATGGAGAAGAGAGAAGGGGATTGAAAATGTATTTGAGGAAACTATGGCTGAAAACTTTCCAAACCTGAGCAAGGAAATAAATATCCAGGTATTAGAAACACAGAGGATTCCAAACATGATGACCTCAAACAGACCCACACCAAGATATATCATAATTAGAATGGCAAAAGATAAAGAATTATAAATGCAGCAAGAGAAGAAGAGTCAAATACAAGGGAATCCCCATAAGGCTATCAGCTGACTTCTCTGCAGAAACTTTGCAGGGAGTGACATGATATATTCAATACCCTGAAAGGGAAAAACTTGTAACCTAGGATACTCTACCCAGCAAGATTATCATTTAGAATACAAAAGGAACTTCTCAGGCAAGCAGAAACTAAGAGTTCATCAGTACTAAGCCTATCCTAAAAAATGTTAAAGTGTCTTTAAGTGGAAAGATAGGAATCTATAGGAGAAGGAAAATTCCACTAGGAGAGGCAAATATATAGTAAGGACTGAGGATCAACCACTTACATAAGCCAGTACAAAGATTAAAAGACAAAAATTGTAAAAGCAACTATAACCACAAAAAACTGTAAAGGGATACGTGTGAAAATGTAAAATATGACATTAAAAATGGTGCAGAGGAGGGGAGTAAAAAATGTGGCTCTTTTAGAGTGTGTTTGAACTTAAAATGACTACTAGTTTAAAACAAGTAGATACATGAACCTCACAGTAACCACAAATTAAAAACCTACCAACTAAGAAAAAGGAACACAACCATACTACTAAGGAAAATCAAGCCACAATGGAAGAAGAAATGAACAGGGAAGAGCTGTAAAAACAACAGAAAAACAAGTAATAAAAGGTAATAAGTAGGTACCTATCAATAGCTATTTTAAGTGTCCATGGACTAAGTACTCCAATCAAAAGACATAGGGCAAAAGACATAGGGTGGCTCTTTGGATAATACAAGAGACTCACGTCAGAGCTGAAGACACGCAGACAGAAAGTGAGGGAATGGAAAGAGATATTTCATGCAAATGGAAACAAAATGGGGGTAGCAATAGTCATATCAGACAAGATGGACTTTAAAACAAAGTCTTTAACAAACCACAAAGAAGGGCATTCTATAATGATAAATTGATCGATACAAGAGCAGAATATTACTCTCATTAACAAGTATGCACCCAGTACAGGAGCACCTAAACATACAAAGCAAATACTAACACATAAGGGGAGACATTGACAGTAATGCAATAATGATAGGGGACTTTAACACCCCACTGACATCAATGGACAGATCATCCAGACAGAAAATAAGGCAACAGTGGTTTTAAATGACACAATAAACCAGTTGGACATAGTAGATATTTACAGGACATTACATCCAAAAACAGAATACACATTCTTTTCAAATGCACATGGAACATTCTCCAGGATAGATCATATGCTAGGCCACAAAACAAGTTTAAACAAATTTGAGAGGATGGAAATTATATCAAGCATTTTTTGGGACCACAATGGTATGAAACCAGAAGTCAGTTATAGAAAACAAATGAGAAAAGGACAAAGACGTGCAGAGTTAAAAAACATGCTATTAAAAAACAATGGATTGGACTTCCCTGGTGGTGCAGTTGTTAAGAATCCACCTGCCAGTGCAGGGGACATGGGTTCGATCCCTGGTCTGGGAAGATCCCACATGCTGTGAAGCAACTAAGCCCGTGTGCCAAACTACTGAGCCTGCGCTCTAGAGCCTGCGTGCCGCAACTACTGAGCCTGCGTGCTGCAACTGTTGAAGCCCACGCGCCTAGAGCCTGTCCTCGGCTACAAGAGAAGCCACTGCAATGAGAAGCCTGTGCGCCACAGCAAACAGTAGCCCCTGCTCACCGCAACTAGAGAAAGCCTGTGCACGTCAACAAAGACCCAATGCAGCCACAAAAAAAAAAAGATCAATGAAGAACTCAAAAAGGAAATCATATGTGGAATCTAAAAAATAAAACAAACGGGTATAGCAAAACAGAGACAAACTCATAGGAAACAAACCAGTGGCTACCAGCAAAGACAGGGAAGTGGGGAGGGGCAAGTTAGGGGTATGGGATTAGGAGATACAAATTACTATGTATTGATATAAAATAGATAAGAAGGATATATTGTAAGCACAGGGAATTTTAGCCATTTTCTTGTAATAACTTATAACCTGTAAAAATACTGAACCACTATGCTGTACACCTGAAACTAATTTAATATTGTAAATCAACCATACTTCAATAAACAAAAAGAACTGTACGTCATAAAGCATGTACTTTAATGTATGCAGATTAACACAGATGAACTTAGTTGTATTACAAGGTACAACATAACTGCACTGAAAGGAGTGGTGAGAAATGTACACCTAAGCAATATAAGAGAAAAACAGTAACTTGCAAACACTACCTTAACCAAGTAATGAAGATTAACAGTGCCATTGATGCCACATAGCTATCATGTACTCCTGTTACAATGTTATGAGAACGGCACGTTTCACCTCTGTGATATTTCTGAAAACCCCAACTTAAACCCAGTTTAATTATGATGAAAATATCAGACAAAACCAGACTAGGGGACACTGTACAGGGTAATTGGCTAGTACTTTTCTAGTCTGTCTAGGTATAAAAACAAGACTCAGAAACTGTCACACACAGATCAGAAGAGACTAAGGAGACATGACAACTAAATGCGACGTGGTGTCTTGGATTGGGTCTTGGAATAGAAAAGACTGATGGAAAAACCCATGGAATCCAAATAGAGTCTGGGGTTTAGTTAAGAGTAATGTAACAATGTATGTTTCATGGCTTTCACAGAAGTACCATGGTATCATATGTTAATTATGGGGGAAACTCTGAGAGGTATACAGGAACTTTCAATAATATTTTTGCAACTTTTCTGTAAATTTTTGAAATTATTTCAGAATGTAAAGCTTAGTTTTAAAAAGATTTGTAATAAAAAAGGCTTTTCAGCATTTTTTTCCCAAAATGCTTCAGCTTATATTTTCTAAGAGACAAACATTTTCTTATATCAATTCCATTATTGCACCTAGGAAATTTAATATTGATGAATATTAGTATGTGATATATAGTCAACATTCAGAGTCCCATTATTATCCTAGCATGTCTGTAAAAGCTGGATTTCCCCATCCCCCAATCCTGAATACAATTCAGGATCATATATTGGGTGGGCGGGGCCGGGGGTTGTCTATGATGATGTTTTTTTTGTTTTTTTTTTTTGCGTTATGCGGGCCTCTCACTGCTGTGGCCTCTCCCATTGCGGAGCACAGGCTCCGGACGCGCAGGCCCAGCGGCCATGGCTCACGGGCCCAGCCGCTCCACGGCATGTGGGATCCTCCCGGACTGGGGCACGAATCCGTGTCCCCTGCATCGGCAGGTGGACTCCCAACCACTGCGCCACCAGGGAAGCCCTGATGATGACATTTTTAACGAGTTTAATTTTGTAGAATGTTTTCCCTTCTGGATTTGTCTTACTGTTTTTTCATGATTGGATTCAGCTAAACATTTTTGGGAAGAACCCTACATAGGTGATGTATTGTGATTCCCATAGCATCATATCGGGAGTCATATAGTAGTAGATTTTCCTGGTATTAGTGAAGTTAATTAAGCTTGATACCATCAGTCTTTGTTTTTTGGAGCTTGAGATGTTGATTGACTCAGCTTGTACTCTCCCTATCCCGGGGCTATAATCAGCACTGATTCTTTTTAGTGATAATGGAATTTAGAAATCAACATTCTGTGTATCATCACTTATGGTTAAGGAATATATACTTTTTAAAAATCATGAGTTTACAGGTTCCCTGCAGCATCAATATGTTTACTTATCTTCTGTCTTGTAATACATACAAAATTGTTCCAGAAATAATGTACCAGTACCATAACCAACAAAGAACTTACCAACTAATGGTCAGTATTTCTTTGTAGTTCTTTTTGTCCTTAGAACGTATCTCAGTAAGGATGTATGTGTGATTACTTCATTAAAAGTAACCTAGTACAGGGCTTCCCTGGTGGCGCAGTGCTTGAGAGTCCGCCTGCCGTTGCAGGGGACATGGGTTCGTGCCCCGGTCCAGGAGGATCCCATATGCCGCGGGGCGGCTGCCCCTGTGAGCCATGGCCGCTGAGCCTGTGCATCCGGAGCCTGTGCTCCGCAATGGGAGAGGCCATAACAGTGAGAGGCCCGCAATGGGAGAGGCCACAACAGTGAGAGGCCCGCGTACCAAAAGTAACCTAGTACAATAGAAGATAAAGCTTCTTATTTATATTCTAAATGATAAAAATCACTGAAGATACTACAGGTTCAGTCATTATGGAGATTTCCTTCAACAGGTCTATCATAATAATTCTCATCCAAGCAGCTCACTGAAGGATTTATTAGATCAGTTTTGCCATACTGAGTAAGGTTAACTCCACTGACTTTTTATTAAGCGTTATCTGGAGTCATTTACTCTCTGGATCTGTGACCCCTTGTCTGAAATACACACTGTGTTGTCATTTCTTGTTCTCCTTTTCTATCATTATATTGATTTACTGGTTGCTATTACTGCTTAGTATTCACATATCCCATTTAATCCTCTTTGAAGATGCTAGTAGCAGTCCATATTTAGTTAAAGAGTGAGAATCAGAGGTTAAGACCACTCAGTTAGCAACTGCGAGAGTCCTGATCTGAACTCCAGTTTTCTGACCCCAAAGTCTATGCCCTAAAACAATCATTAAATGCTACGTTTCATAGATGAGGTAATGTGACCGTTTTACAAATCTTGGTGTTGGTGTGGACCAATTTAATTTCATGACTTAAAGCAGGAACTGAATATTATTTAAGCTAAAGCCAATTCATGCATAATCATTTTATACAGTGATTTGAGTCTTATTAGGGTACTGTCTGGCTGCTTTTATTACTGTCATTTGTGATGGTGCGTCTCAACTTGATGTTCACATAAGAACTGCTTCGGGGAGTGTTTGAAAAGACTCAAGGTCTGGGCTCACACTTTTAGTTGGTTTAGGGTGAGCCCAGGAAAGAGAATTCTAAGCACTTCTCAGGAGCTGATAATGTGCATATAGGGTCGAGAGGCACTGGCACAAATAGCATCGCCGTTACTAAGGTGCAGCCAGGGTTGAGAACTAGTAACACATAAAAAAAAAGATCTATTGTAGCACATAGTTCTGTGAAATGATAGCTCAAATTTAAATCGGCATTAGGCACTCAAAGGATATGTTCTTTGGCAAATGGTTGGCCTGCAGATTTTGTTTGTAGATGGCAAATGCAAATACCTATTTAGGGAAACGGGGGTGGCATATGGAGATTTTTCATCCAAGTTGGTGGCCAGCCCTCCACCGGGTGCTGAGGGAATACCTCGAGACAGAACAGGGAATTTTTCTTACTATGGGTATGTCCGAGCAGGTAAATAGTAGACCAGTTAAGCACCCAAACTTATACAGTTCATCATAATCAATTGTCCCCGCAAAAATTTAAAAGCGGGGCTTTTGTAACTTAGCCATATAAAAATCTAAATGATCCCACAAGGCATCTATTTGTGAGCAATGCAGTTTGCATTGAGTCTTTCAGAATGAATGAATGTACTCCTGGGTACTATTTAACCTGCCAAATGGTGTTCTTGAGTCCAAAATGGATTTTTTTTTTCTCTGCATTGGGTCTTCGTTGCTGCATGCAGGATTTCTCTAGTTGCGGCGAGTGGGGGCTACTCTTTGTTGCGGTGCGCCGGCTTCTCATTGCGGTGGCTTCTCTTGTTGCCGAGCACGGGCTCTAGGAGCGCAGGCTTCAGTAGTTGTGGCACACGGCCTCAGTAGTTGTGGCTTGCGGGTGCATGGGCTTAGTTGCTTTGCAGCGTGTGGGATCTTCCTGGACCAGGGCTCGAACCCGTGTCCCCTACATTGGCAGGCAGAGTCTTAACCACTGTGCCACCAGGGAAGTCCCCAAAATGGATTTTTGAAGTTTCTACCCAAATAACTTTTTAGTTTTAGAGTGTTGCTGTAAAGACATTCTTTCTGACAGTTGATAGAAAAAGAACCTATTGTCTATTCGTCCACTCTTAAGTTTGTGGCCTTGGTATCACATCATCAATATACACAGGAAGGTGCTGGTTCTTCTGCCTCCCTGAAGTTGGAGAAGTGTATAAATCAGAATCTATTTTCCTTTATGGTGCAGTGGAGCTAGAACGTCATCTTTTTTTCTCATTTGATTAAATAATATTTCAACACCTGTACTTCTAGTAAACATTTCTTAATGTGGAGATGTTCATAGCTAATAATGCAGAGTGACAATCACTATGCATGTTTTACAAATTTAAATATTGATATTATATGGCAATTTCAGGTACATTTTAAATATTAAGATAAATTAGCCTCGCTCAATAGATTATTCCATTAAAATGTACTATTATCTTTCAAGCACCTTGGTTAGGACCTATAGAGTTTAAAACATGTCTCTAATTGCCTGGTTTATAGGGAGTCATCACAGAACTTATTTCAACATACAAAGTAATAGATCAGGAATAGACTACAGATGTTTTATTGACTAATTAACATTCTGATTTTTCACAAATAATTACAGAGTTAAATGCATAAAAATCACTTTAGGCTTTCCCTTCACTCAGACAAAATTTATATTTGAGGATTAAACTTTCCAGCATTATATAAATTTGATTCATCTATATATGTCAAAAAAGCGTTAAAGAAGCTGCTAGTGAAATCATAATCATAGGCATTTTACTTCAATTTGAAAGCAAAATTTAAGGTCCAATTTCATTGGAATAGCCGGTACTCAATGACTGCTGTTCTAGCCAGCAAGTTAATAATACCATTTGCTGCAAAATGGAATGGAAATTCATTTGCGTTTCATATATGTCTAATTCACCTCCTCAAACAGAGCAAACTTTTATTTTTGTCGTTCTAACAAGTGGTATTCCTTTTCTGAAACTAAAAATCACAGAAAAGCTCTCCTTCCTCCTTTAGTCCTTTCATGTAGCCATTTGTCACAAGCCTTTGTTGTCACATCTCAGAAGCCATTCCAGTGACAAGAAAGGGACCACAAACAGGTGAAGGGCCAGAGATCATTCATATATGATGCGAAGTCTTTCTAGATATATTTTCTAGCAGCAGTTGATTACATCTGTGTCATTAATTACGTGCTGTGAAGTGTTAGAGGAGAGGACTTACTACCATCCTGAGTCTGACTTGGAAAGGAGCCTTTGATAATGTGCATCACTTGTTCCTCAGTGAGTCTCCCTCAGACCTTCTCTGAGGAGTTGGCTGGCATCCTCACTGTAGAGGTAGAGGAAAGCATTTCCTTACATTCTCACCACTAAAAGAGCAAGTTATAAATAGGCATCCTCCATGATGGGTCCATGTGGGTGATTATAGTAGCAGAAGTTGACATTTCAGTTTCCTCAGAAAAATAGAGGGCTGCCTCAGTCCCAGATAGAACAAGTATTCAACCTACACACTGTACCAATTCCTTATTTGTAATAGGCGTGTAGTGTTACTTCATTATGGTTTTAGTTTATACTTCAGTAACAGCTAGTACTAATCATGTTAACATCTTTTTGCATGCTTACTTTTCATTTGTACCTCTTCTTTGATGAAGAATCTGTTCAGACATTTTTCCAGTTTTTAATTGGGTTACTTGTTTTCTTATTCTTAAGTTTGGAAAGACCATAATATATTGTTTACACATCTTTTATCAGGTTTATGATTTGTAAATATTTTTCTCCCAGAATTTGGCTTGTCTTTTCATTCTGTTAACAGTGTGTTTCAAAGAGCAGAAGTTTTTAATTTGGATGAAGTCCAATTTTTTTTCTGTTATGGCTTGTACTTTTGGTGCCATATGTAAGAAATCTGCATTGAATATGTAGATCAGTTTGGGAGTTGATCAACAGAGTTGAGTTTTCCGACCCATGAACACAGTATATCCCTCCATTTATTTAGGTCTTATTTCATTCCCCATAGTGATGTCTTAATAGTTTTCAATGATCAGGTCTTCCATTTCTTTTGCCAGATCTATCACTGAGTATTTCATATTTTTGTTATTTTAAATAGCATCATTTTGTTAGTTTTAATTTTCTTAATTTAGATATTGTTAGTATATTGAAATGTAGTTGACTTTTCTATACTGATCTTACATCCTGCAACCTTGATAAACTCACTTACTAGTTCTACTGGTATCTCGGTAGATTGATTGTTTTTCCATAGACAATATTGTTGTCTACAAATAAAGACAATTTTACTTCTTCTTTCCAATCTAGATGGTTTTATTTATTTATTTTGGTTGTCTTATTGTACTTATTAGGATGTCCGATACAGTGTTGAATAGAAGTGGTGAAAGTGGACATCCTAGTCTTATTCTTGATCTTAAGGAAAAAACATTGTCTTTGAACATTAAGTATAACATTAGTTGTAGGTTTTTGGTAGACCCCCTTCATCAAGTTGATAAAGTTCCTTCTGCTAATTTTTATTTAATCTATTTTGGCTCTGATCTTTATTGTTTCTTCTATTTACTTTGAGTTTAATTCATGATACTTTTTCTATTAAAGCCGAAGCCAATGATTTGAGAAAAATCTGTTTTTTCTAATATAGACATTTAGTGCTCTAAGTGCCACCCTCCCTAAATATTGCCTTAGTGGCATCCCACAGGTTTTTTTCTCATTTTCATCCTGTTCAAAATACTCTCTAAGTTTTATTTTGATTTCTTTGACCCATGGGTTATTAAAACTGTGTTAGTTTCCACATATGTGAGAGCTTTTTTGGAGTTCTCTATGTTATGAATTTCTAATTGCAGTCTATTGGGCTTAGAGAATATACTTGATATGACTTGGATCCTTTATAAATTTATTGAGGCTTAGTTTATAGCCTATAATAGGGTCTATCCTGTGAATGTTCCACATTCACAGTTTAAAAGACTGCATATTCTTTCGTTCAGTAGAGTTTTATACATGTCAGATAGTTCAAGTTACTGTTATTTCCATATCCTTACTGAATTTTTGTATCTACTTTCTAAAAAGCAATTTTTTTTTTTTTTGCGGTATGCGGGCCTCCCACTGCCGTGGCCTCCCCAGTTGCGGAGCACAGGCTCCGGACGCGCAGGCTCAGCGGCCATGGCTCACGGGCCCAGCCTCTCCGCGGCATGTGGGATCTTCCCGGACCGGGGCACGAACCCGTGTCCCCTGCATCGGCAGGTGGACTCTCAACCACTGCGCCAGCAGGGAAGCCCTAAAAAGCAATTTTTGAGAGACTGTTACTAACCTGAGTATAATTATGGATCTATTCTGTCATTTTTTGCTGCTTGTATTTTGAAGATATGTTATTAGGTGCACAAATATTTAGGATTCCTATTTCCTCTTCATTAATTGACCACTTTGTTACTATGAAATAACTTCCTTATCCCTGGTAATATACTTTGGTTTAAAATCTTCTTTTTCTTAGCTATCCCAGCTTTCTTTTAACTAGTGTTAGCTTATTATATCTTTTTACATCCTTTAATCTATTTGTTTCTTTACATTTAAAATATGTTGATTGAAGCAACATATGATTGGGTCTTTATTTTTTATTCAATCTGACAATCTCTGCCTTTCAATAAGTATTTAAACTGTATTTTAATATGATTACTGATGTGATTAAATCTGTCATTTAGCTGTTTTTTCTGTCTTATATGTTCTTTATTTCCTTTTTCCTCCTTTTTTTCCTCTTTTAGACTAATTGAATATTTTTTATGGTTCCATTTTTTCTTCTTTGCTTATTATTGGTAACTGTTATTTTAAGTGTTGCTTATGTTTAGTCTAACTTCAAATGATATTATAACACTTCATGTGTAGTTTGAGCCTTACAATATTATATCTCCATTTCCCATTGAAGGTAAGACATAGAACATATTATTTCAGCAATAGCACCTGTCTAACAGTTTCTGATGTGTAATACGTGTCCAATTATTGTTGGAAGGATGAATGAACAAATGAACAATCTCCTGAAGTTTCAGTTTCATTTCTCCTTTGCAGAGTTATCGTAGACAGTTTTTGTTTGAACACCTGAGCTCCCTAACCAAGTGATAAGCTGAAACAGCAACTGTGGAATGATACATGGTTTGGATCCTATAGCAAGAGTGAGGTTCTAGGATGTTCAGCCCATCTCCTAGTTATAATATATAGAAGAAGCAGGTTGGAACATCCTGACATCCATTACTAACTTCTTCTTTTAGTTACTGCATGAAGAAGTCCCTGTGCATCTGGGAGCTATACAAAGCCTCTTAGGAATAGCCACCTTTATTGTCTCTAGCACTGATACTGAAAAGCTAAGTACCTTTATTCCCTGCTAGTTTTTATTATATGTATTGTATGAGTCAGAAATAAAGTCTTTAGGTCCAAGGTCCAACATTCAGATTAGTTGGTTGTTGAGCACCACAAACTGAAAGTTTGAAACCTGCTTCCGTAAGACGTTGATTCTGGTCTTGGCTCTGCCGTAATAGCCAAGAGGGCGTGAACAGGTCACTGAAGCTCTCTCCCTTGACCTTTATTCCCCACTACTTCCATCTTATCATATTTCTCTAAATTCATGCAGTTCTTTGGAGCATGTGAAAATGGAACACCGAGAATTCTTAACCTCCTACTCTCCTATCTTCCTTTTCTATTCTTTAAAGGATTTCTGACTAGTTTGTATACATATAGAATGACAAATTGGGAAGGTTTTCATGAATCTTATCATTTTGGCAAATTGTTAGCTTGTAATTATTAGACCTTGCTTTGATTCCTTATTCAAATGAAGAATAATAATTCACGTTCACTCTTCAGGGTGGCAGTTGGTTTTTAATAAAAATACCAACACTTATCTGTAAATTATTCAGTTCCCAAACACTTTGCTATAATTGTCTTCAGTTTAAGGACTGCAACTGAAGTAATCCAAGTTTAGGCATTAACATAACTTCCTCCTTTCCATCCTACCATCCTATGTATGGATTGACAGAAATAAAATTGATTTGGGCTCTAAGAGTTCTTATAGTTCTTAATAACCAAAGAATGAGAACAAAGCTAAATTAGTTATTATAATGTATGTGAAATTATGAAGGGAATGTGTTGGGGAGGGTATGCAAAATTGGAAGTGTCTGTTGTTATCTTGAAGTAATTTCCCTTAGGTATTCATTTAACTTCAGTGTCAAGTTATTTACACAACAAGAGCAATGCCTATCTATTAAGGGTGATGTGAGAATTAGTTTAAATTTCACAAAGCACTTTGAGGCACTGAGTTGAAAAGTTCTTTATAAATGCCAGGCATTATTATAACCAGACTAGTAAAAAGAAACATGATAAAGCTACTCATGCAGTGTCCTCTAATAGAAACTTTATTGGTAAGGAAATATAAAGGTTACTGCTATTCATAATTTATGGCTGAGGGGAATAGATCAAGAATAATAATGCTTTCCTGTCTACATAAGTCTTAAAGACACAGATGTAGCTGGGATGGAATATATTGCTCCACTCAAGGAGAAGTATGAAATTGAGAACTTACAGGCAATAAAAGTGATATATGAAGATTAGTAAAGGCCAGTATCTTTAATTGAGCCATGAAAAATATCTTGACAAATTTGACTATGTCTTTCAAAGTCTTTCTTGAAGACTGAAATAGAAGATGTAATCCTTGATCATTTGGGTATATGGAACTTGAAATTTGTTAGAAATATTTGCATGATGGTCTTCATTCTAGTAACCAAAATAAGCTGTCTCATTGTGAATCCTTTTCAATTTTTTCTTTTGTTTTATGGTGAGGAAAATGAAAACTTTAAGTTAAGTAACACTGAGTGAGTATTTTTCAAAAGATTTAATACAAGCAGAATACCTCAGGAAAGTGAGAGAAATAATCACACCCCAAAACATCTTAAAGTAATCAGAGATTATGATAGAAATCTGTCTGTAAAAATCTTTGAATCACACAGTTAGCAGAAGAAATTTTTTAAAAGGTAAATTTAGTGTTTTTGTAATCAAATCGCAGCTTTTATTGGCTGTGTATTGGTTTCCTATTGTAACTTTAACAAATTACTGAAAACTTAGTGGCTCAAGACAACACAAATTTATTATCTTACAGTTGTGCCGGTCAGAAGTCCACAGCGAATGTTGGTGGGCTCAAATTAAGGTGTTGGCAGGGTTGTGTTCCTTTCCAGAAGACCAAAAAGGGAGAATGCAGGTTTTTTTACCTTTTCCGGCCTCTGGAGGCTGCCTGTGTTTGGCTCGTGCATGGTCCTCTTCCATTTCCAAAGCCAGCAATGACTGGTCAAGTGTTTCTCACATCACTTTGCTTCGTCACTCCTCTGCCTTCCCCTTCCACCTCCCAGAACCCTTGTGATTGCACTGGGCCCACCTGGATAATCTCCCTTTCTTAAGGCCCACCAGTTAGTGACCTTAATTCCATCAGCTACCTCAATTCCCCTTTGCCAGGTAAGTAACATAGTCACAGGTTCTGGGGATTCGGAATAGGCATTTTGGGGGAGACTAATTATTCTACCCGTTACAGTCCAGAAATGGAAAGGTGAGAGTTTCAGAAGCTTTTAGAGACCGGCAGGTAAATGGCGTACGAATTCTGCCTTTGCTACTGTCATTTTCTGTTATCAAGTTTTGGCAGTACTTTAGTTGGCAAGCCTTTTTCTCTTTTCACCTCAATGAAGTTATCAATGTTTGGTTTGCATTTTTATTTCTAATTTCTCTAAGCATCCACCCATCTATGCAACAAACACTTGGTAAGTGTCTAGTTTAGGAGGTGAAGCAACATATATGGACCTAGACCATATTATCCTTAGTGAAATAAGTCAGAAAAAGACAAATACTACATGGTATCACTTGTATGTGGAATCTAAAAGAATAATACAAATTAATGTATATGCAAAACAGAAACAGGTTTACAGATGTAGAAAACAAACCAGTGTTTGCCAAAGGGGAGAGGGGAGGAGGGAGAGACAAATTACGGGTAGGGGATTAAGCTACAACTATTATATATAAAATAGATAAGCAACAAGGATATACTGTATAGCGCAGGGAGTTATAGCCATTATCTTATAATAATCTATAATAGAATATAATCTGCAAAAATGCTGAATCACTATGCTGTACCTCTGAACCTAACACAATATTGTAAACCAACTGTACTTCAATTTCAAAAACAGAAGAATGGCTTAATTAAAGATACTGGCTTAAATTACACTAGCAGCCACAGGTGAATTACTCTAGGTATCACTATGAGCCCTTGCCCTCAAGGAGCATACTCTGCTAAATGCAGTCCATGAGCCCCTTCATACAGTGGTTCATTATTAAGTAGTGATGCCAGAAAAGATTTAGGAAGAATTTACACACCTTGATGTTTGTTTTTCATGCTCTCTCCAACCCCCATCATGCAAATAACAAAGCTTATAACCCCTATTTTTTTAACAAGCAAATGCCAAGAAAAAATATATAGCTCAGATAATACTTTCCTTTTTCTTCTTTTACTCATTTTTTTAAAGGCTTTTCTTATTAAAAAAAAAAAAAAGTACTATATAGAAGGAAGGAAATGTGTAATTTCCTGTCGGGCCATCAGCACATTTTTAAGGGGTTGGGAGTTTGATCAGTTCTATATTGTAAATTCCAGGATTCTTTCCAGCTTTGAAAATAAAGGGAACTGGATTTAGCCTACAGACAATAAGGTTCACAGAAGACTTAATGCTAATTTTTCAGTATACAGAAGGACCTTGTGTTAGTGAAAGTGAGCAGGTGTTCTTTGTTTCAACCAAGTAGGACAGGAAGCAATGACATTAAAGGAGAAATTATTTAGACTAAAAAACCTCAGGTGTATTAAAACACTGGAAAATGTTACTAAGAAGGATGTATTGTAGATTTCTCTCAGAAGTCATCCAGTTCATCTTCTCCATACAGTGAAAATACAGGGCTCTGATATTGGAGAAAATACATGCTAGTTATTAACATGTGCTAAATAAAAATTTATTGAAATGAAGTAAATTCAGTTGGTCCTTTCACTGTACATACTTTCTCAAGGTTCTAAGCTCTCAAGAAGGTACTTAAAAAGTTCACAAGGCATAGTTGTCATGAATCTTTGCTAAACTGAAAAATTTGTCAGTTGAAAGAGAAAGTTAGAAAAATGTCAACTGAACCCCAAAAGTCAAGGTTTCTCATAGAGATAGCTCTACTTATCTGGAGTGATGATCCCTTGGACATTTCCTTAAAATACCCTATGCCTCAAGGACATCTGATTGTCAGCAAAAAAAAAAAAATTTTTTTTAATCACAAACTGAAACATTCCAGCTAAAAGCATTTTCAGTCCCTTCTTACTCTGTTTTAAAGATGTATTTCTAAGGCCATTTCATTTCTTAATTGGATGTTAGACACTTGACTACACATGACTCCTCTCTAGAATGGATACAGCTGGATAGACAGGGATTATCCTTTACACAAGAGTATGACGTTTTGATCATGTCATTCTCTGGTTTAGAAGCATCTTTGGATTACACGTTATGGGATAACATACAAACTCCTTAGCAAAACCTATGCTTTTACAGTCTATCCCCATTCTTCCTTTCGGATCTCACCTATCAGCACAACCTTCCCATTTCCTTACCCTCTTCAGTCTACGTGGCCATATCCTCACCACCCACCCTGCCCCCGCCTTTGTACACAATCCCCCTTCCAGCCAAAACGATCTTGCTTATCTCACCCCATCTTGTTCATTTAAGAATTAAGTGATGTCTTCCTCCATTCCTCTCATAGACTTTATCCCTCAAGCCATTATAGTCTGGCCTCACCTAAACTTTCTCTTGCTGAGATCTCTAGTGACCTCTCTGTTGTTAAACCAAGCAGTAGCCTTTCCTTCCTTGCGACGCTTGACCTCTTGAGTGTCATTTGGCACTGACGGCCACTTCCTGTTCCCCGAAACACTCTCTGCCTTGAATGTCGTGCGTCCCACCCTTCTGGTTTTTCTTCTGTCTCCTTGGCCTCTGGTCTTGATTATAGAGTTCTCTTCCTTTTCTTAACCCTTAATAGTTACTGTTCCATGGGGCTCTCCCCTTACCTTTTGATAAGGTAGAGAATTGACATGGCAGAAAATGTCATGAACGTTTGTACTGGTTGAAGTTCCCTTGGTGGCAAGCAATGGAAACTGACTAAGGATAGGCCCCTGGGAACAAAGAGCTGACCAGTCACGCTTGGGGAAGGGCTTGAGAAGCAAAGGTAGTGGTAAGAATGTCAGCATCGGGATTGTGTGCCTACTTTCTAAGGGTGGGTCAGTTCCAATGGCCTCATGTCTTTATCAGTCCCTTCCCTGTGTCTTTTATTGTGTCTTGTATATTGTATCTTACAATATCTTAGAAATCTTATGTATTCTTTTAGACTCCGGAATGAAGCAGTGATTCCTCTGTGAAGTCTGTCCTGATTCCTTTAAGAATTGTGGATTGCACCTATCTCTGAGCTAGATTCATATCAAAAATGTAGCTGTATTATTTTACTCAAAGACCACAGTGCAATTGCTGCAGTCATGTGGTCTTTTTTCTCCTTCCTCTGGACTAAGATTTATGGGACAAGGCAGTGAATTCTTTACCTCACCCCAGAGCCTACCTAGCTCCCTCTCAGCTCTTCTAGATTGTTCCTCCCAGTTTTTAGGTTTTTAGTTTTGAAACAGTTTAGAAATTTAGAAAGTCGTGAGTTCATAGGCCACAAAGTTCAAATAATGTATATGTACAGATGCACATGGCTTGGCTTTAATTAATGTATCTTAATAGAAGAAAAGTAATGTAGAGGTGTCAGTTTGTACAAGTATATTTTAAGAGAAAGATCCTTCTGTACCCCATATTACTCTAGATGTTATGTACATGTGTATTTTTACACTTCATTTTAAGTTTTGACTCTATTAAATTTGACAGAATTTTAAACAAAGCCTGAAAAAAACATTTTGTGTTTTCCATTACACTTTAGCAAAGATGGAAAGTAATGTTGACGTTTTATTATGAAGAAGATACATTGGCTTTATATTTAAGATAAATCATAAAATGTGTTGTGTTATGCTAAATGACAAGGCATTTAAAGTGTTGGTGACAAAAATAAACTAAAAGACTAGAAGAAGCAGAAATACGTGTAGAAAAGTTAAGAAATGAATAGCAAAGAATAAGCTACTTTGCTAAATTCTGTAAGAAGCTAACTATTTTGCACAGAGCTACGATTTAACTTTTGTGTGAACCTAAAATACAAGAAGAATCCTTAGTAAATTATGTCTCTTAAGTATTCTAATTATTGTACCATCAACATCAGACATCCCTCTCTGAACGTGAACTAAGTCGTGTTGAAGTAGAACTGTTTATCTGCTTATCGTGAAAGAAAATTCTTCAAGCACTTACTACCTGTGCAAGTCTTATGCAGCAAAACTCTGTGTTAATATACTAGTTGGTATACTAAATGCTGTAACAAATGACAACATTTCAGTAATTTAAAATGATAGTGCCTGTATAATAGTTTATCATGGGTGTTCCTGATGGATGGGTAGATTTCCTCCGTGTGGTGATTCAGGGCCCTAGTTTCTTCCCTCTTAGGGCTCTCTTATTTGCTAGAGCATTGGAGTCCTCTGCATTTGGCTAGCAGATGAGTGAAGACGGCATACCTTCTTCACTTCTATATCATAATCATCATTCCCCAAAACGATTTACCACTTTTCTTCATATTCCATTAGCTACAACTTTCATGTGCCCCTGCTTAGATGCCAGGGGAGCTAGAAAATATGGCTGGCTAGCTGCTTCTTGGCAACAGTTCTGTACTAGGGAAAGCATGAATCCTGGTGAACACGTTAGATCATCTGCCATAGCTCACCCCTATAGCCAAGGTAACAACAATTCTGTTACCCTTCCAACTACCCATAGAATGCATTTACTTCAAGGGAGACAACCCAAAGCTTCATCCTGTCCTTACTTCCAGTTCAAGGTCCAGCATCTCAATCAGGTCCAGCTGTGGCTCTTTGCAGCCTGGTGCCCAATGAGCTAGGGTTCGTGTTCACTGCCTGCTGTTCCGTCTCCCCTCCCCACCCTGCTCAAGCACAAATCCAATATATAGCAGTGGAGCAGGGGGCAGGAAAGCTACAATTAAGCTTCCCATTCTGAAAAAAGGTGAAGTGGGAAATACAGAGCAATACGTGTCCAGGGAGAGCAGTGAGATGCTGTCATGGCAGGCACTGTGAAGACACCCTGCCTGACAGTGTTCAGGATCTCTTGATTAGACCCTTGTTATGCATCTGAAAAGAGTTGTTTTGTCCTTTATTCTCCCTGGCCCTTTGGGCTCTACACATTTGGGTGCTTCTTCCTTGTCTGTTATCGTCCATGGCTGAATCATGGAAAGGAGTATGATCGCTTTCTGCTTGTACAATTTGGGAACCTGGTGACAATTTAACAGAGTTTGTTCACCAGTACCATTTTAAGAAGTAATAGATTTCATATCTCTGGGCCTTCATTTGTTACATATGGCAGTGTTTACACCTTTATTAGAGTCTGTCCAGAAAGACAGAAAATTCCAGGCCATTCAAATGGTGGAAATTTAACACGGGGAGTTAGCTACATGTGTGATAGAACAGAGAAGCCAAACAAACGATGGTGAATAAACCCAGAGACTAACAATATCGGAAACTGCTGCACACCCTAGGGATAGAAGGGCAAGAGAAAGAAGTGACATTACCAGATATTATCTGAGTTTTTAGCTTTGATAAGAAGAAACCATCAACTCCTTATGGAGTCTTCCATATTCTTTCACCTTTCTGTGTGCCCACAGAGTAAGCACTCAAATGTTTAATTGAACAGAGATACGCAGGAAATCCTTCCACCGACTTCAGTTAGAGGTACCCATCAGAAAATGAAAATGTGGCAGAAATGATGGTGTTCAGTACTGAGATGATCCTTAATTGGGGATAAACTGCAGTTATTTGGGGACCTTTTTTAGTAACCCATTATTGGCATTTAGAGAATGAGAAATTGTCGAAAGTTTTAATTTAAATATTCTCTTCCTGTATACGACATTTAGAGTTTGGAACAATACCAGTGTTCATATAAACATAGAAAGAAGAATTAAAAAGGAATAAAGTCTGTAGGTGGTTCGTGCCAAATTCTTTTTAAAAGGATGGGGTGCGGAGAAATAGAAAAAGCTTTTCAGACGTGCTGGGAAATAGCAGTAAAAGCTACAGAGGATGTATAGCTCTTTAGTCTTTGACTCTTCTTGTGGAATCACCTTCTGAGTTGAAAATGATATACCTTTGTCTGCTGGTTTGAGCCAGAAATTACTAATCTATTTTCCTTTACTGTTGTTTAAGAAAGAATCTGTAAAATATTCCATTGGCTATTTCAGCAATCAAAAAGAACTCTTTCTAGAATCTGATCATAATTTTTGAAAACGTCACAAATGCCGTTTAATCTGCTTTGGGCTGAGCCTTTATATGCTGACGTGTGTAGATACGCTGGACTGAACCTGGCTATGGATGGGTTTGAGAAAAGTCTCAAAATAGTAGATATATTTAACAACTTGGAAGTTGGAGAC
Source organism: Globicephala melas (assembly GCF_963455315.2). NCBI lineage: Eukaryota > Metazoa > Chordata > Mammalia > Artiodactyla > Delphinidae > Globicephala > Globicephala melas. Next base: position 27,741,798 of record NC_083322.1, read on the forward strand.
TGTGACTATGTTGTTTTTCCTAGAGAGAGAAAGAGCCTTGCCCGAAGATTTCTCCATGCATATTTTCACTCATACATGGAAATGAAGGATTTTTTTTTTTGACAGAGCATGTCAAATTCAGTTGCCATGATGTGCTCTGAAAACATTTTATCATACCTGAGCATGTTTATAGTTCTTTCATTTTCTTAGAAACTTCAAAGTTTTTTACTTTTCACGTTGCTTTACAATAAGAAATGGCTTAAAATATGATGTACTGCATTTCATATCTTCATTTTATCCTTCAGAATATAGTGCTCCCATTTAAAAATATTCATTAAGGCTTGAATATAGGCTGTGTCTAAGGAGTGTCGTGACTGACTAAAAGGGGAAAATTTTTTTTTTTTCTTTTATCTACATGGTACGTAACATCTGAAGAGTAAGCTTTTCTTTCCTGTGTTGGCTCTGTGGAATGTGGGATTGTGAAATAACGACTTGATAATTTGGCAGTTTTATTAAAAATAATTACTTTGTTTCAGTCATCATAATATCCTCTTTATAGTTTTGAGAACATGTAATCAGGAAAAAAATCCTTCTCTGATATTGATCTAGAGCAGAAAATGCGACGATCCGTCTTTTCCATCTCTTATTGGGTTGATTTCCTTTAACACTACTTTGCAATGAAAATATTAAAACATGAGGTATATTTTTGCTGCTTCAAATAATTGGTTTTGCTTTTTGAGCATGCTATTTGTAATTTCAAAGAATATTTCTTTCTGAACTTCTTTGCTCTGAGGAGTTTAGAGTGGTCTTGAAATTATAGGTGTCTATTAAGTATTTTTCAACTGTCAATTCAACCGTAGCGGCCGTGCTATTAATTCATTATGAGGTGACACAGGAAGAAAACTCGTTATGTGATAATGTGAAAACACATTATTTGTCAAAAAAATAAATAAATAAACCAGTCTGTATTGAAAACCCATCTGCTGTGGTGGGAGTGAAATGGTTTTATTAGACACATTTGGGCATGACACCACCTTTTCAAACAGGAAAATGTATAGAAAAGATTTCAGTTCCACTCCTTAGACGTTCTGTATTCACCTAAATGTGTTATTTTTGTCCCTTACAGGTGATATTATACCCAACTTCTAATAGCTCCAAGTCAGCTGAGCTGCACCGAATGATCGTTCCAAAAAACAGCCAGGACTCTGACTTAAAGATCAAACTGGCAGTGCGAATGGATAAACCACCACATATGAAACATAGTGGGTGAGTGTACTTGAAGGTGTTTTTCTCCTGAATTATTGGATTTCATTGTATCGCTTTTGTCATTTTACTGAGAGCCAATATATCAGACATTCCCATGGAGTTTCCCCCCCCAAGTTACATTAATAGGTTAACTTAATTTTTTAAATCTGTAGACATCTTTATAGCTGAATACATGGGTACTTAGTTCATATAACTGATTGCATGCTAACACACTATTGGTACTTGATTGTGTTGGTATTGCACATCGCTTATATTGATAAAGAACAGTGATGTATGGAGATAACGTGTAAGATATATTTCAAAATACAGTAGTAGTTGAAACAAGCCTAGAATTCAGATCCCCAGAAATAGTTAAACCTACATAGACTACATTAGAGTTTAATGGTGGTTCAGATATAACCCAGGAGGCTTTACAAGTTTTGACGGGAGGGGCGTGAGTGTTCATTGCAATATGTGAGTGAGAAACTAGATCAATACCGGAGGAAACTGATGTTGGTGGATAACCAGAAGTGCAGGGGCTGGCCCCTGGGGATTGCTGTGGGTCAGAGTCAACTTCCATCTCTGAGATTCTTTTTCCCTTGTAGCTGATGAGGAAACAGGTCTGAACTCTTCAGTACAATTCAATGAGTTTTTTAAAACCCAGGTCTTTCTCAGATTAATACTTTAGGACTTGCTACAGCCAAATTCTAGTGTAGGGGTGTTAGCCGCTAGGAAAGAGTGCGAAGACTTTTCTTACTAAGGAGAGAAGCAGTTGCTAAAGTGTCTCCTCCCAAGTTTAGCAGCAAATCTAACAGTCTGTGCGCATGCCTGTACAGAGGGGCATCTCTGCTGGCTTTGGAGCCAAGTCACTGGCACTGTGGCAGAGTTGACTGGTAAGTCCACAAGATAAGGATTCTTTCGATGACTGTTAGGGAAAACCAAGTTAGGCTCTGAGCAGGAGGCAGCCCAGATGTATCTACTAGAGCCGGGATGAGACTCTAAGGACCATATTGCTTCCTTGGTTTGGGTGGGCAGTAGTGTATGCAGTGTCAGAACTAGTCTCACTTGGGGGAAGAAGACCTCAGCGGGTGGGCTCTTAGAAAGGGAACAATAATTTAGGTATCCCACAGTATGGCGTCTTTAATGTAGTAATGCAGAGTCTAACTATGACTCATGATGCAGATGGAGTTCCGGGGATTTAATACTGAGAGTTCTTTCTTCCCACTTCCATCTACCTGCTCACTGTTGATTTATGCAGCAGACATGGATTGAGCACTTCCTCTGTGCCAACCAGAGCAAGCCTCAATGAGATACCATCCCAGGCCTGAAGGAACTGGCTAGCCAGGGATTCAGGCTTGTGTACGAATAATGATAATAGTGATAAGCGCTACAAGAGAGGAATGGGAACGGGTGGAAATAACACCTGATTCTAGCTGGAGTCAAAGAAAGTCTCACAAGGCAACTGACTTTTGAGATGAAGCTTGAGGGATGAATTCAGCAGGTGGGCAGTGGGGAGGAAGGGCAGTCCAGCCACCAGCCACATGGCATAGCCTATACATAGGCAGGAGATCTGGAAGGGCTGTTAGCCAGCCATGACAATTTTGGTATGGCTGGAGAGTGCTTTAAGACTAGAGAGAGTACTACTGCTCTAAAGTGCTTAGAGACTAGTAGAAACTAGAGGGAGATAAAAAAAAAGAACACATTATGTTCCAAACATTGTAGTTATTTCCCTACTCTTTTGAACTCAGTCTCTTGATGAATAGTACAGCAAGAAATGGGAACCTATGCTCTGTAACGCCAAGGTGGCCCCTGATTTACACATGGGCAGCACTGTGATGAATACCCTTTGAGCCTTCAGATTGACCCAAGAACCAGGATTGAATATGAAGTTGGGCACATAGCAAGTTCTGAAGCCTTCAGCTCCCATGGAAAGAAAGCTCTGCTCTAATCCTTGGCATTTTCTTGCTCTAAAATGCTTCAGGGCAAGTGGTACAATCTAGCTGCTTTCTAAGACTTGATTTTTTTTTTTTTTTTTTTTTTTTGCTTTTTTTAATCACTCCTTTGCAACGAAGGAGAATTGGTTTGTATCACGTCTCAGACCTTTGACTAAATTAGGACCCCCAGAATGGTTCTGGTGTTGACTTCTGCCCAAGACTATGGGTGAAAGAGCTGACTAAAGAGAATGTCTCATAGTCTCTGAATTTAATCTGTAAAGCTCGAGAGCTATTGTGACCTGCCTTTACGAAGATACGAGCAGGCATTGCCAGACGTTTGGGTAACTGCAGTTTGTGGTATGTAAAAGGAAGAAATTCTAGAATTGAAAATATCTGTGATGTTGTTCTGCTAGTTGGTGTGTTATGGAGCATAATTAAGAATATCATATTTCCTAATAGTTATTCAAAAAAGCTATGTAAGACCGTTATTGAATGTAATAATAATGATCAACCAGAATTTCAACATTGCTATAATAGCAATTTATCACTATGGGCAGGGACCACAAGCACCTGTCTAGGTTTCTCAGTGCCTGTGTGGTAACAGTTTTAAATATTTTGAATATCACCCCTGTGTTTAGATGTATATGGGAAAACATGACTTGACACACACATGACAATCCTAACCTTATACATCTTTTTCTGTGGTGCTTCACAGATGGATTTTACTGAAGCCGAATTGTTGCATTTTAAAATGACCTTTTTTTGAACCAGAAGGAAAAGTATAACCAATCTAAAGCTCATGCTTCTGGTAATTAATCAGGCCATGACTATACATTATAAATTTTTAATAGGACTGACTACATGCAGATGAAAATAGATATTTAATTTGGATAACATAAGCATAATGACGACTCATTCATTCAAAGCCAAACTAAACATTACTATGTGACATCTAGCTAGTAAAAATTTGGGTTCATAGGCTTCCTTGGTGGTGCAGTGGTTGAGAGTCCGCCTGCTGATGCAGGGGACATGGGTTCATGCCCCGGTCCAGGAAGATCCCACATGCCGTGGAGCGGCTGGGCCCGTGACCCGTGGCCGCTGAGCCTGCACGTCCGGAGCCTGTGCTCCGCAACGGGAGAGGCCACAACAGTGAGAGGCCCGCGTACCGCAAAAAAAAAAATAAAAAATTTGGGTTCATTTGTTCTTTGGGGGTATGTCATATAAACTAATTACATAAACTCTTATATAAATCTGTTAAATGAATTTCCAGCTAGGTTTTAAGTGGTTAAATAATTCACATTCAGCTTTAGAATTTATCTTCCTTCCTTTTTTGGGTGGCTGGAAGACAGAAGTGTTCGTGAACAAATGGACTGTCCTTTAGCATAGCCTAGTGGCTGAGAGGCAGTATTAACTTAAATCTCAGAACTACCGTCGTCGTTTTTATTAAATCATGTTTTCCTAATTCAAATGTTATTTTCTCAGCCCAAAGAAAGGCAAAATAAAATGAGGCTAATAAAGCAAATGACTATTATGACAAATCTACAACTGAAAAGGAGAAAGATGAAAATTCAATTGCCACAAATATGTAGAAGCATTATGACCGGGATCTACGTAGTCTGCATGAAGCTGATTACTTTTACAGTTAAAAGAAAGAAAGAAAAAGAAAACTTCATGAGTATATAACTATAGAAGGATTATTTCACAGTTAAAATCAGTAAGATAAAATTTTAGCCAAATCACTACCATATAAATCTCATAATTCTCTGTGTGTAAAGTCATGCTTGGCAGTTTGAACATTTATTGAATGAATAGATGTTTTGAAATACTTTGAGAGTATCGTATATAAAACTCCCTAACTTACATCATAAAGGTAGAAAAGGCCCTGGGCCCATTGCTTGCTGCAGGGGCAAGACAGCATGTGAGCTTCCAGCAGGAAGAACAGCATAAGCCCCAAGCTGGCTGCTTGATTGGTTTCGTGTGCTTCCCTGTAGAGAGGACCGGCCAGGCATTCAGGGTCTGCTGTGTGATGCCTACGGAACCTTTCAGTCATACTCTTAATGTTCAAGTGTGGCATTTGCTCTAAAGTGACATGACTGCACTCTAATGAAGTTGAATTATTTTGTTTATGACTTAGGGTTTATTATCTTCAAGTAGTTTAGGGGACAGTCTGAAGACCAAAAGGAGGAAAATCTTATTTTTGGCAAAGTGGCGCTTACTTAGAGGGTCTGGACCTTCCAAAAAATAACAAGTCGGGGGTTTTTTTTCCAAGGAAAATTGATTCCTCATTTTAAATCGACCTTTTAGCATGACTTTTCTACATGTCCTTGTCTAAAATAACCATGTTTTGACATCTCTGCATTCCCAATTTATTACCTCAATCTGGCTTACCCCAGTTTCATAGAAATCCCACTCCTTGTAGCCGTGCCAAAACTTCTGACAAAGTGTTTGCTAGTTTCTTAATAAATCATTGATTCTTTTTCTGGATACAGTTTTCAGGAGAGAAGGGCTGTCTGTGGTCCTTTATAAACGTTGATTTAGTCATTGTAGAATGATAAAAATGTTCCAAATACCTTAATACTCATGTCATTTTATATATACTAATATAAATCATTGAGTTATGGTTTTCATTTTAATTAACTAGTGATTAATAAATTATTATAATGTTAGAAACATTTTCAAACATAGCTTTAATAATTATTAAGCTAAATGTCTTAACTTGTTATACTCCTTTGCAAAACTTCTCTGATTTCTCCTGTGACGGATTAGTTTGTCTGCAACTTTAAGCTCAAACTGTGGCTTTCTGTTCAACACAGGATTTTTCTCTAGGAGGCTAACATCTTAACCTGTGTTATTTTCTTCTGCTTTTTATGCATCAAATAACTATTCTCTTGCTTTTAGACACCCTTCAGTATCACATTTGGGCATCTTAAACAAAGGTACTTTAGGTCAAATAATTAAGGGTAGCAGATGAGTTCCTTTTTTCTTTATTTTCTTTCAGAAACCACAGACCATATTCATTGGTTTTCTTAATTAATTTGGAGCACTTTTCAAGAAGGTATCGTGAAAACTATTTAGGAATACTATAAAATTTTATAAACAGTTAATGCACATAATTGTAATGGAATGGTTTCCTCTTCTTAATTGATGCCTTGCTGTAAAATTTTTGTACTATATACTTGACACAGTGGTACTTTTTATTTGTGCATTTGTGCATATCCAGAAGTTTGGAAATAGTAACACTGTGTTAATAAAGCAAAAATCTTGGGCTGGTTAAAGGCCTGGGCATTGTGGAAGGTCAAGAAAAATTTGTACGTTATTTGAAGATATTTATTTTTAGTTCATTTCTCTCGTAGCTGAATAGTGGCATAGATGGAGGACAGTACTATAAGAGTTTGAAGAGTAAGCACTAGTTTAAGAGCCAAGATGCTTGTATTTTGGCCCCAGTTCTGTCACTAACTTTGGGTAAGTCACTGCATCTTTTTTGGCCTCAGTTTCATCAATTACTGAAGGAGATAGTGGGCTACAAAATTTGAATGGCTCCTTAGACCCCTGGAAAATTATAACTCAGTGAATCATTTCCTCCCTGACCTCGCCAGGTGCATATTTTACTCATTCCATAGTATGTCATCAGAGAGAGGGTGTAAGGGTTCAGGGGGAATAGAAGTGGTAAAAGCGAGGGCAACATGGAGGGATGTGGCAGATTTGGGGGTTTATTTGAATCCTCTCAAGGCAAGGAAAGGAAGTATCATGACTGACTTAGAAACATCAGGCTTCTGTTGTATAAGATTAATTTGAAAAATGCACAATATAGAATTGTTTGTACTCTGATGGTGTTAAACAAATGCATATGAAAATTCAGAAAGGATGTATACTAGACATACTAAATAGAATACAACTATGGGTGACATTGTTTTTGTTTTCCAAATTTTCTGTGATGTCATCATACTCTTTTATGATGAAAGAATGCAGTTTATTGAACTGAAAAAAAAAAAGAAAATAGGTTTTCTTTTCACTGAAAACAGTTAAATTTGTTTTACCAGAAATCTGATTGTTAGGGAGACCTTTGAGAGGATGCCTTCAGGAGAGCCTGGGAGGAGTCCTGCCCTTCCAGTACTTAAAGGGACAGTGTCATTTAGGAGTGTAAATTCTGGAGCCAGACTGCCTGCCTTCAAATTCTGGCTCCATCACTTAGTAGCTAGGAGATCTTGGGCAAGTTATAAAACTTTCATAACTTTGCCTCAGTTTTCTCATCTGCAAAATTAAAATGTTGGTAGAACCTACCTCACAGAATTGTCTGGAGGAGCAATATTTTAATGTGTATAATGTGCTTACAGGGGTGGCTGGCTAGCTCACAGTAATAGTATATTTAGCTATTAATAAAACCCTAAGGCAGGTACATCTTTGAGTTGAGATACTAGTAAAAGAAGGAAAAATATTAAATATTTAAAATATGAAACAGACAAAAACACTTTAAGAAATAAGACATTTCCATTTCATCCCCAACTTCTGACACCCTGCTCTACTCCTCTCCAGCACTCAGGAGGGCTGCCGCTGGGCAGTAGGGGGCCAGGACTGGGAGACCTGGGCTCCAGCCAGCTCTGCTTTCAGGTAGCACTGAGTCCACAGTCACGTGCCTCCTTGGTTTCTTCATCTTTATACAACATATTGAACTCATTAAATGATCTTTAAGTTTCTTCCCGCTCTGAAATCTTTTAATTCTTTACGTCGAAAATTAGGGTTCCCTTAAGGAAAGAAAGATGGAAGTGTTTATATTCCTGGGCAGGGTGGAAACAGTTAAGTGATTTTCAATCCGCATTATTCTCTCTCTCTTTTTTTTTTTTTTTTTTTTTTGCGGTACGTGGGCCTCTCACTGTTGCGGCCTCTCCCGTTGAGGAGCACAGGCTTCGGACGCGCAGGCTCAGCGGCCATGGCTCACGGGCCCAGCTGCTCCGCGGCATGTGGGATCTTCCCGGACCGGGGCACGAAACCGTGTCCCTAGCATCTGCAGGCGGACGCTCAACCTCTGCGCCACCAGGGAAGCCCCCACATTATTCTCTTTGAGGACATTTCCATAGACATGAAGCAACGTGCAGAGTGACACAGAACACAGACTTTGAAGTTAGACCTGGGTTCAAATTCTAGTCCTGTCACTTTTTATGCAAACTTGGTCAGGTCTTAACTTCTCATAGCCTCACTTTTCTCCACCATGAAGTTGGATTGTCCTGAGCATGAAATGAGATATACTGATAAAGCATGTAGCACAGTGCCTGTTCCATAGTAAATTCTCAGTTAACTAGTAACAATCATTAAAATAAACATTAAAAAATGTATGATTCCTTAAACTATAATAAAACCTTCTTCTAGTTTTAATCACATCATTTGACTTTATTTGGAAGAAAATGCTCAAAGACAGATGGGAAAATAGTGCACAAATCCTCACTGATTCCTTGAGAGTATAAAAGTTATATCCCCATTAATCCCCCATTAGGGCCTTCTGCTTAATTGTTAGGCTTTAATTTACATTTTTATTTGACAGCTGTTATGGCTGTAGGTGGTGGCGGTGGTTTGTTTCTCTTAGTGTGTACGTTTGGGTGCTCACTTTATTTTGTCTACTGTATGTCCAAAGGAAGGAAAAGGAAAATACAGTTGATTCTTGAACAACATGGATCTGAACTGTACATGGCCACTTATACTGGGATGTTTTTCAGTAGTAAATACTGCAGTACCACACCATCAGCGGTTGGTTGAATCCAAGGATGCGGAGGAGCCGTGTATACGGAGAGCCAAAGTTATAGGAGGATTTTTGACTGAGTGGAGGTTCAGCACCCCAGTCTCCACGTTGTTCAGGGGTCAACTGTATTGCCTAAGAGCTTTCAACTGTGTCTGAGCAACTGACTTGAATGATTTATCTAAGAAATAAGCTCCAGTTCTAAGAAAGAACACCTGGAGATCGTTTCATAGCAAGTGAGAAGAATCTGATAGAATTTCTCTCTTTATTTTAGTCCAGTGCAGTCTAACTTCTTTGAAAAATGGCATGTGCTCTCAAAGTGTATTATTTTAAATAACTAGTGTGGTGCCTTTTGTAGGTTTAGTGCAATTGCTAGCTTTAATTTCCTTAAATCATTAGACAAAGTATTACTTGACCGACATAGGTCTAAACAGTCTATCAGATCTTTCTCTTTGTGGTATTAAAATTTGTTCTCTTTTCAATAAGTTGTTGATCTCAATTTGTATATACCAAATAAGTTAGTTTTAATTTCATCTCAGGTATTTTTTTTGTTTTTTTAAATTAGTGTTGTATATGTGCTTTGTTTAAGGAGGCATTGGTAAGCCTGAATAGCTTATGCAATACTTATTGAGTAAAAGACTTTTATTTTGTAGTTAGCATAGTACCCAAGACATTCAGGTAATTGAGTAGTCAATTATATATGCTGACATTTTATGAAAATAATCACTGGGAGTGATTGGTGTCTTTGAGATTAGAGTTCTACAGCTGCATCTTGGACATTCTTAGCTGGCTCCTGGTAGAGGACTGTAGCATTTACTGATGTTACTACAGAATACTCTTGCTCCACATCCACCCCCGCCTCACTTCTGCCAGTTTTCAGATCGGATACCATCTCTGCAGTGAGGCTCATCTTGACCACCCTGTATAGAACGGTGCTCTTCTTTCCTTGCTGCCAGCTCTCTTAACCTGCTTCAATCCTTAAAACTCTTATTACCTGATATTATAGGTAGTGACTATTGCTTATAGACTGTCTCACCATCTACAATGTTATCTCCATTTGGGTGATTTGCTGGTAACTAGCTCCCCAACCAAATCTAGTTTCTGTAAGATAAGTACCTTGCCTTATTCACTGCTATTTTTAAACCCAGTTTTTAGAAAATTGCCTACCACTTATCAGAAGCTAAATAAATATTTGTTGAATGAATGAATGTTTTCTTTTCCAAAGAAAGAGGAGAATGCAGAACTTAGGTTCACAGATCTTTTGTATTCAAGGTTTTGGATTGGTTGTTTGGATATATTGGTTATAAACTTCAAATTATAATGCTGTCTAATTGGTACCACTGTAATATAAGTTTATTGGAGTGTGCTTCAGAACATTATTGCCCCAGACGAAGTGCAGGAAACTTCATTAGTCCACAGATTTCTATATGAAATCTAAAAGTTATATTATGAAAAAAAACTGTATTCTTGTCTAAAAACTTTGTTATTCTCTATAGCGATGCTTTCTTTTTTTAAATGGCTTTTTTGTCTAAACTATGATGGAGGAAGTAAATTTCTAATATCTATTATCTGCAGACATTGATATTTAGACTCTTCCTGTGATATGTGGTTGGAACGTAGGAGGAGGCTTTAGCAGCATTTTGTGTGGGCAGCATTATACCTCAGGGTTCGTATATAAGAATGACGGATCACATAACCCATACTTATTAAGGGCAGAAAAGAGCTAGACTTGAGCTTTGTTCATACTATGTTTGTGGAATCAATAAGTTACTCACTTTCTTTCTCCTACAGCGCCTCCTGATTTGAAGTAGTCCCATTTATTTCAGGAGTTGTTCTGTCAGTTCTGTTTGGTGAACACTTTTACTCCATTTACATAAGCTCAAAAATACTTCATGAAAATATTCTTCCCGACAACTGCCGAAGAAGAATGAAGAGAAACCAAAAAGGAGCCAGCACTTTGGCCATCAGTCAGATAGGAAGGGTCTTGGATACATTACATGGGAGAGGAGTCGAGGGGACAAGCAAAAGAATGGGCTGATTGCTACCAAGATTTGTAAAGATTTCAAAGGGTCCAAACATGGCCCAAATCATCAAGAAATGTAGGCACCTGAAGATTACATAAGTTAGGAAGAATGAAGCATGGCATCAGAGAAGGGCAACAGTACTAAAAGAACTTGACCAACGTATGTTGCAGCAAAGCTGGCCTCATTGGGAAGCCCCAAACAAAAGGAGGAGTAAAATAGCTTAGGGGCATATGAGAGAGGTCCAAAGGGACGAAAATGAGTGTTGGTGGGAAGTAGTGATCGATAGGGTAGTGTCTAGAAATACAGAATTGATTAAAAAGAATCTCTTCAGAAGTAGTCCCAACGTGTCTAGTAGTGTACTTAATTCGGTAATTCTTTCAAATAACACATGATCATTAGGAATATTTCCTAATCTTCTCTTTATGATCAGAGCTGGAGTTTAGCAGGTTTGGGTATTGGTGACAGGAGGTAACATCACAGCCACAGTTTCCCATCGAGACTGTGTTTGAAATGCCTGAAAATCGTTGTAAGCCCATGATCGTGGGGAAGATAGCAAATGAGCTTGTTTTAGTCAGATAGACGTGTGTTCTGATTATAAAAAGAATCATCACCACAATTTAAATGTTCATTAGTACCAGTGTTGATGACATGAATGAGCATGAGCAAAGGGTTTGCAAGTATTAACATTTCTAATCATTCATCCTGGAATCATTGATATCCTTAAGGGATAGTACGCTAGTATTAAATCAGAGGAAAAGCACATCTTATTTTCATAATTTTAAAAAAGGAATGTTTATTGCCTTTATAAAACTATGAGTATCTTTTAGTGTCTTTGTTTAAGTTCATGTATAAGAACTTATGAAAAAATTTTTTTAAATTTCTTTTGACAGTAGATTAGAAGGGCATAGCAATAGAACAAAAGTCAGAGAAAATTTGAATGTCAGCTCTTTCCAGCTTTGTGAAATTTGGAGCCTTATCCTTTCTGCCAGTTAGACTGATCTTTACATTTGTCTTTAACCACTTCCTCTTCACCTATTGTACTTAATACCTCTCTCTCTATAGTCTTTCCCACAGATAAATCCATTCGTTCTGCCAACCCCAATTCAATCTCTATTCTAACAGCAACAACAAAAACAACCCAAAAAGCTGTTCAGTGACTTTTGTACTGATTTTCCTGTTTCACCTGTTTTCCAACGCAGTCAGGAATTTAGGAATACTATTTAATGTGTCTACTAAAAAACTTCTTGTGCTTCCCCATTGTCTGTAGGATTAGAGTTACATTTTTTAGCCTAGCATTCAAATTCTTCAAAAACCTGTCCCCATCTAGTCTTTACAACTTTTTCTCCTTTCCATACCCAACACAAACCCCCAGCTTCAACCAAATCGATCAGTTTGTATACACTGAACATGCTTTTACTAACACAACCTTATTATTTCCACTTTTTTATGAACAAACCCTGCCAGTCTGATACTAGCTTACACATTTTCTCACACTAGTACAGATGTACCAAGAAAGGTCGTTTGTTAATCTAACTTCCTCTTGAGCAGAAACTCAGCTAACCCTCATCGCTTCATCTCCATGGCCCTGGTTTTGAGGGAACTGCTGGAAATCACTCAGATGTCCATTTTGATAAAATGAATAAATTTATAGAAAGGTTTAACCATCAGATTGACTAAGTATATCTGAGAGAGTGATAGTGTTAGGTGTGTTTGTAGTGAAAGATGTGAATAATTGATGAAATGTTTTAAGGCATAATGAAAACTACTAAAGGACAATGTAATACCATAGCAGTACAACTTTGTTGCAGTGGCTGGGAGTGTACAACCTGGCTGTAGCCCCATCACTGTGTACTCCTGGTGTAAATTTCTTAACCGCCTTGTGCCTCAGTTCTTCACTTGTAAAGTGGAATAGTAATCACCTATTTCACAGGGTTGCTGTGAGGGTTAAATGAGTTAGTATCACTAAAGTGCCTGGCACATAAATGTTCAGTACATTTTAGCTGTTCTCAGGAAACAATAATTAATTCAAACTATGATTTACAAATAAGTGCCATGTTTGTTCTTAAAGATTCTTTAAATTTTATAGTGCTTTACAATTTTCAGAAGTTTCACACATGTGAATGCCGTGTTTTAATTTTATGATACAGTATTATATAAAAATAATTCCTGTGACTGAGATTTTCCTATTACTGTAATAATATATATTTAATGTAAAAAACTGGAATTATAAGAGAATCAACATGGAAGTCACCTCATAATAACAACTTTTTAAAAAAATCTTAGGTATAAACACAGCATTGTAAATCAACCATACTTCAATAAAATTTTTTTAAAAAATAAAGGAACTGGAGAGAGAAAAAGAATCTTAAGTATTTAAAAGTTAAAAATAAAAGTGCTTCTCCGGCTTCCCTGGTGGCGCAGTGGTTGAGAGTCCGCCTGCCGATGCAGGGGACGCGGGTTCGTGCCCCGGTCCGGGAAGATCCCACATGCCGCGGAGCGGCTGGGCCCGTGAGCCATGGCCGCTGAGCCTGCGCATCCGGAGCCTGTGCTCCGCAACGGGAGAGGCCACAACAGTGAGAGGCCCGCGTACCGCAAAAAAAAAAAAAGTGCTTCTCTTTATTCTCTGATCCCACCAGCCGTATCAGCAATTTTGTGCATGTATCTTTGTTATGTTAATATATTCAATGTACAGTAATTTATTTTAATATTTATTTAATTGGCTGCATCAGGTCTTCGCTGTGGTACGCAGGATCTTCCTTAGGGCACTCTTTGAAGCGCGCGGGCTCTTCGCTGTGGTATGCGGGCTTCTCTCTAGTTGTGGCGTACGGGTTTTCTCTTCTCTTGTTGTGGCACAGGCTCTGTAGTTTGCGGCACGTGGGCTTAGTTGCCCCGCAGCATGTGGGATCTTAGTTCCCCGGCCAGGGATCGAACCCACGTCCCCTGCATTGGAAGGCGGATCCTTTACCACTGGACCACCAGGGAAGTCCCTACAGTAATTTTGGTTTTTTTCTTTTTGGCCTACGGTAATTTTTGATGTCTCATATTCCACCACTGTTATTTTCTGCCAACATCAACCACTCTATGTATTTAATGTTCTGACTGTTAAAGTCATATCATGAATAAATGTGTTAAAAATTATTTCTTAATTAAAATTATCCCTACTACTTGCATTCCTACAAGATCAGTTGGTTTTAATAGGTTATGTAAAATGAAAAGTTGAACTTTGTGAGACAGAGCACAAGTTGCATTAATGATTGAAGGGTAATAAGTGAAATGAAAAATTACTAGGCAAGGAGGAGAAAGTGTTTATCCTGCTACCGAATATTCAGTGAATGGATTATAGCTGCGATCTTGCCTTTAGTGTTTCTTGTGGTAATTGTCAGGAAGAGGTATGAAGAATCATGGGACCTTAATAGTATGCCTTGCCATTTTAATTACTGAGAGAAGCAAGAGAATCTAAATTGCCAGGAGATGCATTACTAATTAAAGTGTCATTCTACATTCATTCTGAAATAATTAGTTTGAATATCTGTAAGAGCTGAGGTATAAATTTACTTCCAAATTCAAGAGCATACCCACAGCAGACTTTGTTAAAGTGATCTGTGGTTGGGAAAGGTTAACAGTCATAAAATTTTAAATGTTACTTTAATTTGGTACAAGTTAATTTTTTATTGGATTGATTATGGAACTTGAACAGATAGAGTTTAGAATACTTTAAAACTTAGTATGTTTTTAAAATTTTTATAACACTGAGTACCTAAATTGTTTTCAGCTTCCTTGAGTATTGATGTTTTTTTCATTTTTTTGTTTCAGCATTTTTCGCCACTTGAGAAAAATCTTCTTTAATAAATAATGATGTCAATATTATATGAATTACATGTTCTCTTAACACTCCACGGCAACTTGTAAATGTAGTCATATTCAGTGGACTCTTAAAATTCTAGATTATATCTCAAAAACTTCTGGTTAAAATAAATTCACCTAAAAGGACGTGTACTTGAGAAGAGTTTAAACAATTACATGTTTCTCTAGAATTTGAGGCACAGAAATTCACATACTCATATTCCTCATTTCATGGCACACTGTCACCAGCTCTTCCTCTGTTTTACTTTTTAGTCCTTTCATCCCTTGTCCCATCTCTTACTCTGCTCCTACCTGCATAGGTGTCCATCCTGTATTGGAGAGTGTATCTTTGAATGTTAGGTAACCTTATAGAGTATGTTTTGTATGTGTATGTCTTTTAAGTTTATATATTTTGTGCTAAAGATACTCAACTTCTTATGTTTTCATTAAACATTAAGTATTTAAGACCTATGTACATAATTATGCTTACATTATTCTAGGTCATTGCTTCTTGATATTATGTACATTCCATAGTATTTATCATATTTTACCTATGCAGTCCTCTTACGATGACCACCTACCCGAACTGTCTTCTCCAGTCCATCACCATACACAGTGCCCCCTTGATTGTCCTTGTTCATGTCCACTTGTAGGCCTATGTCAGAATTTCTCCACCATACATAACCAAGAATCAGACATACACATACTTTTGTTGGTTTTAGCTGTTACAGATACCCTCTTGATCTGTTATCTGACGGATAACCTTGTTGAACAGAAATGCTTGGTAGTCAAATTCATCAATTTTCTTTCTGTGTATTTGTGCTTTTGGAGTCATTTTAAAAGTATCTTTTACCCCTAAGTCACAGAAATAATCCCTTTTATTTTCTTCTTTTAGGTTTAAAGATTTATCTTATACTTTTATGTCTTTAACGCACATAGAGCTCCCTTTTGGAATGTTGTAATAAGAAAGGCCTCTAACTTTGTTGGGAAGGCAACCCATCCTTCCACCTTTACTTTTGTGGGATAGAAGCATAGTACTGATTGTAGTAAGCTGACTTGATCAATTCTCTTATTCTAACAATTTATTTTGTTGTAGTTTTTCTGTAGGTGATTGTGTCACCTGCAAATAATGGCAGTTTTTTCCTCTTAATTTGCTGTCTTTACTCTCTCTTTTTCTTGTCTTATACAATGGGCCTAGGCCTTGAATGCTATGTTATTTAGAAATGACAGCAGGCAAGCTTGCCTTTTCTCAGTTTTAGAATAACTAAATCTGTATTATGATTCTCCAGAGAAAAAGAACCGGTAGGACGCACACACGCATACACGCATGTGTGTGTGCACTAAGAGACTTATCATAAGGAGTTGGCTGTTGTGATTATGGAAGCTGGCAATTCCAAAACCTACAGAGCCAGTGGTCCAGTTCTAGTCCAAAGACCAGAAGCTGCTGTAGAACCAGGAAGAGCCAGTGTCCCAGTTTGGAAGGTTTCAGACAGGAATTGCCAGTGTTCCAGTTTGAAGGCTGTCAGACAGGAGAATTGTCTCTTACTCAGGGGAGGGTCAGCTTTTTGTTCTAGCTAGGTCTTCAACTAATTGGATGAGGTCCACCCACATTAGGGAGGGCAGTCTGCTTTATTCAGCCTACTGATTTAAATGTTACTGTCATCCAAAAATATCCTCACAAAAACACCTAAAATAACGTTTGACCAAATATCTAGGCACCCTGTGGCGCAAATTGACATAAATTAACCATCGCAATATCTAAAATTTCTTTTATTAAGCACGATGATTGCTTTATGTTCTTGATATACAGCTTTACTAAATTGTTTATCAAACCATAAATTGTTCACCTTTATCAAATGCTTTCTGTGTGTCTATTAAGGTAGTAATATTATGTTTCTCCATTAAGTCATCAATATAGTGATTTTCATTGGTAGGTCTTCTGATGTTCAACCATCCTTACGTTCATGGAACACATGTTTTATTATTGAAACTATTTAAAATTAAATGAAATTTAAATATTCTCATCAGTTTATCTGACTGCTAATGAGTTTGAGTAAATTTCCATTTGCTTTTTAACTAGTTGGACTTCTGTTCTGTAATTCATATATTCATCTCCATTGCCAAGTTTCTCATCTCTGTTTATAGGTGAAATTGGCGTACACTTTTTTTCTTTTAATGTTTTCATTTAGTTTTAATTTGGGGAATCAAAGTTAATCTCTTTAAACCTCTTGGGCAGTTTTTTTTCTCAATTCTTTTCTTTTTCCTTTTTATTAAAATAACTTGTATAAGAGAGATTTTCTGTCATTGGAAGTTTGTTAAAAACTTATCTTACAACATACCAACTAGAATGGCCAAATTCTGGAACACTGGCAAAACCAAATGCTGGAAGGATGTGGAGCAATAGGGACTCTCATTCATTACTGTTGGGCATGCAAAATCGTACAGTTACTTTGGAACACAGTTTAGCAATTTCTCACAAAAATAAATATATTCATAGCATATGATCCAGCAATCATGCTCCTTGGTATTTACCCAAAGAAGTTGAAAACTATGTCCACACAAAAGCTGGACATGGATGTTTATAGCAGCTTTATTCATAATTACCAAAACTTGGAGGCAACCAATATGTCCTTCAGTAGCAGAGTGAATAAATAGTGGTACATCCAGCAACAGAATATTATTCTGTGCTAAAAAGAAATATCAAACTATGAAAAGACATGGAGGAACCTTAAGTAAACTTAAGTGAAAGAAGGCAATCTGAAAAGGCTACATGCTGTATGATTCCAACTATATGACATTGTTGGAAAGGCAGTATTATGGAGACAGTAAAAAGATCAGTGGTTGCCAAGAGGTGGAGGTAGGGAATGCACAAATAGGCAGAACACAGAGGATTTTAGGGCAGTGAAAATACTCTGCATGATGCTCTAATGATTGGTATATATGTATCATTACACACTTGTCCAAATACATATAATGAACAATACCAAGAGTGAACCATGTCCTAAACTATGGACTTTGGGTGATTGTGATGTGTCAATATAGGGTCATCAGTTGTAACAAATATACCACTCTGGTGTAAAATGTCAGTATTGGGAAGAATTTGCTTGTATCGAGCTAGAGAGTCTAAGGAAATTTCCATACCTACCTTTTAATTTTTTCTGTGAGCCTAAAACTCTTCTTAAAAAATTAAATTAAAAAAACCTTATTTGAATATAAACATATTCTTAGTTGATTATATTTTTATGATGTATTCTTATTTCTTGCAACTCTGATATGTTTATATAACTTATGTATTTGTGTATCATTTGTATAATATGATTGACATCACTATTATATCAATTTACAGAGATTACTGAGGCATAAAGAGGTTAAGGAATTTGACCAAAGTCTTATAACTAGTAAGTGACCATGATTTAAACCCAATTTTGTCTCATTCCAGAGCTTGTTCTCTAAACCACCAGACAACATTCCCTAAGAATATAGAACACTTTTCTCAAGTGATAACCAGGTGTTCACAAAACTCAAATGGCACCATAGGCCAGGCAAGCCAAACGAAAGTGTGAAATGATTAAGTTTTAAGGTCAGGAAGAGTAGAATAGTCAGGTTTAGTGGAATCAAGATAACATGCCCTATAAAAAGAAATTCAGAATCGCTTTTTGTGATGCTGGGCTTTCAGAGCATATCTGCAGCCCCATTTGGCCCATCAGGTCACCGTGTTGGATCTCTTGGTTACAGGAATTATCCCTCACTATTCTTACCTTTGAATAATTGTTGAGGCTTTGCTAGTTGCCACATACTCAGAAATAGCATTTGTTTATTTTCTTAATGAGTAAGGAACCTTAGACAGTCACATATTCTGAAAGTGATTTTAAGAGAATGAAAGGAATGAAAAGTTAATGCACTTTCCTTTTTTTAAACCTCCTTCATATGTTCTTTTAAAATAATGAAGTCCCCATTGATGTACACTGCTGTTATTCTGCCATCTAATCAGATGATCTTTTTCGTTGTCTCCTCTGTGATTATCTGACATTAAGGTTTTAGAGGTATGGCCCTGCCAGTTATTGAATAACTAATTTGCAAACTCTCAATATTAGGGTCTTGATTTAGGACATAATTCAGCATCAGTCTGGTATTTATTCATACTCTCAGAATTGTGTCAGTCTACAAGCTTGGCATGGTGAATATCTTAATAAGTAAATTTTAAGCCTGTGTCTTTGTTGTAAATTATATTCAAAAAAGCAAATCTTTTAGCCAAGTGAATATATTTGGCCCCTCTATGTGGTTACTTTGCTAAAATACATTTAGATACCATGTTGAGAAGGCTTTGTTGAAATAGGCTTTACATGTTAAAAACTTCGAATATTCTTAGTTCAAGGAATTTACCTTAGTACAAAAGCAGATGGTTTTGATTGTTTAAAATGTAATATTAGGAAACAAAATTGCTCATGTTAAAGCGCTCTAGAGTTTAGATAAAAATCAAAACATCCCTTTAAAAGAATTCAGATACAATAAATAGAATTTAGATCACCAAATATTCAAACTCCTAAATCGGTAGCAAAGTAACACACAGGGCTGGAGATGTGAATATTATATAATGAAGATAATAAAGGAGTTGAATGTGATGTGCCTTGGGTGCATGTTAGTAGCTAATTCCAGTATGAATGCTTTGCAATCACTTGCCGGTTGAGATGCGTGTGTTCAGCTAAATGGAAGTCTTGGACGTTCTCTCATACACCCCATTATTTGTAATTGAACACCTGATTTCTATCATGCAACAAATTAACATCTGCACTGGATCTTTTCTGCATATGGATACAATGATTAGAATTTTGCAGATAGGCAGATACTTGAAAACAAAAAGACAACATTGTGAAACACTTCCAGCCATAATTTTTGATTACATATTGAGAATCGTTTAATTATCTTACTCTATTTAATTAGCCCTTCTACTTAGGTCAATTGCTTTTTTTATTAACATGACATGTTAACAGTTTGTTAATTGGCATGAAATAACATGAGACTTTTCAGGGTATTTTGTACGAGAAATACACGGGCCTAAGGAAGCCAGGGGAAATGCGAAGAGGTAAATGTATGCATTAGCCCCCCTCACAGCATGTACCAGTGCCACCGAAGCCTGTGTTCCTCGGAACCCTTTGAATTTCTGTCCTTCTATTAGGCAGAATGAGTTTATGTGAGCGGTTTATGAAAATGTGAGACTGTGGATATACATTTGAAATAGATGTCACTTTTCTGAAATTAAGAGAATGATGACAAATGACGAAGAGGTGGAGATACACATGTATATAAATAAATGCTAATAGGTGGGAGGAAGGTAGGCAGAGAGATACATGCATGTAAGAAAATTAAGAAAAACATTTAGTCAGTATCAAGCCTTTAAGCCCCAAGCCTCTTCACCAGTGTTTTATGTTAGAAATAATTTTAACCCATCCACAGTATCCCTTTCGTGGCATTGACTAAGGTCCTTTAATTTATTGATTCCGCATATGCCCGTTGAAGTAAAAGAATATATGTAATTCAGCTGATAAGTTTTTAAATGAATTAGAGTGCTACAAAATGATATACAAATTGCTATGGAGTGTACTGTAAAGATACTGTTAATTACGCCTAGGAAGAAAGATTGATTTTCTTCCTAACAATTCCTCCAGGGTTGTGGCACAAGTAGCCGCACTGGGGAGGCAGGTGTTTAGCCAGAGCGCATTTAACCACCTTGCATTATATTCGATCATTTAAGTACAGATATTTTCTTTCTAAACCCTAAATGAATGCTTATTGCAATCCCATCACAGCTTTGAGGAGCTATGTGATGGTGAGAATAAAGAGCATAGAATAATACTGGTTTCTCTGTTACTTCTTTATATTCTACTTGATTCTAAATAGGTTTTTGTGCTTACTTCATGCCAGCATAGAATTTAAGCACTAAAAGAGATCTGGGGATTACCTGACCCAACATTAGAGTTTTATAAATAAAACACTGAGGGAAAGAGTGGTAAGCCTTTCCAAAGTATGTGTGAGTATTTATTCCGTTAACCTGTCCTGAATGTATCCTGGCAAATACAAAGATAAATTTACCTAACTCCCTCCCAGTGAGAATTGTTTTCCTTTCCCGTTAGTAACATTTTCATGCACTTGGGGGCACTATGATCAAATTTAAGAAGAAAAAGGGAAAAATGTTATTTTGTTAGGTTTATTTCAGTTAGAAAAATTGTTCCTAATACTACTATAAGGAAACCGTAACTAATTGTATACTTTTAGGTAAAATACCTTTTAAACATATACTCGAGGTGGCTGAAGTTTTTGTTCAAGCTTCAGAATAGGTATAGATTAACCAGTGGTTAATGTGTGTTGCCTGGACCAGGAGTATCAGCCTCACCTGAGAACTTGTTAGAAATACAGATTCTCAGGCCAGCTGCAGTGGATCAGGAACTCGGGGCGTGGGACCCAACAGTGTGTGTTTTCACAAGCGCTCTGTGCATGATTTCGTTGCTTGCTAATAACACTTGAGAAGCACTGGATTAGAATAAGTGAATGTCGACATACTTTAAAAAGTTCTAACTGTTAAAAATCATTAGGTTAAAAATTAACTTATCAGATGTGCTTGAAATGTTGTGAAAATGTTTCTCGGGAAAGTTTTCTCTCCTACATTAACAATAAATGAGTCTAAATTTATTTTTTTGCTCGTGATTATACAGCTGGGTCCATATGAGTCACAACAGTTAGTTGATGAGTCACTTTCATCCCCCCTCCCAAAAAGAAACCAGTTTTGTTTTTGTTTTTTTTTTTTGCGGTACGCGGGCCTCTCACTGCTATGGC
This sequence comes from Globicephala melas, assembly GCF_963455315.2. Lineage (NCBI taxonomy): Eukaryota > Metazoa > Chordata > Mammalia > Artiodactyla > Delphinidae > Globicephala > Globicephala melas. The sequence continues at coordinate 27,763,382 of NC_083322.1, forward strand.
CTCTCCCGTTGCGGAGCACAGGCTCCGGACGCGCAGGCTCAGCGGCCATGGCTCACGGGCCCAGCCGCTCCACGGCATATGGGATCCTCCCGGACCAGGGCACGAACCCGTGTCCCCTGCATCGGCAGGCGGACTCTCAACCACTGCGCCACCAGGGAAGCCCAAGAAACCAGTCTTAATCATCTGTTTTATATTATTTAAATAAATAAGCCAATTAATGGAATTTCTCATATTTAACTCCTTGTGATAGTAACAAGACATGACCTAGATTTTAATGTAATACTGCTAACAGTATTACGTCTTAATAGTATCTTTATATTTATTATAAGGGCTATTATACCTATTGGGTCATTTGATCCTAATGATAACCCTTTAAGACAATTAAGAACCAATCATTAGCTCTATTTACAGTTAAGAAAAACTGAGGCTCAACTGAGAACAGTTTCAGAATTCTTATCTAAGTGTTATATTAGTGTAGGGACTATGCTAATTCTCTTTTTAATAAATTAATTTTGTTCCTCGTCTCTGAGAGTTAGTGGAAACTACTGGGAGAGAATGCCTCTGCCCTTAAAAGAACAACTGCAAACCTCCAACGATTTGAGTCAGGTAGGAGAATCTTCTGGAAATACGGTGACTGGATTGTGAGGTCGGGACCGAGTTTTCCCCTCCTGGAGATACTCTCTCACATCCTTCCTCCGTCCTGTGCTAGACCTCATCTCATTCTCGTTCTCTCCCATGATAGACTTCCCTTCCTATTTCTCTTTGGTCAGCTAGAATAAGGTAGAGCTTTTGAAAGTCTTCATGCTAAGGGAGAACAAATAAGAAAGTAATCACAGAGAATATAAGAAACTACCAGTAAAGCTTGCCATTATTCTATAGATTCTGACCTGTTTATCTACTGTCCTGGGATACTAGGGGGTCTATCCAAAAAGCTGGCCTGAGTTAGATGGCATTTCATGCGGGTCCCCTGCTATTTTGCTCTTAGCCTTTTCTCCAAATGAAGACTCCTACGTTAACACCCAGCGCCAGGGAGCGGCCTCCTGTTTAAGTAAGTAAACCCCTCCCATTCACAACCAGTCCAGCAACTAGGACAGGATGTGCCTCACCCAGTGTACAAGGAGCGGTCTTGATATTCCTGTTCTGAGCTCAAGACCACCTTCTCCATATATGAGAGGTTAAACCTTAGGTGAAGAGAAGCGTTTTATGTATATATCAGTAGAAGCTGGGGCCTGTTCCCTCACAATTAACTACAATTGTGAAGTGAATCTTGTAGCAAAGTCAGAAAGTATATTCAGTGAGTGTTGCTAATTAAAACTTAAAGGTGGTCCTTAATATATAGTTTTTACAGTATTGAAAATATTGGAAGTTGGTTATAAACTGTATGTTTCCTGTCGTTTGTAGCAATAACTATACCTACCTAATAGGATCGTTAATGAGTATTAATCAAGATAATATATGTAAAATACAAAGTACAATGCCTGGAATTCAGTAAATCTCAAAAAATGAAATGTAACCTGTTATAAAGAAAACAATGATGAAATGCATTGTGAATAGTTCCCTGATACGAAGAATATCAACATAGGATGTGTGCTATGACGGGATATATTCTGATGTAATATTATAGTCTATCATTTTACTCACTTTTGTTGGTTTTTGTTTTTGACTTTTTTTAAATTTCAGATTGATTCAAAAGGTTAACTTGAATGCTAGCAAAATAAGTCTAACTTATTTAAACCTTTTTAAATTTCAGACTTTATTGTTTAAAATTGCCTTGATGTTTACTAGAATTCTGTATTTCTCTTTAGAGTTCATAAGTACATTTTAATTTTATTTGACGATTAAGGATCATTTATTCACCTCTGGTCATCTCTCTGATTCTCTCTGACTTATAGGTACTCCCATGGTAGCTTATCTTCACTATTCATTGTATTTCCTACCCTTTGTTAATGTTTATGGTGAGCATATCTTCCGTCCTGAAATGCACAAAGTAAATATAAATCAATTATCACTAAGGAGCAGCAACTCCAGGATATGTCTTATAGTCTCTGCAGTGAGGGTTTTTTTTTTTTTTTTTGGTCTATTTCCTCTAATTATAGAGAGGAAGGGGTAGGGCCTCTCATAAATTGAAAATTATTTGGATTCTTAACAAATATGGACCTTCAAACAAGATTCTCATTTCTTTTGCTAGGAAAAAAATAGCCGGCCTTCTTAATTGAAAATGAACTGATCTTAAATTCTTCTGCTTTAGGTGGTGACCTCATACGGAGAGAGGGGAAAAGAGCTATTTAGAGATCATTGTCTTCTGTGTACTGATTTTTTTACACTCCATATTAGTATGGTTGTGGTTATTTAATAAGAAAAACCCAGAGATACCTTCAGAATGGTTTCAGTTCTCTTCTGTGAAGTAATCTTGACATTATACCAATTCATCTGACCATTCTAGTCTTTATCCCTAGCTGTATGACTGAATGGGAGAGAGCCTCTGCTTATATTCATTTTAAAATTAGGTGTTTATATACTTTCTAAATAAATAGTAAAATGGTTGTATAATCTCCTTTCCTCCATCTGTGTTTCTTTCTCTTCCACATCTATTACTTTTGCTGGTGGATTAATAACTCTGTCAAATTAAGATGGAAATATTGACTTACTTGAACTAACGTATATTTGCGTTGTTTTACGGAAAAACGTGCTGATTTCCTCTACTGACACATGCAACAAAGAAAAGGACCAGATTTTGTTCCAGTGTTGCATTTTGGAGGGAAGTACCTCACAAGAATCTTTGGAAATCGTGTTAAAGTTGTCCTTTGACAAAAGTAGTAATATATTTCTCCAGTAGATGGTGCAAGCATCCCCCCCCAAAAAACAAAGTGTTTTTATCTACTGAATGGAGAACTTGATAATAAAGGTGGCATTATTTAAATAGTATTAAGTAATCTTCAAGACGTTTTCTTTTTTTAAACAATGTAAGAAAATGTTAGGTGAAGTGGTAGTTCATTTTGGACATATTAAACTTGTCAAGACATTTTATCACATTAATACAGAAAAACTTTAATGTTTAGCACTATATGAATAATCAAAGATGTCACTAATGTCAGTTTTAACCAAAAATATCTGAGACTTGAAATTCTGAATATGTTTCATTAAATGTCAAAGGTTTTTTTTTTTCTATTGACTATCTTTTTTTGTTTTGAAGATGTTGGGGATAGGAATTTATTAATTAATTTATTTATTTTTGCTGTGTTGCATCTTCGTTTCTGTGCGAGGGCTTTCTCTAGTTGTGGCAAGCGGGGGCCACTCTTCATCGTGGTGCGCGGGCCTCACTATCACTGCCTCTCTTGTTGCGGAGCACAGGCTCCAGACGCGCAGGCTCAGTAGTTGTGGCTCACAGGCCTAGTTGCTCCACGGCATGTGGCACCCTCGCAGACCAGGGCTCGAACCCGTGTCCGCTGCATTAGCAGGCAGATTCTCAACCACTGCGCCACCAGGGAAGCCCTCAATTGACTATCTTGATTTCATTTTTCTTTGTATCCTGCATTCATAGGCAGAAGCATTGTGTCTATAGTTTAATAAGCAAGTAAGTAAATAAGTGCAATTCTTAAGCTTTAAGTTAAAGGAGAAACATTTTACAAGTGTAGCCCAATGAATCCCAACCTGATTGTACATAGCCCTCTTATTACTGTTACCTTTATTTTGTTATTCATTCTCCTCCAAATAAATAGATGCGTGTGAGAGAGAAACTGAACATCGAAGTGTACTTTTTCATAGCAGTCTAGAGTTTTTTAGTAGGTGGTTAAGTAGCAATTTCTTAAGAACCTAAGGAATTCAGTAGCTGGGAAGGATAATACATGCACTCTATAGAAATATTGCTTTTATCTGATGAATGAAAAGAACTAGGTGTTTTGTTGTAACTTGTGTGATATTATAGTTATACTTCATTGTAGGAAAATCTATACTTAAATTTTTGTGCCACTCTTCAAAAGTCTTTTTTTCGTAAATGGGAAAAGTTGAAGAATTCATTGCCACTCTCCCCAACCTTTTCCAAAGAGTCCTTTAAAAAGTTAGATTGAAATAGTTTTCAGTATATACTGCTACTACTAATATCATAAAGATGATGATAATGCCTTCATTTACATTATGCTTTATAATTTCAAAGGCTCCTTTACACATCATTTAACTAGATTTTTGTAATGACACTATCTGTTATAATCAGAACAAATATTGCTATTTCTATTTTACAGGTGAAAAATAGTGAAGGTCATACCAGGCACATAGCAGTTAGAAGTTAAAGAGACTTAAGAAAATCATTCATTTGTTTTCCCTCTCACTCTCTCTTTCTCTGTCATTCTTCTCTCTGTCTCTGTCTCTCATATTTTCACTCTTTCATCTCTATTTGGAAAAAGCTCTTATTCTGTGCCCCAGTATTTGCTTCCATGTGGAGGAATATCCGTGACAGTAATACTCCTGGCTTCTCTCTACCCCCTTTTTTTTCTTTTTCTTTTTCTTTTTTTTGGCGCATCTGATTAGTTAGCTTGAGAGCAGGGACTGGGCATGCGTAGATCAGCCCTTTCCACTCCATTTGTCCCTGGAACACCTGTTCAAGCAACTGCTTGCTGCTGCCTCCTGTGTGAGTTTGTCAGGGGCGGGATCTCCACATGGACAGGCGTGGCCTGACCAGCGCTGTCTGTCACTGGAGTGGGGAAAGTATGTCTGATAATAATACTGAACCTCATAAGGGAGCCCACTTCTTACAGAAATAAGCCACATTCTTCAGTATTATTGTTATCACTAATAAGGAGATCTTTTAACCCTTGTTAACAACTCTTTGTCTTTAGCCAGTTAGCTCGGAACTCAGGCAAAGAAAAGAGGTACTAAATTATTGGGCCTTCTCAAAAACTCCAACCATGTTTGTATATCATGAAAGATAAAATATATATATATACATACATTTTATATATATATATATATATATATATATATATATGAGGGAGTTAGAAATCTTTAGACATAGAATATATTCTATTGCATTTTAACTGAAAGGCCCCTGTGATACTGTGACCTTGGGGCCATCTCCAGCTGTGGTTCAAACTGTCTTGCCAGAAACCCTGGGAGTCCCTTTCGTGACTGATGGGCTTGTAGGCGAACTGGACTCCTGCACCTCGGTCCTCCTTTCCCAGCAGCCACTTCTTCTTTCCTCTGTGTTCTGAGCTTCTATATTAAGTTAAATATCAGGATAAAATTCTGCTGCTAAAACCTTGAATACTCTTGATTAGATAAATATGAAAATACCAACTTTATGGAAAATCCAAAGTCTGTCTAAGGCTTTTTTTTTTACACTTGTACATATTATATGAATTTTTGCTGAAGATTTACTTTCTTCATTATGTTCTTATAATCATTCCTAATGACAAGACTAGAAATAGCCATTCAGTCATTCCAAAAACGCTTATGGAATATCTGCTGTATAAAGTCACAGTGCTGAGACAGGGTGGTGAGTGGTAACTGATGTATGTGGTCCTTACCCTCACAGACCTTAATGTGTTGTGTTGGAAATAGACATTCATCCAATGTGCCATGCCATACACCATGGCAGGGCTGTGGAAGGAATGTCCACATCTCACCAAATACATGTAAGAAGGGCGTATGACCTCATTAGGGATGTCAGGGAGGGCTTCTCTGAGAAAGTGATAGTTGAACTCTGAGGGATGGGAAGAAATTGGAAACATGAGAGGTGAGAACTAAATGAATTTAAATTGTTGGAAATGGATGGAATTGTAAGATATGTGGGACTGATGGGGTAAGACAGCCAACACACAACCAGGGGAGCAGCAAGAACTCAGAGTATTGGTACAAAGGAGCACTTGGTGTCCAAAAAAAAACACAAGAAAAGTATCAAAGGGTCTCAGCACAGAAATGTTCCAGATATGAGCTGTCTTGGAAATGTCTGTGACCAACTAATAAGTCTAGAATTCAAGAGCAGGGTGTCAGAGAAAGATTCGCGAGAACAAGAGCAAAGCTGCGTCCTCAGCCTGGAGTATTGGGCAGCTTATCAAAGCAACCACTTAAGCTCAAAGGAACAGGGACTGAGACGCTGAGGCCAAGGTACAGGTCAGAGCTGGCAGGACAGCAAGGGGATCTCACAGCTCAGTCCAAATTTTGACCCAGAATTCACAGTCCTCCTTGATGGCAGGTAAGATTGGTCACAAAGCACAAAAGTGAAGTTCAAGTGATACAGTTTAGGTAAAACAAGGCTGTTGCAGAATGCCGAGTGTCAGGAGGAATTCAAATACCTTTACAAATAATTCACATGAAGATAAGTTAAAGATGGACATAGACAGTTTGTTTTCTAAATTTTCAGAGCCCTCCAAAATGTCCTCATTAACTAAGACCAGAGAATAACGTTACAGAAAAAGAGACCTTTCTGGAATCAAACATAATCCATGGCGATTATGATCCAAATTTTACAGAAAACTTTTTGTTTTCAAATATAAATGTTTATAGATTCTAAGTAAAGCAGTGTCAGAAGTGAAGAGGATTTTTAAAAAATATTTATTTATTTGTTTGCTTATTTATTTTGGCTGTGCAGGGTCTTAGTTGCAACATGCGGGATTTTTTTTTTTTTTTTTAGTTGCAGCATGCAGGCTTCTTAGTTGCAGCATGCATGTGGGACCTAGTTCCCTGACCAGGGGTCGAACCCAGGGCCCCTGGGTTCACGGAGAAGCGCGGAGTCTTACCCACTGGACCACCAGGGAAGTCCCTGAAGAGGATATTTTTCATCATGATTAGGATATTAGTTAATTCTGAACAGAATGCAAAAACCAAGTTATATGGTTGTAGTGCTTAAAGACTCATCAGCAGTCATCTAGTCCAGCTAACTTCCCAGAGTGTGTGCTGGAGAGCGTGACTCCTACATGGTCTTCAGTGAGAGAGAGTCTGTAATTTTGGAGACGCTGCCTGCACTATTCTCCCCCCTCCTGTCTTCACTCCTCAGCGTTTCATTTCCCAGGTCTATTACAGGCTTTTACTAGTCCTCACACACACACAGCACTTAGCTTTGTTTAGCTCGGCATCTCTCACAGTTACTTGCTTGCCAAACTCGTTCTGTCTTTGTGTACTACTTCTTTCTATCCAGATGTCCTGAGACATACAGTGGAAAACACGGAATCCCAAATTATCTTCTCGATGATTTTCTTTTTAGAGTGTGTGCAGTTTATAAAATGGGCATTTTATGTACGTATTTCACTTGAATTTAGCCTAAATATGAAGCAGGTAGAACAGATATATCCACTTACAGAAGAGGAAACTGAGGCCTACCATATCTGTGTTAACTCAGGATTACCTGTACCGTATATACAGTGTAAAAGTGTGTGACCATTTTGCATTGCTTTAGGAATTTTGTGCCCCCAAAGGGAAGGTATTTCCAGTACCTTCCAATACCTTATAAATAATATGTACTATGATACATGCATAAAAGCCTTTGCTAAAACTTTTGTTTCCTGATTTCCAAACCATTTGCATTTTCAGGGAGAAGAAAGCGTAATGGATTGTATCACAAAAATATCTAGGAGCGCCTAAGTAAATTATTTCATTTTCATCATCACGTGTGCCAGAGGTTTTTCGCTAAATGGTGCGGGGCATCCTTCCCTTTGGAATGTGTCATAGCCCCTAGAGAGTCACATCTTCATAGCAGCTACCCTCCACCCTTCTCCCAGGAGATGCAGGCATAGGCTTGACTCTAAGCAAGTTTGCCTGGTTGGGGTAGGTTACTCAGTACATTCTTGTGACATTTTTTCCCTCTTGTCCTCTTCTGAGATATTTTATAATCAACTTGGAAAGGTCACTAATTTTAACTTTTAACAAGGCAGTAAAGTTTCTGCACATGCAGAAAAGTATTATATTTCGAAGGACATTTAAACTGAGGAAAAACATGAAACTATGCCTACAAAATATGTACTCTGTAGTAGAGTATATTAGAATGAGACGCTAAGATATTTGTATAACTTTCTAAATATCAGCATTGGTAAGGTCATGAACCATTCAAAAATATGTATTGGGGCACTTTTTCTGCTAATTGAGATATAAAAGTGTACTGATGATCAGTTATCAAAAAATATAGGAAAAACTGCCTTCATAACAAAAGATTTCTCTGTACAGGTTGATTTAGTTCCATGGTTTGGCTTGTGTTTAGCTGTTTAAAACTGCTTCTTGTAGAACTGCTTATAGTATAATTTACCCAGATCAGTTTTGTTTCTAGGTGGTAGTGCATTGCCATTTATATTAGAACACCTCCTTTAAGAGTGGTCACTTGTAGATCTTGATGTCTTAATCTGAGGGTGGAATAGGGCTTTATGGTCTTCTCATCTTGGCAGTTTGCCTATATTCATATTATAGTTTGTGAATAGCAAGCCAATTTTTTAAAAAAATTTATTTATTTATTTGATTGCGCTGGGTCTTAGTTGAGGCTCGAGGGCTCCTTAGCTGCAGCCTGCGAACTCTTAGTTGCGGCATTCATGTGGGACCTAGTTCCCTGACCAGGGATTGAACCTGGGCCCCCTACATTGGGAGTGCAGCGTCTTAACCACTGCGCCACCAGGGAAGTCCCAGCAAGCCAGTTTTTAGAGGATAGCATTTATACCTTAGACTGTTAGACTGAATCTGAAAATGCTGATATGAGCTCAAGTTTAACTCCCATCTAGCTGAGATTAAACTAGCAGAAGATGAGACTTCTCAGAAAAAGGGTGGGGGGAGGCAGTTCATGTTGCTGATTCTACAAAACGTGATACAGAAAAGGAAGAACTACATTTTATTCCTTTGCTGTCACAGGTCTCCTGCTGACATAGCACGCGCATTTTAACTTCTTACTGAACAATAGGAGTTTCTGATTTTTCATCATTCATCATTTCTTTCAAAATGTTCTGTGATTTTGTTTGGTGATGATCCTCTCCTTGCAGCCTCACCTCTTGTTCTCTTTCCCATAAGAATTCAGGAAGTATATAAAAGCCAACTGGAAAGTATTTACTTCTAGGTTTCTTAATGCCCAGGTCACACTGTTGTTTTGAATCAGTTTCTTTTTCTCATCCTTAGCTGAAAACAAAACCAAAAAAAAAGAAAAAAAAAAAGGCTTAATCTTGTGGGGTTAAATAAAGGAAAGAATGTAGTGAAAGAAGGAAGATTCCTTTTATGCGGGGAAGCTGTGAGCACAGACTGCAGGGAATGACTGAAAGTGCCTGAGGGCATTTGGTCCCTATTGGTTTTCACATCAAATGCAGTGATGCCCACGGATAGCCTGTATTGTTGTCAGTTAAATGGGATCATGAGTGTCTGAAAGGTGTTTGAGAATGAACCGAAAATCATTTTCACAAGTGGATGATTACTTCTGCCACATGTTAACTGAACTCTATCAGAATGGCCCAGATTTTTGAGCCTGCATTAATTGCTCTTTCAACCTTGACTGAGGTTTCTCTTTAAGAAAGCCCTTTCCAGGACTAAACTACTCTATATATTGATTTTTTTTTCTTTCTGTATTTTTCCTTGAGAAATGAAGGCTTGTAGAAGAATAGGCTTTATCATTCAACATGTAGATTGATTTTTCCATTTCTTTGAATAAAAAGCTAGAGTCATAAGTGATCTGCCAAAAGTAATAGTCTTTTTTTTCAAGCACCGCATAATTCCCAGTTTCTGTATACAATTATGTTTTTCAAATATTCATTAGTGATGATTTTTCACCATAAAGTAAAACCATGAACTCCCACACCATGGACTCCGTGCAAATAAATCATCATATGCTCCTTTCTATTAGAACTGTATGCCACCACCCTAATTGAAACTAAACTACAATGTTTAGTAAGATGTCTGGAGAATTTGTGTGTGTTGAAGTGTTCTTTGAACAATCTTCAAGTTAGAAAGGTTTTATAAGGTGCTTTTAAAGCGTTTGGATAGATGAGTTCTTTATTTCATATTACCATTTTCTATTTCAAATATGGCATAGAGAATATTAGCTGTTTCTTTACTATACTTGAAAAATATAGGGTATATTGTAGTTTAGACATACTGTGTTATGAAGATGAGTTAAATCTCAGTTTTTAAAACTAATCAAAATGAGCTCTTGAAATTTCATTAACTTTTGTGACTATATATATTAGCAAATAATATATAGCATTTCTAGAAAATGGCTTAATTTATTACTAAGACTAATTTCAGAGGTTTTTTGGCTTAAAGGAAGGCAAATCACAGAATGTTATATGGGAATCTGTTTTTTTTTAAAAAAAAACACTCAAGGGGTACTGAATAAAAAACAAGCATTTAAAGTAATTTTGTTTTACAAGCATTGCAATGTGAACATGTGATGAAATGTAAATATCTATTTGAAAATTCAGCAAAAATAAGCTTCATATTTTACTGATTTTTGTTTTGCTTGAAGATTATTTTTACCAAGTTTCATTTTACTCCATAAATGTATTGAGACCATTTTATTGGTAATAGAGTAATGTATGTTGTTAATGATCAACATATCTCTACAGAAAAGTTTTTATTCCTGTTGTCACAGAACATTCTGATGGATTTCATTAAGACTCTGCTTTTGTTTGTCCACAAATGAAAACTTTTAGAAGCAGCTGTGGTATGTGTTCCAGCTGGCTTCTTAAGTTAACAGATAACTCTTTTAAGGATCACGTTGAGACCATAGAGGTTGTATAATTTTTAATGTTAAGTATTGAGATTCTCTAATGACATATATAAATGTGATGTAATAGATGAAAAATAATGACCCGTTTGCTTTGTTGATAGTAAATGTATTGACTTGAGGTTTGGCTATGCCAAAACTTTTATTTTCTCTTCTTTTTTTTCTCTGTTTTCTTGACATTTTTCCTAACAGCCTGGTACATAATCTATGTCCATATCATATTTTAAATATACAAGCAGAAATTCATAAAGTTCATTGTCTCTTAGCTTTGGTATTTGAGGATAGAGCACGACCTAAGAATAGTTAGAAATAAATACCAAAAAAAAAGTCGTAGGTGAGTGGATCATTGATAACACGTTAGTTTGTTTTGTGCCTTGTTTCCTAGCTGATTCCTATGTTTCTTTGGGGGAACTAGTACTCTCAATTAGAAACAGCCCTAGTAGAGGGATTAATACTTTAAGATTATTGCTGTATTTATACTGATTTATAAAACCAAATGCTTCAAGGCTTTACTCTTATGTGTTAAATCCGAGCTTTGTGTCAGGGCTGCTAATTTCTTTGTTACCTAATCCCATGTAAGAAGAGAAGATTTTAAAGTTAAGCAGGCAATTTTTTGTTCAAAGGGAACAGCTTCTTAATACCTTACTTAAGTTGGGTGTATTGATGAAAGTAAACACTTTAAAATAGTATCTGAGCAGTTATTTTTAAATAACCCAAAATACTCTAGTTACATGAGTATTGTAATGTATTGGAAATATTTCGATGGAAAAAGTGTTATATTTAGTATCAGTTTAGCATTGGAAATATGTGCTTTTGAACTGTGTTACATACATTAGAATATATCTTCTGTCCTCATTTAAATAATCTTGAATCAAATTTAACTCCGATTAGGGAATTTGTTTCCTAGGGTCATACTCTAGTATAGAGTACTGGAGAATGTAATATGACTACGACTGTGAAAACTGCTGGTATGTGTTCCTCTTCCATCCATTTCTTTGTTGGTTTTTTTTTGGCCATGCCACCCGGCTTGTTGCATCTTAGTTCCCCGACCAGCGATCGAACCTGGGCCCCCTGCAGTGGAAGCTCAGAGTCCTAACCACTGGACCAGCAGGGAATTCCCTCCATCCATTTCTTAGTAACTGAGATAATTTAACAAGGGTGAGAAAACATGTTTTGTTTAAAATCAGATTCTGTAGGTTGATGAAAATGAATCATGTTGAAGACCCCACCAAAACTAAAACAGAAGACTTGCTTTTGGTTTGCTCTTTAAAACCTTTAAATAAGGTGACAAAAATTCACTCATTAGAGAATGTTGGTCTCATGCTGTGTGATAAATATTTATTTTATTGGGTAACATTGTAAATTGTCACACAAAACCCAGTTAAATGTGTGTTCCCAGTTTGCCTGGTATTTGGCAGGTCTAATTTACATACTCTGAAAAAAAACTTTTTTAATTTGAGATAATCCTACAATTGAGAGGAAGCTAGTAATGACTCAGCAGGTTACTAAATATTCAGGGAGAATACAGTTGCAGAGCAGACCGCACCCCCTTAACAACATTACCATACGAGCCAAGGTACTCTTTCTGTCCCAGGTGACAAATGCACTTCTTGGAAGATGTTCTCTACACCTTTATGGGGTAGAATCAGATTTCATAAAGCTTTAAAAAAAATGAATTTTTCCAGAGTTCAGACAGCAAGAAAATAATATTAATAATAGATTTCTTAAATTCTAAACTATTTTTATGAAACAGAAATAAGTGACAAGTAAATAACTCTCAAGGATTTGTTTAATCATCACTATTGCCATTGTATGTCAAATAGATTTGGTCCCACCAGGTGTACCTTCTCCTTTTACAGAACTATGCAGTTATAATTGAAGTTCATGGTAATGACCCCAAGATGTTTATAGGATCCTTTTCTAAATCATTAAAGAATGATCAAATTATATTTTATGACTATTTGAAGTCAACCTATTGTATGCAGATTCTTTAAAAATTCATTATAGATGAATATACAGTCTCTATACAGAATAACTCATTTTTCAGTAATCATTGCTGTGTAAGTATAACGAAATGAATCTATTGCCTAGTATAACATGTTAAATGTAACTTTAGTGTATTTTTCTGAAATTAAAAAAAACTTACTGGATTTTTATCCATAAAAGAGATAATTTATAACCTAACACTCAACATTAAAAACAACAACAAAAAAAATGGAACTCTGAATTCAGCAGCAGTGCTAGGCATAAAGATGAGTTACGAGAGAATGCATCTTGAGTGATGAACTAGGCGATTGGGACTGACATGTATACAGTGATGTGCATAAAACTGATGACCAAAGAAAAAGAAAAAAGACCCAACGCAGTCAAAAATAAATAAACTCAAAAAAAAAGAATGCATCTTGATTTTTACAGATGCTTTCTAATAAATGGATTATCTGATTGTAACCAAATATTCAAATGATTTTGGCTCCTTTCTCCTTACTTTCTTTACACTTTAATCGTCCCCTGATAAGACAACCCACCTACAGAGAATTTAGACTGCTCTAAATATCAGAACTTGAGAATAGCTTTGAAAACTGGAAAACCCATTTAACCATTAAAGTTTATAGGAATTCGCCACTGTACTCAAGATAAAGTGACAAAGATCCTCATCTTTGGTCTGTAGATATTCAACTTAGTCATGTCAGAAGTATTGTTTATGGAGCTGTAATGCCCACATCCTTGAAATCCTTAATAAAAGTGATTTTTTTCTAATGATAAAAGTAAGATGAGTTCTCATACATTGTTAATGACAATGAAAAATTGTACAGCCATGGAAAGCAATCTGGCAGTTTCTTATAAAGTTAAACACACTTTCACTGTAACTCAGTAATCCCAATCCTAGATATTTACCTAGGAGAAATGCAAACATGTGCCCACACAAAGACTTATATGTGAATGGCTATAGCAGCTTTATTTACGATAGCCAAAAAGGTGGAAACAACTCAAATGTCCACCAACTGGTAAAAGGATAAACACATTGAAGTCATACATTGAAATAAAAAGGAATGAACTCCTGATACAGACAAAAGCTGAATCTCGAAAACTTTATACTAAGTGAAAGATGCCAGACACCAAAGGCTACATACTGTGTAATTCCACTTATATGACATCCTGGAAAACAAAAAACTATAAGGTCAGAAATCAGATCAGTGGCTGCAAAGCTGCAGATGTGAGGAGGAGATGGTTCATAAAAAGGCATGAAGGAACCTTTGGGTGGGGGGGTGGGAGTGTTCTATAAATTCACTGTGGTGGTTAAATCCCTCCTATTTCAAGTTTCGTCCAATTATATACCTAAAATGGGTGAATTTTACTTTAGGTAATCTACCAGTATACCTTACTTAAATGACAACAACAACAACAAAAAAGGAAGACATGCTCAAGATAGAAATTATGAAAATGGAGAAAGGCGTGAAGAAGAAAATAAAATTTATCTTTAATCTCACCAGCCAGATACTCACTTCAGGTTTCCCATTTTGATACATCTTTCTGGATTTTTTTCCCCATGCATACAGTATAAGTTCATGTGACAGCTTTTTAAAAACAACATTATTATGATTTTCCATTATCATTCTTTCTGGCCTCAGTCTTTTTTTTTTTTTTTTTAACATCTTTATTGGAGTATAATTGCTTTACAGTGGTGTGTCAGTTCCTGCTTTATAACAAAGTGAATCAGTTATACATATACATATGTCCCCATATCTCTTTCCTCTTGCATTACCCTCCCTCCCACCCTCCCTATCCCACCCCTCTAGGTGGTCACAAAGCACCGAGCTGATCTCCCTGTGCTATGCGGCTGCTTCCCACTAGCTATCTGTTTTACATTTGGTAGCGTATATATGTCCATGCCACTCTCTCACTTTGTCCCAACTTACCGTTCCCCCTCCCCATGTCGTCAAGTCCATTCTCTAGTAGGTTCTTCAAAACTTTTTTTTTTAAATATTCCATATATCTGTGTTAGCATACGGTATTTGTTTTTCTCTGACTTACTTCATTCTGTATGACAAACTCTAGGTCCATCCACCTCACTACAAATAACTCAGTTTTGTTTCTTTTTATGGCTGAGTAATATTCCATTGTATATATGTGCCACATCTTCTTTATCCATTCATCTGTTGGTGGACACTTAGGTTGCTTCCATGTCCTGGCTATTGTAAATAGAGCTGCAAGGAACATTGTGGTACATGACTCTTCTTGCATTATGGTTTTCTTAGGTTATATGCCCAGTAGTGGGATTGCTGGGTCATATGATAGTTCTATTTTTAGCATTTTAAGGAACCTCCATACTGTTCTCCAAAGTGGCTGTATCAATTTACATTCCCACCAACAGTGCAAGAGGGTTCCCTTTTCTCCACACCCTCTCCAACATTTACTGTTTGTAGATTTTTTGATGATGGCCATTCTGACTGGTGTGAGGTGATAGCTCATTGTAGTTTTTTTTTTTTCAATCTTTATTGGAGTACAATTGCTTTACAATGGTGTGTTAGTTTCTGCTTTATAACAAAGTGAATCAGTTATACATATACATATGTTCCCATATCTCTTCCCTCTTGCGTCTCCCTCTCTCCCACCCTCCCTATCCCACCCCTCTAGGTGGTCACAAAGTACCGAGCTGATCTCCCTGTGCTATGCGGCTGCTTCCCAGCCACTCCACGGCATGTGGGATTTTTCCCGGACCGGGGCACGAACCCATGTCCCCTGCATCAGCAGGCAGACTCTCAACCACTGTGCCACCAGGGAAGCCCTGGATTCCTTTTATTCCTTTTTCTTCTCTGCTGTGGCTAAAACTTCCAAAACTATGTTGAATAAGAGTGATGAGAGTGGGCAACCTTGTCTTGTTCCTGATCTTAGTGGAAATGGTTTCCGTTTTTCACCATTGAGGACAGTGTTGGCTGTGGGTTTGTCATATGTGGCCTTTATTATGTTGAGGTGAGTTCCCTCTATGCCTACTTTCTGGAGGATTTTTTTTATCATAAATGGGTGTTGAATTTTGTCAAAAGCTTTCTCTGCATCTATTGAGATGATCATATGGTTTTTCTCCTTCAATTTGTTAATATGGTGTATCACATTGATTGATTTGCCTATATTGAAGAATCCTTGCATTCCTGGGATAAACCCCACTTGATCATGGTGTATGATCATTTTAATGTGTTGTTGCATTCTGTTTTCCAGTATTTTGTTGAGGATTTTTGCATCTATGTTCATCAGTGATATTGGCCTGTAGTTTTCTTTCTTTGTGACATCTTTGTCTGGTTTTGGTGTCAGGGTGATGGTGGCCTCGTAGAATGAGTTTGGGAGGGTTCCTCCCTCTGCTATATTTTGGAAGAGTTTGAGAAGGATGGGTGTTAGCTCTTCTCTAAATGTTTGATAGAATTCGCCTGTGAAGCCATCTGGTCCTGGGCTTTTGTTTTTGGCATCACTCTTAATGGCAACGTAATCATTTTAACTGCTTGATTCTTAGATGGTTTTTGAATTTTTACTCTTAAATGACATTGATGAACATCTTTTTTCTTCATTCTCCCCTCAATTTTAAATGTGTCTTTTACACCAAGAATCTGCTTTTATACAGTGAAAAAGCAGATAGATGGTGATATTGATGCCTGATTCCAGAACTCATGCTTATAGTGAAAAAACTCAGAGTTGTTGAAGTTTAATCTGTTCTTATTCAGTATAGTTAACTTTTCTGATATCTTTTATATATGTTCAAAAAAATTTTATGTAAAATTTTTGTCTGGCTAATATGAAAACTAAAGGGCAGGTGCTATCATATTTTTCCTACATAGCATTTGTAACATTTCCTTTATGCAGAAATGTTTACTTTTGTTGAATGTAATTTTTTTCTTCTATAGAGACTAAAACTCTTATGAGCAATTCCTTTCTAGAAATGTTTGATCAATTGTGACTTCTTCTGTATATATTCTATTGAATTCTAGTGCAATAGTCCATAATACCTCAAGGCCCAACATTCAAATGCTTACCTTGGTTCCAGTCTTGAATTGTCTTTTATTCTAATAATATCTTTCAGTATACATGTGTACATCCACCCACCCCTCTGCTTTCTGTCTTCACAGAAACCATACCTTTTCATTCCAAATGTGGTGAGGCATCATTTTTAATGAGGTTGCAGATGACAGTATTATCCCTTATGCAGAACCTTCACTGTCAGCAAGACTTACACTTGCTTGTGGTGTTGATGGTTTGTGTATCCCTATTCACTTTCACTTATGTCTGACCTAGTAGCCCAGCAGCACACTAAGTGAGACACGTTGAAGAACCAGCCTGTGGTCACAGGCAGAGGTTATTCCAGATGCCCTCTTGGCTCCTCAGCAGCTATTTGGTGCACTCCTTGCTAGTGAACTTGTACAGAGAGCATCTGTCGTGTCCACAGTGTATAGCTCCTGAGGTCATTGCTGTTAACCCTGTAATAGGAGCTTGGGTGTATGCCTTTCAGCAGAGGAAAATTACATAGGGAAGACAGAAAGAGAGCAACTAAACACCTATCACTGGCACCATAGAAGAGAAATTAGAGGCTAGAGCAAAGATGGGGCAAAGGGTTTCAAGGGGCCCTCAGGAGGAGATAGCGAACAGGTGAGAACAGTAGCGGTAGATATTTCTGATAGACTCTAAATGCATTCGCATTACATCCACAAGCACAGACGATAGGTCATCAAGGGTATTGTGAGAACCAAATAGAAGTTTGCCAAACCCTTCAGCTAGCTGATGTGTCTGAGAGAAAGAAAATATATAATTAATTTGGGCAGTTTGGGGTGATGCTTTCTAGGCAAGAGCCTAGGATTTATGTCGACTTTTAGTAACCCCATGTTTGTTTGTATGTTTTTATTCAGAAAATTTAGAAACACAGGGAATAAAGATGGCAACTCAAATCTTCCATAATTCCACCACTCAAAGGCACTATGACTAAAATTTTGGAATATCTATTTTGTATTTTTTTTACAAATTTTAAATCACTAAGTATTTATGTATCAATAGTTTTGAATCTGCTCTTTTCCCATAATATTATGCAATGAAATTTTCTTTATGTTATTTTATCAAAAATATTTTTTCAGTGGCATAGTATTTCTATGCATTTTCTAGCATTTATTAAACATTCACCTACTGTTGGACATTTAAGTTGTCACCTTTTCCATAATATAAAAAACGCTGTTCTAAGTATCCATGTAGCATACATCTTTGTGTATGTATCTAATTATTTCCCTAATTCTATGATGAAGAGGTGGAGACCGTTTCTATATACTGCCATGTTATCCTACAGGAAGGTGGTCTTATGTTACACTTCACTAGCAGTGAATAAGAAATCCCATCATTTCAGCACACCTTAGCTAATATCCCATATTTTTTTCAAAAGGGGGCAAAGAGTATGTTTGTTTTGTTTTACAAAAGAGAATTATTTTCATAAGACAGAAACTAAAAATTCAAGCTAAGTTTTCAGTTTTAAAAATTGAGAGAAAGTCTGAAGACTTTAAGCCCCTAAACAAACTATTAGCTATAGTCCTTTTCTTAAATCACTCAGAATTGTTTATAAATTAAGTTAGTTTGAATAACCTCAGCAGTGTTAAACCTCCACATTAGAAAAAGGGATTGTGATAAAATACTGAAAAGTCTTACTTTAATTTAAAAATTAGCTCTCTATTTGTCATATTTTAAACTTCTAACAATGTTTCCCACTTTTGTAGGAGGTATGTGGTATAATTTTAAATAGCCCTCCATGACACACTCATACCTGATTAATTTTTAATTTCTTCTCTTTCCTCCTTGATACTTAAGCTTACATCTGTATATTCAGTAAGAACAAAAGTTCTCTTCTCCAGTGATTGACTACTTGAATCATTTCAATTTAGGTTACTAATAGCAGTGCAAAGTTAAACAAAAGCCTTGGTTGAAATTGTGTTAAATTATACAGTGTCATCTTCATTAGTATCTAAATTTCATAGTTAGGAAAATTTGCAGTAAGAAGCTTGCATAAGTCAGGCAAATCTCCAAATTATGGAGCTGGCAGGGACCTCAGAAATCATCACATCCAGTCCTTTCATTTGATAGTTGAGGAAATGGAAACTGAGATTGGTGCAGGCACATCTCGGGAACACTCAGCTGAACAGTGACCCTTCTCCATGGGTTCTGGACTCTGCAGCCAGCTGCCTGCGAGGCCACACTCCTCAGCCCCGGTCAGCTGAGAGCTGAAACATTTGGTACTGTAGCCTCAATTCGTAGCCTTTGTCTCTCCTAAGAAATATGTATAAGAATAAAATTCCTACTGCTTCTTTGATTATCCTTTCTAACTCCAACTTCGCTCAATTTGTGGGAAGAACTGACAGTTGACAAGCCACATAAATCAATTCCCTTTCAAAAGCCGTAGAACAGCCTCAGTCATTTTGTAACACAGAAGCTGCGTGCTGTCACAGATTCCAAATGAACTAAACTTTGCCTTTAGCAGGCTTGTTGCAAGGATGAATACCTATGGAAGAAATACGATTACGTGGAACCACACCATTCATGTAAAGTATTCTTTTACTTGTTTTTCTTACCAGATATCTGTATGCCCTTGGACAGAAGGTTTGGAAAA
The DNA here is from genome assembly GCF_963455315.2 of Globicephala melas. Lineage (NCBI taxonomy): Eukaryota > Metazoa > Chordata > Mammalia > Artiodactyla > Delphinidae > Globicephala > Globicephala melas. Next base: position 27,782,683 of record NC_083322.1, read on the forward strand.
GATGGAAAAAACGTTACTTTGTTCTTGTTCAGGTAAGTAGACTTTTTTCCTGTCACATAATCACTCTAAGCCATTCTCAAGTTTTTTGTGGGTTGTATCTATCAATATTTACTGTATCAGAAATTAAAACTGAGAAATTTAAAAAATGTTTTAATTCATTTTAAAATAAAATTGGTAAGCCCATTATATGCCAATGCAAATAACCTTTTTATTTAAAATAACTATTTTTCAGGCCAAACATTTTAGTGATATGAGTGGCATTACTTTTTGCTTTTGTACCCCTCTTTAATATTCTGGCTTAATAAAATAGAATGCAGCTGCATTTTCACATCAGCTTCTGCCTTCAATCTGTCGCAATCTCAGGTGAAATTTAGCCTCTGGAAAACTCTGCTATACGCTCTTGAGAGAGTAAGTGTGAAACAGGCAAAGATGTTTGAATATTGTTAGAAAAATGGTTTTGACTTCCCAAGTCCCTGAAAGGATCTTGAAGAGCTCCGGGATCCCAAGAGCATACCTTGAGAGTCACTGCATTGTTCGATAGTTCATAGATAAAACTTAATACATAGAAACATGCATTTTTATAAAAATGTACCATATATATCACTTATTCACATGTACAGGTCTTTAAATTACCTTGACTGGTAGATTTGTTTGTGATAGGATTCTGAATGTAGACAGGATATTGGAATGTACACTTCAGTTGACTCTTTTTTTGTTTTGGTTTGGTTTTTGAATCATGGATGACCTTTGCTCATGGAATATACTCATTTAGTTAAAGTTACATTAGAGAATAAATTTGAGTAATAGTCATTCCATTTCATGATAAATCCAAGCTGTTTTGTTCCCAGTGAATATATATGAAAAGAGAAGCTCTCTTGGGATCCTTAACACAAAACAGTCTGTAAAATCTCATCAATTCCTAGTCACACGTAAGTAGTTTAAATAGCCCAGATCAGACTAACATGGTGAAATTCCAAGGAAAGAAAATTATTTGCTGTCTTGCAGAAATAAAGCCATCTATCAACTGCTGGATAAAATTATTTTAGTGATGTGCCATAATAGCGTGGTAACTTCACGAAAAGTATAACCTTTTCATCAAAAGTGCTTTTTTTTGCCTGGGTAAAGTGTGACTTTTTCTTATGTAAATAGAACCAATATTTGGTCAACGAGTTTAATAAAAGATGCACACACATGTGCGCACACACACTGACAATCTTTTGATACAAACCCCAAGCACTTGCTTTGAGAAAGGGCTCCCTGTTGGGAGTTCTCAGTGATCCTCCTCCAAAAACCACACCTATAAGCCATCTTCTTTGGTTTCCAGGTTTAATTTCTTGACATTGGCACAAGAATTGAAATGCATTTACCAGGCAGTTTGAGTGCAGATCTTTCTCCAGTTATAGATGTCTCACCCACATCTAATTTGACAAGTTTGTGTTAGTGACTTGTCTTTGTCAAATCTTTCCAAGCATTCAACTGATTTTTTGTAGGAAGTGCAGCTTCTTTTTCATAGTCATATGTCATTCATTTACATAGAATCTCATAAGTTCCCATCCCATAAGTTCAATAGCTGATGTTATTGGCCTAATAAGCAAACCCTACTGACTCTTAGCAAGCCTAGAGTTTAACTGGTGGAAGTATGTATAAGAGCACATGAGAATGTCACCCAGTAACCACAGATGTTCAACATGTCATACCTTTTAGTCGATATTTTTTTTTAGAGCAGTTTAGGTTCACAACAAAATTTAAAGGAAGAGAGATTTCCTATATATCCTCTGTCCCCAGACATAGCCTCCTCCACTGTCAACCTCACTCACCAGAATGGTACATTTGTTACCAAGGATGAACCTACGTTGACACATCATCTTCATCAAAAGTCCGTAGTTTTTATTAGGGTTCACTTTTGGTGGTGTACCTCTGTGTATTTGGACAAACATACTATTCATTATTGTAACATCATACAAAGCATTTTCACTGCCTTGAAAATCCTCTGTGTTCTGCCTATTCATCTTCCCCTCCACCTCTGGCAACCCTTGATCTTTTTACCATAGTTTTGCTGTTTCCAGAAAGTCATAGAGTTGGAATCATGCAACATGTAGCCTTTTCAGATTAGCTTCTTTCACTTACGAATTTGCATTTAAGATTTTTCCATGTTTTTTCATAGCTCAAAAGCTCATTTCTTCTTCGCACTAAATAATATTCCATTGTCTGGATGAATCACAGTTTATTTATTCATCTGCTGAAGGACATCTTGGTTGCTTCCAAATTTTGGCAATTATGAACTGAGCTGCTATACACGTTTGTGTGCAGGTTTTTGTATAGACATAACTTTCCAGCTCCTTTGGGTAAATGCCAAGGAATATGATTGCTGGATCATATTCATTATTTTTTTAAAGAATGAATCAGAGAGTGTTTGTTGTATAGAGATCCAGTGAAGTGACAGTAGGCTAAAGAGTTTCTTATATACTGACTGTTTTAATATGAAAACTAGGTCTTAGCAGATCAGTGTTGAGAGGTCAAATGGACACCTCATGCTTCTGGCCAGGTAAAGTTCAAGGTAATCCTTTGCTTCTTACCTTATTTTCTGGCATATGATCACAAGAATCAAGTTATAAAACAACCACGTATACTTTATCACCCCATAAGAGAGTTTAGAAATGAAAGGAGGAAGTTGAATACTTTTGAGATCATTAATTGGTATGTCTTTTAGGAACATTAACCATGTCTTTGGAGAGCTAGAAAGTTCTCCACGTAACAAAAATATGTTTAACATTTTAAAGGCAAAATTCAGTTTAAACCGAAGGAGGTAAACCTCTATACCCCGTAATTAAAATTTAGGAGAAACACCACCAAACTATCATGAATTCAGATTTATTCTACCTAAGGTATCATTTTAAAATTTGAAGTCATATTTAAGCATTGTATCTTTACACAAATATATGTAAGTACGTGTACTCACACAAAGAATCCCATGCCCAAGTGTTTTGAGATTTACACGCCAGTAGTCTGGCAACTTTTTGAAGTTTTAAAGACAATTGAATCTTCCTTTCAATTCCAAATGTAATGGGAAGACAAATTGAATGTACCCACTTCAAAATCAAGATGGGTATGTATGGAGATTGAGCAAGAAGGATTCATTGGGAAGAGCCAGGTAGTTTTATCAGTATTTTTAAAGATAGCTCTCATTCTATTGGCAAATAGTTCATAGATCTATACCTGCAGGCTGCACTATTAAAAGGTGAAGGAGTCATTTTCAGAGAGGACAGTATACCCCTGCTGTGTCTGCTGCCGCCATCGTCAGAATGGTGCTCTGGTGATAATGTGAATCTCATCACCACTTGTGAGTGTGTATTATATGAGTGATATAGCTGGAGATCTAGCCATCAGCCCAAGAATTTGTACTCATAAAAATTGATTGAGAGTCGGGTTTGGTCAGCTGCAAAGTCATTGTTCAAAGGGAACACTTGCAGAGCTGTTGAGGTGAAGAGACTTTTCAAAGACTCTTGTATAAACATTTAAATCAGAGTTGAAAATGGGAAAATGAATTACTTATCAATGTGGGGTGTTTATTTAGCTTCTAAGTAAGATTAGTTTTGGACCCCATTTAGATTCTGAAGCCAGTATAGTGACAGTATTAATTAGATCTTTCATGTCTAAGAGGCTGCATTTGTTTTTCATGAAGGTAAATTTTGGTTCAAGCCAAACTGAAAGAACAGTGATTTTGAGGAATATGTTTGAACTCTTACCAAAACTTACATGTGTTTGTATTAAACTTATATGTGTTTGTTACGCTTATTCAGTGTTTTAGTATTACATTTGGAGGATATCATTGGCATAAAGTACTTATGACACTAATATGTTTTAGTTCATTATAATAAACCATTCAGTAGCTTTAAAATTCTATACTTGTATTTGTGATTTAACCAGACTGAATTATTTCATAATTCTGTATTCAGCTAATGCCTATTCAAAAAACTGTATGCCCCCAGATATTGCATATTCTGTGGTAATATACAAATTCCTGAATCACTCACCTATTAATACAATTATTGCTATATTTAATCTAATATTTATTATGCAAATGTGGCAGGCATTTATGGGGAGCACTTTTACTACATTATCTCTTTTACTCTTCAGAATAAGGTTTATTTGAGGGTAGGTATTATCCCCACTGTACAGATTAAATTGATGTACAAAGAGGTTATATAATTTGCCCAGAATTATACAGTTAGTAAGTGGCAGCGTCAAGTGATTAATCCAGTTCTGTCAGTCTCTAGAGGCTAAGCTCTTATGTCCTCTGTCACGGTGCCATGATCAAATGAATGCACACAACTACAATTGATCTGAAGACAAACAGAAAAAAACGAATAATCACTGTGGATCCTTCATTTCACGAAGTACAAGACAGTGTCACTCCATTAAAGAAATGGCCAGTGACTGATGGCATAAAGAGTCCCATGCTCATGAAGGCCACTTACCGTATGACATGCCTGGAAACTGAAGAAGATAGACATCTATGTTGCTTTGGCCCTGTATCAGAGTGTTCACTGCTTGTTGTCGATGTGTCAGAATCATGACTTGAAGTTGCTGCAAACAGCAGGCTATCAAGACATAATGTTAATTACACATCAGCTGAGTTGGCACAGGATATAAACAGTCAGCCATGCCCCTGAGTGATCATTACATGCTGCAGACATATGAGAACCACTCTGTTAGTGACATGCCATCAAAATCTGCTCTAAGCTTAAAGAAGTGGCTGCCCCAGCCTATTGATATCTGAAATATTCAGCACACCTGGAGAAGCACTGCAGCAGGCTACTGTCACAGTTCTGAGAATGCCACTAACTGCAGGAAATTATATGGTCTAGGTTTAGTCTTAGGACATAAGCTGATGTTTGCTTATAGTAATGCAAAGTGAATAAATATGCTTCTGTCAAGTCAAGAAAGTCATAGGGTAGTGGCTCTCTGGCTTCATGTTTTAAACTGATTTAAAATGTACAAACCCAAGACATACTCAGTATAGGATAAAACCAAACCATACACAAGTATTTATGGCAGCAAATGAAAGGCCCTCTTCAGCACCCCTCCCAGCACGGCCACCTTATTCCAGTCTTCCCCCCCAATAGCCAACTAACCATTGCTAGTAGTTTGACCTTTTAAACTTGTTTCAGTCTAATCCAACCCTAATGGAATCATTCCATGTATTGATACATTTGTGAACAGTTTTGATCCTCCTGTTTTTTTACTGGAGTATAATTGCTTTACAGTATTGTGTTAGTTTCTGCTGTACAATGAAGTGAATCAGTTATGTGTATACATATATCCCCTCCATCCCACCCCACGCCCTATCCTACCCGTCTAGGTCATCACAGAGCACTGAGCTGAGCTTCCTGTGCTATACTGCAAGTTCCCACTAGCTGTCTGTTTTACACAAAGTAGTGTATTTATGTCAAACTTGATCTCCCAGTTCATCCCACCACCCCCTTCATCCCCTGTGTCCACACATCCGTTCTCTATGTCTGCGTCTTCTCTATTGCTGCCCTGCAAATAGGTTCATCTGTACCATTTTTCTAGATTCCACATATATGTGTTAATATACGATATTTGTTTTTCTCTTTCTGACTTACTTCACTTTGTATGACAGACTCTATGTCCATCCACATCTCTAGAAATGACCCAATTTCATTCTTTTTTATGGCTGAGTAATATTCCATTGTATATATGTACCACTTCTTCTTTTAAAATATATCATAAAGTTACCATGTCAGTATTTTAAAATCTGTTTTATTCTTTTTAATGGACGATTGGATCCCATAGTGTAGATTAAGATAATTTATACAACAATTCCCCTTTTTGAGACAGTTAAGTTCCTTTTTTTAATCAACAAATAATGCTGGAATCAATATATATGCATAATCTTTAGGTGTATTGGGAGTATTCCTATAGAAATGAAATTGCTGGGCCAAAGGCATAGATACCTATAATACGAAGTAAGATTTATAAAGCTCTAGCTGACTCATGAATGCTTAAATACTCACCAAAACTTTTTTTTTTAATTTGTCTTTTTTTATAGTTAATGGTCATTATGTGTCGAGTTGCATGTATTATCTTTCAAAATGCACGTGTGAAAGAAACTCGAAAATTCTTATGGTTGTGGAGCTTATTTGGAGCAAAATCTCAGAGGAAAAGAATTTTTTTAAGTTTCATTTTTAAGATAACTTTTGCTTTGTGATAATTGAGTTTTCCATAGCCAAAAAAAAAAGAACCAAAAACAAGAAAATGGCCATATTAATTTATACAGTTTACCTTTGGGCATTAGCGAACTAATGCACTTACTCTTCAAAATGGTTCTAAAATATCATTTACCTATGTCTCAAGAGCTAAAACTATATAAGAAAGTAGAGTGCGAGTAGGGCCGAATTTGGTAAGGAGTATCTCATACAGATCAGGATATGATCGCAAATGCAAAAATTCCTCTTTTGCATATACCCTGTGTTCCCTTAAAATTTGTGTTGTTATTTTCATGTTTAGATTGCAAAGAAATGTCTATTTCTCTTCTTTTCTAGCTCGTATCTATATGAAAGAGCAAAGGCCCTATGAATGAGCAATGTGCAATATTGTGACAATATCCTTTATCTGAATTAAATTTTAATGGGCTTAATTTTTTTGTTTTATAAAATCAACTTTAAAATGCTGTATGTGTATATCTTTATGTATATGCATGCATTCGTATGCATATATATCTTTACACATACATGTGTAGTGTTCCTGCCACATAATTAAGACTTGGTAAATGTAAGATAAATTAATATCTCACCTTTAATTTGGGTTCCTTCTCAAACCTCTATATGGAACATAAAAACTGACTTATATTTGAGCATAGTTGAACCAAAACGTTGGTGTCGTCTTTGATGACTCTTTTTTCATTGCCCCCATGTCCGTCAGAAAATACTGTTTTATCTACAGCCAGAACAGTATCCTGCTTACATTCAATTCTTTCCATCTTCTCTGCTCCTGTTCTAGTTGAAACCACTATTATCTTCACATGGATTTTCACAATAGAATCCCAGCTGTTCTCCCTGCTTCTACTTTCTACCATTCTCTTTACAATCTATTCTTCACATTGCCAGAATAATCTATTTGAAGCATAACTCAGATTTTGCCAATTTTCTGTCTAAATCCCTCCATGACTTCCCATTACACTTAGAATAACCTCTGACTCTAACCTAGAGAAGGTCCTATATATTGTACATATTGTGGCCTCTAGCTTCCTCTTTGATGAGTCCCTGCCTGTGTCTGAGCAGCACCGTGACTTGTAATGCCCTGCGCCCAGATTAATCGCAGTGCCAAGAGCTGGAGTTTAGCACCTCCAAGTCACCAGCCCCCTCTCTCAAATATATGATAATATGAGTTTATTTCTAAAGTGTGATTCCTATGCAAATATGCCTTTGAATTAAGTCTCCCTACCTTTCTTCCACTCAGTTGTTGCTTGGCTACCCCTAAATGCATCTAAAGAAATTCTGAACATTTTTTCTACTGCTTATATTTCCTCTGTGACTGGCTCATTCTACCTACCCACTTAGGTATCAGGTCAAATGTCACCTTAAATAGGTCTTTTTTACCCACCCAATCTACAGTGACTCCCTGTCACATTACCCTGTTTTATATTTTTCAGAGCATTTTTCTCTAATCAAAGTTGTCATCCTTATATATCGATTTTTTAATTATCTCTTTACCCCTTCTAGAATATATGCTCCATGAAAATAAGGACCTTGTCTTTCTTATAATCTACTGTGAGTAGAAACTGCCGAAATATTTGTTCAATAAAATTTTGAGTATATGTGAATCGGTCTGAGCATTGTTTTAAAAAGACTGCCTTTCCTCTTTCTAATTTATGCACTGATTGCTAAATCTTTTTTATGCCATTTGGTCAAGACAGTAAATATATATTTCCTTCAAATCCATCATGATCTTGAAGATATATTCATTTTCCTTGATTAAATTAAGCTCTGGGATTTTTTTTTTTTTTAAAAAATAACTCTAGCAGCACCTTTGGCCTCTGCCAAGAACATTTCCAGCTAAGGATTTTTAAGCCTTAATCTTTACTGAAATTAGACGGTGGCAGTTGCTAAGCTGCCAGCTGTTAACATGATCCCTGCGGTAGGAATACAGCACACGAACCTGAATGCTGTGGTGTCTAAGAACTCACCGTTAGCGGTTACACCTGTGGACACAGACAGGTGTGAAACAGGTTGGCAATTGAAAATAAAATGGGAGGTTTCTCAGACCAGATGCAGGTACCTCGTGGGACCTCAGCAACTCAGGTGCCCCATCAGAGGTAATGATGCCAAAACCTGATTTAACGCTGTCCTCAGATTAAAGTCTGTTTATATCCCCCAATTCTCAACAAATCCATTCTTTATGGAGTTATTAAGAGTGGATTGGGTTAAGGATATTGAATGTTTATCATTGCTCTGTCTCTCCACTGAATGGATTTTCAATTGCAATTATAGTATATAAGCTTATAAGTAAGCTTATACATGAAAACAAATGCTAGATCAGAATAGGTCAGACCACCTGTTTCTATCTAACTCCCTGGTATGTGAAGATGGAGCAGAGTGGAGGCTGCAAGACTGCCTTCAGCTGGAAGCATGGGGAGCATGGTAAACCCCGGCCCCTGTAGCTTATCCTTCAGCAGCATACATTAACTGTTAGTGCCAACTGATACTGACAGTTCTTTTCGTTCAGAGTGCAACTCCTCCAGTTTACCCTCACTCTGGAGACTGGCGAGCAAACCAGTAGCTACAAGGTGTTGACACTATTCTGAAGGATTCACTTGAATATATCCTACAGGTTCATTGTAGGGTTTGCCTCTGGAATGTGATTTAGCATGACCTTGCAAAAGAGATGGGCAAAAGTGAAGGTGCTTGGGGACGTTAGAGGAATCAAACGCATAAAACACAGCATCATTTTATGGAAGCGGAACCAGGAGCCAATGAGTCAAAAGGATAGTGTTCGTAGTTAGTTGCTTCCTGAGCCAGAGTATTCGAAAGCCAAACTGCACTTTTTTCAGTTGTCTCCTGGGTCCGATTTCCTAATTGTCAGTGACAGCTTCGTTGGTCGTTGGTATTTTGTTACTCTTCCATCTGTACTCTTCATTAAAACTCTGGGCCCAATTATCTGTGATAGACTCCAGGACTGTTAGGGGACTTTTGAGATATTAGAGTAAACAAAATATTAAAAGAAGTACAAAATAATACATATTTAATACCATTTAAATTACCATGACTTTCAAAAGTAGGCGATCTCTCTAAAGCTGGAGGTTTTTTTGGCTTTGGGTTTTTTTCTTGGTATCTCTAAAGATTTTGAAATTGGTACTTAAACATATCCATCATGTTAAGAGATAATTGTATTATTTAAAGGTAGCTAGAAATACAATACGTAAAGCAGAAAACAGCAACTGAACCTGTACTTCAGGTTATATAAAGAAAAGAGCAACGTTGATGTAAGCGTTTTACACTGACTGAAAAAAACAAGTAGCCTTTTGGCGGGTAGTTTTTAAGGCTAGATCTTAAATAGCAAGCACATTTTTAGCACTTTAGGTGCGTTATGCATATTAATTCTGGATTGTTTAATGTGTGACAACACGAACATGATTTATATAAAGAGCTTTAGAGATTAATCTTTATTGTTTTAAGAGAATAATTTTTTAAAATATACATTGAAATATGTATTCAAGATAATGTCCATTAGAAATGGAGGGACTAATATCTAAAACTACATTTAAAAGCATCTCCAATTTTTCTTCTCCCTCAGTTTCTTGTTCATTTACATATTCATTCAACAGGTATCTTCAGTAACATAGTCACTGTCTGCTTAATGGAAAGAAACAACGCTTGAGACTGGGGAGAAATAGAAAGCTAAAGGGGGAGAGAACCAAGTGAGGCTGGAAAGCAGAAGGCTGAGGCGTGAAAGTCAACAGTCCTTAGTCATTCCCAGCATGGAAGCATACAGCCCCCAAATCGGGTCAATCCCCAAGTCAGTCAGGTATCTTCACACCTGTTGCAGAACAAACTGCATCTCTAACCCACAGTGAAATGACTCTAGGAAGACACAAAAGCATAGAGAGAAGGTTGATGGTTCCCTGACAGTTGGATTTGATTTATTGGGAGACCACTGCATAACAGGCAAGCATTGTGCTAGGTGCTCTATGTCAGTATCTCCAGTTCTCTCAAAGCCCTTTATAACATGAGTCATTGTTGTCTCTGTTTTACAGAAAATCAAACTGAACTATACAGGGCTTAAAGTAATTTGTCCACAGTCTTGTCAAAGATAAGTTGGAAAGAATAAGGTTAAGCAATTGAGAGGGATATGAAACTGGGACTTGGATTTGAAATGGCAGACTCATTTGTTAAGCCTGGCTTATCCCCCTTCACTTCCAATTGAAATGCTTCCAATATTGAAATACGATTGTCTTCAGAGAGCCCTTTTCTGGCCACATTATCAAAAATAGACTCCCTTCAATGACATACTCTTTGCTCTGCTTTATTTTTCTTCAAAGCAATTCACCACCCAAAATTGTTGTAGGTATCTCCTTGTTTATTTGTAATTCAGTCTTCTCCACCTCACTATGTGAGATTGATTTTATTTTTCTAATTTTTTTTTTCTGATTCTGGTGCTGGGGACATTGTTGTATCCTCAAGGCCTAGAAAAATACACTGTAGTTATTCAGTAAGTATTTGTTGAATGAATGAATGAATAACAGGGGAAAAACGACCCATAAGAACATGGAAGAAGATAATAAAAATTGTAGATATACATGAAACTACAGCCCGTTACTTACCATTCTGACTAGTAAGGAATGAAAGACTAATTCTCACAGTTCTAAAAGGTATCAAGGAAGGACCAGATGTGTCTTCCTAAAAAAAGACCAGTTAGGCAGGAGCAGTCACATCAGTCTTCAAACTGTTTTCCTAGTATGTCCCTTAAATTAAATTTTTTACAACTATAGATCACTGTAAACTTTTTATCATAAATTTAAATAGTTGCAACAGATGCAGATTCTAAAATAAAACCATTAAATTAATCGTAAAAATGCTCAATAGAATTTACATGCTGTTGTGATTTTATATGCACCTGTAACCATTGCAAATTGTATATTATTAGCTTTTTCTCCTTGAATTCTTATTTCTATGACTGTTCCCCAACGGAATTTTATTCTTAGGAAATAAGTATTATGCATCAAAATTTTTTTTATCACTCTATCACACTTCTCTGCAGTTAAAAATGTGTACAGGGCTTCCCTGGTGGCACAGTGGTTGAGAGTCCGCCTGCCGATGCAGGGGACACGGGTTCGTGCCCTGGTCTGGGAAGATCCCACATGCCGCAGATAGGCTTGGCCCGTGAGCCATGGCCGTTGAGCCTGTGCTCCGCAACGGGAGAGGCAACAACAGTGAGAGGCCCGCGTACCGAAAAAAAAAAAAAAAAAAAAAAAAGATGTGTATGTTGCCTCGTATTTCCTTAACACTCAACTACTGAACTTAATAGAGTGTATCTACAGAGATATACTGTAGATATACTCTATTTGATGGGAAATAGGGTATATCTACAGTATATGTAATTTGATGGGAAATTGTGTGACTTGAGAGTAGTATACATCCAAGAAGTTGTTCATGAATAAAAGCACTAGAAAATATTATAGTATGGGTGGAGATTCAGAAAAGATACAATTCACCTTCCTGAAAATATTTAAAGTGGAGTTCCTGATATTTGAAAGGTGAATGAGTGTGGTATCTCAGAAATATCAAACTTAAAATATAAAAGATTAAAAGAGCATAATGGTAAGAAATAGCTAAATCTAAATTACTGTTATAAAATATTTTGACTCAAAAACGTGAAAGATGATTCCTAAAATACGTTATAGGTATATGAAGTAATTAAGTAATAATAACAATATGTGAAAACTAAACTCCCGATTTTGTGAAAGTTAATGAATGGAGTGATAAAAATAAGCTACATTTTTCAGGTTCTATAAGACACAGTAAAAAATGATTTGTCTTTCAATAAATAGAGAAAAGATAGGGTCAATGATGTCTTTGAAAACTTTTAAAGTAACTAGTATAGATTAAAAATAGGATGCCAAGGAAATGGTGGTAGCCATATTACAGAAGACAGCGATGTATACGTATATATATGAATATTTAGTATAAATGAGTTAAATGGACCTAGTAACATTCTTGGAGTGGGATAAAAAACAAAATCCATATGTGAGATACACCACAAACAAAAGGCCAAAACACAGAGAAAGTAGGATGACAGTATTAAATTCAGACCAATTAAAATTCAAGAGAAGTATTAAATATATGAAAGGATTATAATTTTATATTGTTTAAAGATATAGTTAACAGTACTATAAAACAAATGATGGTGATTTATTGAATATGTACCTGAGAGAAATGCCTCAACTTGCTTGCTGTTCAACTCACTTTTCTTTCTCTCCCCTACCCTTAGTAGTCTTTGATTATAGTTTCTTACAGATACCTAACTAAATACCTTATAGCTCTCTTAAATAGTAACTTTGCCAGAAATTAAGGGGCAATTGGCTTGTTATTTGGGAATACAGTTTTTAAGTTTCAGAATGTGAATTAGAATGTGGTATATCGTAAGGAGTACTTACTGGATTGAGGAGACTTGTGTTCTACACTCAAGATGACCATCTCCTTCTGGGTGACCTCAGGAAAGTCAGTTTCCACATCCGTGAACTCTCAAGTTGAGGTCGCAACCTCAGGGATCCATAACCCTCATCCCTCAATACCAGTATGTTTCAGAGGATAATCATATGTTTTCTTTTCAGTGATGTTTAGCTCTGAGAGTAACTATTTGTCACTTAGTGAGACTTGAGTCCTCTAGATATCACAGCCTCTTGTTTCCAAAGTATTAAAACTCCTCACCACATGATTGAAATCTGTGATTCTAGCAAATGTAACAATATTTTATTCCATTGGTGAATTTTTACTGATTAAGTAAATACCTTGTAGAATGTTAGGACAATACTATCAAAAAGTGTTGCACCCTGGTGGTGCAGTGGTTAAGAATCCGCCTGCCAATGCAGGGGTCACAGGTTTGAGCCCTGGTCCGGGAAGATCCCGCGTGCTGCAGAGCAACTAAGCCCATGCGCCACAACTACTAAGCCTGCATGCCACAACTACTGAAGCCCATGCACAGCAACGAAGTCCCAACTCAGCCAAAAAATTAATTAATTAATTTTTTAAAAAAAGTAAATCTATAATGTTGAGAAGTACAATCCCATGTATTATTATATAATGTGTATCTGATATATGTAAGATCTGGGATTTTGAATGAAATTATACATTTTATGATGTTCCACTACAATTTTAAAACTGCTTACTGTTTTTTTCTGATCAGTTTTCAGTACATTTCATTATTTTGGCCTTGTTTTTTTCTCTAAGTAGAAATACATAAAATATAGACAGATCTCTTTACTTTTATGAACCACTTATTTTTGAGAAGGTTAAGAATTTCTTTTTAATATGAATAGTCACTCCCTAACTAGTTGTTTCCCATATTATTTTTTGCTATATTATCTGTTGTTTCACTTTGTTTTTCCTGCATTTTCTTAGCATTTTGATGACTGTGGTCACATCACAGCTGTGTATCCTGAAGGAGTAAGATCTGGGTCCCCGTGGCCCTCACAGGTGTGCCCATCACATAATGGGTACTCAAGACAGGCTCTTTAGATGAAGGAATGAATTTGGCCTCATGTTTATTATTTCCTGAACATTTTAAGTGGAGTGTTCGACATTCAAAAACTCAAATATCATTTGTGTGCCAAGTAGTGGAGGATCCATTTAAGTACACGTTGGGTAATTTGGGCTGCTGGATTATTAGTATTATTTTTTTTTAACAAGATAAGTATGTGATTTGTACTTTCAGATAGAATACGTTTTCAAATGTGGCTTCATAGAATATTTATCGAACTGAAATAAGTTGGATTTCGTGGAGAAATTAAAAGGCAGGGACTATATGCCAGACAGTGTAGGAGCCGGTGAGGCAAGAACAGGGAACAACACACAGGAAATGCAGTTAGAAAGGTAAAGGGGACACATTTGTCAGGGTCTTGGAAGGGGGAGTAGGGTTTTACTAGATAAAGAAATACATGGAAAGTGGGATTTTAAAGGCGAAGGTGATATTTTCCTGCTCGGCAGTTCAGGTGAAGAAATGCATAGAAGTGGGCGAGTCTTGCCGGAGAGCCTGTCTGGAGTAGCAGATGCAGTGGTTGCTTGTACTCCAGCTAGTAATTACTGGAGATTGTTGCTAACCCTTGCAAGGAAGCAGACCTCTCTCCCAGCGGGTTCCAGATCGTTCCTGTGGTGATTTGTCAGGAGACTTTCTTTTAGTCAGGTTTTGAAGACTCTCCAAAAGAATGAAATGGAAAACATGAATGATTTGCTTAATAAATAGTTCTATTTTGTTAATAATTGATCACAAAATGATGACTTTGGAATAGTCTCTGGTGTCTAATAATTATGTTTTAATTATAAGACAAATTTGAACATATGTTTGGTTTTATATACTATCCATCATAGATTTTTTTTTTTCCTGGAATGTGGTGAAAAAGACACGTATAGTCTCTCTCATGCATATAAAACTTAGACCTACTATTCAGAAACTCCATAAAACAAAATTAGAATCGAGAGTTAGCCAAAGGGTTTAAATTGGTGGTGTTGGCTAGTCATAAAAATAATGCTAAGAATTATTCTAGAAATATGATATAATACACATCTTTTTACATACGTAACTGTAAGAAGAAAGGAAAACCTCAGGGACCAAATAGTGAAGCTTGTGAGTTGACGTTGTGGCTGTCCTGGGGCTGGGGTATGGGACAAGGGATATTGATGTTGGTCTGTCAGGGGCTAGGGATTTTATTGTTCAAGAGAAAGAACACATGCCCTGAGGCATTCTCAAAGTGGGAATTTGGAACAGAGACTTTCTCCTAAAGAAAGTAAAAGAGTTAGATTTCAGGGAAATGGTAGACTAGAAAAAGCCTGCCCTCAGGCTGGTAAATTTCTGTTTGGCCTTAGGTTTGGAATGTGGAGTAAAATAGATGCCTGAGAATGTAACTGTTAGCCTTGACTTAGAAAATTTTGAAGTTCTAATTTATTTCTCCAAATATAAGGGAAACATCCAAGTTAAGAAATTAACATAAAAAAGTACTTCTGGATTGGTGATACATCTGAGGCATCTGGCATTAAAAAAAAAATTTTTTTTTTTTAGAGAAATGATCCCTTAACCTAGGTTTTATAAGAGATCTACAGATAAAACTGTGCTGGATATGAGCTCGTAATTTAAAATTATAGAATAATAAACTATTTGCACCCCCAAGAATTTCAGTAATAGAAATATCACATATATAAACTATAAAATAATTGTATTTAAGGCATTGAAATTTATAAGTGGGTTCAGAAGTATAAGAAAAGAACAAAACAACAACAGAAAAGAATGTAACACTATGAAATAATAAACAAGCAGGTTTGGAAAGGGACTATGCACAGCTACTAACTAAAAATGTAAAGCAGTCATTGAAATTACACCCTTATTGGACATGTTAAACAGTAGGTTAGACACATCTGAAGAGAAAGTTAGTGATGTAATTAATGATAGCGTATTAGTTATAATCTGAAGAAATAACTCAGAATTCAGCATACAGAAATGCAGAAACATGTAAAGAGGTTAAAAGATGTGGAGGAAAGAATCTACAGTTTCAAGATACTTCTGATAGAATTGGAAGAAAAGGCAGTATACAGGAAAAATGGGACCGATGCAACCTTTGAAAAAATACTGAACAAGATTCTAAAATTGATACAAGTCATGCATTATCAGATATAAGAAATACAACAAATACTAACTACGGTAAATATAAAAGTAGAAGTTTTGCAGCGCAACTGCAGGACAACAGAGATAAAGAGAACATTTAAGAGAAACCAGAGAGAAAAGGCAGATTAACTACAAGGGAACCACAACTGGATTTCCATCAGACTTTTCAACTTAGATATATAAGCCTTCTGACAATGGGGTAGTATCTTCAAAGTGCTGAAAGATTACTAGCCTAAAATACTATATATAACCAACTAAACCATCATTAATAAGTAAGGGAGAATTAAAGACATTTTAAAAGAAAAAGAAAAACTGACTCAGCTTTTGCTAAAAGGAAGGAAGAAGGAAATTGAACTCAGAATGATGGAGTGTAATTCAAGAAATAATGGTCACAAACAAAATATGGGTAAAGACGAGGGCGAGGGCCTCCCTAGTGGAGCAGTGGATAAGAATCTGCCTGCCAATGCAGGGGACACAGATTCCTTCCCTGGTCCAGGAAGATCCCACACGCCGCGGAGCAACTAAGCCCGTGTGCCACAACTACTGAGCCCACGTGCCTAGAGCCCGTGCTCCGCAACAAGAGTAGCCCCTGCTCGCTGCAACTAGAGAAAGCCCACAGACAGCAACAAAGACCCAACGCAGCCAAAATAAATAAATAAAAATTAAAAAAAGAAAAGGACGGGGCTTCCCTGGTGGCGCAGTGGTTGAGAGTCCGCCTGCCGATGCAGGGGACACGGGTTCGTGCCCCGGTCCGGGAAGATCCCACATGCCACGGAGCGGCTGGGCCCGTGAGCCATGGCCGCTGAGCCTGCGCGTCCGGAGCCTGTGCTCCGTGACGGGAGAGGCCACGGCAGTGAGAGGCCCGCGTACCGCAGGAAAAAAAAAAAAAAAAAAAAAAAAAAGAAAAGGACAAGGGCAAATAAATATTGACTAGATAACATATTTGATAATGAATATTTTCTGACTAAATGTTAATATTAGTATATTAATAATAGTATTAGTACAGTAATATTTAGTATTACTTAATACTAAGTATTAAGTATACTTAGTGTACTTAAGTATAATTAAGTATTACCTTATTTATTACTAAAATAAGGTAGAATTAGCATATAATGAGCACTGCTTTGTAAGATGGGAGCTGGTGATAGAAGCAAAGCACTCAGTTTTCTACACTTAGGAGATGAGTTAAAAGCAAAAGAAATAGATATTTGGCCATCATCCCCATTCTAACACAGAGCTTCTAAAACCCTGAGAGTTTCCTAAGTAATGAGAGTGATAAAGGTGTTATGTTGATGCAGTAACTTTGGGAAGCACCTTAGGCTGGTTGTCAGGAGAAACAACCACAGGATTAGAGGGCTGGAACTTTCAGTCCCACCCACCCTGACCTCTGGGGCAGGGAGAGGGGTTGGTGGTTGAATAAATCTCCAGTGATCAGTGATTTAATCAATCATGTCGATGTAATGAAGCTTCAAAAACCCAAAAGGAGGGCGTTCAAGAGAGCTTCCAGGTTGGTGAACACATGGAGATCTGGGGAGAATGGAGTGCTGGGAGAGAGCATGGACACTCCTCACTGTTTCTCCATACCTCGCCCCATGCATCTCTTCCATCTGGCATTTCCTGAGTTATATTCTTTTATAATAAGCCTGTGATCTAGTAAATAAATGGGTTTCTTGAGTTTTATCAGTCTCTCTAGCAAATTAATTGAACCCGAGGGGGTGTGTGGGGCAATACTGGGAACCTCTGATCTATAGCCATTTGGTCAGAAGTACAGGTAACAGCTTGGACTTGCAACTGGCCTCTGAAGTACAGGAGGGGGTCATGGGAACCTCCAGTCTGTAACCGGTTGACCAGAGCACAGGTAAACAACCTAGGCTTGCAACTGGCATCTCAAGTAGGGGGAGTGGGAGGGCAAGCTTTTCAGACTGAACCCTTCACCTGTGGAATCTGATGCTATCTCCTGGCAGATAGTGTCACAATTGAGTTAAGTTGTAGGAAAACCAGCTGCTGTCCAGAGCATTGTTTGGTGGTGGTACAGAAACCACCCCTCACCCTCTCCCCACACACAGGTTGGAACTAGGTCCAGGAACCTACAAGAACTTACATGTAAAATAAAAGTTTTAAAGCATGAGTGGAAATAATAAACACAAAATTCAGCATAATGATTACCTCTGGGGAGAGAGAAAAGGAAATGGGTTTGAGTAGGTGTCATATGTAGGCATTAACTTTTTCTGTCCGAAGGAGCTGGGGTCGGGGGTGGGGGCTTAAAGCATATATATACATATATATATGTGTATATATATATGTATATATATGTATAAGAAGTTATGATTGAACAAAGCTGAATGGGGGGTATATACATGTTAATATATTATCATGTTTTTTACGCTTGAAATATTTCATAATATTTTTAAGCTAACACTATGTTAAATCACTTTATGGAAGAATGGTGGGATTTTGGACTAAGTTAAGTAAGAGAGTGAGTTGCTTTTCAGAATAAATAATGGAAGTATAATGTTACAGTTTACCACTTACCAACACCCCCTAAAGAAACACCCACAGTCATACCTTTTTACACAAAGAAACTGAAGCTCCGATGGGAGCCAGTGGGTTTCATCTGTAAGCCTTAGGCATATGCAGGTGAGAAAGTGGATTCATTGGCCATCTATAAGATACGGAAAGCAAAAAGAAAAGGAAGTCTAAGAGTAGTAAGAACTGCAAGTGTCTCAAGTTATTGGACTCGCTGTTCCCAAAAAAGCTTTGGTTTTTTTCCCAAAATAGAAAAAGTCTCATTATAAAGTAATTAATATTCTTAAAAAAAAACTTTAAACACTGAAAAAAGTAACTTTAAATGACCTATAATTGTACTATCTAATAATAATCACTATTTATAGTTTCAGTATACATCCTTCTATTCATATGTATATAGAGTGTTTACCCAAAAAAGCACACTCTACATTTTTAAAATCTGCTCTTCATGTTATCTTAGAAATAGTTTCATGTCCAGAAAAAAAAAAAAACCGTCATATTTCTTTCAGTGGCTGTATGGCATTATACCCCTGTGTGGTTATACCATAATGTATTTAATCAAACCACTGTTGGTTTTTCCAGTTTTTTCTCATATGCAATGCTGCCGTGAACACACTGCACATGCATCTTTGAGTATTTGTCCATTTGTTTCCTTGGGTAAGTTCCTGGAAGGAAATTAGCTGGATCAAGTGTTCATAATCCATCATAAGTCTTTTGGTATCAGTCAGGGTTCTCCAGAAAGGCCAGCAGGCTAGAAACTCAGGCAGGAGTCAATGCTGCAGTCTTGAGGCAGAATTTCCTCTTCTCCAAGTAACCTCAGTTTTTGCTCTTATCTACAAATCACCCCACATTGATATTAGTTCTTTGTTGAATATATACTTTGCATACACCTTTTTACTTTCTTCAGGGTATCCTTTAATGAGACGTTCTTAATTTTAGTGTTAGTTCATGTAATCTATTTTTTTTCTTTCTTAATTAGTTCCTTTTTCAGTCCTCTTTAAGTAATCTTCATCTACTGAAAGGTGTGCTTATGTTTCCTTAGTTTTAATTTCTGTTCAAAAGTGGGAAAGGGAACTCTCATTAAGCAAAGTGTCTTCCCTGGAAACCTGTGTTGTAGGAAATTTTGCAATTAGGTATCAATCCACCAGACATCTTTTTCTCCTGCTCGGAGCAGCACCTCCCCCCCACTGCTTTGGGGGAACTTCTAAGAGCCTGCCCACTGTAGCATTCAGTAGTCTTTGCCACAGACCCAGACTGGGCTAACAGTGGTACTTTTGCCCCTTGGCCACAGTGAATGGTCCACATACGGCCTTACACCTAAGCTGAGGCAATCAGAGGTGGCTGCGGAGCTGTTGGCAGCTATGGTTCTAGCCCGGTGAGACTTCAGGGTAAGAACATGAAGCCAGTTCCTCAAGAGAAGCAAAGCAGAGAGACAGCAGACCTTGGCCATGTTGAGTCCCTGGCTGCCTAAAACCTTAACTCCACCCTGGACCTTCCTGTGGGGTTGGCTATGTGGCCCAATAAATTTCCAACACTTATTAAGATCTTTCTTACTTTGGTTAAGTCTTGAAATATGTGTGCTTGAAAATGTGGTTCCATAATTGTATGTTTGAGAATGCTCATAATATGTCTCATTCTTGGAGATTCACAATGTGTACTAGCATATTAAAGGCCGTAAAGAACCTGCAGTAAAAGAAGCCTGTTTGTCTTTATTTAACCTGATGATTCCCCAACTTTTTTTTAATTGAAGTGTAGTTGATGTACAATATTATGTAAGTTACAGGTGTACAATATAGTGATTTACAGTTTTTAAAGGTTATACTCCATTTATAGTTATTATAAAATATTGACTATCTTCCTGTGTTATACAATATAACCTTGTAGCTTATTTTATGCATAGTAGTTTGTACCTCTTAATCCCCTCCCCCTCCCCCCTTCTCTCTCCTCACTGGTAACCACTAGTTTGTTCTCTGTATCTGTGAGACGGCTGCTTCTTTTGTTATATTCATTAGTTTGTTGTATTTTTTAGATTCCACCTGTAAATTATATCATACAGTGTTTGTCTTTCTCTGCCTTATTTCACTTAGCATAATGCCCTCCAAGTCCATCCATATTGCTGCAAATGGCAAATTTTCATTCTTTTTTATGGCTGAGTAGTATTCTATTGTGTATATAAACCACATCTTCTTTGTCTGTTCATCTCTTTCTGGACCCTTAGGTTGCTTCCATACCTTGACAATTGTGAATAATGCTGCTAGGAGCATTGGGGTGCATGTATCTTTTTGAATTAGTGGGTTTTTGTGTGTGGGGTTTTTTTTTTCAGATATATACCCAGGAGTGGGATTGCTGGGTCATATGGTTGTTCTATTTTTAGTTTTTTGAGGAACCTCCATACTGTTCTCCACAGTGGCTGCACCAATTTACATTCCCACCACCAGTGCACAAGGGTTCCATTTTCTCCGCATCCTCTCCAACATTTTTGTTTGTGGTCTTTTTGAAGATAGCCATTCTGACAGGTGTGAAGTGATACCTCACTGAGGTTTTGATTTGCAGTTCCCTAATGATTAACGATGTTGAGCATCTTGTCACGTGCCTGTTGGCTCTCTGCATGTCCTCTTTGGAAAAATTCAAGTGTTCTTTTCTGTTCAAGTGTTCTCCCCACTTTTTTAATCAGGCGGTTTGGTTTTCTTGATATGGAGTTGTATGAGCTGTTTTTATGTTGGATATTAATCCCTTATCGGTCATATCATTTGCAAATATTTTCTCCTATTCAGTAGGTTCTTTTCATTTTGTAGATGGTTTCCTTTGCTGTGCAAAAGCTTATGTTTAATTAAGGCCCATTTGTTTATTTTTGCTTTTATTTCCTCTGCTTTAGGAAACAGATCAAAAAAAATATCGCTGCAGTTTATGTCAGAGTGTTCTGCTTATGTCTCCCTCTAGAAGTTTTATGGTCCCAAACTTATTTTTAACACAACTATTTTTTTTTATGGCTCTTCTGTTAACAAATAGCTCATGGAATCTTGGCCAGCAGGTCATCAAACTGTGAAATGCTGGGTCATAGGCATGAAAGGCCTAACTGCAAGCTGATAAATGAAAGATGCTTAATCTCTGAGCAAGGTTTAAAAAATGTGAACATTTAATAATTTATATGCAGATCATATGTTTGGGGGTTTTTTTGGTCAAAGAGTCTTCTGATAAAAAAAAAACTAGAAGATAAATTTAATGTAGGGGCTTCCCTGGTGGCACAGTGGTTGAGAGTCCGCCTGCCGATGCAGGGGATACGGGTTCGTGCCCCAGTCCGGGAAGATGCCACACGCCACGGAGAGGCTGGGCCCGTGAGCCGTGGCCGCTGAGCCTGCGCGTCCGGAGCCTGTGCTCCGCAACGGGAGAGGCCACAGCAGTGAGAGGCCCGCGTGCCGCAAAAAAAAAAAAAATTAATGTAACCAATATGTAAACTTTCTTTCTCATGCAGGTTAGCCAATACACCTTTGCTATGTGCAGTTATAGAGAAAAAAAGTCTGAACCACAAGAATTAATGCAGCTTGAAGGATACACTGTGGATTACACAGATCCCCACCCAGGTAATTCTTAGTTGAATCACTTTCCCTGCCTCTCATGTATTCATGAAATTGTCATAAATATCCTGTGTCTATTCTCCATTTCAAACTCCATTCAGTGAATGGTACATTTTCCATTTATATACCTAGACAAGATTTGATAGGATTTGAATTATATCTTTATGAGGCTACTTAGTTTTAGCCATAACTCATTATCTCTGTTATCTCAGTACAAGGATGAAACATGTGAAAGTTACTGTAACGGGGAAATTATATGAGAAATATCAGCAGTGCTTTCAGAAACTTCTTTACTGAAAAGCAAAAGGTACAAGAGACAGAAACAGGGAAAGAAATAGCTAATGAATAACTGTATATTATATACTACTAATTTTCTCCCCAGCATCACATTCTTGTACTTCTCTCCCTCCCTCCTAATATATTAATGCTGTGTATAGTACTGGACACTCAGTGCTTGAGATGAGTGAGTGAATGAATAAGTGAATGAATGAATGAATGAATATATGGAGATTAATGAAATTAATAAAGTGAGGTTAAGAAATATAGAGATACTAATGAATAGATTAAGAAATTATTATAGATTAAAAATAGAAGTCAGTGATCCCATTCACCGATCCATCACTTAAAATGCAAAATATCTTCTCTGTGAAAGAATTTTGCAAAAGTAAAATTCCTTGCAACGTAAGTATCATTTTTGTCTTGGCTGTATTTTTTTTACTGCTAAACTGGTCATATATATCTCCTGCATATAGAATGAGGAATGTGCCGGCAGATAATGACGTTCTTCCCCGGCATGGAATATCAGACTTTGCTGTACATTCCTTTGGGGTAGGTTTGTATGTCTTGCAGAATGCTGCTTTGTTACGAACGGTTCCCTAAGCTAATTTTAATTTCCAAAGTGATATGGAAGTGTGTAGCGTCGCCTTATTGTTTTCCTTCAATTCTTGGATTCTGGATTTGATCCTCAACTGAAAATGATTCAAGGCATTGAGCTCAAAATCTGCCAATTGTGTGCATTTTAAACAATGTCTTTGTTTTTCCTCCACAGGCCTTCAGGGTGGTCAGATGTTCTTCAATGCTGTTAAAGAAGGAGACACTGTAATATTTGCAAGTGAGGATGAACAGGATAGAATATTGTGGGTTCAGGCCATGTATAGGGCCACAGGTCAATCGTACAAACCCATTCCTGCAGTTCAGGCCCAGAAGCTGAATCCTAAAGGAGGAACTCTCCATGCAGATGCTCAACTTTGTAAGTTTTGTTGAAAAATAATTTGATTATCAATTAATAACCTTAATAAGATATAAAATTGCCTGAGTCAAATTTGTTCAGTATTATAGTTTACATCATTAACTGATTCCTAATTGAATAAGAATAGTTCATTTTAGTAGTCATAGAATCAGTTATCTAATTTTTCAGACAAACCTGGAATAAATGGTGCCTATGATTTCCAGTCATGAATTTGCCAAGCACTGGGATGTCTCTGGGAATCTCAAGAGCATAAAAGAAAATTGATTTTAACTTACTGTAATTTTAACTTACGTGTTCTATTGAAATGGGAAAAGTATTGCAAAATCAAACTGGCATTAAGATTCCAGAATACCAAAATGATGGACCATAACTTTCTAGAGTTGTTCCTAACAAACCAAAAGGATAATAGGCCTACTTTCTGTTGTAGGTCGGAAAAAAAAAGTCATCAAGGCAACTTTCTTTTTCTAGATACCTTTATATTCATGCCATTTTCTCAATGCTAATGTAAATCATTAAGAACTAAATTTTTCATTTTAATTTACAAGTAATTAATAACAAATTATGTAATAATGATAGAAACATTTTCAAATGTAGCTTTAATAATCATTAAACCAAATGTTTTCACTTGTTATACTCCTTTTTAAAACTTCTCTGGTTCCTTCTGTAATATAATAAATCAGTTTGTCTTTAACTGTAAGCTCAAATTGGAACTTTTCATTCAACACCCTTCTACTCTCAAGATTCTTCTCCAGGGAGCAGCATTTTGACATTCATTATTTTCTTCTCTCTTCTCATACTTTTCATGCAGCAAATAACTATTTTCTGTTCTTTTTTAGACACCCGATAGTATTACATTTAGACATCTTAAACAAAGGTACTTTAGGCCAAATAAAGATGGAATATGAGCTCAACTCCAGATTCCTGCATGCTTTAGGCTTCGAAGTGTACACCTTTAAACTTATCCCGATCCATCTTCAAGTGATGCTGGTGCTTCATACGTAGTATAGGCATCTCACAATTGTATACTTCCATATCTCCCTTCCTGGCCCCTGCACACTTCTGGTCATACATTTTACTTCTACAAATGTTGTAAACCCCACAATACATTGATATTATTATTATGCCTTAAACAGTCAATTACCTTTTAAAGAAATTTAAATAATAAGAGCAAATGTTGTATACTCAACCGTGTAGTTACCATTCCTAGCACTCTGTATTCTCTTATAGAGATAGTTCACTTCTGAAAGGACTTCCTTTGACTTTTCTGTAGTGCTTTCAGCTTTTTTCTATATGAAAATGTCATTATTTTACCTTCACTTGGAAAAATGCTTCTTTTCAGTACTTTAAAGACTTTGCTCCACTCTCTGCTAACTTGCTTTTTTTTCTCCTGATGAGAAATGTGCTATCATTTTTGTTTCTTCCTCTGTATATAATGTGGTTTTTTTCTTAAGCTGCTTTAAAGATTTTCTCTTAATCACTGGTTTTGAGCAATTTGATTATAATGTGCCTTGGTGTAGGTTTTTTTTTTTTTTTTTTTTTCCCCCCCCGGTACGCGGGCCTCTCACTGTTGTGGCCTCTCCCGTTGCGGAGCACAGGCTCCGGACGCGCAGGCTCAGCGGCCATGACTTACGGGCCCAGCCACTCTACGGCATGTAGGATCTTCCCGGACCGGGGCACGAACCCGTGCCGCCTGACTCTCAACCACTGCGCCACAAGGGAAGCCCAGCCTTGGTGTGGTTTTGGTTAATTGTCCCCAGTTCTGGACCAAGACTATTCTTAAAGACCCCAACTGCTGACCAATGAAATTTGAGGTTTTATTTTCTGGCTGTTGGGAACAAGCACTGCTCCAGGCTCTGTGTGAATCTGGGGCATTGGCCCGTCTAATCCTTTAGGGTGGTTCTTTCCCCATCCTCATATTGTTGCCTCCCTTGCGTGAGGTGGTCAGTATTCATTTGAATACAAAATGGGGCAGCGAGAGGGAACAGTAGTCTTTCCTGCAAACTCCAGCAGCCTTGGCCTTCCTGAACTGTCAACTCCATCTTTTCAACTCAGGGAGACCACTGGCTCTCCCTGGGTTCTCCTTCCCTGAGCCACAGCTTTGAAAGTTTCTCCTGGCATTAACCTGGGGCAACTAAAAGGCTCATCTCATTTGTTTCCCCACCTCTTAGGAATCACTCTCCTATGTTGCACGATGTCCAAAATTTTGAGAACATTTTAAAAAATATTTTTACATGAATTTTTAGTTGTTTCAGGTAGGAAGTTTAATCTGTTTTTAATGACACTGTCTTAATCAGAAGCAGAGTGATTGTTTTCTTCGTTAGAGCAGTGTTTCTCAATCTCAGCAAGACTATCCTTTTGGGCCAGATAATTCTTTGTTTCAGGGGTTGCGGGGAGGGCTGTCCTGTGTATTATAGGATGTTTAGCATCATCCCTGTCTCCTACCCACTAGCTTCCTGTAGCACCTGATCGCACTGCCCGCCCCCCCCCCCCCGCCCAGGTCTAACGACCAAAAATATCTCTAGACATTGTCAAATGTTCCAGGGGACACGGGAAAAGGTGGAGAAGGTTTACCCCCATTTGAGAACTGCCGAGTTACGGTGACTTGAAAATTATTTTTGTGAAAATGTTTCCCTCATTCACTTGTGTTCCAGTATTTTTTCTTTACATCTTGTGTGCAAGGAATACCCAAGGAGTGTGCTGGTATCATAAAGGATATCAACCATCTTACACACAATGGCAAGAAAAGTGGACAGGAACCACTGGTCTAGAACATTGATATCATGACTACATGATACAGAATTACTGAGTCAAGGATCTAATAATCAGTTTATTCGGATAGCCGTATAATTTCTTTCTAGCAAAACCTTTCTATTAGATAACAATGTGTTGTCAAGGCAGTGTTGATCAGGCTAAGTGGAACTGAATTTTCTAGCCCCTTGCTAAACTTGTTTTAAAAAAGCTAAATTTGTTCTAAAAAGCCAAACTGTTCCAGTCGCGTTAAGAGCTTTCTTGTATTCCAGGCTCTTAGTAAAGTTTTCTGTCAGAGCAGACCATGCTGTTTTACCTTTCTTTAAAAAAGAAAAAAAAAAAAAAAGAGAGAGAAAGAAAGAAAAGGAAAGAAGAAAGAAAAATCTGTTTCTATCTCATCCAAATGAGCTACTGACCATGACCTTCATCAGAGATGCGACTTGACTGCCCCAGAGAGTAGTTTTCCCTTTAGTATTTTCCTCCCTTCCTTGGCTTCTGTATTATTTCTTTTTCTCTTTCTTGATCATCTCTCGGAAGAACAACTTTTAGAGTCATTAGTGGAAACTGAGAAAATAACATGAAATTAAAATGACTCGAAATAAACGTTTCTAAACATTTATTTAAATGTTTAAATATGTTTTTCATTTCTTTGCTGACCTATATAGCTGGTAAGGGTAAGTATTTTTATGATACTTTTTTGCTTCACTACATTAAATTTTTTGTAATGATGGGATTTTTTGTAACATCTTTATTAGAGTATAACTGCTTTACAATGTTGTGTTAGTTTCTGCTGTATAACAGAGTGAATCAGCTATATGTATACATATATCCCCATATCCCCTCCCTCTTGCGTCTCCCTCCCAGCCTCCCTATCCCACCCCTCTAGGTGGTCACAAAGCACCGAGCTGATCTCCCTGTGCTATGCGGCTGCTTCCCACTAGCTATCTATTTTACGTTTGGTAGTGTATATATGTCCATACCACTCTCTCACTTCGTCCCAGCTTACCCTTCCCCCTCCCTGTGGCCTCAAGTCCATTCTCTATGTCTGTGTTTTTATTACTGTCCTGCCCCTAGGTTCATCAAAACCTTTTTTTTTTTTAGATTCCATATATATGTGCTAGCATACAGCATTCGTTTTTCTCTTTCTGACTTACTCCACTCTGTATGACAGACTCTAGGTCCATTCACCTCACCACAAATAACTCAGTTTTGTTGCTTTTTATGGCTGAGTAATATTCCATTGTATATATGTGCCACATCTTCTTTATCCACTCATCTGTCAGTGGACACTTAGGTTGCTGCCATGTCCTGGCTATTGTAAATAGAGCTGCAATGAACAGTGTGGTACATGACTCTTTTTGAATTATGGTTTTCTCAGGGTATATGCCCAGTAGTGGGATTGCTGGGTCGTATGGTAGTTCTACTTTTTCAGGAACCTCCATACCGTTCTCCATAGTGGCTGTATCAGTTTACATTCCCATCAACAGTGCAAAAGGTTTCCCTTTTCTCCACAACCTCTCCAGCATTTATTGTTTGTAGATTTTTTGATGATGGCCATTCTGACCAGTGTGAGGTGATACCTCATTGTAGTTTTGCTTTGCATTTCTCTGATGATTAGTGATATTGAGCATCCTTTCATGTGTTTGTTGGCAATCTGTATATCTTCTTTGGAGAAATGTCTGTTTAGGTCTTCTGTCCATTTTTGGATTGGGTTGTTTGTATATTTTGGAGATTAATCCTTTGTCAGTTGCTTCATTTGCAAATATTTTCCCCCATTTGGAGAGTCGTCTTTTCATCTTGTTTATGGTTTCCTTTGCTGTGCAAAAGCTTTTAAGTTTCATTAGGTCCCATTTGCTTATTTTTGTTTTTATTTCCATTTCTCTAGGAGGTGGGTCAAAAAGGATCTTGCTGTGATTTATGTCATAGAGTGTTCTGCCTGTGTTTTCCTCTAAGAGTTTTATAGTGTCTGGCCTTACATTTACGTCTTTAATCCATTTTGAGTTTATTTTTGTATATGGTGTTAAAGAGTGTTCTAATTTCATTCTTTTACATGTAGCTGTCCAGTTTTCCCAGCACCACTTATTGAAGAGGCTGTCTTTTCTCCATTGTCGCCTCCTTTATCAAAGATAAGGTGACCAGTTGTGCGTGGGTTTATCTCTGGGCTTTCTATCCTGTTCCATTGAGCTATATTTCTGTTTTTGTGCCAGTACCATACTGTCTTGATGACTGTAGCTTTGTAGTATATCTGAAGTCAGGGAGCCTGATTCCTCCAGCTCCATTTTTCTTACTCAAGATTGCTTTGGCTATTCGGGGTCTTTTGTGTTTCCATACAAATTGTGAAATTTTTTCTTCTCGTTATGTGGAAAATGCCATTGGTAGTTTGATAGGGATTGCATTGACTCTGTAGATTGCTTTGGGTAGTATAGTCATTTTCACAGTGTCGATTCTTCCAATCCAATAGCATGGTGTATCTCTCCATCTGTTTGTATTGTCTTTAATTTCTTTCATCAGTGTCTTATAGTTTTCTGCATACAGGTCTTTTGTCTCCTTAAGTAGGTTTATTCCTAGGTTTACTCCTTAGGTAGGAATAAACCTAGTTTTATTCCTAGTTTTATTCTTTTTGCTGCAGTGGTAAATGGGAGTTTCTCCTTAATTTCTCTTTCAGATTTTTCATCATTAGTATATAGGAATGGAAGATATTTCTGTGCAGGAATTTTGTATCCCACTACTTTACCATATTCATTGATTAGCTCTACTAGTTTTCTGGTAGCATCTTTAGGATTCTTTATGTATAGTATCATGTCATCTGCAAACAGTGACAGTTTTACTTCTTCTTTTCTGATTTGGATTCCTTTTATTTCTTTTTCTTCTCTGATTGCTGTGGCTAAAACTTCCAAAACTATGTTGAATAATAGTGGTGAGAGTGGGCATCCTTGTCTTGTTTGTGATTTTAGAGGAAATGGTTTCAGGTTTTCACCATTGAGTATGATGTTGGCTGTGGATTTGTCATATAATGATAAGATTTTTTAAAGTAATATCATGATCTTGTTTATGGTATCATGATACTGCTTTCTAGGCAAACCTGGAATATTTACATTAACTTTACCATTTATGAAACAGAAATGTTTATTTTTGCCACAACAGGAAAGTAGAAACAAACTCATATCTATCATTCATGTGGGCATAAAGGAAACGGCTATGAAGGTGTTAACAACAGCATGCAAAAAATTCTCTGTAATGTTTAGTAGAAAAATGCTAAATTATATATGTGATGCTCTTTTCACTCTATTAAAAAAGATTTTTAAATATATGTAGAATGATACCTAAAATATTTACAGTGGATGCGTTTAATTGGAGGGATTGGTTGCTAATTCATTGCCTCTCTTGCCTGAATTTCTACAATCTATGTTATAACTTTAAAAAGAAAAGCTCATTTTTAAATCCGAGCATACCAAATGGTTAGGGATAGTCAGATCAAAATAATAAATTTATGAAATCTAACTTATTAGGATACAACCTTATTATCTTTTAAAAAGTATATATAATGGTGTGTATTTATAGATTTATCCAGTAAGTGTATCTATTCTACATCCATATTTCTTTGACTTTCAAGGTCTACAGAAATTCTAAGGAAAAGGGTAAATTGGAGTGAGGTTGGGGGAGTACTGTTGAGTTTTTCTGCTTCAGTCTGCCTCTTGCCAGATGGATGACGTTGTTTAAACTGTCCTTCTTTGCTGTCCCCAAACAAAATACTATGCAAGCACCTTTTTCTTTTTTTCATTTTCCTCTCACACATATAATGTGTATGTTACATAATACAATACAACACAGTACTAGTTGACTTTCAATAATAAATCAATGTCAAAAATGAACCAGAGTACTTACCTTCTTTTCAATTTTAGCCAAACTTTTAAAAAATTCTTAAATCAGACTGTAAACTTATTTAACTTTATAAGTTAATTCTCCTGATTGATCTAATAAGTTAAATTTCACCCTTCATCAGTAAAATATATCCTACTTTATATTGAATATATTATTTCAAATAAATGTTGAATATGTGTACTTTGCCTATGATTATAGGTCTGTATGTGTTGATTAAGATTGTCATCATATATAAGTATTATTTATTTGTTATTTGCTGCAGAAAGTAAGATGTGTAAATCCATACATTCATTTTTAATCAATTAACGAAAACAAGCTAAGAAATTATTTGGGTCAATAATAGAGGCATGAACAGACCCCTCATGAATATATGTACCAACCTTTATTGTTAGGTCTTCAGCATAAACCATATGTACGTGAACATACCAACAAGATAATCTACATAAAATTTTAAAACATTTAAACTTTTCCTATTGAAGTCTATATGGGTGCTCTAAAAAGAGAAGTGGTACTTCTCTGTGCCACTTTTAACTTGCTGTAAATTTTCAAGCTCAGTGAGAGTTGGTGCTAAAAGGAAATTCTAATTGGGGTGGGTAGTGGTAAATGCAGTTACAGGCAAACTCCTGAACATAGGATAATTTTAAAACAAGTTATTGTATTTCAAAGGTTCATTTGCTGCTTAGTTGAGCTCAAGGTTTTGCAGAGAAGACAGGCTCTTAGCTAGCAGCACCGTCTTCTTAGTCCTTTTGGTACTGGAGTCCCAGGCCTGGGACCAAACACCTGAGTGGTCTCAGAAGACTGATAAATGGCCTCCTCTTCTACGGTGCCGTGCTGTTCTTGCCCCTTCCTCCAACTCTCTTTTTCTTCCCCTTTCCCTTTTATATCCCTAATCTCTCACACCACCAGGAACAGCAAGAAAAAAAAGAAAGAAAGAAAGAAAGAAAGGAAGGGGAGGGAAGGGAAGGGAAGGAAAGAAAAGGAAAGGTAAGAAAAGAAAAAGAAAAACATGTAGCATCCTTAGAATTAGTTGCAAAGGAAAGAGAAACATTTCAGTTAATTTTTACCCTTCTCACATTCTGATTTCTGACTTAGGTACCCTTCCTGGGATTTGGGTTCCTGAGCACATAGGAGCTGGCTGTGGTCAATGCCCACCAAATAGCCCTCCCACCACAGTGGGGCCTGCCAGCTTGCTAGTAGACCTCACATGGTTTTCTATGCTAGCTATTTTCAAGTCGTTGTTAACTGTTTAAATTGATACTGTGAACCTGCTAATTATTCTTTTCTCTTGACTTCCAATAGCTATTACCCTAATGAAAAACTTAAATTTTCAGGTCCCATTTGAATAAAGCCTCTATAATTTCTTAAATCTATAGCCAATAGTAATCCTTCTCAATTTGGGTTTTATTCCACCCACTTTTACCACACCTGGTGAGAGTACTACCTGAAGATGCTGGAGCATGTATCCAACTGTTACCATAGAAACTCTCCACCAGTACCCTCATTTATCATGTCCAACATCTGTACTTAGTCCGCAGGTTAATCATCACAGTATATGACAGTTTTACAGTACATTGTTTTAGCTCTTATCTTGTTGGTTTCTTTCGATGATTTCCTTATATTGTTTCAGAAGACAAACTGAACTGAGCTAAGTTGTCATTGAACATTTGATTAGTGCCATGAATAATTTTCCATTTAAGACTCATCACCATAATTCTGTGTTATGGTGAACATGAATTGAAGATGATCGAGTATAACTCAGTTTTAAAGCAAGTCTCCAAGCCTTGGATTTGGTTATGTAATTGATTGAAAGCATGTTTTCCATTTGACCCAGATGATAACTCTGTGTTACCCTCACAGTTAATAAAGACATGTTATGCCAAGAGAAAACTTTATGAAAATATTATTTTATAAAAATAAGACACTAGCTATTTTAATGATAATTATTTTCCTATTTTACTTTAGTTCATGAGAGGATTTTAAAATGAAAGGTTTCCCACACAGGGAAACCTTTCTAATTTATTGCCTTTCTAATTTATTTTTATTCATAAATTCATGGAAACTAATGGTAAAATAGTGCATGGTGAAGTTTATTTACATAAAATATTTTGAATTGTGCTGATCAGATGGCATAGAAAGTACATTTCACTTTCATAGAATTTACAGCCCTGAAGAAATTGTAGGTTGTTGTTGCTGTTTTTAATAAAAATTTTAGTAGGTTTGTTTGCCTGTATGTTTTTTCACCGTCAATGTACATTCTATGTTTGTGACTTAAATTGCTATCATAAATATTATTTTTATCAGTAATACTGTTTGCTAGAAAAGTACTTTTCCTTTTATGTGTGTGATTTGGAAAGGTTTCTCACATTAAATAATATATGGTTTTGAGTTATATTTCATAAGGAAGATAATTCATAAAGTACCCTTATTTTTGAAAATATGATTTAATTATGGGAATGAACTATAGACTCAGTTTTTTTCAGAAACTTGTGTATCTTATTTAAAGACTGTATACCCATTATTTTAAAATAAGAATCTTTTTCTACAAACCTTTATAGTAAAAGGAGAATTATGGATTTTTTTCTCTGAAGTTTATTACATATCCTTTTCTCAACACATAAACCATTAATGGGTGTTATTTTTAACTTCTTGTTATGACCTTCTTTGGTGAAAGAAATAATGAATAAAATTCAGCAGATGTTTTATAAAACTAGTAATTTAATTTCATAAAGGTGATACTAAAAGATTTTTCTACTCAAATGAAGAGATGAAGATTCTAAGATAAATTCTTTAAAATACAAAATCTTCTGATTTTATAATATGTATGCCTTGCATTTTTCAATATTCTTCCTCCACATTTGATATTATTTCACATTATCATATACTTAACTTTATATTAAAAGACTATCAGGCATAAGAATAAAATACAGGAGAAGTTGGATTATCTCATTTCTCAGTTCAGGAAAAGCAGTTTAGTTTAGTGTTCATGCAACTAACACTAATTACAACATGTAATGTATTTAATCATTCAGATAAGTAATTACTAAATGCAAAAGAATACATATGCTACTTTCTCCAGGGACCATAACTGTATCCCTTACATCATTGATGAATGGCCATTCATTGCTTGCTTGCTGCATTCACCTCTTGATATCTGTCACTGATGTGAGATATAAATTAGTTTGTGTATCTTTTCTTTTTACATGTGATTCTGAAGACCCTTCAGCTTGAATTATATAGTTCTTCCGTCCACAAATATGGCTGAAAGTTGAACTTGACATGGATCAATATGATCTGGGCTAAATATCTAAATGTGACTGATTATGTTAGCATCATGTCCACAGATCAATATTGAGTTTTATTATAAGCCTGACTCTATAATTGGGTTTAATCAATAAGCTTTTGTCTCCTTTCCTTTGCAGTTTTAGGGTTGGACCATATAGATTTTTAAAAACTGCATTTAGCTTACATTTAGGACTCTGCTTCTTGTGATGACCAGTAATGAGATCTATCCGTGAATTTTAAGGAACAATGGAGCCTCAGCTCTACCACTGTGAGGAGAGCCCACTTTTATCTTGATAACTGATTGCTTGCCCAATATGCGCGACATCTCTAAGAGAGCTAATGTAGTAACACCCCAGCACTCCTTTCGGGTGGTGTGTGGCGCTCTCTCTCTCTCTCTCTCCTTAGTAAATAACTCACATTGAAGACGTTGACAAAACATACCATTAATGAAAGCAATCATAAAAGCTTGCCTTTTGATAAACCCGCAGGGTCTATAGGCGTTGAAAGATGCAATCTGTAAAGAACAATAAATTTGGGCCTTTGATTGAAGGGCCATTTGGGACGTTGTGCTTTGTCTGCATATTTGCACAAACATGATGCTCCCTTTTTCATGTCTCTTAAACTTGAAGCCTGAGAGCATTCATTGCCATTTCTACATTAAAGTTGGTCCCATTAAAAGCTCCCTACAAAAAAAAGACTGGAAGTGATCCAGCTGAAGCTAGTATGTTCATTTCTGCCCTAGTTTGCCATTTGGAAAGCAGGCTTCTAGCCATCGTTGTCGGTTTTCTTTATAAATAGGCCCGGGTTCTTTTCCAGGCAGTTCCTTCAGTAAATGTATACTTCAAATGCATCAAGTTTTCTTAAATTAGGGGGAAAAAAGATGATTCCTGTGATGGATATTTGAAGTAGCTTTGAATGTGAATAGAATTTCTTCATTCCAAATGATTGGCAGATTTTTCCCTGTCATTTTTATTTAGGCTCCAAAAAATGTTGCATTTTATGGTTATATGCTGAATTTGTGGCATCATATTTTATGTAATGGAAAGTAGTCATCTGTTATCATGAGACATACATTTTGTGTTGTTCAAAAACCGCATTTGCCTGTTATTAAAGCACAAAAATAAATGTACATGCCTTTCTGAATTTACAGATGCAGACCGTTTTCAGAAACATGGTATGGATGAGTTTATTTCTGCGAATCCCTGCAAGCTTGACCACGCCTTCCTTTTTAGAATACTCCAGAGGCAGACATTGGATCACAGACTGAACGATTCCTATTCTTGCTTGGTTAGTACAAATCTGTCTATCTCGTCCCCTATAGGTTAGAGTGAAAGATTTTTTAAAGTGAGAAATACTTGTTATGAAGCAGCCTTTTATCATCCCTGACTCATTTAATAACTATAGTTGGAGTTAGGGATAAAGGATTCCAATCGATTGCTTCCCAATTTGAAAATTATACACTTGAAGACCACTGCTGTGCCACTCAATAGACAGGAGAATGGACTCGAACAGACTCTGAACTGTGGTTTCTCAGTCCCTCCAGAGAAGGTGGAATGAAAATAGAAGGGTTTACTAAAGATAAAAAACCTCTGTGATAGAATTTACTAACACCTGTACAGACATTTTAAGGTTTAAATTCTGCTCACCTAATGGTGATACTGTTCATGTCTCTCTTTTGTTCCTAGAAAGACAATCTAAGTGACAGGGAAAAGGAACAGTGCAATAAATAATACGATGACAGGGGCTGTATGTAACAGAGGAAAGCTTTAGTTTCATCTAACCCTCCAAAGATAATTTGAATTTCCTTTAAAAAAAAAAGGCATTAAATCGAGTAGCTAAACTGCTACTTTGTGTTTAAACCAGCCAAAATTCGGGATACAAAGTATAATTTATATTTAGAAGGAATGCTTGACTCCTTAGAATGTGGGCATTAAACTATAGCCTAAAAATCGTATGTACCTTTAAATCCAAGGATTTTTGTTCATGGCAGTTCCTCTGGAATTTCTCCAGCTGGAATATCCCTATTTCTATCACCACTTAGTCTGTTGGCTACTGAGCATGGTAGCTGCATGCAGTAAAGTTACACTCTGTTTAAAATAAGATTTTAGACAGGATGTGCTGTCAGCTCATCAGAGATGTTTCAGTAGACAGGAAGAAATTAAACAATTTATTGCCATGATCATGCTGATGGTTCATTAATTCACTTATAGACTCTTTTTTAAGTACCTATTATTCAACAAGTAATTGTGTAGCTTAAACCCAATCCAGCCCAAACTTTACGATTACATGGAGAGTAAAACAAGGCATCACAAAACCCTAATGTATCTTTCTGTGGACAAGCACACGTAGACTGATCATCAATAAGAACACTTTCCTCTGGGATTCCACTCTGTGGGGTTAGTTCCTGAACTGTCAAAAGTCGTTTTCATTATGTGGATGACCTCACGTGCCATATGAAGTATGAGGAGAACACTACAGTGTGTCTTCAACTGCACCTAGAGGGTAGGTGTGATTAGAAAGAGTGTTTGAGCGCAAGATGACCCTGGATGTAAATCATGGCTCAGCAGCGGATTTGCACTGTCGTCTTGAGCAAGTCACTGATTACCTCTGAACTTTAGTTTCTGTATCTGTAACATGGAGTCATAGTAACTACTATGCATGATGGTTCTAAATATTAAATATATACATAGTATGTCTGGTACAGTGCCTATACTATCACCACAGTAAGTAGTATTCTGGTTTTCTTTTTTCTCCTCTTCCTTTTTAGTTATTTTTTATTGCAGTCTCATCTTTCTGTATTTCTCACTGTTCTTTTCCTTCTCTTGCACAATTATGCTGCCCCCTTTGAAAACTCTCCATTCCCCCTTCTTTCTCTTTTTTATCTTAAATTAATCCATATAATCCTCTGAAATATTTTATAAACCAGCTCTACCTAACCTGGCCCTCTCTTGTTAGCCAAGCATACACACCCATCCTAACATCTCATTTCAAGAGAACCAGAAACTACTGCTGTAAAACATTAACTTTGTTGTATTGGTCATAGAAAGACAATAGAATGAGAACAATATCCCAAATATTTAAATACCCAAGTAGTACATGTTTACCACTGCTAGACTTACTGAAATTCTCTTAGTTCACTTTATAAAATGCTTTTGGAAACTAGGCAATTTCAGTTATCAGGTCTGCTTTACCATTCTCTTTTTAATTGATTCATATAGAGATTGAAGTTGTTTGTAATGTCATTCTTTGTGACTGACAGTTTAGATGCTGTGAATAAATTTGACTAATTGTGAGTGACAGTGGAGGAGAACAGGTTGCCCATGCCTCACTGTGGCAATAAAGACAGGATGCTTTCACGTTGTCAGTGGCCCAGATCAGTTCCAAAATTGATGACATTCGCTCTTTAGAAAACAATAGGAAACATACTACTAATTTTAAAAATATTGTCAAAAGACACTGTAACGCAGCTTCTGCTTATAATGCCTAAGAGTGCCTACAGAAAAGCAAATCCTGGTACAGAAAGAGAAAAATATATATATATATTTCTGTTCTTCCTTTTGCAGGGGTGGTTTAGCCCTGGCCAGGTCTTTGTGCTGGATGAGTACTGTGCCCGTTATGGCGTGAGGGGCTGTTATAGACACCTCTGCTACCTTACAGAACTGATGGAGCATTCAGAAAACGGTGCTGTCATTGACCCAACCCTGCTTCATTACAGCTTTGCGTTCTGCGCCTCTCATGTGCATGGCAACAGGTATTTTTACTTGCAAACACACAGTGAAATGTGGAGGGGTGACTTGGGAAGAGAGAAAAATGCTATTATCACCTAGTTACAGATTTTAAATAGCAAATGCTTCTTGCAAGAGGAAAAAAAAAACCCACAAAGGAAAAATGTACATCAATATGCCGGTGATTTAGGTGGGCTGCACTTTATGTTTCTTTTTGCCATTAAAGCCACTTGAAACAGAGAGAGAGAGAATCTATGAGATTAGAAGTCGCCTTTTAGTTCTTATGTACCACCTAGTATTAGGGTCTACCCAGCTTAAGTGTCATCTGTATTTCTGTTGTAATGCATGTGGATGTCTGGGTAGGGTTTGTTGACAGGTTTGTGTATACCTAATGATCCTTGCTTTTCCGCTGTGGAACAAGTGTTCATCGATAAAGCGAGATAAATACTGGGTTTATGTAGAGTCTCCTCCCAGCCCCTTCCCTAATCCACACTTGAGGAACAAGTATCCCCTTTTAGCACTCTAAGCCAGTGACCTCACCTCTTGTCTTACCAAAAGAGCAAAATATCACCTAATGCAGGCCCCCGCAACGATGCATCTCTGACCTTAAAAATCTCTCCACCTTGCTCCCTCTCTCCTCCCCATCTTGTTCCAGGGAACCTTCGCTAGGTGGGGCTCCTCCCATAAAGGAGATGCCCTTTATCTCATCCCCTTTGTACCTTGCCTCACCCGTTATTCCATCTCCCCCCTTTATATTTCCTTTCTTCCCACAAGCCTAAGCTTCATCTAGCCGCACAAGATAACAGAGTGGTAGTACTTGCTAACTAGATGAGGTAGGGCAAGTTTCTGCATCGAGTTCTGTCTATTTCTCCATCTTTAAGAAAGACATAAGATAGTATCTCTCTCAAATCATAAGTTGTGATAAGGATTAAACGCATTCGTGTGTATCAAGCACTTAGAACAGTGCCTGGCTTGTGAGTGGTCAAAAAAATGTGAAGGGATAGTTTACATTGTCTTAAGTACTATTGTCCCGTCAAGCTACCTCTCCATGGTTCTCTTTCTCCTCCCCACCAAACTCCTCTCACCATTTCCCCCGTTCGGCCCCCAGCTCCGCACTTGCCGGTGAGGCTGCTTGAAATGGATTGCCTTCTCCAGCTCC
This sequence comes from Globicephala melas, assembly GCF_963455315.2. Taxonomy (NCBI): domain Eukaryota; kingdom Metazoa; phylum Chordata; class Mammalia; order Artiodactyla; family Delphinidae; genus Globicephala; species Globicephala melas. The sequence continues at coordinate 27,820,723 of NC_083322.1, forward strand.
ACCCTCCTTACTCTCATGGGAGAGTTGACGCTGTGGAATATCCAAGTCCCCGTGCTTCTGTAAATGCTTCTCATTTTCCCTGATGCAGCTATCTCAGCGCTCCTCTTTTTATTTTATTCTATTACCTTCTTTTTTTTTTGCCGTCTCTTTGCTCATAGTTCGTGTTTCTCCAGACCCCAAGTGTGGCATTTTCTCACGTCTGTTCTTGAACTTGCTCTCTTCTTTCTGAGAATTTTTTTCTACTTCAGTGAAAAATTCTGTGTTGGTGATCTTGCCACTTTCCACAGCTTCAAGTATGACCTCTCTTCATACAGATAATTCCAACCCAACTCTTCTCCTAAGCTACAGATCTCTGTCTACAACTGACAGCTTGAATCTTCTGCTGATGCCTTAAACTCTCCACATTTAAAACTAAATCCATCATCTCATGAAACCCGCTCCTGTACCTCTCTGAGCTCCTAGCAGAGTGCCTGACAAGAAGTAACACTCAGGCACAAAGTAAGTGTTCAGTAAATACTTGATGAATGAATGAATGACTTTGTTATTTGTATTAGTATCACTTCCAGTAATGGCCATTCGTCTTTCATTTATCTTTCCCTTTTACCTCCTAGCCCCATTTTGTTGCCAATGTCAATATTCTGTCTTTACAGTACTCCTCAGATTTGTCTTTTAGCATTTCCGTTGTGTCTACCCTAATTCTGGCCTTTATTTTTTCTTGCTTATCTACCTTTATTCATCTCTCTACTGCTTTTTCCTCCCCACATTACTCTAGCAATCACCTTCAAAATTACAGGCTAACTTTTACCATACTCCTTTGCAAAAGCCTTCGGTGATTCTCATTTCATTAACAAATTAAAAATAAATTACAAGTATCGGGTTTTTCCAATATCATCATGTTCTGTCTACCTCGTTTGAAGTCCCGGTATTCTTCGCTACATAATCTTTACCTCAGACAACTTGTTTATCCTCCCTGTAAGGTTTCTTTTTTCAAGTTTTTAAACAGTCAGATATCACAAAATTCCTCTAAGAAGACTTCTGTTAACTCAAGCAAACACTACAAACCTTTTACCTGTAGTTATAAACTTTATCATGTATACTTGTATGCACACACACACTCGCACACGTGCACGCCTGCTTCTACTGCACTAGATCATATTTTAAAAGCAAAAACTACTTCTCATTCCCCTATTATCCTCTGTAAACCTTAACACAGTGCCTTGCATATTGTGGGTGTAGAATAAGTACTTGCTGAAGTCCCCACTGCTGCCTTTTCTCGTCCTACAATAAAATAAGACCGATCCTAATCTCAGAATCTCTTCAGACTTTCACCTCATTATGGAACTCAGCCTTACTTGGAAATTAGGGGAATGTTACAGAGTTTAGTCGCTTTTCCTATTACCCCAAGCTAAACCCTCCACACTCAGCATACTTTGTGGGGGGGTGGCTGTTGGGTGAGATGCCAGGGCAAGCAGGGGACCCTGAGAATAACCAGATGGCTAACCTTTGATAGTCAAAGTGAGGGGCTGTTGTACAATAGTAGAAACTGTCTCTTATCTCTCTGGGCACTGTCTTAATTCCTCCTGACCAATGGATATCAAAAGCTCGGCCCCCCAGTGTTAGGCAGCACTCTGAAATGCAAGAGGGTAAGGAGGTTGCAGTGGAACAGACAAACCCAGAGAGCCCTGTATGATCAGATTATTTTAGTCATTAACACAGAAAGGTAAAATTAAATTGAGAACATTAAGTGGAAAATTCAGCTTATGTGCCCCCAAAATGTATGTGTTTGAGACACATTTTAATGGAAAGTTACTGAGGCCATTGGGAGCTGCTGCCACCACCTGGGAGGCAGCCTGATTTGAACCTGTGGGTTGCCATAGTTACTTCTATTCTGTAAACTATTGTTTTCCTTATGATGGTACACTGTAAAATACCATGTAAGGTATGTTTATACGTTCGTGCGTATATTATACTTAATATTACACATTAACTTCATTTTCCAGGTTAAAATATATACCTATGAAGGTATCTCTGGGTGGTGCTTTAGAATAGAAATTTGAGTCAGTCTCTGATTCAGCATTTAGGTCATATGTAACTTAAGAAAAAAAGAAAGGAAGGAGTATAGGTTTTAGGGAAATTTGAACCTCAGTTAGGGTAGAAATATTCCAAGATAACCCAAAAGGCCTAATGTTTCCTATAATGTTTAGAGTCTAACAGATGTCACTCAGAGATGTCGTGCTGTCTCGATGAAAGAATTAAAAGAGGCAAAAGATCTCTACTTGCATCTTGCCTCTGAAATTTGCAAGCTGACCCATGTTGGGCAAATCACTTAACATTTCTGAAATGGGCGTTCTTATATGGAAAAGGGGAAATATTAAGGTGAAGGTCCTGGATAATGATAAAATACTCTATCAGTATTGATTAGTCATTATTCTAGTATGTTTCCCTTTGTCAGCCAGCCACAAGCATGTAAATTGTAAGAGGAGGAAAAACGTGAAAAATAGGTAGTTGCTCAGTGGAAATATTTCAGCGTGCAAATAATTATATTCTCAATTTCTTTGCTAATAGAATATTCTGGGTTTTAGCAACCTCCCTCTGTGAAAATAAGCTTCTCTCATCCCTGTCTGTGGCATCTCATATTTATACAGACTTCCGTTAAAAATACTGTCAATGTCAAGTCTGACTTTTCTACAGTGTTTGCCGTATTCTCTTGTTAAGATCATCTTTCCGTCTGTCAAGACACACACTCAAAGAGTCGTTTTGCTCATTACCTGAACCGCCTCTGTCAAAAATTCAAAAGAAAAGAAGACTGCCTTTTGTTATGGATGGACACGAAGGACAGCAGTGCTGTCTGGATCTGAACCGTTTCCAGGAGCCCATCGTGTCACATGGCGCTGAGCGCGCTTAGGCGTGTGCCTTCCCTGCAGACACAGCGTCTCTGAATAGCACTCTGAGTGTTTCAGGAGTAAAAGAATAGAGTTAAACAGACAAGGTCTGGCTGGTACTAAGACCAAGGAAGAAAGAGAAAAGTGAGTCAAGGACAGAAACCGACCCACTCGTGCAGGATGCTAGCCACGGACGGCCGTGAAGAACACAGCCCCGCACTCAGCGTTAGCGCAGCTCAGGGCTGTCAGCGAGGAGAAAAGAGACTTTCGGAGACGATACCTGTAGGGCAAGGTTCCAGGTTGATGTGCATGGTTAGACATCTTGGTTTTGTGAGTCAGGCTGATGGTGGAGAAACTAAAGCAGCAACACAAAATGGCTTTTATGTCACTGTTTAATGTAAGGGATGCAGTGGAGTCGCTGACTCTTGTATGTCTAGCAGGGCCATCCTAGAGCTGCTACACACCCGGCAAAGACCAGCTCAGCTGTGCGAGCTTTCGAGTACAGGGTACAGGGAGTACAACGTGACTATAATTTATATGGAAAGTAATCCCTACTTTCTGTGGATTCCAGATCATATCACAGAGTAATAGGCAACCTTCACGGGAATCAGTCAAATCATCATATCACAATACCTCCGTCTTCAGAGATCATAACATTTCCTCTTACCTATCACTTCAGAAATCATGCCTCAACTTCCTGCCTCTCATTTTGGAGACAAGGTTGCATATTTTGAGTCACATCATAGAAGACTGCATCAAATAGGCTCATCAAGAATTTTCATTACCAGTTCTTAATTCTAGTCTTTGATAAATGACTTAGAGAAATTAAGTCTAGGTATCACACCCATTGTGAATCTAGAGACGCACTTCTGGGACAGGGGAGCAACCAGATACAGTGTCATCGCAAGGTGAAATTTACACGGTGTGGCTAACCTGACAGATTTTATCCCAGGTGATATGTGTGCAGAGGTGGAAGAGATAAGTTACCAATGAGGGCCTTTTAAATATACACTGAGGAACCGTTTTTGATTCTATCAGAAACTATAGTACAACCCAAATGCGCCTCAATCAGACTTTCAAACAGAAATATCTACCCCTACTCAAGCTGGAATTCAATACTAAAGATAATTATGCTCTTTAAAATAAGGCAAAAACAGAAAGTGAGTGATGTGGGTAGAGACTGACTAAGTTGGAAATAGCACGGAGCTAGGAGTCAGCACAACTGTCTTCCTGCCGAGGTTCCCCCACTTTTGAGCTATTTCATTTGGAGCAGTTGGTCCTGAGCCTCAGTTTCCCAACCTGTTTCTTGTGAGTAATATCATCAATGCTGCCTACCTGATGAGGTTCCTGAATAGGTCAAATACTATTATGTAAGCACTTTGTAAATGACAAAAATATCACGTAAGTATCAAGCAGTGACATTTTACATATGGTATGGTAGTTAAATAAGCTTTGGGGAATTGCTCTGTAAAAGACTGACAGTGCAAAGGTGAACTTGATAGTGGTGTTACAATTTACACAAGCCTCAAGCAGGAAGATGAGACTGGAAAAGCATTGAATAGGTGCCTCACTTCAACTACCACCCATAAGCATTAGAAGGAGCCATGGGGAGGTTCTGGGATCACCCCCCTTCCGTCCCAGCCCCTCGTGTTGCTGGAAAGCATTGTGGGCCTAATGGGGCAGCAGCATAGACACAGCCAGAAGCAGGAGCCTGGTATCCCATCATCCAGAGTAAGGAAGTTGCCAGGCTGCAAGCTGGGGGGAACGGTTACTAAGGTCACCTAGTCAATTTTCTCTCTTTTCCCTCCACACCATTCATGCACAGCAAACAACTCCTGGTTTTTTCTGAAACAGTGCACGAAAGAGCCTACTGAAGGTAAATTACTGAGGAAGAGATAAAGCAAAGGGATTTTTTCACTATGACTTTGAATATAGATCAAGTTAACGATGAACAGAAGCAAGAGCTACTTTTCTGGTGTAGCCTTTCTGAAGCTTGGGACCTTTAAAGCCTCTTAGCATCTAAAGTGTGGAAAGGAGTTTGGGGTCTTGCATTGGATCTCCATGTAGTTTTCCAACATACTAAAATTTTTAAAGAACACAGTATGTGATGCTGTTGCATAAAAGCAATCAAACAAAACCCAAAAGCTGTATATATACATCTGAACCATTTACCATTACTGTTGCCACTCAGTTTGGTACTTTTAGATCTGTGTTGATCTAAACAGGCACAAGATTGGCCTATTATTTTCCCTTCTCATACTGTTTGTGTCAGGATTTGGTATCCAAGGTATTGTAGCCATATAAAATGAGTTGGGGAGCTTTCCCACTTGTTCTGTTAGAGATTCGAAAGGTCTATCAGTAACCCATTTTTAAAACCATCTGGGAGAGGTACAAACCACTAGGTATAAAATAAACAAGAGATAAGCATATAACGTATAACAGCAAGAATATAGCCAATATTTTACAATAACTTTAAATGGAGTATTATGCATAAAAAACATCAAATCAGTATATTGTACACCTGGGACTAATATAATATTATAAATCAACTATACATCAATATAAATAAAGAAATATTTTTCCTATTCCAAAAAATAAAAGTTACATCAAAAAATAGGAAAACAAAACCATCTGGCCTTAGGGACCTATTTGTGAAAAGATTTTTAACCCTGCATCAGTTTATTTTATAGTTAAAGAACTATCAGGTTTTCCATTTATTTCCTGAGTTAATTTTGTCAGGTTATGATTTTCTGGGAAATAGTGCATTTCATCAAAGTTTTCAAATGCATTGATATTAAGTTATTCAAATTGTTCTTTTTATACTTTTATTCCTGCCTATAAATGTCTTCCCTTCACATTCTAATAGTGTTCATTTTTACCTTCTCTCTCTCTTTCCCCGTCAATCCATCTTATCAGAAGTTTGTGAAATTTATTGGTCTTTCCAAAGAAGCAATTTTTGGCTTTGTTGGACTCTATTGCTTCTATGTTTTCCATTTCATTAATTTTTTGAAAAAAATAAACTTTTTGATTTTAGAATAATTTTAGATATACAGAAAAATTACAAAGATGGTACAGAGAATTTCTGTATTTCAATTTAGTCTAATGTTGCATACATAATAATGTCATACATTCCTACAGCACATTTGTCAAAACTAGAAGACCAATATTAGCACATTACTTTTTTTTTTTTTTGGCTGTGTTGGGTCTTCATTTCTGTGCGAGGGCTTTCTCCAGTTGTGGCAAGCGGTGGGGGGCCTCTCACTATCGCGGCCTCTCTTGTTGCGGAGCACAGGCTCCAGACGCGCAGGCTCAGTAGTTGTGGCTCACGGGCCTAGATGCTCCGCGGCATGTGGGATCCTCCCAGACCAGGGCTCGAACCCGTGTCCCCTGCATTAGCAGGCAGACTCTCAACCACTGCGCTGCCAGGGAAGCCCGGCACATTATTCTTAACTAACCACAAGGCCTTATTTGGATTTCACCAGTCCATTGGGGTATTTTGTTGTTGTTTCTTTTTTTTAAAATGCCCTTTTTTCTTTTCCAAGGTCCAACTCAGGATACCACATTACATTCAGTCCTCAAGTCTCTTCTGATCTGTGGCAGTTTCTCAGTCTCTCCTCCTTGTTTTTCATGACCTTGACAGTTTAGAGGAGTACTGGCCAAATATTTTGTCAAAGGTCTCTCAATTTGGGTTTCTCTGACGTTCTCACAGTTAGACTGGGGCCACAGGTTTTTGAAGAAATGAAATACCCTCTCATCTCATCCTTTCTGGGAGCACATGGTATCTACAAGACACAGCTGGTCATGGTAACCTTGATCACTTAGTTAAGGTAGTGTTTGCCAGCTTTCTCCACTGTAAAGATATTGTTTTGCTGTCTCCATGTGCTGTTTTTTGGATGTAGGTCACTAAGTCCAACTCATACTCAAGAAGAGAAGAGAATTAAACCCTACTTCCTAGAGGGAGGACTAGCTACATATAGTAAATTGGAATTCTTCTGCAATGAAGATTTGTCTCTTATCCCCTGTGTATTTAGTCAACCACTCATTTATATCAATATGGATTCACGTATAGTTACTTTGTACTTTGGGTTATAATCCAATACTACTTGGTTTTGTTGCTCGAATTGCTCCAGCTTTAGCCGTTGAGAGCTCTTTCGGACAGACTCCCTTTGGTGTGTTTTTTTGAGCACTTTCTTACTCTCTGGTACTAAAACATGCTTGTAGTTCATATTGGTTTTTCCCTGCCTCAGCCCTAGAATCAGCCATTTCTCCAAAGATCCCTGATACCTTTTCTTAGAGAACGGTATATAGAAACCAAGATCAGGATGATGGATATGCTCATTGCTATTGGGATGCCATTGCTTCCAGGCCCTCTGAGTGGACACAGCTAGGTGATACGTATGTATGTGTGTATACTAACCCATGAGTTCATGCTGATGTCTCCGCCTCTAGTTCAATACCACAAAGCTCATATTAGCCACCCTCTCTTGCTTATTCGTAACTTCTCTCTTCAACAGTGAGAAATCTGGCTTCCACCATCCCATCCATTTACTTGTTTGTTCAACCCCAGTATACATGTAAAGCAGTTTCAGAATTTGCCAACTAGAGTACACTGTGTACAGGGCCTTTAGTTCCTTAGAGTTTCCAATCAAAAATGTTTTCCGGGCTTCCCTGATGGCGCAGTGGTTGAGAGTCCCCCTGCCGATGCAGGGCACACGGGTTCGTGCCCCCGTCTGGGAAGATCCCACATGCCGCGGAGCGGCTGGGCCCGTGAGCCATGGCTGCGGAGCCTGTGCGTCCAGAGCCTGTGCTCCGCAATGGGAGAGGCCACAACAGTGAGAGGCGCGCATACCGAAAAAAAAAAAAAAAAAGTTTTCCAAAGTTCAATATGACACCTTCTTTTTTCCCCCACGCTATTTAATGAGGTTATGTCATACAATACAGGTAGAGTCACTTGCACAATATGCATTCCATCCTGGGATCCCTCAGTGTCCTAGTTGATATAGAATTTTTTTTTCTTCTTTAAGCTTGTATACAGTAAAGTTCACTCTTTTTGCTACGCAGTTCTTATAGTTCTGTGGGTTTTGGCAAATGCATAGAGTCATATATTCACCACCCTAGTGCTAGTTCTGTCACCCTAAAAGTTCCCCTGTGTGCCCCCTTTTGTAGTCAACCATTTCATTACACTTAGTCTTTGATTTTATTATTCCATCCTTCTACTTTCTTGGATTATTTTTTCTACCTTCCTAAATTAGCTATTTAACTCATTACTAGTCATCTTTTCTTCTTTTCTAAAATAAGTATTTAAGGTTAAATTTCCACTAAGTACCGCTTTTCCTACATATATGCATTTTGATAATGTATTTGATTCAAATTCACTCTAAGTAATTCTAATTTCCATTATAATTTCTTCTTAGACACAGGATTGTTTATAAGTATATTTTAGAATTTCTAGGAAAGTGAATTTTTTTTTTGGTTATATTCTTGAAAATTGATTTCTAACTTAATTTCTTTGTGTTCAGAGAATGTAATCTGTATGATACTGATTCTTCATAACTTGAGACTTCTTTATGTCCAGTTATGTGTTAAATGTTGTAAATGTTTCATGTCATTTGAAAAAATATGTATATTCTGTAGCTTGGTAGGGCAAGCAGGAGTTCTGTGATTGAAATCTTCTAAATTCTTACTGGTTTTTTTGTCTGCTTGACCTGTGGGGTTATGACCAAGGTGAATGGAAAGCTGCCACTGCAGTGGTGTTTTCTTCCTCTACTTCTGCAAATTTTTGCTTTGAGACTGTTTCTTAGGTGTGTTGAAGTTGAAAAATTATTAAATATTCCTGGTGAATGGAAATTATTATTAGATTTAGTGACCCTTTTCATAATTAATAATGCATTTTACATTAAAGTTTATTTAGATGGTTATTAGCGTAGCCTTCTTTTGGCATTTGTCTGATATATGTTTATTCTTACTTTTAATCTTTCTGTATTCTTGTGTCTTATAAATAGCATACTAGAAGGGTGAGCTGTGACAAAACGAGAGAGAGGCATGGACATATATACACTACCAAACGTAAGGTAGATAGCTAGTGGGAAGCAGCTGCAGCCGTATAGCACAGGGAGATCGGCTCGGTGCTTTGTGACCGCCTGGAGGGGTGGGATAGGGAGGGTGGGAGGGAGGGAGAGGCAAGAGGGAAGAGGTATGGGAACATATGTATATGTATAACTGATTCACTTTGTTATAAAGCAGAAACTAACACACCATTGTAAAGCAATTATACCCCAATAAAGATGTTAAAAAAAATAAATAAATAAATAGCACACTAGATTCTGATTTAATTATCCAATATAACAATTTCTGTTTTTTAATTAGTTTAGTCCATTTACAATTATCATGTGTATTGATATAAGTAAATTCATTTCTACTATTTTATTTTGGACTCTTTTTGGCTCATGTCTCTAAGCTTTTTGTTTCTTTCTTGCCTCCTTTTTGTTTCACCCAGTGTATTTTCTTTTTTTCTCCTCATTTACATTTTTCACCTTTTGAAGATTTTACCATGTATGTGACTAAAATTTTAAATCCTATGTTAATCAGCAAATTTTCCCCTCCTTCTGCCAAGTGCAGAGACCTTAGAACATTTCCCTCCAGTCACCCGCTTCCTGGCTTACATGCTTATGTTATCTGGTATTTTAACTGTATCCTTATTTGTTTTCTAATCTTACACATTAGACATTATTTTTATTATTTTATACTCAATACTTGCTTCAATTTAGAAATTACTTTTTTCCTAAAATATATTCTTTGGAATTTCATACAGTGGAATACCTATAGATAATGAATTTCGGAATTTCTTTGTTTCATTCACATTTTTGAAAGAAAATTTTGCTTGTTATACATTCTACACTGACAGTTATTTTCTCTCAGAACTTTGCAGATAGTACTCCATTTTCTTCTGACTTCCTGGGTTAAGAAGGCTTCATTGCCATTCTTTTGAGGGAGATTTGATTTAATAGTTTTAGGATTATTTTGTTCTTTTGTGTTTTATGGGTTCACTGTTCAGTGTGGATTTCTTTTTAAATAATTCTGTTTGGGAATTTTGTGGCTTTCTGATCCATGTGCGCTGATATTGGGTAAGTGCAAATTTCTTTGAATTTACCTTGATTGGGATATGAAGATCCATGTTTGTCATCAGTTCTGGAATATTGTAATCTCTTTAAATATGGTCTCTCCTCCAATCTTGCTCTCTCAAACTCCAATTACCTATATATTAGGTATTTTATCTTCTATATCCCTTAATGTCTCTAAAACATATCCTATCTACTTATTTCTCCAGCTGCATTCTATATAATATTTTTAGTTTTGTCTTCTACTTCAGGACTCAGCAGACCTTTTCTGTAAAGGGCTAGACAGTAAACATAATAAATATTTTGTACTTTGTGGGCTATATGGTCTGTCACAACTACTTGACTCTTACTGTATAGCAAAAGCAGCCGAATGGGCAGTATGTAAATGACTGAGTGTGGCTTGTGTTCTAATACAATTTGATTCACAAAGACAGGTGATAGACTATCATTTGCTGGCGCTTGCTCTACTTCCACACTTCTCTCTTCAGCTATGACACCTGCTTTTCTAACCTACTCATTGAATTGTTAATTTCAATTATTAAATTTTTTTAGTTCTAGAAATTCTCTTAGGTTCTTTTTTAAATCCATTTGGTAATTTCTGAGTAGCTCTCATTCCTTTCTTGGCTTTTATTTCCTTTTCTGTTTCCTTAGACCTTTTATAATTAGTTATTTTGTATTCTGATCATTGCAATAGCTAAAATTTCTAGGTGTTTAAATAGATCCATTGTTTCTGCTGCTGTTTTTGCCATGGTCAACCATTTGCTTATTCTGCTAGCAGTTTTTGTAGTAAGCACATATACTTGGATTAATCTGTGGAAATTCTACAAGGCCAGGGTGGAGAATGCTTGCTTCGCAAAAGGATCTGCTCTTGCTTTTACTTGGTGATAGGAGGTGCTACTGGAGCTGCTTTATTTTCCGTCTTGGAGATTCCTCGATTGCACAGGTGGTACCCAGTTTAATGAGGTCAGGCAAGTGGTGCATATTCTCAAGAAAGACTCTTTTCACTCAGTCTATAGATGTTGTACAAACAGACAGATTTCCTTGTTTGTCCTCCTTGGCAAGGATATTGATTTTCTAGCCCATCCTTTCACTGATAGTATAGCCCATTCAAGCGTCCCATTTTTTGCAGGCATCTCAAGTTTAGCTGCCCATGCAGATTAGGTCTCTGAGCCCGTGGTGCATTCCCTTGAACAACACAGCTACAGAACCTCCTTGGAATCGACATTTGCCCTTAAGGCAGCCCTGGTATTCACATGCACCCCTACTTTGATTTCAGCTCCTAATTCATTTTTATTTTCCTGCTCTTGGGAGATTTTTTTACTTTCTTATAAGTACAACATAACATTTAACTGTATTTGCTATAATTTATTCAGTGTTTAGGAGTTTTGTAGTGAAGAGGGACTTTTGGAGTACCACATCAGTCTACTATAATAGGAGCAGAAATCACATGATAAAACTTGCATTTTGAGAAAAACATTTGGACATCTCAAAGGAGAACTTCCTGGGACTCTCTCCCTAACCCCTCTGCTTCAAGTGCCCCCTGGTTAACTGCTGCTCATCCATTGCATCTCAGCTTTAATATTCCCAAACTGAATCCTTACCTGAAACTCAAACTACATCAGAGCTTTGTACTTTCGCCCTTCTTAAATGTAATGTACACTTACTCTCTAATTTTTCTTTTTTATGCCTTTCCCTATTATAAATTCTATTAGGGAAGGAGTCATTTCTGTTGTGCTTATATTGTATCCCCAGGACCTGGCCAGTACTCGATAAATATTTGTTGAGTAAGTAAATGAATGACATTGGACCATATGTTTACAAATTTTATAGGTGACATGTTGGGGCACTTCATAAATAGATCTCACAATTACATGTTCTTCATGAGTTAAATGCAGTGAGTTTTATGGCCCGTGGAAAGACCCCATGTAACCAGCAAGATTGTGCCATTTTACAACATAGAAATTAATAAATTGAAACAATGAAATACCCTTTTTATATATAAAATTGAAAATGATTATAACACATGATAAAGACCACAGTTGATGAGGTTAGAGGGAAATTAATAATTTCACACACTGTGGGTCAGAGTATAAGCTGGTAAGTGCTTTCTTAAGAAGCAGTTTTGTGATATGTATCAAATGCCTGAAAGTGTCATCTCATTTGTCTTAGCTCAGGCCACCATAACAGAATACCATAGACTAGGTGGGTTAAACAACAGAAATTTATGTTCTAACAGTTCTGGAGACCAGACGTCTGGGCGCCAGTGTAGTTGGGCTTTGAGGAGGACTCTTTTCCTAGCTTGTAGATGACTCCCTTCTCTCTGTGTTCTTACAGAAGAGAGAGAAAAAGATCTCACTCTTCCTCTTCTAACAAATCCACCAATCCTATCAGATTGGTGTCCTAGCCCTATGACCCCATTCCACCTTACGTACTTCCTAAAAGCCCTGTCTCCAAACACAGTAATATTGGGGGTTGGGACTTCAGCATATGAACTTTTAGGGAAATACAGTTTGATCCATAGTACCATTTAACCTAACAATATACTTTCAGGAATTTATCCCAAGGGAACAATCAGAGATGGGTTAAAAATATTTAGTGTAAGATTGGTTATCACAGCAGTGTTTATGGTAGGAAAAAAATGGAAAAAGTCTAAATTTCTACTAATAGAATATTGGATTAATATATTATGGTGCTAAAGACTGTCATGCAGAGTGAAGTTAGTCACAGAGTCACTCTATATGATACAGTATAATATCGCTTATATGTGGAATCTAGAAAAATGGTACAGATGAACTTATTTGCAAAGCAGAAATAGAGACACAGATGTAGAGAACAAACATATGGATACCAAGGGGGGAAGTGGGGGTGGGATGAGCTGGGAGATTGGGATTGGCATATATACACTACTATGTATAAAATAGTTAACTAATAAGAACCTACTGTATAGCACAAGGAACTCTACTCAGTGCTCTGTGGTGATGTAAATGGGAAGGAAATCCACAAAAGAGGGCATATATGTATACGTATACATACTGTATACTGACTCACTTTGCTGTACAGCAGAAACTAACATAACATTGTAAAGCAACTATACTCCAATATAAATTTTTAAAAAAATACATGGTACATCCATATAATGAAATATCATTCTTCCATTAAAAAGCATATATTAGAATATTTAAATGATTTGAGCAAATGTTTATACTTCACTAAAAGAATCAAATTATACAGTAGAATGTGCAATATATGTATAGATTTATAGAAAGAAGGCCGGATTATATTTACAAAATGGTATTACCAGTTATTTCTGATTGGGGCATTTAAGAAAACTTTTGTCTTTGTATTTTTCTGAATTCTCCTCCCAAATTATGATGTGTATATAGTTCTTTAATTTTTTAAAAAAGTTATTTTAAAAAATATTAGGCAGAGATGATACTTACATCAGAGAACACTATCAACCTTAATTCTCTTTATTTTTACACTCCTCTTGATATTTTATTTTTCTTGAGTTCTAGAATTTTGTGCAGTATTTTAATTGGTTCCGGGAGAGGACAGTTATGAGACACCTTGATACCTGACCTTGACCTGTCTGTCCATCATTACTTCACCACAAAAACTAAGTCACAAGATCACGTATCTTCATAGTGTCAGATTCCTGCCTTTTTTTTTTTTTTTTTGCAGAAGTATCTAAAACCTCCAAAGAAAATAGAATACAGATGGAAATTCAAATATGGAAAGGATCAGGAGGGAGGAGGGTTTGGAAAAAGAGAATATGATTTTTAAATTTCATTTCCAAGATATTTTCTCCTAGAAAATCTGTTTCTTCTATTTCAATGAATGTATAGGGGTAGAATTAATTTCTTCTTCTGTATATCTGAAAATTTTAGGGGAAGTAAAAGGACACTGATTATATATTATATGACCATCCAAATGATACATCATTTTGTTTGAAACAATAGGAGGTGTTATAGATTTGAGAACAAGAATGAGAGATTATTGTTTTCTCCCTCATCTTCCACCATTTCTTATTTTCTTGTGTCCTGTGTCTTCCTCTGTTTTTTTTTTTTTTATTCTGTTCACAAATGGATATTGGTGGGAAATACATGAAGTGCAAAGTGACTTTTACCTGCTGTGCTGTAGGCAGAATTGACAATTCAGAAATACCACCCTCTAGGTGCCTCCCGCCTTCTCACTCTCTCTGGAGGAAGCTAAGATGTCATACATTCCTCATCAGAGAGGGCAGGTAAAAGAAGCCTATAAGAAACTCAAAAGCACCATGAACTTTATCATTTGCCCACTCATTGCTTGCAAAATATCTTTTACCACAAACCACCAAACTTCCAGGACAAGCAAACCTACCTGAGGAGTTTGGGGAGGGAGGGAGTATGAGGCAGGAAGGTAAAGGAAATCTCATCAATTTACAGGACTTTTCTATATGTTAACTCCTGGTGTATTTATTCAACCCACAAACTTCCCAAGCACCCTGTTCCAGGCGGTATGTCCACTCCTAGAGATTATAAAGCAAAGGGCACATTTATCCTTCGAGTATCTAGAAGCTGTCCCACTGATAAAAGTGATTAAGAAAATAACCATAGAAGATGTTATAGTTTTCATTGAGTAATAGAACAAATGCTCATCAGCACTAAATAGTGCTTTTTAAGTGGGAATTGTAGGGAGATACCATGACTAAACAATTCTCGGATGTGCTATTAAAACAAATTAAACCCATTTCTTTACTGTCAGCCTTCTCAGACCTCACTGTTGCACTAAGAACCTCCAACAAGGTCTCATGATTCGTGGTGTTCAAAAAAAAAAAAAGATACATGGGGCGTTTCACCCTTTTTGTTGGAGTGTGTCACAGAACCATTACTCCTTAAAGTATGTTGGCAGCCAGTAAATCGTCTTTACCTAAATTCACCCAGATGAAATGGATGTTAAACATGCCAGAATTAGTCTGTATTAGTCTTATGGGCCTCTGAAATGTATGATACTGAAAAACACATGAACTGTCTACTGTCGGGCCAAGGGAAGTGAAGTTACTGGGTTCGTCCACATCAGAACATTTAGGCAGATCCCCTCCTTGATATTTTCTCTTCTGCTCAAATACCCAACTCTGCAACCCAGTTGTGTACTCTTCTCCTCAGACCTTTCTTGAAATACAGTGAAATCATCATTTCCCTTCATGGAAACTGTTCTCTGAACTACCCCAAAAGCCATCAGAGATCACAGGAAATGGATGGGTAATACTGTGCTTCCCTCTTGTTCCAGAGTTGTCTTTTCAGAACATCTTCCTCACTTTAGAGCTTATGTTGTACTCATTACAGAAGGAATTGGTAATCATGACAAGATGTCACATGTACAGAAAGGATTCTGTTTGCTTTAAAATACCTAATATGCCAGATTGATGAATAGCACAAATTATAAAATCCCTTAGTTCATGGAGGAATTGAGTAAAATTAATTTGTACAGGCCTTAATATGTATAGGAACTATTTTTTGGAGGAATCCGCCTTTCAGAAAAGGTGTTCTCTATGTGCGTGTGTGTGCATGGGTGTGCGCATGTGCACACATGTGATGGTTTCTGTGAAAACAGAATATGACCCATAGGCAGATGTAAGATCAGTCTATTCAGTATGAATCAGTGGCAGAAAGTTGTGTTGTATGATCCTGTTTGTTAAGAATCTTTCAAATATAATTAACATAGACACAACTGCATGTGGTGTTCAATTGCTTATTACGTAATACTGGAAGGAAGTTCTGTGTCATAGCTCATTTGACAGTATCTATAACTAAAAGAAGTGTACCTGCTTTATAACTTGTTCATATCTTAAATTTATTTCACAGAACACTCTAGTTTTATTAAAATCATGTAACTTCTATAACTACAAGCCTCAGGAAAAAATGAAAATGTTAACTCTTGGTACAAGAACATACACTTCCTTCCCATTGGAACTGCTTTAACGTAATAATATAATAATATAGGCATAGAGTTAAACCTCAGTTAACATTCAAATCAGAAAACTGGTCTTCTTTGTTAGAATTTTAAATAACCACATTTTAACATCATCTTTTTATGAATGTCAAAGAGGCATTATTATTTTTGCTTTTACTATCTCAGGAAAACTATTCTTGAGATTAAAACCAGTTCATTTCATGGCAGGTAAACACTAAAAATTTTCTGCTAAGTGTAAATACATGCAAATTTTTTGTTAGAGATCTTTTTACCCAGAATTCTTAACTATAATTCCTGCTCTAGCTTGCTTTTCAAAAAATTTTCTATTTTACCTACTGTTACATAATAAAAATTTTCCAAATAATTCATGTCATATTAATACTAATAATAATATTATGTGATATTACTAGTTCATGAATTCTTATAATCATATATAACTGATACTTTTTATTCTATATAGCACTCATTCATTTCTTTAGCATTTATATATTGAATATTAACTGTATGCCAGCTACTGTTCTATGCACTAGGAGTGCAGCACAAAGAGACAGACAATAAACAAATAAATATATCATGTGTTGGACGATGGCAATATATACAATGGCAAGTAGTAAACAGGCCTGTGGAAGTGGGAGGTAACACTCTTACACCAGGTGGTTAGAGATAACTTTGCTCATCCTGAGTCATGTCAGTAGAGATAAGAAGGAGGTGACCATACAAATTGTGAAATTTTTTGTTCTAGTTCTGTGAAAAATGCCAGTGGTAGTTTGATAGGGATTGCATTGAATCTGTAGATTGCTTTGGGTAGTAGAGTCATTTTCACAATGTTGATTCTTCCAATCCAAGAACATGGTATATCTCTCCATCTGTTTGTATCATCTTTAATTTCTTTCATCAGTGTCTTATAATTTTCTACATACAGGCCTTTTGTCTTCTTAGGTAGGTTTATTCCTAGATATTTTATTCTTTTTATTGCAACGGTAAATGGGAGTGTTTTCTTGATTTCACTTTCAGATTTTTCATCATTAGTGTATAGGAATGCCAGAGATTTCTGTGCATTCATTTTGTATCCTGCTACTTTACCAAATTCATTGATTAGCTCTAGTAGTTTTCTGGTAGCATCTTTAGGATTCTTTATGTATAGTATCATGTCATCTGCAAACAGTGACAGCTTTACTTCTTTTCCGATTTGGATTCCTTTTCTTTCTTTTTCTTCTCTGATTGCTGTGGCTAAAACTTCCAAAACTGTTGAATAAGAGTGGTGAGAGTGGGCAACCTTGTCTTGTTCCTGCTCTTAGTGGAAATGGTTTCAGTTTTTCACGATTGAGGACGATGTTGGCTGTGGGTTTGTCATATATGGCCTTTATTATGTTGAGCAAAGTTCCCTCTATGCCTACTTTCTGCAGGGCTTTTATCATAAATGGGTGTTGAATTTTGTCAAAAGCTTTCTCTGCATCTGTTGAGATGATCATATGGTTTTTCTCCTTCAGTTTATTAATATGGTGTATCATGTTGATTGATTTGCGTATATTGAAGAACCCTTGCATTCCTGGAATAAACCCCACTTGAACATGGTGTATGATCCTTTTAATGTGCTGTTGTATTCTGTTTGCTCGTATTTTGTTGAGGATTTTTGCATCTATGTTCATCAGTGATATTGGCCTGTAGTTTTCTTTCTTTGTGATATCTTTGTCTGGTTTTGGTATCACGGTGACGGTGGCCTCATAGAATGAGTTTGGGAGGGTTCCTCCCTCTGCTCTATTTTGGAAGAGTTTGAGAGGGATAGGTGTGAACTCTTCTCTAAATGTTTGATAGAATTCATGTGTGAAGCCATCTGGTCCTGGGCTTTTGTTTGTTGGAACATTTTTAATCACAGTTTCAATTTCAGTGCCTGTGATTGGTCTCTTCACGTTTTCTATTTCTTCTTGGTTCAGTCTCAGCAGACCCCAAATAGCCAAAGCAATCTTGAGAACGAAAAATGCAGCTGGAGGAATCAGGCTCCTTGACTTCAGACTATACTGCAAAGCTACAGTAATCAAGACAGTATGGTACTGGCACAAAAACAGAAATACAGATCAATGGAACAGGATAGAAAGCCCAGAGATAAACCCACGCATGTATGGTCACCTTACCTTTGATAAGGGAGGCAAGAATATACAGTGGAGAAAAGACAGCCTCTTCAATAAGTGGTGCTGGGAAAACTGGACAGGTACATGTAAAAGTATGAAATTAGAACACTCCCTAATACCATACACAAAAATAAACTCAAAATGGATTAAAGACCTAAATGTAAGGCCAGACACTATCAGACTCTTAGAGGAAAACATAGGCAGAACACTCTATGACATAAATGACAGCAAGATCCTTTTTGACCCACCTCCTAGAGAAATGGAAATAAAAACAAAAATAAACAAATGGGACCTACTGAAACTTAAAAGCTTTTGCACAGCAAAGGAAACCATAAATAAGACCAAAAGACAACTCTCAGAACGGGAAAATATATTTGCAAATGAAGCAACTGACAAAGGATTAATCTCCAAAGTTTACAAGCAGCTCATGCAGCTCAGTAACAAACAAACAAACAAACAACCCAATCCAAAAATGGGCAGAAGACCTAAATAGACATTTCTCCAAAGAAGATATACAGATTGCCAGCAAACACATGAAAGAATGCTCAACATCATTAATCATTAGAGAAATGCAAATCAAAACTACTGAGATATCATCTCACACCAGTCAGAATGGCCATCATCAAAAAATCTAGAAACAAATGCTGGAGAGGGTGTGGAGAAAAGGGAACACTCTTGCACTGCTGGTGGGAATGTAAATTGATACAGCCACTATGGAGAACAGTATGAAGGTTCCTTGAAAAACTAAAAATAGAACTACCATACAACCCAGCAGTCCCACTACTGGGCATATAACCTGAGAAAACCATAATTCAAAAAGAGTCATGTACCAAAATATTCATTGCAGCTCTATTTACAATAGCCAGGACATGGAAGCAACCTAAGTGTCCACTGACAGATGAGTGGATAAAGAAGATGTGGCACATATATACAATGGAATATTACTCGCTATAAAAAGAAACGAAATTGAGTTACTTGTATTGGGGTGGATGGACCTAGAGTCTGTCATACAGAGTGAAGTAAGTCAGAAAGAGAAAAACAAATACCATATGCTAACACATATATATGGAATCTAAGAAGAAAAAAATAAGGTCATGAAGAACCTTGGGGTAAGATGGGAATAAAGACACAGACCTACTAGAGAATGGACTTGAGGATATGGGGAGGAGGAAGGGTAAGCTGTGACAAAGTGAGAGAGTGGCATGGACATATATACACTACCAAACGTAAAATAGATAGCTAGTGGGAAGCAGCCGCATAGCACAGGGAGATCAGCTCGGTGCTTTGTGACCGCCTGGAGGGTGGGAGGGAGGGAGAGGCAAGAGGGAAGAGGTATGGGAACATATGTATATGTATAACTGATTCACTTTGTTATAAAGCAGAAACTAACACTGTTGTAAAGCAATTATACTCCAATAAAGATGTTAATAAATAAATAAATAAATAAAAAGAAGGAAGTGAGTGAGCAAGCCATATGTGTGCATAGGGAAAGGCTCCTGGGCAGTGGAAGCTACACGTGCAAAGGCCCTGAGGCAGAGCCTGCTTCCTATGTTTGACGACTAGCTAGGAGACCAGCATGGCTAGAGTGGAGGACTTGCCATGAGGGGGCAGAGGAAATCAGAGTGGGCTTTGGCTTTTACAATGAGTGTTACCACTACAAGGATATGACTCACACTTGAAAATGGCTCACAATAGTGTGTAGCCAACACTCTGACAAAGAAAAGACTGGAGGAGAGAGAGACCAAGAAGGCTACAGCCATACTCAGGGAAGAGCTGATGATGACCGGAACCAGGGGAGCAGCAGAAGTGGTCAAGGGTGGTCAAGTTCTGAAAATGTTTTGAACATATAGCTGACAAATTAATTTATAAACTGAGCTTATAAAACTATTATACTTTGAATCTCTATTACCCTGAGTCTACTAGGCAAATGTTCATCAAATGAAACTGGTTTAAATATCTCTCCAGGATTCTGCAAGTACCTGTGTCGTAATGCACGAAAGCGCAAATTTTAGGATTTCCTTTGTTAGGGTCTTTTTTAACTGAATCACTGATTCAGTGGTAGGTATTTTAAACTGTATTGGTATTTAAGCTCCCTGCCTTACACAGGTAACATAGAAAATGTGTGATGTGAGGAAGTGTATTTAAAATAGTTCCACCATTGTTGCTTCTCAAATATAGCTTCCATTTTTTATTAGGGATTTTTCGTATTGTTCTTGATTTTCTGTTAAAACACAGAGGAAAGACAATAAGGCATGGGCACTGAGAGTCTCTGATTTGGAAGGCAAGAGACCTAGATTCAAGTCCAGGCTCTGTCCTTACAAGCTGTGTGACCTTGGGGACGTCACCTAACCTCCCTGAGGCTCAACAGACTCCTCTCTTGGAGACTAGAGAAAGGATTGCTGTGGGCACCCTATGTTGTTATACATATAAAAGAGAACAGTACGAGGCACGTTGATAATTGCTGTGTTTGTTTTAATAGCAACCATGACAAGAAGATATTGATGAAACGGAAGTATCTGCAGTTACTAGGAAGAATAATTTTAGAAGGAGCTGTTACTTTTAGGCTTGACTGCAGCACAGTTGCCATTTAGCCTCAATAATTTAGATACAGAAGACCACTTCATATACCTAATATAGTCTGGTATACATATTAAAATAAAGATATGTGAATAAGGGCAAGTCCAAAATATAAAATGTATTTAACCTGTCAGATGTATACGTAATTGAGTAATAAGCTCAGTGAAGTGACAGCCCTTCACTGTGTATAACAGTCTTTATCTCAGTGAAAGTGACACGAGTGACATTCCCCCCGACTGACTTTTCTCACTGTTCATTGACTGAACCCCTGGCCTCATTCAGTCAGGTAGGCGATGTGCCCCAGCGAAGCTTCATATGACCCAGCAGTGTACTCTGTCACTGTGGATTACAGTCTCCTTTGACAGTTGAAACAAACAGTAAAATTCACTCAAATATAATTGTGTGGCATCTGTCAGAGCGCAAGGCCAAAGGACCATGTCAATCATCAGAACAATAAAGAGAAGTTCTTTGCTCTTTTTCATCAAGTTTGCATAGGTGTATTTAGTGAATTGACCACTTGCAACTTTGTGGTATGGGATGTTTTGCTGTCTATGTAATAGCATAATGTAGTTATAGTTCTTGTCTGCCCAAATTCCCAAATTAATGATTTATATAGAACTATCCAATTCAACTTTTGTGATCATTGGCAATAGTTATGCTTAGGTTACAGTCTGGGTTTTGTGCTATTGTTTGCTTGGTAGGAGTTGACTCTGAAGTAATATGTGAAAAAAAATCCATTGTTAAATTATTCTAAAACATTGGGGTTAGTTCATAGTTCATTGCTCTAGAATTTAAAATCAGACTTTCTTTTTTCCTTCCTAAAAATTTTGAAAGACCAAATATTTGCCCTTAGTTTTTCTGCAGTTAACATTCAAACTGCATTCTGATGGATCAGAATGAAATGTAATTGTAAGTAGTATTTTCAAAGCATAAATTCAAGCAGGATGCAAGTTTCTGAAATAACAAATTATTTACTCTGTTTTAGAAAAAACTTCTCAGATTTAAATGATGCTTTTTTTCTGGGAAAAATGATGCTTTGATATGAATAAAAGGTCTTTAAGCCAGTATGATTCAGGTATAACTTTAGAATTAATTGCTTTTATCCTAACTGACTAGTTTACAAATATCAAAAATGCACACACACACACGTCTAGATGTCTAGGTAAAAAACAGTGGGAACAGCAAATAAAAATCTTGTTGGGAAAGTTATTTTAAATACCCATTTTTTTCATAATCCTCACTTGTACCTATTTTATACATAAACATTAAAAATTCGTAAGTTCAAATGATAAATCTTTGGAAATTAAAACAACCTTCAGAAAAATAAGTTAATTTGAGAAGATATGATTGGTGTTAAGAAATGCAAAAGATTCATTTTGTGGAAATATATAAATATTTAAAGTAAATGTGAAATTAATGTATCCTTTTCTCTGTTTTAACAGACAGTGAAATTCATATATTCAAAAGTTTAGATGACTGCTATACTACCAGATACTTAAATTGATATAGAATAAATTCTGAATCCCTATTGGATATATTTTATGGTTTCAATCCTAATCTTAGTAAAAGAAGACTTCTGTTCAATCTTTGTTGCTACTGTTTTTTCTTTTTTTTGGTTGCGTTGGGTCTTCGTTACTGCACACAGACTTTCTCTAGTTGTGGTTTGTCGCAGTGTGCGGGCTTCTCGTTGCGGTGGCTTCTCTTGTTGTGGAGCACGGGCTCTAGGCACACAGGCTTCAGTAATTGCAGCACGCGGGCTCAGTAGTTGCGGCTCATTGGCCCTAGAGCACGTGGGCTTCAGTAGTTGCAGCTTGCAGGCTCTTGAGCACAGGCTCAGTAGTTGTGGCACAGTAGTTGCTCCGCAGCATGTGGGATCATCCCGGAACAGGGATTGAACCCGTGTCCCCTGCATTGGCAGGAGGATTCTTAACCACTGCACCACCAGGGAAGTCCCTGTTGCTACTTTTAAAGGTACTACTTTATTTATAAAGTTGATACTTTACTTCATAGGCATATTTGGTTAAGCACAAAAATCTTGAAACATAGGTGGTCTTTCTTCTCTGTATATTTTTATTCAAGTATTCGTGTTTCATTTATATTTAAACAAAAAAATAGAGCAGTACACCACTGCATGAATCCAAAATGTCTGTTCCTTACAACAATTAAAATTAAATCTCCAGTTTCACATTAACTTAATTTTTATTTGGAAGAGAAGGAGTTAAGACATTTTAGCTTACATTCAGTATATTTTTTATAATAATTCCATTCACGATATTTAATTGGTCAAATGTTTGGTATCACTATAAAACACTTTTCACTGCTATTCTCAAGGAGTAGTATTGTTTTCTGTAGATCTGAAAAATATTTATTGTAATCCTTTACCTTGAAGGCTGTCTAAAAGAGAATAATTCTGTTCCATTCATTCCAGGTCGAAACATGAAGCAAATGGCTATAAATATCTCCAATAAATTTCCAGTGTAGACACAAGTAGTATGTATACTGTGAACCAATATGCATTTTCCTTAATTATTTGGATTTTTCAGGGAAATAGAAAGATATAAAATATATACAAGTAAATGTTCAAGGGCCTGTTGGTCCAGTGGGTAAGACTCCACGCTCCCAGTGCAGGGCACCCGGGTTCAGTCCCCAACAGGGGAACTAGATCCCGCATGCACGCCTCAACTAAAGATCCTGCACACCACAACGACGATCCCGTGTGCTGCAAATAAGACCCAGTGCAGCCAAAATAAATAATAAATAAATAGATACTTTTTAAAAAAGGTAAATGTTCTATCACAATAAATTACTGACTCTTTTTTTCCAGGCCTGATGGAATTGGAACTATTTCAATGGAAGAAAAAGAGAAGTTTGAGGAGATAAAGGAAAGACTGTCTTCCCTTTTAGAGAATCAGATAAGCCATTTCAGGTATATACTCCATTAGTACTAGTGTTTGTTTCTTTAATTCACTCAACCCTCTAATCCCCTACAAATGTTTATTATGTCTTTCTGCTACTGCTCAAGCACAATCAGTAGCTTCTCCTCCTTTGCCCGCAAGGTATGATCCACGTTCCTAGGTCTGCGTTCTGCTTCTCGGCCTGCCTTCAGTTTTTGCTCTACTCATTCAGTAGTGCAAACCCGCCCCTTGCAGTATCCTTTCCACTGGCCCTCTTGCTAGCCCTGTGCAGTTCTCAGCCTTGCATAGCCTCTTCCCCCAGCTCTGGGAGCTTTTCCTCCCTCTCACTGCATAGCCAGGCAAGGAGACTCAAGCCCCACCTTCACAGGGGAGACTTTTTCATTTATTCCAGCAGAGAGTGGAAAAGCTGAAGTCTTCTTAGCATTCATCATCTGTACTATGCCCTGGCCACCTATCATATAGTCCTTGGTTATCCTTTTATTTACATTCTGTGAGAACAAGGACCACAGTGCGTCTAGCACAGTTTCTTTATCAAAAAAATTAAGTATTGATACTAAGAAGCATTTGCAGGGTGAAGGATAAATATCTTGATAATATTGTTTCCCCTGATTACAGTTAGCTTAATAGAACCTAATGGTTAAAAACAGAAATATACCTTTTTCTATCAGTCTCATCATTAGATCCTATAAAATGTTGCTATGTCAGTGTATTGCATCTTATAGCATATCTGTCACGTTACAGGTATGTCATTTCATGCGAACTTACTGAAAAATAAATTCAGTTAATATTCCCCCTCAACAGTTTGAAAACACTGTTGTTTAACCATATGAATAGAGTATGGCTGCTCTGGGCCTCAGTTTCCTTATTTGTAATATGAAAAGCTTAGACTCTTACTTTAAAATGATACTGAAGGAAAAAATTATCATAGGATATACTATCCATCTGTTTCTCTGCATTGGTGTTTTCATCTGGGGCTGGTACCACTACCTGAAGGTAAGCGAATGAGGAAGGATTTTCTTTGTCATGATAACTGGGCATAGGGGCAGTCATTTAGTGCTGGATTTAGAAATGCTATTCATGGAACAGTCTCACATTGGAGAACTGTTCTTCCCAAAAGGCCAATAAATTCATATGAGGAAACACATTTGCAGAGGATGTTTCTGCATTTGCTGCTAAGAGTATTGTCTTTTAGGTTGTGTAGAGACCCTTATATTCATTGTGTTTGTCATTTAATGAAAGTCAATATATAATTTTCCTGTTTTTGACATTATTGAGACAGAGCTGATCATTCGGTTGACTATATACATCAGTAACTATAAGTCTCTATGGTTATTTGTAGTAGTGCTTTCATGTGCAAGTAACAAATCCTATCTCAAACTGGTTTAAACAAATAAATGGATATGTTCACTTACATGCAGGTCTCAGATGGGGTGGACTTGAAGACAGGCTGAATTTAGTAGCCG